>NC_058522.1:544738253-547438253 GCF_904849725.1 Hordeum vulgare subsp. vulgare | reverse complement strand
ACACACATGTGTGTAAATTTTTTTTAAAAAACATTGAAATGAGGGTTGTACAAAAAAGACAAATCTAAGGTTTTTTTACACATGACACTATTCATTTTTTCAGGTCACGTATTTGTTTTTTTTGTGTAGATCATATTTCAAGGTATTTCATCCTAAAATTTACACGCATATACATAACATCCTTCTTTACTTGCATATTTGTTTTCAGATTTTTTTTGAAACAAAAAAGTTTGAATTTTGAACTTTTCAAACATTTTAGCCTCCGTGGAGGACGAGCTCCAAACATCCACACTTGTCGCAACACTCCTGTGGCTGGATACGGCTACTGCTTATTCAACCTTGCATCAGAACTCAGAAGTATGGTCAGCAATAACGTGCATCATCCTGCAGGTGCAGTGGTAATAAACAAGGGATCTGCTATCCTTAAAAGAGAAAATAGAAAACTTCACTGGCAATTCACTAATCAACACAAAAGCACTATGATATCACCATCACTAGCGATTCATGAACCAACAAAAATAGCACTACCACCAACATGAAAGCATTGTCAGTCTACCTCCGACAGGGAATTAATTCGGCAACATGGCATCTCGATAAACGAAAGCGTCCAAAAAACATTTATCGCAAACTGCCACAAAGGCAGCATCAACTGCGACCACAAAGGCAGCATCAACAGGTGCAAAAAGGAACTAAAAGGCAGCTAAACTACAACTAATTCGAGTTCCAGGCCTCGTGCACGGCTAGCCCTGCTAAGAAAACAAGAAAATACGTAGCAAGATCGAGCACAAGGGTAGTTTCAACTTTTTATGATCGATAGGATCGCTCGTTTTCCAGAGGGCGCAAAAACTGCAGCTACGCTTGGTTCAGACACCAGACTTTTTCCTTGGGCGATCAGGCACCATCAAGGGCAACAACATCTTCTTCCATAGCTTGGGTTTTAGTGATGCGAAGCAACCTTGGGTCAGCATCACGTGCTCCATCCGCATGATGAGTAGCAGCCCCTCCCTGGAAAGCCGCTTCCCTCTCACCGTCATTCTGGAGACCTGCCCGATAATTGGCATCGTTTTTTTTTTTGAAAAAGAGGCTTAGCCCCGGCCTCTGCATCAATAGATGCATGCAGCCATATATTAATCCAAAGCAAATTTCGACCGAGTACAAATAAAAGGAACAAGGAGTAAAAATTAAAGATACAAGGCGAGCTTCGCGCCAAAGCCGGAGATGACTAAAAGATCTAGATGTTCAAACACCTATCCTATCCTATTAAGATAATTGGCATCGTTTGCACAGATGATCACGGATGATATAGACCTCCATGGTTCTACTCTGAATGCTCAACAGTTTAAAGAGGCAGATATCACCGATCTTCAGGTTGTGCTCTTCTACAAACTGTCTCCATCCCCTCCTGAGATTTTTACACTTATTCTTTTCACTAAACCACACATCCCACTTCCGGCCCAGCCGCTGAAGATACATGTGTGGCTCCTCTCCAAGATATTCCTTAGCATAGTATCTGGGGAAACTCTGTTTACAGTGAACAAACGAGTTAGTAGATAATGGCAAGAAAACGCTGTAAAGTAACCTTTTAAATTGCTTCCTAAAATTGTAGCAACCTGAATTTAAATTTAGAGATGACTGGTTATGAATTTACATTATCAGACAATGTTTCATTAATATTCGCAGCACTTTACAGTTTACACACATTAAAAAATGTAACTCACCAGCGTATATTCTACAACAACATTGTACTTGCGCATCGCAGCAACAAAGATGGGGATCTCTGTGTATATGGATTGGACCTTCTGCTTCACCACTTCCTTCTGAGTTGCAGTTAGTTTGGTCTTGTGGGCGGTAATGTAATGATCCTTCAAATGCTCCTGCTTAAGTGAAGATAGTGTGGTCACTCCATTGGCGTCCTTCAACTGCCTGGCCTTCGTCTTCCTGACATAATCAGAACGAGGCACTTTACGTACTACATATTCTTCTTCAGAGGAAGATTCTCCTGTGCAAAGAAAAGAAACAACTAAATATTAGCTATAAAACTATGATATTGATTTGCAAGGGAAGGTATATCTATAATCATAAATTGAGACCTGATGAATCGCAGGAGGAAATACTTATCACGGTGTTGTTGTCTTGACATGACATATCCATTTCCATTTTGAGGCGTGGTGACTCCATTGGAGTATGAACATGAGAACTTTCGACAGTATCAGTAGCACTTGTGCGCCTTTCTTGCACTGGAGGCGGAGAAGGATCCAAAAAAACTGATGATGCCTTCTCACAGCCATCTTCATCAAAGATTATGACATTAAACTGAGAGTTCCCATTGTATCTGAATACTATGGTGTCAGCCCTCTTTAGACCTAAGGTTTCGACGAATTTCCCCCATCCCACTGTAAAGACAAGCTTTCCATTGTTCTTGGCAACTCCAATTTTGTAACTGCGACGATTTTGTGTTTCAAGTATCATCTCTCTTGGGAATTCGCCCTTGAAACGCTGAACAAATTCTTTTGGGACGATCTGGAGAGAAACAACCAATATTATTGTTTGAAAAATGGACCGCAAACAGGATTAAAAAGATGTTCTCTATTATGAAAGCAAATTTGTACGTTCAGTATATCTGACTACATAACATACCAAGGGAAACACTTCGAACTATAAGGAAAACTTTTTGCAAACAAACATCTCTGAATGTGCTACCATGCTTCATTCAAAAAAAATGTGCTACCATGCTGTATTCAATCCGCGCATCAGATTAACATGAGACAACATCAAAAGTTGCTAGACTACATATAGTTTGTATATGTCTCTAAAACTATATATATTGCAACAGAACAAACTAGAAAGTAGAAATTGATTGGTCTTCAGGAAAATAACAAAGTAACAAATTAAAGGGAGTGTACTGTATTTCAATATGTATTTAACATCTCATGTTGAAAATCGTCCATCATAAGCACCAAGAAATATTTTTTCTCATCATCCAAGTTTGTGTAGTGATATTCAGTCCGGCGTTTTCTTCTTTCCCGAGTCACGTCCATCTTTGGAGAATACCTGCAGCATAAAAGCTATTTGAAGTGAAATTTGGTACCTGGCAATAAAGCCATGAATAATAAAGTCTAATATTTCACCCAATTTCATGTGCCTCATTGCGCCTGTCTTGGACCTGAGGACAAAAAGGTGACAGCACAACCGATAATGCTTTTTCACGACCAAGCTCATCAAAGATCATGGCACTAAACTGAGAGTTCCCTTTGTATCTGAATATAAAGGAATCATCCATTTGTAGATCATAGTTTTCAACGAATTGCCGCCAACCCACGGTAAGGACAAGCTTTCCTTGATTCTTGGCAACCACGATAGTATGACTGTAACCATTTCGGGTTTCTAGCTTGATCTCTCCTGGGATCTCGCCTTTGAAACGCCGCACAACTTCTTCTGGAATTATCTACAGAAAAGAATCTTGATATTAATAGATGGTCTGTTAATATATTACTTTTATCAAAAATTAAAATAAAATCTGCAGACAGATATAAGACTTCTTCTACGGATAGTTTATGCGCAACCAAATGACAATAGTTATAATCAAGGTATATCTCGACTTTGCCTTTCTGATATCTGACTCTTAGCATTCCTAGTCTTTAAGAAACGAGCAAATTTAACATGGTCTTAATGAGATTATGAGAGGGACCATGTTAGACTGGAAAATGGCTCTGGACCTTACTTGTAATTGCCCCCAAAACCATGTGGAATTTTTCGTACACTAACTGAATAGTCTGCCCGTCAAGAAATTGACTGCAATTAACGGAACTAAAGTACTAGATACTCGTACAAACATCATTCATCTTCAAAAAACACAGATAGGTAATAGGGTTACCATGGCATCTTGGAAATCACCCAACATAAGCACCAAGAAATACTTCTTTTCATCATCCAAGTTCTTGTAATACTGGTATTGCTCATCCTGCAGCTTGCAGCTTTCAGAAGACGTGCCCATCCCTTTTGCAGCCCTCTGCAGTGCAAAATTAATTTACAGTGATAGGTGGTAAGATAACATGAAACAATAAGAAGGCTTGTACCTAACCCGATTTCATGTATATCCTCAATATGAATTTGGAAGTTTAATTCTTTTTTTTTAGTTTTTTCGAAGGTTGAAAGCTACTCCCTCCGTAAACTAATATAAGAGTGTTTCGATAATAACTAAAATAATGATCTAAATGCTCTTATATTACTTTACGGAGGAAGTATATATTAACCAAGTCGAAGTTTTAAAAAAATAAAAAAAGATTATGAAGATTCATGGTCTCCCCGCCTCCTGTCAACTGAAACCGGCCATGGCATCAAGGGAGACTGACTAAATCCGCTAGCGAGGAGATCTGTGTGGTGGCTAGGTTTTTTCTAGGGAAAGGTTGATTCTTTCTTAAGTTGAAAATAAATAAAGTTTGATCTTTGATGGATTGAAGAGAAAAAGAAGATTTCTCCACAAACCCAATTTCTTCTGGCCAAGTTGAGATTGTCTAAGGGCATGTACATCAGTCTAGACACATGCAATCTGTAATAATATTCCACGTCATCTATAGATAGCATTAAAAATATCATGTACAGTAGTGTGCTCTTTTGCTATCTGCGTGGGGCACGCTGCTGCATGCGAACGTTTGTCCTTTGATGCATTCCTTGGCGAGATCGTAGGCGGGCCGCTGCATGCGAAGCTTTAACTGACCACGCCTCGGCGTACAACGGGAACAAGGCTATCGGTAAGCAGCGAGATTGTTGGATATCACCGTCTGCTAAATTGCAGACACCCTCTGTCTCTTTCCTAGTTCTCTTTTCTCCACGTAACGAAAAATTTGAGATGACATACGTAATACACGGCTGACTAGATACCATTGTACATGCCCTAAGCTCGGCAATCTCACGCTGCCCACTTCCTTGTCCCCACCCCTCTGCTAACCAACTGACGGCTGGACGTGGTGACCTGCAAAAAACCCTGATTCTCCGGCACCAACCACCCCGCCGGCGGCTGATTCTCCGGTTCGTTGGAGTGCTCCCTCGACCGCATCGAGAACGCGTGCAGTGCACTGCAGACACGGCGTGGCCACCGGCATGCGCATCCATCACAACGTCGCCGTCACCCGCCCCCATCTCTCCACGCACAACAAATCTACTTGTATTGACCACGTTACTAACGAAGGAAAATGCGATGTTGGATTCAGAATCACGCCAAACCCATGGAAAGGATGGTCAAAATCATCTGGGAGATTTAGCACTAGCTAGTAGAGGAACAGAAGAAAGAGGGTTTTCAGAAAGAATCAACCCCCACCCCCAATAACATCCACAATTAAATCGAAAGAAGCCATTCTCAGAGAGTTATTCTAGGACTGGGAATGCAATGCTTAGATTTTACCTTGCTTATTCAGCCACCTTTGCTTTGTTCTCCTTCTCGCTGCCTTCCGCTGGCCTCTTCCACTATGCCAGCAGTATGTGACGCTCAGGGCTCAGCGGAGAGGGCTCGTCCAGCACTAAATAGTCCACCTCCTCGAGACCTCGGCATTTGTTGTTTCAACCGTATTCAAGACAACCGATCGAGGCCCAATGGGTTACTTTCTATTGAATCAATGATGAACAGTACTCTGTCCCGTAGGTCTCGCGGCGGTACGAGTGAGGCATGGGTGCATGCAGAATTGCTTTCACACTTGAGAAGAGGAAAAAGGGGAGGGAAGAGGTTCCCACGGGGGGAGAACGAGGCAGCACCGCTGGTGAATGAGTCTGGGTGTGGATCGAGGCAGAAGTTAATGTTCCTCGTCTTCACGTTTTGGGAAATCTGTTTTTTCATAATGTGACGAAAAATCTGATTTTTCATACTAGCCCTTTGTATACACTGAGACGAAGGGAAGTACTGGTGTATTTATCCTTGTTTACTAGCCCTTTGTATATGATGTTATATTTTAACTAGCAATGAAATATAAGTTAAATATACCAAGTGAAACTATATTTAAATACGAATCCAACACTATAATTTTTTATGTCATGCATTAGTATTTTTTTATTCAAGTATGTCATTAAAATATAAGGAACTAATAAACTGAGAAAGGTAATAAGGCTAGTCATGGTGGAAAGTTACCGTGAAGATGCATGCCTGTTGTAGGACGAGCTAAGGGCAAGACTTTATCCTTACCGTTCGTGGTATTGGGATTTGTGTTGTCTCCGTATTTACGGCGCTTTGCCCCCGTATGCATCAGGTTCTCCTTGTATCCAGAAAATTAATAGGCATTTGTAGAGAGGAATCTAAACAGTAGCACATCACGTAGGTAGGCCGAACAAGGGATCAATAATGGCGCCAACTGGCCTCACGCATGTGACCCACCACAGGCTGGTGACCCGATGATCCATTCTCCCCGATAATGTAGTTCCATCAAATTTTCATCAACGTAGTATTAATTTACTGACAATAACAATAGACGCACTAAGCGATCATTAGAACAAATTTTATAATATATAGATATATATAACACCACGTGTATCAAATCAAGCTACGAAATATATTATAATTAACTTCTAGATGTTACTTTGTTAGTAGTTAGCCAACATTTTATTATTGGTAAGATTAATTATTGCGTTAACTATCACTGATAAAATCAATTATTACGTTAACTATCTTCACTATATACTGGTTATCCATGGCACAACACTTACATAGCCAATGCTCAATTAACTTCTACATTACTAGAACAAGTACATTAGCTAGGCCTGGTTTTTTGTACAAACTACCCCATCATCCCGTCAAATCAACAGACGTGCTAAAAGGTCTGCCCCATGCACGGCGGACGGTATGGTCACGGGCTTGTTCTTGTGTTGTCACCCACCATCGGACCCATTTATGTGCCAAGATCAGAGCGCAGGTACATCTCTTCTTCGATCTCTAGCTCCACTCCGCAGGCCAAGAACACCACTGGACGCCCCCACGCAAACTGTTCCCCTCACCGGCGTACACCAAGTAGACGGATGTTGCTCCGTGGAGCCACCTGACTCCGCGCCAAGGTACCATTGCGTCAACCCCCCCCCTCCCCCCAACTTGTTCATTTATACAATACAGTTCGTTGGATTACTAGTCGCTGCCCATCGTCCATCACTGATTGTTTGGCAAAACTTTTCTCTGTTGTCGTTTTAGGGCTTTTGAATGGATAGGTTTTTTGTTCCCGATCAATCGCCATCTATTCTAAATCAAGAATCCATTACCGAGCAATCACCGGATGAAGCAAATAGCGAACTAGAGGGCTCGGGCTGTTCCAACGGGCCCCAGACAGCCCTTCAATTACCTCTAGGCTATCTTTGTTGAAACTAGGAGCTGTTATTTTGAAGCTTTCTCAGTTCAAGAAGCGGTTAGTTAGAGAATCTGGTTTTGATGGCCTGCTGGAAATTAAGTCATGGTAGAAGATTAATCTAGAGGGCCAGGGCACGCTGGAGTTAACCGAAAAGCATATTCATTTAGTTTTTGCAATCCCATTGGGCGAGCAAACAATTACTAATGAAGAGGTTGACCCATCAGAATCATGCATTGAGTATACAAGAGCAGCAGCCGGTTTTTGTGAGAAAGGTACACACAGTCTGAAGGCAGCAGAGGCTTATCTACTACACGACATAACCGCTGATTCTAGGAAGATAGATATTGATTGTTTCAAGATTGCATTTGTCATTTTTGTTGTCGGGCACGTCCTTGCGCCATCAGCCAAGCATGAATACATCAAAATAGATTTCTGGGCAGCTTTGAATGATATATCAAAAATCAAGGAATGGAACTGGTGTCAGTACGTGCTCAGACATCTCTTTCAGGTTGTTCGGAAGTTCAAGTCAGATGTCACAAGGAGGAACCCTACCATTCACATTGTCGGTTCCCATCTTTTTCTGCAGGTGCGATCATGGCATAATTTGTTGTCTACATTTTAACATCACAATGAACATGTAGAATAGCAAGGAAATGTAACACCAATTTTTTATCTTGCAGGTTCTCGTTCTCGATAGCCTCAAACTCACAGCGTTGAACAGAACATGCGGATTGTACCCTCGAATTGCTCTGTTTGATTATGATTCCATGAAAAATATGGTGGACACAATAGCCGTAAGTCTGGGTGGCGGTGAAATTTCTTACCATGGTGCCTCGGTAAGCATTCCCAACACATAGTGAATTTCAATCATTTGCAATTGAAAAGGATGTGGATGTCGCCTAGAGGGGGGGTGAATAGGCGCTTTAAAATAGTTAAGGTTTAGGCTTGAACAAATGCGGAATAAAACTAACGTTTAATATGTCAAGCACAAAACCTACAAACAACTAGGCTCACCTATGTGCACCAACAACTTATGCTAAGCAAGATAAACAACTAAGTGATAGCAAGATATATTACAATAAACAATATGTCTATCACAAAGTAAAGTGCATAAGTAAAGGGTTCGGGTAAGAGATAACCGAGGCACGGGGAGACGATGATGTATCCCGAAGTTCACACCCTTGCGGATGCTAATCTCCGTTAGAGCGGTGTGGAGGCACAATGCTCCCCAAGATGCCACTAAGGCCACCATAATATCCTCACGCCCTCGCACAATGCAAGATGTCGTGATTCCACTAAGGGACCCTTGAGGGCGGTCACCGAACCCGTACAAATGGCAACCCTTGGGGGCAGTCACCGAACCCGTACACGTGGCAACCCTTGGGGGCGGTTACCGGTACCCGTACAAATTGCTCGGGGCAATCTCCACAACCTAATTGGAGACCCCGACGCTTCCCGGAGCTTCACACCACAATGATTGAGCTCCGAGACACCACCAAGCTTCTAGGACGCCAAAGCATCCACGAAGAACAATATCAAGGGTACTAAGTACCAAAGATAGTAAGCTTCTCAACTTCTCACTTCCACGTATCACCGTGGAGAACTCAAACCGATGCAACTAATGCAATGGCAAGAACACACGAAGTGGTCAAGTCCCTCACACTCAAATCCCTCCACAACAACAAAAGCTATGGAGAAATATGAGAGGAAGAACAAGGAGCTCACAAAGAACTCCAAGATCAAGATCCAAGGGGTTCCCCTCACATAGAGGAGAAAGTGATTGGTGGAGATGTGGATCTAGATCTCCTCTCTCTTCTCCCTCAAGAACAAGCAAGAATCATTGGAGGGATAGAGAGTATTCAAGCTCTAAGAATGTCAATAATGGAGGTAGAACAAGAGCTCAACGGATGGATGAAGCCAAGGGGGAAGAAGACCCCCTTTATATAGTGGGGGAAAGAATCAGACCGTTACCCCCACTCTCTGCCCGAGCTCCAGCGGTACTACCGCGGGCTGCAGCGGTACTACCGCTGGCACTCCAGCGGTACTACCGCCAGCTGCAGCGGTACTACCGCTGGCACTCCAGCGGTACTACCGTTGGCCCCAGCGGTACTACCGCCGGGCCCCTGGTAGTGCAAAGGCACTACCACCGCCAAGAAAGTCTTCGCAAAAAGGTCCGTCCACGAACAACCGCTAGGCAGGCGGTACTAAGCTCCTGGAGCGGTACTACCGCTGACCAGGGGCGGTACTACCGCGAGCCAGCGGTACTACCGTTAGGGCCAGCGGTACTACCGCCAACTCTAGCGGTACTACCGCTAGGTCCAGCGGTACTACCGCTCGCCACTGAGACAACCATAACTTTCGCATATGAGCTCCGAATCGAGCAAACCCAAGCTTGTTGGATTCAGGACGACAAGGGCTATCCAAACAACGACCATGCGGTTATGACTAAGCTTGTTGGAAATCTTAAGACCATGCGGTTATGAATATGCCAAAGATATAGAGATGTGAGATCTCTATGAATGAAGAACAGGCAAAAACTCCAACATCGAAAACATCATAGTAGATGCATATGGACTCCGTTTTCGATGAACTCGAGCTTGTCACGAAGATGACCATAAGCTCTAAAACTCACAAAGAGAAACGCCAAACAAGAACCAAGAAGTATGATGCAAGGATGCAAATGGTTTGAGCTCTCAACGAACGATACGATCAAGCTACTGACTTGAGAGCCCCCCTTGATAGAACAACAATCTATCCTAACCAGAAAACCTATCAAGGGCAAACCTATACCTTGCACCTCGTCCTCTTGAGCTAGATGATGATGATCTTGGCTTCCTCAAGATGGACCACCTTTCTTGATTGTGTTGGCTTGATGAAGACTAGTTGATTGCTCCCCCATACTCACTATGGGTGAGCCATTCTTCAGCATATCTTCACAAGTACATTGCCACCACAATGGACGTCAAGCTTCAAGCATGCTATCTTCGTGCTGATCCACTTGAACTTGCACATCGCAATCTTGATGACGATCACAACTTGACGTCATACTCCATGGGTTGTATGAGATCTTCCCTTTGACGCAAGCCCATGGAAACACACCTAACCCCCACATAGAACTCTCACGAAGACCATGGGTTAGTACACAAACACGTAATGGACAATGCTTACCATACCATGGGATCACTTGATCCCTCTCGGTACATCTTGTACGCTTTGTGTGTTGATCATCTTGATTTACTCTTTGTCTGAGATCTTGAGCAACCATTGATGATGATCACAACTTGACGTCATACTGCATGGGTTGTATGAGATCTTCCCTTTGACGCAAGCCCATGTAAACACACCTAACCCCCACATAGAACTCTCACGAAGACCATGGGTTAGTACACAAACATGTAATGGACAATGCTTACCATACCATGGGATCACTTGATCCCTCTCGTTACATCTTGTACGCTTTGTTTGTTGATCATCTTGATTTACTCTTTGTCTGAGATCTTGATCAACCATGTGTCTCTATGACCATTCTTTGGATAATACCTTGAATACCATCTTGGTCATCATATAAACTCCTTGAACCCAATAGATGGACTTCAAGAAGTGCATATGGACAAATCCATACCATGGGATCACTTGATCCCTCTCGGTACATCTTATACGCTTTGTGTGTTGATCATCTTGATTTACTCTTTGTATGAGATCTTGATCAACCATGTGTCTCTATGACCATTCTTTGGATAATACCTTGAATACCATCTTGGTCATCATATAAACTCCTTGAACCCAACAGATGGACTTCAAGAAGTGCCTATGGACAAATCCTATAAATGTAACTTAAGGCAACCATTAGTCCATAGGAATTGTCATCAAGTACCAAAACCACATATGGAGATATATGCTCCAACAGCAATAACATGGGCAAATAAGATTGTATTTTTATACTAATTACAGGTTAGGCCAGAAGAAAATGTTAGCAAGACCATTGTGTGTACCAACACATATTCCCCAAACCCGGTCGTAAGCATGACCACGACAAAATCTAAAAGGCCCCACATGCAAAATGCACCCATGACCAACAGCCCTGGATCTCCATCACGCAACAACTCAGCCTCCGCCAATCTGAGAGAGGCCTACGACTCGACCGACACGGCAATGGCGACTATATCCGCATTTGTCACTCCAATACTTTGCATTTGGCAAGAAAAAGAGATAAAATCGGACCAGGGGCTTTACCAAATCGAGAACCCATCAAATTGGATCAAGGGCTTTACCAAACAAATAGAGAACCAAGCAAATCAGATTAGGGGGCTACTTTTCTACTTACCAGAGCGGCATAGTGCACTGCTGTGCAGTGAGCTCATCCATGGCGCAGTTGTGTTCTTGGCTGGTGGAGGAGGAAGAGATGTGCAAACGAGCGGCAGCTCGAGGGAGGGGGAGCTCCTACAATATCCCACGCGGGCTGTTAACACTACCCTAGAAATTGCGGGCCTCACGGGCTCAATAATGAGGGTTCTGACAGTTGTGCCAATTCAAAGGTAGGGCACGCGGGCCGCTCAAAGGTAGGCTAAACATGTGAATCGTAGCCGAACAGTTGCGTGCATTTGTGCCAAATCCATACCATTAGCCCACAGCATAGCTGTTGCCAGGGCCAGTGAACGGGGAGACAAAACTACCACGGCCGAATCACGAGGCAGCAAGGAACGAACGAGATTAAGTCTTATGTGTCGCTCGTGACCCATTGAGTCACACTCGAAGTTACTGCCTTTTCATAATGCAAAGTGTCACAAAAGTAGTATCATATATGGTTGTATTTTTGTTACTTGTGCCGGGAATGCTATGTGATGGTAACATTTTTCTATACTACTCTTAGCACATTTTTCTATATAGTGTAATTAATCTTTGATTCGGTGTGGCTCTTTTTCAAGTTTCTATTTTCTTCTACCCCCTCCGTACTGGTGTATAAGTCATCTTATGAAAATCAAATAAACCAAAAATATTTAGGCGCGTGCATCAACTCTCACCTTGTTTCTTGGTTTTTAATATGAATAAAGGAATCAACTAATGAGAGATGTGGAGCGTGTATGCTATAATTAGAAATAATTTTGTACCCATGGTGGCAATTACACACGGCAGCAATTTTTATCTCTAATTATTTTTTTTAAATTATTTTGAACTATGAGAAAAACTCTATAATTAAAATATCGTGAATGTGGACAAGTCACGCAAGCAAATATCGTGAATGTGGACAAGTTTTAATTACTTGAAACTACCTAGCATGACATGCAATAGTCAGTTCATTGTATGCAACGGTATTAATTAGCAAATAAACATTAAGTTGTCTTGTTTTTCTATTTGCCTTGGTCGTGGTGCACAACGTAAGATGACTTACACACCAGTACGGAGGGAGTACTCTACAACTAGGCCATAATATTAAAGTTCATATGTGAACTGTAAACCAATTAAATGTAACATCACTTAGAAACAACACCTAAAATATACTATGCATTGGGGTGTTTGTCTTTGCAAATCAATAATACTACACCTACGTAATTTTCTTATATACCCTTACGTAACTTTCCTTCACCACATTCTCTCCCCCCTGATTTCTAGGTGGGTTGGCCTCTCATTCCCTCAACTCTCAATCAGAATTTGCCAACTGGAGTTTACGTAAAACTCATTCGTAAGTCTACGT
The DNA here is from genome assembly GCF_904849725.1 of Hordeum vulgare subsp. vulgare. Taxonomy (NCBI): domain Eukaryota; kingdom Viridiplantae; phylum Streptophyta; class Magnoliopsida; order Poales; family Poaceae; genus Hordeum; species Hordeum vulgare. The sequence goes on along the minus strand of NC_058522.1, from coordinate 547,425,242 downwards.
ATGTATAGCATTGCTCTTTGCAAATCTATTAACACGTAGGATGACAAGTTATAAAAAGCCAATGAATTGGGAGCGCCCTTAATGATCACACATGCATGCATTGTAATAAATGCATTGCTAAAGTGATTTTTGAGAAAAAAAAGCACACTAATTTAGTACTTCTGCAAAATAGAAAATTTATTCCACTAGTCACTGATAATCTTCAAGTGCAAAGAATCACCGTAGCACTTCCAAAGATGAAAATGGTGAGTATGGAGTGTCGAACCCACAAAAAGTTAAAGGTGAGATCAATATTCTCTCAAGTCCTATCTTTTACTAACACAACTCTACGTACATCGAGCTTTTATTTTTATCTAGAGACAAGAAATAAAACTACGTTGTGGGTACAAGGAGGATAACTTTACATGATATTGAAGAACTAAAATATAAAATAGGTGTTGCCTAAATAAAGTAAGAATATATTACAACATATTACAAATAGCGAGTGTGAAATAATGATGGTATGGTGTGTGGAATTATCCTATGCAATTGATAACAAGATCGATAATCATCAGTGCAATTTGATATGAGGGAGAGGCATGAGCTAACATACTTTTCGTACTGGGATCATATGAACTTATGATTGAACCTCTAGCAAGCATCTGCAACTACTAGAAAACATCAAGGTAAACCCAACCATAGCATTAAGTATCAAATCCCCTTTACTCCCATACGCAACAACCCCCTTAATCGGGTGTAAACTTTTGTCACTCTAGCCACCCACTATAAGCTAACTATGAACATTATTGTAACACCCTACAACGGGACTCCCCCGTGTGTGCACGGCACGGAAGGCACCATAGGACATCACCAAAATAAAACATACAACTTAAACAATCCAACACCGTCAATCAACCCAAAGGATAAAAGAAATCTACTTAAACATCATAGGATGGCAACACATCATTGAATAATAATGTGTGGCATAAAGCACCATCTTTAAGTAGGAAATTATAACGGGGTGCGGGAGAGTGGACTGCTGAAAAGAGATGAGGGAGGTGACAAAGACGATCAACGTGGCGATGGTTCCCCCGACGGCAACTTGTGACACCCTGGTTTTATATTTTTCTTTTTACTTGGCTTTATTCAAGATTTTATTTGGAAATTGGATTTTCTATCAACTCTTTTGGACTTCACACTTCGACTTAATTTTTGATTTTCTTCCAAGTGAACCCTAGCATCGAAAACCTTCCTTATCTCATCTCTCTTCCAAATCTTGTCATAGCATAATTTTCTTTAAGAGAGAAACTGTCATTTTCTCTTTGAAAATGAGTATTTTCTCACCATGCTATGAATCAACCTTCATTTTTCTTGCTCAGAAAATTCAAAAAAATTCCATCAATATCCTTTGGATCATGCCTCACCTCCCCATGCAAAAAATATGTCATGGTCATTTGGAGAATTTCAGCCCTAAAAAGTATTTTTGCTTCTGGTCAGAAATGGCACTTTGTGAATCAAGTATATATTTCCTTGATCTCCTTGAGCTTAAATTTTTACCACATCACTACCTTCCCAGGTGAAGCTTAACCACCAAATTTCACCATTTAACTCCTAGTGATTTTTCCCCAGTTTGCTCCCCAAATTCCTGTTTAGAAAGTTTTCCAACATGCTTTTGTCTTCTCCATTGAGGTAGGTGGTAATATGAGAGCACCCAACAACATCGCGTTGAAGGGACTACACCCTAGACACGATATGGCATGGCCAAAATCCCTGCATGTGCCAGTGCATGTGGTGATGACCACACGGATGCGAGGGGTTCGATATGCAGCCGACGCGCTGTGGATGTCGGGGCCCTCTGCCGTTGCCCGTTCGTCCTCCTCGCACCACCGCATCTTGCCTGCACCATTCAGCTCGCTCCCCTGCGTCCACCTAGCAACCCCCTGCCTCACTCCGACGCCGGCGGGCCGCACGCCGGACGCGACCGAGGCACTATCGGTCGGAACAATGCGTGCTGGCACTGTGCTTGGCATCACCTTCATCGTCTCCAAGCAACGCCCGAGCATGTGGGAGTATATATGAAAGGGCAACGACGTGTTTTTTAGATCGGGAACATGCATGTTTGTTTGATGTGGGGAACGACACATGTTTGTTGGACCAAAATAATTGTGTATATGAGTCCACCATGTCTTTGTTTTTATTCGAACCGTTATGCAGATCTATTTTTAAATATCAGCCGTCAATTTTTATGGTTAACATAAAATTAAGGGATACAAAAGGGGACCTATGAAGAACTATGAAAGTCTTTTTTTTAATATTAGGTAAAGATAAGATACCGTAGGATTCTAGGGTTACAACATCCTAGTTGATTCATATGAGGAAACTAAGTCTTCCACGAAATGAGGCTTCTCGGGGTGCACATTAAGTCTTATGGATCCTACCGTTAATGTGTCATGGCTTGATGTGGCGCACTCCGAAACCGACAAGGGTCCTCGATCCGACCCACCATGACATGAGAGGACATGATGAAAAGCCCCTTAGATGGGACATCGTCATTAGCCCTTGAACCGGTCTTCAAGTTTGGATGCACTTCGGCTTATCCGAGATGCCCTTTATCTTTGGTCGTCAGTCTTAAAAAGTAGTTCAACGAAGTTACCATCTACACTGAAGTCTTGACATTGGACCGCATATGAGGCGACCAAAACCACCTCGGCCTTTGAGAAGTGATGGACATAATTGAGCCGAGCTGCGCATTGAAAAGGATCCTAGTTGTTCCTTAGAGCATCTCTAGTAGACCCCGTATAAGTGGTTAAACCCGTAATTTTTTTGTGTTTTATAGTTTTGGTCGTAAAAAGTATGCAGAACAGAAACATGGGTCTTCTATTTAAACATGGTTTGCATGTAGATTTAACACGTACAAATAAACACGCAAGTGGTCTTCAATTTCGTCTCTGATGTCCCAGAAGCGTATGGGATCGCAGCAGTTTTCGAGGGTAGAGTATTCAACCCAAATTTATAGATTCGCTCACAAGGGAAAGCTAAAGGATATTCTCAAGTATTAGCAGCTGAGTTGTCAATTCAACCACACGTGAAAGATTAGTGTCTGCAAGCAAAGTATGAGTATCAAGGTAAAGTGGCCCAATCCCTCTTGTAGCAAGGGACAAGCCTAGGCAAAGTAACATAGCGAGAACCAGTAGTAAGAGACTCATAGGCACTGGATCAGTGATGGATGAGTGTGACGGATGTGATTCATCATGTAACAACTATAAGACGGAGAGATATGTGGCTAACTCCCGTTCATCAATCTAATGTAGGCATGTATTTCGTATGTAGTCATACGTGCTTAGGGAAAAGAACTTGCATGACATCTATTGTCCATCCCTCCCGTGGCAGCGGGGTCCTAATGGAAGCTATGGGATATTAAGGTTCTCCTTTTAATAAAGAACCGGACCAACGGATTAACACTTGGTGAATACATGAACTCCTCATACTATGGTCATCTCCGGGAGTGGTTCCGGCTATTGTCACTCCGGGGTTGCCAGGTCATAACACATAGTAGGTGATTACAACTTGCAAGATAGGATCTAGAACACACATATATTGGCGACAACATAATAGGTTCATATCTGAAATCATGGCACTCGGGCCCTAGTGACAAGCATTAAGCATAGCCAAGTAGTAGCAACATCAATCTTGAACATAGTGGATACTAGGGATCAATCCCTGACAAGAACTAACTCGATTACATGATAGATCTCATCCAACTCATCACCGTCCAGCAAGCCTACGATAAGATTACTCACGAACGATGAAGAGCACCATGGAATTGTCGATGGAGAAAGGTTGATGATGACGATGGCGACGATTTCCCCTCTCCAGAGCCCGAAACGGACTTCGGATCTGCCCTCCAGATGAAGAACAGGATGTGGCGGCGCCTCCGTATCGCAAAACGCGATGAAACCTTCTCTTTGATTTTTTTTTCCAGGCGAAATGGAAGATATAGAACTGAGATTGGGGGCGGTGGTGCCACATGGGCCGCACAAGCCCTCATGGCGCGGCCATAGGGGGTGGCCGCGGCCAAGGGGCTTGTAGCCCACTGGCACGCCCCTCACGTGGAACTTTGCGCATGTATTTTTCTTCTATTCCAGAAAAAACTCCGTAAATTTTCAGGATGTTCCGAGATCTTTCATTTCTACACAAAAACAACACCATGGCAATTCTGCTGAAAACAGCGTCAGTCCAGGTTAGTTCCATTCAAATCATGCAAATTAGAGTCCAAAACAAGGGCAAAAGAGTTCGAAAAAGTAGATACGACGAAGACGTATCAACTCCCCCAAGCTTAAAGCCTTGCTTGTCCTCAAGCAACTCAGTTGACAAACTGAGAGAGACAAAAGAAAAACTTTGACGAACTCTGTTTGATCTTGTTGTTGCAACTATGTCTAACTCACAACCATAATTTCAACAACATCACAATCAAACCACATAAGCAAATGACATCTAGGTCTCACGGTAAACGCATATCAATGGCATAATCAACTAGCGAGCAAATAATAATAAGCCTCAAGTGTCAACACTTCAATCAAAACAACATGAAGCAATACGAATAGATGGTATCTCGCTAGCTCTTTCTGAGACCGCAAAACATAAATGCAGAGCACCTTAAAAGACCAAGGGCTGACTAAACATTGTAATTCATGGCAATGAAGATCCAGTCATAGTCATACTCAACACAGTTAAAAGCAAAGCATAAAAATGACAGAGGTGCTCTCTAATTGGTGCATTTGTAAGAGGAGGATGACTCGACAGGAACATAAATAGATAGGCCCTTCGCAGAGGGAAGCATTGATTTGCAGAGGTGCCAGAGCTCAAGCTTTGAAAACAGAGATAATAATTTTGGGTGGCATGCTTTCAATGTCAACGCAATGACTTAGAGTTCTCAATATCTTCCACGCTACACATGCTATAGGCGGTTCCCAAACAAAAAAGTAAAGTTTTGACTCCCACACCACCAATCAATCACACTCCACGGCTAGCCGAATCCTCGGGTACCGTCCATACAAACAACAATCCTGGGGGAGTTTTGTTTGCAATTATCTTTTCGATTTGAGTATGGAATTGGGAATTCCAATTACCGGCCCCTTTCTCGTGAATGATAGTGAATAAACACATATCGAGGATAACACGCCTAGCATGGAAGATACCAATACCCCCTATCACCACATGAGCGGTTCGGGCATGCAAAACAGATTATTTTTTGAAGATTTAGAGAATGGCACATGCAAATTTACTTGGAACGGCAGGTAGATACCGCACATAGGTAGGTATGGTGGACTCATATGGCACAACTTTGGGTTTATGGGAGGTGGATGCACAAGCAGTATTCCCGCTTAGTACAAGTGAAGGCTAGCAAAAGACTGGGAAGCGACCAACTAGAGAGCGACAACAGTCATCAAAATGCATTGAGAGTAACTAACATTGAGTGCAAGCATGGGTAGGACATAAATCACCATGAACATGAACATCATAGAGGCTATGTTGATTTTGTTTCAACTACATGCGTGAACATGCTCCAAGTCAAGCCACTTGAAACATTCAAAGGAGGATACCATCCTATCATACTACATCATAGTTATCTCAACATTCATGTGGGCATCCAAGTCAAACCATTATAAGCTCCTAGCTAAGTAAGCATGACATAAGCAACTATGATCTCTAAGTTGTCATTGCAAACATGTTTCTCTCACAACAAAGCTGAATCAGGCATGATGAGCTAGTCATATTTTAAAAAACAAAATAGATCGAGTTCATACTAGCTTTTCCATGCTCAGTCACTTCATCATATATCGTCATTATTACCTTTCACTTGCACGACCAAATGATGTGAACAATAATAAGCGTGCTCGTGCATTGGACTAAAGCTGGAATCTGCAGGCAAACACAAAGGAGAAGACAAAGTAATATCGCTCTTTGAAAGCTAAACAGGTATGCATGCAAGAGCCACTAAACATTGTAACCAATATCTTCTACCTTGACCCAAAGAAAAAGAAAACTATCGACACGGGAAAGCTCCCAACAAGCAAAAGAAGAAAAAGAAAATCTTTTTGGGTTTTCTCAAACTAGACAGACACACGAAAAGAAAACGAGAAAAAGAAAATAAATTAGCATGGATGATACAGTGGCAAAGTGTGAACACCGGCTAACAAAGTGAAAGGATAAGCAAGAATTTAAAGTCGGTGAGAACACGTACTCCCCCAAGCTTAGGCTTTTGGCCTAAGTTGCTCTACTCTCAAGGAGGGTCCTGGCGAAACCCAAAATCATAATCGGGGTTATACGGGAGCGCTGCAGCCACTGCCTGAATAGCTGCCTCACGGAGACGAGCAGCCTTCGCCTCCCTCTCATACTCCTCTGCCTCTCCTCTGGTTATGTAATATCTCCGTTTTACCTGAAAATCAAAGAGAGCAGGAGCAGGAAGGGTAATATGGAAAACACGCTGCATGTTAAATATCAGTCGGTATAGGAGGGATTCATCATCCCTCTCAAGGAACTGGTAGCGTGTCATAGCGACGCGGTCAAGGAAATTTGTATGGAGCGGGGGATCTCCTGCACGGATGGGTAATCCAAGAAAATTTGCTATGCGAGTGGCATAGATGCCGCCAAAGAAATCCCCATCAATAGCATTCTTATTCAGCCTCCTTGCTATAATAGCTCCCATGTTGAAGCTTTTGTCACCCGTCACTGTGCTCTTAAGGATACTAAGGTAAGGTGCGCAGAGGTGACAATGCTCAATCTTGCCGTTAATGCATCTGCCTATGAAGAGGGCAAAGTAATGCAAGGCGGGAAAATGAATACTCCCCACGGTAGCTTGCGTAATGTCTCTAGTTTCTCCAATCGTAATACCAGCGCAAAAATCTCTAACTGAAGATTTAGGAGGATCATTGAGGCTACCCCAAATAGGTATTTTCCAAATTCTACTGAAATCCTCTAAGTCCATGGTATACGATTTATCATAGAGATCGAACAACACCGATGGCTCATGGCCAGCTGGAAATTTGAATCTACGAACAAAAGAGCAGTGAGAGCAACATACTGTTCACATTTATCGGAGATGAATTCTTCGAGTCCGACGTTGTGAACAAATGCATCAAACTCATCTTTGAAACCTGCCTCAATCATAAATTCATCAGACGGCCATTCACATGGTTGTACCTGCGCGTCCCTAGGTTGGTAAGGATCAGGCTCCCTAATCACCAGACGAGGACCTCTCTTGCTTGAGGAACCACCATGAAAGCTTCTCCTGAACATCTTCCTTTTCTGAAATTTACAGTGACCCAAAGGAAAGGTGAACAAGGTTCAACTAAACTTGTAGTAACTACTCCAACGAGTGCCTAGAGACCATATTACGCATCAAAACTACTTGGGACTAGCTAGAATGAGCATACAAAGCTCAAGAACATGGTCACCAAGGCAGCAAAAATACGCGGAGTATAAGGCACTAGAGCAAAAACTAATTGGACCAATGGAGGAGTCACTTACCAAGGAGTAGTTTCCCCAAAACAGTTCGAAGAACGCTGATTTGAGCAAAGAGATCGAAAATCCCAGCAAGAGGAGCAAGAACACGGGTTTGAGGTGTGAAACGATTTTTTCTGGAGGTAGGAGAACTGGATGGGAGCAAGAATGACTGGAGGGGGTGCCTGTGGGCCCCACAAGCCTAGGTGGCGCGACCAGGGGGTGCCCGCGCCCTTAGGGCTTGTGGCCCACTGGTGTGGCCCCCAGACAGACTCTTTCTCCCAGTATTTTTCAAAAAATCCAGAAAAAATCACACTTGATTTTCACGGCATTCGGAGAACTTCGATTTTTGGGGTACTTTTCTACTGGATGCTAAAACAAAAAAAAACAGGGAAAACTAAACTAAAGCTATCATTTTTCTTCCAAGCAATGGAGGATGAAAGCTTGGAACAGAGGTTTGTGACTCCTCGATTCATCCATCTCATGGTCATCGAAAGAAATCCGTCAATGGGGTTGATCAAATCCCCTCGACAAAACTTTCTGGAATCACAAAAGAAAACGGAGAATTTCCGAATAGTCACTAGATCACCTAAATGGGGATGTGTATCTCCCCAACAAGCAAGTCATACTTCATCTTGACATGAGGAATAGGGCATTCAAAGCTCCCAATGAGAATTGATGAAGTCTTTTCGATAGCATTGATGCAATGTACTCGATATTGTTTCTTCGGAAAGTGCACCGTATGCTCATTACCGTTGACATGGAAAGTGGCATTGCCTTTATTGCAATATATAACAGCCCCTGCGGTGTTTAAAAAGGGTCTTCCGAGGATGACAGCCACGGCACCGTCCTCGGGAATATCCAAGATAACAAAGTCTGTTAAGATAGTGGTGTTAGCAACCACAACAGGCACATGCTCGCAAATGCCGATAGGGAAAGTAGTTGATTTGTCGGCCATTTGCAGAGAGATTTTAGTGGGTGCCAACTTATCCAGTTCAATCCTACGATAAAGAGAGAGAGAGAGGCATAACACTAACACCGGCTCCAAGATCGCATAACGCAGTTCTAACGTAGTTGCCTTTAATGGAGCAAGGTATAGTGGGCACACCGGGATCACCTAGTTTCTTAGGAGTTTCACCCTTGAAATTGTAATTGGCAAGCATGGCGGAGATCTCAAGATCAGGTATCCTCCTCTTATTAGTCACAATATCTTTCATGTACTTAGCATACGGAGACATCTTGAGCATATCAGTCAAACGCATCTGTAGAAAGACAGGTCTGATCATTTCAACGAAGCGCTCAAAATCCTCATCATCCTTTTTGTTGGATGGTTTGGGAGGAAAGGGCATGGGTTTCTGAACCCATGGCTCCCTTTCTTTACCATGCTTCCTAGCAGTGAAGTCATTCTTATCGTATCTTCTAGTCTTAGGTTGTGGGTTATCAAGATCAACACTTGGTTCAATCTCCACATCCTTTTCATTGCTAGGTTGAGCATATTCATGAACAGTACTATTGATATTATCATTAGGCTCATGTTCATCACCAGATTGTGTTTCAGCATCAGAGACAGAGACATCGTTTGGACTCTCAGGTATAGCGGCAACAGGGTTGCTAGCGTGCAGGTTCCTATCATCTTTCTTCTTCTTTCTAGGATGACTAGCTGCATTAGTTGTGACAGCCCGAGACCGACGTTCCAGAAGATTCCCCCTTCTATTCCGTTTCTGTCGTTTGTTATTTTTATTTGTTGCGTCATCATTTAGCCTGCATCGTCGCATCATGCATGGCATCTTGCATCGTCTGTTGCGTGTCGTGTTTTGAGTGTGTGTGCTTCAAGTGCTCTCGGTGTCTTTGCGTGCAATAGGAACTCCCTCTCTCTCCTCTTTTATTTGTTTTGTTGTTGCGTAAAAGTTTCCGTTTTAACCCCTATTTTAAAAAGGTTTGTCTTCTTTTAAAAATCCTTTTATTAAATGTGGGGGCAACCGCTTGGGTTTCCTTTATTTATTTCCTTTTGTTTATTTTCAAAACTAGAGTCGCATTTTATTTATAAAAGGGGTTTATTTTATTCTTTTGTAAAAAAGGGTTTTGTTTTATTCTTCAAAAAAAGGTTTTATTTTTTATTCGTTTAAAAAAATGCCCAACTATTTCTTATAGTTGGGGTATGGTTTTTAAAGGAGCCCCAAAAGCATTTATATTATTTTCTTTTATTTAAACCTTTTTCTTTAGCGTGTGTTCTGTTTTAAATATAAAAAAACCAAAGATTAGCAGGGAGAGAGGAGGATCCCAGGCCCAAGGCCCAGCCGGCCAAGGCCCAAGGCCTCCCCTCCAACCCTAGCGCCCCTCCAACCCGATTCCCTCTCGTGGCTCCCTCCTGCGCCGTTGTCTCCCTCGTGCCCCCCTCCTCTCGTTCGTTCCTCCCCCTCAGACCGATTCCTTCTCCTCGTTCCTCCCCAACAGCCTCCCGATCGCCCCTCTCCTGCGCCGCCGCCAGCAGTTCTCCCTGCGTCGCCGCCCAAGCTCCCTCCAGGACGCCGGCGCAACCCTGCTCGCCCTGCTGCCGCCTCGCCTCGCCGTTCGCCCGAGGCACCTTGGTCGCCGCCCTGTGCCTCTCCTCAGCCACCGCGGCCTCCCTGCTCGCCATGGTCGCCGCCCGTGCAGCGCCCCTCGACCTCGCCCCTCTCATCGTCAGCATGCCATGGCCTCGCCCTCGCCCCGACCTCCTCCCTCTCGTTGCATGCTGCCGCGCTGCTCGCACGCCGGTGCCCGACCTCGCTTTGGCCGCCGCCTGCGCCCTCCGCCGCCGGCGCGTCGCTGCTCCTCCCTCACTGGTCATGGTCCGCTCGCCGGTGCCGCGTCGGCTCGCCTCGCCTCCCTGCCACATCCCGGTGGCCGGTCCGAGGTCTTCCCCCGCCGAGCTCGCCGTTCCCGCGCGCCCGACGTGCTCTGCCTACACCGCGCCGCCCTTGTTCCCCTGCCGAGCCTGCTGCTGTTTGCTATGTTGCGTGCCTGCTGGTGCTATAGCCGATGCCTTGCTGTTTGCGTGCCAAGCTACTGCTCTTGTTTGCTTGCCTTAGCTGTGTTGTTGCTCTTGCCGTGCCTTTCTACCAGCTAGCTAGCTGATGCTTGCTCGCTGCATGCCCTGCTTGCTGCTGTTGCTGGCCGTGGCTTAGTTGTTGTTGCCTGATACGTCCATTTTGCATCATGCTTTCATGTTGATATTTATTGCTTTTTGAGCTGTTATATTACTTGTGGTACCATATGTATGCCTTTTCTCTCTTATTTTGCAAGGTTTATTTGAAGATGGAGAATTCAGGGAGCTGGAATTCTAGACTAGAAAAGGAGCAAATCCTAGTCCACTATTGTGCACATCTCCAAATGCCCTGAAAATTTACGTGGATTTTTTCTAGAATATATTAAAAATAATGGGCGAAAGAACTACTGGAGGGGGGCCACCAGGGCCCCACAAGCTTGCCCACCGCCACCACCCCCTAGTGGCGCAGGGCAGGCTTGTGGGCTGCCTGAAGGCCCACTAGCCCCCCTCTTTTTCTATATGAAGCGTCCTCGTCTGGAAAAAATCAATCGGGAGCTTTTTCGTTGTTTCGCCGCCGCCACGAGGCGGAACTTGAGTAGATCCAATCTAGAGCTCCGGCACGACGATCCTGCCGGGGAAACTTCCCTCCCAGAGGGGGGAATCGTCGCCATCGTCATCACCAACACTCCTCTCGTCGGAGGGGAGGCATCTTCATCAACATCTTCATCAGCACCATCTCCTCTCCAATCCCTAGTTCATCTCTTGTAATCAATCTTCGTCTCGCAACTCAGATTGGTACTTGTAAGGTTGCTAGTAGTGTTGATTACTCTTTGTAGTTGATGCTAGTTGGATTACTTGGTGGAAGAATTTATGTTCATATCCTTCATGCTATTCATTACACCTATGGTCATGATTATGATTATGTCTTATGAGTAGTTACTTTTGTTCCTGAGGACATGGGATAAGTCATGCTGATAATAGTCATGTGAATTTGATATTCGTTAGATATTTTGATATGATGTATGTTGTTTTTCCTCTAGTGGTGTTATGTGAACGTCGACTAGATAACACTTCACCATTTTTGAGCCTAGAGGAAGGCATTGGGAAGTAGTAAGTAGATGATGGGTTGCTGGAGTGACAGAAGCTTAAACCCCAGTCTATGCGTTGCTTCGTGAGGGGCTGATTTGGATCCACTAGTTTAATGCTATGGTTAGACTTTGTCTTAATTCTTCTTTTGTAGTTGCGGATGCTTTCAAGAGAGGTTAATCATAATTGGGATGCTTGTCCAAGTAAGGGCAGTACCCAAGCGCCGGTCCACCCACATATCAAACTATCAAAGTAACGAACGCGAATCATATGAACATGATGAAACTAGCATGACAGAAATTCCCGTGTGTCCTCGGGAGCGTTTTTCCTCCTATAAGACTTTGTTCAGGCTTGTCCCTTGCTACAAAAGGGATTGGGCCACTTGCTGCACCGTTGCTACTACTTGTTACTTGTTACTTTTTGCTCGTTGCGTTTCACCTCGCTACACAATCACTTGTTACCGCTACTTTCAGTGCTTGCAGTTATTACCTTGCTGAAATCCGTTTATCAGAGCCTTCTGCTCCTCGTTGGGTTCGACACTCTTACTTATCGAAAGGACTATGATTGATACCCTATACTTGTGGGTCATCAAGACTCTTTTCTGGCGCCGTTGCCGGGGAGTGAAGCGCCTTTGGTAAGTGGAAATTGGTAAGGAAACATTTATATATTGTGCTGAAATTTATTGTCACTTGTCACTATGGAAACTCTTCCTTTGAGGAGTTTGTTCGGGGTATCACCTGAGGTACCTACTGAAAATATCTTTTATGAAATTCCTTTGGGTATGCTTGAAAAACGGCTGGCTAATCCTTTTACAGGAGATGGATCTTCACATCCAGACTTTCATCTAATCTATGTAGATGAAGTTTGTGGTTTATTTAAGCTTGCAGGTTTGCCCGAGGATGAGGTAAAGAAGAAAGTCTTTCATTTATCTTTGAAGGATAAGGTGTTGACATGGTATAGGTTATGTGATGATGCTGGATCATGGGGCTACAATCGGTTGAAATTGGAATTTCATCAAAAGTTCTATCCTATGCATTTAGTACATCGTGATCGGAACTTTATTTATAACTTTTGGCCTCGTGACAGGGAAAGCATAGCTCAAGCTTGGAGGAGGCTTAAATCAATGCTATATTCATGCCCCAATCATGAGCTCTCGAGAGAAATCATCACTCAAAACTTTTATGCTCGGCTTTCTCATGAAGATCGTACCATGCTTGACACTTCTTGTGCCGGTTCTTTTATGAAGAAGGATATTGATCACAAGTGGAATTTATTGGAGAGAATCAAACGCAACTCTGAAGATTGGGAGCTGGAGGAAGGTAAGGAGTCAGGTATGAATTTCCAGTTTGATTGCGTTAAATCTTTTGTTGAGACAAACACTTCTAGAGATTTTAGCGCTAAGTATGGACTTGACTCTGAGATAGTAGCTTCTCTATGTGAATCTTTTGCTGCTCATGTTGATCTTCCCAAAGAGAAGTGGTTTAAATATCATCCTCGTGTAGAAAGCAACATAGCCAAAACCAATCTAGTTAAGGAGAAAATCATAGCTTTTAGTGATCCTGTTGTTCCTTGTGCTTACACTGAGAAACCACCTTACCCTGCTAGGATGAAGAATTATTCTAAACCTCCAACTGTGATACGTAGGGGTTACATTAGACCACTTGCACCCCTGAAGAGATTAGAGTTGAACCTAGTGTTGCTATTATCAAAGATCTCTTAGCCGAAGACATAGACGGGCATGTTATCAAATTCTGTGAGGACTCCGCTAGAATTGCTAAACCTCACGCGAAAGACAAGCACGAACCTGTAGTTGGCCTACCCGTTGTTTCTGTTAAGATAGGAGATCACTGTTACCATGGTTTATGTGATATGGGAGCTAGTGTTAGTGCGATACCCCGTTCTCTCTATGATGAAATCAAAGATGAGATTGCATTTGCTGCATTAGAACCCATTGATGTCACTATTACGCTAGCTAATAGAGACGCTATCTACCCTCTGGGAATTGTGAGAGACGTAGAAGTCCTGTGTGGTAAGACGAAGTATCCTACTGATTTCCTCGTCCTTGGTACCGCACAAGATAGCTTTTGTCCCATCATATTTGGTAGACCCTTTCTCAGCACTATCAATGCTCACATTGATTGCATTAAGCAGACTGTCACAGTAAGTTTCGAGGGTGTGTCTCATGAATTTAACTTCTCCAAGTTTGGAAGACAAACCCATGAAAGAGAGTCGTCTGGTAGGGATGAAATCATTGCTCTTGCCTCTATTGCGTACCTCCTACGGATCCTTTAGAGCAATATTTGCTTGAGCATGAAAATGATATTCATATGGAGGAGAGAGATGAGATAGATAGAGTTGTCTTAGAACAACATCCTATTCTCAAGAATAATGTACTTGTTGAACTGCTTGGGGATCCTCCCCCACCGAAGGGTGATCCTGTGTTCGAGCTTAAACAGTTGCCTGATACTCTTAAGTATGCCTATCTTGATGAGAAGGAGATATATCCTGTCATTATTAGTGCTCTCCTCTCAGAGCGCGAAGAGAAGAAGTTACTAAAAACTCCGAGGAAGCAACGCGCTGCTATTGGATATACTCTTGATGATCTTAAGGGTATTAGTCCTACTCTATGTCAGCACAAGATTAAAACCGATCCTGACTTTGAACCAGTTGCTGATCATCAAAGGAGATTAAATCCTAAGATGAAAGAGGTCGTTAGAAAAGAAATATTAAAGCTTCTGGAAGCATGAATCATTTATCTTGTTGCTCATAGTGATTGGGTAAGTCTAGTACATTGCGTACCTAAGAAGGGAGGTATCACCGTCGTTCCTAATGATAAGGATGAACTAATCCCACAAAGGATTATTACCGGCTATAGGATGGTGATAGACTTCCAGAAACTGAACAAGGCAACCAGGAAAGATCATTATCCTTTGTCGTTCATCGACCAAATGCTAGAAAGGCTATCAAAACACACACACTTCTGCTTTCTAGACGGTTATTCAGGTTTCTCGCAAATACCTGTGGCACAATCTGATCAAGAGAAAACCACTTTGACCTGCCCTTTCGGTACCTTTGCCTATAGACGTATGCCTTTTGGCTTATGTAATGCACCTGCCACCTTCCAAAGATGTATGATGGCTATATTCTCTGACTTTTGTGAAAAGATAGTCGAGGTTTTCATGGATGACTTCTCCGTTTACGGGTCTTCCTTTGATGATTGCCTCAGCAACCTTGATCGAGTCTTACAGAGATGCGAAGAAACCAACCTCGTCTTGAATTGGGAGAAGTGTCACTTTATGGTTAATGAAGGTATCGTCTTAGGACACAAAATCTCTGAAAGAGGCATTGAAGTTGATAAGGCTAAGGTTGATGCAATTGAGAAAATGCCGTGCCCCACATATATCAGAGGTATACGAAGTTTCCTAGGTCATGCTGGTTTCTATAGAAGGTTCATTAAAGACTTCTCTAAGATTTCTAGGCCTCTTACCAACCTCTTGCAGAAGGATGTTCCTTTTGTTTTTGATGAGGATTGTGAGGAAGCCTTTGAAATACTTAAGAAGGCTTTGATAACCGCACCTATTGTTCAACCACCTGATTGGAACTTGCCCTTTCAAATCATGTGTGACGCTAGTGATTATGCTGTTGGTGTTGTTCTAAGACAAAGAGTTGACAAGAAGTTGAATGTCATTCACTACGCTAGTAAAACACTAGACAGTGCCCAAAGAAACTATGCCACTACGGAGAAGGAATTTCTAGCAGTCGTGTTTGCATGTGAAAAGTTTAGATCTTACATAGTTGACTCCAAAGTAACTATTCACTCTGATCATGCTGCTATTAAGTACCTCATGCAGAAGAAGGATACTAAGCCTAGGCTGATCAGATGGGTTCTCCTGCTACAGGAATTTGATTTGCACGTCGTTGATCGAAAGGGTGCTGATAACCCTGTGGCAGATAACTTGTCTAGGCTAGAGAATGTCCTTGATGACCCACTACCTATTGATGACAGCTTTCCTGATGAGCAATTGAATGTCATCCGCACTTCACATAGTGCACCGTGGTATGCCGATTACGCAAACTATATCGTAGCCAAATACATACCACCCAGTTTCACCTATCAGCAAAAGAAGAAATTCTTCTTTGATTTGAGACACTACTTTTGGGATGATCCTCACCTTTATAAGGAAGGAGTAGATGGTGTTATTAGACGTTGTGTGCCTGAACATGAACAGGGATAGATCCTGCAGAAGTGTCATTCCGAAGCCTACGGAGGACACCATGCTGGAGATAGAACTGCCCATAAGGTATTGCAATCAGGTTTCTATTGGCCCACTCTCTTCAAGGATGCCCGTAAGTTTGTCTTGTCTTGTGACGAATGCCAAAGGATAGGGAACATCAGTAAGCGTCAAGAGATGCCTATGAACTATTCATTTGTCATTGAACCATTTGATGTCTGGGGCTTTGATTATATGGGACCTTTCCCGAGTTCCAATGGGTACACTCACATCTTAGTTGATGTGGATTACATTACTAAGTGGGTAGAAGCTATCCCCACTAAAAATGCTGGTCACCACACCTCTATTAAGATGCTTAAAGAAGTCATATTCCCAAGATTTGGAGTCCCTAGATACTTGATGACTGATGCGGTTCACACTTCATTCATGGTGTTTTCCGCAAGATGCTAGCTAAGTATGATGTCAACCATAGAGTTGCATCTCCTTATCATCCTCAGTCTAGTGGTCAAGTTGAGTTGAGTAATAGGGAGATCAAGTTGATCCTACAAAAGACCGTCAATAGATCTCGAAAGAACTGGTCTAGCAAACTTGACGATGCACTATGGGCTTATTGGACTGCTTATAAGAATCCCATGGGCATGTCACCGTATAAAATGGTTTATGGTAAGGCCTGTCATTTACCTCTTGAGCTGGAACACAAAGCTTATTGGGCAATCAAAGAGCTCAACTTTGATTTCAAACTTGCCAGTGAGAAGCGGTTGTTTGATATCAGCTCGTTAGATGAATGGAGAGCCCAGGCATATGAGAATGCCAGGTTGTTCAAGGAAAAGGTTAAGAGATGGCACGACAAACGAATATAGAAACGAGAGTTCAATGTAGGTGACTATGTCTTGGTATACAATTCGCGTTTGAGATTCTTTGCAGGCAAGCTTCTCTCTAAATGGGAAGGTCCTTATGTTGCTGAGGAAGTGTATCGTTCTGGTGCCATCAAAATGAATAACACGGAAGGAAATTTTCCTAGAGTGGTAAATGGGCAAAGAATCAAGCATTACATCTCTGGTACTCCCATAAATGTTGAGACCAACATCATCAATGTCATAACTCCAGAGGAGTACATAAGGGATGTTTATCAGGCTGTTTCAGACCTTGAAAACGAAGATGTACCTGTTTCGGCAAGAAATTGGACTCCGATACTTTTCCTATAGGAAATTTCCTCAGTTTTGGAATTTTTGGAAAATTAGAAAAACGAGAAGCAGCCCGGAGAGCAAACGAGGAAGCCACAAGGGCCCACTCCGCCACCACCACCCTGGTGGCGGTGGGCAAGCTTGTGGGCACCTCGTGTGCCTCCCGGACTCCGTTTTGTTGCGGAGGACTCCTTCTGGCCTAGAAAAAATCAATATATAGTCGCTCGAAGGTTTTGATCTCCGTATCGCGTAGTTTTCCTCTGTTTTCGTTTCGAGCTTGTTGTCTGCTGCAGATTTAGGTCAAGATGTCTTCTCAAGATTCAGAAGAAGAGATCTATGTGGTTGATGATCGTGCTAACTCTAGGATTAAGGGGGACTTGGAACCATATGGTTGGACCACTGATGAGGAAGAGGACTATGAGCCCAAGGGGAAGGAGCAAACAAGTTCCGATGAAAAGGAGGCTCCTCTACCTCAACCTGCAAACACCCATGTGGAGTTCAAGAACTCAAGCCTCCCTGACCATAGGAAGAAGCCTAAGACCTTGTGTATCCCTTCTCGTTTCTTGCAGGAGAGTAAGCAGGAACTTTGCCATAGAGTTTTGAAACTTGAGGAGGAAAATGACGATCTAAGGGAGCAAAACTTTTTGCTCAAGTGGAAAGTAGACAAGCTCAAGACTGCTTCGACAACACCACCACCATCACCACCAAAGGAAGACAACTAAGCATTGGTATGGGCAATCCCCTTGGCTTCTGCCAAGCTTGGGGGAGTTGCCCTGGTATCGTATCACCTTTATATATTTTGCTTTTACCTTTGTTTTAGTTTTTCCTTTTCAGTTTTTTATTTCTTTTTTTAGAGGAATAAGTCTTTAGTTTTTAGTTTGAGTCTTTTTCTTTTGTCTCTCCCCCGATGTATTCGAGCTTACGAGCTATATAATAAAGAGTGTCATAGTCAAGGGCTTTGCTTTGTGCCATGATCAAAAGTATGAAAAGAACGATAGCATGAAAGATCATGAGACGATCTTATGGAAAGTGATACCTTCACTTATGACACGTATGATGATTGAAACTTGTTGAGAATAAATCAACATAGACCTCAGTCATTGTTGCAATTAATAAGAAGTAATAAGGAAAGAGAGGTTCACATATAAATATATCATCTTAGATACTTTTTACAATTGTGAGCACTCACCAAACTATTACATGCCTAGGAGTAGATGTTGGACAAGGAAGACAACATAATGAATTGTGTTTGCTTGGTTCCAAACAATGTTATATGATTAGAGATCCCTTAGCATGTGGCGATTGCTTCCACCTCATATTAGCCAAAACTCCCGCACCAAGTAGAGATACTACTTGTGCATCCATAAACCTCCGGCCCAGTTTTGCCATGAGAGTCCACCATACCTACCTATGGATTGAATAAGATCCTTCAAGTAAGTTTTCATCGGTGCAAGCAATAAAAATTGCTCTCTAATATGTATGATCTATTAGTGTGTGGAAAATAAGCTTTGTACGAACCTGTGATGAGGAAGACATAAAAGCGACAGACTGCATAATAAAGTTCTTTATCACAGGAGGCAATATAAAGTGACGTCCTCCGCACTAAGAGGACACGCATTCAAACCTAAAAAGCGCATGACAACCTCTGCTTCCCTCTGCGAAGGGCCTATCTTGTACCTTTACTTTTTACCCTTGTAAGCGTCATGGTGATCATCATCAATTCCCTTTTTGCCTTTGTCTTGGCTACCGTCTCATGCTTGGGAAAGATCTATATTCATATATCAACTTGGTGTTGAGTACTTATGCTTTATTGTTGTTGACTTTACCCTTGAGGTAAACCGTTGGGATGCAAAACTATAAGCCCCTATCTTCCTTTGTGTCCAACTGAAACTTTGACACCATGAGTACCACGTGAGTTGTAACAATTGTGGAAAACGAAGGAGATGATTGAGTATGTGGGTTTGCCTTACAAGCTCTTAGCTGACTCTTTCTGATGTTGTGATAAATTGCAATTGCTTCAATGACTATGGACTATTGTTGGTTACTTCTCGGTAAGGTTTTTGCTTCATGCTTTGCTTAGTGAAGGAATTGTTACTTTCCCATAAGAATCTTTATGATGTATTGCTGTTCTATGTGTGATCATGATGCCCTCATGTCCGTATTATGTTTTTTCGACACCTTCATCCCTCAACATGTGGACATGTTTATGGAACTTGGTTTTCGCTTGAGGACAAGTGAGGTCTAAGCTTGGGGGAGTTGATACGTCCATTTTGCATCATGCTTTCATGTTGATATTTATTGCTTTTTGGGCTGTTATATTACTTGTGGTACCATATTTTTGCCTTTTCTCTCTTATTTTGCAAGGTTTATTTCAAGAGGGAGAATTCAGGCAGCTGGAATTCTGGACTGGAAAAGGAGCAAATCCTAGTACACCATTCTGCACATCTCCAAATGCCATGAAAATTTACGTGGATTTTTTCTAGAATATATTAAAAATACTGGGCGAAAGAACTAACGGAGGGGGGCCACCAGGACCCCACAAGCTTGCCCACCGCCACCACCCCCTAGTGGCGCAGGGCAGGCTTGTGGGCTGCCTGAAGGCCATCTAGTCCCCCTCCTTTGCTATATGAAGCGTCCTGGTCTGGAAAAAAAATCAATCGGGAGCTTTTTCGTGGTTTCGCCGCCGCCACGAGGCGGAACTTGAGCAGATCCAATCTAGAGCTCCGGCAGGACGATCCTGCCGGGGAAACTTCCCTCCCGGAGGGCGGAATCGTCGCCATCGTCATCACCAACACTCCTCTCGTCGGAGGGGAGGCATCTTCATCAACATCTTCATCAACACCATCTCCTCTCCAATCCCTAGTTCATCTCTTGTAATCAATCTTCGTCTCGCAACTCAGATTGGTACTTGTAAGGTTGCTAGTAGTGTTGATTACTCTTTGTAGTTGATGCTAGTTGGATTACTTGGTGGAAGAGTTTATTTTCAGATCCTTGATGCTATTCATTACACCTCTGGTCATGATTATGATTATGTGTTGTGAGTAGTTACTTTTGTTCCTGAGGACATGGGATAAGTCATGCTGATAATAGTCATGTGAATTTGATATTCGTTCGGTATTTTGATATGTTGTATGTTGTTTTTCCTCTAGTGGTGTTATGTGAACATCGACTACATAGCACTTCACCATATTTGGGCCTAGAGGAAGGCATTGGGAAGTAGTAAGTAGATGATGGGTTGCTGGAGTGACAGAAGCTTAAACCCCAGTCTATGCGTTGCTTCGTGAGGGGCTGATTTGGATCCACTAGTTTAATGCTATGGTTAGACTTAGTCTTAATTCTTCTTTTGTAGTTGCGGATGCTTGCGAGAGAGGTTAATCATAAGTTGGATGCTTGTCCAAGTAAGGGCAGTACCCAAGCGCCGGTCCACCCACATATCAAACTATCAAAGTAACAAACGTGAATCATATGAACATGATGAAACTAGCATGACAGAAATTCCCGTGTGACCTCAGGAGCGTTTTTCCTCCTATAAGACTTTGTTCAGGCTTGTCCCTTGCTAAAAAAGGGATTGGGCCACTTGCTGCATCATTGCTACTACTTGTTACTTGTTACTTTTTGCTCGTTGCATTTCACCTCGCTACACAATCACTTATTACCGCTACTTTCAGTGCTTGCAGTTATTACCTTGCTGAAATCCGTTTATCAGAGCCTTCTGCTCCTCGTTGGGTTCGACACTCTTACTTATAGAAAGGACTACGATTGATCCCCTATACTTCTGGGTCATCATTGCCGAGATTGTTGTAGCTGCTTGCTATTTTCCTGCATGTCGAGTTGCTGCTGCTGTTGCGTAGTAGATGTTGCTTTTGCATGCTTTGCTGCTAGTGCTAGTTGCTAGGCCGTTGTAGATAACATGCTGCTAGATAGCTAGTTGTTGTAGTTGTTGCTGGCTGCTGCTTGTCGTCGATGCCGCTAGGTTGCTGTCGCAGTTGCCTGATGTTGTTTGTTTGCGCTGCCGCTTGCCGTCGCCGCATGCACCATCCCCTCCTTCATGGAACCGACCAGATCGCGAGTACCACGACATCCTCGACGACCCCCATAAACGTGTTCGACTACCGACGCGAAGACTCGTGAACCACAACGCCAGGCGAACGACTACTATCGTTGAGACCGTGTACCACGACTTCCACGACGACCACGACGACATATGTTCACACCGCGACAAACCGAACCGCTCCGATGTGCATGCTTCGAAGGTATACCAATGAGACGTGTCGTGACGAATGCATGTGTTGTATGAGATGTATCGTATGTTTGCGTTATATGTTTCCCGTTGCACGTGTACCTGTTTCGTTGAGCCCCGACACATGGGAACCTGGTAGCGGGATCACCCCATCTTTATTTAGCGTTCCCGCACGCGCGCCCTATTTGTTGGCATCGACATCTCGTTGAGTATCGGGATAGGAACATGTTGGAATTATGCCCTAGAGGCAATAATAAATATAGTTATTATTATAATTCCTGTATCAAGATAGTCGTTTATTATCCATGTTATAATTGTATTGAATGAAGACTTATATACATGTGTGGATACATAGACATAACACTGTCCCTAGCAAGCCTCTAGTTGGCTAGCCAGTTGATCAAAGATAGTCAGTGTCTTCTAATTATGAACAAGGTGTTGTTTCTTGATAACTGGATCACATCATTAGGAGAATCACGTGATGGACTAGACCCAAACTAATAGACGTAGCATGTTGATCGTGTCATTTTGTTGCTACTGTTTTCTGCGTGTCAAGTATTTGTTCCTATGACCATGAGATCATATAACTCACTGACACCGGAGGAATACTTTGTGTGTATCAAACGTCGCAACGTAACTGGGTGACTATAAAGATGCTCTACAGGTATATCCGAAGGTGTTCATTGAGTTAGTATGGATCGAGACTGGGATTTGTCACTCCGTGTGACGGAGAGGTATCTCGGTGCCCACTCGGTAATACAACATCACACACAAGCCTTGCAAGCAATGTGACTTAGTGTAAGTTGCGGGATCTTGTATTACGAAACGAGTAAAGAGACTTGCCGGTAAACGAGATTGAAATAGGTATGCGGATACTGATGATCGAATCTCGGGCAAGTAACATACCGAAGGACAAAGGGAATGACATACGTGATTATATGAATCCTTGGCACTGGGGTTCAAACGATCAGATCTTCGTAGAATATGTAGGATCCAATATGGGCATCCCGGTCCCGCTATTGGATATTGACCGAGGAGTCTCTCGGGTCATGTCTACATAGTTCTCGAACCCGCAGGGTCTGCACACTTAAGGTCCGACGTTGTTTTATGCGTATTTGAGTTATATGGTTGGTTACCGAATGTTGTTCGAAGTCCCGGATGAGATCACGGACGTCATGAGGGTTTCCGGAATGGTCCGGAAACGAAGATTGATATATAGGATGACCTCATTTGATTACCGGAAGGTTTTCGGAGTTACCGGGAATGACGAATGGGTTCCGGGTGTTCACCGGGGGGGGGCAACCCACCCCAGGGAAGCCCATAGGCCTTGGGGGTGGCGCACCAGCCCTTAGTGGGCTGGTGGGACAGCCCAAGAAGGCCCTATGCGCCATAGGAAGAAAATCAAAGAGAAAAAAAAAGAGGAGGTGGCAAAGGGGGAAGGACTCCTCCTTCCAAACCTAGTTGGACTCGGTTTGGAAGGGGAGGGTTGCCCCCCTTGGCTCGGCCGAACTCCTTGGGGGTCCTTGGACCCCAAGGCAAGGCTCCCCCTCTTCCCCCAATATATACGGAGGTTTTAGGGCTGATTTGACACAACTTTGCCACGGCAGCCCGACCACATATCTCCACGGTTTTACCTCTAAATCACGTTTCTGCGGAGCTCGGGCGGAGCCCTGCTGAGATAAGATCACCACCAACTTCCGGAGTGCCGTCACGCTGCCGGAGAACTCATCTACCTCTCCGTCTCTCTTGCTGGATCAAGAAGGCCGAGATCATCGTCGAGTTGTACGTGTGCTGAACGCGGAGGTGTCGTCCGTTCGGCACTAGATCGTGGGACTGATCGCGGGACGGTTCGCGGGGCGGATCGAGGGACGTGAGGACGTTCCACTACATCAACCGCGTTCACTAACGCTTCTGCTGTGCGGTCTACAAGGGTACATAGATCGAATATCCCCTCTCGTAGATGGACATCACCATGATAGGTCTTCGTGCGCATAGGAAATTTTTTGTTTCCCATGCGACGTTCCCCAACAGAACATTGCCGTGGCATCGTTTCCGTCTTGCCGCCATGGTTTCCTTTCTCTCGCCGTGGCGACACTCGCTTCTTTCTCTTCTTGCCTGTGTTGTAACTTGCATGCATGACGCATTCATGGCATGATATCATGTGTTGCATGTTTCTTGTGCCGTAGATCCGTTCTTAGTCCCTTGTGATTGCCGTCTAGGAGGACATGTAGGATCACGGCTTCACCCCTTGCCATGCTAACAACAATTTGATATTGTCGTGTAAATAAACGGGAGTGAACTAAATAATTGATCGTGGAGTTTCGTCAATATGCAACTCGTTGCATATCGAGCTTCACTTAATGTGTAGTGTTTGCGTGAGGTGAATTGCCATGCCATGCCTTGCATCATTGATCTGATCATGCATCATAGTAGGTTGTGCATCATGTTGTGCATCGTGTGGTGAATATCTGTGTTGATGTTTGTTTCCGGTTTGCTCCGTCTCGATAGAGTTCCGCAAGCGTGTCGGAATGTGAGGACCCGTTCGAGTACGTTGGTTCGCCGACTCCATGGAGTTGTTCTTCTTCCAAGCGGGATCTCAGGCAAGATGACCATTTCCCCCAGATACCATTACTATCATTGCCATGCTAGTTTTACCGCTTCTACCATTTATGTCATGATGCCTACCACATGTTTAATATCAGCCTCTGAACAATGCCATGTTAACCATCAACTTGTTCGACCTAGCAAACCACTGATTGGCTATGTTACTGCTTGCTTAACCATGTTGTTAGCGTTGCTAGTTGCAGGTGTAGTTGCTTCCATGTGATAACATGGGTTCCATGTCTTATCACCATATTAAATGCTATTTATTTTAATGCACCCAGATACTTGGTAAAAGGTGGAAGGCTCGACCTTTCTAGCCTGGTGTTTTGTTCCACCTTTGCCCCCTTAGTTTGGGCTACGGGTGTTATGTTCCATAAATGAGCGCTCCTAACATGATCGGGGTTGTTATGGGGACTGATACGTCTCAAACGTACATATAATTTTTGATGGTTTCACGCTGTTATCTTGTCATCTTTGGATGTTTTCTGTACCTTTTATATCTTTTTTTGGGACTAACTTATTAATTCAGTGCCAAGTGCCAGTTCCTGTTTTTTTGTGTGTTTTTGACTCTTTTCAGATCTGATTTTGGAATGGAGTCCAAACGGAATAAAAACCCCGAAATGATTTTTTCCCGAACGGAAGAAGATCAGGGGGCCTCTGGGCCAAGCGAGGTGGTCTCCAGGGAGCCCACAAGCTCCCACTCCGCCACCAGGGGGGAGGCGGCGGTGTCAGGGCTTGTGGCCTCCCTGGCTGCCCCCTAACCTAGATCCTTGGCCTATATATTCCCAAAAATTCAGCAAAAAACCAGGGGAGCCTCAAAAATACTTTTGCGCCGCCGCAAGCTTCCGTTTCCGCGAGATCTCATCTGGAGACCCTTCCCGGCGCCCTGCCGGAGGGGACTTTGGAGTTGGAGGGCTCTTCATCATCATTATCACCCCTCCAATGACTCGTGAGTAGTTCACTTCAGACCTACGGGTCCGTAGTTAGTAGCTAGATGGCTTCTTCTCTCTCTTGGATCTTCAATACAAAGTTCTCCATGATCTTCATGGAGATCTATCCGATGTAATCTTCTTTGGCGGTGTGTTTGTCGAGATCCGATGAATTGTGGATTTGTAATCAGATTATCTATGATATATATTTGAGTCTTTGCTGATTTCTTATTTGCATGATTTGATATCCTTGTAAGTCTCTCAGAGTCTTGGGTTTTGTTTGGCCAACTAGATCTATGATTCTTGCAATGGGAGAAGTGCTTGGTTTTGGGTTCTACCATGTGGTGACCTTTCCCACTGACAGTAGGGGAAGCAAGGCACACATTAAGTAGTTGCCATCAAGGGTAAAAAGATGGGGGTTTTATCATTGGTTTGAGATTATCCCTCTACATCATGTCATCTTGCTTAAGGTGTTACTCTGTTCTTTTGGACTTAATACACTAGATGCATGCTGGATAGCGGTCGACGTGTGGAGTAATAGTAGTAGATGCAGAAAGTATCGGTCTACTTGTTTTGGACGTGATACCTATAGATATAATCATTGCCTTAGATATCGTCACGACTTTGCGCGGTTCTATCAATTTCTCAACAGTAATTGGTTCACCCACCGTCTACTTGCTTTCATGAGAGAAGACACTAGTAAACACTACGGCCCCCGGGTCTATTCACATCCATCGTTTACACCTCCGCTTTTACTTTGCTTGTTACTTTGTTGCTTTCAGTTCTCACTTGGCAAAAAATCTATAAGGGATTGACAACCCCTTCATAGCGTTGGGAGCAAGCTTTTGTGTTTGTGCAGGATCTTGAGATACTCCTCCACTAGATTGATACCTTGGTTCTCAAACTAAGGGAAATACTTACCACCGCTACTGTACATCACCCTTTCCGCTTTGAGGGAACACCAACGCAAGGCTCCAAGGCCACGCGGGAAATCCTTTGCATACTTGCCTAGGAAGTCCCTTAAGGTGTAGCCGCAGCTGAACGATTCCTGGTGCCGTTGCTGAGGAGTATCAAGCAACACTCCTATTTCTGGCGTCGTTGGAAGGTCTTTTGTTGCAGTAGCACGGACCCCCTTGATAATTTGTTTTAGATTAAAGCTGGTCTGGCAAGGCCCAACTTTGGTACTACATTTGCCTAATAACTAATGAACTGCATAGGGAGTAATTAACCCGAGAATAATTTAATCAACCCCCGGGCCAGTGCTCCTCATGAGTGTTGGTCCAAAATAGTCTGCCTCCGGGCCACCGCGAGGAAACTCGAGGTTTGGCACTGATACGTCCATTTTGCATCATGCTTTCATGTTGATATTTATCGCTTTATGGATTATTATTATACTTTGTGGTACCGTACTTATGCCTTTTCTCTCTTATTTTGCAAGGTTTATTTGAAGAGGAAGAATACCGACAGATGGAATTCTGGATTGGAAAAGGAGCAAGTCTGAGTCCTCTATTCTGCGCAACTCCAAATGCCCTGAAAATCAACGTGGATTTTTTTTGGATTTTATAAAAAAATACTGGGCGAAATAAGTGTCAGAGGGGAGCAACCAGGGGCCCACAAGCCTGGTTGCCGCGACCAACCCCCCTGGCCGCGGCAACAGGGCTTGTCGGCACCCTGGCGGCCCACTGGCCCCCCTCTTTTGCTATATGATGGGTTTCGTCTGGAAAAAAATCAGGGTGGAGCTTTTTCGTGGATTCTTCGCCGCCACGAGGCGGAACTTGAGCAGATCCAATCTAGAGCTCCGGCAGGATGATCCTGCTGGGGAAACTTCCCTCCCGGAGGGGGAAATCATTGCCATCGTCATCACCAACACTCCTCTCATCAGAGGGGAGGCATCTCCATCAACATCTTCCTCAGCACCATCTCCTCTCCAATCCCTAGTTCATCTCTTGTAACCAATCTTCGTCTCGCGACTCCGATTGGTACTTGTAAGGTTGCTAGTAGTGTTGATTACTCTTTGTAGTTGATGCTAATTGGATTACTTGGTGGAAGAGTTTATGTTCAGATCCTTGATGCTATTCATTACACCTCTGATCATGATTATGATTATGCTTTGTGAGTAGTTACTTTTGTTCCCGAGGACATGGGATAAGTCATGCTAATAACAGTCATGTGAATTTGATATTCGTTCGGTATTTTGATATGTTTTATGTTGTTTTTCCTCTAGTGGTGTTATGTGAACGTCGACTACATAACACTTCACCATATTTGGGCCTAGAGGAAGGCATTGGGGAGTATTAAGTAGATGATGGGTTGCTGGAGTGACAGAAGCTTAAACCCCAGTCTATGCATTGCTTCGTAAGGGGCTGATTTGGATCCACTAGTGTAATGCTATGGTTAGACGTTGTCTTAATTCTTCTTTCGTAGTTGCGGATGCTTGCGAGAGGGGTTAATCATAAGTGGGATGCTTGTCCAAGTAAGGGCAGTACCCAAGCGTCGGTCCACCCACATATCAAACTATCAAAGTAACGAACGCGGATCATATGAACATGATGAAACTAGCATGACAGAAATTCCCGTGTGTCCTCGGGAGCGCTTTTCCTCTTATAAGACTTTGTTCAGGCTTTTCCCTTGCTACAAAAGGGATTGGGCCACTTGCTGCACCGTTGCTACTACTTGTTACTTGTTACTTTTCGCTTGCTACGTTTCACCTCACTACACCATCACTTGTTACCGCTACTTTCAGTGCTTGCAGTTATTACCTTGCTGAAAACCGTTTATCATAGCCTTCTCCTCCTCATTGGGTTCGACACTCTTACTTATCGAAAGGACTACGATTGATCACCTATACTTGTGGGTCATCACGCACCCGTAGCTAGTTCGATCCGTCATGTCCTAAGAACGAGATACGCGGCTCCTATCGGGATCGTCGACACGTCGGGCGGCCTTGCTGGATTAGTTTTACCTTGTGCACCGGGATTCTGGTGATGCTTTGGGTAATCTCAGAGTTGAGGTTTTCCACTAGGGAATTCGACGAGATTGCGAGCTTCGTGATTGAGGATTTCTATGCGGCTTGTGGTAATTTGTGATGGACTAGTTGGAGCACCCCTGCAGGGTTAAATCTTTTCGGAAAGCCGTGCCCGCGGTTATGTGGCAACGTGGAAACTTTGTTTAACACTGGTTCTAGATAACTTGAAGTTAACTTAATTAAAATATGCCAACTGTGTGCTTAACCGTGACTGTCTCTTTCGTGAGTTCCTTCTCCGATCGAGGACACGGTGGGGTTATGCCTAACGTAGGTAGGTGTTCAGGATCATTCATTTGATCATCCGTAGTTCACGTCCATTATGCATAGGTCTTCCCCCTCTTTATTCGTGTCAAGTACCCACTCATCATTGGTCTCAGCACATCCAGCAATAACAACAAGAGCATCATCGGAACTTTCATCACGAGCAACATTAGCAGAATTTTCACCTTGTTTGTTACCTTTCGGTTTATATGTGTCGTTCCTCTTTTCCTTGTTGTGCAACTTGAAACATTCTGAGATGTCATGCCCGTCTCTCTTGCAATACCTGCAAGACTGCTTCTTGTCTCTGGATTGCGACCGGCCACTCTGGCCGTTCTTACTTTTGCCACGATTTCCATTATGTGAGTTCTTCTCCTTTGTCCCGTCACAAACAGATAATCCCTCGGCTTGGGATGAACTTGAACCATCATGAGGCACCATTAATTTCATCTTCTCCTTAGAGTTCAAAGCTTCATAAACTTCATTAAGGGTGAGAGTATCACGAATATATAATATGGTGTCTTGAAAATTGATATAAGAACTTGGCACCGAACAAAGTACCATTAAAGCAGTATCTTCTTCAGCATGCGTAACCTCCATTGCAGCTAGATCGGATATGATCTCTTTAAATTCTGAAATATGATTCAAAACATTACCTCCCTCAGGTAACCTGTGCATGAATAATTTTTTGCTTCATATGCATCTTGTTGGTGAGATCTTTTGTCATGCAAATCCCTTCCAGCTTTAACCATAGAGCGGCGGCAGTTTTCTCGCTCAAAACTTCCTGCAAAATATTATTATGCAAATGGAGTTGAATTTGTGACAAAGCCTTATGATCTGTTCTTTTCTCTTCAGCAGTCCAATCCTCAATTCTATTCTTCCCAAAACTATCTAGTGCATCATCATAGTCAGCCTGCGCCAACAACGCCCGCATCTTGACTTGCCATAGGGTAAACCTTGTGTCACGGTCCAGCAACGGAAGATCGTACTTCATGGATGCCATGAGTAGATAAATCTGTCTACACAACGTAGTACAAGCCGGTAGAAAATTCTTGACAGAATTAGTAAATGCGGAGCAAAAGAACAAAGAACGGTAGCACCTGGTAGCTTCGGAAGTGGTTGTAGTAATTGAAGTTGACAAAGTCGAAAAAATAACTAAACTAGCAGCCAGCCTTGACCTTCACGTGATGATGGATAGATTGATGGATCAATTGATTACTTGGAAGAGTAAAAGTCCATACAGCAGCTTAGCGGAACGGACTCCAAGCAGCAGCGATCTCCTTAGCGGAACGAACTCCAAGCAGCAGCGATCTCCTCGGGACTTGATCGGAGCAGCATCAACGAAACTCACTGATACGCGGCAATAGCGGAACAACTGCAGCGGAATAGCAGCGGCTTCGGCCAGATGTTTCCTCAGGACTGCAGCGTAACTCGACGATGGGTAAGCGGATTTATACGACTTGATGTAGGGCGGCTCGAACAGCTAGCAGCGATCGGTCTCGGATACGGTATGGTGCTCGCGTACAAAACTCCTGTCGGCTCGGATCAGACGGATCGCCAGACACGCGTGCGGCGGGGCACACATCGAAACCTAGCTCTCGTCTCAAATCTCGTATATTGTAGAACCTCAGCTCTGATACCACTTGTTAGATAAAAAGAGATCAACGAGACACGAGAGACACGGATTTTTACGTGGAAACCCTTGCAGGAGAAAACCACGGACGCACGAAGGTGCAATCACTATGAGGGGGGAGTATTACAAGCACGAGACGACATACCGTCTTTAGGTGCGACTACATGGAGTATATATGAGGGGCAATACATGAGAGTCCTTGGAGGACAAGTAAACGAGTTGTACTCGTACGCGTCGGTACCAACGCAGAGGCCCACACCGTTTGTACTACGTCTAGTCCAATAGGTAGAATTTGGATCACAATTTAACAATAGGGCAGGGAAATATTTTTCACAGAAGTAGTGGACCATATCTCGGGGCTACACACACAACCAGGAGCAAGAGAAGTGAACCAGGTCTTAGCATCATCCTTTAGCAAGAAAGGAAACAACTTGAGCATGTAGTAGTGGCGGATCTTTTCCTCACTAGTGAATATGGTGGCTATATCGTGCAGTTTGGTAAGATGGGCTACAACCGTTTTAGACTCGTAGCCGTGAAAAGAATCAGATTCGACCAGAGTGATTAACTCAGGGTCGACAGAGAATTCATAATCCTTATCGGTCACAAAGATAGGTGAAGTGGCAAACTTCGGGTCGTATTTCATCCTAGCGTTCAGAGATTTTTCTTTCCATTTGCGCAGAAGTTTCTCAACATCATAGCTATCCTTACACGCAAGAAAATCCTCAGCTATCTCTCCCTCCATAACATAGCGCGTATCAGGTATAGTAGCAGGTTCTACTTCAATAGTATCAGCAGTTTCAGACGTATCATCACATCTAGCAGCAACTCTAGCAATATGTGCGTCAAGGGCACCAAGTGGCAAAGCAGTATCAGGCATAGCATCATCAGGCATAGTATCTAGCATAGCATCATCAGGCATAGTATCAAGCATAGCATCATCAGGCATAGTATCAAGCATAGCATCATCAGGCATAGTATCAAGCATAGCATCATCAGACATAGTATCTAGCATAGCATCATAAGCATCATGGGCAGCAGAAGTAGCATCATCAAGCATAGGCGACATATCAAGATTTCTAGTAGGAGGCGAAGTCGCAAACTTACTCAAAACTGAAGGTGAATCAAGTGCAGAGCTAGATGGCAGTTCCTTACCTATCCTCGTAGTGGAAGGCAGGATTTTAGTTCTTGGATCTTTCGGATTACTCATAGTGATCAACAGACGTCAATCCCAAGTGACTCAGAGAATATAGCTGTGCTTCCCCGGCAACGGAGCCAGAAAAAGCCTTGATGTCCCACAAGCATATGGGATCGCAGCAGTTTTGGAGGGTAGAGTATTCAACCCAAATTTATTGATTCGCTCACAAGGGGAAGCTAAAGGATATTCTTGATACGTCTCAAACGTATCTATAATTTTTGATGGTTTCATGTTGTTATCTTGTCAACTTTGGATGTTTTATATACCTTTTAAATCTTTTTTGGGACTAACTCATTAATTTAGTGCCAAGTGTCAGTTCCTGTTTTTTATGTGTTTTTGACTCGCTTGAGATCTGATTTTTGAACGGAGTCCAAACGGAATAAAATCTCCGAAATAAATTTTTCCAGAACAGAAGAAGATCGGGGGACTTGAGGGCTAGGGCAGGGAGCCCACAAGCCCTGTTGCCGCGGCCAGGGGGCCCGCGGAAACTAGGCTTGTGGCCTCCCTGGCTCTCCCCTGCCCTTGCTCTTTGGCCTATAAATTCCCAAAAATCACAGAAAAAATGAGGCCATCCACGAAAACACTTTTCCGCCGCCGCAAGCTTCCGTTTTCGCGAGATCTCATCCGGAGACCCTTCCCGGTGCCCTGCTGATAACCCACAAGTATAGGGGATCAATTGTAGCCTTTCTCGATAATTAAGAGTGTCGAACCCAACCAGGAGCTAAAGGTAGGACAAATATTCCCTCAAGTTCTATCGACCACCGATACAACTCTATGCATACTTTACGTTTGCTTTACCTAGAACAAGTATGAAACTAGAAGTACTTTGTAGGAGTGATAGGAAAGGCTTGCAAGAAAGTAAAGAACACGTAAATAAAACTAGGGGCTGGTTAGGTAAAGAAACAACTACGAGTGTCTAACGAGTGTGGAAAGTGGTGGTAGGAGTTGCGGAATTGTCCCTAAGCAATTGACTATGTTACTAGATCGATACCAAGTATCATGTGGGAGAGGCCTCTGCTAGCATGCCATCCCTTACTTGGAATTCTATGCACTTATGATTGGAACTATTGGCAAGCGTCCGCAACTACTAACGTTCATTAAGGTAAAACCCAACCATAGCAATAAGATATATTGGCCCCCCTTCAATCCCATATGCATCAATTTCTATGCTAGGTTTGAAGCTTCTGTTACTCTAGCCTGCCAATACATAGTCCTATCAACATACAACTAACCCTATGGTGTGATCCACGCGCGCGATCATATGATGGGTACTAAAGGACAGCAACATAACCACAAGCAAATTAAACCAATCATAGCAATTCATCAATCACCGATAGGACAACGATAATATACTCAGACATCATAGGATAGCAACACGTCATTGGATAATAATATGTAGCATAAAGAAACATGTTCAAGTAGAGGGTACAGCGGCTTGCGGGAGAGTGAACCGCTGAATATAGATGGGGGAAGATGATGGATATGTTGGTGAAGATGACGGAGGTGTTGGTGTAGATCGCCGTCACACGATGATGTCCTGGGCGGCGTTCCGGCGCCGCCGGGAGAGAGGGGGAGAGAGCCCCCCTCCTTCTTCTTCTTCCTTGACCTCCTCCCTAGATGGGAGAAGGGTTTCCCCTCTGGTCCATGGTCTCCATGGTGGCGGAGGGGCGAGAGCCCCTCCGAGATTGGATCTCTCTCTCTCTGTCCTTCTGTTTCTGCGCTCCCAGATTCTGCGTTTCACCGTTTCTTAAATTCCCAGAGATCCGTAACTCCAATTGGGCTGAAATTTTAACACGATTTTCTTTCGGATATCATCTTTCTTGCGGCGAAAGAAGGGCTCCAACCGCCTTAAGGAGTGGCCACAAGCCCCCCTTCCACGGGCCCACCCCCTGGCCGCGGCGACATGGCTTGTGGGCACTCCATGCATCGCCTCGCGTTGATTCTTTTTCCCAAAAATCATAAATATTTCAAAAAAAATCCCCGTAAGTTTTTATTATGTTTGGACTTTGTTTAATATGGATATTCTGCGAAACAAAAAACATGCAACAAACAGGAACTGGCACTAGGCACTCGATCAATATGTTAGTCCCAAAAATAGTATAAAAATTTGACAAAAGTATATGAAAGTTGTAGAATATTGGCATGAAACAATAAAAAATTATGGATACGACGGAGACGTATCACCTGCCGGAGGGGACTTTGGAGTTGGAGGGCTTCTACATCAACATCATCGCCTCTCCAATGATTTGTGAGTAGTCCACTTCAGACCTACGGGTCCGTAGTTAGTAGCTAGATGGTTTCTTCTCTCTCTTGGATCTTCAATACAAATTTCTCCATGATCTTCATGGAGATCTATCCGATGTAATCCTCTTTGGCGGTGTGTTTGTCGAGATCCTATGAATTGTGGATTTGTGATCAGATTATCTATGAATTATATTTGAGTCTTTGATGATTTCTTATATGCATGATTTGATATCCTTGTAAGTCTCTCCGAGTCTTGGGTTTTGTTTGGCCAACTAGATCTATGATTCTTGCAATGGGAGAAGTGCTTGGTTTTGGGTTCATACCGTGCGGTGACCTTTCCCAGTGACAGAAGGGGAAGCAAGGCACGCATCGTGTTGTTGCCATCAAGGGTAACAAGATGGGCTTTCATCATAAATTTGAGATTGTCCATCTACATCATGTCATCTTGCTTAAGGCGTTACTCTGTTCCTTTGAACTTAATACACTAGATGCATGCTGGATAGCGGTCGACGTGTGGAGTAATAGTAGTAGATGCAGAAAGTATCGGTCTACTTGTTTTGGACGTGATGCCTATAGATATAATCATTGCCATAGATAACGTCACGACTTTGCGCGGTTCTATCAATTGCTCGACAATAATTCGTTCACCCACCGTCTACTTGCTTTCATGAGAGAAGCCACTAGTGAACACTACGACCCCTGGGTCTATTCACAACTATCATCTCCACTTTCACTTTTACTTTGCTTTGTTTACTTTTTGCTTTCAGATCTCACTTTGCAAACAATCTATAAGGGATTGACAACCCCTTCATAGCGTTGGGTGCAAGCTCTTTGTGTTTGTGCAGGTACTTGTGACTTGACACGATCTTCCCACTGGATCGATACCTTGGTTCTCAAACTGAGGGAAATACTTACCGCCGTTGTGCTACATCACCCTTTCCTCTTCAAGGGAACACCAACTCAAGGCTCCAAGGCCGCGGGGAAATCCTTTGCATATTTGCCAAGGAAGTCCCTATAGATGTAGCCCGTAGCAGCAGGATTCCTGGCGCCGTTGCCAGGGAAGGTCTGTTGTCGCAGTAGGAGAAGGATTTCTGGCGCCATTGCCGGGGAGGAATATCAAGTCAAGAACGCATCCAAGTAAGTGTCGCAAACTCATCTCTTGCATTTACTTTGTTTGCCAGTTGCCTCTCGTTTTCCTCTCCCCCAGCTCACCAATTTGCCTTTTTCATTTGCCTTTTTCGTTCGCCTTTTCGTTCACCCTTTTCTCTCGCTTGCTTTATGTTCGGTTGTGTGCCATGTGCCTTCAATATGCTTGCATCTTCACTTGTTGAAAATCTAGTGATATGGATCCTCATCCACTTGCTAATCTCTTGAAGAGATCCAATTATGTTGATCCAATTGCTAGTGAGTTGAGTGCACTTGACTATCTTTATGGAGTTTTGCTTGAGATGCGTGAATCTGAAAATTGTGAGGAAGAAATTTATGAAGTGATTCACGAGGGCTCCTTGGATGAAAAGCATGATTGCAATGGTTTCACTATAAATTCTATTAGTGACAATCATGCTAAGAATATGCAAAACCCTAAGCTTGGGGATGCTAGTTTTGCTATATCCACTACTTGTTGCAATGATCATGAGTGGGGCGATGATTTTTCTAATGATCTTGAAAAACTGTTTAAGGCTCATGATGAATATGATATTTGCAATATTATTGAAAGTGGGTTTGGAGAAGTCATGACTTTAGTTGATGATAATCCCACTATTTTTTGAAGAGCATCAACTTTGCATGCATGTGGATCATGAAAAGAATATCCTATGTGATAGTTACATTGTTGAATTCGAATATGATCCCACATGTAATTATTATGAGAGAGGAAAATATGGTGGTAGAAACTTTCATATCACTAAATCGCCTCTTCTTATGTTGAGATTGCTATTGTCTCTTTCTTCTTCCTTGCATATGGTAACTATTGGTTGTCTTGACAATCTTTTTTCCTATAAAATGCCTATGCATAGGAAGTATGTTAGACTTAGATGTGATTTTCACATGCTTTATGATGCTCTCGTTGTGCTTCAATTCTTGTCTTTTCTGTGAGCATCATTGAATTATCAATGCCTAGCTAAGGGCGTTAAACAATAGCGCTTGTTGGGAGGCAACCCAACGAATCTATCCTTTTTCTTTCTATTTTCTGTTTTTCCACACTTTCATAATTCTGTTATGATTGTGTTTTTTGTGTTTATTTTGCGTTTGTGCCAAGTGAAACCGTTATGATTAGTCTTGGGGATGATCGTTTGATCATGCTGGAAAAGACAGAAACTTTCTGCTCACGAAAAGAATTTTCATTTTTTTTTCTATGAGAGCATTTGAGTTGATTCTTTTTGCTGATGATTTCTATGCAAATTCTCCAGACTGTCGTAATTTTTCAGAACTTTTGAAGTACCATAAGTATACGAAGTATACAGATTGCTACAGACTAGTCTGCTGTTCACAGATTCTGTTTTTGTTGAGTTGGTTGCTTATTTTGATGAAACTATGGATAGTATCGGGGGGGTATTAGCCATGGAAGATTGAAAATACAGTAACCCAACATCAACATAAGTAGAATTTATGTTTTCTACAGTACCTAAGGAAGTGGTGGTTTGCTTTCTTATACTAATGTTATCACGAGTTTCTGTTTAAGTTTCGTGTTGTGAAGTTTTCAAGTTTTGGGTGAAGTTCTTATGGACAAAAAGATAAAGAGTGGCAAGAGCTCAAGCTTTGGGATTCCCAAGGCAACCCAAGTTGATTCAAGGATGCCGTAAAAGCCTAAGCTTGGGGATGCCCTGGGAAGGCATCCCCTCTTTCGTCTTCAATCCATCGGTAACATTACTTGGGGCTATATTTTTATTCACCACATGTTATCTGTTTTGCTTGGAGCGTCTTGTATCGTAGGAGTCTTTTATTTTTGTTGTGTCACAATCTCCCTTGCTGCACACCTAGGGAGAGAGACCTGCACTCACCATGATTTTGTCGAGCTTCACTTATATCCTTTGGTTAGACAATTCACCTCACATGTGCTTCACTTATATCTTTTGAGCTAGTTGATTTTGCTCTATGTGCTTCACTTCTATCTTTTAGAGCACAACGGTGTGTGGCTTGGTAGTTGATCTATAAGTATTTCTAGATTCACAACACCCTACTAACATAGCTCTTAATATTACCAAATCCACGTCTCAAAACTAATTGAGAGGAATCAAGACTTCTCTTTCTAATCAATGCACATGAAGATGGACGTTTTTGTATCCTCTATGGGTACCTATCACCTTTGGAACTAATTTCATAGCATAATCCAACTACCAAGTCACGTACCGCCGTTCTATAAAAGATATAAGTGAAGCAGATAGAGCAAAATTATCTAGCTCAAAAGATATAAGTGAAGCACTATAAGCATTCTAGCAAAAGCACGATGAGTGCATGTCCCTCTCTCTAAAAAAGGTGTGCAGCAAGGATGATTGTGACACAACAAAAAGAAAAGACTCCTATGATACAAGACGCTCCAAGCAAAACACATATCATGTGGTGAATAAAAATATAGCTCCAAGTAATATTACAGATGGATTGAAGACGAAAGAGGGGATTACTTCCCGGGGCATCCCCAAGCTTAGGCTTTTTGGTGTCCTTGAATATGGCTTGGGTTGCCTTGGGCATCCCCAAGCTTGAGCTCTTTCCACTCCTTATCTCATCGTCCATGAGAACATCACCCAAAACTTGAAAACTTCACAACACAAAACTTAAACAGAAACTCCTGATAACATTAGCACAAGAAAGCAAACTACCACTTCTTTTGGTACTGTAGAAACTTGAATCTTATCTATATTGGTGTTGGGCTACTGTATTCTCACTTTTCCATGGCTAGTACCCACCGATACTAACCATAGTTTCATCAAAACAAGCAACCAACTCAACAAAAACAAAATCTATCAAAAATAGACCAGTCTGTAGCAATCTGTATACTTCGTATATTTCTGTTACCTCAAAAATTCTGAAAAAATATGATTGTCTGGGCAAAAGGCATATGAACCAGCAGCAAAAAGAATCAACTTAAAATCTCTTTATGAATAAAAATTAAAAATCATCTCATGAGTGAAAAGTTTCTATCTTTTTTCCAGCAGGATCAAACAACCATTACCAAGACTAGTCATAAAGGTTTTTGCTTGGCTCAAACACAAAAAACATAATCACAACAGAATTATGAATGTGTGGACTCAACAAAACAGAAAGGAAAAGATAAATTCATTGGGTTTCCTCCCAACAAGCGCTATTGTTTAACGCCCTTAGCTAGGCATAAAAGCGATAGAATAACGTATCGTCGTCTTTGGTGCTCAAACCATAAGTGGCCCTCATCATGGATTCATATGGCAATCTTATTTTCTTTCTAGGTAATTGCTCCATGCACTTCTTTAAAGTAAATTGAAATCTAATATTCCCTTCCTTCATATCAATGATAGCACCGATAGTCCTTAGGAAAGGTCTACCAAGAATAATAGGGCATGTAGGATTACAATCAATGTCAAGCACAATGAAATCCACGGGTACATAGTTCCTATTTGCAATAATAAGAACATCATTGATCCTTCCCATGGGTTTCTTGACAGTAGAATCCGCAAGATGCAAATTAAGAGAACACTCTTCAATCTCATTAAAACCCAGAACATCACATAAAGACTTTGGAATCGCGAAAACACTAGCACCCAAATCACACAAAGCATTGCATTCATAGTTTTTGACTTTTGATTTTGATGGTAGGTTCCCACTCATCATGAAGCTTTCTAGGGATATAGACTTCCAATTCAAGTTTCTCTTTAAGAGATTTTATCATAGCTTCGATGATGTGATTGGTAAAGGCTTTGTTTTGGCTATAAGCGCGTGGAGAGTTTAACATGGATTGCATCAAGGAAATGCATTCAATCAAGGAGCAACTATCATAATTGAATTCCTTGAAATACATAGTAGTAATTTCATTACTACTCAAAGCTTTAATATCTTCTACTCCACTTTCAATGCTTTTAGCATCAAGATAGATGGACTCCGAATCATTGGGGCACTTTTCAACCAAAATGGATTCATATCCAGCCCCATAATCATTAGGTTTGTCACAAGAAAACAAAGATTCAATGGGAGTCACACCAAGCACTTCAAGATCTTCGTGATTCTTATCACGAGAACATGCCTTTTTAAGCCATTCATGTCTAGCACGAATTTGGGCGGTTCTTTCTTGGCTCTCAATCATGGAAACACGCATAGCTTTCAAAGTTTCATCCATATTGATCTTGGGAGGAGCACATCTAACTTTCAAAGCATCAACATCAATAGACATTCTATCAACGCTCTTAGCCAAACCGTCAATTTTGAGTAGCTTTTCCTCTATGGACGCATTGAAAATCTTTTGTGAGTTGATGAACTCTTTGATATTACTCTCTAGATCAGAGAGTAATCTATTGTAATTTCCATGAGTATAGTTGTAGGAGTTGCCAAAGTTATTAGAGGAATTACTAGGAAAAGGCCTAGGAACATAGTTTCCTCTAAAATCTTTGTTGTTGCCAAAATTATTCCTACCAACAAAATTAACGTCCAAGCTAGTGTTACTACTCTCAATCAAGGAAGACAAGGGCATATCAATAGGATCTAAAGGAGCACTTCTACTAGCAACGAAATTCATTAACTCGTCCATCTTAGCACTCAAAGAGTATAGCGTGTACCTTCTTACTAGTAGGTGACCTTTCAGTGTGCCACTGAGAGTAGTTCGTCATGATGTTGTCTAGTAGTTTTGTGGCTTCTCCTAACGTGATTTCCATGAACGTTCCACCTGAGGCGGAGTCCAAGATATTTTTAGAAGCGAAATTCAAGCCAGCGTAAAAGATTTGAATAATCATCCGAAGACTCAAGCCATGAGAGGGACAATTTCTAATCATCAATTTCATTCTCTCCAAAGATTGTGCAACATGTTCATGATCAAGTTGCTTGAAATTCATGATATCATTACGGAGAGAGATGATCTTAGCCGGCGGAAAATACTTGGATATATAAGCATCTTTGCACTTATCCCAAGAATCAATACTATTTTTGGGCAAAGAAGAAAACCAAGTTTTTGCGCGATCTCGCAACGAGAAAGGAAAAAGCTTCAATTTAATCACGTCATTATCCACATCTTTCTTATTTTGCATATCGCAAAGCTCAATGAAGGTATTGAGATGGGATGCGGCATCTTCACTAGGAACGCCGGAGAATTGCTCTTTCATAACAAGATTTAGCAAAGCGGCATTGATTTTGTATGACTCCGCACTAGTGGCGGGAGCAATCGGAGTACTAATAAAATCATTATTATTACTACTCGAGAAGTCACGGAGTTTTGTGTTTTCATTCACGGTGACTTCACCAAGCAAGCAAGCAAACAAGCGAACAAAAAGCAAGCGAGAAAAAGGGCGAACCAAAAAGGCAAACGAAAAAGGCAAATTGTGAAGTGGGGGAGAGGAAAATGAGAGGTAAGTGGCAAACAAAGTAAATGCAAGAGATGATTTTGTGACACCTACTTGGATGAGTTCTTGACTTGATCCTCCCCGGCAACGACGCCAGAAATTCTTCTGCTACGGCAACATACAACAGTGCCACAGATTGACACATTGACGGAGACTGGGCTTGCGTCTGTTTTTCCCTTGAAGAGGAAAGGGTGATGCAGCACAGGAGCAGTAAGTATTTCCCTCAGTTTGAGAACCAAGGTATCAATCCAGTAGGAGAATCTCGTCAAGTCTAGAGTACCTGCGCAAACACAAAAGAGCTTGCACCCAACGCTTTAAAGGGGTTGTCAATCCCTTCAAGATTGATTGCAAAGTGAGATCTGAAGGCGGAAAGTGCAACGAAGAAAAAGAGTAAGGCTGAAAATATGGTGTGGAGTAGACCTGGGGGCCATAGTGTTCACAAGAGGCTTCTATCAAAATATCAAGTATTATGGTGGGTGAACAAATTACTGTCGAGCAATTGATAGAACCACGCAAAGTCATGACGATATCTAAGGCAGTGATCATACCTATAGGCATCACGTCCGAGACAAAGTAGACCGATACTTTCTGCATCTACTACTATTACTCCATACATCGACCGCTATCCAGCATGCATCTAGTATATTGAGTTCATGACGAACAGAGTAACGCCTTAAGCAAGATGACATGATGTAGAGGGATAATCTCAAACCAATGATGAAAACCCCATATTTTTACCCTTGATGGCAACAACACGACGCGTGCCTCGCTCCCCCTTCTGTTACTGGGTGAGGTCACCGCACGGTATGAACCCAAAACCAAGCACTTCTCCCATTGCAAGTATCATAGATCTAATTGGCCAACCAAAACCCACAACTCGAAGAGAATTACAAGGATATGAAATCATGCATAAGAGAGATCAGAAGAAACTCAAATAAGATTCATAGATAATCTGATCATAAATCCACAATTCATCGGATCTCGACAAACACACCGCAAAAGAAGATTACATCGGATAGATCTCCATGAAGATCATGGAGAACTTTGTATTGAAGATCCAAGAGAGAGAAGAAGCCATCTAGTTACTAGCTATGGACCTGTAGGTCTATGGTGAACTACTCATGCATCATCGGAGAGGTCATGGTGTTGATGAAGAAGCCCTCCGTATTCGAATCCCCCTCCGACAGGGCACCAGAACGTGCCCGAGATGGGATCTTGCGGAGACAGAAGCTTGGGGCGGCGGGAAAGTACTTTCGATGATCTGCTGATTTTTATGGATAGGCGCAAAACCTAGGGCAAAGGAGGCTCGGGGACCCCACAAGCCAGGGGGCACCTCCCTGGCGGCGCCATGAGGGCTTGTGGGGTCCATGGTGGCCCCCTGCCATGATTCTCCGGCTTCCCGATCTTATTCTGTTCCGGAAAAAATCTTTTTGGCAGTTTCATTCCGAATGGACTCCGTTCAAATCCTCCTCCGAAAGGGGTCAAAAACATGGAAAAAACAGGAACTGGCACTTGGCACTGAGTCAATAAGTTAGTCCCAAAAAATATATAAAAGGCATGCAAAACATTCAAAGTTTGACAAGATAATAGCATGAAACCATCAAAAAATATAGATACATTGGAGACGTACAATCACCTTCCCCCATCTATATTCAGCGGCCCACTCTCCCGCAACCCGCTGTACCCTCTACTTGAACATG
Organism: Hordeum vulgare subsp. vulgare; assembly: GCF_904849725.1. Classification (NCBI taxonomy): domain Eukaryota; kingdom Viridiplantae; phylum Streptophyta; class Magnoliopsida; order Poales; family Poaceae; genus Hordeum; species Hordeum vulgare. The sequence goes on along the minus strand of NC_058522.1, from coordinate 547,383,887 downwards.
GTGCTTTATGCTTCATATTATTATCCAATGATGTGTTGACATCCTATGATGTCTGAGTAGATTTTCGTTGTCCTATCGGTGATTGATGAATTGCTATGATTGGTTTAATTTGCTTGTGGTTATGTTGTTGTCCTTTGGTGCCCATCATATGAGCGCGCGTGGATCACACCATAGGGTTAGTAGTATGTTGATAGGACTATGTATTGGAGGGCAAGGGTGAAAGAAGCTTCAGCCTAGCATAGAAATTGATGCATACAGGATTGAATGTGGACCAATATATCTTATTGATATGGTTGGGTTTTACGTTAATGAACGTTAGTAGTTGCGGATGCTTGCTAATAGTTCCAATCATAAGTGCATAGAATTCCAAGTAAGGGATGACATGCTAGCAGTGGCCTCTCCCACATAAAACTTGTTATCGGCCTAGTAACGTAGTCAATTGCTTAGGGACAATTCGGCAACTCCTACCACCACTTTTCCACACTCGTCAAACTAACGTAATTGTTTCTAGCAGCACCTAGTTCTTATTTACGTGTTCTTTCTTTTCTTGCTAACCTATCCTATCACTCCTACAAAGTACTTCTAGTTTCATACTTGTTCTAGATAAAGCGAACGTAAGGTGTGCGTAGAGTTGTATCGGTGGTCGATAGAACTTGAGAGAATATTTGTCCTACCTTTAGCTCCTCGTTGGGTTCGACACTCTTACTTATCGAGAAAGGCTACAATTGATCCCCCATACTTGTGGGTTATCAGAGAACTTTGTATTGAAGATCCAAGAGAGAGAAGAAGCCATCTAGCTACTAGCTATGGACCCGAAGGTCTATGGTGAACTACTCACGCATCATCGGAGAGGTCATGGTGTTGATGAAGAAGCCCTCCGTATCTGAATCCCCCCTCCGGCAGGGCACCAGAATGTGCCCCAGATGGGATCTTGCGGAGACAGAAGCTTGCGGCGGCGGAAAAGTATTTTCGTGGATCTCTCCTTCAGTTTTGGATTTTTCCTAAATTTATAGGCGGAAGAGGTAGGGCAGACGAGCCACAGGGGGCCCTCAAGCCTGCTAGGCGCGGGCCCCCCTGGCCATGCCTAGGGGGCTTGTAGAGTCCCCTGGTGGCCCTTGCCATGGTTCTCAAGTCTTGTGCGTATATTCTGTTCTGGAAAAAAATCTTTTCGGAAGTTTTATTCCGTTTGGACACCGTTTAAAATCCTCCTCTGAAAAGGGTCAAAAACATGGAAAAAACAGGAACTGGCACTGAGTTAATAAGTTAGTCCCAAAAAATATATAAAAGGCATACAAAACATTCAAAGTTTGACAAGATAATAGCATGGAACCATCAAAAATTATAGATACGTTGGAGACGTATCAGTCATCGCTAATTAGTTGGCTATGATACTAGGAGAAGTCGCGTGTGAGTGTAGCTGATGTTGCATCTACTCTCAAACATAGTGTTATCATATATACTTAATAGTGTGGTAGACAACTTATGTTATTTTGATGAACATGATAGTCAAAGGAGGCAACCTATAACTACTTCTCGTTGATATGAAATCATAATAGGCATACTAAGAAGAAGTTGCTTTCGTGTAGCACAAAAGTTGCCTCTTCATCACTCAAAATTGCTCTAACTTTTTATCATCGAAACATACTCACATGGGATCTAGTTTTGAATAACTCATCGTGAGAAACCCAATAGTGAAAGCGAATCTAAATTCCAATACCCGAACAAAAATTTATGGCTTTTTAAAATTTATAAAACTCAAATAAATTCATGTATCTTTTCTTTCTTAACTAATTTGTGCAACGTAGCAAACACAACACATGAGGACTAGACGCTTTCCTTTTTTTATTATAATAATGACATAACATGCTAATTATCCTTTATGGCCAGTCTCGTCGGATGCACCCCGTGATAAGTGAGTTTTTTGGGAGTTTTTTTGTCGCACGCTACGTGCGCTCGAGACACCTAAAAACTGCAGCTACACTTATTAGCGTTTGGGCTATTATATTAGTTCTCATACCCAAGCTTAACAGACACAACAAATTAAATGGCCTAAACACTCCAGGTTCTGATCAATGGAATTGGTGATTGTGTGAGGCCTCGACCGGTTGAGATCCCTCAACAATTCGATCCTAATATTTTCGTCACCGCTGCTCGCTTGTTGGCAACGACTACCGCTTGGAATCGGCTGCCACCGATGATGGTCATTTGTGTGCGGTCGGTTCTAGTGATTTTTAACATTATTTCATAGTTCATTATGTAATTTAGGATGTGAATAATTACCTCGAATTTTGTAGGCCTTGCATGAAGTGACTATATGGCCCTTTTTCGGCAGATCATTTTTTTAAAAGGAGGATCGCCCCGGTCTCTGCATCATGATGATGCATGCAACCATTTTATTAATGCAAGTAGGTTCCACAAAATTCAAGGTCCAACACGAGCTCAAAGAACTAGAGCCCGCAGAAATAAATGAAAGGTACATGTCGCATCTCGCAGAACAATAATAGACAACGATGACTAAACACCTAGCCTATTAATTTTCCGCCATCCATATTGGTTGAAGATAGCCTATGCTTGTTAGAGCATATATCTCCATATGTGGTTTTGGAAATTGATGACAATTCCTATGGACTAATGGTTGCCTTAAGTTATATTCATAGGATTTGTACATAGGCACTTCTTGAAGTCCATCTGTTGGGTTCAAGGAGTTTATATGATGACCAAGATGGTATTCAAGGTATTATCCAAAGAATGGTCATAGAGACACAAGGTTGATCAAGATCTCAGACAAAGAGTAAATCAAGAAGATCAACACACAAAGCGTACAAGATGTACCGAGAGGGATCAAGTATTCCCATGGTATGGTAAGCATTGTCCATTACGTGTTTGTGTACTAACCCATGGTCTTTGTGAGAGTTCTATGTGGGGGTTAGGTGTGCTTCCATGGGCTTGCGTCAAAAGGAAGATCTCATACAACCCATGAAGGATGATGTCAAGTGGTGATCGTCATCAAGATTGTGGTGTGCAAGTTCAAGTGGATCAGCACGAATATATCATGCTTGATGCTTGCCGTCCATTGTGGTGGCAATGGACATGTGAAGATATGCTGAAGAGCGGCTCGCCCATAGTGTGTATGGGAGCAATCAACTAGTCTTCATCAAGCCAACACAATCAAGAAAGGTGGTCCATCTTGAGGAAGCCAAGATCATCATCATCCAGCTCAAGAGTACGAGGTGCAAGGTATAGGTTTGCCCTTGATAGGTTTTCTATTTTAGGATAGATTGTTGTACTGTCAAGGGGGCTCTCAGGTGAGTAGCTTGATCATATCGTTCGTTGAGAGCTCAAACCATTTGCATCCTTGCATCATACTTATTGGTTCCTGTTTTGTGTTTCCCTTTGTGAGTTTTAGAGCTTATGTTCATCTTCGTGACAAGCTCGAGTTCATCGAAAACGGAGTCCATACGCATCTTTTATGATGCTTTCGATGTTGGGAGTTTTTACCGGTCTTATTCCAAGAAGGTTTCTCACCATTTTCTTCTGGGACTTTTCTCACTTGCTTCTGATTGATATTTCTATCAAGATTTTGTTAGCCCATTTTGTTAGCTTTCCAACAAACTTGGTTTCGTTGAATTCGGAGTCCGTATGCGAAAGTTACAGTAGTTTCAGTATCCAGCGGTAGTACCGCTCCTGGTGCCAGCGGTAGTACCACACCGGAGAGGTAGTACCGCTCCATGAGCAGTAGTACCGCTCCGTCAGACTATTTTTTGCATACCTTTTGGCCTCGGCATGGTTCGTGAACCTACCAAGCGGTAGTACCGCTCTGTGCGGGCTGTGAGGCTTAACGGTTGGATTTTTTCCCACCTATAAAAGGGGGTCTTCTTCCCCATTGAACCTTATATCTTTAGCTCATGTTCTTCCCCCATTGTTGACCTTCGAGCTTGCTAACTCTCAACCCCTCCAATGATTCTTGCTTGTTCTTGAGGGAAAAGAGAGAGGAGATCTAGATCCACATCTCCACCAATCACTTTCTCCTCTATGTGAGGGGAACCACTTGGATCTTGATCTTGGAGTTCTTTGTGAGCTCCTTGTTCTTCCTCTCATATTTCTCCATAGCTTTTGTTGTTGTGCAGAGATTTGAGTGTGAGGGACTTGTCCACTTCGTGTGTTCTTGCCATTGCATTAGTTGCACCGGTTTGAGTTCTCCACGGTGATTCGTGGAAGTGAAGTTTGAGAAACTTATTACCTTTGGTACTTAGTACCCTAGATATTGTTCTTCGTGGATGCTTTGGCATCCTAGAAGCTTGGTGGTGTCTCGGAGCTCAATCATTGTGGTGTAAAGCTCCGGGCAAGCTTCGGGGTCTCCAACTAGGTTGCGGAGATTGCCCCGAGCAATTTGTACGGGTACCGGTGACCACCCGCAAGGTTTACCATTTGTACGGGTTCGGTGACCGCCCTCAAGGGTACCTTAGTGGAATCACGACATCTTACATTGTGCGAGGGCGTCAGGAGATCACGGTGGCCTTAGTGGCATCTTGGGGAGCATTGTGCCTCCACACCGCTCCAACGGAGATTAGCATCCGCAAGGGTGTGAACTTCGGGATAAATCATTGTCTCCACGTGCCTTGGTTATCTCTTACCCGAACCCTTTACTTATGCACTTTACTTTGTGATAGCCATATTGTTTATTGTCATATATCTTGCTATCACTTAGTTGTTTATCTTGCTTAGCATGAGTTGTTGGTGCACATAGGTGAGCCTAGTTGTTTTAGGTTTTGTGCTTGACAAATTAAACGTTAGTTTTATTCCGCATTTGTTCAAGCCTAAACCATAATTATTTTAAAGCGCCTATTCACCCCCCCCCCCTCTAGGCGACATCCACGTCCTTTCAATTTGTAGCAGAGCTAGGTCTCTCTTTATTAGGTTTAACCACCTAGAGAGTAAGGATGTCAACTAGGGATTTAGGATTCACTGACACTCTTAGTTTCGATGGCACAAATGTTTGGGTAATTCGCATGCTTAATCACTTTAGGGTCATGGACCCAAATTTAGAGCGAATTGTAGATATGGGTTTTTCTCCTCCAAAGTATTCTCAAAATATATCTTTTGAGGATGAGAAAAACTCTTATCTCAATGCTCAAGCTTCTAATGTGATTTTTGATGCTTTCAGCAATGTAGTTATATTTCAACTCATGCCATTTCGGGATGCTCATGAGTTGTGGACAAAGCTTCAAGATAAATATGGTATGTCCAAGATTTGTGGGAATAATTATTCTCCCTCCACCTCCGGTCGTGTGGTCTTCTCAACTTCATCTACTTCACCTACATATGGATTTCCACAAGGTAATGATATGGTGAGTAGTGGAGATCATTGCAATGATGATAGTGGGCTTATTGTTGATGATCCTTCGTCACTATATTATTGCAATGCTTCATCTTTGGGCATTAACACTTCGAGCACTCTAAATGTTTTACATGCGTGTGTTGATAGTCCTTGCATATCATGTAAAAACTGCTTGACTAAATCTCATGATGATATGCTTCCTATATCTTGTTGCCATGATAAAAATGTATATATTTCCTCGAGTTGTTGTGCTAACAATGTAGAGGAAATTCATCACTCCATGGAACAAGATGTGGCCTTGAATGATGCTTCAAGGGATCCTACATCATCATCTATTATGACTCACTTTTGCCTTATTGCTAAGGCTTCAAAGGTATTTGCTACTTTGAATCCCAATATATCTCATGATGATGATGTTGATGATAATGGTGATGAGGATAATGATGAAGAGAGTGATAATATTGCATCCTTAAAAATTAAGGGTGAAACCATTTTAAAATCTCTTTATAAGAATAAACTTGCTTGTTCCAACTTCTTGGAAATCATGTCTATTGCCACTGAGGGCAAGAAATACATTGAGGAGTTGGAACCTCATCTTGAGGAGCATGAGGCCACCATTGAGACAATGGAAGGTCATGAGCGTGATTACTCTAATGAGATTGCAGAGCTATCTCAAGCTCTTGAAAATGAACAAATCACCAAGGAATATCTTGAGGAAACCTTGCTCTAGAATTATCTAGATTAAAGGGATCCCATGATAGAGCTCTCGAGGTGGCTAATGATTTTAGAACTAAAAATGATAAGCTTGGAGTTGCACATGATGAACTCCTTCAGGACTATGAGCACCTCGAAAATGGCTCAAGGGCTATTAAGAGTTCGCTCATCGAACTCACCAAGTCTCATGCTCAACTTGAAGCTTCATATGCTAAAGAGCTTGCCAAGGTGCCTTCTCCTCTTATTGCTAATGATGATGCTTGTGCTACTAACTCTACCTCTTGTGAAGCATCCATTTAAAGGAGAATGTTGAGCTAAGGGCTCAAGTTGAGTTGCTATCTAGCAATTATGGGAAATTGGAAGAAAGTCATGTAATGCTCACAAGCTCTCATGATGATCTTCTAGCATCCCATAATGCGCTAAAATTATCTCATGAGGCTATTACTACCAAGGTAACATCAAGTGAGCCTCATGTGGACAATGGCACTACTTCTAGTCAAAATGCTATATTGCCATGTGCTAGTCCTCGTAATTCTTCTACTCATAATGTTGCTACCTCTTCTGATGAATTACTTTCCTTGCCTTGTTGCTCTAACAATGAAGCTTATACTTCCTCTAGTACTTGTGGTGATACTAACCATGTAGAGGAAATCGAAGAGCTCAAGGCCCAAGTCACTTCTTTGAAGAAAGACTTGGAAAAGAGTCATGAAGGGATGTCCACACTCAACAATGTCTTGTGTGGGCAAAAATCCCTAAATGACAAATATGGGCTTGGATTCAACTCCAACAAGAAGAAGTCCAAAAACTTAAAGAAGAAGGGCCAAGAACAAGTCAAGAATTCGGCCAAGATTATTTGCTTCAAGTGCAAAATTGAAGGGCGCCATGTTAGATCTTGCCCACTAAAGAAGAAGCCCCAAAGTCACAAGCAACAAGGGAAGCGGCCACAAGTTCAATCACATACTCAACTACAAGTTGAAGAAAGGCCCCTTCCCAAGAAGACCCAAGCCAACACTCCTCATGTTGAGAAATCAATAGGGAAGAAATTAAAGGGTAGATGTTGCTACTTATGTCGTGAGAAGGGTCACTTCGCTTCTTCTTGCACGAGAGGTAATTTATCCAACCCAATCATTATTGATGATATACATTCTCTTGGAAGGATAAGGTTGGAAATGTGTTTTCCAAGTTTGTTGGTACTCAAAGTGGTGTCAAGAAAAGTACCATTTGGGTTGCCAAGCCTATTGTGACTAACCTCTTAGGACCCAACGTGGTTGGGGACCAACAAGCTCAAACTTGATCAATAGGTGAATGTGGAGGACATTAGAGACTTGGATACATAATTAAGAATTAAGGGGTCTTCATCATTCATATTATCTCAAGCCAAGTCATTTGGATTATCGAGTTTCTATCTTATATCCAATGTGCTTCCTTACGGTAACTTGTACTTAAACTATTTACATTGTTAGTTGCTTGCCCTTTGCATGTTGTGGTTTTGTACCTTGCATGCGTTTGTATATGTTGTGCTTCCAACTTTCTTATCTTGAGTAATCGAGTATGTGTATGTTGGTTTGCATATCATGTACATGTGAGTCTTGTATTGATCCTTTTTGCATCTTGTTTGTATCTTTGTTGGCTCTTGTGAGAGATTAATGGATTATCCCATTATGGGGGAGTGATGTGCTTTGCACACCTCACAATCCTATAAATGTGTATACATGGGGAATACCACTTAGTATTGATATTTCAAGATTATCTAGTTTCTATGTGGTATGTCTTACTCATGAGAAATTCAAATTCTATATGGTCCATTAATTATCTCTTGTTGGTTTTAATTTTCCACTTGTTAATATTGTTGGTTTATCACATTATGGGGAGTAATATTCTATGTGCATATTACAAACCTAGAAAATGTGTACATTTGAGGTGTTGCCACTTAGTGTAGATATTGTAAATTATCTTGTTCCTAGGTGGCATGTTAGCTCTACAAGTGTCATTTGCTTGCGTTTTATGGGTAAAGATGATCTTGGATATATTTGCGATATACCAATGAGTATCACTTCCAAAATACTTCTTGTCCTTGACAATTGGTATTCCCATCATGTGGTAGGAATTGCTAATCGTCTTTACATTGGATTTTGTGTTTCGTTTGTCTTCCTTGCCTCTTGTGGATCTATTTTAACATGTCTAGTCTTTTTATATATAGAGAGAAAGTGATGATCCCATCTTGTGCATTTCGTATTTAAATGCAAATTCTATATAATGCACGTCCCTTGGGGGAGCTATCCTATTTTCTTTAGAACACTCTCTTTATTCACCCATCATAAAATCTTTTGATCCCCATCAAGTGTGTGTTGATGGGAGGCAAGTCTTGCTCTTTATGATGCTTTGTGCCATCATGAAAATTTGTCGAGGGTTTGTTTGTCGGAACCTAGATCTCTTTTGGAAATTAGATACCTCGTGTTTGTTTTCCTTCAATTGGTATCTTGTTTCCTTTTATTTGGCATGTGGCAATGGATATCTCATTCCTTGAGGTATCTTTTAATTGATATCCTTCAAGTGATAGTTTTTTTTTGTTTGGGATCTTATTATCACTTGATACCTTGTCTTTTGGTGACTTATCAACTTTGTGTTGAGTTGATTCTTGAGAGTCTTGAGCATGCATATCTACTATATACAACTTCTTTTGCTTGCTTTCTTTCTTTGACCCAATATATAGGGGAAACTCCACCTTGTCATAAATTGGCTAAAGTGTGCATGAAATTCAAATTCATATCTATATGCACATATGTATGTGGAGTTTATCCTATGTATTGTTGGTATTCTAACTCTTTGGTCCCAATGAGTTTGGGCACCATTTTGTTTGTTTTGTTGTTCCAGGAAAAACTGGAGATGCATTGGATGCTCGACTCACCTATAAGGAAGGTGTTGAGACCATGTGATTATTGGAGCCAAGTTAGGATGATCAAAGAACAACTATCTACTACATCAATCCAATGTTGTCTCGGTAACAAGTATCCACTTCATGCATTCTTTTCTTGCAAAGGCCCCAACTTGTCTTTTCTTTTCTAGGTTGCATCATGGCATGAATCTCTTGATTCGTTCTTGTAGTACTTGTTTCCTTTCTCAAAGCATCCGAACGATGATGAATTACTACTAGTTGGGATGTCTTTGATGTTCGTATGTTCGAAGTTCATATTGTACAATAAGAAAATATTAGGCCATGTGCTATGCTTCCAAGCAAAAGATCTTATTGATATATTTATGACTTCCTTTTGGATATCTAGTTTGTTCCTTCTTGTAACCATTTCGTGTGCACATCCTTCTTTGTGGATATATATCATCATGATTGTCTTCTACTTAGAATCTTTTACACATGAGAGAAGTTACATCTCTAATTGATATCCTCTTTTCTTTCACGTAACCGTTGCATTTCCTTTTACAGTTTTTGCTGGCTTCGTGAAAGGATTTGTCTTGAGTGCATATCTTATTTTCCTACATCTTGATGCACTCTTTGGCCGTGCATATTATTTTTCCTCATGCTTGTATTGATGAGGGTTTTGCCATTTCGATTGGTATCCCTCCTCTTGACAAGGTTCTTACTTCCTATCTTCACCATGGGTTGTCACAAGAGTTGGTTCTTATTTTTTTTATTAGTAAGCTTGTGAACCCATTTTCTAGTATGTGTGTGTGGGAATGATATGGCTTCCACTTTGTGTCTCATTTCATCAAGACTATGTTGATGAGTAATGCTCATCCTTATCTTAGTCTTCTCAAGTGCTTTGCCATGACTCACACACATTACTTTGGTTGAGCCTATTCTTAAGTTGCTTCTTTTACATGTTGCTCAACCATTTGTTTTGTGGAATTGATATGCTTATTGTCTCATCTATCTTCTTGCACTCGGTTTGTGTTTTTATTAATTTTGGGGGAGCAACGATCCTATTTTGTCCACCTATATCAAATACAAAAATCTCATATTAGTGCACAAATCATGGGGAGCTTCTCTAGTTTTGATAAAACACTTTATTGCCTTTATCATAATATCTTTTATTCATGTGGTTCGAAGGACCATATGATTGTTTGGTCCATCTGGTATCTTTTGATTGCTTGCCTCTATTTTTTGTATGTCTTTGTGGCATACGATCCTTTTATTTGCAATCTTTGGGTCCTCAATATAGATTGTTTTCCTCCAACTACTTATCATTGTATTTGTGTATTTCTTTGCACTCATTTGCTGAGAAGTACACACTTTTTGGAGGACCACCTACTATATTGGCTTTCTAAACTTTTCGTCCATTTTGGCAATCGATGCCAATTGGGGAGAAGTTTAGAGAGTTTACTTTGGATATGTTTAGAGGGTTTTGCTTTTATTGCATAAGCATTTACGTCTTGCACGCATGCATTATTGCTTTGTATGTGTGCGCTTGGTTATGCTTATTTCCTTATATAAACTCTCTTGAAGTGGTTGTCATCAATTACCAAAATGGGGGAGATTGTTAGAGCATATATCTCCATATGTGGTTTTGGTAATTGATGACAATTCCTATGGACTAATGGTTGCCTTAAGTTATATTTATAGGATTTGTCCATAGGCACTTCTTGAAGTCCATCTGTTGGGTTCAAGGAGTTTATATGATGACCAAGATGGTATTCAAGGTATTATCCAAAGAATGGTCATAGAGACACAAGGTTGATCAAGATCTCAGACAAAGAGTAAATCAAGATGATCAACACAGAAAGCGTACAAGATGTACCGAGAGGGATCAAGTGATCCCATGGTATGGTAAGCATTGTCCATTACGTGTTTGTGTACTAACCCATGGTCTTTGTGAGAGTTCTATGTGGGGGTTAGGTGTGCTTCCATGGGCTTGCGTCAAAACGAAGATCTCATACAACCCATGAAGGATGACGTCAAGTGGTGATCGTCATCAAGATTGTGGGGTGCAAGTTCAAGTGGATCAACACGAATATATCATGCTTGATGCTTGTCGTCCATTGTGGTGGCAATGGACTTGTGAAGATATGCTGAAGAGCGGCTCGCCCATAGTGTGTATGGGAGCAATCAACTAGTCTTCATCAAGCCAACGCAATCAAGAAAGGTGGTCCATCTTGAGGAAGCCAAGATCATCGTCATCTAGCTCAAGAGGACAAGGTGCAAGGTATAGGTTTGCCCTTGATAGGTTTTCTGTTTTAGGATAGATTGTCGTACTGTCAAGGGGGCTCTCAAGTGAGTAGCTTGATCATATCGTTCGTTCAGAGCTAAAACCATTTGCATCCCTGCATCATACTTATTGGTTCTTGTTTGGTGTTTCTCTTTGTGAGTTTTAGAGCTTATGTTCATCTTCATGACAAGCTCGAGTTCATCGAAAACGGAGTCCACATGCATCTTCTATGATGTTTTCGATGTTGGGAGTTTTTACCGGTCCTATTCCAAGAAGGGTTCTCACCATTTTCTTATGGGACTTTTATCACTTGCTTCTTATTGAACATGTCGTTAGCCCATGTCGTTAGCTTTCCAACAAACTTGGTTTCGTTGAATTCGGAGTCCGTATGCGAAAGTTACAATAGTTTCAGTATCCAGCGGTAGTACCACTCCTGGTGCGAGCGGTAGTACCGCCCCCGGAGCGGTAGTAATTTTTTACTACCGCTCCAGGAGCGGTAGTACCACTCCGTCAGACTGTTTTTTGCATAATTTTTGGCCTCAGCATGGTTGGTGAACCTACCGAGCGGTAGTACCGCTCCATGAGCGGTAGTACCGCTCTGTGCGGGTTGCGAGTCTTAACGGTTGGATTTTTCCCCACCTATAAAAGGGGGTCTTCTTCCCCATTGAACCTTATCTCTTTAGCTCGTGTTCTTCTCTCATTGTTGACCTTCTTCGAGCTTGCTAACTCTCAATCCCTCCAATGATTCTTGCTTGTTCTTGAGGGAAAAGAGAGAGGAGATCTAGATCCACATCTCCACCAATCACTTTCTCCTCTATGTGAGGGGAACCACTTGGATCTTGATCTTGGAGTTCTTTGTGAGCTCCTTGTTCTTCCTCTCATATTTCTGCATAGCTTTTATTGTTGTGGAGAGATTTGAGTGTGAGGGACTTGTCCACTTCGTGAGTTCTTGCCATTCCATTAGTTGCACCGGTTTGAGTTCTCCACGGTGATTCGTGGAAGTGAAGTTTGAGAAGCTTATTACCTTTGGTACTTAGTACCCTAGATATTATTCTTCGTGGATTCTTTGGCGTCCTAGAAGCTTGGTGGTGTCTCGGAGCTCAATCATTGTGGTGTAAAGCTCCGGGCAAGCGTCAGGGTCTCCAATTACGTTATGGAGATTGCCCCGAGCAATTTGTACGGGTACCAGCTACCGCCCCCAAGGTTTGCCATTTGTACGGGTTCGGTGACCGCCCTCAAGGGTCCCTTAGTGTAATCACGGCATCTTGCACTGTGCGAGGGCGTGAGGAGATCACGGTGGCCTTAGTGGCATCTTGGGAGCATTGTGCCTCCACACCGCTCCAACGGAGATTAGCATCCGCAAGGGTGTGAACTTCGGGATACATCATTGTCTCCACGTGCCTCGGTTATCTCTTACCCGAACGCTTTACTTATGCACTTTACTTTGTGATAGCCATATTGTTTATTGAGATATATCTTGCTATCACTTAGTTTTTTATCTTGCTTAGCATAAGTTGTTGGTGCACATAGGTGAGCCTAGTTGTTTTAGGTTTTGTGCTTGACAAATTAAACGTTAGTTTTATTCCGCATTTGTTCAAGCCTAAACGGTAATTATTTTAAAGCGCCTATTCACCCCCCCCTCTAGGTGACATCCATGTCCTTTCAATGCTGCTGTCTCCCGCTGGTTGTAGACAGTAACAAAAAGTTCCCTGGATTCCGCATGCATAAGTAACGACTACGTACGGATCCAAGCAGTAGCTCTGTATATGACTTGCAAAAAAATTGTAAAGTTCTTCGTGTTAAATATCATATCATTTCTACAGTTCCATATAGCCCAAAGCATGGCACATATCCCTATTTGAATGTGTCTAGTTGTGCTTAAGTTCACTCCATTAAGCCACGTCCCAAACAACGTGTTCATACTCAGTGGAGGGTTTATGTTGAAGCTATATGTATAGTACGCCATAGAAGCTTGGCCAATGGACACTTGAGAAAGAGGTGTTTAATAGTTTCATTGTGATCACAAAAACAACATCTAGAACTACCCACCCATCATCGTTTAACCAAGTTATATTTTGTTAGGATCACTCATTTGTGAACAAACCACATAAATATATTGAACCTAAGCGGTACTTTTATTTTCCAAATGTGTGGAGAGGCTGGTATTGGCCCAACATTAATAAGGTCTAAACACATTGATTTCATGGAGAAACTACCGCTTGTAGTTAGCTTCCAATAAATTGTGTGTGGTTGGTCAAAGAGTTAAAATTCCATCAACCTACGAACCAAATGTAGCCACGAATTCCATTGTTCTCCTACCCGACACCTTATAGATTGAATATTAAGAGGGACTGTCTACAATATCGTAGCAACATAAGCTTCCTTGCATTGCATAATGTTATATAAAGCCGGGTATTCTGTGGCCAGGGGCGTCTCCCCTAGCCACGTGTCTTCCCAAAACCTGGTTTTGTTACCATTCCCAAAGTGAAACTTCACCCTCTGGAAAAAGGCTTCTTTCTTTCTCATTAAATCCTTCCAGAACGGAGAGTCTAAAGGTTTCACTGTAACGTGGGCCAAAGTCTTGGATTGTAGGTACTTATTACGCAAAATTTGTACCTGCATGCCTTTCGTCTCCACAAATAGTCTATAAAGCTATTTGCTTAAGAGACATCTATTTGAATATTTAAATTCTCTATTCCCAACCCGCCCTGATCTTTGGGTCTACACATAATATCTCATTTAGCGAGTCTAGTCTTTTCCGCACCCCTACCGATACTTCAAATAAAGATAAAAGAAACATCGGCAAGCTTGTCAATACTCAGTTTATTAGCACTAGCCGACCTCCATACGACATAAGTATTCCCTTCCAACAACTTAGTCTTTTTTCAAACTGACCTTCTATGCACTTCCATTCCTTATTGGAGAGTTTGTGATGATGAATAGGGATACCCAAGTAACTAAATGATAGAGAGCCCATCTCACATCCAAATAGTTTCCTATACGCATATTGTTCTTCCTTAGCTCGCCCAAAGCAGAACAATTCGCTCTTCTTAAAATCGATCTTGAGTCCAGATAGTTGTTCAAATAGACAAAGTACCAACTTCATGTTTCTAGCCTTAGCGAGGTCATGTTCCATGAAAATAATTGTATCGTCCGCATATTGTAAGATAGACACCTCACCCTCTACTAGATGCGGAACTAGTTTTTTTCTTGGCACATCATGTCTAAATTATATTGATGTTTTACATATATGAGAGGATGCTCTAAGAAAATAACTGTTTGAGCCAACGGCAACGGCGTGGTGAGTGACACTGTCGGTTCTTTGTGATTGTTTAACCTCATTCAAAATCAAGTGTGTAATTTGGATGTGAATAGGTACCTCAGATTTTAGACAATTGCTTGGGGTGACTATGACACTCGCATTAGGTGACTATATGACCCACTGTTATTCTACGTGCAGATGATGTCTAAATCATATTGATTATTTTAGAAATATGAGAGTACTTATAGGAGTATCTAAGAAAAGATGTGAAGAAGCTAATGTCGATGTCATGGTCAGTGACAGATCTTTCCTATCAAGTGGCGTTGTTCGATAAAGTCCGTGTTGTTTTGAATATGGGTATTGATGCCTACTTCTAAATTTGTTTAATTTTTGCCTCACTGATGACATTGCAGCCAAACCAAAATTGTGTTTCTATCATGTGACGAATGTTTATAGGTGTTCCAAGGAAGGTTGCACGGGCAAAACCGCAAAGTGAAGGCCAATTCCTTCTTTATAGACATGATTTTTTTTGTCGTACTACCAATTATGTGTGCCTTACATGTTTTTCCATTTGCTGATGAGATGCATGAACCGGTTTTCGATCTTGGATGTGGGAGAAGATATGATCTTGGTTGACGCGAAGCAAAACTTGGTTGGCAAAGGTTTTCATGGTTTACTAGTTGTGCCTATGCTGATATCTAATTTGGTTGGAAGAAACTACGGTTCTGAATTTTGTTACTCCTTTCGTCAAGAAGACATTTGATTTCAGGTCCTCAAATTTCCCCCCTAAAGATAACAGTATTTTTGTTGGTTTTCAGCCAACTGAATGTAATGGTACTGGCCCAACCACTGGCCATCTTCCACGGCTTGCTGCTTCTGCTGAGAGGACCAACGAAATTGGTGAGACCTTCATTTACTTCATGAATATTAGTTGTTTTTAGTTTTACGCGTGTAATATGCCACCTACATTATTCTTTGAAAGTAGTTGAAGAAGCCAGTGTGCTTAGGGATGATTATTTTTGGCTCTCGGGTGCCACACACCCCTATATGACAATAGCATTAAAAACATATTAGAAAAATTCAAAACAATCTGGAATTTTGGGATATGAAACTTGGGTGCCCGTTACACACATGTGTTTTGTTTCATGTGGAATGAATGCCCGTGGTATCATCACTTCACAAAAGTTAGGCCACATCCTTATACACGCCTTGGATGTACTTCAACACCATAACCATCACTTCAAGACTCAAGGATGACCTTGATTTGCTCTAATTTCTACTTGGTGCCATAGCCATCTTTCAGCAACTCAGAAACAACTTGCTCAAGCTTTGTCTTCTCCTTCTGAAGAAGATATCTATTCACTTCAACTTCCTTCATAGCCTTCCTGGTGTTCTGGATAATGTTAGCCTAGGACTACAAAATGCACCTCTGCTCCTTTGCAAGCTTTAGCTTTTCCATCTACACCTCGAACCTAGCTTTATCCTCTAACTCCTTCTTCTTCTTCTCAAACTCTTCCTTCTCCAGTGCCTTCTTAGAGTCCATGTGGTCCACCCTCCCATCCTGCTAATCAAACATCTTGCCTACATCTTCAACAAGCATGTTGTACTCATTGCAAATCTTAACATTTTCACCCTTAAGCTTGGCCAACTGCTCCTCAAACTTCTCCTTGTCAAGTACCCTCCCACAGTTCTGCTCATGGAACATTTCCCATAGCTTGGACAAACATCTCTGAAGAAAAGTAGGCCAAGGCTTGTCAACCCACTGTACAACCCCACAATTCACACCATTTTCCTGCAGTTGGAAAATAAGAATTTATAAACTTATTACACGAGCATGACATAATAAACTGAAATATGATAACTTATTACAATATCATGTTGAAAATGTTGCTGCAAATGTTTCATGTCAACCTTTTGAATAAGATTTAGTTACTGAATATGTTGCTAAGTGCAGTTACTCGAAACAAACATTTACTATGTTCAGATACTCGAAACATACTAAAAACGATAACTAAAAACTTTAATATTACCTACACTCGGCAGCCATAGAAACACCTTCCAGTTAAAGTGCCTTCGAAAGCCACACACTTCAGAGGCCTCAATTGGTGCATAATGCATTTATGTTCAGAAAGCTCAAGTTGGCCACGAAAAAGAGGCTCCACAATGGTGTCAATTTCCTCCTGCATCCCTAAAAAAATCCTCCTGCATCCACAAAAGCACCAACAAAATTTTAAATCACCACCTGAGCACCAAAAAATAGTAACCTTTACCCTAATCCTACATATATCCCCAAATGAGCAAGAACCCTAACCCTAACCCTAGAGAATATCCCAAATCAGCAAGAACCCTAACCCTAACTTAGCTAAATACTATATCACAAGCCACCCTTATCTGATCTAAGCAAGATCCATAATCGGTACACAACAATATCCCTAACTAAGAAAGATCCATGGCAGTGGTGAGCACCAGTCCGTAACCCTTGCTTTAGGGGAGAAAAAACCTACCAAAAGCCCCACGTCCATGGTGACGGTCTCGCAGTCATCGTTTGAGCTCGTTTCACCGTCATTCCAGGAAGGCATCGCGGCAGGGAGGTGTGATACCGTTGGTAGCGGCGAGCTCAGAGTGGAGCATGGGAGTGGCAGCATGGGAGTGGCAGCATGGGAGTGAGCGACGGTGGACCGAGCGAGGATGAACTAGGTATTTAACACCTAGTCTCGACCACACTAGTCGGTGTAACAGATGTTAACGAATTTTAGGAAGTACCCTGTAAGAGCATCTACAACCATACATTGCAAATATGATCCCCTAAATGCAAGTGGACGTGCCTGGTCAGTGACCGGGCATGTCCCCTATTTGTCCGTCCGCGCAACCACACTCCTCATTTTCTTCTCATATGCTAGGTCACTTGCACGTGATTGGTGGAGAGGAAGAGAGAGAAAGAAAAGAATTAATAAAGAAAACAAAAAGGTGGTTCGGGGTAGGGTCGCGTCCTATGTGGCGGACTGGTGTGCACGGGTGCGTCCGTGAGCCCTCATATCCTCCCCATATTTGAGATGGATATGATGGTTCGTGGACAACCCGGTCGTATAGGGATGATATGAGGGGTCTGGTTGGGTCACTTTTTTTCCTTCTCTCACCTGTTCAGTCACTGACCAGGCGCGTCCGCGGGAGTATGAGAGGTCATTTGAGGGGTCCGGCTGTAGATGCTCTAAGAGGATATCCAATAGCATGTGTATATTTGGATGTCTATATATTTTATATAGACAATGGTCTAAAAATATCCCCTCATATACACGTTGAGTTTTGCATCACAAAGTCTATATACAAGAACCATGATTGGTGGGCCGTCACTCAAGAGAGGGAGAAATCATGGCTGCAGTTGAGTTTGGACGACGCCTTCACATTGTCCAGGCATAGACATCGTTAAGATCGATTTAGAGGATGTGCATGTTTGGACGACCATATAGATAAGCTACTGGATGCCTGTTTTGAACTCACGTCGTGAAAAACGAGTATAAACGTTCATATACGCAAGCTATTGGAGGTGCTCTAAGAGCATCTACAGCCGGACACCTCAAATCCGGCCCCTCAAACGCTCGCGGACGCGCCCGGGCACGCCCGCGGACGCATCCGAATGGTCCCTCATATTTTTCTCCATGCATCCACATACCTCATATCCGGACTCTTAAATCCATACAAAGCCATGCACATAGATTATTCGATAATAAATGTTGCACGTAAAATAAATGTTGGTACCAAACATAAAAGGGGTTTACATCAATTTTATTTGAAGTGCACAATCAATCATCTGCTCTTTGATTTCCATTGTGGGTCCACATATGGTCCACCAGATCATTGATTAGTTGCGTGTGCACGTGGTTCTCTCATAGATTCTGATGCACGTGCAGAAAATTCATAAGCTGCATTGCATCTTGATCTTTAGGGATTTCAGCTTGTACTCTAGGCGTTTCAAAATAGTTGGTTTGGGCTACACCATCACCCTCATCCTCGTCGATCATATTGCGCAAAATAACACAACACGTCATCACCTGACACAAAGTTTCTTGTTCCCACATCATTGCAACCCCAGGAACAATTCCTGAACGTGCTTGTAGCACTCCAAAAGCCCTCTTCACATCCTTCCTAGTTGATTCCTGCATTGTTGCGAAGTGCTTTTGTTTTCTTCCATGTGGTTCAGATATGGTCCTTCCTAGCAAGATAGTATACCGTGTTGTAATCTCGGTCGTTGACGGTGTAGTTGCATGGAGGTGATTCCCCGTTGCAAAGCCTCCTGAACACCGGAGATCGTTGGAGCACGTTGATGTCGTTGTGAGAACCTAGCATTCCAAAAAAAAGCATGTCAAATCCATAAGTCATGTGATGCCACCGCCTCTAGTATGATAGTGGCCTCTTTTGTACATTCCTCACAAACCTTTGGGGCAGTTTTCCATTGGCAATGCATGTAATCGATTGACCGGAGCATTCCTGGAAACCCTCTGGCCTCTCCAATTGCCAACAAATTCTCCGTGTCATGTGCATTTC
Source organism: Hordeum vulgare subsp. vulgare (assembly GCF_904849725.1). Lineage (NCBI taxonomy): Eukaryota > Viridiplantae > Streptophyta > Magnoliopsida > Poales > Poaceae > Hordeum > Hordeum vulgare. The sequence goes on along the minus strand of NC_058522.1, from coordinate 547,364,872 downwards.
TCTCTCTCGGATACTCTGCTCCAAACACCTCCACTACAACACACGCAAACTTGACAATAGTTTTCAGGCATGTCCTCTCCCCCATCCTGACAATCTCACCAACGACATCAACCGCAGTACCAAGTGCAAGCATCCTCATAGCAGTCGTGCACTTCTGCTTGGCAGAGAATGAGAGTTGACCGCAACAATCCCTTGTGATCTTGAAGTAGTCATCGTGTGTCTCCACTGCCTCCACAATGCGCAAGAACAATGTTTTTCACATGTAAAAACGATAACAACAAAATTATCACCCGGGAAAGTTGACTCTGGATCAAAGTAATCCCGATTGATGACTCTTCTCCCTTTTATTGAGCCTTAGAAATTGAGAATGTGCTCCATTTTCCGGTCCATTTCCTTTTGCATGCTCATGAGCATCATCATGTCCACTTCTTCGTTCGAATACTATGAATCGAAGAGCTCATCTTTAATGAGTTAATCAAGCTCCGTCTGTCCATACTTCTCGCGGGATGAAGTATCAGAATCCATCGTTTCTCCTAAAAATTTGACCAAAAAATCCGGTCAGACATTCTGTCAAACACATCCGGCACAAGGCATAGCGAGAGAGTTGTCGAACGTACCGCAATGTCTTCCGGGCCGGTGCCGACGTCGTGCGCGGAGAGGTCAGGACAAATATCCCTTTCATCGAGTGGCTCGGGTGGCAAAGGCTACTAGGCGATGGAGAGCGCGCGACGGCGGAGCTACGAGATGAGCGGCACGGAGAAAGGAGATAGGAAAATAGGAAACAAATCCGGCAGTTCTGCGAGGTGGATTTGGTGCAATTTGCGAAGTGTCGGGGCGTCGTGTCCGACGTGGCACGCGTGTACGGGCTCCCTCATATCCGCCCCATATTTAGGCTGAAAATGGGGATGCCGATCAACCTGGTTGTTTGAGGACGATTTAAGAGACTCGTGTGAATCGATTTTTTGTGACCGGACAGTAATTGGGCGACCTGTCCGCACGTTTAAGGAGGACTTGAGGGTTTGAGATGTAAATACTCTAAGAGCATCTCTAGTAGTACCCTCAAACCCTTAAATCCATAAAAATAACTGTTTTTTTACAGTTTGCGAGCAAAAAAAGTGTAGACTAGAAACCTTTAACCCTAAAAAAAATTGAGGATCCAACCCTCAAACTCCCTCCCAACCTGTAGAAGTGAGGGTTGGGGAGCGAAAACTACCCCAACCCTCACTTCGATCCATCCTAGCGCGGGAGGGAAATTTCCCATCCCAACTACCTCCCGCACCCACCAGAGCCGCCGTCGGCTGCCTCTCTCGCCTCTCCCCGGCCGTCGCCGTCCCGCCCCACGGCCGCCTCCCCTCCACCTCCCGAGCCGCCGCCGATGTCTGGCGCCCAGCCGCCGCCAGCCTCGACCTCCCCGGCCGCTGGCCGCCTCGACCTCCCCCGTTGCCGCCTCCTCCTCGACCTCCTCCGCCGCCGCCTGCCTCGGCCTCCCCAGCCGCCGTCTCCGCGTCCCGCCCTCCTCGACCTCCTCCTTCGCCGCCCGCCTCGGCCACCCCGTCTGCCGCCCACCTCGACCTCACGGGTCGCCGCCCGCCTCAATCTCCCCAGCCGCCCCCCGCCCGCATCCGCCTCGACCTCCCCGGCCGCCGCCAGCCTCCGCCTCGACCTCCCCGGCCGCCTCCGCCGCCCCCCGCGCCCTCCGCCTCCCGTAGCAAGAGGTCGCCCCGAGCTCTCCTCGCTGACCCGCAGTAATATTCCGTTATAAGGGTTGGGTCTGAGGATTCTAGTATTTGCCCCTGTTTTTCAATCCTTAAAAGTGCCAAAAAATGTCAATTTTCAACCCTTAAACTGCTTTGAGGATTTGAGGGTTTAAGGGTACTACTAAACATGCTCTAACACTGCGTAAAAGGCCCCGGAGTGTACCATGGTAGTAGATCCTCCAATGGTCCGTCACTGACAACTTAGGCTGGCCATAGTGGGGGTATCATAGCTAGTAACATAGTCTTGGGACTAGCAAACATGATGATGTGGTAAGTAATTAAAGAAGAGAGAGAGGGTTATAGTAACATAGGTAGATACCGTATCATGTTAAATGATATGCTACTATGTGTCATGCATGTCAATAAATGAGATCATATATGATACTAGTTTATGATATTGTGCACTATGAAGGTAGTATCATACAATAGTAACATATGCATGATACTACTATATGTTACTCCCCACTATGAGCAGCCTTAACCCACGATTAGCGCCACTCGAGCCCTACCATGATATACACCTGCCTAGATCCTCCCATGGTCTTCTCCGTCACTGATAACCGGACGGGGAGTGATCTACGCCGGCGCGCCGGCCTAGATTTTCGACCGGCCGCGCGCGAGACGCAGGATCCACCAACCCCGCGTCGTCCGCACCGATGGATCCGCATGCAACATTTTTCTTCCTATGCAGCAAATTTTCGATGTCATGCAGCAATTTTTTCAACGGTTGCAACAAAAAACAAAATTTATAGTAAAAAAAATATCTACGTGATCGTAGCAAAAAAACGAAGCTGATGGTACATGGTAGCAAAAGTCAAACGCCGGTTGTAACAAATATTTATGTGACGTGTATGCAACTTTTTTAGTGAACGGTTGCAGCAAAACATGATGCCGGTTGTAGCAAAAATTAACACGGTTGTAGCAAAAGTAAAAAAACATCGATTGTAAACGAAAAATTCGACGAACTGAAGTTGCAACCCAACGTATATGCAGCTTTTTTACTGGAACAAAAAAAGTAAAAAAATGCTTGCAACAAATATGACGTTGCATCCATTGATTAAAAAAACGCACAGGTGAAAAAAATGTTGCAAAGGCCCGCGCGAGGGACGCGGTTCGGTAGGCGCGCGGGTGGGAACGATTCCCTAACCGGACCCATGCTAGTGGCACTCAGGCGGGCCCCACCACGATACCCACCTGGCTAGCAAAGTCGCGACACCACTCCAGGCCCCTATCTCCTCCCATTTCCCCATCTCCGCATCCTCCTCGCCTCCGTCCCCCGATGGCTCGCCTGCTCGCGCAAAGCCTAGCCCGCCCCTCTCCGGCCACCGCCGCCTCCCTCCTTCCCCTCCGCGGGCTCTCCACGAAGGTGGAGCTCATCGAGATCGACCTCGCCGAGGAGGACCCGTCGTCGGTGGAGGTCGTGGGGATCCGGCGCATGGAGGAGGCCATCCACGGCGTGATGGTGCGGCGGGCCACGCCCGAGTGGCTCCCTTTCGTGCCGGGCGGGTCCTTCTGGGTGCCCCCCGTGCGGCGCCCCCGCGGGGTCGCCGAGCTCGTCGGCCGGATCGCGGCGTCCGGGGTCGGCGAGGTGGCCTACGAGGCGGAGCCCTACGTCCCCATGACGGAGGAGGAGGTGCTCTCCCTCTCCACGGCCCGCGGGTGGCCGTCGGCGGCCTACTTCGTCGAAGGTGAGCGGGACGAGTGACCCGAGATCGGATCTCGTGGGTTGCGTGGATCATTCGATCGAACACATCAAAACATGCTCCATCCGTTTCCAGATTTCCTTGTGTAGTTAGCCGTCAGATTTATGATGTATCTGCCCAACTTGTAATCACATTCAGGCTCACAGCATCGGTGAAGCTCACCGGAAAGCGGTTGAGCCATTGCGCATCTCTCGTGGTGTTGTTGTGGTTGACTGTGTCTAGTTGATTGTGTCTATATGTTGTGAGATGATTATTCACCTTCGAGCCGTCTCTGGTTGTTGCCCTCCACCAAATATGGAACGATACTATTGATGATAATAACTGTAATGAAAAATGGTTGTTTCCTGGATGATATTCTGAATTTGTAGAGCAGACCAGGGATACAAATGTTAAAAAAAAATCCATTTTTTTTGCGTGGTAGACAATTTGATACGTGAGCTTCAATTTAATTTTTAAATCATTTGAACATCCGACCAACTCTTGGCGAAAAAGATAAATTCAAGACCTTTAAAAAAGTTCACTGTTTATGTTTTATTCTGATTTGATTTGTTTTTTTACTTAAGAGTTTTTTAATGTCTAAATGATCTCAAAATTGGAACGGCTATCACGCAAGAAATTTACTACCATGAGAAAAAATGAATTTTTAAAAATATATTCTTTCTGTCTTAAAATGAGTGTCTCAAGCTTACTCCAACTTTATACTAGAGCTATACAAAGTTGAGACAATTATTTTGGAACGGAGAAAGTAGTATTTATTTTGATTTTTAATCTGACATGTTGCAGATAAGTTTGAACACCAAAACACTGCACTCCCTCAATACTTGTTGCTTTTTGTTCATCACTTCATATTAGTGCTTAAAATGTCATTCTTTATTTCTGTTTTTTTAGAAACAAGTTCGAGGACTCGCGGTAAATCAATGACGCCCTTACAGTCTTGCTGGGCACACAACATACACAACCAACACAAAGACATAAAAGAAACAAAAAGATGCACCCTCATATCCATCTTAAACGTCCGGAGAGACCGTCCGATGACTGTCTAGTCATTAAAAAGTAATCCAGACAGACGCACTCAACGGGTCTCAAACGTTCGGACTGACCGAACTCCTCATATATAGTCCAAATATGAAGCGAATATGAGGAGCCCGGCCATGCCCGTCTGACAGGCCAGGCCCACCCACGATCCCACGGTTATCCCACAAAAAGCCACATTCGGCTCATCGCTTCCAAATCCTAGCTCACTCACTCTCCTCTCTCGCTCCGTCCTCTCCTCTCCCGGCATCTAATCCAATGGAATCCGACAAAATGTCGAGCTCCCGCACCCGCTCTGATGATGGCCTGGATCCGGAGTATGAGCTTGCCCTCCGCTTTGCTTTGGAGCGGTCCAAGGTGGAGACCGGATGCAGCTCCGGATCGACAGCCTCGCTGCTTCCCCTCCGGTGCAGCTCGGACGCCGACGTCGGCCCCTCCCGGTCCGTGCGTAGCTTTGGCACGCGGCCTGCGCAATTTGCTCCTTCCCTACGCCGTCCCCTCGCCCCACTGCTGTTACTCCCTTACTTGGGCAACGGTGGGTGCTTGTGCCCGCCACGCCGGCCTGGACACGCACGCCGGAATCAGAGGCGCGCGCCACCCGCCGCGAGCGGCAACGGCAAAGGGAGAGGTTGGAGGCGGAGCAATCCGTGCGTCGCCGCCGCGGGATGGAGGCGAAGCCCGACGAGGACGCGCGGATCCTCGAATTGGTCTACCGTCAGTCGCTTATGACCGCGAAGGCGGACACGCGGCGGCTCCGGCGGAAAAACGCGAAGGCACTGCGGATTGCCGTTGAGCAGTGCGAGCGCGAGGCGGCAGAGGCGGCTCGGCTCGCCAAGGTCAAGCGGGAGCAGGACAAGGAGGTTCGGTGGCTAAAAGGGCGTGCCGTCCTCTCTAACGACGACGATGTCGACCACGGCTCCTCGTCCGATGACTCGATCGATTCACCACCAACCGTCGACTCCTACAGTTGCGCCGGCGACCGAAAGGGCAAAGGGTCGGCGAGGAAGTGGTGACTGTGCCCCGTCTCCGTTTATATTTTACCTATGTTTAGCTAGTTCGTAGTTAGGATTTGCCAATGAGCTCCGATGAACTATGCTCGTGTTGTTCGGCCAATCCGATGAACCATGTTTGATCTATGTTTACGTAGTGTTGCATCGGTTGTATGGTTTTGAGGGTTCGGATATGAGGGACGCGGATGTGGAAGGCAACAAATGAGGGGTGCCCGGCCAGTGTCCGCTGACGCGCCCGGGCGCATCTGCGGGCGTTTGAGGGGCCGGATGTGAGGGGTCCGCCTATAGATGCTCTTACAAACCTGATAGGCACACAACACACACAACCAGCACAAAGATATAAAAGAAGCAAAAAAGATGCACGAGGAGACGAAGCGAGGGAGTGCTTTGATGTTAGAGGAAACCCTTACGGACGCGTATGTTTTGCTCGCATTTGGGTCAATCAGGCCCTCATGGGACAAAAATGCGTTGTTTGGTTGCTCGTGTCGCTCCCATGCACGACCCGCATGGAATTTAAAGCAGTTCTGGGTTAGGTTCGCGAGCTACCGCTGAATCGACAGTTTCTTCGCAGCCAGACTCCGCGCATCCACGCGTGGCTTCTCACTGCACGCCTTGGGAAATGCGGGAGACGAATGGGATTGCTCATACCCCCCTCTCTCGTGTCACCGCACACTCCCTTTCACACCATGCTTCCTCACTCTCATTTCATCGCCCGTTGTTCTCGTCACCTCCGATGAGTCGCCCGTTGCCGCGTCATCCGTTGACCCCCATCAACATTGACAACAACTGCATCCACGAGCGATACGTTGCCGGCTTGGCAAACTCCGGGGTGGATCTCATGCGGGCTCTACGCACCATCTCCTCTTTTCACCAGGCCGCCTTGTCCAACCAATGCAGTGCGGACCGCTCCGGCTCCACCCCCTTTTCTGGACCTCATGGTGCTGGGTTCGATGGCGCCATCGGAGGGGGCAGCGACTGCACCGCTGCTCGGAACACCTGTGGGTGGTTTTTTTACCCCATACAAGGGTTTTCTCTAGGCAGCATGGCATGCCCATGGACGACGGCGCCCATCTCCTCGATCGCGCGTGTGGCGATGAGCACCGGTCCAACTCCGATTGTTGTGGGCATTAGCGGCTCCTCCTCCTATTCACCCGCCATCTCCTTCCCGCCGGGGTTTTCTCCCGGGCAGGCGTACGCTCGAACTCCACCTCTCGGGTAAGAACAAAATCTCCCCTATGCTTGTAGATTTTTAGATTAGAGTTTTCATCATTAGCAAGCCTATGAATAGATTGGATTCAATTCAATTCCAATCGAGTTGAATCGATTGGATTCGATCCCTTCTTGCGCAATACTGTTCATAGGCATGCCACTGGTGTTCTAGATTTTTTCTGTGTTCAATGTGCATGCTTAGTAGTATTCAAAGGCATGCAGGATTGGTGTGTGTTTGATGTTCATGCTTAGTTCTCATGTGCTCATGATGCATAATGATTTCATGGGCATGGTAGATAGGTGTCGTGTTTGATGTTCATGCTTAGTCCTCATGTGCAACAATGTGTTCATGATGCTAGCCATATTGGTGATGTGTTTCATGTTCATGCTTAGTGTTTAGGTTCATGTTATCTAGATTGGTGTGTGTTTGATGTTCATGCTTAGGGTTCATGGGCATGCTAGCTATATAGGTGATGTTTTTTATGTTCCTGCTTAGTGTTCATGATGCTAGTTAGCTACATAGGTGTTCATGATGCTATCCATGTGTTTGATGTTCATGCTTAGGTTTCATGGGCATGCTATCTACTCCCTCCGTTCCTAAATATAAGTCTTTCTAGAGATTCTATTAGAGGATTACATACGGATGTATGTAGACATACTTTAGAGTATATATTCACTCATTTTGCTTTGTATGTAATCATCTAGTGAAATCTCTTAAAAGACTTATATTTAGGAACGGAGGGAGTAGATTGGTGCTAGAATGGGCATGCTATGTTGCATGATTTCTTTACGTGCATGGTTATCATGGTAGGTAGGATCAATGTATTTGCTACTTTAGGTACTCGTACAAATGTAGCATGCCAATGCCCTGTTACTAATTCGTGTCATCTTACCTCACAATGTGATGAAGACGAAGTGGGACAGGGTCGGAGGAGGATCCCATGTTGTCGCCGACGTCGAGGCCGCTGTGGACTTCATCCCCACAAACCGCTGGCTCAAGAGGGTGAACCTGCGTGGCAGGGTCGCCTTCATGAGCCAACCATGTCCAAAGGGATGAGCCCCTAGGACCGTACACGAGGAGGGTTCCCGAGAGCCCCTTCAATTCTACGTGCACATTAGAGATGAGGCGGATCTCACCATGCTCGACATCCCTCCCAAGTTTATGAAGGTGATGAAGGAGTGGCTGACGATCAAGTTCCCACCCGTCATTGGGCTCTTAGCGAACAAGTGGTGCGAGTTCTTAGTTTAGGTCCAGAACTTCGAGGGGCAGATAGTGCTTGGTCGGGGCTGGCGGTACTTTTGTCGCCGCCATAGGATCGTCACTGGCTACCTTGTAATGTTGTGCATCTCTCGCCTAGGCCCCAAGGTTCAAATCTACAACCACGACAACTCCATCAGGTGCAGAATGCGTTATAGCAGGCACAACTGCATCGATGACCTTGCTTTCACCCTCTGAGCTTGTTATGATGAACATGTAGTTAGTTTGCTGCGGTGATAGGAGAACTTGTTGGGAACTTGTTCATATCTTGTCCAGGGTTCAGCACAGGGTGTTGAAGCAGGGGCATGGGATGCCCCTCCTGTCTTTAAACTTAATCCTGTTTAGCAGTATGCCTATTTAGTTGCTTGTTTTATGTGCTATTAGCTCGTGTTCATGATGGTAGTTTATGTGTTGTTAGTGCTCTGTCTGCTGTTGTGCCTAATGTGGTGGTAAGGCCACCACATTTGAATGGGGTGAGCAGAACATGTATGCAACCAAACAACTATGGGTTTCATCTGCTCACCCTTTAAACACAAACACGGACAAGCCCTAAAGTGGTCATTGATGCAATGCACGCAACCAAACAACCTGCAAATGTTGGTTTGTTAATTGTTTTTGCTTAACTAGGCAGTGGTGATATTTTACTGAAATGCACGCACTCTTCACTCTAGGCAACCAAACACGCCCTATGTAATCAAATCCTCAATGCCACACTAGCATCACACCATCTTCTCGCACCGTTGGCATGTCGGAGTTGCTCCCCTGAGTATGCATGGATATTGAGCAACCATAGGACCAAGGGAGGACCACAGGCACCACTACACCAGCACCTCACCTCGTGAAACACCTCATACATTGCCAAGCTCTCCTTTGAAACCCACTACGGTGCACGACCCAGCTGTCGGACTAAGTATTAACAAAGATGCGGTGAGAAAAAATGCTGAACACCATGAGCCATAACCGAAGCTCCAGCACGAACCCGAGGTGCCACCGAGAACCACACCAATGAAGAACACACAGACTGCAAACATCGGTCGCCCACCTGTGCGAGAGCATTGCCAGCCCTCCCATTGTCCAAAGACGACACCTTCAAGAAGGTAAAAGACGTTGGAGCACCACCGCTGCACAAGTTCAAAGGATTTTTATATTTTCACCAAGGACACACATCGGAGGGAAGGGGAGGGGAGCAGACCTCAATGACGCCTATAGGTAGGAGGGAGGAGCCCGGAGCACCGTGGACATTGTGGATGTCATCGCCGACCAAAGATTTCCCCCGGTCCATTTCCCCACCCAAAGCCCTCTGCCAAACCACCATATATGTGAACCACAGGCCATCATGATCCCAAGATGGCAAGGCTGGCCAAGTTGCACGCCAAGAGACCACCATCTTGATATCGTGCGGCAAGAGCCTATGGAGACGACTCCCGCGCCGTGACCCACGCCCACCGCTGCCTTGCCACCCGCGCGGCCATGGGGACGACCCATAGCCTCGTCTCCCTTCACCTCTTGCAGGGAAGTTGTGCCCTCGCTGTGGAGGTCGCTGCCTCAGATCCGGAAGCGCCCCACATGGACCGTAGGACAGATAAGATCCTCGTCGCCGCCTTCCTCGGCGGCCACACGGATAGCCTAATGCCCCCCTCAGGCAGGATGTCGTGTGGTGGTGCTAGGGTTTCACTCCTCTAGTCGCCACGGAGGGGTGACACGAGAGGGTGGGGTGAGTTGTTATACCTAAAAGTCTTATTTCTGACCTAATAAGAACATGCGGTCAATGCCTTCCTAGTTGCATGCATGATTGACTTGTATGCACACATAAGAGCATGATTAATAGTATAGCCAACTGCTGGCTATAAGGCATCTTATAGCCCATCTTATAGCTAGCTTGTACAATAGTTAGCTATAAAACAATACTAATTTTATCATATATGACCCACCTTTCATTCTCATAAAACACCTAGGAGCACGTGATAGAGCTAGCTCTTCGCGAAGAGCCCGCTTCCCTTCTCTCTCATCCAACTCAAAAAATAGTATTTTAATCCTTACAGTCTGCTGACTGTACTTTATTGTACTTGCTCTAATGAAAACTTTCATAAAAAAGAATTTTCTCACTTTTAGCATGGTATTGATGTATTCTTCTTACAACGAATAAGTGTGTTGCGACATACCATTTGTAGCGGGTACTAACGGTGCACCGTTATTTAAAATAATAATTTTCCATTTTTTTAAATTTGATTACTTCTTAAAATTTATGATTTTTTTATTGTAATAATACATTTTTTAATCCTTTGTGTGGGTGGTCTGCACTCTGAGCATCATGGGGTTGATGTTATGGTGAGTGTCCCTAGGCACTACTACACAACATGGGGTTGATGTTATGGTGAATGTCCCTAGGCACTACTCCCTCCGTTCGGGTTTATTGGGCCCAAAGACAAAAACACTAGGACCAAGGGAGTGAAGTATTCCCCATACATATCTCGTGCCTCGCATCAAATTGAAGTGCATGGATGGTTTGGTTCCCTTAATTAACACCAGGGGTTAATGCTAGAGTTACTCCTTGGCATGCATATTGGGCGTGTATGTTGGAGAACGTTGCATGGGAAACAAAAAATTTCCTACGCGCACGAAGACCTATCATGGTGATGTCCATCTACGAGAGGGGAATTCCGATCTACGTACCCTTGTAGATCGCACAGCAGAAGCGTTAAGAAACGCGGTTGATGTAGTGGAACATCCTCACGTCCCTCGATCCGCCCCGCGAACCGTCCCACGAACTGTCCCGCGATCCGTCCCACGATCCGCTCTGATCTAGTGCCAAACGGACGGCACCTCCGCGTTCAGCACACGTACAGCTCGACGATGATCTCGGCCTTCTTGATCCAGCAAGAGAGGCGGAGAGGTAGATGAGTTCTCCAGCAGCGTGACGGCACTTCGGAGGTTGGTGGTGATCTAATCTCAGCACGGCTCTGCCCGAGCTCCGCAGAAACGCGATCTAGAGGAAAAACCGTGGAGGTATGTGGTCGGGCTGCCGTGGCAAAAGTTGTCTCAAATCATCCCTAAAACCCCACTATATATAGGAGGGAGGGAGGGGAGGAGGCAGCCTCAAAACCTAAAGGTTTGGTCGAAATTGGAGGTGGAGGAGTCCTACTCCAATACTACTTGGAGTAGGATTCCACCTTCCCACTTGGAAACTCTTTCCACCTTGTGTTTTTCCTTCTCAAACCTTATGGGCCTTAGTGGGAACTTATTCCAGCCCACTAGGGGCTGGTTTATCTCTTCCCATAGCCCATGAGACCCCTTGGGGTGTGACACCCCTCCTGATGGTCCCCGGCACCCCTCCCGACACTCCCAGTACACTACCGATGAGCCCGAAACTTTTCCGGTAATGCACGAAAACCTTCCGGTAACCAAATGAGGTCATCCTATATATCAATCTTCATTTTTGGACCATTCCGGAAACCCTCGTGACGTCCGTGATCTCATTCGGGACTCCGAAAAACATTCGGTAACCAACCATATAACTCAAATACGCATAAAACAACGCCGAACCTTAAGTGTGCAGACCCTGCGGGTTCGAGAACTATGTAGACATGACCCGAGAGACTCCTCGGTCAATATCCAATAGCGGGACCTTGATGCCCATATTGGATCCTACATATTCTACCAAGATCTTATCGTTTGAACCTCACTGCCAAGGATTCATATAATCTCGTATGTCATTCCCTTTGTCCTTCGGTATGTTACTTGCCCGAGATTCGATCGTCGGTATCCGCATACCTATTTCAATATCGTTTACCGGCAAGTCTATTTACTCGTTCCATAATACAAGATCCCGCAACTTACACTAAGTCACATTGCTTGCAAGGCTTGTGTGTGATGTTGTATTACCGAGTGGGCCCCGAGATACCTCTCCGTCATACGGAGTGACAAATCCCAGTCTTGATCCATACTAACTCAACTAACACCTTCGGAGATACCTGTAGAGCATCTTTATAGTCACCCAGTTACATTGCGACGTTTGATACACACAAAGCATTCCTCCGGTGTCAGTGAGTTATATGATCTCATGGTCATAGGAACAAATACTTGACACGCAGAAAACAGTAGCAACAAAATGACACGATCAACATGCTACGTCTATTAGTTTGGGTCAAGTCCATCACGTGATTCTCCTAATGACGTGATCCAGTTATCAAGCAACAACACCTTGTTCATAATCAGAAGACACTGATTATCTTTGATCAACTGGCTAGCTAACTAGAGGCTTGCTAGGGACGGTGTTTTGTCTATGTATCCACACATGTAAATGAGTCTTCATTCAATACAATTATAGCATGGATAATAAACGATTATCTTGATACAGGAATTATAATAATAACTATATTTATTATTGCCTCTAGAGCATAATTCCAACAGTCTCCCACTTGCACTAGAGTCAATAATCTAGCCCTCACATCACCATGTGAATTACATTGTAATAAATCTAACACCCATACAGTTCTGGTGTTGATCATGCTTTGGCCGTGGAAGAGGTTTAGTCAGCGGGTCCGCTACATTCAGATCCGTGTGCACTTTGCATATATTCACGTCCTCTCCCTCGACGTAGTCGCGGATGAGGTTGAAGCGTCGCTTGATGTGTCTGGTCTTCCTGTGAAACCGTGGTTCCTTTGCTAAGGCAATGGCACCAGTGTTGTCACAGAACAAGGTTATTGGATTCAGTGCGCTTGGCACCACTCCAAGATCCGTCATGAACTGCTTCATCCAGACACCCTCCTTAGCCGCCTCCAAGGCAGCCATGTACTCCGCTTCACATGTAGAATCTGCTACGACGCTTTGCTTGGAACTGCACCAGCTTACTGCACCCCCATTAAGAATAAATACGTATCTGGTTTGCGACTTAGAGTCGTCCGGATCTGTGTCAAAGCTTGCATCGACGTAACCTTTTACGGCGAGCTCTTCGTCACCTCCATACACGAGAAACATCTCCTTAGTCCTTTTCAGGCACTTCAGGATATTCTTGACCGCTGTCCAGTGATCCACTCCTGGATTACTCTGGAACCTACCTGCCATGCTTATGGCCAGGCTAACATCCGGTCTAGTGCACAGCATCGCATACATGACAGAACCTATGGCTGAAGCATAGGGGACGGAGCGCACATGCTCTCTATCTTCATCAGTTGCTGGGCACTGAGTCTTACTCAATCTCGTACCTTGTAGAACTGGCAAGAACCCTTTCTTGGACTGTTCCATTTTGAACCTCTTCAAAACTTTATCAAGGTATGTGCTTTGTGAAAGTCCTATCAGGCGTTTTGATCTATCCCTATAGATCTTAATGCCTAGAATGTAAGCAGCTTCTCCTAGGTCCTTCATAGAGAAACTTTTATTCAAGTAATCCTTTATGCTCTCTAAAAACTCTACGTTGTTTCCAATCAGTAATATGTCATCCACATATAATATTAGAAACGCCACAGAGCTCCCACTCACTTTCTTGTAAATACAAGATTCTCCAACCACTTGTATAAACCCAAATGCTTTGATCACCTCATCAAAGCGTTTGTTCCAACTCCGAGATGCTTGCACCAGCCCATAAATGGATCGCTGGAGCTTGCACACCTTGTTAGCATTCTTAGGATCGACAAAACCTTCGGGTTGTATCATATACAACTCTTCCTTAAGGAAACCGTTAAGGAACGCCGTTTTGACATCCATCTGCCAGATTTCATAATCGAAAAATGCAGCTATTGCTAACATGATTCTGACGGACTTAAGCATCGCTACGGGTGAGAATGTCTCATCGTAGTCAAATCCTTGAACTTGTGAAAAACCCTTTGCCACAAGTCGAGCTTTATAAACGGTCACTTTACCATCAGCGTCCGTCTTCCTCTTAAAGATCCATTTGTTCTGAATGGCCTTGCGACCCTCAGGCAGTACCTCCAAAGTCCACACTTTGTTCTCATACATGGATCCTATCTCGGACTTCATGGCTTCCAGCCATTTGTTGGAATCTGGGCCTACCATTGCTTCTTCATAATTCGCAGGTTCATTGTTGTCTAACAACATGATTGATAAGACGGGATTACCGTACCACTCTGGAGCAGCACGTGGTCTCGTCGACCTGCGTGGTTCGACAGAAACTTGAACTGGAGTTTCATGATCATCATCATTAACTTCCTCCTCAACCGGCGTCGCAATGACAGAGGTTTCCCCTTGCCATGCGCCACCATCCAGAGGGATGAGAGGTTCGACAACCTCGTCAAGTTCTATCTTCCTCCCACTCAATTCTCTCGAGAGAAACTCCTTCTCAAGAAAAGCTCCGTTTTTAGCAACAAACACTTTGCCCTCGGATTTGAGATAGAAGGTGTACCCAACTGTCTCTTTTGGGTAACCTATGAAGACGCACTTTTCCGCTTTGGGTTCCAGCTTTTCAGGCTGAAGCTTTTTGACATAAGCATCACATCCCCAAACTTTAAGAAACGACAACTTTGGTCTTTTGCCATACCACAGTTCGTATGGTGTCGTCTCAACGGATTTTGATGGTGCCCTATTTAAAGTGAATGCAGCTGTTTCTAATGCATAGCCCCAAAATGATAACGGCAAATCAGTAAGAGACATCATAGATCGCACCATCTCTAATAGAGTACGATTACGACGTTCGGACACACCATTACGCTGTGGTATTCAGGCGGTGTTAACTGTGAAACAATTCCACATTGTCTTAAGTGAGCACCAAACTCGAAACTCAGATATTCACCCCCACGATCAGACCGTAGGAACTTGATCTTCTTGTTACGATGATTTTCCACTTCACTCTGAAATTGCTTGAACTTTTCAAATGTTTCAGACTTGTGCTTCATCAAGCAGACATAACCATATCTACTTAAATCGTCAGTGAAGGTGAGAAAATAACGATATCCGCCGCGTGCCTCCACGCTCATCGGACCACACACATCGGTATGTATGATTTCCAACAAGTCACTTGCACGCTCCATTGTTCGTGAGAACGGAGTCTTAGTCATCTAGCCCATGAGGCATGGTTCGCACGTGTCAAGTGAATCAAAGTCAAGTGACTCCAAAAGTCCATCAGCATGGAGTTTCTTCATGCGCTTTACACCAATATGACCTAAGCGGCAGTGCCACAAAAATATGGCGCTATCATTATTAACTCTAACTCTTTTGGTCTCAATGTTATGTATATGCGTATCGCTATCAAGATTCAATATGAACAATCCTCTCACATTCGGTGCATGACCATAAAAGATGTTACTCATAGAAATAGAACAACCATCATTCTCTGACTTAAAAGAGTAACCGTCTCGCAATAAACAAGATCCAGATATAATGTTCATGCTCAACGCAGGCACTAAATAACAATGATTTAAGTTCATCACTAATCCTGACGGTAACTGAAGTGACACTGTGCCGACGGCGATTGCATCAACCTTGGAACCATTTCCTACGCGCATCGTCACTTCATCTTTCGCCAACCTTCGCCTATTCCGCAGTTCCTGTTTCGAGTTGCAAATATGAGCAACAGAACCGGTATCGAATACCCAGGCACTACTACGAGAGCCGGTTAAGTACACATCAATAACATGTATATCAAATATACCTGATTTTTCTTTGCCCGCCTTCTTATCTGCCAGATACTTGGGGCAATTGCGCTTCCAGTGACCCATACCCTTGCAATAGTAACACTCCGTTTCCGGCTTAGGTCCAGCTTTGGGTTTCTTCGTCAGATTGGCAACAGGCTTGCTGCTCTTCTTCGAATTTCCCTTCTTGCCTTTGCTGTTTCTCTTGAAACTAGTGGTCTTATTCACCATCAACACTTGATGATCTTTACGGAGTTCAGACTCTGCGACTTTCAGCATCGCAAACAACTCGCCGGGAGACTTGTTCATCCCTTGCATGTTGTAGTTCAACACAAAGCCTTTATAGCTTGGCGGCAGTGATTGAAGGATTCTGTCAGTGATAGCTTCTTGCGGGAGTTCAATCCCCAGCTCAGCTAGACGGTTTGAGTACCCAGACATTTTGAGCACATGTTCACTGACAGATGAGTTTTCCTCCATCTTGCAAGCATAGAATTTATCGGAGGTCTCATACCTCTCGATCCGGGCGTTCTTCTGAAAGATAAACTCCAACTCCTGGAACATCTCAAATGCTCCATGACGCTCAAAGCGACGTTGAAGTCCCGGTTCTAAGCCATACAAGACTGCACATTGAACTATTGAGTAGTCCTCCTTACGTGCTAACCAAGCGTTCTTAACATCCTGATCAGCCGTAGCGGGTGGTTCATCTCCTAACGCAGCATTAAGGACATAATCCTTCTTCCCAGCTTGTAAGATTAGCTTAAGATTACGAGCCCAGTCTACAAAGTTGCTTCCATCATCTTTCAACTTAGCTTTCTCTAGGAACGTATTAAAATTCAGTATGAATGTCGCGTGAGCCATGATCTACAACAGAAATATATTCAAAGTGGACTTAGACTATGTTCAAGATAATTAGAGTTTAACTTAATCAAATTATTCGCTAAACTCCCACTCAAAAAGTACATCTCTCTAGTCATTTGAGTGGTTCATGATCCACTTACACTAGCTCAAGTCCGATCATCACGTGAGTTGAGTATAGTTTCAGTGGTAAGCATCCCTATGCTAATCATATCATCTATATGATTCATGATCGACCTTTCGGTCTCATGTGTTCCGAGGCCATGTCTCCACATGCTAGGCTCGTCAAGCTTAACCCGAGTGTTCCGCGTGCGCAACTGTTTTGCACCCGTTGTATGTGAACGTTGAGTCTATCACACCCGATCATCACGTGGTGTCTCGAAACGACGAACTGTAGCAACGGTGCACAGTCGGGGAGAACACAATTTCGTCTTGAAATTTTAGTGAGAGATCACCTCATAATGCTACCGGCGTTCTAAGCAAAATAAGGTGCATAAAAGGATTAACATCACATGCAATTCATAAGTGACATGATATGGCCATCATCACGTGCTTCTTGATCTCCATCGCCAAAGCACCGGCACGATCTTCTTGTCACCGGCGCCACACCATGATCTCCATCAACGTGTTGCCATCGGGGTTGTCGTGCTACTCATGCTATTACTACTAAAGCTAGATCCTAGCAAAATAGTAAACGCATCTGCAAGCACAAACGTTAGTATAAAGACAACCCTATGGCTCCTGCCGGTTGCCGTACCATCGACGTGCAAGTCGATATTTCTATTACAACATGATCATCTCATACATCCAATATATCACATCACATCGTTGGCCATATCACATCACAAGCATACCCTGCAAAAACAAGTTAGACGTCCTCTAATTTTGTTGTTGCATGTTTTACGTGGTGACCAAGGGTATCTAGTAGGATCGCATCTTACTTACGCAAACACCACAACGGAGATATATGAGTTGCTATTTAACCTCATCCAAGGACCTCCTATGTCAAATCCGATTCAACTAAAGTTGGAGAAACCGACACTTGCCAGTCATCTTTGAGCAAAGGGGGTTACTCGTAACGATGAAACCAGTCTCTCGTAAGCGTACGAGTAATGTCGGTCCAAGCCGCTTCAATCCAACAATACCGCGGAATCAAGAAAAGACTAAGGAGGGCAGCAAAACGCACATCACCACCCACAAAAACTTTGTGTTCTACTCGAGAAGACATCTACGCATGAACCTAGCTCATGATGCCACTGTTGGGGAACGTCGCATGGGAAACAAAAAATTTCCTATGCGCACGAAGACCTATCATGGTGATGTCCATCTACGAGAGGGGATGAGTGATCTACGTACCCTTGTAGATCGTACAGCAGAAGCGTTAGTGAACGCGGTTGATGTAGTGGAACGTCCTCACGTCCCTCGATCCGCCCCGCGAACAATCCCGCGATCAGTCCCACGATCTAGTACCGAACGGACGGCACCTCCGCGTTCAGCACACGTACAGCTCGACGATGATCTCGGCCTTCTTGATCCAGCAAGAGAGACGGAGAGGTAGAAGAGTTCTCCGGCATCATGACAGTGCTCCGGAGGTTGGTGATGACCTTGTCACAGCAGGGCTCCGCCCGAGCTCCGCAGAAACGCGATCTAGAGGAAAAACCGTGGAGGTATGTGGTCGGGCTGCCGTGGAAAAGTCGTCTCAAATCAGCCCTAAAACCTCCGTATATATAGGTGGGAGGGAGGGGACCTTGCCTTGGGGCTCAAGGAGCCCCAAGGGGGTCGGCCGAGTCCAAGGGGGGAGGAGTCCCCCCCCCCCAAACCGAGTTGGACTTGGTTTGGTGGGAGGGAGTCCCCCTTCCTTCCCACCTCCTCCTTTTTTTCCTTTTCTCTTGATTTTCTCTTCTTAGCGCATAGAGCCCTTTTGGGCTGTCCCTCAAGGCCTATGGGCTTCCCCGGGGTGGGTTGCCCCCCCGGTGAACTCCCGGAACCCATTCGTCATTCCCGGTACATTCCCGGTAACTCCGAAACCCTTCCGGTAATCAAATGAGGTCATCCTATATATCAATCTTCGTTTCCGGACTATTCCGGAAACCCTCGTGACGTCCGTGATCTCATCCGAGACTCCGAACAACATTCGGTAACCAACCATATAACTCAAATACGCATAAAACAACGTCGAACCTTAAGTGTGCAGACCCTGCGGGTTCAAGAACTATGTAGACATGACCCGAGAGACTCCTCGGTCAATATCCAATAGCGGGACCTGGATGCCCATATTGGATCCTACATATTCTACGGAGATCTTATCGTTTGAACCTCAGTGCCAAGGATTCATATAATCCCGTATGTCATTCCCTTTGTCCTTCGGTATGTTACTTGCCCGAGATTCGATCGTCAGTATCCTTATACCTATTTCAATCTCGTTTACCGGCAAGTCTCTTTACTCGTTCCGTAATACAAGATCCCGCAACTTACACTAAGTTACATTGCTTGCAAGGCTTGTGTGTGATGTTGTATTACCGAGTGGGCCCCGAGATACCTCTCCGTTCACACGGAGTGACAAATCCCAGTCTTGATCCATACTAACTCAACTAACACCTTCGGAGATACCTGTAGAGCATCTTTATAGTCACCCAGTTACGTTGCGACGTTTGATACACACAAAGCATTCCTCCGGTGTCACTGAGTTATATGATCTCATGGTCATAGGAATAAATACTTGACACGCAGAAAACAGTAGCAACAAAATGACACGATCAACATGCTACGTCTATTAGTTTGGGTCTAGTCCATCACGTGATTCTCCTAATGACGTGATCCAGTTATCAAGCAACAACGCCTTGTTCATAATCAGAAGACACTGACTATCTTTGATCAACTGGCTAGCCAACTAGAGGCTTGCTAGGGACGGTGTTTTGTCTATGTATCCACACATGTAAATGAGTCTTCATTCAATACAATTATAGCATGGATAATAAACGATTATCTTGATACAGGAATTACAATAATAACTATATTTATTATTGCCTCTAGGACATAATTCCAACATATCATGTTTTACATCTTATTGCTTAAAACGACGGTAGCATAATAAGATGATCCCTCTTAAAATTTCGAGAACGTATTCCCCTAAGTGTGCACCGTTGCGAAGGTTCGTTGTCTCGAAGCACCACGTGATGATCGGGTGTGATAGATTCTAACGTTCGCATACAACGGGTGTAAGCCAGATTTACACACGCGAAACACCTAGGTTGACTCGACGAGCTTAGCATGTACAGACATGACCTCGAATACAAGAGACCGAAAGGTCGAACATGAGTCGTATGGTTGAATACGATCAGGATGAAGTTGCTCACCATGGTGACTAGTCCGTCTCACGTGATGATCGGACACGGGTTAGTCAACATGGATCATGTATCACTTAGATGACTAGAGAGATGTCGATTTAAGTGGGAGTTCATACTTAATTTGATTAAATGAACTTAATTGTCATGAACTTAGTCTAAAAGTTGTCTTCATAAATATTGTAGATGTCTAACGTCAACCTCAATTTCAACGCATTCCTAGAGAAAAACAAGCTGAAAGATGATGGTAGCAACTATGCGGACTGGGTTCGCAACTTGAAGCTCATCCTCGAAGCAGCTAAAAAGGCTTATGTCCTTAATGCGCCGCTAGGTGACCCTCCCGCTCCCGCAGCAGCCCAGGACATTCTGAACGTCTGGCAAGCGCGGAGTGATGACTACTCTCTGGTCAGGTGTGGCATGTTATACAGTTTAGAAACGGGGCTCCAAAGGCGTTTTGAGAAACACGAGGCATATGAGATATTCCAGGAGCTGAAGCTAGTTTTTCAAGCTCATGCCCGTGTCGAGAGATATGAAGTCTCCGACAAGTTCTTTAGCTGTAAGATGGAGGAGAACAGTTCTGTCAGTGAGCACATACTCAAAATGTCTGGGTTACATGGCCGTCTGACTTCACTTGGAGTCGAACTTCCGGATGATGCTATCATTGACAGAATCCTCCAGTCTCTCCCACCAAGCTACAAAGGCTTTGTGCTTAACTACAACATGCAAGGGATGGAGAAAACCATTCCCGAGTTGTACTCGATGCTCAAGTCTGCAGAAGTAAAAATCAAGAAAGAGCATCAAGTGTTGATGGTCAACAAGACCACTAGTTTCAAGAAAGGCAGGGGTAAGAAGAACTTCAAAAAAGACGGCAAAGCTGTTGCCGCGCCCGGTAAGCCAGATGCCGGGAAGAAGAAAAAGAACGAACCCAAGCCTGAGACTGAGTGCTTCTATTGCAAGGGAAAGGGTCACTCGAAGCGGAACTGCCCCAAATACTTAGCGGACAAGAAGGCCGGCAATGTTAAAGGTATATGTGATATACATGTTATTGATGTGTACCTTACCAGCGCTCGTAGTAGCTCCTGGGTATTTGATACCGGTGCTGTTGCTCACATTTGCAACTCAAAGCAGGAACTGCGGAATAAGCGGAGACTGGCCAAGGACGAGGTGACGATGCGCGTCGGGAATGGTTCAAAGGTCGATGTGATCGCCATCGGCACGCTACCTCTACATCTACCATAGGGATTAGTTTTAAACCTTAATAATTGTTATTTAGTACCATCTTTAAGCATGAACATTGTATCAGGGTCTTGCTTAATGCGAGACGGCTACTCATTTAAGTCAGAGAATAATGGTTGTTCTATTTATATGAGTGATATGTTTTATGGTCATGCTCCGCTGGTGAATGGTTTATTCTTGATGAATCTCGATCGTGATGTTACACATATTCATTGTGTGAGTACCAAAAGATGAAAAGTTGATAATGATAGTCCCACATACTTGTGGCACTGCCGCCTTGGTCATATCAGCGTTAAGCGCATGAAGAAGCTCCATACTGATGAACTATTAGAGTCTCTTGACTTTGAATCATTTGACACATGCGAACCGTGCCTCATGGGCAAGATGACTAAGACTCCATTCTCAGGAATAATGGAGAGAGCAACCGACTTATTGGAAATAATACATACTGATGTGTGTGGTCCAATGAACGTTGAAGCTCGCGGTGGTTATCGTTATGTTCTCACTCTCACCGATGATTTGAGTAGGTATGGGTATATCTACTTGATGAAGCACAAATCTGAGACGTTTGAAAAGTTCAAGGAATTTCAGAGTGAGGTTGAGAATCAACGTGACAGAAAAATTAAATGTCTACGATCTGATCGTGGAGGAGAATATTTGAGTCACGAGTTTGGCACACACCTAAGGAAGTGTTGAATCGTTTCACAACTGACGCCGCCTGGCACACCGCAGCGCAACGGAGTGTCTGAACGTCGTAATCGCACTTTATTACATATGGTACGATCTATGATGTCTCTCACCGACTTACCGCTATCATTTTGGGGATACGCATTAGAAACTGCAGCATTCACTTTAAATAGGGCACCGTCTAAATCCGTTGAGACGACACCGTATGAACTATGGTTTGGCAAGAAACCTAAGTTGTCGTTTCTTAAAGTTTGGGGCTGCGATGCTTATGTGAAGAAACTTCAACCAGAAAAGCTCGAACCCAAAGCGGAGAAATGCGTATTCATAGGATACCCTAAGGAAACTATTGAGTATACCTTCTATCTTAGATCCGAAGGTAAAACCTTTGTTGCCAAGAACGGATCCTTTCTAGAGAAAGAGTTTCTCTCCAAAGAAGTAAGTGGGAGGAAGGTAGAACTTGATGAGGTAATTACACCCCCTCTCGAACAGGAAAGTAGCGCAGCGCGGGAGGTTGTTCCTGTGGCGCCTACACCGACTGAAGAGGAAGTTAATGATGATGATCATGAAGCTTCGGATCAAGTTACTACTGAACCGCGAAGGTCCACAAGGGCACGCTCCGCACCAGAGTGGTACGGCAACCCTGTGATGGAAATCATGTTGTTAGACAACGGTGAACCTTCGAACTATGAAGAAGCAATGGCGGGCCCGGATTCCAACAAATGGCTTGAGGCTATGAAATCCGAGATAGGATCCATATATGAGAACAAAGTATGGAATTTGGTGGACTTGCCCGATGACCGGCGAGCCATAGAAAATAAATGGATCTTCAAGAAGAAGACTGATGCAAACGGTAATGTAACCGTTTACAAAGCTCGACTTGTCGCAAAGGGTTTTCGAAAAATTCAAGGTGTTGACTACGAAGAGACTTTCTCTCCCGTAGCGAAGCTGAAATCAGTCCGAATCATGTTAGCAATTGCCGCCTTTTATGATTATGAAATTTGGCAAATGGAGTCAAAACAGCGTTCCTTAACGGGAACCTTAAAGAAGAGTTGTATATGATGCAACCAGAAGGTTTTGTCGACCCTAAGAGAGCTAACAAAGTGTGCAAGCTCCAGCGCTCCATCTATGGGCTGGTGCAAGCATCTCGGAGTTGGAACATTCGCTTTAATGAGGTGATTAAAGCGTTTGGGTTCATACAGGTTTACGGAGAAGCCTGTCTATACAAGAAAGTGAGTGGGAGCTCTGTAGCTTTCCTCATACTGTATGTGGATGACATATTATTGATGGGGAATAATATAGAGATGTTGGAGAGCATAAAGGCCTATTTGAACAAGAGTTTTTCAATGAAGGACCTTGGAGAAGCTGCATACATATTAGGCATCAAGATCTATAGAGATAGATCGAGACGCCTCATAGGTCTTTCATAAAGTACATACCTTGACAAGATATTGAAGAAGTTCAATATGGAAAACTCGAAGAAAGGGTTCTTGCCAGTTTTGCAAGGTATGAGATTGAGTAAGACTCAATCGCCGACCACGGCAGCAGATAGAGAGAAGATGAGTTCTGTCCCCTACGCTTCAGCCGTGGGCTCTCTAATGTATGTCATGCTGTGTACCAGACCTGATATAAACCTTGCCATAAGTTTGGTAGGGCGGTACCAAAGTGATCCAGGCACGGAACACTGGACAGCGGTCAAGAATATCCTTAAGTACCTGATAAGGACTAAGGAAATGTTTCTCATTTATGGAGGTGATGAAGAGCTCGACGTAAAGGGTTACGTCGACGCTAGCTTCAACACAGATCCGGATGACTCTAAGTCACAGACCGGATACGTATATGTGTTGAATGGTGGGGCAGTGAGCTGGTGGAGCAGCAAGCAAGAAGTCGTGGCAGCATCTACATGTGAAGCGAAGTACATAGCTGCTTCAGAAGCGGCTCATGAAGGAATTTGGATGAAGGAGCTCATCACCGACCTTGGAGTGGTTTCAAGCACGTCGGGTCCTATGACACTCTTCTGTGATAACACTGGAGCCATTGCCATAGCCAAGGAGCCCAGGTTTCACCGGAATACGAAGCACATCAAGCGCCGCTACAACTCCATCCAGGACCATGTCCAGAGTGGAGTGATAGATATTTGTAAAGTACACACGGATCTGAATATTGCAGACCCGTTGACTAAACCTCTTCCACGAGCAAAACATGATCAACACCATAATGCTATGGGTGTTCGATACATCACAATGTAACTAGATTACTGACTCTAGTGCAAGTGGGAGACTATTGGAAATATGCCCTAGAGGCAATAATAAAATGGTTATTATCATATTTCCTTGTTCATGATAATCGTCTATTGTTCATGCTATAATTGTATTAACAGGAAACAGTAATACATGTGTGAATAAATAGATCACAATGTGTCCCTAGTAAGCCTCTAGTTGGCTAGCTCGTTAGTCAATAGATGATCATGGTTTCCTGATCATGGGCATTAGATGTCATTGATAACGGGATCACATCATTGGGAGAATGATGTGATGGACAAGACCCAATCCTAAGCCTAGCACTAGATCGTATTGTTCGTATGCTAATGCTTTTCTAATGTCAAGTATCTTTTCCTTCGACCGTGAGATTGTGCAAATCCCGGATACCGTAGGAGTGCTTTGGGTGTATCAAACGTCACAACGTAACTGGGTGACTATAAAGGTGCACTACGGGTACCTCCGAAAGTATGTGTTGGGTTGGTACGAATCGAGATCGGGATTTGTCACTCCGTGTGACGGAGAGGTATCTCTGGGCCCACTCGGTAGAACATCATCATGAGCTCAATGTGACTAAGGAGTTAGTCACACGATGACGTGCTACGGAACGAGTAAACAGACTTACCGGTAACGAGATGGAACAAGGTATAGGTATACCGACGATCGAATCTCGGGCAAGTTCTATACCGACAGACAAAGGGAATCGTATACGGGATTGATTGAATCCTTGACATCGTGGTTCATCCGATGAGATCATCGTGGAGCAAGTGGGAGCCACCATGGGTATCCAGACCCCGCTGATGGTTATTGGCCAGAGAGGTGTCCCGGTCATGTCTGCCTGTCTCCCGAACCCGTAGGGTCTACACACTTAAGGTTCGATGACGCTAGGGTTATAGGGAATTGTTGTACGAGGTTACCGAAAGTTGTTTGGAGTCCCGGATGAGATCCCGGACGTCACGAGGAGCTCCGGAATGGTCCGGAGGTAAAGATTGATATATAGGACGGATGGTTTTGGACACCGGAAGTGTTTCGGGCATCACCGGTAATGTACCGGGACCACTGGGACCACCGGAGGTGGCCCGGGGGGACCACCGAAGGGGGGCAACGACCTCGGGAGGCTAGATGGGCTAAGTGGGGAAGGGAACCAGCCCCTAGGTGGGCTGGTGCGCCCCCCACCCAGCCCATGCGCACCAGAGAAGGGGGGAGGGGGAAACCCTAGGCGCAGATGAGGCCCAAGGCCCATCTAGGGTGCGCCCCCCTTTCCCTGCCCTGGCCGCCGCCCCCCCTCCCATCTGGTGGCTGCCGCACCCCCTAGGGGGGAACCCTAGGGGTGGCGCACCCCCTCCCCCTCCTCCTATAAATATAGAGGGGTTTTGGCCTTTGGAGCACACACTTTGCCCTCTCCCTCGGCGCAGCCCTGCTCTTCTTCCTCCTCCTCTCCGCCGGTGCTTGGCGAAGCCCTGCCGGGAGACCTCGTCTCTCCACCGACACCACGCCATCGTGTTGCTGGACTTCTTCCCCAACCTCTCCCTCCTCCTTGCTGGATCAAGGCGCGGGAGACGTCACCGGGCTGCACGTGTGTTGAACGCGGAGGTGCCGTTGTTCGGCACTTGATCGGAATCGCTGCGAGTACGACTCCATCAACCGCGTTCTAGCAACGCTTCCGCTTAGCGATCTTCAAAGGTATGAAGATGCTCTTACCCCTCTCTCGTTGCTGGTCTCTCCATAGGAAGATCTGAATATGCGTAGGAAAATTTTGAATTTATGCTACGTTCCCCAACATACAGTTGTGTGGCTAGGTCGACGTGGGACTTTATGTGTGTGGTTTTGTGGTGATGGATCGATGGGTGGTGGCAGCATAGGCCGGCTTTGGTTGGCTGGTGCACTTCGAGTGTTGAGTCTTGAGTTCTTGGGATCAAAACTCTAGATCCAGCTTTGAACCTATAATGATGGCATTCCCTTGTTAATGGCATTGCCTTGAGTTTGCTTAAACGTCCCTTCTATGTCAAAACTCAAGATCTAGCATGGCTGGTTTGTATCCATAAATTATGGTTTTCCTTTATTAAGGCACGAGGGCATCATGTTCCATAATAACGAAATCATATTTTCATTATTTCATATACTAGTTTTGTTCTTTTACTTTGTAGCAATGGCAATGCTTGTGTGTTGTTCCATTTTTGGAGGCGCCTTTGTGGGAGGCCCTCTCCTATTATCCTAGGGTTGCCATCATTGCCCATTGATGATTACATTTGCTGGAAATTTTCAACTCAACATTTTTTTTTTACATTTTTCCTAATGATATGGCTTGGTGTATCCTTGTTGTCTTGAGTAGATATTAATATAGTACTTTCAATGTAACTCGTATCTTTTTGATATTATGTGAATTCACATTCATTGCAATAGTTTCACACAGAATTGAAATAAAAGTAACGTTCTCTTGTTGACGTACGCACATGTTTGGACGTTGCATCAATTTTATTTCCATCCTGAGTGTGTAGTTAATTAAGACCAAGAATTCTTGTTTTATTTAGATATGTTTAACTTCTAATAATATAGAATAGGATATTATCCTACTATGTGTTTTGAGAAACACCAAGAAGTTTTGTGTTGTTGCTCAAATTGGCATTGACTGTTTTTTCCTGTTTTGATAGCAATATTTGGTGTTTGGTTATTCATATGAAAGATGAGTAATTCACACTAAGATTGTCAACATTCATAGAAAAACTAAATCACTCGTGGTTGAAATAAATGGCAGCCGAAGTAGAAATAAATGGCCACAAGAATTGGCATGTGAAGTTTGGTGAAGTAATAACGCCAAGGCCACACACTATGTTCATTCACTGACCTTATATAAATAACTAGTTTGGCGTGCAAGACAATCATGTTTGCTAGAAGAACAATGATCAAGTGAAGCAGGAGAGCAAAATTGATAATGAATATTAGCGTCGCTGGTGGTGAGATGGTGAATCCCTTAGGAGTGAGATGCATCATGAATTTGGTCAACAGATGAATTCACATGGATGATCTAGAGTTGTGTGTTGAGGACTGGGCTATAGCCTAGTGGCAAGGGTGGGCAGTAGCTCGCCCTGCGACCAGGTTTCGAACCCCGTCGGGGTCAAATTTTCTGACGCCTCATCCCAGGTGGGCTTCTTCTATAAAACATGGTTCTTCTACAAAACTATGTCCTCGGTGCTAATGCCCATGGATCTCATTTTGGTCTACAATTGTGTTGTACAGCTGGAAACAGATTTGTAGCAAATACTGGTGGCGGCATGCAGATTGTTAGCCGCCGATCTACATCGTGATTCGCAAACTCGTTTGTGTAAATCTGATATTTGATATTGTATAACGCTCCATATATGTATGTAATGCATTTGCAAATCTTAAGCGATATACATGTTCTTGTGTGGTCACATAGTGGATGGAGGAACTAAGGGCATGTTCGGAAACTACCCAGCGCCAAGAAATCCTCAATCCAACCCACTGATCTAGCTTCTAGTTTCACGGCAAAAATCATGGATTAGGAGAATTGTTCGAGAGCAGAACTACAAGATCACCAATGGCTAGTCTTGGGCTCTAGTTGGCTAGCCCATTTAGATCGATTCTGGCTTGGTAAAGAGGCTCCTTTATTTTCTTCTCTCAGGCCCCTCCAAATGATCCACCTTGTATGTGTGTTAAGGTTGTCAACTAAGCAAAAAATCTGATGTGACATGTTAATTAAGAAGAGAGAGAGTAGTATGGTGACCTCACGAAGAACCAATGCTAAGCGCATGTACCTAGGTGGAACCACTAATCTGAATCTATACCTAATTAAATGAAAGGAGCTTAGGCCTGTGCCAATGCATCGCTTTTTAACACGTTATATAGAAGCATTAATAACTTCAAAAACTACTAGCCCAATGCATTTTTTCTTAGAGGTTGTCTCTAAATTTAATGATTTGATGCTCATGCATAGATGTGATTGGGCCATTAATCATTTTTACCTATGATGGCGTGCAAATGTTGTATCTTAGCTAAGAAACAACCCTGCTCTCTCTCATCATTAACTAGTATGACACATCAACAAAACGCCTATGAACTCGCGCTAAGAAACCTCCATTGACACATGCCTTAGCAACCAAAAGCTAAGCACCAATGCATTGGAAAGTTTAGTTGCTAGCCTTTTAATTCACTTAGCACCTCATATAAGGATTGTGCTAATGCTAGCTTCTTAGCATAGTTTCATAGGCATTTTGCTAACGTGTCATACTAGTTAATGAAGAAAAAGAGTGAGGTTGTATACGAGAAGTGGGAACCACCTGTCTCAGGTAAGCTTGAAAGGGTTTATCCTTAAGACATTTTCTGCTCAAAAATTTCTGCCAGTGCCCCATGCCATCAAAATTTTCAAGTTTTCAAAGTCATTTCACCAGCAAGCATTGATTCATGGCTTGCATATCAAACATTCTAAGGCCACCACAATCCTTAGAGCATCTTCTATGGTTCCTGCATCCCTAAAATGACCGTCGGTTTGAAAAAGTTGGATTTAAAAAGCTCTTCAACAATTCCAGTAACACGCAAATATTTTATGGGATTTCACAAATGCTTCAAAACTTTCCCTCAATCTACAGAAAAATGGCTTTTCCCATAAAAATGTCACATCATGTAGCCGTCACCTAACCGCAACTGGAGTCTGCCACACCACCATCACACCAACCATGCAGCCGCCGCCAGATTTTAGGTCATCCGCCAAAATCCACTTTTTGAGAAAGTTTGTGCGGGAACTAAGAAAACATCTCACCTGTCAACTTCCTCTAAATTTTATGAATGGCCCCCTGAAAGCATTTTTACGGATTTTTTTTTTACAGTAGTTATTGGAGACATTAGGCCAATTGACCAGTGATATTTTCAATTATTGCCATTCTCCAGCCAAACCTAAAAGTAAATAAAGGATTTTCCTAGAGAGCGGCGTCGTCTTCCCATGCGGTGGTTCCCTTCCATCTATTTTTGCATGCATGCAATATGACATTATTATGTGTTCTTTTGTTTTTATATTTAAAAAAAGATTTATCTTCCAAACCGTTATCTCAATTAATGATCCGTTTTCACCACTGACTTTATTGCGACGAGATCTTTAAAACTAGATCACATGTCGACATGTTTCGATAACTTTTATTTTCGTCGATACTTGTCAAATTATTATCACTTACTTGTCACATTATTTATCACATAGTTCTCACATTAAATCAACTAGGTTATCAGGTTATGTCGATATACTCCATTAAAAAACTTAATTCATTATAGTACTTGTGCTGGTTCATGCATTTACTTGCTTATTGTTAGTGTTTTAGTAATCACTTTTAAACTTCACATAACACTGCAATACTTAAAAAGTATAAAATTATTGTCCCGATAATTATGTATAATTTTATGACAATTGTACATCTGTAAGATGATAACTATGATGACATAAATGTGGCAACTAGAAACGATGAAAAAAAATCAACGAAACATGTCAACGTGAGATTTTATTTTAAAGGTCTCGTTGAGACGAACCTAACGATGAAGGTGAATCTCCAATCAAATTATTAATCTGTAAGATAAATTATTTTTAAAATTCAAAAAACATTTAATGCGATGATGTAATTATGAAGTAGAAGATTCTTTCATGCGCATGAGGTTGTGTATGCCACCGCATGAAACAGTTATGATGCCGCGCTTCTTCTTAGATTTTCTCATAAATAAAGTATTGGTGCAAAATACTTGCCTTTTTTTCATGTAGTACAAGCGCCAGCATATCTGATCTCTCAAAGTCAACAAATCAACCTACACCACCTCGAGATCCCGGCCAGCCATGGGCGTCGTCTCAGCGGTGGCGGACGCTGTGGTCGTCCTCTTCTCCCTTACCATCGCAATGGCGGCCCCGCTGATCGGCGCCCAATCCGTCCTGCCGCGGCACCTCTACCCGGCGCTGCTGCAGGACCTCAAGCGGTGGTACGCCGCCGAGTTCGACGACTACCTCATGGCCGAGCCGCCGGCCTTCCTCCGCGGCATCTTCTGGCTCGAGATCGCCTTCCTCTGGCCGCTCTCCGTCGCCACCATCTACGGCGTCCTCGCCCGCCGCCGCTGGGCCGCCACCACCTCCCTCATGGCCGGCGTCACCACCCTCACCTCCATGGTAACTTAGCTCTCGCGCCCTCCCAGCTCTATTCTTTTTCCACGATTTACTGAGAATATGCGCGGCCTCTGCTTCGGTCGGATCTGCAAGACGCAGAGGCCAACTCCGTGGATCCATCAATGCTAATGAGTTGGGAAGTTCTTTTGAGTGTTATCAACTTCAGCCAATATTTAACCTTCATCTCCTTTCAGCCGATTATCTCGACTCTGTTTCTAATAGTGATCTTGCAACCCATTTCAGTCCGCAATACTTGGTGAGATGCTGGGCTCAGGAAGGGCAACACCGAGGCTGCTTCAGCTGTATGCTCCATACGTTGTGTTCGCCTTCATTGCGATTTTGCGCGGTCTCTGCTCGTGCCCGGCGCCGCCGTACCCTGCATCTTCTGCTCGGAAGAAGAGGGTCTAGATTGAATTTGCATTTCAGGTACTTGGTGAAGATGTCCAAGTGTCACAAGGTGTACTAACTACTCCCTCCGTAAACTAATATAAGAGCATTTAGAACACTAATTTATACTGTATTAGTTTACAAAGGGAGTACTAAGGTTTTCTCTTGAGAATTTGTTGAACAGCTGTACCGTCCAACATATCATACCAACGACTAATACAATTGAATGAGGAAGTGGCTTGATGTGAGAGACTCTTTAGATACCAATTCCTAGTGGGGAATATAGGATACAGCCGGGGTGGTGATGCATATATTTGTTATATCCTTCCACATGTCACTCTCACAATCTAGCAGTTTCAGTATGCAGGCAATCTAGTGTAGTAACACTCAATGGCAACTCAGATATTTTCAGTCGGACCTCAAAAGGCTGAAGCTAATCTGCGCCAGAACCACAAATATATTTTTTCTCAACTAAACTGGCAAACGTCCGACGAAGAACTTAAGGGAATCAGACCTACCAACAGATAAATTGATGAATTTCTATAATTTCCTTGTACATCAAAAAATGTTAGGGCTTTATAAGATTTGGTAAATCTGTTGTTGGATTATAAGGCTCGTAAAGATGTTAGGGCTTTATAAGATTTGCAAAGCATAATCTCGAAAAAATACTCATCTAAAATTCTTTACCAGCAGCATTTTACAAAGGAATGTGCAAGTACCATGTTTCAACAGGCTTTTCCAGGAAGGTGCAGACAGACAAGCAGTAGATCCATATCAGGAACATTGCCCTTGACTTGAGCTAAACGAAATTTGACTACTGAAACCAGTCATACATGCCGAAACTGAAGAGCTTAGTCGGCATTAAGCAGAACAAAAGGGGGCATGCGGCTGTTTACGTCTAACTAAAACGGGACCACATCGCAAGCTAAAAGGCTCCAGGAATAAGCTGCTAACAAATAGGGGTAACGGAACTGTACTCTACTCTGATACAGAGCTTTCTCTGTCAACATCTAAGCTGTCGTTGCTATCATCTACAGAGATTTGCTTGAGCTTAGCTCGTCCGATGCTTCAGCCTGCAGCCGCCCTCAAGGTCGGCTCCAGCATTTGCCTCTGAAACTGGGGTTGATATTTGCTTGCTCCAGGTCTTCAAGCTGATTTTTCATTTTTGGAAGATGTCATTGTTCCGAATGAGTTCTTCATACAGTACCACTGTACAAGGTTCATGAGGGAAAAACAAGTAGGTAAATACAAACGGAATCTAACTTATTTACCTTGTGCTCCAATGCACCCAATAATGTGTCAGTAAGGAACCGTATTTCCTTGGCTGGAAAGGATTTTTCTGAGCCAACTTCAGTAAATGATGCATCATCACCATTATCAGCCAACAAATCTTCACTCGCCCTTTTCAAGTTCTCTATACGTGACTTGAACAATGAAATAGCCTTTGCATCTCCAATCATGGATTCCAACTCGAAGGCAAAACGTACCTGTAAGTTTCTTGGGCTGAATTAAGGAAATTGACTAAGAACGGCCAAAAATCTGCAACATTCCAGCGTTACCAAACGGAATTATTCTTTGGTAATCCAAGTTGATACCCAGTTACCATAGATACACACTTCTATGTGTATTCATGCAAGTAGAGATACCCGTGTAAGATTTCAGCCAGCAAACTAAATTAAAAACATAGATGGATGATACAATGAAAAGGAGTCACTTCGGGCTTTAGCCAACTAACATTTCAAGTTAACTGACGAAGAATCTAAGATGTACCCCTAACACCCGAGCACACAGGAGGATGCAAGCACTGTAGCAGTTGGGTCACGGTTATGATGTTTTACAGTTACTACCAAAAGAAGGATACAGATTGATAATATGATGATGATCACACTCCAGCAAATGCTCCAACATGGCCAAAGCTTTGAAGCACGCAATGAGCGAGTAATCGGTGTCGTCTGCAAAAAAAAAAGGGAAAAAGTGGGGCCATAAGCTTTTGAGAACATTTAGCAATTAAATGCAGGTGTGACTAAAACAACTGAGCCTACCTATTTCCACAGAGACTTTAGCAAGAGCAGCAAAGATTTTATACTTCTCCATATTGCTGCCAGGACTCTTCTCAGATATTGCCCTTGCAACATGCAACATTTTCCAGGCCAGATACAAATCTGGCCAAAATTCTTATATTGGCAAAAACAAAACAAAAAATCAGAATCATGTTTCCAATGGTTACATTAGCATTTAGCGTGACAGGAAGAAATGCACATCGTCAGCAGGTATGAACAGACAAAGTGGCAAGGTCGTAAATCACAATCAGTAACCTTACTGTATAGAATAACAAGGTTTTCCAGTGCACTAGACTACATGGGGTAAAAGGACATACCATTCTCTGGATCTTGATTTGATTGAGTTTTCCGTAGCAAAGCACATCCATAGTCGTAAATCACAATCAGTAACCTTATTGTATAGAATAACAATGTTCTCCAGTGCACTAGACTACATGGGGTAAAAGGACATACCATCCTCTGGATCTTGAATTGATTGAGTTTTCCGTAGCAAAGCACATCCATAGTTGTAATATGCACTGCAACACTTTGGAGAAAGTTTACCATGATGTGCCACCCTAGGTGATAACAAAGGTGTAAGAAGGTACTAAAGGTACTATAATTTGAGATAGAGCATCAATGTTGACTACATTTTGTAAGTTGTAACAGGAGCCTAGTGCTTGTACAGACCATGGACTGCCAGTGTCAAGTAGCGTACAAATAAGCTGCACTGTGATGAAATATTTACAACCAAAGAAACTTGTGCACATTTCTCAAATAGAGCAGCACCCATACCTGAAGTAAATATACTTTGGTTCGCAAAATTCACACATCTTATAACATCTTAATAAGGCCAAGTCAGCTCCCAAGAATTGTTACATAACCACCATGCCCTGATCTGTATAACATCTTAATCCAACTAAACGCATCCCCCAAAATAATAAAGTCCAGATTGTAAGGCAATTAATCACATACAAGACACCAACATAAATCCAAAAGAGAAACAAATCGCTTCAACAATCTGAGATAAGAGAAACGCCAACGCCAGGCTAGGCTTTGAAATAAGAGTGGCAGGTGCCAGGTGGAAAGGAAGAACCCTAACCTGGTCTTGAGGATCCTGCGTTGGCAGTCTACAGCGCCCGAGAAGTCCTTATTCTCAATGGCCTTGAACCCAAACGTGCAAAGCTCCTGCACATCTTTCTCCATCTGTTCCCCTTTCTCCTCATCACCCTCATTCTCCTTGTCGCGCACTTCCTCCCATCCGCCGCACTCCCCCACGTCGCCCACCTGCCCGCTTGAGCGCAGGAGCAGCAGATCGCGGTACTCATCTTGGGCCACCTCAACATTCTCTGAGGAGGAGGCCAGGGTTGATGGATGCATTATTGTCCCAGCTTGATCTGAGAAGAAAGCAGTGTTTGCTGGATTATTATCTCCAACGTCACAATTATTTCTTGAGAAAATGCACCATCAGCCACACCTTCACATCACTAACAATAGTACTTACATTCTTTACTTAATGATCAACAAATTGCAGCAGAGATAACATGTACTACAATCTTAGACAGGTTTGAAGATGGAAAACAATGCTAGCACCTGGAGTATAGAAGCTTATGTAGGGAACGATACTGGAATTGTCGATGGATATCTTCTTGACTCGGCCTGACTTCAGATCAACCGTGGTGACACCATCATAGGTCATCAGATAAAAGGCACCAGCTCTATCCTCAAAGCCAATCACAGAGAAGAATGTGTTAGAAGGGAGCAGCTTGTGGAGGTCGACGACCCTGCGTTGCATCCATGCCACTGCTCCGTCGGGACCAGTCTCCGTCGACCACAGGTGAAGCCGAGAACGAGATCCCTGCATAGTCGCGCATCCCAGCACGCCTTCCTCTGTTTTCATGAGAACATAGCGGGAGTTGCGATGGATGGGTGGCCCGTCAAACTTTGATAGTTCCCGGCTGAACAGGTCGAACCGCAGAACTACATCCTCATCCTCATCCGTCTCCTCCTCGTCATACTCCTCGTCTTCGGACACGCAGATGGAGTACGCTGCATTCCCCACAAGGGGCTTGGGCTGGCATATCAAGATCTGGATATCAGGGTGAGAACAAGAGACGGTGGGGCTCCAGCTATTCGTCTCCGAAGAGAAGACGGAGGCGTAGGCGCTCGAGTAGCCGGTGCCCACGTAGCCCACGAGGAAGGAGCTGCCATGGCAGGCGAGGTGGTCGCAGTGGTCGGCGGCGCAGACCACCACCCCCACGTCGTAGAGCACGGTACTGGCGAAATCCGGAGGCGGGAACTCCCACTGGCGGCGGCCTACGGGGTCCCAGACGATGAGGCTGACGGCGTGGTCACCGACATCGGTTCGAATAGGGTTTCTCAGGAGGACGAGGGCGTGGCGGGAGTCGAGCACGTAGAGGTTGCGGCGGTCGGGGAAGAGCGGGGGGAAGGGGGAGGCGGAGGGGGACGAGGGCGCGAACCACGGCATGACGGTGTCGTGGTTTTCGAAGAAGCCGAGCAGGGGCGGGGTCCGGTGGAACTCGCGGTAGCGGCGGGCGAAGCCGGGGCTGGTGAGGAAGGCGCGCCACGGTCTGCAGACGAGCGAGGCGCGGATGAGGGATCCGGGGTCGTGCGGAGGGAGGAGGATGAAGACCTGCTCGAGGACGTCCCTGCACAGCTCCGGCCACGGCGAACTCTGTGGCGGCATGGTGGCCGAGCCGGTGGGTGTTTGCGCTCCGGCGGTGGAGAAATGTGGAGGACGATGTGGGGACTAGGGATGGGGATGGGGATGGGGAATGGAAGGACGCTTGGGCTTGGGCTTGGACTTGGGCACCTGGTTCGATCAGCTTTGCCCGTGGGGGTGGGCGGGGTTATGCCAGGTGGGGCCAGGAAGGCTGTGAACTAGGTTAGGTTGCGTACCCGACGAGAAGTTTTCAGGATCCCTCCCTTCATCACCATTCAAAAACGCGTACATAATAGCAACTCTAACCCCGCCAGCCAAATAACCCCGGATCCGAATTATAGTAGTTTCACGTTATTTACTGGGAAAAGATTACATTTCATCGGCTGATCCGGTTGATTTATCCGTCGCCTCCTCATCCGTTGATCTCGCCTCCATCTGACAGACGAAATCGTGCCTGCGCGGCAACGACCTGGCCGCGCCCGTTCCTGAAACTGGAGCGTTGTTTCACGAACGTGGACTGAAGCTGGAGCACTCTAGGTTCCTCGTCATGGCTCCTCTGCTACCAGGGACGAGCCTGCCGTAGTCCGGCGAACCGCCGCCGTCGTCGGTCCTCGCCAGCTCGTCGGATCCCCACCTCACCGGATCGTCGGATCCCCACCTCGCCGATGAGATCCAGCCCCTCGCCGGATCCCCACCTTGCCGGATCCCCACCTCGCCAGATCGCCGGATCCCCACCTCGCCGACGAGATCCATCCCCCCGCCGGCGTCCGTCCACGTCGTCCTCCTCCTCGCCGTCGCGGGACGCGTGGGGGGGGGAGCGCCCTCCGATTGTCGTCGGAGTCGCGGCTACGGCCATGGTGGCGCTCGTCTTCTTCGCGAGGAGGCGGTCCAAGCGCCGCTACGGGGAGCAGAAGGAGGAAGCTCGTCGCCGGGAGCAGGAGGAGGAAGCCCGTCGCCGGGAACAAGAGGAGGAAGCCCACCGTCGGGAGCAGGCGGAGGAAGAATTTTTTTCTGCAACATCATCTGTGTTGTAAGATTTGTTTGCAACGAATGTCTTGTTGCAGGAATACGACACAACAATATCTATGACGAAGAAAAAAAAATCAGCAACCTAACCTATGTTGCAGAAGTTTTTTGCAACATGACCTTTGTTGCAAAAAAAATCTTCCACACGAGTACCTATGGTGCAAAAAGGCGAAGGAAAAAATTCTGCAACAAATCAATTGTTTCTGAAACTCGACCGTTGTTTAAGGAATTAATAGATCCAAATTTTATTTTTTGCAACAAAGCGATTGTTTCTGCAACTCGATCGTTGTTTGAGGAATTAAGTCCAAGAACGGATCGGACGGCTACATGCGAGATCGAACGGTTGTCGAGGTGGTGGATGTTTAGTAAATATCCACCGGTGGATGCGTAGCAACCCCCTTATTTATTCCAGTTTTTGTTCGTTTGAATCGTCTATCTGTCATTTGTGTGTGTCTTTGTGTTTGGATCTGCTGGAATAAATAACATGAAACTACTATAATTCGGGCTATGGTTCTACAAAAATATATTGGTTTTAAATTTTTCGTTGATAACTACCAAGTTAAAGATTGATTGTTTTGAAAACCTAAATCGTCGAGTACTTTAAAATTAATCATGGTTCTGATAGGTCAGATCCGCATCTAAACGAATCGTTTGTTTATCATCTCCACCAGCATCTGTGGACGAATTCGCCATGGCGATCGGAAACTGAAAAACCGACAAAACCCTAGATCGCTAGGGCACGACGGCGAGAAATCCCCAGGGTCACCAGAAACCTCCCGCTAGGACAGGCCGAGTCAACGGCATAGAACCCCGGGGGGACGGCGATCCCTTAATGCTACTCCTGTCCTTGAGCTTTTTGAATCAATTATCACTGAGGAGGAAAATGTGAGACTTTGTGCGCCATTTATCAACAAGGAAATTTCAAATGCGATTTTCCAGATTGGCCCACTCAAGGCAACTGGCCCTGATGGGTTCCCTGCAAGGGTTTTTTCAGAGGAACTAGCCTATGGTTAAGGAGAGTATCTTTAATGCTGTGAAGGATTTTTTTCAGTACTGGAGTTATGCCTAAAGGAATTAATCAAACCTCCATTGTGCTGATTACTAAGGTGCAAAGCCCAACGAAACTCTCTGAGTTTAGACCAATAAGCCTCTGTAATGTTGTTTACAAGGTCATCTCTAAATGTATGGTTAATAGGCTTCGGCCTCTGCTGGACCATATAATTACACCAGATCAAAGTGCCTTTATTCCTGGAAGGATGATTACGGATAATGCACAAATAGCCTTCGAGTGCATTCACTACATCAAACAAGAGAAAGATCCAACTAAAAGTTGTTGTGAAGCTCGATCTATCTAAGGCGTATAATAGGGTGGACTGGTTCTTCTTAAAGCAGGTGATGCTAAAGATGGGGTTCTCTCTCCCATGGGTTGACTGGATTATGTCTTGTGTCACGTCGGTGAGGTATTCAGTTAAATTAAATGGAAATTCTTTGGATTCATTTGCTCCTTCGCGAGGTCTTAGGCAAGGTGATCCATTGTCCCCCTTCCTGATTTTGTTTGTGGCTGACGGTCTCTCTGCAATTTTGAATAAGAAGGTCTCGTGTGGTAACATTGCTCCCCTAAAGATATGTCGGCGCGCCCCTGGCATTTCTCACTTGTTGTTTGCAGACGATACAATGTTGTTTTTCAAAGCTTCTCATGATCAAGCAGTGCAAGTGAAAGAATCCCTGGATCTCTATGGCATGGCGACTGGGCAATTGTTAAACTTTGATAAATGTTCTGCGTTTTTTGGTGAGTCGTGTGTGGAGGCCGACCAGGAAGATGTTAGGCGTGTTCTGAGCATCTCCCAATCAGTTTTTGAAGAGAAGTATCTGGGCCTGCCTACACCGGATGGTCGCATGACCAAAGGTAAATTTTGGAATTTCCAAGTCAGGCTATCAAAACGGCTCATGCAATGGGGTGATGGTCATTTGTCTCAACCTGGGAGAGAAATTCTAATTAAATCGGTGGCGCAAGCGCTGCCAACCTATGTCATGGGTGTTTTTAAGGTCCCTTTTTCAGTGTGCGATGATCTTACCTCCATGGTCAGGAATTTCTATTGGGGAGATGAAAAGGGGAAACGTAAAGTTCATTGGAATTCTTGGGACAAGCTATTGGAGCCGAAGAGCAGAGGAGGGCGGGCTTTCGAGACTACCGTATGTTTAACCAGGCTTTGTTGGCAAGGCAAGCGTGGAGGTTGATTGACAGACCTCACAGCCTTTGTGCTCGGTTATTGAAGGCTCGATACTACCCTAAAGGGAATCTTGTGGATACAGTGTTCGCCGGAAATGCCTCGCCAACCTGGCAGGCTATAAGCTACGGACTTGAGTTGTTAAAGAAGGGGTTGATTTGGAGGATTGGCAACGGGAACAAGGTCCGAATTTGGAGAGACAATTGGATACCGAGACCATACTCGTACAAACCTTACAGTCCACAGGGGAGATGTCGATACAGCTTGTCTCGGAGCTGCTCACTGACCGGGGTGCTTGGAATGAAGGACTTGTAAAATCCATATTCATGCCTGGAGACGTTGCTGAAATCTTGAAGATCCGGGAATGCCCGCGACTGGGTGATGATATTATTGCTTGGGGTCCCGAGAAACATGGGGTGTTCACCGTCAAGAGCGCGTACAATTTGGCATTTGATCCGGCTCATCATGATGGTCACTCTGCATCTAGCTCTAGTCCAAATGGAGAGAGGTCTATATGGGATTTAATTTGGAATTCAAAGGTTCCGCCAACTGTGAAGAATTGCGCTTGGAGGTTGATCACTGATGCTTTGCCAACATGGAACAATAAACACAAACGGACCCTGAAAACATGCAGCACGTGTCCAATTTGTGGATTGGGGAGTGAGGACAATTTTCACCCTTTCGTTGTTTGCCCACGTGCAAAGGAGCTATGGACAACCATGTCTAATGTGTGTGATATACCTAAGGTACGATCTGTTCAGAGTGTTGGGAAAGAGTGGCTTTTTCAACTAGTGAACCACCTGACTCCTAGCCAAAGATGTAAGGTGTTAATGCTAATCTGGAGGATATGGTTCATCGGAAATGAGATTGTGCATGACAAACAGCCCCCGCCGGTGGAAGCCTCTAAAACCTTTTTGCTCGGCTACTATGATTCTATGTCTAATCTGCTTGCCCCCACGCCAGTCACTAATCAGTTTGGTATTCCACCTGGCCTGTTATCGCATGCTCCTGCAAATTCACTGATCCCATGGACAAAACCGCCCGATGGCTGGTGCAAACTCAATACTGCTGGTTCCTTTTCTTCAAATCCTGCTGGTTCGGGTATGATACTAAGGAACCATGAAGGGAGCATTGTGTTCTCAGCCACGAAAAGCCTTGGTGTGTGCAGAGATGAGTTGGAAGCTGAACTACATGCAATAATGGAAGGATTATCATCTGCCCTGCACAGAGTGAATCGACCCTTGCTTGTGGAAACTGATTCTTATTCGGCCTACAAGATGATCAAGAGCTTGGAGTGTGACACATCTGCTTATGCGCCTCTAGTTAGAGAGATTAAGCTGAATTTGTCATTTCGTGAAACTTGTGTTACTCATGCCACCTGTAATCAGAATAAAGTTAGTAGGAGTCTTGCTAGTTTTGATAGGATAGAAGGTAGAACAATGACCTGGATTGAATCCGGGCCACCTGCTATTCTTGAGCTAGCCACTGCTGATTGTAATCCCGTGTTGGTCTGAGTAATACAAGTGTTTTCCCCGCAAAAAAATGAACCGTTTGTTTGACCATTGTTTCACTGTTAACTTACAAGTGGGGCCCCTTAAGCTATGTCTTCCTTCCTTTTTCTTGCTTCTTTCCTTCCCCTTCCCTTTCCTGGACTCTTTCTCTCTCGAGCACAACCTCCCGAGCCGGCGACCCTCTCCTCTCCCAAGTCGGCGACCCCCCACCTCAGCCTCCCTATGTCCTCCGCTGTCGATAGCCACAAGGTCGCTGCCGCTCGAAACCACTAGGTCTCACGGTCAGGGCGCATGCGCCGCATCAACTCGGGCGCCGCCGTCGGAAGCCACCAGATCGTCGTCGTCAGAAGCCACCATGCGCCGCCTCCATGCATGTTGAGTCGTGCCTCCAAGCCAAGGTCTGCCACGCCGCCACCACCTCCATGTGGTGGAACTGGACCGAGTCGCGCCTCCGTGCAGAGGCTGACCGGGTCGCCACCACCTCTAGCCATGCCACGCGCATTGGACGACGAAGGCCGGCGGGAGGGAGCTCCTCAACGGCACCATGGATGCTGGCGGTGAGCCCCTCGTGATAGTTGCTGGCCGGCGAGCACGACTGCGGGGGCAGCCACGGGAGGGACCCCGATTGCCTTTTTAATATGTTTGTAGGGACCCGATTGCATTTTCTAGAAGTTTACACGAATCCGATTGCTTTTGTAATAGTTTGCAGGGACCTAGTTGCTCTATAAAATATGTGTAGGGGGCTGATTGCTTCTTTTAAATTATTAGATTATGATGAAGAAACACTAACATGTGGGTCCCACATGTGAGTTAACGGTCAAACAGACAGTTCGATTAGGTGCAAGCCCGACCTGTCATAATCGTGATCAATTGTAATCACTTGGTCATTTTTTTGAAACAACCGACCCCTCACTTGGTAGTTATCAGCGAAAATTAAAACCGGTAGTTTTCTAGAACCATAGCCCAAACTGTAGTAGTTTTATGCTACTTTCTGGGATCGGTCGATGCACCCAAAGGGAGGCACACACATTCAGTGCATGTTCGCGTGAGCATTTTCTCAAACACCTGGTGAGCGAGAAGCTCGCCCCGCCTCCGTGAGCTCGCCTTTACACCACCGCTCCACCGTGCAGCTCGCCTCGTCGCCCGCCCATGCCCCACATGCTCCCGCTTTTCCGTGCTCACGCGTAGCTCGCGCCCGGCCCCGCGAGCTTGCTTCATCGCCGCGCAGCTCGTGCCCGCCCCCACCGACTCGCCTCACCACGCCTGAAAGGATCGATATGGTTGACTAGAGGGGGTGAATAGGCAACTACCAATTTTTAGCTTGTCTTAACAAATTAATGTTAGCAACAAACAATTCTCTATGTGAACAACTAGGTGAGCAACCTATATGATGCTAACTACAAGGATAACAAGTGCAAGCAAAGAATATATCACAACAATAATAAGTGCAGGGTACAGGTAGGAGATAACCGCAAGTGGAACCGGTGGAGATGAGGATGTGTTATCGAAGTTCCGTCCCCTTGACAGGAAGTACGTCTCCGTTGGAGCGGTGTGGAGGCACAATGCTCCCCAAAAAGCCGCTAGGGCCACCGTATTCTCCTCACGCCCTCACACAATGCGAGATGACGTGATTCCACTATTAGTGCCCTTGAAGGCGGTGACCGGGCCTTTACAAACAAGTTTGGGGCTATCTCCATACAAAGCTTGAAGTCTCCCAACAAGACCACGAAGCTTCACTACAATGGTATGTGGCTCCGAGGTGACCTTAACCGTCTAGGATGCCCAAACACCCAAGAGTAGCAAGATCCGCAAGGGATTAGTGGGGGGAATCAAATATCTCTTGGTGGAAGTGTAGATCAAGGCCCTCTCAGGCAATCCCTAGAAAATAAACAAGTTTGATTGGCTAGGAAGAGAGATCGGGCAAGAATAAGCTTATGGAGCAACAATGGAGCTTGGGAAGGCAAGAGGTGAGCTTCTAGAGGAAGAAGACACCTATATATAGTGGGGGGTAAAAACCAACCGTTACCCACCCACCACAGCAATAGTCAAGCGGTAATACCACTCTGGGAGCGGTGCTACCGCTGTGCAGCTCACCAACCACGGTAGTAAGAAAATACTATTGTGCCTACTACTGTAGGGGGGAAAGGATGCGCAAAAAGTCCGACGGAGAGGTAGTAAAAACTACTACCGCCCCGAGGGCGGTAGTACCGCTCTTGGAGCGGTAGTAAAAAATTACTACCGCTCCTATGATACGTCCCACACGTATCTATAATTTATGCTTGTTTCATGATCTTTTGGTTGACATCGTTATATGTTTTGCTACACTTTTATATCTTTTTACACATATTTGGACTAACCTACTAACTCAGTGCACCTTGTGCCAGTTTCTGTCTGCTGATGTCTTTTTTGCACGGGCTTTTACCCAATTTCTCGGAGCCCCAAAAATCCCGAGAAAAATATATAAAAATCAGCGTAACGGAAGCTTCCAGATCACCGAAGATGGGCCATAGGGGGCCAGGCCGCACCCAGAGGCCGCCTGGGTGGGCCCCACCTCCTCAGACGCCCTCCTTTGGCCTATATTTACTGCTCCGCGAGGAAACCCTTCCATCACATCTAGAATCGCGAATTTCTCCATCATTCCGCCCCCGCAGCCCTTCCGAGATCGGGAGCGTCTCGAGACCTCCGGGAGCTTCTCCACCACCATGGACGCTTCTCGGACGTGCCGTGAGTAGTCCTCCTTGGGCCATGAGTCCATGACCAGTAGCTATGTGATG
This sequence comes from Hordeum vulgare subsp. vulgare, assembly GCF_904849725.1. Taxonomy (NCBI): domain Eukaryota; kingdom Viridiplantae; phylum Streptophyta; class Magnoliopsida; order Poales; family Poaceae; genus Hordeum; species Hordeum vulgare. Next base: position 547,322,144 of record NC_058522.1, on the reverse strand, counting down.
TCTTCTCTCCAATCTTGTGCTTCCATGATTAGCCCTTGTGAGCTGCCCTACATGATCAAGGCATCTATGTAATTTTCCTGCTATTGCTATGCTCGGTTTGTTGGGATCCTATGGATTATGAGATTATGTTCAGATTGTTATGAGTTATATATTTGATTATCCTTTTATATTATGTTCTTTAGTGATTCATGCATGTTCTCGTTGCTTTGTATTGCTTTGGCCGAGTAGTAGATTGTAACTCCAAGAGGGAGCGTTATGCATGATTGTGGGTTCATGCCCCCTTATGTCTAGCTTGAGTGACAGAAACATGAGACTAGGGGATGTGTTGTTGCCACTAGGGATAAAACAACGGTGTTTGTGACCACGGTAGCAAGGATTGTTTACCTTACGCATAGTTCGTTAATGTAGTTGTCCGTTGCTTTCAGTTTACACTTTGGGTGGGGCTCGCAACTTAATACCAGCGAGATGTTCTAGATAGATATCTCAAGGTGGATGATTAGTAAGTAGATGCTCATGAATAAACGGTCTACTTGTCTCGGCGCACTGCCCATTACTATTGAGCCTCTAGCTTTCAAGTAGCATAATTAGCATTCCGGTGCGTTTATAATTATGTCAATTGCCCAACTGTAATTTGTTTACCCACGCATAGTTGTTTATCGTTTTTTGGGAGAGATACATCACTAGTGAACATCATGTGACTCCGGTCCATATCACCACCATTGCTTACACCTCCATCATTTACTGCTTTCATTTACTTTTCCGTTGCAATCACAATCACTATTCCCACTTATGTTTTGATCCTTTGCAAACTACAAGACCGGAGAGATTGACAACCTCTCTGTACTCGTTGGGAGTAAAGTTATTTGTGTGTGTGTGATGACCCACAAGTATAGGGTATCAATCGTCGTCCTTTCGATAAGTAAGAGTGTCGAACCCAACGAGGAGCGGAAGGCTCTAATAAACGGTTTTCAGCAAGGTAATAACTGCAAGCACTGAAAGTAGCGGTAACAAGTGATGCTGTAGTGAGGTGAAACGTAGCAAGCGAAAAGTAACAAGTAACAAGTAGTAGCAATGGTGCAGCAAGTGGCCCAATCCCTTTTGTAGCAAGGGACAAGCCTGAACAAAGTCTTATAGGAGGAAAAACGCTCCCGAGGACACACGGGAACTTCTGTCATGCTAGTTTCGTCATGCTCATGTGATTCGCGTTCGTTACTTTGATAGTTTGATATATGGGTGGACCGACGCTTGGGTACTGCCCTTACTTGGTCAAGCATCCCACTTATTATTAACCCCTCTCGCAAGCATCCGCAACTACGAAAGAAGAATTAAGACAACGTCTAACCATAGCATTAAACTAGTGGATCCAAATCAGCCCCTTACGAAGCAACGCATAGACTGGGGTTTAAGCTTTTGTCACTCCAGCAACCCATCATCTACTTACTACTCCCCAATGCCTTCCTCTAGGCCCAAATATGGTGAAGTGTTATGTAGTCGACGTTCACATAACACCACTAGAGGAAAAGACAACATACATCATATCAAAATACCGAACGAATACCAAATTCACATGACTATTATTAGCATGACTTATCCCATGTCCTCAGGAACAAAAGTAACTACTCACAAAGCATAATAATAATCATGATCATAGGTGTAATGAATAGCATCAAGGATCTGAACATAAACTCTTCCACCAAGTAATCCAACTAGCATCAACTACAAAGAGTACTCAACACTACTAGCAACCTTACAAGTACCAATCGGAGTCACGAGACGGAGATTGGTTACAAGAGATGAACTAGGGATTGGAGAGGAGATGGTGCTGATGAAGATGTTGATGAAGATGCCTCCCCTCCGACGAGAGGAGTGTTGGTGATGACGATGGCGACGATTTCCCCCTCCGGGAGGGAAGTTTCCCTAGCAGGATCGTCCTGCCGGCGCTCTAAATTGGATCTGCTCAAGTTCCGCCTCGTGGCGGCGGCGAAACCACGAAAAAGCTCCCTCTTGATTTTTTCTGGAATGAAACCCTTCATATAGCAAAAGAGGGGGGCTAGTGGGCCGTTAGGGAACCCACAAGCCCAGTAGCCGCCACCAGGGGGTGGCGGCTACCAGGCTTGTAGCGCCCTGGTAGCTCCCCTCTGGTACTTCTTTCGCCCAGTATTTTTTATATATTCCCAAAAAATTCCACGTAAATTTTCAGGGTATTTGGGGTTGTGCAGAATAGAGGACTCAGATTTGCTCCTTTTCCAGTCCAGAATTCCAGCTGCCTGAATTCTCCCTCTTCAATTAAACCTTGCAAAATAAAAGAGAAAAGACATAAATATGGTACCACAAAGTAATATAACAACCCATAAAGCGATAAATATCAACATGAAAGCATGATGCAAAATGGACGTATCAACTCCCCCAAGCTTAGACCTCGCTTGTCCTCAAGCAAAAACCAAGTTCCATAAACATGTCCACATGTTTAGGGACGAAGGTGTCGATAAAACATAATACGGTCATGAGGGCATCATGTTCACACGTAGAACAGCAATACATCATAAATATTCTTATGGGAAAGTAACAATTCCTTCACAAAGCAAAGTATGAAGCAAAAACCTTACCGAGAAGTAACCAACAACAGTCCAAAGTCATTGAAGCAATTGCAATTTATCATAACATCAGAAAGAGTCAAATAAGAGCTTGTAAGGCAAACCCACATACTCAATTATCTCTTTTATTTTCCACAATTGTTACAACTCACGTAGTACTCATGGTGGCAAAGTTTCAGCTGGGCACACAGGAAGATAGGGGCTTATAGTTTTGCCTCCTAACTATTTACCTCAAGGATAAAGTCAACAATAATAAAGCATAAGTACTCAACTCCAAGTTGATAGATGAATATAGATCTTTCCCAAGCATGTGACGGTAGCCAAGACAAAGGCAAAAATAGGGAATTGGTGAAGATCACCATGACTCTTACAAGGGAAAAAAGTAAAGGTACAAGATAGGCCCTTCGCAGAGGGAAGCAGAGGTTGTCATGCGCTTTTGAGGTTTGAATGCGTGTCTTCTTAGTGCACAGGAACGTCACTTTATATCGCCTCCTGTGATAAAGAACTTTATTATGCAGTCTGTCGCTTTTATGTCTTCCTCATCACACGTTCGTACAAAGCTTATTTTCCACACACTAATAGATCATATATATTAGAGAGAAATTTTTATTGCTTACACCGATGACAACTTACTTCAAGGATCTTATTCAATCCATAGGTAGGTATGGTGGACTCTCATGGCAAAACTGGGTTGAAGGTTTATGGATGCACAAGTAGTATCTCTACTTGGTGCGGGAGTTTTGGCTAATATGAGGTGGAAGCAATCGTCACATGCTAAGGGATCTCTAATCATATAACATTGTTTGGAACCAAGCAAACACAATTCATTATGTTGCCTTCCTTGTCCAACATCTACTCCTAAGCATGTAATAGTTTGGTGAGTGCTCACAATTGTAAAAAATGTCTAAGATGATATATTTATATGTGAACCTCTCTTTCCTTATTACTTCTTATTAATTGCAACAATGACTGAGGTCTATGTTGATTTATTCTCAACAAGTTTCAATCACCATACGTGTCATAAGTGAAGCTATCACTTTCCATAAGATCATCTCATGATCTTTCATGCTATCGTTCTTTTCATACTTTTGATCACGACACAAAGCAAAGCCCTTGACTAAGATACTCTTTATTATATAGCTCACAAGCTTGAATACATCGGGGGAGAAACAAATAAAAGACTCAAACTAAACACTAAAGACTTATTCCTCTAAGAGAAGAAATAAAAACTAAAAAAGAAAGAACTAAAACAAAGGTAAAAGCAAAAGATATAAAGGTGATACGATACCAGGGCAACTCCCCAAAGCTTGGCAAAAGCCAAGGGGATTGCCCATACCAATGCTTAGTTGTCTTCCTTTGGTGGTGATGGTGGTGGTGTTGTTGCCTTTGATTCCAAGAGAGCTATCAATCTTTGATTTATACCTTTGAGATCTGCGACATGGTTTTCCAGCAAAACAACTTCACGAGAAAGGGAAATATTGCGAGCACGAGTTGTTTCGCAAAACCTCAAGAGTTCAATCAAGGATGGAGACATCACGTGGAGGAAGGGCCGGAGAAAATCTACTCCTTCAATGTTGAACATAGGTTGAACTTCCTCCCTATCTTGGGTTTTCTCCTTAGCTTTGTCCCTGGCTTCCGTGACTTCTACTCTTTTCAGATCAGCATCTACTTCTTCATGAACTTGGGGAAGATCATTCTCCCCAACAGATTCCTGAGACATCTTTGCTCTAAATCTGCGGCAGACAACAAGCTCGAAACGAAAAGAGAGGAAAACTGCGTGATACGGAGATCAAAACCTTCGGGCGTATATATAATGATTTTTTTCTGGACCAGAAGGAGTGCTCCGCAAGAAAACGGAGTCCGGGAGGCACATGAGGTGCCCACAAGCCCTCTAGCCGCCACCAGAGGGGTAGGTGGGGCTACCAAGCTTGTGGCCGCCTCGTGCGCTCTCCGGACTGCTTTTTTATTTTTCTAATTTTCCAAAAATTCCAAAATGGAGGAAATTTCCTATTGGAAAAGTTTCAGAGTCCAATTACCTACCGAAACAGATACCTCTTCATTTTCAGGGTCTGAAACAGGCTGATAAGCATCCCTTATGTACTCCTCTGGAGTTATGATATTGATGATATTGGTCTCAACATTTATGGGAGTACCGGAGATATAATGCTTGATTCTTTGCCCATTTACCACTCTAGGAAAATTTCCTTCCGTGTTATTGATTTTGATGGCACCGGAACGATATACTTCCTCGATAACGTAAGGACCTTCCCATTTAGAGAGAAGCTTGCCTGCGAAGAATCTTAAGCGAGAATTGTATAGCAGGACATAATCACCTACATTGAACTCTCGTTTTTGTATTCTTTTGTCGTGCCATCTCTTAACCTTTTCCTTGAACAACTTGGCATTCTCATATGCCTGGGCCCTCCATTCATCTAATGAGCTCATATCAAACAACCGCTTCTCACCGGCAAGTTTGAAATCGAAGTTGAGCTCTTTGATTGCCCAATAAGCTTTGCGTTCAAGCTCAAGAGGTAAATGACAGGCCTTACTGTAACCCATTTTATACGGCGACATGCCCATGGGATTCTTATAAGCAGTCCTATAAGCCCATAGTGCATCGTCAAGTTTGCTAGACCAATTCTTTCGATATCTATTGACAGTCTTTTGTAGGATCAATTTGATCTCCCTATTACTCAACTCCACTTGACCACTAGACTGAGGATGATAAGGAGATGCAACTCTATGGTTGACATCATACTTAGCGAGCATCTTGCGGAAAACACCATGAATGAAGTGTGAACCGCCATCAGTCATCAAATATCTAGGGACTCCAAATTTTGGGAAAATGACTTCTTTAAGCATCTTAATAGAGGTATGGTGATCATCATTTGTAGTGGGGATAGCTTCTCCCACTTAGTGATGTAATCCACAGCAACTAAGATGTGAGTGTACCCATTGGAACTCGGGAAGGGTCCCATATAATCAAAGCCCCAGACATCAAATGGTTCAATGACAAGTGAATAGTTCATAGGCATTTCCTGATGCTTACTGATGTTCCCTATTCGTTGGCATCCGTCAGAAGACAAGACAAACTTACGGGCATCCTTGAAGAGAGTCGGCCAATAGAAACCTGATTGCAATACCTTATGAGCAGTTCTATCTCCAGCATGGTGTCCTCCGTAGGCTTTGGAATGACACTTCTGCAAGATCTGTCCCTGTTCATGTTCAGGCACACAACGTCTAATAACACCATCTACTCCTTCCTTATAAAGGTGAGGATCATCCCAAAAGTAGTGTCTCAAATCAAAGAAGAATTTCTTCTTTTGCTGATAGGTGAAACTGGGTGGTATGTATTTGGCTACGATATAGTTTGCGTAATCGGCAGACCACGGTGCACTATGTGAAGTGCGGATGACATTTAATTGCTCATCAGGAAAGCTTTCATCAATAGGTCGTGGGTCATCAAGGACATTCTCTAGCCTGGACAAGTTATCTGCTACAGGGTTATCAACACCCTTTCGGTCAACAACATGCAAATAAAATTCCTGTAGCAAGAGAACCCATCTGATTAGCCTAGGCTTAGCATCCTTCTTCTCCATAAGGTACTTAATAGCAGCATGATCAAAGTGAATAGTGACTTTGGAGTCAACTATATAAGATCTGAACTTTTCACATGCAAACACGACTGCTAAAAACCCTTTTTCCGTAGTGGCATAGTTTCTTTGGGCACTATCTAGAGTTCTAATAACGTAGTGAATAACATTCAACTTCTTGTCAACTCTTTGTCCTAGAACAGCACCAACAACATAATCACTAGCATCACACATGATTTCAAAGGGCAAGTTCCAGTCAGGTGGTTGAACAATAGGTGCAGTTATCAAAGCCTTCTTAAGTATTTCGAAAGCTTCCTCACCATCCTCATCAAAAACAAAAGGAACATCCTTCTGCAAGAGGTTGGTAAGAGGCCTAGAAATCTCAGAGAAGTCTTTAATGAACCTTCTATAGAAACCAGCATGACCTAGGAAACTTCGTATACCTCTGATATCTGTGGGGCAAGGCATTTTCTCAATTGCATCAACCTTAGCCTTATCAACTTCAATGCCTCTTTCAGAGATTTTGTGTCCTAAGACGATGCCTTCGTTAACCATAAAGTGGCACTTCTCCCAATTCAAGACGAGGTTGGTATCTTTGCATCTTTGTAAGAGTCGATCAAGGTTGCTGAGGCAATCATCAGAGGAAGACCTGTAAACGGAGAAGTCATCCATGAAAACCTCGACAATCTTTTGACAAAAGTTAGAGAATATAGCCATCATACATCTTTGAAAGGTGGCAGGTGCATTGCATAAGCCAAAAGGCATACATCTATAAGCAAAGGTACCGAAGGGGTAGGTGAAAGTGGTTTTCTCCTGATCAGGTTGTGCAACATGTATTTGCGAGAAACCTGAATAACCGTCTAGAAAGCAGAAGTGTGTGTGTTTGGATAGTCTTTCTAGCATTTGGTCGATAAACGACAAAGGATAATGGTCTTTCCTAGTTGCCTTGTTCAGTTTCCGGAAGTCTATCACCATCCTATAGCCAGTAATAATCCTTTGTGGGATTAATTCATTCTTATCATTAGGAACGACGATGATACGTCCCTTCTTAGGTACGCAATGTACTGGACTTACCCATTCACTATGAGCAACAGGATAAATGATTCCTGCTTCCAAAAGCTTTAATATTTCTTTTCTAACGACCTCTTTCATCTTAGGATTTTATCTCCTTTGATGATCAGCAACTGGTTTAGAATCAGGATCGTTTTTAATCTTGTGCTGACATAGAGTGGGACTAATACCCTTAAGATCATCAAGAGTATATCCAATAGCAGCACGGTGCTTCCTCAGAGTTTTTAATAACTTCTTCTCTTCGTGCTCTGAGAGGAGAGCACTAATAATAACAGGATAGATCTCCTTCTCATCAAGATAGGCATACTTAAGAGTATCAGGCAACTGTTTAAGCTCGAACACAGGATCACCCTTTGGTGGGGGAGGATCCCCAAGCAGTTCAACAGGCAGATTATTCTTGAGAATAGGATATTGTTCTAATACAATTTTATCTATCTCGTCTCTTTCCTCCATATGCATATCATTTTCATGCTCAAGCAGATATTGCTCTAAAGGATCCGTAGGAGGTACGACAATAGTGGCAAGAGCAATGATTTCATCCCTACCAGACGACTCTTTTTCATGGGGTTGTCTTCCAAACTTGGAGAAGTTAAATTCATGAGACACACCCTTGAAACTAACAGTGACAGTCTGCTTAATGCAATCAATGTGAGCATTGACAGTGTTGATAAAGGGTCTACCGAATATGATGGGACAAAAGCTATCTTGTGCAGTACCATGGACGAGGAAATCAGTAGGATACTTCGTCTTACCACACAGGACTTCTACGTCTCTCACAATTACCACAGGGCAGATAGTGTCTCTATTAGCTAGCGTAATAGTGACATCAATGGGTTCTAACCCAGCAGGTGCAATCTCATATTTGATTTCATCATATAAGGAACGGGGTATTGCACTAACACTAGCTCCCATATCACATAAACCATGGTAACAGTGATCTCCTATCTTGACAGAAACAACGGGCAGGCCAACTACGGGTCCGTATTTGTCTTCCGCGTGAGGTTTAGCAATTCTAGCGGAGTCCTCACAGAATTTGATAACATGCCCATCTATGTCTTCAGCTAAGAGATCTTTGATAATAGCAACACTAGGTTCAACTCTAATCTCCTCAGGGGGTGCAAGTGGTCTAATGTAACCCCTACGTATCACTGTTGGGGCTTTAGAATAATCCTTTTTCCTAGCAGGGTAAGGTGGTTTCTCAGTGTAGGCACAAGGAACAACAGGATCACTAAAAGCAATGACCTTCTCCTCAACTAGATTGGTTTTGACTATGTTGCTTTCTACAGGAGGATGATACTTAAACCACTTCTCTTTGGGAAGATCAACATGAGCAGCAAAAGATTCACATAGAGAAGCTACTATCTCAGAGTCAAGTCCATACTTAGCGCTAAAATATCTAGAAGTGTTTGTCTCAACAAAAGATTTAACGCAATCAAACTGGAAATTCATACCTGACTCCTTACCTTCCTCCAGCTCCCAATCTTCAGAGTTACGTTTGATTATTTCCAATAAATTCCACTTGTGGTCAATATCCTTCTTCATAAAAGAACCGGTACAAGAAGTGTTAAGCATGGTACGATCTTCATGAGAAAGCCGAGCATAAAAGTTTTGAGTGATAATTTCTCTCGAGAGCTCATGATTGGGGCATGAATATAGCATTGATTTAACCCTACCCCAAGCTTGAGCTATGCTTTCCCTATCACGAGGCCAAAAGTTATAAATATAATTCCGATCACGATGTACTAAATGCATAGGATAAAACTTTTGATGAAATTCCAATTTCAACCGATTGTAGTCCCATGATCCAGTATCATCACATAGCCTATACCATGTCAACGCCTTGTCCTTCAAAGATAAAGGAAAGACTTTCTTCTTTACCTCATCCTCGGGCAAACCTGCAAGCTTAAATAAACCACATACTTCATCTACATAGATTAGATGCAAGTCTGGATGTGAAGATCCATCTCCTGTAAAAGGATTAGCCAGCAGTTTCTCAAGCATACCCGAAGGAATTTCATAAAAGATATTTTCAGTAGGTACCTCAGGTTGAGGAACAACTCCTCGTGCCTCCGTTCGTGGTGAAGATACCCCGAACAAACTCCTCAAAGGAACAGTTTCCATAGTGATAAGTGACAATAAATTTCAGCATAGTATATAATTGTTTCCTTAGCAATTTCCACTTACCAAAGGCGCTTTACTCCCCGGCAACAACGCCAGAAAAGAGTCTTGATGACCCACACGTATAGGGGATCAATCGTAGTCCTTTAGATAAGTAAGAGTGTCGAACCCAACGAGGAGCGGAAGGCTCTGATAAACGGTATTGAGCAAGGTAATAACTGCAAGCACTGAAAGTAGCGGTAACAAGTGATGGTGTAGTGAGGTGAAACGTAGCAAGCGAAAAGTAACAAGTAACAAGTAGTAGCAATGGTGCAGCAAGTGGCCCAATCCCTTTTGTAGCAAGGGACAAGCCTGAACAAAGTCTTATAGGAGGAAAAACGCTCCCGAGGACACACGGGAACTTCTGTCATGCTAGTTTCGTCATGTTCATGTGATTCGCGTTCGTTACTTTGATAGTTTGATATGTGGGTGGACCGACGCTTGGGTACTGCCCTTACTTGGACAAGCATCCCACTTATTATTAACCCCTCTCGCAAGCATCTACAACTACGAAAGAAGAATTAAGACAACGTCTAACCATAGCATTAAACTAGTGGATCCAAATCAGCCCCTTACGAAGCAACACATAGACTGGGGTTTAAGCTTCTGTCACTCCAGCAACCCATCATCTACTTACTACTCCCCAATGCCTTCCTCTAGGCCCAAATATGGTGAAGTGTTATGTAGTCGACGTTCACATAACACCACTAGAGGAAAAGACAACATACAACATATCAAAATACCGAACGAATACCAAATTCACATGACTATTATTAGCATGACTTATCCCATGTCCTCAGGAACAAAAGTAACTACTCACAAAGCATAATCATAAATGATCAGAGGTGTAATGAATAGCATCAAGGATCTGAACATAAACTCTTCCACCAAGTAATCCAACTAGCATCAACTACAAAGAGTAATCAACACTACTAGCAACCTTACAAGTACCAATCAGAGTCGCGAGACGGAGATTGGTTACAAGAGATGAACTAGGGATTGGAGAGGAGATGGTGCTGATGAAAATGTTGATGAAGATGCCTCCCCTCTGACGAGAGGAGTGTTGGTGATGAAGATGGCGACGATTTCCCCCTCTGAGAGGGAAGTTTCCCGAGCAGGATCGTCCTGCCGGAGCTCTAGATTGGATCTGCTCAAGTTCCGCCTCGTGGCGGCGGCGAAACCACGAAAAAGCTCCCTCTTGATTTTTTCTGGAACGAAACCCTTCATATAGCAAAAGAGGGGGGCCAGTGGGCCGTCAGGGAGCCTACAAGCCGTGTAGCCGCCACTAGGGGGGTGGCGGCTACCAGGCTTGTGGCGCCCTGGTAGCTCCCCTCTGGTACTTCTTTCGCCCAGTATTTTTTATATATTCCCAAAAAATTCCACGTAAATTTTCAGGGCATTTGGAGTTGTGCAGAATAGAGGACTCAGATTTGCTCCTTTTCTAGTCCAGAATTCCAGCTGCCTGAATTCTCCCTCTTCAATTAAACCTTGCAAAATAAGAGAGAAAAGGCATAAATATGGTACCACAAAGTAATATAACAGCCCATAAAGTGATAAATATCAACATGAAAGCATGATGCAAAATGGACGTATCAGTGTGCAGGTCCACGTCTTCTGCTTGCGCCAGGGCAGGGGACACCTACTTGTTGATCCTCGGAGTCCTCCTGGTTCGATAACCTTACAGTCTCCGTGTAAGGGAAAACTTGCTGCTGACTACATCTCCACCTTGCACTTGGGGTAACCAACAAGGAGCGAGAAGTGTATTCATCATATCGTCATCACACCACTAAGGAAATCACAACATTCACATCATCAAAATATAAAATGAATATCAACTTCACATGACTACTTGCAACATGACTTCTCCCGTGGCCTCAATAACAAAAGTAAGTACTCACAAGTGATAAACATGCTCATGATCAGAGAGGTATTAAATAGCATATTGGATCTGAACATATGATCTTCCACCAAATAAACCATAAAGCATCAACTGCAAGATGTAATCAACACTACTAGTCACACCCGAGGTACCAATCCGAAGTTCCGGTATGAGATTGAGCACAAGAGATGAACTAGGGTTTTGAGAGGAGATGGTGCTGATGAATATGTTGGTGAATATTGGCATCCCCAAGATGAGAGGGTTGTTGGTGATGATGATCGCCTCGATTTCCCCCCTTCGGGAGGGAAGTTCCTCTACGGGAATCGGTCCACCCGAGGGAAAAATGCTCCTGCCCAGGTTTCGCCTTGAGACGACGACGCTGCATCCCGAAAGTCGTCCTCTGATTTTTTTCATGGCAAAAGAGAATTTATACCAGAAGATGGTTGCTAGAGGTGGGCCAGGGGCCCACTAGACATCAGGTCGCGCCAGGGGGGCTAGTGCGCCCTCGTGTTTAGTGGGCGCTTGGTAGCCCTCCTCTAGCACTTCTTTGCTCCAGTATTTTTTTATTTATTCCAAAATAAATCTCCGTAAAATTTCAGCCCATTTGGAGATGTGCAGAATAGGTATCTTTGACGTACCTTTTTCAGGTCCAGAATTCCATCTCCGGTCATTCTCCCTCTTGACGTAAACCTTGAATATTATGAGAGAAACGGAATTAGAATTACTCCACCAAGTGGCAAAATGCATAAAACACTATAAATGACAGTAAGAAAACATGATGCAAAATTGACGTATCATTGGGCCCTTGTTCCGAAGGATCCCCTCCTCCTTGTCCTCTTCCTTGCACAACCGTTGTGGTGGCGCTGGTGAAGGTGGGGAGAGATAGAGAGTTGGATGTCATCGATCGGGTTCGAGCTCATCCTCACTGGAGTTTGAAGCGGAGCTATGCCGCTCACTGAAGCTTGGCCTCGACGATCGATGGCCAGTCTTCACCGACCGGTGACTTCATTGGTTGAAGGGCGGTGAACCCTTTTACTCCTGGGCAAGATGCCTAAAGAAAGGCAGTTCAGCATCTATCCAAAGGTTGCGGTTTGTTATTATGGTAGCTTCGTCATCCCAAGTGACTCTATCCCTAGCGACGACGATTTGAAAGTGAGAGGGCGTTGAGTACCTGACTGCACTTCACTATCCCTGTCTAAGGTCATGTCTGTTAGATCTGACGTGGTGGACACGCGCCCAGCCTTGCCGTATTCATCCCAGATTTGGGCTAGACATTAGGGGTGCCGGACAACATAGACGTATATGGTCAGTTTGAGGAGCCCGATTTGATCACATTTTTGTGGCATGTCACTTACCACGTCGTTCAATTGAACGTTTATAGGGGTTTGAGGAGCATGGTTGTAGATGCTTTAATGCATCGATATTAAGATAAAATTTCCTTCAACTTCAAAAAAGAAGAAGATAAAATTGCCTTGCCTACATGACCGGATCAATATATCAAAGAAAAAGAGAAAAAATCACTGTAGGTCATTGCTACCTCTTGAGCTTACGTTGGTTTTTCCCTTGAAGAGGAAAGGGTGATGCAGCACAGTAGCAGTAAGTATTTCCCTCAGTTTGAGAGCCAAGGTATCAATCGAGTAGGAGAATCAAGCCAAGTGTCCAGAGTACCTGCGCAAACACAAACGAGCTTGCACCCAACGCTATAAAGGGGTTGTCAATCCCTTCAAGATTGATTGCAAAGTGAGATCTGGAGGTGGAAAGTGCAACGAAATAACCCTCCCCCAAGCTTGAGCTATGCTTTCCCTATCACGAGGCCAAAAGTTATAAATATAATTCCGATCACGATGTACTAAATGCATAGGATAAAACTTTTGATGAAATTCCAATTTCAACCGATTGTAGTCCCATGATCCAGTATCATCACATAGCCTATACCATGTCAACGCCTTGTCCTTCAAAGATAAAGGAAAGACTTTCTTCTTTACCTCATCCTCGGGCAAACCTGCAAGCTTAAATAAACCACATACTTCATCTACATAGATTAGATGCAAGTCTGGATGTGAAGATCCATCTCCTGTAAAAGGATTAGCCAGCAGTTTCTCAAGCATACCCGAAGGAATTTCATAAAAGATATTTTCAGTAGGTACCTCAGGTTGAGGAACAACTCCTCGTGCCTCCGTTCGTGGTGAAGATACCCCGAACAAACTCCTCAAAGGAACAGTTTCCATAGTGATAAGTGACAATAAATTTCAGCATAGTATATAATTGTTTCCTTAGCAATTTCCACTTACCAAAGGCGCTTTACTCCCCGGCAACAGCGCCAGAAAAGAGTCTTGATGACCCACACGTATAGGGGATCAATCGTAGTCCTTTAGATAAGTAAGAGTGTCGAACCCAACGAGGAGCGGAAGGCTCTGATAAACGGTATTGAGCAAGGTAATAACTGCAAGCACTGAAAGTAGCGGTAACAAGTGATGGTGTAGTGAGGTGAAACGTAGCAAGCGAAAAGTAACAAGTAACAAGTAGTAGCAATGGTGCAGCAAGTGGCCCAAACCCTTTTGTAGCAAGGGACAAGCCTGAACAAAGTCTTATAGGAGGAAAAACGCTCCCGAGGACACACGGGAACTTCTGTCATGCTAGTTTCGTCATGTTCATGTGATTCGCGTTCGTTACTTTGATAGTTTGATATGTGGGTGGACTGACGCTTGGGTACTGCCCTTACTTGGACAAGCATCCCACTTATTATTAACCCCTCTCGCAAGCATCTACAACTACGAAAGAAGAATTAAGACAACGTCTAACCATAGCATTAAACTAGTGGATCCAAATCAGCCCCTTACGAAGCAACACATAGACTGGGGTTTAAGCTTCTGTCACTCCAGCAACCCATCATCTACTTACTACTCCCCAATGCCTTCCTCTAGGCCCAAATATGGTGAAGTGTTATGTAGTCGACGTTCACATAACACCACTAGAGGAAAAGACAACATACAACATATCAAAATACCGAACGAATACCAAATTCACATGACTATTATTAGCATGACTTATCCCATGTCCTCAGGAACAAAAGTAACTACTCACAAAGCATAATCATAAATGATCAGAGGTGTAATGAATAGCATCAAGGATCTGAACATAAACTCTTCCACCAAGTAATCCAACTAGCATCAACTACAAAGAGTAATCAACACTACTAGCAACCTTACAAGTACCAATCAGAGTCGCGAGACGGAGATTGGTTACAAGAGATGAACTAGGGATTGGAGAGGAGATGGTGCTGATGAAAATGTTGATGAAGATGCCTCCCCTCTGACGAGAGGAGTGTTGGTGATGAAGATGGCGACGATTTCCCCCTCTGAGAGGGAAGTTTCCCGAGCAGGATCGTCCTGCCGGAGCTCTAGATTGGATCTGCTCAAGTTCCGCCTCGTGGCGGCGGCGAAACCACGAAAAAGCTCCCTCTTGATTTTTTCTGGAACGAAACCCTTCATATAGCAAAAGAGGGGGGCCAGTGGGCCGTCAGGGAGCCTACAAGCCGTGTAGCCGCCACTAGGGGGGTGGCGGCTACCAGGCTTGTGGCGCCCTGGTAGCTCCCCTCTGGTACTTCTTTCGCCCAGTATTTTTTATATATTCCCAAAAAATTCCACGTAAATTTTCAGGGCATTTGGAGTTGTGCAGAATAGAGGACTCAGATTTGCTCCTTTTCTAGTCCAGAATTCCAGCTGCCTGAATTCTCCCTCTTCAATTAAACCTTGCAAAATAAGAGAGAAAAGGCATAAATATGGTACCACAAAGTAATATAACAGCCCATAAAGTGATAAATATCAACATGAAAGCATGATGCAAAATGGACGTATCAGTGTGCAGGTCCACGTCTTCTGCTTGCGCCAGGGCAGGGGACACCTACTTGTTGATCCTCGGAGTCCTCCTGGTTCGATAACCTTACAGTCTCCGTGTAAGGGAAAACTTGCTGCTGACTACATCTCCACCTTGCACTTGGGGTAACCAACAAGGAGCGAGAAGTGTATTCATCATATCGTCATCACACCACTAAGGAAATCACAACATTCACATCATCAAAATATAAAATGAATATCAACTTCACATGACTACTTGCAACATGACTTCTCCCGTGGCCTCAATAACAAAAGTAAGTACTCACAAGTGATAAACATGCTCATGATCAGAGAGGTATTAAATAGCATATTGGATCTGAACATATGATCTTCCACCAAATAAACCATAAAGCATCAACTGCAAGATGTAATCAACACTACTAGTCACACCCGAGGTACCAATCCGAAGTTCCGGTATGAGATTGAGCACAAGAGATGAACTAGGGTTTTGAGAGGAGATGGTGCTGATGAATATGTTGGTGAATATTGGCATCCCCAAGATGAGAGGGTTGTTGGTGATGATGATCGCCTCGATTTCCCCCCTTCGGGAGGGAAGTTCCTCTACGGGAATCGGTCCACCCGAGGGAAAAATGCTCCTGCCCAGGTTTCGCCTTGAGACGACGACGCTGCATCCCGAAAGTCGTCCTCTGATTTTTTTCATGGCAAAAGAGAATTTATACCAGAAGATGGTTGCTAGAGGTGGGCCAGGGGCCCACTAGACATCAGGTCGCGCCAGGGGGGCTAGTGCGCCCTCGTGTTTAGTGGGCGCTTGGTAGCCCTCCTCTAGCACTTCTTTGCTCCAGTATTTTTTTATTTATTCCAAAATAAATCTCCGTAAAATTTCAGCCCATTTGGAGATGTGCAGAATAGGTATCTTTGACGTACCTTTTTCAGGTCCAGAATTCCATCTCCGGTCATTCTCCCTCTTGACGTAAACCTTGAATATTATGAGAGAAACGGAATTAGAATTACTCCACCAAGTGGCAAAATGCATAAAACACTATAAATGACAGTAAGAAAACATGATGCAAAATTGACGTATCATTGGGCCCTTGTTCCGAAGGATCCCCTCCTCCTTGTCCTCTTCCTTGCACAACCGTTGTGGTGGCGCTGGTGAAGGTGGGGAGAGATAGAGAGTTGGATGTCATCGATCGGGTTCGAGCTCATCCTCACTGGAGTTTGAAGCGGAGCTATGCCGCTCACTGAAGCTTGGCCTCGACGATCGATGGCCAGTCTTCACCGACCGGTGACTTCATTGGTTGAAGGGCGGTGAACCCTTTTACTCCTGGGCAAGATGCCTAAAGAAAGGCAGTTCAGCATCTATCCAAAGGTTGCGGTTTGTTATTATGGTAGCTTCGTCATCCCAAGTGACTCTGTCCCTAGCGACGACGATTTGAAAGTGAGAGGGCGTTGAGTACCTGACTGCACTTCACTATCCCTGTCTAAGGTCATGTCTGTTAGATCTGACGTGGTGGACACGCGCCCAGCCTTGCCGTATTCATCCCAGATTTGGGCTAGACATTAGGGGTGCCGGACAACATAGACGTATATGGTCAGTTTGAGGAGCCCGATTTGATCACATTTTTGTGGCATGTCACTTACCACGTCGTTCAATTGAACGTTTATAGGGGTTTGAGGAGCATGGTTGTAGATGCTTTAATGCATCGATATTAAGATAAAATTTCCTTCAACTTCAAAAAAGAAGAAGATAAAATTGCCTTGCCTACATGACCGGATCAATATATCAAAGAAAAAGAGAAAAAATCACTGTAGGTCATTGCTACCTCTTGAGCTTACGTTGGTTTTTCCCTTGAAGAGGAAAGGGTGATGCAGCACAGTAGCAGTAAGTATTTCCCTCAGTTTGAGAGCCAAGGTATCAATCGAGTAGGAGAATCAAGCCAAGTGTCCAGAGTACCTGCGCAAACACAAACGAGCTTGCACCCAACGCTATAAAGGGGTTGTCAATCCCTTCAAGATTGATTGCAAAGTGAGATCTGGAGGTGGAAAGTGCAACGAAATAAAAGTGTAAGGCTGAAAATATGATGTGAAGTAGACCCGGGGGCCATAGTGTTCACTAGAGGCTTCTCTCAAAATAGAAAATATTACGGTGGGTGAATGATACGTCCATTTTTCATCATGTTTTCATGTTGATATTTATCGCTTCTTTGGCTGTTATTTCACTTCACGGTACTATTCTTATGTCTTCTCTTTTTTTGCAAGGTTTACATGAAGAGGGAGAATGCCGGCAACTAGAATTCTGGCCTGAAAGTGGAGCAAAGTTGAGATACCTATTCTGCGCAACTCCAAACGCCGTAAAAATCAACGAGGATTTTTTTTCCCGATTTATCAAAAATACTGGGCCGAAGAAGTGCCAGAGGGGGTGTGCAGGTGGCCATAAGCCTGCACGGCGCGGCCATCCCCCAGGCCGCGCCATGAGGGCTTGTGCGTAGCCTGCAGGCCCACTTGGCCCCCTCTTTTGCTATATGAAGGGTTTCGTCCAGGCAAAAAAATCAAGGAGGAGCTTTTTCGTGGATTCGCCGCCGCCACGAGGCGGAACTTGAGCACAACCAATCTAGAGCTCCGGCAGGACGATCCTGCCCGGGGAAACTTCCCTCCCGGAGGGGGAAATCGTCGCCATCGTCATCACCAACACTCCTCTCATCGGAGAGGACTCGTCAACATCAACATCTTCATCAGCACCATCTCATCTCCAAACCCTACTTCATCACTTGTAACCAATCTCCATCTCGCAGCTCCGATTGATACTTGTAAGGTTGCTAGTAGTGTTGATTACTTTTTGTAGTTGATGCTAGTTGGATTATTTGGTGGAAGAGTTTATGTTCAGATCCTTGATGCTACTCATTACCTCTCTGGTCATGAATATGATTATGCTTTGTGAGTAGTTACTTTTGTTCCTGAGGACATGGGATAAGTCATGCTAATAGTAGTCATGTGAATTTGGTATTTGTTCGGTAATTTGATATGTTGTATGTTGTTTTTCCTCTAGTGGTGTTATGTGAACGTTGACTACATAACACTTCACCATTATTTGGGCCTAGAGGAAGGCATTGGGAAGTAGTAATTAGATGATGGGTTGCTCGAGTGACAGAAGCTTAAACCCTAGTTTATGCGTTGCTTCGTAAGGGGCTGATTTGGATCCACTAGTTTAATGCTATGGTTAGACTTTGTCTTAATTCTTCTTTCGTAGTTGCGGATGCTTGCGAGAGGGGTTAATCATAAGTGGGATGCTTGTCCAAGTAAGGGTAGTACCCAAGCGCCGGTCCACCCACATATCAAACTATCAAAGTAACGAACGTGAATCATATGAACATGATGAAACTAGCATGACAGAAATTCCCGTGTGTCCTCGGGAGCGTTTTTCCTCCTATAAGACTTTCTCCATGCTTGTCCCGTGCTACAAAAGGGATTGGGCCACTTTGCTGCACCGTTTCTACTTTTGTTACTTGTTGCTTGCTATGAATCATCTCACCACACAATCACTTGTTACCGACAATTTCAGTGCCTGTAGATTTTACCTTGCTGAAAACCACTTGTCAGATCCTTCTGCTCCTCGTTGGGTTCAACACTCTTACTTATCGAAAGGACTATGATTGATCCCCTATACTTGTGGGTCATCAGTGAACGAATTACTGTCGAGCAATTGATAGAACCGCGCAAAGTCATGATGATATCTAAGCAATGATCATACATATAGGCATCACGTCCGATACAAGTAGACCGATACTGTCTGCATCTACTACTATTACTCCACACATCGACCGCTATCCAGCATGCTTCTAGTGTATTGAGTTCATGACGAACAGAGTAACACCTTAAGCAAGATGACATGATGTAGAGGGATAAATTCATGCAATAGATATAAACCCCATCTTTTTACCCGTGATGGCAACAACACGATGCGTACCTCACTGCCCCTTCTGTCAGTAGGAGAGGTCACCGCACGGTATGAACCCAAAACCAAGCACTTCTCCCATTGCAAGAATCATAGATCAAGTTGGCCAAACAAAACCCACAACTCGAAGAGAATTACAAGGATATGAAATCATGCATATAAGAGATTAGAAGAAACTCAAATAAGATTCATAGATAATCTGATCATAAATCCAGATTTCATCAGATCTCGACAAACACACCGCAAAATAAGATTACATCGGATAGATCTCCATGAAGATAATGGATAACTTTGTATTGAAGATCCAAGAGAGAGAAGAAGCAATCTAGCTACTAGCTATGGACCCGAAGGTCTATGATGAACTACTCACGCATCATCGGAGAGGCAATGGTGTTGATAAAGAAGCCCTCCGTATCTAAATCCCCCCTCCGGCAGGGCACCAGAACGTGCCCCAGATGGGATCTTGCGAAGACAGAAGATTGCGGCGGCGGAAAAGTATTTTCGTGGATCTCTCGCGTAGTTTTGGATTTCTCAGGAATTTATAGGCGGAAGAGGTAGGGTAGACGAGCCACACGGGGCCCACAAGCCTACTAGGCGCGGGCCCCCTGGTCGCGCCTAGGGGGCTTGTGGCCTCCCTTGGTGGCTTCTGCCTTGGTTCTCATGCCCCCTGCGTATCTTCTGTTCCGGAAAATATATTTTCGGAGGTTTTATTCCGTTTGGACTCCGTTTAATATTCTCCTCTGAAAAGGGTCAAAAATAAGAAAAAATAGGAACTGACACTTGGCACTGAGTTAATAAGTTAGTACAAAAAAGATATAAAAGGCATGCAAAACATCCAAAGTTTGACAAGATAATAGCATGGAACCATCAAAAATTATAGATACATTGGAGACGTATCAAGCATCCCCAAGCTTAACTCCTTCTTGTTCTCGAGTAGGGAAGTGATAAAGACTGAATTTTTGATGTGGAATGCTGCCTAGCATATTTGTCCTTTGTAAGTTCTTTCACGTGACATGAATGTTCAGATCCGTAGGATTCAAAACAATAGTTTGCTATTGACATGTAAACAATAATACTTAAAGCAAATTAGCAAGGTAATCATGAACTTTTGAAATAACAAGGCCAAAGAAAGTTACCTAGAAAATAATATAGTCTCGCTATGCTTCATCATCCCCACACAACTAATTTAAATCATGCACAACCCCGGTATTGGCCAAGTAATTGTTTTCGCACTCTTACTTTCTCAAAGCTTTTTCAACTCTCACGCAATACATGAGCGTGAGCCATGGATATAGCACTATAGGTGGAATAGAGTGTGGTGGAGGTTGTGAGACAAAAAGGAGGAGATGGTCACATTGACTAGACGTATCAGAGGGCTATGGAGATGCCCATTAATAGATATCAATGTGAAAGAGTAGGGATTACCATGCAATGGATGCACTTAGAGCTATAAGTGTGTGAAAGCTTAAAAGGAGAACTAGTGGGTGTGCATCCAACTTGCTTGCTCACGAAGACCTAGGGCAATTTTGAGGAAGCCCGTCATTGGAATATACAAGCCAGGTTATATAATGAAGATTCCCACTAGCATATGGTGGTGACAAACAAGAGACTCTCAATCATGAAGAACATGGTGCTATTATGAAGCACAAGTGTGGAAAAGATAGTAGCATTGTCCCTTCTCTTTTTTTCTCTTTTTTTTGTTTGGGCTCTTTGGCCTCTTTCCAAATCTCTCTTTTTTTGTGGGCAACTTTGGCCTCTTTTTTTTTATTTCCTCACATGGGACAATGCTCTAATAATGATGATCATCACACTTTTATTTACTCACAACTCAATACTTAGAGCAATGAAGACTCTATAGGAAATGCCTCCGGCAGAGTACCGGGATGTGCAACGATCTAGCTTGGCGCATGACGTTGAAACATCTCTCTAGTTATCTTACGATCATGCACTGGCAATATGAAAGTGACGACACATGTCATGAGACGGAATGGTGGGAGTTGCATGGCAATATATCTCGGAATGGCTATGAAAATGCCATAGTAGGTAGGTATGGTGGCAGTTTTGAGGAAGGCATATGGTGGGTTTGTGCATGGCAAAAGTTACGCGACACTAGAGAGGCTAGAAATGGTGAAATGTGAAAGTGCATCTATACCATGGACTCACATTAGTCATGAAGAACTCACATACTTATTGCGAAAGTTTTTATTAGTAATCGAAACAAAGTGCTAAACGCATACTCCTAGGGAAGGGTTGGTAGGTGTTAACCATCGCGCGATCCCGACCGCAACACAAAGGATGACAATCAATAGATCAATTATGCTCCGACTTCCTAACATAGCAGTTCACCATACGTGCATGTTACGGGAATCACTAACTTCAACACAAGTATTTCTAGATTCACAACACCCTACTAACATAACTCTTAATATTACCAAATCCATGTCTCAAAACTATTTGACAGGAATCAAACTTCTCTTTCTAATCAATGCACATGAAGATGGAAGTTTTATTGTATCCTCTTTGGGTACCTATCACCTTTGGGACTACTTTCATAGCACAATCCAACTACCAAGTTACTCAGAGAGATCACTCTCAAAAAGATATAAGTGAAGATCGTGAGTTCTTGTTTCTCCAAAATATAACACTGTCGTGCTCTAAAAGATCTAAGTGAAGCACTTAGAGCAAAATTATCTAGCTCAAAAGATATAAGTGAAGCACATGTGAGCTAAATTGCCTAACTCAAAAGATATAAGCGAAGATCAAAGAGTATTCTAGCAAATTCACGATGAGTGCATGTCTCTCTCAAAAGGAAAAGACTCCTACGATACAAGACGCTCCAAGCAAAACACATATCATGTGGTGAATAAAAATATAGCTCCAAGTAATGTTACCGATGGAGTGAAGACGAAAGAGGGGATGCCTTCCCGGGGCATCCCCAAGATTAGGCTTTTTGATGTCCTTGAATTTGGCTTGGGATGCCTTGGGCATCCCCAAGCTTGAGCTCTTTCCACTCTTTATTCCCTTGTCCATGAGAACATCACCCAAAATTTGAAAACTTCACAACACAAAACTTAAACAGAAACTCGTGATAACATTAGCATAAGAAAACAAACTACCACCTCTTGAGGTACTGTAGCAAACTTGATTTCTATTTATATTGGTGTTAGATTACTGTATTCTCACTTTTCCATGGCTAATACCCCCGATACTATCCATAGTTTCATCAAAATAAGCAACCAACACAACAAAAACAGAATTTGTCAAAAACAGACCAGTCTGTAGCAATCTGTATACTTCGTATACTTATGGTATCTCAAAAATTCTGAACAATTACGACAGTTTGGGCAATTGGTGTATCAACCAGCAGCAAAACGAATCAACTCAAAAGCTCTTTCTTAATAAAAATGAAAAATAATTTCATGAGCGAAAAGTTTATGTCTTTTTCCAGCAGGATCAAACAACCATCACCAAACTAGTCATAAAGGTTTTACTTGGCTCAAACACAAAAAGAAACACAAAAGACACAATCATAACAGAATTATGATGGTGTGGATGCAACAAAACAGGAAGCAAAAGGCAAATATAGGTTCATTGGGTTGCCTCCCAAAAGGGGCTATTGTTTAACGCCCTTAGCTAGGCATTGATAATTCAATGATGCTCACATAAAAGATAGCAATCAGACACGAAGAGAGCATCATGAAACATTGACAAACATATCTAAGTCTAACATACTTCCTATGCATAGGTATTTTATAGGAAAACAGATTGTCAAGACAACCAATAGTTACCATATGCAAGGAAGAAGAAAGAGACAATATCAATCTCAACAAAACGAGAGGTAATTTGGTAACATGAAAGTTTCTACCACAATATTTTCCTCTCTCGTAGCAATTACATGTGGGATCATATTCAAATTCAACAATATAACTATCACATAGGATATTCTTTTCATGATCCACATGCATGCAAAGTTGACGCTCTTCAAAAATAGTGGGATTATCATAAACTAAATTCATGAATTCTCCAATCCCACTTTCCATATTATTGCAAATATCATAATCATCATGAGACTTAAACAAATTTTCAAGATCATAAGAAAAATTGTCACCCCAATCACGATCATTGCAACAAGTAGTGGACATAGCAAAACTAGCATCCCCAAGCTTAGGGTTTTGCATATTTTTAGCATTATTGCCATTAATAGAATTCATAGTGAAACCATTGCAATCATGCTTTTCTCTCAAGGAGCCCTCGTGAATCACTTCATAAATTTCTTCAACACGATTTTTAGATTCACGCATCTCAAGCAAAACTCCATAGAGAAAGTCAAGTGCACTCAACTCACTAGCAATTGGATCAACATAATTGGATCTCTTAAAGAGATTAGCAAGTGGATGAGGATCCATATCAATAGATTTTCAGCAAGCGAAGATGCAAGCATATTGAAGGCACATAGCACACAAGCAAAGGAAAGGCAAACGAAAAAGGCAAATATTTTTGTAAATTTTTGTTTTTCAGAAGTGGGGGAGAGGAAAACGAGAGACAAAAAAGTAAATGCAAGAGATGAGTTTGTGACACTTACTTGGATAAGCTTCACTTAGAATAATCCCCGGTGCGAGAGATTGACACGTTGACGGGAGACTATTCTTGACTTGATCCTCCCCGGCAACGGCGCCAGAAATTCTTCTTGCTACCTCTTGAGCTTGCGTTGGTTTTTCCCTTTAAGAGGAAAGGGTGATGCACCACAATAGCAGTAAGTATTTCCCTCAGTTTGAGAACCAAGGTATCAATCCAGTAGGAGAATCAAGCCAAGTGTCCAGAGTACCTGCGCAAACACAAACGAGCTTGCACCCAACGCTATAAAGGGGTTGTCAATCCCTTCAAGATTGATTGCAAAGTGAGATCTAAAGGTGAAAATTGCAACGAAGTAAAAGTGTAAGGCTGGAAATATGATGTGAAGTAGACCCTAGGGCCATAGTGTTCACTAGAGGCTTCTCTCAAAATAGAAAATATTACGGTGGGTGAACGAATTACTGTCGAGCAATTGATAGAACCGCGCAAAGTCATGATGATATCTAAGGCAATGATCATACATATAGGCATCACGTCCGAGACAAGTAGACTGATACTGTCTGCATATACTACTATTACTCCACACATCGACCGCTATCCAGCATGCATCTAGTGTATTGAGTTCATGAAGAACAGAGTAACGCCTTAAGCAAGATGACATGATGTAGAGGGATAAATTCATGCAATAGATATAAACCCCATCTTTTTACCCTTGATGGCAACAACACAATGTGTGCCTCGCTGCCCCTTCTGTCACTGGGAGAGGTCACCGCACGGTATGAATCCAAAACCAAGCACTTCTCCCATTGCAGGAATCATAGATCAAGTTGGCCAAACAAAACCCACAACTCGAAGAGAATTACAAGGATATGAAATCATGCATATAAGATATTAGAAGAAACTCAAATAAGATTCATAGATAATCTAATCATAAATCCACAATTCATCAGATCTCGACAAACACACCACGAAAGAAGATTACATCGGATAGATCTCCATGAAGCTAATGGAGAACTTTGTATTGAAGATCCAAGAGAGAGAGAAGAAGCCATCTAGCTACTAGCTATGGACCCGAAGGTCTATGGTGAACTACTCACGCATCATCGGAGAGGCAATGGTGTTGATGAAGAAGCCCTCCGTATCCGAATCCCCCCTCTGGCAGGGCACCAGAACGTTCCCCAGATGGGATCTTGTGGAGACAGAAGCTTGCGGCGGCAGAAAAGTATTTTCATGGATCTCTCGCGTAGTTTTGGATTTTTCGAGAATTTATAGGCGGAAGAGATAGGATAGACGAGCACGGGGGAACCACAAGCCTGCTAGGTGCGGGGCCACTCTGGCCGCACCTAGGGGGCTTGTGGCCTCCCCTGGTGGCCTCTGCCTTGGTTCTCACGCCCCCTGTGTATCATCTGTTCCGAAAAAAATCTTTTCGGAGGTTTTATTCCGTTTGGACTCCATTTAATATTCTCCTCTGAAAAGGGTCAAAAACACACAAAAAACAGGAACATGCACTTGGCACTCAGCTAATTAGTTAGTCCCAAAAAAGATATAAAAGGCATACAAAACATCCAAAGTTTGACAAGATAATAGCATGGAACCATCAAAAATTATAGATACGTTGGAGACGTATCAGTCATTATACTTGTCGCGGTGGTCACTTTTGTCCACATAGTTAGAAACACCCAAAATATGATCATCAAACTTGTTCGGGGTTCCCATACGATCCATTATACGTTTTTATCTACATACACGCTGATTTGGCGGTTGATCGCATCTCCAACCGATCAAACCCCTTCAATATGCGTCTAAACCTAGGGTTTTCCTGCAATAGCCAAAGATAATCAACCCCCCACTCACCTGGTCGGACAAGCGGACTGTGTTTGTGGTCAAGGATGCCACCGCCCACGTGGCTGCCGAGGTGGCCCCGGAGGCGAGCGGGGAGAGCGAAGGGGCGACGAGGGCATCGCCCGCGCCGGTAAGGAGCCAGCGGAGTAGGTGTTGGAGAACGTTGCATGGGAAACAAAAACATTCCTATGCACACGAAGACCTATCATGGTGATGATCATCTACGAGAGGGAGATCAGATCCACATACCCTTGTAGATCGCTAAGCGGAAGCGTTAATAAACGCGGTTGATGTAGTGGTACGTCTTCACGATCCGTCCCACGAACCGTCCCACGATCCGTCCCGCGAACCGTCTCACGATCCGTTCCACGATCCGTCCCGATCAAGTGCCGAACGAACGACACCTCCGCGTTCCACACACGTACAACCCGATGACGATCTCCGCCTTCTTGATCCAGCAAGAGAGACGAGTTCCCTGGCAGCGTGACGGCGCTCTGGTGGTGGTGGTGATCTTATTCGTGCAGGGCTCCGCCCGAGCTCCGCAGAAAACCGATCTAGAGGAAGAACTACGATCTAGAGGAGAGGGCAGCACGTGGCAAAGTTGTGTCTCAAAAAGCTCTAAACCTCTAGTATATATAGGAGGAGGGAGGAGGCAACCTTGGCACCACAAGGGAATCTCCCTTGGGTCGGCCGAAGTGGAGGAGGGAGGAGTCCTCCTCCAATCCCACTTGGATTAGGACTCCTTCCTCAATTTCCCACCTCTTTTGGATTTTCCACTTTTTCCTCATGGGCTTTCCTTGGATGACTTTGTTAGCCCATTATGCCTTATTGCGCATCCAATAAACCCATGTGGACCCCTTGGGGCGTGGTTGGCCCACCCAGTGGGCCCCCGGAACCCATTCGTCACTGCCGGTACAGTGCCGGCAATGCCCAAAAACCTTCCGGAATCCAAATAGCAACTTCCTATATATCAATCTTCGTTTCCGGACCATTCCGGAACCCCACGTGACGTACGAGATCTCATCCGGGACTCTGAACAAAACTTCGGTCACCAACACATATAACTCAACTATACCGAAACGTCACCGAACCTTAAGTGTGCAGACCCTGGGGCTTCGAGAACTATGCAGACCTGACGTGAGACACTCTCCGGTCAATAACCAACAACGGGACCTAGATGTTCATATTGGCTCCTACATATTCTACGAAGATCTCTATCGGTTGAACCTTTATGTCAAGGATTCATATAATCCCGTATACTATTCCCTTTGTCCTTCGGTATGTTACTCGCCCGAGATTCGATCGTCGGTATCCCCATACCTAGTTCAATCTCGTTACCGGTAAGTCTCTTTACTCGTTACGTAATACAAGATCCCGTAACTAACTACTTAGTTATATTGCTTGCAAGGCTTGTTATGATGTTGTATTATCGAGTGGGCCCCGAGATACCTCTTCGTTACACGGAGTGGCAAATCCCAGTCTTGATCCATGCCAACCCAACAGACACCTTTGGAGATACCTGTAGAGCACCTTTATAGTCACCCAGTTACGTTGCGACGTTTGATAACCCACAAGGTATTCCTCCGATGTCCGGGAGTTGCATGATCTCATGGTCATAGGAACATATACATTGGCATGCAGAAAACAGTAGCAATAAACTAACACGATCATACGCTACGTTTATAGTTCGGGTCTTGTCCATCACATCATTCTCCTAATGATGTGATCCCGTCATCAAGTGACAACACTTGTCTATGGTTAGGAAACCTTAACCATCTTTGATCAACGAGCTAGTCAACTAGAGACTTACTAGGGACTGTGTTTTGTCTATGTATCCACACATGTATTTGTTTTTCCAATCAATACAATTATAGCATGGATAATAAACGATTATCACGAACAAAGAAATATAATAATAACTAATTTATTATTGCCTCTAGGGCATATTTCCAACAATAGGGTGCCGGTGCAGACCTCCAGCTTCACCAAGGAGGAAGTGAACGCGATTCTGATCCAGTGCGGTCGACTTAGTCGCAGCCCGTGGGCGCCGGGTAAGGCGACTGCATCGGGCGAGAGCTAAGGGGGGCACCAAAGGTACTTTGGATCTAAGAGGAGCTATGACCTCGATCGGAGCGGAGGGGTGGGGGTGTCGACGACCAGTGCGCCCGGGACAGGCTCAGCGACGCGGCCGCATCGAGGCCCTCGCCGACCGTGATAGGTTCGAGGCCCTCGTCGACCGAGACAGGTTTCTATCTCTGGCGATTTTGCAAAAAAAACTCGGTTTCCACGCGTATTGAAGGGGTCCGACCGAGTAAAAATGACTTGGCAGTCAATACACACGTGAACGGGTCAATCAACCGCCAAATACCGACTTACCGCTATCATTTTGGGGATACGCATTAGAAACTACAGCATTCACTTTAAATAGGGCACCGTCTAAATCCGTTGAGACGACACCGTATGAACTATGGTTTGGCAAGAAACCTAAGCTGTCATTTCTTAAAGTTTGGGGTTGCGATGCTTATGTGAAGAATCTTCAACCAGAGAAGCTCGAACCCAAAGCGGAGAAATGCGTATTCATAGGATACCCTAAGGAAACTATTGGGTATACATTCTATCTTAGATCCGAAGGTAAAACCTTTGTTGCCAAGAACGGATCCTTTCTAGAGAAAGAGTTTCTCTCGAAAGAAGTAAGTGGGAGGAAAGTAGAACTTGACGAGGTAATTACACCCCCTCTCGAACCGGAGAGTAGCGCAGCGCGGGAATTTGTTCCTGTGGTGCCTACGCCAACTGAAGAGGAAGTTAATGATGATGCTCATGAAGCTTCGGATCAAGTTGCTACTAAACCACGAAGGTCCACAAGGGTACGCTCCGCACTAGAGTGGTACGGCAGCCCTGTGATGGAAATCATGTTGTTATACAATGGTGAACCTTCGAACTATGAAGAAGCAATGGCGGGCCCGGATTCCAGCAAATGGCTTGAGGCTATGAAATCCGAGATAGGATCCATGTATGAGAACAAAGTATGGACTTTGGTGGACTTGCCCGATGATCGGCGAGCCATAGAAAATAAATGGATCTTCAAGAAGAAGACCGATGCAAACGGAAATGTGACCGTTAATAAGGCTCGACTTGTCGCAAAGGGTTTTCGACAAATTCAAGGAGTTGACTACGAAGAGACTTTCTCTCCCGTAGCGAAGCTGAAGTCAGTCCGAATCATGTTAGCAATTGCCGCTTTTCATGATTATGAAATTTGGCAAATGGACGTCAAAACAGCATTCCTTAACGGGAATCTTAAGGAAGAGTTGTATATGATGCAACCAGAAGGTTTTGTCGACCCTAAGGGTGCTAACAAAGTGTGCAAGCTCCAGTGCTCCATCTATGGGCTGGTGCAAGCATCTCAGAGTTGGAACATTCGCTTTAATAAGGTGATTAAAGCGTTTGGGTTCATACAGGTCTATGGAGAAGCCTGTCTGTACAAGAAAGTGAGTGGGAGCTCTGTAGCTTTCCTCATACTGTATGTGGATGACATATTATTGATGGGGAATAATATAGAGATGTTGGAGAGCATAAAGGCCTATTTGAACAAGAGTTTTTCGATGAAGGACCTTGGAGAAGCTGCATACATATTAGGCATCAAGATCTATAGAGATAGACCGAGACGCCTCATAGGTCTTTTGCAAAGTACATACCTTGACAAGATATTGAAGAAGTTCAATATGGAAAACTCAAAGAAGGGGTTCTTGCCAGTTTTGCAAGGTATGAGATTGAGTAAGACTCAGTCACCGACCACGACAGCAGATAGAGAGAAGATGAGTATTGTCCCCTACGCTTCAGCCGTAGGCTCTCTAATGTATGCCATGATGTGTACATGTGAAGCGGAGTACATAGCTGCTTCAGAAGCGGCTCATGAAGGAATTTGGATGAAGGAGCTCATCACCGACCTTGGAGTGGTTCCAAGCACGCCGGGTCCAATGACACTCTTCTGTGATAACACTGGGGCCATTGCCATAGCCAAGGAGCCCAGGTTTCACCGGAAGACCAAGCACATCAAACACCGCTACAACTCCATCCAGGACCATGTCCAGAGTGGAGTAATAGATATTTGTAAAGTACACACGGATCTGAATGTTGCAGAACCGTTGACTAAACCTCTTCCTCGAGCAGAACATGATCAACACCATAATGCTATGGGTGTTCGATACATCACAATGTAACTAGATTATTGACTCTAGTGCAAGTGGGAGACTGTTGGAAATATGCCCTAGAGGCAATAATAAAATGGTTATTATCATATTTCCTTGTTCATGATAATTGTCTATTGTTCATGCTATAATTGTATTAAAAGGAAACAGTAATACATGTGTGAATAAATAGATCACAATGTGTCCCTAGCAAGCCTCTAGTTGGCTAGCTCGTTAATCAATAGATGATCATGGTTTCCTGATCATGGGCATTAGATGTCATTGATAACGGGATCACATCATTGGGAGAATGATGTGATGGACAAGACCCAATCCTAAGCATATCATTAGATCGTATTGTTCGTATGCTAAAGCTTTTCTAATGTCAAGTGTCTTTTCCTTCGACCGTGAGATTGTGCAACTCCCGGATACCGTAGGAGTGCTTTGGGTGTATCAAATGTCACAACATAACTGGGTGACTATAAAGGTGCACTACGGGTACCTCTGAAGGTGTCTGTTGGGTTGGAACTAATCGAGATCGGGATTTGTCACTTCATGTGACGGAGAGGTATCACTGGGCCCACTTGGTAGAACATCATCATGAGCTCAATGTGATTAAGAAGTTAGTCACAGGATGACGTGCTACGGAACGAGTAAAGAGACTTACCGGTAACGAGATTGAACAAGGTATAGGTATACCGACGATCGAATCTCGGGCAAGTTTTATACCGATAGACAAAGGGAATTGTATACGGGATTGATTGAATCCTTGACATCGTGGTTCATCCGATGAGATAATTGTGTAACATGTGGGAGCCACCATGGGTATCCAGATCCCGCTGATGGTTATTGGCCGGAGAGCGTCTCGGTCATGTCTGCATGTTTCCCCAACCCGTAGGGTCTACACACTTAAGGTTCGATGACGCTAGGGTTATAGGGAAATGTTATACGAGGTTACCGAAAGTTGTTTGTAGTCCCGTATGAGATCCTGGACGTCACGAGGAGCTCCGGAATGGTCCGAAGGTAAAGATTGATATATAGGATGGATGGTTTTGGACGCTGGAAATGTTTCTGGCGTCACCGATAGCATACCGGGACCCTCGGAACCACCAGAAATGGTCCCGGGGGTCCACCGGGAGGGGCCACCAGCCCCAAGAGGTAGCATGGGCCAAAAGGTGGAGGGCAACCAGCCCAAAGTGGGCTGGTGCGCCTCCCACAAAGGGCCCCAAGGAGCAAGAGGTGGAGAGGGGGGGCACCCTAGGCGCTGGTGGGCCTAAGGCTCACCTAGGGGTGCGCCACCCCTCCCCCTGCCATGGCCGCCGCACCTCCCATCTGGGGGGGGGGGCTGCCGCACCACCTAGGGTGGGAACCCTAGGGGTGGCACCCCCTTACCCTCCTCCTATATATACCTAGAGGTTTGGGGCTGTTTTGCACACCGTTTCTTCTCTCCCTCGGCGCAGCCCTGCTCCTCTCCTTTCTCCTCCTCCCACGGTGCTTGGCGAAGCCCTGCCGGGAGACCTCGTCTCTCCATCGACACCACGCCGTCGTGCTGCCGAAGATATTCCCCAACCTCTCCCTCCTCCTTGCTGGATCAAGGTGCGGGAGACGTCACCGGGTTGCACGTGTGTTGAACGCGGAGGTGCCGTGGTTCGGCACTAGATGGGAATCACACCGTGATCTGGATCGCCGTGAGTACGACTCCATCAACCGCGTTCTAGCAACGCTTCCGCTTAGCGATCTTCGAAGGTATGAAGATGCACTCACCCCTCTCTCGTTGCTGGTCTCTCCATAGGAAGATCTGAATATGGCGTAGGAAAATTTTGAATTTATGCTACGTTACCCAACATGGAGATACCTGTAGAGCACCTTTATAGTCACCCAGTTACGTTGCGACGTTTGATAACCCACAAGGTATTCCTCCAGTGTTCGGGAGTTGCATGATCTCATGGTCATAGGAACAGATACATTGACATGCAGAAAAGTGTTGGGGAACGTCGCATGGGAAACAAAAATTTTCCTACGCGCACGAAGACCTATCATGGTGATGTCCATCTACGAGAGGGGATGAGTGATCTACGTACCCTTGTAGATCGTACAGCAGAAGCGTTAGAGAACGCGGTTGATGTAGTGGAACGTCCTCACGTCCCTCGATCCGCCCCGCGAACAATCCCGCGATCAGTCCCACGATCTAGTACCGAACGGACGGCACCTCCGCGTTCAGCACACGTACAGCTCGACGATGATCTCGGCCTTCTTGATCCAGCAAGAGAGACGGAGAGGTAGAAGAGTTCTCCGGCAGCGTGACGGCGCTCCGGAGGTTGGTGATGATCTTGTCTCAGCAGGGCTCCGCCCGAGCTCCGCAGAAACGCGATCTAGAGGAAAAACTATGGAGGTATGTGGTCGGGCAGCTGTGAGAAAGTCGTCTCAAATCAGCCCTAAAACCTCCGTATATATAGGTGGGAGGGAGGGGAGGAGGCAGCCTCAAAACCTAAAGGTTTGGCCGAAATTGGAGGTGGAGGAGTCCTACTCCAATCCTACTTGGAGTAGGATTCCACCTTCCCACTTGGAAACTCTTTCCACCTTGTGTTTTTTCCTTCTCAAACCTTATGGGCCTTAGTGGGAACTTATTCCAGCCCACTAGGGGCTGGTTTATCTCTTCCCATAGCCCATGAGACCCCTTGGGGCGTGACACCCCTCCCGATGGTCCCCGGCACCCCTCCCGGCACTCCCGGTACACTACCGATGAGCCCGAAACTTTTCCGGTAATGCACGAAAACCTTCCGGTAACCAAATGAGGTCATCCTATATATCAATCTTCGTTTCCGGACCATTCCGGAAACCCTCGTGACGTCCGTGATCTCATCCGGGACTCCGAACAACATTCGGTAACCAACCATATAACTCAAATACGCATAAAACAACGTCGAACCTTAAGTGTGCAGACCCTGCGGGTTCGAGAACTATGTAGACATGACCCGAGAGACTCCTCGGTCAATATCCAATAGCGGGACCTGGATGCCCATATTGGATCCTACACATTCTACGAAGATCTTATCGTTTGAACCTCAGTGTCAAGGATTCGTGTAATCCCGTATGTCATTCCCTTTGTCCTTCGGTATGTTACTTGCCCGAGATTCGATCGTCAGTATCCGCATACCTATTTCAATCTCGTTCACCGGCAAGTCTCTTTACTCGTTCCGTAATACAAGATCCCGCAACTTACACTAAGTTACATTGCTTGCAAGGCTTGTGTGTGATGTTGTATTACCGAGTGGGCCCCGAGATACCTCCCCGTCACACGGAGTGACAAATCCCAGTCTCGATCTATACTAACTCAACGAACACCTTCGGAGATACCTGTAGAGCATCTTTATAGTCACCCAGTTACGTTGCGACGTTTGATACACACAAAGCATTCCTCCGGTGTCCGTGAGTTATATGATCTCATGGTCATAGGAACAAATACTTGACACGCAGAAAACAGTAGCAACAAAATGACACGATCAACATGCTACGTCTATTAGTTTGGGTCTAGTCCATCACATGATTCTCCTAATGATGTGATCCCGTTATCAAGTGACAACACTTGCCTATGGCCAGGAAACCTTGACCATCTTTGATCAACGAGCTAGTCAACTAGAGGCTTACTAGGGACAGTGTTTTGTCTATGTATCCACACAAGTATTGTGTTTCCAATCAATACAATTATAGCATGGATAATAAACGATTATCATGAACTAAGAAATATAATAATAACTAATTTATTATTGCCTCTAGGGCATATTTCCAACAGTCTCCCACTTGCACTAGAGTCAATAATCTAGTTCACATCACCATGTGATTCCAACGAATCCAACACCCATATAGTTATGGGGTCTGATCACGTCTTGCTTGTGAGAGAGGTTTTAGTCGACGGTTCTGAAACTTTCAGATTCGTGCGTTCTTTACAAATCTTTATGTCATCTTGTAGATGCTGCTACTACGTGCTATTCGGAAATGCTCCAAATATCTACTCTACTATACGAATCCGTTTCACTACTCATAGTTATCCGGATTAGTGTCAAAGCTTGCATTGACGTAACCCTTTACGACAAACTCTTTAACCACCTCCATAATCGAGAAAAATTCCTTAGTCCATTTGTTACTAAGGATAAATTTTTGACCGCTGCTAGCGATTCAATCATGGATCACTCTCTGTACCTCTCAACAGACTTTGAGTCAAGGCACACATCAGGTGCGGTACACAGCATGGCATACTTTAGATTCTACGGCTAAGGCATAGAAGACGATCTTCGTCTATTCTCTTTATTCTGCCGTGGTCGGGTTTTGAGTCTTACTCAAATTCACACCTCACAACGCAACCAAGAACTCCTTCTTTGCTGGTCTATTTTGAACTCTTTCAAAAACTTGTCAAGGCATGCATCTTGTTGAAAACTTCTATTAAGCGCTTTCGATCTATCTCCATAGATCTTTGATGCTCAACCTTCAAGTAGCATAATCCAGGTACTCCTTTGAAAACTTATTTCAAACAACCTTGTATGCTCTACAGAAATTCTACATTACTTCTGATCCACAATATGTCAACCACATATACCTATCAGAAATTCTATAGTGCTCCCACTCACTTCTTTGGAAATACAAGTTTCTCATAAACCTTGTACACACCCAAAATCTTTGATCATCTCATCAAAGTGCTTATTCCAACTCCGAGATGCTTGCACCAGTCCATTGAAGGATCACTGGAGCTTGCATACTTGCTAGTATCTTTAGGATCGACAAAACCTTCTGGTTGTATCACATACAATGTTTGCTCAAGGAAACCGTCGAGGAAACAATGTTTTGACATCCTACGTGCAATATTTCATAAATAATGCATCAACAACTAACATAATTCTAACAGACTTTTAGCATCGCTACGAGTGAGAAAGTCTCATCATAGTCAACTGTTTGATCTTATCGAAAACATCTTTGCGACAAGTCGAGCTTTTCTTAATAGTGACTTATCACCATCATCGTCTGTCTTCTTTTAAAGATCCATTTTTACTCAATAGTCCTATGACCATCAAGTAGTTCTACCAAAGTCTACACTTTGTTTTCACACATGGATCCTCTCTCGGATTTCATGGCTTCCAGCCATTTGTCGGAATCTGGGCCCACCATCGCTTTCTCCATAACTCGTAGGTTCACTGTTGCTCAACAACATGACCTCCAAGACAGGATTACCGTACTACTCTGCAGCAGTACGCGACCTTGTCGACCTACGAGGTTTGTAGTAACTTGATTCGAAGCTCAATGATCATCATCATCAGCTTCCACTTCAATTGGTGTAGGCGCCACATGAACAACTTCCTGCGCCCTGCTACACACTGGTTGAAGTGATGGTTCAATAACCTCATGAAGTTCTACTACCCTCCCACTCAATTCTTTCGAGAGAAACCTTTCCTCGAGAAAGGATCCGTTTCTAGAAACAAACACTTTGCTTTCGGATCTGAGATAGGAGATGTACCCAACTGTTTTGGATATCCTATGAAGATGCATTTATCCGCTTTGGGTTCGAGCTTATCAGACTGAAACTTTTTCACATAAGTGTCGAAACCCCAAACTTTCAAGAAACGACAGTTTAGATTTCTCTAAACCTCAGTCTATACTGTGTCATCTCAACGGAAATACGCGGTGCCCTATTTAAAGTGAGTGCGGTTGTCTCTAATGCATAACCCATAAACGATAGTGGTAATTCGATAAGAGACATCATAGTATGCACCATACCAAATAGTGCGTGGCTATGACGTTCAGACACATCATCACACTATGATGTTCCAGGTGGCATGAACTGCGAAACAATTTCCACATTGTCTTAACTGCGTACCAAAACTCGTAACTCAGATATTCATTTCCATGATCATATCGTAGACAGTTTATCCTCTTGTTACGACGAACTTCACTCTGAAACGGAATTGAACTTTTCAACATTTCAGACTTGTGATTCATTAAGTAAATACTCCTGTATCTACTCAAATCGTCAGTGAAGTAAGAACATAATGATATCCACTGCGTGCCTCAGCACCCATTGGACTGCATACATCAAAATGCATCACTTCCAACAAGTTACTATCTTATTTCATCTCAATGAAAACAAGGCCTTGCTCATGTGGTATGATTTGCATGTCACTAGTGATTCGAAATCAGGTGAGTACAAAGATCCATCAGCATGGAGCCTCTTCATGCAATTTATACTAACATGACTCAAGCGGCAGTGCCACAAGTAAGTGGTACTATCATCATCAACTCGTATCTTTTGGCACCAATATCATGAACATGTGTAACACTACGATCGAGATTCAATAAACCATTGAAGGTGATTATTCAAGAAAATAGAGTAACCATTATTCTCTTTAAATGAATAATCGTATTGCAATAAACACGATCCAATCATGTTCATGCTTAACGCAAGCACCAAATAACAATTATTTAGGTTTAACACCAATCCCGATGGCAGAGGGAGCGTGCGACGTTTGATCATATCAATCTTGGAAACACTTCCAACACGTATCGTCACCTCGCCTTTAGCTAGTCTCCGTTTATGCCGTAGCTTTCATTTCGCGTCACTAATCACTTAGCAACCGAACCGGTATCCAATACCCTCGTGCTACTAGGAGTACTAGTAAAGTACACATCAACATCATGTATATCAAATACACTTCTTTCGACTTTTGCCAGCCTTCTTATCTACCAAGTATCTTGAGTTGCTCCGCCTCAGTGATTGTTCCCCTCATTACAGAAGCACTTAGTCTCGGGTTTGGGTTTAATCTTGGGTCTCTTCATTAGTGCAGCAACTGTTTTGCCGTTTCACGAAGTATCCCTTCTAGCCCTTGCCTTTCTTGAAACTTAGTGGTTTTACAAACCATCAACTATTGATGCTCTTTCTTGATTTCTACTTTCGCAGTGTCAAACATCGCGAATCGCTCAAGGATCATTGTATGTATCCTTGATATGTTATAGTTCATCACGAAGCTCTCACAGCTTGGTGGCAGTGACTTTGGAGAACTATCACTATCTCATCTGGAAGATTAACTCCCACTTGATTCAAGCGATTGTCGTACTCAGACAATCTGAGCACATGCTCAACGATTGAGCCTTTTCTCCTTTACTTTGTGGTCAAAGAATTTTGTTGGAGGTCTCGTACCTCTTAACAAGGGCACAAGCATGAAATCACAATTTCATCTCTTTAGAACATCACTTATGTTCCGTGACGTTTAAAACGTTTTCGGTGCCTTGCTTCTAAGCCATTAAGTACTTTGCACTGAACTATCGTGTAGTCATCAGAAACGTGTATGTCGGATGTTCACAGCATCCACAGACGACGCTCGAGGTGCAGCACACCGAGTGGTGCATTAAGGACATAAGCCTTCTGCGCAGCAACGAGGACAATCCTCGGTTTTACAGACTCAGTCTGCAAAGTTTGCTACTATCAATTTTCAACTAAATTTTCTCTAGGAACATAAAAAAAAGTAGAGCTATAGCGCAAGCTACATCGTAATTCGCAAAGACCATTAGACTATGTTCATGACAATTAGTTCAATTAATCATATTACTTAAGAACTCCCACTCAAAAAGTACATCTCTCTAGTCATTTGAGTGGTACATGATCCAAATCCACTATCTCAAGTCCGATCATCACGTGAGTCGAGAATAGTTTCAGTGGTAAGCATCCCTATGCTAATCATATCAACTATACGATTCATGCTCGACCTTTCGGTCTCATGTGTTCCGAGGCCATGTCTGCACATGCTAGGCTCGTCAAGCTTAACCCGAGTGTTCCGCGTGTGCAACTGTTTTGCACCCGTTGTATGTGAACGTTGAGTCTATCACACCCGATCATCACGTGGTGTCTCGAAACGAAGAACTGTCGCAACGGTGCACAGTCGGGGAGAACACAACTTCGTCTTGATATTTTAGTGAGAGATCACCTCATAATGCTACCGTCGTTCTAAGCAAAATAAGGTGCATAAAAGGATTAACATCACATGCAATTCATAAGTGACATGATATGGCCATCATCACGTGCTTCTTGATCTCCATCACCAAAGCACCGGCACGATCTTCTTGTCACCGGCGCCACACCATGATCATCCATCAACGTGTTGCCATCGTGGTTGTCGTGCTACTTATGCTATCACTACTAAAGCTACAGCCTAGCAAAATAGTAAACGCATCTGCAAGCACATATGTTAGTATAAAGACAACCCTATGGCTCCTGCCGGTTGCCGTACCATCGACGTGCAAGTCGATATTTCTATTACAACATGATCATCTCATACATCCAATATATCACATCACATCGTTGGCCACATCATATCACAATCATAGCCTGCAAAAACAAGTTAGACGTCCTCTAATTTTGTTGTTGCATGTTTTACGTGGTGACCAAGGGTATCTAGTAGGATCGCATCTTACTTACGCAAACACCACAACGGAGATATATGAGTTGCTATTTAACCTCATCCAAGGACCTCCTCGGTCAAATCCGATTCAACTAAAGTTGGAGAAATCGACACTTGCCAGTCATCTTTGAGCAAAGGGGGTTACTCGTAACGATGAAACCAGTCTCTCGTAAGCGTACGAGTAATGTCGGTCCAAGCCGCTTCAATCCAACAATACCGCGGAATCAAGAAAAGACTAAGGAGGGCAGCAAAACGCACATCACCGCCCACAAAACCTTTTGTGTTCTACTCGAGAAGACATCTACGCATGAACCTAGCTCATGATGCCGCTGTTGGGGAACGTCGCATGGGAAACAAAAATTTTCCTACGCGCACGAAGACCTATCATGGTGATGTCCATCTACGAGAGGGGATGAGTGATCTACGTACCCTTGTAGATCGTACAGCAGAAGCGTTAGAGAACGCGGTTGATGTAGTGGAACGTCCTCACGTCCCTCGATCCGCCCCGCGAACAATCCCGCGATCAGTCCCACGATCTAGTACCGAACGGACGGCACCTCCGCGTTCAGCACACGTACAGCTCGACGATGATCTCGGCCTTCTTGATCCAGCAAGAGAGACGGAGAGGTAGAAGAGTTCTCCGGCAGCGTGACGGCGCTCCGGAGGTTGGTGATGATCTTGTCTCAGCAGGGCTCCGCCCGAGCTCCGCAGAAACGCGATCTAGAGGAAAAACTATGGAGGTATGTGGTCGGGCAGCCGTGAGAAAGTCGTCTCAAATCAGCCCTAAAACCTCCGTATATATAGGTGGGAGGGAGGGGAGGAGGCAGCCTCAAAACCTAAAGGTTTGGCCGAAATTGGAGGTGGAGGAGTCCTACTCCAATCCTACTTGGAGTAGGATTCCACCTTCCCACTTGGAAACTCTTTCCACCTTGTGTTTTTTCCTTCTCAAACCTTATGGGCCTTAGTGGGAACTTATTCCAGCCCACTAGGGGCTGGTTTATCTCTTCCCATAGCCCATGAGACCCCTTGGGGCGTGACACCCCTCCCGATGGTCCCCGGCACCCCTCCCGGCACTCCCGGTACACTACCGATGAGCCCGAAACTTTTCCGGTAATGCACGAAAACCTTCCGGTAACCAAATGAGGTCATCCTATATATCAATCTTCGTTTCCGGACCATTCCGGAAACCCTCGTGACGTCCGTGATCTCATCCGGGACTCCGAACAACATTCGGTAACCAACCATATAACTCAAATACGCATAAAACAACGTCGAACCTTAAGTGTGCAGACCCTGCGGGTTCGAGAACTATGTAGACATGACCCGAGAGACTCCTCGGTCAATATCCAATAGCGGGACCTGGATGCCCATATTGGATCCTACACATTCTACGAAGATCTTATCGTTTGAACCTCAGTGTCAAGGATTCGTGTAATCCCGTATGTCATTCCCTTTGTCCTTCGGTATGTTACTTGCCCGAGATTCGATCGTCAGTATCCGCATACCTATTTCAATCTCGTTCACCGGCAAGTCTCTTTACTCGTTCCGTAATACAAGATCCCGCAACTTACACTAAGTTACATTGCTTGCAAGGCTTGTGTGTGATGTTGTATTACCGAGTGGGCCCCGAGATACCTCCCCGTCACACGGAGTGACAAATCCCAGTCTCGATCTATACTAACTCAACGAACACCTTCGGAGATACCTGTAGAGCATCTTTATAGTCACCCAGTTACGTTGCGACGTTTGATACACACAAAGCATTCCTCCGGTGTCCGTGAGTTATATGATCTCATGGTCATAGGAACAAATACTTGACACGCAGAAAACAGTAGCAACAAAATGACACGATCAACATGCTACGTCTATTAGTTTGGGTCTAGTCCATCACATGATTCTCCTAATGATGTGATCCCGTTATCAAGTGACAACACTTGCCTATGGCCAGGAAACCTTGACCATCTTTGATCAACGAGCTAGTCAACTAGAGGCTTACTAGGGACAGTGTTTTGTCTATGTATCCACACAAGTATTGTGTTTCCAATCAATACAATTATAGCATGGATAATAAACGATTATCATGAACTAAGAAATATAATAATAACTAATTTATTATTGCCTCTAGGGCATATTTCCAACAAAAAGAGTAGCAATAAACTAACACGATCATACGCTACATTTATAGTTTGGGTCTTGTCCATCACATCATTCTCCTAATGATGTGATCCTGTCATCAAGTAACAACACTTGTCTATGGTTAGAAAACCTTAACCATCTTTGATCAACAAGCTAGTCAACTAGAGACTTACTAAGGACTGTGTTTTGTCTATGTATCCACACATGTATTTGTGTTTCCAATCAATACAATTATAGCATGGATAATAAACGATTATCACGAACAAAGAAATATAATAATAACTAATTTATTATTGCCTCTAGGGCATATTTCCAACAATAGGGTGCCGATGCAGACCTCCAGCTTCACCAAGGAGGAAGTGAACGCGATTCTGATCCAATGCGGTCGACTTAGCCGCAGCTCGTGGGCGCCGGGTAAGGCGACTGCATCGGACGAGAGCTAAGTGGGGGGCACCAAAGATACTCTGGATCTAAGAGGAGCTATGACCTCGATCGGAGAGGAGGGGTGGGGGTGTCGACGACCAGTGCGCCCGGGACAGGCTCAGCGGCGCGGCCGCATCGAGGCCCTCGCCGACCGGGATAGGTTCGAGGCCCTCGCCAACCGAGACAGGTTTCTATCTCTGACGATTTTGCAAAAAAAATACTCGGTTTCCACGCGTATTGAAGGGGTCCGACCGAGTAAAAATGACTTGGCAGTCAATACACACGTGAACGGGTCAATCAACCGTCAAATCAGCGTGTATGTAGATAAAACTGTATAATGAACCGTATATGAATCTTTAAGACAAGTTTGATGACCGTATTTCGGTTATTTCTAACTATGTGAACGATAAAAAAATCAAAGAAAAACACTCTCTCACTTCCGCATATGCTCTTCTTCACCCGTAGTTAAAAATACCCTTTTCTCAAAAAAAAGTTAGAAATACCCGAAAAATGATCATCAAACTTGTTCGGGGTTCCCATACAATCCATTATACGTTTTTATCTACATACACGCTGATTTGGCGGTTGACCGCATCTCGAGCCGATCAAACCCCTTCAATACGCGTCTAAACCGAGGGTTTTTCTGCAAAATTGCCAAAGATAATCAACTCCCCACTCACCTAGTCGGACAAGCGGACGATGTTCGTGGTCAAGGCTGCCACCGCCGGCGTGGCTGCCGAGTTGGCCCTGAAGGCGAGCGAGGAGAGCAAAGGGGCGAAGAGGGCGTCGTCGGCGCCGGCAGAGGAGCCAGCGGTTGTTAGCAGGGTGCCG
The DNA here is from genome assembly GCF_904849725.1 of Hordeum vulgare subsp. vulgare. NCBI lineage: Eukaryota > Viridiplantae > Streptophyta > Magnoliopsida > Poales > Poaceae > Hordeum > Hordeum vulgare. The sequence goes on along the minus strand of NC_058522.1, from coordinate 547,280,612 downwards.
GTGCAGACCTTTAGCTTCACCTAGGAGGAAGTGAACGTGATTCTTATCCAGTGCGGTTGACTTAGCCGCAACTCGTCGGCGCCGGGGAAGGCGACTGCATCGGGCGAGAGCTAGGGGGCACCAAAGGTACTGTGGATCCAAGAGGAGCTATTACTTCGATCGGGAGAGGAGGGGTGGGGGCGTCGACAACTAGTGTGCCCGGGGCAGACTCAACGGCGCCACCGCGTCAAGGCCCTCGCCGACCGATACAAGTTTCTATCTCTGGTGATTTTGCAAAAAAAAGAACTCGGTTTCCACACGTATTGAAGGGGTCCGACCGAGTAAAAATGACTTGGCAATCAATACACACGTGAACAGGTCAATCAACCGTCAAATGTAGATCTTTCCGAAAAAAAATCCTCGTCAAATGTAGATAAAATTGTACTCCCTCTGTCACAGTTTATAAAGTATGCACGTGTACCTAGGTCGTCAATTTAACTTATATAAAATATATTATTTAACATAAAAATTATATCATTAGAAAATAGAACATCTAAAGTTTCTAATAATATATTTTTTGTAATATATGTTTTTCATTAAGTTGATCAAATTGACGACCTAGATACACGTGCCGAACTTATAAACTGAAACGGAGGAAGTATAATAAACCATATATGAACTTTAAGACAAATTTGATGACCGTATTTCGATTATTTCTAACTATGTGAACGATATAAAAAAAATCAAAGAAAAACACTCTCTCGCTTCCGCATATGCTCTTCTTCATGCTCGTGCTGGCGAAATAACCCTTGTACGCCAAAATACAGAAGAAGGCATCTCATCAGATCCCAGCCAAGAGCATTACATCACGCACCCACGACCAGGCACGCACGCACGGCAGGAGCGATGGGCGTCGTCTCGGCGGTGACGGACGCGGTGGTCGTCCTCTTCTCCCTCACCATCGCGGTGGCGGTCCCGCTCATCGACGCGCAGGCCGTCCTCCCGCCCGACCTCTACCCGGCGCCGCTGCGGGACCTCAAGCGCTGGTACGCCGCCGAGTTCGGCGACTACCTCATGGCCCAACCGCCGGCCTTCCTCCACGGCCTCTTCTGCCTCGAGCTCGCCTTCCTCTGGCCGCTCTCCGTCGCCACCATCTACGGCGTCCTCGCCGGCCGCCGATGGGCCGCCACCACCTCCCTCATGGCCGGCGTCACCACCCTCACCTCCATGGTAACCCCCATCTCTCGCGCCCTCCCCGCTACTATTCTCTGTCCATGATTTGTTGAGAGCATGTTGGTCATCTGTGATTAAATGTGCCGCCTCTTCATCGGATCTGTAAAATCAGAGGTCAACTCCACGGTAACTCAATCACTTCACGTCTCAACAGAGAAATCTCTAGATGTTCATCATGAGTTGGGGACAACAATGTGGATCTGCCTATTTTTTCTCTATGCTCCAATCCAATCCGATGCAACGATCTACGATTCATTTCGATCAGAAATAAGTAAGGAACCAGTTTGAACTGGGAAGATTTAATTTCCACTTACGTTGGCCGGATAGGGTTTCTTACTTCGCAATTGAATAGAGAGCATATCATGAGTCCATGACTATCCTGATCCTGATTTCGTTCCTAATAACTAGTGATTTTGCAACTGTTCCAGTCTGCAATACTTGGTGAGATGCTGGGCTCAGGAAAGGCAACGCCCAAGCTACTTCAGATGTATGTTCCATACGCCGTGTTTGCTGTCATTGCCATTCTGCGCGGTCTCTGCTCATGCTCGGCGCCTCCGTCGCCTGCATCTTCTGCTCGGAAGAAGAGGGTCTAGATTGCATTTTCATCTCTGACATTTTTCATCGATAAAACATTTTCACTAGCTGTAAGATGCTTTCTTTTGAGAATTTTGTTCAACGGCTGTACCTTTTAACCCATCATTCAACACCCAATGGAATGGAATGTCCATACTGCCAAAATTAAATTAGTTCACAATTTGAAAAAGGATTGTACTGCATCTGTTCTATGATAGACCACGTTCAAGAGAGCATCTGGTTTGCCATAATTGTTTATTTAATACTCCCTCCGTCCCAAAATAACTGTCTCAAACTTAGTACAATTTTATACTAGAACTTGTACAAAGTTGAGACACTTATTTTGAGACGGAGGGAGTATATAGCTTTATATACCTGGCGACTGGCTGTGGGATTTCAGGCGTTATTTAGTTTGGCTATATATATGAGAAGATAAACGACAGCGAGCACATATATGAATTGTCAAATTTGATCAAATTCTTTGTTGTAAAACTGAGCAAATAAATTTGAACTTACACGAGTAAATCTGTAACATCGTAGTTACCCCCTCCGTCACAGTTTAGAAGACATGCACGTATACCTAGATCGTCAATTTAATTTACATAAAATATATGATTTAACATAAAAATTATATCATTAAAAAATAGAACATCTAAAGTTTCTAATGATATATTGTTTGATATATATGCCTCTCATTAAGTTGGTCAAATTAACGATCTAGATATATGTGCCGGACTTATAAACTGAGACTGGAGGGAGTATGAACTTATACAACTAATGCAATGCATCACGGATTACAAGTCAGGAATTAATGCTGTTTACTGATGCAAGAATATTACTAGATATACTCCTACCAATTAATTCTTAGTATGGAATACAGGATGCACTACAAAACAACAAGTACGTTGCCTTAAAAGAAGAGGGTAGCAAGTACATTATACAGACACACATCCAGATACAATCACTGCACATATGCGTGCTATATACTGGACACTATATAAAGCTGTATATAACTGGGGACTGGCTGTGGAATTTCAGGCAATATTTAGTTTGGCTATATGAGAAGATAAACGACAGCGAGCACATATATGAACCCTTTACTATCATACAAATTGTTAGATTAATTAAGTTTTTTGATGTAAAACCAAGCAAATAAATTTAAATTTACGTGAGTAAATTTGTGACATTGCTGTTACTATGAACTTACACAACTAATGCACTGCATCAGGGTTTACAAGTCAGGAATTAATGCTGTTTACTGATGATGAATGCAAGGAATATTAGACACTCATATCAATTAATTCTTAGCGCAGAATACCGGATACGCTACAAAGCAACAAGTACAAGTTGCCTAAAAGAAGATGGTAGCAAGTACATTATACATGGACACAGCAGGATACTGTACATCGATATCATCCAAATACAATCACTGCACATATATGTGCTATATACTGGACACTATCATATTTATTCTCATACGGGTAATTCGCAAGCATCCCAGCTAGAATCCTCCCAAAAGCTGAACTAAACAGTAAACACGGCATTGACGAAAATAAAACGACACCAAGATAATATGGTAACCCTCCCAGAAGCTGAACTAAACAGTAAATACGGCATTGATGGAAAAAAACGACACCAAGATAATATGGTACCAATACCATCATCACTGGAGGCAGCAGCGAGCTACTCGACTGACTGATCATGGCCGACACAAGACATATATGTACACATATATAACAACAGGCTTTCTGGTGAGGATTCTCAGGGCTGCTCGGCGATGCATTACTGTCCACATTTCGTGTTCTTCGAGTCGAGCTAGTGCATCTCCTGAGCCAACAAGTTCATGTCATCTGGAACCACAAGGTTGCTGGCCTCCTCGCCGAGGCCCCCTTCATGCAGCAGGTCCTCCCAGAAATCATCATTCAGCTCTCCACTGGGCCTGCCTCTAAGTTGCTCCGAACGGCTGGAAGCGACACTCTGCTGCACCTCAGCTCCCTTTGTATCGACGGACGAGCTTTCAAGATCGGATATGACACCGTTCACAAACGAATCCACTGGCTCCTGCTGCTCAAACATTACATGTGACCCTTGCTCCAGGGTAGAGCCAGTGCCCATGCTATCGACAGCTTCAGGTCCCTGGTCGATGCGGCGCCGTCTTTTATTCGAGATGGCATCTTCGAGCTCCTTCCTCATCTCACTCTGGGAGATCAGCTGGCGTATGAACAAGGGATTCTGCATGACTCGCGCCAAGAATGACATCATCTGCTGTTGCTTCTGCTCAGTTCCTTGCAGCCTCTTTTCCATGGCTTGCAGATCTGACCTTGTGTTCTGTTGCTCCTGCCTGAGCTTCACCACTTCAGCCATCAAGAGCTGCTTGTCCCTTTTCAACTGATCTATCTCCACGTCATGTCCAAAGTTCCCCACCTCAAGGTAGGAGCCAAGAGATTGCTGATTCTGAGACCCGTGTGTAGGTTTCCGGCGCTTAATATTTCTGAGAAGGTGTCTCTGCCCTCGCAAGAATCCCTCATTTGCAAATTCCCACCTGTCAGGATCCACCTTTCTGAAGCCCTGCCAAAGGCGATAACAACCATGTCGGAAATCGGATAATTAAATAAGGTAAAAAAAAAAAGTTTATCCAACAGAAAATTAACCATTCAGAAATTTAGATAGACAACAGTGACAAAGAGAGGGTGTGGAGAAGATGAGCCTGTAAGAATATCTAATTTACCTCTTTTATGACAAGTTTCAGTTCACATGATACATTTCTCAGTTTGCTGATTTCAGTTCTTCACTTTATTTGTCAACTTTCCTCTTCATCTTCATCCTTTAATATTGTATGAACTGGAAGCTTACTCACGGCAACATGAAGTATCAATTGGAAGATTTTACTCACTTGACACATTTTTCAGTTTGCTGATTTTAGTTCTTCACTTTATTTGTCAACTTTCCTCTTCATCTTCATCCTTTAATATTGTATGAACTGGAAGCTTACTCAAGACATAATGAAGTATCAATTGGAAGACTATAATTGTCAACTTTCCTCTTCATCTTCATCCTTTAATATTACACCTACTCGGAGCTAACACCATCATGAAAGCATTCGCTTGGTGACTGCACACATGCTCTCAAAGACTTGTAAGATCAATAAAACTACTACCCAGAGATTTAACTCATAGCCCAGATCTCCCCAAAAGAAAAATCTGAAGGTTCTCCTGGAAATGCAACAATCATCCTGTAAAATCTGGTCTTCCAACATCCGCAAGTTTCTAGGATAAGAGAATAACGATAAAAGAATAACCCACAATCCCACACTATCAGCAATGCTTCTACACACAACACAGACACTAGTATAACAAACTTCCTCTTTTACTCTTTCTGATTTCTTGGCCAAAATACGATTGCTACTATAGGCAACATGGACACTGGTATAACAAACTTCCCCTTTTGCTCTTTCTGATCTTTTGACGAAATATAAGGCTTTCAATTTTGTCCATCTTCAATTCTCAGAACACAACTATTTTAGGCTTTTCGCCTTTTTTTGGTTGCGATTTTACCATGTGCTGGTAAATCTAAATTGCACTCAACTAATTCTGTAGGCTTGGGATTTGACTCAAGCACTTTCTGCTTTGCTTAATTTGAGAATTTTTGTGAACCGCTGCCTAAAAATAAAAACAGCATAGAAGCTACCAGCTGGCTTTACAAGTTGATATCAGCTGACTCTGTAGGTTTGAATTTATTTGGGTGGAGGCCTGCCAGCAAGAGATCTCAGCCTCACGCCTCGAAATCGGATGCCTGAGATCCCTTCCTGAGTCAGGCTGCTTTTTGTGGAAGCGAACTAAACAGGCCCTACTCACGACTTAAAATTTTGGTTGCCATAATTCGAGGGTTTTTACTAAGTGTTGCATAAAATGAAAACATCGCATGAGCTACCAAGTATCCACTATCATCCTATTGGTCATTCCTTCTTACGTACCTAGGTGAACATCTATGTAATATCTTGCAGGATGACTTTAGTGAAATTAAAGCAGCATCCATAAAATGGAGGTATCTATTCTAGGGAGTATATGTCTCTATGAGTACTTTGATGTTAGTGGTAGCTGGAATTTGAACTATTAGGCTACATTGGACTTCCTCTTGGCCCCAAAGTCCCCAAGGCGCAATGCCACTGTGACCTCCCAAACCACTACTGCTGTCAATCACCCCCTAACTAACTTGATCTATTCATATGCGGATGTTCCCCTGCCATACTTTCTGAACTACAGCTAACAGCCTGCGGCATTGGAGCCATCAGGAGTGTGAACATGAGGCAAAATTGGGTATACCGCAGGGTGAGAAAATACTCCAGTACTTTTAGTAATCCCAAGCCCCACTCATTCATAACCCTTCTGGTTTACTAGCAGCTGACGTCAATCAATCGATTCAGGTATGAAGGGCCAAAGCAAAGCAGCAAGGAGAAGGGGAGTGGTCTATGGACTTACATAGGTGTTGAGCTGTCGGACGAAGCTGGAGAAGTTGTTGTGCTTGAAGTACCTCGGCAGCAGCACGGTGCCGAAGAGGTGCGGGTCCCAGACGACGAAGCTGTTGTTGGTGGCGCTCCATGAGACGACGGCGTCGGTGGTGGGGTCGTCGACCATGTCGTAGGTCTTGGCAAGGAACGGCGTGGGGCCCGCGTCCGCCAGCCCGTCCATCGGCCTCGGCGCCCCTCCGCCGCCGCCGGCGGCCGCCGTCGGGGAGGGGGAGGGGGAGGGGCGGCCCTCCACCTTCACCGGGTTCATCATCCGGTGGCTCATGGCAGCGGCAGAGCCCATCGCCGAGGGCCGCGCCTTCCGGCACCAGAGACGAGACGGGGGTTCTCTTCTCGCCCGTGCAAGCCTTGATGTGGCGCGGATGGGCACGGTATGCGCGTGACCGAAGGGCGGAGGAATGGGCCCGTGACGAGGCACAGACACAAACACCTGGCGGGCGTGATCACCGCGGGGAGATCTCCGCGCGCCAGGAACGGGGATCGGATCGCGGAGGGAGACGGGGTGCGCCGCGCAGGAAGGCGGCGGCGGAGGAGGAGGACGGGGAGGGGAGGGGAGGGTGGTAGGTAGGTGGTGGGGATTGGGCAGTAGCCGTAGCAGCGGCCGCTTGGGTTGGGGATGGAGTGGAAGGTTCTGGAAGCGGTGCGCGTGCGAATATGCGACCCCGCGGAAGCGGTTGTGGGGCGGACGTGTGGGAGCGGGGATTATCCTCCCGATCAGACAAGACAGCGACGCGACGCGTGCGTCACAGAGAGAGATGGGCCGCATTAGGCCCAAGCGGAACAGGGCCCGTTTATCTCATCTCAGCCCACGGACAACTGGGCCGGGCCAGAGCCGGTCTTGGTTCAAGCCAGTGGCCACTTCAAGAATGGCACTTTTAAATATCTTAGAGATCGTGTGTGGGAGAAGATCAACGGGTGGATGAAGAAGTTACTGTCTACTGGGAAGGAAATCTCGATAAAATTTGTAGCACAAGCTATTCCAGTGTTTTTCATGTCTTGCTTTCGATTACCAAAGGGGTTATGTGAAAGCATCACTTCGGTCATTCGTCAGTTTTGGTAGGGGCTCAAAGCAAGGGAAAAGGAAACCTTGCTCGGTGGCTTGGGATATCATGACTCAGCCGAAGTACTTGGGTGGTTTGGGCTTTCAGGATCTCGAGATTTTTTAACCTGGACCTTCTTGCTAGACGAGCCTGGTGTGTTTTGACCAATGATGTCTCTTTAAGCGAAAAGATTCTGAAATCGGTATATTTTCCTAACTCCCACTTGTTAGAGGCAGAGTTGGGAGGCCATCCCTCTCAGATTTGGCGAGCAATTCTGGAGGGACGTGACATTCTTTCACAGGGAGTTATTCGAAGGATTGGGGACAGGGCGAGTACGGGCATCTGGACACATAATTGGATTCTGCGAGATAGTTTCAAACGTCCGATCACTTCTGTGGTGCCTAACCCCCCAACCTTGGTTGCACAACTCATTGAGACTACTACTGCAATGAGAACCTAATCAGGAAGCTGTTTACTCATTTTGATGCGGAGGAGATCCTCAAAATTCCACTATGTACGCAAGTTGTTTCAGATTTCTGGGCTTGGCATGAAGATAGCAAAAGATATTTCTCTATTCGATCAGCATACCAGATGATCATGCGTACAAACTTTAGTAGAGAGGGCTAGATTGATGAGCAATCGGATACGTCGGTGAATGAATCTGAGAACAACCAATGGACGTCTATTTGGCATATCAAAGTCCCTTCTAAGCTTCGGGTTTTTGTTTGGAGACTGGCAAGACAATCAATTCCATGTGGTGTGCTGCTACAACACAGGCATATGACAACATCAGATACATGTGCTCTTTGTGGTGCCCGGAACACTTGGAGACACTAGTAAGCTTGCACGTGCAATGCACGTCTCATTCGATTTCAAATTTTGAATATGCAGAGCTTTAAATTCTAATGAAAATACATCTACTTGGAATTCTCTCTGCAATGATGTTTGCACAAGAAAACAGTCACTGGTCATCCCTGAAGCTTTGCCCTGCCCCACCCCTCCTCCCTCGCGTCGCCTCCCCTGAGGCGACTCGGGGGCGAACCCTAGGTCAATGTCGCACTTCCACCCTCCCACTCCCCCCTCGCCGTCACCGGAGGTGCTCGCCAGCTCGAGCGTGCGGCATCTAGGGCGCTGGCTGCGGGGATCGAGCACCTTCGTATTCGTGGAGGGCCTCGGCGTCCGGCGCGGCAGCTCCGATGGGCGGTGCTTGGTGTGGCCTATGCAGCGGGTACTATTGGGCTACTTTCCTAGTCGTGCGTGCGTTGGGGGTGGCATTCGCTGGCGCTGCGACGGCCCCGCCTGGGTGTGCTTGTGCATCATGGAGGAGCTTCATCCCCGACCCCGATCTACTACGTTATGTTCATGATCGGGCTCCTCGTGGCTTCGGTTGTCGTCTTCGGAGCATCTACATGTAGTTACCAAAGGGAGGGATTCCAGTGAAAATCCTTGGCAAGCGCGGCAGCCATACCAAAGGCGACGTGTCCCTTCCTGGAGGCTTTGGCGTAGTTTCTCCCCCTTCCACCCTCCCTCGTGTTGGGTAACGTAGCATAAATTCAAAATTTTCCTACGCATATTCAGATCTTCCTATGGAGAGACCAGCAACGAGAGAGGGGTAAGAGAATCTTCATACCTTTGAAGATCGCTAAGCGGAAGCGTTGCTAGAACGCGGTTGATGGAGTCGTACTCGCAGCGATTCCGATCTAGTGCCGAACTACGGCACCTCCGCGTTCAACACACGTGCAGCCCGGTGACGTCTCCCGCACCTTGAACCAGCAAGGAGGAGGGAGAGGTTGGGGAAGAACTCCAGCAACACGACGGTGTGGTGTCGATGGAGAGACGAGGTCTCCCGGCAGGGCTTCGCCAAGCACCGGCAGAGAGGAAGAGAAAGAAGAGCAGGGCTGCGCCGAGGCAGAGGGAAAAATCTGATCTCCAATGGCCAAAAGTGCCCACTAAATATAGGGGAAGGGGAGAGGGGGTGCCACCCCTAGGGTTACCACCCTAGGGGGTGCGGCAGCCCTCCCAGATGGGAGGTGCGGCGGCCAGAAGGGGGAGGAGGGGGTGGCGCACCAACTGGTGGGCCTTAGGCCCACCTGGCTTAGGGTTTGCCCCCCCTTTTCTCTCCCTTGCGCAATGGGCTGAGTGGGGAGGCGCACCAGCCCACCTAGGGGCTGGTTCCCATCCCCACTTGGCCCACCTTACCTCCCGGGGTCGTTGCCCCCCTTCGGTGGTCCCCCGGGGCCACCTCCAGTGCTCCCGGTGGTCCCGGTACGTTACCGGTGATGCCCGAAACAATTCCGGTATCTGAAACCATCCGTCCTATATATCAATCTTTACCTCCGGACCATTCCGGAGCTCCTCGTGACGTCTAGGATCTCATCCGGGACTCCGAACAACTTTCGATAACCTCGTATAACAATTCCCTATAACCCTAGCGTCATCGAACCTTAAGTGTGTAGACCCTACGGGTTCGGGAGACAGGCAGACATGACCGAGACACCTCTCTGGCCAATAACCATCAGCGGGGTCTGGATACCCATGGTGGCTCCCACTTGCTCCACGATGATCTTATCGGATGAACCACGATGTCAAGGATTCAATCAATCCCGTATACGATTCCCTTTGTCTGTCGGTATAGAACTTGCCCGAGATTCGATCGTCGGTATACCTATACCTTGTTCAATATCGTTACCGGTAAGTCTCTTTACTCGTTCCGTAGCACGTCATCGTGTGACTAACTCCTTAGTCACATTGAGCTCATGATGATGTTCTACCGAGTGGGCCCAGAGATACCTCTCCGTCACACGGAGTGACAAATCCCGATCTCGATTCGTACCAACTCAACAGACACTCTCGGAGGTACCCGTAGTGCACCTTTATAGTCACCCAGTTACGTTGTGACGTTTGATACACCCAAAGCACTCCTACGATATCCGGGAGTTGCACAATCTCACGGTCGAAGGAAAAGATACTTGACATTAGAAAAGCTTTAGCATACGAACAATACGATCTAGTGCTATGCTTAGGATTGGGTCTTGTCCATCACATCATTCTCCCAAGATAGACAAGACCCAATCCTAAGCATAGCACTAGATCGTATTGTTCGTATGCTAAAGCTTTTCTAATGTCAAGTATCTTTTCCTTCGACCGTGAGATTGTGCAACTCCCGGATACCGTAGGAGTGCTTTGGGTGTATCAAACGTCACAACGTAACTGGGTGACTATAAAGGTGCACTACGGGTACCTCCGAGAGGTTTCTCTGGGCCCACTTGGTAGAACATCATCATGAGCTCAATGTGACTAAGGAGTTAGTCACACGATGACGTGCTACGGAACGAGTAAAGAGACTTACCGGTAACGAGATCGAACAAGGTATAGGTATACCGACGATCGAATCTCGGGCAAGTTCTATACCGACAGACAAAGGGAATCGTATACGGGATTGATTGAATCCTTGACGTCATGGTTCATCCGATAAGATCATCGTGGAGCAAGTGGGAGCCACCATGGGTATCCAGACCCCGCTGATGGTTATTGGCCAGAGAGGTGTCTCGGTCATGTCTGCGTGTCTCCCGAACCCGTAGGATCTACACACTTAAGGTTCGATGATGCTAGGGTTATAGGGAATTGTTATACGAGGTTACCGAAAGTTGTTCGGAGTCCCGGATGAGATCCCGGACGTCACAAGGAGCTCCGGAATGGTCCGGAGGTAAAGATTGATATATAGGACGGATGGTTTCGGATACCGGAAGTGTTTCGGGCATCACGGGTAACGTACCGGGACCACCGGAGGTGGCCCCGGGGTACCACCGAAGGGGGGCAACGACCCTAGGAGGTAAGGTGAGCCAAGTGGGGGTGGGAACCAGCCCCTAGGTGGGCTGGTGCGCCTCCCCACTCAGCCCATTGTGCAAGGGAGAGAAAAGGGGGGCAAACCCTAAGCCAGGTGGGCCTAAGGCCCACCAGTTGGTGCGCCACCCCCTCCTCCCCCTCTGGCCGCCGCACCTCCCATCTGGGGGGGCTGCCACACCCCCTAGGGTGGGAACCCTAGGGGTGGCACCCCCTCTCCCCTTCCCCTATATATAGTGGGCACTTTTGGCCATTGGAGATGAGATTTTTCCCTCTCTCTCGGCGCAGCCCTGCCCCTCTCCTCCTCTGTGCCGGTGCTTGGCGAAGCCCTGCCGGGAGACCTCGTCTCTTCATCGACACCACGCGCGTCGTGTTGCTGGAGTTCTTCCCCAACCTCTCCCTCCTCCTTTCTGGATCAAGGTGCGGGAGACGTCACCGGGCTGCACGTGTGTTGAACGCGGAGGTGCCGTAGTTCGGCACTAGATCGGAATCGCTCCGAGTACGACTCCATCAACCGCGTTCTAGCAACGCTTCCGCTTAGCGATCTTCAAAGGTATGAAGATGCTCTTACCCCTCTCTCGTTGCTGGTCTCTTCATAGGAAGATCTGAATATGCGTAGGAAATTTTTGAATTTATGCGACGTTACCCAACAGTTATCAATGACATCTAATGCCCATGATCAGGAAACCATGATCATCCATTGACTAACGAGCTAGCCAACTAGAGGCTTGCTACCAAACTTATGGCAAGGTTTATATCAGGTCTGGTACACAGCATGGCATACATTAGAGAGCCCACAGCTGAAGCGTAGGGGACAGAACTCATCTTCTCTCTATCTGCTGCCGTGGTCGGCAACTGAGTCTTACTCAATCTCATACCTTGCAAAACTGGCAAGAACCCTTTCTTTGAGTTTTCCATATTGAACTTCTTCAATATCTTGTCAAGGTATGTACTTTGCGAAAGACCTATGAGGCGTCTCGATCTATCTCTATAGATCTTGATGCCTAATATGTATGCAGCTTCTCCAAGGTCCTTCATTGAAAAACTCTTGTTCAAATAGGCCTTTATGCTCTCCAACATCTCTATATTATTCCCCATCAATAATATGTCATCCACATACAGTATGATGAAAGCTACAGAGCTCCACTCACTTTCTTGTACAGACAGGCTTCTCCGTAAACCTGTATGAACCCAAACGCTTTAATCACCTCATTAAAGCGAATGTTCCAACTCCGAGATGCTTGCACCAACCCATAGATGGAGCGCTGGAGCTTGCACACTTTGTTAGCACCCTTAGGGTCGACAAAACCTTCTCGTTGCATCATATACAACTCTTCCTTAAGGTTCCCGTTAAGGAACGTTGTTTTGACGTCCATTTGCCAAATTTCATAATCATAAAAGGCGGCAATTGCTAACATGATTCGGACTGATTTCAGCTTCGCTACAAGAGAGAAAGTCTCTTCGCAGTCAACTCCTTGAATTTGTCGAAAACCATTTGCGACAAGTCGAGCTTTGTAAACAGTTACATTACCGTTTGCATCAGTCTTCTTCTTGAAGATCCATTTATTTTCTATGGCTCGCCGGTCATCAGGCAAATCCACCAAAGTCCATACTTTGTTCTCATACATGGATCCTATCTCGGATTTCATAGCCTCAAGCCATTTGTTGGAATCCGGGCCCGCCATTGCTTCTTCATAGTTCGAAGGTTCACCGTTGTCTAACAACATGATTTCCATCACAGGGTTGCCGTACCACTCTGGTGCGGAGCGTGCCCTTGTGGACCTTCGCGGTTCAGTAGTAACTTGATCCGAAGCTTCATGATCATCATCATTAACTTCCTCTTCAGTCGATGTAGGCGCCACACGAACAACTTCCCGCGTTGCGCTACTTTCCTGTTCGAGAGGGGGTGTAATTACATCATCAAGTTCTACCTTCCTCCCACTTACTTCTTTCGAGAGAAACTCTTTCTCTAGAAAGGATCCGTTCTTGGCAACAAAGGTTTTACCTTTGGATCTAAGATAGAAGGTATACCCAATAGTTTCCTTAGGGTATCCTATGAATACGCATTTCTCCGCTTTGGGTTCGAGCTTTTCTGGTTGAAGTTTCTTCACATAAGCATCGCAGCCCCAAACTTTAAGAAACGACAACTTAGGTTTCTTTCCAAACCATAGTTCATACGGTGTCGTCTCAACGGATTTAGACGGTGCCCTATTTAAAGTGAATGCTGCAGTTTCTAATGCGTATCCCCAAAATGATAGCGGTAACTCGGTGAGAGACATCATAGATCGTACCATATCTAATAAAGTGCGATTACGACGTTCAGACACTCCGTTGCGCTGCGGTGTGCCAGGCGGCGTCAGTTGTGAAACGATTTCACACTTCCTTAGGTGTGTGCCAAACTCGTGACTCAAATATTCTCCTCCACGATCAGATCGTAGACATTTAATTTTTCTGTCACGTTGATTCTCAACCTCACTCTGAAATTCCTTGAACTTTTCAAACGTCTCAGATTTGTGCTTCATCAAGTAGATATACCCATACCTACTCAAATCATCGGTGAGAGTGAGAACATAACGATAACCACCGCGAGCTTCAACGTTCATTGGACCACACACATCAGTATGTATTATTTCCAATAAGTCGGTTGCTCTCTCCATTATTCCTGAGAATGGAGTCTTAATCATCTCGCCCATGAGGCACGGTTCACATGTGTCAAATGATTCAAAGTCAAGAGACTCTAATAGTCCATCAGTATGGAGCTTCTTCATGCGCTTAACGCCGATATGACCAAGGCGGCAGTGCCACAAGTATGTGGGACTATCATTATCAACTTTGCATCTTTTGGTACTCACACTATGAATATGTGTAACATCACGATCGAGATTCATCAAGAATAAACCATTCACCAGCGGAGCATGACCATAAAACATATCACTCATATAAATAGAACAACCATTATTCTCTGACTTAAATGAGTAGCCGTCTCGCATTAAGCAAGACCCTGATACAATGTTCATGCTTAAAGCTGGTACTAAATAACAATTATTAAGGTTTAAAACTAATCCCGACGGTAGATGTAGAGGTAGCGTGCCGACGGCGATCACATCGACCTTTGAACCATTCCCGACGCGCATCGTCACCTCGTCCTTGGCCAGTCTTCGCTTATTCCGCAGTTCCTGCTTTGAGTTGCAAATGTGAGCAACAGCACCGGTATCAAATACCCAGGAGCTACTACGAGCGCTGGTAAGGTACACATCAATTACATGTATATCACATATACCTTTAACGTTGCCGGCCTTCTTGTCCGCTAAGTATTTGGGGCAGTTCCGCTTCCAGTGACCCTTTCCCTTGCAATAGAAGCACTCAGTCTCAGGCTTGGGTCCGTTCTTTTTCTTCTTCCCGGCATCTGGCTTACCGGGCGCGGCAACAGCTTTGCCGTCTTTCTTGAAGTTCTTCTTACCCTTGCCTTTCTTGAAACTAGTGGTCTTGTTGACCATCAACACTTGATGCTCTTTCTTGATTTCTACTTCTGCAGACTTGAGCATCGAGTACAACTCGGGAATGGTCTTCTCCATCCCTTGCATGTTGTAGTTAAGCACAAAGCCTTTGTAGCTTGGTGGGAGAGACTGGAGGATTCTGTCAATTATAGCATCATTCGGAAGTTCGACTCCAAGTGAAGTCAGACGACCGTGTAACCCAGACATTTTGAGTATGTGCTCACTGACAGAACTGCTCTCCTCCATCTTACAGCTAAAGAACTTGTTGGAGACTTCATATCTCTCGACACGGGCATGAGCTTGAAAAACTAGCTTCAGCTCCTGGAACATCTCATATGCCCCGTGTTGCTCAAAACGCCTTTGGAGCCCCGTTTCTAAACTGTATAACATGCCACATCTAACCAGAGAGTAGTCATCACTCCGCGTTTGCCAGACGTTCAGAATGTCCTGGGCTACTGCGGGAGCGGGAGGGTCACCTAGCGGCGCATCAAGGACGTAAGCCTTTTTAGCTGCTTCAAGGATGAGCTTCAAGTTGCGAACCCAGTCCGCATAGTTGCTACCATCATCTTTCAGCTTGTTTTTCTCTAGGAATGCGTTGAAATTGAGGTTGACGTTGGACATCTACAATATTTATAAAGACAACTTTTAGACCAAGTTCATGACAATCAAGTTCATTTAATCAAATTAAGTATAAACTCCCACTTAAATCGACATCCCTCTAGTCATCTAAGTGATACATGATCCATGTTGACTAACCCGTGTCCGATCATCACGTGAGACGGACTAGTCACCATGGTGAGCAACTTCATGCTGATCGTATTCAACCATACGACTCATGTTCGACCTTTCGGTCTCTTGTATTCGAGGTCATGTCTGTACATGCTAAGCTCGTCGAGTCAACCTAGGTGTTTCGCGTGTGTAAATCTGGCTTACACCCGTTGTATGCGAGCGTTAGAATCTATCACACCCGATCATCACGTGGTGCTTCGAGACAACGAACCTCTGCAACGGTGCACACTTAGGGGAATACGTTCTCGAAATTTTAAGAGGGATCATCTTATTATGCTACCGTCGTTCTAAGCAATAAGATGTAAAACATGATAAACATCACAATGCAATCATATAGTGACATGATATGGCCATTATCATCTTTGCTCTTTCGATCTCCATCTTCGGGCATCGCATGATCATCATCGTCACCGACATGACACCATGATCTCCATCATCGTGTCTCCGTGAAGTCGTCACGCCAACTACTACTATCACTACTACTATAGCTAACCGTTAGCAATGAAGTAAAAGTAGTAAGCACATGGCGTCGCATCTCATACAATAAATTAAGACAACTCCTATGGCTCCTGTCGGTTGTCATACTCATCGACATGCAAGTCGTGAAACCTATTACAATAACATGATCATCTCATACATGATACATGCAACATCACAACTTTGGCCATATCACATCACATGTCAAACCCTACAAAAACAAGTTAGACGTCCTCTAATTGTTGTTGCAAGTTTTACGTGGCTGATTTGGGTTTCTAGCAAGAACGCCTTCTTACCTACGTGACAACCACAACGATGATATGCCAAAGCTATTTACCCTTCATAAGGACCCTTTTCATCAAATCCAATCCGACTAGAGTAGGAGAGACAGACACCCGCTAGCCACCTTTATGCACGGTGTGCATGTCTGTCGGTGGAACCAGTCTCACGTAAGCGTACGTGTAAAGTCGGTCCGGGCCGCTTCATCCCACAATACCGTCGGAAAAGAATAAGACTAGTAGCGGCAAGCAAATTGACAAATCATTGCCCACAACTTTTGTGTTCTACTCGTGCATAGAATCTATGCATAGAAAACCTGGCTCGGATGCCACCGTTGGGTAACGTAGCATAAATTCAAAATTTTCCTACGCATATTCAGATCTTCCTATGGAGAGACCACCAACGAGAGAGGGGTAAGAGCATCTTCATACCTTTGAAGATTGCTAAGCGGAAGCGTTGCTAGAACGCGGTTGATGGAGTCGTACTCGCAGCGATTCCGATCTAGTGCCGAACTACGGCACCTCCGCGTTCAACACACGTGCAGCCTGGTGACGTCTCCCGCACCTTGAACCAGCAAGGAGGAGGGAGAGGTTGGGGAAGAACTCCAACAGCATGACGGCGTGGTGTCGACGGAGAGACGAGGTCTCCCGGCAGGGCTTCGCCAAGCACCGACACAGAGGAGGAGAAAGAAGAGCAGGGCTGCGTCGAGGGAGAGGGAAAAATCTGATCTCCAATGGCCAAAAGTGCCCACTATAAATAGGGGAAGGGGAGAGGGGGTGCCACCCCTAGGGTTCCCACCCTAGGGGGTGCGGCAGCCCTCCCAGATGGGAGGTGCGCGCGGCCAGAAGGGGGAGGAGGGGGTGGCGCACCAACTGGTGGGCGTTAGGCCTACCTGGCTTAGGGTTTGCCCCCCTTTTCTCTCCCTTGCGCAATGGGCTGAGTGGGGAGGCGCACCAACCCACCTAGGGGCTGGTTCCCATCCCCACATGGCCCACCTTACCTCCCGAGGTCGTTGCCCCCCTTCGGTGGTCCCCCGGGGCCACCTCTGGTGGTCCCGGTGGTCCCGGTACGTTACCGGTGATGCCCGAAACACTTCCGGTATCCGAAACCATCCGTCCTATATATCAATCTTTACCTCCGGACCATTCCAGAGCTCCTCATGACGTCCGGGATCTCATCCGGGACTCCAAACAACTTTCGGTAACCTCGTATAACAATTCCCTATAACCCTAGCGTCATCGTACCTTAAGTGTGTAGACCCTACGGGTTCGGGAGACAGGCAGACATGACCGAGACACCTCTCTGGCCAATAACCATCAGCGGGGTCTGGATACCCATGGTGGCTCCCACTTGCTCCACGATGATCTTATCGGATGAACCACGACGTCAAGGATTCAATCAATCCCGTATACGATTCCCTTTGTCTGTCGGTATAGAACTTGCCCGAGATTCGATCGTCGGTATACCTATACCTTGTTCGATCTCGTTACCGGTAAGTCTCTTTACTCGTTCCGTAGCACGTCATCGTGTGACTAACTCCTTAGTCACATTGAGCTCATGATGATGTTCTACCGAGTGGGCCCAGAGATACCTCTCCGTCACACGGAGTGACAAATCCCGATCTCGATTCGTACCAACTCAACAGACACTCTCGGAGGTACCCGTAGTGCACCTTTATAGTCACCCAGTTACGTTATGACATTTGATACACCCAAAGCACTCCTACGGTATCCGGGAGTTGCACAATCTCACGGTCGAAGGAAAAGATACTTGACATTAGAAAAGCTTTAGCATACGAACAATACGATCTAGTGCTATGCTTAGGATTGGGTCTTGTCCATCACATCATTCTCCCAATGATGTGATCCCGTTATCAATGACATCTAATGCCCATGATCAGGAAACCATGATCATCTATTGACTAACGAGCTAGCCAACTAGAGGCTTGCTAGGGACACATTGTGATCTATTTATTCACACATGTATTACTGTTTCCTGTTAATACAATTATAGCATGAACAGTAGACGATTATCATGAACAAGGAAATACGATAATAACCATTTTATTATTGCCTCTAGGGCATATTTCCAACACCTCGAGCACAAGTGAAACCCTACATCCCCTTGCTTGGACGACGTCGGTACTCGATGCCGTGCTCCTTCTTGAAGGCGCCTTTTGAGGATTGCTCGTGTGGGGTGGAGTTGGTGGTGGGTCGATGTCGATGTGTGGCGGCCTGATCTTCTCAACGCCAGCCATCCTGTGTTGTCCATGTTGAACAGGGTCCCTGCCACCCATGTGGATGGACGAGGGGACCGGTGTTCCTTTTTCCAGCGCCGGCGATACACTTTCTAGTGGGAGCCTTGGGCTCTGGCGATTCCAATCCTCAACCAATGTTTGGTATTGCCCCTCTTCGGCCTCCTCCATGTATCTTCGGCTCCGATCAATGACTCGCGACCCTCACCTAGTAGGAAGCGTGTGTGTGCTAGCACCCAAACAGACATTGCAGGTGATGAGCAGCCATTCGGATGACAGTGCAAGGATTGGATATTTGCATTACATAAAGTATTGGCGGAAGATGACTTTGTACGCCTCGTGGTCACTCTTTGGGCAATCTCGGGAGCGAGCAGGAAAGCAATTCATGAGGACATTTTTCAGTCACCGGTAGCAATTCATAGCTTCATCAGTTCATATCCCGGGGAGTTGAATGCGATCAAGCATACACCTGTTCCTACTAGGGCCAACAATGCTCCACCACAAATACCACAATGGATTCCTACAACACTGGGTTTGGCGAAGTTCAATGCAGATGGGGCAGTTTCTAGGCATGGTCTTTGGTCGGTTGGGGTGATTGCGGGAGATCACGAGGGAAATTTCCTGAGAGCTTCAACGTTTGTCTTCAGATTTATATCGGATCCACCAACCTTGGAAGCTTTGGCAATCAAAGAAGCACTGGCGTTCGCGAAGGATTTATACATTCAAAACGTCCAGGTCTCTTCAGATTGCCAGGTAGTAGCGAATGATATTCTGAATCGTACCTCGGGAATCTACGGGGCGATAGTTCAAGAAATATTAGACATTTCAGTTTCTTTTAATTCTTGTAAGTTCATTTATGAATGCAGGACCTCCAACTTTAAATCTCATAATTTAACGAAGCATGCTTTTATCCTGCGAGATGGTCGTCATGTCTGGTTAGGTCATCCGAAAAATCTTTCATTCGTTTATGTAAATATAGTGACGAATTAATAAAGCTTTGCAGAATTGTCTTAAAAAAAAGTCGGTCGTTCCTGGAGTCTTAAAAAAAAAAAGAAGTCGCGTGGGTTCCCACCCCACCCGGACCACCAGCCTTCGAGGCCAAGGCACGAACCGACCGACCGACCCGACCTGACCCGGAAGTTCGGTCTTCTTCTACTACTCCCCATCCGCCCCACGATAGACCAAGCGTGCCCAACTCCATCCGCTACCTTTTCCTCCCCCTCCCTCCCCCCGTCCCCGACGACCTCCGCCCCCCACCGAAACCCTAGCCAGCGAGGGAGCCAGGCCAGGCCAGGCGCGATGTTCGGGTACCAGAAGGCGCCGGACCTCGACCTCGAGGCCGGCGGCACCTCCGCGCCGCTCTACCCGGGGATGACGGAGGACGTGGGGCTGCGCTGGGCCTTCATCCGCAAGATCTACGTCATCCTCTCCGTGCAGCTCGCCATGACGGCCGCCGTCGCGGGCTTCGTCGTCAAGGTCCCCGCCGTCTCCGAGTTCTTCGTCTCCTCCAACGCCGGCTTCGGCCTCTACATCTTCCTCCTCATCCTGCCCCTCATCGGTAATTACCTGCCCCTCACGGGTGCCTCGCTGAGTTCGAATTCGTGCGTTGGCTAACGTAATTGGTTGCTCCGTTCGCGCCGCAGTGCTCTGCCCCCTGCGCTACTACCACCAGAAGCACCCCGTCAACCTCATCCTGCTCGGCATCTTCACCGTCTCCATCAGCTTCGCCGTCGGCATGACGTGCGCCTTCACCAGCGGTAACGAACAATAACATCCTTCGGTCCCCCAATTACTTCTCTATTATTCCTGGTTTATCATCTGTGAATGAAATTGACCACATGGTTTTACCTGATTGAGCATATTAATTCGCGGTGAAGCAGTATTTGTGTGCATTAATTGTCACGGATGGAACCCTTTGCTCTCTTTCATCGCTCACTAAAATCATTGTTCCTTCAGTAAAACCATTGCTGTTATGCGTCTGCTACTTGATTTTTGTAATTTGGCCTAGTGACCATTCGGATCAGTTGTGCCAGGAGGTTATGCAAAAATAGTACTGAAAGGAATCCACTATTGGCATTGGGATTATGATTGAGCACTAATATCACGCAATGGTTTCGTTCGTTCCTTGTATTAGCCTCTGATTCATTGCTCATGTCCTCGAATGATTGCTAGATATGTCTGTGGATGGAGTTTGCATTTGGTGTTGTTTGAGTATCTGCAACAGTTATGCATGATAGTAGATTAGCAGTGAACGCAAACCACTTCTAACATTGAGAATATGTCTTTTTGTTTTCCACACAAGCATTAGCTCATGCTGATGGTGTTTTCATAAGTATAGAACACCTTATTTATATAAATTTTGGATTCCTACTTAGGATGCAAAGCAGAAGTATTGTCTTAGCATGTACCTCTTTGGTACTGCAGGCAACAATTGAATGCAGTGATTCGTTCATCCATCCGTTGAGTGCATGATCCTATTGTTTGTACTGGCAGCAAGTTTGAATTTTCTCTGGGTCCATGGCTTTTACATATATAGGTTTCCGATGTATTACTATGCCAATCTTGTTTGTACTATACTTCAGGTCGGTCAGCAATGTTTTCAAAATGATGTTCTAGTTGTTCCTTCCCATTATATTCTGATAATTCCAAATGTTAGTATGAGTCGATACTTCTTGAATTTTCTTCTTGTTCCCTCATAAGGTTCTCTTGTTTGTTTAGAAGTGGAACCCCTTGCCTTTTTTCTTCCAGTTCAT
Source organism: Hordeum vulgare subsp. vulgare (assembly GCF_904849725.1). NCBI lineage: Eukaryota > Viridiplantae > Streptophyta > Magnoliopsida > Poales > Poaceae > Hordeum > Hordeum vulgare. Next base: position 547,259,370 of record NC_058522.1, on the reverse strand, counting down.
ACGTTTATCCCTGTTGCAGTTTTAAGGGCGACTTTGTTAACATTTTCAAAGAGCTAGATAGTTCTCCTGTGTGTTTTCTGCCTTCGTATTTCTTAATGTTCACGTAAAAAAATCCAACCATCGATATTTACTTTCATTATGCAACCACTTCAGATCTATATTATCACATGTACTCTAAATTTCCAGGGAATGGCAACACCTTGTTGAATGTTCTCTCTGGGGGTTCTAACATGCTCCAAATGATGTGTTCCAGAGCCACACAATGCATCAATTCTTATTAGCAAATGCCATTCTTGTTCCTCCCCTTTTGTTGCGATAATTCCATGTCTTATGTGACTTTGTGCTACCCACTAGGGGGGCAAGGTTTTGATGTCAGAAAACCTATAATGCACTTGTTGAAACTTTAAAGGTTGCCTTGTTTGTTTAGTAATCGAACCCTTGTCCTTTTTCTTCCCCTACATTTAACCCTGTTGCAGTTTTAGTTTTTTGAACCAAAGACGCGATTCCATTGACGTTTTGAAGACCTAGAATGTCATCCATTTTGTGTTTTTTGCCTTAATATTTCTTAATGTGCATGTTATAAAGTTCCTACCGTCGATATCGATATCGATATCAACCTTTGATAATGCAACCACTTTAGGTCTATATATCGGGTGTACTCTAAATTTCTGAATGGCACCACCTTATTGAGCGTTTTCTCCAGGGGTCTAGAATTGCTCTGGATGGTGTGTCTCAGAGCTGCACAATACATCAATTCTTATTTAGCTCAGGAATACTATGTTAACTCTCTGGATTTGAGTGTTTCTGTTGAACATTTCCACTAAGCACTTGAGGTAGCACTGCATGTTTGGATGTTGTAAGTTACCTCTTTTGGATTTGATGCTGAGACATCACTGATTTTTGTTCAGGCCGAGGGCTTTGGCATTACTCCTTACTTGTGATCTTTTGTTTTGCTTTTGATTGTTGGGATATCTGAATTACATCGGTGAAAGTTTGAATGCTATCAAACATGATGCATGTTCTTCTGTCTTCACTTCATCTATGTCATCAGTTGTCATACACTCCATAGGAGTTGTGCACATCAACTCAATATAGGGCGAGGCCACTACTGTGTCTTGATTATACTATTGTTGTGTGCACAGGAAAAATCATCTTGGAAGCTGCAATTCTGACAGCAGTGGTGGTGATCAGCTTGACTGCCTACACTTTCTGGGCTGCAAAGAGAGGCCATGACTTCAACTTCCTTGGCCCCTTCCTGTTTGGAGCTCTTATGGTGCTGATGATGTTCTCACTTATCCAGGTTGGGCAGCTGCACCTTATGTCCCTTCTATATTTCTTCAGATGGATATTGCAAAACTACTTTCGATCATGTTGGTTTGTGCATGATATACTAAATAACACTTGTGCTGGCAGATCTTTTTCCCACTGGGCAAGATCTCCGTCATGATCTATGGGGCCGTGGCGTCGATCATCTTCTGTGGCTACATCATCTTCGACACGGACAACATCATCAAGCGCTACACGTATGATGAGTACATCTGGGCTGCCGTGTCCCTCTACCTCGACATTATCAACCTGTTCCTGAATCTGATGCAGATTCTGCGTGCGGCTGATAGCTGAGCGCACCTGAGCCTCGTCCGCTTGATTTAAGTCCTCTAGCTTGTGCATATCAGAAAATTCATGGATGCCTGCAGATACCTGTAGGCATGTACACTCGTTATCAGCAAATTCTGCCGTCCGTAGACTCTACCTGTGTCTTGTTAACTAGTTTCCTGGGGCATGCAATGTGTGACCATTTGTCTGCATGATGAAAATAGGCTCACTGGTGCGTTGTGACTGGAAGACGCTTAAATTTAATTCCTTGCTACGAAGTGTTACATTTTAGGAGGCTTTGGTAATTGGGACGAATGCAAAATCTTGAGTGCTTTTATCTTCTGTTGTGATATCCTCTACTTTAGTGTTGTAGAGAAAGGGAAGGAGAATTACACATCTCCATCGCCCCTCTACTGTGACGAGCTGGTATGGCTCTTCAACATTGTTTCTCCTTGTTTTGAGACACGGCTTGGGAGGTCCTTGTTTGCGTGTCCCTGGTGCTGGCTGCTGTTTTGGATTGTTTATCGGGGCGATATGTATGCCGTTGTGGTTGAGTAAAAGATGATGATTTCTTAAGGTTGTCCGAGTCCTGTCACCCACTTGTGAACTCTTGTAGGCAGTCAAAAATAGGTGGTGCGTTGACAAGGAGAGTTCGTTTAGAGTTGTTGGTTGAGACGCGGCTTTGTTGATCAGTTTAGGGCATTGCCATTATGCGTTGGAGTGGTGAGAGCTGTGAATCTATGGTTGTAATTGTTGTGCCATGGAGAAGAAAAACTCTGCTGCCAGATTCAGTTTTTTTCTGCCCGTAGTGTCATTTGCTTCGGCTTACCAAGTAAATAAAAAATCATTGTCTCCGTGAGTTCTAGCGCACCCGTTCCAAAACAAAAAAAAATATCGTGGTTTTACTTCAAATTTGATCTAAAACCGGGCCATTTGTTTTTGGAACGGGGAGTAGCTGTGTATTCCGTTACTATGCACGTGATGGCAACTTTTTGGATGGTGAAGGAGGCACGGGGGGAACTGTTTGAAGCGACAGAGCGACCGCCAGCCCAAGAATAGACGAAAGCTGGCCTCCAGCCATGGCATCCAAATTAAAGACTTGACGCCCATTGCTGGCGGAGCCTATTGAGACACCATTCCTACGCCGGGACACCATCGTCGACCAACCCGTCGGCCGTCCTCCACCGGACTGCTGGGAAGGAAAGTTGCGCCAGCCGATCCAAGGTGGTAGCCGCGGGCATGGGCAAGCACGATCACCACCACTACGACGTGGAGGCGTGCTACCCGTCGGGGCCCGACGGGTACATGATCGAGAGCCCGGAGCTGCGCTGGGCCTTCATCCGCAAGGTGTACGTGATCGTCTCCCTCCAGATGCTCGTCACCGTGGCCGTCGCCGCCGCCATGAACCTAACCGACTCCGTCCGGACCTTCTTCCTCTCCCGCACCCCCGCCGCCCTCGGCGCCTTCATCGTCATCCTCATCTCCCCCCTGCTCGGTCGGTTGCCCAACCCACCAACAACCTACCTTCGATTTGCTTAATTTCATGGGTGCATTCTCTGTGCATTGCTTACTGATGGATGGATGCCGTTGGTTGGTGCAAGCGCAGTGATGCTGCCGATGGTCTACTTCCGGAAGAAGCACCCGGTGAACCTGGTGTTCCTGGGCATCTTCACCGTGTGCATCAGCCTGTCGATAGGGCTGGGGTGCCTCACCAAGCGCGGGCCCATCATCTTCGAGGCGGCCGGCATGACGCTCGTCGTCGTGGTCTCGCTCACCGCCTACACCTTCTGGGCGGCCAAGCGCGGACACGACTTCGAGTTCCTCGGCCCCTTCCTCTTCGCCGCGTGCGTCATCCTCCTCCTCTACGCCATCGTCATTGTGCTCTTCCCCATGGGCAAGACGACGGTGCTCGTCTATGGCTGCATCGCCGCGCTCATCTTCTCCGCCTTCATCATCTACGACACCGACAACCTCATCAAGCGCTACACCTACGACGAGTATGTCGCCGCCTCCATTACCCTCTACCTCGACATCATCAACCTCTTCAGGGCCATCCTAATCGCCCTCGAGGCCGCCGACTGATCTTGATCCTGGCAACCAGCCAAACCTAACATGATGATTCGTTCGTCTCTGCCTGCCTGGCACATGTATGTATGCTAACCTAGATACCGTATGTAGATTGCCATGTATGGAAACTTATTACGTGCTCTCAACATAAGTCACTGTGATCGGACATCGACAGAAATATAGTATTGCCAATCCAATCAACATTTTCCGCCGCGACGAACATGGAATGATCATCAACAAGCCAAGGCAAGCATCATCAACACCAAAACTCTCAAGGGAAAAGGGATATGGATATGAATTTTCTCACCAAGGAACATCGTTTCGTTTGCCAAACAAGCCCACACACAGAAATTGCAGCCTACAGGAGGCTAACTGGGCTCTTAAATACCTCATGTGTAAAATAGGGGCACAAAGTTGCCAGCATCAACCACAACAGTTAACTGTTTACACCCACTGGAAACACACTATCTTAGCTGATGTGCTTAATGTTCTTCTATCTTCTTCAGGTCCTTCATATTTGTCGTGTCCACGCTGCCAAAAAAAAAAGGAAAAAACATTTTAGGAGTTGTATCACAAGTAATGTGTGTCTGGGAGGAAATATTTTAGTCTGTAATATCTATGAAGTGGTTCTACAATGCTGGAAATCAGAACTTAAACTTCGACGTTGGCTCAATACAATGATGACTCTTGTACATTTTTCCTAAAATAACCACTTTCACTCTCCAATTATCTTTCCAGAATACTCAGCTACTGAAAACATATTACAAATACTCCTAGATTGCTGTGCATCTTCAGGAACTAAAGATGCTGACGGCACAACTTATCACAAATCTCCCACAATCTGAGCAGTACAGCTAAAAGGACTATAATATTGTCCATCCAGACATCCAGTGAAATTTATAAAATACTAAGTGCTAACAGAACTTACGTGGTTCCATAAAGTGCGATCTTCTGAATTTTTGTGATGTCAGCTCCGCTTTGATTGTCTTCAATAAACATAGTCAGGCTGGGATGAGAAAAGAAGGGGTTATAAGAATAGGATAACACTACTAAATGCCAGGTTACAAGTGTGCTAGAGGAAGATGTGCATACCTGCGAACATTCTGGAACTTCACATACTTTAGCGTCACAGGCTTACTCTGTAGAGAAGAATAGCCAATGCTCATCAATTTGAGGTAATGCATAAGCTAAGACAGGAATAACTGATGATGCTACATGGGCATCAAGAAAAAGAATCAAAATAGACTTAGATTTTAGGATAAGAACATACTTCCAGTAAATGGCTGGATGATAGGTCAACACTGTCACTTGGAGGAAAGTCATTGACGTTGCTGCCAATCAATACAGAAATATGTCAGGCTTAAGGGAAAACCCAAAACGTTTTCAGAAGTCAGTATCAATGAGCTTCAGTTAAAACTAAAAGGCAGTATACCTGAAACCCATATGCTCTCTGTTGGAGAAGAGTTTAACTGTCTTTGGGCCTGCATTCACAGAAGATTGCATTAAGGATTTGGGAAAGCATCAACACCCAAGAGAAATATTGAGAGTGGTTAAGAAAGGGGCTACTACTTACAAACTAAATACCTCACTCAAAGGCAGAGAAAAAGAAGCATGAACACAAAAAAGTGGTAAGAGAGAAGCAGCATGCAACCTAGCATGTGAGGTCATTCTTGCCAATATCAAGCTATATATTGTTGTAAAGCATTGAAAGAGAAAAACTCTTGAGTTTTTCAGCATTAAACAAAGCTAAAATATGTAAGGATACATGAGTATTTAATGTTTTCTATATTATTTACCAGTAGTGTAACAATAACTTCAAATACCAGTCATCAATTTACTTATATCCAACGATGGATAAGTGGCAAACCCAAGCTTCATAGGCCATTGGATCAAATGCTAGGTTGAATTAGATTATGACATGTTTTCCCTGAAAAGGAGGGAGCCCTATCCTCTGCATTGACTGATGCACACAGCTTATACTGTCAACGGCACCATAAGTAACTATATCCATTTTATGTATCATGAAACATTAGACGACAGGTGAGATGGTCAACACAGGTCCCACCAAATACATCTGATCATAAATTTACAGAAATAACAGAGCTTGCACCCACTACTAGCATTTGCAGACCTAACAGACTAAATAGCCCACTAGTTCCAAATGCGACAAGTGCCCCTTGACATCAGAAAAGAGTGCCCTAGCTCAGTAGTGTATCAGTAACTACATATATTAGCTGTAAATTGTCAATTTCAATTATAAACAACGGCGGAGGAGTGGCAAATCCAAGCGGCAGAGGCCATTAGATCATGCCATGATTTTTTTCCAAAAAGGAAGGAGCCCCAGGCTCTACATCGGTTAATGCACACACCCATGTTGTACCCCTACGATTTTCTATACTATCCATGGGCATAAATAACAATCTCTTCTATTTAGCATCAAACACTAGACGACAGGGCAGACTAAAGTTCAAAAAAGCGAGCATGGGCGCGAAGCATTTGCCGAACACAGCGCTTTGGCCCTGTGCGCCAAGAAAAGAGCAAGGCAGGAATACACATAGCGCCTTTTCCATTTGGGCGCATACAGAGTGGCAAACTAGGTGCAAGTAGGTCCCTAAACACATAATTAACGCCCAGCAGCCTTTTGAACTTTGGGTCAGAAACACATAAGGGTCCAAACAACTTATCATACATTTACAAAAAGTTAACCCCTGTTCAATTGTGTATTAGCATTCGCAACAGACTAAATCGAGCACCCTAGTTTGAACAGAGACACGTTCCTCCGTGAGCTCAGAAAAGAGGCTAATCTCTAAGCAATCAATATATGCAGCAACCTAGCAATCGTGCAGTTACGTTGAGTTACGAATCTCACCTTCCTCCTCGGGGCCTTTGAAGAGCGCGGAATGCAGCTTGATGACCTGCATGAAGGGGATGTAGATGAGCAGCTGCTCGTCCGAGTCGCTGGCGAGGTGCAGCCCCTCGTCCTCCCTGTAACCCTGATGAAACCCACCAATCGTGAGAAACGCAATCGCCTCCAAACTAAAATCCGCAGAGGGGTTGACACGGCGCACACACGGCTCTGACACGACGCTAATCTACGAAACCCTAGGTAGTGAAGGGAAGTCTCGCCGGCGAAAACCGAACCAGTCGACGCCGGATCGGATCCGGGGATCGCGACTGGCAAAGGGAGCCGCCTGCCTTACCTGCTTGAGCGCGTTGGCGATGCCGTGGGCGGGGTCCTGGTTGAGGCACTCGACGCCGGTCCAGTCGATGAAGTCGACCAGATCCACCTGCCCGCGCGGCACCGACGCGGACGGGACGGCCGCGGCGGCGGGGGCGGGCGCGGGGGCGGCTGCGGTCGGCGCGGGCGCGGCGGCCATGGCTGGCTCCCGGAAGCTTCTGGAAGGTTCCGAGCGGGGACGGACGAGAGAGGGACGGCGGGCTTGTGCTCGAGGGCGGCTTGGACCTCGACTCGTCTCGCCCGATGACGACTTGCGTTGCGTTGCGTCTGCGTGGGAGCTGCGGTCGAGCCGAGCAGCACCCGATGCCTTTCCTTTTTCTCTCCCCCCTTCCCTCTCGGTCTGGACTTTCGCAGTTGGGTCCGGTCGAGTTGAGGCCCATCGGGCCGGTGGAAACGGAAGCCCACAGGGTCAGCACAGGTACGCGCATGAGGGAGCCGGACCTCCTATCGTCGCTCGTTGCAGCGAACGGCCGAGCAGAAGCAAAGGGGGTCGCCCGTCTGGGCAGGCCAGTCCTTTTTGTAGTAAGAAAATGGAGCTGTTACGCGTCCACTGACAGATGTTTAGTAAATATCCGTCATCTGGATGACTGTTTGATCTATACGCGCAGCCGTTCGATCCACGCGCGGGGCTTCGATGGGCATCTAGTAAATCTTGAAACGACACTCGAGTTACGGAAACAATCGCTTTGTTGTAAAAAATAAACTTTGGACCCATTAATTTCTGAAACAAACGCTTTGTTATAGAATTTTTTTCCTTCGTCTTTCTGCAACATAAGTACTGTTGCGAAAGAAATTTTTACAACAAAGGTCATGTTGCAGAAAACTTTTACAACAAAGGTCAGGTTGTAGAAATTTTTGCAACCCCTCGTGGTGCGGCTTGCCGCGTGCGGAGGGCCGGCCAGCGTCGGGACGAAAGCAGCTGGCGGGGCGGGGGTGGGAGGAGGGGAAGACTGGGCGGCATCGGGGGCGGAGGGGTTGCGGCGTGTGTTCGACCGGCCGGCGTTGTGGCCGAGCGGCCGGTGGCACGAGGGGTGGGGGGGGGTAAGGGGAGTGTCGTCCGACATCGCTGCGGATGGGCTACGTTGGGAGCGCCCGCGCAATCGTGGTGGGCGAGCGGCTGGCGACGCGGGGGTGAGGGGTAGGGGAGGGTCGGGCGACGTCGTAGTGGATGGGCGGCGGCGGGAACGGCCGGCGTTGGGGGCGAGCGACCGCGCCGTCGCCCTCCCAGATCCAGTAGCCGCCGCCTCCTTCCACCCGAGCGCGAGCGTGTCGAGCTTCACGACCGTTCCTGAAACAGCGCTGCAGTTTCAGGAAACGGGCGCGCTAAGTCGTTGCTTTGTTGGTGCGCGGGCACGATCTGGTCCGTGAGATGGAGCAAGAACAACGGACGAGGCGGTGGCTGATAGATGACCCAAATCAGCCGGTGGGAGGTAAGAGTTTCCGTAAGAAAATATGATATTTTTGTTTTTTCTTATTTTTCCGTTCCTTTTTCCTTTTCTGTTTATTTACTCTCTTTTTTTGGTTCATTTTTTTATTTTCTTGAATTTGAAGCAAAAACATTTATTAAATTTGAAGAATATTTTTTGAAAATCTAGAACATTTTCTGTATTTATGAACGATGTTTGAAATATGACAATTTTTTAATTTAGAAGATTTTTTAAAAGAACGAACAATTTTCCAAATTTAAGATTTTTTTTGAAATTTATGAACAACTTTTGAACATAAACTTAGTTTAAAAATTGAACAGAACTATTATATTTCGACGGCGCAGGCCTAGATGCAGGCGCGCCCACGGAGAGGCGGGTGGCGGCGGGCTGGAGGAGGGGCCCGCCAGGATCCTCGACGTCATCTGCGCCTTCCTTCTCCTCTCCGTGCTCCTCCTCGCGGCAGACGCCGCCATGCACGCCCAGGGCTGGCACTCCGCTGTGCTCCCCCACCTGTAGGCCGTCGAGGGCCGCCTCTTTGCCGCCAGCTACACGACCTAGATGCGCGCCCGCGCCGCCTACCTCGAACCTGGAGGCCGTCCAGACCATCACCTCTGCCCTCCCGTCCATCTCTGCCCATGCACGCGAGGTGTTTGTTGGAATGCCACCAAGGAGCAGAAGATGGTTTTAAAGAGATGACGATGCTGACGGGTGGGCCCTCTGTTCAACTTAATGGTTAACAAACGGCGTTGAACATTTAGTGCCATGTGGACCTGACCAGTGGGCCTGATATGTCAGAAATTGAATTAATTAGGTCCAAATCGATCATGAGTGTTTATTGAAAAAATTAACAAGAAAATTGGTAGATTTTTGACACGGACAAGGAATGTAGTGGCAATTTTGCTCGACTACTGCAAATGTGGTGGGTTTTTTTAATTCATTCCACCCGATGGTCGCTCTTTATGGCGTTGGTGGTCTATTTCCGAGGTCGTTGTTGCACCTCTACGACCAAGCCACAGCCCTCGCCTCCGTCGCCCGGGAGCTCCAAGCACGTCATCCTCGCTCTATGGTCACCTCCACATCGACATGCCTGCTGCCTGTTCTGGGCGACACACAAAGGTCGTTACCGGTCGGTTTCTGATACATCTCCAACGTATATATTATTTTAAATGTTTAATGTCATTATGTTATCATTTTTATAAGATTTTTCTATTATTTTACATTATTTTCTAGACTAATCTATTAATCTAGTGTCAAGTGCTAAAATGAATCAAGAGAAAATACTAACTCTTTTCCGCGCATGCTTTGCGGTCTTGGGAAATCTAGCCACCTTTTGCGAGAGGATTTCTCATCAGTCGAATCAAAATGTCTGGTGCCGATTGAGAGAGAGCAATGGGGTGGTTGAGTGAGGGAACTCTCAGCCGAGTGTTGCGCGCTTGGTGAAGGCTTGTAGCGGCGTTGGGTGGAGGGGTGAGGGTAGGAACCTACCATATAGCCGGAATTGAACCTTAATCTATGCGAGTGAGCATACGTGTTTCACTTCTTAGGCCTTCTTTGCTTTAGAGGAATTTCACATGAATTCCATAGGATATGGTTTTTATAGGGATTTTTTTCCTTTAGAGCCCTTGGTTCATAGAAATGCATTCCTATTCATACATAGGATTGGTTTCTATTCTCCACATTTCAAAGAAAAAAAAAAGCCTATACTCAATGAAAAATTCCTAAGATGTGAACCAAATAACATCTTTTTTCTTTAGTCTTACTCATAAGATTTGAGATGCATGTCATCTCATTTTTTATAAATTTTCTATTCCTGTAATAATTCTATCCTATGAACAAAGAAGTCCTTAAACTATAGTCTACAAAATTACCCATAATAGACTACTGAGGCGCGACCGCGCGACCTTTTTAGCCCGTGAGCTAGCCCAGGCCGAGCTAACCTTGGCGAGGTACTCCCTCCGGTCCTTTTTACTCCGCATATTAGATTTGGGTCAAGTTAAACTTTATAAAATTTGATCAGATATATATTGAAAAATATCAACATCTACGATACCAAATATACATATCATGAAACTACCTTTCGTAATGAATCTAACAATATTTATTTGACATTGTGAATGTTGATACATGTTTTTATAAATTTGGTCAAAGTAGAGATACTTTGACTTCGGACAAAGCTAATATGCAGATTAAAAAGGACCGGAGGGAGTACAAACGAATCCGAAAAAGGTAGCTCTACGCAGGGGGTGCGTGTCTTGATACGGACCAAGCCACGGTGAGTGTGGTATGTGTTGGGGAACGTCGCATGGGAAACAAAATTTTCCTACGCGCACGAAGACCTATCATGGTGATGTCCATCTACGAGAGGGGATGAGTCATCTAAGTACCCTTGTAGACCGTACAGCAGAAGCGTTAGAGAACGCGGTTGATGTAGTGGAACGTCCTCACGTCCCTCGATCCGCCCCGCGAACAATCCCGCGATCTAGTACCGAACGGACGGCACCTCCGCGTTCAGCACACGTACGGCTCGACGATGATCTCGGCCTTCACGAAGCTCTTACAGCTTGGTGGCAGTGACTTTGGAGAACTATCACTATCTCATCTCGAAGATTAACTCCCACTTGATTCAAGCGATTGTCGTACTCAGACAATTTGAGCACATGCTCAACGATTGAGCCTTTCTCCTTTACTTTGTGGACAAAGAATCTTGTCGGAGGTCTCGTACCTCCTAACAAGGGCACAAGTATGAAATCACAATTTCATCTCTTTAGAACATCACTTATGTTCCGTGACGTTTTACAACGTTTTCGGCGCCTTGCTTCTAAGCCATTAAGTATTTTTGTACTGAACTATCGTGTAGTCATCAGAAATGTGTATGTCGGATGTTCACAGCATCCACAGACGACGCTCGAGGTGCAGCACACCGAGTGGTGCATTAAGGACATAAGCCTTCTGCGCAGCAACGAGGACAATCCTCGGTTTTACAGACTCAGTCTGCAAAGTTTGCTACTATCAACTTTCAACTAAATTTTCTCTAGGAACATATAAAAACAGTAGAGCTATAGCGCAAGCTACATCGTAATTCGCAAAGACCATTAGACTATATTCATGACAATTAGTTCAATTAATCATATTACTTAAGAACTCCCACTCAAAAAGTACATCTCTATAGTCATTTGAGTGGTACATGATCCAAATCCACTATCTCAAGTCCGATCATCACGTGAGTTGAGAATAGTTTCAGTGGTAAGCATCTCTATGCTAATCATATCAACTATACGATTCATGCTCGACCTTTCGGTCTCATGTGTTCCGAGGCCATGTATGCACATGCTAGGCTCGTCAAGCTTAACCCGAGTGTTCCGCGTGCGCAACTGTTTTGCACCCGTTGTATGTGAACGTTGAGTCTATCACACCCGATCATCACGTGGTGTCTCGAAACGACGAACTGTAGCAACGGTGCACAGTCGGGGAGAACACAATTTCGTCTTGAAATTTTAGTGAGAGATCACCTCATAATGCTACCGTCGTTCTAAGCAAAATAAGGTGCATAAAAGGATTAACATCACATGCAATTCATAAGTGACATGATATGGCCATCATCACGTGCTTCTTGATCTCCATCGCCAAAACACCGGCACGATCTTCTTGTCACCGGCGCCACACCATGATCTCCATCAACGTGTTGCCATCGGGGTTGTCGTGCTACTCATGCTATTACTACTAAAGCTACACCCTAGCAAAATAGTAAACGCATCTGCAATCACAAACGTTAGTATAAAGACAACCCTATGGCTCCTGCCGGTTGCCGTACCATCGACGTGCAAGTCGATATTTCTATTACAACATGATCATCTCATACATCCAATATATCACATCACATCGTTGGCCATATCACATCACAAGCATACCCTGCAAAAACAAGTTAGACGTCCTCTAATTTTGTTGTTGCATGTTTTACGTGGTGACCATGGGTATCTAGTAGGATCGCATCTTACTTACGCAAACACCACAACGGAGATATATGAGTTGCTATTTAACCTCATCCAAGGACCTCCTCGGTCAAATCCGATTCAACTAAAGTTGGAGAAACCGACACTTGCCAGTCATCTTTGAGCAACGGAGTTACTCGTAACGATGAAACCAGTCTCTCGTAAGCGTACGAGTAATGTCGGTCCAAGCCGCTTCAATCCAACAATACCGCGGAATCAAGAAAGGACTAAGGAGGGCAGCAAAACACACATCACCGCCCACAAAAACTTTTGTGTTCTACTCGAGAAGACATCTACGCATGAACCTAGCTCTGATACCACTGTTGGGGAACGTCGCATGGGAACGTCACTTGGAGTAGGATTCCACCTTCCCACATGGAAACTCTTTCCACCTTGTGTTTTTTCCTTCTCAAACCTTATGGGCCTTAGTGGGAACTTATTCCAGCCCACTAGGGGCTGGTTTATCTCTTCCCATAGCCCATGAGACCCCTTGGGGCGTGACACCCCTCCCGATGGTCCCCGGCACCCCTCCCGGCACTCCCGGTACACTACCGATGAGCCCGAAACTTTTCCGGTAATGCACGAAAACCTTCCGGTAACCAGATGAGGTCATCCTATATATCAATCTTCGTTTCCGGACCATTCCGGAAACCCTCGTGACGTCCATGATCTCATCCGGGACTCCGAACAACATTCGGTAACCAACCATATAACTCAAATACGCATAAAACAACGTCGAACCTTAAGTGTGCAGACCCTGCGGGTTCGAGAACTATGTAGACATGACCCGAGAGACTCCTCGGTCAATATCCAATAGCGGGACCTGGATGCCCATATTGGATCCTACATATTCTACGAAGATCTTATCGTTTGAACCTCAGTGCCAAGGATTCATATAATCCCGTATGTCATTCCCTTTGTCCTTCGGTATGTTACTTGCCCGAGATTCGATCGTTAGTATCCGCATACCTATTTCAATCTCGTTTACCGGCAAGTCTCTTTACTCGTTCCGTAATACAAGATCCCGCAACTTACATTAAGTTACATTGCTTGCAAGGCTTGTGTGTGATGTTGTATTACCGAGTGGGCCCCGAGATACCTCTCCGTCACACGGAGTGACAAATCCCAGTCTTGATCCATACTAACTCAACTAACACCTTCGGAGATACCTGTAGAGCATCTTTATAGTCACCCAGTTACGTTGCGACGTTTGATACACACAAATCATTCCTCCGGTGTCAGTGAGTTATATGATCTCATGGTCATAGGAACAAATACTTGACACGCAGAAAACAGTAGCAACAAAATGACACGATCAACATGCTACGTCTATTAGTTTGGGTCCAGTCCATCACATGATTCTCCTAATGATGTGATCCCGTTATCAAGTGACAACACTTGCCTATGGCCAGGAAATCTTGACCATCTTTGATCAACGAGCTAGTCAACTAGAGGCTTACTAGGGACAGTGTTTTGTCTATGTATCCACACAAGTATTATGTTTCCAATCAATACAATTGCCTCTAGGGCATATTTCCAACAGTATGAGCTCAAAAGCTCGAGCCTGATGTCCAGATTTATGTTGGATTATGGTAGGGCAATTTATCCCGACGCCTTCTATTCTCAAAACCTGTCACCGTTGCCTCCGATGCATATATAATTAAGCCTACTCCCTCCGTCAGAGTTTATAAGGCGTGCACGTATATCTAGGTCATCAATTTAACTTATATAAAATATATTGCTTAACATAAAAATTATATCATTAGAAAATAGAACATCTAAAGTTTTTAATGATATATTTTTTGTAATATATGCTTATCATTAAGTTGGTTAAATTAACGACCTAGATGTACATACATGCCTTATAAACTGTGATAAAGGGAGTATGTGTGTCATTCCAACATAAGTTGACAGTCACACTCGTCATGGATTGTTCCTTCTTGGGATGTGTTTCTATCAACCGATATGACCGACCTCTATGTCGAAGATATATAGAGCGAGGAAGTGAGTCATAAAGCAAACTGAGTCAATTGCTTAGCATTAACTGGGTGGTACTATATGTACGTAGAATACTACTACCTCCGTCACGGTTTAAAAGACGTGTTTGAAAGTTTTTTGAAACCTAGGTGATTATTGATTGGTTATGAGATGGGTTAAAAAGTAACATTCACACTACACATGCATATAAAAGTAGCACAACAAAGTATTAATTAGCTGCTAGGAGTAAATGCAATGCGTTTTAAATCTTGTCTATTGTGAAAATGCACGTTAATTTAACCGTGCCTTCTAAACCATGACGAAGGAAGTATGTTTTTTTTTCGCGAATACGCAAAGCTTACGTATCATTCCATTGATAAAAGAAGTTAAGAGTGAATACAAAAATGGTACAATGCATGACACAAACGCAAGCGGCGTGAACATGGCTACCGGAACATAGATGCTCAGTCCAAACAAAAAAGAAACACGGCTAATCTCGTCACCCTCGAACGCAACCCAACCAAACCAACAAGACAAACAACATCATCGAAACTACCGGCAAGGACACCATGAGCATACAAGACGACGCCTTCAAGAAGGAGAACGACGTCGGGGCGCCATCACCGTCCGATCCACGGGATCTAGGGTTTCCCCTAATGCTCGAAGAGGGGCGCAGAAAGCGGCCATGGCAGGGCCTCCAAAATGGGAATGACACCCGCAGGTGTCGCCGCTGCCAGCATCGAAAGGTCGAGCAAGGATTTCGCCCTGGCCGAGTCTGAGCAATCCTAAGCTGTCGGAGTAGTGGTCGAGGAGGAGGAAAGTCGGGTCGGAGGCCGGAACCGCCATCACACGAAGGGGAGCAAACGCGTGCCCACGAAGGAGGCATCGGGCGCTGCCGAAAGAATGAGCTAGCGAACATGCTGACGGGCGGAGGGAACGCGGAGGTGGACGGGGTTGGGCAGCCGAGCGGAAGGAGAGAGGGGTGAGATGGTGATCGAAGACCCAAACGAGCCAAGATCCGGAGAGGAGCGCAGATCCGGGCCGTCGGGATCGGAGCTTCAAGGACGTTGGCGAGCCAAAGGAGCTGGAAGGGGGGGGGGGCAGCTCCAGAGGCACACAAGAGTCGAAGCCGCACCGGCGTGGATGTCGACCAACCACGGACGCCTGCATGGGGTGCTTTCGGAGCCCCCGAGACACCGACAAGACGGAAGATTCAGAAGTAGGCGTAGCTTGGTTACGGGGAGCATCAGATCTGGGGCCGCTCAGGCCAACCATGGACACCGGAGGAGGGCGCGGGTCCATGGCCGCTGGAGCCGGAGCCGCACCTGCAGGGTATGGGGGCGGTGAATGGAGCTCACACGCATGCCACATACCCGGGCAGCATGCTGCAGGAGTCAATCGTCGTCGGGCAGCCACCGAGATGAACCGCCGCCCGAAGGCATGGTCGCAGCCAGCCGGGGAGAAGAGCGCCAGCGCGCCGCCCCTAGGACTAGCCAACCCGGCCAAGAAGCCCCCGCCCCACCCTCGCAGGATCCAACGCTGAGAGCAGCAGGGGTGCTTGCGGTCGCCATGGATCTGGCGCAGAAGGGGGGAGTGGGAAGGACGCGCCGACGGAGCCCAGGAGCAGCCGGAGCCCCACATGAAGAGGGCCGGGGGCGGAGGGAGGGACCCGCCAAAGGCACGCTAGCGCCAGAGCGCAGTGAAGGTCGACAGGGAAGGGGAGGCGGCACGGAGCCGAGCGAGCCGCGGCGCCCCGCCGCCACCTTCCTTGGAGCCAGCGCGGCTTCGCCGGCCGCTCCTCCGGTGGCGGCGAGAGGGTGGGGCGGGGTGGGGAGGGGGCCTTGGTGGCGCTACTAGGGTTCCCCCCCCCCCCGCGCCGCCGCGAGGGAAGGCGACGCAGGGTCGCGGGGTCCGCAAGCGTGGTCCTTCCTTTTCAATCTTCTCTATCAACTTGTTTAGTCGTTCCAATGAGGACTAAGAATCAATGCAACTTTTTATTCCACTATAATAGTTTCGTCGGTAAGGTCATTGCTCACGATCGTGATTATATATCGGGCGTCTTTTTTAAGAAATACTTTGCTTTTGCATTCAACATAATGTACTCTCACATTAACCACACTACCGCGTACAATGCAGATGATTTCCATTCATTAAGATGTAATGAATGTACGTCCAAATCAATCGCCATCATACAACTGTCCATTCATTCAAGCAACCCGAGTATATATGGTTCAACTGTTCGACGGTACTGTCTCCGTTTCTTTTTACTCCGCGTATAAGATTTGCTCAAAGTCAAACAACATAAAGTTTAATCAAATTTATATAAAAAAAATAAATATCTACTATATTAAAATTATATAGTATGAAAATACATCTCGCGATGCATCTGATAATATTGATTTAAAGTTGTAAATATTGATATTTTTAAATATAAAATTAGTCAAACTTTACGAAGGTTGACTTTGACTAAAGTTTATATATGGACTAAAAAGAAACGGAGAAAGTATAAAGGTGGAGTAAGTGGATGCATCATGAGTCATCGTCCGGGAACAAAATCCACTAGTCCACTAGTCCGAGCATACATACTGTTCAACTTTTTTTTTTTTGAAGGAACATACTGTTCAACTGTTCGACTGAATCGCGTCTGGCCACGGGAACCGTTGCTTTACGTGCTTTCAGGCGTTTGGTGTCGTGGGTTCGTGATGCCATTCCATTAGATGAAGCCGACCAGCTGATCCACCTATCACATACGGGGCAGGCACGCAGGGCACGGCGGCCACCGCGGCCGAGGATGCTCCTGGAAGTTTAAGGGTGTGTTTGGTTTGTGCGCCAACCTGCCCAACCAAAATTTCGGTATGACCAAAGTGAGGGCATGACCAAAAAATTGGCAAGTGTTTCTTGTTTGGATTATAGCCAACGCATACCTTTCAAAAAGATGTCAAATTCATTTGGTTTGGCAACTTGAATTGATTTGTGTTTGGTTTGATTCTAATTTTGTTATAAGTTGACACAATAAAAAAAAATGTAAACATTATTTTTCTAATATGAACATTTAATTAACTATAACATGCCAAAAAAAAAACTTTCTTCATTCCAAAATAAGTGTCGCTGTTTTAGTATAAAATTTATACTAACTTAATACTAGATTTGCGCCGCTTATTTTGGGACAGAGGGAGTATGAAATTGGCAATCCGCAAAAGGCTGAATTTCCATGTAAAGTATGGATATACTACTGCCTGTTTTTATTAGAAAAGAACACGTAAAGCTCTTGGGCGATTTTTTTTTAAATATTGCTTTTTTCAAATCTTTTTGAAAAATAATGTGTCTATTTGAAATTTTTCAAAAATATTATAACGTCGGCCTCCCAGTGGCCGACTGCCACTTGTCGGCTTGCCACTGGCCGAAAGGTGGCAGTCGGCCACCAGTTAGCCGACAGGAGTTGAGTCGGTCACGCGTCGGCCGAGTAGTGGCCAGAACACGTCGATGGAGCCCTGTCGGCTTGCGCCAGCCAGTCGGCCTCCTGGTGGCCGACAGGAGGCCAGTCGGCCACCTCTTGGCCGAGAGGGGCAACAGCTCTCTCCTTCCCTTCCTTCTTTCTTCTTTCTTCTTTCTTCTTCTTCTTTCTTCTCTATCTTCTTCTTCCTCCCTTTCTTCTCCTTGCTCTCATTTCTCTCTTTCTCCCCCAGACGAAAAATCTTCCGATAAAACTACGTTTTGAACCGTGGTTTAGTTGCGTAAGTTTGAGGGAAGCCTAATCATCCTTCTCATTCGCGTTGCGGTGGTTCTTTGAAGCTATTTTTGGTGGTGGTGGTGGAGGCTGTGGAGGAGGTTGAGGAGGAGGTTCGTCGTTCGTCGTTCGTCGTTCTTCGTTTCTGCGCACGCTTCAAGGGTAAAATTATTTTTACTTATGTGAATTAGTTTAGTGAGTGAAGTAGGTTTGTCCTTGTTCTAATTTTTGTCCTTGTTGAACTGCCAGATGTCTGATTTAGTGACATTATGTTTGCGCTACGGTCCTGGTTCCGTTCGAACAAATGAGATGGGAGCTGATCTTAGTGAATTTCAGTACACTGAGGTGCAAGTGTCCTCCCCTGAAACATGGTCTGTTAGTCAGTTGACAGAATGGCTTGCCCGATGTTTAGGGTTCAATATTGAAACACACACCGTCGGTGTTCATGCATTATGGACCCGGTCCAGTGCAAATATTTTCTGGTATTTGAAGCATATAGAGCGGGATGACCAGTGGGTGAACTGGTTAAAATCTTGCGATCGTAGGGCATGTAATCCTGTGGCCTTACTGCTCCCCGTGGTAAAGCCTGTGACTGAACCTCAAGCCGAAGGTAGCTATGAGTCTGGTCAGAGCAGCTACGGGATGCATGATTCGCAGTCAATTCATGGCTGCCATGCTGGAGATGATGTTTACGGAACAGACGAGAGTAGCCAGGCAGAAGGGGGAGATGCGGATGCTGACGAGATAGATGAGGAGATGCAAAACCAGATGCATGATGAAGATATCGAAGGTGATATCTCCGATGATTCGGCCGATTCAGATGAGGAAGTGAACGCACATGAAGTGCCTATTCCTGCATCATGGAATCGGGACTTTTCATCTGCAATGTTGGTGAACGACGGTCATGATTCTTCGTGGGAGTATCACCAGAACAACATTGCGACAGGTGCCCTCTACCCGAACAAAGAAGCTCTGAAGGATGCCATCCTTAATTGGGCAATGTCCACTCAAAGGGTTTTTGTAGCTCAAGTTTCTTGTCCGAAAAACTTGACAATGGTATGCAGAAACGAGGGTTGTCCCGCAAGGGTGCATGGATATCTTCCGAAGTATGGCACAAGCTGGGTCATAAGTGACATAGTTAATCATAAATGTGTACTTCCGTGTATCCCTCAAGATCATCCTAACCTTACTTCCACGGTGATTGCTCGCTTGTTTTATAGCCACATAGTGGAGAGTAAGGCGATGGAAGTGAAGGCTATCCAGAAAAATGTATTCGTGAGGTTCAAGTACAACATATCATATGGCAAGGCTTGGAGGGCTAAGTAGAAGGCACTTGAGACCAGATTCGGTTCGTATTTTGATGCATATGACTCTGTTGTTCGGCTCCTGCAGGCACTGCAGAACCGGAATCCAGGCACCTATGTTGACATCCAAGACTTGTACCTGCCAGAGTTCCCAAATCTTAGAGTGTTGCATCGGCTGTTCTTCTCTTTTGGTGTCTGCATTGAAGCATTCAGACATTGTCGACCGGTGATATGTGTAGATGGCACTTTTCTCACTGGCAAATACAAGGGTCAGATCCTCACAGCCATTGGTCAAGATGGGCAAAATCAATGCGTCCCACTTGCATTTGCTTTTGTGGAGGGCAAAATCAATGCGTCCCACTATGTTTTAAGTTTCTAATACCACTATGTTTTAAGTTTGTAATAGCACTATGTTTTAAGTTTCTAATACCACTAAAAGGGTCAAAATGGGTTCATTTCATGCTCAAAATTGAGAGGAAGGTCAAAACAGTGAAAAAAAGGAGTTTTCCGCCCAAAGGCCACCTGTCGGCTCACAGGAGGCCGACAGGGACCTGTCGGCTACGAGCAGGCCGACAGGCCCCCCTCCCCTGCCGACTGCCCCCTCCTGCCTCCTGTCGGCTAACTGGTGGCCGACTGCCACCTTTCGGCCAGTGGCAAGCCGACAAGTGGCAGTCGGCCACTGGGAGGCCAACGTTATAATATTTTTGAAAAATTTCAAATAGACACATTATTTTTCAAAAAGATTTTAAAAAAGCAATATTTTAAAAAAAATTCGAAGCTCTTGAACTAGATGGAAGTATGAAACTCAGGGCTGCTGCCTTTACGGAAATAAGACAATTAGCTCTGTTCGGAAGAGAATTTGTAAAATTTGTAGTAGTATAAACACGGTCGCTACTGTTCTAAACAGAATCCTGCTAAAAAGAAAAACTGTTCTAAACATAATTAGTTGCCAGGTAAACAAACCAAAATTTGTTGTGCGATTTAGGGGATTATTCTTTACCTACTAATCTCTTCCTAATCTATCTCTAATAATAAAGCAGCTATTGCTTCTGCCGTCCGTCATAAAATTACCCTCAAAGTTGCGATATATTACAACCAATGCCACCTATAAGTGGAAAACGGTTCGGTTCAAAAGATTGATAATTGCCCTTGGTTCATATATAAGAAAGCCCGCATGGAATCACCAACGCTTGCACAACGAAGTGGCGAGCATTGCTCTTCCCCCACCGGGAGAGCTGTGTTCGATCTCAGGTACCTCCCTATTTATCCTCTACTTTTTTATTATCCTCTTTTCTCTATAATAGCTGATGGGCTGCATGGGCCCAGTAACTCTCCCTTTAACTTCTCTTTTTCAAGGAAATTCAAATGCTTTTTAAAATGTTCATATCTTTCAAACCTCAACTCTAAATCTAAATGTTATATATGAAAAATCCATCAGAAAAATATGTAGATTTCAAATATGCTATTATCTTGATGTTAGTAAATTCTAAAATTACATTTGGGTTGTCTATTATATATGTTTTTCCTCATTTATGTAAACAAGGGTTTACTGTTTATTCCCGTATTGTTTAAAATATCGTCGAGTGTGTGTATGGGGGTGATTTATTTTTTCCGTTGTAACGCACGAGCATGTGTGCTAGTAATAATAAAGCAAATAGGGTTTCTGGTCGTCCGTTAGTAAATTCTAAAATTACATTTGGGTTGTCTATTATATATGTTTTTCCTCATTTATGTAAACAAGGGTTTACTGTTTATTCCCGTATTGTTTAAAATATCGTCGAGTGTGTGTATGGGGGTGATTTATTTTTTTCCGTTGTAACGCACGAGCATGTGTGCTAGTAATAATAAAGCAAATAGGGTTTCTGGTCGTCCGTCGTCGTGGTGTTTTTGCAAAAACGCCCTTGTGTTTTATCAAAATCAACCCGCAGTCCTATTATTCAGTCAACATGAACCGGTACGGGAGAGAAAGAAAATTCCGCCCAGACGACCCACGACCTTACCTCATCTCCATCTACAGCGCGCCGCCGCCCCATGCCATGTCACCGCACGCTGCCGCCACCGACCCCCGCCCCTCCACCGCGCGCTGCCACCACCGACCCCTGCCCCTCCGCCGTGCACTGCCAACGCCGTTCCCCGCCGCTGTGGCCACCCCTACACGAAGTGCCCCTACCCCTATCGTTTTCCACTGTCAGCAACAATCGACGCCGGTGAGGCACCTTCCCCAACTCATCTTTCTCCTCCTCTTCCACCGCCGCCGCTCTCTATCGGCCGACCAACTCCCTCGAGTCCAACCCCTCCTCACACGACCGCATCCCAATCCTCCTCTGTGTGCGCACGCTCGATCCAGATCCACCCTTTTCAAGGATGCATCATAGATAAGAGCTCGTTGCAGCGGCGAGCGTTGATTGTAGCGAGCAGGGAGCCGGCTAGGTCCTCGCCGACGAGGGCCGTCATGGCCTTCACCTCTGACAGGAATTGGTGTTCGTATAAAGTGGGGAGCAGTTCTCCCTTTCAGAAGATGGTGCAACAATAGCACGTGAGTCAGATTTTCCTATGGAAATCAAGAATCTGGATAAAGGCTCAGCGGGTTCAAGTGTGGCTGCAGATGTAATCTCTCTTGAAAGATATGACACATGCAAATATCAGTTTTCAAGGGAATCAAGCATGACTGATTTTCCTGCTGGATCTGAAGTTGAAAACGAAGCTGAATATTATGCGGAGAATATAACATCTGGATTGGTTGGGCATGAAGATGATTTAAACCTCCAGAGTACAGATGACTGCTCAGTAGACATTGATAGCAACAATACATATGTCGTGGTTGACAGAAATTCTGATAAAACATGTGGCAGTTGCAAGTTTATTGGTGATTTGAATCCCTCGTCTCTGCAGAAGCGCTCTCTGCTTAAGTCTCACCCAAAATCCCAATCTGCATGTTCGAGGAAGGTGGGCAGCTTCTTGAAAGATGGTATGGAGGTTCTGGATACCATGCCTGAAGTATCACCAAGAGAAGAAATAGTAGAATCATATCCTATTGGATCCGAAACAATATCTAATTCTGGAGATGAATTGAAGCTAATTCGTACTGAAAGTACGTCAACTGATTATTCCATAGAGCGCTCTCCACAGAACTTGTCTGCTCAAGATACTTCAGGTGTTCAGCTGTCAGTTGATAACTCTTACCTGGTAAATTCAGTATGCTCTGTACCTGGTTATCAAAATGATCTTGCTGTTACTAATGTCGATAGCATGATCAACTCCATTGCTGAAGACAACTGCAGTAAAGACATTTTAGTAAAGGACAGTGCGGTTGATTTTTCATGAGAGGCGAGGCCTGAACAACAAGAGGACATCTGCAACAGGGAAAGTGCCACTGAGGTTCTTATAAATTATCAAGTGTCTACAAGTCAGGAGCATGTCACATTGCTAATGGATCAAGTGTCTTCTACCAAGAACCCATTCAATATAGATGACACCAGGAGTGATGACTTATTTGAGCTTGCTTCTCGTTACCATTTGGAGGCACCAAATGTTTTTGAATCAGAGCAGGAAATTGACTCTACATCTCAGACAGTTTTCAACCAAACCAGCGTTGCTAATGGGAAACACTGTCCGATCTCAGGTGAGAATTCTTGGTTTTCATTTTCTACCCGTGTGCTTGGTACAAGTTGGCGATTATTTTTCTTATTAACCTATGTGGCATTTATCCTAGATATATCTTTGGAAATAAAAACATTATAGTCAATATGTATATCATGAGGAAACACTTTTTTGTGGGGTGATGAGGCTATACTTTGTTGTTGTTTTATTGGGTATGCTAAGTTATTGGCATAAGATTTGGTATGTGGCAAAAATAAAGTAACATTGTGCTCCGCGCATGTCATGCCAATATACAAAGATTCTGGTTGGATTCGTTTTTAGCTTTCCATTTTCTTGTTAGGGAGTAACTGTAAGGTCTATAATTCTAAGTTCAACCTTTAGTTGGCAACTAATAAGTTGACATCTGATTGATGATTTATGCATAGAGGGAAAACTTAGTTCAGTTTTTTAAATAGTAGTTGTACTATTCCTAAATTTTGTTCGAATATCTCACTATTCTGCTAGAATTGAACTATTTTCAGTTTCCCTTTCACTCGATACTTCAGTGCTAACAAACAATCTTTTCTTTAATTGGCAGCAATTTTCAGTTGGGTGGGTATTGCTCGTTTTCATTTACATATCTTTTCTATGGCCTTTGTTGAAACACAATAAATTGTCGTAGACTACAATGATCATATTTGTCGTTTCATTCCTTGGCTAGCTTAAATTTTACCAATCCGGTACATGGTTGACATAGGAACTAAGATGTGTAGATACAGTTAGCTAATGTCAAGCATACTGGAGGAACAAAGAAGTTTATGTCAGTAATTTTTCATGTTCAAGAGATTTTGTGGCCCTTCTTGATATGTCCAATTGTTAAATATAACACTGCATCAACCAGACCTTAATCCTCCACTTTTGCGTCAACCAAATGATTTGTAGGATTTACATCAGATTGGTGCAATTTGACGAACTTGAATTGTCTTCTGTTGGACATTATAACTTTGTGAGTTTTTGATGTTCGTCCGTTCAACGCACGGGCACTTTTACTAGTATTAATAAAGCAATTAGTGCTTCTGTCGTCCATCATTAATATTGCCCATAAAGTTGATGAAAATTACCCATAATTGCCACTTATAAGTCATAGAAAATGTTTCAAACAGAAAAATCTTTGAACTGGGCCAGCCCATGTACGCACCTCCTATATTACACTCTGGGCATTGAAATAAGATGCAGCACACCTATTTGGGCCGACCCATGCATGGCCGACTGTTCTTTTAGTTTAGTTTTTTTATTTTACTTTTCAGTTCCATTTTTTTCTACTTTAAATAATTTAGAACTTCAAATAACTTTTTTTAAATTTAGGAAACTGAGAATTTTGAAGTAAAATATTAAAAAACATAATTTTTTTAAGAATTCAAAAACTACTCAGGAGTTTTGAAAAATGTTTGCATATACAAAAAAATGTTTAAATTTTTAGAAATGCCTGTAAAATGAAAAAGTCAATAATTTTAAACAAAAGTCTGTGTAAAAATCTTAAAAACAGTTCGTGCCTCTGTTTTTAGTCTCATTTTTATTTTTATTTTCTGTTCCATTTTTTAAAATTTAAATAATATCGACTTTTGAAAAACTTTTGCAACTTATAAAACTGAGAATTTTGAAGAAAACATAAAATGTTTGTGAATTCAAAAAATGCTCGGGATATTTGTAAAAGTATTTTCATATTCAGAAAAATGTTCATATTTTTCAGAACAATGTTGGTGAAAACAATAAAAGTCCCTGATTTTGAAAAAAAAGTTTGTGTATTATTTTTTGAGTGCAATTGATAAAGATGTTTACTAATTCAAAAAATATTCATGCATTTCAAGAAATGTCTTAAAAATTTAAGAACGTAATATGATCAGCATCTTTGAAGATTATAATTATTTTTGTCCCGTTGCAACGCACGGGCCCTTTTGCTAGTAATAACCAATCCAAACAGCCACTTCGTAATTTACACATGGTAACGCTCGTTTCTCAGCTGATCAACCCACCGCTCGATCGTTCTAACTAACACGAGGTTATTTTGGCGACACTCCAAGCATCGTCCAAATCACAGGGACAGGGGCGAGCCAAAAAATTGGTAGGGTCGATGTTGGTGCTGATCCAAACAGCCCCTTGAGAATGAGCGGGGACGAGAGACGGCAGGTTTGTGCGCCAGCGAGGCTTGGACTTATCTTTTTCAGGGAACGGTCTTATGTTTTTCAGGGAACGGCGAGTTGGACTTGAACTCGCCTCGTGTGAGGACTTGCGAGCGAGCTGCAGCTGAGTTGTAGGCACGCGAGGCGAGAGCTATATACTGCATTAAGCGAGACACATGCATCCCTATGCCGAGAGCTACAGTAACGGACCGACACATTGACCCAAACTTAAAACAACAAATAAAGTTCAGAATAAATGGGCGTGCAAGGGTATCGAACACCGGATCTTTAAAAAGAAAAAAAAGGTAACAAATTTGCCTCATCTATTAATCAAGCAGAAGAGAATTGTCTGGTTAATTAACGGGCAACCGGACTAAAACTGTTATAACCGTTGAACGACACACACACACGATACCCCCACACACATAGCTCTAGAGAGGGTCTCGTTAAGACAACGCACACGCATCATCGTCTCACTTCTGTTGAAATTAGTAGTGGACCTTTGGCCCATAAGAGAATTTCAGAAAATCTCCAAGGGTCCATGTAGGTGGTGGCATGACAAGGTGGTGGTGGAAAATTTAGTCCCACCCTGCTAGTGGAGAAGAAATTGGACCCCTCTATAAGGGTCTCTCTTAAACATGCTATTGGAGAGTGAGAAGAGAAGGTGTCCTCGCGCACTCCTCCTCCGCCGTCCGCCTCGTCACGACGCGCCGCGGGAATGAGCCGAGCTCATACCTACGCGCTTATTTTTGCCGGTCAGGAACGAGAATATGTAACGGACACAGCACGATCCGAGACGTCGGATCGTGGGCTGTTACCGACTCGGACGTGGGTTCGGTCCACGTCTCTCCGCCCAGCCGCCTACATAAGCAGGCTAACGCCTACCCTAGCCGTCACGAGAACCAGATCACATCTGCCTCACGCGTTCGTTCCTTGACTGCTGCTGCCGCCAGCGACTCCACCCCGTTTACCGCGTACACGGTCGACGGGAGAGCAGGCCTCCGAAACCCCGCCTCTCCGGTTCCTGTACGAGAGAGGGGCGATTAGGTTTTTGGGGAGCGATCATGCGACTGCTCGCCTCCGTCCATCTGCTTCGTCTACGTTCGCGTCGTCCTCGTCATCGCCATGTCTTCACCATCCGAGCCCGATCGTCTCGCCCTTGAAGCTGAGAAGAAGAGGGCAGAGGATGCTGCTGCTACGGCCGCGTCCAACGCCAACGCTGCTGCCACGGCCAACTGACATATTGGAGGGTATAACTCGTTTATCCTCATGTTCGTATTTATCCTAGCAGTACTACTTGCATGCATAGATGTATCAACTATATGCGTAGTATGTGCTAGGTTAGCTCAAGATCAGTACATCATTAGTCTACTCAATGCCATGCTTTTTATTATCTCGTGGATTAATACACTCGGAAATTTGCCTATTTACTCAACAATCCAAAACCCTAATGTGTGTAGGAATTTTTCGAGTAATGGTTTTGCTACTGCACTGAAACCGGACAAGTTTACCGGCACTTATTTCAAGCGTTGGCAAACAAGAACCACCTTATGGCTCACGTCTATGAACGTGTTTTGGGTAGCCGGTGTCACTCCAACGGGAACGATCTCTCCTGAACAGGAGAAGATGTTCACGGAGACCACCGTCCTATTCCTTGCAGCAGTCATAAGCGTGATCGAAGATAAGGTGGTTGATGCATACTTACATATGCATGTTGCCAAAGACCTGTGGGAGGCGCTCGAATCTAAATTCGGGGCCACCGATGCTGGGAGTGAGATGTATGTTATGGAGCAGTTCCACGATTATAAGATGATTGACAACCGTTCTGTATTGGAACAGGCTCATGAGATAATACGCATAGCTAAAGAACTTGAGGTTCTTAAGTGCAATTTGCCGGGCAAGTTTGTCGTGGGCTGTATAATTGCTAAGCTCCCTAATTCCTGGAGGAACTTTGCTACTACTCTGAAACATCAGAGGCGTGAGTTCTCAGTAGAGGACATCATCGACCATCTGAGTGTTGAGCAGAACTCGAGAGCCAAGGACTCCAATGGAAAAGCGGTGGAAAGCTCTTCTGTTGCCAATATGGTACATCAGAGGAACTTCAATTCCCATGAGCCCAAGGGCAATAGAATACCGACTTCAAGAAGAAGGGAAAGAAGACCTTCAAGAAGAATAAGAAGGGAGATGACTGCTATACTTGTGGTTCAGAGGAACATTGGGCGAACAAATGCCCAAACAAGTACAAGAAGCCGGCGCAGGACTCCAAGTCTGCCAATATGATTGTGGGCAACAATGAAAGTGGTGCATCTGGGTACGGTAATTTACTTACTGTATTTTCAGTTTGTCAGTCCACCGATTGGTGGGTGGACACGGGTGCAAATATTCATGTGTGTGCTGACATATCATTGTTCTCTTCTTATCAGGCCACCGGTCGCAGGTCCGCATTGATGGGGAATGGCGCGAGTGCTTCTGTTCTTGGTGTTGGCACGGTCGATCTGAAGTTTACTTCGGGAAGGATCGTGCAGCTGAAGAACGTGCAACATGTCCCCGCCATCAAGAAGAATCTTGTTAGTGGCTCCCTTGTGTGTAGAGAAGGGTTTAAGTTGGTCTTTGAGTCTAATAAATTAGTTGTTACGAAATATGGACTTTTTGTTGGAAAAAGGTTATGAGTGTGGAGGTCTGTTCCGCCTTTCCCTCGCAGATTTTTGTAATAAAGTCGTGAACAATATTCATTCGAGTGTTAATGAATCTGAAGTTTGGCATTCACGTCTTTGTCACATAAGTGTCGGTGTTATGTCGCGGCTAGCAAAACTGAATTTAATCCCGACTTTCACTTTAGCCAAAGGTTCTAAGTGACATTCGTGTGTGCAAGCAAAGCAACCTCGCAATCCTCACAAGGCTGCAGAGGAGAGACACTTGGCACCATTAGAACTCATATATTCTGATCTTTGTGAGATGAATGGTGTGTTGACTAAAGGTGGAAAGAAATATTTCATGACATTGATAGATGATTCCACTAGATATTGCTATGTGTATCTGTTAAATACTAAAGGTGAGGCTCTACACTACTTTAAAATCTATAAGGCAGAAGTTGAGAATCAACTTGAAAAGAAAATTAAACGAGTCCGGTCTGATCGTGGTGGAGAGTACTTCTCAAACGAATTTGATTCTTTTTGTGCGGAACACGACATTATTCATGAGAGGACGCCTCCCTATTCACCCCAGTCAAACGGGGTTGTGACGTCAGCTGTGCTTCCCGAGCAATAGTGCCAGAAAAGTGTTGATCCTGCAATCTCTAGTGTTAGCTAGACGAATGCTTATGACAACGGACCTTCTCCTGCAACGGCACCAGAAGAATGCTGCTAGCACTCCCCGGCAATGAAACTGGAAGAATGTTGTTGATGGCCCACCAGCGCGTGGGTTCGCAACAATTTTCGAGGGTAGAGTATTCGACCCAATTTGTTGGTTTACCAGTCGGGAGGTGAGAGTATACTCTCAAGTATTAGCAGCTGAATTTGTCAAATTCAACCACACCTGAAAGATTAGTATCTGCAAGCACAATAGTAACAACAAAGTAACGAGTAACGGCAGTGCAACGAGCAATAGTAGTGGCAAGGAACAACAATAGTTACAACAGTAGCAAGTAGCAACAGTAGCAAGCGACAGTAGTAGCAACAGTAGCAGAGCAAGACAAGTAACAACAATACCAACAGTAGTAGCAGTAGCGGAGCAAGACAAGTAGCAGCAGTAGTAGGACAAACTCGTAGGCAATGGGTCGGTGATTTGTTTGGATGATATTCATCATGCAACAACTATAACACGGAGAGATAAGTGGCTAGCTCCCGTTCGTCAATGTGATGTAGGCATGCATTCCGTGTGTCGTCATACGTGCTTAGGGAAAAGAACTTGCATGACATCTATTGTCCATCCCTCCCGTAGCAGCGGGGTCCAAAAGGAAACTACGGGATATAAAGGTTCTCCTTTTAATAAAGAACTGGACCAACGCATTAGCACTTGGTGAACATATGAACTCCTCAAACTATGATCATCACCGGGAGTGGTTCCGGTTATTGTCACTCCGGGGTTGCCGGGTCATAACACATAGTAGGTAACTACAACTTGGAAGATCGGATCTAAAACACACATATATTGGTGACAACATAATAATTTCAGATCTGAAATCATGGCACTCGGGCCCTAGTGACAAGCATTAAGCACGGCAAAGTAGTAGCAACATCAAATCTTAGAACATAGTGGATACTAGGGATCAATCCCCATCAAAACTAACTCGATTACATGATAGATCTCATCCTACTCATCACCGCCCAGCGAGCCTACGAATAGATTACTCACGAACGACGAAGAGCTTCATGTAATTGGAGAGGGAAGAAGGTTGATGATGACGATGGCGACGATTTCCCCTCGCCGGAGCCCAAGACGGACTCCAGATCTGCCCTCCAGATGAAGAACAGGTGGTGGCGGCGCCTCCGTATCGAAAACACGACGAAAACTTCTCTTTTTATTTTTTCTGGGACGAAAGACAACTTATAGAGCCGAAGTTGGGGGCGGCAGGTGCTTGTGGGCCCCACAAGCCTGCCCACCGCCACCAGGGGGGTGGTGGCGGAGCAGGGGCTTGTGGCCCACTCGCCCACCCCCTGAGGTGGAACTTGGCGCAGGTATTTTTGATATTTTCCAAAACTGCTCCCCGTAAATTTTCAGGACGTTTGGAGAACTTTGATTTCTGCACAAAAATAACACCAAGGCAATTCTGCTGAAAACAACGTTAGTCCGGGTTAGTTCCATTCAAATCATGCAAATTATAGTGCAAAACAAGGGCAAAAGAGTTTGGAAAAGTAGATACGTTGGAGACATATCAACTCCCCCAAGCTTGAAACTTGCTTGTCCTCAAGCAACTCAGTTGACAAACTGAGAGAGAAAGAAAAACTTTGACAAACTCTGTTTGATCTTGTTGTTGCAACTATGTCTAACTCATAACCAGAATTTCAGCAAGATCACAAGTTAACCACATAAGCAAATGACACAAAGGTCTCACGGTAAACTAATATCAATGGCATAATCAGCTAACGAGCAAATAATAATGAGTTTCAAATACCAACACTTCAATCAAAACAAGCATGAAGCAATATAAATAGGTGGTATCTCGCTAGCTCTTTCTGAGACCGCAAAACATAAATGCAGAGCACTTTCAAAGATCAAGGGTTGACTAAACATTGTAATTCATAGCAACGAAGATCCAGTCATAGTCATACTCAATATCAATCAAAAGCAAAGCATAAAAATGACAGAGGTGCTCTCTAATTGGTGCTTATATAAGAGAAGGATGACTCGACAGGAAAATAAATAGACATGCCCTTCGCAGAGGGAAGCATTGATTTGCAGAGGTGCCAGAGCTCAAGCTTTGAAAATAGAGATAATAATTTTGGGTGGCATGCTTTGATTGTCAACGCAAGGACCAAGAGTTCTCAATATCTTCCATGCTACTCATGCTATAGGCGGTTCCCAAACAGAAAAGTAAAGTTTTAACTCCCCCACCACCAATCAATCACACTCCACGGCTAGCCGAATCCTCGGGTACCGTCCATACTAACATCAATCCGGGGGGAGTCTTGTTTTACAGTTATGTTTTCGATTTAAGCATGGAACTGGGCATCCCAAATACCGGCCCCTTTCTCGTGAAGGACTGTGAATAAACACATGTCGAGGATAACACTCCTAGCATGGAAGATACCAATAGCCCTCTGTCACCACATGAGCGGTTCGAGCATGCAGAACATATTTATTTCTTGAAGGTTTAGAGAATGGCACATGCAAATTTACTTAGAACGGCAGGTAGATACCGCAAATAGGTAGGTATGGTGGACTCTCATGGAAAAACTTTTGGGTTCATGGAATTGGATGCACAAGCAGCATTCCCGCTTAGTACAAGTGAAGGCTAGCAAAAGACTGGGAAGCGACCAACTAGAGAGCGACAACAGTCATCAAGATGCAATGAGCTTGACTAACATTAAATGCAAGCATGAACATGATATAAATCACCATGAACACGAACATCATAGAGGCTATGTTGATTTTGTTTTAACTACATGCATGAACATGCGCCAAGTCAAGCCACTTGAAACATTCAAAGGAGAATACCATCCTATCATACTACATCATAGTCATCTCAAAATCTATGTTGGCAATCAAGACAAACCATTATAAGCTCTCAGCTTAATAAGCATGGCATCAGAAACTATGATCTCTAAGTTGTCATTGCAAACATGGTTCTCTCACAACAAAGCTAAATTTGGGTCGACAAGCTAGTCATATTTACAAAACAAAATAGATAGAGTTCATACCAGCTTTTCAGTCTCAGTCACTTCATCATATATCATCATTGTTGCCTTTCATTTGCATGATCGAACGATGAAAACGATAATAAGCGCATTGGACTAAGCTGAATCTGCAGGCAGACACAAAGGAGAAGACAAAATAATATGTCTCTTTGAAAGATGAACAGGTAAGCATGTAAGAACCACTAAGCATTGTAACCAATATCTTCTACCTTGACACAAAGAAAAAGAAAGCTATTTACACGGGAAAGCTCCCAACAAGCAAAAGAGGAAAGAAAAATATTTTCGGGTTTTCTCAAAAGGACACAAAACAAGAAAACAAGAAAACGAAAAGAAACTAGCATGTATAATACAGTGGCAAAGTGTAAACACCGGCTAACAGAGTGAAAGCATAAGCATGAATGTAAAGTCGGTGAGAACACGTACTCCCCCAAGCTTAGGCTTTTCGCCTAGCTTGGTCTACTCCCAAGGTGGGAAATAACCAGCTCCGGGGTACTCCGGAGCAGACTGTGGATGCCACTGTTGTGTGAGCTCCTCTGGCTCCCACTGATAAACTGGCGTCTGGTACTCGACTGGCGGCTCGGGCACGGGCGCCTGTGGTTGGGCCAAGCCCCAATATGCGTAGATGTCCGCGGGCATAATAGTGTACCTGCCTGCATGAAGATCAAACAAAGAAGGAGCAGGCAAAGTAATAGTCTCTCGAGTACCCTGACTAAACACCAGGTTATAAATCATCCGTCTACTAGCATCTCTATCCAGAAAATCATGCCGAACCATGCTATCGTAATCCAGACATCTCTCAGGGAGGATCATCTCTCCTTCCTCTCCCAGTCTAATGGGTATCTCAAAGTGTCTGGCCAGACGGGTTGCATAGATACCTCCATAGACAACACCTTTAGAACGGTTCAGGTTCAACCGTTGAGCTACTATAGCACCCAAGCTATAAGTCTTATCGTTAAAAAGGCCTTCACGCAGAACCGCAAGGTCTGGAGAACTAAGTGATCCAGCCTCCCCACGTACAATCAAACATTTTCCCACAAATAGTGAGAAGTACCGAAGCACAGGAAAATGTATGCTAGCAATTCTAGCGCCAGACACTCCTCTCTCCTCTCCAACAACAATAGAACCAATGAAATCCTCCAAGTCCCGTGGACGAGGGTCACGGATATCCCCAACATAAGGTAATTTGCATACATTGCAAAAGTCCTGCAACGTCATGCACTGGGGAACATCGTATATCATGAACTCAACCATGGGAGGATTCTTCCTCGGATAAAAGTTGAAGCTTTGAACGAAAATATTGGTGAGGAGGAGATATTGTGGGAACTTATCTTCAACGAACGCAGTAAGACCTGCGTTCTCCACCAAGTAATAAAAGTCTTCATAAAGTCCGGCAACGCGCAAAAATTCATCACTTGGCCACTCGCACGCTCGAACTTCTGTGACTCGAGGGACTGCGTACTTGGGGTGATTCTTCTCGTCCTCCTTGGGGTTATGGCTTGAAGAGCCTCTCAAGAACCTCCTCATCTCTTCCTTTTTCTAGCTCTGAAAAATTCTGAATTTTTTAGAGACTTCGAAAGAAAAGTGAATAAGGATTAACCCAACTTGTAGCAACTACTCCTACTAGTGCCTAGAGACCGTATCACGCGCTAAAACTACTTGGGACCAGCTAAAATCAACTTTTCTAGCTCAAGAGCAGGGTCACCAAGGTAGCAAGAATTCGCGAAGGATAAAGCACTAGAGCAAAAACTAATTGGACCAATGGAGGAGTCACTTACCAAGGAGTAATTTCCCCAAAACAGTTCGGAGAATGGTTCTTTGAGCAAGGAGATCGAAAATCACAGCCAAATGAGCAAGAACACGGGTTTGAGCTGCGAAACAATTTTTTCTGGAGGTGGAAGAAGAGGCTAGGAGCTGGAATGAGTGGAGGGGATGCCTGTGGGCCCCACAAGCTTGAACCCCGCCACCAGGGGGGTAGGTGGCGGTGAGGGGCTTGTGGCCCACTGGTCAGGCCCCCAGGCCAGCTCTCACGCCCAGAAAATTTCAAAAATTCCAGAAAAAATCATACTAAATTTTCAGGACCATCGGAGAACTTTTATTTTCGAGGTATTTTTCTCCGGGACGCTAAAACAGAAAACAGGAAAAGCTAAACTAATTCCATCATTTTTCTTCTAAGCAACAGAAAAGGAAAACTCAAAACGGAGGTATGTGACTCTGTGATTCATCCGTTTCATTGTTATCGGAATAAATTCGTCAATGGGGTTGATCAAGTCCTTATGACAAAACCTTCTCGAACTGCAAGAGAGAACGGAGAATTTTCGAATAGCCACTAAGTCACCTCAATGGGGATATGGATCTCCCCAACAAGCAAATCATACTTCATCTTGACACGAGGAATAGGGCATTCAAAGCTCCCAATGAGAATCGATGAAGTCTTTTC
The DNA here is from genome assembly GCF_904849725.1 of Hordeum vulgare subsp. vulgare. Taxonomy (NCBI): domain Eukaryota; kingdom Viridiplantae; phylum Streptophyta; class Magnoliopsida; order Poales; family Poaceae; genus Hordeum; species Hordeum vulgare. The sequence continues at coordinate 547,225,496 of NC_058522.1, read as the reverse complement.
GATAGCATTGATGCAATGTACTAGATATCGTTTCTTCGGGAAGTGCACAGTGTGCTCGTTACCGTTGGCATGGAAAGTGACATTGCCTTTGTTGAAATCTATAACAGTCTCTGCAGTGTTTAAAAAGGGTCTTCCGAGGATGATAGCCATGGCATCGTCCTCAGGAATATCCACGATAACAAAGTCTGTTAAGATAGTGGTATTAGCAACCACAACAGGCACATCCTCGCAAATGCCGATAGGGAAAGCAGTTGATTTGTCGTCCACTTGCAGAGAAATTTCAGTGGGTGTCAACTTATCCAACTCAAGTCTACGATAAAGAGAGAACGACATAACACTAACACCGGCTCCAAGGTCACATAAGGCAGTTCTTACGTAGTTTCCTTTAATAGAGCAATGTGTAGTGGGCACTCCGGGATCACCAAGTTTCTTAGGAGTTCCACCTTTAAAAGTGTAATTGGCAAGCATGGTGGAGATCTCAAGATCTGGTATCTTCCATTTATTAGTCACGATATCTTTCATGTACTTGGCATACAGAGACATCTTGAGCATATCAGTTAACCGCATCTGCAGAAAGACGTGTCTTATCATCTCAACGAAGCGCTCAAAATCGTCATCATCCTTTTTCTTGGATGGCTTAGGAGGAAAGGGCATAGGTCTCTGAACCCATGACTCTCTTTCTTTACCATGCTTCCTAGCAGTGAAGTCATTCTTGTCGTATCTCTTAGGTTGTGGATTATCAGGATTAACCGTAGGTTCAATCTCCACATCCTCATCATGGCTAGGTTGAGCATTATTATGAACATCACTGTCCACATTGTCACCAGGTTCATGTTCATCACCTGATTGTGTTTCTGCATCAGACACAAAAATATCATTAGGTTCTTCAGGTGTGATAGTATTTGGTGAACTGGCATGCAGGTTTCTATCATCCTTCTTCTTCTCCTTAGGATGACTAGGTGTATCAGCATGGATTCCTTGAGAATCTTGATCAATTCTCTTAGGATGACCTTCAGGATACAAAGGTTCCTGAGTCATTTTGCCTCCTCTAGTAATGACTCTGCAGAGTTGTCATTGAATTCATTGAGCAGGTCATTCTGAGCTTTAAGTACTTGTTCTACCTGAGTAGTAATCATAGAGGCATGTTTACTCAGAAGCTTCAGAGCATTGACATTTCTGTCTACACAAGCACTTAAATGGCTAAGCATACGAGTACTTTGTTCCAAATGTCTGCTAACATAATCATTGAAACTCTGTTGTTTGGCAACAAAGTTGTCAAATTCATCAAAGCATAGGCTAGCAGGTTTATCAAAAGGAATATCACTCTCGTCAAACCTACGCAGAGAATTCACTTCTACTACATGTATCGGGTTATCGAGACCGTGGATCTCTTCGATAGGTGGTAGATTTTTGATATCTTCAAATTTAATGCCTTTCTCTTGCATAGATTTCTTGGCTTCTTGCATATCTTCGGTACTGAGGAATAGAATACCTCTTTTCTTAGGAGTTGGCTTAGGAGGTGGTTCGGGAATAGTCCAAGCATTATCGTTGATCAAGAGGTTATTCAGTAGAGTCTCAGCTTGTTCTACAGTTTGTTCCCTAAAAACACAACCGGCACAACTATCTAGGTGGTCTCTAGAGGCATTGGTAAGTCCTTTATAGAGGATATCAAGTATCTCATTCTTCCTAAGAGGGTGATCAGGCAAAGCATTATGTAGCTGGACGAGCCTCCCCAAGCTTGTGGAAGACTCTCTTCTTGGAGTTGAGCAAAGTTGTATATTTCCTGTAAGGCAGCTTGCTTCTTATGGGCAGGGAAATATTTCTCACAAAAGTAATAGACCATCTCCTGGGGACTACGCACACATCCAGGAGCAAGAGAGGTGAACCAGGCTTTAGCGTCATTCTTTAGAGAGAAAGGAAACATCTTAAGGATATAGTAGTGGCGGATCTTCTCCTTATTAGTGAAAAGGTTGGCTATTTCGGATAGTTTGGCAAGATGGGCTATGACCGTCTCAGACTCATAACCGTGAAAAGGATCAGATTCGACTAGAGAGATTATCTCAGGGTCGACAGAGAATTCATAATCCTTATCGGTGACAAAGATAGGCGAAGTGGCAAACTTCGGATCATTTTTCATCCTAACTTCCCGAGATTTTTCCTTCCACTTGAGAATTAATTTCTCAGCGTCATAGGCATCCTTACACGCAAGAAAATCCTCAGCTATCTCTCCTTCCATAACATAACCCTCAGGTATATCAGGCAATTCATATCTATGAGAGCTAGATCTAGCAGGAGCAAAAGCAGGTTCTATCTCAATAGTATCGGTAGTTTTAGAAGCATCACGAGCATTGACAGTAACTCTAGCAATATGAGCATCAAGGAACACTCCTAGTGGAACATCAGGAAAAGGAGTATCTCTAGCAGTATCATGCATAGCATCATCAGGCAAAATAGCATCTCTAGCATCATCAGGCAAAGCAGTATCAAGCATAGCATCTCTAGCAGTATCAGGCATAGCATCTATAGCAATATCAGGCATAGTATCAAGCATAGCATCATCAGGCATAGTATCAAGCATAACATCTCTAGCAGTAGTATCACAAGCATCATCAAGCACAGGCGACTTATCAAGATTTCTAGCAGGAGGTGAAGTCACAAACTTACTCATAACTGAAGGTGAATGATGTGAAGAGCTAGATGGCAATTCCTTACCTCCCCTCGTAGTTGAGGGCAAGACTTTGGTCTTCGGATCCTTCATATTCTTCATAGTGATCAGCAGATATAAATCCCAAGTAACTCAGAGAATATAGCAATACCTCCCCCGCAACGGCGCCAGAAAAATGCTGACGTCAGCTGTGTTTCCCCAGCAATAGTGCTAGAAAAGTGTTGATCCTGCAATCTCTAGTGTTAGCTAGACGAATGCTTATGACAAAGAACCTTCTCCTGCAACGCACCAGAAGAATGCTGTTAGCACTCCCCGGCAATGAAACTCGAAGAATCTTGTTGATGGCCCACCAACACGTGGGTTCGCAGCAGTTTTCTAGGGCAGAGTATTCGACCCAATTTGTTGGTTTACTAGTCGGGAGGTGAGAGTATACTCTCAAGTATTAGCAGCTGAATTTGTCAGATTCAACCACACCTGAAAGATTAGTATCTGCAAGCACAATAGTAACAACAATGTAACGAGTAACGACAGTGTAACGAGCAATAGTAGTGGCAAGGAACAGTAGTAGTGACACTAGTAGCAAGTAGCAACAGTAGCAAGCGATAGTAGTAGCAACAGTAGCAGAGCAAGACAAGTAACAACAGTACCAACAGTAGTAGCAGCAGCGGAGCAAGACAAGTAACAATAGTAGTAGGACAAACTCGTAGGCAATGGGTCGGTGATTTGTTTGGATGATATTCATCATGCAACAACTATAACACGGAGAGATAAGTGGCTAGCTCCCGTTCGTCAATGTGATGTAGGCATGCATTCCGTGTGTCGTCATACGTGCTTAAGGAAAAGAACTTGCATGACATGTATTGTCCATCCCTCCCGTGGCAGCGGGGTCCAAAAGGAAACTACGGGATATTAAGGTTCTCCTTTTAATAAAGAACCGGACCAATGCATTAGCACTTGGTGAACACATGAACTCCTCAAACTATGATCATCACCGGGAATGGTTCCGGTTATTGTCACTCCGGGGTTGCCGGGTCATAACACATAGTAGGTAACTACAACTTGCAAGATCGGATCTAACACACACATATATTGGCGACAACATAATAATTTCAGATCTGAAATCATGGCACTCGGGCCCTAGTGACAAGCATTAAGCATGGCAAAGTAGTAGCAACATCAAATCTCAGAACATAGTGGATACTAGGGATCAATCCCCATCAAAACTAACTCGATTACATGATAGATCTCATCCTACTCATCACCGCCCAACGAGCCTACGAATAGATTACTCACGAACGACGAAGAGCTTCATGGAATTGGAGAGGGAAGAAGGTTGATGATGACGATGGCGACGATTTCCCCTCTCCGGAGCCCAAGACGGACTCCAGATCTGCCCTCCAGATGAAGAACAGGTGGTGGCGGCGCCTCTGTATCAAAAACGCGACGAAAACTTCTCTTTTTATTTTTTCTGGGATGAAAGGGATCTTATAGACCTTTGATTGGGGGCGGCAGAGCCGTGTGGGCCCCACAAGCCTGCACCACGCCACCACGGGGGGTGGTGGCGGAGCAAGGGCTTGTGGCCCACTGGCCCACCCCCTGAGGTGGAACTTGGCGGAGATATTTTTGATATTTTTCAAAATTGCTCCGCGTAAATTTTCAGGACGTTTGGAGAACTTTGATTTCTGCACAAAAATAACACCAAGGCAATTCTGCTGAAAACATCGTCAGTCGAGGTTAGTTCCATTCAAATCATGCAAATTATAGTCCAAAACAAGGGCAAAAGAGTTTGGAAAAGTAGATACGTTGGAGACGTACGAGGTTGCCGAGCGGGAAAACCGTACTCTAACTGATTTGGTTAACGCCATGTTAGATACATCGGGTTTATCCAAGGCATGGTGGGGGGAGGCTATATTGACCGCGTGTCATGTCCTGAATAAGATTCCTACAAAAGATAATGAGGTCACTCCCTACGAGGAGTGGTCGAAGAGAAGGACGACGCTCTCGTACTTACGTACTTGGGGCTGCTTAGCGAAAGTCAATGTATCGACCCCCAAGAAGCGTAAGCTTGGACCAAAGACTGTGGACTGCGTTAATTTGGGATACGCTAAGAATAGCGTAGGCTATAGATTTCTACTAGTGAAATCTAAGGTACCTGACATGAAGGTCGGTACAATAATGGAGTCGAGGGATGCTACATTCTTTGAGGATATATTTCCCATGAGAGATATGCAAAGCACTTCTAGACAGGAATCTGAGATAACTCCCGAGCCTGCCATTCCTATGGAATATTATGAACAAACACATGATGACAATCCCGAGGAGGATGACGAGGAAACCCTTGGTAGGGGCAAGAGACAAAGGACTGCAAAGACCTTTGGTGATGATTTATTCGTATACCTCGTGGATGATAATCCCACTTCTATTTCAGAAGCGTATGCTTCTCCAGATGTTGATTACTGGAAAGCTGCGGTCCGTAGCGAGATGGATTCCATCATGGCTAACGGGACATGGGAAATCACTGATCGTCCCTATGGTTGCAAACCATTGGGATGCAAGTGGGTGTTCAAAAAGAAGCTTAGGCCCGATGGTACGATTGAAAAGTACAAGGCTAGGCTTGTGTCCAAGGGCTATGTGTTGGAATTATGCCCTAGAGGCAATAATAAATATAGTTATTATTATAATTCCTGTATCAAGATAATAGTTTATTATCCATGCTATAATTGTATTGAATGAAGACTCATTTACATGTGTGGATACATAGACAAAACACCGTCCCTAGCATGCCTCTAGTTGGCTAGCCAATTGATCAATGATAGTCAGTGTCTTCTGATTATGGACAAGGTGTTGTTGCTTGATAATTGGATCACGTCATTGGGAGAATCACGTGATGGACTGGACCCAAACTAATAGACGTAGCATGTTGATCGTGTCATTTTGTTGCTACTGTTTTCTGCGTGTCAAGTATTTATTCCTATGACCATGAGATCATATTACTCACTGACACCGGAGGAATGCTTTGTGTGTATCAAACGTTGCAACGTAACTGGGTGACTATAAAGATGCTCTACAGGTATCTCCGAAGGTGTTAGTTGAGTTAGTATGGATCAAGACTGGGATTTGTCACTCCGTGTGACGGAGAGGTATCTCGGGGCCCACTCGGTAATACAACATCACACACAAGCCTTGCAAGCAATGTAACTTAGTGTAAGTTGTGGGATCTTGTATTACGGAACGAGTAAAGAGACTTGCCGGTAAACGAGATTGACATAGGTATGCGGATACTGACGATCGAATCTCGGGCAAGTAACATACCGAAGGACAAAGGGAATGACATACGGGATTATACGAATCCTTGGCACTGAGGTTCAAACGATAAGATCTTCGTAGAATATGTAGGATCCAATATGGGCATCCAGGTCCCGTTATTGGATATTGACCGAGGAGTCTCTCGGGTCATGTCTACATAGTTCTCGAACCCGCAGGGTCTGCACACTTAAGGTTCGACGTTGTTTTATGCGTTTTTGAGTTATATGGTTGGTTACCGAATGTTGTTCGGAGTCCCGGATGAGATCACGGACGTCACGAGGGTTTCCGGAATGGTCCAGAAACAAAGATTGATATATAGGATGACCTCATTTGATTACCGGAAGGTTTTCGGAGTTAACGGGAATGTACCGGGAATGACGAATGGGTTCCGGGAGTTCACCGGGGGGGGGGGGGGGGAGTAACCCACCCCGGGGAAGCCCATAGACCTTGGGGGAGACACACCAGCCCTTAGTGGGCTGGTGGGACAGCCCACAAGTGCCCTATGCGCCAAGGAGAAGAAAATCAAGAGAGAAAAAAAAAGGGAGGAGGTGGGAAGGAAGGGGGACTCCCTCCCACCAAACCTAGTCCAACTCGGTTTGGGGGGGGGGGGGAGAGTCCTCCCCCTTGGCTCGGCCGACCCCCTTGAGGGTCCTTGGACCCCAAGGCAAGGCCCCCTCCCTCCCACCTATATATACGGAGGTTTTAGGGCTGATTTGAGACGACTTTTCCACGGCAGCCCTACCACATACCTCCACGGTTTTTCCTCTAGATCGCGTTTCTGCGGAGCTCGGGCGGAGCCCTGCTGAGACAAGGTCATCACCAACCTCCGGAGCGCCGTCACGCTGCCGGAGAACTCTTCTACCTCTCCGTCTCTCTTGCTGGATCAAGAAGGCCGAGATCATCGTCGAGCTGTACGTGTGCTGAACGCGGAGGTGCCGTCCGTTCGGTACTAGATCGTGGGACTGATCGCGGGATTGTTCGCGGGGCGGATCGAGGGACGTGAGGACGTTCCACTACATCAACCGCGTTCTCTAACGCTTCTGCTGTACGGTCTACAAGGGTACGTAGATCACTCATCCCCTCTCGTAGATGGACATCACCATGATAGGTCTTCGTGCGCGTAGGAAAATTTTTGTTTCTCATGCGACGTTACCCAACAGTGGTATCAGAGCTAGGTTCATGCATAGATGTCTTCTCGAGTAGAACACAAAAGTTTTTGTGGGTGGTGATGTGCGTTTTGCTGCCCTCCTTAGTCTTTTCTTGATTCCGCGGTATTGTTGGATTGAAGCGGCTTGGACCGACATTACTCGTACGCTTACGAGAGACTGGTTTCATCGCTACGAGTAACCCCCTTTGCTCAAAGATGACTGGCAAGTGACGGTTTCTCCAACTTTAGTTGAATCGGATTTGACCGAGGAGGTCCTTGGATGAGGTTAAATAGCAACTCATATATCTCCGTTGTGGTGTTTGCGTAAGTAAGATGCGATCCTACTAGATACCCTTGGTCACCACGTAAAACATGCAACAACAAAATTAGAGGACGTCTAACTTGTTTTTGCAGGGTATGATTGTGATGTGATATGGCCAACGATGTGATGTGATATATTGGATGTATGAGATGATCATGTTGTAATAGAAATATCGACTTGCACGTCGATGGTACGGCAACCGGCAGGAGCCATAGGGTTGTCTTTATACTAACGTTTGTGCTTGCAGATGCGTTTACTATTCCGCTAGGATGTAGCTTTAGTAGTAATAGCATAAGTAGCACGACAACCCCGATGGCAACACGTTGATGGATGATCATGGTGTGGCGCCGGTGACAAGAAGATCGTGCCGGTGCTTTGGTGATGGAGATCAAGAAGCACGTGATGATGGCCATATCATGTCACTTATGAATTGCATGTGATGTTAATCCTTTTATGCACCTTATTTTGCTTAGAACGACGGTAGCATTATGAGGTGATCTCTCACTAAAATTTCAAGACGAAATTGTGTTCTCCCCGACTGTGCACCGTTGCTACAGTTCGTCGTTTCGAGACACCACGTGATGATCGGGTGTGATAGACTCAACGTTCACATACAACGGGTGCAAAACAGTTGCGCACGCGGAACACTCGGGTTAAGCTTGACGAGACTAGCATGTGCAGACATGGCCTTGGAACACATGAGACCGAAAGGTCGATCATGAATCATATAGTTGATATGATTAGCATAGGGATGCTTACCACTGAAACTATACTCAACTCACGTGATGATCGGACTTGGGATAGTGTAAGTGGATCATGAACCACTCAAATGACTAGAGAGATGTACTTTTTGAGTGGGAGTTTAGCATATAATTTGATTAAGTTGAACTCTAATTATCTTGAACATAGTCTAAGTCCACTTTGAATATATTTGTGTTGTAGATCATGGCTCACGCGACAGTCATCCTGAATTTTAATACGTTCCTAGAGAAAGCTAAGTTGAAAGATGATGGAAGCAACTTTGTAGACTGGGCTCGTAATCTTAAACTAATCTTACAAGCTGGGAAGAAGGATTATGTCCTTAATGCTGCGCTAGGAGATGAACCACCCGCTACGGCTGATCAGGATGTTAAGAATGCTTGGTTAGCACGTAAGGAGGACTACTCAATAGTTCAATGTGCAGTCTTGTATGGCTTAGAACCGGGACTTCAACGTCGCTTTGAGCGTCATGGAGCATTTGAGATGTTCCAGGAGTTGGAGTTTATCTTTCAGAAGAATGCCCGGATCGAGAGGTATGAGACCTCCGATAAATTCTATGCTTGCAAGATGGAGGAAAACTCGTCTGTCAGTGAACATGTGCTCAAAATGTCTGGGTACTCAAACCGTCTAGCTGAGCTGGGGATTGAACTCCCGCAAGAAGCTATCACTGACAGAATCCTTCAATCACTGCCGCCAAGCTATAAAGGCTTTGTGTTGAACTACAACATGCAAGGGATGAACAAGTCTCCCGGCGAGTTGTTTGCGATGCTGAAAGTCGCAGAGTCTGAACTCCGTAAAGAGCATCAAGTGTTGATGGTGAGCAAGACCACTAGTTTCAAGAGAAACGGCAAAGGTAAGAAGGGAAATTCGAAGAAGAGCGGCAAGCCTATTGCCAATCCGCCGAAGAAACCCAAGGCTGGACCTAAGCCTGAAACAGAGTGCTTCTATTGCAAGGGTATGGGTCACTGGAAGCGCAATTGCCCCAAGTATCTCGCAGATAAGAAGGCGGGCAAAGAAAAATCAGGTATATTTGATATACATGTTATTGATGTGTACTTAACCGGCTCTCGTAGTAGTGCCTGGGTATTCGATACCGGTTCTGTTGCTCACATTTGCAACTCGAAGCAGGAACTACGGAATAAACGAAGGCTGGCGAAAGACGAAGTGACGATGCGCGTGGGAAATGGTTCCAAGGTTGATGCAATCGCCGTCGGCACAGTGTCACTTCAGCTACCATCGGGATTAGTGATGAACTTAAATCATTGTTATTTAGTGCCTGCGTTGAGCATGAACATTATATCTGGATCTTGTTTATTGCGAGACGGTTACTCTTTTAAGTCTGAGAATAATGGTTGTTCTATTTCTATGAGTAACATCTTTTATGGTCATGCACCGAATGTGAGAGGATTGTTCATATTGAATCTTGATAGCGATACGCATATACATAACATTGAGACCAAAAGAGTTAGAGTAAACAATGATAGCGCCATATTTTTGTGGCACTGCCGCTTGGGTCATATTGGTGTAAAGCGCATGAAGAAACTCCATGCTGATGGACTTTTGGAGTCACTTGACTTTGATTCACTTGACACGTGCGAACCATGCCTCATGGGCAAGATGACCAAGACTCCGTTCTCCGGAACAATGGAGCGTGCAAGTGACTTGTTGGAAATCGTACATACCGATGTGTGTGGTCCAATGAGCGTAGAGGCACGCGGCGGATATCGTTATTTTCTCACCTTCACTGACGATTTAAGTAGATATGGTTATGTCTACTTGATGAAGCACAAGTCTGAAACATTTGAAAAGTTCAATCAATTTCAGAGTGAAGTGGAAAATCATCGTAACAAGAAGATCAAGTTCCTACGGTCTGATCGTGGGGGTGAATATCTGAGTTTCGAGTTTGGTGCTCACTTAAGACAATGTGGAATTGTTTCGCAGTTAACACCGCCTGGAACACCACAGCGTAATGGTGTGTCCGAACGTCGTAATCGTACTTTGTTAGAGATGGTGCGATCTATGATGTCTCTTACTGATTTGCCGTTATCATTTTGGGGTTATGCATTAGAAACAGCTGTTGGAATTATGCCCTAGAGGCAATAATAAATGTATAGTTATTATTATAATTCCTGTATCAAGATAATAGTTTATCATCCATGCTATAATTGTATTGAATGAAGACTCATTTACATGTGTGGATACATAGACAAAACACCGTCCCTAGCATGCCTCTAGTTGGCTAGCCAGTTGATCAATGATAGTCAGTGTCTTCTGATTATGAACAAGGTGTTGTTGCTTGATAACTGGATCACGTCATTGGGAGAATCACGTGATGGACTAGACCCAAACTAATAGACGTAGCATGTTGATCGTGTCATTTTGTTGCTACTGTTTTCTGCGTGTCAAGTATTTATTCCTATGACCATGAGATCATATAACTCACTGACACCGGAGGAATGCTTTGTGTGTATCAAACGTCGCAACGTAACTGGGTGACTATAAAGATACTCTACAGGTATCTCCGAAGGTGTTAGTTGAGTTAGTATGGATCAAGACTGGGATTTGTCACTCCGTGTGACGGAGAGGTATCTCGGGGCCCACTCGGTAATACAACATCACACACAAGCCTTGCAAGCAATGTAACTTAGTGTAAGTTGCGGGATCTTGTATTACGGAACGAGTAAAGAGACTTGCCGGTAAACGAGGTTGAAATACGTATACGGATACTGACGATCGAATCTCAGGCAAGTAACATACCGAAGGACAAAGGGAATAACATACGGGATTATACGAATCCTTGGCACTGAGGTTCAAACGATAAGATCTTCGTAGAATATGTAGGATCCAATATGGGCATCCAGGTCCCGCTGTTGGATATTGACCGAGGAGTCTCTCGGGTCATGTCTACATAGTTCTCGAACCCGCAGGGTCTGCACACTTAAGGTTCGACGTTGTTTTATGCGTATTTGAGTTATATGGTTGGTTATCGAATGTTGTTCGGAGTCCCGGATGAGATCACGGACGTCACGAGGGTTTCCGGAATAGTCCGGAAACGAAGATTGATATATAGGATGACCTCATTTGATTACCGGAAGGTTTTCGGAGTTACCGGGAATGTACCGGGAATGACGAATGGGTTCCGGGGGTTCACCGGAGGGGGGCAACCCACTCCGGGGAAGCCCATAGGCATTTGGGGGGGTCACACCAGCCCTTAGTGGGCTGGTGGGACAGCCCACCAATCCCCTATGCGCCAAGGGAGAAAAAATCAAAGGAAAGGAAAAAAAAAGGAAGAAGTGGGAAGGGGGAAGGACTCCCTCCCACCAAACCAAGTAGGACTCGGTTTGTGGGGGGAGAGTCCTCCCCCCTGGCTCGGCCGACCCCTTGGGGATCCCTTGGACCCCAAGGCAAGGTCCCCCTCCCTCCTCCTATATATATGTGGCCTTTAGGGCAGATTTGAGACGACTTTCTCACGGCTGCCCGACCACATACCTCCATAGTTTTCCCTCTAGATCGTGTTTCTGCGGAGCTCGGGCGGAGCCCTGCTGAGACAAGATCATCACCAACCTCCGGAGCGCCGTCACGCTGCCGGAGAACTTTTCTACCTCTCCGTCTCTCTTGCTGGATCAAGAAGGCCGAGATCATCGTCGAGCTGTACGTGTGCTGAACGCGGAGGTGCCGTCCGTTCGGTACTAGATCGTGGGACTGATCGCGGGATTGTTCGCGGGGCGGATCGAGGGACGTGAGGACGTTCCACTACATCAACCGTGTTCTCTAACGCTTCTGCTGTACGATCTACAAGGGTACGTAGATCACTCATCCCCTCTCGTAGATGGACATCACCATGATAGGTCTTCGTGCGCGTAGGAAATTTTTTGTTTCCCATGCGACGTTCCCCAACAACAGCTGCATTCACTTTAAATAGGGCACCATCAAAATCCGATGAGACGACACCATACGAACTGTGGTATGGCAAAAGGCCAAAGTTGTCGTTTCTTAAAGTTTGGGGATGTGATGCTTATGTCAAAAAGCTTCAGCGTGAAAAGCTGGAACCCAAAGCGGAAAGGTGCGTCTTCATAGGTTACCCAAAAGAGACAGTTGGGTACACCTTCTATCTCAAATCCGAGGGCAAAGTGTTTGTTGCTAAAAACGGAGCTTTTCTCGAGAAGGAGTTTCTCTCGAGAGAATTGAGTGGGAGGAAGATAGAACTTGACGAGGTTGTCGAACCTCTCATCCCTCTGGATGGTGGCGCAGGGCAAGGGGAAACCTTTGTCGTTGCGACGCCGGTTGAGGAGGAAGTTAATGATGATGATCATGAAACTCCAGTTCAAGTTTCTGTTGAACCACGCAGGTCGACGAGATCACGCGCTGCTCCAGAGTGGTACGGTAATCCCGTCTTATCAATCATGTTGTTAGACAACAATGAACCTACAAATTATGAAGAAGCAATGGTGGGCCCAGATTCCAACAAATGGCTAGAAGCCATGAAATCCGAGATAGAATCCATGTATGAGAACAAAGTGTGGACTTTGGAGATACTACCTGAGGGCCGCAAGGCTATTCAGAACAAATGGATCTTTAAGAAGAAGACGGACGCTGACGGTAATGTGACCGTTTATAAAGCTCGACTTGTGGCAAAGGGTTTTTCACAAGTTCCAGGAATTGACTACGATGAGACTTTCTCACCCGTGGCGATGCTTAAGTCCGTCAGAATCATGTTAGCAATAGCTGCATTTTTCGATTATGAAATCTGGCAGATGGATGTCAAAACGGCGTTCCTTAACGGTTTCCTTAAGGAAGAGTTGTATATGAAGCAGCCCAAAGGTTTTGTCGATCCTAAGAATGCTAACAAAGTGTGCAAGCTCCAGCGATCCATTTATGGACTGGTGCAAGCATCTCGGAGTTGGAACAAACATTTTGATGAGGTGATCAAAGCATTTGGGTTTATAGAAGTGGTTGGAGAATCTTGTATTTACAAGAAAGTGAGTGGGAGCTCTGTGGCGTTTCTAATATTATATGTGGATGACATATTACTGATTGGAAACAACGTAGAGCTTTTGGAGAGCATAAAAGGTTACTTGAATAAAAGTTTCTCTATGAAGGACCTAGGATAAGTTGCTTACATTCTAGGCATTAAGATCTATAGGGATAGATCGAAACGCGTGATAGGACTTTCACAAAGCACATACCTTGATAAAGTTTTGAAGAGGTTCAAAATGGAACAGTCCAAGAAAGGGTTCTTGCCAGTTTTACAAGGTACGAGATTGAGTAAGACTTAGTGCCCAGCAACTGATGAAGATAGAGAGCATATGCGCTCCGTCCCCTATGCTTCAGCCATAGGTTCTATCATGTATGCGATGTTGTGCACTAGACCGGATGTTAGCCTGGCCATAAGTATGGCAGGTAGGTTCCAGAGTAATCCAGGAGTGGATCACTGGACAGCGGTCAAGAATATCCTGAAGCACCTGAAAAGGACTAAGGAGATGTTTCTCGTATATGGAGGTGACGAAGAGCTCGCCGTAAAGGGTTACGTCGATGCAAGCTTTGACACAGATCCGGACGACTCTAAGTCGCAAACCGGATACGTATTTATTCTTAATGGGGGTGCAGTAAGCTGGTGCAGTTCCAAGCAAAGCGTCGTAGCAGATTCTACATGTGAAGCGGAGTACATGGCTGCCTCGGAGGCGGCTAAGGAGGGTGTCTGGATGAAGCAGTTCATGACGGATCTTGGAGTGGTGCCAAGTGCACTGGATCCAATAACCTTGTTCTGTGACAACACGGGTGCCATTGCCTTAGCAAAGGAACCACGTTTTCACAAGAAGACCAGACACATCAAACGACGCTTCAACCTCATCCGCGACTACGTCGAGGAAGAGGACGTAAATATATGCAAGGTGCACACGGATCTGAATGTAGCAGACCCGCTGACTAAACCTCTTCCACGGCCAAAACATGATCGACACCAGAACTGTATGGGTGTTAGATTTATTACAATGTAATTCACATGGTGATGTGAGGGCTAGATTATTGACTCTAGTGCAAGTGGGAGACTGTTGGAATTATGCCCTAGAGGCAATAATAAATATAGTTATTATTATAATTCCTGTATCAAGATAATAGTTTATTATCCATGCTATAATTGTATTGAATGAAGACTCATTTACATGTGTGGATACATAGACAAAACACCGTCCCTAGCATGCCTCTAGTTGGCTAGCCAGTTGATCAATGATAGTCAGTGTCTTCAGATTATGGACAAGGTGTTGTTGCTTGATAACTGGATCACGTCATTGGGAGAATCACGTGATGGACTGGACCCAAACTAATAGACGTAGCATGTTGATCGTGTCATTTTGTTGCTACTGTTTTCTGCGTGTCAAGTATTTATTCCTATGACCATGAGATCATATAACTCACTGACACCGGAGGAATGCTTTATGTGTATCAAACGTCGCAACGTAACTGGGTGACTATAAAGATGCTCTACAGGTATCTCCGAAGGTGTTAGTTGAGTTAGTATGGATCAAGACTGGGATTTTTCACTCCGTGTGACGGAGAGGTATCTCGGGGCCCACTCGGTAATACAACATCACACACAAGCCTTGCAAGCAATGTAACTTAGTGTAAGTTGCAGGATCTTGTATTACGGAACGAGTAAAGAGACTTGCCGGTAAACGAGATTGAAATATGTATGCGGATACTGACGATAGAATCTCGGGCAAGTAACATACCGAAGGACAAAGGGAATGACATACGGGATTATACGAATCCTTGGCACTGAGGTTCAAACGATAAGATCTTCGTAGAATATGTAGGATCCAATATGGGCATCCAGGTCCCGCTATTGGATATTGACCGAGGAGTCTCTCGGGTCATGTCTACATAGTTCTCGAACCCGCAGGGTCTGCACACTTAAGGTTCGACGTTGTTTTATGCGTATTTGAGTTATATGGTTGGTTACCGAATGTTGTTCGGAGTCCCGGATGAGATCACGGACGTCACGAGGGTTTCCGGAATGGTCCGAAAACGAAGATTGATATATAGGATGACCTCATTTGATTACCGGAAGGTTTTCGGAGTTACCGGGAATGTACCGGGAATGACGAATGGGTTCCGGGAGTTCACCGGGGGGGGGGGGGGGGGCAACCCACCCCGGGGAAGCCCATAGGCCTTGGGGGAGACACACCAGCCCTTAGTGGGCTGGTGGGACAGCCCACAAGTGCCCTATGCGCCAAGGAGAAGAAAATCAAGAGAGAAAGAAAAAAAAAGGGAGGAGGTGGGAAGGAAGGGGGACTCCCTCCCACCAAACCTAGTCCAACTCGGTTTGGGGGGGGGGAGAGTCCTCCCCCTTGGCTCGGCCGACCCCCTTGAGGGTCCTTGGACCCCAAGGCTAGGCCCCCTCCCTCCCACCTATATATACGGAGGTTTTAGGGCTGATTTGAGACGACTTTTCCACGGCAGCCCGACCACATACCTCCACGGTTTTTCCTCTAGATCGCGTTTCTGCGGAGCTCGGGCGGAGCCCTGTTGAGACAAGGTCGTCACCAACCTCCGGAGCGCCGCCACGCTGCCGGAGAACTCTTCTACCTCTCCGTCTCTCTTGCTGGATCAAGAAGGCCGAGATCATCGTCGAGCTGTACGTGTGCTGAACGCGGAGGTGCCGTCCGTTCGGTACTAGATCGTGGGACTGATCGCGGGATTGTTCGCGGGGCGGATCGAGGGACGTGAGGACGTTCCACTACATCAACCGCGTTCTCTAACGCTTCTGCTGTACGGTCTACAAGGGTACGTAGATCACTCATCCCCTCTCGTAGATGGACATCACCATGATAGGTCTTCGTGCGTGTAGGAAATT
Organism: Hordeum vulgare subsp. vulgare; assembly: GCF_904849725.1. Taxonomy (NCBI): domain Eukaryota; kingdom Viridiplantae; phylum Streptophyta; class Magnoliopsida; order Poales; family Poaceae; genus Hordeum; species Hordeum vulgare. The sequence continues at coordinate 547,209,445 of NC_058522.1, read as the reverse complement.
TTTTGTTTCCCATGCGACGTTACCCAACACTATGCCCAGAAAGAAGAAGAAGATTTCTTTAATACTTACTCACCTGTGGCTAGACTAACCACCATTCGAGTACTACTCTCATTGGCGGCCTCTCATGGTCTTCTCGTTCATCAAATGGACGTTAAGACGACTTTCCTGAATGGAGAGCTAAATGAGGAAATCTATATGCAACAGCCAGATGGCTTTGTGATAGAAGGTCAGGAAGGAAAGGTGTGTAAGTTGCTGAAACCTTTATATGGTCTGAGACAAGCACCTAAGCAATGGCATGAGAAGTTTAATACAACTCTGACATCTGTTGGCTTCATTGTTAATGAAGCTGACAAATGTGTATACTATCGCCATGGTGGGGGCGAAGGAGTTATATTGTGCTTGTATGTTGATGACATACTGATATTTGGAACCAACCTCAAAGTAATTGAGGAGGTTAAGTCTTTTCTGTCTCAAAACTTTGAGATGAAGGACCTTGGGGTGGCTGATGTTATCTTGAACATCAAGCTTTTGAGAGATGATGAGGGTGGGATTACACTTCTGCAATCCCACTATGTTGAGAAGATTTTGAGTCGCTTTGGATATTCAGACTGCAAAATTTCTCAAACACCATATGATCCTAGTGTGCTTATTCGAAAGTTTAAAGGCACAACTATAGATCAATTGAGATTCTCTCAAATTATCGGTTCGCTTATGTACCTAGCTAGCACAACGAGGCCTGACATCGCGTTTGGTGTGAGCAAACTTAGCCGGTTTGTTGCAAACCCGGGCGATGTTCATTGGCGAGCTGTTGAAAGAATTATGCGGTACTTGAAGGTACTGTCAACCACAGACTTCACTATACGGGATACCCATCGGTACTTGAAGGGTATAGTGATGCGAATTGGATCTCTGATGCTGATGAGATGAAGGCCACTACTGGGTATATGTTTACTTTTGGGGGTGGTGCTGTTTCGTGGAAGTCTTGCAAGCAAACGATCTTAACGAGATCGACAATGGAAGCAGAATTAACAGCATTAGACACATCTGGTGTCGAAGCAGATTTCTTCGAGATCTCTTGATGGACTTATGTGTGGTTGAGAATCCGGTTCCGGCTATCCTTATGAACTACGATAATCAAACAGTTATTGTTAAAGTGAAGAGTTCAAAGGATAATATGAAGTCCAACAAACATATAAGAATGAGATTGAAGTCTGTCAGACGTTTGAGAAACTCCGGAGTGATAGCGTTGGATTATATCCAAATGGCTAAGAATCTGGCAGATCCCTATACTAAAGGGCTATCACGTGTTGTGATAGATAGTGCATCGAGGGAGATGGGTATGAGACCCACATGAGTTGCCATGGCAGTAACCCAACCTATATGATCGGAGATCCCGTGAGGTAGGACCTGGGAAAACAAGCCAGTGGTGAACTGAGGAGAGTAACTTTACTAAACCACTCCGTTGGAGATGCAATGCTCTCGGATACTGTATGGTAGGATGACTACTATCTTAATGTGTTCTAAAGCTTATGTGTAAGCAAGATGCTGTCCTACAGAGCGATCTTTGGAGGAACACACCTATATGAGCTTGACTGCTGGTCACAGTCTATGAGATTTGGGTGATCTCTAGTAAACTCATGAATAGGCCACGAGTGTGACTAATATGCTCCACCCGAGGGGCCAGCTTTCGGCAGCCTAGTACTAGTAAGACTTGTGGTGAAGCTTCTTTACGCCAAACTGACAATTCAAGGCATAGTCCATTGTTCAGTTGTAAAGGAGTGTAGCTGCTTGCTCTAGGTGAAGCTCAACCTTAATAGGTCTTCACTGAAATGCTGGTATATTAAAACAATGATTGGAACGAGGGAACACGATGTGCCCTTGAGATCTGGTGGGGGATTGTTGAAATTAGTAGTGGGCCTTAGGCCCATAAGAGAATTTCAGAAAATCTCCAAGGGCCCATGTAGGTGGTGGCATGACAAGGTGGTGGTGGGAAGTTTAGTCCCACCCCGCTAGTGGAGAAGAAATTGGACCCCTTTATAAGGGTCTCTCTTCCACATGCTATTGGAGAGTGAGAAGAGAAGGTGCCCTCGCGCACTCCTCCGCCGCCCGCCTCGCCACGCCACGCCTCGTCACGATGCGCCGCGCCGCGGGAATGAGCCGAGCCGAGCTCATACCTACGCGCTTATTTTTGTCGGCCAGGAACGGAGAATACGTAACGGACACGGCACGATCCGAGACGTCGGATCGTGGGCTGTTACCGACTCGGACGTGGGTTCGGCCCACGTCTCTCCGCTCAACCGCCTACATATGCAGGCTAACGCCTACCCTAGCCATCACGAGAACCAGATCACATCTACCTCACGCGTTCGTTCCTTGACTGCTGCTACCGCCGGCGACTCCGTCCCGTTTACCGCGTACACGGTCGACGGGAGAGCAGGCCTCCGAAACCCCGCCTCTCCGGTTCCTGTACGGGAGAGGGGCGATTAGGTTTTTGGGGAGCGATCACGCGACTGCTCGCCTCCGTTCGTCTGCTTCGTCTACGTCCGCGTCGTCCTCGTCATCGCCATGTCTTCACCATCCGAGCCCGATCGTCTCGCCCTTGAAGCTGAGAAGAAGAGGGCAGAGGATGCTGCTACTACGGCCGCGTCCAACGCCAACGCTGCTGCCACGGTCAACTAGCCTATTGAAGGGTATAACTCTTTTATGCTCATGTTCGTATTTATCCTAGCAGTACTACTTGCATGCATAGATGTATCAACTATATGCGTAGTATGTGCTAGGTTAGCTCAAGATCAGTACATCATTAGTCTACTCAATGCCATGCTAGTTATTATCTTGTGGATTAATACACTCGGAAATTGCCTATTTACTCAACAACTTCTCCTCTAGAAGGAGTCTTTTTCATCCCTAAACTCTAAACAAACGACCCCGACTTCCTCATAGGCTATCGTCGACTCAACCCACTGTGTAGAGGCCGTGTGGAGTTGCATGAAGATCAGTGCCAGAACTGAGCCACCTACAACCACACAACACAACTCCGACTCTGACGGAGTGCTACAAAGTAGAAAACCAGGCACAACTGATGCCACAGGAGATCACCGAATGCCCCGACTACAACCAGCCATCGTACGCCATAGGGCCCTGTCGCCACAACTTCGACTTTAGAACAACAACCAAACCGAGGCAAACTTGTGGACACGTCGAAGAAGAGCCGACTACCGCAACCATTGCCACGTCGCCGACATCACTCCCACCATCATTGTTTTCGTAGAAGGCTGAATGTCACAACCGCCACCAACCATCGGTCCTGCTCGCCGATGCCAAGCTCCAAAGACGAAGCCCCCAGGAGGGAAAGCAACACCAAAGGTGTCGCTATCCACCGATCACACAAGATCAATGGTTTCCCCTAGAGAGGTCGTGATGGCTGGATCCGTGTGAAAGGGGAGCGACAACAATGTAGCGATGCCTTCACGAAGGTCAACGACGGCCGTAGCCGCCCCCATCATTAGTCACCGCACGAAGCCGAGACTGGATTTTCACCCGAGCTCCACGCACACCCTCGGCCGCACATCAAACCACACCGACACCGACAAGCCCACCAACCATCACCACCATCGAACCTGTCCATGGACGAGGAACCGCCTCAACCAGCCTCACCACACGGAGGCCACCGGCGGCCAAATCCTAGCAACACGCGTCGGATCTGTCGCACCCGCTGCACGTTGTCGCCCGTTCACGTCGCCACGGGCCCCTTGATGGCTACACGCCTCGTCGGAGACCCTTGCTGCACCTCACGCCCGAGATGCACCATCCATACCCGAGCCCCTCGTCCACCACACTGAAGGCCCCCACTCGCCCCTTGCACACACACACCGTTGGCGCGGCCTTCCTGCATGCCCGCGTCGACGTTGTTGCCTTCTAGTGCGCCCAGCAATGGGGACGAGCCTAGTCAAATCCGCGTCGTCCGATGCCCGGGAGCACCGTCACCGCCCCACTGTTGTGCCGCTACAAGCCGCACCGTCGGTGAAGCCTCCGCCACCACCTCCGCGCTGACGGTCCAGCCACCACCCCGTCACTGCCGATGGGCCAGCCGCCGATGTCCGACACCGAGGTCGCGAGGAGCAGAAAAAGCGCCCGACCGCCACCTTCATTGGAGCGCGTGTGGCCTTCGTCGACGGCTTCCTCGGGTGGCGGCGAGGCTGGCGGTAGGGAGGGGGAACTCGGTGGCGCGACAGGGGGGGGTTCTCTCACGTCACCAGAGGAGGGGAGACACGGGGGCCGAGGGGGGGGGGGGGGTGACACTGGATATCTTGGATGAAAGAGAGAAAACGCTGCTAGATAACTACTTCACATTGCGACCAACTTGAAGTAAAGTACTTGGGTTTTCGGGTTTTCACTTGTTTGTGAGCAACTAGTAGGAAAAATACGAGTGCGAAGTTTGTGTGACCGAGCACCTCTCTGCACTATATCTGGTATGTCCAAGCGTGTGTGGGGATTCTAAAATGGCAGGTGGCTGTCCCCTTGCATGCCGCACTAGCAATAGGAGCTAATTTGTCTAGGCGTCGCTACTTGGCACAAATGTTTGCCCCTTGATCCAGGCATGAAGTGTTCAACCGAAGCTGGCATGAAGCTGACATGGGCCTGAAGCTGACATGAATCCTTAAAGAAAAAATAGTCTCAGTACTTTTGTAGATGGGTTGTGGGCCTGAAGCTGACATGAATCCTTAACTGGGGGACTGAATTGAATGATAAAATTCACTCATGCTTAACCATTGATAATTCAGACTATATACATTTTTTATTTTAGGTTCAGAATTTAGTTTGCCGTCAATTTAGTTGTGAGCCTGCAAGTAACTAGATTTGATATGATTGTGAATGACTGGATCTTGAATTGGTTTTATGGAAAACAACACTAGTTGAGGGAATGATTTCATAATTTTAGTTTGACGTGTACTGCTGGATTGATTTCGTATAACGTGTGTGGTTTGTTTAATGGAGGATGTGTAGCTGGAATTTGTTTTGATGAAATGAATAATCGTTTTGCTTATAATCCATTTTCCAACTGCAGTAGGGTCGGGAGTTCATGCTTGCTGATTGTTGTGCACAAGTGGAGGATGAAGAAGGCGATGTTGCATGCAGGTGGGATGGGCGCTTGGGGGTAAATGCATTCCCTCATGAATGGCCTAATAAAAAATAGAAAAGTATTATTGATTTGACCTGACCACCCTCTTGGACAGGATTCCACACACTATTTCCACGATGTACACTATTTGGACCTGCGCATTGGTACTGCTCACATGCATGTGCAGATCGTCCTGTTGATGATATGGGCTAGATTCTGCACCGGATTCTCTCCTGTGTCTCCCGTCATACAAGGAATCGTGCAGACGATACGGGAGGCAAGTCCCGGTAATACAGGGAGCGCGCGGATCCCCAACGATACTGAACGGACCAGATGTAGCGCACCGAGGTGCTCGGCCTCAACTACGAATTTTCGGAAAAATACCCCTTTTTCCTTCTTTTCCCTATTTTTCTTTCTCCCTTTTTTTGTTTTCTTAATTCTTCTCTTGCTTTCATTTTTTTCGTTGTTATACTTTTCTTCTTCTTCTGGTTTCTTTTTGTATCTCTCATTTATGGTTTTTTTGCGTTTTTGTTTTCCTTCTCATTTTTCTGCAGTTTCTTCTTTCTGTCTTTGTTTTCTGTATTAGTTTTCACAGTTCTTCTGTTTTTTTTTTGCATTTGTTTCTTTGCTTTCTTTTTTGTATTCTTTTTTTATTTTCATTGTTTTATTGTTTTCATTCTTTTGTTTTGGTTCTTGTTATACATTTTTGGATATGTCAAGACTATTGTTTTAATATACCTTTGACATTTTGCAAATACAAGTTCAACATTATTTTCATACACAGTTAATATTTTTTTCAATACATATTTTTAAAATACAAGTTTAACATAATTTTAATACACAGTCAATGCTTGATTAACAATTTTTAAATGCAGGATTAACATTGTTCTAATACATGCTCAATATTTAATCTATACACATTTAACATTTTCCAATTGCTTGATTAACATGTTTTTAAATACAATATTACATTTTTTGAACATATGGTTAACATCTTGTCTAAGCACATTTAATTTTTTTCAAATGCTTGACGAAAAGTTTTCAAATACTTGTTAAACATTTTTTCAAATGCTTGATTAACTTTTTTATATACATGATCATAATTTCCCATTATTTTTTAATACATGGTCAAAAAATCGATCCACATATAACATTTTTGAAATGCTTCATCAACATTTTTAAAATAATTGTTCAATATTTTTCAAATGCTTGATTAAAAAAATTATTTACACGATTAATAGTTTAATCTTTTTTAATATATGGTCAACATTTTGTCTATACACATTTAATATTTCCCAAATGCTTGGTTAACATTTTCAAATATTTGGTCAATTTTTTTTCAAAATGCTTGATTAACATTTTTATATACATGGTCAAAAAGGTTTATCATTATTTTAATACAAGATCAACAATTTGTCTATACACATTCAACATATTTCCAAATGCTTGATTAACATTTTTTATATACTTGTTCAATATTTTTCAACATTTTTCAACATATGTTGTTAGAACGTTTTAGAGTATAAACAAAAGTACAAAAATACCACAGTGGCTTGCCAAGTTGCCATTGGAGCCCTCGCATGTCGCTCGGGCATTGCCATCCTGCTCGGGCCAGTGCACCCCAACCAAGTCAAGGAAAATCTTTTATTATGGACAGTTTTACTCTGCAGCATAATCACGAAATAGGCTTTTGTTTCGTTTTATAAATAAATCATCTAGTCCACAACCAGAAGTACCATAACAAATGCCACAGTCTGCTGGGATCACAGCACAAACATGCCCAAAAAAGTACGGAAAAGAAATCATAAAAAAGGCCACCAAAAAGGTTGGCTGTTCAGTTCTGCTGCTGTATTCAGTAGCAAACACGAGGGAGAGAGCAGTCATGAGTGTTATAAAAAGGTGAGAGGGCAAGCGCTGCTTAAGGACGTTCGAAATAAAGCGAAGTTCTTTCTAACAAACACGCCATGTAGGAACGGTGTGGCGCCGGCACATCCTCGTTGCTGCTGGAAACAACCCTCAGTTGGTATGTTGCGCCGCAGCTGGCGCCCCTCGATGGGAACAAGGACATGTGAGAATTACTGAAGCTCTGAATGTTCAGAATAAGGACCTGAACCATCGCAAATTTTTGAAAGATCGCGCTTTGAATTCATATTCAGACTAAGGGTCTTCCGGAATCAAACTCCTATATTCAGAAACGATATTTACCTCCTATATTCCCCTCCATCCACCGTGCATGTAAAAGCAGTGCGACGCCGACACCAGCCTCGCCATATGACGCAAACAAGTCTCGATCAGTATGCCGCGCTGCAGCTGGCGCCCTTCGCTGGCCACGCGGCCAACCATCTGGTCTTGAACATCACAAGTTTAATCTTCAATGCCAAAATTGCGGAAGCTCTTAATGCTCGCAGTAGCTACCATACAAATAGACCAAAGTAATCGTTCCAAGTGTAAGAGCATCCCTAGCAGACCCCTAATATCCCGTCGCTTCATATCCGTCATGCCCCGGGTCGCCCCCACCCCGAATCAACCGCCGCCCGCCCCGGATCCGCTGGTGAGTCCTTCTCTACCCTTTCAAGTTTGATTTAGCGACAGACCTCGTTAGTGCAAGCTTCGTTGCGATTTATTGATGGATTTAAGTCCTTGCAAGGAATTTTTGCTTCAGGATCCGTCCTCGTTCGACGACTCAGACATAAAGACGCTGCTCGAGAACAACCGGCAGCAGATGGTGGTGGCGGTCCTCGTCGTGAAGGAGCTCGGGGATAGGAACAAAAAGAGACGATGAAGATTGACCGTCAACCATCTTTGCATCCCTCGCAACCGCCATTCCGAGAATGAGATACTCATGCAAGACTACTTCGCGACGACACTTGCATATCCGCCGCACCTCTTCCAAAAAAGGTATCGAATGTGTCGATCCCTCTTCGTAAAAATAGTACAAGTTTGCGAGGCAAATTATCGGTTTTTCACCCAAAGGAGAAACGTCGCGGGGTTGACGGGTTTTAGCGCATATCAAAAAATCTCGACAACTATGCGGGTGATTGCATATGGCATTCCAGCTGACTATGCTGACAAGTATCTTCACATTGAGAAAGATACTACAATTGAGTCAGTGTGTAGGTTGGCTAAAGTGATCATCCATGTCTTTTTCTCATGTCTATTTTAGGGCACCGAACGAGGAAGACACTAAAATGTTTATGGGAAGAAATGAAAAGCGAGGTTGGCCGGACATGCTAGGAAGCATTGACTGCATGCATTGGACTTAGAAAAACTGTCCGAAGACATGGCACGGGTAGTATTGTGGCAAGTCTCCTGATGCAACAATTATGCTAGAGGCCGTTGAATCCAAGGATTTATGGATTTGACATTGCTTCTTTAGTTTGTCGGGTACTTTCAATGATATCAATGAATTGCATCTGTCTTATTTGTTTGCTAGACTTGCTACTAACCATGCTCCTGCTTGCAACTAAAAGATGAATGGATATCAATACACAAAGGGCTAACTTTCTGATGGTATTTACCCTTCTTGGTCTACATTTGTCAAGTCGATCATCAGACCGAAAACTAAGAAGTTGAATTTGCAAAGTTATAAAAGGTTGCCCGCAAAGATATTGAAAGAGCCTTCGGGGTTTTGCAAGCCAGGTTTTTGTGGTCCTGCTCATTTTTGTGGCAAGCAAGCCCTGAAGAACATCATGACATGTTTTGTGTTTCTTCACAACATGATCATTGAAGATAAGAGGGACATGAACTTGTACTTCTTCTATGACAATGTCAGCAGCTGTGCGAAACCATCTAGAGACCCTGACTGCATACAAGAATTCCTTCAGATATACCGAAAAATTGAAGACTCAAACACCCACCACTAGCTCTCATTGAGCACCATTGGAAAAGGCATGTGCAGTAATAAAACCTGTCTTTTGTAAATTCATTTAATTTAATTTATGGGTGACTTATATCATTATTGTATTTGATTATAAGTATAATTCTTATATTGAATAATTATTGTAATTTGGATGATTATTGTACTGTAATATTCAGATTTTAGTTTGTGTTTTATTTATAAAAATCGCGGCCAATTGCTTTGTGTGCTTTTACGGTTTGAGGGTCGAAATCGGTTGCGGCATAACAGAGCCCGCAAACCCAAGCAGCAAAAGCGAATACCCTCGATATTCTATTTTACCGCTCGGTTTTACGGGCTCTGATATTCTCTTTTACCGTTCGGGTTTACAGGCTTCGTTCTGCCGCAGCCGATTTTAACTTTTAAACCGCGATTTTCTCGACCCTTATTCGGGATTTAAGGGTTGTCGCTTTAAGGGGTATGTTAGATATGCTTAAAGGCGGTGAAATGCATGCATACATCAAGATCCATGTTCTTTTGAGAGTCACTAGATAGGATCAAGGTCTTCAAGTGCAAAAAACAGAAAAATGCAACACGACCGTTGGATCTTTGATAGATTTAATATGTTACTCCCTTCGTTCGGAAATACTTGTGAGATGAATGAGTGTATTTAGACATATTTTAGTTATAGATACATCCATTTTTATCCGTTTATTTGAGAAGTAATTCCGAACGAAGGGAGTATGTGTGATGCATATAGTGGAGAATATCTTCTTGCATATAAGTTCTAGTCAGAGGGTTATCGTGAAATACTAAAATGTACATCAAACTCCGTCAAATCCCTGAAGTAGAATCTATGGCATCATCGATCAAGAATAGCTTTTCAGCCAGAACCTTTACACCCGCAGTAACAGCGTTGGCTTGTAAAGCTGCTTTTCGTGTTGTGCCGGTGACCTGAGCGCGGCGAGGCGTTACCTCGCGACATTGCTTTTCCACTATCGTGACAGAAATATTGAGCACAAATAGGCCTAACTCTACCATGCATTCAGACTTTCTTACACTACTGAAATGAATCAAGATTCAAGAGAAGATACAAACTCTTTTACGTGGAGGCTTTCCGTTCTTGGAAGATGTAGCCACCAATTCTGAGAGGATTTTTTATAACCGATGCAAACGATGGATGTCAACTCGGAGAGTGCAATTCAATGCTTGAGTGAGGCAACTTTTAGCCAAGTGTTGTGTGCTTGGTGGTGGAGGCGATAGAAAATACACAAAGGAGAGCGTTCAGGGTTTGCGGCGGCGATGGGTGGAAGCGCGCTGGTGTGACCCCGTCATATAGCCGGACGTAAACCCTACCGTTGGAGCTAGCCCAATCAGAGCTAAGCTTGGCTCGAGACACAAATAAACCCAATAAAGGAGCTAGCCACAACCTATTCATGTCTCGATCCAAGCCCGATCTGAATCGAGCCACGATGAGTGCGGGACGAGCCCACAAGCTCAAGCCCCATGCCCAAATTTACGTGGGATTATACTCGGGCAATTTATCCCGCTACCCTCTATTCTCAAAACTTCTCATGATGTATATAATCAAACCTGTATGTATCATGCATGAACACAACTTGTGAATAGCTCTTGTAACTTGTTTCTACACAACATGCAGAAAACGTGTTTTTTCCTTTTCGAAGGCAAAATCGTGCCTCTCGCGGAAAAAAATAGAGAAGAAAATGCGTTTTTTCCTTTCGGGAAAGGCACGGCCGTGCCTCTCGCATAAAAAACAGAAAACGCGTTTTTCCCTTTCCGAGAGGCACGCTCGCTAAGGCAAAACCGTGCCTCTAGCAAAAAACAGAAAACGTGTTTTTTCGCGTAAAAAAAAACAGAAAACGCGGTTTTTTATGAAAAAAATTGAAATTTTTTCCAGTCCAAAAGCTACGAAAGACCGGTGAAAAACCGGAACACCAAAAAAACCACTCGAAATAGGCGAAAACGCGTGCGAAAAAATAAAATCCGAAGGGAATGCTCATAACGCGACACGTGGTGGCAACTGGGAACGCGCCAAGTGGCGCCGCGTGGAAGTGATCGCTGGAATACTTTTAAGGGAGTGCTCGTTGATACGTCTCAAACGTATCTATAATTTTTGATGGTTTCATGCTGTTATCTTGTCAACTTTGGATGTTTTATATACCTTTTATATCTTTTTTTGGGACTAACTTATTAATTCAGTGTCAAGTGACATTTTCTGTTTTTTTTATGTTTTTGACTCTTTTCAGATCTGACTTTGGAACGGAGTCCAAATGGAATAAAATCCCCGAAACAAATTTTTCCAGAACAGAAGAAGATCGGGGGACTTGAGGGCCAAGGCAGGAGGCCCGCAGGGAGCCCACAAGCCCTGGGGCCGTGACCAGGGGGGCCCGCGGCTACCAGGCGTGTGGCCTCCGTGGAGCTCCCCTGCCCTAGCTCTTTGGCCTATATATTTCCTAAAATCCCAGAAAAATGAGGGCGTCCATGAAACCACTTTTCCACCGCCGCAAGCTTCCGTTTCCGCGAGATCTCATCTGGAGACCCTTCCCGGTGCCGTGCCGGAGGGGACTTTGGAGCTGGAGGGCTTCTACATCAACATCATCGTCTCTCCAATGACTCGTGAGTAGTCTACTTCAGACCTACGGGTCCGTAGTTAGTAGCTAGATGGCTTCTTCTCTCTCTTGGATCTTCAATACAAAGTTCTCCATGATCTTCATGGAGATCTATCCGATGTAATCCTCTTTGGCGGTGTGTTTGTCGAGATCCGATGAATTGTGGATTTATGATCAGATTATCTATGAATTATAGTTGAGTCTTTGTTGATTTCTTATATGCATGATTTGATATCCTTGTAAGTCTCTCCGAGTCTTGGGTTTTGTTTGGCCAACTAGATCTATGATTCTTGCAATGGGAGAAGTGCTTGGTTTTGAGTTCATACCGTGCGGTGACCTTTCCCAGTGACAGAATGGGCAGCAAGGCACGCATTGTGTTGTTGCCATCAAGGGTAATAAGATGGCTTTCATCATAGATTTGAGATTGTCCATCTACATCATGCCATCTTGCTTAAGGCGTTACTCTGTTCTTATGAACTCAATACACTAGATGCATGCTGGATAGCGGTCAACGTGTGGAGTAATAGTAGTAGATGGAGAAAGTATCGGTCTACTTGTTTGGATGTGATGCCTATATATATGATCATTGACATAGATAACGTCATGACTTTGCGCGGTTCTATCAATTGCTCGACAGTAATTCGTTCACCCACCGTCTACTTGCTTTCATGAGAGAAGCCACTAGTGAACACTACGGCCCCCGGGTCTATTCACAACTATCATCTCCGCTTTTAATTTTACTTTGCTTTGTTTACTTTTTGCTTTCAGTTCTCACTTTGCAAACAATCTATAAGGGATTGACAACCCCTTTATAGCATTGGGTGCAAGCTCTTTGTGTTTGTGCAGGTACTTGTGACTTGACACGATCCTCCTACCGAGGGAAATACTTACCGCCGCAGTGCTACATCACCCTTTCCTATTCAAGGGAACACCAACGCAAGGCTCCAAGGCCGTGGGGAAATCCTTTGCATATTTGCCAAGAAAATCCCTATAGGCGTAGCCAGCAACAGAAGGATTTCTGGCGCCGTTGCCGGGGAAGGTCTGTTGTTGCCGTAGTAGAAGGATTTCTGACGCCGTTGCCGGGGAGGATTGCTTGCCAAGGAGTATCAAGACAAGAATAATCTCCTGTCAACACGCCGATTTCTGGCGCCGTTGCCGGGGAGAGATCAAGTCAAGATCTATCCAAGTGTCACAAACTCATCTCTTGCATTTACCTTTTTTGCGAGTTGCCTCTCGTTTTCCTCTCCCCCACTTCACCAATTTGCCTTTTTCGTTCACCCTTTTTTTTTCTCGCTTGCCTTTCCTATGCTTGAGTGCTATGTGCCTTCAATATGCTTGCATCTTCGCTTGCTGAAAATCTATTGATATGGATCCTCACCCACTTGCTAATCTCTTTAAGAGATCCACTTATGTGGAACAAATTGCTAGTGAGTTGAGTGCACTTGACTTTCTCTATGGAGTTTTGCTTGAGATGCGTGAATCTGAAAATCGTGATGAAGAAATTCATGAAGTGATCCACGAGGGCTCCTTGAATGAAAAGCATGATTGCAATGGTTTCACTATAAATTCTATTAGTGACAATCATGCTAAAAATATGCAAAACCCCAAGCTTGGGGATGCTAGTTTTGCTATGTCCACTACTGGTTGCAATGATCATGATTGGGGTAATGATTTTTCTTATGATCTTGAAAATTTGTTTAAGCCTCATGATGAGTATTATATTTGCAACAATATTGAAAGTGGGATTGGAGAAGTCATGACTTTATTTAATGATAATCCCACTATTTTTGAAGAGCGTCAACTTTGCATGCATGTGGATCATGAAAAGAATATCCTATGGGATAGCTATATTGTTGAATTTGAATATGATCCCACATGTAATTATTATGAGAGAGGAAAATATTGTGGTAGAAACTTTCATGTTACCAAATTACCTGTCGTTATGTGGAGATTGCTATCGTCTCTTTCTTCTTCCTTGCATTTGGTAACTATTGGTTGTCTTGCCAATTTGTTTTCCTATAAAAGGCCTATGCATAGGAAGTATGTTAGACTTAGATGTGATTTTCACATGTTTTATGATGCTCTCGTTGTGCTTCAATTTTTGTCTTTTGTGTGAGCATCATTGATTTATCAATGCCTAGCTATGGGCGTTAAACAATAGCGCTTGTTTGGAGGCAACCCAATGAATTTATCTTTTTTATTTCTGTTTTGTTGCGTCCACACTTTCATAATTCTGTTGTGATTGTGTTTTTTGTGTTTCTTTTGCGTTTGTGCCAAGTGAAACCGTTATGATTAGTCTTGGGGATGATCGTTTGATCATGCTGGAGAAGACACAAACTTTCTGCTCACGAAAAGAATTTTCATTTTGTTTCTGAGAGAGCTTTTGAGTTGATTCTTTTTTCTGCTGATTGCTACGCAAATTCTTCAGACTGTCGTAAATTTTCAGAATTTTTGAAGTACCAGAAGTATACAGATTGCTATAGACTCATCTGCTGTTAATAGATTCTATTTTTGTTGAGTTGGTTGCTTATTTTGATGAAACTATGGATAGTATCGGGGGTATTAGCCATGGAAGATTGAAAATACAGTAACCCAACATCAACATAAGTAGAATTTAAGTTTGCTACAGTACCTAAGGAAGTGGTGATTTGCTTTCTTATACTAATGATATCACGAGTTTCTGTTTAAGTTTCATGTTGTGAAGTTTTCAAGTTTTGGGTGAAGTTCTTATGGACAAAGAGATAAAGAGTGGCAAGATCTCAAGCTTGGGGATGCCCAAGGCACCCCAAGTTGATTCAAGGATGCCGAAAAAGCCTAAGCTTGGGGATGCCTCGGGAAGGCATCCCCTCTTTCGTCTTCAATCCATCGGTAACGTTACTTGGGGCTATATTTTTATTCACCACATGTTATGTGTTTTGCTTGGAGCATCTTGTATCGTAGGAGTCTTTTATTTTTGTTGTGTTATAATCTTCCTTGCTGCACACCTAGAGAGACAAACATGCACTCAGCGTGATTTTTTTTAGCTTCACTTATATCCTTTGGTTAGGCAATTCAGCTCACATGTGTTTCACTTATATCTTTTGAGCTAGTTGATTTTTCTCTGTGTGCTTCACTTCTATCTTTTGGAGCACGGAAGCGCGTGGCGTGGTAGTTGATCTATGCTATGAAAGTAGTCTCAAAAGGGGTAGTTATCCAAAGGGATATGAAAACTTCCACCTTCATGTGCATTGAGTAGTTAGAGAAGTTTGATTCATCTCAATTAGTTTTGAGTTGTGGTTGTGGTAATATTGAAGTTATACTAGTAAGGTGTTGTGGATCTAGAAATACTTGTGTTGAAGTTAGTGATTCCCGTAGCATGCATGTATGGTGAACCGCTATGTGATGAAGTCTGAGCATGATTAGTTTATTGATTGTCATCCTTTGTGTGGCGGTCGGGATCACACGATGGTTTATACCTACCAACCCTTCCCCTAGGAGTATGCGTTGAATGCTTTGTTTCGATTACCACTAAAACTTTTGCAACAAGTATATGAGTTCTTCATGACTAATGTTGAGTCCATGATTTAGATGCACTTTCACCTTCCACCATCACTATCTTCTTTAGTGCCGTGCAAGTTTCGCCGGTGCACAAAACCCACCATTAGCCTCCCTCAAAACAACCACCATACCTACCTACTATGGCTTTTTCAAAGCCATTCCAAGATATATTGCCATGCAACTACCACCAGGACATGTGCCACCACTTCTACATTGCCATTGCATGATCATAAGATAGCTAGCATGATGTTTCCATTGATGTCTATGCCATGCTAGATCATTGTCACGGTACACTACCGAATGCATTCCATATAGAGTCATCATTGCTCTAAGTTTTGAGTTGTAAGTGTGATGATCATCATTGATGGACCATTGTCCCATGTGAGGAAATAAAAGAGGCCAGCGAAGCCCATTTACAAAAAGAGGCCAAAGATTCCCACAAAAATAAAAAAGTATATATAAAAATAAGAGGCCAAAGAGCCCACCAAAAAAATGAGAGAAAAAGAGAGAAGGGACAATGCTACTATCTCCTTTCCACACTTGTGCTTCATATTAAGAACCATGATCTTCATGCTTGAGAGTCTCTCGTTTTGTCACCACCATATAGCTAGTGGGAAATTTTCATTATATAACTTGGCTTGTATATTCCAATGATAGGCTTCCTCAAAATTGCCTTAGGTCTTTGTGAGCAAACAAGTTGGATGCACAACCACTAGTTTTCTTTAAGAGCTTTCACATACTCTTACCTCTAGTGCATCATTTGTATGGCAATCCCTACTCATTCACGTTGATATCTATTGATGAGCATCTCCATAGCTCGTTGATATGCCTAGTCAATGTGACCATCTTCTCCTTGTTTGCCTTGCAACCTCCACCACACTCCATTCCACTTATAGTGCTAAAACCATGGCTCACGCTCATGTATTGCGTGAGAGTTGAAAAAGTTTGAGAAAGTAAAGGTGTGAAAACAATTACTTGGCCAATACCAAGGTTGTGCATGATTTAAATTCGTTGTGCAAGGATGATAGAGCATAGCCAGACTATATGATTTTGTAGGGATAACTTTCTTTTGGCCTTGTTATTTTGAAAGTTCATGATTACCTTGCTAGTTTGCTTGAAGTATTATTGTCTCCACGTCAATAGCAAACTATTGTTTTGAATCTAACGGATCTGAACATTCACGTCACATAAGAGGAGTTACAAAGGACATCTATGCTAGGTAGCATGAAAGCATCAAAAATTCATTCGTTATCACTTCCCTACTCGAGGACGAGCAGGAGTTAAGCTTGGGGATGCTTGGTACGTCTCAAACGTATCTATAATTTTTGATGGTTTCATGCTGTTATCTTGTCAACTTTGGATGTATTATATACCTTTTATATCTTTTTTCGGGACTAACTTATTAATTCAGTGCCAAGTGCGAGTTCCTGTTTTTTCTATGTTTTTGACTCTTTTCAGATCTGATTTTGGAACGGAGTCCAAACGGAATAAAATCCCCGAAACATTTTTTTCCAGAACAGAAGAAGATCGGGGGACTTGAGGGCCAAGGCAGGAGGCCCACAAGCCCTGTGGCCGCGACTAGGGGGGCCTGCGGCCACGAGGCTTGTGGCCTCCCTGGAGCTCCCCTGCCCTAGCTCTTTGGCCTATATATTCCCTAAAATCCCAGAAAAAATGAGGGCGTCCACGAAACCACTTTTCCGCCGCCGCAAGCTTCCGTTTGTGCGAGATCTCATGTGGAGACCCTTCCCGATGCCCTGCCGGAGGAGACTTTGGAGCTGGAGGGCTTGTACATCAACATCACCACCTCTCTAATGACTCGTGAATAGTCTACTTCAGACCTACGGGTCCGTAGTTAGTAGCTAGATGGCTTCTTCTCTCTCTTGGATCTTCAATACAAAGTTCTCCATGATCTTCATGGAGATCTATCCGATATAATCCTCTTTGGCGGTGTGTTTGTCGAGATCCAATGAATTATGGATTTGTGATCAGATTATCTATGAATTGTATTTGAGTCTTTGCTGATTTCTTATATGCATGATTTGATATCCTTTTAAGTCTCTCCGAGTCTTGGGTTTTGTTTGGCCAACTAGATCTATGATTCTTGCAATGGGAGAAGTGCTTGGTTTTGGGTTCATACCGTGCGGTGACCTTTCCCAGTGACAGAAGGGGCAGCAAGGCACACATCGTGTTGTTGCCATCAAGGGTAACACGATGGGCTTTCATCATAGATTTGAGATTGTCCATCTACATCATGTCATCTTGCTTAAGGCGTTACTCTGTTCTTATGAACTCAATACACTAGAGGAATGCTGGATAGCGGTCGACGTGTGGAGTAATAGTAGTAGATGCAGAAAGTATCGGTCTACTTGTTTTGGACGTGATGCCTATATATATGATCATTGCCATAGATAACGTCATGACTTTGCGCGGTTCTATCAATTGCTCGACAGTAATTCGTTCACCCACCGTCTACTTGCTTTCATGAGAGAAGCCACTAGTGAACACTACGGCCCCCGAGTCTATTCACAACTATCATCTCCGCTTTTACTTTTACTTTGCTTTGTTTACGTTTTGCTTTCAGTTCTCACTTTGCAAACAATCTATAAGGGATTGAAAACCCCTTCACAGCGTTGGGTGCAAGCTCTTTGTGTTTGTGCAGGTACTTGTGACTTGACGCGATCCTCCTGCTGGATTAATACATTGGTTCTCAAACTGAGGGAGATACTTACCGTCGTAGTGCTACATCACCCTTTCCTCTTCAAGGGAACACCAACGCAAGGCTCCAAGGCCGCGGGGAAATCTTTTGCATATTTGCCAAGGAAATCCCTATAGGCGTTGCCAGCAGGAGAAGGATTTCTGGCGCCGTTGCCGGGGAAGGTCTGTTGTTGTCGTCCCACTCGCTAACTAGTTGATCTCTAAAAATATTGATTTATCTAACTAATATATGGGTGGAGTTTTCAAATAGAATAAAATAATGAAAACTAGGAATCAATACAACTTTGGATTCCACATTCCATGTAGGTAAGGTCATTGAGAGAATTGTGATTATATTTCACACTGTCTTTATTAGTAAGAAATACTATGTTTTGCATTCATTATAATGTACTCTAAGATGAATAGTATAACATATAAAAACCAGATGATTTTCATTCAGTACAATGCATGTATGCCCAAACTAATTACCAGCAACGTAACAAAGCACATGAAATCAGGGTATATATCATTCGACTGTTTTGAGAGTATGCATGATGGTGGAATGGATACATGCAACACGAGTCATCGTGTTGTTTAAACCGGCAACAAGATCCACATGTGTCGCGGGTGTTGTGCGCTCAATGGTGAAGGGGCAAGGAAATTCATGATGGAGAGGTGGAGGCTTGCAGTGATGGTGGCTGGAATCACGTGGGTGTGACCCCACCATATAGTTAGAAGGGAACAATATTCTATACGTGCTTGCAACACTTGTACCACTCTTTTTTCAGTTTCTTTTGTTTTTTGTTTGGTTTTCTTATTTCTTCTCTGGTTTTTTTTTCGTCGATCTCTTTTCTGATACCATATAATGAATATTGACCGTTCATTCCTGAAGATCCAACGTCCCAAAAAGATGTATATCTTTTGAATTGGATTTGCAATACAACCTGCACTGCTCGGTCAACGCGAGCGGTATATGTAATTTCCACGCAATTTGGGAAGATTAATTGTCAGCTCATCAGACAGATTGAAGCGACCCACCCATTTCCCCTTTCATCCGGTTTTGTTGCCGCGCATGCATCCCTTTCCTCCGCAAGCCCATCTCCCATCCCTTCCTCGGCAAGTCCGACCTCGCACGCGAGGCGCTCGGCAGCATAGTGTAGGGATCGCCCGACGTCTCCTACCTAGTATTTATACGGTTCTGGTCTTCCTCGCTAGACCATATGTGAAGCAATGGCTTAAGCTGCTCATCATGGCCGGTCCATGGCAGTGGTGGCGAGACCACCGAACACAAATAAGTTACTAAAGTGGCAAGTGTTTGCTTTTTCTCCTTTATTTGACTTTTTTTACCATCCTGTGAAATTTACCGCTTAAGACCACATAAATATCTCTAGCTGGGCCCAGTACTCAACCCTGGTACTCACCCCTGGTATTTGCTCCTTCTTTATCCCTTCTGTAAGGGACATCAAGAGAACCAGAAGGGCGGCTCGTTGTTCGTCTCCGTCAACCCAACCCCACCACGCCACCCCATTTGTTCGCCGCCACGGTTCGTCACCGGCCGTCGCCGATGCATCTCCCCGACCGCGCTTCCACTGCCACCCACCTCACTATCTTTCCATTCTAGAAGGTGGCAGCATGCCGCTGTGCGGCGAGGCGGAGAGTGCAATTCAGTGCTTGAGTGAAGCAACTTTTATCCAGGTGTTGTGTGCTTGGTGTTGGAGGCGATAGGAAATACACAAAGGAGAGGGTTCGGCGTTTGCGGCGGTGATGGGTGGAAGTGCGCTTGTGTAACCCCATTATATAACCGGACGTGAATCCTACTGTACGTGTGTGATCAACACTTAGCGTGTCTTCCTCAACTGGTTTCATTTCACATGATAGCCCAGAATAAGCTACGAAGACAGGAGCTTTTTAGCCCGTGAGCTAGCCCAATCAGAACTAAGCTTGGCCCGAGACACAAATAAAGCCAATAAAGGACCTAGCCACAACCTATTTATGTCTCCGTCCAAGCCCGATCTGAATCGAGCCATGATGAGTGTGGGACGAGCCGACAAGCTCAAGCCCCATGCCCAAATTTACGTGGGATTATATTCGGGCAATTTATCCCGATGCCATCTATACTCAAAACTTCTCATGGTGTATATAATCAAGCCTATATGTATCATGCATGAACACAACATGTGAATAGTTCTTGTAACTTGTTTCTACTAACCGACCGACGAACCTCTACATCAAAAATAAATAAAGGGAAGTAGTGAGTGAAGATGCAAGAGTTGAGCCAATTACTTAGCAATAACTGTGAGGCACTATAACTATACATACGTGCCCACTTACGTGTAGCTGGTGTAGTACTGTATATATTAAGACCGGTGGCCTAGCTTGTTTCAATGATAACTAGAAACCGATACAACTTCGGATTCCTTGTTGCTGAGGATGATGATTATATCTCAGATCGTAGAAACACGAACATTGTGTTTTCATTCACTATAACTAGATCGTGACAGGCGCGCGTTGCCGCGCCCATAGAATTGTATCGAATAATAGAAATTTTGTTGTTATTTAGCGCCCATAGAATTCTATCGAATGATAGAAATTTTGTTGTTATTTAGTGCACAATACAATTAAAATTAAATATGAAATTTGGTGCAGTGTGCAAATTAAATCTATGCATGCACGAAAAATTGTATATTAATAGCATTGTTCAAGAAAGATCGGGAACATTCGAGTGATAATGACATAATCAAATAAAAAAGTTATATATCAAAACACATACGTTGATCAATGCATAAGGGAGAGCATAGGATCAAACATTGTATAATTCATAAAACCCTAACGCCAAATATTTAAGTGCAAATGTATGAATTAATTCACCAATACGGTTAGAGTATCACATTAAGAAATCATTTGCTTTCCCGTGTTTGTTTTTTCTGATGAATAATTGGTTGTCATCCATTGGCACTTTTGAGCATTACAAACAGGCTTACATATGTTCTTTGTAATGTTACAAAATATACGTAGTAGCAGGACAACATGAACATCATCAATCAGAATAAGAAAGGATATGCACGAATCATGCTTCCAGCTAGGGAATACAGGAGGCAAAAAAAGAGGTGGGCACAGACCACGGAAGGAGCACAAAATAGAGAAGGAGAGGAAGATGTCAAATCGACTCACCACTTGGTTCCATGGAGAGTGATTCCCGACCTCGGTGGTCTCTGATTAGGGCGGTGAGGGTATCCAGGGAGACTTTTTTTTTGAAACGAAATCAAGGGAGACTTTGGCTTCGGATAGTGAGAGACGTGGTTATGTTGCGGGCGTTGCAGGTGGCGTTATCATGAAGGTTGCTAGCTTTGCAGGCTGCACCGCATATAGGCCTACGCCGCCAGAAGTAGTGGTTACCAACACGTTTAATGGCTTATCTATGCCGGCAAACTTGGCACCAATATGGACCTCAATGCCTGTAGTGTTGTGCCTGCAGCAATGGGAAGCCCAGCACCCTCAGCTGCAGAAACCTCAGCTGGCCTTTTGAGAGTCCACCTCCCTTCTGTAACAGCAAAGATATTGTCACATCCATGATCTTACAACAAAAAATAAGAGGATTTGTTCTGAAATAATCTTCTTTTCTAAGTATGAAGATGCCAACAATGGAAATATGTTGTCATGAGTGAAGTTCACTCACAAAATAGTTCAACATGACGACGACCCGCTGTGAGAACTTTCGCTCTAGGACCAACATCAACAACTACTCGTGCAACATCAGACTCTGCAGGAAAAGGAGCAGTAGAGATTCATCCATCAACAAGTTGTTTGACGAATTGAGCAACACACACACGCGCGCGGGCACACACACTATCTTTATCATAAGCTAATTATCAGGCAGGATACATCCTAGATAGTTGTTAAAGGTGAAGAAAAAAATAACATAGCAAGATTGAAAGACAACCATGATTAAATAACCTTCTCATAACATAGCAAGGCTGAAAGACATCCTTGGTGCTATTTTGCTCTCTACATAGAAGATCTTCAGACAAAACTCATGATTGATAGAAAATGGCTAGCATCCACACAATGACACTGTGAATTAGGATAGTTACCTGGGATAAAAGGCCGCAAGTCCCCTTTTTGTATCTTCGAGTCAACTGGATTGATGGTTGCAGCTTATAGTTTCAACAGGGCCTCATTCCTCTTGCTGAAGGGACGGGGACGTCTATATGTTGCATTAGAGGAATTTAAAAATCACAGGGTTAAAGGTTTTACTATTTTATCTTCATGGGAGAAGGAAATATTGATGGTTGCAGTTTTCCTTTCTTTCTTAAGAAAACAAACTCCTCTGACTTGTTTGTTAATTAAGTGGTACAAACATCAAGCTGTGAGGCAAATCTTTCTAAACTAAAATAGGGTTCTTGTTTAAAGAAGATGGATCCCCTCGAGCGCGCCGGCTGGATACGCTCAGAAGACCTATAGCCTGCGTTGCCCTTGTTGGCTGGATCCCCTCGTAGACTGCCCGCGTCGCCTCACATCAAGTGTGGCTGGATCCCCTCCGTCAGTGGTGGTGTGGAGCAAGTGCAGCAACCTGGCGACGGGGATCGAGATGTACACGGGGACGACGCTTGAGCTCCAATCCGAAGGTGTCGTTAGTTTTGACCTCTAGACACACGGGAATGGCGGCATGGTCTTGAAATAAAGAATCACTACAATGCAACGTGGACATCTCGAACAAACAAAAGTGGATTGGCCTTACCGAGCAGCCCAAGCAACGTGAGGGCCACGAGTTCGGAGGCGGCTACATGTGGTCGGCGGCGGCGACACCGGGAGTGGGGGCACAAAGGGAAGGGCATAGTCCTCCCGTGCCTCCCCACTCGAGCGCCTCAGCTAGATCCGGCGCCTCCACTCGATCGACACAAACCGCTGATACGTCTCCAATGTATCTATAATTTTTTTATGGTTTCATGCTATTATCTTGTCAAACTTTGGATGTTTTGCATGCCTTTTATATATTTTTTGGGACTAACTTATTAATTCAGTGCCAAGAGCCGGTTCCCGTTTTTTCCATGTTTTTGACCCCTTTCAGAGGAGGATTTTGAACGGAGTCCAAAGGAATGAAAGTGCCAAAAAGATTTTTTCCGAAACAGAAAAAGACCGGGAAACCGGAGAATCAGGACAGGGGGCTTGCAGGGACCCCACAAGCCCTCATGGCGCGGCCAGGGGGGCCGCGCCCCCTGGCTTGTGGGCTCCCTGAGCCTCCTCTGCCCTAGGTTTTGCGCCTATATATTCCCTAAAATCCCATAAAAATCAGGAGATCATCGAAAGTACTTTTCCGCCGCCGCAAGCTTCTGTCTCCGCAACATCCCATCTGGGGCACGTTCTACTGCCCTGCGAGAGGGGGGATTCGGATACGGAGGGCTTCTTCATCAACGCCATGACCTCTCCGATGATGCGTGAGTAGTTCACCATAGACCTACGGGTCCATAGCTAGTAACTAGATGGCTTCTTCTCTCTCTTGGATTTTCAATACAAAGTTCTCCATGATCTTCATGGAGATCTATCCGATGTAATCTTCTTTTTGTTGGAATTATGCCCTAGAGGCAATAATAAATATGGTTATTATTATAATTCCTGTGTCAAGATAATAGTTTATTATCCATGCTATAATTGTATTGAATGAAGACTCATTTACATGTGTGTATACATAGACAAAACACCGTCCCTAGCATGCCTCTAGTTGGCTAGCCAGTTGATCGATGATAGTCAGTGTCTTCTGATTATGAACAAGGTGTTGTTGCTTGATAACTGGATCACGTCATTGGGAGAATCACGTGATGGACTAGACCCAAACTAATAGACGTAGCATGTTGATCGTGTCATTTTGTTGCTACTGTTTTATGCGTGTCAAGTATTTATTCCTATGACCATGAGATCATATAACTCACTGACACCGGAGGAATGCTTTGTGTGTATCAGACGTCGCAACGTAACTGGGTGACTATAAAGATGCTCTATAGGTATCTCCGAAGGTGTTAGTTGAGTTAGTATGGATCAAGACTGGGATTTGTCACTCCGTGTGACGGAGAGGTATCTCGGGGCCCACTCGGTAATACAACATCACACACAAGCCTTGCAAGCAATGTAACTTAGTGTAAGTTGTGGGATCTTGTATTACGGAACGAGTAAAGAGACTTGCCGGTAAACGAGGTTGAAATAGGTATACGGATACTGACGATCGAATCTCGGGCAAGTAACATACCGAAGGACAAAGGGAATAACATACGGGATTATACGAATCCTTGGCACTGAGGTTCAAACGATAAGATCTTCGTAGAATATGTAGGATCCAATAAGGGCATCCAGGTCCCGTTATTGGATATTGACCGAGGAGTCTCTCGGGTCATGTCTACATAGTTCTCGAACCCGCAGGGTCTGCACACTTAAGGTTCGACGTTGTTTTATGCGTTTTTGAGTTATATGGTTGGTTACCGAATGTTGTTCGGAGTCCCGGATGAGATCACGGACGTCACGAGGGTTTCCGGAATGGTCCGGAAACAAAGATTGATATATAGGATGACCTCATTTGATTACCAGAAGGTTTTCGGAGTTACCGGGAATGTACCGGGAATGACTAATGGGTTCCGGGAGTTCACCGGGGGGGGGGGGGGGGGGGCAACCCACCCCGGGGTAGCCCATAGGCATTGGGGGAGACACACCAGCCCTTAGTGGGCTGGTGGGACAGCCCACAAGTGCCCTATGCGCCAAGGAGAAGAAAATCAAGAGAGAAAGAAAAAAAGGGAGGAGGTGGGAAGGAAGGGGGACTCCCTCCCACCAAACCTAGTCCAACTCGGTTTGGGGGGGGGCGAGAGTCCTCCCCCTTGGCTCGGCCGACTCCCTTAAGGGTCCTTGGACCCCAAGGCAAGGCCTCCTCCCTCCCACCTATATATACGGAGGTTTTAGGGCTGATTTGAGACGACTTTTCCACGGCAGCCCGACCACATACCTCCACGGTTTTTCCTCTAGATCGCGTTTCTGCGGAGCTCGGGCGGAGCCCTGCTGAGACAAGGTCATCACCAACCTCCGGAGCGCCGTCACGCTGCCGGAGAACTCTTCTACCTCCCCGTCTCTCTTGCTGGATCAAGAAGGCCGAGATCATCGTCGAGCTGTACGTGTGCTGAACGCGGAGGTGCCGTCCGTTCGGTACTAGATCGTGGGACTGATCGCGGGATTGTTCGCGGGGCGGATCGAGGGACGTGAGGACGTTCCACTACATCAACCGCGTTCTCTAACGCTTCTGCTGTACGGTCTACAAGGGTACGTAGATCACTCATCCCCTCTCGTAGATGGACATCACCATGATAGGTCTTCGTGCGCGTAGGAAATTTTTTGTTTCCCATGCGACGTTCCCCAACAGTGGTATCAGAGCTAAGTTCATGCGTAGATGTCTTCTCGAGTAGAACACAAAAGTTTTTGTCGGCGGTGATGTGCGTTTTGCTGCCCTCCTTAGTCTTTTATTGATTCCGCGGTATTGTTGGATTGAAGCGGCTTGGACCGACATTACTCGTACGCTTACGAGAGACTGGTTTCATCGTTACGAGTAACCCCCTTTGCTCAAAGATGACTGGCAAGTGTCGGTTTCTCCAACTTTAGTTGAATCGGATTTGACCGAGGAGGTCCTTGGATGAGGTTAAATAGCAACTCATATATCTCCGTTGTGGTGTTTGCGTAAGTAAGATGCGATCCTACTAGATACCCTTGGTCACCACGTAAAACATGCAACAACAAAATTAGAGGACGTCTAACTTGTTTTTGCAGGGTATGATTGTGATGTGATATGGCCAACGATGTGATGTGATATATTGGATGTATGAGATGATCATGTTGTAATAGAAATATCGACTTGCACGTCGATGGTACGGCAACCGGCAGGAGCCATAGGGTTGTCTTTATACTAACGTTTGTGCTTGTAGATGCGTTTACTATTTTTCTAGGATGTAGCTTTAGTAGTAATAGCATAAGTAGCACGACAACCCCGATGGCAACACGTTGATGGATGATCATGGTGTGGCGCCGGTGACAAAAGATCGTGCCGGTGTTTTGGTGATGGAGATCAAGAAGCACGTGATGATGGCCATATCATGTCACTTATGAATTGCATGTGATGTTAATCCTTTTATGCACCTTATTTTGCTTAGAACGACGGTAGCATTATGAGGTGATCTCTCACTAAAATTTCAAGACGAAATTGTGTTCTCCCCGACTGTGCACCGTTGCTACAGTTCGTCGTTTCGAGACACCACGTGATGATCGGGTGTGATAGACTCAACGTTCACATACAACGGGTGCAAAACAGTTGCACACGCGGAACACTCGGGTTAAGCTTGACGAGCCTAGCATGTGCAGACATGGCCTCGGAACACATGAGACCGAAAGGTCGATCATGAATCATATAGATGATATGATTAGCATAGGGATGCTTACCACTGAAACTATACTCAACTCACGTGATGATCGGACTTGAGCTAGTGTAAGTGGATCATGAACCACTCAAATGACTAGAGAGATGTACTTTTTGAGTGGGAGTTTAGCGAATAATTTGATTAAGTTAAACTCTAATTATCTTGAACATAGTCTAAGTCCACTTTGAATATATTTGTGTTGTAGATCATGGCTCACGCGACAGTCATCCTGAATTTTAATACGTTCCTAGAGAAAGCTAAGTTGAAAGATGATGGAAGCAACTTTGTAGATTGGGCTCGTAATCTTAAGCTAATCTTACAAGCTGGGAAGAAGGATTATGTCCTTAATGCTGCGCTAGGAGATGAACCACCCGCTACGGCTGATCAGGATGTTAAGAACGCTTGGCTAGCACGTAAGGAGGACTACTCAATAGTTCAATGTGCAGTCTTGTATGGCTTAGAACCGGGACTTCAACGTCGCTTTGAGCGTCATGGAGCATTTGAGATGTTCCAGGAGTTGGAGTTTATCTTTCAGAAGAACGCCCGGATCGAGAGGTATGAGACCTCCGATAAATTCTATGCTTGCAAGATGGAGGAAAACTCGTCTGTCAGTGAACATGTGCTCAAAATGTCTGGGTACTCAAACCGTCTAGCCGAACTGGGGATTGAACTCCCGCAAGAAGCTATCACTGACAGAATCCTCCAATCACTGCCGCCAAGCTACAAAGGCTTTGTGTTGAACTACAACATGCAAGGGATGAACAAGTCTCCCGACGAGTTGTTTGCGATGTTGAAAGTCGCAGAGTCTGAACTCCGTAAAGAGCATCAAGTGTTGATGGTAAATAAGACCACTAGTTTCAAGAGAAACGGCAAAGGCAAGAAGGGCAATTCGAAGAAGAGCGGCAAGCCTGTTGCCAATCCGCCGAAGAAACCCAAAGCTGGACCTAAGCCTGAAACGGAGTGTTTCTATTGCAAGGGTATGGGTCACTCGAAGCGCAATTGCCCCAAGTATCTGGCAGATAAGAAGGCGGGCAAAGAAAAATCAGGTATATTTGATATACATGTTATTGATGTGTACTTAACCGGCTCTCGTAGTAGTGCCTGGGTATTCGATACCGGTTCTGTTGCTCATATTTGCAACTCGAAGCAGGAACTGCGGAATAGATGAAGGCTGGCGAAAGACGAAGTGACGATGCGCGTAGGAAATGGTTCCAAGGTTGATGCAATCGCCGTCGGCACAGTGTCACTTCAGCTACCATCGGGATTAGTGATGAACTTAAATCATTGTTATTTAGTGCCTGCGTTGAGCATGAACATTATATCTGGATCTTGTTTATTGCGAGACGGTTACTCTTTTAAGTCTAAGAATAATGGTTGTTCTATTTCTATGAGTAACATCTTTTATGGTCATGCACCGAATGTGAGAGGATTGTTCATATTGAATCTTGATAGCGATACGCATATACATAACATTGAGACCAAAAGAGTTCGAGTAAACAATGATAGCGCCATATTTTTGTGGCACTGCCGCTTGGGTCATATTGGTGTAAAGCGCATGAAGAAACTCCATGCTGATGGACTTTTTGAGTCACTTGACTTTGATTCACTTGACACGTGCGAACCATGCCTCATGGGCAAGATGACTAAGACTCCGTTCTCCGGAACAATGGAGCGTGCAAGTGACTTGTTGGAAATCATACATACCGATGTGTGTGGTCCAATGAGCGTAGAGGCACGCGGCGGATATCGTTATTTTCTCACCTTCACTGACGATTTAAGTAGATATGGTTATGTCTACTTGATGAAGCACAAGTCTGAAACATTTGAAAAGTTCAAGCAATTTCAGAGTGAAGTTGAAAATCATCGTAACAAGAAGATCAAGTTCCTACGGTCTGATCGTGGGGGTGAATATCTGAGTTTCGAGTTTGGTGCTCACTTAAGACAATGTGGAATTGTTTCGCAGTTAACACCGCCTGGAACACCACGGCGTAATGGTGTGTCCGAACGTCGTAATCGTACTTTGTTAGAGATGGTGCGATCTATGATGTCTCTTACTGATTTGCCGTTATCATTTTGGGGTTATGCATTAGAAACAGCTGCATTCACTTTAAATAGGGCACCATCAAAATCCGTTGAGACGACACCATACGAACTGTGGTATGGCAAAAGGCCAAAGTTGTCGTTTCTTAAAGTTTGGGGATGTGATGCTTATGTCAAAAAGCTTCAGCCTGAAAAGCTGGAACCCAAAGCGGAAAGGTGCGTCTTCATAGGTTACCCAAAAGAGACAGTTGGGTACACCTTCTATCTCAAATCCGAGGGCAAAGTGTTTGTTGCTAAAAACGGAGCTTTTCTCGAGAAGGAGTTTCTCTCGAGAGAATTGAGTGGGAGGAAGATAGAACTTGACGAGGTTGTCGAACCTCTCATCCCTCTGGATGGTGGCGCAGGGCAAGGGGAAACCTCTGTCATTGCGACGCCGGTTGAGGAGGAAGTTAATGATGATGATCATGAAACTCCAGTTCAAGTTTCTGTTGAACCACGCAGGTCGACGAGATCACGCGCTGCTCCAGAGTGGTACGGTAATCCCGTCTTATCAATCATGTTGTTAGACAACAATGAACCTGCAAGTTATGAAGAGGCAATGGTGGGCCCAGATTCCAACAAATGGCTAGAAGCCATGAAATCCGAGATAGGATCCATGTATGAGAACAAAGTGTGGACTTTGGAGATACTACCTGAGGGCCGCAAGGCTATTCAGAACAAATGGATCTTTAAGAAGAAGACGGACGCTGACGGTAATGTGACCGTTTATAAAGCTCGACTTGTGGCAAAGGGTTTTTCACAAGTTCCAGGAGTTGACTACGATGAGACTTTCTCACCCGTAGCGATGCTTAAGTCCGTCAGAATCATGTTAGCAATAGCTGCATTTTTCGATTATGAAATCTGGCAGATGGATGTCAAAACGGCGTTCCTTAACGGTTTCCTTAAGGAAGAGTTGTATATGATGCAACCCGAAGGTTTTGTCGATCCTAAGAATGCTAACAAGGTGTGCAAGCTCCAGCGATCCATTTATGGACTGGTGCAAGCATCTCGGAGTTGGAACAAATGCTTTGATGAGGTGATCAAAGCATTTGGGTTTATACAAGTGGTTGGAGAATCTTGTATTTACAAGAAAGTGAGTGGGAGCTCTGTGGCGTTTCTAATATTATATGTGGATGACATATTACTGATTGGAAACAACGTAGAGCTTTTGGAGAGCATAAAAGGTTACTTGAATAAAAGTTTCTCTATGAAGGACCTAGGAGAAGCTGCTTACATTCTAGGCATTAAGATCTATAGGGATAGATCAAAACGCCTGATAGGACTTTCACAAAGCACATACCTTGATAAAGTTTTGAAGAGGTTCAAAATGGAACAGTCCAAGAAAGGGTTCTTGCCAGTTTTACAAGGTACGAGATTGAGTAAGACTCAGTGCCCAGCAACTGATGAAGATAGAGAGCATATGCGCTCCGTCCCCTATGCTTCAGCCATAGGTTCTATCATGTATGCGATGTTGTGCACTAGACCGGATGTTAGCCTGGCCATAAGTATGGCAGGTAGGTTCCAGAGTAATCCAGGAGTGGATCACTGGACAGCGGTCAAGAATATCCTGAAGTACCTGAAAAGGACTAAGGAGATGTTTCTCGTGTATGGAGGTGACGAAGAGCTCGCCGTAAAAGGTTACGTCGATGCAAGCTTTGACACAGATCCGGACGACTCTAAGTCGCAAACCGGATACGTATTTATTCTTAATGGGGGTGCAGTAAGCTGGTGCAGTTCCAAGCAAAGCGTCGTAGCAGATTCTACATGTGAAGCGGAGTACATGGCTGCCTCGGAGGCGGCTAAGGAGGGTGTCTGGATGAAGCAGTTCATGACGGATCTTGGAGTGGTGCCAAGTACACTGGATCCAATAACCTTGTTCTGTGACAACACGGGTGCCATTGCCTTAGCAAAGGAACCACGGTTTCACAAGAAGACCAGACACATGAAACGACGCTTCAACCTCATCCGCGACTACGTCGAGGAAGAGGACGTAAATATATGCAAAGTGCACATGGATCTGAATGTAGCAGACCCGCTGACTAAACCTCTTCCACGGCCAAAACATGATCGACACCAGAATTGTATGGGTGTTAGATTTATTACAATGTAATTCACATGGTGATGTGAGGGCTGGATTATTGACTCTAGTGCAAGTGGGAGACTGTTGGAATTATGCCCTAGAGGCAATAATAAATATGGTTATTATTATAATTCATGTGTCAAGATAATAGTTTATTATCCATGCTATAATTGTATTGAATGAAGACTCATTTACATGTGTGGATACATAGACAAAACACCGTCCCTAGCATGCCTCTAGTTGGCTAGCCAGTTGATCGATGATAGTCAGTGTCTTCTGATTATGAACAAGGTGTTGTTGCTTGATAACTGGATCACGTCATTGGGAGAATCACGTGATGGACTAGACCCAAACTAATAGACATAGCATGTTGATCGTGTCATTTTGTTGCTACTGTTTTCTGCGTGTCAAGTATTTATTCCTATGACCATGAGATCATATAACTCACTGACACCGGAGGAATGCTTTGTGTGTATCAAACGTCGCAACGTAACTGGGTGACTATAAAGATGCTCTACAGGTATCTCCGAAGGTGTTAGTTGAGTTAGTATGGATCAAGACTGGGATTTGTCACTCCGTGTGACGGAGAGGTATCTCGGGGCCCACTCGGTAATACAACATCACACACAAGCCTTGCAAGCAATGTAACTTAGTGTAAGTTGCGGGATCTTGTATTACGGAACGAGTAAAGAGACTTGCGAGTAAACTAGATTGAAATAGGTACGAGGATACTGACGATCGAATCTCGGGCAAGTAACATACCGAAGGACAAAGGGAATGACATACGGGATTATACGAATCCTTGGCATTGAGGTTCAAACGATAAGATCTTCGTAGAATATGTAGGATCCAATATGGGCATCCAGGTCCCGCTATTGGATATTGACCGAGGAGTCTCTCGGGTCATGTCTACATAGTTCTCGAACCCGCAGGGTCTGCACACTTAAGGTTCGACGTTGTTTTATGCGTATTTGAGTTATATGGTTGGTTACCGAATGTTGTTCGGAGTCCCGGATGAGATCACGGACGTCACGAGGGTTTCCGGAATGGTCCGGAAACGAAGATTGATATATAGGATGACCTCATTTGATTACCGGAAGGTTTTCGGAGTTACCGGGAATGACGAATGGGTTCCGGGAGTTCACCGGGGGGGGGGGGGGGGCAACCCACCCCGGGGAAGCCCATAGGCATTGGGGGAGACACACCAGTGGGCTGGTGGGACAGCCCACAAGTGCCCTATGCGCCAAGGAGAAGAAAATCAAGAGAGAAAGAAAAAAAAGGGAGGAGGTGGGAAGGAAGGGGGACTCCCTCCCACCAAACCTAGTCCAACTCGGTTTGGGGGGGGGGGGAGAGTCCTCCCCCTTGGCTCGGCCGACCCCCTTGAGGGTCCTTGGACCCCAAGGCAAGGCCTCCTCCCTCCCACCTATATATACGGAGGTTTTAGGGCTGATTTGAGACGACTTTTCCTCGGCAGCCCGACCACATACCTCCACGGTTTTTCCTCTAGATCGCGTTTTTGCGGAGCTCGGGCGGAGCCCTGCTGAGACAAGGTCATCACCAGCTCCGGAGCGCCGTCACGCTGCCGGAGAACTCTTCTACCTCTCCGTCTCTCTTGCTGGATCAAGAAGGCCGAGATCATCGTCGAGCTGTACGTGTGCTGAACGCGGAGGTGCCGTCCGTTCGGTACTAGATCGTGGGACTAATCGCGGGATTGTTCGCGGGGCGGATCGAGGGACGTGAGGACGTTCCACTACATCAACCGCGTTCTCTAACGCTTCTGCTGTACTGTCTACAAGGGTACGTAGATCACTCATCCCCTCTCGTAGATGGACATCACCATGATAGGTCTTCGTGCGCGTAGGAAATTTTTTGTTTCCCATGCGACGTTCCCCAACACTTTTGTGGTGTGTTTGTCGAGATCCGATGAATTGGGGATTTATGATCAGATTATCTATGAATCTTATTTGGGTTTCTTCTGATCTCTCTTATGCATGATTTCATATCCTTGTAATTCTCTTCGAGTTGTGGATTTTGTTTGGCCAACTAGATCTATGATTCTTGCAATGGGAGAAGTGCTTGGTTTTGGATTCATACCGTGCGGTGACCTCACCCAGTGACAGAAGGGGTAGCAAGGCACGTATCGTGTTGTTGCCATCAAGGGTAAAAGGATGGGGTTTTCATCATTGGTTTGAGATTATCCCTCTACATCATGTCATCTTGCTTAAGGCGTTACTCTGTTCGTCATGAACTCAATACACTAGATGCATTCTGGATAGCGGTCGATATGTGGAGTAATAGTAGTAGATGCAGAAAGTATCGGTCTACTTGTCTCTGACGTGATGCCTATATGTATGATCATTGCCTTAGATATCGTCATGACTTTGCGCGGTTCTATCAATTGCTTGATAGTAATTTGTTCACCCACCGTGATATTTGCTATTTTGAGAGAAGCCTCTAGTGAACACTATGGCCCCCGGGTCTACTCCACACCATATTTTCAGCCTTACACTTTTTCTTCGTTGCACTTTCCGCCTTCAGATCTCACTTTGCAATCAATCTTGAAGGGATTAACAACCCCTTTTTAGCGTTGGGTGCAAGCTCTTTTGTGTTTGCGTAGGTACTCTGGACTTGACGAGATTCTCCTACTGGATTGATACCTTGGTTCTCAAACTGAAGGAAATACTTACTGCTCCTGTGCTTCATCACCCTTTCCTCTTCAACGGAAAAACCAACGCAAGCTCAAGAGATGACAGAAGGATTTCTGGCACCATTTCCGGGAAAGAACTTTTGTTGCCGTAGCAGAAGGATTTCTGGCGCCATTGCCGGGGAGGATCAAGTCAAGAACTCATCCACGTAAGTGTCGTAGACCCATCTCTTGCATTTACTTTGTTTGGCACTTGCCTCTCGTTTTCCTCTCCCCCACTTCGCAATTTGCCTTTTTCGTTTGCCTTTTCGTTCGCCCTTTTTCTCGCTTGCTGTTTGTTCGCTTGTGTGCTTGCTTGCTTGCGGAAGTCACCATGAATGAAAACACCAAACTTTGTGACTTCTCGAAATCTAATAATAATGAATTTATTAGTACTCCGGTTGATCCCGCCACTAGTGCGGAGTCATACGAAATCAATGCCGCTTTGCTGAATCTTGTTATGAAAGAGCAATTCTCCGGCCTTCCCAGTGAAGATGCCGCATCCCATCTCAATACCTTCATTGATCTATACAATATGCAAAAGAAGAAAGATGTGGATAATGATGTGATTAAATTGAAGCTTTTTTCCTTTCTCGTTGCGAGATCGCGCAAAAACTTGGTTTTCTTCTTTGCCCAAAAATAGTATCGATTCTTGGGATAAGTGCAAAGATGCTTATATATCAAAGTATTTTCCGCCGGCTAAGATTATCTCTCTCCGTAATGATATCATGAATTTCAAGCAACTTGATCATGAACATGTTGCACAATGTTCGGAGAGAATGAAATTGATGATTAGAAATTGTCCTGCTCATGGCTTGAGTCTTTGGATGATTATACAAATCTTCTATGCTGGCTTGAATTTCACTTCTAGAAATATCTTGGACTCCGCCTCAGGTGGAACGTTCATGGAAATCACGTTAGGGGAAGCCACAAAGCTCCTAGACAACATCATGACGAACTACTCTCAGTGGCACACTGAAAGGTCACCTACTAGTAAGAAGGTACACGCTATAGAAGAAATTAACTCGTTGAGTGCTAAGATGGATGAGTTAATGAATTTGGTTCCTAGTAGAAGTGCTCCTTTAGATCCTAATGATATGCCCTTGTCTTCTTTGATTGAGAGTAGCAACGCTAGCTTGGACGTTTATTTTTTTGGTAGGAATAATTTTGGCAACAACAATGCTTTTAGAGGAAACTATGTTCCTAGGCCTTTTCCTAGTAACTCCTCTAATAACTTTGGCAACTCCTACAACAATACTCATGGAAATTACAATAGATTACCCTCTGATCTAGAGAGTAATATCAAAGAGTTCATCAACTCACAAAAGATTTTCAATGCGTCCATAGAGGAAAAGCTACTCAAAATTGACGATTTGGCTAATAGCGTTGATAGAATGTCTAGTGATGTTGATGCTTTGTAAGTTAGATGTGCTCCTCCCAAGATCAATATGGATGAAACTTTGAAAGCTATGCGTGTTTCCATGATTGAGAGCAAAGAAAGAACCGCCCAAATTCGTGCTAGACATGAATGGCTTAAAAAGGCGTGTTCTCGTGATAAGAATCACGAAGATCTTAAAGTTCTTGGTGTGACTCCCATTGAATCTTTGTTTTCTTGTGTCAAACCTAATGATTATGGGGCTGGATATGAATCCACTTTGGTTGAAAAGTGCCCCAATGATTCGGAGTCCATCTATCTTGATGCTAAAAGCATTGAAAGTGGAGTAGAAGATATTAAAGCTTTAAGTAGTAATGAAATTCCTACCATGGATTTCAAGGAATTCAATTATGTGACAGCCCGATGTCGGTGTTCCAGAAGATCCCCCTTCTATTTCGTTTTTGTCGTGTGTTGATTTTATTTTGTCGCATCATCGTCGCATCATGCGCATCATCTGCATTGCATCGGCATCTCCGTGCCGCCAGTTTTCAGAAGTTGCATCCGTTGTTAGTTGCCGGTTTGCGTTGTTGTCCGTTCTGAGCCCGACCGCACACGCACGCTGCGGCATCGTCAAAACCCTGTTTTAAAAGTGTGTTGAAAACTTTCTCTGATCGGGGTGAAACTTGGCATGCGGTCGTAATTAGATATAGCTAGGCCGCCTGTCAAATTTCGTCACGATCGGAGTCCGTCTGGTACCCGAACGGTCGTCCGTAGCGGCATCGTCTTCGGTTATTCGTCAGACGTTTGTCGGCGTTTTTAAAATCGTTGCCGCACCGCACCACTCCCCTCTCATCTTAGCCAACGCCACTCTACACACCTAACCCTAACTCTCCTCTCCGATCGGACCGCACGATCGCGAGCGGAGGGTCGAAAAAACCCCACATACCCTCTAACCTAGCCCCTTCCTATAAATAGAGGCTCTCCCTTCCATTTTATGCAAAACCTAGCCCTACCTCGGGATCCGTGCACAGCAAACCCTAGCAGCCCGCCTCCCACTTCCTCCTCGCGCCGCCAGGCCCGCGAGCCCGCAACCGGCCCGCCAGGGCCCGAAGCAGCGCCGCCGCCGCTTGCCCAGCTCCCGTGGCTGCCTTCCTCGCCTGCTCCTGCGAGCCCCGCCAGCGCCGCCCCCCGTGCCGAGCAGCCTCGTGCCTTCCCCGTCTCCGGTCGGACCTCTCTCTTCCTGCCATGCTCGCTGCCGGAGCACCTCCCGCCGGCCATGCCCCGCCTCCGCGCCGCCGGTGACCGCCGCCGCCATCTGCTGTGCCTACGCAGCGCCACGTGCCCCGCCACCCACCGTCGTCCGAATCCGGTCTAATCCGGTCCGGGATGGGGCCTCCCCGCCGTGCCTCGCCGGTATCCGGCCTCCCCTTCGCCGTCGCCGGTGCCTAGCACCTCGCCTCGAGCCGTGCCGCCTCGTGCCCAGATCGGGAGCAGAGGAGGATGACGACCACGGCAGCAGCGCTCCCCCCCCCACGTGGGCCGCAGCGCTCCCCCCACTTGGGCCGCAGCTAGGTGAGCCCCCGCTGCGCCCCTTTATTGTGTTCGCCTGTGCGTAGTATTAGTATGCGGCGCCAATGCTTTATTTCGGCCCGATAGCCAGATCTGGCCCGCGTAGGATTTAATTAATTTCGGCTATTTAATTCTTTTTCAGTAAGGAGCATATTTTCAAACACGTGTAGTCTTTAATCCGTGTGTCGGTTCGGAGAGTATTATATATGTAAAACGTGTAGCTTCTTGCTTAGATTAATAATTTGTAACTTGCATGCATGTTTGGGGTGGGTTGATGTGTCTAATGCCTAGTTTCGCGTGCCGTTCTATTATGTTAGTTGTCCCGGAATATTTTTCGCGCAAGTCCGGATTGCTCGTATGTCGTAGGTTAAATGTCCATGTTTTAGGAACCATTTTTCCATGTATTTTAGAGTAGTCATTCGTATTTATGCGTGTAGGGACTTGCCTCTAGTTTATTTTCGGTGTATAGGTTATTATCTCGCATTTATGTGTGGCATTATTTTTGTTGTGCAACCCCACATATTTTATATGTTTTCGGGGTAGACAAATCCATGGGATTTTTCTGTGCAATTAGTTTTAGCTTTTGAGTAAGTTAGTTTGCGTGATATTTTGCCATGTTGCCCTCTTGTCTATTACGTAGGATTTAATCCGTGCTTCGTTTGAAGGAGTTGTCAACTAGGAAGTTGTTCTTTGATGTTTAGACTAACCCCTGGTAATTTTGGTTGCAATAGAAATGCATGTTTAGGTGTGGTTTGCTTACTCTCAAGTTGCTAGAATAGTGCTGATTTGGAGGTGCTGAAATATTTCTAAGTCTGGAATCTGTTATATTTTGTTGTTGTCTTGTCTTGCTTCTATCTTGTGATCTGTAGCTCTTTTGAGGTTGGTCCAATGGAGTTAGTTGTAAACCTTGTGTTTCTCTAGCATGCCTTGAATTTTCATGCCATTTGGAGTCTTGTAGCTTATGATTTTGCTGCTGTCAATATGGCTTCAGATCGAAAACTGCACTTTCATGAAGTGTAATTTTCACCAAGTCTGAAATAGTGTGTGAGAAGCCATTTTGTGACTTCTTTTCCTAGTGTTCCTTGTTGCCATGCTAGATGTTGTTAGTTGTTTGCTGTAGTGATTCTTACCCTCTTTCGTGTCATGCCTTGCTTTAGTTTATCGGAGTTGTGTAGCCCGTAGTTGTGGGGCGTAGAAAATGCTATGTGGTTGTTTTGGGCAGATTATAGTGATTTCTTGTTTTGCTCGTATCTTTTGAACAGTAGCTCCGTTTTGATCGAGTCCTACATGAAACTTGATTAGAATCTTTTTTAGTTTCATTTTCTCTTGCTGGCTTTATGTTTTGAAGTGCTCGTGACCGTCGTTGCACACATATTGCATTCATGCCATCATATCTTGCGGTGCTTGTATCTTTTGAACCGTAGCTCCGTTGGAGATGTTCTCTATGTGTAGTTTGCTTGAAATGACGCGTAGAATCACGTGAACCTATTTGTTTTGCTGTTTAACAACTAATTAAATGTGTTAGTTCAGATCTGGATAGAATTGAAAATTAACATGTGAGGTCATCCCGGAGATGCTATATGTCATTTCCGACCTCATTTAAAATGCCTAGATAGGTAGTTTAATTACGCTTCACCTGTTGCCATGTTTAACCACATTTAATGTTGCCGTGTACCTAATCGGGATAGAACTAAATAAATAAACGTGGAGTTTCGTCAATATGCAAGTCGTTGCATATGGAACTTCACTTAATGTGTAGCGTTTGAGTGTTGTGAATGGTCATGTCGTGTCTTGCATGCGTTCAGCTGCTCATGCATCATTTGTGTTGTTCATCGTGTGGTGAATTCTGTGTGATGATTTGTGTTTCCGGTTTACTTCGTCTCGATAGAGTTCCGCAGCGTGCCGGATTGTGAGGACCCGTTCGACTACGTCGGTTCGTCTGCTTCACGGAGGCATTCTTCTTCCAAGCAGGATCTCAGGCAAGATGACCATTTCCCTAGATACCATTACTATCATTGACATGCTAGTTATTTCGATGCTATCGATTATGTCTCGTTGCCTACCATATGTTAAATATCAGTCTCTCAACAATGCCATGATAACCTTCAACCTGTTCAACCTAGCAAACCACTGATTGACTATGT
Source organism: Hordeum vulgare subsp. vulgare (assembly GCF_904849725.1). NCBI lineage: Eukaryota > Viridiplantae > Streptophyta > Magnoliopsida > Poales > Poaceae > Hordeum > Hordeum vulgare. The sequence continues at coordinate 547,171,256 of NC_058522.1, read as the reverse complement.
TACTGCTTGCTTAACCCTGTTGATAGCATTGCTAGTTGAAGGTGCAGTTGCTGAAACATGGGTTCCTTGTTATATCACCATATTAAATGCTATTTAATTTAATGCACCTATATATTTGGTAAAAGGTGGAAGGCTCGTCCTTTCTAGCCTGGTGTTTTGTTCCACCTTTGCCCTCTTAGTTTCGGCTACCGGTGTTAGGTTCCATAATTGAGTGCTCCTAACACGATCGGGGTTGTTATGGGGACCGCCTTGATAATTCTTTTTAGACTAAAGCTCGTCTTGCAAGGCCCAACATTGGTACTACATTTGCCTAATAACCTAATAATAATGCATAGAGACCCGCCGGCACCCGCAGAGTAATTTAATCAACCCCCGGGCCAGTGCTCCTCATGAGTGTTGGTCCCACCTGAGCGATGTTCGGCGCCCCTCTGGTCACCCAGAGGTTTAGCGATTCCGACGTCTAGCTCATCCGTCGTGTCCCAAGAACGAGATACGCGGCTCCTATCAGGATCGTCGACACGTCGGGCGGCCTTGATAGATTAGTTTTACCTTTAAAGAAATATCGTGTCCATCGGGATTCCGGTGATGCTTTGGGTAATCTTAGAGTTGAGGTTTTCCACTAAGTAATCCGACGAGATCGCGAGTGTCGTGATCGAGGATTTCTATACGGCTTGTGGTAATTTGTGATGGACTAGTTGGAGCACCCCTGCAGGGTTAAATCTTTCGGAAAGCCGTGCCCGCGGTTATGTGGCAACGTGGAAACTTTGTTTAACACTGGTTCTAGATAACTTGAAGTTAACTTAATTAAAATATGCCAACTCGTGCGTAACTGTGACTGTCTCTTTCGTGGGTTCCTTCTCCGATCGAGGACACGGTGGGGTTATGTATGACGTAGGTAGGTGTTCAGGATCATTCATTTGATCATCAGTAGCTCAAGTCTCCTATGCGTAGATCTTCCCCCTCTTATTCTTGTACTCGTAAGTTTAGCCACCAAATATATGCTTAGTCGCTGCTGCAACCTCACCACTTAACCATGCCTCACCCATTAAGCTTTGCTAGTCTTGATACCTTTGGAAATGAGATTGCTGAGTCCCCTCTGTCTCACAGATTACTACAACACCAGTTGCAGGTACAGGTAAAGGTTACTTGACGCGAGCGCGTTGATTGTTCATTTGGAGTTGCTTCTTCTTCTTCATCGATCTAGGATGGGTTCCAGGCCGGCAGCCTGGGATAGTAAGGATGGACGTCGATTTTCTTTTCCCGTTTGTTTTCGTCCATAGTCGGACCCTGCTCTTCTTCATGATGATTATATATTGTACTGATGTGACTCTGATGTAGCTTGTGGCGAGTGTAAGCCAATTCTATATATCTCTTCTTTTCAGTACATGTACTTGTAACGATATCCATTCTTGCGACACGACGAGATGCGCTTCTATCCCTGACGAGGCCCTCGTGCCAAATTGAGGATAGGGTCGCATCTTGGGCATGACAAGTTGGTATTAGAGCAGTACCGACCTAGGAGCCCCCTTGATTGATCGAACTTGGCCGAGTCGAGTCTAGTGAAAAACTGCTTTGAGTCTAGTTATATATCGGAGAGTAGGATTCTTTTTTCTCCTCTTCTATGCTCTGGTGAGGAATCTTGATGTAATAATTTAATTCTACTTCTCTTCTCACTCAACAATTTTTTTGGATCACGCGGATATTTTTGGAATCTATATGATGCCGATGTGACAAAGTTCTATCTTGGTGCCTCCTATTTGTTGGGTAACGTAGCATAAATTCAAAATTTTCCTACGCCATATTCAGATCTTCCTATGGAGAGACCAGCAACGAGAGAGGGGTAAGAGCATCTTCATACCTTTGAAGATCGCTAAGAGGAAGCGTTACTAGAACGCGGTTGATGGAGTCGTACTCGCAGTGATTCAGATCACGGTGTGATTCCGATCTAGTGCCGAACTACGGCACCTCCGCGTTCAACACACGTGCAGCCCGGTGACGTCTCCCGCACCTTGATCCAGCAAGGAGGAGGGAGAGGCTGGGGAAGAACTCCAGCAGCACGACGGCGTGGTGTCGATGGAGAGACTAGGTCTCCCGGCAGGGCTTCGCCAAGCACCGGCAGAGAGGAGGAGAAAGAAGGGCAGGGCTGCGCCGAGGGAGAGGGAGAAGTCTGTCTCCCAAGGGCCAAAACCCCTCTCTATTTATAGGAGGAGGGGGAGGGGGTGCGCCACCCTTAGGGTTCCCCCCTAGGTGGTGCGGCAGCCACCAAATGGGAAAGGGGTGCGGCGGCTAGGGTGGGAGGGGGTGGCGCACCACCTGGTGGGCCTAAGGCCCACCTGCGCCTAGGGTTGCCCCCTCTCCCAACCACTTCCGCATTGGGCTGGGTGTGGGAGGCGCACCAGCCCACCTAGGGGCTGGTTCCCTCCCGCACTTGGCCCATCTAGCCTCTTGGGGTTGTTGCCCCCTTCGGTGGACCCCCGGGGCCACCTCCGGTGGTCCCGGTGGTTCCGGTACGTTACCGGTGACGCCCGGAACACTTCCGGCGTCCAAACCCATCCATCCTATATATCAATCTTTACCTACGGACCATTCTGGAGCTCCTCGTGATGTCCAGGATCTCATCCGGGACTCCGAACAACTTTTGGTAACCTCGTATAACAATTCCCTATAACCCTAGTGTCATCGGACCTTAAGTGTGTAGACCCTACGGGTTCGGAAGACAGGCAGACATGACCGAGACACCTCTCCGGCCAATAACTATTAGCGGGGTCTGGATACCCATGGTGGCTCCCACTTGCTCCACGATGATCTCATCGGATGAACCATGATGTCAAGGATTCAATCAATCCCGTATATGATTCCCTTTGTCTGTCGGTATAGAACTTGCCCGAGATTCGATCGTCGGTATACCTATACCTTGTTCAATCTCGTTATCGGTAAGTCTCTTTAATCATTCCGTAGCACGTCATCATGTGACTAACTCCTTAGTCACATTGAGCTCATGATGATGTTCTACCGAGTAGGCCCAGAGATACCTCTCCGTCACACGAAGTGACAAATCCCGATCTCGATCCGTACCAACCCAACAGACACTTTCAGAGATACCCGTAGTGCACCTTTATAGTCACCCAGTTACGTTGTGACGTTTGATACACCCAAAGAACTCCTACGGCATCCAGGAGTTGCGCAATCTAATGGTCGAAGGAAAAGACACTTGACATTAGAAAAGCTTTAGCATACGAACAATACGATCTAGTGCTATGCTTAGGATTGGGTCTTGTCCATCACATCATTCTCCCAATGATGTGATCCCGTTATCAATGACATCTAATGCCCATGATCAGGAAACCATGATCATCTATTGACTAACGAGCTAGCCAACTAGAGGCTTGCTAGGGACACATTGTGATCTATTTATTCACACATGTATTAATGTTTCCTGTTAATACAATTATAGAATGAACAATAGACGATTACCATGAACAAGGAAATATGATAACAACCATTTTATTATTGCCTCTAGGGCATATTTCCAACAGTCTCCCACTTGCACTAGAGTCAATAATCTAGTTACATTGTGATGTATCGAACACCCATAACATTATGGTGTTGATCATGTTTTGCTCGTGGAAGAGGTTTAGTCAACGGGTCTGCAATATTCAGATCCGTGTGTACTTTACAAATATCTATCACTCCACTCTGGACATGGTCCTGGATGGAGTTGTAGCGGCGTTTGATGTGCTTCGTCTTTTGGTGAAACCTGGGCTCCTTGGCTATGGCAATGGCCCCAGTGTTATCACAGAAGAGTGTCATTGGACCCGACGCGCTTGGAACCACTCCAAGGTCGGTGATGAGCTCCTTCATCCAAATTCCTTCATGAGCTGCTTCTAAAGCAGCTATGTACTCCGCTTCACATGTAGATGCTGCTACGACCTCTTGCTTGCTGTTGCACCAGCTCACTGCCCCACCATTCAACACATATATGTATCCGGTCTGTGACTTAGAGTCATCCGGGTCTGTGTCAAAGCTAGCGTCGGCGTAACCATTTACGACGAGCTCTTCGTCACCTCCATAAACGAGAAACATTTCCTTAGTCCTTTTCAGGTACTTAAGGATATTCTTGACCGATGTCCAGTGTTCCATACCGGGATCACTTTGGTACCTCCCTACCAAGCTTATGGCAAGGTTTATATCAGGTCTGGTACACAGCATGGCATACATTAGAGAGCCCACGGCTGATGCGTAGGGGACAGAACTCATCTTCTCACTATCTGATGCCGTGGTCGGCGACTGAGTCTTACTCAATCTCATACCTTGCAAAACTGGCAAGAACCCTTTCTTTGAGTTTTCCATATTGAACTTCTTCAATATCTTGTCAAGGTATGTACTTTGCGAAAGACCTATGAGGCTTCTCGATCAATCTCTATAGATCTTGATGCTTAATATGTATGTAGCTTCTCCAAGGTCCTTCATTGAAAAACTTTTGTTCAAATAGGCCTTTATGCTCTGCAACATCTCTATATTATTCCCCATCAATAATATGTCATCCACATACAGTATGAGGAAAGCTACAGAGCTCCCACTCACTTTCTTGTACAGACAGGCTTCTCCGTAAACCTGTATGAACCCAAACGCTTTAATCACCTCATTAAAGCGAATGCTCCAACTCCGAGATGCTTGCACCAGCCCATAGATGGATTGCTGGAGCTTGCACACTTTGTTAGCACCCTTAGGGTCGACAAAACCTTCTGGTTGCATCATATACAACTCTTCCTTAAGGTTCCCGTTAAGGAACGTTGTTTTGACATCCATTTGCCAAATTTCATAATCATAAAAGGCAGCAATTGCTAACATGATTCAGACTGATTTCAGCTTCGCTACGGGAGAGAAAGTCTCTTCGTAGTCAACTCCTTGAATTTGTCGAAAACCCTTTGCGACAAGTCGAGCTTTGTAAACGGTTACATTACCGTTTGCATCAGTCTTCTTCTTGAAGATCCATTTATTTTCTATGGCTCGCCGGTCATCGGGCAAGTCCACCAAAGTACATACTTTGTTCTCATACATGGATCCTATCTCGGATTTCATAGCCTCCACCATTTGTTGGAATCCGGGCTCGCCATTGCTTCTTCATAGTTCGAAGGTTCACCGTTGTCTAACAACATGATTTCCATCACACGGTTGCCGTACCACTCTGGTGCGGAGCGTGCCCTTGTGGACCTTTGCGGTTCAGTAGTAACTTGATCCGAAGCGTCATGATCATCATCATTAACTTCCTCTTCAGTTGGTGTAGGCGCCACAGGAACAACTTCCCGCGCTGCGCTACTATCCTGTTCGAGAGGGGGTGTAATTACCTCATCAAGTTCTACCTTCCTCCCACTTACTTCTTTTGAGAGAAACTCTTTCTCTAGAAAGGATCCGTTCTTGGCAACAAAGGTTTTTCCTTCGGATCTAAGATAGAAGGTATACCCAATAGTTTCTTTAGGGTATCCTATGAATACACATTTATCCGCTTTGGGTTCGAGCTTTTCTGGTTGAAGTTTCTTCACATAAGCATCGCAGCCCCAAACTTTAAGAAACGACAACTTAGGTTTCTTGCCAAACCATAGTTCATACGGTGTCGTCTCAACGGATTTAGACGGTGCCCTATTTGAAGTGAATGCTGTAGTTTCTCATGCGTATCCCCAAAATGATAGCGGTAGGTCGGTAAGAGACATCATACATCGTACCATATCTAATAAAGTGTGATTACGACGTTTAGACACTCCGTTGCGTTGCGGTGTGCCAGGCGGCGTCAGTTGTGAAACGATTCCACACTTTCTTAGGTGTGTGCCAAACTCGTGACTTAAATATTCTCCTCCACGATTAGATCGTAGACACTTAATTTTTCTGTCACGTTGATTCTCGACTTCACTCTGAAATTCCTTGAACTTTTCAAATGTCTCAGATTTGTGCTTCATCAAGTAGATATACCCATACCTACTCAAATCATCGGTGAGAGTGAGAAATAACGATAGCCACTGTGAGCTTCAACGTTCATTGGACCACACACATTAGTATGTATTATTTCCAATAAGTCGGTTTCTCTCTCCATTATTCCTGAAAATGGAGTCTTAGTCATCTTGCCCATGAGGCACGGTTCGCATGTGTCAAATGATTCAAAGTCAAGAGACTCTAATAGTCCATCAGTATGGAGCTTCTTCATGCGCTTAACGCCGATATGACCAAGGCGGCAGTGCCACAGGTATGTGGGACTATCATTATCAACTTTACATCTTTTGGTACTCACACTATGAATATGTGTAACATCACGATCGAGATTCATCAAGAATAAACCATTCACCAGCGTAGCATGACCATAAAACATATCACTCATATAAATAGAACAACCATTATTCTCTGACTTAAATGAGTAGCCGTCTCGCATTAAGCAAGACCCTGATACAATATTCATGCTCAAAGCTGGTACTAAATAACAATTATTAAGGTTTAAAACTAATCTCGACGGTAGATGTAGAGGTAGCGTGCCGACGGCGATCACATCGACTTTGGAACCATTCCCCACGCGCATCGTCACCTCGTCCTTGGCCAGTCTCCGCTTATTCCGGAGTTCCTGTTTTGAGTTGCAAATGTGAGCAACAGCACCGTTATCAAATACCCAAGAGCTACTACGAGCGCTGGTAAGGTACATATCAATAACATGTATATCACATATACCTTTAACGTTGCCGGCCTTCTTGTCCGCTAAGTATTTGGGGCAGTTCCGCTTCTAGTGACCTTTTCCCTTGCAATAGAAGCACTCGGTCTCAGGCTTGGGTCCATTCTTTTTCTTATTCCCGGCATCTGGCTTACCGGGCGCGGCAACAGCTTTGCCGTCTTTCTTGAAGTTCTTCTTACCCTTGCCCTTCTTGAAACTAGTGGTCTTGTTGACCATCAACACTTGATGCTCTTTCTTGATTTCTACTTCTGCAGACTTGAGCATCGAGTACAACTCGGGAATGGTCTTCTCCATCCCTTGCATGTTGTAGTTAAGCACATAGCCTTTGTAGCTTGGTGGGAGAGACTGGAGGATTCTGTCAATTATAGCATCATCTGGAAGCTCGACTCCAAGTGAAGTCAGACGACCGTGTAACCCACACATTTTGAGTATGTGCTCACTGACAGAACTGTTCTCCTCCATCTTACAACTAAAGAACTTGTCGGAGACATCATATCTCTCGACACGGGCATGAGCTTGAAAAACTAGGTTCAGCTCTTGGAACATCTCATATGCACCGTGTTGCTCAAAAGGCCTTTGGAGCCCCGTTTCTAAACTGTATAACATGCCACACCTAACCAGAGTGTAGTCATCACTCCGCGTTTGCCAGACGTTCAGAATGTCCTGGGCTGCTGCGGGAGCGGGAAGGTCACCTAGCGGCGCATCAAGGACATAAGCCTTTTTAGCTGCTTCAAGGATGAGCTTCAAGTTGCGAACCCAGTCCGCATAGTTGCTACCATCATCTTTCAGCTTGTATTTCTCTAGGAATGCGTTGAAATTGAGGTTGACGTTGGCCATCTACAATATTTATAAAGACAACTTTTAGACTAAGTTCATGACAATTAAATTCATTTAATCATATTAAGTATGAACTTACACTTAAATCGACATCCCTCTAGTCATCTAAGTGATACATGATCCATGTTAACTAGCCCGTGTCCGATCATCACGTGAGACGGACTAGTCACCATGGTGAGCAACTTCATGCTGATCGTATTCAACCATACGACTCATGTTCGACCTTTCGGTCTCTTGTATTCGAGGTCATGGCTGTACATGCTAAGCTCGTCGAGTCAACCTAGATGTTTTGAGTGTGTAAATCTGGCTTACACCCGTTGTATGTGAACGTTAGAATCTATCACACCCGATCATCATGTGGTGCTTCGAGACAACGAACCTTCGCAACGGTGCACACTTAGGGGAATACGTTCTCGAAATTTTAAGAGGGATCATCTTATAATGCTACCGTCGTTCTAAGAAATAAGATGAAAAACATGATAAACATCACAATGCAATCATATAGTGACATGATATGGTCATTATCATCTTTGCCCTTTCGATCTCCATCTTCAGGCAGCGCATGATCATCATCGTCACCGGCGTGACACCATGATCTCCATTATCGTGTCTCCGTGAAGTCGTCACGCCAACTACTACTATCACTACTACTATAGCTAACCGTTAGCAATGAAGTCAAAGTAGTAAGCACATGGCTTTGCATCTCATACAATAAATTAAGACAACTCCTATGGCTCCTGCCGGTTGTCATACTCATCGACATGCAAGTCGTGAAACCTATCTCCCCTAATAATAAAGCACGCAGCGCTTCTGGCGTCCGTCGTCGGTCATTTTGCAGAAAAGCCCTCGTAGTTTCAGGTAATTAACCCGCAGTCCAATTTTAAGTCAGAACGAACCATTTTTTTTGTCATTTTGCAGAAAAGTCCTCACAATTTTAGATAATCAACCCGCGGTCCATCTTTTAGTCACAGCCGAACCGTTTTTTTGCATTTTTCAGAAAAATCCCTGATGTTTCAGGTAATCAACCCGCCGTCCCTATTTAAGTCAGCCAAAACGTTTATTTATTTTAAAACTGACTTTTTAGTTAATCAATCCATATTTTATCTAAAACAAAATTATCCATATCTTTTAAACCGTAACTCTGATTTTAACATGTTATATATGAAATTTGATTGAAAAAATGTGTAGAATCTAAATAGGATGTTATTTTTAGTTGTTGAATACTTCTTAAATATTATTTTTGGTGCAAACTTAATCTGTAGTGCACGGTCTTTTTTTTCCTCTCTTTCCGGCGACCATACGAATTGCAATAAATATCCATTAAATTAAAACCAAATTGACAGGAAAGAAAACATCGTTAACCACACATGCACACCTTTGGAAAATCTCGTGGGAAGAAACAACATATTTCTTATCTTATTCCGAGTGATTATACATTTAAACACGTTTTCGTTGTGTGAGCACTGAGGCCATCGTCGACAACACAAATGTGATGCCATGTGCAAATATATTGTGTTCAAAGCGTGTGTTATTTTCTCTTCCATTGTAACGCACGGGTTTTTTGCTAGTTACAATAACATGATCATCTCATACATCATACATGCAACATCACAACTTTGGCCATATCACATCACATGTCAAACCCTGCAAAAACAAGTTAGACGTCCTCTGATTGTTGTTGCAAGTTTTACGTGGCTGATTTGGGTTTCTAGCAAGAACGCCTTCTTACCTACGTGACAGCCACAACGATGATATGCCAAAGCTATTTACCCTTCATAAGGACCCTTTTCATCAAATCCAATCCGACTAGAGTAGGAGAGACAGACACCCGCTAGCCACCTTGATGCACGTTGTACATGTTTGTTGGTGGAACCAGTCTCACCTAAGCGTACGTGTAAAGTCGGTCCGGGCCGCTTCATCCCACAATACCGTCGGAAAAGAATAAGACTAGTAGCGGCAAGCAAATTGACAAATCATCGCCCACAACTTTTGTGTTCTACTCGTGCATAGAATCTACGCATAGAAAACCTGGCTCGGATGCCACTGTTGGGTAACGTAGCATAAATTCAAAATTTTCCTACGCCATATTTAGATCTTCCAATGGAGAGACCAGCAACGAGAGAGGGTTAAGAGCATCTTCATACCTTTGAAGATCGCTAAGTGGAAGTGTTACTAGAACGCGGTTGATGGAGTCGTACTCACAGCGATTCAGATCGCGGTGTGATTCCGATCTAGTGCCGAACTACGGCACCTCCGTGTTCAACACACGTGCAGCCCGGTGACGTCTCCTGCACCTTGATCCAGCAAGGAGGAGGGAGAGGTTGGGGAAGAACTCCAGCAGCACGACGGCGTGGTGTCGATGGAGAGACGAGGTCTCCCGGCAGGGCTTCGCCAAGCACCGGCAGAGAGGAGGAGAAAGAAGGGCAGGGCTGCACCGAGGGAGACGGAGAAGTCTGTCTCCCAAGGGCCAAAACCCCTCTCTATTTATAGGAGGAGGGGGAGGGGGTGCGCCACCCCTAGGGTTCCCCCCTAGGTGGTGCGGCAGCCACCAGATGGGAAAGGGGTGCAGCGGCTAGGGTGGGAGGGGGTGGCGCACCACCTGGTGGGCCTAAGGCCCACCTACGCCTAGGGTTGCCCCCTCTCCCCACCACTTGTGCATTGGGCTGGGTGTCGGAGGCGCACCAGCCCACCTAGGGGCTGGTTCCCTCCCGCACTTGGCCCATCTAGCCTCTTGGAGTTGTTGCCCCCTTCGGTGGACCCCCGGGGCCACCTCCGGTGGTCCCGCTGGTCCCGGTACGTTACTGGTGACGCCCGAAACACTTCCGGCGTCCAAACCCATCCATCCTATATATCAATCTTTACCTCCGGACCATTCTGGAGCTCCTCGTGACATCCGGGATCTCATACGGGACTCCAAACAACTTTCGGTAACCTCGTATAACAATTCCCTATAACCCTAGCGTCATCGGACCTTAAGTGTGTAGACCCTACGGGTTCGGAAGACAGGAAGACATGACCGAGACACCTCTCCGGCCAATAACCATCAGCGTGGTCTGGATACCCATGGTGGCTCCCACTTGCTCCACGATGATCTCATCGGATGAACCACGATGTCAAGGATTCAATCAATCCCGTATATGATTCCCTTTGTCTGTCGGTATAGAACTTGCCCGAGATTCGATCATCGGTATACCTATACCTTGTTCAATCTCGTTACCGGTAAGTCTCTTTAATCGTTCCATAGCACGTCATCGTGTGACTAACTCCTTAGTCACATTGAGCTCAGGATGATGTTCTACCGAGTGGGCCCAGAGATACCTCTCCGTCACACGGAGTGACAAATCCCGATCTCGATCCGTACCAACCCAACAGACACTTTCAGAGATACCCGTAGTGCACCTTTATAGTCACCCAGTTACGTTGTGACGTTTGATACACCCAAAGCACTCCTACGGCATCCGGGAGTTTCACAATCTCACGGTCGAAGGAAAAGACACTTGACATTAGAAAAGCTTTAGCATACGAACAATACGATCTAGTGCTATGCTTAGGATTGGGTCTTGTCCATCACATCATTCTCCCAATGATGTGATCCCGTTATCAATGACATCTGATGCCCATGATTAGGAAACCATGATCATCTATTGACTAACGAGCTAGCCAACTAGAGGCTTGCTAGGGACACATTGTGATCTATTTATTCACACATGTATTACTGTTTCCTGTTAATACAATTATAGCATGAACAATAGACGATTATCATGAACAAGGAAATATGATAACAACTATTTTATTATTGCCTCTAGGGCATATTTCCAACACTATCTGCTTTGAGTTTCAGGGGAGTTGAGCTCCAGGGGATTCTTGAGCACATCGTTATCATTCAGATTTCTTAGTATCTCAGAACGAAGGATGTTCGTAATTGCTTCAATACTAGTGGTGGCGAGATAACCCCGATGTCCCCAGTACTGGTGCAGATTGTTCGGGAGTACTGCCATACTGTGTATCGTTGTGATCAGGAGAGTCTGTTGTAGATGAAGGTCCGAGATTCTGGTTGTGTGTTGACGGATGTGACACAGGTGACGTGTTAGTATAGGAGTTGTGTGTTATTACTCCTTGTATCCGTGTACCAGATTGCATGACCAGATATTTTGGGAATTCATAGGTGGGAATTCAAGTAGTTACTTATAGGACATTCTTCCATCAAATGCATGATGTTAGGGTGGGGTTCGACATCTAGTGGATTCGTTTGTTCACGGTCGACTTACAGCGGTACACGTTGTGTCTTAAAGAGTCCTTGTAGCTTGCTACGACTCGGGGACGCTTCGTATGTCGGGTGCACTGCCTTGCACTTGATGGCTACTGTAAAATCAAGCCCGTGCGATCCTGTCCACGAAAATATCGGACGAAATCTTTCTCATGAGTTTGTTCTGGCTAATTGAAAGCCTCTCCCTTTGTTTTGTTGATTATGGTAATTCGAGTTGCTTCGATGTCAAGTGGTGATTTCAAATATTTTCTAAGCAGTGTTCTCATATTCATATGAGAGTGCTAATCCTTTTTGCTTAATCAATTCTCTTTTAAATTCTTGTCAACCGGAGTCGTCATGTTAATTCTTTTCCAACCGGTGTGCTTCTCTTCAGTGAATTCCATCCTCTCCAATTTTGCAAGATCAATCTCTCATGTCTTTCGGAGTTCATCTCATCTGTTCCAAGTTGTCTTTTGTTTTCCCCACCCTCCCGCCCTTTTCTTCAGTGTTTGGATTTCATCCAAGTGCATTCCATTTTAGTGATGCTTCCGCTAGCTCTTCTTCCTTTCATAACTAGTGATTCGTTGTGAAGATTCTCAGGAGATGTGTCATATTTGTTCATTCTTGTCATCCTTACCGGTGAATTTAATTCAGTTGTCCGTGTCATCATATCCTTTTCATCCTTGTAATTATTTCCTATGTTGGAAATTTTTATCAGTCTATCTTCTTGTGGTCGTTTCTCTCTATTCTATCCGGAGCGTTGAAGTTATCTCAGAATTCTTGTTCTCAATTCTTTTAATTATTTCGACGTTCTCAACCTCATCTAGTTTTCATTTCTACCGGTGCAGTATCTTCCTTTGTTAGTAATTGTTTCAACGGTGGTTTGTTTGAGCGGGCCCATAACCTACAGGTTCTTTCCCAGGATCTTATCTCGCTCTTGTAATTTTTCCGGAGATCTCTAAATCTTTTCAACTATGACGTAAGTATGAATTTCATCGGTCTTATTACTTCTTCAAGATCTATTTGTATTAATTGTCATCTTGGCTCAACCTTTCACTCTTCTTTATTCCGGAGTGTCTTAATTATTCTTGGTGAGGTTCTTCTCGTCATTTTCTCCATTGAAGATTCGAAGGAGTGTTTCTCTCAATCTTGGTTCATTCTCTTCGAGATTAATCATTTCAGCTTGGTGCCATCATCTTAGTTGTTGTCAATCATGAGTTAATCCTTTCTCTCTATCCGGTGCATTTCTGAGTTGTTTTCATTCTCGATCCTCCGAAGGCCATCATTTCAGAAGATTCTTCGTTCTCAGCTTTCAGCTTTCATCCTCAATTCTTCTCAATTGTTGTCTCTTCGTTCGTCTCTCAATTATTCTGGTGTCTTGTTTAAATTTCTCTCTCAGGTGGATCATGATCTCTTCATTCTCATGTGTCTCCATGCTTTCTCGATATTCCCATTCAATTGTGAATTCTTACCGGTGCTTCCTTCAATTATGCATCAAGTGGTGCTTATCTCTCTCTCTTCAAGATTCCTTCAAGAGGAATAAGTTGTATGCTAAATCCGTTGCTTGTCATCAATTTAATTTGATGAAGGATGAGCATAACATAATTCTTATTCTTGTTCTTCCTTCTTCCAAGGGATTTCGATTCTTCTTCCGGAGTGGCTCGTGATATCAATTCCTTTTCTCAAGTGTTCTTATCTTTTCTTTTCCGGAGTTCCAAGTTTTATCAAGTATCTCTTTGTGAGGCTTCATCTAAATCTTGGTAAGATCATAATCTTATTCTTTATACCTTCATGTATTTGCATCATTCATTTGTATACGGTGGTCCTTCATGGTGGTTCATCAAGGTTTCAATTCATTCTCAAGTGTTCTTAAAGATTCTTGTTGGAGAACCTCAAGTATCCTTCCTCTTGCATTTCTATGTGCAATTGTTCTTCCTTTATCCTTTGAGTCATTCTTGTTAGTGTAGGAGCCTCGAAAAAAATCCTTTCAAGAATGAGATAATTAAACCCACCAATTCTATGATCATGAGATATTTGCAACCCATGATTTCTTCGTTGAGCTATCTTGGTTTGGACTTCACCATAAGCTTTTCCTATGGATTGTTGCTATCATGGTGCTTGTCATTAATCCAAGTTCTCAATGTATCCTCTTGGTGTAAGTAATTGTTCATATCTTGTTTCTCCCAAACAATCCTTGTTCTATTAGCCGCTGGTTGTCACTTCGTTAGTTTGAAATGTTTCCATAAGCCCACTTCTATCTTCTTCTTTTCGTTATTGTTTGTCCAACAACTCCGTCCAATTATTTTTGCAAGGATGCTTGCCAAGTTCATTGGAGATAATGGTTGTCATTCTTTCTTCTTTCTCTTCTTCCATATGAGTTAGTTCCTATTCTATTGTTCTGGAGGCATTGTGATATTGCTCTTTTGGGTCAATCTCAAGATCATGGTGTTCCCTTGTTCCATTTAGTTGTTTGATATGTATATTGTCTATTTCTTCCACCTTGTCGAATTTTTTTGTCCCATTTTCCTACCGAAGTGCTGCCGAAATTTTCCGTGAATTCTTGCTTCTTTCTCATATCATTCCTCAGCTCTTTGCTACCTTCAAGGATCGTTGCTTTCACTCATTTGTCAAAGAAGCGACTAAATTTTTACCTCTTGTTCTTTCTCATCCTCTCCCCCTTTCATTCTTGGATCTCGGGGCGAGATCCTCTTGTAGTGTAGGAGAGTTGTGGCAGCCCGATGCCGGTGTTCCAGAAGATTCCCCTTCTATTCCGTTTTTGTCGTGTGTCTATTTTATTTTGTCGCATCATCATCGCATCATGCGCATCATCTGCATTGCATCGGCATCTCCGTGCCGCCAGTTTTCAAAAGTTGCATCCGTTGTTAGTTGCCGGTTTGCGTCGTTGTCCGTTCTGAGCCCGACCGCACACGCACGCGCCGCGGCATCGTCAAAACCCTGTTTTAAAAGTGTGTTGAAAACTTTCTCTGATCGGGGTGAAACTTGGCATGCGGTCATAATTAGATATAGCTAGGCCGCCTGTCGAATTTCGTCGCGATCGGAGTCCGTCTGGTACCCGAACGGTCGTCCGTAGCGGCATCGTCTTCGGTTATTCGTCATACCTTTGTCGGCGTTTTTAAAATCGTTGCCGCACCGCACCACTCCCCCCTCATCTTAGCCAACTCCACTCTACACACCTAACCCTAACCCGCCTCTCCGATTGGACCGCACGATCGCGACCGGGGTGTCGAAAAACCCCTAGATACCCTCTAACCTAGCCCCTTCCTATAAATAGAGGCTCTCCCTTCCATTTTATGCAAAACCTAGCCCTACCTCGGGATCCGTGCACAGCAAACCCTAGCAGCCCGCCTCCCACCTCCTCCTCGCGTCGCCGGGCCTGCGAGCCCGCAACCGGCCCGTCCGGGCCCGAAGCAGCGCCGCCGCCGCTTGCCCAGCTCCCGCGGCTGCCTGCCTCGCCTCCTCCTGCGAGCCCCGCCAGCGCCGCCCCCCTGCCGAGCAGCCTCGTGCCTTCCCCGTCTCCGGTCGGAGCTCTTTCTTCCTGCCGTGCTCGCTGCCGGACGACCTCCCGCCGGCCATGCCCCGCCTCCGCGCCGCCGGTGACCGCCGCCGCCATCTGCTGTGCCTACGCAGCGCCACGTGCCCCGCCACCCACCGCCGGCCGGATCCGGTCCGATCCGGTCTGGGATGGGGCCTCCCCGCCGTGCCTCGCCGGTATCCGGCCTCCCCTTGGCCGTCGCCGGTGCCTAGCACCTCGCCTCGAGCCGTGCCGCCTCGTGCCCAGATTAGGAGCAGAGGAGGACGACGACCACGGCAGCAGCGCTCCCCCCCCCCATGTGGGCCGCAGCGCTCCCCCCTCCCACGTGGGCCGCAGCGCCCTCCCTGGCCGGCCTCCTCCTTTCGGCCCAGCTAGGTGAGCCCCCGCTGCGCCCCTTTATTGTGTTCGCCTGTGCGTAGTATTAGTATGTGGCGCCAATGCTTTATTTCGGCCCGATAGCCAGATCTGACCCGCGTAGGATTTTATTAATTTCGGCTATTTAATTCTTTTTCAGTAAGGAGCATATTTTCAAACACGTGTAGTCTTTTGGAGGTGCTGAAATATTTCTAAGTCTGGAATCTGTTATATTTTGTTGTTGTCTTGTCTTGCTTCTATCTTGTGATCTGTAGCTCTTTTGAGGTTGGTCCAATGGAGTTAGTTGTAAACCTTGTGTTTCTCTAGCATGCCTTGAATTTTCATGCCATTTGGAGTCTTGTAGCTTATGATTTTGCTGCTGTCAATATGGCTTCAGATCGAAAACTGCACTTTCATGAAGTGTAATTTTCACCAAGTCTGAAATAGTGTGTGAGAAGCCATTTTGTGACTTCTTTTCCTAGTGTTACTTGCTGCCATGCTAGATGTTGTTAGTTTTTTGTTGTAGTGATTCTTACCCTCTTTCGTGTCATGCCTTGCTTGAGTTTATCAGAGTTGTGTAGCCCGTAGTTGCGGGGCGTAGAAAATGCTATGTGGCTGTTTTGGGCAGATTGTAGTGATTTCTTGTTTTGCTCGTATCTTTTGAACCGTAGCTCCGTTTTGATCGAGTCCTACATGAAACTTTCTTAGAATCTCGTGTAGTTTCATTTTCTCTTACTGGTTGTATGTTTTGAAGTGCTCGTGATCGTCGTTGCACACATATTGCATTCATGCCATCATATCTTGTGGTGCTTGTATCTTTTGAACCGTAGCTCCGTTGGAGATGTTCTCTATCTGTAGTTTGCTTGAAATGACGCGTAGAATCACGTGAACCTATTTGTTTTGCTGTTTAACAACTAATTAAATGTGTTAGTTCAGATCTGGACAGAATTGAAAATTAACATGTGAGGTCGTCCCGGAGATGCTATATGTCATTTCCGACCTCATTTAAAATGCCTAGATAGGTAGTTTAATTACGCTTCACCTCTTGCCATGTTTAACCACATTTAATATTGCCGTGTACCTAATCGGGATAGAACTAAATAAATAAACGTGGAGTTCCGTCAATATGCAACTCGTTGCATATTGAACTTCACTTAATGTGTAGCGTTTGAGTGTTGTGAATGGTCATGTCGTGTCTTGCATGCGTTCAGCTTCTCATGCATCATTTGTGTTGTGCATCGTGTGGTAAATTCCGTGTGATGATTTGTGTTTCCGGTTAGCTTCGTCTCGATAGAGTTCCGCAGCGTGCCAGATTGTGAGGACCCGTTCGACTACGTCGGTTCGTCTACTTTACGGAGGCATTCTTCTTCTAAGCGGGATCTCAGGCAAGATGACCATTTCCCTAGATACCATTACTATCATTGCCATGCTAGTTATTTCGATGCTATCGATTATGTCTCGTTGCCTACCACATGTTAAATATCAGCCTCTCAACAATGCCATGATAACCTTCAACCTGTTCAACCTAGCAAACCACTGATTGGCTATGTTACTGCTTGCTTAATCCTGTTGATAGTGTTGCTAGTTGCAGGTGCAGTTGCTTCCATGTGAAATATGGGTTCCTTGTTATATCACCATATTAAATGCTATTTAATTTAATGCACCTATATACTTGGTAGAAGGTGGAAGGCTCGGCCTTTCTAGCCTGGTGTTTTGTTCCACCTTTGCCCCCTTAGTTTCGGCTACCGGTGTTAGGTTCCATAATTGAGTGCTCCTAACACGATCGGGGTTGTTATGGGGACCCCCTTGATAATTTGTTTTAGATTAAAGCTGGTCTGGCAAGACCCAACATTGGTACTACATTTTCCTAATAACCTAATAATAATGCATAGGGACCCGCCGGCACCCGCGGAGTAAATTAATCAACCCCTGGGCCAGTGCTCCTCATGAGTGTTGGTCCCACCTGAGCGATGTCCGGCGCCCCTCTGGTCACCCAGAGGTTTAGCCATCCCGACGTCTAGCTCATCCATCGTGTCCTGAGAACGAGATACGCGGCTCCTATCGGGATCGTCGACACGTCGGGCGGCCTTGCTGGATTAGTTTTACCTTTGACAAAATATCTTGTGCATCGGGACTACGGTGATGCTTTGGGTAATCTCAGAGTTGAGGTTTTCCACTAAGGAATCCGACGAGATCGCGAGTGTCGTGATCGAGGATTTCTATGCGGCTTGTGGTAATTTGTGATGGACTAGTTGGAGCACCCCTGCAGGGTTAAATCATTCGGAAAGCCGTGCCCGCGGTTATGTGGCAACGTGGAAACTTTGTTTAACACCGTTTCTACATAACTTGAAGTTAACTTAATTAAAATATGCCAACTGCGTGCGTAACCGTGACTGTCTCTTTCGTGAGTTCCTTCTCCGATCGAGGACACGGTGGGGTTATGTCTGACGTAGGTAGGTGTTCAGGATCATTCATTTTATCATCAGTAGCTCACATCCGCTATGCGTAGATCTTCCCCCTCTTATTCTTGTACTCGTAAGTTTAGCCACCAAATATATGCTTAGTCGCTGCTGCAACCTCACCACTTAACCATGCCTCACCCATTAAGCTTTGCTAGTCTCGATACCTTTGGAAATGAGATTGCTGAGTCCCCTGTGGCTCACAGATTACTACAACACCAGTTGCAGGTAAAGGTAAAGGTTACTTGACGCGAGGGCGTTGATTGTTCATTGGAGTTGCTTCTTCTTCTTCTTCATCGATCTAGGATGGGTTCGAGGCAGGCAGCCTGGGATAGCAAGGATGGACGTCGTTCTTCTTTTCTCGTTTGTTTTCGTCCGTAGTCGGACCCTGCTCTTCTTCATGATGATTATATATTGTACTGATGTGACTCTGATGTAGCTTGTGGCGAGTGTAAGCCAATTCTATATATCTCTTCTTTTCAGTACATGTACTTGTAACGATATCCATTCTTGCGACACGACGAGATGCGCTTCTATCCCTGACGAGGCCCTCGTGCCAAATTAAGGATAGGGTCGCATCTTGGGCGTGACAAATTATGATAGTTGCTCCTTGATTGAATGCATTTCCTTGATGCAATCCATGTTAAACTCTTCACACGCTTATAGCCAAAACAAGGCCTTTACCGATCATATCGTCGAAGCTATGATAAAATCTCTTGAAGAGAAACTTGAATTGGAAGTCTCTATCCCTAGAAAGCTTCATGATGAGTGGGAACCTACTATCAAAATCAAAATCAAAAACTATGAATGCAATGCTTTGTGTGATTTGGGTGCTAGTGTTTCCGCGATTCCAAAGTCTTTATGTGATGTTCTGGGTTTTAATGAGATTGAAGAGTGTTCTCTTAATTTGCATCTTGCGGATTCTACTGTCAAGAAACCCATGGGAAGCATCAATGATGTTCTTATTATTGTAAATAGGAACTATGTACCCGTGATTTCATTGTGCTTGACATTGATTGCAATCCTACATGCCCTATTATTCTTGGTAGACCTTTCCTAAGGACTATCGGTGCTATCATCAATATGAAGGAAGGGAATATTAGATTTCTATTTCCTTTAAAGAAGGGAATGGAACACTTTCCTAGAAAGAAAATAAGATTACCTTATGAATCCATGATGAGGGCCACTTATGGTTTGAGCACCAAAGACGACGATACGTGATTCTATCGCTTTTATACCTAGCTAAGGGCGTTAAACAATAGCGCTTGTTGGGAGCCAACCCAATGAATTTATCTTTTTTTCTGTTTTGTTGCATCCACACCATCATAATTCTGTCGTGATTGTGTATTTTGTGTTTCTTTTTGTGTTTGAGCCACGCAAAACCTTTATGACTAGTCTTGGTAATGGTTGTTTGATCCTGCTGGAAAAAGACTGAAACATTTCGCTCACGAGATGATTTTTCATTTTTATTCAGAAAGAGATTTTGAGTTGATTCTTTTTGCTGCTGGTTTATATGACTTTTGCTGAGGCAGTAATAAGTTTTCAGAATTTTTAAGGTACCAGAAGTATACGAAGTATACAAATTGCTACAGACTGGTCTGTTTTAGACAGATTCTGTTTTTGTTGAGTTGGTTGCTTGTTTTGATGAAACTATGGTTAGTATCGGGGGGGGGGGGTACTAGCCATGGAAAAGTGAGAATACAATAGCCCAACACCGATATAGATAGAATTCAAGTTTGCTACAGTACCAAAAGAAGTGGTAGTTTGTTTTCTTGTGCTAATGTTATCACAAGTTTCTGTTTAAGTTTTGTGTTGTGAAGTTTTCAAGTTTTGGGTGATGTTCTCATGGACAAAGAGATAAGGAGTGGAAAGAACTCAAGCTTGCGTATGTCCAAGGCATCCCAAGCCAAATTCAAGGACACCAAAAAGCCTAAGCTTGGGGATGCCCTGTGAAGGCATCCCCTCTTTCATCTCCAATCCATCGGTAATATTACTTGGAGCTATATGTTTATTCACCACATGATATGTGTTTTGCTTGAAGCGTCTTGTATCGTAGGAGTCTTTTCTTTTTGTTGTGTCACAATCATCCTTGTTGCACACCTTTTTGATAGAGACACATGCACTCATCGTGATTTTGCTAGAATGCTCATAGTGCTTCACTTATATCTTTTGAGCTAGATAATTTTGCTCTATGTGCTTCACTTATATCTTTTAGAGCACGGCGGTGTGTGACTTGGTAGTTTGCTTATGCTATGAAAGTAGTCCCAAAGGTGATAGGTACCCAAAGAGGATACAAAACCTCCATCTTCATGTGCATTGAGTAGAAAGAGAAGTCTTGATTCCTCTCAATTATATTTGAGACGTGGATTTGGTAATATTAAGAGCTATGTTAGTAGGGTGTTGTGAGTCTAGAAATACTTGTGTTGAAGTTAGTGATTCCCGTAGCATGCACGTATGGTGAACCGCTATGTTAGGAAGTCGGAGCATAATTGATCTATTGATTTTCATCCTTTGTGTTGAGGTCGGGATCGCGTGATGGTTAACACCTACCAACCCTTCCCCTAGGAGTATGCGTCTAGCACTTTGTTTCAATTACTAATAAAAACTTTCGCAACAAGTATGTGAGTTATTCATGACTAATGTGAGTCCATGGTATAGATGCACTTTCACCTTTCACCATTGCTAGCCTCTTTAGCGCCGCGCAACTTTCACCGATGCACAAACCCATCATATGCCTTCCTCAAAAGAGCCACCATACCTACCTACTATGGCATTTTCATAGCCATTCCGAGATATATTGCCATGCAACTCCCACCGTTCCGTCTCATGACTTGTGTCGTCACTCTCATATTGCCATTGCATGATCGTAAGATAGCTAGCGAGATGTTTCAACGTCATACGCCAAGCTAGATCGTCGCACATCCCGGTACACTGCCGGAGGCATTTCCTATAGAGTCATCATCGTTCTAAGCTTTGAGCTGTGAGTAAACAAAAGTGTGACGACCATTATTAGAGCATTGTCGCATGTGAGGAAATAAAAAAAAGGCCAAAGAGCCCAAAAATAAAAAAAGAGAAAAGAGAAAAAAAAAAGAGGCCTAAGAGCCCAAATGAAAAAAAAGAGAAAAAGAGAGTAGGGACAATGCTACTATCTTTTTTCCACACTTGTGCTTCATAATAGCACCATGTTCTTCATGATTGAGAGCTTCTTGCTTTGTCACTACCATATGCTAGTGGGAATCTTTAATATATAACTTGGCTTGCATATTCCAATGATGGGCTTCCTCAAATTGCCCTAGGTCTTCGTGAGCAAGCAAGTTGGATGCACAACCACTAGTTTTTCTTTTGAGCTTTTACATACTTTATAGCTCTAGTGCATCCCTTGTATGGCAATCCCTACTCATTCACATTGATATCTATTAATGGGCATCTCCATAGCCCTTTGATACGCCGAGTCAATGTGACCATCTCCTCCTTTTTGTCTCACAACCACCACCACACTCTATTCCACCTATAGTGCTATATCCATGGCTCACGCTCATGTATTGCATGATAGTTATAAAAGGTTTGAGAAAGTAAGAGTGCGAAAACAATTACTTTGCCAATACCGGGGTTGTGCATGATTTACATTAGTTGTGTGAGGATGATGGAGCATAGCCAGACTATATGATTTTGTAGGGATAACTTTCATTGGCCTTGTTATTTTGAAAGTTCATGATTACCTTGCTAGTTTGCTTGAAGTATTATTGTTTTCATGTCAATAACAAACTATTTTTTAGAATCTTACGGATCTGAACATTCATGTCACGTGAAAGAAGTTGCAAAGGACAACTATGCTAGGTAGCATTCCACATCAAAAATTCAGTCTTTATCACTTCCCTACTCGAGGACGAGCACCAGTTAAGCTTGGGGATGCTTGATACGTCTCCAACGTATCTATAATTTTTGATGGTTTCATGCTATTATCTTGTCAAACTTTGGATGTTTTGCATGTCTTTTATATATTTTTTGGGACTAACTTATTAACTCACTGCCAGGAGCGAGTTCCTATTTTTTCCATGTTTTTGACCCCTTTCACAGGAGGATTTTGAACGGAGTCCAAACGGAATGAAACTGCCAAAAAGATTTTTTCCGGGACAGAAAAAGATCGGGAAGCCGGAGAATCAAGGCAGGGGGCGTGCAGGGACCCCACAAGCCGTCATGGCGCGGCCAAGGGGCCCGCGCCCCTGGCTTGTGGGCTCCCTGAGCCTCCTCTGCCCTAGGTTTTGCGCCTATATATTCCCTAAAATCCCATAAAAAATCACGAGATCATCGAAAGTACTTTTTCGCCGTCGCAAGCTTCTGTCTCCGCAAGATTCCATCTGGGGCACGTTCTGGTGCCCTGCCGGAGGGCGATTCGGATACGGAGGGCTTCTTCATCAACACCATGACCTCTCCGATGATGCGTAGTAGTTCAGCATAGACCTACGGGTCCATAGCTAGTAACTAGAAGGCTTCTTCTCTCTCTTGGATCTTCAATACAAAGTTCTCCATGATCTTCATGGAGATCTATCCGATGTAATCTTATTTTGCAGTGTGTTTGTCGAGATCCGATGAATTGTGGATTTATGATTAGATTATCTATGAATCTTATTTGAGTTTCTTCTGATCTCTCTTATGCATGATTTCATATCCTTGTAATTCTCTTCGAGTTGTGGGTTTTGTTTGGCCAACTAGATCTATGATTCTTCCAATGGGAGAAGTGCTTGGTTTTGGGTTCATATCGTGTGGTGATCCCACCCAGTGACAGAAGGGGTAGCGAGGCACGCATGGTGTTGTTGCCATCAAGGGTAAAAAGATGGGGTTTTCATCATTGGTTTGAGATTATCCCTCTACATCATGTCATCTTGCTTAAGGCGTTACTCTGTTCGTCGTGAACTCAATACACTAGATGCATGCTGGATAGCGGTCGATGTGTGGAGTAATAGTAGTAGATGCAGAAAGTATCGGTCTACTTGTCTCGGACGTGATGCCTATATGTATGATCATTGCCTTAGATACCGTCATGACTTTGCGCGGTTCTATCAATTGCTCGACAGTAATTTGTTCACCTTGCTATTTTGAGAGAAGCCTCTAATGAACACTATGGCCCCGGGGTCTACTCCACACCATATTTTCAGCCTTACACTTTTTCTTCGTTGCACTTTCCGCCTTCAGATCTCACTTTGCAATCAATCTTGAAGGGATTGACAATCCCTTTATAGCGTTGGGTGCAAGCTCTTTTGTGTTTGCGCAGGTACTCTGGACTTGACGAGATTCTCCTACTGGATTGATACCTTGGTTCTCAAACTGAGGGAAATACTTACTGCTCCTGTGCTGCATCACCCTTTCCTCTTCAACGGAAAAACCAATGCAAGCTCAAGAGACGACAGAAGGATTTCTCGCACCATTGCCGGGAAAGAACTTTTGTTGTCGTAGCAGCCGCCCGCTCCTTTGTATCCCGCGTCGCATCCTCTGTATCGAGCGTCGCGCCCTAGGCTGGACCAAGATCATGTGCCCCTGTTCGATCCCAGCGCGCGCCCGCAACTCCGATGGATTCTGCTTCGTGGAGTCGTTGCGACCTCGCTCCTCTCAACGGCTTAGCCTCCATCGGGATTGGATTAGGGTTCGCGAGTGGCCAACGTGGTCGCTCGTAGGCCTCCCTCATTCGAATGGGCTGGCGGCTCGCGAAGGCCCAATGCACGAGAGGCCTCCGTTTCTGCCCCTGGAGCAGGCGTCAAAGGACAGTTGGGCCAGTTTAAAACGATTGCAAAACAGATCATCTTAGATGCTAAATCTGACGGCCAAAAACTCTTCAATCGTGAAAACGGACGGCCGAGAATGCAAATTGTTGTGAGGGCACGGATTAGGTGCGGTTCTACTGTCCTTAATGTATTGTCATATTAATCACTCCGCACACAAAGCAGATGATTTTCATTCATTGTAACTAGCAAAATGGCCCGTGCGTTGCCACAGAAGAAAAAAACATAATCTCCAATGATAATGAACACATTATGTTCACATATCATCGCTTGATTTAGAAATTTTGTACACAAATGCAAGAAAATGTTTCTTCTTTTAAATTTATTCACAAGTTGAAGCAATATTTACATTTTCAAAAATCTTGATAACTCAAAGATTTATTCTGAATTTCAAGATTTTTTTAAAAAACATACAATAATAATCCGATGCATCCAACAGTTAATTCTTCAAAATTCACACACGTATATTGTCACATAGACTTAGAAGCATTAATGTTTAACTACATACATTAGATCTTTCTTGAACAATTTTACAAATATGGGAACAATTTTACAAATCGAGAACATTTTTTACAATTTACAAACATTTACTAAAAATCATTATTATATTTTATATTTTGAACGGGTTTAAATATTTTCTTTTGAATTGGCAACTAATTCAAGAAAAGACGAACATAATTTTTTATGTTGGAGGATTTTATTTTAAATTCACAAACATTTTTTGAAACGCATGAAGTTTTCTGAATAAACAAACATTTTTATAAATCAGTAATATATTTATTAAATTCATGGACATTGTTTTGGAATTTGCAAAAAAAAATAAAAAATCTTGCGCTTTTTTTAATCCTATTTTTAATTCAAAATAAAAATTCGTCAGCACTTTAATTCAAAATTCCTATTTTTTAGTATGCAAAAGTTTTTGTAATTCTAAATTATTTAAATTATAAATAAACAAAAATGGAACGGAAAATTTTAAATATAAAAAAAAACTATCAAAACAGGCATTAGCTATTTTTAAAATATTAGGACATTTTTTAAATGCATTAACATATTTTGAATTAGAAAGCATTTTGTTAAATGCCTTTGATAATTTTTAATACATGGAATTGTATTTGAGATCATGGACTTTTCTTATTGTACAAATATTTTTCTAAAATTGCAAACATTTTATTGTATATGAGAGTATTTTTTACAAAACTCCGAGCAGTTTTTGAAGTCACAAACATTTTAATTTTTGAAATGTGTTGATTTATAATTTTTAGTTTATTAAAATTTTAAATATTATTTGAAGTTCTAAATTATTTAAAATAAAAAAATAAAACGGAACTGAAAATAAATAAATAAATGGAACTAAAAGTAGGTGTCTGTGCATGGGCCGGCCCATACAGTGTGTTGGATATTCTCCCAGCGTGCAGAGCGTAATATAAGACGATTTTACATGGGCCGGCCCAGTCCAAGATTTTTTGCTTTATGAAACGTTTTCTATTACTTACCGATGACATGGTGGGAAATTTATGCAAACTTTAGGGGTAATTTTCAAAACGGACGATCAGAAACCGTATTTGCTTTATTATTAGGGAGAGATGTATGCACGCTCAAATTAATCACCAGGCACCAGCAACGTACCACATTCAACCAGAGTATAGGTCGTTCATTTGTTCAAAAATATGATGATGGAGCGGATGCATACAATACGAGTTATCTTCTCGTTCAAACAGGGAACAATATCCGCTTCATTCGTCTGAGTATATGTTGTTCAACTATTCGGCTAGATCGCGTCTGGCCGCAGTAACCGTTTCTGTACTTGCTTTCGGGTGTCTGATGCCACGGGCAATCGACACCGGTCCAATCTGGAGCAATGGAGCCCTCGATTTCCACGAAAAATCAGTTGTGGTAGAGATCATTGCTGGCCACGTATGCCTATCTGACTAAGAAGTCCCTACCTCGTTCTCAGGACCATAAAACCTGGGCCTCCTGAAGCGTTATTGCTAAGATGGAGGGGGTGGGCCAATGAAAGGCGCTTTATGGCTTGATTTGTAATAAACCATTGTAAGAATCTCGAAATTACTAGTTAGCGAGTACATCTTCCAACTATTACTTTCACCTCCATAGGTTGCGACAAGTGGCGCCTTGCATGCGTGTCATTTGTCGCAACCTGGGAGTTTCTCTTTTTTCATAGATCCGTATTTTCAAAACGTTTTATCTCCTAAACAATGCGTTCAAATCTTGAACCATTTTCATCGTTGGCTTCTCGCATCGAGATCTTAAAAACTAGATCCCATGTTGATAGGTTTCGACGAACTTTTTTTCGAAAAAACCAGAAGAAAAAAATCGGACGAAAAAGCCGTGCCTCACGCGATAGAAAACAAAACAGAAAACGCGTTTTTTTCCTTTCCGAGAGGCACGGGTCGTGCCTATCGCGAAGGGAAACCCGTGCCTCTCGCGGAAGTAAGTCATGCCTCTCGCGGAAAAAAAGAGAGCAGAAAACACGTTTTTTTCCTTTCCGAAGGCACAGGTCGTGCCTCTCGCGAAGGCAAAACCGTGCCTCTCGCGGAAGCAAAACCGTGCCTTTCACGAAAAAAAGAAAGCAAAAAAACACATTTTTTCCTTTCGGGCGTGCCTCTCGCGATAGCAAAATCGTGTCTCTCGCGGAAGCAAAACTGTGTCTCTCGCAGAAAAAACAGAACGCGTTTTTCCCTTTCTGAGAGGCACGACCGTGCTTCTCGCGAAGGCAAAACCGTGCCTCTCGCAAAAAAAACAGAAAACGTGTTTTTTCGCGTAAAAAGAACAGAAAACACGTTTTTTTGGGAAAAAAATTGTTTTCTCGTCCAAAAGCTACGAAAGACCGTTGAAAAACCGGAACACAAAGAACCACTCAAAAAATACGAAAACGCGTGTGAAAAAATAAAAATAAAATCTGATGGGAATGCTCAGAGCACGACACGTGGCGGCGACTGAGAATGCTTTAAGTGGCGGCGCATGGAAGTAATCGCTGGAATGCTTGTGAGGGAGTGCTCGCTAACTAGTTACTCTCTAAGAATCTTGATTTATCTAACTAATATATGGGTGGAGTTTTCAAATAGAATAAGATAATGGAAACTAGGAATCAATACAACTTTGGATTCCACATTCCATGTAGGTAAGGTCTTTGAGAGAATTGTGATTATATTTCAGACCGTCTTTATTAGTAAGAAACACTATATTTTGTGTTCATTATAATGTACTCTAAGATGAATGTTAGTATAACATATACAAACCAGATGGTTTCCATTCAATATAATGTATGTATGCCCAAATTAATTGCCAGCAACGTAACAAAGCACACGAAACCAGGGTATATATCATTCGACTATTTTGAGAGAATGCATGATGGTGGAATGGATACATGCAACACAAGTCATCCCGTTGTTTAAACCAGCAACAAGATCCACATGTGTCGTGAGTGTTGTGCGCTCAATGGTGGAGGCGCAAGGAAATTCATGATGGAGAGGTGGAGGCTTGCGCTGATGGTGGTTGGAATCACGTGGGTGTGACCCCACCGTATAGTTAGAAGGGAACCCTATTCTATGCGTGTGAGCAACACTTGTACCACTCCTTCCATTGTAGCCTTTAGGATTGTCCATTTTAGACTACTGGCATGTGAAATTTGTAACCCGTGAGCTAGCCTAAGATGAGTTAATCTTGGCTTGGGGTATGGACGAACCCAAAAAGGTACCTCGGCTTCAGCTTGTTTATGTCTTCATCCAAACCAAGCCACGATTGGCAGGGGACGGGCATAAAAGCTTGAGCATGATGTTCAAATTTATGTTGGGCTATGGTTGGGCAATTTATCCCAATGTCCTCCATTCTCAAAACCTTTCATTGCTGCCTTCGGTGTATATAATTAGGCCAATGCATACCATGCATGAAAACAACCCGTGGAAGTGCGGGTAGTTTCTTCTTATAAGCTGTTTGTACCAACCGATCGACCTCTAAATGATGATATATAGAGCGAAGAAGTACATGTAACTGATGTAGTATTGTATATTATATAAGGCTGGTGACCTAGTTATTGCTAAGATGGAAGGGGTGGGCCAATTACTGAAAGGTTTGTTCCAATGAGAACCAGGAATCAATAAAATTTGGAATTTGGATACTAGTTGCGTAGGTAAGGTTATTATTGCTGAAGGATTGTGATTGTATTTCAGACTGTCTTTATTAAGAAACACCTTGTTTTGCCTTTATTATAATGTACTCTGCTAAGATGAATGCTAGTATAACATATACAAACCAGATGATTCCCATTAAGTACAATGTGTGTACACCCAAATTAATTGACAGCAACGTAGCACACGCAAACAGGTGTGTATATATCATTCAACTGTTTGAGAGTATGATAGTGTAGGATGGATGCATGCAACACGAGTCATCGTGCTGTTTAAACCGGCAACAAGATCCACCGGTCTGGTCCGAGTACATGTTTGTTCAACTGTTTGACTGGTCGCGGGCACTCGACACCGGTCCAGTCGATGAAGTCAACCATATCAACTTACACATGGGATAGCCATGCAGAGGGAAGTGTCGTGGCCAAAGGGGCGGTGGGACACCATGGATGGCTCCCGGAAGCTTCGAATAGGGAACGAGAGATGACATAGGCTTGTGCTGTGGCGACTTGGAATTCAACTCGTCTCGTGAGACACGAGATAACGAGTTGCGTTGCGTGCGAAGCTGCATATTTTTCTTGGAAAATGCAAGCTGCAGGTGAGTAGCGTGAGGGAGGGAAAGTCACCTTCTACTCCCGAGACGAGAATAAGGATCGTGGAAGTAGTACATGTGCTACTCACCTGCAGCTCGTATGAACATTCAAAAATCAGCTTCGAATATCTACTCCCGAACATTTTTAAACTTAATGAACAAAATTTATATTATAAAACATCTTTAAAAAGATGAATAAGTATTGAATTTGACAAACATTTTTTGAAAATCAATGTACAAGTTTCGTATTTGATGCACATTTTATAATCATTGGACATATTTTGAATCCAATGAACATTTTAAAATCAAACGGACGAAAATTAAATTTGATGAACATTTTTTGGATTTGATGAACAAAGAAATGTTTGCGGATTTAAAAATAAAATTCACATGAAAATGGTGAACAGGGAAATAAGAAAATGGCAAACGGAAAAGAAAAGGGAAAGAAAGAACAAAAAAGAAGTAGAAACAACACATGGAGATGGGCCTGCCCAAATGATACCCGCTCGAGAGGGGGGGGGGGGGGATACGCACTACGTC
Source organism: Hordeum vulgare subsp. vulgare (assembly GCF_904849725.1). Classification (NCBI taxonomy): domain Eukaryota; kingdom Viridiplantae; phylum Streptophyta; class Magnoliopsida; order Poales; family Poaceae; genus Hordeum; species Hordeum vulgare. Next base: position 547,142,044 of record NC_058522.1, on the reverse strand, counting down.
GAAGCCTGTCGGGCTGCAAAAACAAAATCCCACTGCAGTTAGCTTCAAGTTCAGATATCAGGGAACCCTTAAAAATGATATCAGCGAACCCAATGTTTGTGCGTGCGAGGAGCAGCAGCTGGTCGTTTTGTTTGGTGCCACATCGCCCAACGAGGGAGGGGATGGTGCTCGGCGAAGCTATAAGGAGGAGGGAGTGGCGTAGGTTACAACTCATACTTTTCTCGACCTTTTGACAAAGATCAAATGTAGTATCTGTTTTTATTAATTTAATATCTGATATGTGGATCATGTGCCCACAATAATATTAAATTTATTTTTTATGGAGGAGAGCCCATCATAGTGGCAACACCATCCTCCTTGGTACGCCTGCTACACCACTTTCCTTTTTCATTTTTTTAGTTAAACTACAAAATTGGTGTGCATGGCAGTAACCACCTGCTGTTCTCGTTTTATTATACTTTCTCATTTCACGAAAAGCCTTTGGTTTTTGAAAGCTTCCCATTCCGGTTTTCTCCGGTTCGCAGAAAGCACATGGTTTATGGTTGATTCTTTCTTTCCTTTTCTGTTACATTTTTCCTTTTTTCCTTTTATTTTATCTTTTATTTTTGAAAAGACTCAAACTTTTTCAAATTCGATGATTTTTTTAGAAAATCTATGAACTTATTTACAATTCGATGAACTTTTTCTAATTTGATGATTTCATATTTTAGTTTTGATGAAACTTTTAAAATTCTATTATATTTAAAAATATATGAAAATGTTTCCAAATTTAATGAACTTTTTGAATGTGACTTTTTTTAATTCGATGATGTTTTTTTTTGAAAAACAATGTTTCCAAATCCGATTAACCTTTTTAAATCTATTAAACTTTTTGAAATCTATGAATATTTTTTCAAATTTGTGCACATTTTTTAATTCATGAACTTGTTTGATTTTTAGTTTTTTTTTTAAAGTCAAGTTGACCATTCATATGTTTTTCAAAATCTATGAACTCCACCACATGCTATATGTTATGTGTGATGCATATAGTGGAAGAATATGTTCTTGCATATAAGTGCTTGTCAAAGAGTCATCATGAAATACTGAAATGTACATCAAACTGCACCAGATCCCAATACAATCTGTGTTTCAGCCCAAAACCTTTACACCCGCAAGAATAGCGTTTGCTTGTAAGGCTGCTCTTCCTGCTGTGTCGATGGTCTGGGCGCGGCGAGGCGTTACCTCGTGACATTGCTTTTCCACTATCGTGATAGAAATATTGAGCATAGATGGGACTCACTCGATCATGCATTCAGACTTTTACACTACTGAAATGAATCAAGATTCAAGAGAAGGTACCAACTCTTTTACATTCAGCCTTTCCGTTCTTGGAAGATGTAGCCACCAATTCCGAGATGAGTTTTTTTATCAACCAGTGCAAACGATGGATGTCAACTAGGAGAAGGCAACTTAGTGCTTGAGTGAAGGAACTTTTAGTCAAGTGTTGTGTGCTTGGTGGTGGAGGCGATAGGAAATACACAAAGGAGAGGGTTCAGGGTTTGCGACGGCGATGGGTGGAAGCGCGCGGGTGTGACCCCGTCATATATCCGGACATAAACCCTACGTATGTGTTTGATCAACACTTAAGGAGTCTTCCTCAGTTGGTTTCATTCCGAACGGAGGAAGTATGTGTGATGCATGTTGGGGAACGTCGCAAGGGAAACAAAAATTTTCCTACGCACGAAGACCTATCATGGTGATGTCCATCTACGAGAGGGGATGAGTGATCTACGTACCCTTGTAGATCGTACAGCAGAAGCGATTAGAGATCGCGGTTGATGTAGTGGAACGTCCTCACGTCCCTCGATCCGCCCCGCGAACAATCCCGCGATCAGTCCCACGATCTAGTACCGAACGGACGGCACCTCCGCGTTCAGCACACGTACAGCTCGACGACGATCTCGGCCTTCTTGATCCAGCAAGAGAGACGGAGAGGTAGAAGAGTTCTCCGGCAGCGTGACGGCGCTCCGGAGGTTGGTGATGATCTTGTCTCAGCAGGGCTCCGCCCGAGCTCCACAGAAACACGATCTAGAGGAAAAACTATGGAGGTATGTGGTCGGGCAGCCGTGAGAAAATCGTCTCAAATCTGCCCTAAAAGCCCCATATATATAGGAGGAGGGAGGGGGACCTTGCCTTGGGGTCCAAGGGAACCCCAAGGGGTCGGCCGAGCCAGGGGGGAGGACTCTCCCCCCCCAAACCGAGTCCTACTTGGTTTGGTGGGAGGGAGTCCTTCCCCCTTCCCACTTCTCCCTCTTTTTTTTTTCTTCCTTTGATTTTTTCTTCCTTGGCGCATAGGATTTGGTGGGCTGTCCCACCAGCCCACTAAGGGCTGGTGTGACCCCCACAAATACCTATGGGATTCCCCGGAGTGGGTTGCCCCCCTCCGGTGAACTCCTGGAACCCATTCGTCATTCCCGGTACATTCCCGGCAACTCCGAAAACCTTCCGGTAATCAAATGAGGTCATCCTATATATCAATCTTTGTTTCCGGACCATTCCGGAAACCCTCGTGACGTCCGTGATCTCATCCGGGACTCCGAACAACATTCGGTAACCAACCATATAACTCAAATACGCATAAAACAACGTCGAACCTTAAGTGTGCAGACCGTGCGGGTTCGAGAACTATGTAGACATGACCCGAGAGACTCCTCGGTCAATATCCAATAGCGGGACCTGGATGCCCATATTGGATCCTACATATTCTACGAAGATCTTATCGTTTGAACCTCAGTGCCAAGGATTCGTATAATCCCGTATGTTATTCCCTTTGTCCTTCGGTATGTTACTTGCCCGAGATTCGATCGTCAGTATCCGTATACCTATTTCAATCTCGTTTACCGGCAAGTCTCTTTACTCGTTCCGTAATACAAGATCCCGCAACTTACACTAAGTTACATTGCTTGCAAGGCTTATGTGTGATGTTGTATTACCGAGTGGGCCCCGAGATACCTCTCCGTCACACGGAGTGACAAATCCCAGTCTTGATCCACACTAACTCAACTAACACCTTCGGAGATACCTGTAGAGCATCTTTATAGTCACCCAGTTACGTTGCGACGTTTGATACACACAAAGCATTCCTCCGGTGTCAGTGAGTTATATGATCTCATGGTCATAGGAATAAATACTTGACACGCAGAAAACAGTAGCAACAAAATGACACGATCAACATGCTACGTCTATTAGTTTGGGTCTTAGTCCATCACGTGATTCTCCTAATGACGTGATCCAGTTATCAAGCAACAACACCTTGTTCATAATCAGAAGACACTGATTATCATCGATCAACTGGCTAGCCAACTAGAGGCATGCTAGGGACGGTGTTTTGTCTATGTATCCACACATGTAAATGAGTCTTCATTCAATACAATTATAGCATGGATAATAAACTATTATCTTGATACAGGAATTATAATAATAACTATACATTTATTATTGCCTCTAGGGCATAATTCCAACAATGCATATAGTGGAAGAATATCTTCTTGCATATAAGTGCTAGTCAAAGGGTTATCGTGAAATACTTAAATGTACACCAAACTCCGTTAGATCCCTGAAGTAGAATGTGGCATCATCGATCGGAACCTTTACACCCGCAAGAACAACGTTGGCTTGTAAGGCTGCTCTTCGTGTCGTGCCGGTGGCCTGGGCGCGGCGAGGCGTTACCTCGCGACATTGCTTTTCCACTGCCGTGACAGAAATATTGAGCACATATGGGACTCACTCGATCATGCATTCAGACTTCCTTACACTACTGAAATGAATCGAGATTCAAGAGAAGGTACCAACTCTTTTACTTTGAGGCTTTTCGTTCTTGGAATATGTAGCCACAATTTGCGAGAGGATTTTTGTATCAACCGATGCAAATGATGGTTGTCAACTGGGAGAGGGCAGTCCAGTGCTTGAGTGTAGGAACTTTTAGCCGAGTGTTTTGTGCTTGGTAGTGGAGGCGATAGGAAATACACAAAGGAGCGGGTTCAGGGTTCGCGGCAGCGATGGGTGGAAGTGCGCGGGTGTGACCCCGTCATATAGTCGGACGTGAATCCTACCATACGTGTGTGATCAACACTTAACGTGTCTTCCTCAACTGGTTTCATTCCACAGGATAGCCTAGAATGAGCTATCGAGACACAAGTTTTTTAGCGTGTGAGCTAGCCCAATTAGAACTAAGCTTGGCTCAAGACACAAATAAGGCCAATAAAGGACCTCACCACAGCCTATTTATGTCTAGGTCCAAGCCCGATCTGAATCGAGCCATGATGAGTGTGGGACGAGCCCACAGGCTCAAGCTTCATGTCCAGATTTACGTGGGATTATGCTCGGACAATTTATCCCGATGCCTTCTATTCTTAAAACTTCTCATGGTGTATGTAATCAAACCTATATGTATCATGCATTCAGATCCGTGTGCACTTTGCATATATTTACGTCCTCCTCCTCGACGTAGTCGCGGATGAGGTTGAAGCGTCGTTTGATGTGTCTGGTCTTCTTGTGAAACCTTGGTTCCTTTGCTAAGGCAATGGCACCAGTGTTGTCACAGAACAAGGTTATTGGATCCAGTGCACTTGGCACCACTCCAAGATCCGTCATGAACTGCTTCATCCAGACACCCTCCTTAGCCGCCTCCGAGGCAGCCATGTATTCCGCTTCACATGTAGAATCTACTACGACGCTTTGCTTGGAACTGCACCAGCTTACTGCACCCCCATTAAGAATAAATACGTATCCGGTTTGCGACTTAGAGTCGTCCGGATCTGTGTCAAAGCTTGCATCGACGTAACCTTTTACGGCGAGCTCTTCGTCACCTCCATACACGAGAAACATCTCCTTAGTCCTTTTCAGGTACTTTAGGATATTCTTGACCGCTGTCCAGTGATCCACTCCTGGATTACTCTGGAACCTGCCTACCATACTTATGGCCAGGCTAACATCCGGTCTAGTGCACAGCATCGCATACATGATAGAGCCTATGGCTGAAGCATAGGGGACGGAGCGCATATGCTCTCTATCTTCATCAGTTGCTGGGCACTGAGTCTTACTCAATCTCGTACCTTGTAACACTGGCAAGAACCCTTTCTTGGACTGTTCCATTTTGAACCTCTTCAAAACTTTATCAAGGTATGTGCTTTGTGAAAGTCCTATCAGGCGTTTTGATCTATCCCTATAGATCTTAATGCCTAGAATGTAAGCAGCTTCTCCTAGGTCCTTCATAGAGAAACTTTTATTCAAGTAACCTTTTATGCTCTCCAAAAGCTCTACGTTGTTTCCAATCAGTAATATGTCATCCACATATAATATTAGAAACGCCACAGAGCTCCCACTCACTTTCTTGTAAATACAAGATTCTCCAACCACTTGTATAAACCCAAATGCTTTGATCACCTCATCAAAGCGTTTGTTCCAACTCCGAGATGCTTGCACCAGTCCATAAATGGATCGCTGGAGTTTGCACACCTTGTTAGCATTTTTAGGATCGACAAAACCTTCGGGTTGCATCATATACAACTCTTCCTTAAGGAAACCGTTAAGGAACGCCGTTTTGACATCCATCTGCCAAATTTCATAATCGAAAAATGCAGCTATTGCTAACATGATTCTGACGGACTTAAGCATCGCTACGGGAGAGAAAGTCTCATCGTAGTCAATTCCTGGAACTTGTGAAAAACCCTTTGCCACAAGTCGAGCTTTATAAACGGTCACATTACCGTCAGCGTCCGTCTTCTTCTTAAAAATCCATTTGTTCTGAATAGCCTTGCGGCCCTCAGGTAGTATCTCCAAAGTCCATACTTTGTTCTCATACATGGATCCTATCTCGGATTTCATGGCTTCTAGCCATTTGTTGGAATCTGGGCCCACCATTGCTTCTTCATAATTTGCAGGTTCATTGTTGTCTAACAACATGATTGTCAAGACGGGATTACCGTACCACTCTGGAGCAGCGCGTGATCTCGTCGACCTGCGTGGTTCAACAGAAACTTGAACTGGAGTTTCATGATCATCATCATTAACTTCCTCCTCAACTGGCGTCGCAATCACAGGGGTTTCCCCTTGCCCTGCGCCACCATCCAGAGGGATGAGAGGTTCGACAACCTCGTCAAGTTCTATCTTCCTCCCACTCAATTCTCTCGAGAGAAACTCCTTCTCGAGAAAAGTTCCGTTCTTAGCAACAAACACTTTGCCCTCGGATTTGAGATAGAAGGTGTACCCAACTGTCTCTTTTGGGTAGCCTATGAAGACGCACTTTTCCGCTTTGGGTTCCAGCTTTTCAGGCTGAAGCTTTTTGACATAAGCATCACATCCCCAAACTTTAAGAAACGACAACTCTGGCCTTTTGCCATACCATAGTTCGTGTGGTGTCGTCTCAACGGATTTCGATGGTGCCCTATTTAAAGTGAATGCAGCTGTTTCTAATGCATAACCCCAAAACGATAACGGCAAATCAGTAAGAGACATCATAGATCGCACCATTTCTAATAAAGTACGATTACGACGTTCGGACACACCATTACGCTGTGGTGTTCCAGGCGGTGTTAACTGCGAAACAATTCCACATTGTCTTAAGTGAGCACCAAACTCGAAACTCAGATATTCACCCCCACGATCAGACCGTAGGAACTTGATCTTCTTGTTACGATGATTTTCTACTTCACTCTGAAATTGCTTGAAATTTTCAAATGTTTCAGACTTGTGCTTCATTAAGTAGACATAACCATATCTACTCAAATCGTCAGTGAAGGTGAGAAAATAACGATATCCGCCGCGTGCCTCCACGCTCATCGGACCACACACATCGGTATGTATGATTTCCAATAAGTCACTTGCACGCTCCATTGTTCCGGAGAACGGAGTTTTAGTCATCTTGCCCATGAGGCATGGTTCGCACGTGTCAAGTGAATCAAAGTCAAGTGACTTCAAAAGTCCATTAGCATGGAGTTTCTACATGCGCTTTACACCAATATGACCCAAGCGGCAGTGCCACAAAAATATGGCGCTATCATTGTTTACTCTAACTCTTTTGGTCTCAATGTTATGTATATGCGTATCGCTATCGAGATTCAATATGAACAATCCTCTCACATTCGGTGCATGACCATAAAAGATGTTACTCATAGAAATAGAACAACCATTATTCTCAGACTTAAAAGAGTAACCGTCTCGCAATAAACAAGATCCAGATATAATGTTCATGCTCAACGCAGGCACTAAATAACAATGATTTAAGTTCATCACTAATCCCGATGGTAGTTGAAGTGACACGGTGCCGACGGCGATTGCATCAACCTTGGAACCGTTTCCTACGCGCATCGTCACTTCGTCTTTCGCCAGCCTCCGTCTATTCCGCAGTTCCTGCTTCGAGTTGCAAATGTGAGCAACAGAACCGGTATCGAATACCCAGGCACTACTACGAGAGCTGGTTAAGTACACATCAATAACATGTATATCAAATATACCTGATTTTTCTTTGCCCGCCTTCTTATCTGCCAGATACTTGGGGCAATTGCGCTTCCAGTGACCCATACCCTTGCAATAGAAGCACTCTGTTTCAGGCTTAGGTCCAGCCTTGGGTTTCTTCGGTGGATTGGCAACAGGCTTGCCGCTCTTCTTCGAATTGCCCTTCTTGCCTTTGCCGTTTCTCTTGAAACTAGTGGTCTTGCTCACCATCAACACTTGATGTTCTTTACGGAGTTCAGACTCTGCGACTTTCAGCATCGCAAACAACTCGCCGGGAGACTTGTTCATCCCTTGCATGTTTGTAGTTCAACACAAAGCTTTTATAGCTTGGCGGCAGTGATTGGAGGATTCTGTCAGTGATAGCTTCTTGCGGGAGTTCAATCCCCAGTTCAGCTAGACGGTTTGAGTACCCAGACATTTTGAGCACATGTTCACTGACAGACGAGTTTTCCTCCATCTTGCAAGCATAGAATTTATCGGAGGTCTCATACCTCTCGATCCGGGCGTTCTTCTGAAAGATGAACTTCAACTCCTGGAACATCTCAAATGCTCCATGACGCTCAAAGCAACGTTGAAGTCCCGGTTCTAAGCCATACAAGACTGCACATTGAACTATTGAGTAGTCCTCCTTACGCGCTAACCAAGCGTTCTTAACATCCTGATCAGCCGTAGCGGGTGGTTCATCTCCTAGCGCAGCATTAAGGACATAATCCTTCTTTCCAGCTTGTAAGATTAGCTTAAGATTACGAGCCCAGTCTACAAAGTTGCTTCCATCATCTTTCAACTTAGCTTTCTCTAGGAACGTATTAAAATTGAGGATGACACTTGCGTGAGCCATGATCTACAACACAAATATATTCAAAGTGGACTTAGACTATGTTCAAGATAATTAGAGTTCAACTTAATCAAATTACATGCTAAACTCCCACTCAAAAAGTACATCTCTCTAGTCATTTGAGTGGTTCATGATCCACCTACACTATCCCAAGTCCGATCATCACGTGAGTCGGGAGTAGTTTCAGTGGTAAGCATCCCTATGCCAATCATATCATCTATATGATTCATGATCGACCTTTCGGTCTCATGTGTTCCGAGGCCATGTCTGCACATGCTAGGCTCGTCAAGCTTAACCCGAGTGTTCCGCGTGCGCAACTGTTTTGCACCCGTTGTATGTGAACGTTGAGTCTATCACACCCGATCATCACGTGGTGTCTCGAAACGACGAACTGTAGCAACGGTGCATAGTCGGGGAGAACACAATTTCGTCTTGAAATTTTAGTGAGAGATCACCTCATAATGCTACCGTCGTTCTAAGCAAAATAAGGTGCATCAAAGGATTAACATCACATGCAATTCATAAGTGACATGATATGGCCATCATCACGTGCTTCTTGATCTCCATCACCAAAGCACCGGCACGATCTTCTTGTCACCGGCGCCACACCATGATCTCCATCATCATGATCTCCATCAACGTGTCGCCATCGGGGTTGTCGTGCTACTTATGCTATCACTACTAAAGCTACATCCTAGCAAAATAGTAAACGCATCTGCAAGCACATATGTTAGTATAAAGACAACCCTATGGCTCCTGCCGGTTGCCGTACCATCGACGTGCAAGTCGATATTTCTATTACAACATGATCATCTCATACATCCAATATATCACATCACATCATTGGCCATATCACATCACAATCATACCCTGCAAAAACAAGTTAGACGTCCTCTAATTTTGTTCTTGCATGTTTTACGTGGTGACCAAGGGTATCTAGTAGGATCGCATCTTACTTACGCAAACACCACAACGGAGATATATGAGTTGCTATTTAACCTCATCCAAGGACCTCCTCGGTCAAATCCGATTCAACTAAAGTTGGAGAAACCGTCACTTGCCAGTCATCTTTGAGCAAAGGGGGTTACTCGTAACGATGAAACCAGTCTCTCGTAAGCGTACGAGTAATGTCGGTCCAAGCCGCTTCAATCCAACAATACCGCGGAATCAAGAAAAGACTAAGGAGGGCAGCAAAACGCACATCACCGCCCACAAAACCTTTTGTGTTCTACTCGAGAAGACATCTACGCATGAACCTAGCTCATGATGCCACTGTTGGGGAACGTCGCAAGGGAAACAAAAATTTTCCTACGCGCACGAAGACCTATCATGGTGATGTCCATCTACGAGAGGGGATGAGTGATCTACGTACCCTTGTAGATCGTACAGCAGAAGCGATTAGAGATCGCGGTTGATGTAGTGGAACGTCCTCACGTCCCTCGATCCGCCCCGCGAACAATCCCGCGATCAGTCCCACGATCTAGTACCGAACGGACGGCACCTCCGCGTTCAGCACACGCACAGCTCGACGACGATCTCGGCCTTCTTGATCCAACAAGAGAGACGGAGAGGTAGAAGAGTTCTCCGGCAGCGTGACGGCGCTCCGGAGGTTGGTGATGATCTTGTCTCAGCAGGGCTCCGCCCGAGCTCCGCAGAAACACGATCTAGAGGAAAAACTATGGAGGTATGTGGTTGGGCAGCCGTGAGAAAATCGTCTCAAATCTGCCCTAAAAGCCCCATATATATAGGAGGAGGGAGGGGGACCTTGCCTTGGGGTCCAAGGGAACCCCAAGGGGTTGGCCGAGCCAGGGGGGAGGACTCTCCCCCCCCCCAAACCGAGTCCTACTTGGTTTGGTGGGAGGGAGTCCTTCCCCCTTCCCACTTCTCCCTCTTTTTTTTTTCTTCCTTTGATTTTTTCTTCCTTGGCGCATAGGATTTGGTGGGCTGTCCCACCAGCCCACTAAGGGCTGGTGTGACCCCCACAAATACCTATGGGCTTCCCCGGAGTGGGTTCCCCCCCTCCGGTGAACTCCCGGAACCCATTCGTCATTCCCGGTACATTCCCGGCAACTCCGAAAACCTTCCGGTAATCAAATGAGGTCATCCTATATATCAATCTTTGTTTCCGGACCATTCCGGAAACCCTCGTGACGTCCATGATCTCATCCGGGACTCCGAACAACATTCGGTAACCAACCATATAACTCAAATACGCATAAAACAACGTCGAACCTTAAGTGTGCAGACCCTGCGGGTTCGAGAACTATGTAGACATGACCCGAGAGACTCCTCGGTCAATATCCAATAGCGGGACCTGGATGCCCATATTGGATCCTACATATTCTACGAAGATCTTATCGTTTGAACCTCAGTGCCAAGGATTCGTATAATCCCGTATGTTATTCCCTTTGTCCTTCGGTATGTTACTTGCCCGAGATTCGATCGTCAGTATCCGTATACCTATTTCAATCTCGTTTACCGGCAAGTCTCTTTACTCGTTCCGTAATACAAGATCCCGCAACTTACACTAAGTTACATTGCTTGCAAGGCTTATGTGTGATGTTGTATTACCGAGTGGGCCCCGAGATACCTCTCCGTCACACGGAGTGACAAATCCCAGTCTTGATCCACACTAACTCAACTAACACCTTCGGAGATACCTGTAGAGCATCTTTATAGTCACCCAGTTACGTTGCGACGTTTGATACACACAAAGCATTCCTCCGGTGTCAGTGAGTTATATGATCTCATGGTCATAGGAATAAATACTTGACACGCAGAAAACAGTAGCAACAAAATGACACGATCAACATGCTACGTCTATTAGTTTGGGTCTTAGTCCATCACGTGATTCTCCTAATGACGTGATCCAGTTATCAAGCAACAACACCTTGTTCATAATCAGAAGACACTGATTATCATCGATCAACTGGCTAGCCAACTAGAGGCATGCTAGGGACGGTGTTTTGTCTATGTATCCACACATGTAAATGAGTCTTCATTCAATACAATTATAGCATGGATAATAAACTATTATCTTGATACAGGAATTATAATAATAACTATACATTTATTATTGCCTCTAGGGCATAATTCCAACAATGCATATAGTGGAAGAATATCTTCTTGCATATAAGTGCTAGTCAAAGGGTTATCGTGAAATACTTAAATGTACACCAAACTCCGTTAGATCCCTGAAGTAGAATGTGGCATCATCGATCGGAACCTTTACACCCGCAAGAACAACGTTGGCTTGTAAGGCTGCTCTTCGTGTCGTGCCGGTGGCCTGGGCGCGGCGAGGCGTTACCTCGCGACATTGCTTTTCCACTGCCGTGACAGAAATATTGAGCACATATGGGACTCACTCGATCATGCATTCAGACTTCCTTACACTACTGAAATGAATCGAGATTCAAGAGAAGGTACCAACTCTTTTACTTTGAGGCTTTTCGTTCTTGGAATATGTAGCCACAATTTGCGAGAGGATTTTTGTATCAACCGATGCAAATGATGGTTGTCAACTGGGAGAGGGCAGTCCAGTGCTTGAGTGTAGGAACTTTTAGCCGAGTGTTTTGTGCTTGGTAGTGGAGGCGATAGGAAATACACAAAGGAGCGGGTTCAGGGTTCGCGGCAGCGATGGGTGGAAGTGCGCGGGTGTGACCCCGTCATATAGTCGGACGTGAATCCTACCATACGTGTGTGATCAACACTTAACGTGTCTTCCTCAACTGGTTTCATTCCACAGGATAGCCTAGAATGAGCTATCGAGACACAAGTTTTTTAGCGTGTGAGCTAGCCCAATTAGAACTAAGCTTGGCTCAAGACACAAATAAGGCCAATAAAGGACCTCACCACAGCCTATTTATGTCTAGGTCCAAGCCCGATCTGAATCGAGCCATGATGAGTGTGGGACGAGCCCACAGGCTCAAGCTTCATGTCCAGATTTACGTGGGATTATGCTCGGACAATTTATCCCGATGCCTTCTATTCTTAAAACTTCTCATGGTGTATGTAATCAAACCTATATGTATCATGCATGAACACAACATGTGAGTAGTTCTTCTTGTAACTTGTTTCTTCCAACCGACCGACCTCCCTCTACATGGAAGAGAGTATACAGAGGGAAGTAATGAGTGAAGATGCAAGACTTGAGTCAAGTACTTAGCAATAACTGTGAGGCACTATACCTATACGTACATAGGCACTTATGTGTAGCTGGTGTAGTACTGTATATATTAAGACCGATGGCCTAGCTTGTTCCAGTGATCTAGAAACCAATACAATTTTGGATTCCTCGTTGCTGAGGATGATGATTATATCTCGAACCGTAGAAACACATACCTTGTTTTCTCATTCACTATAATGTACTGTCATATTAATCACTCCGTACACAAAGCAGATGATTTCCATTCCATGTAATGTATGCACGCTCAAATTAATCACCAGGCACCAGCAACGTAGCACATTCAACCAGAGTATAGGTCATTCATTTGTTCAAGAATATGATGATGGAGTGGATGCATACAACACGAGTCATCTTCTCGTTCAAATCGGCAACTATAGCCACTCCACTCGTGTGAGTATATGGTGTTCAGATATTCAGTTGGATCGGGTCTGGCTGCAGTAACCATTTTTGTACTTGCTTTCAGGTGTCTGATGCCACAGGCACTCGGGCAATCGACACTGGTCCAATGTGGAGCAATGGAGCCCTCTATTTCCATGAAAAATCTGCTGTGGTAGAGATCATACGGCCAGCAAACCTGGCCGCGTTGCCAATCTAACTCAGAAGTCCCTACCTCGCTCTCAGGACCATAAAACCACGTCAGGCTGGGCCTCCTGAAGCGTTATTGCTAAGGCTTCCCGTAACGGGAGTATAATACGTAGTATCATGCATGTAAACTAGGCAATTTCGATGATGTGTCATAGAATTAAATGAAGAAAGAGAGGGTTGAGTATCATATCATAATACCGTATCATATTAATGATGTACTACTATGTGTCTTCCATGGTAATGAATGAAGTATCCTATGATACTAACATACGATACTATGCATTACGGATGTGGTATCATACACTAGTATCATATGCATGATACTAGTATATGATACTACCCATTACCGAAAAAAGGCTTTCGCGCCGTTTTATAAATAAAGCAACCAACATCGACCATAATGTACAGACTCACGCCACCACAACACATGCACACACCCAAGGCAGGATACATAGGCGCTGAGCGCATCAACATTATCCATAGTACTACAAGAGCAACCAGAGTTCTCAGCCGTGAACATGACACCGCGAAGAGATGAAGCCACATATAACGAACCGTGTGCTTCAAGGCGACGCCTTCAGGAAGGTTACGACACCAGAATGCCGCCACCGCCCAACCCGAGGATCAGAGTTTTCCCTGGAGCAACACGAGGGGCAATGAGAGCCGTGACGACGCCTTCAACAAGGGAGCGAGCTATGTCGCCGCTGGTCCGTACAAAGATGGATCAGGTTTTCACCCCGACCAACACTCACCACCACCAGACGGCACACCCCAACGACCACGCTGCCCACATGGCCATGGCCACCCGGCAACACCAAGCCACGGCTCCGCCCAAGAGCACCGCGCTACCTCCACCAGAGTCGCCGCCCCGGCATCCAAGACCTTGTCACCACCTCACACGAGACCTGACACACCCCAGCCAAAGAGACGTGCGAAAAAAGTCCAACCTTTCGCACCCCTGGGAGACCCCAGCGCTGAGACCTGATAGGTCGGCTAACGCTGGTCTCCATCGACCCATCCTGCAGCCCCGAGCGCGAGACGAGCTCGGTCCTGCCACACCTTGCGCGAGACAAGGTCAGTCCTGCTGCACCGTGCGCGAGACGAGTCGGTCCTTCTGCACGTGCGCGAGACGAGATCGGTCCTGCTGCACAGGGCGTGAGACGAGTGATGAACCACAGCTGGGAGAGGGCCATCCTTTGATGGAAGTCGCGCCTAGGCTACGCGGAAATGGGTCGAAGGCCGACACAGACCGCCTATAGACGAGCCGCCGCTGCAGCCGATCTGCCATCACCATAGCACCAGCGCCTCCACGCCCTGGCCAAATCCGCAGAAGCTCCACCATCCCGCACCGGAGTAGCGAAGACACCAACCGCCTTATCAGGGCCGCCGGACACCCCAACCACCGCCAACCAATGCCATCCACCGGATCTGAGCAGGGGATCCCAGACCCGTAGCCCCTACCACCCACCTCCAACCAGAACAGGGCAGGAGGCCAGATCGGTCGCCAGCCCGCCTCAGGATACCGGAGCCCTGAGCCGCGCTGTATGGAGGGGAGGGGGTGGCACCGGTGGCCACCAGGCGCCGGGAGGAGGGAGGGAGGCCGGGCATGGCCGACCCGACGCCCGACGCCACCGGGCAGGGGGAAGCGCCCCGCGAAGTCCCCATCTGTGCGCGCAAGAAAGTCGTCCCGCCAACGCCAACGCCATGCGGCCTTCGGCCGGCGACGCCCCCGACGGCGGCAAGGGGGGAGGGGCAGAGGAGAGGGGGCGGGGGAAGCACTAGGGTTCCTTTCGGGGGCGCCAGCGGGAGCGCCTCGGGGAGGGGAGGGGTAGGTGGGCCCTCGATGGCTATCCCGTTTTATACTACCCATTACAACCAGCCTAAGATGGAGGGGTGGGCCAATGAAAGGCCCTTTATGGCTTGTTTTGTAATGAACGATTGTAAGAATCTTGATTTATCTAACTAATATATGGGTGGGGTTTTCAAATAGAATAAAATAATGGAAACTAGAATCAATACAACTTTGGATTCCACATTCCATGTAGGTAAGGTCGTTGCTGAGGATTGTGATTAAATTTCAGACCGTATTTATTAGTAAGAAAATCTATGTTTTGCGTTCATTATAATGTACTCTAAGATGAGTGTTAGTATAAAATATACAAGCCAGATGATTTCCATTACTACAATGTATGTATGCCCAAATTAAATGCCAACAACGTAACAAAACACACGCAAGCACGATATATATCATTAGACTGTTTTGAGAGTATGCATGATGATGGAATGGATACATGCAACACGAGTCATCGTGTTGTTTAAACCGGCAACAAGATCCACAGGTGTCGCCGAGTGTTGTGCACTCGATAGTGGAGATGCAAGGAAATTCACGATGGAGAGGTGGAGGCTTGCGACGACGGTGATTGGAATCACGCGAGTGTGACCCCACCGTATAGTTGGAAGGAAACCCTATTCTATGTGTGTGGGCAACATTTGTACCATTTCTTTGATTGTATCCTGTAGGATTCCCCATTTTAGACTACTGGCATGCGAATCTTTTAATCCGTGAGCTAGCCCAAGCTGAGCTAAGCTTGGCTCGAGGTATGGACGAGCCAAAAAGGTACCTCGGCTCAGCTTGTTTATGTCTTCATCTGAACCAAGCCACGATGAGCACGGGACGGGCGCAAAAGCTTGAGCATGATGTTCAGATTTATGTTGAGTTATGGTTGGGCAATTTATCCGGATGCCCTCCATTCCTAAAACTTTTCATTGCTGCCTTCGGTGTATATAATTAGGCCAATGCATACCATGCATGAAAACAATCCGTGGAAGTGTGGATAGTTTCCTCTTGTAACTTGTTTGTACCAACCGATCGACCTCTACATTGATGATATATAGAGCGAAGAAGTACATGTAACTGATGTAGTGCTGTATATTATATAAGGTTGGTGACCTAGTTATTGCTAAGATGGAAGGGGTGGGCCAATTACTGAAAGGTTTGTTCCAATGAGAACTAGTAATCCATAAAACTTGGGATTCAGACACTAGTTACGTGGGTAAGGTTATTATTACTGAAGGATTGTGATTGTATTTCAGACTGTCTTTATTAAGAAAGACCTTATTTTGCCTTCATTATAATGTACTTTTTAAAAAAAAACGAGGAAGACCCCCGGCCATTACATCTGATTATAATGTACTATACTAAGATGAATGCTAGTATAACATATACATACCAGATGATTTCTATTCAGTACGGTGTATGTACGTCCAAATTAATTGCCGGCAACATAGCACACGCAACCAGTTGTATATATATCATTCAACTATTTGAGAGTATGATAGTGTAGGATGGATACATGCAACACGAGTCATCGTGTTGTTTAAACCGGCAACAAGATCCACAGGTGTCGTCGAGTGTTGTGTGCTCGATAGTGGAGATACAAGGAAATTCATGATGGAGAGGTTGAGGCTTGCAACAACAGTGATTGGAATCATGCGAGTGTGACCCCACCGTATAGTTGGAAGGTAACCTTATTCTATGCGTGTGGGCAACACTTGTACCATTTCTTTGATTGTAGCCTGGATTGAACATTTTAGTCTACTGGCACGCAAATTTTTTAATCCGTGAGCTAGCCCAAGCTGAGCTAAGCTTGGCTTGAGGTATGGACGAGCCCAAAAAGTTACCTCTGCTCAGCTTGTTTGTATCTTCATCCGAACCAAGCCACAATGAGCACGGGACGGACGCAAAAGCATGAGCATGATGTTCAGATTTATGTTGAGTTATGGTTGGGCAATTTATCCCGATGCCCTCCATTCCCAAAACTTTTCATTGCTGCCTTCGGTGCATATAATTAGGCCAATGCCTACCATGCATGAAAACAATCCGTGGAAGTGTGGATAGTTTCCTCTTGCAACTTGTTTGTACCAACCGATCAACCTCTACATCGATGATATATAGAGCCAAGAAGTACATGTAACTGATGTAGTACTGTATATTATATAAGGCTGGTGACCTAGTTATTGCTAACATGGAAGGGGTGGGCCAATTACTGAAAGGTTTGTTCCAATGAGAACTAGTAATCAATAAAACTTGGGATTCAGACACTAGTTGCGTAGGTAAGGTTATTATTGCTGAAGGATTGTGATTGTATTTCACACTGTCTTTATTAAGAAACACCTTGTTTTGCCTTCATTATAATGTAACATTTTTTAGAAAGGGAGGAAGACCCCCCGCCACTACATCTGATTATATTGTACTCTACTAAGATGAATGCTAGTATAAAATGTACAAACCAGATGATTTCTATTCAGTACAATGTATGTACGCCCAAATTAATTGCCAGCGACGTAGCACACGCAACCACGTGTATATATATCATTCAACTATTTGAGAGTATGATAGTGTAGGATGGATGCATGCAACACGAGTCATCGTGTTGTTTAAACCTGCACAAGATCCACCAGTCTGGTACGAGTAGATGTTTGTTCAACTATTTGACGCTGGTCCAGTCGATGAAGTCGACCAGATCAACCTGCCCGTGGGGCAGCCACGTAGAGGGAACTGCCGTGCCAAAGGGGCGGTGGGCCCGTGGCCATGGATGGCTCTTGGAAGCTTCGAATAGGGGACGAGAGACGACATAGGTTTGTGTTGTGGCGACTTGGAATTCAACTCGTCTCGTGAGTCGTGAGATGACGAGTTGTGTTGTGTGCGAGCTGTGTTCTTTTTACTTGGACAACGCGAGCTGCAGGTGAGTAGCACGCAAGGGAGCGAAAGTCACCTTCTACTCCCGAGCTCATTTGTGAGCTCGGGATGAACCCTGTATTCTAAAAAAATGAAAAATCATTTAAAATATTTTGAATTTTTTGATGCAAACCTTAATAAACTTTCTTAGCGGTTGTAAATTTTCATCCCGAAAGAAGATGTGTGGAAGTGGTGGCAAAAAAATACTCCAAAGGGATTTCAAAAATACCATTTTTGAAGTGTCGATTTTGGGTTTTTACTATGATCTCCATGAATGTTATTTTGGGATGAATTTTTTGAAGAACAGAGAACATTTGCCAAAGTTTACATAAAGAAAATTCAGATTTCCTTTTTACTATTTTTACGATTTTACTTTTCATTGAGGAGCATATGAGCTCTAGCTGGCACGCTGGCTTGCTGACGATTGGCCGCCCACGCACGACGTTCCCTTTTTTTGAGAAAATCTTCACAGGTTCAAAACACAGTTCTTGAATTTTAAAAATGTGCGTGGCTTTGAAAGAATGAAGAATTTTTTAATTTTGATGAAAAATTCTTATGAGATTTTTTCAGTAATGATGAACATTATTTTTTTATTATTTGATGAACAATCTTTGAATCCAATTAACATTTTTTAAACTTAATGAACAAAAAATTTATATTCTAGAACATTTTAGAAAATGGATGAATAAGTATTGAGTTTGATGAATGTTTTTTGAAAATGAATGTACAAATTTCGTAATTGATGCACATTTTTAAATCATTGAACATATTTTAAATCCGATGAACAAAAATTAAATTTTATGAACGAAAAAATGTTCACGGATTTGAAAAGAAAATTCGCATAAAAGGGTGAAAAAATAAATAAGAAAAAATCAAACAGAAATAAAAAAGGAATATAAAAAACGAAAAAAGAAGAAACAAAACATGGAAATGGGCCTGCCCATACGGCATCGGCTAGCACATGATGTCTTTTCTTCTTCTCTCACCCTCGCAGTCTGGGTCAACTCAAATCGAAGCCTGTTGGGCTGGAAAAACGAAATCACACTCACAGTTAGCTTCAGATTCGTGTATGGAAGAATATTCAAGGGTGGATGGAGAAGTGTTTGGCAGGCAGCGGCAAGGAGGTTCTCATAAAATCAGTGGTGCAGGCAATACCAACCTACTCTATGGTGATCTTCAAATTACCACGGGGATTATGTCAGCATATCACGGCCATGATTCGGAAATTTTGGTGGGGGTGCAAGGCAGGGGAGAGGAAAACGGCCTGGGTGTCGTGGGACCATGTGCATGCCGAAGTATAAAGGGGGATTGTGATTCCGCGATATGGAGCTTTTTAACCTGGCTTTGCTTGCCAAGCAGGTTTGGAGGGTGCTGACTGAACCCAACACGATGAGCGCAAGGATCCTGAAGGCGGTCTACTTCCCCTCATCAGATATCATGTCCTCCCAACTGGGATCACGCCCATCGCATGTATGGCGGGCACTATGTGAGGGTAGAGATATTCTCAGGACTGGGTTGATAAAACGGATTGGGAATGGCGAGGATACACACATATGGAATGATAATTGGCTGCCCCGAGATTTCTGTCTGCGCCCGTTTGCTGCGATCTCGGCGAATCCTCCGAAGAAGGTCCCGGAATTAATATCACATGCGGACCGATGCTGGGATGATCATGCTCTGTCAGTACACATGTGTTCCCCATGGACGCCGAGATAGTGCGCAAGATCCCTCTTAGCTACACTGCACAAACAGATTTCTATGCATGGCATTATGAAAAGTCGGGTTTGTTTTCGGTGAGGTCATGCTACAGGATGGTAGTGGCAACGAAACTACGGCGGGAGCGGTGGCTCAATGGAGAAGCAGAAGCTTCAAACACTGACCGGGAGGAGTCCACCTGGAAGAAACTATGGGGGACTAAGGTTCCGGCAAAACTTCGTCTTTTCTCCTGGCGGCTAGCTCGTGCTTCTCTACCAATGGGGCAGGAGAGGGGGAGACGGCAAATGACGGTCGATACATCATGCCCGATCTGTCAGGGGGCGGTGGATAGCTGGAGACATGCTCTGCTGGACTGCAATTTGGCGCGAAGTGTCTGGTCTTTGCGCGCCGATGATGATGATTCCTTGCTTCCAGTTTACGGGGATGAAACGATGGATCCGAAGCTCTGGTTACATGGGATGTGCAACACACTACCCTCTGATCGTTTCCTTGCTGTTTTGACCACACTTTGGGCGATCTGGTGGGCTCGAAAAAAAGCGATACATGAGAAGGAATTTCAAAGCCCCCTCTCGACCCATTTGTTTATCGAGCGGTATTTGAATGAGCTTCGAGGTTTACCAACGATGAAGAAGAGCACGACCAGGAGGACCGATAGTACGCCTGCTCCCAGGTGGATCCCCCCATCCTTTGGCGAGGCGAAGCTGAATGTGGATGGAGTTGTGGCCAAGTCTGCTAATATTGGGGCGGTCGGAGTAATCTGCCGTGATGCACAGGGACAATTCATGGGGGCTTCCGTGATAGTCCTGACGGGGGTGATTGATCCTGCAGTGGTAGAGGCCCATGCATGCAGAGAGGCAATAGCTTTGGCGGAAGATTTGATGATCCCAAACATTCGCATTGCATCGGACTGTGTGAGAGTCATAAACGATCTTCAAATCCAAGATCAACGGGGAGAGTATTGCATGATCCTCCATGATATCCAGAAGAGAAAGTATAGTTTCCATAGTTGTATTTTTACTTTTGAACGTCGTGATAGTAATAGTGAGGCGCATAAAATAGCGAGGATGGCTACTACCCTAGGATTAGGGCGTCATCTTTGGCTTCAGTGTCCTCCTGACAACTTATGTATTCCCCAAAACATTATGAGTTGAATAAACTGGGTTGTCAATCAAAAAAAAAGTTAGCTTCAGGTTCAGATATCAGCAAACCTCTAAAAAAAAGATATCAACGAACCCAATGTTGGTGCGTGCGAAGAGCAGCGGCTGGTCATTTTGCAATAATGCTAGACTTACGTAAAAGTCTACGAAATCTTACGTACTAACTCTCCCTTTTCCTTAATCTAATACTGACCCCCCTGATTTTCATGGTGGGTGGGCATAATCCTCCACCTAATGCAATCAAACATAGCCAAATCAGCCCAACCCGTAAACATACATAAATCTTTACGTAAGTCTAGCATTACTCAACGAGGGAGGGGATGGTGCTCGGCGAAGCTATACGGCGGAGGGGGTGGCGTAGCTTACAACTCATATCTTTCTTGGCCTTTTGACAAAGATCAAATATAGTATCTGCTTTTATTAATTTAATATCTGATATGTAGATTATGTGCTCATAATAACATTAAAAAAATTATGGAGAAGAGCCCATCAGAGTGGCTTTGCCACTGAAGCGATCACATGTCCCCTAAACGTTACATTGCTCCCTGGCCTGGTGCAGGCATTTCCTAGTTTTGGTGCCTTTGGCGCCCACTACTTTTCAAATAGGCGCACACCATCCTCCTAGGTGTGCGTCATTTCTTTAGTTAAACTACAAAAAAGGTGTGCATGACAGTAACCACTAGGACAACCTGCCGGTCTCGTTTTATTATACTTTCTCAGTTCATGAAAAGCCTCTGGTTTTTGGAAGCTTCCCAATCCGGTTTTCTCCGGATTTATGTTTGACTCTTTCTTTCTTGTTTCCATTTCCTTTTCTGTTATATTTTTCCTTTTTTCCTTTTGTTTTATTTATATTTTAGAAAAGTCTCGAACTTTTTCAAGTTCGATGTCTTTTTAGAAAATCAATGAACTTATTTTCAAATCAATGAAATTTTCCAAATTTAATGAATTCTTTTTCAAATTTTATGATTTATTTTTTTAATTGTGATGAACCTTTTCAAGTTCTATTTTCAGATAAAAATAGATGAAATTGTTCTCAAAGTTGATGAATTTTTTTCAAGTTTTACATTTTTTTGTAAATTAATTATTTTTGGAAATGTGACTTTTCAATCCGATGATGTTTTCTCAAACAAATTATTTTTTGCCAAAACCGATAAACTTTTTTGAATCTATTAAATTGTTCGAAATTGATGAACTTTATTTCAAATTTGTGAGTGTTTTTCAAAATGTGTGAACATTTTTGAATTCATGAACTTGTTTGATTTTTTTATAGTATATTTTTAAAAGTCAACCATTGACCAGTCATATTTTTTCAAAATCTATGAACTCCACCAGATGCTATATGTTATGTGTGATGCATATAGTGAAAGAACATATTCTTGCATATAAGTGCTAGTCAGAGGGTTATCGTGAAATACTGAAAATGTACATCAAACTGCACCAGATCGAGTAGAATCTGTGGCATCAATCAAGAATGTGTTTCGGCCCAGAACCTTTACACCCGCAAGAATAGCGTTGGCTTGTAAGGCTGCTCTTCCTGCTGCGAGAGGATTCTTTTATCAACCGATGCAAATGATGGTTGTCAACTGGGAGAGGGAAATCCAATGCTTGAGTGAAGGAACTTTTAGCCGAGTGTTGTGTGCTTGTGGTGGTGGAGGCGAAACGAGATGCACAAAGGAGAGGGTTAGGGGTTTGCGACGACGATGGGTGGACGCGAATGTGGCCCTACGTGAACCCTATCAGATGCCTGTGAGCAACACTTAGGGTGTCTTCCTCAGCTGGTTTCAGTCTGCAGTGTTGCACTGAATAGGCTACCAAGACACCGAAAATTGCAAATGGTGCACGGGCACCATGGTGCCCGTTTTCAAAAATCAATCTAAAACTTTTTGTAGACACACACAAACATGTATGTTATGTATCTGCAAAATTTTAAATTATGTTACTTTCACACGTGGCATACAAAAAAATGACAAATATGTATTTAAAAATGGGCTTCTTTTTTTTGTTATTGAGCCAAAATTTTGTTATTTGTGTACAGCTTACAAATTACATTTTTTCAAAATGAAATTTCACTGATTCGTAATGAATACATAGAAGTTTCCAGAGGATTATTTTTGAATTATTTTTAAAACTTCTAAATATGTTTTTTGATTTTTTCCAAAAAAAAGGCACCAAGGTGCCCGGGCACACAAACTTCGCTCTCACCAAGACACAAGCATTTTAGCTCGTGAGTTAGCCCAATCAAAGCTAAACTTGGCTCAAGATACAAATAAACCCAATAAAGAAGCTAGCCACATCATATTTATGTCCCGGTCCAAGCCCGATCTGAATCGAGCCACGATGAGTGTGGGACGAGCCCACAAGCTCAAGCCCCACGTCAAGATTTACGTGGGATTATACTCAGACAATTTATCCTGATGCCCTTTATTCTCAAAACCTCTATTCTCAAAACTTTTCATGGTGTACCGCGTATATAATCAAGCCTATATGTATCATGCATGAACACAACATGTGAATAGTTCTTGTAACTTTTTTCTACCGACCGACCGATCTCTACATCGAAGACATATAGAGGGAAGTAGTGAGTGAAGATGCAAGAGTTGAGCCAATTACTTAACAATAACTGTGAGGTACTATAACTATACGTACATGTAACTAGTGTACTACCAGTATATATTAAGACTGGTGGCCTATCTTGTTCCAGTGATAACTAGGAATCAATACAACTTTGTGTTCCTGGTTGCTGAGGATCATGATTATATCTTGACCGTAGAAAGACCTTGTTTTTTCATTCACTATAATGTACCGCCATGTTAATCACTCCACATACAGATCAGATGATTTTCATTCACTATAATGTGTTTCCTTCGTCTTAAAATAAATGTCGTAGATTTAGTACTAAGTTAGTGCAAATTTATACTAGACCAAGACACTTATTTTAGGACAGAGGGAGTAGATACCCCACACACCACGAGTCATTGTCTTGTTCAAACATTTGATGCCGCAGGCATTCGTTGTTCTGTTCTGGAACTTATTTGTTAACCCTTGGTGTTTAAGATCAGATTACTTTAGTCATTTCTCAAACTGAATAACTGAAATAATCATGCGGCTAACTAGTTCTGGAAATCAAGGAATGACTGGCTGCTGCAGGTTTACTACCAAGCACAAGCTATAAGCAGTCGTTTATTGCTTGATAATGTGGCTGAACAACAGGGAAAAGACGAAAGAAAACAGGAGTCATGCAAGGATCGCCGGCAAAAAAAAAAACAAGGAAGACATCTGATTGGTAGGAAACAAGGTCTATACAGATGCAACATGGGAGGAAACACTCAAACTCATCAATGCACATGGATTGGAATCTGCAGAGGTCAGCCTTAGGACAAGAATTTGGTGGAAGCCCAAGCACACAAGCTTGATGGTACCACAGCAAACCAAATGCACTTACAAGATGCCAAATTTCTTACAAATGATACCACTCTTTTTTTTTCAAGAAAACGCAGAGACGTGCGTTTCTTTGTATTGAAAAGAGGGAAAGTCAGTCTCAGAGGAGACGGTTACAACAGATTACAAGTAGTTCAATGAACATCCCACAATGGGGGCAAGACTACCCTAAGCCCCTTGTCCCCAGCTCTAGCCCAACATCTCATCTCATCTTTGATCCCATCCGCGAGCTCGGAGAGCGACGGAGTGGCATGATCAAATACACACGCATTCCTATGTTTCCAGATCATCCATGGAACTAGCAGTGTGGTGGACCTCAGCGCCTTGCGGAGTGATGGTGGTGTTGCATCTCTCGTCCTAATCCACCAGTCCTGAATGGAGATATCCTGCTCCGGCGTGGGGGCTGGTAAGCGCAGCCAGGAAAGAGCCTCGTGCCAGGCTTGCCGCGCGAAGGGACATGCCAGTAGCAGGTGGTGAATGGTCTCTGGCTCTTGGTCGCAAAGCACACATCGGGCGTGATGTGGGAGGCCACGACGAGCAAGTCTATCCGCAGTCCAGCATCGATCCAGGTTCACAAGCCAGTGGAAGAACTTGACCTTCGGCGGAGCCCATCCCTTCCAGATTAACTTCCAGGAATGGCAAGTGAGGGATCCGTGGAAGGTTGCCTGATAGCAGGATCGCGCCGAGTATTCTCCATTAGCAGTCCATTTCCAGACAAGCTTGTCTGGCTCAGCGGACAAGGTGGTGTGTGTGACGCGCTGCCATGTCGTCAGGTATTGGCCAATCTCTTGCAGCCCCACGACGCCGCGGATGTCTCGGGCCCACGCATTGCCGGCGAGGCCTTCCGCCACCGTCCGCACCCTTCTCCTGTTCTTGGGGATGCATAGGTCCAGCAGGGGTGCTAGCTCGCGAATCGACTGCCCATGCAGCCATCTGTCTTCCCAGAACAGCGCCGATACCACTCTGGCGAAGGCAGCAGCAGGCAGGTCTCCAAGAAAGTCCTGGACAATGGAAAATTAGAGCGCACCTGGCAGATTTCTGTGGTTGAACTGAGTCGATCAAAGCCCCAGCCATGCTTAGTCTTACTTAGCCCAGGAACTCCAGTATAGAGACACACTCGAGTGTTCAAGAGGCGATCAACCAGAACTCTGCAGCTTTGCCCATCTTTAGCTGCAAGACAAGTATTATGATCACTTTAGGATGCAAGTAAATTCCTTCGTTGCATTTCACAGATGAATATTCAGCACTCTGTAATCACTCATGTACATTGCATCTGGATGAATATATGGCGCTCTAAGCGCCATCAGTTTGTTAAAAGAAGGACTGGAGATTTGGGTTTGTTGAAGCCAAAATATTAAGGTACAGATTTAACCATGTGAGATTACAAAACAGAAGCAGTATACATCATGTGAAAAATCAAAAGGCAGCTTCCTGAGAGTGTACGTCAATGTACTATGTGGCTGACTCAAGCTTCGAAAATGAAAAACCCAGCCGTGGTCACAGTTAAAGAGAGAGACAGCTCTCCAAGCATGAAATAAGTGAGGAGTGACACAAACAAATATCATGAGGAAATTTATCCAGATTCCACCAACTCCAACAACCGGTTTGAAACTCAAAGACCAGATAAGGAGGTATCTATTACTCCCTCCGTCCGGAAATACTTGTCCTAGGAATGGATGAATCTAGACTTATTTTAGTTATATATACATCCAATATATTCATTTTTAGGACAAGTATTTCCGGACGGAGGGAGTACTAACTACCACGAGTCAAATCTATTACTAACTACCCAAGCTGCACGTCCAGCACAAACTCAAGACCAGATGAGATCAGGCACCAAATACCACCTGATAGCGCCCAGCGAAGAATTCTAAAGCCCAGAAGCCAAGTTGAGCCAACACATGCCATGCCAGCCGGTTCTTGTCCCGCAGAAGCATTTTTGCGAGCAGCTGATGCTCACCACCACGTAGCCCATCCCACAGCTAGCACCCCTCGCTAGCCAGGCGGCCAACCATCTGATCCTGGACCATTCTTCTGCATCACAAGTTTGATGTGAGAATTGCCGAAGCTCTGAATGTTCAGAACAAGGAGCCGAACCATAGCAAAATTTGAAATATCACGCTTTGAGTTTACCTTCGGAAAAAGGGTCTTCCTGAATCAGACTCCGATTTTCAGAATCATTAGTTGCAACAGGACACATTTTTCTCGAGTATGGACACATGAACATTACTTATGTACAGGACAGGAGCACAACTAAAAAAGTGAGGCCTGAGCCAAGATCAATAGCCAATACCTCAAGTTGCTGTTCGTGAATAGGAGCTTGTTCCTCCCTGGTACTGGACTGTGAACACATTAACCAAACTCAAAATGAAAGAAGAACAAAAGCTGCAGAATCATACATGTAGTATTTAGAAGACCCAAGGGCATTGACTAAGTGCACACAAGACAGTCAGCACACAGATGCCTATCATAGTACTGAGTTATCAAGTCTTCGATAAGCCCTTCAACAAGTTCTTTCTTGCTAGAAGAATATATATGGCACAAATGAACCTTCAGTTCTTCCCAAGAACAAGGCGAACAGGTCCAAGATATATAGATACAAAATAACCAGAATACGAGTGCATGATAGACATCAAGGACAGCACATAAACCCATTACTTCTCCCTTTGCTACCAACTAAAGCGACTAAAAGGACTTCACCCCAAAACAGCTGGCTGATCTGAAGCACGGGAGGCTGGCATGAATCATGCTGGCCTGCTCAGGAAAAGCTGCTGGAGCCGGAGGCGGTGAGGGGAGTGGTAGCCTCAAGGGACGGTGTCAGTGAGGGAGTGGCAGCCTCAAGGGACGGTGTCAGTGAGGAGCGTGGAGCTGGGATCTGAGACGACATGGGCCTCCAGCTTCCTTGAACTGGATGTGGTCGTCTGCCTCAACATGGCCTCTACCTCCGGCTGAAATGCTGAAGGTGGTGGCTCAGAAGGCGAAGCTACTGCACGTGCCGGTTTGGGCCTGTAGCAAGGGTGCCTGGTTTCTCTAGGTCCATCATATTCAAAAGATCGCATAATCATCCCCATGATGTATGGTGCATAAAAGAGATTAGAGGGACTGGGATCCGAAATAAGCAACTCAATCTTGCTGAAGATCAAAGCAATGATGTCGAATGGATTCTGCTCCACAATATGACGTAGGAGGTTCCAGTCATGTCCGTGGATAGTTGCAGACTTGGGATAGATGGTTGTCTTGATAATCTTATTGGCTATGCTAACCAATGGAGAGAGGCCCCTGGTTAGGCCTAATGTGCATTCTGGAGCTGTGTACATGATCCTCTTGTCATCATCATGAAGCAAAAACTCTGAGTGAATTATTGCAGTGTGAACACTGCGAGGAATGCCAAATCTTTCCTCCCATGCTCTTTTGTTGGTAGTGATTCTCCTGCCATCTGCCATCCAAGTAATAGAGCTATTGTCGACGCTGATATGAACTGTAGAGTAAAACTGCCTAATCAGTTCGATGTCCCAATCACAGTGGTAACTGATGATCTTCTCAAGCCCCACATGGGCAAATCTCTGTCTGACACAAGAAAATTCATCTATGCTATCAATGTAGTCCCAGTCTATCCACTTCATTTCATATGACTTGGGCTTACTGTATATGGACTTGTACAAGTCCTGTTGCTCAATGGACCAGAATCTCCTGTCTGTTGCTGTCCTATGCCCCTCATAGTGGTTCCTGCTTCTGAGTTTCTTCAGCTCATCAGAAGGGGCTAGATCGTAGGCCACTGGATCACTGGGACGCACTAGAGAAACTGGAGGCAACTCATTCTCCTTTAGAACTTCAATCACTGACTCCACAGCTGGAGGCGCCACTTGCTCTTCTGAATCAAACTCTGAGTTCTCTGACCAGAAATCCTTTTCTAATGAATGTGCCTTTGTCATATCTAGATCTGATGGGCCGGCCTCATGCATGCACTCATCTGAAGAAGGCTCACCAGGCTCCTCTTGGTGTTCCACTAGAGGAGTTGACCCAACTGCTATAGTGTCTAGCTCGACTGCTTCCTCAACTGCACTTGGATTTGGCTTTATTTGGCTTGTAATGTGTGGAAGAGAATGTGAAGCCGGAAGAGAATCGTCTGCAGCTTCTTTGAATATATCACCAAATGAGCTTGCATAGCTTCCTTGCATTTGCTCTTCAAAGAATGCCATCATTACCTCAGATTCAAAAAGCTCCTTTCGACCCATTCTACTCTCCTGAGAACGCACTACCCCATTGTTTATATTACTCAGTTGCCTGCAAGAGATCAAGGTGAGCGTTATGTTGTTGCCCTTACAGCTGTAAATATAGATGCCTGGTAACAGAATTCAGAACCAGCAAACCTGGTTGGGTCAGGTGAATCAAAGATTCTGTCTTCCAGGGAGCTCTTTGCTTCCCTAGAGTATGGTAGCAATTGTCGCCTGGCATTCTGCAGCTCCACTTCTAGTTTTTCCTGCTGCCTTCTGTGTTGTTCTGCTTCTTCCTCGAGTAATTTCACCTTAGGAGAAATGAAAAAAAAAAATCAGTGCTAAGAAAGAAAAATAAGTGACCAATCAAAACTATTAACATACCAGCAGTGGCAACCTTACCTTTTCTTCCAATGAACACACAGTAGTTTCGGCATCCTCATTAGACATCTCCAATAGCTTGTTTAGTTTATCTTTCTCTTCGGCAAATGTCTTCCTTTCCTCTGATATCTACAAAATAATATTAATTATAAATGGAAGGGTTATAAAAATCATAGATATTTCGTCCATGCCTAATCATGCTGTTTGTAGGGCCTTCTTGGACAAATACTAAAATCTGAATGTATCTATAGATAAGCTGAAAAGATATTCTCATGCGTAAATTTAAAGAATTCCCACAATGCAACATATAATATTGATATAAGTAATGGCATATGGCATTTTTTAATCTACCGTGCACCCCAAAAAGGATAAAAAGCAAAAGCACTCATAAAGAAGAATGTATACATAATTTTGTGTGTGAAACCTTCATAAACAACATAGAAAATTGGGTGAGATCAATGAACTAACAACCTCAAAGCTATCCAAACTAATAGTATGCCTTTAGATAAGCAGAAATGAGCACGTTGCAAAGCACCACTATCTCATAATGAGAATGACTGGAAGTCAGAACAACTAAAACATGCTTGCATCCTAACTAATAGTTGGTTCACAAAGAATGCCACTACCATAATTTGTTGTTCAAAGAAGAAGAAATCTATATGAAAAGACAAAAACTCCGATGAGGTAAACCTAATTGCCTTTCAAGGGGTTACCTCTTTTTCTTTATTCCATGAAATAAGTAATGCTCCAGCCTGATAATCCATTTCTTGCATCTTTATCTCCAGACCTTTAATTCTATCTTCATAGAATGTCTTTGACTGGTCTAGTTGGGACTCCAGCTGACGAGTCTCTTCTTCAATCCTCCCCAGTAATGAAACAAAGTATTGTTCAAGAACCTCCTTCTGCACAAGAGTTTCAATGGATTGATCCAACAAAATCTCTATTCTCGTTGCTTCATCGAGGCTTTGTTTGGCGACCAACAACTCTTTTTTACAGGCATCTAGCTCCTGTTGCAGTGACAACAGCTGTTTTTCTAAGGATATAATCACCTCATACGTTTCACCCATAGCCTGCCTATGGACTTCATCCCTTCCTTGCTCAAGCTCAGTGTTCTTCTTCAGCTCCTTTATTTCCTTTATCAAACTAATCTGCTCCGATTCAACGACATCCAAAACAGATATTGTGTCTTGCAGTTCCTTTTCTTTGGCTTCCTTCTGCCTGCAAGCTTCGAGTGTACGTTGATTCGCTGCTTTCAGCTCATCTCCTAAAGCAGTTGCCCTGACGTCAGCTTCTGCTCGGGCTTTTATCTCCTCCAGAAGAATTGTTTTCGTTATGGCCAACTCCAGCTGCAGGCTCAATGTATCTTCTGAGTTGTTTTGTTCCTTTGCAGGTGCATGAGAGTCATCTTGCTGCGATGTTGACGATACGTTCTGTACACAAAGTCAAATAGCATACGTTAAGATTTTTGTTATTTCTATCACCACGACAACAGACGAGCACATATAAATTCAGAAGCTATTGCACATATTACTCCCTCTCCAATGTGGAGTAGAAGTTATCGAGTTGCTGCGCTTTGGGGCTTGGCACTGCAATGTTGCATCTCTAGGTGCAAAATCAAACTTAGAAGGCACTGGAGGCAGAATAAAACACAAGGATGGTGATGGAAAAGAAGGATAACAACTTGATTAATATGAAGGACGAGGGAGGTGCAATCTGTGGGAATGTTTGATTCTAGCTTCGCAATAGCCCAATCCTACTAGTTATACTGTCTTTTACTTATCTCTAGGATGTTCTGTAATCTTTCAAAAAGTGTTAAGGGGGTCATATAAGAATTGAAAACAGTGACCAGCCTCAGTTTTAACCTTGAAAAAAAAGGGTAATGGCAGTAAATGTATTTCACCTGCACAGTGTGATTCTCCTTCCAGCGCGAGATGGAGTCTCCGACCTTGGAACGTTGGACCTGCGCAGAGTTGGCCCCCGTCGTCGAGAACCCCAACCTCAGGACCGGCTTCGGCTTCCCCAGGATCTTGGTCGGGCGAAGGGGAATGGTCACCGCGCCGACCCTCACCGGGGTCTTGCCCGCTGCCCTGACCCCCAGACCCTTCTTGGGCGTCGGCACCGGCCGCCGGGGCTGCCCGGGCGGCTGGATAGAGCGGAGGGGAGGTCGGGAGGCCGCGCCGGGCTCCGCTGGGGCGTGAGTCGACGCTCCGCCAGGCCGGGAGTTCTCGTCGCCCCCGAACCCGGATGCGGGGGCCCTCTCCGGGGTGCGGCAGAGAGCGCCGCCGAGCTCCCTCGCCATCCTGCGCGCAGCCCGAAAACTCGTCGGAAATCGGAACCAGGGAGGAATGAGAAGGCAATGAAGCAATCGATTGAGCGGTTGGTTGCCAGGAAGCTCCAGCGAGCGACCAGCAATCGCGGCCCTCGGCGGCCGTGCTGCGGCGATGGGGCGGGGGGGAGGCTAGGGTTTTCGCCGAAAATCGACGTGGACGCACCTGAGCGAGGAGGCGGCCGTGGGGGCCAACGCGACGGCGGGTACGGGCCGGAGAGTGGCGGCTGCCGGAGCGAGCTCCCGGCGGCGGCGGACCACGAGCTGCTGGGTGGTGGTGGGCGGAGGACTGCAGTTTGAAACTTTTGGTGGAGAAAAGGTTTGTTGTGCTGTGCTGTGGTTGATGACGCCGGGGGGTCCCACGCGAGGCCATTCGTTGGGCCTGGGCACGGCGGCGGCTCTCTATCCCAGTGGTTGGCGCCTTAAGAGCATCTGCAACACGAAGCGCGCGTCTAAAAAACGAGTTTGCCGTGCCCTGGTCGTTGGCTCCAACAGCGTGCTATAATGCTGCGCGCGCGTCGCTCCAGCAGTGCCCAAAAATGCAGCGCGCTCACAATTTTTTTTAATAAATAAATTGCATTAAATAAAAAAGATACAAAGTTATTTTGCATAGATAGCAACTAGATAGGTAGTTCAAAAACATAGATAGATAGTTCGGTGCTAGATAGTTCGATAAAAAAAAACTAATCCTAGTCGCTCCAGTCATCTGCACCACCATCATCGTCGGTGTCGTCGGAGGTTGACAGCCAGATGTCAAACCAACGTTCATCTTCTTCAGTGAAGAAGGACCTCCCACCTGCATTGACGAGGTCGGCCTGCGCACACGCCAAAGCCTTCCGACGACGTCTGTCCAACCGCTCCTCGCGGCGCCGGCGCGTGTCCTCCTCGCGGTGTCGTTCCCAGTATTCCTGCTCGTAGGCGACGTCTTCCGGGTGGCGCCGGCGCCACTCCGCCATGACCCACTCGTCCTCCTCGGCGACGAGGAGGTGGCGCTGCAGCGCAGTGTGCTCCGCACGGTCTTGTGTGGAGTTTAGACGAGGCGGCGGGGCCAGGTCTAACGCCTGCTGGAGCGTGCGGACGTCCGGGAAATTCATCTGCAGTCGCGGCCTGCCTAGGCGCCACGCCGCCGCGTCGAACGCGCGGGCGGCCTCGTGCGCCGTGTCGTAGGTGCCGAGGCTCAGCCAGAGATCGCCGGAGCGTATCTCGGCGTAGAACCCGCCGTTGGGGCGCTCGCGAACGCCGCGGTAGCCCGATGCAGAACGGCGGCGCGGAGGCATGGTGGCTCGTCGGCGGCGGCGGCGGCGCGAGAGGCAGAGGGAGAGAGAACGCGGCGCGAGAGGCAGGGCAGCGCGCTGCCTTTTATGGGCGTGCGGGACGCGGCGCCGCAAAAATGGCGCGCGGGCTGCCGCCTTTTCGCACGCGGTTTCCCGCCGCCGCTGGAGCGCGCATTTCAGTCCCGCGCGCGGTAAACTGCCGTTTTTTAGCGCGCCGCCTTTTTGCGCGGCTGTTGGAGATGCTCTAAGAGCATCTCCAACAGGCGCGCTTCGCGCCGCGCCTAAAAAACGAGTTTGCCGCGCGCTGGTCGCCTGGTTTGGCGCGTCGCGCAGCGCTGGCTCCAGCAGTAGCTATAAAATGCAGCGCGCGCGCCGCTGCAGCAGCGCCCAAAATGCAAAGAAATATTCATCAAAATGCAATGAACATGTGAAATTTAAAAGTCATGCCCACAAGGTCATCCAACCAAGTTCAAAATGCAAACCAAGTTCATCCAACAAAGTTGAAGACATATAACACATCAATCATCTTCCTCGTCGTCTTCCTCTTCTTCCGAAGACAATTCTTCCGCCTTCGAAGATGAATCTTCCTCCCTAACCTCATCACGCACCGCATCACGTGTAGCTCCGACGGTCTTGGCAAGATCTTCAACGGCATTTTAATGGGTATGTGTGTGAGGCACATCGAAAGACATTCCATCCATGGCCGGAGGTGCACCCATGCCGCCCATGAGAGAAGCAAAACTCATGCCACCCATGCCTCCCATAGCGTTGGAGGGTGCTCCAAAGCCACCCATGGCGCCGAAGCCACCGCCACCCATGCCGCCAAGGACACCGCGACCCATGCCTCCCATGGCGCCGAGCCCACCGCCAACCATGCCGCCAAGGCCACCGCCACCCATGCCGCCAAGGCCACCGCCACCCATTGTGCGGATCATGGCTCTTTTTTGAATCAACACTTCTTCACGGGCAAGGTTGACATATTCCTTTTGCGCATCATCGAACAAAGATGTGTCCAAGAAGAACAAGTGCTTTTCCCATTCCAACAACTTAGCTCGCTCCTCCATGCCCAC
Source organism: Hordeum vulgare subsp. vulgare (assembly GCF_904849725.1). Classification (NCBI taxonomy): domain Eukaryota; kingdom Viridiplantae; phylum Streptophyta; class Magnoliopsida; order Poales; family Poaceae; genus Hordeum; species Hordeum vulgare. Next base: position 547,108,630 of record NC_058522.1, on the reverse strand, counting down.
CTTCCTCTCCTCCAATGCCACTTTCCTCTCCTCGGCGGCCACCCTCCTCTCCTCGGCCGCCAACCTCCTCTCCTCGGCCGCGGCATCTTGGTTCCTTGCCATTTTCCTCACCTCGTTGGCTTCTTTTCTTGCCTTCACAATAGCTTCCATAGCATTTGTGAGCTCATCATCTCCTTTCCTCTTCTTCTTTTCGGTTTTGTCCTTCTTGCACCCATCCGGTCGTTTTGGTTTCGAGTATGAAACCGAGTTGGGTGTGTGGGCTTCTCTTGCCGTCATCAGTTGATGCATCATCCTCCTCCTCATCATCATTCAACTCAATTGTGCGTTTGCGTTTGTTGCTCAAATGCAAATCATCCAAATCTTCACGCTTCTTCCATTTCTCATCATCCTTCAACACTTCGTAGCAATGAGGCAAGGTAAAGATTTTTCCTTTCTTGATCTTCCCCTTCTTGGTTGTCCTCGTCTCTTCTTTGAACAAGTTTTGGGCAATGTTGTACTACAAGAAAAACAAAACAAGTTAGCACTTCGGACACCAAAAACAAGTATGATGAACATGTATGAGATGCCACTTACTCTATCATCCTCATTTGTGCCACTTGGGTTAAGCTTGTCAACTGCCTTTTGTGCGGCCGCCCACTTTTGACAATCCGAGTTGATTGTCGACCATCGGGACCGAAGTGATCTCTCGGAGCGGTCAATTCCACTCACGTTCTGAGCATTAAAGTGTTCTTTCATTCGCCCCCAATAAGCATCTCTACTTTGATCACCTCCAACGGATGGATCCCTCGACACTTGCAACCAAGTATTGCATAGTAATTTGTCATCGTTGGTGGTGTAATTGCCCGCTCTTCCTTTCGGCACCTCGATAATGCCCTCACCCTCCTCGTCCACCTCAAACTCATGGTCGTCCAAATGGATGTCATTAGTTTGAGACCAATGCGAATTGTTGGACCCAACACCCATAGTTGACATGTATGCATCATCGTTGAGACTACAAAGTTTTGTGAACAATGCAAATAAGCTATCTATATGATGATGCATTGAAAAAACAACAAGAAAATAAAAGTTGGAAATTTTTTCACCTTGGGGGCATTTCATCGAACACGTGGTGCGCGTCCGCCGCCGGCTCAACGAGTGAGCTCGCCGACGCTTCGGTAGACGCCGCGCCCGGCCGGCACACTACAACCTTCTTCTTCAGCTTCGAGCTGCCGGAGCCGTCCGTCGTCTTCTTCTTCGCGGATGTTTTTCCTTTCTTCCGCTCCAACGGTGTGGCGGCGGCACGGGACGACGCCGGCGCGACACCACCCGTCGGCGTGGTCATCCGCGGCGGCAAGAAGAGGCTGCGCGCGAGGCCGACGGTCGGCGGAGCTCCGGCGGCGGTGGCGGCGCCAGCGCCAACGCCCGCCGCGCTAGGGTTTTCTGCGGAGGCGGAGGCGGGGGGGGTCGCGGCTGTACAGCGGGGTCAGCGGGGCGCCGGTGTGCGCGTCCATGGTGGCAGGGGCGCCGGTGTGCGCGTCCATGGTGGCGGGGGCGCTGGCGCCGGCGCGCGCGGGAGAAAGGAGGCAGAATAGGGAGAGTTCGCGCGCGCGCTTGAGTCTGCCGCGCGCCGAAGTGGACGCCCGAAATACACAGCGCGGGATGGGGCTATGACCAGCGCGCCCGTTGGAGCTGTCCGCCGCGTTGCGCGCGCGCTATATTTGCCTTTTTTGCCGCGCGGCGCTAGTATAGCGCGGTTGTTGGAGATGCTCTAATTAACCATCCCATTAATCCTTCCTCGCATGTATAGCCAGCAGCGAGCATCCGAAGAAGACAATAGTACTCCCTCTCGGTGTGTGGTCATGTTCATCTTAGCTTATGCATCGTGACGAAAACGAAAAAGAAGAAGAAAAAAGTTGATATTAATTTATTCGGATTTGCTACAACTAGCTGAGTTTTATTTATGATCTCATTTACTTGGACAACCATTGGATCAAAATCATGTTTAGATTAATATTATAATGTCAGTTGGGTGCTCCTATACGCAGGCGCCCGTTCCCGCTCCGGGCGCTTGCAGCGCCTCATGATGGACCGGCCCAATAAGGGTTGACTTCAATAAAAAAGGAAGAAAATAATAAAAAATACAAAAAATAAAAAATCCATATTTTAAAAAAGTTCAAGGATTTTGAAATTTCCATCCAATTTAAAAAACAATACTGATTTCAAAAAAATGTTCATCGAATTTGCAAAAAGTTCATCATTTTTAAAAAAACATCAAATTTAAATAATATTCAACGATTTTGAAATAGAGTTCATGAAATTTTATAAAAGTTCATCATTTTGAAAAAAAGTTCACAGATTTTGAAAAACAATTCACCGATTTTGAAAAAAAGTTCATCATTTTTTTTAAAGTTCATCGAGTTTGAATAAAGTTCACAATTTTTCAAAAAAGGTTCGTTGAGTTTTTCTGAAAAATCCATTGATTTTTCTTTAAAACAAATCAAAGTTGAAGAAATTCATCCATTTTGAAAAAAGTTCATCATAATTTATCAAAAAAATAGTTCATCATAATTAAAAAAAAGTTCACCAAATTTGAAAAAAAGATCGTGCAAATAAAAAGAAAGATGAAAAAACAAAAAAAATAAAAAAGTGAACAAATAGGAAAATAAAAAAGTGAAAAAGTTCACAAGATACAAAAAATTCCACCAATTTGTTAGAAAAGTTCACGAATTTTTAAGAAGTTTCATCAAATTCGAAAAAAGTTCATCAATTTTGAAAAAAAATCATCAAATTTGAGAAAATTTCAACGGATTTAAAAATACGTCATCGAATCTGAAAAAAACTCATCGATTTTAAAAATAAGTCATCGAATCTGAAAAAAGTTCATCGCTTTAGAGAAAGTTCAGTGGATTTTTAAAATAGTTCATCATTTCTTCTAAAAAGTTTATCGAATTAAAAAAAGGGACTGCTAGGCATCCACCGGTGGATTTGTAGTAACCATCCACCACCCTTCTAGCTGTCCGATGTATACGCGTGCACCGTCCGAGCGCCAGTTCAGTCGCTTCCGTCCACCACAAAAAATCTTGAAACAACGCTTCAGTTGTAGAAACAAGCACGCTGGATCTACGCGCGGCCGTCCGATCCGCTCCAGCTGGGCACCTCATAATTCCTGAAACGACGGTCAAGTTGGAGAAACTTTCCCTTTGTTGCAAGAAATAAACTTTGGACCCATTAATTCCTGAAACAACGGTCGAGTCCCAGAAATAATTTGCTTGTTGCAAAAAAAAAATCTTCGTCTTTTTATAACATAGGTACTTTTGCGGAATATTTTTTTGCAACAAAGGTCAATTTTTTGTCTTTATTTTTTGCAACATAGGTGATGTTGTGGAAGGACTTTTGCAACATGAATAATGTTGCGGGAATTATTCATTGAAATAGATGATGTAGTGCGCGGTGTGAACTGATAATTCCTGCAACACAGATAACTTCCAGGTGAATTTTTGCAACAAAGCCTTTGTTGTAGAAAAGCATCAAATTCCCAAATAACATCGCTGGCCAAAACGACGATGGTGGCGATAGGGGAGGCTGGAGCAGAGATCGGGCGTGCCCGCTCGAGCGGTGATCATGGCTGCAACCGGTGCATAGGGAGGCGAGGAGAGGAGCAATCGAAGAGGAAAGTTAGGAGAGAATGACTTGCATCTCAACGGGTGACTTGCAGCTCGAGCGAGGCGGCGACGACGATGCTTGCAACGCCAAGGTGAACGGTGGTTGGGCTGCAGAAGTTGGCCCCTTTCACACCAATGGCGCGGTGGACGGACCCGACGAGGGATCCATGGCGGCCTTCAGCTTGCCCGCGGACGGCAGCCGCGCAGACGCGTCAGGTATGTGTAGTGGATCTGTAGCGGGGAAAATGAGTTACGCGAGAGAGATAGAAAAGCACGGTTGTGCGTCGTTTCAGGAGTGGAGACGTGCGAAGTCTCCAGGACACGTGTCGATCATGCAAGGCGACAGACAAATTTTGCGTGATCGGCCGGCTGATGGTAATCATTTTCCAAAAACAAAATTCATTGTATTTGAAAAAGGTTCGCTAAATTTTGGAAAAGTTCATCAAGTTTGAAGAAAGTTCACCATTTCGAAAAAAGTTCACAAACTTAAAGAAAAAACTCATCAATCTTGAAAATTTTCATTTTTTTTAAAAAAAGTTCATTGGATTTGAAAAGGTTCATCAAATTTTAAAAAAATTCACTGAATTAGGAAATATTTCATCTATTTTTAAAAAATGTGGATGGATGAAAAAAAACGACTGAGGAAGAAGGAAAACTGAAAAGAAAAGAAAATAAAAACAAAACGGAAAATAAAAAACAGAAGGAACAAAAGAAACATGATAAGTAAAAATATGACGTGTCTAAGCATGTCTATTCCTGTTGGCTGGGTGGTAAGACTTAAAGACTGTCCCCTCTGGAGCAGGAGATCCTTGGTTCGAATTGATGGTTGAGAGTGCAGCCCTCTCCTTAATGGGCCTTTTTCTATTTTCTTATGGGGAGCTTCACCCTTTGCACTTATTATTTTTACTTTTAATTTTTTGTTCTTCATTCTTGATTTTTCTTTTCTTTGTTCTGTTTTTTGCTTTTTTTTATTTTCATGGGACAACAATGCATGTCAACCATGCTTCGTTCATGCCATTAGTCGTTAGATCAAATTGCATTGTGATGTTATAAAGGTGGGTTCACAACTACATGGCTTTAAAAGATGTCGTAACTTTACATTTTTAAGATCGATCGTAGGTCCGTTTCTTCAAGAGGTGTCATGACTCCAATTTTCTTAAAAGGGGTCGCAACTAACTTCATGTTTTTATGATGAGAGTGCAGCCCTCTCCTTAATGGGCCTTTTTCTGTTTTTTTATGGGGAGCTTCACCCTTTGCACTTATTATTTTTACTTTTAAATTTTTGTTCTTCATTCTTGATTTTTCTTTTCTTTGTTCTATTTTTTATTTTTTTAATTCCATGGGACAACAATGCATGTCAACCATGCTTCGCTCATGCCATTAGTCGTTAGATCAAATTGCATTGTGATGTTATAAAGGTGGGTTCACAACTACATGTTTTTAAAAGATGTCGTAACTTTACATTTTTAAGATGGATCGTAGGTCCGTTTCTTCAAGAGGTGTCATGACTCCAATTTTCTTAAAAGGGGTCGCAACTAACTTCATGTTTTTATGACAGGTCACAGTTGCAAGTTTTTAAGATGGATTGCAATTGCATATTTTTAAGGGGAGGTGGTAACTGCATGTCTTTCAAGATGGGTCGTACCTGCATGTTTTTAAGGAAATGTCGTAAGTGCGTGTATTTTTAGATGGGTCGCAACTGCATGTTTTAAAAGGAGGTCACAACTGCATGTCTTTTGGGAGGGACCACAACTGCATGTTTTTCAAGAGGGGTTGCAACTGTATGTTTTTAAATGAGACCGCAACTGCATGTGTTTTTAAGGGGCCGCAAGTGCATGTTTACTCAAGATGTTGCAACTATATGCTTTCAAGGGAGGATTACAACTGCATGCTTTTCTAGTTGGGGTGGGGGTTGCAACTACATACTTTCAAGGGGGTCATGACTACATGCTTTCAAGGGGATCGCACTTGCAAGTTTTAAATAGCATCACGACTGCGTGTTTTTCAAAAAGGTCGCAATTGCATGTTTTCTAGCTTTGTCGCAACGGCAAGCCCCAAGCATGGGCATTGAAACCGCATGGTTTCGAAGGTATGTCGTAACTGCAAGTTTTCACGGGTTTGTCGCAATTGCATGTCCCTAAGAAGGAACCACGACTGCATGTTTTCTAAGTTTTCTTGTAATTCCATGTCCCAAAGGGGGAATCATAATTGTACGCTTTCCCAAGGCAGGCGACAACTTCATGGTTTGTAGATTGTCCTACTGCAAGTATTGAAGGGTGGGAATCGAAATTGGACATTTTCAAGGCATGTCACAACTGCAAGTTTTCTTTCGTTTATCGCAACTACATGCTCCTAAGGGGAGGGCACAACTACACAATTTTCAAGGCAGGTCACAATTGCAAGTTTTCTGGGTTTTTAGCAACTCCAAAGTTCCCAAGACTGGAATCAAAATTGTAATTTTTGAAGGGGGCAAATCCCAAGTATGAGCGATTCGTCCACAATGCGATTGTAGCCGGGTGGCAGGCCATTGTCTCGCCAGTTTCATCTCGAGCATTAGACATGCAATTGAAAGTTTTTTAACTTCACTGCAGTTGCACCTGCATAAAGTAACTGCAAATGGTGTCAGAAGGAGTGTTGTCAAGCTAGTTGCATGACCACCACTAGAGTGTAACTATAAGTGTTGCAACCAACTGCAACTGCACGGGTCATCAAGGCGATTGCAAGTGTTGCAACCCTTAGTGCAACTATGGTAGCCCTCCACGTGTCTACAACTGACGGTGAATTTTGTTTTTATTATTCTTTGTTTCCATTTTTTAATCATGATATTTTAAAATCATAAATTGTTTAAATTTTTTTTGATTTTTTTAAATGTTTGTGAGCATTATGTTTTTTACTTCCTGCATTTGACAACATTTTAAAATACAGGGAAAATTTTATATCCATGAACAGTTTTGAAATAGAAAATCACATGGTTTATGATGAAATGGAACAATTGGAAATCTACATGGCTCCATTACTATACTTGCAGCAACTTTTTTGCCAAAGTATTATGGTGAAATGGAATAATTGGAAATCAACGAAATGTCATGGTTAATTAGTTTGTGGTGTCAATTGTTGCTTCGACATTTTTTTCTACAAGTTCTCACCTATCTTTCAGGTCTTTAAACAGCAACTAGTAGTTTTGTTTTTAGTCGTACAACTACTAGTATTAGTAGCTCAAGCATCTTACAAAATTTAATAGTCTTTCAACGGAATAAGAGAAGTTGCTAGGCTAAGTCCAAAATCTTGTCGACCTCTATCCCGCTAACAAAGGAGATGTGACGCATGGCAATAATGATGACGCGATAATCGAGGCATCGTTGCCCCACTTGCCCTGGCGGTTGCGTCATCACCGCGCAACGCGCGGAAATCAAAATTTTGAATCCCGTGAAATTCGGACCTGACAAAGTGACCCTCACGTCTCAAGATCTCGTCGGTCACTCGGACTAACTTTAGGTACTCAAATTCACTCGGACATGCTTCGCAACAGAATCGATCAAGGTGAATGACGAAGATTTCAGCCGAGAGGAAGTTCTATCAAATCCAGCAGTATGTTCAAGATCAGTATGGTGATACGTCTCCAACGTATCTATATTTTTTGATGGTTCCATGCTATTATCTTGTCAACTTTGGATGTTTTATATGCATGAATATGCTATTTTATATTTTTTTGGGACTAACCTATTAACTCAGTGCCAAGTGCCAGTTTCTGTTTTTTCGGTGTTTTTGGCCCATTTTCAGATGGAGTCCAAATGGAATGAAACTTTACGATGATTTTTTTTGGACCAAAAGAGACTCCCGAAGCTTTGGAAGAAGGCCAGATGGGCCACGAGGGAGTCACAAGCCCTGACGCTGCCACCACCCCCTAGGTGGTGGCGACCAGGCTTGTGACCTCCTCGTGGGCCCAACCGATGTAATTCCACCGCCATAAATTCCTATAAATTCAGAAACCTCCAGAAAGAAACCTAGATCGGGTGTTCCGCCGCCGCAAGCCTCTGTAGCCACCAAAAACCAATCTGGAGCCCGTTCTGGCACCCTGTCAGAGGGGGAGTCCATCTCCGGTGGCCATCTTCATCATCCCGGCGATCTCCATGATGAGGAGGGAGTAGTTCTCCCTCGGGGCTGAGCGTATGTACCAGTAGCTATGTGTTTGATCTCTCTCTCTCTCTCGTGTTCTTGAGATGTCTTGATCTCGATGTACCATGGGCTTTGCTACTATAGTTGGATCTTATGTTGTTCTTCCCCCTCTCCCTCTTGTAATGAATCGAGTTTCCCCTTTGGAGTTATCTTATCGGATTGAGTCTTTGAGAACACTTGATGTATGTCTTGCACGTGTCTATCTGATGTGATCAACTTGTGGGTTTGTGACAATTGGGAACCTATGCATATGGGTTGGCACACGTGGATTCATGTGAGTACTTGATGTATGTTTTGGTGATCAACTTGCGGGTTCGTGACATTGGGAACCTATGCACAGGGGTTGGCACACGTTTTGACTCTCTGGTAGAAACTTTGGGGCACTCTTTGAAGTTCTATGTGTTGGTTGAATAAATGATTCTGAAATTATGTGATGCATACCGTATAATCATGCCCACGGATACTTGAGGTGACAATGGAGTATCTAGGTGACATTAGGGTCTTGGTTGATATGTATCTTAAGGTGTTATTCTAGTACGAACTCTATGATGGATCGAACGGAAAGAATAGCTTCGTGTTATTTTACTACGGACTCTTGAATAGATCGATCAGAAAGAATAACTTTGTGGTGGTTTCGTACCCGACAATAATCTCTTCGTTTGTTCTCCGCTATTAGTGACTTTGGAGTGACTCTTTGTTGCATGTTGAGGGCTAGTTATATGATCCAATTATGTTATCATTGTTGAGAGAACTTCACTAGTGAAAGTATGAATCCTAGGCCTTGTTTCCACGCATTGCAATACCGTTCGTGCTCACTTTTACCATTTGTTACCTTGCTGTTTTTGTAATTTCAGATTACAAAAACCTATATCTACCATCCATATTGCACTTGTATCACCATCTCTTCGCCGAACTATTGCACCTATGCAGCTTACCATTGTATTAGGTGTGTTGGGGACACAAGAGACTCTTTGTTATTTGGTTGCAGGGTTGTTTGAGAGAGACCATCTTCATCCTACGCCTCCCGCGGATTGATAAACCTTAGGTCACCCACTTGAGGGAAAATTGCTACTGTCCTACAACCCTCTGCACTTGGAGGCCCAACAACGTCTACAAGGAGAAGGTTGCGTAGTAGACATCAAGCTCTTTTCTGGCGTCGTTGCCGGGGAGGTTAGCGCTTGAAGGTATATCTTTAGATCTTGCAATCGAATCTTTTTGTTTCTTGTTCTTTCGCTGAAAATTACAAAAAACAAGGAATGAGGATGCCTCATATGCTCCATCTTTTCAATGTCTTTCGTGAGCATGATGGGAAGGAAAATTGTGCTCAAGTGTTGAAAGAAGAATTACATAGAATGCTTGGCATAGAATATGTGAATGATGAGCATGATTGCAATCTTCTTAGCATGAATTCTTTGAATACCCATGATGCTAATGATATGCAAAGCCACAAGCTTGGGGATGCTATATTTTATAAAGATGATCTTTTTAGTTCTTCCACTTTGAATGATCAAAATCATTTTGATGAAAGCATACCCCCTATCTATGATGATTATTGTGAGGATAGTTATGCTTTAAAGAATAGGGATGATAAAACTTGTCATACTCTCGAGAACCCTTTTGCTAAACCTTGCTTTTTTTTATTATGGACACAATTTGTAGTGCTTAAGTCTTTTACGATACTCCCACTACTATTATTGAGAATAGATTTCCTTATGTGGAGAGTAGTAAAATTCCTATGCTTGTAGATCATGAAAATAAAGCCTTAGGTTTTGGTTATATTGTTGAATTCATTCATGATGCTACTGAAAATTACTATGAGAGAGGATCATATGATTCTACTTATTGCAATAGTATCAAGCTTCCTCTCCATATGTTGAATTTTTTTAAGCTATGCTTGTTTTGCCTTCCTATGCTAGTTGATTCTTGCTCCAATAAATTGTTTGATCACAAAATCCCTATGCATAGGAAGTGGGTTAGACTTAAATGTGCCAGCATTTGCTCCATGATGCTCTCGTTGTGTTTCAATCCTTACCTTTTATGTGAGCATCATTGAAATCAATGCCTAGCTAAGGGCGTTAAATGATAGCGCCTTGTTGGGAGGCAACCCAATGAATAAATTTTTCTTTGCTTTTTGCTTCCTAATTTGTTTTCTCCACAGCATCATAATTCTGTTATGATTGTGTCTTTTGTGTTTATTTTTGTGTTTGTGCCAAGCAAAACCGTTATGATTAGTCTTGGTGATGATTGTTTGATCATGCTGGAAAAAGACATAAACTTTCTGCTCACGAAAAGAATTGTCATTTTTATTCTGTAAGAGCTTTTGAGTTGATTATTTTTTATGTTGATTTCTATGCAATTTCTTCAGACTTTCGTAATTTTTCAGATTTGTTGAAGTACCAGAAGTATACGAAGTATACAGATTGCTACAGACTGGTCTGCTGTTAACAAATTCAGTTTTTGTTGAGTTGGTTGCTTATTTTGATGAAACTATGGATAGTATCGGAGGGTACTAGCCATGGAAAAGTGAAAATACAACAACCCAACACCAACATAAGTAGAATTTAAGTTTGCTACAGTACCTAAGGAAGCGGTGATTTGCTTTCTTATACTAATGATATCACGAGTTTCTGTTGAAGTTTCGTGTTGTGAAGTTTTCAAGTTTTGGGTGAAGTTCTTATGGACAAAGAGATAGATAGTGGCAAGAGCTCAAGCTTGGGGATGCCCAAGGCACCCCAAGTTGATTCAAGGATGCCATAAAAGCCTAAGCTTGGGGATGCCCCGGGAAGGCATCCCCTCTCTCGTCTTCGATCCATCGGTAACGTTACTTGGGGCTATATTTTTATTCACCACATGTTATGTGTTTTTGCTTGGAGCGTCTTGTATCGTAGGAGTCTTTTATTTTTGTTGTGTCACAATCATCCTTGTTGCACACCTAGAGAGAGACATGAACTCACCGTGATTTTGTTGAGCTTCACTTATATCCTTTGGTAGACAATTCAGCTCATATGTGCTTCACTTATATCTTTTAGAGCACAGCGGTGCGTGGCTTGGTAGTTGATCTATGCTTCGAAAGTAGTCTCAAAAGGGGTAGTTATCCAAAGGGATACGAAAACTTCCACCTTCATGTGCATTGAATAGTTAGAGAAGTTTGATTCATCTCAATTAGTTTTGAGTTGTGGTTTTGGTAATATTGAAGTCATGCTAGTAAGGTGTTGTGGATCTAGAAATACTTGTGTTGAAGTTAGTGATTCCCGTAGCATTCACGTATGGTGAACCGCTATGTGATGAAATATGATCATGATTAGTATATTGATTGTCATCCTTTGCGTGGCGGTCGGGATCGCGTGATGGTTTATACCTACCAACCCTTCCCCTAGGAGTATGCGTTGAATGCTTTGTTTCGATTACTAATAAAACTTTTGCAACAAGTATATGAGTTCTTCATGACTAATTTTGAGTCCATGGTTTAGATGCACTTTCACCTTCCACCATCACTATCTTCTTAGTGTCGTGCAACTTTCGCCGGTGCACAAAACCTACCATTAGCCTCCCTCAAAACAGCCACCATACCTACCTACTATGGCTTTTTCAAAGTCATTCCGAGATATATTGCCATGCAACTACCACCATGACATGTGCCACCACATCTATATTGCCATTGCATGATCGTAAGATAGCTAGCATGATGTTTCCATTGATGTCTATGCCATGCTAGATCATTGCCACGGTACACTACCGAAGGCATTCCATATAGAGTCATAGTTGCTCTAAGTTTTGAGTTGAAAGTGTGATGATCATCATTGATGGAGCATTGTCCCATGTGAGGAAATAAAATAGGCCACAGAATCCCACCAAAATAAAAAAATATGAAAAAAAGAGAGGCCAAAGAGCCCACTAAAAATGAGAGAAAAAGAGAGAAGGGACAATGCTACCACTTTTTCCACACTTGTGCATATTAAGCACCATGATCTTCATGATTGAGAGTCTCTCGTTTTGTCACCATCATATAGCTAGTGGGAAAATTTTCATTATATGACTTGGCTTGTATATTCCAATGATAGGCTTCCTCAAAATTGCCTTAGGTCTTCGTGAGCAAGCAAGTTGGATGCACACCCACTAGTTTTCTTTAAGAGCTTTCACATACTTTTAGCTCTAGTGCATCATTTGTATGGCAATCCCTACTCATTCACATTGATATCTATTGATGAGCATCTCCACAGCTCATTAATATGCCTAGTTAATGTGACTATCTTCTCCTTTTTGTCTTGCAACCTCCACCACATTCCACATCATTTATAGTGCTAAAACCATGGCTCACGCTCATGTATTGCGTAAGAGTTGGAAAATTTTGAGAAAGTAAAGGTGTGAAAACAATTACTTGGCCAATACCGGGGTTGTGCATGATTTAAATTTGTTGTGCAAGGATGATAGAGCATATCCAGACTATATGATTTTGTAGGGATAACTTTCTTTTTGGCCTTGTTATTTTGAAAGTTCATGATTACCTTGCTAGTTTGCTTGAAGTATTATTGTCTCCACGTCAATAGCAAACTTTTGTTTTGAATCTAATGGATCTAAACATTCACGTCACATAAGAGGAGTTACAAAGAACATATATGCTAGGTAGCATGAAAGCACCAAAAATTCATTCTTTATCACTTCCCTACTCGAGGACGAGCAGGAGTTAAGCTTGGGGATGCTTGATACGTTTCCAACGTATCTATAATTTTTGATGGTTCCATGCTATTATCTTGTCAACTTTGGATGTTTTATATGCATGAATATGCTATTTTATATCTTTTTTGGGACTAACCTATTAACTCAGTGCCAAATGCCAGTTTCTGTTTTTCCCATGTTTTTGGCCCATTTTCAAACGGAGTCCAAATGGAATGAAACTTTACGATGATTTTTTTGGACCAAAAGAGACCCCCGAAGCTTTGAAAGAAGGCCAGATGGGCCACGAGGGAGTCACAAGCCCTGACGCCACTACCACCCCCCTAGGTGGTGGCGACCAGGCTTGTGACCTCCTCGTGGGCCCAACCGACGTAATTCCACCGCCATAAATTCCTATAAATTCATAAACCTCCAGAAAGAAACCTAGATCGGGATTTCCGCCGCCGCAAGCCTCTGTAGCCACCAAAAACCAATCTGAAGCCCGTTCCGGCACCCTGCCGGAGGGGGAGTCCATCTCCGTTGGCCATCTTCATCATCTCGGCGATCTCCATGACGAGGAGGGTATGTACCAGTAGCTATGTGTTTGATCTCTCTCTCTCGTGTTCTTGAGATGTCTTGATCTCAATGTACCATGGGCTTTGCTACTATAGTTGGATCTTATGATGTTCTTCCCCCTCTCCCTCTTGTAATGAATTGAGTTTCCCCTTTGGAGTTATCTTATCGGATTGAGTCTTTGAGAACACTTGATGTATGTCTTGCACGTGTCTATCTGCTGTGATCAACTTGCGGGTTTGTGACAATTGGGAACCTATGCATATGGGTTGGCACACGTGGATTCATGTGAGTACTTGATGTATGTTTTGGTGATCAACTTGCGGGTTCGTGACATTGGGAACCTATGCACAGGGGTTGGCACACGTTTTGACTCTCTGGTAGAAACTTTGGGGCACTCTTTGAAGTTCTATGTGTTGGTTGAATAGATGATTCTGAGATTATGTGATGCATATCATATAATCATGCCCACGGATACTTGAGGTGACAATGGAGTATCTGGGTGACATTAGGGTCTTGGTTGATATGTATCTTAAGGTGTTATTCTAGTACGAACTCTATGATGGATCGAACTGAAAGAATAGCTTCGTGTTATTTTACTACGGACTTTTGAATAGATCGATCAGAAAGAATAACTTTGTGGTGGTTTCGTACCCGACAATAATCTCTTCGTTTGTTCTCCGCTATTAGTGACTTTGGAGTGACTCTTTGTTGCATGTTGAGGGCTAGTTATATGATCCAATTATGTTATCATTGTTGAGAGAACTTCACTAGTGAAAGTATGAACCCTAGGCCTTGTTTCCACGCATTATAATACCGTTCGTGCTCACTTTTACCATTTGTTACCTTGCTGTTTTTGTAATTTCAGATTACAAAAACCTATATCTACCATCCATATTGCACTTGTATCACCATCTCTTCGCCGAACTAGTGCACCTATACAACTTACCATTGTATTAGGTGTGTTAGGGACACAAGAGACTCTTTGTTATTTGGTTGCAGGGTTGCTTGAGAGAGACCATCTTCATCCTACGCCTCCTGCGGATTGATAAACCTTAGGTCACCCACTTGAGGGAAAATTGCTACTCTCCTACAACCCTCTGCACTTGGAGGCCCAACAACGTCTACAAGGAGAAGGTTGCGTAGTAGACATCATATGGCTCAACAGAATCCGCATCGACCCCTTCTTCACTCAAACCCCGATCCATTCAGGGGCTAATGATGGGGATATGTACCTAGGGTAGGGTCACAAGCGTGACGTAAGTGTGCTACCTAAGGGTACATCATTATTAGCGGGAAGGGCACAAAGAAGATTCCGACTGGATGACCATGGCATCTAAAAGTCGCTCGGTAGGAAGTCACTCGGAAGATATTCCTCTTCACTCGACAACCAACTTTCACTCGGAAGACACCATTCGACACAGAGGACCACAAGCCACCTCCAGGGAGGCCAACAGGCAGGCGTTCAACTTATGTCCATTAATAGCATTAATTACACACATACATTATCAGTAACGTACACCTTTAAACCTTATTGATCGAACCCTTAGATGCCGAGGCCATGATGAGGGGTAGCGCACTCTATATAAGCCACCCCTCCCCTCTGGCACAAGGGTTCGCATCCCCTGTAACACACACTCCATAACGCAAGAGCTCCCGAGCATTGAGACGTAGGGCTATTACCTCTATGAGAGGGGCCTGAACTCATACATCTTGCGTAAAAGCTTGTCGTAGCTAGGACTCTGCCCTCTCCATTCGTACCCTACTCCTCTATTGTCAGGTTCATTCCCACGACAACCGGCGACAAGATCCGTCAAAGGGGATTGCACGTGCGCGACCTCCACGTTGACGAGGGGCGGCTCGGAGGCTTCCACGACGACAAAGAATGGCAGGGAAGATGGACAGGAGCGCGCGGTGAAGGGGCAATGGCTGCCGAGGAGGGAGAGAGCGGGAACGGCCACGCGGAAATTTCCCTCGTGCCAAATCTCGCTGCGGAAAGTCATGTTAAAGATGCTCATAAATATGTACTTTCATGTGATGAATGTCAAAGAACCGGTGAAGAAAGTCATGATGACACTGGTGAAGAAAGTCATGATGGCTGCGATCAGAAACTTGTAATGGTGTCGAGGAGTTTTGGTTGCGTTGAAGAATGGCGACACATTTTTCTTCATGTGTGTCGGGTGTTGAGGACTTGGCCTTGGGAGGAGGGGTGACAACACAGGTGAACAACATTTTTGGGGGTGCTTCTCAAGTACCAAGACGCAATATTCAGGGTGAAAGCCCAAGGTCTGACCTTCATGGGTTGTATCTGGCAATGGTCTTGCGAAGGTATTGTTTTTGGATCGAACTTTTTTGAGTGTGGAAACTCAAGATCTTTGATCGGAAGATGACAATGCTTGTGCATTGTTTTCTTCTTGGAGGTGTCGCTTTTAAAAAACCTTCTCTCTAGTTTAGGTGTTCTCTTTGGTGGTGGTTAGGGTGTTGCTATTGCGAATGTTTCATCACTGCAACAAGACCTTTGTTTTTATGTTTCTCACTTTTTATTTTGCTGGCTGTGTGAATCATTGATGTCTTTCGATATCTTGTTGGTGCAGCGGCTGGGTATAATTGGTATCTTCACAATATTAATATATTATTTTATCGAAAAAGAAATCCCCGAGCCCTGAGAGAAATCGTGTTGCCACACAAGGTTGCGTCCACGCCCACCGATCAGGACCACGGGAGTTGACACACCCTGCATCAGAACCGCGGGAGTTACCGCGTCCGTGGAAGCCCGTGTTGGCCCCGTGGAAGCCGCCGCCACCACCATAATCCTCGTCGCCCCTGTTGATTTTCTAATTAATACACCCAAATTTTTATATTCATGGAGACATGTTTGACTAAATTTTACACTTGACATTTATCAACATGATAATATTCAGAG
This sequence comes from Hordeum vulgare subsp. vulgare, assembly GCF_904849725.1. Taxonomy (NCBI): domain Eukaryota; kingdom Viridiplantae; phylum Streptophyta; class Magnoliopsida; order Poales; family Poaceae; genus Hordeum; species Hordeum vulgare. The sequence goes on along the minus strand of NC_058522.1, from coordinate 547,092,664 downwards.
TATAGAATACTAATCAGGAGAGTTGGTTTTAAAAAAAAACCCTTACGATAGCGTGGTGGACGTGTTGTTTTATTGTTGGCTAATGAGACACATCACAATCACGTGACCATCCCCATCCGACCCTCCCACAGTCCCACTCCATTATATCTGGCCATGGATAGTCTGACCCGTCGGTCTGGCCCGACCCGACCTTGCCCATGAGCGGGGCTCGGGCCTAAATTTTGAACCAAAGAGTATGTCGGACCGAGTCTTTGTTTTTTTTGCGTTTTAGAGAAGAGGCCTGGTCCGAGGCCCGAAGCCCGACATGATTTAACAGTGATAGATCGGGCATGGGCCTAAAATCTAGGCCCAACGACCGGGACAGGCCAGGCTTAGACCTAGATTTTTTAGGTCGGGCTTGATCTGGCCTGTCCCATTTTTTTTACATCGGACCTAGGTTTCTTACAACATATTATATACCAGACCATTTTTTATATACCTGAAGACACGTTAGACTAATTTTTACACTTGGCATTTATCGACATGATAATATTCTGAGTATAGAGAATACTAATCAGGAGAGTTACTTTGAAAAAAAACTTTCGGTAGCGTGGTGGACTTGTTGTTTTATTGTTGGCTGATGAGACACGTGACAATCATGTGACCACCCCGTCCCATCCATCGAGTGTCTCGCTCCAAATCCCGAGTCCCCACATTTCCCCACCGGAGCGCAAAATTCCACCGGCCACCATGCCGCCACAGACGCCGCCGGCGCCGGAGCTGTGCATGGACCTCGTCGAGCAGATCCTCATCCGCCTCCCTCCAGACGACCCCGAGTGCCTCTTTCGCGCCTCGCTCGTCTGCAGACTGTGGCGCGACATCCTCACCAGCGCCGGCTTTGCCCGCCGCTACCGCGAGTTCCATCGGACCCCGCCCCTGCTCGGCTTCTTCGAGAATCACGACACCGTCATGCCGTGGTTCGCGCCCTCGTCCCCCGCCGCTTCCCCCTTCCCCCCGCTCTTCCCCGACCGCCACGACCTGGCAACTAATATGTGTAAGAAATTCTGCCATATGTCAACTTGAGACTCTTGTCCTCTAAGTGCTAAGGAGCAGGATACTAGCTTTCGTTCTCTTTTTGCATGTGATCAGGCACGCGAGATCTAGATGCATATGAGAAAAGTTTGGCAGTTGCCTTCTGAGAAGTTGGTGCAATATACTGGGCAGGATTGGTTGTTGAATTTGCTAGCCAATTGTGATTCTTCAATGAGGGAATGTGTGATCATGTTTCTGTGGCGTATTTGGTCACTTCGGTCTGATTTGGTGCATGTTAAGGATGTGCCTTCGGTGGAAGCTACTGTAATATACCTGCAAAGTTATATGCAATCTTTACCCCTATCCTGGAGATATTCAACGGAAGAGATTATTAAAGGGAAAATTCCTATTGTGCTGGAAGCACCGGTGGTGTCCCCAAAGATTGTTGTGAACCAAAATTAGCCTAGACCACCGTCAGATCGTCTTGCCTTGTCAGTTGATGGTGCCTATGATTCGTCTGATGGGTCAGCGGCGATTGGGATGATTCTGAGACGGAATGACGAAAGTGTTATCTTTGCATCATACCGTTGCATATTTAATTGTAATGATGCTCTGGAAGCCGAGCTACATGCGATAATGCAAGGAATGGCTCTCGCTATTCAGCATTCTGAGATGCCTATCATTCTTCAATCCGACTCCTCGGTGGCCCTTCATTTCATGTTGGGCAACAACTTGTCTCGGTCCGCATATGGTCACATTGTTGCAGAGATTCGTCTTCTTTTGGGTGATAGAGAGTTTACTCCTTGCAAGATTAGTTGTGTTTAGAATAGGGTTGCAGATCGTTTGACCCTGTATAGTCGTACGGAGGATATCATTGCTGTATGGTTAAGTCGAGGTCCACCATGTATTAAGGAGCTCTTGCCTCTGTGAATTTGGAATAAAACTCTATTGTGTGCTGAAAAAAAAAAAGAGTTGCTCTTATCTACGCGTTTTTGAATCGTGATGAATCGATGGTATCCTAGAAACTTCTCTTCGGATATGCAACCTAGTTCAACAGCCTTCCTGGCCCCCACCTGACATAACCCCGCCCACCCAACGGGCGAAGCTGATCGAACCAAGCGTCCAAGCCCAAGCCCAACCGTCCTTCCATTCCCCATCCCCAGTCCCCACATCGTCCTCCACATTTCCCCACCGCCGGAGCGCAAAAACCCACCGGCTCGGCCGCCATGCCGCCGGCGCCGGAGCTAAGCATGGACCTCGTCGAGCAGTTCCTCATCCGCCTCCCTCCGGACGACCCCGGGTGCCTCTTCCGCGCCTCGCTCGTCTGCAGACTGTGGCGCGGCCTCCTCACCAGCGCCGACTTCGCCCGCCGCTACCGCGAGTTCCATCGGACCCCGCCCCTGCTCGGCTTCTTCGAGAATCACGACACCGTCAAGCCGTGGTTCGCGCCCTCGTCCCCCGCCGCCTCCCCCTTCCCCCCGCTCTTCCCCGACCGCCGCGACCTCTACGTGCTCGACTCCCGCCACGCCCTCGTCCTCCTGAGAAACCCTATTCGAACCGATGACAATGACCACGCCGTCAGCCTCATCGTCTGGGACCCAGTAGGCCGCCGCCAGTGGGAGTTCCCGCCTCCGGATTTCGCCAGTACCGTGATCTACGACGTGGGGGTGGTGGTCTGCGCCGCCGACCACTGCGACCACCTCGGCTGCCATGGCAGCTCCTTCCTCGTGGGCTACGTGGGCACCGACTACTCGAGCGCCTACGCCTCCGTCTTCTCTTTGGAGACGAGTAGCTGGAGCCCCACCGTCTCTTGTCCTCACCCTGGTATCGAGATCTGGAGATGCCAGCCCAAGCCCCTTGTGGGGAATGCAGCGTACTCCATCTGCGTGTCCGAAGACGAGGAGTATGGCGTGTCTCAGTTAGTTCTGCGGTTCGACCTGTTCAGCCGGGAACTATCAAAGTTTGACGGTCCAACCATCCATCGCCACTCCCACTATGTTCTCATGAAAACAGAGGAAGGCGTGCTGGGATGCGCGGCTATGCAGGGATCTCGTTCTCGGCTTCACCTGTGGTCTACGGAGACTGGTCCCGACGGAGCAGTGGCATGGATGCAACCCAGGGTCGTCCACCTCAACTCCTCCTTCTTCGGTGTGGTTTGCTTTGAGGATAGAGCTGGTGCCTTCTATCTGACGACAGACGATGGTGTCACCACGGTTGATCTGAAGTCAGGCCGAGTCAAGAAGACATCCATCGACAATTCCAGTACCATTCCCTACATAAGCTTCTACACTCCAGGTGATAGCATTGTTTCCATCTTCAAATCTGTTTAAGATTCTATATATTACCTCTGCTGCAATTTGTTGATCATTTAGTACGAATGTACTGCATTATTGTAAGTGATGTGAAGGTGTGGGTGATGGTGCATTTTCTCAAGAAAGAGTTGTGATGTTGGAGATAGTAATCCAGCATACACTTTTCTTTTCAGATCAAGCTGTGCAGAATGTTGAGGTGGCCCAGGGAGGCAGATGGAAGCAAGTGGGCGACAAGGAGAAGGAGGCTGATGAGAAAGAGGAGCAGGAGGAAGAGAAAGCCTTGAAGGAGCTTTTCACCAAGGGGTCCAAAGCCCTTAAGGATGAGGACTTCATCAGCGCTGTAGACTGCAGACGCACGATCCTTGAGATCAGGTTAGGATTCTTCCTTTCTACCCGGCTCCTGCCACTCTTACTCCAAAGCTTAGCTGAAGCGTGCGTACATATGGATTGTTGGATACAATGTACCAATTAGTTGTTTCTCTTATGGATTCATATTGGTGTTTTCTATATGATTAGTTGCTTCGCAATATTCACTTATGTATTTTTGGAGATGAGTTTGGTTGGGGTTAGAATGTTAGACAATATCAGGTCAGGGTGGTTATGTAACAGTACTCGGGAACTGACTTGGCCTTCTAATGTTATGATGTGTGAATCGTGATTAGCATGAAACTGGAGCATCTCTCGATCTTGATGTAAATATTTCATCACAGTGCAGCTTATTGTACGCTACTTGACACTTGCACTCCCATGATCTGTACATGCACTAAGCTACTGTACTTACAAAATGCAATCAACATTGAACATAGTTAGTACCTTCTCCATGGGATATTGTGTCGGACATCTGATTCCCATGCTCTACCTCGTATTATATTACCTGTAGTACCTTCTTACACCTTTGTTATCACACAGGGTGGCACGTCATGGTAAAATTTCTCCAAAGTGTTGCAGTGCATATTTCAACTATGGATGGGCTTTGCTACGGAAAATTCTATCAAATCGTGATTCGGTGAACAGTACAACCACTCAACGTAATACTGGAAGGAAAATATCAGAGGGTATGTCACATTTCCCATTTAGTCTTATACACTGGAAACATTGTTATTCTATACATGTAGTAGATAACGCTACTGATTATGAATTACGACCTTGTCTCTTTATCAGTTCATACCTGCTGACAAACTGCATTTCTTCCTGTCATGCTAAATGCTGAGATAATAATTGGTTATAGCAAAACTTAAATGGAAAGATGATTCTGATTTTTCCAGTAAAATATTTTTGATCAGATTTGGATCTGGCCTGGAAAATGCTGCATGTTGCAAGGGCAATATCCGCGAAGATTCCTGCCAGCACTATTGAGAAATACAAAATCTATGCTGTTCTTGCTAAAGTCTCTGTGGAAAGAGGTAGCCTCAGTCATCTTAGTTACACCTGCATTTAATTTCTCAATTATCTCGATGCTTATGGCCTCACATTTTATTTGCAGAAGACACAGACTACTCACTCGTTGCGTGCTTCAAAGCTTTGGCCAACTTGGAACATTTGCTTGAGCCCGATCATCGTCGTGTTATCAATCTGTATCCTTCTTTTGGCAGTAACAGTATAAATTGTCTGTCATATAGTAAAGCATCATAACTGTAACCCAATTGCTACAGTACTTGAATCCTCCTGCTTGTGTCTCTGGGGTGTTAGGGGTAGATCTTAGTTAGTTAACTTGAACGTTAGGTGGCTAAAGCCTGAGGGACTCCTTTTCATTCATCATCCATCTATGCTTTTCATTTACTTTGCTCACTGAAATCCTGCACGGGTATCTCTATTTACCTGAAGACACATATATAGAAGTGTATATGTGGTGACTGGGTATCATCAGCTTGGACCACCAAAGAATAATTCAGTTTGATAATGCTTTTTGGCACTAAAGGCTTTGTTGTTGTTGTTGTTGTTGTTTTTGATAATGCTGGTATGTTGCAGATTTTGGTTGTTCTTCCTTTTTTAGTTTCCTTAATTCAACCCAAGAAACTTGCACATACGATTTGCCTTCGAGTTGCAATCCAAAATTGGAGATTCAAAGGCTATCTTATTGTGCATGTCACGTGTAGAGAACCTGAAAAGGGCCCGTCAAGCTTTGTTGGCTGATAAAGGCAACGATATATCTGCTACTGAAGTTGGCTCAGAAAATACCTTTCCACCCAAGCTTATAGAGTTTTTTACTAACAAAATACTAAGTGCATTGGAGGAGAAGGTAAATAAGTTAGATTTCGTTTGTATTTACCTGCTTGGTTTCTTGTCATGAACCGAGTACAGTAGTACTGTATGAAGAACTCATTCGAACAATGACATCTTTGAAAAATGAAATCAGCTCGAAGACCCTGGAGCAAGCAATACCAGAGTCTCAGAGGCAAGTGCTGGAGCTGACCATGAGGCTGCAGGCCGGATCGTCAAACGAGCTAAGCTCAAGCAAACCTCTGTAGAAGACGATAGCAGCGACAGCTCAGATGGCGACACCGAGGGCTATGACGACAGCAACGGCTCAGATGGCGACAGCGACGGCTCAGATGGCGACAGCGACGGCTCTGCTCCAGAGTAGAGTACTGTTCGGTTTACCCCTATTTGTTAGCAGCTTATTCCTGGAGCCTTTTAGCTTGCAATATGATCCCCTTTTAGTTGGACGCAAACAGCCACGTGTCCCTTTTTGTTCTCCTTAATGCAGACTATGCTCTTCATGTCGGCATGTATGACCGGTTTCAGGAATCAAATTCTATTTAGCTGAAGTCAAGTCCAACATTCCTGACATTGATCTACTGCTTGTCTGTCTGCGTGTGACACTAGCACCTTCCTGGAAAAGGCTATTTTTTAAAAAATATTGCATTTTTTATTCTTTTTGAAAAATATTGTGGAAATTTCAAAATTTTCAAAAATATTGTAGCTTAGGCGTGGCCGATTGGGACTAATAAGCCTAGCCAAGGCCAATAAGTCCCAATCGGCCTTGGCTAGGCCAGTCAGCCTTGCGTTTGGGGGACTTTGGGGGACTAATCGGCCTTGGCTAGGTCAATTAGTTCCTATCGGCCTAGCCAAGACCAATAAGTCCCTAGCCTTACCTTAGGCCAATAAGGATTAATTGGTGTTGGCTAAGCTAATAGGTGCATGGGATTTTTTTTTTCATCTAAGCTATTTTTCAGGCTTCATTTTCCGCTCATATTCTTCCAAACTTTTCCACCATTTCGTTCCCGTCAATATTTTCACGTCTCCATTCCCGTCAATTTTTTTCCCATCACCTTTTAGCTAAGGCCTTACCTTAGGCCGATAGGAACTAATTGGCCTAGCCAAGGCCGATTAGTCCCCCAAATGCAAGGCTGACAGGCCTGTTGGCCTAGCCAAGGCCGATTGAGACTTATTGATCTTGGCTAGGCCGATTATATCTTTGATTTTTTTGAAATTTCCGCAATATTTTTCAAAAAGAATAAAAAAATGCAATATTAAAAAAAATTAGCCTGGAAAAGCCCGTTGAAACCTGGTACTAGCACATTCCTTGGAAATTTTAGATGAGTATTTTTCTCAGATTAGACTTTGCAAGCCTTATAATCTAACAACGGATTTACCAATTTAGATGAGGCAGTTGGTTTTGCTGCTGCTGGTAGTATGTCCACTCATACACCCTGCTATTCCCCTCCTATAAAACCTGTAACAAAAAGTTCTCTCGATAACAGAATTCCTTCTTGAGATCTGATGTTTTTCAAGTATTTATTTACAGTCGACAGCCATCTCACTGTGAGATCTTGATTAATCTGAACTTGTGTGTCCGTGGTTCTTTTCTGATCGTGTTATCATCGAATTGCCGTTGTCAGCTAAGACACAGTAATCTAGTTATGGCCTGCTAATGATACCAGGGAAATTTATAAATTCATCAATTTAAGGTCGATTTTGAAAAGGCATATGACAAGGTCAAATGGTCTTTCCTGCAACAAACTTTACGTATGAAAGGGTTTGGCGAAATTTGGCGCAAACATGTAGATTGTTTTATAAAAAAAGGTAGTGTCGGTATTAAAGTAAATGATGACGTGGGTCATTTCTTTCAGACACTTAAGGGACTTAGGCAAGGAGATCCCATGTCACCTATTTTATTTAACATTGTTGCGGATATGTTGGCGCTAATGATCAGGAGGGCAAATGACAAAGAATTAGTAGGGGGACTAGTACCTCACTTAGTTGATGGGGGTGTCTCGATCTTACAATATGCGGACGACACGATTCTTTTCATGGAACATGATCTCAAAAAAGCCAGAAATTTGAAACTCATATTATGTTTATTTGAACAGCTATCTGGGTTGAAGATTAATTTTCATAAAAGTGAGCTTTTCTGCTTTGGGGATGCACAAGCTGAACAACTCACATATTGTCAACTTTTTGGGTGTGAGGGTGGTACGTTACCGTTCACTTACTTAGGAATCCCCATTCATCACCGCAAGTTGACGATTAAGGAGTGGAGATGTATAGAGGATCGTTTTGAGAAAAAACTAAGCTGCTGGAAGGGCAAGCTATTATCCTACGGAGGACGATTGGTTCTTGTCAACTCGGTGTTGACAAGTATGCCAATGTTTCTTCTATCCTTTTTCCAAGTGCCTGTTGGGGTGCGGAAAAGGTTGGATTTCTATAGATCTCGATTCTTCTGGCAAAGCGATGAGGTCAAAACTAAGTATAGACTGGCTAGATGGGACATTATTTGTAGACCCAAGGATCAGGGAGGTTTGGGGATTGAAAATCTAGAGGTTAAGAACAAATGTTTGCTTAGCAAGTGGCTATTCAGACTGTCTGTCGAATCTCAAGGTATGTGGGTACAAATTCTAAAAAACAAGTATCTACAGCATAAGTCCTTAGCCCAGGTCAATGTGCGACCGGGCGATTCACCCTTTTGGAAAGGTCTCATGAGGACAAAGGCTGCTTTCTTTAACAGGACTAGATTCATCATTGGTAATGGTGAAAATACTAGATTCTGGGAAGATACTTGGTTAGGAGCGCAACCTTTGGCTCTCCAGTATCCGCTTCTTTATAATATTGCACAGCGAAAACAAACAACCGTTGCGGCAGTGTTACGACAGACTCCCCTAAACATTCAATTTCGTAGAGCCTTGATCGGTAATAGATGGGTTAGATGGTTACATCTCGTCAGAAGGCTAATGGATATTTCCCTGTCGGATTATCCTGACAGTATCCGTTGGAGGTTGACCACCAATGGTACTTTCTCAGTGAAATCGATGTATGACCATATTATTGATACATCACCTATTTCAAAATCCATGAATATATGGAAGGTCAAGGTTCCCCTTAAGATAAAAATATTTATGTGGTTTGTTCACAAAGGAGTTGTTTTAACTAAGGATAACTTGGCTAAAAGACAATGGAAGGGAAATAAAAGATGTAGCTTCTGTCAGACACATGAGATGATTAAACACCTCTTTCTGGACTGCCCGATGGCTAAATTATTATGGCGTTCAATCCAAATTACTTTTAATATTACACCGCCTACTAGCATTCACATGTTATTTGGGACGTGGCTGGATGGGGTTAATGTACTTTACGCCAAACTAATTCGAGTTGGAACGTGTGCTATTCTGTGGGCTATATGGAACTGCAGAAATGATCTGGTTTTTAACAGAATGAATTATATTAACTTTTTGCAGATTATCTTCAGGGCTACCGCCTTGATCCGCATGTGGTCCTTACTCACCCCTGCGGCAACCAGGGAGCCCTTGGTTACTGGGTGTGTCCGATGGGAGATGGTAGCTCAGGTTATCTTCAACCGATATGGATGGCGGCATGCTAATAGGATTCGACCATAGTACTTGTTTGCTGATGGATATCGTCGGTAGAGGCGTTGATCGCCGTGTAACTCATTTTCTTGTTTTCTTCTTTCTTTATCTTCTTGGACTGCTTTGTATTTCACTCAGACTACCTCTTTTTTATTAATAATATGGCTGCATGCATCACTCGATGCAGAGGCCGGGGCGATGCCTCCTTTTCGAAAAAAAAATCAATTTATCTGTTGGTGGATCTGATTCTCTCAATTGCGTCATTGTCCATTTACCAGTTTATAGTTGAGAAAAAAATTGCTTTTCTGGTTCAGATTAGCTTCAGCCTTTTGAGGTCCAACTAAAAAAAAGCCTGAGTTGACATTGCGTGTCACTACACTAGATGGCCTGCATACTGAAACTGCAGTAGTTCTGTTAGATTGTGAGAGTGATATCTGGAAGGATTTAACAAATACTCCCTTAGTCCCAAAATAAGCATCTTAACTTTGTACTAACTTTAATGTTTTCTTCGTCCCATAATATAAGAGTGCCATGTGAGAGAGTACGCGAGTCACACGCCCTACTTCTTCATTTTTCACGATTTCGCGGAACTAGGGGGAGGCAGGGGGAGGTATATCGCCGACACGGCGGCGTCCTCTATATGGACGAGCGGGGGAAGGGGAAGGATGGGGACTGCGGGGATGCTGGCAGATGAGTAAGGAAGGCAGGGAATCGATGCCCCGGCGAATCCCGTGCACAAAATACCAACCAAAATTGATTTTCGATTTTGATAACAAACAGTAAGAAATAGAGTGGAATTTTCTCGCGCGATTTTTTGGATAGTGCATTGCAAGCAAGCAATCGATTATCCCATGTCAGGTGCTTGTACGCTGTAGGTTTGTTTTTCCACCAATAGGTAGGCACTAGGCAATGCCAGTTTACATTCGGCATTTTTTTGCAAATTCTGCGTGCAAATCTATAGCATTTGGTTTCCTCCAGAAGCAGGCAAGTTTTCTCTATCGCGGTTGATGTAAGTCAGTGAGTGGGCTGTTCAGTGGACATCCAAGCACGTTTAGCTGTCATGTCACCTAGCGAACACATTGTTCATGAGTTCGCTTCATTTTTGTATTATTTTGTTTTCCCTTCCGTCTTCTGTTTTTCACCGGTTTTATTATGTTTTTCTCTTCTTTCCTTTTTATTTCAGTTTATTAAATGTTTGAACACATGTGTTCTTTTTTTGTACGCATTACGCATTTTTCGTATACATTGAAAAAACATGCTCGTTTAATAATTTTATAATACAAGATTAACAACTTTTTGAAAATATATTTTGTCATATGTACCTTTTTTGATACACATTGTACATTTAGCGTATACATTTAAAGATTTCTTTATACATGTTAAAATTTTAAACAGATGATTAACCTTTTTTCATATACTTTTTTATTTATTTTCCTGAATACGTGGATATTTTTTGCTAATGCACGTTCTTTGTTTCTTGAATTATAAGAATCTTTCTTTAAACTATACGATTTTTTAACATTGTATATAGCGTTTTTTCTAATGGCACGAGTTTTTTTAAAATTTATTGTATATTTTTTGAATCATAAGAAACAATTTTTTAGTTGAGAAAACCTTTCTTAATATTGTACAAACTTTTTTGAAAATGCAACACACAATCTATCGACACATCTTTTTTTTAGATCACACAAACATTATTTTGAACGTTATCGACAGTTAAAAAGGGTAAACTAACTTTTTTATACTACGTTAACATTTTCATTTTTTAAAATATTAAAGTAATTTTATGTCTTTAGAATATATTACCTCCGTTTCGAAAAGCTTGGCTTAGATTTTATCTAAATATAAATACAAATGTATCTATACATCTGCATCTAGATAAATCTAAAAAAAACTTTTGAAACGGAGCAAGTATGTATCTCAAATATTTTAGAATATTTCTTTTGAAATATGAACTGAGAGAGTTAGTACCGTGCATGGATTCCAGGGCCTTTTCCAAAGACAAAGAGACACCAACAGTTCTCCAAGACAACGTTATGGTGGATGGTTGGAGAGACAGTTGTATCCTAATTCAACAGGGTTCAAGTCATGTTGTTTGTATTATTTTCGAATTTATTTTAAATTTTTTGATGAAACGCATTTAATGGAAGGAGACGTTTCCGTCGACCACGAGACGCATACGATGACTTCGTAAATTTCAAGATAATATATCGGCTCAGTCTTTAAAAAATGCTCATAAAGATAGAATGTGCATGTATGAGTCATATTGGCGAGTGTATAAACGTTTATATGAACACTTACTTATGTACTGCGTTAAAAAAAAACGGATTCCTTCACCAACTCCCCGAGTTATTTCCCTCTCGAAGAGAGGCCCCGTACGGCACGGACCACGGTACGTATCTGAAGCGGAGTTGTAGTCCCGATCCATCTCTTGCTCCCTTTTTCCGCCGTCATATGTACTTTGCCCCTGAGACACCCGTCGGTTCCGATTGCAAAACCTCCCCAAAACCATCTAGGTCTTCCAAATCTCGCATCTCTCCAATCCAATCCCAATCCAATGACTCAAGCCCCAGGAGATCCCTTCGCGTCGGGCTTCCCACACGCCGACGCCGCGCAATCGAAGCCAATTCCGACGTATCCTCAACGCGTCAAGAAACATCTCTTGCCGATGAAGAAGAGGGCGACGACCACGAGCGACGGTAGCGACCGCAGCAGCGCCGACGATTCGTTCGTCGTACCACCGAAGAAGAGGCGGGCGGTGGATACCGGGGGCGAGGGCACCCCGGCTCAGAGGCGGCCTAGGCGAGTGGCGGCGTGCAACGCTGCGCACGTGAGCATGGAGGAAGAGGAAGCCGGGACGTCGGCGGCCGGGGCGGCGGGAGCGAAGAAGAAGAACAAGAACAGGAAGAGGAAGAGGGAAAGCGGTAGAAAGAACGGACCGCGGCCGGCACGGAAGGCCTTCCCGCTGGTCAACAGGCCGCTGCACCTCAGCGAGGAGCAGCAGCAGCACCTCAGGGCGCTCGGAGCCACGGCCCCGCAGTTCGTCATCATGAAGACCCTCCACGGGAGCGACGTGCACCGCAACCAGAGCCGGCTCCTGTTCTCGTGCAAGCGCAAATTCATCCAAGCCCACCCCATCACCGGGCTCTTGGCCGAGGAGGATGCCTACTTCGTGCATGAACGGTTCAAAGGGCTGAGCGTGAGCGCCTTTGACGGCCACAACAACGAGTTCAGCTTCGATCTCAAGTACCTCGACTCCAATGGCGGGTACCGCTTCAAAGGCAGCGGCTGGAACGAGTTCGTGGCCACCAACAACCTGGTTCAACTGGTAAAGAAGGAGCGTCTTCATTTTGTCGTCGAGCTGTGGGCGTTTCGTTCGCCGATGTTGCCAGCGCAGTCCGATCCTCCCGACGTCGAGGGTCTGAAGGGCCACCCTGACGGCGCCCTCGGGTTTCACTTCCGGGTGTATCAGGACGAGAGCAGGGACGCCCACCGCGGCGGCGGCGAGGAAGAAAGGGAGCTTGCGCCGTCGCCCGTCCAGAAGAGGACGAAGAGACAGGCACCGGCCAAGGCGGTGCGATCAAAGAAGCTTGCGGGTGCGCGTGTGAGTCAGGACCAAGCCGTGGCGCGGGACGTGACGAGGGCTGAGATAGTTGAGGCCGTTGGCGAGGAGATGGCGGATGCGTTGTTGGGGCTCTTGATGCTTGCTAGGAGAAGAATTTTGGCGCATAACGCTCAGACCATATCGCATTCGCACGCATACGCAGATTGTGCGACTCCATATGGCTCCCAAAACTTTGGGTCCTAAATTTTCACACTATGAATTATAATCATTAATTTATATATATACCTATTCTCCTAAAAGAAGAGTTACTCTACATATTTGATGTGTCCATATTTACCGTACTGTACAACAATACAACATCTCGAGCGTAGCTTCGACTGGATAGCTTTCTTAGAGTATCTACAGCTAGATTTAGCAAATATGACCACCTAGACACTCGGGGACGTGTCCGGTCAGTTATCTGGCGTATTCATTTTAAGCCTTTCCTTGTATGTAATTGATGAAGAAGAAGAGAGAGAAAAAAAAAAAGATGATCCAGGATAGAGTAGCATCCTAGGTGACGGACTGACCGGACATGTCCCGACGTGTCCATGAACACTTATAACCTCATCATATTTAAGATTGATATCACATGTGTCGGTCAGTTAGGACATTTGAGACGGGTATTAAATGTTTGGTTGGATCACATTTTTGTTATAGATTACTTTTCAGACAACCTGTCCATACGTTTAAAACAGATATAAGGGATCCGGTTGTAGATGCTCTTACCATTCCTTAATTTCATGAGCATAGTTTTAATTTGACTGAAGAAACTTAATTCCCAGTTGTGAGAGTTAGAATGAGTAAAATGGTGACCGGTACGAACGGCCCCCGCGTCACTCCGTCCCCACGGGCGGCGACCGCGACCAACAAACCCCCGGTGCCCCCACCCTCTTCCTCCCTCGGTCAGGGTGAGGTGGGCGGCCTAGGAGGCGTGGGCTGCTCGGCTGTTGTGACGGTTGCCAATGTGTGATCTTGGAGGTTCGGATTGGGGCGTTTCTGATCTGTCCGCTTCGGCGACGGGGCTAGCTGTCGGGGTCTGCATAGGGGCAGACGGTGCACCGGGTGGTGGTTCGGCGCGGAGGCACGCAGCAGGTGCGGAGGCGCGTGCACGCATTGGAGGAGGCATGCCCAATCTGGGCTGTTGGATCTGGCAGGTGTGTTTCTGTCAAGGTTTGTGGTGTGTTCCGGCCAGCGTGGTGCTGGTTGGAGCTGCTAGTCTCCCTGGTGCGGTGCCACCCATTCCCAGATCCGGTTCGTTGGTGGCTGGTGGCGGTGGTTGTGTTGTTTCGTCGACGTTTGTTCGTCTCCTCGGTGTTGTGTGGCTTTATCGACGACTCCTAGGTCCGGCTTCTTTGGTCTGTTTCTGTCGGAGATTTCTCTTTGTTGGCAGTGGCTGAACTCCTTCCCCGGTGCTTGTATAGGTGAAGAGGCTTAGGGCTCTGGGCGAAAGCCTTGGTTCGATGGGGATCGAAGGATACCGGCGACATTGCTTCTTGGAGTTGTCGTCGAAGAGTTCCTCCCCTTCACTAGACCGTGGTCTGTTGGTTCTAAGGTTGCGTGGAGGCTGTTTGGTGTGGCTCGACTTTCCCAAGGTTCGGCGAAGTTGTTGTGGATGACTCTAGACGAAAGCCTTGGTTCGATGGGGGTCGAAAGATACCGGCGACAATGCTTCTTGAAGGCGTCACCGAAGATTCCTCACACTTCTTCAGGTTGTGGGCATTTTAGCGGTGGAGTTTGAGTTGTTGACGTCGGCAAGGGTTGCACGACTGTCCTGTGTTCAATCGTATGTTGTAAGGTTTTTCGGCCTAGTTTTCCTTATAATCTGAGCCACTTTGTCTTCTTTTTTCTCTTTTAATGAAAATTGGCAGTACTCCTGCCTGGCACGTCAAAAAAGAGTAAGAATGAGTGCATGTCAAAAGAAAAATGAAGCGGGCTCCCTCCTGCACCCGCATTAAGGTTTTTTTCTACCCATCGACAATCGCCTCGTGTCAAGTTCTTTTTTTGTTTCCTATTGACCCACCCCGCATCAAGCTGACAGTAAAAACTACCCAGCCGGGTATTGGACTATCATCTCCGTCCCTTGTGTGAGTCTTTGTTCTTCTCAGAGAGCTTGAGAGTGAAATGAGTGGGTCGGCCAAAGAAGACCACTATGGAAGTGAAAGGGGAAGGCAAGAAAGGTTTGAAGACCATAGCCCGGTATGGGTACATTGGTGTCATCGTCGTATGAAATTCACACACAAAGGTCGTCGCATCACTCTGAATGGCATTCAAGATAATCCTTCCTGCCGTCCAATCTTTATCAGTAAGCTACAAAGATTGCTGAAATGGGATGCTGTTAGCGAGTGTGTGCAAGTGCGTCAGATTCACCATGAGCATGAGCTGAAATGGGATGCCAGCATCGGCAAGTGCGTTAGATTCACCAGGAGCATGATCCGCAAGCAATTACTCTGGATGCCGATCCTGCAAAGCACACACCTAGTTGTTCAAGAACTGCTACATGAGAAGAACCCTCTCTCCCTCCCTCATGTCGCTCTCCTTAGGGCGACTCGGGGGCGACCTAGTGTTCCGTCGCGCCGCCCCCTCCCTCCACATCTCCCTCCTCGCCGTTGCTGGAGGCAGTCGTCGGGTCCCCTGCGTGGCGGCCAGTGAGGGTGCATACGAGGCTTTCGATCGCTCCCCTTTGGTGGCGAGGGCCCGGATCTAAGGCAACGGCCTTGGAGTGGACGGCTCTCCTCCGACGGCGGGAGATGCTCGTCGGTGTAGTCGGTCGGCTCCCCTCGGCTGCACGGGCAGAGAGGTCCTGCCGGGTGGTGGTCGTGGAGCGGGGAGGCCCCGAGCTCCCCTATCAGATCTAGGGGGTTTCAATCCAGCACACGGTTCACTACCCACGGACGACGTGGATCTGCTGATGTGGCTGCTGGTCTGGAGGGTGGCGGCAGGTAGCATGTCTGAGGGAAACCCTTGATCATCGATGGTGGTCACGGCATCGATGGCATCCTGGACGCCATTCCCTCCCTTGTGGCGACGTCGAGGTTCATCTTCCCTACCTTCCTCCTTCTCCGATGCCCGGGTGTAAGCCCTAGCCTCTGTGGCTGAGTGGCGACGGTGCTATGGCGTCGTCACCTTCCTGAAGGCGTCGCCTTGGGATGGAGATGGTAGGTGCTTGCGGCGGGCT
This sequence comes from Hordeum vulgare subsp. vulgare, assembly GCF_904849725.1. NCBI lineage: Eukaryota > Viridiplantae > Streptophyta > Magnoliopsida > Poales > Poaceae > Hordeum > Hordeum vulgare. Next base: position 547,076,755 of record NC_058522.1, on the reverse strand, counting down.
CGGCTCATTCCTGATGGCGGTCTCCTTCTCTGCAACACCATTTCTCCGCCCGGGTTCGGTGTCTCTTCGAGGCAATGTGCCCCTTCCAAAGGTGCACCACTGAGTCCAGCGATGTGGTGGCCTCGAGTCTGGGCGAGAGGGGATAGGGGTTTTCTCTCCGAGAAATCTCATGCCTTGGTGGTGTTGGGGACTATTCCTGACGAGCTCTTGCTTGGTCCTATGGCCGCCATGCTCTCTTGACGTGTGGGCCCACCCTGTCGTAATCCTGCTTAAAAGAACATGGTGTTTTAAGCAGGATTACGACAGGGTGGGCCCGCACGTGAGGCGGTGCATAGACAGACTAATAACCCACAGGTATAAGGAATCAGTTCTAGCCTTTTCAATAAATAAGAGTGTCAAAACCAATAAAAAAATGTAAAATTAATATTTTTTAGTTTTATTGACCATTGATACGACACTAACGGCCCCTTTAAAAAGAACAAGAAATAAAACTACTTTATGAAAATAAAGCTAGAAGTACTTTACATGAATAAAAGGATAGATTTGCAAGATAATAAAGAGTTAGTTTTTGTTTTAATAAAAATAAATAAATAAATATTTTTAAAGAACAATGAGAAAAAGTTTGCCCCTAGGCATTTGAATATGACATGATAGTGATAATCATCATACTTATGAGGGCGAGGCTTAAACTAACATACTTTACATATTTGGATCACATCTTCTAATGATTGAGACTCTAGCATGCATCTGCAACTACCAAAGCTTCATTAAGGTAAAACCCAACCATACCAATAAGTAAAAAAAACCTTTGATCTCATATGCAATACAACTAACAAACTCGGGATTAGATTTCTTTCACTTCCACACCCCACTATAAACAAATCATTGACATATTGCAACACCCTAGATGAGTGACCCCACATGCTTGCATGACACGGAGTGCACTATAGAACAACACAATAATAATATACAACTCATACCAACCATATGATACCATAATTAGTCCATAAGATAAAACAAAACTACTCAAACATCATATAGAGGTGCAACACATCATTGGATAATAATATATACATTAAGCACCATGTTCAAACAGAGATTACAGCGGATTGAGAGAGGTTACACCACTGCATATAGGGGAGGAAGTTGATGATGACGGCGATGAAGTTGTTGGAGTAGATCGTTGTCACGATGGTTCCCCCGGTGACGCTCCAACGCCACCGGGGAGATGGGAAGAGAGCTCCCCTCATTCTTTTTCTTCTTGCTTGGCATTCCCCCTTGATAGGAGAAGTGTTCCCCATATGGTCATTGGCCTCCTTGGCCCCCGAGGGGCGGGAGCCCCTCTGAGATTGGGTCTCTCGTCTTCTCTCTTTTTAGGGCTTCTTCTCTATTTCGGTTTTGTTTCTGGACCAAACACAGTTTATAAAATATCTGGAGTTCCGTAACTCCGATTTGGCTGAAATTTTTAAACAATTTTCTCCTGATATTAGCTTCCTTATGGTCTAAGGAAAACTCCAACCGACTTAAAGGATGGCCACAAGCCACCCCAACGCGCCTTAGGGGGCACCCCTGGCTTCTGGAGCCCATGGGCCCACTTGCATTTATTCTTGCACGAAAAATTCAAATATATTTCACAAAAAATGCACGTAAATTTTCAGGTCATGCCGGTTTTGTGAATTTTTCAATTAAAATCCAAAAACGATACAAAATATGGACTGAACTTTTGCATTGGATTAATAGACTAGTCCAAATAGAAATAGTATAAATTGTTGTCAAAAAATATGTAAAATGGTATTATAACACCATGAAACAATAAAAAAATATATAGATATGTGAGAGATATATCACACACTGCGCACGACGCCCTCTAGACGACCGTTAACGGCGCGTCTCGCTAGGGCCACGTTGTGATGTGGTCCAAAAGGGCTTGACCAGCTCACTACTTCCACTACCTCTCGCACTCACTCTCTGAGTTCGCTCACTCGCTCACTCACCCCCTTCTTTTCCGACCAGAGTGCCACTGTTGTTGGCACCATTCCTACTCGTCGATATCGAGCATGCCTTCCTGGAAGGATGGGAGAAGAGCATGAACGACGACATCTCGATGGTTGGCATTGAGATGGAGCTCTTTGTAAATCTATATTGTTGTATTGAATTAGGCTTAGGGTTTGGGGATTTTTCATTCTCAGCTCAGATTTGGCTAGCTCTATTCATATCCAACGGTGTTTCTATTCCAATTCTTGCAAGAAACACTTGACATTGTGGTTGATCCATCTTTCCATGGATCATTCTTTAAATCCGAACCAAAATACATGCTCCATGGTCAAAGGCCGAAGAAGATGCTATCTTTTGAAGGTAGTTTTTGGTTGGGAGGTGATTCCTAGGTCGTGCTGTGCAAGTATGTAATTTGCTGACCTATTTTGTATGTACTTGTGTTGTTATTTGGTCTAATGTGCTAGTATTCAATATCTGTTACTAGTTTTGCTCTTTGGCTTTGCATATGTTCTAGCAGTTAACTGAATTAGACGGAGAATCCACTTGGATTGATTGTAAATAATAGAGTATATTGAATTCTGAAATTAGCTGCAATATTCAGATTAATTATGTTAACTCTATCCAAATGGAATCCACGACAATTTTTTACCATACCGATCACTTTTTAGCTTGAGCGCTCATCGGCAATGCTTTGTGGTCTGTTTTAGTTCGGAGCAGCGTGCCGATGGAGGATACATGCTTATTGGCATACCACTCTCAAAATTTAAGGGATGGACTTCTCGTTTGGCGCTAACAATTTCTTTATTAGAGCAAGGCGAGAAAGCTCTCCCCTTGAAATTGGAAGGCAGGATGCGAATAAGCCGATATCCAAAGGTCATAGGTGGTGGTGGCGCCGATCACGTGATTCACGATCTGATCGGCGAGGGTGGCATACATGGAGAGGGCGACATGAGCGCCGAGTTCCAGGTACTGAGGATCGGCGTTGGGTGGAGGTGGGTGTTCGATCAGGTAGGAAACGCCAATAACGGACCAAGATCATAAGGAAGAATGCTTTCCATTTGTGGTAGTAGCAGGGTTTAGAAGGAATTTGATGTGGCCGGAGAGATTGTCGTTGAAGATGGGGTGCCGGGCGGCGGGAGCCGACGGCGGAGGTGGTGGCGGTGGAGCGGAAGAGAAGAGGGGGCGAATTGGGTGGTGGGGGGTGAGCTGCTGAAGACGAAGGGCGGGGAGGTGCCCGCGCTGGCGGTGGCCGAGGAGGAGGTCGACGAGAGCATTTAGGCCGACGTCGGAGAGGAAGAGGGCGCCGCGCCGAAGGCGGAGGAGGAGGGCTCGTTGGACACGGCGAGGACTGGACATCTGATGCCAAGTTTGATTCATTATGATCTGTGGACATCGCCCGTCGCCAGTTTCTCCGGCTATGAATATTACTTGGTGGTTCTTGACGATTTCTCGCACTTCTCCTCGTCATTTCCCTTACGCAAGAAATCTGACACTTCTGCCACTTTGCTCCGGTTCTTCACCCACGTCAAAACCCAATACAATGTAATCATGAAAACACTCCAATGCGACAACGGCGGCGAGTTTGTCAACACATCTCTTCGCTCCTTCTTCTCCACCAACGGTATCTGCTACCGTTTCTCATGTCCACATACCTCACCACTGAATGGCAAAGCCGAGCGCCTCATTCGCACTACCAACGACGTCATTCGCACCCTCCTCTTTCAAGCAAACCTCACTCCTCCATTTTGGGTTGAAGCCCTTCACACCGCCACGTACCTCATCAACCGTCGTCCCTCTCGCGACATTCATGATCTCACTCCATACTTCCTCCTACACGGCCTACATCCCACCTATAATCATCTCCGCGTGTTCAGCTGCTTGTGCTTTCCAAACCTTTACGGCTCAACCACCCACAAACTTGCTCCTCTCTCCACTCGCTGCGTCTTCCTTGGGTACCCCCTCGAACACAAGGGCTACCGATGCTATGACCTCACTTCCCATCGGGTTATTGTCTCCCGTCACGTGATTTTCGACGAAGCCGTTTTTCCGTACGTGCCCGCCACACCATCCACCATGGCTCCCGTCTCTGCCACAGAAGATCCGCGCCCAAAAATTCCCTCCCTGCCACCGATCCTTCCTTCCCACGCCCCACCTACCTCGGATCCTTCCCCATGCAGCTCCGGGCCCATCAACCCCACCCGACAACCCCGACCCCGCCACCACGCGTCACCCCACCACCATTCCCTCCTCTGTGGGCGCATCCACCTCGCCAACGTGCTTTTCCCGCCCATCTCTCCGGGCCGATCTGCCTCGGATCACGCAACAACTCCGCCCGATTCCCCAGCTTGTAGCTCTGTCGGCTCCTCCAGCGCATCTTCCTCGGATTACCCGCCTCCCGCATCACGTTCACCGGCCACTCCTCGCTCGCCACGACTCCCACCTCATGCGATACCCATTGCACCTCTGCTAAACTCCCATAAAATCCGCACCCGCGCAAAATCGGGCTTTTGCCAGCCCAAACGCCTGTTTGCACCACCCACTCGCCATCTCATCCCTCTCCCATTCCACCCACATATCGATCAACCATCAAAGACCCCAACTGGCTCCAAGCTATGTGTGATGAATCTACTGCTTTAATTCAGAATTCGGCGTGGTCTTTGGTTCCCAAACCTGCAGGTGTCAACGTGGTCACAGGAAAATGGATATTTCGCCACAAGTTTAACTCCGACGGCTCCTTCGCTCCGTACAAGGCTTGGTGGGTCGTTCGTAGGTTCAACCAAAAGGAAGGCGTCGACTACGACGAGACCTTCAGTCTCCTGGTGAAACCAGCGACAATTCGTGTGGTTTTGAGCATCGCCACCTCCCGCTCCTGGCCGATTCATCAACTCGACGTCAAAAATGCCTTCCTCCACGGCGAGCTCAAGGAGACGGTGTACTGTGCTCAACCCTCCGGCTTCATCAACGCCTCGCATCCCGATCACGTTTGTCTCCTCCGTAAGTCCCTCTACGGTCTCAAGCAAGCTCCCCGTACGTGGTTTCATCGCTTCACGTCTTTTCTACTGTCAATTCGTTTTCATGCCTCCAAAAGTGACTCCTCCCTCTTCATCCTATCCACCGGCTCCTCCCTCGCCTACCTCCTTATTTATGTGGACAACATCATCCTCACCGCAAGCAACACTACCACCCTCTTACACATCATCAACTCTCTCAAGGCTGAGTTCACCATGACTGATTTGGGCGAGTTACACCACTTTCTTGGGATTAATGTTACACCCAATGCCTCCTGCCTGTTCTTGAGCCAACAACAATACACTCTCGAAATTCTAGATCGAGCCAATATGCTGAACTGCAAAACGGTGCCAACACCTGTCGACACCACTGCCAAGCTATCTGCCAACGCCGGTCTTCCTCTTTCCAACCCCACTACATATCGCAGCATCGCCGGAGCCTTACAATACCTCACACTCAACCGACCAGACATCCCCTACGCCGTCCAACTGATTTGTCTGTTCATGCACTGCCCTCGGGACTCCCACATGTAGTTGATCAAAAGGGTTCTCCGCTACCTCCACGGTACTTCCCACTTCGGCCTCCAGCTCTTCAAGTCATCATCTCTCGATCTACTTGTCTACACAAACGCCGACTGGGCAGGGTGCCCCGACACCAGGAAATCAACCTCTGGGTTCTGTGTCTTCCTTGGAGACAGTTTGATCTCCTGGTCCTCTAAGCGCCAGCCTACCGTCTCACGATCCAGCGTCGAGGCCGAATATCATGGGGTCGCCAACTGCGTTGCCGAATCCTGCTGGCTCCGTCAACTCCTTCAAGAAATTCGGCATCCTCCCCGGCGAGCCACTGTCATATATTGTGACAACATCAACGCCTCATACATGTCATCAAATCCGGTTTAGCACCAACGCACGAAGCATATTGAAATCGATCAACACTTTGTCCGTGGCAGAGTTGATCTTGGCGAAGCACGCGTTCTCCATGTACCATCGAGCTCCTAGTTCGCTGATGTGTTCACCAAGGTGACTAGTGACTTTCGATCCAGCTTGAACATTCTGCCCAACGGCGTTCCAGCTCGGGGGGGGTGTTAAGCTATGAATATCACATGTAATACTAAGTCATGTTTGACTCCTAGAGATTAGGATCTCACTAACAGCCCCTGGCCTACGTGCCAGGGGGTTTCTCTATTTATACATGTTGTAACCGATGTAGAGTGTGCAATACAAAGATCATTCCACTCTCCAACTCCAGAGACGAGTTACCTGGGCCAAGGCCTGTTAGGGCGCGCGTGAGGAGGTCTCCAGGAGGGACTCACCTGAGCGGAGCCGAGTGCCGGCGCCCCGCGCCGCCACACCCCATCCCTCCCCAGGCCGGCCCGTACCCAACCTGAAGACCTCCGTGCAGCGCCGGCGTGCGATCCTCGGGTGCTCGTCAGTCATCACCCACATCCGGCAAGCGCAATTTCTTATTTTCCCGGTTGAGAAGAGATGATAATTCTTAAATTTATCGATTGAGTCATTGCTGGCCGTCTGCATTCGTCTGCTTGTTCGTTTTGTTCGGTTGGGACTTGGTAGAGCACAGTGGTAGTGGCCTAGTGTGCAAAACAAGAGACCAATAAACTTCTGCATCGGACCTTTATGTATCAACATTCCATCCACTCAAGTCTTGTATTATTACTGTGAGCTTTCGTTTCTTATAATTGTTCCCACCATAACCTAATTGAGTGATTGCTGCATGCTTGCTGAAGACGAGCAAAACAGACACTGGCTTCTTGTTTTCCATCACAGCCCAACCAATCGTCAACTTGGTATCAATGCTGGCTAAATGAGCAAAGCACTTTGTTACTTGCCCTTTTAGTACTGTAGAATGTAGAATGAAGATTCCTGGTGTAGAGAAGGTGTTTGGTTAAATGCTTCTGAGATGAACATCAGCAACCAGGCGTTTTTGGTGTGTGTAAATTGTTCTGTTTTTAACCCTTTTTAGTATCGGAAACGATTTGTTCTTGTCACACCCACAATACATGCTGAAGCTAAACGTAGATCTCAGTACTTTGCTCTGTTTTTCTTTACCCTGGAGCAGGTTAATCCATCGTTGAACCGCATAAAGAGGCTGTTGCAGTATCAGCTGGGGATGAAGTTTAGAGTTGTCTGCAGGAAGCTGTATGATTACGTGAGGTATGATCTAAAAGAGATCGCCTTCCCGTCTTCTCTGCCGGATCCTCCGGGCACCAAGAGGCGTCCTAAGCTCACACTGAAAGAAAAATGGTGTATCCTCAAAGAGGCGACTAGGCTCTATGGGGCTTTCAGGGACATCGGTCCTGAGCTCCGTCCCAACGATTACAAGAAGGCCAAAGAGGAATCAGACCCCAGCAGCAGTGAAGAGGGCAAAACTAAAAGTGAGCCTACTGTGCTTGAGGACCTCACCGTGGCAGCGAGGGGTGGGGCCGAGACTTTGAAGCCCGCGCTGCGGCGCATATACATGACACGCGCCTCAACCTACACAAATGCAGTGAAGAACTACGTGCAGACCTACCAGGAAGGGTTGAAGGATGTCCTGGACGAGAAGGCTGCTAGGAAGGATCAACAGCAACGCAATGAGATGAGGAGATCATCGACGTCACCTCCACCCCCGCAATCATCATCATGAACTTGTTTCAGTTTGTCAGCAAATATCACCATTACGACTTGCAGTTTAACATTCATATGTACTCTTGTAAGAGTTGACGGCCGAGTAGTCAGGTAGAACAGATGATGATGCTTATCACATTTCCTAAATTTTTCTTTCATGTGTAGGTCTTTGATCTTGTTTGTCTGCTGATTAGGGTTATGTGAACTGTACTCTACATTATTGCTATGGACATTGTTCTTCAGCTCAGTTGATGCTCAAACGGAAAGTGATGCTTTGACAAACAGAAAGAAAACATAGTATGCTAATTAGATCTCTCTATTGTCAATTGATTTCTCAATCATGCACGTGACAAATATAACAGGGGCATTAGAATGAGCATATTTATTCTCTAGGTAGGGCTGAGTCAACAAAATATGGAGCCATGTCAAAACTCTAAAAATGACTCCTACCTACGAAAGATAGAAAAAAAGAGATCCATGGGCACCCAAGACATATTTTTATAAAAGAATCATGTCCGGGTGATGCAGAAATTCAATCCCGACGGGATTCAAACTTTAGGCACGGGGTGCACCACTGTGACCCCTTGCCACTGCCTAGTTCTCTCTATGAAAGATAGAACTCACAGAGTCGAGGGTAGTAGGCAGAGACGAGTAACCACGAGACCAGAAGTGGTCACTCCCAGATGGATCGGTGATTGCGAAGATGAAGACAAAGAGACGTGCTCGTCCGCCTAGACGGAAAATCCTCTGTGCCGCTCATTAGGCTTCACACAAGGATCTAACCCGAGCACACGAGATGGGTCAGCCCAACTTTGGTTTTATATTATCGCCTTTATTTATTATTTTTTCGTTTATTTTTTTTGTTTATATTTATTCCCTTTTTCGTTTTCTTTCATATTTTATTTATAGAAAAATATTCAAATTTCAAAATATTTTTGTTTTCATAAATTTTCAAAAAATCAAAAATGTTCCTAATTTCCAATTTTGTTCAGAAATTTTGTAATATTTCTTAAATAGTGTTACAGAAATTTCCAAAAAATGTTTGTATTTCTCAAAAAAAACAGAACTTCAAAACTATTTTCATTTAAATAAATCCTCATAAATTCACATTTTTTTGCATTTTTGCAAAAAGTAAGGGATTTTAAAAACTTGTTTAGAATTTCAGAAAATATTCTAGTTTCATTTTTTTCTCACAAATTGTACTTTTCCATGTATTTAATAAAAAAATTCGAAATAAAAAAGTATATGAAACCAGGTCACTGTAGTGACCCGTCGCTACAGTTCGAAATGCTCTATAGTTGTAGGACTCGTGCTACTGCAAAAAATCGTTACATCACCGCACACTACTAGTGGGTCGGCCCACTCGCTTTTGTGCGTCGCGTGGCTATTTGCTACATTGGTCGGCATATAGAAAGTCCCACAAACGACTCCAACACTGAAGGACCAGCGGACCAAGGCCTCATGAACATGTGGCCTTGTTATTGACCGTATATGATCCAGGTTGGTCCTCTATGCATCCGTCCCTAACTGAGCAGAATAAAGCTGGCCATAGTGGGGAATATTATATAATAATATCATGTATATGATACTATTGTATGATACTACCTTCATAATTCAAAGTATTATAAATTAATATCATATATGATCTTATTTATTGACATGTATCACACATAGTAGCATAGCATTTAACATGTTATGGTATCTACCTATGTTACTCTAACCCTCTTTTTCTTTTTTAATTATCTGTCACATCAGCATGTTTGCTAGTCTCAAGTATATGATAGCACCTAAGAGCATGGTTAATAGTATAGCCAACTGCTGGCTATAAGCAGTCTTATAGTCCATCTTAAAGCTAGCTTGTACAATAGTTAACTGTAAAAAAGTACTACTTTTATCATATATGACCCACCTTTAATTCTCACAAAGCACCTAGGAGCACGTGCTGGAGCTGGCTCTTCACGAAGAGCCCGGTTTCCTTCTCTCTCCTCTTCTCTCTCATCAAACTCAATAAAAATATAGTATTTTAATCCTTACAGCCTGCTGACTGTACCTTATTGTACTTGCTCTAAGTTACTCCTACTATGGCTACAGATAGCTAAAATGAAGCGCTTCGAAGTTGGGGCCCTGCAAATTGGAAAGTCATGTTTGGTCGCACTGGCTACTTTCTTTCTTGAAATAGTAACTTGGTTTTATTAACATAGAGAAGCATAAATAGCTAGATCGCTAGACACCACAGAAGATACAATGCCAGAAACAACGTCATGCTTAATACGTGGTACATCCCTCAGACATATGGACACCATGGGTAGCCAGGACATGCGCCACTGAGTTACAGACATGCTTACACACATGCACTCTCAACTGAATAAAGTTTGTAAAAAAGAGGAAATTTTGCCTCCCGAAAAAGAACTACTCCAAGTAGTATCCAATTCATTAGGAAGAAGAACCAATGCGAGCATTGTGGAGTTTGTTTCAATGATGATACACCCAAACCCAACTTCAGCTGCGAACTCGACGCCTTCAGACAATCTATCGTCTCTGCATGCAAAGCATCCATCAGGAAGTGGATTTGGCCCATGCCATGCCAGCACCGATAACATCTCCAGAAACATCCCTTTCACAAAATCGCAAACCTCTTGTACTATTATCTTTTAGGAACAAGCCATCAATGTCCATCTTTAAGAACTCGTCCGGAGGCTTAGACCAATGTTCGTAGGGGCAACAAGTGGACATGAAAGTATACGAAGATGTTCAGGAAATTCTATAATTCGTACAACATTAGGGGATACAATCGCCGCTGACGAAAGAGACCTATCACCATTATTAACCGGATTTCCAGCATTCCCCAAATTTCACGTCAAACCAATGCAGAACATGGATGTCGCATTCTCCAGGCTTAGCGAAGCTTTGACAGATTGTTCAGACTCCAGCGAAAATATTTGGTCGAGAATAGCCATCCACACACCATGGGAGAACTCTATAAGCTACTCGAAGCCGGTTCAGTTTCAAACCAAAGCTAGTTTCGTTTCACACCTAAGCTGGTTCCCAAAGCTAGTTTAGTACTTTCTCCGTCACGGTTTAGAAGTCGCGGTTTAGTTTACTAGGCTGCATGCACTCCTGTTTAGTGGTTGTATGAGTTATTGTGCATTATCTTCTTAAATAATTAGGCGCCGTGCGGTTATTGTGTAAGCACTTGTAAAAAAACTAGAGCCAATTAAAATTCACCTTGGTCCGAGAGATTGCTCATGTGCGCCTTCTAAACCGTGACGGAGGGAGTACCGAAAGCTAGCTTGCTTTCACACTTGTCCAGGGGGTGGTCCCGAATATAAATAGGCCAGCTCTTTTCTTTGTTGGGGACTTTTGCCATTTCTATCAAAAGCGAAAGACGTAGACTCCTTCTGATATTGGAGAGCTCTTGTTATCCTAATTCTCGTGATTCTTTGACAAGTCGCTCCTAATCTGTGCTCCATGATTGGATCGTGTTGTGTGGGTTAGAGTTCGTGATTTTCCTTGCAGATTGCACCTATCTCGTGCTCCATGACTTGAGTGTGGTTATGTGAGGTAGTATTGCAAACCAAATGGAACAAAAAAAATTATAGATCCTTGCACCATGTTTGACCTAGAACACTTGCTAATACAACTTCTAAAATTTCTCACCAAACTGAATATGATTGAGCACTTGCTGAACAATTTCTCTTCTCTCTTTTTTTGCTCTTTTTCTCTCTCTCTCTTTTTTGATGACACAATAGATCCAACAACAAGACTAAGAGAAAAACATCAACAACTTTGGATAGAACTTGGTGCCCAAATCAAGCTCAACAATTTCCATTCTCTCTTTTTTGCTCTTGTTCTCCACATATATATTTTTGCCTTGCCCACTTGTTCCGAGACTTAACATGCATGGCAATCTCCAAATCGAGATTACATGGACATCAAAATGTGGAAGATGATCTTCCAAAGGCTAGTGCATCGCTTGATGATTTTATTGAGGAAAGTATAGTTGCAGCCTTTCAAAGGTTGCTTGGCGTTCGTCTCCCTATCGCGGGCAATGGGGATCAACACCAACACAGGCATGCTGCCTCATTGTCCGCCACCAATTGTCGACGCCATGTCAACGAGGATCGCCACCATAGTCGTGGAAGAGCTGTAGGTGACCATGTTGATGGAGCCCTTGCTGATGGCATTGAGTGAATGCATGGTGGCCTTGCTGCGTCCCATGAGGGTGGGCCGCATGGAGGAGAAGCTAGCAAGCGAGACCATGGACCCCGAGGGTTTACCGCTGATCACCGATGGCAAAAGCACATCAACAATGGGCACATCATGGATGGGCTCATGATGGCCCTAACAATGCCCCGACCATGACAATTGTCAAGGCTGTGGAGACTTCACCAAGCATAGCTTCCGTGGGTATGTTGCTGTCCACAAGGAGTTTTTTTACGATAGTGACAAGTTTGAGGGGTCCATTCCTCTTACCATGGGTCCTTTAAGGTCTACGGAGGATAAATTTTTACCACACCTATGTGAGCCAAAGCGTCCACAACCCAAAATCCCACAACTTGCGAGTGACAAGAATGGAGGCTTGAGTGGCTCCACCAACTCTGGCTACTTGTCCCTGCCCGGAACTAATTCATCCTGATGTCTTCTATTCTCAAAACTCTACGTTGTTTACTAGTTAAGTTAGTACATGGCATGAACACTACCATATCACATAGCTCCCTCTCGTAACTTGTTTCTGCCGATTGATCGTCGAAGATATATATATATAGAGAGAGAGATAGAGGACGTAATGACGGTACATGATGGGGCAGTATATTGTACTAATACATACATATAGTTGTACCAAGACTAGTTTTATGATGATTGGTGGTATCTAGCTTAGCTAGTAGCTAGTTTTATGGGAACTGGAATACTAATCTTTGGATTCCAATTCGCACGGAGGTAGGCTAGGTAGCTAGGTCATTAATCATAAACATCATCATATTTGCATGTTGTTTCTCTATGGGAAGCACCTTGTTCCATCAATTCTAATAAATGCTCAAGTTACTCACCGGCTACCACACACACATGGATCAGAGCAATTGTTCCACAACAAGTGAGTACAATCTGTGCATACATCATCAGTCAGTCATTTGCCCTATTTGGATACTCTAACTCGGTTAGAGGTTAGAGTTAGATTTTAACCCTAGGCTAACCTTGAACTAACTCTAACCAAAGAGGTGTTTGGATGATAGGGTTAGATTGCTAATAAAAGCAATTTTTCCAATCATTTGGCCCCTTTAAGAAGAATTTGGTGTGGTGGAGGTAGAGGAAAAGTAACTTTTTCTGGACCCCACCTAACTCTAACCCAAATAAGCACCTCTTGGGTGGGTTAGTTTTTTTGGGTGGGTTTGATGCATCTAACCAAATCTAACCCTCCTGTTTAGATGTTTTAGGGTTAGTTTGGTCCAATCTAACCAACTCTAACTCTAACCCATGGATCCAAACAGGGCCATTGTCTTGTTTAACCCCGAAAAACTGTGGTGCCATGTAAGGCTGCTTTGACTAGTGCTAGTGGGCGGGGCGGGCTATTATGTCGTCGCGGTAGGCATATTGAGCACGCGCTAACCCACTTGACACACCTCAGGCACCGGTCAATTAATGTTATTTGCTTAGGGATCATCGTGGTCAAACCCGGTCATTTTGATGAAGATGCCTTTTCCATCCACCCTCCAAACTAAAGACCATCCAAGCGACCACGTGGCAGAGGTCATATGGACAATTTCATATGTGTCGTCTATGTGTACATGTTAGCATAAATTTGACAAGATGTTTAATGTCTTGAAAGTTTAATTTTTTATCGTGCATAAGAATATTATTTTTATTTTTCAGTAGACCAATCACTAAACCAAGTTGCAGAGCAGTTATATTCAGCAACAAGTTGGTAAAGAAACAAAAACAAATCGACAATAGCATATTTTGAGTGCTTCGAATTAGTTGGAGATGGAAGTTGCATTTGGGACAACCAAAGGTCTGTAATGTAACACTTGGAGCGAATCTTGCTGGGAGAAGCTATGTTGTGAAGATCTCATGCGACGCGACAAAACTTCATAAGTGCGATCATCAGGGTATCAAGTTATAGATCCGATGTGTTTGCTAATAGACTACATCCCGATGCCCTCTAATCTCATATTCGAAAGACAATGTTTTTTAGCTACCAAAACCATCAATAACGTCCAATACTGTATAAAACAAACTGAATACCACAAAAATTCAACTACATATATGCAGAGATCAAGGTTATATGGAGATGTATATATGGATAGCTGAATTGATTAAGTAGCATGGTGAGAGAGGATGAGAAATAAATGACCCCTCAGCTCCTTTTTTCTGAATTTGAGATCACGTGCAATATATACATGATTGTCCTGAGCAAAAACACACACATAAGAGTAATTAATTTGGTATTGATTTCCTTTTTTCTTCTGTAGATATTTACTTTTCTTGGAAGATGAGGAATTTAGGTATCATCTCCCAGTCATTGGATCTTGATGACGCACACAGCCAAAATATTACAAGTTACTAGCAAAGTGCATGAAGAGACAAGAAAAAGCTAGAGATTATGAGAAATAAATTTTCTAGAGCATCAATGAAACTATCCAATGGAGACGACCAACTTGACTAATAAAGTCTAGTGTGGAATGTCATCTCTATCTTCCAAGTAACGACTCTAGAAAGTGGATTTCCTTCCCCTCCGCATGCCGCTCCGGCGGCCGGTGCCGGGGAGGGGGAACCTAGTGCCTCCACTCCGGTTAGTAGTTATGTTAGGTTTTTTTAGTACTTGCAGGCACGAGGCTCAGATGGATGGCGGCGCTTCTTCTTCGAGTTTGTCTTCCGGACTCCGATCCTCTTTGGGCTCGTCCATCTGTGCATAGTCAGCGGAGCTCCAACATAGATTCTTGCTCGCTCCTGGGGGCCGTGAGATTAGGGTTTCTTGTCATCTGACGAGATTTGGTGTCACGTGTTTCAGATCTATTCAAGGGTTCAACGACGACGTATGTGGCTCCAGGGTGTTGCTCCTTCGGGGAACATGCACAAAGACTTCAATTATAATTTGGAATTACCAATTATAATTGAAGTGTTGTGCGTAAGAACAATTGACAAAATTAAGATATTTTTATTTTTAATTTTAGATTATGTCGTGTTTTTGATGATCAGAGTTGTTTGTGGAAGCCTGAAAGCGCAACAAAGATTGGTGTTACTACTCCTTCAACAAAGAAAGGAGAGCATGAGTAGCATCTTGTAACGCCTGAGATGCGCTTCTATCCCTGTCGAGTCCTTCGTGTCAAAATAAGGATATGATCGCATCTTGGACGTTACACATGCAACGCATGTATTGCCCCCCCTCCGTGAGCTAGCATTTACTCCCTAATATGAATGTGAACCATCATGGGCAATACTTTTGCAGAAAATAGATCACGAATACCGAAGGAAATATGTGCTCCATCCCGAATGTTCATATAGAATTTCTATAGAAGTAACCTCAGTAGCTCCTAAATTTGCATGATGCTCTCGAACATCCATGTTCATCGCAACGAGGTTTCACGTGCTAGGTGAGAGAATTCCTCCCAATGCCTTCCATTCTCCAACTAATCACTAATCCCATGTGTACATAGGTACTCATAAACAACATCAAATCAATCTTTATCTTGTAGCCTATGATCTAGGTATGTGTCATTTGATGGATGGAACCTATAAGCTCCAATAAAGATGCTAGTGTACAATCTGAAGTATTTCAAGCTTGATATAACGGACTGATAAGTCTAGCTTGACCTTGTAGACGTGAAAGAGACATATATATTAGCTATGTTTGCTAAGTTATTGTAGTATGGCTTCATGACCCACGAGGTAGCTAAGTGAGCCCCAACAGTCCCATGCTTAGATACTTACAACAGGTGCAAGAAAAAGCCTAAAAACTCGATAAAAAAATAAAATATGAAGGCATGGACATACATGTGCTAATGTATTCTCATGTTGGTCTACATTAAAAGGGGAGCTATATTTGGGGAAACAATCACAAGACTTATGTTTACTATCACTTGTGTAGTGGTTATGGGAACGAAGCATGCCCATGTGGGCCCGATCCCAAATCACAAAGGAGTTCTGTACTGCTCTCTCCTTTCCAGAAAATGTAAGGAACATTATTATATGTGCAGTTAACATGTAAAAGCATTGATCACTAATATGAGCAAAAACATATATACTGACCATGATACTGCTATTGCTAGGCAGTTTCTCCATTGTCTATCATGTCTTTTGTTAGCTTCCATTCTCTAAATTATTTTAATAATTTTGTAATTTAGGTAAGAACATGGAAATATTAATTGCTAGAGGTAACACTATGAGATAATTTGTTATATGATTTTTTTGAGCAGATTTAACATGCTCCCTCTTACCCCCTCTTTTTCACTTCAGTGGTAAGAGTATATATAGATCTGAGCTATTGATATCATTAATTAGTGGTGTGATTAACTCTTACCTGCTCATCTCACATATAAAAGGAGGGGGTAAGAGAGAGCATGTTAAAATTTGCCCCTTTTTTTTTCTTTTATAGATAATTGAGTTCATAAATAATTATCTACGAGCAATTATACATGCTCTAGCATCCTATTCATTTGGCCAAAAAATTTACTGTTTTAGTACTATATTTTTGTAGAAACACGTGTATAACATAGAATAGTAAATAACTAAATACACATACACCATTACACACAAGCATTGAAGACTAAAATTAGGTGTCTTCATAATTTTCATTTTAACATTTGAATCAACCCATATGTGCTGATGCCTAACGAATCTTCATCTTTTTGAAGCAAAATTAGTCATCGTTTTGTGCCATTACTCGAGTCTCGAGTCACCAGGAAAAACTTATGGCCCACCTGCGATGAATTTCTCAAGTGAGCTATGTTAGATTTTTTGTTACTACCTTCTTTAGGAATAGAGTGCCATGGATGATTTATTAGACCAAGCTCACAGTAAAGGCCACACACAATTACGTCAAACAACTACAAAAATTAAAGAAATCATTATGATTTTTTTTTTGCTTTAGAATATTAAAACTAAATATGAATGCCAAGCTAGACAAGATAAAAATCATTAACCAGTATTTCCCATATTTGTATTCGTTACTGACACTATTCATTCAGCCGACTTCAAGAATAGAAAAATGGTTACAGAATACAATGGACACTGCTGAAAGCTTATACACTGAGGGAGATGGATCGATTACAAATATGAATCAAAATAAGATGCATGAGCTTTGTCTTGCAGGCTCTAAGCGGTCAATCAAATAGTTATTTTTTGGTATCCATGATAATTTTTGCCATGCCAATTTTTTGAACATATTTTTTTACCATGGCAGTCCTGGAAAATTGCCATGTGAACATTATCAGAGATGTTGTTAGAGTTTTTGCCATGCGTTTTTAGAAATCAAATTATTGTAAAACATGCCTTTGCAACAAAAATACCACTATGGAAAATCATAAAATTGTTTGGTCAACTCGACTGTTTTTTTTTAGAATTTTCATTTGTTGTACAAAAAATCATGGCATATTTTTAGTAAATGGGAGTAATATAGTCATGTGGCCAAAAAATAAAATTTTCGGTTATTACTTTCATGCCTTCTTGTCATTTTTATGGCTCGACAGATGGAAATTCTCTCTTTTTTATCGCCATGGGCAATTTCTTTGTATTTTTGTTCAGATTTGTTTGAGGCAATGTTCAGATATTTAAAATGAGGTCCAAACACCGGTTTTTAAGTCTTTGTAGAGAGGTCCAAGAAAACTGGGCTTTTTTGGCCCAATCGGAGGCTCGAATTGGACATTAGAGCGGTTAACGTGGGGTAGCGAGCGCATCGTTTGGGCCACAGTCGGAATCGGGTTGGTATCCCTCTATATATGCCTCTTGCCCCCCTCTTCCTCGTCTCCCAGTTTCCCCTCTATCCGATCAGCAGCCCGCCTCGCCGCCCACGCAAACCCTAACCCTAGGCACGCACCTCCCGCTCCAACGCCATGGCCAGCGGCAACGTCTACACCTCCGTCGTCGACGACGTCGTGGCCAAGGTTCGTAAGGACTTCATAGCCGACGGCGCTGGCGAGGCCGTCCTCAACGAGCTCCAGGCTCTTTGGGAGATGAAGCTGCTGCACTGTGGCGCAACCTCGGGCACAATCGGCCGCAACAGGGCTCCCCCCGCCGGAGCGCCCGCTGGTGCCGGCGCGACTCCGCCCGTCCACGACCTCAACGTGCCCTACGAGGCCACGTACGAGGAGTACGCCACCCCAACCGCCGACCTGCTCTTCCCACCGACCCCGATCCAGACACCACTTCCAACTGGGGTTGATACGGGGTCGTGGGACTATGCCCCATCGCCGATCAGTGACATGAGGAACGGGTTGTTGATGGATCTGGCTGATCCAAGAACTGGCCGCCCTAGCCCTTTCATGCAACCTCCATCGCCCTGGATGAATCGGAGACCGCTCGGGGTTGATGTCAACCTTGCTTTTCCTTATGATGAGGAGAGCCGTGCGATGCCGATGACCAAGAATTTTCTGATGATGTCTTCAGGAAAACGGAAGAGGGATGAATATCATTCTGGTTCATTGTTTGTGCCACAACAGGATGGATGTGCAGACCAGGTTTTCTTCCCAGGAGTTCCAACCGAAGACTACAATACCCATGGGGAATCGTCGGAATATCGATCTCCCACGCCTGCTGTTGCAACACCAAAGCCAAGAAACGATACGGCGGGTGGTGATGATGATGATGATGATGAACCTCCTCTTAATGAAGACGACGATGACGACGATGATGACACAGATGATTTTGATGACACGCAGCACCTCGTCCTTGCACAGTTTGACAAGATAACAAGGACAAAGAATCGCTGGAAGTGCACATTGAAGGATGGAATCATGCATTTGAATGGCAGAGATGTTCTATTCAGCAAGGCTTCAGGAGAGTTTGATTTTTGAAAGAAAAAAAATCATGGTAAAAAGAAGATATGTTAGGTGCCTGCTGTATCTACTGTTTTAAGGTGGTGACAAAATAGTACTGGAGTTGTGGCGAGTTTGGCACTATGAACGTGTGTAGTGTTTTCATGTTGAGGTTTGCTTCACCCAGTTGGTTGGTTTACCATAACTCATGTCACTGTAAAAATGTAGTAAGCTGGTGGAACCATCTTATCTCATACTCCGATAAATCATCATTCGAAGTGTTCAGCTCATATCAAAAGGCGACGTGCATACACTAGTCGAACTGAATATTGATGATGTCCTCAGATATTGATGCAACTCGCTCTCTAGTATTGTGTCTTTGCACTATTATGGTACCATCATACTTGCTGCTTTATATCAATCAAAAGTCAGCAATGGTCGACACCTAGCTTTTATAATATCCAGCGGGTTTTATTTTTCCAAAGAAATATGGAACGGTTCGGGTTGTTCCTAAGGTACAACCACAAACTTTGAACTGCTCGATTAAATTCTTCATCACTGTGCAAGAAAATTTCAGGAACTGAGAATGACCCCACTGTCACAATTGACAAGGCAAACCAAAAATCAGAACCTACATCACTCAAACTTACTACATTAGTATAAGAAAATAATGAGTGAATGACAAGACTGATAGAAATTAAATGACAAGGGCGAAAGACTGAAAGAGTGGTAAGTCATAGAAAAATAAAGATTGAAGAATAAGAATGAGGAAATGAGAATTGCTATTTGTACAAGAAAGCAAATAAATTAATAGACTGAAGTGTGAGATATAAGACAGAGCGAAAAATAACTGCATAGAAAACTTGAAGAACTGAACACTGAAAAACTGAAGATAGTTAGAGAAGCGGACTGAATAAACAAGACTCGAAGGTGGTTGAATAGTAAGATGACTCAAGAATCACTGAAAAGTAAAATATTGAAGACCGAGATGAAACATTTACTACAGACTGAAGAAAGATGACTTAAAATTAAAGAAATGGAGAAGGAAAGAGTCAAGAACGACACCCAGGAATAAACTACCACTGAGTGAGATCAATAGTGTGCAACTATTGCCCAAAACTGAACTCACCGAAGAAGTACACTGAAAACTAAAACAAAAGTTCAGTTGATGGAAATATAAATGACAAAGGAACCAAATGAAGAAATAATGACAATTACAGAAACCTAAAACTGAACAATATTGAAAAACTGAACACATTAAGGCTGAAACCTGAAACCGGAAAAAGCATGATTGAACATGAAGAGTAAATAATGAGGACTAATAGAAATGAGAACCAGAACAACAAATAATGACTGAAACTAAAGCAGAAGATATATGACGACAGAAGTTCTGCTAGGCACGGGCTCAGGGGTCAGGGCACCCACATCCGGCAAGCACGACGGCCTTCGCAGCTGGTTCCTTTGCATTCGTCTACTGGTTCCTTTTGTTTGGTTGAGACTTGGTACAGTCTCACTGCCGAGAACCTCGAAGCCGACAAGAAGACGTATGAGGATGCTGCCATCACCACTATCGTTGCTACAGTCAACTGATCAATTGGAAGGTATAAGTATAACACGTTTATCCCGTTTCTGTTTATTTCAGTTGTAGCACTACTACCGGCAAGGCAATGAGTTGAGGAGATCATCTACTTCACTTCTGCCCATGCAATGATCATCATGAACTTGTTTCAGTTTGTTGGGAAATATTATCATCACGACCCGCAGTTTATTGAGCATATCTACTCTCTTTAGAATTGACGACTGTGTAGTCGGGTAGAACAGATGGTGATGCTTATCACATTTCCTAAAAATGTATTCATGTGTAGGTGTCTAATCTTGTTTATCTGCTGATTTGGGTTTTGTGAACTGAATCGCACAATGTTGCTATGGACTTTTCGTAGGATGCACATGACGGGATGTACAGTCCGGTGGCTGCTGCTATTTCGCGGATTTTTTTCTGAGTAAAATGGGCTAGCAATATACTGCCTCTAAAAAATGCTAGTAGAGTGAGCGCTTATTTTATTTTATTTTTCTTTTCTGTTTCGGTT
Source organism: Hordeum vulgare subsp. vulgare (assembly GCF_904849725.1). Classification (NCBI taxonomy): domain Eukaryota; kingdom Viridiplantae; phylum Streptophyta; class Magnoliopsida; order Poales; family Poaceae; genus Hordeum; species Hordeum vulgare. Next base: position 547,056,073 of record NC_058522.1, on the reverse strand, counting down.
ATCTTTACATTTTATTCTCACTTTTCTATTCTTTTGGGTAAAATACAAGAGCTCAAAAATATTTGTGTTCTCGTACGTCAAAGAAATGTTTGGGAATATAACAAAAGTTCATGTGTATTAAAAAATATTGTAAGCGTGTTACAAAAAAATCATCCTGTTGAAAAACATCGGATATTTAAAAAATGAAGTGAAAATATTTTCTGTCGTGCACTATTTTTTTTCAAAGTGTAAATAAAACATGTTTACCGTGTAATATGAACATGTTTGATGTGTGTTTAAACAATAACACATGTGTATTTTAAAAAGGAAATTAGTTGGGCATGCAACCGTAGTTGCGCGTGACCAATTCACATGTAGTTGTGTGTCAATACACGGACATGCAACTTTAGTTGCTCACGCTAGGCGACTTGTTGCACGGAGTGTGGACAAAATAAAAGGAAACTCAAAATCAAAGTAAATCAATCAAACGGGAAACATTCGTATAAATCTTCACGTAGAATCAAATGGCATAAGAGTTAGATAGACTTCCTTGATTCTTTTCTAGGTCATAATTAGTAAATCAACGTTTTAAACAACACAGGGATATTTTCACAACGATGAAGACTTTTTTATATCAAGTGGGGAATTTTCTTTCAGAAGGATTTACAAAGCATTGTACCATCAATGCAAAAAGGAGCAATACAAATCAGACTTCCGTAATGATACATGCAACTTAAAAGAAAAAGAATAATGATACGTGCAATCCTGTACAACGACGGAGCTATGTATATTGTTGGGGCCTGTGCCCCCCAGTTTTGGGCCAATTTATGAAGAAAAAATTATTAAAAAGACTTAGATGAGAACTTTTTAGTATTTGACCCCCCAAACAGTCGTATTTTCTATTTCGTTCCCCTGCATATTCCGTCTAGCTCCGTCACTGATCCTGTGCCAAGCTAATACATCAATTGGGACTTCACATGTTTTTTTTTGTTTGAGAAATACTTCACGTGTCCTGAGCAACTGTCCTCATGGGCCAACGGTACTTGATGACATGAGTCACCTGTACTGGTTCGGGTTCAAATGGCCATGCACTGCACGATGGGCCCCATGACTCCTGCCAGCTCAGATCCAGAGATCAACATGCAGCAAGGATAACGTGTGCAGGCGAGGACGAGCTGTCCTTTGAATTTCCGATCACATAGCTCTCTTCTTTGTAACTTGTTTCTACCAATCGATTGTCAATACTCACATTACAGGGCCACAAACCCACCAAGGCAAAAATTAATGTCTTTTAAGTCAATGTTGTAAAACAACATATTTCCTTGTTTACCGTGTAAATTAATGTTTATTTTTCCCTCTCATGCATATCAAGCAAATGATCTCACTCCTGCATGCATGCAAGGGATAATTAATGTCCTCCTTTACTAGGGATAATTAATGTCCTCCCTTGCTAGTACTACGAGGCAAACATCATTAATATTGCATCGATTAGTTTTAATAGCCTTGTGTATATGTAAATTGTAATTTTGAGAGTGGCCTTGTACATAAAAATGGAGGAAGTATATGTAGAGAGAGAACTACAATGGCGGCATATGATGGGGCAACACTATACTTATATGTACGACTACACGAAGAGTTGTTGAAATTTGAATGGTGATTGGTGGTGCTAAACGTAACAAGTCATGTGGGAACCATGAATACTATTCCCTTCGTTCCTAAATATAAGTCTTTTAAGAGTTCTCACTAGGAAACTACATACAGATGTATATAGACATATACTATAGTATAGATTCACTCATTTTGTTCCGTATGTAGTCTCCTAGTGGAATATGTAAAAAGACTTACATTTAGAAACGGAGGGAGTACAATTTTGGATTCCCCTTCACATGTAAGTAGCATATGTAGCTGGGTCATACTCATAATCATATCATTAATCACGGCGACCACACATACATGAACACTACCACAAATATCATTTAGAGATGTAAGTTCCGATGAGGGAAACCGTAAGGGTTATAATTAGGAGACGTTGAACATTGGAGCATAACGTTATCGAAAGAAACCATGTTATTAAAAATCTCTCATGGGTCGCAAAAATTCGAAAGGCTTAATGTTGTGTAAACATCAGGGTGACAAGTTAGAGATCAAATATGTTGGCTAAGCGTCTACCTCCCATGTTAGCTGAATTGAAGGAGTAGCATGAGGCATGCGGAGGGTGGATGAGAAAGCAATGATCCCTCAACTCCTTGAAATCCAAGATCCCACTGAAGGTTATTTTTTATATGGTATCTTGATCGAGGTGCGATCCTGAAAAAGGACAACCTCGCTCGTGACAGTTGGTATGACAATAAGAAATGATGTTTTTGTCATCCTTTATTTCATAGCCCTTTTGCACATGCTACATGGTGAGTCATCCAAGTTGTGTCGAATTTATATCCACCCTGTAGTGTTGTCAGCATATATGGTCACTGGCTAGATGAAATTCTAGATAAGTTTAGTTCATTTATAAGGTGGGATGGTCTCCTTTATCATGGTTGCTAGGGCTATATAGAAATGACATGGTTTTAATCGTAAAATCCACCGCAAGTTATCTACCAGTCTAAGCAATGGGTTCGTACGTGATCATCTCTACAACGAGTGGAATGCCAGCCGTTGTTTATGGTTGTGTGTATGTTTGGTTCAAGCGACCATGGATGTTCTTACCCAACATGGGTGATGACATAGTCTACGGACTGCCCCCCTCACCCCCACTCTCTTCACCCTAGCCTAGTTTCAGTCTCAAGTGACTTTACTTTGGATGGTGATTTATGTTTATTGTATGAGTGTGTCAATGTTGGATGTGTGCATCCTAGTCATGCAAAGTCCGTATGACTGCTCATGATGCGATGTATCCCCTGCTATGTTTTGAGTTAATAAAAAACACCTTTATGTTCTAAAGAAAGACATAAAATTTAATGCCAATAGTGCTATGACCGATTGACAAATAAAAATAGAGACCATGACGATGACGAGTATCGTTGAGGTTAGGATTGAGATGAAGGCAATAACTAGAGATGAAGAGTTAAGCTAAAGAAACTGAAGGCGGAGATATTTATTTTATATATCTTGCAGCGTTTATGGCTAAGTGAGAATTAATTGAACCATTGACTTGTAGGACTGAGCATAACATCGACATGGAATCATGGTGCAACATGGACGAAAACAAGTATTATTTGTCAAATGCAACAACTAAACAACGTTATGTTTTTCATGCCAAGCCAACTAAGTATAGGGAAATCACATTAATCATTCCCAAAACCTTCAGATGATTGTAATACAATCTTTAACAGATGTGAACCGCCACCAAAAAAGGAAAACCACAGTAATACATTTCTCAAACCGATATGAACCACCCCTAAATTTGGAAATCAGATTAATCAACTTCTCTATTTTTTAACACTTCAATTTGAAACCCCAGCCATACACTTTGGGCCTTTGGAAGCAAGTTAAAATAAATAGAAGTACACAATTGAGAAATATTGGTGACTAGCCTCATCACGCATGTTTTCTCTAGCGATCCAGGTGAGTAGATTACAATGCCGACATGCCGTGATGCTTCAACGATATGTGGTTTGGTGAGGACGTTGTTGTGAGGAATCAACATGGGAGGAGGCCAGAAGCCAACAAGCTGTAGGCTCATGTTACACACGAATCTTGTGTGTCTCGAGGTGAGTGTGTGCCCGCATTACTAGTCGCATGGACATGTAGATGCTACACGCTCACAGTCAAACGATGGCTACTAGGCAGTGTCCAGTGACCCAGGTTGGGCCTCTATGGTTCCGCCCCTGGCTTGGCAAAACTAAGCCTAGCTGGAATGAAGTGTTTTGACACTAGGGCCCTTGCAAATCGAGAGCAGTGTTTGGTCGCATGGGCTGCTCGTCCCTAGGCCAGAGCCTACGTCATCCCGATGCCCGTCATTCTCAAAACTCATCATTGTCACTGATTATAAGTTGGTACATGCCATGAACACTACCATCACATAGCTCCCTTCTTGTAACTTGCTTTTGCCAATTGATCGTCAAAGATATATATAGAGAGAGGACCGCAATGCCGGCATATGAGGGGGAAGTACCATACCTATAGGTACGTGTAATTATACGAAGACTTGTTGTATGGTGATCGGTGGTGCCTAGCTTAACTACTCTTGTGGGCAGAAAGCATATTACATTTTTGGATTCCCTTTCGCAGGTAAGTGGCATGCGTAGGTAGCCAGGTCATTAATTAAAATCATATCATATCGTGGATTGTTTCTCCGTAGGAAGCACCTTGTTCCATTAATTCCACATGAACATTCAAATTATTCACAACTACTACACATCCACATGGTGCAAAGTAAGCAGTGCAATGCATGCACACACTAATAACCATCAAGAGTCATGCTCTTGTATACACATGTAAGGCTCCTCTGCCTAGCGTGACGATGGGCGGGGCATGCTATTACTCCCTCCGTACCTAAATATAAGTCTTTTAAGATATTTCACTAGGTGTCTATATACGGAGCAAAATGAATGAATCTCTATTCTAAAATATGTCTATATACATCCGTATGTAGTCCATTAATGAAATCTCTAGAAAGACTTATATTTAGGAACGGAGGGAGGACTATCCGCTGCCTTTTCATTTTTGAGGTTCTTTGCTTAAAGATCATCGTAGTCAAATATAGTCATTTTGATCAACACACATTTTCCATATATCCATCAAACTAAAGATCAAATTGACCGTGCAGCACGCACTACTAGAATCTTACCCTACGCCGAGTGCCATAAACACTCGGCAAATGGATGCAAAACCCAGCGTACACCTCCCAGGAAAACATAAATTTGCCAAGAGCCAACCGTAGGGCACCCAGGAAAGATTTTGTCGAGTGTCAATCCGTGTGTCTTCACGGTCGCTAGTTCCATCAAGTCTTTGCCAAGAGCTTTTACACTAGGCTTAACTGTAACATGACAATTCCAGCCGCTCCCATTTGCTGAGCGTGGCTCTCGACAAAGTCGCAACCAAACTGCCCGCACATGTTGCTTTACGAGCGTCACCCTCGGTAAAGGATAACTGGCAGCATGGTTTCTGCTTCTTTTTCATATATATATATATATATATATATATACATCAATGCACTGTAATTTTACGTTTATGAAATTTTAATCTTATCTCATACGTAAAAAGAGACCGTAAAAAAATACATAGTCACTGTAATTTTTTTTATTTCACGTAAAATTGCAAACATAAAAACGCAGTGCAAATTATACATAAAAAGTGATTTTCTGGTCTTATGACCTATATTTTTATTTTCTTATGTCAAATTTTTCATAATGAATCAATATAAATGTATCTATTTGCATTTCAAATTTAATTTATTTACAAAATGGTCGTATAATTACCTCGGGTGAGGAATAATTTAATCTGCACCCTGGGTGATGAATATATATATATATATACACACACACACACACACACACATAAAAAACAGATATACAATACACAAACTTCATACAAAGCCACATTCTTAACAACGAACTTAGATAGGAATTATATATAAATAGTTCGTACAAGCTTCATATGAAGTTACAAAGTAGTCAATACATGTCTATATGCGACCAAATAATAAAATCAACACCACAATTAGGATGGACTGAAAGAGAATTATCAAGCTCTTCAATCCACTCATCTCGATAAGCCGTTTTTGGCTTGCACCATTGCCTAATTCAGTGTTTCTTTTCTGTGAGAGCACATACAGATTGTAAAGATTCTCCTCCTCTTTACTACTGAACGAGTCGCGGGAGCTTCCCGGGTAACGAAGCACTTGTTCATTGCATACGTATCATGAATTGTAGACTCCTAGACACCTACCTCTGTACACTGCATACCACTTCATCTACAAAGAAAGAGAACAAAAATCGCAAGAAGAAATGCAAGTTAAAATAACACATAATCATAATCCACGTAAGCATTCATCACTCATATACCCAAAAACATCACAAGTGGTAATCCAAGTCCACATCAGCAGCTACATAACCATATCACTAAATCAACGTTAAATACTCAAGATGGACTACTCCAAGGTGTAGTCAACGAAACCAGTGATCGTGGAGTCAGAGAACGTGGGGGTATCCCCCACAGTGGAGGACCAAGTGGGTCGTGAATGATTGTCGATGGAATCAATGGCACCAGGTCATGTCTCTCCTTACGTGGTGGGGCCTTTCTCTTCTTAGTTGGCGGATTCTTCTTGGCCAGATCCATAAAATAATTTATTAGGATCAACCGCGGGTTCTCCTCAAGGAATGCCACCAAGGAATCCTCACTCGTGCGCTTCTCCTTGACCGTGGAGTCAACTCTAACGGAAGTTGTGTCCTCGGAGGAAGATATAACTGTGAAATTGATCAGTGCTAACACCTTTCCATCGCACAATCAAAAATAACATAAGAATCCGATATTAAAAATTACTTCTAAGAAATTTATCACGGGATGAACTGTCAAGGATATTTCGACTTTCAGTGATGGTCAAGATGGGCGAGCTCATCGTGCGTACTCAAGTTAACACAGGATGAACTCGCCCAAATCGATCGTCATCATAAAAGGTTGATTTCTTTGCTCCAAGAACAACTCTCGTCGAGTGCCGGTGATGGTTGATGGTTGCTCTTTCTCTGCTTCTCCTACTTTACTAGGATTTCATAGCAGGAGCAGGGGAAGAACGACCAGTAGCGTAGCCAGCTCAATAATCCAGGGTGGTCCAGTAGTAAAATTTTCATTTGTATTAATTATCCATATTAATTTTTACTCATTTTTGCTATAATATATAGGCTGTAGATAAATTTCAAGGTGATCCATGGACCACCCGGACCCCCCTAGCTACGCCACTGCGAACGACCACCTACAACAACAGTCAGTAACATCTCTTGTCTATCAAATATGGCGGACGTACTCTCTCTGGTGGTTGTATATATGATGGACACACTCTTACAAGTATTTCGACTATCGTGATTGTCAAGATGGGTGAGTCCATCGTGCATGATAAAGGTATATCACATGACGAACTCGCGGAGATTGATTGCCATCGTCAAAAGTTGACTTGTTTTCCCCCAAGAACAACTCTTGTCGACTGTCGGTGATGCTTGCTCTTCCTCCGTCCCTCCCACTTTAAAAAGATCACAAAGGAGCAAAGGAAGCGTGAACCTCCACGACAACAGTCTGTACCATTCCTTTGAGAACATCTCTCATCCATCAATTATGGCTAACATTTGTTCAAGATATAAACTAATGCAAAGAAACTATTACATAAAAACTAGAAAAACTTATAGCATCCATACATACATCCACCCATAGCATCCATCCATACAAAATCATTAAAATTATCTATATAACATCCATCCACACATCTATTCATCCATTCAATTATGTGTTAGAAAGTATTAGTATTAGTCTGGGAGTCCTTATTAGTCTATTAGTATTAGTCTACAAGTCCTTATTAGTCTATGTTTACTTTCCTTGCACCTCAAGTCATGTGTAATATATATATATATATATATATGCCCCTTGGGCCTTCAATATAGATAAGTTGCTTTCCTAACATGGTATTAGAGCTTAGGTTATTTTTTTTCGGGCGCCGCAACTCGCCTCCCGATCCAATCTCGCGTGTCGCCGCTGCTTTCTCAGGGTGCATCCATCTGGTCAACCGCTGCAACCCTCGTGCGGATCCGCTCGTAGGACAACCCGTCGTGCTCCCTGCCTCGCCGTCTCGCGCTGCCTCGTCTCCCGCATCGCCGACTGGATGCGCACCCGCTCCCGACGTGCTGCTACTGATTCCGCGCTGGTTCCCGCCGGGGCTTTGTGCTACTGCTGGTGCTGCTCCCGTGAACTTCGCTGGCAGTCAGATCCCGTCGTCACGCAACCGCCGCCGTCCACACCTGCAGCTGCTTCGGGTTTCTGCCAGATCGACCTGCACCTGCTTTGGGTTTCTGCCAGATCAGGCCTCCTGGTCAAAGCTCGATCCCGCAGCCGCCGATGTCTACACCGGCTGCTGCTTTAGATTTTCTGCTAGATCATGGTCTCCTGGTCAACGCTAGATCCCGTGTTGTTTGTGCCAGATCGATACAGACACGGGGAAAACGCTGCTGCCTTCCTCCAACAACCATGCATGTTGCTGGCTCCCGATGCCTCCTGTAGCATCGCCCCGCACGGCTCCTGGATCGGGTGCCTGGACTGGCCGCTACTCCCTCCAGGATGTACGCCGCCGTCGACTTCCAGGTCGCGGGCCCCGCTGCTTCCCTCCGACCGGAGCTCCGGCGGCCTCCACCGTTGGCCAGTCGTCCCTGGCCGCCGGCTTCCTGTGTCCCGCGTTTCCTCACTGCTGCCCCGCCCGCGTGTGCTCCTCCTGGCTGGCTGCTGCTCTGTTCATGCACATCCATCTGCATGCGTGTTGCTCTCCTCCTGCTATCATGTGCTGCTTGCTTACATGCTTGCTGACTCTTTTCTATAAGCTACCACTGCTGCTCACATGCTGATGCTTGCTATCGCATCTAGTTTCGTATATGCTTTTCAGTTTTTTTCCCGCTGCGTCCACCAAATCCGTTGATATTTTGTGTTTTCTCATGCCATGCGAGTCCACCATACGTTATTCCGTCAGCCTTTCTTTGGTCCTGATCCATTCTATGCAACTTTTGTGGCCTATTTGCCTTTGTTGTTTTCTATAGGATTTTCTGGACTTCTTTTGCATTGTGGATCTACGTCCATCGTGCCTTATCTGCCGAGCTTCTTTCGTCGACGGTTGTCGTGGACTATAATTTTCTGCACAATGCTTTATTTTCTTGATGTGCTATCTTCTTTTGACAACCCATCTTCTCTTGATACTTATGTTGTATCTTCAAGTGATGCGGTGTCTTCCTCTGATGTGCCATCTCTTCGGTGTCTTCCTCTGATGCGTCATCTTCTTTTGACAACCCATCTTCTCTTGATACTTATCTTGTATCTTCAAATGATGTGGTGTCTATCTCTGATGTGCCATCTCTTCGTTATCTCCTTCGGTGACTCGACAAGTGTTGAAGACTCTTCATGCTACGACGACACTCTCAAGACGCGGATTTGGATTATCAAATTTTTTTAGTATTACACTTCTTCAAATGCAATGCTATTGCATACGCTTTGCATTTGAGGGGGGGGGGGGTGTTAGGAAGTATTAGTATTAGTCTAGGAGTCCTTATTAGTCTACTAGTATTAGTCTAGGAGTCCTTATTAGTCTATGTTTACTTTCCTTGCACCTCAAGTCATGTGTAATATATATATGCCCCTTGGGCCTTTAATATAGATAAGCTGCTTTCCTAACATTATGCATCTATTCATCCATCATCTAGTGCATCCATACATTCATAGCAGTCGCCGGGGGAAGCGGTGGTGGTGGGAGCTCATAGGAGGGGAGGAGCTCGGGGGCTCCACAGGGTGGGGGTGCCGACCGGTGCCGAGGGGGGGGCACCGACAATGGGGGCTTCGGTGAGGAGACGGCCTCGAGGGGCATCCGGTGGGGAGAAGAGGAGCGGGGAGGCGCGCATGCAGGACAAATGGAAATGAGAGCGCGGGGATTTCAGTTAAGTGTCCCGTGGACCTTTACCGAGAGCCTGTCGGTGGGACACTTAGAAATATCGTAAACCTTAGATCCAGGTTTTAACTTTTATCGACAGGCCATCTCAGAAAAGGTCTAAAAAGCCTAGATCTAGGTTATCTCTCTTGCCAAGTGTAGCTCTCAGAAAAGACACTTTTATCGAGTGTAGCTCTCGGAAAAGACACTGTTACCGAGAGCTACTCTCGGAAAAAGTATGACTAGTCAGCAAAATATGGATAACGGAAAAAGTATGAAAAGACACTGTTACCGAGAGCAAAATATGTAACCAGCGCCAAGTTCAAGGGCAAAGGGAAAGCGCAGTTTACCCCCAAGAAGAAGCCGTTCAATAATCCCATCCTGGATCAGCCTTGTCCAATACACACGAAGATGGACGAAGAAGGCAATCCTATATACGCGAAGCATACCACTCGGCAGTGTCGTCTCCTGATTCAGGGGTTCAGCGAAGGACAACCGAGTGAGAAGAATCCTGAACAAGATGAGGATGATAAGGAGGATCCGTCCCCCCAAGTCCATGCAACCCTCATGATTTTTGCTGACGTCGAAAGCAAGAGTCGACTGAAGCTAGTGAACAGAGAGGTCAACATGGCCGTTCCGACTGCTCCCAAGTTCCTTAGATGGTCTCAGACTACGATCACCTTTGATCAGTCAGACCATCCAACGCATGTCCCCACTCCAGGAAGACAGGCTCTGGTCGTCGACCCGGTGGTGGAAGGAGTCCGACTGCGCAAAGTCCTCATGGACGGCGGTAGCGGACTGAACATCATGTACGCTGACACCCTCAAGGGAATGGGCATTCCGATGTCCAGACTCAGCGAGAGCAATATGCAGTTCCACGGAGTCGTCCCCGGGCGGAAGGCCAAGTCACTCGGTCAGATCGCTTTGGATGTCACTTTCGGCTCCGACAAAAACTTTCGCAAGGAGAAGCTCACATTCGAGGTGGTGGATTTCCAGAGCGCTTACCATGCGATTCTGGGCCGCCCGGCGTACGTGAGTTTCTGTGACGCCCTCGGCTTAATCGTACGCTAATCATACACGCAAATGCATACGATCAAACCCAAGGACTCACGGGGAGATATCACAACACAACTCTAGACACAAATAAAATAACATCAGCTTCATATTACAAGCCAGGGGCCTCGAGGGCTAGAATACGAAAGCTCGATAAACACACGAGTCAGCGGAAGCAACAAATATCTGAGTACAGACATAAAACATGGGGTGCCTTAGAGAAGGCTAGCACAAAAGATACAACGATCGAACGAGGCGAGGCCTCCTGCCTGGGAACCTCCTAACTACTCCTGATCATCAGCGGCCTCCACGTAGTAGTAGGCACCGTCGGGGTAGCAGTCGTCGGCGACGGGGACCTCCATCTCCTGGGCTTCATCAACTGGTCGCAGCAAACGGATCAAGGGGACAAGGGGGGAGCAAAGCAGCGGTGAGTACTCATCCAAAGTACTCGCAAGTCTTACATCAGAACTATTCTAATTATGCATCAGTATCAAAGAAGGGGGTTATATGTGGACTGACTGCAGCAATGCGAGAAAAGAGAGAGAATGCCTAGTCCTATCGAAGACTAGCATCTTCAGGGTCTTGCAGCAATAGACGAGAGTAGAACAGGGGGGGGGGGGTAACACATTAATAGTCATATTGTTGCAGCAATATTAAAGTGAGGTCACGCCTAAAGATCCTCCCTCGACTCCCTGCGAGGAAGCAATCCCGAGGCAAACTAATTCCAGTTAAGTAACAATTGTAGTTGTATAAGATCGGGGCACAACTCCAAATCGTCCTGTAACCGTGGACACGGCTATCCGAATAGTTAATTTTCATCCCTGCAGGGGTGCACCACATGTCCCGTCACGCTCGATAACACTCTGGCCGGACATACTTTTCTGGGTCCTGCCCGGCCTCGGAATATCGACACGTCGCAGCCCCACCTAAGACTAATCAGAGAGGCCAGCCCGCCGGTCTAAATCCTAAGCACAAAGGGTTCATGGGCCCAGTTCCCCTTCACGCTCCTGCACGTGGCGTGGGCGGCCGACGTCAGTCCTAGCATCCCTTAATCACAAGCGCGATGCATCTCGGGACCACTCGGGCGCGCGCCGCTACACTGCTGGCATCTGAAAAGCTTCGGCTGATACCGCGACGCCGAGTACCCATAATTCTTCCCGCGTAGCCGGTTAGTGCGAAAAGGTCTCCGACCAACCCAGATCAAATACCCAAATCCATTAGCATCTTAATTAGGCCAGCAACACAGTCTCGCGGGAATCCACCCGTCTTACAACTAATCGCCGAAGATCCCAGTAACATGGTCGAGTAACTGTGTGGTTGTAACATCAGGGGAATCCGAGGAATCACCCTCGTTGGATTCCGAACGATGTACCCGTCAAGGTGGGCTTAGAGGAATCACCCTCGGGGGTCCCACACTCGCGGGGTGGCACGACAGAGACGTCATCGGGAATGGTGAAAGAGGAATCACCCTCGATAACCACGACCGACTAGCTATACTACAGAGATATCATCAGGAGTACTTAGCGAGGTGTCACCCTCGGTACCCGATAGTATCCCTGTAGCGTCGTACAACGAAGGAGGGTGAACGTGCTGTGTCGGGTCTGGCTCGTCGATCAGAGATCGAGATTTGGAAACAAGCGGGACAACTGATCTACGGGGTCAGAGGGGATGACTGCTCCACCTATACTAAGCATATTAAAGGTACAGGACTGAAAGTAGCAGTTCATCAAAAATAGGCTATGCATCAGATATAGGAGCTAACTACAACAGTAGCAAAATACTAATGCAAGCAGTAGGAAGAAAGACATAGGCGATATAGGAATGATCAAGGGGAGTTTGCTTGCCTTGCTGCTCTGCGGCAAAGGACTGATCGGCAGGGTCGTAGATGTACCCGGCAACAGCGTCAGTCTCGGGGTCTACCGGTAAGAAGAGGGGGAAGAAACAATAAATAATAGCACCGATGCAACACAAAACATGACATGGAAATATGCGGGCTAGACATGAGCTAACGCAGGAAACATCCGTCATAGACGGGTCGGAAGAATATCTGACGATATTTTCCGGGTATCGGGCTACTACCGGTTACACTGGAAACGATGGAAAAGTTCCAGGTTTGCTATGCTAGGGACGCGTGACAGACGAACGGGCCGTGTATCCGGGTTCGTCTCGCTCTGCTGATCAACTTTCATGTTGAAAACATTTTGATCTGACTTACGGATTATTTAATATTAATTTTCAAAGTTTTATTAATTATTTAGGAATTAAAAACAGATTTAAAAGATTTAATAAAATCCTATTATGACATCATCGCGATGTCAGGCTGACATCAACGTTTGACCGGTCAACTGACCAGCGGGTCCCGAACGTCATAGGCACAAGTTTTATTTAAGATTAATTATTTATTAATCAGATTAATTCAACGAGGGACCCACGTGTCATACTCTAATTATGTTAATTAATTATTTTAACTAAATATCTATTTATTTATTTATTTTAAGAAGACATTATCTTTAAATTTTTATTTCAACTAACGCGTGGGGCCTCCCTGTCATAGACCCGGGTGCGATGGCCCCACCGGTAAGTGGCCTAAAGCTATTTTCTCATTTATTTTTATTAGATACCTAACCGTGCAAATACCGTATTCCTCTAATTATCCAAATACACAAATACATACATAATACGGGCATCGAATACATACATACATACATACATACGGCATCTAATACATCAATTGTTTTTATTTCTTTTTCTCTCAAAACACTCATCTCTCATCTCTCTGTTAACAGAGACAGAGAAGTTCTTTTGCTACTCCACCTAGAAGAACACAAACTTTGAATCCTTCTACCGGAGTCCACCGTCGACGGATCGAGGCCCCGTTTGCCGGAACGGAACCGTGACGTCGAGGAGAACGACACGGTGGGAGGAGCCCGAGGAGGGGCTCACCGACGGTGACGTGACGGCCCGGTGAAGCCGGAGTTCGCACGAAGTGACGGTGGAGACGGTGACGGTGAGGTTCCGGTGGTGATGTGCCGGCGAGGAGGAGCCGGTGAGGAGGGCCCCGGTGAGGAGAGGCCCCCGGAGGTGGAGCCGCCGACGGGGAGGGGCGGCCACCGTAGAGAGGGCCGCCGGAGAGGGACCTCCCGGGAGGGCCGGCCGCCGAGATGGGGGGGCCGAGGTGGCCGGCACCCCTGCCGGCGGGGTGGAGGCCGAGAGGGGGCTCGCCGCGGAGAGAGGGGAGGAGCCGCCGGGGGGTGAGGGAGATGAGGGGCCGCCGGGGGTGAGGGGGAAGAGGTAGGCGGCCGTGGGGAGAGGAGGCCGCCGGGGTAGGAGGAGGCGGTGGAGGGAGGAGGCCGGCGGGGGAGGGGGCTGCCGGCGGGGGGGGGGGGGGGGGGGGGGGGAAGGGCGGCCGCCGGTTGGGGAGGGAGAGGGGCGAGGTGGGGGAAAGGCGAGATGGGGCTCTCGGTTGTTGGTGGCCGAGAGAGAGGGAGGGATCGTGGGGAGAGATGGGGGAGTCACGGGAGGGGAGGAGGGAGTGGGCGCGTGGGGGGGGTGGGGCCCCCCACGAGGGGGGGGGGGCTGGCGGCGGCGCCCAGGGGGGGAGGGAGTTGGCGTGGGGGAGGGTGGCGCCAGGAGGGCGCTAGGGTTTGGGGGTGGGGCGCGGGAGGTGGCCGGCTGGGCCCCTTTTGGCCCAGCTGGGCCGGCTGGGGGGGGGGGCTTTCTCCTTTTTTTTTTAATTTGTTTTTATTTTGCTTTACCTTTTCCCTTTTCTTTTTTTTTTATTATTTCTTTCTTTCAGTTCTCTTTCTTTCTTTTATCATTACTATTTCTTCAATACTTTCCTCTTATATGTATATCCTTTTAATACTTGTAATGAACCGATAAGGTGCTTCCCATTGCTTTCAAATCATCGATCCGGACAGACGCGAATCCACGCGGGTCTGAGATGGGAATTCGATGACGTGGCATCATTAGCGGTGATCACTGTAGCTTAATTACAATTACTACTGTAGCAAAAGTCGAGGATGTCACAATTCTCCCCTACTAACAAGAATTCTCGTCCCGAGAATTAAGAGGTAGAGGGAAAGAGCCCGGGGTATTCATCACGAAGATGATCCTCGCGTTCCCAAGTGGCTTCATCTTCAGAGTGATTTGACCACTGCACCTTAAGGAACTTAGTGACCTTGCGACGAGTCTTACGTTCAGCTTGGTCGAGAATGCGGACCGGATGCTCTTTATAAGAGAGGTCTTGTTGTAGCTCAAGCATATCGTGATCCACTGCTCGAATAGGGTCCTTGAAGCAGCGACGGAGCTGAGAAACATGGAAGACATCGTGAACCTGAGAAAGGTTCGCCGACAGTTCCAATTGATAAGCCACTCTTCCACGCCTTTCGAGAACAGTGAAAGGACCAATATAACGAGGAGCTAACTTGCCCTTGATTCCGAAACGGTGTGCACCTCTCATTGGTGTGACACGAAGATAAGCCTTTTCGCCAGGTTGATAGACCATATCTTGATGATGACGGTCATACTGACTTTTCTGACGAGACTGAGCAGCCTTCAGATTCTCATGAATAATGCGGACTTGATCTTCGGCATGTTGAATAATATCCGGACCGAAGAGTGATCGTTCTCCAGTTTCTGACCAATTCAGAGGAGTTCGACACCTTCGCCCATACAATACTTCGAAAGGGGCCATCTTCAGACTAGCTTGATAGCTATTGTTGTACGAGAACTCGGCATACGGGAGAGATTCCTCCCATTTCTTACCGAAAGAAATGACACAAGCTCGAAGCATGTCCTCGAGAATTTGGTTGACTCGTTCAACTTGTCCCTGGGATTGAGGATGAAATGCAGTGCTGAAGGACAGATGAGTCCCCATAGCCTTCTGAAAACTTTCCCAGAATTTTGAAGTAAACAAGCTGCCACGGTCCGAACTGATCACCAACGGAATACCGTGAAGTGAAACAACTCTTGACATATAAAGATATGCCAGTTGACTAGCATTAATCGTCTCTTTGACGGCCAGAAAATGTGCAACTTTGGACAGTCGATCAATGACGACAAGAATAGCATCATTACCTTTCTGAGACCTGGGAAAACCAGTGACGAAGTCCATTTCAACGTGATCCCATTTCCACTCGGGAATAGAGATAGGTTGCAGAGTTCCAGCAGGCTTTTGGTGTTCTGCTTTGATACGCCGGCATATATCACATTCTGCCACATAGCGTGCAATGTCTTGTTTCATATTGGGCCACCAGAATCTTTGCCGGATGTCTTGGTACATCTTGGTACTACCCGGGTGAATAGACAATGGTGTGTCATGAGCTTCTTCCATCACCTTCCCAGTCATCCTGAGATTTTCCTTCTTATTTGGGACGAATAGGCGACCCTTGAAATACAAGGCGCCACCTTCATCAACAGTGAAAAAGGAGGGTTTACCCTTTGCAATATAGCTCTTAATCCTGTCGACATCATCGTCAAAGTTTTGTATATTCTTTATGGAGCTCACAAGATCTGGTTCAACCACTAGGTTACTGAGGGAACCCTGATTAACAACACGAAGGTTCATCTTTTGATACTCTTCAGGGGGAGGAACAAGGTAACCCTGAGGAACAATGTGGAGGTTCAGCTTACGGAATTCCTCTTGCAGACGATCGTGAACCTCATGAACCTGGAGGTGGTTGCAGTATGACTTGCGACTTAAGGCATCAGCCATTACATTAGCCTTGCCAGGGGTATATGATATACTACAGTCAAAATCTGCTATACGCTCCATCCATCTTTGTTGACGCAGGTTCAGCTCCGGTTGAGTGAACAAGTACTTCAGACTTTGATGGTCGGTGTAGATTTCACAGCGATTACCGACAAGGTATTGTCGCCATTCCTTCAATGCATGAATGACTGCGGCAAGCTCGAGATCATGAACTGGGTAGTTCTCTTCATGAGCACGCAGTTGACGTGAAGCATAAGCGATCACCTTGCGATCCTGCATTAGGACACAACCTATTCCTTGACGGGAAGCATCACAGTATATAACGAAATCCCTTTTCGTATCTGGAGGAGCAAGTACTGGAGCGGACGTCAGTTTGTCCTTGAGTGCCTGAAAACTTTCCTGACATTTATCAGTCCATTCATACTTAACACCTTTGTGAAGCAGGTTGGTTAAGGGCTTCGCAATCTTGGAGAAGTTCTCGACGAATCGACGGCAGTAGCTGGCGAGTCCGAGAAAACTTCTGACTTGCTTGACATTCTTCGGGGGAGTCCAGTCAAGAATAGCTTGAATTCGTTCGGGGTTGACCGCAATACCATCCTTGGAAATCACATGACCAAGGTAAGTCACTTCGTCTAGCCAGAACTCACATTTGGAATACTTCGCATAGAGTTTATGCTCCCGAAGCTTATCCAGTACAAGACGAAGATGTTCAACATGCTCTTCTTTGTTCTTCGAAAACACCAGAATATCATCCAGATATACCACGACAAATTTGTCGAGGTAGTCCATGAATATATAATTCATCAATCGAGAGAAAGTTGCCGGTGCATTGGTTAAGCCGAAGGACATGACGGTGTACTCGTATGATCCATATCGAGTAACAAAGGCGGTCTTTGGAATATCCTCCTTGCGAACACGGATCTGGTGGTATCCCAATCTCAAGTCGAGCTTAGAGAAAACGGTGGAACCAGCAAGTTGATCATACAAATCATTTATCCGCGGGAGAGGATATTTGTTCTGAATAGTGGCCTGGTTGATAGGACGATAGTCTTGAACCAATCGATTTGTCCCATCCTTCTTCTTAACAAAGAGAGAAGGTGCTCCCCAAGCAGAGGAACTCGGACGGATGAAACCCAGACGGAGCGAGTTGTCAATTTCTTGCTTAAGTTCAAGGAGTTCATGTGGTGGCATTTTATAAGGACGCTTGGCAATAGGAGTGGTACCGGGTACCAAGTCAATGACAAACTCGACAGCTCGAGCAGGGGGAATCCCCGGAAGTTCTTCTGGAAAGACATCTTGGAACTCTCAGACCACTGGAATGTTTTCAATCCCTTCAAGAGGCGACGCATTTAATGCATTCAAGGCATACAGCCGTGCCTCAGCATTACGGACGAGATGAGCATAGTAGCTTACGAGTTCATCTGAAGGGTGTAGGAGGTGGACGGTTTTGGTGGCACAAACGATCGATGCCGTATGAGCTTTCAACCAGTCCATCCCCAATATGAGATCAATGTTGGATGACTTTAGTAGGATGGGGTTGGCAAGGAATTCTAATCCTTCAATTTCAACTGGAACATGGGGGCAAACCACAGAGGTTCGGCATTCGCCCCCAGGGGTGTTTACCACTATCGGGAGGTTCATCTCTTCGCTCCTAATGTCATGCATGTATGCAAAATTTTCCGACATAAAGGAATGCGATGCTCCTGTATCAAACAATACAGAAGCAGGTACTGAGTTAACGAGAAGTGTACCCATCACGGTAGCAGGCTGGTCTTGAGCTTGACCCATATCAATGTTGTTGGCCTGACCACGAACATAAGCAGGCTTAGCGTTGAAGTTGCGGTTCTGGTTGTTGCCACGGCCAGTTGCGGGAAGTGCCAGCTGATTCTGATTCTGCCTGCAGTCTCTAGCACGGTGACCTGGACGGCCACACTTGAAGCACAACCCGTCCTCAGGACGGGAAGGAGGAACTCGAGGCGGTGGAGCTGGGAGCCTCGGCTGCCTAGGCGGTGGAGGAGGCAGGCGAGGTGCAGCATAGGACGGCCTCGGAGTAGGAGCAGGTGCATGGTACATGTTGTTGGGAATCCAGATCTTCCGCTTCTGTGCAGATGAGCCCGAAGATGAGCCCATGTCACGGTTGCGCTTGCTGCTATCTTTGTATTCCTGCAGACCAGTCTCAACCTGAATAGCCTTGTTCACGAGGGTGGCGAAATCAGCATAGTCCTGAACGAGGAGTGTCAGCTTGATATCAGGGTGGAGGCCTTCACGGAACTTCTCCTGCCTGCGTGCATCAGTCGCAATGTCTTCTTCAGCATAGCGAGATAATTCCAGAAATTCCCGCTGATAAGAATCCACAGTCTTGTTGCCCTGAACTAAGTTGCGGAACTCACGCTTCTTCCGGTCCATGATTCCCTGGGGAATGTATCGAGCACGGAAAGCAGCCTTGAACTCTTCCCAAGTGATGATAGCTCCAACGGGCTGAGAGCGCCTGTGGCTGTCCCACCATTGAGCAGCGGGACCCTTCAGAAAGTATGCGGCAAAGTTGACATAGCTCGCCAGGGGCACATTGGCAGACTCTAGCTCATAAGAAATGTCACGGAGCCAGTCATCAGCATCTAGAGGCTGAGTTGAGCTGCGGTAGATCGCAGGGTTGAGACGGCAGAAGTCTTGCAGCGTCACGCCTTGTGGTTGGTTCATGTTCGACCTTTGGAACTGATCCATGAGCCCTTGCATAAACTGGCGGTTCAGCTCAAACTGTTGGATCATCCCCGCCATATACTCAGGAGGCGGGGGTGGTGCATCGTTGGCAGGGCCACGCGGACGGCCAACTGGTCTAACCATCCTGTTAAATATTTAGCAGGGGTATTTTAGCTTAAAGTAATCGAAAGGCATCGCACGCATTCATGAAGTAATCAAGCATAATGAAAGGGAAATGCGATAGATACTCCATAGTAGTTGAGTTCGACATACAGACCCATACATAAGTTCGATTACAGACTAACGATTAAAAACTCGAAATTTGGCGATAGCCCGGACGCATTTGACGATACCCTGGACTCACTAGGCGGCGCGCAGGCACGCGGTGGAAGAGTACCACAACGAGATGTAGCGATAAGGCTACATCAACGTCGGAGAGGACGATCGAATCCTGGTAGCTGGCGGTGATAGAAGGTAGGGACAGGACCCTGTGTCCCGTTGTGACTCTGGTGAGGGTACCGCATCCAGTCGAGGAGCTGAGGTCCAAGTGCAGGGGTTCTACCCCCAACATCTGTCCACTCGAGAGCTGATGGTAGCTCTGTCCTGCTCGGCTCGCGGATGCGCAAAGGGGGAACCCTCGGACAGTGTGATGGCTGCAGCTCTGTCAACGCGTCGTAAAGACGAGCACGCGTAGCATACAACTCCACAGTCAGAGCTCGGAAAGCACGATCCATTGCCTCAGTGTACTGCACCAGAATCCGCGCGTCGTACCGACGCGTCACGTAGGGGGCGCAGACAGCGACGTAGGAACGGTCGCTGCGCTCCCGAACGTCAGAAGCGTAGGCAGTGAGATCAGACCCAGTCTCATCCCCAGCGGGAGCATGCGGGATGTATCTGAAAGGGCTCTCCTCCAGGTGAGGGTACGCTCCACGGAGACGGGTGATGGCGATGTAGGCCGCATCATGGACGGCCATCTCGACCGACACTCCAATACCACAAAACACGTGGCGCTCGAGGGTCTCGCCGCCCCTCTGGTCGAAGATGCGAACCTCAGCCTGGTACTGGTTGTACTCGCGGAAATCCTCGAACACAGTGTACTCGGGGTACCAGCGATATCCCAGCCTGGTCAGGAGATCGACCAAAATGGCCGGGAACCCAGTCGTCTCAGTGGCCTGTGTCAGGCGCACGTGCTGTCTTGCGGGACGCATCTGAAAATAAGATTGACGGATGTCAATGACAGTGTGTGTAATACATATTCAGGAGAAAACGAGTAGATAGTCCAGCGCTCCGGATTGATGTGATTCGAGAACCTAATGTTAGAGTTAGTAAAATCTTTGACCCGAAAGAGAAGAGAAAGTAGAGCCCAGAGTATAGGAAAGGAGTAAAAGATACTAATACCACCCAATTGAGATGTGGGCCCATAACCCACAGGTCCCAGGATCGAAACCTGGCTCTGATACCAACTTGTGACGCCCTCGGCTTAATCGTACGCTAATCATACACGCAAATGCATACGATCAAACCCAAGGACTCACGGGGAGATATCACAACACAACTCTAGACACAAATAAAATAACATCAGCTTCATATTACAAGCCAGGGGCCTCGAGGGCTAGAATACGAAAGCTCGATAAACACACGAGTCAGCGGAAGCAACAAATATCTGAGTACAGACATAAAACATGGGGTGCCTTAGAGAAGGCTAGCACAAAAGATACAACGATCGAACGAGGCGAGGCCTCCTGCCTGGGAACCTCCTAACTACTCCTGATCATCAGCGGCCTCCACGTAGTAGTAGGCACCGTCGGGGTAGTAGTCGTCGGCGACGGGGACCTCCATCTCCTGGGCTTCATCAACTGGTCGCAGCAAACGGATCAAGGGGACAAGGGGGGAGCAAAGCAGCGGTGAGTACTCATCCAAAGTACTCGCAAGTCTTACATCAGAACTATTCTAATTATGCATCAGTATCAAAGAAGGGGGTTATATGTGGACTGACTGCAGCAATGCGAGAAAAGAGAGAGAATGCCTAGTCCTATCGAAGACTAGCATCTTCAGGGTCTTGCAGCAATAGACGAGAGTAGAACAGGGGGGGGGGGGGTAACACATTAATAGTCATATTGTTGCAGCAATATTAAAGTGAGGTCACGCCTAAAGATCCTCCCTCGACTCCCTGCGAGGAAGCAATCCCGAGGCAAACTAATTCCAGTTAAGTAACAATTGTAGTTGTATAAGATCGGGGCACAACTCCAAATCGTCCTGTAACCGTGGACACGGCTATCCGAATAGTTAATTTTCATCCCTGCAGGGGTGCACCACATGTTCCGTCACGCTCGATAACACTCTGGCCGGACATACTTTTCTGGGTCCTGCCCGGCCTCGGAATATCGACACGTCGCAGCCCCACCTAAGACTAATCAGAGAGGCCAGCCCGCCGGTCTAAATCCTAAGCACAAAGGGTTCATGGGCCCAATTCCCCTTCACGCTCCTGCACGTGGCGTGGGCGGCCGACGTCAGTCCTAGCATCCCTTAATCACAAGCGCGATGCATCTCGGGACCACTCGGGCGCGCGCCGCTACACTGCTGGCATCTGAAAAGCTTCGGCTGATACCGCGACGCCGAGTACCCATAATTCTTCCCGCGTAGCCGGTTAGTGCGAAAAGGTCTCCGACCAACCCAGATCAAATACCCAAATCCATTAGCATATTAATTAGGCCAGCAACACAGTCTCGCGGGAATCCACCCGTCTTACAACTAATCGCCGAAGATCCCAGTAACATGGTCGAGTAACTGTGTGGTTGTAACATCAGGGGAATCCGAGGAATCACCCTCGTTGGATTCCGAACGATGTACCCGTCAAGGTGGGCTTAGAGGAATCACCCTCGGGGGTCCCACACTCGCGGGGTGGCACGACAGAGACGTCATCGGGAATGGTGAAAGAGGAATCACCCTCGATAACCACGACCGACTAGCTATACTACAGAGATATCATCAGGAGTACTTAGCGAGGTGTCACCCTCGGTACCCGATAGTATCCCTGTAGCGTCGTACAACGAAGGAGGGTGAACGTGCTGTGTCGGGTCTGGCTCGTCGATCAGAGATCGAGATTTGGAAACAAGCGGGGCAACTGATCTACGGGGTCAGAGGGGATGACTGCTCCACCTATACTAAGCATATTAAAGGTACAGGACTGAAAGTAGCAGTTCATCAAAAATAGGCTATGCATCAGATATAGGAGCTAACTACAACAGTAGCAAAATACTAATGCAAGCAGTAGGAAGAAAGACATAGGCGATATAGGAATGATCAAGGGGAGTTTGCTTGCCTTGCTGCTCTGCGGCAAAGGACTGATCGGGAGGGTCGTAGATGTACCCGGCAGCAGCGTCAGTCTCGGGGTCTACCGGTAAGAAGAGGGGGAAGAAACAATAAATAATAGCACCGATGCAACACAAAACATGACATGGAAATATGCGGGCTAGACATGAGCTAACGCAGGAAACATCCGTCATAGACGGGTCGGAAGAATATCTGACGATATTTTCCGGGTCTCGGGCTACTACCGGTTACACTGGAAACGATGGAAAAGTTCCAGGTTTGCTATGCTAGGGACGCGTGACAGACGAACGGGCCGTGTATCCGGGTTCGTCTCGCTCTGCTGATCAACTTTCATGTTGAAAACATTTTGATCTGACTTACGGATTATTTAATATTAATTTTCAAAGTTTTATTAATTATTTAGGAATTAAAAACAGATTTAAAAGATTTAATAAAATCCTATTATGACATCATCGCGATGTCAGGCTGACATCAACGTTTGACCGGTCAACTGACCAGCGGGTCCCGAACGTCATAGGCACAAGTTTTATTTAAGATTAATTATTTATTAATCAGATTAATTCAACGAGGGACCCACGTGTCATACTCTAATTATGTTAATTAATTATTTTAACTAAATATCTATTTATTTATTTATTTTAAGAAGACATTATCTTTAAATTTTTATTTCAACTAACGCGTGGGGCCTCCCTGTCATAGACCCGGGTGCGATGGCCCCACCGGTAAGTGGCCTAAAGCTATTTTCTCATTTATTTTTATTAGATACCTAACCGTGCAAATACCGTATTCCTCTAATTATCCAAATACACAAATACATACATAATACGGGCATCGAATACATACATACATACATACATACGGCATCTAATACATCAATTGTTTTTATTTCTTTTTCTCTCAAAACACTCATCTCTCATCTCTCTGTTAACAGAGACAGAGAAGTTCTTTTGCTACTCCACCTAGAAGAACACAAACTTTGAATCCTTCTACCGGAGTCCACCGTCGACGGATCGAGGCCCCGTTTGCCGGAACGGAACCGTGACGTCGAGGAGAACGACACGGTGGGAGGAGCCCGAGGAGGGGCTCACCGACGGTGACGTGACGGCCCGGTGAAGCCGGAGTTCGCACGAAGTGACGGTGGAGACGGTGACGGTGAGGTTCCGGTGGTGATGTGCCGGCGAGGAGGAGCCGGTGAGGAGGGCCCCGGTGAGGAGAGGCCCCCGGAGGTGGAGCCGCCGACGGGGAGGGGCGGCCACCGTAGAGAGGGCCGCCGGAGAGGGACCTCCCGGGAGGGCCGGCCGCCGAGATGGGGGGGCCGAGGTGGCCGGCACCCCTGCCGGCGGGGTGGAGGCCGAGAGGGGGCTCGCCGCGGAGAGAGGGGAGGAGCCGCCGGGGGGTGAGGGAGATGAGGGGCCGCCGGGGGTGAGGGGGAAGAGGTAGGCGGCCGTGGGGAGAGGAGGCCGCCGGGGTAGGAGGAGGCGGTGGAGGGAGGAGGCCGGCGGGGGAGGGGGCTGCCGGCGGGGGGGGGGGGGGGAAGGGCGGCCGCCGGTTGGGGAGGGAGAGGGGCGAGGTGGGGGAAAGGCGAGATGGGGCTCTCGGTTGTTGGTGGCCGAGAGAGAGGGAGGGATCGTGGGGAGAGATGGGGGAGTCACGGGAGGGGAGGAGGGAGTGGGCGCGTGGGGGGGGTGGGGCCCCCCACGAGGGGGGGGGGGGCTGGCGGCGGCGCCCAGGGGGGGAGGGAGTTGGCGTGGGGGAGGGTGGCGCCAGGAGGGCGCTAGGGTTTGGGGGTGGGGCGCGGGAGGTGGCCGGCTGGGCCCCTTTTGGCCCAGCTGGGCCGGCTGGGGGGGGGGCTTTCTCCTTTTTTTTTTAATTTGTTTTTATTTTGCTTTACCTTTTCCCTTTTCTTTTTTTTTATTATTTCTTTCTTTCAGTTCTCTTTCTTTCTTTTATCATTACTATTTCTTCAATACTTTCCTCTTATATGTATATCCTTTTAATACTTGTAATGAACCGATAAGGTGCTTCCCATTGCTTTCAAATCATCGATCCGGACAGACGCGAATCCACGCGGGTCTGAGATGGGAATTCGATGACGTGGCATCATTAGCGGTGATCACTGTAGCTTAATTACAATTACTACTGTAGCAAAAGTCGAGGATGTCACAGTTTCATGGCACGCCCGTGCTATGTGTACTTGAAGTTGAAGATGCCAGGTCCAAAAGGCGTTATCACCATCACCGGCAACCGTCAGCGAGCTGAGGAGTGTCTGCAAGAGGGATCAAGGATCGCCGACCAGCAGATGGCTGTACTTGAGCTCGAAGAGTACAAGAAGATAGTCAACCCTGCCGACCTGATGCGCTCGAAGAAACCAGCTTCTGAGTCCGCGTTCCAGTCGGCGGTAGAGACGAAGAAAATCAGCATCCACCCGACGGACGAGTCTGCCGCCCCGACGAACATCTCCACAACCCTCGATCCTAAATAGGAAGCCGAGCTCACCCAATTCCTCCGTGAGAACTGGGACATCTTCGCATGGAAGCCTTCTGACATGCCGGGTGTTCCCAGGGAGTTGGCTGAGCACCGACTGCATGTGGATCCCGTCGCTCGGCCCATCCGAGAGCGCCTGCGTCGGTCCGCCGCGCACAAGAGGAAGGTAATCGGAGAAGAGGTGGCCAAGCTGCTGGCTGCCAACTTCAATCGCGAGGTTCACCACTCCGAGTGGCTCGCCAATGTCGTCATGGTGCCCAAGAAGGACAAATCACTCCGAATGTGCATTGATTTCAAACACCTCAATAGGGTCTGCCCGAAAGACCATTTTCCGCTCCCCCGCATAGATCAAATTGTCGATTCGACTGCGGGATGCGAGCGTTTGTCATTCCTTGATGCCTACTTGGGTTATCATCAGATCGTCTGTATGGTCCCGATGAGTTGAAAACAACCTTCACCACCCCGTTTGGGTGCTTCTGCTACATCACTATGCCTTTCGGTCTGAAGAATGCAGGAGCTACCTTTATGCGCATGATCCAAAAATGTCTCCTCGACCAGATTGGTCGCAATGTGGAGGCATACATGGACGATATCGTAGTCAAGTCACGCAAAGGTTCCGACCTGCTGACTGACTTGGCAGAAACATTCGCCAACCTTCGTAGGTACGATATCAAGCTAAACCCAGCCAAGTGTTCATTCGGTGTTCCCAGCGGAAAGTTACTCGGTTTCTTCGTTTCCGAACGAGGAATCGATGTTAACCCCGAAAAGATCGGGACCATCATCCGAATGGATAGGCCGGTCAGAATACACGATGTTCAACGGCTCACAGGTTGCCTAGCGGCTTTGAGCAGGTTCATCAGTCGACTCGGCGAAAAAGCACTTCCTCTGTACCGACTCATGAAGAAGTCAGATACCTTCGAGTGGACAGACGAAGCCCAAGTCGCATTCGACGACCTCAAAGTCCTACTTTCCACCCATCCGGTTCTTACTGCTCCGCTCAGTAAAGAGCCCCTTCTTCTATATATCGCGGCTACAAATCAAGTCGTCAGTACTGTTCTTATAGTCGAACGAGAAGAAGAAGGCAAAGCATACAAAGTTCAGCGGCCAGTGTACTACGTCTCCGAAGTCCTGACCCCTTCCAAGCAGAGGTATCCCCATTATCAAAAGCTTATCTATGGGATCTATATGACTGCGAAGAAGGTGGCCCATTATTTCCAAGACCACTCGGTATCTGTCGTTTCTGATGCTTCATTGTCGGAAATTCTCCACAATCGGGACGCATCGGGCCGAGTGGCAAAGTGGGCGATGGAGATGCTGTACTGCGACATCAAGTTCGAGGCCAAGAAAGCTATTAAGTCTCAAGCCCTGGCTGACTTTATAGCAGAATGGGTAGAACAACAGCAACCGACTCACATCTACTCGGCTCATTGGACAATTTTCTTCGATGGGTCTAAGATGTTGAATGGATCCGGCGCTGGTGTTGTGATCATATCACCAAAAGGTGACAAGCTCAAGTACGTGCTTCAGATACACTTTGATTCCTCTAACAACGAGGCAAAGTATGAAGCTCTTCTCTACGGACTGCGCATGGCCATCTCACTCGGCGTCCGTCGCCTGATGGTCTACGGCGATTCAGACTTGGTGGTCAACCAAGTGATGAAAGAGTGGGACGTAAGGAACCCCACCATGACGACATACTGCAATGCAGTCAGGAAGCTGGAGAAGAAGTTTGAAGGTCTAGAACTTCATCATGTTCCGAGACTGAAGAACCAAGCAGCTGATGAGTTGGCGAAACTCGGATCCACTCGGAGACTAATCCCGAGTGACGTCTGCCTCGAGCACCTCCATCTTCCCTCAGTCAAAGAAGATCCCTTCACTGAAGAACCAGTACAACCCAAAAGCGCAACAGATCCGACTGAAGTCGATGTGCCTGCTGTGGTTGATCTGGTCACAGAGATTCTGGTAGTCGTTCCCGATTGTACTGTGCCGATCATGGCATTTATCTTGAGACAAGAACTTCCAGAAGATGAAGTCCAAGCCCGGCAAATAGTTCGCAGGTCGAAGGCATTCACTGTCATTGACGGTCAATTGTACAAGGAGAGTGTTTCAGGCGTCCTCCAACGTTGCATTTCCCCAGAGGAAGGACAGTTGATCTTAGAGTATATCCACTCGGGAACCTGCGGCCATCACGCTTCTTCGAGAGCAATCGTCGCCAAGGCATTCAGAGCTGGATTCTTCTGGCTGCAGGCTAACGAGATGGCCAAAGCTATGGTCGACCGATGTGAAGGCTGTCAGTTCTACTCCAACAAGTCCCACAAGCCAACATCTGCACTAAAGACAATCCCACTTGTGTGGCCATTTGCAGTTTGGGGATTAGACACAGTCGGACCATTCAAGACAGGCCAAGGAGGCTACACACATCTGTTGGTGGCAGTCGACAAGTTTACCAAATGGATAGAAGCCAAGCCCATCAAGAAACTCGATGCCTCAACAGCTGTCAAGTTTGTCAGGGACATCATTTCCAGATTCGGGGTGCCTCAGAGCATAATCACAGACAATGGGACAAACTTTGACTCGGACAGAGTCAAAGGCTTCTGTGCGAGTCAGGGTATCCGAGTGGATTTTGCTTCCGTAGCACATCCGCAATCCAATGGACAAGCTGAGCGTGCGAATGGACTTATCCTCCAAGGTTTGAAGCCTCGACTCTTGCGAGAGGTAGGACATGCTGCTGGTGCATGGGTCACCGAGTTACCTTCAGTACTTTGGGGCCTCCGCACCACTCCAAACCGATCAACGGGACGACCGCCGTTCTTCCTCGTCAATGGAGCAGAAGCGGTCCTTCCGAGTGACCTGCTTCACAATGCCCCGCGAGTCGAACTCTTCTCCGAAGCCGAAGCGGAACAAGCAAGGCAAGATGGAGTCGATCTTCTAGAGGAGGAGCGCGAGATGGAACTCACTCGCTCAACAATTTACCAGCAAGATCTGCGACGTTTTCACGCACGTCACGTCAGGAGTCGCACATTCCAAGCTGGCGATTTAGTGCTCCGAGTGGATCAGCAAAGACCACACAAGTTGGCTCCGGCCTGGGAAGGGCCTTTCATCATTTCCAAGGTGCTGAACAACGGAGCATACAGATTATACAACATTCAGAGGGAGACAGACGAGCCGCGTGCATGGAACGGAGATCTCCTCAAGCGTTTTTATACGTGATCGTCGACTGAAGCAGTGTAACGAACAAGTTTGAAGAAATAATATATTTAGCAGATTCAGTTTTGTGCAGATTCAGAGTTCTCACACACACACAAAAAAAAACTTAGCTGCGGGCCTGCATCGCCTAAGTACTCACTTCCTCCGAGTGTGCACTATACGTCGCATTCGGGGACTTAGCTGTGATCAAGAATCACCTAAGTACTACCTTCCTCCGAGTGTGCACTTCACGTCGCACTCGGGGACTTAGCCGCGATCCTGCATCGCCTAAGTAATACCCTCCTCCGAGTGTGCATTATACGTCGCACTCGGGGACTTAGATGTGATCAAGAATCACCTAAGTACTAACCTCCTTCGAGTGTGCACTATACGTCGCACTCGGGGACTTAGATGTGATCACGAATCACCTAAGTACTAACCTCCTCCGAGTGTGCACTATACGTCGCATTCGGGGACTTAGCTGTGATCAAGAATCACCTAAGTACTAACCTCCTCCGAGTGTGCACTATACGTCGCACTCGGGGACTTAGCTGTGATCAAGAATCACCTAAGTACTACCCTCCTCCGAGTGTGCACTACACGTTGCACTCGGGGACTTAGATGTGATCAAGAATCACCTAAGTACTAACCTCCTCCGAGTGTGCACTTCACGTCACACTCGGGGACTTAGCTGCGATCCTGAATCGCCTAAGTATTAACTCCCTCCGAGTGTGCACTTCACGTCGCACTCGGAGACTTAGTTGTGATCATGAATCGCCTAAGTACTAACTTCATCCGAGTGTGCACTATACGTCGCACTCGGGGACTTAGCCGCGATCCTGCATCGCCTAAGTAATAACTTCCTCCGAGCGTGAACTATACGTCACACTCGGCGACTTAGCTGCAGTCCCGAATCGCCTAAGTCTTAGTCTCCTCCGAGTGTGCACTACAAGTCCCACTCGGGGACTTAGACGTGACCAAGAATCACCTAAGTATTAATATTCTCCGAGTACGCACTACATGTTCCACTCGAAACAACATTTCAACAAAAGACTAAATGTTTTCATTCCGACAACATAAGTCCAAAAACGATAGCTGACTCAGTGCGGATCAAGATTACCCGCACCGATCTAAAAGTATGACGGCCAACAGAAGTGGCCACAGTATCTTACAGGTAAACACTCGGCATACCGAGGATAAAGTTTGATCACGCGTTAGCTGGGCCGGCGTCAGGACTAGAGGGCTCCACAAAAGTGTCCAAGTCGATTCCATCAGCGATGCGGGTGGCAGTCTCAAGGAACGTCTCCATGAAGTCTTCGAATTGAAGCTTTTTCGTGTTGGCGACCTTCAATGCTTTCAGCTTATCTTCCCGCACCTCCTTGCAATGGACTCGGACCAAGGACAGCGCAACGTCAGCACCGCAACGCACTGCCGATTTCTTCCAGGATTGCACTCGGTCCAGAATCTCCTCCAGTCGCCCCAACAGAGTCTCCATCTCCTGCCGCGACTCGTCTTCAGGCCAAAGCTCCTTCTCAATACGGCCGATGACTTCTCTCAGTCGGCTGACGAAAGGACCCACTTTGCCTACACGGATATGCGCCCGGAGCAGATCCCGGTTGGCGTCCTCGCCAAGTGGCACATTGTCCTTCATGGACCGCTGTACAGCCGCCGCTTCAGCTTCGGCGTCACCACAAAAATCTGCACCAAACGAGCAAACAGACAGTAAAAACCGAGTGTTCGTCACACGGTACAACCACTCGACAAAGCATAAGACTTACCTGCCAGACGAGTCATCATCTGGAGAGCCCAGTCGTTGACATACTTCTCCCGAGCTGTCCATCGTTTGTTCCGAACAGCCACCTGATTGTGCAGTTCAGTCCTCTGTTTCTTCAGTCTCTCCACCTCCGCCACCAACACCCTGTTCGCCTCCAGCGCCTCCTCCAAGGACTTCTCTCGAACTTCCAGTGCATCCTTCATGCCGGCCATGGCGAGCATTGCAGCTTCCAGTTCACCAGCATACTGGTTCCTCTCCGCCCTCAAGGCTTCATAAGCAGTGCCCATTTCACAAGTTTTCTACACCACGAAACAAAGGGTAATCAGCAAGTTTCTCAATAGACAATATAAGTTCTTCAGACCCCTGCCGACGCAAGCAGTCGACAGCGGTCTCGGGGACTACACCCAGTGGGTTCACTAAGAGTGACCCCACTGGCATGCACCTCAAGCAGGCCCGCCCTATTGAGATGCATGTTTTCACCTACGCCTCAGGGGATAATATTACTCCACCTGCGTGCCACTTACTCTCGAAGACTCTTCCCGCAAGAGCGCTCCGACTGCAATAAGTACTCGCACTCGGAAATATTGTCTACGGACACAACTAAACTAAAGACCAAATGTATAAATACAACTGTCGGTGCAAGCACTCGACAGAAGTCTCGGGGACTACACCCACTGGGTTCACTCGGAGTGAACCCATTGCAAACAGCAGACAACACTCAGTGGGTTACAGAAGAAAAGTAAGTACTTACTAGACTACTTACTCGGATGTCATCGCGCAGCTCCAAACTCCGTCGGTACAAAGCCGCAACGGAGTCATAAGCCCTCTTGGCCTCTCCGGCCATCAGCTCCGCCTGGATCATGGCCCCCTTGGCCGCTCCCACCTGCTCCTCTAGGACACACCGAATGCTGAATTCAGCATTCGACGAACCGGGAATCGTGGGAAGCCCCTGGGGCATCCCAAGGTTCGTCCCAGTAGGTTCCTCACCCACCGGCACCGGTTCAGTCGGTGGAGGCACTTCAGTCGGTGGAGGCACTTCGGTCGGGGGAGCGTCGGCGGCAGGGGTGGCAGCAGGAAGAGCAGGCCTCAAGGACAGGCTCCAGGACAGGCTCCACGACGGGGTCGGTTCTCCCCTGCTCACCCTCGTCCAGGCAGATCGCCCCTGACAAGCCAAATAACATAACGCCTCAGAAAAAGAAAAGGATGGCGCAGTCTACAGGAATAAAATACCCGACTCTCCCACAACATACCTGGCTGAGACGAAACGACGATGTCCGTGTCCATGGGGTCGTCCCCTTGGCGGGCCGGCGAGGTCGCAGATGTGGCAACCCTGTCGAGTGAAGTCCATTCGACTTGTAAAGCAGGAGTTCACTCGGTCAACAGAAAGAGCCGAAAGTTAGGTTCGCTTATGTGGAGGTGACGGGGATGGCCATCCTCATCCGTGGCAGAGCCTTCCTAGGTTTGGGCCCACTCGGCTTGGGCGCCCTGGAGGACTGGCATGCAAGTTCAGCGGCTGCGTCCCTAGCCCTCTTGGTGCCTCGAACACTCGGTACCGCCGGGGCAGCAGGCGGAGCACTCGACGACGTAGGAGGGGCTGAAGGGACGGCAGGCTCATGCCGACGCTTACTCCGATGCCCTGGCCGCGGAGGTGGCGAATCTGGCTCTTCATCCTCTTCCTCTTCCTCGCTGTCTTCCTCCTCCGACTCCCCGCTGTCGGAGACGTATTCGGCGCTCTCCACGCTCCCCTCCTGGCTGCCTTCTTCCTCCTCCTCCTCCGGATTCCCGTTCGAGACGGGGGAAGACCAGTTGGTCCACTCCTGCATGAGGTTCAGTCGGAAACATTAAGCATCACACGGAGATATAAATAAACGACTGAAATCAAGACAGTTCAATGCACTCGGCTAATTCTGCTCACCTGATTCGGTGGAGGGTTGTCCGCGCTGTAAGGCGTCACTCGGCGGGCTCCTTTGGGGTTCTCACAGGGACCCGTGATTTGGAGCACCCATGAGATCACCTTCTCCTCGAGAATGCCCTCCACGTTGGTCCGAGTGGAATCCTCGGGCCCTGTGTAGTGCCACATAGCGTGGTGGCGGACCTGCAGAGGCTGGATTCGCCGACCGATGAAGACTTCCAGCAGGTCAATACCGGTGAGCCCCCTCCTGACAACATCCACGAGTGCCTCGACCAAAGGCTGGATGTCGTTCTTCTCGGCTTTCGAGAGGGCGAGTTGCTTGGGCGGAGCAGGGCGGTCTAGACTAAATGGAGGCAGCCCAGTCGACGCGTTCGGACATGCTATGTCCTGGCAGTAGAACCACGTCGACTGCCAGTTCCTAACCGACTCGCTCAACTGGAGAGCAGGGTAGCTGCTCCGACTCTTCTTCTGAAACCCTAAACCCCCGCAGAGCTGGAGGAGATGCGTCTTGTCATCCGACTGACTAAGATGTTTGATGGTTTGAGAGCGGGCGGAGAAGATATGTTTGAATAAACCCCAATGGGGGGGCAACCGATAAAGCACTCGCACAAAACAATGAAGGCAGAAAGGTGGGCGATGGCATTCGGAGGGAAGTGATGGAGTTGAGCACCAAAATGATTCATGATACCTTTGAAGAAAGGATGCGGGGGCAGAGAGAAACCTCTGTGAACATGGCTGAGGAGCAAGACGCGCTCCCCCTCCCGTGGCGCCGGCTCGACCTCGTCGTCCGCCGGTAGCCTCCAGGACTTATGCACGAGGTGGCCGTGCTCTACCAGCTCCAGCAGGTCTCCCTCCGTCACCGTGGAGGGGAGAAAGTCTCCCTGGATCCATCCCGCCGGCAACGGCCGCTGCCGCCGTTGAGCAACCGTCGCCTTGGACTTCTTCTTCCTCGCCTCCATCTTGCTGGTCTGACCTTTGGTCATGGCGGCGACGGTGAGCTCTCGAGAAGGAGGAGAAGAGAAGGGCGTATAGGCGCAGGAGGTGGCGAGGAAAACGGAGCAAGCAAGAGCAAAGGATTCGGCGAGCGTAACCGGAAGGTCTCATCGCCCAGAGTTAAATAGAGCACCGACTGGGTCGCTGGCGAGCGGGCCCGGAATCTTATCTGCCCAACCAGCCGCGGCGATATCAGTGGAGGAGTTGAAGGCGCGAGGATCGAGGAGTCAGGCGCTACTCGAGCGCGCTGACGTCGTCCCCGCTAAGCGCGCGGAACCCGAAATTTGAGATCCCGGAAAATCCGCCGCTGTCAGTTGACCGGTCGCGTCAAAAGATGCCGTGGAAGCACTCGGTTCCCGACAGTCTGTTTCGCAAGCACTTCCACTCAGAACGTTGGTCGAGAGAGAGATAAAATGGATAAGGGCAAGCAACGCCCAAGCCGAACCTAGTTCAGTCAGATCTGAACCTCAAGCACTGCTTCGACGTTTCAACCCCAATCCATTCGGGGACTAATGATGGGGTCACAGTCCTAGGGTAGGGTCATAGGCCTGCCCTACACATCCTACCCAAGGGCTACCCCACACAAGGGACAGGACCTTAAGTATGCCCCGACTGAATTAAGGTGCCCCCATCATCCAGTCGGTAGCAGGCCCGAAATCATCCAGTCGGAGACTAACATTCGGAGAACACCGGGCCTACCGACTGGATACACTCGGTGCGCCGTAACCTCTGTGGAGGGAAACTGCTGTACGTTTCCGGATGCATTTACTAGCATTTAGAGCATACGTTACCTGTAACGTATGCATTCAATCGCCACTACTCCACCCTTGAATCAGAACCGTTGTGGAGGGCAGCGCACTCTATATAAGCCGCCCTTCCCCACTGGTAAAAGGGTTAGCAAATCTTTGTACTCCATATCACACTCGGTAACAAGCTCCGAGAGCACTGAGACGTAGGGCTGTTACCTCCACCGCAGAGGGGCCTGAACTCATACAACCTCGCCGTAGCTAGGACTTTGCCCATCTCATTCGTACCCTACACATCTACTGTCAGGCTTATACCCACGACAATACCCGATGTACCAGAACAATGCCATGATGCGAGCTACATCATTGCGACTTGTGAGAGCTCACCATGGCTGCTACTACTGTTCTGGACTATGCGACTGTTTAAATCGGTCTTGATGGTCACTGTTAAGTGAGGTGGGACTAAACTCAGCTCCCACATTGATGAAAAAGACAAAATTAACAAGGCAAGTAAACATGGCTTTGCCGAGAGCCGTTTCACGGACACTCGGCAAACCAGCGCCATCGTCAAAGCGACGTCAACTACAGCCGGACTTGTCACGTGTCTACATTTTGCTGTGTGTTTTCGGCTGGTAATCGGCAAATAGATCGTTTGCCGAGTGGTCACCTTCCGCCGAGTGTGCTTTTTTCGCTTTGTATCAGTAGCTGTTAGTGTTTGCTGTGCGGCTACTGTTGCCGAGTGCGCCTTTCGGCTTATTTAGTTTTGCCGAGTGCACGTGAATTGGCTCTCAGCGAAGAGCCTCGCACCCGGCGTATAAGGAAATTCGGGTCATGCGGACAATTTTACCCAATAAAATAGGTTCAGATGTGTCGTCTTTGTGTGCATGCTGGCATAAATTTGACAAGTGTTTACTGTTTTCAATGTAAAACTTGGTTCGAGGATAAAAATATTATTTGTATTCTTTAGGAAACCACGCACTAAACCAAACTGTAGAGAATTTATATTCAACAACAGCTGGGGTAAAGAAACAAAAGCAACAATATCATATTTCTACCGCTTAACATTAGCTGAAGATCAGGATATATAAGTTGCACTCAAGACAGCAGAAGGCTATAATTCACAAACATTGAAAGTTGGGAGCAGAAAGTTGCAAGGGGGGGATATAGTGCAACTAGGAAGACCCAGTGTTGTGCACACATCAGGCTGACAAGTTAGAGATATGATATGTTGGCTAAGAGACTACCTCCCGATGCCCTCTAATCTTATTTTGATGGACAAAGTTTTTTAACTACCAAAACCAACAATAACATCTGCATCGTCTTTGCATCTGTAACTCATTATCTCTTTTCTTAAATGTCTTCTATTGCATACAACAAACTGAATACACAAACAGTCAACTACGTACATGGTGTGATTAAGGTTGTTTGTAGACATATATGGATAGCCAAACTGACTGAGGAAGGTAGGTACATGAGGAAGGTGGATGAGAAAGCAATGACCCTCATCTCCTTTTTTTTCCTGAATCTGAGAGCACATGATATATATATAGATTGACATAGCAAGCCAGATACATAAGAGTAGTTAATTTGGTATTTGTTTCCTTTTGTCTTATGTACATATCTATTTTTCTTGGAAGAGGGAGAATTTAGTTATCATCTCCTGGTCATTGAATCTTGATGATTAACACACCAAAATTATTACAAGCGAAGTGCATTTTTTTCCGAAAAGGAGGCAAAGCCCCGGCCTCTGCATCGAGAGATGCATGCAGTCATATATTAAAATCAAAATCAAGTCTCAGCAAAGTACATGAAAGATCTAGCAAAAAGTGAATAAAAAGATACAAGACGTCTGTCGCGTCCAAACCGGAGATGACAATAGACCTAGATGACTAAACACCTATCTATTAATACGTCGCCATCTAAACTGATTGAAGATACCCTGTGCTATCATCTCCCAACGGACACATCCAGTAACCATAGGACAAGCGAAGTGCATGAAGAGACAAAACAAATGTGTGATTATAAGAAGAAAATGTCTTCAACATCAATGGAATTACCCGGTGGCGACGATCAATCCAACTAGTAAACGACAGTCTGAAGTTTTCTGGAAAACTATCTCCGCCTTCCAGGGAACACCTCCAGAAAATGGGATGCACAAGCACCAATGTTATCGGACCTGCTGATCCCCTCCAAAAAAATAGTGTCAACAAGTCTTCATGTTTTGGTGTTAGAGCTCATCAAGAAGCATGATAGCTTGCCAACATTGATGAAAAAGCTAGGATCCAGAAAAATTACCAGCTTGTCACATCCAATCGACCATATATTAGCCATCCAGAAACCTAATCAAAGTAGCACGAGAGATTCCTGCCAAAGGAAGAAAGGAAGTTAATATTACAGGAGGTCATGACTTGAATTGCCCCTTTTTTGTCTATAATTAATATATTTTTATTAAGATAAGAACTAGATCATCTTCTCCAAGAAGCAGCTATTTTTTCTTCCTTTTCTGTTAAGTTGTAGGATCTCAAATAACGTACTACAATATCTTGCTTGTAGAATTTTGGTTTTTCATCTCACTACTACCAACGCGTAGATAATCTACATGCAAATAACAAATAGAATATGAAATGCATGAATTTTCTTGTGAGTCACCCTTCCATTAGTAATAAAGAAGAATAACTCAAAACGTTGCATCGGTGTGATCTGATCGAAAACAGTTCACACGCAACATCTGAATAACAAATTGCATCATCCACGAAAGACAAAGTCACAGTGATTATAGATGACGAAAGTATCGATTAAAATAATACTCTTTCCATCCTATAATTAATATAAGATGTTAAGCCTACGTCCTAAAGCGACGTTCGAAGGTTAGACCGCCATGCATGCTGATACTCACCTTCTTAGCCACCCACTCGACATGTACTCCCTCCGTATCTAAATATAAGTCTTTTAAGATATTTTATTAGATGTCTACATACGAAACAAAATAAGTGAATCTATACTTTAAAGTATGTCTATATACATCCGTATGTAGTCCATTAGTGAAATCCCTAAAAAGACTTATATTTAGGAACGGAGGGAGTAGTTACTTGTTTACATGCCGTATAAAGGAATATGCATGGAACCATGATGAAAAAACAAAATTACATTGCAAGATCGTCAAGCTTCTTTCCGTAATTAACAACGATAAGTCTACCATGCATGCGTCGCTGGGGAAGACCTCACCTGAAGTTCGATCCATTAACATGACACCAAAATGCGCGGCAGGTTCCAGTGTGAAGCAATAAGGGCGGAAGGAACACAGCTAGCTATTCGTACAACAGTGTGTGAAGGCGTGAAGCTTAGCCCTCCAACACAATAAAATCACATGACTCGGCTGAGGGAGATGACTTGCCGGCCTATCATGCCTTCGGCCCTTCTTTTGGTCAGTTCGGGGTGATCTACGGTTCTGGCTATTGAGTACTCGCTAGTCGCTATGGACCACTTGATAGTAGTAATTGTCCACAAAACCAATCTGTGTGAACAAGCTATATATTCTGTTCCGGTTTAAGATGTACATTCTGTTCCGGTTTATTTTGTGCGACTGTGAGCTGCATTGTTTCTATGAAATTTTTGCTTGTAGTTTGAAATTGCCCACCCCCCTTGGTTACTCGGCACACTCCGCCTCTGTTTGGCCGGACGACAGCTGAACAGGGTCAACCACTAGCCTTAGTAGCCTAGCTTATTCCAGCTCTACCTGACCACCCAGACCAAGGTTTACTGAGTGCATGCGGCATGGGTTGCTACCTCTCTCCAAGCCAACTCAGCTAATTTGGCGTTCATTTCCTGACTTCCTTGCCCATTACATGGAGCTATAGCTAGCCTTGCAGACTTAAATAAAGAAGAACACAGACGATCTTGATTAGATATCTCTCAGCTATTTTTTTTTAGAAAAGGAGGGTTACCTCCGGCCTCTGCATCAGCATGATGCATACGGCCCCTTTATTGCAAATAATCATGCATACGACCCCTTTATTGCAAATAATCAAACGGTTCACGGTTCCACATAGTCTCCGATAATACAATAAATCTGAAAGATTAAAATAAAAAGTGCCACAACCGGCAAAATAAGGCTAGATGCCTAACCATCTATCATATTACTCGACTGCCATCCAAACTGGTTGAAGATATCCCGCGCTACCATCTTCCATCTGGTAAACCCAGTAACCAAAGTCTCCCTGATTTCCGCAGGAGTGAGTAATGATCACGTACGGATCAATGCCGCCGCTCTGTAAAGTACCTGCAAAAATTGTATATTGATACGTCTGTTAAAAACCACATCATTCTTGCACTTCCATATAGCCCAAAGAAGTGCACAAACTCCTATACGAATGTGTTTTGCAATCGTCATGTCTACTCCATCTAGCCACGTTCCAAATAACGTGTCGATGCTATCTGGAGGCATTATGTTAAAGGCTATACGAATTGTGTGCCATAAAATTCTGGCAAGTGGACATTGGAGAAATAGGTGTGTAATATTTTCTTCATTATCACAAAAGCTACATTTAGTGTTGCACCCCCCCCCTCCAAATTTCGTTTAGCCAAATTATCCTTAGTGAGGATCACCTTCTTGTGTACAAACCATATGAAGACTTTGATCCTTAAGGGTACCTTGATTTTCCAAATATTAAAAGATTTGAGGATGGTGATAGTATCTATAAGATCGAGATACATTGATTTTACCGAAAAATGCCGCTATTAGTAAGCTTCCAATGTACCCTATCAGATTCTTGTGATAATTGGACATCCATGAGTCTCCTCACCAAGTGGAGCCATTCCTTCCAACGGCGCCAAATCAAAGCTCTACGAAATTGTGATATCTCTCAGCTATGCAACCATATAGTAGTAGCACCCAAGCAGGATGTTAGAATGAGCATGTATACTTGCTTACTTTGTAAAGCGAAACTCAACCAATTTATTCCGATGCCTCCTATTCTCAAAACTTTTCTTGGTTACCTCCGGTGTATATAATTGAGCCTAAATGTGTCATGCATGAAAACATCCTACGCATAGCTCTTCTCAGACTTTTTATTGAATAATTAATAAAGATGATTGTATGCATCAATTGATGCCAAGGTCGGGGATTTTAACCTCCTTTTTCAAAAAAACATCCTACACATAGCTCTTGCATTTACTTGTTTCTACCAAACGATCAACCTCAATGGAAAATATATATGAAGGAATGGGAAGGGAGGGGGAGGAAGCAAATGAAACGGTGGTGGCCTTGCTAGTTCTAACGAAAACTGAAAATTAATAGAACCCCTCATTCTGATCCGCAAACAAGTTGTGTAGGTAACTAGGTCATTTACTCATGGTCACGATTCATGATTAGACTAGTCATAGTGGGAGTAATATAGGTATATAATGTGGGAGTAATATAGGTATATAATGTCAACTAGGCATATTAGTGACATATGGCATAGTATTAAATCAGAAAAGAGATGATAGTGGTAACATATTATGTTAGCATCACATGGCGCTTCCTATGAAAAAATGATTCTACAAGCTAATAAATGCATCCGTGCACTAGTAGAAAACATGGCTATAATCCCGGTTGTTAAGGGCCTTTAGTCCCGGTTCATCAACCGGGACTAATAACTTGGGACTAAAGCCCATACTCTTTAGTTCCGGTTTGCCACGGCGAAGGACTAATTCCCTTCCACGTGGCTGGCAGCCGCGTGGGGGCGGGGATCTTTAGTCCTGGTTGGTAACAGCAATCAAGACTAAAGGATTCGGGGTTTTGGGGTTTATTTTTTATTTTTGCTTTTCATTTTCTTTTTCCTATTTAATTCTTTTTCTTTTCAAACATATCTTACGCTACTACATACGTACACGTTATATGTATATCATAGAATTTCTTGTATGACCATATATATATATATATACAATTTCTCCTATAACTTGCATATCATTACATGGATGCATTAATTGGTGAAGTGGTATTCTCCGTCGGGAGCTATGACCTGCTCAAGAAAAAATCCCGAAATTTCCTCTTGAAGTGCTCGTATGCGTTCCTTTGGTAGGAGCCTATCCCACATCACATGCATCTTTAAAGAAGGAGACCAATATGAATATATTAGATGTGTGTATATATATTAGACCATGATAAAAAAATTGTGAATAGTGTTTACGTACCCCAAGAGTTTTTGCATCTTTGCTCCTCCGTACGGTCATAAAGTGAATGTTCTCGCAAACATAGTATGCATATGTATTAGTCCTTGTTCCTGTCGCACGCACCACTTTACAAGAATAGAGTTCAGTCAGATAATAATCAAGCATTATAATGACATCGAAACTAGAACTAAAGAGATGCGCGGACGTAGCTAGTACTACTTAATTACCTTGGATGTTGACCATTCTAGCTTTGGTTTTCATTCACCGCGAAACTTCTTGATGAACCGAGTCCAAACCCTGCCCGACAAAGAAAAAGAATAAATGAGTCATTGATTACTTGATATCAGCAAATGAACTAAAGAGGCCGACATAGTGCGATAATGATTGAAATTACGTGTCGAGCATCAACTTCAGGTTCATGTACTATTTAGGGTCTTTTCTTAGTGAGTCCACTACATGAACTTTTCCGTCGTCAATCGTAATGATTAGCACGATACAGTGGAAACTGCGTTGTATAAGCGGGCATGCATAACTCATCAAGTACTATACGTATACTTCAAATATCAAGTAAGCAAAATTAAACTTATAGTACAAGACAATAACACTAACTTGAAGTTGTAAGTAAATAATACTTTTGGTTGGGTATTTAGTATCTCCAAAAACCGAAACAAGTTCCCCTCTGTTTCATCTTTGTGCTTTATTAACTTCTCATCACAAATGGTATTTGGGTCAATGAAGCCAATGCCAAAGACTCCATCTCTTCTCATTTCAAACATCTTCATTCTGCATAACACCAAACAAAAGAATATAGTGAAGATAATTAGAGGCAAATGAACGAGCCGATGAGCTAGAGACATAATTACAGAAAGAAATCACTTACAAACAATAGCAACAGACGAGAGATTTGCCGAGTGCGTCTTGATTGAATAACTGCCACAATTCTGGATTATCAATCCACAAATCTTTTTCATTGAAGAAATGTTCTTCCTTGACTTTCACCATGAGGCTCTCTCGCCCGAGTTTTGCTTCCCTCATGTACTAGGTACACAATCTGTACATTTGCTTTGGTAGCTCCTCGACAAGCTCGGGCCTGACGAGAGGTTGCCCGGGGGAAATGTAAATATTAGTTTATCCCCTTGCATCGTGGGCATTTCCTCGTCGCCTAGGAGTTTTTGAACAGTGACACCGGCCTCTCTAGCCATCTCTTCAGCAGTAGAGGGATCGATTACGACCTCAGTACCCACCTTGGGCGGCGGGATCGATTGCACTGACTGTTCTCCCAGCTGGGGAATGGTTTTCCTGCTTTTTTTTTACTACGGACCCACTCTTTCGTTAGCCCTTTTTGATATGACTTGCTAATAGAGTGTTCATAGTCTGATTAACTTTTCTTCGAAAGTGGTTTAGCAAGATTGGCCAGAATGGATTGTACGGTTTCCATAGGTACTATGTCCTTTGGCAGCGGGGGAGGTTTCGGTGCAAAATGGGCTGCAATTCAGCAGCCGCTGTGGCATCTCTTTCCTCCGTGGTCTTCTCGTAAGCCAACTTCTTTTTGGCAGGAGGGGAGGATTTCTTCCTTGGCGCTCTCTTTCGCTTTGGACTCTGGTTCTTCATCTGAAAATTAAATGACCGCGGTGGCGGACTCACGCTGGGCTCCATGTCGGGGTGGGATGGAGTCGGCTGACGTGGTGGCGGACTAGTGCTGCGCTCCGTGTCGGGGTGGTGGGGTAGATTCGGCTAACGCGGCGGACTTGGAGGAGTCGGTGGCCTTGGAAAGACGATGCAGTCCTTTCTCCATAAGCAGAGACCATGTAAGACTTCTTGCAGTGTCTGCTGCCCTTCACCTCCAGGAATGTCGAGCTCTAGTGATTGGTATCCCAGCATCACTTCATCCACCCCGACACAAACATAGCCAGCTGGAATCAGATTGGAATGGAAGGTTCTTGAGTTTCATGTGTAGCTCACAACTTTTCGCCTCCATGATTTCATCCACGGGGTAACGAGCCAGCAGTGCATCGTCGGCAATGATCCCCATGGTACCCACGCTGCTTTCCGGCATCGCTAGGATGGTGATATCCAAGGCTGGATCTGATTGCTCCAGCCGCTGAGACGCCCTTTGTTGGCTAACTGTGTCGATCTTCTCCTGCGGCCGCAAGTATTTGCGTTCCAACTCCTCAAGCCGGTCAGCATCCCGCTTCTTCTTGGCTGCCTCCAGATTCTTCTTTCTCGAATGGCTTTTGTAAGAGTCGTTTCAGTCCTTAAACCCCTTAACCCACGGAACAACGCCTTTGCCTCGTGTTCATCCCGGGTGAGGGCGTGTTTATGCTCGTCGTTCTCTCTCTCGGGCTGGAACAACCCCGTTCGAACATCTTCTATTGCAGCAAGTATAGCGTCAGAGGGATTTTTAAGACTTGCCTGCTCCAGAATCACCCTTTTTTTTGGGTCCAACTTTCCCCCGTGCCCATAAAATCAATTCATGCACCTTTCGAGCCAAGCCAATGTTTGCGGAGTGACCCCTGCATCAATCATCTTTTGCTCGTATTC
This sequence comes from Hordeum vulgare subsp. vulgare, assembly GCF_904849725.1. Classification (NCBI taxonomy): domain Eukaryota; kingdom Viridiplantae; phylum Streptophyta; class Magnoliopsida; order Poales; family Poaceae; genus Hordeum; species Hordeum vulgare. Next base: position 547,013,905 of record NC_058522.1, on the reverse strand, counting down.
AGCCCACTTAGGTATGACACTCTTGTAGCCACCTTGCCCCAGAGAATGGTGATGCTCTTTTTTTCTTAGCATTTTGCTTGTTTATCCTCGCCCGCTCCTTAGCTGTTTCTGATTGTTTGAACTGCACAAATAAGTCCCAGCGATCTCTTAACTTCTCGTAATTTCCAGTGAATTATGGAGTCTTGTCTTATTTGCCGAAGTCGACCCATAACATTTTCTTCCAGTTGCAGAATTGTGCGGCCATCTTCTTAAGAGCAAAATTCTTGACTTTCTCCCATTGTGCATCTCAGAAATGCTCTCGTAGGGTGAAATGTCTCGTGGGCGTATCCCAAATCATATTTTTTGCTCTTTCGTCCACAAAACTAAATTCTCAATCTTGCTTTGGCCTATGTCATTCTTGAATGATGATCAGGATTTGGTCCCTCACAATAACTCCGCATTGACGTACAAATTTGTCTGCATTCTTTTTGGGAGCATTTGGTTCGCCACCTAACCTTATCTCGTCGATGTTGTACCTTGTGCCCTCGGGCAACTTTTTGGCCGGGTCTCGTACTGCCCTGCTTGTAGAAGATTTGCTCGATCCGGAGGGCTAAAAGAAGAGATTCATTAATATATATATATATATATATACATATATATATATATCAATTAATACATCTAATGATCACCAGAGGCCAAATATATACCTCGTCGGACTTTGTTAATTCGAGAAAAATTTCTCCGTCGTCATTGTGTGGTTCCCCTTCGTCTCTTGCTTGTTCCTTCCTCAATTCCCTCACCGATGGGTCAAGGTATTGTGATCCATCATCTAGTTGTGCATTCTCTTGGTTTCCTCAGCATATTATGTCATACAAGACATTCTCTTGGTTTCCTCAGCATGTTGATCATGGTCTTTGTCTCTACCGTCCATAGTATAACTAATTGAGAAGAAAGATAAAACAATTTAGTATTCACTTTAGCTTTCAAGATCATCATATATATAATATCACTAATACATTGAATAATCCACTTAACTAATGCATAGTCAAATTAATATTATCGCATATAATCTCGAATAAATCTCTCGAATATTATCACTAATACATCTCTCGATTAATATTATCAAACGGGTCATCGAAAGAGCTGCCGCTGTACTGAGGCGCGGGCGATGGACACCCAAAGTGAAGGAACCATGATAGGATCATAGCTCGGGTGAGATCCCTGAAGAACCTGTCAGGTATTGGAGAACCTGACGTCCAACACCTCCATGTACCGACGAACATGCTTTCCCTCCTCCCTGACACAACAACGTACCTCCTCCTCGGGGGTCGGCTGCCTTCGTACCAAAATTGGCCCATGCAACCGCCACCAAAGAAGCTCCAGGTCGACGACGGGAGCCTGGTTCCTTAGCAAGATGTGCGCCTCGGAAGGTAGTATCTCCCAGTGCCAGCCCGACGGAGCCCAGTTCCAGACATCACGCCTCTCAAGCAGGTTGTCACCACCGAGTTGATGACAAGGATGCGGGTTGGGCATCGTCGACGTTAATGCGCTCTGAAATGGCAATCGTCGCCTTGTATCCACAGAGAATCCCCACGCGCGGGTCGAGGCCGCGGCATGGCGGGCCCCGCTGCGCCCTGGTCCTGTCATGCGTGTGGTTTGTTAGGGCGCGCCTCCCGAAGCCCGACAGGTGGCGCATGACCACTACAAGCGAAGAAGTCAGAGCGTCTGGCGAAAGATGGTCGGCTCCCCGCCCGGCTGTCTCCCATGCTTGGGCCCACGGGCCGCGGCTCCCAGGACCAGGGAGCCGAATACTCAAGCCGGCGAGGCTCTTCGCCCTGAGATGGCGGACCTCCCCTGCTTTGGGGACTACTCGCGGGGGGATAACCCCGGGGTAGGCTCTTCAAGTCTACTCCCCACACTTCGATGTAGAGAGGGACGAAAGCTTCCTCAACTGTCGGCTCCTCCTGGCTGGCCGCTGATACGTCTCCGTCGTATCTACTTTTCTGAACTCTTCTGCCCTTGTTTTGGATTCTAATTTGCAGGATTTGAATGGAACTAACCCGGACTAACGCTGTTTTCAGCAGAATTGCCATGGTGTTGTTTTTGTGCAGAAATAAAAGTTCTCGGAATGATCTGAAAATTCACGGAGAATTTTTCTGGAATTAATGAAAAATACCTACGCAAAGATCCATCGGAGAAGGTGAGCTAGTGGGCCACAAGCCCAGGGGCCGCGGCCACCCCCCGGGCCGCGCCGTGAGGGCTTGTGGGGCCCATGAGGCTCCACCGCCTCCAAACTCAGCTCTATATATTCCGTTTCGCCCGGAAAAAATCAAGGAGAAGTATTCATCGCGTTTTATGATACGGAGGCGCCGCCACCTCCTGTTCTTCATCTGGAGGGAAGATCTGGAGTCCGTTCTGGGCTCCGGAGAGGGGAAATCGTCGCCATCATTATCATCAACCTTCCTCCATCAACAATTCCATGATGCTCTTCACCGTTCGTGAGTAATCTAATCGTAGGCATGCTGGACGGTGATGAGTTGGATGAGATCTATCATGTAATCGAGTTAGTTTTGACGGGGATTGATCCCTAGTATCCACTACGTTATGAGATTGATGTTGCTACTACTTTGCCATGCTTAATGCTTGTCACTAGGGCCCGAGTGCCATGATTTCAGATCTGAACCTATTATGTTGTCGCCAATATATGTGTGTTTTAGATCCTATCTTGCAAGTTGTAGTCACCTACTATGTGTTATGACCCGATAACCCCGGAGTGACAATAGCCGGAACCACTCCCGGAGATGACCATAGTATGAGGAGTTCATGTATTCACCAAGTGTTAATGCGTTGGTCCGTTTCTTTATTAAAAGGAGAACCTTAACATCCCGTAGTTTGCATTAGGACCCCGCTGCCACGGGAGGGATGGACAATAGATGTCATGCAAGTTCTTTTCTCTAAGCACGTATGACTACATACGGAATACATGCCTACATTAGATTGACGAACGGGAGCTAGTTACATTTCTGTCCGTGTTATAGTTGTTACATGATGAATCACATCCGGCATACTTATCCATCACCGATCCACTACCTACGAGTCTTTTACTACTGGTCCTTGCTACGTTACTTTGCTGCTACTGCTGTCACTAATGCTGTTACTTGCTACTGATGTCACTACTCTGTTACTCTGCTGTTACTTGCTAGTTTGCTGTTACTTGCTGCAACACTTTTCTGGAGCCGTAGCCGGGGAAGCATTATTCTCAAGAATAGTCCCCTGTCAACGTGCTATTTTCTGGCGCCATTGATACAACTAGTTAGGAATAGTCTGCCGTCAACAGACCCTTTTCTGGCACTGTTGTTATCATACCACTTTGCTACTAATACTTTGCTTGCGGACACTAATATTTCAGGTGTGGTTGAATTGACAACTCAGCTGCTAATACTTGAGAATATTCTTTCGCTTCCCCTTGAGTCGAATCAATAAATTTGGGTTGAATACTCTACCCTCGAAAACTGTTGGGATCCCCTACACTTGTGGGTTATCAAGACTATTTTCTGGCGCCGTTGCCGGGGAAGCACATCTATATTCTTTGAGTCACTTGGGATTGACGTCTGCTGGTCACTACGAGGAATCCGAAAGATCCAAGAACTAAAGTCTTGCCTTCCACTACGAGGACAGGTAAGGAACTGCCATCTAGCTCTGCACTTGATCCACCTTCAGTTATGAGTAAGTTTGCGACATCGCCTCCTGCTAGAAATCTTGATATGTCGCATGTGCTTGATGATGCTACTTCTGCTGCCCATGATGCTTATGATGATGCTATGCTTGATACTGCTTTGCCTTATGATGCTATGCCTGATACTGCTTTGCCACTAGGTACATTCCTTGATGCACAAATTGCTAGAGTTGCTGCTAGATGTGATGATACTTCTGAAACTGCTGATACTATTGTAGTAGAACCTGCTACTATGCATGAATTGCCTGTTATGCCTGAGCGCTATGTTATGGAGGGAGAGATAGCTGAGGACTTTCTTGCGTGTAAGGATAGCTATGATGTTGAGAAATTACTACTCAAGTGGAAAGAAAAATCTTTGAACGCTAGGATGAAATACGACCCGAAGTTTGCTACTTCGCCTATCTTTGTGACCGATAAGGATTATGAATTCTCTGTCGACCCTGAGTTAATCACTATGGTCGTATCTGATCCTTTTCACGGTTATGAGTCTGAAACGGTTGTAGCCCATCTTACCAAACTGCACGATATAGCCACCCTATTCACTAGTGAGGAAAAGATCTGCCACTATTATATCCTCAAACTGTTTCCTTTCTCGCTAAAGGATGATGCTAAGACTTTGTTCACCTCTATTGCTCCTGGTTGTGTGTGTAGCCCCCAGGATATGGTCTACTACTTCTCTGAAAAATATTTACCTGCCCATAAGAAGCAAGCTGCCTTGCAGGAAATATACAACTTTGCTCAAGCTAAAGAAGAGAGCCTCCCACAAGCTTGGGGGAGGCTCATCCGGCTACTGAATGCTTTGCCTGATCACCCTCTTGAGAAGAATGAAATACTTGATATCTTCTATAATGAACTTACGGATGCTTCCAAAGACCACCTAGATAGTTGTGCCGGTTGTGTTTTTAGGGAACGAATCGTAGAACAAGCTGAGATCCTAATGAATAACATCTTGTGCAATGAGAATGCTTGGACTATTCCCGAACCACCTCCTAGGCCAACTCCGAAGAAAAGAGGTGTTCTATTCCTCAGTCCTAAAGATATGCAAGAAGCCAAGAAATCTATGCGAGAGAAAGGAATTAAATCTGAAGATGTCAAAAATCTACCACCTATCGAAGAGATCCATGGTCTTGATAACCCGATACAGGTAGTAGAAGTAAATTCTCTGCTAGGTTTGATGAGAGTAATATTCCTTTTGATAAACCTGCTAGCTTATGCCTGGATGAATTTGATAACTTTGTTGCCAAACAACAAAGTTTCAATGATTATGTTAGCAGACAATTGGAACCGAATGCTCGTATGCTTAGTCATTTAAGTGCTTGTGTGGACAGAAATGTCAATGATCTTAAGTTCCTGAGTAAACATGCCTCTATGGTTACTACTCAAGTACAACAAGTACTTAAAGCTCATAATGACTTGCTCAACAAGTTGAATGAAAATTCTGTCAGAGTCGTTACTACAGGCGGTAGAACGACCCAGGAACCTTTGTATCCTGAGGGTCATCCTAAGAGAATTGAACAAGATTCTCAAGAAGTTAGCACTGATGCACCTAGTCATCCTAGAAAGAAGAAGAAAGATGATAGGAACTTGCACGCTAGCAACCCTATTGCTGCTACACCTGAGAGTCCAAACGATGCCTCTGTCTCTGATGCTGAAACACAGTCTGGTGATGAACATGAGCCTAATGATGATATCGATAGTGGTGTTCATGTTGATGCTCAACCCAGTAATGATAAGGATGTGGAGATTGAACCTAGTGTTGATCTTAATAACCCACAACCTAAGAACAAGAGATATGATAAGAATGACTTCATTGCTAGGAAGCATGGTAAAGAAAGAGAACCATGGGTTCAGAAACCCATGCCCTTTCCTCCCAAACCATCCAAGAAAAAGGATGATGAAGACTTTGAGCGCTTTGTTGAAATGATTAGACCTGTCTTTCTGCAAATGCGTTTGACAGATATGCTCAAAATTTCTCCATATGCTAAGTACATGAAGGATATTGTGACTAATAAAAGGAGGATACCTGAGGTTGAGATTTCCACCATGCTGGCTAATTATACCTTCAAGGGTGGAACTCCTAAGAAACTAGGTGATCCCGGTGTGCCCACTATACCTTGCTCCATTAAAGGTAACTACGTGAGAACTGCTTTATGCGACCTTGGAGCCGGTGTTAGTGTTATGCCTCTCTCTCTTTATCGTAGACTTGAACTGGATAAGTTGACACCCACTGAAATCTCTCTGCAAATGGCCGGCAAATCAACTTCTTTCCCTATCGGCATTTGCGAGGATGTGCTTGTTGTGGTTGCCAATGTCACTATCTTAACATACTTTGTTATCTTGGATATTCCCGAGGACGATGCCATGGCGGTCATCCTCGTAAGACCCTTTTTAAACACTGTAGGGGCTGTTATAGATTGCAACAAAGGCAATGTCACTTTCCATGTCAGCGGTAATGAGCATAGGTGCACTTTCCGAAGAAAGAATATCGAGTACATTGCATCAACGCTATCGAAAAAACTTCATCGATTCTAATTGGGAGCTTTGAATGCCCTACTCCTCGTGTGAAGATGAAGTATGACTTGCTTGTTGGGGAAATACACATCCCCATTGAGGTGACCTAGTGACTATTTAAAATTCTCCGTTCTCTTTTGCGATTCGAAAAGGTTTGTCAAAGAGGCTTGGTCAACCTCACTGGCGGATTTCTTTCGATGACCATGAGATGGATGAATCGAGGAGTCACAAACCTCGGTTCCAAGCTTTCACCTTCGGTTTCTTAGAAGAAAAATGATAGATTTAGTTTAGTTTTCCCTGTTTTCTGTTTTAGCGTCCGGTAGAAAAGTACCCAGAAAATAAAAGTTCTCCGAACGTCCTGAAAATCAAGTATGATTTTTTCTGGAATTTTTGAAAAATACTGAGACGAAGAGCTTGTCTGGGGGCTGCACTAGTGGGCCACAAGCCCTGGAGGCGCGAGCACCCCCCTGGCCGTGCCACCCAGGCTTGTGGGGCCCACAGGCACCCCCTCCACTCATTCTTGCTCTTATCTGCTTCTCCTACCTCCAGAAAAAATTGTTTCGCAGCTCAAACCCGTGTTCTTGCTCCTCTTGATGGGATTTTCGATCTCTTTGCTCAAAGCACCATTCTCCGAACTGTTTCGGGGAAATTACTCCTTGGTAAGTGACTCCTCCATTGGTCCAATTAGTTTTTGCTCTAGTGCCTTATACTCCGCGTATTTTTGCTGCCTTGGTGACCATGTTCTTGAGCTTTGCATGCTGATTTTAGCTGGTCCCAAGTAGTTTTGATGCATAATATGGCATCTAGGCACTTGTGGGAGTAGTTGCTACGAGTTTTGTTGAGCCTTGTTCACTTTTCCTTAGAATCACTAAAAATTTCAAAAAAATTCAGAGATAGAAAAGGGAAAAGATGAGGAGGTTCTTAAGAGGCTCTTCAAGCCGTGACCCCAAGGATGATGGGAGTGAGAAGAAGCCCAAATATCTGGTCCCTCAAGTCGGAGAAGTTCGAGCTTGCGAGTGGCCAAGCGACGTGTTCTTACTCGCCGCTGGAATTTATGAGGACTTTTATCACTTGGTGGAAAACGCACGCCTTACCGCCTTCGTTGAAGATAAGTGTCCGCAATACCTCCTCCTCACTAATATCTTCGTACAAAGGTTTAACTTCTATCCGAGGAAGAATCCTCCTATGGTTGAGTTCAAACTTTATGATATCCCCCAGCGCATCTCAGACCAAGATTTTTGCAATGTTTGCAAATTACCTTACGTTGGGGATATTCATGAACCTCATCCACAGGACTTGGAAGCTTTCATCGATACAATTATTGTACGAGAGGAGAGAGGAGTGTCTTGCGCTAGAGCTGCTAGCATTCATTTTCCCGTGCTTCGGTACTTCTCACTTTTTGTGCGAAAATGTTTGATTGGCCGTGGGAAAGCTGGGTCACTTAGTTCCCCAGATCTTGCGGTCTTGCGCGAAGCCCTTTATAATGATAAAACTTATAGCTTGGGCGCTATAGTAGCTCAACGGTTGAACACGAACCGTTCTAAAGGCATTGTCTATGGAGGTATCTATGCTACTCGTCTTGCTAGACACTTTGAGATACCTATTAGACTGGAAGAGGAAGAAGAGATTCTTCTTCCCGAGAGATATCTATATTACGATAGCATGGTTCGCCATGACTTTCTTGATAGAGATATAAAAAGAAGGATGATTTATAACCTGGTATTTAGTCAGGGTACTCGTGAGACTATCACTTTGCCTGCTCCTTCTTTGTTCAATCTTCATGCATGCAGGTACATTATTATGCCCTTGGACATCTACGCATATTGGGGCCTAGCCCAACCACAGGTGCCCGTGCCTGAGCCACCAGTCGAGTACCAGACGCCAGTTTATCAGTGGGAGCCAGATGAGCTCACACAATAGTGGCATCCTCAGTCCACTCCGGAGTACCCCGGAGCTGGTTATTTCCCTCCTTGGGAGTAGACCAATGATGGGGTTATAGTCCTAGGGTAGGGTCATAGGCCTGCCCTGTAGGTCCTACCCAAGGACTACCCCTCACAAAGGACAAGGCCCTTAGTCAGCTCCGACTGAATTAAGGAGTCCCCATTATCCAGTCGGTAACAGGTCCCCGATCATCCAGTCGGTGACTAGCATTCGGAGGATATCAAGCTAACCGACTGGATACCACTCGGTACATCGTAACCCACCTGGAGGGGAACGGTCGTACGTTTCCAGGTGCATTTATTAGCATTTAGGGCGTACGTTACCTGTAACGTATGCATTCATCGCCACTACTCCACCCCTGTACCGGAACCGTTGTGGAGGGCAGCGCACTCTATATAAGCCACCCTCCCCCGCTGGTAAAGGGGTTAGGAACTCAGTGTATTCCATATTTCCACTCGACAACAAGCTCCCTGAGCACTGAGACGTAGGGCTATTACCTCCACCGCAGAGGGGCTTGAACTCATACAACCTCACCGTAGCTAAGGCTCTGCCCATCCTTTTCGTACCCTACACATCTACTGTCAGGCTTATACCCACGACAGTTGGCGCCCACCTTGGGGCAGGCGTCTAAGCGACTTCCGGCGAGTTTGCGACTTCTTCCTTTCGTCATGTAGTCCGGTGGAGGTTTGAGCATGGGTCACCAGATCCTCTTCGACGCTCTCTTCTTCATCGTCGATGATTCGGCGTGGCTTCGGGATGCTCCTCTCGACGTCGAGGCGCTTCCCCGTCGCGGGGCTACGCACTTCTGTGCCGGCGCTCGCGGCATTCTTCTTCTTCAGCAGTCGGCTCTGGTGTCCACCTACACCGTCGTCACGCGCCGCAACAAGCGGTCCCGCCGTCCACGGCTCCAACGTTGGGTGCAACACGCCCAGGCGCGCCAGAACGCGTCTTCACAAGTGGCGGTTCTAGAGTCAGTTGTGGTTGCCCCGCCGTCCCATCGCTCGGGCTCGGTTCCGACTGAGTTTCCTTCCGAATACGCGGGTCGCGGGCCTGCAGCAGAAGTACACATGGCCAACTCCCATGAAGATCCCCGTCAAGCTGGCCGGAACGAGCACGAGATCGGGGAAACGTCCGGCGCGCGTCGTCCGCCTCGCCGTTCTGCGAGTCGACACACTCGGCGGAGCAACGTGGAGTTGTTCCGCACACCCCTCCTCAACTTGGCTGCAGCTGCGAAGATAACCGATTCCCTCCAGCCGACTGATTGAGAGGCTGGTAGGGGAATCGAGCAGATCCGAGCCCTGTTGCACACGGCGCAGCAGCAAAATTCGGCGGTCTCCCAGTCGCACAACAGGATGTACAATAGTTCTGTTCATGCGAATACGCATCGGTCAGTTCATAGCCCTGGTTCTCATCAGCGACATAGAGGAGGCAGTCGTTCCATAAATCCCGAAGATCGTCGCCGTTCACGCACCCCTCCGCGGGGTGGGCCCTACGGGCCCCGACATCATGATGATCGGCGTTCAGTCGGCGGCACTTACGACCCAAGGCCCGACGCAAGAGGGCATATCACCCAATGGAGGGTCGACAGGGGCCGAGCCCACCGCGATGGTCACGATATTGACCGTCCGAGTGGAAGCAGGACCATCGTTTCTGGTCCCGAGTGTTTCAGTCGAGCCATCCGTTCGGCTGACATCCCTCCCAACTTCCGATTGGCGACGGGAATTAGCAACTTTACAGGGGAGTCCAAGCCAGAAACATGGCTGGATGATTACCGAGTAGCAGTCCAGATCGGAGGAGGAGACAACCATGTCGCCATGAAGCACCTCCCTCTGATGCTCGACGGCTCGGCACGAGCGTGGCTGAACCAGTTGGCCCCCTCAAGCATCTACAGCTGGGCAGATCTGGCCCGAGTATTCATCAGGACCTTCGAAGGGACGTGCAAGCGCCCTGCTGTCCTCGTGGAGCTCCAGCACTGCGTCCAGAAGCAGAATGAGCCCCTGCGTGACTTCATTCAGCGTTGGACAACTCTCTACCACACGGTGGAGAACGTCACCGAGCATCAAGCAGTCTGCGTCTTCAAGGCAGGCGTGCGGTACAGGGATCTGTACCTGAAGTTCGGCCGAACAGGCGACATCTCCATGAGCAAGATGATGGAGATAGCAACACGCTATGCAAATGGCGAAGACGAGGACCGCATCCGAAGCGGCAAGCACAAAACAGTCGCTGATGGAGATGGGGGCAACACTCGGAAGCAGAAGCAGAAAGCTCCGACCGCTCCGCAAGCAGAAGCTGCAGCCGTAACCAATGCCAAGTTCAAGGGCAAAGGGAAGGCTCAGGTCACCTCCAAGAAGAAGCAGTTCAATAACCCCATCCTGGACCAGCCATGTCCGGTTCATACGAAGATGGAGGAAGAGGGCAACCCCATATATGCGAAGCATACCACTCGACAGTGTCGCCTCCTGATTGAGGGGTTCAGCGAAGGGCAACCGAGTGAGAAGGACCATGAACAGGATGAGGAGGATAAGGAGGATCCGTTCCCCCAAGTCCATGCAACCCTGATGATTTTTGCTGACGTCGAGAGCAAGAGTCGACTGAAGCTGGTGAACAGAGAGGTGAACATGGCCACCCCTACCAACCCCAAGTTCCTCAAATGGTCTCAGACTGCGATCACCTTCGACCAGTCGGATCATCCGACACATGTACCCACCCCGGAGAGACAGGCTCTGGTCGTCGACCCGGTGGTAGAAGGAGTCCGACTGCGCAAAGTCCTCATGGATGGCGGCAACGGCTTGAACATCAAGTACGCCAACACACTCAACGGGATGGGCATCCCGATGTCCAAACTCAGCGAGAGCAGCATGCATTTCGATGGAGTCGTCCCTGGACGAAAGTCCAAGTCACTCGGCCAGATCGCGTTGGACGTCGTTTTCGGCTCCGACAAGAACTTCCGCAAGGAAAAGCTGACGTTCGAAGTGGTCGACTTCCAGAGCGCTTATCACGCAATTTTGGGTCGCCCAACGTATGCGCGTTTCATGCCCCGTCCATGTTACGTATACCTGAAGCTGAAGATGCCAGGTCCGAAGGGTGTGATCACCATCACAGGCAATCGGCAGCGGGCTGAAGAGTGTCTGCAGCAGGGATCAAGAATCGCCGACCAGCAGATGGCCGTCCTCGAGCTTGACGAGTACAAGAAAACAGTCGACCCCGCCGACCTGATGCGCTCGAAGAAGCCAGCTTCAGAGTCTGCATTTCAGTCGGTGGGAGAGACGAAGAAGGTCAGCATCCACCCGACGGACGACACTGCTGCCCCGACGAACATCTCCACCACCCTCGATCCTAAATAGGAAGCTGAGCTCACCCAATTCCTCCGTGAGAACTGGGACATCTTCGCATGGAAACCCTCTGACATGCCAGGTGTACCCAGGGAGTTGGCTGAGCACCGACTGCACGTGGATTCCACCGCTCGGCCCGTCCGAGAGCGCCTGCGCCGGTCCGCCGCGCACAAAAGGAAAGCAATCGGGGAAGAGGTGGCCAAGCTGCTGACAGCCAACTTCATTCGCGAGGTTCACCACTCCGAGTGGCTCGCCAATGTTGTCATGGTGCCCAAGAAGGACAAGTCGCTCCGAATGTGCATCGACTTCAAGCATATCAGTAAGGTCTGCCCGAAAGACCATTTTCCGCTCCCCCGCATAGATCAAGTTGTCGACTCGACTGCGGGTTGCAAGCGTCTGTCATTTCTTGATGCCTATTCGGGCTATCATCAGATCCGTCTGTATGGTCCCGATGAGTTAAAAACAGCCTTCATCACCCCATTCGGGGTGCTTCTGCTACATCACTATGCCATTCGGTTTGAAGAATGCAGGAGCTACCTTTATGCGCATGATCCAAAAATGTCTCCTCGACCAGATCGGTCGGAATGTGGAGGCGTATATGGATGATATCGTAGTCAAGTCACGCAAAGGTTCCGACCTGCTGACTGACTTGGCAGAAACATTCGCCAACCTTCGTAGGTACGATATCAAGCTCAACCCCGCCAAATGTTCATTCGGCGTTCCCAGCAGAAAGTTACTCGGTTTCTTTGTTTCCGAACGAGGGATCGATGTCAACCCCGAAAGGATCGGGACCATCGTCCGAATGGAGAGGCCGGTCAGAATACACGATGTTCATGGCTCACAGGTTGCCTAGCGGCTTTGAGCAGGTTCATCAGTCGACTCGGCGAGAAAGCACTTCCTCTGTACCGACTCATGAAGAAATCAGATACTTTCGAGTGGACAGACGAAGCCCAAGTCGCATTCGACAACCTCAAAGTCCTACTTTCCACCCAGCCGGTTCTTACTGCTCCGCTTAGTGAAGAGCCCCTTCTTCTGTATATCGCGGCTACAAATCAAGTCGTCAGTAATGTTCTTACAGTCGAACGAGAAGAAGAAGGCAAAGCATACAAAGTTCAGCGGCCAGTGTACTACGTCTCCGAAGTCCTGACTCCTTCCAAGCAGAGGTATCCCCACTATCAAAAACTTATCTACGGGATTTACACGACTGCGAAGAAGGTGGCCCATTATTTCCAAGACAACTCGGTGTCTGTCCTTTCTGATGCTCCGTTGTTGGAAATTCTCCACAATAGAAACGCGTCAGGCCGAGTGGCGAAGTGGGCGATGGATATGCTGTACTGCGATATCAAGTTCGAGGCCAAGAAGGCTATTAAGTCCCAAGCTCTGGCTGACTTCATAGCAGAATGGGTAGATCAACAGCAACCGACCCACATCTACTCCGCCCATTGGACAATGTTCTTCGATGGGTCCAAGATGTTGAATGGCTCCGGCGCTGGCGTTGTGATCATATCGCCAAAGGGCGACAAGCTCAAGTACGTGCTACAGATACACTTCGATTCCTCCAACAACGAGGCAGAGTATGAAGCTCTCCTCTATGGGTTGCATATGGCCATCTCACTCGGCGTCCGTCGCCTGATGGTCTACGGCGATTCGGATTTGGTGGTCAATCAAGTGATGAAAGAGTGGGACATCAGGAACCCCACCATGACCACATACTGCAACGCAGTGAGGAAGCTTGAGAAGAAGTTTGAAGGTCTAGAACTCCACCATGTTCCAAGACTGAAGAACCAAGCAGCTGATGAGTTGGCAAAACTCGGATCCACTCGGAGACCAGTCCCGAGTGACGTCTGCCTCGAGCACCTCCACCTTCCCTCAGTCAAAGAAGATCCTTTTACAGAGGAACCAGTACAACCAAAGAGTTCAACAGATCCGACTGAAGTCGATGTACCTGCTGTGGTTGATCTGGTCATGGAGATTCTTGCTGTCATCCCCGATTGGACTGTGCCGATCATTGCGTATATCCTAAGGCAGGAACTACCAGAAGACGAAGTCCAGGCCAGGCAGATAGTCCGCAGGTCGAAGTCATTCACTGTCATTGATGGCCAATTGTACAGGGAGAGCGTTTTAGGCGTTCTCCAACGATGCATCTCCCTAGAGGAGGGGCAGCTGATCCTGGAAGATATTCACTCGGGGACCTGCGGTCATCACGCCTCCTTGAGAGCAATCGTCGCCAAGGCATTCAGGGCTGGTTTTTTCTGGCTGCAGGCAAACGAGATGGCTAAAGATATGGTCGACCGATGTGAGGGCTGTCAGTTCTACTCCAACAAGTCCCACAAGCCGACATCTGCGTTGAAGACAATCCCTCTTGTGTGGCCGTTTGCAGTTTGGGGATTAGATATAGTCGGACCATTCAAGACAGGCCAAGGGGGATACACACATCTGTTGGTGGCAGTCGACAAGTTCACGAAATGGATCGAAGCCAAGCCCATCAAGAAGCTCGACGCCTCAACAGCCGTCAAGTTTGTCAGGGACATCATCTCCAGATTCGGTGTACCTCACAGCATAATCACGGACAACGGGACAAACTTTGACTCAGACAAATTCAAAGGTTTCTGTACAGGCCAAGGTATCCGAGTGGATTTTGCTTCCGTGGTGCATCTTCAGTCCAATGGACAAGCAGAGCGAGCGAACGGACTTATTCTGCAAGGTTTGAAGCCCCGACTCCTGCGAGAGGTAGGACATGCCGCTGGCGCATGGGTCACCGAGCTACCTTCAGTGCTTTGGGGTCTTCGCACAACCCCGAACAGATCTACAGGGCGATCACCGTTCTTCCTCGTCTACGGAGCAGAAGCAGTCCTTCCGAGTGACTTACTTCACAATGCTCCACGAGTCGAACTCTTCTCCGAAGCTGAAGCAGAACAAGCCAGGCAAGACGGAGTGGACCTTCTAGAGGAGGAGCGCGAGATGGCACTGACTCGCTCAACCATTTATCAACAAGATCTGCGGCGTTTTCACGCGCGACACGTCAGGAGTCGTACGTTTCAAGCAGGCGACCTGGTGCTCCGAGTGGATCAGCAAAGACCTCACAAATTGGCTCCTGCCTGGGAAGGACCCTTCATCATCTCAAAGGTGCTGAACAATGGAGCATACAGACTCTACATCGTCGACAGGGAGATAGACGAGCCGCGAGCATGGAACGGAGATCTCCTGAAGCGCTTCTACACGTGACCCTTGACTGAAGCAATGTAAAGAACAAGTATTGGTGAAATAATATAAAGCAGATTGAGTTTTTTGCAGGTTCAAAGTTCTTTCGCGGTTGCAGACTCCGGTCTCAAAAAAAAAACTTAGCTGCGATCCAGAATCTCCTAAGTATTAACTTTCTCCGAGTGTGCACTTAACGTCACACTCGGGGGCTTAGCTACGATCCAGAATCGCCTAAGTATTAACTTTCTCCGAGTGTGCACTTAACGTCACACTCGGAGGCTTAGCTGCGATCCAGAATCGCCTAAGTATTAACTTTCTCTGAGTGTGCACTTAACGTCACACTCGGGGACTTAGCTGCGATCCAGAATCGCCTAAGTATTAACTTTCTCCGAGTGTGCACTTAACGTCACACTCGGGGACTTAGCTGCGATCCAGAATCGCCTAAGTATTAACTTTCTTCGAGTGTGCACTTAACGTCACACTCGGGGACTTAGCTGCGATCCAGAATCGCCTAAGTATTAAGTTTCTCCGAGTGTGCACTTAACGTCACACTCGGGGGGCTTAGCTGCGATCCAGAATCGCCTAAGTATTAACTTTCTCCGAATGTGCACTTAACGTCACACTCGGGGACTTAGCTGCGATCCAGAATTGCCTAAGTATTAACTTTATTCGAGTGTGCACTTAACGTCACACTCGAGGACTTAGCTGCGATCCAGAATCACCTAAGTATTAACTTTCTCCGAGTGTGCATTTAACGTCACACTCGGGGGCTTAGCTGCGATCCAGAATCGCCTAAGTATTAACTTTCTCCGAATGTGCACTTAACGTCACACTAGGGGACTTAGCTGCGATCCAGAATCACCTAAGTATTAACTTTCTTCGAGTGTGCACTTAACGTCACACTCGGGGACTTAGCTGCGATCCAGAATCGCCTAATTATTAACTTTCTCCGAGTGTGCACTTAACGTCACACTCGGGGGCTTAGCTGCGATCCAGAATCGCCTAAGTATTAACTTTCTCCGAGTGTGCACTTAACGTCACACTCGGGGACTTAGCTGCGATCCAGAATCGCCTAAGTATTAACTTTCTCCGAGTGTGCACTTAACGTCACACTCGGGGGCTTAGCTGTGATCCAGAATCGCCTAAGTATTAACTTTCTCTGAGTGTGCACTTAACGTCACACTCGGGAGCTTAGCTACGATCCAGAATCGCCTAAGTATTAACGTTCTCCGAGTGTGCACTTAACGTCACACTCGGAGACTTAGTTGTGATCCAGAATCGCCTAAGTATGAACTTTCTCCGAGTGTGCACTTAACGTCACACTCGGGAACTTAGCTGCGATCACGAATTGCCTAAGTATTAACTTTCTTCGAGTGTGCACTTAACGCCACACTCGGGGACTTAGATGCGATGCAAAATCGCCTAAGCACCCACATGCCTTCGACTGTATCCTACAGGTACACTCGGGAACTCAACAGACCCTCATTGAGGCTCATGTGGATGTCAAAACAACTGACAACTACATGAGTTGCAAACCCTCATTGAGGCTCATGTGGATGTCAAAACAACTGACAACTACATGAGTTGCAGACCCTCATTGAGGCTCATGTGGATGTCAAAACAACTGACAACTACATGAGTTGCAGACCCTCATTGAGGCTCATGTGGATGTCAAAACAACTGACAACTACATGAGTTGCAGACCCTCATTGAGGCTCATGTGGATGTCAAAACAACTGGCAACTACATCAGTACCAACTCGCCCCGAGTGCGACCTGATAGTCGCACTCGACAACCTAGCGGCGATCCTACCGATCCACTCGGTGACAATACAGATCCAATCGGAAATTCCACGGACCCTCAATGAGGCTCATGCAGATGTCAAGACAACTGACATGTTCCGAATGTTTGCCTTTGGCTTCACCAAGAAACGCCAAACAAAAACTGGAGTCAAAATTGCAACAGAAGAGCAAAAGATTCGATTCAAAGTTCAAGCAAAGATAGTGCCTCGGTGTGGATCAAGCTTACCCTCACCGAAACAAGAATGTGACGGCCAACAGCAGTGGCCAAAGTTTCTTACAAATCAACACTCGGCATACCGAGGATCAAGTTTTCTTACGCGTCGTCTGGAGTAATGCCAGGACTGGAGGGCTCTACGAAGGTGTCCAGGTCGATTCCGTCGGCGATGCGGGTGGCACTTTCAAGGAAGGTTTCCATGAAGTCTTCGAATCGAAGTTTCTTCGTGTTGGCCACCTTCAATGTCTTCAGCTTCTCCTCCCGCACCTCCTTGCAATGGACTCGGACCAGAGACAGAGCAACATCTGCACCACAACAAGCTGCAGATTTCTTCCACGACCGCACTCGGTTAGGAATCTCCTCCAGTCGAGCCATCAGGTTCTCCATCTCCTGCCGCAACTCATCTTCTGGCCAAAGCTCCTTGTCGATTCGGCCGACGACTTCTCTCAGTCGACCGATGAAAGGGCCAACTTTGCCCACGCGGATGTGCGCCCGGAGCAGATCCCGATTGGCGTCCTCACCGAGTGGCACGTTGTCACGAATCGACCGCTCCACGTCAGCTGCTTCAACTTCAGCATCAATGCAAAAATCTGCAACAGAAGGACAAGCAAACAATAAGCGCCGAGTGTGACGCACATAGGACAAGCACTCGGCAAAAAACAGGACTTACCATCCAGACGCGTCATCATCTGCCGAGCCCAGTCGCTGACGTATTTCTCCTGCGCACTGCACCGTTTGTTCAGCACGTCCATCTGTCCCAATAGAGCAGTCCTTTGTTTCCCCATCTTCTCAACTTCCTCAGTCAGCACTTTGTTCGCTTCACGAGCCTCCTCCAACGACTTCTCTCGCTCCGCCAGAACCACCTTCATACCATCCATTGCAAGCAGTGCCGCATCCCGCTCGCCAGCAAACTGATTCTTCTCCGCCGTGAGAGTCTCATAGGCTGTTCCCATTTCACATGTTTTCTGCCAACAAACACCAAGGGACAATCAGAAAATTCAACAATAAAAGTCTAAGTTCTTCAGACCCCTGCCGACGCAAGCAGTCGACAGCGGTCTCGGGGACTACACCCAGTGGGTTCACTAAGAGTGACCCCACTGGCATGCAACTCAAGCAGGCCCGCCCTATTGAGATGCATGTTACCACCTATGCCTACGAGGCCAATATTACCCGACCTGAGTACAAATTACTCTCGGGGACTCTTACAGTAAGTGTACTCCGAGTGCCACAACTGCTCGTAGTCGGTCATATTATTTACAGACTTGACCAAAGCAAATACAATATGTATAAAGACAACTGCCGATGCAAGCACTCGACAGAAGTCTCGGGGACTACACCCACTGGGTTCACTCAGAGTGAACCCATTGCAAACAACAAATGCTATCCAAAAACACCCAGTAGGTTACAAGAGAAAAATAAATACTTACTAGCCCACTTACTCGGATATCATCCCGGAGCTCCAAGCTCCGCTGGTACAAGGATGCGACGGAGTCGTAGGCCCTCTTGGCTTCTCCAGCCATCAGGTCCGCCTGCACCATGGCTCCCTTGGCCGCTCCCACCCACTCCTCCGGGAGACGCTGGATGTTGAACTCGACATTCGACGAGCCTGGCATCGTCGGAAGTTCCTGAGGCATCCCAAGGTCCGCTCCAGTCGGCTCTTCAATCACTAGCGCCGGTTCAGCCGGCGGCAGCGCCTCAGTAGGCAGCACGTCGGCGGCGAGAGCAGCAACATGCGGAGCAGCCTCAAGAACAGGCTCCGCAGCCTGTTCATCTTTCCCCTAATCACCCTCGTCCACGCAAGTCGCCCCTGATAGACCGAACGACGCAAGATCTCAGAAAAAGAAAGAGGCAGGACCTATGATAGAATTCGAGACGCGATAGTATAAAACACTCGGAGTCACTACAACGCACCTGGCTGGGACGAGACGACGTTGTCCGTGTCCATGGGGTCATCCTCCTGGCGCGCCGGAGAGGTGGCAGAAGTAGCGACTCTGTCGAGTGAAATCCATTCGACCAATAAACAGGAGTCCACTCGGATATCAGAAGAAATTAGAAAATCGATACACTTAAGTGGAGGTGACGGGGACAACAACCCTCATCTGCGTCAGAGCCTTCCGAGGCTTGGGCCCACTCGGTTTGGCCGCCTTGGAAGACTGACCCACAGGCTCAGCGGCAGCATCCCTGGCCCTCTTGGTGCTCCGAGCACTCGGGACCACCGGGGCAGCGGGCGGAGCACTCGAAGATGCTGGAGGGACCGAGGGAACGGCAGGCTCGTGTCGACGCTTGGTCCGATGCTCTAATTGTGGAGGCGGCGAGTACTGCTCTTCGTCTTCCTCCTCTTCCTCGCTAGTCTCTTCCTCCGATTCCCCGCTGTCGGAGACATACTCAGCGCTCTCCACGCTGCCTTCCTGGCTGCCTTCCTCCTCCTCCTCGGCCGGGTTCCCGTTCGAGACGGGAGAAAACCAGTTGGTCCACATCTGCATAAAATTCAGTCGGCGACATCAGACGTCACGCAGAGATTCAAGCAAACGATAAGATTAAGACAGTTAGGCGCACTCGACAAGTGTTACTCACCTGATTCGGAGGAGGATTATCCGCGCAGAAAGGCTTCACTCGCCGAGATCCTTTGGGATTCTCGCAGGGGCCTGTGGTCTGGAGCACCCACGAGGTCACCTTCTCCTCAGTCACACCCACAATGATGATTCGAGTGGAATCCTCGGGCCCCGTATAATGCCACATGGCGTGGTCGCGAGCCTGCAGAGGCTGGATACGCCGACCGAGAAAGACCTCCAGCAAGTCTATGCCGGTGACCCCCCTCCTGACGACATCTACGAGTGCCTCAACCAGAGGTTGGATGTCGTTCCTCTCCGCCTTCGTGAGCGCGAGCTGCTAGGGCGGGGCGGGCCGATCTAAGCTAAAGGGAGGCAACCCTGTCGTGGCATTCGGACAGGCGATATCCTGGCAATAGAACCACGTCGACTGCCAGTTCCTGACCGACTCACTTAGCTGGAGGGCAGGATAACTACTCCGACTCTTTTTCTGGAAGCCTAATCCCCCGCAGAGCTGGAGAAGATGTGTCTTATCATCCGACTGGCTGAGTCGTTTGATGGTTTGGGATCTAGCAGAAAATATGTGCTTGAACAACCCCCAATGGGGAGGACAGCCGATGAAACACTCGCACATAACGGTGAAAGCAGAGAGATGGGCAATGGCATTCGGAGGAAAATGGTGAAGCTGTGCCCCGAAGTGGTTCATGATGCCCTTAAAGAAAGGATGCGAGGGCAGGGAGAAACCTCGGTAGACATGGCTGAGCAGCAAGACACGCTCCCCCTCCCGGGGTGCCGGCTCGACCTCGTTCTCCGCCGACAGCCTCCAAGACTTGTCGACGATCATCCCGTCCTCCACCAGCTACAGCAGATCCCCCTCCGTCACCGTGGAGGGGAGGAAGTCGCCTTGAATCCACCCCACCGGCAACGGCCGCTGCCGCCGTTGAGCAGGAGCCGCCGCCTTCCCCTTCTTCTTCCTCGCCCCCATCTTGCTGGTTTGACCCTTGGTCATGGCGGAAGTTGCGGGTTCGCGGAGAGAGAGGAGGAGTGGGGAGGTTAGGTGCGCTGGAGGAGGCGAGGAGGACGAAGCAATGGCAAAAGATCCGGCGGGCGTAACAAAAAACCCTTGCCGCCGGGATTTAAGTAAGGCTGCGACTGGGTCGCTGGCAGGTGGCCCCGAAACCTTATCCCCCGACCAGCCACGGCGATATCAGTGGAGGAGTTGAAGGCGCGAGAATTGAGGCGTCAGACGCTAATCGAGCGCGCTGGCGTCATCCCCGCTGAGCACGCGGAAACCGAAATTTGAAGATCCCGGAAAATCCGCTGCTGTCAGTTGACGGGTCGCGTCAAGAGATACCCTGAATACACTCGGTTTCTGACAGTTTGTTCCACGGAGATTTCCACTCTGATCATTGGTTAGAAAAGATAAAATAGATCGAGGCAAGCAACACCCAAGCCAAGTCCGCTCCAGTTGGATCCAAACTTCAAACATCGCTTCGTCGTTCCAACCCCAATCCATTCGGGGACTAATGATGGGGTTATAGTCCTAGGGTAGGGTCATAGGCCTGCCCTGTAGGTCCTACCCAAGGACTACCCCTCACAAAGGACAAGGCCCTTAGTCAGCTCCGACTAAATTAAGGAGTCCCCATCATCTAGTCGTTAACAGGTCCCCGATCATCCAGTCGGTGACTAGCATTCGGAGGATATCAAGCTAACCGACTGGATACCACTCAGTACATCGTAACCCCCCTGGAGGGAAACGGTCGTACGTTTCCAGGTGCATTTATTAGCATTTAGGGCGTACGTTACCTGTAACGTATGCATTCAATCGCCACTACTCCACCCCTGTACCGGAACCGTTGTGGAGGGCAATGCACTCTATATAAGCCACCCTCCCCCGCTGGTAGAGGGGTTAGCAACTCATTGTATTCCATATTTCCACTCGACAACAAGTTCCCTGAGCACTGAGACGTAGGGCTATTACCTCCACCGCAGAGGGGCCTGAACTCATACAACCTCGCCGTAGCTAAGGCTCTGCTCATCCTTTTCGTACCCTACACATCTACTGTCAGGCTTATACCCACGACAACCAACTTAGGCCAAAAGCCTAAGCTTGGGGGAGTCATTGTTCTCACCGACTTTACAATCTTGCTTATGCTTTCACTTTGTTAGCCGGTGTTCACACTTTGCCACTGTATCATCCATGTTAGTTTATTTATTTTTCTCGTTTTCTTTTCGTGTGTCTCTCTAGTTTGAGAAAACCCAAAAAGATTTTCTTTTTCTTCTTTAACTTGTTGGGAGCTTTCCTGTGTAAATAGTTTTCTTTTTCTTTTGGTCACGGTAAAAGACCATGGTTACAATGTTTAGTGGCTCTCGCATGCATACCTGTTTAGGTATCAAAGAGCCATATTACTTTGTCTTCTCCTTTATGTTTGCCTGCAGATTCCAGCTGTAGTCCAATGCACGGGCATTCTTATTATTGTTCACATCATTCGGTCGTGCAAGTGAAAGGCAATAATGACGATATATGATGAAGTGACTAAGCCTGGAAAAGCTGGTATGAACTCAATCTATTTTGTTTTTGTAAATATGAGTAGCTCATCATGCCTGATACAACTTTGTTGTGAGAGAAACATGTTTGCAATGGCAACTTAGAGATCATAGTTGCCTATGCCATGCTTACTTAGCTAGGAGCTTATAATGGTTTGTCTTGGATGCCCACATGAATGTTGAGATGAATGTGTTGTAGTATGATAGGATGGTATCCTCCTTTGAATGATTCAAGTGGCTTGACTTGGCGCATGTTCACGCATGTAGTTGAAACAAAATCAACATAACCTCTATGATGTTCATGTTCATGGTGATTTATGTCCTACTCATGCTTGCGCTCAATGTTAGTTAATCTCAATGCATTTTGATGACTGTTGTCGCTCTCTAGTTGGTCGCTTCCCAGTATTTTGCTAGCCTTCACTTGTACTAAGCGGGAATACTGCTTGTGCATCCACCTCCATAAACCCAGAGTTGTTCCATATGAGTACACCATACCTACCTATGTGCGGTATCTACCTGCCGTTCCAAGTAAATTTGCATGTGCCACTCTCTATACCTTCAAAAAATAATCTGTTTTGCATGCCCGAACCGCTCATGTGGTGATAGGGGGCTATTGGTATCTTCCATGCTAGGTGTGTTATCCTCGATATGTGTTTATTCACTATCATTCATGAGAAAGGGGCCGGTAATTGGAATTCTCAGTTCCATTCTCAAATCGAAAATATAATTGCAAACAAAACTCCCCCAGGATTGATGTTGGTATGGACGGTACCCGAGGATTCGGCTAGCCGTGGAGTGTGATTGATTGGTGGTGGGGGAGTCAAAACTTTACTTTTGTGTTTGGGAACCGCCTATAGCATGTGTAGCGTGGAAGATGTTGAGAACTCTTAGTCATTGCGTTGACAATGAAAGCATGACACCCAAAATTATTATCTCTGTTTTAAAAGCTTGAGCTTTCGTACCACTGCAAATCAATGCTTCCCTTTGCGAAGTGACTGTCTATTTATGTTCATGTTGAGTCATCCTCCTCTTATAAAAGAACCAATTAGAGAGCACCTCTGTCGTTTTTATGCTTTGCTTTTAACTGTGTTGAGTATGACTATGACTGGATCTTCTTTGCCATGAATTACAATGTTTAGTCAGCCCTTGGTCTTTGAAGGTTCTCTGCATTTATGTTTTGCGGTCTCAGAAAGAGCTAGCGAGATACCATCTGTTCGTGCTGCTTCATGTTGTTTTGATTGAAGTGTTGACATTTGAGGCTTATTATTATTTGCTTGCTAGTTGATATGCCATTGATATGAGTTTACCGTGAGACCTAGATGTCATTTGCTTATGTGGCTTGCTTGTGATCTTGCTGAAATTCTGGTTATGAGTTAGACATAGTTGCAACAACAAGATCAAACAGAGTTCGTCAAAGTTTTTCTTTTGTCTCTTTCAGTTTGTCAACTGAAATGCGTGAGGACAAGCAAGGCTTTAAGCTTGGGGGAGTTGATACGTCTCCGTCGTATCTACTTTTCCGAACTCTTTTGCCCTTGTTTTGGACTCTAATTTGCAGGATTTGAATGGAACTAACCCGGACTAACGCTGTTTTCAGCAGAATTGCCATGGTATTGTTTTTGTGCAGAAATAAAAGTTCTCGGAATGACCTGAAAATTTATGGAGAATTTTTCTGGAATTAATGAAAAATACCTGCGCAAAGATCCACCAGAGGAGGTGAGCTAGTAGGCCACAAGCCCTTGATATTTGAAAGTGCTCTGCATTTATGTTTTGCGGTCTCCGAAAGAGCTAGCGAGAGACCACCTATTCATATTGCTTCATGCTTGTTTTGATTGAAGTTTTGGTATTTGAAACTCGTTATTATTTGCTCGTTAGATGATTATGCCATTGATATTAGTTTACCGTGAGACCTTTGTGTCACTTGCTTATGTGGTTAACTTGGGATCTTGCTGAAATTCTGGTTATGAGTTAGACATAGTTGCAACAACAAGATCAAACATAGTTTGTCAAAGTTTTTCTTTCTCTCTCAGTCTGTCAACTGAGTTGCTTGAGGACAAGCAAGGTTTTAAGCTTGGGGGAGTTGATACGTCTCCATCGTATCTACTTTTCCAAACTCTTTTGCCCTTGTTTTGGACTCTAATTTGCATGATTTGAATGGAACTAACCTGGACTGCGCTGTTTTCAGCAGAATTGCCTTGGTGTTATTTTTGTGTAGAAATCAAAGTTCTCAGAACGTCCTGAAAATTTACGGGGAACATTTTTGGAAAATATGAAAAATACCTGCGCAAAG
Source organism: Hordeum vulgare subsp. vulgare (assembly GCF_904849725.1). Classification (NCBI taxonomy): domain Eukaryota; kingdom Viridiplantae; phylum Streptophyta; class Magnoliopsida; order Poales; family Poaceae; genus Hordeum; species Hordeum vulgare. The sequence goes on along the minus strand of NC_058522.1, from coordinate 546,989,806 downwards.
ATCCACCTGAGGGGGTGGGCCAGTGGGCCACAAGCCCTGCTACCGCCACCCCTGGTGGCGGTGGGCAAACTTGTGGGGCCCACACGGCTCTGCCGCCCCCTATCTCAGCTCTATAAGTTCACTTTCGTCCCAGAAAAAATAAAGAGAGAAGATTTCGTCGCGTTTGCGATACGGAGGCGCCGCCACAACCTGTTCTTCATCTGGAGGGCAGATCTGGAGTCCGTTTTGGGCTCCGGAGAGGGGAAATCGTCGTCATCGTCATCATCAACCTTCTTCCCTCTCCAATCCCATTAAGATCTTCGTCGTTCGTGAGTAATCTATTCGTAGGCTCGCTGGGCGGTGATGAGTAGGATGAGATCTATCATGTAATCGAGTTAGTTTTGATGGGGATTAATCCCTAGTATCCACTATGTTCCGAGATTGATGTTGCAACTACTTTGCCATGCTTAATGCTTGTCACTAGGGCCCGAGTGCCATGATTTCAGATCTGAAATTATTATGTTGTCACCAATATATGTGTGTTTTAGATCCGATCTTGCAAGTTGTAGTTACCTACTATGTGTTTTGATCCGGCAACCCCGGAGTGACAATAACCGGAACCACTCCCGGTGATGACCATAGTTTGAGGAGTTCATGTGTTCACCAAGTGCTAATGCGTTGCTCTGGTTCTTTATTAAAAGGAGAACCTTAATATCCCGTAGTTTCCTTTTGGACCCCGCTGCCACGGGAGGGATGTACAATAGATGTCATGCAAGTTCTTTTCCCTAAGCACGTATGACGACACACGGAATGCATGCCTACATCACATTGACGAATGGGAGCTAGCCACATATCTCTCCGTGTTATAGCTGTTGCATGATGAATATCATCCAAACAAATCACCGACCCATTACAGCTAATACTCGAGAGTATTCTCTCACCTCCTGTTTGGCGATCAACAAATTTGGGTCGAATACTCTACCCTCGAAAACTGTTGCGAACCCACGCGCTGGTGGGCCAGGAACAACATTCTTCTCGTTTCATTGTCGGGGAGTGCTAGCAGCATTTTTCTGGTGCCGTTGCAAGGGAAGGTTGGTTGCCATAGAATCAACATTCGTCTAGCTATTGCGAGAGAGTGCTAGTCAGCATTTTTCTGGCGCCGTTGCCGGGGAGTGCTAGCAGCATTCTTCTGGTGCCGTTGCAAGGGAAGGTTGGTTTTCACAGAATCAGCATTCGTCTAGCTATTGCCAGAGAGTGCCAGTCAGTCACCTACTATGTGTTATGACTCGGCAATCCCAGAGTGACAATAGCCGGAACAACTCCCGGAGATGACAATAGTATGAGGAGTTCATGTATTCACCAAGTGTTAATGCGTTGGTCCGGTTCGTTATTAAAAGGAGAACCTTAATATCCCGTAGTTTCCATTAGGACCCCGCTGCCACGTGAGGGATGGACAATAGATGTCATGCAAGTTCTTTTCCCTAAGCACGTATGACTACATACGGAATACATGCCTACATTAGATTGACGAACGGGAGCTAGTTACATATCTCTCCGTGTTATAGTTGTTACATGATGAATCACATCCGGCATACTCATCCATCACCGATCCACTACCTACCTGTCTTTTACTACTGGTCCTTGCTACGTTACTTTGCTGCTACTGTTGTCACTACTGCTGTTACTTGCTACTGCTGTCACTACCGATGTTCCTTGCTACTGCTGTTACTCTGTTGTTACTTGCTACTTTGTTGTTACTTGCTGCAACACTTTTCTGGAGCCGTAGCCGGGGAAGCATTATTCTCAAGAATAGTCCGCCGTCAACGTGCTATTTTCTGGCGCCATTGATACAACTAGTTAGGAATAGTTGCCATCAACAGACCCTTTTCTGGCACCGTTTGTTATCATACCACTTTGCTACTGATACTTTGCTTGCAGACACTAATCTTTCAGGTGTGGTTGAATTGACAACTCAGATGCTAATACTTGAGAATATTCTTTCGCTTCCCCTTGAGTCGAATCAATGATTTTGGGTTGAATACTCCACCCTCAAAAACTGTTGCGATCCCCTACATTCGTGGGTTATCAGCTGTGTGGTCCTTGCCGGCTAGGAGCGTAGCCATCTACTCTCTGGCCGGATGGCTAGCCGCTAGCCGGCTGGAGGGCACCTGTCGCATCGATCCTCACGATGTGACAGGGGCCTTTGATTAATGGCGAAAGTACCTCAACACGGGTACGATGGAGAAGCATACATATGGCTATAGTGGTGGCGGCCGTACCGCTGACCGGTGCCGGCTACGACCCATCAACCGTATACAGTACCCACATGCCACCAGCCACTCCATTACCTGCCCCGGCGTGGCTACAGTGGAGATGGGTGTATGTTGACGTGCAACTATTCCTGCCTTGATGCCTCCACGGCAACGACGCCAGAAAAGAGCTTCTCCCAGTTGCTCAACAATTAGCAATTGTCTTGCAATGGCCCACCAGCGTGTGGGATCGCGCCAATTTTCGATGGTAGAGTATTCAACCCAAATTTGTTGGTTCAACACGATGGGAGTGAAAGGATATTCTCCAGTATTAGAAGTTGAGTTGTCGGCTCAACCACACCTGGAAGATTAGTATCTGTAAGCAGGGTAAAAGCAGCAAAGCTAATATGATAGCAACGGTGCTAGGAAAGAATCTATTGACGACAGGTTATTCCTAACTGAAGTATCAATGGCGCCAGAAAAGTATTGTAGCAGAGTAACGAGTTACAACAGTGGCAAGGAACAGCAGTAGTGACAGCAGTAGCAAGTAGCAACAGTAGCAAGTAACATCAGCAGCAAGTAATAGTAGTAGCAACAGTAGTGGAAGCAGCAGGACAAAGCAAGTAAGAGTAGCAACAAGTAACAGTAGCAGCAACAGTAGTAACGACAGAGCAAGTGACAAAGGCAGTGGGACAAACTCGTAGGCAATGGATCGGTGATTTTTTGGATGTAATTCATCATGCAATAGTTATAACACGGAGAGATATGTGGCTAGCTCCCGTTCGTCAATGTGATGTAGGCATGCATTCCGTGTGTAGTCATACGTGCTTAGGGAAAAGAACTTGCATGACATCTATTGTCCATCCCTCCCGTGGCAGCGGGGTCCAAATGGATACTACGGGTTATTAAGGTTCTCCTTTTAATAAAGAACCGGACCAACACATTAGCACTTGGTGAACACATGAACTCCTCAAACTATGGTCATCACCAGGAGTGGTTCCGGTCATTGTCACTCCGGGGTTGCCGGATCATAACACATAGTAGGTAACTACAACTTGCAAGATCGGATCTAAAACACACATATATTGGTGACAACATAATAATTTCAGATCTGAATTCATGGCACTCGGGCCCTAGTGACAAGCATTAAGCATGGCAAAGTGGTAGCAACATCAATCTCAAAACATAGTGGATACTAGGGATCGGTCCCCGTCAAAACTAACTCGATTACATGATAGATCTCATCCTACTCATCACCGCCCAGCGAGCCTACGAATAGATTACTCACGAATGATGAAGAGCTTCATGGAATTGGAGAGGGAAGAAGGTTGATGATGACGATGGTGATGATCTCCTTGATCCGGAACCCAAAACGGACTCCAGATCTTCCCTCCAGGGCAAGAACGGGATGTGGCGGCGCCTCTGGATTGTGAAACGCGATGAAATATTCTCTCCTTATTTTTTCCTTGACGAAAGGGAATAAATAGCGCTAGAACTGGGGGCGGCAGAGCCACGTGGGCCCCACAAGCCTGGTGGCCGCGGCCAGGGGGGCCGCGGCGACAGGGCTTGTGGCCCACTGGCCTGTCCCCTCCGGTGGATCTTTGCGCAGGTATTTTTCATATTTTCCAGAAATATTCTCCGTAAATTTTCAGGACGTTCCGAGAACTTCCATTTCTGCACAAAAACAATACCATGGCAATTCTGCTGAAAACATCGTCAGTCTGGGTTAGTTCCATTCAAATCATGCAAATTAGAGTCCAAAACAAGGGCAAAAGAGTTTGGAAAAGTATATACGATGGAGACGTATCAACTCCTGCAAGCTTAAAACCTTGCTTGTCCTCAAACAATTCAGTTGACAAACTGAAAGAGAAAGAAAAACTTTGACAAACTCTGTTTGATCTTGTTGTTGTAACTATGTCTAACTCATAACCAGAATTTCAGCAAGATCACAAGTTAACCACATAAGCAAGTGACACAAAGGTCTCACGGTAAACTAATATCAATGACACAATCAGCTAGCGAGCAAATAATAATGAGTGTCAGATACCAACAATTCAATCAAAACAAGCATGAAGCAAAATGAATAGGTGGTATCTCGCTAGCTCTTTCTGGGAACGCAAAACATAAATGCACAGCACTTTCAAAGATCAAGGGCTAACTAATCATTGTAATTCATAGCAACGAAGATCCAGTCATAGTCATACTAAATATCAATCAAAAGCAAAGCATAAAAATGACAGAGGTGCTCTTTAATTGGTGCCTATATAAGAAGAGGATGACTCAACAGGAAAATAAATAGACAGGCCCTTCGCAGAGGGAAGCATTGATTTCCAAAGGTGCCAGAGCTCAAGCTTTGAAAACAGAGATAATAATTTTGGGTGGCATGCTTTCATTGTCAACGCAATGACCAAGAGTTCTCAATATCTTCCATGCTACTCAAGCTATAGGCGGTTCCCAAACAGAAAAGTAAAGTTTTAACTCCCCCACCACCAATCAATCACACTCCACGGCTTGTCGAATCCTCTCGTACCGTCCATACTAACATCAATCCGGGGGGAGTCTTGTTTTACAGTTATGTTTTCGATTTAAGCGTGGAACTGGGCATTCCAATTACCCGCCCCTTTCTCGTGAATGACAGTGAATAAACACATGTCGAGAATAACACGCCTAACATGGAAGATACCAATAGCCCACAGTCACCACATGAGCGGTTCGGGCAAGCAAAACAGATTATTTCTTGAAGGTTTAGAGAATGGCACATGCAAATTTACTTGGAACGGCAGGTAGATACCGCAAATAGGTAGGTATGGTGGACTCTCATGGAAAAACTTTTGGGTTTATGGAAGTGAATGCACAAGCAGTATTCCGCTTAGTACAAGTGAAGGCTAGCAATAGACTGGGAAGCGACCAACTAGAGAGCGACAACAATCATCAAGACGCAATGAGTTTGACTAATATTGAGTGCAAGCATGAGCATGATATAAATCACCATGAACACGAACATCATAGAGGCTATGTTGATTTTGTTTCAAGTACATGCATGAACATGTGCCAAGTCAAGCCACTTGAATCATTGAAAGGAAAATACCATCCTATCATACTACATCATAGTCATCTCAAAATCTATGTTGGCATTCAAGACAAACCATTATAAGCTCTAGCTAATTAAGCATGGCATCAGAAACTATGATCTCTAAGTTGTCATTGCAAACATGGTTCTCTCTCAACAAAGCTGAATCTGGGACGACAAGCTAGTCATATTTACAAAAACAAAATATATAGAGTTCATACCAGCTTTTCCAGTCTCAGTCACTTCATCATATATCATCATTATTGCCTTTCACTTGCACGATCGAACGATGTGAACAATAATAAGAGTGCTCGTGCATTGGACTAAGCTGAATCTGGAGGCAAACACAAAGGAGAAGACAAAGTAATATGGCTCTTTGAAAGCTAAGTATGTATGCATGCAAGAGCCACTAAACATTGTAACCAATATCTTCTACCTTGGCCCAAGGAAAAAGAAAACTATTTACACGGGAAAGCTCCCAACAAGCAAAAGAAGAAAGGAAAATCTTTTTGGTTTTTGTCAAAAGGACACAAAACAAGAAAACGAAAATAAACTAGCATGGATAATATAGTGGCAAAGTGTAAACACCGACTAACAAAGTGAAAGGATAAGCATGAATGTAAAGTCGGTGAGAACACGTACTCCCCCAAGCTTAGGCTTTTGGCCTAACTTGGTCTACTCCCAAGGACGGTCCTGGCGAAACCCAAAATCATAATCAAGGTTATACGGGAGCGTTGCAGCCACTGCCTGAATAGCTGCCTCACGGAGACGAGCAGCCTTCGCCTCCCTCTCATACTCCTCTGCCTCTCCTCTGGTTATGTAATATCTCTGTTTTACCTAAAAGTCAAAGAAAGCAGGAGCAGGAAGTGTAATATGGAAGACACGCTGCCGGTTAAATATCAATTGGTATAGGAGGGATTCATCATCCCTCTCAAGGAACTGGTAGCGTGTCATAGCGACGCGGTCAAGTAAAGCTGTATGGAGTGGGGGATCTCCTGCGCGGATGGGTACTCCAAGAAAATTTGCTATGCGAGTGGCATAGATCCCGCCAAAGAAATCTCCATCAATAGCATTCTTATTCAGCCTCCTTGCTATAATAGCTCCCATGTTGAAGCTTTTGTCACCCGTCACTATGCTCTTAAGGATACTAAGGTCGGATGCGCATAGGCCCTTGCCGTTAATGCATCTACCTATGAAGAGGGCAAAGTAGTGCAAGGCAGGGAAATGAATGCTTCCTATGGTAGCTTGCGTGATGTCTCGAGTTTCTCCAACAGTTATACTAGAGACAAAATCTCTAACTGAAGACTTAGCAGGATCATTAAGACTACCCCCATCGGGTATCTTGCAAATCCTATTGAAATCCTCCAAATCCATGGTGTAGAATTTATCATACACATCAAACAGTATGGATGAGTCACGGCCAACTGAAAATTTAAATCTACGCACGAAAGAGGTAGTGAGCGTAGTATACTGTTCACATTTATCTAAGAGGAATTCTTCTAACCCGGCATTGCGGACAAGTGTATCAAACTCATCCTTGAAGCCTGCTTCGATCATGAACTAATCGGAAGGCCATTCACATGGTTGTACAGGTGCGTCCCTTAGTTGATAAGGATCGGGCTCCCGAATAGAAAGACGGGGACCCTTCTTACTTGAGGAACCACCATGAAACTTCCTCCTGAACATAATTTCTTTTTGCTGAAATTTTTGAAGTTCAAGAGAAAAGTGAATAAAGACCAACCAGACCTTGTAGCAACTACTCCTACTAGTGCCTAGAGAACCTATCACGCGTTAAAACTACTTGGGACCAGCTAAAATCAACATTTCAAGCTCAAGAATAGGGTCACCAAGGTAGCAAGAATACGCGAAGGATAAAGCACTAGAGTAGAAACTAATTGGACCAATGGAGGAGTCACTTACGAAGGAGTAATTTCCCCAAAACGGTTCGGAGAATGGTGCTTTGAGCAAGGAGATCGAAAATCAGAGCCAAATGAGCAAGAACACGGGTTTGAGTTGTGAAACGATTTTTTTCTGGAGGTAGAAGAAGAGGATGGGAGCTGGAATGAGTGGAGGGGGTCCCTGTGGGCCCCACAAGCTTGGTGGTCGCGACCAGGGGGAGGCCGCGGCTACAGGGCTTGTGGCCCACTGGTGTGGCCCCAGGCCAACTCTCAGTCCCAGTATTTTTCAAAAAATCCAGAAAAAATCATATTTGATTTTCAGGACCATCGGGGAACTTTTATTTTCGGGGTACTTTTCTCCGGGACGCTAAAACAGAAAACAGGAAAAACTAAATTAAATCTATCATTTTTCTTCTAAGCAACAGAAAGTGAAAGCTTAAAACAGAGGTATGTGACTCTTTAATTCATCCATTTCATGGTCATCGAAAGAAATCCGTCAATGGGGTTGATCAAATTCTCATGACAAAACTTTTTCAAATCACAAAAAGAAACGGAGAATTGTCGAATAGCCACTAAGTCACCTCAATGGGGATATGAATCTCCACAACAAGCAAATCATACTTCATCTTGACACGAGGAATAGGGCATTCAAAGCTCCCAATAAGAATCGATGAAGTTTTTTCGATAGCATTGATGCAATGTACTTGATATCGTTTCTTCGGAAAGTGCATTGTATGCTCATTACCGTTGACATGGAAAGTGACATTGCCTTTGTTGCAATCTATAACAGCCCCTGCAGTGATTAAAAAGGGTCTTCCGAGAATGACGGCAATGGCATCGTCCTCGGGAATATCCAAGATAACAAAGTATGTTAAGATAGTGGTGTTAGCAACCACAACAGGCACATCCTTGCAAATGCCGATAGGGAAAGCAGTTGATTTGTCGGCCATTTGCAGAGAAATTTCAGTGGGTGTCAACTTATCTAGTTCAAGTCTACGATAAAGAGAGAGAGGCATAACACTAACACGAGCTCCAAGGTCACATGAGGTAGTTCTTACGTAGTTTCCTTTAATGGAGCAAGGTATAGTGGGCACTCCGGGATCACCAAGTGTCTTAGGAGTTCCACCTTTGAAAGTGTAATTGGCAAGCATGGTGGAGATCTCAAGATCTGGTATCTTCCGTTTATTGGTCACGATATCTTTCATGTACTTGGCATACGGAGACATTTTGAGCATATCAATTAACCGCATCAACAGAAAGACGGGTCTGATCATCTCAATGAAGCGCTCAAAATCCGCATCATCCTTTTTCTTGGATGGTTTGAGAGGAAAGGGCATGGGTTTCTAAACCCATGGCTCCCTTTCTTTACCGTGCTTCCTAGCAGCGAAGTCATTCTTATCGTATCTCTTAGTCTTAGGCTGTGGGTTATCTAGATCAACAGTAGGTTCAATCTCCACATCCTTTTGATTTCTAGGTTGAGCATCTTCATGAACATCACTATTGATATTATCATTAGGCTCATGTTCATCACCAGATTGTGTTTCAGCATCAGAGATAGAGACATCGTTTGGACTCTCACGTGTAGCAGCAACAGGGTTGCTAGCGTGCAGGTTCCTATCATCTTTCTTATTCTTTCTAGGATGACTAGGTGCATCAGTGCTAACTCCTTGAGAATCTTGTTCAACTCTCTTTGGATGACCCTCAGGATACAAAGGTTCCTGTGTCATTCTACCGCCTCTAGTAACGACTCTGACAGAATTGTCATTCAACTCATTGAGCAAGTCATTTTGAGCTTTAAGTACTTGTTCTACCTGAGTAGTAATCATAGAGGCATGTTTAGTTAGAAGCTTCAGATCATTGACATTTGTGTATACACAAGCACTTAAATGACTAAGCATACAAGTACTTTGTTCCAATTGTCTGCTAACATAATCATTGAAACTCTGTTGTTTGGCAACAAAGTTGTCAAATTCATCAAAGCATAGGCTAGCAAGTTTGTCAAAAGGAATATCACTCTCATTGAATCTACCAAGAGAATTTAGTTCTACTACCTGTATCGGGTTATCGAGACCACGGATCTAATAACTTTCTCTTGCATAGATTTCTTGGCTTCTTGCATATCTTCAGGACTGAGGAATAGAATACCTCTTTTCTTAGGAGTTGGCTTAGGAGGTGGTTCGGGGATAGTCCAAACATTATCATTGATCAAGATGTTATTCAGTGGAATCTCAGCTTGTTCTATAGTTCCTTCCCTAAAAACACAACCGACACAACTATCGAGGTGGTCTCTAGAAGCATCGGTAAATCCGTTATAGAAGATATCAAGTATCTCGTTCTTCTTATGAGGGTGATCAGGCAAATCATTCTGTAGCTGGATGAGCCTCCCCCAAGCTTGTGGGAGACTCTCTTCTTTGAGTTGAGCAAAGTTGTATATTTCCTGCAAGGCAGCTTGCTTCTTATGGGCAGGGAAATATTTCTCACAGAAGTAATAGACCATATCCTGGGGACTACTCACACATCCAGGAGCAAGAGAAGTGAACCAGGCTTTAGCGTCATCCTTTAGAGAGAAAGGAAACATCTTAAGGATATAGTAGTAACGGATCTTCTCCGCACTAGTGAAAAGGGTGGCTATATCGTGTAGTTTGGTAAGATGGGCTACGACCGTCTCAGACTCATAACCGTGGAAAGGATCAAATTCTACTAGAGAGATTATCTCAAGGTCGACAGAGAATTCATAATCCTCATGGGTGATAAAGATAGGTGAAGTGGCAAACTTTGGGTCGTATTTCATCCTAGCTTTCAGAGATTTTTCCTTCCACTTGAGAAGTAATTTCTCAGCGCCATAGGCATCCTTCCACACAAGAAAATCTTCAGCTATCTCTCCCTCCATAACATAACCCTCGGGTATATCAGGCAATTCATATCTAGGAGAGCCAGATCTACCAGGAGCAAAAGCAGGTTCTATCTCAATAGTATCGACAGTTTCAGAAGCATCACGAGCATTGGCAGTAACTCTAGCAATATGAGCATCAAGGAATACCCCTAGTGGCATATCAGGCAAAGTAGTATCTCTAGCAGTATCAAGCATAGCATCATCAGGCAAAATAGCATCTCTAGCATCATCAGGCAAAGCAGTATCAAGCATAGCATCTCTAGCAGTATCAGGCATAACATCTCTAGCAGTATCAGGCATAGCATCTCTAGCATCATCAGACAAAGCAGTATCAAGCATAGCATCTCTAGCAGTATCAGGCATAGCATCTCTAGCAGTATCAGGCATAGCATCTCTAGCAGTATCAGGCATAGTAGCATCATAAGCATCATCAAGCACATGCGACATATCAAGATTTCTAGCAGGAGGTGGTGTCGCAAACTTACTCATAACTGAAGGTGAATCAAGTGCAGAGCTAGATGGCAGTTCCTTACCTCCCCTCGCAGTTGAGGGCAAGACTTTAGTTCTTGGATCTTTCACATTCTTCATAGTGATTAGCTGATATAAATCCCAAGTGACTGAGAGAATATAGCTATCCTCCCCGACAACGGCGCCAGAAAAGAGTTGTTAACGTGCAACTATTCCTGACTTGATGCCTCCACGGCAACAACGCCAGAAAAGAGCTGCTCCCAGTTGCTCAAGTATTAGAAATTGTCTTGCAATGGCCCACCAGCGTGTGGGATCGCGGCAGTTCTTGAGGGTAGAGTATTCAACCCAAATTTGTTGGTTCGACACGATGGGAGTGAAAGGATATTGTCCAGTATTAGCAGTTGAGTTGTCGGCTCAACCACACCTAAAAGATTAGTATCTGCAAGTAGGATAAAAGCAACAAAGGTAATATGATAGCAACGGTGCTAGGAAAGAATCTGTTGACGGCAGATTATTCCTAACTGAAGTATCAATGGCGCCAGAAAAGTATTGTAGCAGGTAGCAGCAGAGTAACGAGTAACAACAGTGGCAAGGAACAACAGTAGTGATAGCAGTAGCAAATAGCAACAGTAGCAAGTAACAACAGCAGCAAGTAACAGTAGTAGCAACAGTAGTGGCAGCACCAGGACAAAGCAAGTAACAGTAGCAGTAAGTAACAGTAGTAGCAATAGTAGTAACGGCAGAGCAAGTGACAAAGGCAGTGGGACAAACTCGTAGGCAATGGATCGGTGATTTGTTGGATGACATTCATCATGCAACAGTTATAACACGGAGAGATATGTGGCTAGCTCCCGTTCGTCAATGTGATGTAGGCATGCATTCCATGTGTAGTCATACGTGCTTAGGGAAAAGAACATGCATGCCATCTATTGTCCATCCCTCCCGTGGCAGCGGGGTCCAAATGGATACTACGGGATATTAAGGTTCTCCTTTTAATAAAGAATCGGACCAACGCATTAGCACTTGGTGAACACATGAACTCCTCAAACTATGGTCATCACTGGGAGTGGTTTCGGTTATTGTCACTCCGGGGTTGCCGGATCATAACACATAGTAGGTAACTAGAACTTGCAAGATCGGATCTAAAACACACATATATTGGTGACAACATAATAATTTCAGATCTGAATTCATGGCACTCGGGCCCTAGTGACAAGCATTAAGCATGGCAAAGTGGTAGCAACATCAATCTGAGAACATAGTGGATACTAGGGATCGATCCCCGTCAAAACTAACTCGATTACATGATAGATCTCATCCTACTCATCACCGCCCAGCGAGCCTACGAATAGATTACTCACGATCGATGAAGAGCTTCATGGAATTGGAGAGGGAAGAAGGTTGATGATGACGATGGCGACGATCTCCTTGATCCGGAGCCCAAAACAGACTCCAGATCTGCCCTCCAGGGCAAGAACGGGATGTGGCGGCACCTCTGGATCATGAAACGCGATGAAATCTTCTCTCCCTATTTTTTTAGGGACTAAAGGGAATAAATAGCGCTAGAACTGGGGGCGACAGAGCCACATGGGCCCCACAAGCCTGGTGGCCGCGGCCAGGGGGGCCGCGGCGATAGGGTTTGTGGCCCACTGGCCCGTCCCTTCCCGTGGATCTTTGCGCAGGTATTTTTCATATTTTCCAGAAATATTCTCCGTAAATTTTCACGACGTTCCGAGAACTTTCATTTCTGCACAAAAACAACACAATAGCAATTCTGCGGAAAACAACGTCAGTCCGGGTTAGTTCCATTCAAATCATGCAAATTAGAGTCGAAAACAAGGGCAAAAGAGTTTGGAAAAGTAGATACGATGGAGACGTATCAGTGTACCGCTAACCGACGCCGGATCCCGCAAGACGACAACCATTGTACCGCTTGCGCCCTGCGTAGGTCAGTCGGCGGGTCCCAGGGCCAGATGGGACCTTGCAGCCGGCGGGCCCCTCCAGCGACAAGACTAATCATTCGTGGGCCATCTGGCCAGCCGGAGAGGCTGCCAGCCGCCCCCCCATATTGTACATATTATCCATTTTGTAGGCCAGGGGGCTCGTCTATAAATCCCCCTGCCCCCCTCCATGCAAAGGGTCAGCCATTCTCACATCCACACACCCATACCGGAGAGGCAGATAGTGAGCCAGCTGCTCCATCTTCCTCCTCCGTTGAACACCTCGGGGAGCATCTTGTAATCCTCTTGGTTCATCAACCACTCCGGTAGGACTAGGCGTATTATCTCCCACGCAGAGCCCCGAACCTGGGTACATCGTGCGTCTTGCATTGCTAGTTAGCAATCTTGTTCCCGGAGCCTGTCGGTGTCCCTTCGGTCCCAACCACTCTCGATAAGCCCACCCATGGCATTTGTCGTGAGAAAACGATGACATATGCCTATGAAGTTGACATAGATATTTTTATCTAGGTGGTAGTTGAACCGGAAATTCCAATGGACCCTATTGTTGAGAAGTTTAATTTAGTTGAAAAAGAAAACGAGGATTTGAAAGGAAAATTGAAAAGGGTTGAAGAAGAGAATATGATATTGGAGTTGTACGTTGCCGATGTCGTTGAAGATTAGAAGGATTAGAAAATATTCCCTTAATAAAGAGGCTTGGTATCACTATGTTGTTGGATCAATTGTTACCTTAGTTGCGATCTTGGTCGCATTTGTTGTTGCATTTAAATGCTTTAGATACAAATTCTTCTATGTTGTTTTATGAGAATAAGTGTGTATGAACTTTATGTGTGAACTTGTATTAATTTGTTCTTTTCGGTCTTGTGTAGTGAAGATGAACCGGCAATGGATGTACGATGACCGATTCTCTCCCCAGTTCATTAATGGCTTGCACAGTTTTCTGCGTACGGCTGAGGCAAACCAACGGGATGGTTTTACGTGTTGTCCATGTGTTGTCTGTAAGAATGACAAAACTTACTCAAAGTCAAGGGTCATTCACGTCCACCAGTTTACGTCCGGTTTTATGTCCGGCTATAACTGTTGGACCAAGCACGGAGAAAGAGGGGTTCTAATGGAAGAGAATGAAGAAGAAGATGATGATGACGGCTATCCTTTGTTCCCTCAATACGATGGTAGTACAATGGGGAAGAAGCTGAAGTAGAGGCACCAGATGAGCCCGCTGATGATCTTGGTAGGGCCATTCCTGATGCAAAGAGAAACTGCGCAAGTGAAAAGGAGAAGATGAAGTTGCAGCGCATGTTAGAGGATCACAAGAAATTGTTGTACCCAAATTGAGAAGATGACAAGAAGAAGCTGGGTACCACATTGGAATTGCTGCAATCGAAGGCAGAGAATGGTGTATCTGACAAGGGTTTTGAAAAGTTGTTGAAATTCTTAAAGAAGATGCTTCCAAAGGCCAACAAACTGCCCGATAGTACGTACAAAGCAAAAAAAGACTATGTGCCCGCTAAGATTAGAGGTGCAGAAGATACATGCATGCCCTAATGATTGCATCATGTACTACGGTGAGGAGTACGAGAATTTGAATGCATGCCCGGTGTAGGGTGCCGAGCGCTGTAAGATCGGCATCGATGGCCCTCGTCACGATGTTGAGGTCCAGCACCCCAGGAAGAGGATTCCTGCCAAGGTGATGTGGAATGCTCCTATAATACCACAGTTGAAACGTTTGTTCCAAAACAAAGAGCATGCCAAGTTGATGCGATGGCATAAAAACGAGCGTAAGAAAGACGAAAAGTTGAGAGTACCCGCAGATGGGTCGCAGTGGAGGAAAATCGAGAGAGAGTGGCTGGACTTTGGACATGACCCAAGGAACTATTGGTTTGGTTTAAGTGTAGATGGCATTAATCCTTTTGGGGTGCAGAGAAGTAATCATAGCACCAAGCCCGTGACTCTATGTAGCTATAACCTTCCTCTTGGTTGTGGATGAAGCGGAAGTTCATTATGATTCTAGTGCTAATCCAATGCCCCAAGCAACCCAGCAACGACATTGATGTGTACCTGAGGCCATTAGTTGAAGAAATTTTACAACTGTGGGATACCAAAGGTGTACGTGTGTGGGATGAGCACAAACAGCAAGAATTTGACCTACGAACGTTGTTGTTTGTAACCATCAATGATTGTCCTGTTCTTGGTAATCTTTCAGGACAGAAAAACAAGGGATACCACACATGCATGCACTGTTTAGATGATATCGAAAGTATATACTTGGATAAATGTAGAAAGATTGTGTACCTAGGACATCGTTGATTTCTTCCGATCAAGCATCTCTTAAGAAAAGAAGGCAAGCATTTCAAAGGTGAGGCAGATCACGGGAAGAAGCCTGACCGCCATACTGGTGATCATATACTTCACATGGTCAAGGATTTAAAAGTAATTTCTGGAAAGGGTCCTCGCGAACATTCGGTCCCGAATGACGTTGATGGACACGCAGCCATGTGGAAGAAGAAATCTATATTTTGGGACCTACCTTATTGGAAAGTCCTAGAGGTCCGCTGTGCAATAGACGTGATGCACGTGATGAAGAATCTTTGCATTAACCTGCTAGGCTTCTTGGGCGTGTATGGGAAGACAAAAGATACACCGGAGGCACGGGAGGACAAGCAACGTATGCACGAAAAAGACAACATGCATCCAAAGCAGTATGAAGGTCTGATACGTCTCAAACGTATCTATAATTTTTGTTGGTTTCACGTTGTTATCTTGTCTTCTTTGGTTGTTTTTTGTACCTTTTATATCTTTTTTTGGGACTAACTTATTAATTCAGTGCCAAGTGCCAGTTCCTGTGTTTTCCGTGTTTTTGACTCTTTTCAGATCTGATTTTGGAACGGGGTCCAAACGGAAGAAAAACCCCAAAATGATTTTTTCCCGAACGGAAGAAGACCAGGGGGCTTTTGGGCCAAGCCAGGTGGGCTACACGGAGCCCACAAGCCCCCACTCCGCCACCAGGGGGAGGCGGCTGTGGGCAGGCTTGTGGCCTCCCTGGCCGCCCCCTGACCTAGGTTTTTGGCCTATAAATTCCCAAATATTCCGCAAAAAATCAGGGGACCCTCGAAAATACTTTTCCGCTGCCGCAAGCTTCCGTTTCCGCGAGATCTCATCTGGAGACCCTTCCCGGCACCCTGCCGGAGGGGACTTTGGAGTTGGAGGGCTTCTTCATCACCATCATCGCCCCTCCAATGACTCATGAGTAGTTCGCTTCATACCTACGGGTCCGTAGTTAGTAGCTAGATGGCTTCTTCTCTCTCTTGGATCTTCAATACAAAATTCTCCATGATCTTCATGGAGATCTATCCGATGTAATCTTCTTTGGTGGTGTGTTTGTCGAGATCCGATGAATTGTGGATTTGTGATCAGATTATCTATGATATATATTTGAGTCTTTGCTGATTTCTTATATGCATGATTTGATATCATTGTATGTCTGTCCGAGTCTTGGGTTTTGTTTGGCCAACTAGATCTTTGATTCTTGCAATGGGAGAAGTGCTTGGTTTTGGGTTGTGCCATGTGGTAACCTTTCCCAGTGACAGTAGGGGCAACAAGGCACACATCAAGTAGTTTGCATCAAGGGTAAAAAGATGGGGTTTTTAACATTGGTTTGAGATTATCCCTCTACATCATGTCATCTTGCTTAAGGCGTTACTCTGTTCTTATGGACTTAATACACTAGATGCATGCTGGATAGCGGTCGACGTGTGGAGTAATAGTAGTAGATGCAGAAAGTATCGGTCTATTTGTTTTGGACGTGATGCCTATAGATATAATCATTGCATAGATATCGTCACGACTTTGCGCGGTTCTATCAATTGCTCGACAGTAATATGTTCACCCACCGTCTACTTGCTTTCATGAGAGAAGCCACTAGTAAACACTACGGCCCCCGGGTCTATTCACATCCATCATTTACACTTCCGCTTTTACTTTGCTTTGTTACTTTGTTGCTTTCAGTTCTCACTTGGCAAACAATCTATAAGGGATTGACAACCCCTTCATAGCGTTTGGAGCAAGTTTTTGTGTTTGTGCAGGATCTTGAGATACTCCTCCATCGGATTGATACCTTGGTTCTCAAACTGAGGGAAATACTTACCACCGCTGTGCTACATCACCCTTTCCTCTTCAAGGGAACACCAACGCAAGGCTCCAAGGCCACAGGGGAAATCCTTTGCATACTTGCCTAGGAAGTCCCTTAAGGCGTAGCCGCAGCTGAAGGATTCCTGGTGCCGTCGACACGACAATTTCCGGCGCCGTTGCCGGAGATCTTTTTGAGGTAGAAGAAGTATATCTGGCGTCGTTGCAAGGGAAGCACAGCTGACATCAAGGTCATGGAAGCTACACTCTTACCAAAGAAGAGAAGAAACTCTTCTTTGAATGCTTGCTCAGTACGAAGGTCCCGTCTGGCTACTCGTTGAGTATAAAGGAAATAAGAAATATGGCAGAGAAAAAATTTGAGAACTTAAAGTTTCATCACTGCCACGTGATTAGATCGCAATTGCTTCCGGTTGCATTGAGGGGGCTTCTACCGAAAAACGGCCGATCATCCATTGTGAAGCTATGTGCATTCCTCAATGCAATCTCTCAGAAGGTAATCGATCTAGAAATCCAACCTAGGTTACAGAATGATTTGTTGCAATGTCTTGTCAGTTTCGAGTTGGTGTTCCCACCATCCTTCTTCAATATCATGATGCACGTCCTACTTCACCTAGTCGAAGAGATTGCCATTCTGGGCCTTGTATTTCTACACAATAGGTTCCCCTTCGAGAACTTCATGGGAGTCTTAAAGAAATATGTTCACAACGTGCTAGGCCAGAAGGAAGCATCTCCAAGGGCCATGAAACAGAGGAGGTCATTGAGTTTTGTGTTGACTTTATTCCTGATATTAAGTCGACTGATCTTCCTGAACCGCGGCATGAGGGCAGACTGGGTGGAAATGGCACGCTAGGAAAAGACTCAGTAATATGTATGGATGGGCATTCTTGGGTGAAAACACACTACACGGTTCTACAAAATTCCACCTTGGTGGCTCAGTATATCGAGGAACATATGGATATTATACGCTCTAAGAACCCGGAGCAATCTGATCCCTGGAGCCATGGCCGCCGGCTTGCCCGAGTGCATCGGCGCCATGGCCGCCGGTGTGCCCGAGCGTGTCCGCCTTCCTTCCTCCATAGATTATTATCAGATACTTGCTTATCTTTACAATAACTTAAAAATAATACCTATTATGAGTTGTGCTTGGTGCTATTGAAGAAATTGTTGGCGCACCTTCAATTTAAAATTAGTGTAAAATCTAAAAGTAAAAGGAGATGGGAATATACCAACATGAAAAATATAAAAAAATGAGATCTTGATGTTCACTTTACTCATGGATTGCCAACGGAACCTGCATTGACATATGCTACCTCAGATTTTCCTCCAAGTAGGAATTTGTCTAAAAAGACTCGAGTTATCTTCATGTTCACTTTAGTCATGGAGATTATTACCATCCTAGTTTAGAATTCAGTAATATCAACCCTCGCCAAATCCTATCACTTGGAGTTAATGACATTTCCTATACTTCGGATCTGTTCATAATAATTTTACTATTGTGGCATGTATGGTACCTATTTCACACTACAATTTTTGCACTTAAATA
This sequence comes from Hordeum vulgare subsp. vulgare, assembly GCF_904849725.1. Lineage (NCBI taxonomy): Eukaryota > Viridiplantae > Streptophyta > Magnoliopsida > Poales > Poaceae > Hordeum > Hordeum vulgare. The sequence continues at coordinate 546,971,602 of NC_058522.1, read as the reverse complement.
GTTGTAAAATTTTATTAAATAGTAGGAATTTAAATAGTTCTAGAATTGGTTCTCGACGTCGACGATGCCTGGCCCGCTTCCTCGTCATCGACTCGGTGGCGACCACCTGCTTGAGAGGCGCCAGCATGTCCGGGACTAGGCTCCGCTGGCTGACACTCGGAGGAGCTACCTTTTGGGGCGTGCAGTTTGGTGAGGAACCGGGCTCCCATCATCGACCCAGAGCTTCTTTGATGGCGATCACGTGAGCCACTTTCGGTGCCGAGGCTGTCGGCCCCCAAGGAGGAGGTACGTCGCCGTGCCAGCGAGGAGGACGAGCACGTCCGTTGCAACATGGAGGCGTTGGACGCCAAGTTCTCCAATACCCGGCAGGTTCTTCAAGGATCTCACCCGAGCTATGATCCGGTGATGGTTCCTGCTCTTTGGGTGTCCACCGCCCGCGCCTCAGTACAGTGGGCAGCTCTTTGGTTGTTGATGAGTTAGATATTATTCAAGAGATGTATTAGTACTCGAGAGATGTATTAGTGATATTATATATACATGATGATCTTGCTAGCTAAAGTGAATACTAAATTGTTGTATCTTTTTCTCGGTTAGTTAAGTTATCGTCAATAGAGACAGAGACCATGATCAAGAGCATGTCTTGTACGAGATGATACGCTCTAGAAACGAAGAGAATGAAGAAGATGATGATTTCTCACAATACCTTAACCCATCCGGTGAGGGAATTGAGGAAGAACAACCAAGAGACGAAGGGGAACCAGACGATGATGCTAAATATATACTAATGAATCTCCTCTTTTATCCCTCCGGATCGAGCAAATCTTCTATGAGTAGGGCAGTACAAGGCCCGGCCAAAATGTTGCCCGATGGCACAAGGTACAACATTGACGCGATAGCATTAGGTAGAGAACCAACTAATCCCAAAAAGAATGCATCCAAATTTTTACATGAATGCGGAGTTATTGTCAGGTACCAAATCCCTATCTCCATTTAAGAATGGCATAGGCCAAAGCAAGATCGAGAAGTTAATTTTGTGGATGAAAGAGCAAAAAATCTGCTTTGAGATACTCTCATGACACATTTCACCCTACCAGAGCATTTCTCAGATGAACAACATGAGAAAGCCAAGAAGTTACTCTTAATAAGATGGCCACCCAATATTGTAGCTGGAAGAAAAGGTTATGGGCCGACTTCGGTAAACAAGGCAAGACTCCAGAGTTCACTTGACAATATGAGAAGATAAAAGATCACTGGGACTTATTTGTGTAGTTCAACAATCAGAAACATCTAAGGAGCGGGCGAGGATAAACAAGGAAAATTCTCAGAAAAAAGAGCATCACCATTCTCTCGGGCCAGGTGGCTACAAGAGTGGCATTCCTAAGTGGGATTCGAGAAGACGATGATTGATGTAGGGGTCACTCTGCAAACATCCACTTGGCCTGAAAGGTGTAGGAATTGGTTTTATGGGCATGGGGGAAAGTTCGACCCAAAGACAGGGTTGCTTGTGGAGCAGGCAAGTCTTAAAAATGCCTCTCAAGCTATACTTGCGACAATAGAAGATGCTCGAACAGGGGTGTTCCAGCCAGAGAGAGAGAACCACGAGCTTACACGCACCCTCAAGAATCCTGAACACCGGGAACGAACACGAGCAAAATGCGTTATTCCGTGGATTGAGGGGTTTAAGGACTGGAGCGGCTCTTACAAAAGCCATTCGAAATAGAAGAATGAGGAGGCAGCCAAGAAGAAGCAGGATGCTGACCGGCTTGCGGATTTGGAACGCAAATTCTTTCGGCAGCACGAGCAGATCGACACACTTAGCTAGCAAAGGACGCCTCAGCTGCCAGAGCAACCAACATATCCAGCATTGGATAGTACCATCCCATCGATGCCAAAAAACAGCATGGGTTCCATGGGTGTCCTTCCTGATGATGCCCTTCTGGCTCGCTACCCCGTGGATGAAATCAGAGAGACGAAAAGTTGTGAGCTACACATGAAACTCAAGAACATATCCATGAAGGCAGTGGTCGGCTATGCTTTAACAAATTCCCCTGATACAACCTTCCATTGCACTCCGATTCCGCCTGGCTATGCTCGTGTCGGGGTGGATGAAGTGATGCTGGGATATGAGTCACTAGAGCTCGACATTCCTGGAGGTGAAAGGCATCACACACTGCAATAAGTCTTACGTGGTCTCTGATTGCAATCTCTGGCGATAGCTAGACGAATGCTGATGACAACAAACCTTCCCTTGCAACGGCACCAGAAGAATGCTGCTAGCACTCCCCGGCAACGGAACTAGAAGAATGTTGTTGATGGCCCACCAGCGCGTGGGTTCGCAGGAGTTTTTTAGGATAGAGTATTCGACCCAATTTGTTGGTTTACCAGGAAGGAGGTGAGAGGATACTCTCAAGTATTAGCAGCTGAATGTGTGAGATTCAACCACACCTGAAAGATTAGTATGTGCAAGCAAAGTAGTAATAGCAAAGTAGTGTGATAACAACGGTGTCAGAAACGATCTCTTGACGGCAGACTATTCCTAACGATTGTATCAATGGCGCCTCCGTTGCCACGTTGACAGAAGTTGTCAGTTCCCGTCAACGTCCAGCGAAAAAGTATAGTAGCAGGTAGCAGCAATGTAACGAGTAACACCAGTGGCAAGGAACAACAGTAGTGACAGTAGCAGCAAGTAGCAACAGTAGCAAGCGACAGTATAGTAGCAGGTAGCAGTAGTGTAACGAGTAACAGCAGTGGCAAAGAACAATAGTAGTAGTAGCAGCAGCAGAGCAATACAAGTAACAACAGTAGCAACAGCAGTAGCAGCAGCAGCAGAGCAAGACAAGTAACAGCAGTAGGACAAACTCGTAGGCAATGGGTCGGTGATTTGTTTGGATGATATTCATCATGCAACAGCTATAACACGGAGAGATATTTGGCTAGCTTCATCCGTCAATGTGATGTCGGCATGCATTTCGTGTGTCGTCATACGTGCTTAGGGAAAAGAACTTGCATGACATCTATTGTCCATCCCTCCCGTGGCAGCGGGGTCCAAAAGGAAACTACGGGATATTAAGGTTCTCCTTTTAATAAAGAACCGGACCAACGCATTAGCACTTTGTGAACACATGAACTCCTCAAACTATGGTCATCACCGGGAGTGGTTCCGGTTATTGTCACTCCGGGGTTGCCGGATCATAACACATAGTAGGTAACTACAACTTGCAAGATCGGATCTAAAACACACATATATTGGTGACAACATAATAATTTCAGATCTGAAATCATGGCACTCGGGCCCTAGTGACAAGCATTAAGCTTGGCAAAGTAGTAGCAACATCAATCTCAGAACATAGTGGATACTAGGGATCAATCCCCATCAAAACTAACTCGATTACATGATAGATCTCATCCTACTCATCACCGCCCAGCGAGCCTACGAATAGATTCCTCACGAACGACGATGATGACGATGGCGACAATTTCTCCTCTCCGAGCCCAAGCCGGACTCCAAATCTGCCCTCCAGATCAAGAACAGGTGGTGGCGGCGCCTCCGTATTGAAAACGCGACGAAAACTTCTCTTTTTATTTTTTCTGGGATGAAAGGGATCTTATAGACCTGAGATTGGGGGCGGCAGAGCTGTGTGGGCCCCACAAGCCTGCACCACGCCACCACGGGAGGTGGTGGCGGAGCAAGGGCTTGTGGCCCACTGGCCCACCCCCTGAGGTGGAACTTGGCGCAGATATTTTTTATATTTTCCAAAACTGCTCCCCGTAAATTTTCAGGACGTTTGGAGAACTTTGATTTCTGCACAAAAATAACACCAAGGCAATTCTGTTGAAAACATCGTTAGTCCAGGTTAGTTCCATTCAAATCATGCAAATTAGAGTCCAAAACAAGGGCAAAAGAGTTTGGAAAAGTAGATACGATGGAGACGTATCAACTCCCCCAAGCTTAAAACCTTGCTTGTCCTCAAGCAACTCAGTTGACAAACTGAGAGAGAAAGAAAAACTTTGACAAACTCTATTTGATCTTGTTGTTGCAACTATGTCTAACTCATAACCAGAATTTTAGCAAGATCACAAGTTAACCACAAAAGCAAATGACACAAAGGTCTCACGGTAAACTAATGTCAATGGCATAATCAGCTAACGAGCAAATAATAATAAGTTTCAAATACCAACACTTCAATCAAAACAAGCATGAAACAATATGAATAGGTGGTATCTTGCTAGCTCTTTCTGAGACCGCAAAACATAAAGGCGGAGCACTTTCAAAGATCAAGGGTGACTAAACATTGTAATTCATAGCAACGAAGATCCAGTCATAGTCATACTCAATATCAATCAAAAGAAAAGCATAAAAATGACAGAGGTGCTCTCTAATTGGTCCTTATATAAGAGGAGGATGACACAACAGGAAAATAAATAGATAGGCCCTTCGCAGAGGGAAGCATTGATTTGCAGAGGTGCCAGAGCTCAAGCGTTGAAAATAGAGATAATAATTTTGGGTGGCATGCTTTCATTGTCAACGCAATGACCAAGAGTTTTCAATATCTTCCATGCTATTCATGCTATAGGCGGTTCCCAAACAGAAAAGTAAAGTTTTAACTCCCCCACCACCAATCAATCACACTCCACGGCTAGCCGAATCCTCGGGTACCGTCCATACTAACATCAATCCGGGGGAGTCTTGTTTTACAGTTATGTTTTTGATTTAAGCGTGGAATTGGGCATTCCAAATACCGGCCCCTTTCTCGTGAATGACTGTGAATAAACACATGTCGAGGATAACACTCCTAGCATCGAAGATACCAATAGCCCTCTGTCACCACATGAGTGGTTCAGGCATGCAAAAGAGATTATTTCTTAAAGGTTAAGAGAATGGCACATGCAAATTTACTTGGAACGGCAGGTAGATACCGCAAATAGGTAGGTATGGTGGACTCTCATGGAAAAACTTTTGGGTTTATGGAAGTGGATGCACAAGCAGTATTCCCGCTTAGTACAAGTGAAGGAAAGCAAAAGACTGGGAAGCGACCAACTAGAGAGCGACAACAGTCATCAAGATGCAATGAGTTTGACTAACATTAAATGCAAGCATGAAGAGGATATAAATCACCATGAACACGAACATCATAGAGGCTATGTTGATTTTGTTTCAACTACATGCATGAACATGCGCCAAGTCAAGCCACTTGAAACATTCAAAGGAGAATACCATCCTATCATATTACATCATAGTCATCTCAAAATCAATGTTGGCATTCAAGACAAACCATTATAAGCTCTCAGCTAAATAAGCGTGGCATCAGAAACTATGATCTCTAAGTTGTCATTGCAAACATGGTTCTCTCACAACAAAGCTAAATCTGGGTCGACAAGCTAGTCATATTAACAAAAACAAAATAGATAGAGTTCATACCAGCTTTTCAGTCTGAGTCACTTCATCATATATCATCATTGTTGCCTTTCATTTGCACGATCGAACGATGTGAACAATAATAAGCGCATTGGACTAAGCTGAATCTGCAGGCAAACGCAAAGGAGAAGACAAAGTAATATGGCTCTTTGAAATCTAAACAGGTAAGCATGCAAGAACCAATAAACATTGTAACCAATATCTTCTACCTTGATACAAAGAAAAGAAAACTATTTACACGAGAAAGCTCCCAACAAGCAAAAGAAGAAAGAAAAATCTTTTTGGGTTTTCTCAAAAGGACACAAAACAAGAAAACAGGAAAACGAAAAGAAACTAGCATGGATAATAAAGTGGCAAAGTGTAAACACCGGCTAACAAAGTGAAAGCATAAGCATGAATGTAAAGTCGGTGAGAACACGTACTCCCCCAAGCTTAGGCTTTTGGCTAGCTTGGTCACTCCCAAGGTGGGAAATAACTAGCTCCAGGATACACCGGAGCAGACTGTGGATGCCACTGTTGTGTGAGCTCCACTGGCTCCTACTGATAGACTGGCGTCTGGTACTCGACTGGCGGTTCAGGCACGGGCGCCTGTGGTTGGGCCAAGCCCCAATATGCGTAGATGTCTGCGGGCATAATAGTGTACCTGCCTGCATGAAGATCAAACAAAGAAGGAGCACGCAAAGTAATAGTCTCTCGAGTACCCTGACTAAACATCAGGTTATAAATCATCCGTCTACTAGCATCTCTATCCAGAAAATCATGGCGAACCATGCTGTCATAATCGAGATATCTCTCAGGGAGAAGCATCTCTCCTTCCTCTCCCATTCTAATGGGTATCTCAAAGTGTCTGGCAAGACGGGTAGCATAGATACCTCCATAGACAACACCTTTAGAACGGTTCAGGTTCAACCGTTGAGCTACTATAGCGCCCAAGCTATAAGTCTTATCGTTATAAAGGCCTTCGTGCAGAACCGCAAGGTCTGGAGAACTAAGTGATCCAGCCTCCCCACGGCCAATCAAACATTTTCCCACAAATAGTGAGAAGTACCGAAGCACAAGAAAATGTATGCTAGCAATTCTAGCGCGAGACACTCCTCTCTCCTCTCCAACAACAATAGAAACAATGAAATCCTCCAAGTCCCGTGGACGAGGGTCACGGATATCCCCAACATAAGGTAATTTGCATACATTGCAAAAGTCCTGCAACATCATGCACCGGGGGACATCGTATATCATGAACTCAACCATGGGAGGATTCTTCCTTGGATAAAAGTTGAAGCTTTGAACGAAAATATTGGTGAGGAGGAGGTATTGTGGGCACTTATCTTCAACGAACGCAGTAAGACTTGCGTTCTCCACCAAGTAATAAAAGTCTTCATAAAGTCCGGCGGCGCGCAAAAATTCACCACTTGGCCACTCGCACGCTCGAACTTCTGTGACTCGAGGGACTACGTACTTGGGGTGATTCTTCTCATCCTACATGGGGTTACGGCTTGAAGAGCCTCTCAAGAACCTCCTCATATTTTCCCTTTTCTAGCTCTGAAAAATTATGAAATTTTTAGAGACTTCGAAAGAAAATTGAATAAGGATTAACCCAATTTGTAGCAACTACTCCTACTAGTGCCTAGAGACCGTATCACACGCTAAAACTACTTGGAACCAGCTAAAATCAACTTTTCAAGCTCAAGAACAGGGTCACCAAGGTAGCAAGAATACATGAAGGATAAAACACTAGAGCAAAAAGTAATTGGACCAATGGAGGAGTCACTTACCAAGGAGTAATTTCCCCAAAACGGTTCGGAGAATGGTGCTTTGAGCAAGGAGATCGAAAATCATAGCCAAATGAGCAAGAACACGGGTTTGAGCTGTGAAACAACTTTTTCTGGAGGTGGAAGAAGAGGCCGGGAGCTGGAATGAGTGGAGGGGGTGCCTGTGGGCCCCACAAGCTTGCACTCCGCCACCAGGGGGGTGGGTGGCGGTGGCAGGGCTTGTGGCCCACTGGTCAGGCCCCCAGGCCAGCTCTCAGGCCCATAAATTTTCAAAAATTCCAGAAAAAATCATACTAAATTTTCAAGACCATCGGAGAACTTTTATTTTCGAGGTATTTTTCTCCGAGACGCTAAAACAGAAAATAGGAAAAACTAAACTAATTCTATCATTTTTATTCTAAGCAAAAGAAAAGGAAAACTCAAAACACAGGTATGTGACTCCTTGATTCATCCGTTTCATTTTCATCGAAAGAAATCCGTCAATGGGATTGATCAAGTCCTTATGACAAAACCTTCTCGAATCGCAAGAGAGAATGGAGAATTTTCGAATAGCCACTAAGCCACCTCAATGGGGATATGTATCTCCCCAACAAGCAAATCATACTTCATCTTGACACAAGGAATAGGGCATTCAAAGCCCCAATAAGAATCGATGAAGTCTTTTCGATAGCATTGATGCAATATACAGGATATCGTTTCTTCGGAAGTGCACTGTGTGCTCATTACCATTGACATGGAAAGTGACATTGCCTTTGTTGCAATCTATAACAGCCCCTGCAGTGTTTAAAAAGGGTGTTCCGAGGATGATAGCCATGGCATAGTCCTCGGGAATATCCAAGATAACAAAGTCTGTTAAGATAGTGGTGTTAGCAACCACAACAGGCATATCCTCGCAAATGCTGATAGGGAAAGCAGTTGATTTGTCAGACATTTGCAAAGAAATTTCAGTGGGTGTCAACTTATCCAACTCAAGTCTACGATAAAGAGAGAGTGGCATAACACTAACACCGGATCCAAGGTCACATAAGGCGGTTCTTATGTAGTTTCCTTTAATGGAGCAAGGTATAGTGGGCACTCCAGGATCACCAAGTTTCTTAGGAGTTCCACCATTGAAAGTGTAGTTGGCAAGCATGGTGGAGATCTCAAGATCTGGTATCTTCTGTTTATTAGTCACGATATCTTTCATGTACTTGGTATACGGAGACATCTTGAGCATATCAGTTAACCGCATCTGCAAAAAGACGGGTCTTATCATCTCAACGAAGTGCTCAAAATCCTCATCATCCTTTTTCTTGGATGGCTTAGGAGGGAAGGGCATAGGTCTCTGAACCCATGGCTCTCTTTCTTTACCATGCTTCCCTGCAGTAAAGTCATTCTTATCGTATATCTTAGGTTGTGGATTATCAGGATTAACCGTAGGTTCAATCTCCACATCCTCGTCATGGCTAGGTTGAGCATTATTATGAACATGACTGTCCATATTGTCACCAGGTTCATGTTCATCACCTGATTGTGTTTCTGCATCAGACTCAGAAATATCATTAGGTTCTTCGGGTGTGACAGTATTTGGTGAACTGGCTTGCAGGTTTCTATCATCCTTCTTCTTCTCCTTAGGATGACTGGGTGTATCAGCATAGATTCCTTGAGAATCTTGATCAATTCTCTTAGGATGACCTTCAGGATACAAAGGTTCCTGAGTCATTTTGCCTCCTCTAGTAATGACTCTGACACAGTTGTCATTTAATTCATTGAGCAGGTCATTCTGAGCTTTAAGTACTTGTTCTACCTGAGTAGTAATCATAGAGGCATGTTTACTCAGAAGCTTCAGAGCATTGACATTTCTGTCTACACAAGCACTTAAATGGCTAAGCATACGAGTACTTTGTTCTAAATGTCTGCTAACATAATCATTGAAACTCTGTTGTTTGGCAACAAAGTTGTCAAATTCATCAAAGCATAGGCTAGCAGGTTTGTCAAAAGGAATATCACTCTCATCAAACCCATGCAGGGAATTCACTTCTACTACCTGTATCGGGTTATCGAGACCATGGATCTCTTTGATAGATGGTAGATTTTTGACATCTTCAGATATAATGCCTTTCTCTTGCAAAGATTTCTTGGCTTCTTGCATACCTTCGGGAGTGAGGAATAGAATACCTCTTTTCTTAGGAGTTGCCTTGGGAGGTGGTTCGGGAATAGTCCAAGCATTATCGTTGATCAAGATGTTGGGGAACGTCGCATGGGAAACAAAATTTTTCCTACGCGCACGAAGACCTATCATGGTGATGTCCATCTACGAGAGGGGATGAGTGATCAACGTACCCTTGTAGACCGTACAGCAGAAGTGTTAGAGAACGCGGTTGATGTAGTGGAACGTCCTCACGTCCCTCGATCCGCCCCGCGAACAAACCCGCGATCAGTCCCACGATCTAGTACCGAACGGACGGCACCTCCGCGTTCAGCACACGTACAGCTCGACGATGATCTCGGCCTTCTTGATCCAGCAAGAGAGACGGAGAGGTAGAAGAGTTCTCCGGCAGCGTGACGGCGCTCCGGAGGTTGGTGATGACCTTGTCTCAGCAGGGCTCCGCCCGAGCTCCGCAGAAACGCGATCTGGAGGAAAAACCGTGGAGGTATGTGGTCGGGCTGTCGTGGAAAAGTCGTCTCAAATCAGCCCTAAAACCTCTGTATATATAGGTGGGAGGGAGGGGGCCTTGCCTTGGGGTCCAAGGACCCTCAAGGGGGTCGGCCGAGCCAAGGGGGAGGACTCTCCCCCCCCCAAACCGAGTTGGACTAGGTTTGGTGGGAGGGAGTCCCCCTCCCTTCCCACCTCCTCCTTTTTTTCTTTTTTCCTTTGATTTCTTATCCTTGGCGCATAGGGCCCTTTTGGGCTGTCCCACCAGCCCACTAAGGGCTGGTGCGCCACCCTTATGGCCTATAGGCTTCCCCGGGGTGGGTTCCCCCCCGGTGAACTCCCGGAACCCATTCGTCATTCCCGGTAACTCTGAAAACCTTCCGGTAATCAAATGAGGTCATCCTATATATCAATCTTCGTTTCCGGACCATTCCGGAAACCCTCGTGATGTCCGTGATCTCATCCGGGATTCCGAACAACATTCGGTAACCAACCATATAACTCAAATACGCATAAAACAACGTCGAACCTTAAGTGTGCAGACCCTGCGGGTTCGAGAACTATGTAGACATGACCCGAGAGACTCCTCGGTCAATATCCAATAGCGGGACCTGGATGCCCATATTGGATCCTACATATTCTACGAAGATCTTATCGTTTGAACCTTAGTGCCAAGGATTCGTATAATCCCGTATGTCATTCCCTTTGTCCTTCGGTATGTTACTTGCCCGAGATTCGATCGTCAGTATCCGCATACCTATTTCAATCTCGTTTATCGGCAAGTCTGTTTACTCATTCCGTAATACAAGATCCCGCAACTTACACTAAGTTACATTGCTTGCAAGGCTTGTGTGTGATGTTGTATTACCGAGTGGGCCCCGAGATACCTCTCCGTCACACGGAGTGACAAATCCCAGTCTTGATCCATACTAACTCAACTAACACCTTCGGAGATACGTGTAGAGCATCTTTATAGTCACCCAGTTACGTTGCGACGTTTGATACACACAAAGCATTCCTCCGGTGTCAGTGAGTTATATGATCTCATGGTCATAGGAATAAATACTTGACACGCAGAAAACAGTAGCAACAAAATGACACGATCAACATGCTACGTCTATTAGTTTGGGTCTAGTCCATCACGTGATTCTCCCAATAACGTGATGCAGTTATCAAGCAACAACACCTTGTTCATAATCAGAAGACACTGACTATCATTGATCAACTGGCTAGCCAACTAGAGGCATGCTTGGGACGGTGTTTTGTCTATGTATCCACACATGTAAATGAGTCTTCATTCAATACAATTATAGCATGGATAATAAACTATTATCTTGATGCAGAAAATATAATAATAACTATATTTATTATTGCCTCTAGGGCATAATTCCAACAGTCTCCCACTTGCACTAGAGTCATTAATCTAGCCCTCACATCACCATGTGAATTACATTGTAATAAATCTAACACCCATACAGTTCTGGTGTCGATCATGTTTTGGCCGTGGAAGAGGATTAGTCAGCGGGTCTGCTACATTCAGATCCGTGTGCACTTTGCATATATTTACGTCCTCTTCCTCGACGTAGTCGCGGATGAGGTTGAAGCGTCGTTTGATGTGTCTGGTCATCTTGTGAAATCGTGGTTCCTTTGGTAAGGCAATGGCACCAGTGTTGTCAAAGAACAAGGTTATTGGATTCAGTGCGCTTGGCACCACTCCAAGATCCGTCATGAACTGCTTCATCCAGACACCCTCCTTAGCCGCCCCCGAGGCAGCCATGTACTCCACTTCACATGTAGAATCTGCTACGACGCTTTGCTTGGAACTGCACCAACTTACTGCACCCCCATTAAGAATAAATATGTATCCGGTTTGCGACTTAGAGTCGTCCGGATCTGTGTCAAAGCTTGCATCGACGTAACCTTTTACGGCGAGCTCTTCGTCACCTCCATACACGAGAAACATCTCCTTAGTCCTTTTGAGGTACTTCAGGATATTCTGAACGCTGTCTAGTGATCCACTCCTGGATTACTCTGGAACCTACCTGCCATACTTATGGCCAGGCTAACATCCGGTCTAGTGCACAGCATCACATACATGATAGAACCTATGGCTGAAGCATAGGGGACGGAGCGCATATGCTCTCTATCTTCATCAGTTGCGGGGCACTGAGTCTTACTCAATCTCGTACCTTGTAAAACTGGCAAGAACCCTTTCTTGGACTATTCCATTTTGAACCTCTTCAAAACTTTATCAAGGTATGTGCTTTGTGAAAGTCCTATCAGGCGTTTTGATCTATCCCTATAGATCTTAATGCCTAGAATGTAAGCAGCTTCTCCTAGGTCCTTCATAGAGAAACTTTTATTCAAGTAACCTTTTATGCTCTCCAAAAGCTCTACGTTGTTTCCAATCAGTAATATGTCATCCACATATAATATTAGAAACGCCACAGAGCTCCCACTCACTTTCTTGTAAATACAAGATTCTCCAACCACTTGTATAAACCCAAATGCTTTGATCACCTCATCAAAACGTTTGTTCCAACTCCGAGAGGCTTGCACCAGTCCATAAATGGATCGCTGGAGCTTGCACACCTTGTCAGCATTTTTAGGATCGACAAAACCTTCGGGTTGCATCATATACAACTCTTCCTTAAGGAAACCGTTAAGGAACGCCGTTTTGACATCCATCTGCCAGATTTCATAATCGAAAAATGCAGCTATTGCTAACATGATTATGATGGACTTAAGCATCGCTACGGGTGAGAAAGTCTCATCGTAGTCAACTCCTGGAATTTGTGAAAAAACCCTTTGCCACAAGTCGAGCTTTATAAACGGTCACATTACCGTCAGCGTCCGTCTTCTTCTTAAAGATCCATTTGTTCTGAATAGCCTTGCGGCCCTCAGGCAGTATCTCCAAAGTCCACACTTTGTTCTCATACATGGATCCTATCTCGGATTTCATGGCTTCTAGCCATTTGTTGGAATCTGGGCCCACCATTGCTTCTTCATAATTTGCAGGTTCGTTGTTGTCTAACAACATGATTGATAAGACGGGATTACCGTACCACTCTGGAGCAGCGCGTGATCTCGTCGACCTGCGTGGTTCAACAGAAAGTTGAACTGGAGTTTCATGATCATCATCATTAACTTCCTCCTCAACCGGCGTCGCAACGACAGAGGTTTCCCCTTTCCCTGCGCCACCATCCAGAGGGATGAGAGGTTCGACAACCTCGTCAAGTTCTATCTTCCTCCCACTCAATTCTCTCGAGAGAAACTCCTTCTCGAGAAAAGCTCCGTTTTTAGCAACAAACACTTTGCCCTCGGATTTGAGATAGAAGGTGTACCCAACTGTCTCTTTTGGGTAACCTATGAAGACGCACTTTTCCGCTTTGGGTTCCAGCTTTTCAGGCTGAAGCTTTTTGACATAAGCATCATATCCCCAAACTTTAAGAAACGACAACTTTGGCCTTTTGCCATACCACAGTTCGTATGGTGTCGTCTCAACGGATTTTGATGGTGCCCTATTTAAAGTGAATGCAGCTGTTTCTAATGCATAACCCCAAAATGATAACGGCAAATCAGTAAGAGACATCATAGATCGCACCATCTCTAACAAAGTACGATTACGACGTTCGGACACACCATTACGCTGTGGTGTTCCAGGCGGTGTTAACTGCGAAACAATTCCACATTGTCTTAAGTGAGCACCAAACTCGAAACTCAGATATTCACCCCCACGATCAGACCGTAGGAACTTGATCTTCTTGTTACGATGATTTTCCACTTCACTCTGAAATTGCTTGAACTTTTCAAATGTTTCAGACTTGTGCTTCATCAAGTAGACATAACCATATCTACTTAAATCGTCAGTGAAGGTGAGAAAATAACGATATCCGCCGCGTGCCTCTACGCTCATTGGACCACACACATCGGTATGTATGATTTTTTCAACAAGTCACTTGCACGCTCCATTGTTCCGGAGAACGGAGTCTTAGTCATCTTGCCCATGAGGCATGGTTCGCACGTGTCAAGTGAATCAAAGTCAAGTGACTCCAAAAGTCCATCAGCATGGAGTTTCTTCATGCGCTTTACACCTATATGACCCAAGCGGCAGTGCCACAAAAATATGGCGCTATCATTGTTTACTCTAACTCTTTTGGTCTCAATATTATGTATATGCGTATCGCTATCAAGATTCAATATGAACAATCCTATCACATTCGGTGCATGACCATAAAAGATGTTACTCATAGAAATAGAACAACCATTATTCTCAGACTTAAAAGAGTAACCGTCTCGCAATAAACAAGATCCAGATATAATGTTCATGCTCAACGCAGGCACTAAATAACAATGATTTAAGTTCATCACTAATCCCGATGGTAGCTGAAGTGACACTGTGCCGACGGCGATTGCATCAACCTTGGAACCGTTTCCTACGCGCATCGTCACTTCGTCTTTCGCCAGCCTTCGTCTATTCCGCAGTTCCTGCTTCGAGTTGCAAATGTGAGCAACAGAACCGGTATCGAATACCCAGGCACTACTATGAGAGCCGGTTAAGTACACATCAATAACATGTATATCAAATATACCTGATTTTTCTTTGCCCGCCTTCTTATCTGCCAGATACTTGGGGCAATTGCGCTTCCAGTGACCCATACCCTTGCAATAGAAGCACTCTTTTCAGGCTTAGGTCCAGCCTTGGGTTTCTTCGGCGGATTGGCAACACGCTTGCCGCTCTTCTTCGAATTGCCCTTCTTGCCTTTGCCGTTTCTCTTGAAACTAGTGGTCTTGCTCACCATCAACACTTGATGCTCTTTACGGAGTTCAGACTCTGCGACTTTCAGCATCGCAAACAACTCGCCGGGAGACTTGTTCATCCCTTGCATGTTGTAGTTCAACACAAAGCCTTTATAGCTTGGCGGCAGTGATTGAAGGATTCTGTCAGTGATAGCTTCTTGCGGGAGTTCAATCCCCAGCTCAGCTAGACGGTTTGAGTACCGAGACATTTTGAGCACATGTTCACTGACAGACGAGTTTTCCTCCATCTTGCAAGCATAGAATTTATCGGAGGTCTCATACCTCTCGATCCGGGCGTTCTTCTGAAAGATAAACTCCAACTCCAGGAACATCTCAAATGCTCCATGACGCTCAAAGCGATGTTGAAGTCCCGGTTCTAAGCCATACAAGACTGCACATTGAACTATTGAGTAGTCCTCCTTACGTGCTAACCAAGCGTTCTTAACATCCTGATCAGCCGTAGCGGGTGGTTCATCTCCTAGCGCAGCATTAAGGACATAATCCTTCTTCCCAGCTTGTAAGATTAGCTTAAGATTACGAGCCCTGTCTACAAAGTTGCTTCCATCATCTTTCAACTTAGCTTTCTCTAGGAACGTATTAAAATTCAGGATGACTGTCGCGTGAGCCATGATCTACAACACAAATATATTCAAAGTGGACTTAGACTATGTTCAAGATAATTAGAGTTCAACTTAATCAAATTAGATGCGAAACTCCCACTCAAAAAGTACATCTCTCTAGTCATTTGAGTGGTTCATGATCCACTTACACTATCCCAAGTCCGATCATCACGTGAGTTGGGTATAGTTTCAGTGGTAAGCATCCCTATGCTAATCATATCAACTATATGATTCACGATCGACCTTTCGGTCTCATGTGTTCCGAGGCCATGTCTGCACATGCTAGGCTCGTCAAGCTTAACCCGAGTGTTCTGCGTGCGCAACTGTTTTGCACCCGTTGTATGTGAACGTTGAGTCTATCACACCCGATCATCACGTGGTGTCTCGAAACGACGAACTGTAGCAACGGTGCACAGTCGGGGAGAACACAATTTCGTCTTGACATTTTAGTGAGAGAGCACCTCATAATGCTACCGTCGTTCTAAGAAAAATAAGGTGCACAAAAGGATTAACATCACATGCAATTCATAAGTGACATGATATGGCCATCATCACGTGCTTCTTGATCTCCATCACCAAAGCACCGGCACGATCTTCTTGTCACCGGCGCCACACCATGATCATCCATCAACGTGTTGCCATCGGGGTTGTCGTGCTACTTATGCTATTACTACTAAAGCTACATCCTAGCAAAATAGTAAACGCATCTGCAAGCACAAACATTAGTATAAAGACAACCCTATGGCTCCTGCCGGTTGCCGTACCATCGACATGCAAGTCGATATTTCTATTACAACATGATCATCTCATACATCCAATATATCACATCACATCGTTGGCCATATCACATCACAATCATACCCTGCAAAAACAAGTTAGACGTCCTCTAATATTGTTGTTGCATGTTTTACGTCGTGACCAAGGGTATCTAGTAGGATCGCATCTTACTTACGCAAACACCACAACGGAGATATATGAGTTTCTATTTAACCTCATCCAAGGACCTCCTCGGTCAAATCCGATTCAACTAAAGTTGGAGAAACCGTCACTTGCCAGTCATCTTTGAGCAAAGGGGGTTACTCGTAACGATGAAACCAGTCTCTCGTAAGCGTACGAGTAATGTCGGTCCAAGCCGCTTCAATCCAACAATACCGCGGAATCAAGAAAAGACTAAGGAGGGCAGCAAAGCGCACATCACCGCCCACAAAACCTTTTGTGTTCTACTCGAGAAGACATCTACGCATGAACCTAGCTCTGATACCACTGTTGGGGAACGTCGCATGGTGATGTCCATCTACGAGAGGGGATGAGTGATCTACGTACCCTTGTAGACCGTACAGCAGAAGCGTTAGAGAACGCGGTTGATGTAGTGGAACGTCCTCACGTCCCTCGATCCGCCCCGTGAACAATCCCGCGATCAGTCCCACGATCTAGTACCGAACGGACGGCACCTCCGCGTTCAGCACACGTGCAGCTCGACGATGATCTCGGCCTTCTTGATCCAGCAAGAGAGACGGAGAGGTAGAAGAGTTCTCCGGCAGCGTGATGGCGCTCCGGAGGTTGGTGATGACCTTGTCTCAGCAGGGCTCCGCCCGAGCTCCGCAGAAACGCGATCTAGAGGAAAAACCGTGGAGGTATGTGGTCGGGCTGCCGTGGAAAAGTCATCTCAAATCAGCCCTAAAACCTCCGTATATATAGGTGGGAGGGAGGGGGCCTTGCCTTGGGGTCCAAGGACCCTCAAGGGGGTCGGCCGAGCCAAGGGGGAGGACTCTCCCCCCCCCCCAAACCGAGTTGGACTAGGTTTGGTGGGAGGGAGTCCCCCTCCCTTCCCACCTCCTCCTTTTTTTTTCTTTTTTCCTTTGATTTCTTATCCGTGGCGCATAGGGCCCTTTTGGGCTGTCCCACCAGCCCACTAAGGGCTGGTGCGCCACCCTTATGGCCTATGGGCTTCCCCGGGGTGGGTTCCCCCCCCCCCCCCCCCGGTGAACTCCCGGAACCCATTCGTCATTCCCGGTACATTCCCGGTAACTCCGAAAACCTTCCGGTAATCAAATGAGGTCATCCTATATATCAATATTCGTTTCCGGACCATTCCGGAAACCCTCGTGACGTCCGTGATCTCATCCGGGACTCCGAACAACATTCGGTAACCAACCATATAACTCAAATACGCATAAAACAACGTCGAACCTTAAGTGTGCAGACCCTGCGGGTTCGAGAACTATGTAGACATGACCCGAGAGACTCCTCGGTCAATATCCAATAGCGGGACCTGGATGCCCATATTGGATCCTACATATTCTACGAAGATCTTATCGTTTGAACCTCAGTGCCAAGGATTCGCATAATCCCGTATGTCATTCCCTTTGTCCTTCGGTATGTTACTTGCCCGAGATTCGATCGTCAGTATCCGCATACCTATTTCAATCTCGTTTACCGGCAAGTCTCTTTACTCGTTCCGTAATACAAGATCCCGCAACTTACACTAAGTTACATTGCTTGCAAGGCTTGTGTGTGATGTTGTATTACCGAGTGGGCCCCGAGATACCTCTCCGTCACACGGAGTGACAAATCCCAGTCTTGATCCATACTAACTCAACTAACACCTTCGGAGATACCTGTAGAGCATCTTTATAGTCACCCAATTATGTTGCGACGTTTGATACACACAAAGCATTCCTCCGGTGTCAGTGAGTTATATGATCTCATGGTCATAGGAATAAATACTTGACACGCAGAAAACAGTAGCAACAAAATGACACGATCAACATGCTACGTCTATTAGTTTGGGTCTAGTCCATCACGTGATTCTCCCAATAACGTGATCCAGTTATCAAGCAACAACGCCTTGTTCATAATCAGAAGACACTGACTATCATTGATCAACTGGCTAGCCAACTAGAGGCATGCTAGGGACGGTGTTTTGTCTATGTATCCACACATGTAAATGAGTCTTCATTCAATACAATTATATCATGGATAATAAACTATTATCTTGATACAGAAAATATAATAATAACTATATTTATTATTGCCTCTAGGGCATAATTCCAACACAAGAGGTTATTCAGTAGGGTCTCGGCTTGTTCTACAATTCGTTCCCTAAAAACACAACCGGCACAACTATCTAGGTGGTCTCTAGAGGCATCGGTAAGTCCGTTATAGAGGATATCAAGTATCTCATTCTTCTTAAGAGGGTGATCAGGCAAAGCATTCTGTAGCTGGACGAGCCTCCCCCAAGCTTGTGGAAGACTCTCTTCTTGGAGTTGAGCAAAGTTGTATATTTCCTACAAGGCAGCTTGCTTCTTATGGGCAGGGAAATAATTCTCACAGAAGTCATAGACCATGTCCTGGGGACTACGCACACATCCAGGAGCAAGAGAGGTGAACCAGACTTTAGCGTCATCCTTTAGAGAGAAAGGAAACAACTTAAGGATATAGTAGTGGCGAATCTTCTCCTCATTAGTGAAAAGGTTGGCTATTTCGGATAGTTTGGCAAGATGGGCTATGACCGTCTCAGACTCATAACCGTGAAAAGGATCAGATTCGACTAGAGAGATTATCTCAGGGTCGACAGAGAATTCATAATCCTTATCGGTGACAAAGATAGGCGAAGTGGCAAACTTCGGGTCGTTTTTCATCCTAGCTTCCCGAGATTTTTCCTTCCACTTGGGAAGTAATTTCTCAGTGTCATAGGCATCCTTACGTGCAAGAAAATCCTCAGCTATCTCTCCCTCCATAACGTAACCCTCAGGTATATCAGGCAATTCATATCTAGGAGAGCTAGAACTAGCAGGAGGAAAAACAGGTTCTATCTCAATAGTATCGGCAGTATCAGAAGCATCACGAGCATTTGCAGTAACTCTAGCAATATGAGCATCAAGGAACACTCCTAGTGGAACATCAGGCAAAGGAGTATCTCTAGCAGTATCAAGCATAGCATCATCAGGAAAAATAGCATCTCTAGCATCATCTGGCAAAGCAGTATCAAGCATAGCATCTCTAGCAGTATCAAGCATAGCATCTCTAGCAGTATCAAGCATAGTATCATCAGGCATAGTATCAAGCATAGCATCTCTAGCAGTAGTATCACAAGCATCATCAAGCACAGACGACATATGAAGATTTCTAGCAGGAGGTGATGTCGCAAACTTACTCATAACTAAAGGTGAATCAAGTGCAGAGCTAGATAGCAATTCCTTACCTCCCCTCGTAGTTGAGGGCAAGACTTTCGTCTTCAGATCCTTCAGATTCTTCATTGTGATCAGCAGATATAAATCCCAAGTGACCCAGGGAATATAGAAATACCTCCCTGGCAACGGCGCCAGAAAAATGCTGATTGCAACCTGTGGCGATAGCTAGACGAATGTTGATGACAACAAACCTTCCCTTGCAACGGCACCAGAAGAATGCTGCTAGCACTCCCCGGCAACGGAACTAGAAGAATGTTGTTGATGGCCCACCAGCGCGTCGGCTCCTAGCAGTTTTTGAGGGTAGAGTATTCGACCCAATTTGTTGGTTTACCAGGCAGGACGTGAGAGGATACTCTCAAGTATTAGCAGCTGAATGTGTCAGATTCAACCACACCTGAAATATTAGTATCTGCAAGCACAGTAGTAACAGCAAAGTAGTGTGATAACAACGGTGTCACAAACGATCTGTTGACGGTAGACTATTCCTAACGATTGTATCAATGGCGACTCTGTTGACGGCAGACTATTCCTAACACACACACCTGAACACTTGCTCACACCGTCACACAAAGTGATTCTAGAGAACAACGGTGCAAATTAAGCAAGAATCCTTGAGGTGCTCGTGCATACACATGGCATGAGCAACAAAGAGCAGCCTTTTTGGAGCCCATCTGGTCCAAACACTGAAATTTCTTCTTCTTCAGAGCTAAGTCTACCACTACCAGAACAGCCAGTGTGCCAAGTCTATCCATTTGGATTGGATTGAGGATGACTAACATGGACACACAGTGGCCATCTACTGGATCAGGACCATTTTGTGTGTGAGAGAGTCAGCAGAGATGAGAAAGCGCCTTTGTCGATTGGACCTAAAAACTCGAGAGCAAAGCATTTTTCCTTTTGTGTGTGTGTATGTTGACAAGAACAGCAAGCACTATAAATTACTAAGAAACCTATTTATGAAGGTCATTACGGTCTGCTTGGTGTACCAATCGATAACATCCAAATAGACAATGGTGATGCAGAAAGATAACATCTCAAGCAGCATGACTATCTAAGCTCGACAGAAAATCACTTGCTACTAAGAAATATCCATCAATACAAAGTTCAGTTGAGTAACCAAGTGAAACCCAGAGGATCAACGGTCGAACATAAAAGCATATGTCAAATACCTTACAAGGCTAGTATAATGTCATGAACTGAAGCCAAGCTAAGCCGAGTATTAGCTGCAGAGAAATAAATATAAAAGATTCATGAATTTGCATTAATAAGAAACAAAGAAAAAACTGTGGCGTATGGCTGAACCTGTGGCTCTTATCCAATCTTGTAGGCAAACAAGAGCTTCAAGTGTCGTTGGGGTCATTCGACTTCGAAAATCTGAGAGGACTCTCTTCCCTGTGCTGAAGGCGGACTCAGATGCCACCGAAGAGGCAGGGGCCACTAACATATCTGCTGCCATGCGACTCAATGTTGGATATTCAGCTGAGTTCGTCTGCCACCATGCAAGGATATTAAATTGATCACTTCGACAGACGGGTACCTTTGACAAGTATGAATCTAGTTCAGTAGAATCCAAATTTGTTGATCGAGCAGTGAGGGTGACATGTTGGTCCCAATCAGCCATAGGATCTTCATCATTTACAGCCATGTCATGATCACCTCCTTGTGACATGGGATTTGAGAAATTGTCATTCAAGTGGAGGTATTCTTTGAACAACCCTTGGAACACATTTTTTGTTTTAGCAATCATTGCTGCAGCTTCATTCCCAAACTCTAGGCCAAATCGAAACTCAATATATTTCAACTTGAATTGTGGGTCCAAAATCACGGGAATACAGAGGTTCAACCATGTCATTTTCCAATACCTTTTGAATTTTCTCTTCATATATTTGATTGTTGTGCCCATCTGAGAATCCTCTTCATAATGTTGCTTCTCTAAGGCCAGCTTCACTTTCCACATTTCATGGAAATACAAGTTAGAAGTTGGATATTTTGTACCGGATATCACATTGGTGGCTTCATAAAATACCTTCAGAAGCCTGCAAACATCTTCAGCATTTTCCCAATCCTCAAAAGATGGCTGGAAGGTATATTGTTTATCTTGAACAATCAATGAGTCAAACACTCCACGATACTCTTTTGCTATATCAATCATCACGTAGGTTGAGTTCCATCGAGTTGGAACATCAAGACTTGGAGTTTTCCTACATTGTACACCTTGTTGCTGAATGATCTCTTGAAATTTTTCCTTTCGACTCGGCGAGCTTCGAATATATTTCACACTTTCATGTATCAGATTGATCACTGGACCAAGGAAGTTCAATCCTGCTTGACATATCAGATTTATGACATGGGCGGCACACCGTTGGTGAAACAGCTTGCCACCACCAGCTAACATATTCTTAAGGAGCAGATGTTTCCTCAATAGCTTCATCATTGCACCATTGTTGGATGCATTGTCGAGCGTCACAGCAAACAAATTATCTTCAATGTTCCACTCTCTTACCAAATTCACCATGATGTTGAACATTGCAGCACCTATGTGTGGCGTCTCCATAGCTGCAAATTTAACTATCCTCTTATGCGGCTTCCATTCCTCGTCAATGAAGTGAGCTGTGATGCCAATGTACCCAATTGTCTGATTTGATGTCCACAAGTCCGTAGTCAATGAAATCTTGGATTTGGAGTTTTGGAACATCCCTTGCAGGATTCGCTTCTCTTCCTTAAATGCTTTCATGCAATCATCCTTCACTGTTTTTCTGCATATCATTTTGAAATTTGGATTTAGACTAGAAACAAATCTTCTGAATCCATCATACTCCACCAATGAGGATGCCAACTCATGCAACACGATCATCCTCATGAGCTCTCGACGTGCTAATGCCTGATTAAAGGTCCAAAGCCCCATTGCAACTCCATCCGGACTCACTATAGAAGCACTCAGCTACCCAGAAACTCTAAGAACCTTCTTCCTTTCCTTGCATATATTCAAATGTTTGCGCAATGAACTTGTTCCATGTTTACGCTCAGCACAAATATTCCTTGCACAGTGTTTGCACTCAGCAGCTACAACTAGGTAATCAACACGAATAGGCTCATATTCTTTCCAGACTTTAGACAAAAACTTTCTTCCTGGTTCAGAAAATGATCCCATGTCAATGATATCAACTCCTCCCTCTTCATCGTCTTCATCATCTTCTTCATCATCCTCATCTTCTTCTCCTTCCTCTTCTTCTTCATAGTCAATATCTTCTTCATCGGCCTCAACTTCCTCAAAATCAACCATAAGAGTGTCATGTGAACGTCCTGCTAAGTAAAGGACACAAGTGTTAACATTGCAGTTAGATAATAACTTATCAACTCTTAAGTTGCATCCTTAGAAAAAGAAAGATTGAAAATGCTCACCATGATAAGCTTTGGAAATGTTCATCGAAGTAGGAGACAGCCCTGGAGGTGGTTGAGCCCTGGATATCAACGATGAACTGCCACTTCGGTATGCCTCCTGGTCCCCTTCTTGCTCTTCCATGTTTCTGATCATAGAGAAATATAGTATCATTAGAAGGATCAACACACACAAAACTTGAAGAAACTGCAATGTACAAGAAGAAATACTTGAAGAAACTTGAGGAGCATATATGTTGTTTCAATTAATATTTGTTCTGAGAGCTGATACGTCTCCATCGTATCTACTTTTCCAAACTCTTTTGCCCTTGTTTTGGACTCTAATTTGCATGATTTGAATGGAACTAACCCGGACTGACGATGTTTTCAGCAGAATTGCCATGCTGTTGTTTTTGTGCAGAAATGGAAGTTCTCAGAGTGTCCTGAAAATTTACGGAGAATTTTTCTGGAAAATATGAAAAATACCTGCGCAAAGATCCACAGGAGGGGATGGGCGAGTGGGCCACAAGCCCTGTTGCCCCGGCCTCCTCCCTGGCCGCGACAACCAAGCTTGTGGGGCCCACGTGGGTCTGCCGCCCCCAACTCCATCTCTATAAATTCACTTTCGTCCAGAAAAAAAATCAAGAGAGAAGATTTCATCGCGTTTGCGATACAAAGGCGCCGCCACATCCTGTTCTTCATCTAGAGGGCAGATCTGGAGTCCGTTTTGGGCTCCGGAGAGAGGAAATCATCGCCATCGTCATCATCAATATTCTTCCCTCTCCAATTCCATGAAGCTCTTCATCGTTTGTGAGTCATCTATTCGTAGGCTTGCTGGGCGGTGATAAGTAGGATGATATCTATCATGTAATCGAGTTAGTTTTGACGGGGATTGATCCCTAGTATCCACTATGTTCTGAGATTGATGTTGCTACTACTTTGCCATGCTTAATGCTCGTCACTAGGGCCCGAGTGCCATGATTTCAGATCTAAAATTATTATGTTGTCACCAATATATGTGTGTTTTAGATCCGATCTTGCAAGTTGTAGTTACCTACTATGTGTTATGACCCGGCAACCCCGGAGTGATAATAACCGGAACCACTCCCGGTGATGACCATAGTTTGAGGAGTTCATGTGTTCACCAAGTGCTAATGCGTTGTTCCGGTTCTTTATAAAAGGAAAACCTTAATATCCCGTAGTATCCTTTTGGACCCCGCTGCCACGGGAGGGATGGACAATAGATGTCATGCAAGTTCTTTTCCCTAAGCACGTATGACGACACACGGAATGCATGCCTACATCACATTGACGAACGGAAGCTAGCCACATTTCTCTCCGTGTTATAATTGTTGCATGGTGAATGTTATCCAAACGAATCACCGACCCATTGCCTACGAGTTTGTCCCACCACTGCTGTTACTTGTTTTGCTCTGCTCCTGTTACTTGTTTTGCTCTGCTGCTGTTACCATTGTTGCTTGCTACTGCTGCTACTTGCTACCACTGTCACTACTGTTGTTCCTTGCCACTGTTGTTACTCGTTACACTGCTGCTACCTGCTACAATACATTTTCGCTCGACGTTGACGGGAAGTCCACGGGCAACTTCTGGCGCCATTGATACGACAGTTAGGAATAGTCTGCCTTGTCACCAGATCGTTTCTGACATCGTTGTTATCATACTACTTTGCTGCTGATACTTTGCTTGCAGATACTAATCTTTCAGGTGTAGTTGAATCTGACACATTCAGCTGCTAATACTTGAGAGTATCCTCTCCCTTCCTGTCCGACGAACCAACAAATTTGGGTTGAATATTGTACCCTCGAAAACTGCCGCGAACCCACGCGCTGGTGGGCCATTGCAAGACAGTTGCTAATTGTTGAGCAACTGGGAGCAGTTGTGGCTCTGTTGTCGCGAAGGCATCATGTCAGGAACACGTCAACAACATTCTTCTAGTGTCGTTGCCGGGGACTGCCGTTAGCAAGAGCCATGTATCAGATAAATTCATTGCCGGAGTCCTAAACATATTTAGGTCAGATATGCATGAATTAATGTTTCAGGCAATCACAAGACAAAAATTGAGACAGCACACAGCACATCCTCCAGTGTCCAAATTTCAAGAATGAATTGGATAAATATATTGCTGTAACTCGAATTATGCTATGAAAAGGACCCTGGGAACCCACATACATTACTTCTACTACCAGCCATTCTTTATAACCTAGAGAATTGCTACATCCAAATTATACTTGCCATGCTTTTGGTGGGTGTGCTGATTTATCTGAACTTTTACTAAATACGGTAAATCGAATGAAACCCTCCAATATCAATTTATGCATGTTGAAGCCTAGTGCTGCTACTCTGTTCCGTCTCAATTCTCAAAACGGGCCGGGAGACAAACCAACAAAACAGATAGACAGCAAGAAATTCTTACCTCCGACAAGTTGGAGAGGACGGCGACTGGGATGGCGTGCTCGACAGCGTCCGGGACGACATACTCGAGGCGAAACGCTAGCGACAGCAGAGATACTCGGGGGCATCCGACGGCGACGGTGGCACAGGTGGTCAGGGGCGTCCGGCGTCCGGCTGGAGCAGTGTGCATTCACCAGAGATGGACGGGGGAGTTCCGCAGCAGCAGCGATGGTCTAGGGCGTCCACCGGCAGAGGGCGGCGGAAGAGATGGTCGGGGGCGGCGGCAGAGATGGTCGGGGGCGTCTGGAGCTGGAGAGATCGACAGGGGCTAGGGCATGATGATAATATGGCTGGGTCGACCCGTGTGACCCATTGGGTTGCACGGTGCCGGCTCCACTGGACCATCTATGTTTTCAGGCCGATACACTTGGCCCATTGGCCTTGACTTTTTGGGTTAGGTCAGTGACCCAGCGCGCCGACCCGACCCGTTCCCATTTTGACTCATAATCCATCGGATCCCAGCAAACTCAGCATACCAATAGCAGGTAAATTACATAGATGCCTTGATCATGTAGGGCAGCTCACAAGGGCTAAGCATTGAAGCACAAGATTGAATAGAAGACATCACATAGCTACTGCTTATGGACTCATGGTCCAAGGAGGACTACTCACGGCACGTCCAGGAAGCGTCCATGGTGGTGGAGAAGCTCCCAGAGGTCAATCCTCCCTCCGGCAGGGTGGCGGGAAGAGGTCTTCTGGCGCTCCCGATCTCGGAAACGCTGCAGCGGCGGAACAGTGGAGAAATTCGCGATTCTGGATATATCTTTAGGGTTTTCCGTCCGAGGGGTAAATATAGGCCAAAGGAGGGAGCCAGGGGGTGGACCAGCCGCCCAGGCGCCTGGTGGCGCGGCCAGGAGGGGGGCTGTGCAGGGTGGCCGCCTGGACTAGAACTTCCATCTAAGGGCACTAGTCGATCCCCTAAATCCGGTGACAAGACTGAAATTTTGGGTTTACTACTCTAACTGGTACCTAGCCGATCCCTTAAAGTGTATAGCAGAGTAAAAAAGAAGTACTCCTTGGCCCCGCGGACTCCTAAATATACTTGCCTCCACCTAGCCGAGTAAAATTTTGCCTTCCGTTCTACACCCCCCCGCCACTACAGCATCGCAAGCGCACCTGCCAGCGACTAATGACGACATCCGCCACAACCTGACCACCTCCCTTATTCCTAGCTGCCATTCTGCCGGATCCTGAGTCGTTTATGAGCGTTGTCGTCGCCGAAGTCGAGTGGAAATGTTGCCCCCACACCGACCGATTTACTGGGAATCGCCTCAGATCCTCTTTCTTGTTGGCTGCCGAACATCTTACCAGCATTGCAAACCTTTGTTGATTATCCAGATGCATCGACGCTCGCTTGTTTGAGCTCAACGTTGCCGGCTGGCCGCTACACCTCCACCGCCTTGCGAGCGTTCGACATTTTTCCTAGTTGTTGGTTATTTTGTCTCGTTTTGTTTGGCCAAATTCAATTTAACCGAGTCGTGTCAACTAAAGCTGAACAGCCTAGAGAGATTATATTCGAGGACTCATCGTCATCGAAGGAGGATGAATATCACGATGACTTAGAAAGTTTTGTTGGCATGATTTTCAACGATGATATTCTCGGTTTGGCCGGATACAACTCTACTATGACAAAGCGTAGGGCCATGCCAAGAATATGAGATATTAGTTTGACCCTAATACGACCTATCTAGAGAAGTACTTTTGCCCCTGCTTTCGGACGCACACAAGTCTGTTTCTCACCATTGCAAAAGCGTGAAAAAATATGATGATTGGTTCAAGCATAGAAAGAATGAATGCGGAGCGATAAGTATGAGCCCTTAGATGAAGTGTTTTGCGACTATTCGAGATCCTGCAAATGGGTGGTTGGCCCATGCAATTGACGACTATGTCCGCATTGTAGAAGATACAATCTTGGAGGCCATTTGAAGGTTCGCAAAAGGAGTGATTGATGTATTTGGGCCAGAGTACTTGTGGCCACCCAACGAGGAAGATATCGAGAGGCTTATGGCAGAGAGTGAAGCAAAAGGATGGCCAGGGACGCTTGGATCTACAGAATGTAGGCACTGGACTTGGAAGAATTGTCCTGCATGGTGGAGAGGTCAATTCAAGGTCCACTGCGACGATCCAACGGTCATTCTTGAGGCTATTGCATCGGAGGGTCTATGGATTTCACATTCATTCTTTGGATTCCCTGGCTCTCACAATTACCTAAATGTGCTATCGAGATCACCACTGTTTGTTAGGCTTGTTGTAGGTGATGCCCCTGCTTGCAACTATACTGTGAAATGGTCATGAGTACACGATGGGCTACTACCTTGTGGATGGCATTTATCCTCCATGAACCAAATTTGTCAAAACAATTCCACAACCAAGAGGTATCAAAAGTTCTCACTTTGCAACACGTCAAGACTCTACTAGGAAGGATATGGAGAGAGCTTTTGGTGTGCTTCAAAAACGATTTGCAATTATTTGTGGCCCTCCTGAGTATTGGAACTCCAAGGTTCTATGAC
The DNA here is from genome assembly GCF_904849725.1 of Hordeum vulgare subsp. vulgare. Lineage (NCBI taxonomy): Eukaryota > Viridiplantae > Streptophyta > Magnoliopsida > Poales > Poaceae > Hordeum > Hordeum vulgare. The sequence goes on along the minus strand of NC_058522.1, from coordinate 546,943,809 downwards.
AAATCATAACTTTGTTGCATCATCTTCCATAACATAATGATTGAAGATGAGGGAGGAATTGTGAGAACTTTGGGTACATCATCAATAGGAATCTTGTTGAGCGAGAGCACGCACCAAATAGGATTCAGACATTCCTTGAAAGTCATCGTAGGATCGAGAACCGAGAAGTTCACACCCAGCTCCAACATGATCTTATTCAGCATCAATGGCATCTCCACACACTTCGTAGTTGTAATTTTACTTGATTTGAACCATTTTGTTTGTTTTTATTTCAATAATTTAATTTGTAAGCTATGAATTATTCATGAATTTTGTCTTGTGTGTAACTTATTTATTATGGTCGGTTTTCATATCTGTGCTACTTCCTCCGTCACGGTTTAGAAGGCGTGCATGCAAATTCTCTAGGACCTAGGTGATTATTGATTGGCTGTGAAATGAGTTAAAAAATAGCATTCACACTACACATGCATATAGAAGTAGTACAACTGAGTACTAATTAGCTGCTAGGAGTAAATGCAACGTGCCTTAATCTTTGTCTATTTTGGAAACGCACGCAAGTCTAACTGTGCCTTCTAAACCGTGATAGAGGGAGTAATATGTAGTTGCAATGCATTAAGTAAACTAGAATTGAACACTTTGTCAAAAAGAATAATTTACTCCACTAAATTTAAAAGTTTGGGTAAGTCCGGCCAAAATTTAATGCAGTAAATTTACTCCACTAAGGCTAACTCGATGGTTTACTCTATTTTTTATGGGATCGGCTAGACCGCTAGAGATGCCCAAAGCTACCTCATGTAGGACTATTACACTTGCTGTTCTTTTTTTTTCTTTTTTTTTCTTTTTTTTTTTTGCGGATAGTACTCTTGCTTTTGCACATACATAGCTTGGAAACTAACCAAGCACGCTACGTATTAATCATCTGGCCGCCTTGATAGACTTGGTAATCCAGACAAAATAACTGGACACAAGCTAACTCAAGATTATGCTAACAGATGCAAGACTGGCGCTGCCGTGGCATGCAAGACTGTAGCTGGCATCAGTAGGTCTTGATGTCTACTTCGCAAGCAGAAGCTGGGAGACCTGGATCCAAAGTCTGACAGTGTGAGAGCCATTGAAATGTGCATTCTCAACCGAGCCCATAAGGGTTATTTGCTTCTTGGAGAAGCCTTGCCGATGCCTCCCATTCTTAAAACTCTCGGTAGTTGAGAAATGCCATGCAGTCTTCTGAGTGTGTTGACTGCCACTAGGCAAATCGTCTGTCACTGCTTCGCTTCTCTACCACTTGATGAAACAGTCTTTCATCCCATTTTATTAATAAAGCAACACCCGACAAGTACACCAGCTGATTCACTTCATTGCATATCCATTGGGATGTAAGCTCAAATTAAACACTAGGTACGTATGTACCGCATATAAACCAGACTACCAGAGGATAAACATTGTTCATATGTTGGACAGTAACATGCTGGACTTAATGCATACGGAGTACAAGACAACCTGCTCTGCTTACTGTGCCGTGGTGGCCCTTGAGCTACTCTTTATAGCCAGGGACAAGCTAGTGAGTACTTTGAATGTACTCGCAAACATCATGATATTACACATAAAATAGCTGGTGGTTAATATGCACTTGAAATGATTCGATGATATTCCGTTAGTCACAATCCAACTTCTTAAGTGTAGGCAAACAGATATTTTAACCATACTGAAAATTTTAATAAGCAATCAATGAAATAAGTATTTATTGGAACATCGGGCAGTAGTTCTCTCGAATATTTCAAAGAACAGGAAAATAGTCCAATCGGATGTGTGGAGCAACGCCTTGAAAAGATAAGATATAAAGCATACCTCAGTCGGGCATCTTAGCGACACCATATAAAGGGTTTATATGAAATAATAACAAGCATGCCACAGTCGGACGTCCGAGCGACACCGCATAAAGGGCTTATATGAAATAATGACAAGCATGCTAAGCAACACCGCATAAAGGGCTTATATAATAACAATGAATATCCAGGAGATAGAACCGTCCCAGGGATATTCAATACTCATGTATCATAAAGGTTAGTTCAAGATAAAATAATAATTATGATCATCCACCATATTTCACGGTTTTCTTATGGTTAAGTTAACTTCCTCTAAAGACCGACACTCAGACCGACACTTGACCTGTCAACTAGTCGTCCTTGACCATGAACACGGCTACTCGAATAGTTTTGACTCTAGAGAGGGTGCACTTTTTACCCACAACCCACGGGTTTCAATAGTCGCACGGACTAATCCCATGTACGGTATCTCAGAAGTAAATACTCACAACCGGCACACAACATTTTTCCCCGCGAGGACCGGTATCACTCGGACTACCCTGCCACGGAAAAACCATAAGACGGGGAGGCTCCAACCTCGACTAGCATGGGATCGAATTTATACCGCACACTACAAAGGGGAGAGCTCTTCCTCTCTCGGTCCCAGACTAGAAACACCCATGCCCCCTGACAGGATGACTCGTTTTATTCCAGTGCCCCGGAGTCCTTCATCCCGGTCCCTCTACTTGGTGTGTACCTGGTAATAGGTTTACGACTTGTTGAACCGTATCCCCTTTCAGGAAGACTTGTGGCAGCACGTAAGGGTAAGATGACACACTAACAAGACTCGATCTATGTTCGACTTAGGAGGTTTAAGTTATTCCCTGCATGATTAGCACAACAAAAATGTTTCACGATTCCCGACAGAATCACCACCTTGCATACCCTAACATGCCTCGCTGACCATAGATATGTCTCGATCGTATCTACTTTTCCAAACTCTTTTGCCCTTGTTTGGACTCTAATTTGCATGATTTGAATGGAACTAACCTGGACTAATGCTTTTTTTCAGCAGAATTGCCTTGGTGTTATTTTTGTGCAGAAATCAAAGTTCTCCAAACGTCCTGAAAATTTACGGGGAACATTTTTGGAAAATATGAAAAATACCTGCGCCAAGATCCACCTGAGGGGGTGGGCCAGTGGGCCACAAGCCCTGCCTCCGCCACCCCCCTCGTGGCGGTGGGCAAGCTTGTGGGGCCCACACGGCTCTGTCGCCCCCAATCTCAGCTCTATAAGTTCACTTTCGTCCCAGAAAAAATAAAGAGAGAAGATTTCATTGCGTTTGCGATACGGAGGCGCCGCCACAACCTGTTCTTCATCTGGAGGGCAGATCTGGAGTCCGTTTTGGGCTCCGGAGAAGGGAAATCGTCGCCATCGTCATCATCAACCTTCTTCCCTCTCCAATTCCATGAAGCTCTTCGTCATTCGTGAGTAATCTATTCGTAGGCTCGCTGGGCGGTGATGAGTAGGATGAGATCTATCATGTAATCGAGTTAGTTTTGATGGGGATTGATCCCTAGTATCCACTATGTTCTGATATTGATGTTGCTACTACTTTGCCATGCTTAATGCTTGTCACTAGGGCCCGAGTGCCATGATTTCATATCTGAAATTATTATGTTGTCACCAAGATATGTGTGTTTTAGATCCGATCTTGCAAGTCGTAGTTACCTACTATGTGTTATGATCCGGCAACCCCGGAGTGACAATAACCAGAACCACTCCCGGTGATGATCATAGTTTGAGGAGTTCATGTGTTCACCAAGTGCTAATGCGTTGGTCCGGTTCTTTATTAAAAGAAGAACCTTAATATCCCGTAGTTTCCTTTTGGACCCCGCTGCCACGGGAGGGATGGACAATAGATGTCATGCAAGTTCTTTTCCCTAAGCACGGATGACGACACACGGTATGCATGCCTACATCACATTGACGAACGGGAGCTAGCCACATATCTCTCCGTGTTATAACTGTTGCATGATGAATATCATCCAAGCAAATCACCTATGAGTTTGTCCTGCTACTGTTACTTGTCTTGCTCTACTGCTGTTACTTGTCTTGCTCTGTTGTTACTACTGTTGCTGCTACTGTTACTTGTCTTGCTCTGCCGCTACTGTTGCTACTACTGTCGCTTGCTACTGTTGCTACTTGCTACTGTTTTCACTACTGATGTTCCTTTCCACTACTATTACTCATTACACTGTGCTACCTACTACAATCTTGATTCGCTGGTCGTTGACGGGAACTGACAATTTCCGTCAATGAGGCAACTTGGAGCCATTGATACAATCGTTAGAAATAGTCTGTCGTGTCAACAGATCGTTTCTGACACCGTTAATTATCATACTACTTTGCTGTTACTACTTTGCTTGTAGATACTAATCTTTCAGGTGTGGTTGAATCTGACGCATTCAGATGCCAATACTCGAGAGTATTCTCTCACCTCCTGTTTGGCGAATCAACAAATTTGGGTCGAATACTCTACCCTCGAAAACTGATGCGAACCCACGCACTAGTGGGCCGTCAACAACATTCTTCTAGTTTCATTGTTGGGGAGTGCTAGTAGCATTCTTCTGGTGCCGTTGCAAGGGAAGGTTTGTTGTCACAGAATCAACATTCGTCTAGCTATTGCCAGAGAGTGCCAGTCAGCATTTTTCTGGCGCCGTTGCCGGGGAGGTATTGCTATATTCTCTGAGTCACTTTGGATTTATATCTGCTGATCACTATGAAGAATCTGAAGGATCCAAAAACCAAAGTCTTGCCCTCAACTACGAGGGGAGCTAAGGAATTGCCATCTAGCTCTGCACTTGATTCACCTTCAGTTATGAGTACGTTTGCGACACCACCTGCTCCTAGAAATCTTGATATGTCGCCTGTGCTTGATGATGCTTATAATGCCACTGCTAGAGATGCTATGCTTGATACTATGCCTGATACTACTTTGCCTGATATTGCTAGAGATGCTATTTTGCCTGATGATGCTATGCCTGATACTGCTTTGCCTGATACTGCTAGAGATGCTATGCCTGATGATGCTATGCTTGATACTACTAGAGATCCTACTTTGCCTGATGTTCCACTAGGGGCATTCCTTGATGCTCATATTGCTAGAGTTACTGCCAATGCTCGTGATGCTTCTGAAACTGCCGATACTATTGAGATAGAACCTGCTTTTGCTCCTATTAGATCTAGCTCTCCTAGATATGAATTGTCTGATATACCTGAGGGTTACGTTATGGAGGGAGAGATAGCTGAGGATTTTCTTGCGTGTAAGGATGTCTATGACGCTGAGAAATTACTTCTCAAGTGGAAGGAAAAATCTCTGAAAGCTAGGATGAAATACGACCCGAAGTTTGCCACTTCACCTATCTTTATCACCGATAAGGATTATGAATTCTCTGTCGATCCTGAGATAATCTCTCTAGTCAAATCTGATCCTTTTCACGGTTATGAGTCTGAGACTGTCGTAGACCATCTTGACAAACTACACGATATAGCCACCCTTTTCACTAATGAGGAGAAGATCCGCCACTACTATATCCTTAAGATGTTTCCTTTCTCTCTAAAGGATGACGCTAAAGCCTGGTTCACCTCTCTTGCTCCTGGATGTGTGAGTAGTCCCCAGGATATGGTCTATTACTTCTGTGAGAAATATTTCCCTGCCCATAAAAAGCAAGCTGCCTTGCAGGAAATATACAACTTTGCTCAACTCCAAGAAGAGAGTCTCCCACAAGCTTGGGGGAGGCTCGTCCAAGCTACAGAATGCTTTGCCTGATCACCCTCTTAAGAAGAACGAGATTCTTGATATCCTCTATAACGGACTTACCGATGCCTCTAGAGACCACCTAGATAGTTGTGTTGGTTGTGTTTTTAGGGAACGAACTGTAGAACAAGCTGAGACCCTACTGAATAACATCTTGATCAACGATAATGCTTGGACTATGCCCGAACCACCTCCTAAGCCAACTCCTAAGAAAAGAGGTATTCTATTCCTCAGTCCCGAAGATATGCAAGAATCCAAGAAATCTATGCAAGAGAAAGGAATTAGATATGAAGATGTCAAAAATCTACCACCTATCGAAGAGATCCATGGTCTCGATAACCCGATACATGTAGTAGAAGTAAATTCTCTGCGTAGGTTTGATGAAAGTGATATTCCTTTTGACAAACCTGCTAGCCTATGCATTGATGAATTTGACAACTTTGTTGCCAAACAACAGAGTTTCAATGATTACGTTAGCAGACGCTTGGAACAAAGTACTCGTATGCTTAGCCATCTAAGTGCTTGTGTAGACAGAAATGTCAATGATCTAAAGCTTCTGAGTAAACATGCCTCTATGATTACTACTCAGGTACAACAAGTACTTAAAGCTCAGAATGACCTGCTCAATGAATTAAATGACAACTCTGTGAGAGTCATTACTAGAGGAGGCAAAATGACTCAGGAACCTTTGTATCCTGAAGGTCATCCTAAGAGAATTGATCAAGATTCTCAAGGAATCAATGCTGATACACCCAGTAATCCTAAGGAGAAGAAGAAGGCTGATAGAAACCTCCATGCCAGTTCACCAAATACTATCACACCTGAAGAACCTAATGATATTTCTGCGTCTGATGCAGAAACACAATCTGGTGATGAACATGAACCTGGTGACAATATGGACAGTCATGTTCATAATGATGCTCAACCTAGCAATGATGAGGATGTGGAGATTGAAACTTCGGTTAATCCCGATAACCCACAACCTAAGAGACACGATAAGAATGACTTTACTGCTAGGAAGCATGGTAAAGAAAGGGAGCCATGGGTTCAGAGATCTATGACCTTTCCTTCTAAGCCGTCCAAGACAAAGGATGATGAGGATTTTGAGCGCTTCGTTCAGATGATAAGACCCATCTTTCTACAGATGCGGTTAACTGATATGCTCAAGATGTGTCTGTATGCCAAGTACATGAAAGATATCGTGACTAATAAACGGAAGACACCAGATCTTAAGATCTCCACCATGCTTGCCAATTACACTTTCAAAGGTAGAGCTCCTAAGAAACTTGGTGATCCCGGAGTGCCCACTATACCTTGCTCCATTAAAGGAAACTACGTAAGAACTGCCTTATGTGACCTTGGAGCCGGTGTTAGTGTTATGCCGCTCTCTCTTTATCGTAGACTTGAGTTGGATAAGTTGACACCCACTGAAATTTATCTGCAAATAGCCGACAAATCAATTGCTTTCCCTATTGGCATTTGCGAGGATGTGCCTGTTGTGGTTGCTAACACCACTATCTTAACACACTTTGTTATCTTGGATATTCCCGAGGACGATGCCATGGCTATCATCCTCGGAAGACCCTTTTTAAACACTGCAGGGACTGTTATAGATTGCAACAAAGGCAATGTCACTTTCCATGTCAACGGTAATGAGCACACAGTGCACTTTCCGAAGAAACGATATCAAGTACATTGCATCAATGCTATCGAAAAGACTTCATCGATTCTTATTGGGAGCTTTGAATGCCCTATTCCTCGTGTCAAGATGAAGTATGATTTGCTTGTTGGGGAGATACATATCCCCATTGAGGTGACTTAGTGGCTTTTAGAAAATTCTCCGTTCTCTCTTGAGATTCAAGAAGGTTTTGTCATGAGGACTTGATCAACCCCATTGACGGATTTCTTTCGATGACCATGAAATGGATGAATTAAAGAGTCACATACCTCTGTTTTGAGCTTTCATTTTCTTTTCCTTAGAAGAAAAATGATGGAATTAGTTTAGTTTTTCGTGTTTTCTGTTTTAGCGTCCCGGAGAAAAATACTTCGAAAATAAAAGTTCTCCGATGGTCCTGAAAATTTAGTATGATTTTTTCTGGAATTTTTGAAAATTACTGGGCCTGAGAACTGGCCTGGGGGCCAGACCAGTGGGCCACAAGCCCTGCCACCGCCACCCCCCCCCCCTTGGTGGTGGAGGGCAAGCTTGTGGGGCCCACAGGGACCCCCTCCACTCATTCCAGCTCCCGGCCTCTTCTTCCACCTCCAGAAAAAATTGTTTTGTAGCTCAAACCCGTGTTCTTGCATATTTGGTTGTGATTTTCAATCTCCTTGCTCAAAGCACCATTCTCCGAACCGTTTTGGGGAAATTACTCCTTGATAAGTGACTCCTCCATTGGTCCAATTAGTGTTTGCTCTAGTGCTTTATATTTTGCGTATTCTTGCTACCTTGGTGACCCTGTTCTTGAGCTAGAAAGGTTGATTTTAGCTGGTCCCAAGTAGTTTTAGCGCGTGATACAGTCTCTAGGCACTAGTAGGAGTAGTTGCTACAAGGTATGATTGGTCTTCATTCACTTTTCTCTTGAACTTCAAAAATTTCAGCAAAAGGGAATTATTTTCACGACGAAGTTTCATGGTGGTTCCTCTAGTAAGAAGGGTCCCCGTCTTTCTTTTCGGGAGCCCGAACCTTTTCAACTAAGGGACGCACCGGTGCAACCATGTGAATGGCCTTCCGATGAGTTTATGATCGAAGCAGGTTTCAAGGATGAGTTTGATACACTTGTCCGCAATACCGGGTTAGAAGAATTCCTCTCAGATAAATGTGAACAGTATGCTATGCTCACTGCCTCTTTCCTGCGTAGATTTAAATTTTCAGTTAACCGTGACTCATCCATACTATTTGATCTGTACGATAAATCCTATACCATGGATTTGTAGGATTTCAATAGGATTTGCAAGATACCCGATGGGGGTAGTATTAATGATCCTTCTAAATCTTCGGTCAGAGACTTTGTCTCCAGTATAACTGTTGGTGAAACCAGAGATATCACGCAAGCCACCATAGGAAGCATCCATTTCCCTGCCTTGCACTACTTTGCCCTCTTCATAGGTAGGTGCATTAACGGCAAGGGTGCACATTGTCACCTATGCGCTTCCGACCTTAGTATCCTTAAGAGCGCAGTAACAGGTGACAGGAGCTTCAATATGGGAGCTATAATAGCAAGGAGGCTGAATAAAAATGCTAGTGAGGGGAATTTCTTTGGTGGAGTTTATGCTACACACTTAGCAAGCATTTTTGGAATATCCATCCATTCAGAAGACCCTCCTCTCCGTACAGCCTACCTTGATCGTGTCGCTCTAACACGCTACCAGTTCCTTGAGAGAGATCATGGATCCCTCCTTTACCGCTTGATATTTAACCAGCTGCGTGTTTTCCATATTACCCTTCCTGCTCCTGCTTTCTTTGACTTTCAGGTAAAACAAAGATACTACATAACCATAGGAGAGGCAGAGGAGTATGAGAGGGAGGTGACGGCTGCTCGACTTTGCGAGACAACTATTCAGGCAGTGGTTGCATCACTCCCGTATAACACCCATTATGATTTTGGGTTTCGCGACGACCATCCATGGGAGTAGACCATGCTAGGCCAAAAGCCTAAGCTTGGGGGAGTACGTGTTCTCACCGACTTTACATTCATACTTATGTTTTCACTTTCTTAGCTGGTGTTCACACTTTGCCACTGTATTATCCATGCTAGTTTATTTTTGTTTTCTTGTTTTCTTGTTTTCTTGTTTTGTGTCCTTTTGAGAAAGCCCAAAAATATTTTTCTTTCTTCTTTTGCTTGTTGGGAGCTTTCCCGTGTAAATAGTTTTCTTTTTCTTTGGGTCAAGGTAGAAGATATTGGTTACAATGTTTAGTGGTTCTTGCATGCATACCTGTTTAGCTTTCAAAGAGCCATATTACTTAGTCTTCTCCTTTGTGTTTGCCTGCAGATTCAGCTTAGTCCAATGCACGAGCACTCTTATTATTGTTCACAACGTTCGGTCGTGCAAATGAACGGCAATAATGATGATATATGATGAAGTGACTGAGACTGAAAAGCTGGTATGAACTCTATCTATTTTGTTTTTGTAAATATGACTAGCTTGTCGACCCAGATTCAGCTTTGTTGTGAGAGAACCATGTTTGCAATGACAACTTAGAGATCATAGTTTCTGATGCCATGCTTATTTAGCTAGGAGCTTACAATGGTTTGTCTTGAATGCCAACATAGATTTTGAGATGACTATGATGTAGTCTGATAGGATGGTATTCTCCTTTGAATGTTTCAAGTGGCTTGACTTGGCACATGTTCATGCATGTAGTTGAAACAAAATCAACATAGCCTCTATGATGTTCGTGTTCATGGTGATTTATATCTTGTTCATGCTTGCATTCAATGTTAGTCAAACTCATTGCATGTTGATGACTGTTGTCGCTCTCTAGTTGGTCGCTTCCCAGTTTTTTGCTAGCCTTCACTTGTACTAAGCGGAATACTGCTTGTGCATCCACTTCCATAAACCGAAAAGTTTTTCCATGAGAGTCCACCATACCTACCTATTTTGCGGTATCTACCTGCCGTTCCAAGTAAATTTACATGTGTCATTCTCTAAACCTTCAAGAAATAATCTGTTTTGCATGCCCGAACCGCTCATGTGGTGACAGAGGGCTATTGGTATCTTCCATGCTAGGAGTGTTATCCTCGACATGTGTTTATTCACTGTCATTCACGAGAAAGGGGCTGTTAATTGGAATGCCCAGTTCCATGCTTAAATCAAAAACATAAATGTAAAACAAGACTCCCCCCAGATTGATGTTAGTATGGACGGTACCCGAGGATTCGGCTAGCCGTGGAGTGTGATTGATTGGTGGTGGGGGAGTTAAAACTTTACTTTTCTATTTGGGAACCGCCTATAGCATGAGTAGCATGGAAGATATTGAGAACTCTTGGTCATTGCGTTGACAATGAAAGCATGCCACCCAAAATTATTATCTCTGTTTTCAAAGCTTGAGCTCTGGCACCTCTGCAAATCAATGCTTCCCTCTGCGAAGGGCATGTCTATTTATTTTCCTGTTGAGTCATCCTCCTCTTCTATTCGCACCAATTAGAGAGCACCTCTGTCATTTTTATGCTTTGCTTTTGATTGATATTGAGTATGACTATGAATGGATCTTCGTTGCTATGAATTACAATGTTTAATCAGCCCTTGATCTTTGAAAGTGCTCTGCATTTATGTTTTGCGGTCGAGCTAGCGAGATACCACCTATTCATATTGCTTCATGCTTGTTTTGATTGAAGTGTTGGTATTTGAAACTCATTATTATTTGCTCGTTAGCTGATTATGCCATTGATATTAGTTTACCGTGAGACCTTTGTATCACTTGCTTATGTGGTTAACTTGTGATCTTGCTGAAATTTTGGTTATGAGTTAGACATAGTTGCAACAACAAGATCAAAGAGTTTGTCAAAGTTTTTTCTTTCTCTCTCAGTTTGTCTACTGAGTTGCTTGAGAACAAGCAAGGTTTTAAGCTTGGGGGAGTTGATACGTCTCCATCGTAACTACTTTTCCAAACTCTTTCGCCCTTGTTTTGGACTCTAATTTGCATGATTTGAATGGAACTAACTTGGACTGACGTTGTTTTCAGCAGAATTTCCTTGGTGTTATTTTTGTGCAGAAATCAAAGTTCTCCAAACGTCCTGAAAATTTACGGGGAACATTTTTGGAAAATATGAAAAATACCTGCGCCAAGATCCACCTGAGGGGGTGGGCCAGTGGGCCACAAGCCCTGCCTCCGCCACCCCCTGGTGGCAGTGGGCAAGCTTGTGGGGGCCACACGGCTCTGTCGCCCCCAATCTCAGCTCTATAAGTTCACTTTCGTCCCAAAAAATAAAGAGAGAAGATTTCGTCGCGTTTGCGATACGGAGGCGCCGCCACAACCTGTTCTTCATCTCGAGGGCAGATCTGGAGTCCGTTTTGGGCTCCGGAGAAGGGAAATCATCGCCATTGTCATCATCAACCTTCTTCCCTCTCCAATTCCATGAAGTTCTTCGTCGTTCGTGAGTAATCTATTCATAGGCTCGCTGGGCGGTGATGATTAGGATGAGATCTATCATGTAATTGAGTTAGTTTTGATGGGGATTGATCCCTAGTATCCACTATGTTCTGAGATTGATGTTGCTACTACTTTGCCAAGCTTAATGCTTGTCACTAGGGCCCGAGTGCCATGATTTCAGATCTGAAATTATTATGTTGTCACCAATATATGTGTGTTTTAGATTCGATCTTGTAAGTTGTAGTTACCTACTATGTGTTATGATCCGGCAACCCCGGAGTGACAATAACCGGAATCGCTCCCGGTGATGACCAAAGTTTGAGGAGTTCATGTGTTCATCAAGTGCTAATGCGTTGGTCCGGTTCTTTATTAAAAGGAGAACCTTAATATCCCGTAGTTTCCTTTTGGACCCCGCTACCACGGGAGGGATGGACAATAGATGTCATGCAAGTTATTTTCCCTAAGCACGTATGACGACACACGGAATGCATGCCTACGTCACATTGACGAACGGGAGCTAGCCACATATCTCTCCGTGTTATAACTGTTGCATGATGAATATCATCCAAACAAATCACCGACCCATTGCCTACGAGTTTGTCCTGCTGTTGTTACTTGTCTTGCTCTGCTGTTACTACTGTTGCTGCTGCTGTTACTTGTCTTGCTATGCTGCTACTGTTGCTACTACTGTCGCTTGCTACTGTTGCTACTTGCTACTGTTGTTACTACTTCTGTTCCTTGCCACTGCTATTACTTGTTACACTGTGCTACCTGCTACAATCTTGATTCGCTGGTCATTGACGGGAATTGACAATTTCCGTCAACGAGGCAACTTGGCGCCATTGATACAACTGTTAGAAGTAGTCTGCCGTGTCAACACATCGTTTCTGACACCGTTCTTATCATACTACTTTGTTGTTACTACTTTGCTTACAGATACTAATCTTTCAGGTGTGGTTGAATCTGACGCATTCAGCTGCTAATACTCGAGAGTATTCTCTCACCTCCTGTTTGGCGAATCAACAAATTTGGGTCGAATACTCTACCCTCGAAAACTACTACGAACCCACGCGCTGGTGGGCCGTCAACAACATTCTTCTAGTTTCATTGCTGGGGAGTGCTAGTAGCATTCTTCTGGTGCCGTTGCAAGGGAAGGTTTGTTGTCACAGAATCATCATTCGTCTAGCTATTGCCAGGGAGTGTCAGTCAACCATCCTCGTCCTACGAGATGTTAGTCCCCACGGTCGTGTCTTTCCGAGACATCGACTCTCCTCGGATCCCATCCGGTAGGCATGCGTGGCAGAAAGGAGTGACTACTATCACATGCATCTCAATATGCATACAAAATATTATTTCTCACCATGTACGCATGTTCATGATCATATTACCACATGAAATATCATTACTATTTTAACATAACAGTAATATTTCTCCATGACAACAATTCACACACAACCATAGTATACCCAAGTTCAGAATGCTTGCCTTCCAAGTGCAGAGAGGTAGGGTGCACTTCAAAACTTTTGAAAGTTTTTGCTCCTCTCTCCATATCCTAATTTAAAAATACACTAATTAACACATAATTTAAAAACAATACAAAAAGTTGTCTTAGAAAATTTCAAATAAATACTAAAATAAACTAGATAAAATTTGAAGGAGGTGAGAACAAGAATCAACTCATTTGGAGTTTTATTTTAGAAATTAGGGCCAGTCAAAGTTTGGCCAAAGTTCTGTTTAAAATAAATCAGAAAAAAGAAAAAACGGTTCAGAGAGGGATACGCAAACGTGAGAGAAAACGTACTCTACGGAAAGGCATCTCCAACTTATCCAGCGCACGCGTGACTCACGAGTCAGTGACAGTGGGCCCGCTTGGCCCACTGGTCAGATTTAACTGGTCTCCTCCTTTCTCCTCCCGCGACAGAATCGGGACAGAGCACCGGCGACCAATGCCGGCGAGGGGAGGCTTTCCTCAAGGTGGAGCGGGCATAGGGGTTCTCAGGAGGTTACGGCGGTCCTGTGGAGGGGGTGCGAGGTTGCTAGAGGGGGTAGAATCGTCGGCGGCGTTCTCACCCGAAAAACTCCAGCGGAACCAAAATCGGGCATCTATCTCTGGTGCTTCTCTGGCTAAAATTGGCCTCGGGATGGATCTAGGGGGACTACAGGGGGCTGCAGGAGCGAGAGAGGGAGGGGATAGGCCCTGGTCAGAACAAATTTGACCGAACGGCGGCGACGGCCATTGCTATCAGAGACGAAGGGGATGACCCTCTCGGTCTCAATTGGCTCAACTAAGGGGCTCCTTTGGGTCAGTGGAGGGCTTGTGCTTCGGCCGAGTGCCGGGGGCGTCCTATTTATAGCGCATCGAGGTCAGTTTCGCCATGGCCGTGGAATCTCACGACGGCTGACCACTACTGGCGCTGCAGGCGACGTGGCGACGCAGGGGACGGTCGAGGGGTGGTCCTGGCTATGGCTGATCTAGCGGACGAGGGGAGAGGACAGGCGTAGCGGCGAGATGGCGGCAATGGCAGCTTCGACGGTGCTGCCATCGCCGTGGCCGGCGCTGCTCGCGTCGGCGGCCAGCATGGTTGCAGGGGGCTCAGGCGCGCAGCAAGGGAGGTCAGCAGCGCGAGCGAGGGAGGGTTGTGGCTGCCACTATGGAGGCGTCACGGAAACAATGCAGGTGGGCGTCGCGACTCTTGTGCAGCACGTGCAAAACGCGCGCTCTGACCGTGCTCTGGACATGCCCACCAAGTGCTCGACTAAAGGCCAGGGGCAGCTAATGTCTTAGGATGCCAATGAAACTTACCAGATCCATTTATGAAGGTGGTGTAGGGCTAGTGGACATGGTGGTTTGGTCACTGGGGAAAATACACAATGCAGTGCTACCATCATGCCAATTCTGTCCACGCACACTAGGTGCTCGACAGAATACCATGGGCATCCAGACAACCTTGCTCGTCCACAAAATTCGCAGGTTGGTGTCTCTTTGAATGATGAGAATGATGGCATGGTTGATTTGGGAAAAACAAAAACTTCCTACTGCAAGTTTCATAAAATTTCATTTGTTGAGAGAAACGAAATAGAGTTATAAAATGGTCTCAAACAATGCCAATGGGGCTAAACTTCTGGACTTAAGGGTTTGGTAGGGTCCCTTACAAGCAGTAAAAATCTCAAAGGCTTTGAGGCAGAAAACAATAGGGTTGTAGTGCAAACTGCTAAACTAGTCCACAGCAGAAAAGGGGATGTGGTGCTCAAAATTTTCAAAACACCAAAGTGGGTTTTTGCATAAAAATGATTTATGCACCCCTTGACATCTCCCAATTTACAAGTAAATTTTTTGAAAGAGTAGATTCAGTGGTTGTAGTTCAAAATACCTACTGGACCAAAATAGAAAAGCAGATAATATGCTCAAGTTTTTCAAAACACTTGGCTTGGTTTTTGCATAAAATTGGTCCGAATAGAAAAGAAGATAATACTGCTCTGCTTAGTGTGCCGTGGTGGCCGAGATGCGCTCACGCCTTGTGCTACTCTTTGTCGCGGCAAAGATACACAGCATGCGCTGAACTCGTGTCATCATGCACCCTCTCCTTGATTCAACACAGTCCACAGAGATTAATTTAACAGAAAAATGCCAACACTTATCCTCGCGGGCATCAGGCATTTGTCAACTGGCTTAGCTAGCTGCTGCTTTTCGTTTTTAGGTACTTTCTGTTGGTTTTAAACCGTCAAAACCTCTGGAACCCGGCTGCTTGATGCCTTCTGGCCGGCCGAAGCTTTTGGCCAACAGACACATGTACAACAGAACCAAGCAGATGAATCGAATCTGTGGAAGCTAGCTAGACGTACTTGATCGATTTTATCTCAGCGTAACACACAGGCGATTTTGATGGCTAAACAGGGCCATGTTGGACATGTTGTTTTTCTATTGCTTTTGATCTTCTCTGGTTGTTTACAAGGGGTCTTGTATGGCTGTATGTATAGCAGCCAGGACTTCGTACGGGGCTAAGACTTACCCTACTTAGATACATATTGGAGTAGGACTCGGATCCTAGGACACAACCGTGTTTAACTCTAATATTCACCCCCTAAACACGGCGTGCTTTTCATTTCTGACCAGGATCCCAAACATGACTACTCGTAGGCTTCATCCTTGGCGTTGCCTTCGTCGTTCCTTGTAGCGTCCCATTTATCGGCTTTGCTGCCATCGACTCATTGGTAGCTTCACGACAATACTTCTCGTTGGTCATGTCTTCAACCTTCAAATGTTCGTCAGTGCTTGGTAGACTGTCTTTCGGATCATCGAGGGCACATACTTTGAACCCGTTCGTGATCATACTTTGGTTTAACTTTAAATCCCAAGCTCTTGGCGCTTCCTTCAACCCGTAAAGTGCCTTCTTGAGCTTGTAAACTTTCCCTTCTTTGTCTTCCTTTTCGTAGCCGAGGGGTTGTTCCACGTACACTTCTTCTGTGAGATCGCCGTTAAGGAAAGCGGATTTAACATCCATATGATGAACCTTCCAATCCTCTTGTGCTGCCAAAGCTAGGAGCACTCTCACCGTCTCGAGTCGAGCAACCGGTGCAAACACCTCATCATAGTCAACTCCTTGACGTTGTACGTAGCCCTTTGCAATGAGTCTTGCCTTGTACTTCACAATGGCACCCTCTGCGTCCTTATTTAACTTGTAAACCCACTTCAAACCAATCGCCTTTTGGTTCGGAGGTCGGTTACCATAGTCCACGTGCCATTGCTCTCAATCGTCTTCATCTCCTCATCCATGGCGTGCGTCCAGCTAGGATTTTTGCTCGCCTCTACGAAGTTTGTCGGGTCCTCAACTCCGAATAGACATAGTCTGGAATACTCGAGCGTAACTGGCTTTGTGTACTTGTAGACTTTCTTGAGGGTCTTGTAGCGACGAGGCCCTGAGGAGTCCGTTGTGGCTTGCGAAGGAGGTGACACAAATTGTGTCGATGCACTTGAGGAAGATGGTTGAGTCTCGAGCGTGTCATTGACATCCGCGTCGTCGGCGTAGTCGTCGTGACCGTGACCATCATCTTGATTGTCGTCGTCACTATGCGCCTCATTGTCGATGTTGTCGTCGAGATCTCCGTCTGTGCCATGCACGGCGTTGTCGCTATCTCCTTGCGACCTATGCGCGTCATCGTCGGTGTTGGCACCATGATGATCACTACCATTGTGGTCACCTTGGTTGGGCGTCTTGCCAACCACCTGGACATCCTCCCCTGCATCATCATCAGTTGGAAATTCAACTATGAATATGTTACCGTTTGGAGCATCGTCGGCTGCGGCGCTCCAATTCCACGCTTGGTTTTCTTCAAACACGACGTCGCGTGAAATCCGTAGATGCTTGGTTTGTGGATCGTAGAAGCGGTATGCCTTGGTGCCGGAACTCCTCTCGTATCCGATGAACACCATCTTGGTGCTACGGTCGGCAAACTTTGAGAGGTGTGGCTCCGCCGTCTTCACATGTGCCACGCATCCGAACGTCTGTAATGAGACACATTCGGCTTACGTCCGTAAATTGCTTAATACGGAGTCTTGCCGATCACCGCCTTCGTTGGAGCCCGGTTGAGAAGATAAACTGCCGTCGAGACAGCTTCTCCCCAAAAAGTCCCCGGCAGGTTCTTGCTCTTGAGTAAACTCCTTGCCATGTCAACGACGGTTCGATTGCGCCTTTCATCGACCCCGTTTTGTTGTGGCGTATAAGGTGCCGTGAGGAACCTTTTTATGCCAATCTTCTCGCAGTAGTCGTTGAACTCGTTCGACGTAAACTCTCTGTCGCGATCTGTCCGTAGAGCGTGAACCTTCAACTTGTGTTCCATCTCCGTTGCAGCCTTCAGCTTCTTGAACGCTTCAAATGCCTCATCTTTAGATCGTAGGAGAACGACCCACATATATCTTGAGTAGTCGCCTACCACGAGGAAGAAATACTTCTTTCCCGCGTGAGTTGCCGGGGTGATAGGGCCACATAGATCACCATGGAGCAGCTCGAGAGCATCACTTGCACGATAGGTAGACTGAGCATGGAACGGCCTGCGATGCTGCTTTCCAACCAAGCACCCGTCACATACTCGATCAACATGGTCGATAAATGGCATCCCAGATACCATCTCCATCTTTGACATCTTCTTCAAGGCGTAGAAGTTAACGTGTCCAAATCTAGCATGCCATAACCACGAATCATCATCACTCTTGGCGAGCCAACACTCCGGTTGAGATTGATCAAGGTTGAGGATATAGAGCCTGTTCCGTGTGCGACTAACACGAGTTAGCACGTTCCGGAGGTTTTCGAAGATCGTCATCACTCCGTTCTCGATATCCACCTTGCATCCATTCTCGTCAAGCTTCCCGATAGAGATGATGTTGTTGCGAAGCCGTGGGATGTAGTACACTCCGGTGAGTATGCGATGTTCGCCTGTAAGACCCTCGAAGAGGACAGATCCTTGCCCACAAATGTCCACATTTGAACCATTACCAAACTTGACCGAGCCTTCAACATCGTATTCCAACTCGAGGAATTTCTCCTTGCAACCCGTCATGTGGTTACTCGCACCCGTGTCGAGATACCACGACACGTTGTGATCCCCGGATAGGTTTGGTGTCACTTTCTTCTCATGAAGTAGCACCTTTCGATTTGGTTTCACAACCACCGTTTCAACGTGATCATAAAATTCGGCCATTAGAAGACCTGGACCTTCGTCTTCCTCCTTTGCCAAATTTTCCTTGATCTCTCGCTTGTCAAGCTCCTGACAATCCTTTGCAAAGTGACTCATCTCGTTGCAGTTATAGCACTTGACCTCAGACATATCCAAGTTTCGTTGCTTCCACCCTTTAGATCGGTAAGCCTTACTGATACGTCTCCAACGTATCTACTTTTCCAAACTCTTTTGCCCTTGTTTTGGACTATAATTTGCATGATTTGAATGGAACTAACCTGGACTGACGCTGTTTTCAGCAGAATTGCATTGGTGTTATTTTTGTGCAGAAAACAAAGTTCTCCAAACGTCCTGAAAATTTACGGGGAGCAGTTTGGAAAATATCAAAAATATCTGCGCCAAGTTCCACCTCATGGGGTGGGCCAGTGGGCCACAAGCCCCTGCTCCGCCACCACACCCCCTGGTGGCGGTGGGTAGGCTTGTGGGGCCCACAGGCACATGCCGCCCCCAACTCCAGCTCTATAAGTTGCCTTTCATCCGAGAAAAAATAAAAACGAGAAGTTTTTGTCACGTTTTCGACACGGAGGCGCCGCCACCACCTGTTCTTCATCTGGAGGGCAGATCTGGAGTCCGTCTTGGGCTCCGGAGAGGGGAAATCGTCGCCATCGTCATCATCAACCTTCTTCCCTCTCCAATTCCATGAAGCTCTTCGTCGTTCGTGAGTAATCTATTCGTAGGCTCGCTGGGCGGTGATGAGTAGGATGAGATCTATCATGTAATCGAGTTAGTTCTGATGGGGATTGATCCCTAGTATCCACTATGTTCTGAGATTGATGTTGCTACTACTTTGCCATGCTTAATGCTTGTCACTAGGGCCCGAGTGCCATGATTTCAGATCTGAAATTATTATGTTGTCACCAATATATGTGTGTTTTAGATCCGACCTTGCAAGTTGTAGTTACCTACTATGTGTTATGATCCGGCAACCCCGGAGTGACAATAACCGGAACCACTCCCGGTGATGACCATAGTTTGAGGAGTTCATGAGTTCACCAAGTGCTAATGCATTGGTCCGGTTCTTTATTAAAAGGAGAACCTTAATATCCCGTAGTTTCCTTTTGGACCCCGCTGCCACGGGAGGGATGGACAATAGATGGCATGCAAGTTATTTTCCTTAAGCACGTATGACGACAGACGGAATGCATGCCTAGATCACATTGACGAACGGGAGCTAGCCACTTATCTCTCCGTGTTATAGCTGTTGCATGATGAATATCATCCAAACAAAATCCAAACAAATCACCGACCCATTGCCTACGAGTTTGTCCTGCTGTTGCTACTGATGTTACTTGTCTTGCTCTACTGCTACTACTGTTGCTACTGCACTTACTTGTCTTGATGTGCTGCTGCTAAGACTGTTGCTATTACTGTCGCTTTCTACTGTTGCTACTTGCTACTGCTGTCACTACTACTGTTCCTTGCCATTGCTATTGCTCGTTACACTGCTGCTACTTGTTACACTGTTGGTTCGCTGACCATTGACGGGAACTGACAACTTCCGTCAACGCGGCAACGGAGGCGCCATTGATACAGTTAGGAATAGTCTGCCGCCAACAGATCGTTTCTGACACCGTTGTTATCATACTACTTTGTTGTTACTACTGTGCTTCCAGATACTAATCTTTCAGGTGTGGTTGAATCCGACAAATTCAGCTGCTAATACTCGAGAGTATTCTCTCACCTCCTTAAGGCGATCTAGAAATTGGGTCGAATACTCTACCCTCGAAAACTGTTGCGAACCCACGCGCTGGTGGGCCATCAACAACATTCTTCCAGTTCCATTGCCGGGGAGTGCTAGCAGCATTCTTCTGGTGCCGTTGCAGGAGAAGGTTCGTTGTCATAAGCATTCGTCTAGCTAACACTAGAGATTGCAGGATCAACACTTTTCTGGCGCCATTGCCGGCGAAGCACAGCTGACGTCAGCATTTTTCTGGCGCCGTTGCCGGGGAGGTATTGCTATATTCTCTGAGTCACTTGGGATTTATATCTGCTGATCACTATGAAGAATCTGAAGGATCCGAAGACCAAAGTATTGCCCTCAACTACGAGGGGAGGTAAGGAATTGTCATCTAGCTCTGCACTTGATTCACCTTCAGTTATGAGTAAGTTTGCGACATCACCTCCTGCTAGAAATTTTGATATGTCGCCTGTGCTTGATGATGCTTGTGATACTACTGCTAGATATGCTATGCTTGATACTGCTAGAGATGCTATGCTTGATACTATGCTTGATACTATGCCTGATACTGCTAGAGATGTTATGCATGATACTGCTTTGCCTGATGATGCTATGCTTGATACTACTAGAGATACTCCTTTGCCTGATGTTCCACTAGGAGTGTTCCTTGATGCTCATATTGCTAGAGTTACTGCCAATGCTCGTGATGTGTTTGAAACTACCGATACTATTGAGATAGAACCTGCTTTTGCTCCTGTTAGATCTAGCTCTCCTAGATATGAATTGCCTAATATACCTGAGAGTTACATTATGGAGGGAGAGATAGCTGAGGATTTTCTTGCGTGTAAGGATGCCTATGACGCTGAGAAATTACTTCTCAAGTGGAAGGAAAAATCTCCTCAAGCTAGGATGAAAAATGACCCGAAGTTTGCCACTTCGCCTATCTTTATCACCGATAAGGATTATGAATTATCTATCGACCCTGAGATAATCTCTCTTGTCCAATCTGATCCTTTTCACAGTTATGAGTTTGAGGCAGTCATAGCCCATCTTGCCAAACTATCCGAAATAGCCAACCTATTCACTAATGAGGAGAAGATCCGCCACAACTATATCCTTAAGCTGTTTCCTTTCTCTCTAAAGGATGACGCTAAAGTCTGGTTCACCTCTCTTGCTCTTGGATGTGTGCGTAGTCCCCAGGAGATGGTCTATTACTTCTATTAGAAATATTTCCCTGCCCATAAGAAGCAAGCTGCCTTGCAGGAAATATACAACTTTGCTCAACTCTAAGAAGAGAGTCTTCCACAAGCTTGGGGGAGGCTCGTCCAGCTACAGAATGCTTTGCCTGATCACCCTCTTAAGAAGAAAGAGATACTTGATATCCTCTATAACGGACTTACCGATGCCTCTAGAGACCACCTAGATAGTTGTGCCGGTTGTGTTTTTAGGGAACGAAATGTAGAACAAGCTGAGACCCTGCTGAATAACATCTTGATCAACGATAATGCTTGGACTATTCCCGAACCACCTCCTAAGCCAACTCCTAAGAAAAGAGGTATTCTATTCCTCAGTCCCGAAGATATGCAAGAAGCCAAGAAATCTATGCAAGTGAAAGGCATTAGATCTGAAGATGTCAAAAATCTACCACCTATCGAAGAGATCATGGTCTCGATAACCCGATATAGGTAGTAGAAGTGAATTATCTGTGTAGGTTTGACGATAGTGATATTCCTTTTGATAAACCTACTAGCCTATGCTTTGATGAATATGACAACTTTGTTGCCAAACAACAGAGTTTCAATGATTATGTTAGCAGACATTTGGAACAAAGTGCTCGTATGCTTAGCCATTTAAGTGCTTGCGTAGACAGAAATGTCAATGCTCTGAAGCTTCTGAGTAAACATGCCTCTATGATTACTACTCAGGTCGAACAAATACTTAAAGCTCAGAATGACTTGCTCAATGAATTAAATGACAACTCTGTCAGAGTCATTACTAGAGGAGGCAAAATGACTCAGGAACCTTTGTATCCTGAAGGTCATCCTAAGAGAATTGATAAAGATTCTCAAGGAATCAATGCTGATACACCTAGTCATCCTAAGGAGAAGAAGAAGGATGATAGAAACCTACATGCCAGTTCACCAAATACTATCACACCTGAAGAACCTAATGATATTTCTGCGTCTGATGCAGAAACACAATCAGGTGATGAACATCAACCTGGTGACAATATGGACAGTGATGTTCATAATAATGCTCAACCTAGCCATGATGAGGATGTGGAGATTGAACCTACGGTTAATCCTGATAATCCACGACCTAAGAAGTACGATAAGAATGACTTCACTGCTAGGAAGCATGGTAAGGAAAGAGAGCCATGGGTTCAGAGACCTATGCCCTTTCCTCCTAAGCCATCCAATAAAAAGGATGATGTGGATTTAGAGCACTTCGTTGAGATGATAAGACCCGTCTTTCTGCAGATGTGGTACAGATATGCTCAAGATGTCTCCGTATGCCAAGTACATGAAAGATATCGTGACTAATAAACGGAAGATACCAGATCTTGAGATCTCCACCATGCTTGCCAACTACACTTTCAAAGGTGGAACTCCTAAGAAACTTGGTGATCCCGGAGTGCCCACTATACCTTGCTCCATTAAAGGAAACTACGTAAGAACTGCCTTATGTGACCTTGGAGCCGGTGTTAGTGTTATGCCACTCTCTCTTTATCGTAGACTTGAGTTGGATAAGTTGACACTCACTGAAATTTCTCTGCAAATGGTCGACAAATCAACTGAATTCCCTCTCGGCGTTTGCGAGGATGTGCATGTTGTGGTTGCTAATACCACTATCTTAACAGACTTTGTTATCTTGGATATTCCTGAGGACAATGCCATGGCTATCATCCTCGGAAGACCCTTTTTAAACACTGCAGGGGCTATTATAGATTGCAACAAAGGCAATGTCACTTTCCATGTCAACGGTAATGAGCACACCGTGCACTTTTCGAAGAAACGATATCGAGTACATTGCATCAATGCTATCGAAAAGACTTCATCGATTCTCATTGGGAGCTTTGAATGCCCTATTCCTCGTGTCAAGATGAAGTATGATTTGCTTGTTGGGGAGATTCATATCCCCATTGAGGTGACTTAGTGGCTATTCGAAAATTCTCCATTCTCTCTTGCGATTCGAGAAGGTTTTGTCATAAGGACTTGATCAACCCCATTGACGAATTTCTTCCGATGACCATGAAACGGATGAATCAGAGAGTCACATACCTCTATTTTGAGTTTTCCTTTTCTGTTGCTTAGAAGAAAAATGATAGAATTAGTTTAGTTTTTCCTATTTTCTGTTCTAGCGTCCTGAAGAAAAATACCTCGAAAATAAAAGTTCTGCGATGGTCCTGAAAATTTAGTATGATTTTTTCTGGAATTTTTGAAAATTTCTGGGCCTGAGAGCTAGTCAGGGGGCCTGACGAGTGGGCCACAAGCCCCCCCACCGCCACCTACCCCCTGGTGGCGGGGTGCAAGCTTGTGGAGCCCACAGGCATCCCCTCCACTCATTCCAGCTCCCAGCCTCTTCTTCCACCTCCAGAAAAAAATTGTTTCGCAGCTCAAACCCGTGTTCTTGCTCATTTGGCTGTGATTTTCGATCTCCTCGCTCAAAGCACCATTCTCCGAACTGTTTTGGGGAAATTACTCCTTGGTAAGTGACTCCTCCATTGGTCCAATTAGTTTTTTCTCTAGTGCTTTATCCTTCGCGAATTCTTGCTACCTTGGTGACCCTATTCTTGAGCTATAAAAGTTGATTTTAGCTGGTCCCAAGTAGTTTTAGCGCGTGATACGGTCTCTAGGCACTAGTAGGAGTAGTTGCTACAAGTTGGCTTAATCCTTATTCACTTTTCTTTCGAAGTCTGTAAAAGTGTCAGAATTTTTCAGAGCTAGAAAAAGGAAAAGATGAGGAGATTCTTGAGAGGCTCTTCAAGCCATAACCACAAGGAGGATGAGAAGAACCACCCCAAGTACGCAGTCCCTCGAGTCACAGAAGTTCGAGCGTGCGAGTGGCCAAGTGATGAATTTTTGCGCGCCGCCGGACTTTATGAAGACTTTTATTACTTGGTCGAGAACGCAGGTCTTACTGCGTTCGTTGAAGATAAGTGCCCACAATATCTCCTCCTCACCAATATTTTCATTCAAAGCTTCAACTTTTATCCGAGGAAGAATCCTCCCATGGTTGAGTTCATGATATACGATGTCCCCCAGTGCATGACGCTGCAGGATTTTTGCAATGTATGCAAATTACCTTATGTTGGGGATATCCGTGACCCTCGTCCACGGGACTTGGAGGATTTCATTGGTTCTATTGTTGTTGGAGAGGAGAGAGGAGTGTGTCGCGCTAGAATTGCTAGCATACATTTTCCTGTGCTTCGGTACTTCTCACTATTTGTGGGAAAATGTTTGATTGTCCGTGGGGAGGCTGGATCACTTAGTTCTCCAGACCTTGCAGTTCTGCGTGAAGGCCTTTATAACGATAAGACTTATAGCTTGGGCGCTATAGTAGCTCAACGGTTGAACCTGAACCGTTCTAAAGGTGTTGTCTATGGAGGTATCTACGCTACCCGTCTTGCCAGACACTTTGAGATACCCATTAGACTGGGAGAGGAAGGAGAGATGCTTCTCCCTGAGAGATATCTGGATTATGACAGCATGGTTCGCCATGATTTTCTGGATAGAGATGTTAGTAGACGGATGATTTATAACCTGGTGTTTAGTCAGGGTACTCGAGAGACTATTACTTTGCCTGCTCCTTCTTTGTTTGATCTTCATGCAGGCAGGTACACTATTATGCCCGCGGACATCTACGAATATTGGGGCTTGGCCCAACCACAGGCGCCCACGCCCGAGCCTCCAGTCGAGTACCAGACGCCAATTTATCAGTGAGAGCCAGAAGAGCTCACACAGCAGTGGCATCCGTAGTCTGCTCCGGAGTATCCTGGAGCTGGTTATTTCCCACCATGGGAGTAGGCCAAGCTAGGCCAAAAGCCTAAGCTTGGGGTAGTACGTGTTCCCACCGACTTTACATTCATGCTTATGCTTTCATTTCGTTAGCCGGTGTTTACACTTTGCCACTGTATTATCCATGCTAGTTTCTTTTTGTTTTCTTGTTTTCTTGTTTTGTGTCCTTTTGAGAAAACCCAAAGAGATTTTTCTTTCTTCTTTTGCTTGTTGGGAGCTCTCCCGTGTAAATAGCTTTCTTTTTCTTTGTGTCAAGGTAGAAGATATTGGTTACAATGCTTAGTGGTTCTTACATGCTTACCTGTTTAGCTTTCAAAGAGCCATATTACTTTGTCTTCTCCTTTGTGTTTGCTTGCAGATTCAGCTTAGTCCAATGCGCTTATTATCGTTTTCATCGTTCGATCGTGCAAATGAAAGGCAACAATGATGATATATGATGAAGTGACTGAGACTGAAAAGCTGGTATGAACTCTATCTATTTTGTTTTTGTAAATATGACTAGCTTGTCAACCCAGATTTAGCTTTGTTGTGAGAGAACCATGTTTGCAATGACAACTTAGAGATCATAGTTTCTGATGCCATGCTTGTTTAGCTGAGAGCTTATAATGGTTTGTCTTGATTGCCAACATAGATTTTGAGATGACTGTGATGTAGTATGATAGGATGGTATTCTCCTTTGCATGTTTCAAGTGGCTTGACTTGGTGCATGTTCATGCATGTAGTTGAAACAAAATCAACATAGCCTCTATGATGTTCGTGTTCATGGTGATTTATATCTTGTTCATGCTTGCATTCAATGTTAGTCAAACTCATTGCATCTTGATGACTGTTGTCGCTCTCTAGTTGGTCGCTTCCCAGTCTTTTGCTAGCCTTCACTTGTACTAAGCGGGAATACTGCTTGTGCATCCACTTCCATAAACCCAAAAGGTTTTCCATGAGAGTCCACCATACCTACCTATTTGCGGTATCTACCTGCCGTTCCAAGTAAATTTGCATGTGCCATTCTCTAAACCTTCAAGAAATAATATGTTTTGCATGCCCGAACCGCTCATGTGGTGACAGAGGGCTATTGGTATCTTCCATGCTAGGAGTGTTATCCTCGACATGTGTTTATTCACAGTTATTTACGAGAAAGGGGCCGGTATTTGGGATGCCCAGTTCCATGCTTAAATCGAAAACATAACTGTAAAACAAGACTCCCCCCGGATTGATGTTAGTATGGACAGTACCCGAGGATTCGGCTAGCCGTGGATTGTGATTGATTGGTGATGGAGAGTTAAAACTTTACTTTTATGTTTGGCAACCACCTATAGCATGAGTAACATGGAAGATATTGAGAACTCTTGGTCATTGCGTTGACAATGAAAGCATGCCACCCAAAATTATTATCTTTGTTTTCAAAGCTTGAGCTCTGGCACCTCTGCAAATCAATGCTTCCCTCTACGGAGGGCCTGTCTATTTATTTTCCTGTCGAGTCATCCTCCTCTTATATAAGCACCAATTAGAGAGCACATCTGTCATTTTTATGCTTTGCTTTCGATTGATATTGAGTATGACTATGACTGGATCTTCGTTGCTATGAATTACAAAGTTTAGTCAGTCCTTGATCTTTGAAAGTGCTCTGCATTTATGTTTTGCGGTCTCAGAAAGAGCTAGCGAGATACCACCTATTCATATTGCTTCATGCTTGTTTTGATTGAAGTGTTGGTATTTGAAACTCATTATTATTTGCTCGTTAGCTGATTATGCCATTGATATTAGTTTACCGTGAGACCTTTGTGTCATTTGCTTATGTGGTTAACTTGTGATCTTGCTGAAATTCTGGTTATGAGTTAGACATAATTGCAACAACAAGATCAAACAGAGTTTGTCAAAGTTTTTCTTTCTAACTCAGTTTGTCAACTGAGTTGCTTGAGAACAAGCAAGGTTTTAAGCTTGGGGGAGTTGATACGTCTCCAACGTATCTACTTTTCCAAACTCTTTTGTCCTTGTTTTGGATTTTAATTTGCATGATTTGAATGGAACTAACCTGGACTGACGTTGTTTTCAACAGAATTGCCTTGGTGTTATTTTTGTGCACAAATCAAACTTCTCCAAACGTCCTGAAAATTTACGGGGAGCAGTATTGGAAAATATCAAAAATATCTGCGCCAAGTTCCACCTCACGGGGTGGGCCAGTGGGCCACAAGCCCCTGCTCTGCCACCACCCCATGTTGGCGGTGGGCAGGCTTGTGGGGCCCACAGGCACCTGCCGCCCCCAACTCCAGCTCTATAAGTTGCCTTTCGTCCGAGAAAAAATAAAAAAGAGAATTTTTCATCGCGTTTTCGATACGGAGGCGCCACCACCACCCGTTCTTCATCTGGAGGGCAAATCTGGAGTCCGTCTTGGGCTCCGGAGAGGGGAAATCGTCGCCATCGTCATCATCAACCTTCTTCCCTCTCCAATTCCATGAAGCTCTTCGTCGTTCGTGAGTAATCTATTCGTAGGCTCGCTGGGCGGTGATGAGTAGGATGAGATCTATCATGTAATCGAGTTAGTTTTAATGGGGATTGATCCCTAGTATCCACTATGTTCTGAGATTGATGTTGCTACTACTTTGCCATGCTTAATGCTTGTCACTAGGGCCCGAGTGCCATGATTTCAGATCTGAAATTATTATGTTGTCACCAATATATATGTGTTTTAGATCCGACCTTGCAAGTTGTAGTTACCTACTATGTGTTATGATCCGGCAACCCCGGAGTGATAATAACCGGAACCACTCCCGGTGATGACCATAGTTTGAGGAGTTCAAGTGTTCACCAAGTGCTAATGCGTTGGTCCGGTTCTTTATTAAAAGGAGAACCTTAATATCCCGTAGTTTCCTTTTGGACCCCGCTGCCACGGGAGGGATGGACAATAGATGTCATGCAAGTTCTTTTCCCTAAGCATGTATGACGACACACGGAATGCATGCCTACATCACATTGACGAACGGGAGCTAGCCACTTATCTCTCCGTGTTATAGTTGTTGCATGATGAATATCATCCAAACAAATCACCGACCCATTGCCTACGAGTTTGTCCTACTGTTGCTACTGTTGTTACTTGTATTGCTCTACTGCTACTACTGTTGCTACTGTTGTTACTTGTCTTGCTCTGCTACTGCTACTACTGTTGCTATTACTATCGCTTGCTACTGTTGCTACTTGCTACTGTTGTCACTACTACTGTTCCTTGCCACTGCTATTGCTCGTTACACTGCTGCTACCTGTTACACTGTGGGTTCGCTGATCGTTGGCGGGAACTGACAACTTCCGTCAACGCGGCAACGGAGGCGCCATTGATACAATCGTTAGGAATAGTCTGCCGTCAACAGATCGTTTCTGACGCAGTTGTTATCATACTACTTTGTTGTTACTACTGTGCTTGCAGATACTAATCTTTCAGATGTGGTTGAATCCGACAAATTCAGCTGCTAATACTCGAGAGTATTCACTCACCTCCTAAAGGCGATCTACAAATTGGGTCGAATACTCTACCCTCGAAAACTGCTGCGAACCCACGCGCTGGTGGGCCATCAACAACATTCTTCGAGTTCCATTGCTGGGGAGTGCTAGCAGCATTCTTCTGGTGCCGTTGGAGGAGAAGGTTCGTTGTCATAAGCATTCGTCTAGCTAACACTAGAGATTGCAGGATCAACACTTTTCTGGCGCCATTGCCGGGGAAGCACAGCTGACGTCACTTACCACGACCTTGTGTCTTGCCTTTGAATTTGCCTTCTCCGGTTTGTCCGCCGTGCGTTGCGTTACTTGAGCCTTTG
This sequence comes from Hordeum vulgare subsp. vulgare, assembly GCF_904849725.1. Lineage (NCBI taxonomy): Eukaryota > Viridiplantae > Streptophyta > Magnoliopsida > Poales > Poaceae > Hordeum > Hordeum vulgare. Next base: position 546,914,865 of record NC_058522.1, on the reverse strand, counting down.
TTGCCATCATGCCTTCCTTTGCTACTTGGGGACTCCCAATCTGCATGCGAGTACATGAGTTGGTCACTACCTCCTCCGTTGCTTTTCTGACAGCCACGGGCATTCTCTTCCCACGTCCGCAGGCGTCCGATCGCCTCTGTTATGGTCATGTCGTCGATGTCGTAAAGCTGCTCGAGCATGCCGATGGTGTACGTGAATTTGTCAGTCACCGAACTGAGAATTTTCTCCACAATCTCGGTCTCCTCGAGCTTTGCACCAAGCGCACGGATCTCTCCCACCAAAGTAGTAAGACGCATGGCGTAGTCGTTCACCGATTCAATTTCCTCCATCTGCAACTTGTGAAATTGGCGCTTCAGCACTTCCACACCTCTCTTGCCGTCTCGAACTCCGCCAATGTCATTAGCACGGAATCCGACACGGACTGGGCTATGGCGGCCATGGCACCTTCGTCGGACTCGTCATCGACGTCGTCGTCCGTGATTGCCTGCCACACTCTGAGGGTTCGGAGAATAATCTTCATCTTCACCGCCCACACGCCGTAGTTGGCGTCGGTGAGCATCGAGTACTGGATGGGGATGTTGCGATGCGCCTGGACGTTGGCGCCGCTCGTTCCTCCATCACTGGTTGCTAACTTGACGTCCTTCTTCACCTTGTCGCCATTTTTGTTCACCTTGGCACCGCTTTTGCTGGACTTGACCGACTCAACGTCGCTGTCCGTCATCGTAGATCGTGGATCGTCGAGGCTCTAGATACCAATTATTGGTTTCAAATCGTCAAAACCTCAAGAACCCGGCTGCTTGATGCGTTCTGGCCGGCCGAAGCTTTTGGCCAACAGACGCATGTACAACAGAACCAAGCAGATGGATCGAATCTGTGGAAGCTAGCTAGACGTACTTGATCGATTTTATCTCAGCGTAACACACAGGCGATTTTAATGGCTAAACATGGCCATGTCGAACCTGTTGTTTTTCTATTGCTTTTGATCTTCTCTGGTTGTTTACAAGGGGTCTTGTATGGCTGTATATATAGCAGCCAGGACTTCGTACGGGGCTAAGACCTACCCTACTCGGATACATGTTGAAATAGGACTCGGACCCTAGGACACAACCATGTTTAACTCTAATACTTTTACTTATTATGTACAATCTGAAAGAGACCTGAAGAGCATGCACACAAGTTTTGAGGTCTGTGGGGGTCTGCGTATCAGCTACATTCTCTGGTCGTTTTGCCTCTAAGGTAGTCCTGGGCGTGGGCAGCCCGGCCCGGCTCGAAATCCCGACATCCGGGCCAGGCTCGGGCTCAGCTTTTCCGCCCGAAGCCCGGCCCTAAAGCCCGGAAATGAACCCGAACAGGAAATTATAAGTATAATATATATTTTAAATATGTTAAAATCATTATTTTAATTTAAAAAAGTGCACTGTTCACTTGTTTCGGGTCGGGTCAGACCGGGCTCGGGCTTGAGATTTTGCTGCCGGGCTTTCCAAAGCCCGGCCCGAACCAAGATCGGCCCGGCAAATGCCCAGGTGTACTCTAAGGCATGCCAGCACACGCAAATGGGAGAGAATCTACAATAGTTTTACTTGAAGCTTTTACATAAAATGTAAGAAATGTTTGTATATATATATACATTTTCTAAGTCAACGTAATCTATATGCTATATTGTTGTGAAAATTAAGAATAAAAATACCTCTCAACGGGGAAATAAGAAAATCTTGGGAAATACAAAAGGAAAGAGCTATATGGGCATGTATCGGCGGGTAATAAAAGATAAAAGTAGGATGTCGGTTCACTACTTGACATGCGTTTCACTGAAAAAATTACTTTTGTCCCCCCAAAAAAAACTAAGAAAACTACTTGACCATGGGTCCTAAAATAATCAACTTATGGAAAACAATGCTGCTAAGCATTGCCTACAGAGCACACAAGGTTCACTCATTTTGCTTCGTATGTAGACTCCTCGTGAAATATCTTAAAAGACTTATATTTAAGAACGGAGGGAATAGTTGATATTCTTGACCTAACAGATTTCTGCGCTTTTATTAAAACTTGATGGTGCGTTCTTCGTCGTTAATGGATTGTCAATCTATAACTAATCAGTTCTCTATAAAGTGTTGCGACGGTTAGGAAATGTAACCTACTACTCACTTGTCTAAGAAAAATTGGCATGTGAGAAATTAAGTCGTTGTCAAGAAAACTTGATATGTTTCCTTTCTGCCACAAGTACGCCTAAATATCCATCCAACACAACTATATACTCCCTCCATCTTAAAATAAATATCGTTATTTTAATATAAAATTTATACTAACTTAATACTAATTTTGCATCATTTATTTTGGAACAGAGGAAGTATATAAAAAAAGAGTCATCGCCACCAACATGTGAGGCTCCTCCGTCTAGCGTGCGGTGTTCGGCGCTCGTTGTTCCCTGGCGGCTTGCCATTATGCTCTCATGCCTGAGACTGATATTCCATCCATACCGATACTCAACTACCAAGATGAATTTCTCGGCAACAGAAGAACAATAGTAATAAGCTGAACCAACTCAAGATGCATGTACATTGCCTCGCTGGCTTCAGGCAATTGATCATAAAAGATGTTGCTTTTAGTTTTCTCTATCTATGTAAGATCGCCGCACGCTACGTAAGCTGCACCTAGACTCACCCAGATGACCTTGGGCGTGTGTCAAAGAAGCGAGAAGCACGGAGGCGGGCCAGTACTTGTTTTCCACATGGTGCACGACTATTGGAAAATGAAGAGTGAATTCCATTCTGTACCCCCTATTTTGACATTTTTAACACTAGTTACCCCATTTAACAGGATTTCATTCGGTTTGCCTCATTTGGCAAAAGTGTTGCCATAATTTATTTAAAATTTTGTGAGCGTTTTGATCGATGGGTCTCAATTTTAATATCCAACTGGCATGTCTCATCAACAGTGGCGGAGCTAGCGTGTAGTCATGGTGGGCCATGGCCCACCCAAAATTTAAAGAATTTTATTTTAATATGTACTTATTTAGCCTAAAAAATCTGGTTGAGTTTTTTTCCTCAGATGTGCACACCCTCCAATTCTCTCCTGGCTCCGCCACTGCTCATCACTGAGGTTTTTTCTCATGGTTTTTCTACACACATGAACCATATCGCCTGCCTTCTCATGACCGGTCAGGCTCAACAGAGCAGCTCGCCGGATGGCCCACCACACTATCCTTTATTGTTCATGACACGCATCGCTCGCATTCCAATCACACGCACAATCCTGCCATGGTTTGACCAAAAATCACTGCCTCATTTGTTAGGAGGGGAAGGACAAGGTAGGGGACGAGCGGCATGCAAAACTTTAAGGCATGGCTACTGGCAATCGTCGGAGCCAGTATGACAATCTTCTCCCCTCCCATGCATGGCTCCATCCTCTGCTGCTCAACCCAGGTGGTTATGTTTTTATGGCTAGATTTTCTCTCAATCCGAGATGCATATTTGATAGGTTTAGGCTCCTTGTTTCCGGTTCGAAGAAGTATGGTGATGAGATGACTGTACTTCATAAGCATGGCATGATCCCTGAATAAATTGTAGGAGAAATTGTTATTGATATAATCATGTATGTTTTTCTACAACATTGTCATGTACGACCCTAAGTATGCATGATTATGTAGATCAGATTAAAACTGATGTGTAAATATACTACTTCAACTAACTTTGATGCATGTACATATCTAAATACTAGTCAAGTGGCAAATATGTTGACCGGTAGTGAGTCAGTATATATTTCCCAAGCTGCTCTGGTGCCATCATATCGAGCCTGAACGGTCAGGAGAATGTAGGGATATACGGTTCGGCATGTAGAAAAATCATCAGAAAAAATCCGCCGATATGGCATATGCCAGTTGGACCGTACAATTGGAACTTATAAGTCAGAGAACATATAAAATTTTAAACAGTGTAAATGACAACACATTTGTTAAATTAGGTAAAACGAATGAAAAACCGTTAAATGAGGTAATTAGTGTCAAAAATGTCAAAACAGGAGTAAAACCGGAATTCATTCAAAAATGAAAATGAGACAGGCGTTGTAAAATAAATAAGTACACTATACACACTGCTATCTATGGTGCGACTGTGCGAGAGAATGCACAGGCCTAAGCATCGGAACTACTTCCTCCGTTACTAAATAAGACTTTTTAGATATTTCATTAGGAACTACATACGAGACAAAATGAGTCGATCTATATTTTAAAATGTGTTTATATACATACGTATGTAGTCTTCTAATGAAATCTTTAGAAAAGCTTATATTTAAAAATGGAGGGAGTAAAACCTAGTTCAAAGCCTTGAGTGATTGATACATTAGTGGGTGGCAAATGGAATAACATATCTATCTGCATGTCTGGGCCGGATCCATACTTGACGGACATGGTGCATTCTTCGTATTGGACATCTATGCCTTAAAACCTTATGATACTGGTTGTAGGAAACCATAAAGCGTACAAAGACAGGAAAGTGCACTTCTACACCCGAGCTCAAATGAGCTCCGGTGAACGGTAAATTCGCAAAATGTTTTTAAAATGTTCAAAAAAATCTGAATTTTTTCTACAACAAACTTTGACAAATGTTTTAGTAGCTTGCAAAATTTCAGCACGAAATCACATTTTTTGAAGTCGTGGCAAAAAAACAAAATTAACAATCCAAAATGCTTTGAAAGTAGCATTTTCAAAGTTTTGATTTTTTTTTTTGCCACGGCTTCCACAAATGTGATTTCATGATGAAATTTTATGGACACTTAGAATATTTGTTAAAGTTTGCTTTAAAAAATCTGATATTTTTAAACATTTTTACAATATTTTTCGAATTTACTGTTCACACGAGCTCATATGAGCTCGGGTGCAAAAACATCACGTCCACAAAGACACCTTAACAATATTTTGAGAGCAGCTACTCGAGTTGAAGAGCTGCTACAGAAGCTAGAGTTTTTTTTTTGGCGGGTAAAAGAAACTGAAGCTGAAGAGAGTTGTTTTATACATCTTGCAACGTTTATGGCTAAGTGGGAATGAGAGAATAAGCTGAAGCATTGACTTGCAGAAGCGAGCACGACACGGTCACCAACTCATGTTGCAACATGGAAGAAACACAAGGATTATTACCAATCAAATGGCAGCCAACAGCTAAGCAAAGGTATATTTCCATGTGAAGCCAGCTGGCTAAGCAGAGGAAATAAAACAAGGAGACAAATTTTGCTTAACGGTTCAAGCAAATGAACTTGAAATGAGCTTTCAACTCTAGTCTCTAGCTAGTATACTAAAGTAAGTGGCGAGCGGAGCTTAAAACTGTACAGCTATAAATAAAATTAGTGAGTATATACAATGTAGACTACATACGGGGCGAAATGAATGAATATATACTTTAAAATATAACTATATACTCCCTCCGTTCCTAAATATAAGTAGTTTTAGAGATTTTATTAGGAGGCTACATACGGAGCAAAATGAGTGAATCTCATTCTAAAGTATGTCTATATACATCCCTATGTAGTATCCTAATGAAACCTCTAAAAAAACTTATATTTAGGAACGGAGGGAGTACATCCGTATGTAGTCCGTAGTGGAATCTCTTAAAAGGCTTATAGAAACGGAGGAAGTAGTATTTTGTCTTTTTGAGTCGGTCAGCTGGGTCGGTTAACCGTAGCTCGCCAAAGAAGAAGAAAATCTATAGCGCTGTGCACGAGTTTCGGTGGCAAGCCATGTGGGGATGTCGAGTCCATTCAACAGACAACAGGGGCGAGTATACATTCTGAATCTAGCTGATGCACCAACACCTGAATTCTGAACAATGGGCAAACAACACCAACACAAATTCTGAATTCTGATATTGAGCTGAACCATTGACTTGCAGAACCGAGCACGACATGGTCACAAACTCATGGTGCAACATGTTGTTCAAAAAAAAACTCATGGTGCAACATGTATTAACAATCAAATGGCAGCCAACAGATATGCAAAGGTACCTTTACATGTGAAGCCAGCTAGACAAGCAGAGGAAATGCAACTAGGAGACATAACTTTTTTCTGAACGAACTTGAAATGTTCTCTTTCAAGTGTTAACTTGCCATTCTTGCGGCAAAGGGCCTAGTGCCAAATAGGCAAGCAGAAATTTTCAGAAAGTGGTACATGTATAAAATAAAATTAGTGAAGAGAAAATAATTCCTGACCTTTGAACTCCGACATACGTATGCTGCAAATAAAACCTTGGGTCCAATACAACAGGCATACTATCCTCTAACAATTCTGATACAGTAACCATGCAAGAAACAATGGTGATTCCTTCCAAGTTCCAACCATAACCCCAATTCTGAATTCTGAACAATGACCAAACAATGCGAACGCAAATCTTAATTCTGAACCCGGAAAGCAAAAGCAGCGTCCACAAACGGAACAATGAAGCTGCGCCTATTTCCGGAGTTCCCAAGTATACATGGTCAATACCACTAACCCAACTGCCGAGCATGTTACACGCACTAGGGGGCAAAGGTTTGAAGCTAGCTGAACTATGGCCCAAACCAAAGGAATATCTTCACTCTAAGAGGTATTTTGAGACTTGTTTTATATATCTTGCAACATTTCTGGCTAAGTGAGGATGAGCTGAATCATTGACTTGCAAAACCGAGCACAACATGGTCATGGACTCATGGTACAACATGGAGGACAACAGCTAAGCAAAGCTATCTTTCAATGTGAAGCCAGGTAGGTTGAGGAAATGTAACAAGAACAAGGAGACAGAACTATCCTTTGCTTAATGCTTCGAGCAATGAACTTGAAACGTTCTCTTTCTAGTGTAACTTGCCGTTCTTGTAGCAAAGCACCAAGGCAGTAGAGTTCAGCAAACAGGCAAGCAGCAATTTCAGATACTTGTACAGCTATAAATAAAATTATTGATGGGAAAAGAATTTCCTGAACTTTGTACGTACACTGGAAAGAAAACCTTGAGTCCAATCCAACAAGTATACTATCATCATCTGGACTGATCTGTATGACATGATGACAGTACTATCCTCCAACACTTCGGATACAGTACCCATGCCTACAACAATGGTGATTCCCCTTTCATCCGTAGGCATGCTAAGCGGAGGAAATGGAACAAGGCGGCAGGATGAACTTGAAACGCTGTAACTTGCCATTCTTGAGGCCAAGCCCCTAGTGCCATACAAGCAAGCAGCGATTTCAAAAACTTGTGCATGTATAAATAAAATTAGTGAAGAGAAAAGAACTCCTGAACTTTGAACGCCAAAGTACATATACTGCAAAGAAAACAATGGGTCCAATACAACAAGTATACTACTAGTATCATCTCTGTATGAAACTATGAATGTACCATATACCCTCCAACAATTCTGATACAGCCATCCATTGTCACAAACAATGGCGATCCCCTTCCATCCGTAAACCCAATACCTGAATCCTGAACAATGGGCAAGCAGCACCAACACAAATCTGAATTCTGAACCCGAAATGTTAAAGCAGCATCCATGAACTGAACGATGATGCCGCACTTATTTCCCGATTTCCTGAGTATACATGGTGAAGAGACGATGCAATCAATGGTTGAGGAACTCGGCGATGACCTTGTCCTGGGCGACGGCCTCCGGGCAGAGAGGCTCGAGGAGGTGGAAGGTGTGCCCCTTCCCCGGCGCCTGCCATATGTCGGCCTCCCCGCTCCACCCGCTGGCCCTGAGCCGGTCGTAGTAGGCGCGGCCGCGGTCGCGGAGCACGTCACCCTCGCCGATGCACACCAGCACGCGCCGGCATGCCAGGGCCTCGAGCCCCGGCGCGCCGTCCACGAACGGGTTGATGAGCGGGTCGTCTTCCCCGGTGGTGGTCGGGCACATGACGCGCCACAGGCTGGCCAGGCTCTCCCGCGCCGCCGGGTCCAGGTCGTCGGAGGCCACCTTGTCGGTGCCGAGGAAGTAGGGGTGGATCATGAGGAGGCCGTGGATGGTGGCGCCGTGGGCCAGCCCCTCCGCGCCCGCCCGCATCGCGACGTGGTGCGCGATGTTGGCGCCGGCGCTCTCGCCGCCGAGGTAGAGGCGGGCGAAGTCGGCGTGGTTGGCGAGCCAGGGCTCAAAGCCCGCGGCGGCGGGGGCGGCGTGGGAGACGACCCAGGCGAGCGCGTCCCAGGAGTCGGCGTAGGCGGCGGGGACGGGGTGCTCGGGCGCGAGGCGGTACTCGACGGAGACGACGAGGACGCCGGCGAGCGCGGCGAGGTTGTTGAAGTAGGCGTGGAAGGTGGGGTTGAAGGCGGAGCCGAGGCAGAAGCCGCCGCCGTGGTAGTAGACGAGGACGGGGAGCTTGGGTTTGTCGGCGGACGGGTCGATGCGGGGGAGGTAGAGGCGCGCGGAGACCTCGGGGGAGATGACGCGGTCGCGGGAGGCGACCCCGGTGGTGGCGTCGGCGGAGACGTCGTCGGAGGCGGCGACGAACTCGGAGCCGAAGTAGCGCTCGACGCGGTTCTTGTAGATGCGGATGCAGGGCATGGACTCGTAGACGATCTCGTCGTCGGCGGCGGGCGCCGGAGCCGGGGTGGGCGCGGCGGCGGCCATCGCGCGCGCGGTGAGATCTGGAGGAGGACGGGGCGACGGTGGTGGTTGGGACTTGGGGTGGGTAGACTTTTGCTTTGCGTTGCTCTGGTCAGGTAGAAATGGCTCTGCCAGCGCCTAGAGCTAGGATGGATGGCGTTGATTGGCTACTTAACTTGAGGCAGAGTTGATTGGTTTCATAGTTTAATTAATCCAGATTAGTTGTAGAACATGGATGAGTTCTGAATTTTCTTGGTGGCAAGAAGGGTTCTTGATCCTGATCTGGTTGCCCAAAATTGATTGGTCGCGTAGTATAATTAATTGTTGGTCAAATGTGTGAAAGATGGTGTTTCTTTAGCCCGAAATGGATGCAATTTGCTCCTTCCTTCCGTCAACATTCTCCTGAAGCCATTTCAAAAAAAAAAAAAATGGAAACCTCGAAGCCAATTCTTGGATCTAGAGAACACTGTTTAGTTGTTTCGTGGGAATGCAGCAAACGCGATGGTGGAGGGAGCTCATGCTCATCTGCTCGTCCAAGATTCTCATACACAAGGCGTATATGCTCTGCCTCTGAACTCACCAAAATATGCAGAGTCAAACAAGAACACGTCGCCCCTGTTGTCTGTTGAATGGACTCCACATCCCCATATGGCCTGCCACCGAAACTCGTGCACAGCGCTATACATTTTCTTCTTCTTTCGCGAGCTACGGTTAACCGCCCCCAGCTGACCGACTCAAAAAGACTAAATACTACTTCTTCTGTTTCAAAATAAGTAACTTAAAATGACTTAACTTTATACAAAAGTTAATATAAATTTAAATTATGTTTAAGTCACTTATTTTGGAACGAAAATAATACTACCGTCGTTCGCAATTATTATTACTTTTTACATATTTTAATATTAAATTATCTACGGATCAAAATGAATGAACGAACTCACTAAAATACTTTGTATATGCTATATCCGAATCTGAAATAAAAAGTTAGAGCACCTTATATTTGTGAACGAAGGGAGTATCAAAGAACCGCGTATGATCTGAAATAAAAAAGTTAGACCTTTTCTCCTTCCTATAATTTTGCTCAAATTCTCAGGAGCTTGAAATCCCAAGCGTATAAAGTAACTACTAGACATTTTAGAATGACCCTTGTTACTTCATGAGATCCAGGTTCCTAGAAGATTTCTCCCGAAGCCAACCATTCCCAAAATATGAAATCGATCATCTTCGTATGCCCTAGCAATAAGGCGCTACGCCAAATTCATGTACAAAAGATATAAGCACTGACGGCGCCACCGGTATCGAGAGGGTATGGTTTCAAAGCGACATGAAAAGGCTGGTCGCCGGGGAAGACACATTTGTGTAGTACTCCCTCCGTTCCTAAATATAAAACCTTTTAGAGATTGTACTATAAACTATATACGGATGTACATAGACATATTCTAGAGTATAGATTCACTCATTTTGCTCCGTATGTAGTCTCCTAATGAAATACCTAAAAAGTCTTATATTTTGAAACGGAGGGAGTAATATATATGTCGAGGGAGTATGATTTTGTTATTTGTGATTCTTGTCTTAGAACGCGCAAACTTATTTGGACTATCCCTCTGGATTGATGAATGAGCACGACCAGTCTTGTACCCTTAAATATAAATGGGGGGATATATCGATCGATGGAGGGATACTAAGGACATGATAGGGAAGTGGATGTTGGGTGAGAAAAGTGATGGATTCATACGATCACAAATTTACTAGTACTAGTTCGTAGCTTCTGTTGTGTACCTCTTTTGCATGAAGTGTTCATGGTAGATTGTTGGTCAAGTATTATTTTGTTAGTCAAGTACTATTCTTTTGAGTAGATAGGTACTACACCGTTGTACTCCATCCATTCCTAAATATAAGTCTTTTAAGATATTTCACCCATCCATTCCTAAATATAAGTCTTTTAAGATATTTTACTAGGAGTCTACATACGGAACAAAATGAATGAATCTACAATCTAAAGTATGTCTATATACATCCGTATGTAGTCCACTAGTGGAAACTCTTAAAAGACTTATATTTAGGAACGGAGGGAGTAGAATAGTAGCTCCCTCCGTTCCAAAATATAAGACCTTTTAGAGATTTCATTAGGAGACTATATACAGAGCAAAATGAGTGAATGTACACTCTAAAATATGTCTATACACATCTGTATGTAGTTTATAGTGCAATCTCTAAAAGGTCTTATATTTAGGAACGGAGGGAGTATAAAAGATTCAATTGTTGATGATAGTATGTCTGCCATCCGTCATTTCTGATCATTGGATATGCATCTAGCGACTATGAAGTAAGTTGTCGCATGTTTACAACAATAGTTCACTTCTCTGCTCTAATTTGCAGAAAACCCCTTAATAACCTGAAACCAACCACATCTCTCCCTCATCTCATCAAAACAACCCGACGAATATATTTTGAGTGAAACGTAATGTATTTGTATTGATAAATTTATATTAAAACTAGTGTTTTTTTTCAAGTTTGAGCACAAATATTAAACTATTTTGGATCAGTTGCAACGCACGATCACATTGCTAACTTTACCAAACATGAGATATCTTGATCAAGACGCCTCCTCATCCCAAAGATCCAAACATCGCCACCACCTCTACCTCCACCATAGATCGGTTCCCCCTCCTCCGGCCGGTCTTGACGATGGCAGGAGGGGTGGGGAACCCGATCTATGAGTGGAGTTCTTAGTAATAGTAGTGTTTTCATTAGATTGGTTTAGAGTTCTGGTAGTCGTCTTCTTCTTTGGGGATGACATCGTCTACAATAAATAATCTTCGTCCCTTCGTTCGACGACGAGATCTTCTTCCCAACGTCAATGGTGGTGTTGGAAGATTAAATTTGTCTAGGTATGGTCCTTCAGATCTTGGTGCGCCAGATCAATTTTAGATTTTTGTTTCTCATGGTCGTTGCGAGGAGGATTGTCATTGCAATATCTGTCCCGGCTGCTATGTTCTCGACAATGGTGATTCATACTCTCGACTTCCAGCGACGTCGACCTGGTTGTTCGGTATTTTGTCCCTGGTGTTGGTACTCTTGTCGATGTTGGTTGAATACTTTAGGGTGTGTTTGGTAGCATTTCCGTTTTGATTATTTTGATACAATTTTTTTTTGAAAATATGATTATTTTTTAATTTAAAATTTCAAAATTCCAAACATTTTTTGAAAGTTTTAACAAAATTTGAATTTTGGTACTTTTTTGAAAATTTTAACAAAATTATAAATATGTACAGTTTATGCAAATTTTAAGAAAATTTGAAAATATGGATATTTTTGTAAATTTGAAGAAATTTTGAATATTTGAACATTTTTTGGTATTCTGAATATTTTCTGAAAATTAAATTATTTTTTAGAAATTCTAAACATTTTTTTAAACACATTGTCGCTCTCTTCGCTCAAGCATGCTGAACAGCAAACGACTGTTGGAATGTTCTCTCTTCGTGCATGATAAGAGGGTATTTGGACTGAGTTTGTGCATGTTGAGGATACCCTGTGCAGGCTACCAAACATCCAAAAATGGGTCGAGAAGAGAACTTATAAGCTCATGCAGCCTTTATGCACTCTATCAAACACACCCTTAATGGTTGTGTGCGTGCATCACGGTCTTGGCATTGTGGCTCAAATTAAACGATGTGAGAACCCTCGTTGGTATTTACAGGTTTGTGATTTGATACTTCTGTTATGTTCCTACAACTGCATTTAGAAAAGTACAAGATTGTGTCATGAAAAAAGAAAGAGTTTTAAGATCATCTCGAAGGTTTACTCCTTTCTTTTAGACTTTATTTTGTAACCGTTATAGTCAGCTCATGTATCTCTATCATATACAATTTCGTACTATAATATATCATGGTATTGATTGTGGAAAAAAAAACATGAGCTATCTTTGTCGTCGTTTAGCTTGATACATCAAATTTTATTTACATGGCGTGAAACTAATGGAAGGAAAGGCTGAATCCTGTCTTTTCAAGCTATCTGGTTGAGATGTGCTTTGAGCTTAGTGCTACCCTGGCCTACCAGCTGGTGCACGCAAGAGGCAATGTACATGCATCTTATCCCTCAAATGGATGTATGCGGCATCATACTAGATACATCCTCCTTTGAACGACAACTAATATGGATCAAAAGGAATAGAGAATAGTGAACTTCAAAAACTATAGAGCCATCATCTGCATGTGCCCTCTCCCGGTCCAATGTGCAGATGGAAGTCTCCATGAAGGTGACATAGACCTCTGATGGTACAAAAATCGGAGTGGGGGGGGGGGGGGGGGACGGGTGGAGAGGGTGGATTTTTTTTCACTGTTTTGATTCTAGGGGTGTAAGTTAATCACGTAACGAACTCGTTTGGAAAGAATTTTACGTTTTGACCCTTTTGGAAACGTCATAGGCCGTGGTGTTGCAGGCCTTATGCCAAACGCCAGTCTACTGGACGTTGCAGGCCTCATGTGCAACGCCAGTCTACTGGACGTTGCAGGCCTTAGCAGAAACGCCAAAGAGGCTGACATAGCAGGCCTCATAAGTAACTGCCCCGCGCGCCCCTTCGTCCACCTCTAGTTCTTTCCTTCTTCCTCCACGAAAAAGCTCTCCCTCCTCCTTCAGATCCCCCCCTTCGATCTCCCTCCTCCCTCAACCGTTTTGTTGGTTCTTTGGGGCAAATCGAAGAGGCCGGTAAGCTCCTCCAATCCCTCCAATTAGTTCTTGCAATGATTTTGTATTTGTGTAGATTTTTTTTGCACTAGGTGTACGTATGTTTTGAAGTAAAATTTATTTTGTGATTGTTAATAGGTGTAGTTTATGGTGTGTCTAGGTGTAGTTTTTGGTGGCTATATGTATAACCTAGGTTTTGTTCATATTATTCGCATTAGGTTTATGCCTAGGTTTAGTTCATATTATTCGAAGAGGCCGGTAATGATTTTGTTCATATTATGTAGGATGTTTCGGCCCGATAAATATCCGGGTCTGGATGAGTACTACGAGCAGAAGCATCGTGCGGTGCTAGTTGAAAGAGGAGAGGTAATTATGATTGTGTTGATGATTATTTTTATATACTCCATGATTTTTATATTTTGACAAGTTGAGTCAATTAACAAATTATGTGTTCGTTTGTTTAGGTTCCTCCACTACTTCGTTTGAGGGGGCACAACCCGAATGAAACTCTTGTATATGACCCTCGTTACGAGTCTTATTTTAGAAGAATGGATCTTCTTCAATTTGTGCTCAACTTTAAAGGCACACCAACATGGTTGAACGCCACGGCCCTAACAACACTTACGGATCGATGGAGGCCGGAGACACACTCTTTTCACCTTCCTCTTGGTGAGATGAGCATAACCTTGGAGGATATTGCTATGATCACCGGGCTTCCTATCGAGGGCAGGGCTCTTACAGGGAAGGTTAGGGCCGCCGGGTGGCGACAACGGGTTGCAGCATTGGTTGGTGTTGAACCCGAGCCATGGACTGATGAAACTAGGAAGGATCCTAGGCCATCTGGTGTGTTGTTCTCTTGGATACAGAGACATTTTCACAGATGCCCAAAGGATGCTAGTCCGCTTGTTGTGGAGAGGTTCGCGAGAGCTTATCTCGGGAATCTTTTGACCCAAGTGGTGTTTCCGGATGGCACTGGGGACACAGCCTCATGGATGCTCTTGGATCCTCTTCGTGACTGGGATGTTAAGTGGAGTTGGGGTTCGGCGGCACTAGCCTTCCTGTACCGTCAGCTATTTCCGTGACCGGCAACTGACGTGCCCCCTTCAAGACAAAGTCGAAGCACTCAACAAGATTGCTTGTCATGTCGCCATATCTCATGCCTCCTTCGTCACATGCCCGTGACCACTTATATCTCTCATCTATATTCCTTTGTAGGAATTCTTTCCCACCTTCATTTGCCTTCTCATATATTTTTTTCAATCGTTTAGTGAACGACTCAACGGAGAAGGCCACACATGCGGAGTTAAGATCCTTCGCCAGATCTTTGTTCTTACAAGCCCTGTAAAAGTTTGCAACGAAGTGCCTCATGCACCATCGATGGTGAAGCCTCGCATGCCCTGGAATGTGAACATCCATGGCCTTCAATATGCCTTGGTGCCGATCGGATATGATGCATACCTCCCTATTGGGAGGAATCACCGTGCTTCTCACAAGTCTCATGAACCATTCCCAGTTGTCTTGGTTCTCTGCTGACACCAAAGCAAATGCCACAGGCAACACCTAATTATTAGCATCATGTGCCATTGCTATCATTAGTGTGCCCTTGTATTTGCCAGTCAGGAATGTTCCATCTATAGACAAAACCGGACGACAATGCTCAAAAGCTGCAATGCATGGGCCAAACGTCCAAAAGGCACGACGGAACACTCCTTCAATATCTTGGACATAGTGGTACATTCCGGGGATTCTATAGGCCATCGTGCCCAGCAACTGGGGTAGCATGTTGTACGCCTCTTCCCATCCACCGTACAACATTCTAAAAGCGACCTGTTTGGCCTTCCATGTCTTCCCGTACTTGACCTTATATCCAAATCTCTCGAAAACCCAACTCATCAACAACTTCACTTTAATGGTTGGATCCTCAGCTATATGTTTCTGGTATTTATAACCGATGAATTCCGAGGTTAACTGACGGTGTGTCTCTGGTGCTTCATCTGTCGGCGGTGTGCATTGGTGAGTTGCAATGCAACTACTTATCTTCCACATACCATCTTTCATGAGTCTTGAATTGACTTTCCATTTGCATTTTTCTACCTCACATTTCACGGTGTATCGCTTGTGGCAGTCCGAGTAAGCAACTCTGAAAGGCCTGTAGTGCTTGACGGCATACTCACACAACCACATCTTCAATTCTAGAATGTCCTCGAACATCAAACCTTTCTTTAGGTAAGACGTTGAGATCGCGTTGGGTGTGCTACTTGGGAACATTCTAGCCTCAATTGCCTTGCTCATGCCACCGTCGACTAAAGCCTTATCTGCAAGGCTAACATCACAAAACAAGGGAACTTTGTGAACCCTACCGGTGATTTTTGTATACCACTCCGCTTCTTTCTCAGTGAAGCCATCCTCATCCAACTCATTCACCGGGCCTTCATCATCCGACTCATCCACACAAGCACGCTGATAAACAATGTCAGGATCCATGTCATCATGCCTTACTTGAGCCTCTACGTCACCAACAATGTTGTGTTGCCTCTCATACTCTTCGTCGGACTCATGACCATCATCTTTGATCGGTGCACTACCTCCAAACTCATATTGGGGATACTCATTGACTTGCACTTCTACTTTATGCTCAACAATAGGTGCCACACCATTATACGGGCTCAAATCATCTACTATGGGTTGGTTCAAGTCAACATGAAGAGGAGCATTGACCACCGTACTAGCAAACACTTCGAGTGACTTGTCTATCGAGGATGCAACAACCTCCTTGTATGCAACCCAATCCAAATTAGACTTGATAGGCATTGTCTTCATTCGACACTTGTGTGCCGACCCAACATCATATCTTCCTAATAATTCTACTTGGTCACTTGAATCAACCCACTTCAATCTTATCCGAGTTTCTGCCACAACCTCTTCATAAGTAGGACTATCAAGAAATGTCAACACTTCCTCATATTTGTCAACAATAGCAACATTCATGAATGCCTCTTTGTCAACATAATGAATATTCACAATCTTGTCCATCTAAAAAAGGGGACAAAATTACCAATTCTAAGTATAACAAAACAACTAACAAAACATTACCCTAACCATTTGCATCCAAATTAGGCATTAACACAAACCCTAACCCTAAACCTTGTCCATCCAAATTAGGCATAACACAAAATCTAACACTAATCCTAACCCTTGTCCAACCAAACTAGGCATAACCCTAACCATAACACTAAATCTCCTCAATAATAAGAAACCAACCAATACAATGCAACATAAATAGAACACCTAGTGCAAAAAAATCTACACAAATACAAAATCATTGCAAAAACTAATTGGAGGGATTGGAGGAGCTTACCGGCCTCTTCGATTTGCCCCAAAAAACCTACTAAAAGGTTGAGGGAGGAGGGAGATCGAAGGGGGGGATCGTGAGGACAAGGGAGAGCTTTTTCGGGCTAACAAGAACAAGAGGAGAGGAGAAATTGTGGTTGGTGGGCGAGGGGGTCGGGGTGGCAGAATCTAAAGGCAAAAAAACGCCATAGCTACTGGCGTTTCACCTCAGGTCTGCAATGCCATATTAGACATGCGTTTCACCTCAGGTCTGCAACGCCACATTACACAGGCGTTTGAAAGAACGTCTGCAACGCCACAATAGATGGCTTTTCATAACAGGGCTGCAACGCCACGGACTATGGCGTTTCAAAAAAGGGTCAAAACGTGAAATTCTTTCCAAACGAGTTCATTGAGTGATTAACTTGCACCTTAAGGATCAAAACAGTGAAAAAATCCGAGAGGGTGTACCCATATTGGTCATGCAACATGCAGATCATGTCTGCTTCCACTTGGTTCTTCCACGTATACAAGATGTTGCTATTAAGGCGCAATACTTTGATTGTGTTGTTTCGTATTGCAATCTTACAACCCTAAATTTTCATCAAAGTCAAACAATCAACCCCAAACTCTAAAACCGGCTATGAATCAACCCTGGACTCTAAAATCCGAAAATATACCAACCCTTCTTTTCTTAAACCAATTTTCTAGACTGTTCTAACCGGTTTTGAAGAGTTGGCCGCCTACTCAACAGCTAACACAGCCCCTACACCACACAAACATCTAAACCTGCACGTCTACACAAACACAAGCCCCGTGCCGCTCCCGCGAGCGGCCCGGACCCAACCCTGAGTGCCGTCACAGAAAACCACTTCACTGCTCACCCCCCTCACCGTAGCCAGACGGCACCGCCGGGCAAAGCCCGCGAGTGCGTCGGCGGCGGCGTGGCTCTTCTCTCCCTCCTTCGCGGGGCGCTCAGACGGCGCGGGCCAACTCGGTCGCATGGAGGTGCGGTTGCTCGGCGAAGCTTCATCGGCTGGGCGGCTAGGGGCGGGGCCGATTCTCCAGGGCATCGGGCGGCACAGATATGGCGCGGCTCGTTGGCGTGGGCGTCTAGGGTGGTCGTGGCGCATTTAAGGGGCGAGCGACTCGGGTCGGCGCGTGGTTTGCTCGCGCGATGCGGGCGATGGAGGTTAGTCACCGCCGATAGGCGGTGGTGCTGGGGTTCGAGGGTGTGACCAGGAAGGAGAAGACGCTTCCGTGTTGGGGGCTCAAGGCCAAGGGCGCCATGGCTGGGATGTGGCATCGGTACTGCAACACGGTGGGGGCAGGCTGGATCTCGATCCCCTTTTGCATGGGGTGGATTTGCTCAACCCAGTGGATCTGGTGCTGGCTAAAGGTAGATGCGTACCGTGCGGGGCGAAGGAGGCGTGGCGTCGGGATGTGCTGGATGGGCTTGCTCGTGGGTAGGCCAAGGACGCCGCACCATGAGGTGGAGCCGATGGACATCGACCATGGGATTGTACGTTGTGCAGTACTTCGAATCTGCTCGGATTCGGAGGTGTGGTGGAGCTCCGGGCGAAAGCCTTGCCCTGACTTTGGGTCTGTTTCGGCAGCGGCGACTCCATGACGTCGTTCCCTTCTTGAAGGCGTTGTCGTGGAGCTTCATAGCACGGCTCTCTAGGAGAAATGTCTAGCTTCAGCTCGTCGAAGCGCGCGATGTTAGCGGCTACGTCGTTTCCTTCTTTGAGGCATCGCCTTGGAGAGTCGGCATACCACAGTCTGCACGGATCTCTTCGTCGTCGGGGACAGTGGACATCGGGGCCGGGCGGCGGCCCCGAGTGGTTTCTGTTTTCCCGTCGAGATGCCGATCTCAGGAACAAGTGAGTGTCAGCTCTATGAGGTGGGGCTCTATCTCGACATTGATTAGGTGGCATCCTTGTCCCTAAATTTGTCAGAATCGTGACACAAGTCTTAAAATCTTACGACCTTACCATCCAAACTAGCCCCTCCGATTCTACGATTTTGCACATAGAATCTAGGTTTCTGCGATCCTGGTAGTTATGATTCTATGGTTCACTATCCTACCAAAAGAGTTCCGATCCGATTTAGAATCTCGATTCTGACAACTTTGTTTGTCCCGCTTTGGCGGTACGGGTGTCGGCTCGGTCGATGCGCCCAAGAGGGGCGGTCTGACTTTATGTTGGGGCGGCAGCCCCGGATGTGGTGCGACATTCGTGGTTTGCGAGCGGTTGCCCTGAGCAGCGTGGGGTGCAGGCAGCTGGGTAGTGCGACGTTGCTGCATGAGGGGAGCGGTGGTATGTCGGAGCGGCGGGCCGGGAAGGCGCTGCCGGTTGTTTGCGATGGGCGTGACGGAGCGGTGGATGTCGGGGCGGCGGCCCCGAAAGTATCACTATGGCGTCCAGACTTTTGTGGCAACAATGATGGTGGAAGCAAGATCGGCGACGCGACAATGGTTGCGGTAGTCGTCTCTTCTCTCGCGTGTCCATGGTATTGCCTTGGATTGTTTGTTGTTGTGGAGTCGAAGCTGTGGTGGCGGGGCCTGTGGTGTACGATGACTAGCTGCAGGTGGCCCGTTCTGCGATCTTTCGTGGCGCCAGTTCTGCCTGGTTTTTGTTCTTCTGAGTTCTCCGTCAGAGTTGGAGTTGCGTTATCTGACCGCAGGTTGACATGTCGTCGTTTAGGATGGGCTTTGCCCTGTGTGTTTTAGTCTATGGGAGTGATCTTGGCTCTTGTTGTTTTGTTTTTGTCTGATTTTTCATAATTAACTAGACATTTTTTTTTCTGCTTAACCTGTTTGGAACCGCAATAGATTATAATAATTTGGATTATGAGATAGATTATATAATCTGGTTTATAAAAATAATCTAGGTGGGCATGTTTGGAGGCCAGATTATATAAACCGTAATCCAGGTTTTATATTGTGCAATGACATGTTTGTCCTCTGTTTTTTAGCTGCAAAGGTAATAATTTAGGTGGACATGTTTGGAGGACGGTGGCGGTGGCAGTAGGTAATTATCTCCAAGTTTCCAAGGATAATGGATCATTAGTAATCCATAATCTGATTTTAGCCGGGTAGAGTAGATTATAAGTTTTTAATAATCTGGTCATCTAATTTTTATAAGCTGTAATATAATCTGAGCTGTTTGAAGACATAATTATAAAAATTGGATTATATAATTTTAGTGGTTCCAAACAGGACCTAATAGATGAATCAATTTTTGCATGGTTTAAAGAAACCCTGCACGTCTGTATGTTCATTTCCCCACCCCTACAGCATCTGTCACCCAGCCCAGCCGCCACCTGGACGCCACCATCCCAACCCGACCTGCCTCCGCCACCTCCTACAGCGGCTACTCGCGGCGCCGCCACACTAACGTTTGCCCCAGGTTCTCTTCTCTTCCAACTACCACATCTCGCACGCGTCGCCATACATGGTGGGGCGATTGAACACATCCACACCAAGATCCTGCAGCTCGAGCTGTTCTGCAGTGTGCGGCACAACATGTCCTCTAGGAACTCGAGATTGAGATCCACAACACCATTGGGCTTCTGATTACTGGGGAGAATGCCAAAGTACATGCTGTTGGGATTAATCTTCACTTGTAACAAACTAAGAGATAAGCGTGAGCTAAACCTCCCACGTATATATGCACTGATCGGGGGCATCAAACCAACGATTTGGTCTCGGTCCCGTCTTGTTATGTTATGCTCTAAATAGAGTAACTTCAGACGAGCGAACGGAGCGAGACCCGTTACTGGTAGGCTTGGACCGAAACGGAACGGTATTGACTCACTTGTGTTTATAACCTTTCCCGATATAGTGAAGTTCGTTAGCTGGTGTCTGTGGTTTTTTTCCCTTCATCTTGAAGGTGTTTTCTGCATGTAGATTTAGTTTTTCATCATTTGATTTACGTGTTGTATCTCTAACACGTTTCCGTTCAATTCATAAAGATTATTAGGCATGGTGCTCTCGAATGTTTACGATGAACTAGCCGTCCGGTGCATGTAAAAATAGACGAGATGCAAAATTTTGTTTTCCAATGCATCAAAGCTTAATTAGGACGTACGATCGCTAATCACCAGGGATTATAACGCGTCATACGAATTGGTTCACACGGGGATACCTACACAACATGCTTATCTTCAGTGCACTGACTGTTGTGCTTTGAAGGAGCCATCACGGTTTGACGTGCAGTCGACAACGACGAAGAAGTCTAGGACTAACAGCGAATCCGAGCAGCTTCCCAGGGTCGCGGGTCGCCGCGGGTTGCTGGCTCCGCCCTTCTCCATCCGGGGTGGTACTGAGAAGGCGAACGTAGGATAAACGAGGCCAGCCTTCTTCCTTTTCTTTGCTTCACTGGGATGTATCGGTCATTCCTTCTTCTGCAATGAATCACAGCAGATCTCCTGCTGTCTTTAAAAAAACTCAGCCATTCCGGTGCCTTCCATTCGAACGATACGCTGGAAAAAGTTTTTGGTCAAGCATGCACACAGCCAAACCAGCAAGCCAAGACGATTCTTTACTGAAGGGTTATCGTCTTCTGAAGATAGCAAGATAAGATATCTGGATTATAATTTATAGAAACGCCTTCATGGCCACATGTGTCGTTCCGAGGGCACATGAACCTGCCAGCTAGCATAATCGAATTATTGGTACAGCATGTGGGTTAACTCAATATGCTATCCAGGCAATTGTGACATTTTTTTATCTTCCTCCTGTGCCTTTTAGATGTGGTAACTTGGTTTCGGTTCCGAGCAAAAAAAAAGGAATATTTGCAATATCCAAGCGAAAAATGTATGAAAAAAAAGTTATCGTGTACGCGCACTCCCTTATCAAATTTGTTGCATTTCATTCTTCTGTATCCAAAGTTCTTAGGGCATCTTCAACGTTGCCCCGCAAATTTGTTTTTGTAACAGTCCTGACATGGATGCGGGAGCCGGTCATCCAACGTTACACGGATACATGTGAAACCACATTTTAGCAACGAAATTTATGCAAGCCCGATGAAATTCATTAAAGTCCTGATATAAAATAGCACAAATCATCCATACACAACATGCTACCCACACAATTGTGACATTTCTCTATCTCCCTCCCGTGGCTTTTAATGGTTGTAACTTGGTTTCGTTCCTGGTCCTATATGGGTGATCTGGAGAACAGTGGGTTTGTGTCTTGGGCACTGTATTACGCCCAAGCACTCTATGGCAATACTTTTCCTGGTCTTGTATTTTTTTACTTGATGGTGAATTTTTTTATACCTTTGGTTTAGCCGCGATATGCTGGGCTATCTAGAATAGTCGAAATCGAGCTACATTCGAGCAAAAAAAGTTGAAGACTCCTTTTTATGTGGTCTTCTCTGTTTGTGGTTTTCTTACTTACTGGACAGGTTTGATGAGTGGAGCTAATTGTGATGCAATGGAGTCGTGGAACCAAGATGCTCAGAACCAATTAATACATCAACTATGATGAGGATCTGCGCAGCCTCAGTTGACGCGAAGATGGCTTCATGCATGCATTCCTGGCTGCTGCTTTCAGAAACTTCCTTGTTCTTGGACTGTATTCTGTTGATGTTGGCTTCTGCGTGAGCTTTTGCTGTTTGCTCAATTGTGAGCCTTTGGTTCTGACTGGCGCCATTTTGTTATTCTGGACCATGTTCCGTTTAGGATAGTTGGTTCCATAGGTGTTGTTAGGTTTTCATCACATGGTAAGCTGTTCGATGATGAGTGCTTGTGGTGGATTTCTCAGGGACGCCCTGAACTCACTTTCCCCTTTCTAGTTTTCTTAGATCTTTCCTTAAAGACATATGTATTTCCATTATGAAAGTATTAGAAAGGAGTTATGCCCGGTTAAAAGAAAAGAAAATCTACCTAATACTCCTTCTGTTCTATAATATAAGATCATTTTTAGCTAACAGAGCTTAAAAACGTTCTTGTATTGTGGGAGTGAGGGAGCAATTAGGACCAGCACAAGTTAATCTACAAGGATACGAGTTCTAAACTAATGATCAAGGTGTTCATGAATGATGCCCTCCACCTACAGTGCTGAAGGATCCAGTGATAGACAACGCGATCCAGCCATGATCAGGGGTCGGGAGACCACGCTGTGGCCGAGACATCAACTTCAACTTTCTTATGTGCTCAATTCATAAAGATTGTGCATGGGCGCTCTAGCATGTTTATGATGAACTAGCCATCCAGTGCATGTAAAAATAGATGGGACGCAAGATTGTTTTCCGATGCATCAAAGCTTAATTAAGATGTGCATCCACAACACGATCGCTAATCACCACGGTGGCATAAGATGGACCAACATGCTTATTTTCAGTGCATGCAGCGACCTTTGAGCTTTGGAGGAGCGCTCACTGTTTGACGTGCAGTCGCGAAACAACTAGGAAGTGTAGGAGTCACCGTGTGACTCATTTATTGGTACATGAAACAAAGCCCGCTAAGTCTTGCCATGGGACTATCGCTGCTCCTCAAAGCAAAAAATGTTGGTGAGCTCGGGTGGCTTCCCAGGGTCGCCGGTTGCTGGCTCTGCCCTTCATCATCAGTGGTCGAAGTTAGAAGGGGAAGGAAGGTTAAACGAGGCCAGCCCTCCTCCCTTTCTTTGTTTCACTGGGATGTATTACTCATTCTGGTGCCTTCCATTCCTACGATAATCCGGAAAAAGGTTCTGGTCAAGCACGCACAGCACACAGCAAACCAGCAAGCCAAGACGATGTACTACTAAAAAGCTCAAGCCAAGATGATGTACTACTAAAAAGCTTATCGTCTTTCGAAGATAGCAAGATAGGACATCCGCGTTACAATTTATAAACGCATACATGCCACCTGTGTGGTTCTGAGGGCACACGCACCTGCCAACTAGCATAATTGAATTATTGGTACTGCGTGTTTGGTTACCAAAGTTACGCTTTCATAACTCAATATGCTATTCCATAATTGTGACATTTCTCTATCATCCCTCCCGTGGCTTTTAAAGGTTGTAAGTGCATTTGTAACCGATTCCTAAAAAATAATGAAGTGTTCGGTCTTCGATGGAGTAAATCCTTAGTGAAGTATGTTTGTTCCAATAAATTTTAATCGGATCTAGTCGATCCCCTATATTTTATGGAGTAATTTTTTGTTTTTTTCTGAACTCTGCAATTCTAGTATAAATTCCAACTACATACTACTCCCTCCGTCTCAATTTACAAGTCCGGCACATCTACGCTATCTGCATAATTGTTCTCTATCATCCCTCCCGTGGCTTTTAAAGGTTGTAAGTGCATTTATAACCGATTCCCTAAAAATAATGAAGTGTCTTGATGGAGTAAATCCTTAGTGGAGTATAGTTATTCCAATAAGTTTTGATTGGATCTAGCCGATCCCCTATACTTAATGGAGTAAAAAAAATTAAACTCTGCAATTCTAGTATAAATTCCAACTACATAATAGTACACATATAAAAACTAAATATAAATTTGAATGTTCAAGCAAATCATGAATATAGGTTACAAACCGAATTCAAAGTTTACATCTGAATTATTTAAATTTAAACATGTCGAATGATTCAAATGTAGCAAATAGGATGCGATAGTCCAACTATGACGCGCTAAGACGTTGCGAGTGATGCTCAACAAGATTTTGTTGGAGCTGAGCATGAACTTGGCGATTCTTGATCCGCTCTATCACTGTTGATGTGTACGCGGCCAAACTGTGATCCTTCCTTCATTGCCGAACAACATCGTTGAAAATCATGCCTATAACGGTTTCAAGATAAACACATCTTCTTCCTTAAGGTTTATAATCAATGTTGGTCTACTTCCTCTTCAGATGATGACGAGTCTTTCAAGGCCATCTACCTCAACCTCTTCATCTACAATTCAAACGGGTAGGTTCAATCTAAACGCTTCGGTTCACAAAGAAACGATAAAAAAACTCACCTACACAACTGGTCAAACACTTATGGTGTGGTGGTGGTGCACCGTCCGGTTGGTATCGACATTGTTTAGACCAAACAGGCCGGTGGCAAGGAGAGAGAATAACTTGCAATGTTGTGCAACTAAGATGAGATGCGGATAGGAAAAGAAGAAGCAACGAAGCAACCCGATGAATAAACAATGGCGACGACGGCGACGTTTCACCTTGATTCCAGCTATGGCAACGGGGGCTGGACGGCCTCGACGGCGGGCATAAGGACGGCGGGGGAAGAGGAGGCTAGGAGGTAGCAGGGAGGCCGGCGTACGATTGCTAGGAGTCACGCCGAAGAATTTGCCGTGGCAGGGGGCGACAAGAGGGAGAGACGTGGCTTTTACTTAGTCGCCGTGAGGTGGAGTAAATTTAGGGATAAATTTGGGAACGATGTAAAAAATTATAGTCCCTTACTACCTATAAGGGTCGGCTAGGACTTCTTTAACCGGTTATATGGGATCGGTTGGAGATGCCCTAACTTGGTTTCGCTCCGAGCAAATAAGGAAATAGAAATACTCATGGGTTGGAATCGTCTCTTCATTGCATCTACTGGAAAGTACTCATGGATTAGGTGCAAACGCCAACAGTCTCGAAATGGATGAACTACGACGAGAAGAAAATACAAGAGTTTCTGATTATGTCTGTATTGTTTCGGTATTTGTTTTTGTCGGTCTTCTGATTTTGCCCCTTAAATTATAAAATATTGTCGATTTTGTTTGGTAGTATAGATGGATCAAGTCCATAGAATGATTGAGAATGGACGGCATATATTGTTTTGATGTACCATAAAAAAACTATTTCTAATATCCAAGCAAAAATGTATGAAAATTTGAAAAGACGGAAATCATAGTCCCTGGTCAAATTTGTTGCCTTTCATTCACTCTGTAGTCTGTACCCAGGTTTTTAATAATATCTACAGATATCCAAATAGCAAGCAAGACACCCAAGATAGACACTCTTAAATAGAGTAATGATCGATTAGTTTTAAAAGGAAGGATGCATCATCAGAACAAAGTTCAGTCGTTGCTCCTTCTTGGCACCATGCCAGAATAGCGGGAACCTTCCCATGGTCGCCAAGTGCTGGCTCCGCCCCTCATCATCAGCTTTTGTAGTTAGAAGGAGAACATGGAATGAACCAGGCCGAAGCGGACCAGTATTGATCTAGTCCACATGTGTTATATAAACTTGATTAGTTGTAAATCTTTGACGCTTGTAACCTCTTCTGATATAGCGAAGTGCGATGGTTGGCGCCCGTGGTTTTTTCCCCTTTACCTTGAAGAGATTTTCCATGTTCAAATCTCGTGTCTCGTGTGTTGATTTCATTCTTCTTCGTTTGATTTGCGTGTCGTATCTCTAACACGTCTTAGTTCAATTCATAAAGATTGTGCATGGCTTGTTTATGATGAATTAGCCATCCGGTGCATGTAAAAAATAGATGGGACACAAGATTTGTTTCCCAATGAATCAAAGCTTAATTAGTATGTACGATCGCTAATCACGAGGGATTACAACGTCACACGAATTGATTTACACGGGGATATCTACACAACATGCAAATCTTCAGTACACTGGCTGTTGAGCTGAGGCATGCTCACGGTTTGACGTGCAGTAAAGGAACAGCCAAGAAGTTTAGGAGTAACTCGGTGACCCATTGATTGGGCCAGGACACGAACCCTGCGAAGTGTTTGCACGGGACTAACCAGCGATGACATCGTTGCTCATTGAAGGCAAAATGCTGTTGAGCCCGGGCAGCTTCCCAGGGTCGCCGATTGCTGGCTTTGCCCTTCCTCGTCAACAGTCATAGTTAGAAGGAGAACAAAGGATAAACGAGGCTAGCCTTCTTCCCGTTCTTTGCTTCATTGGGATGTATCACTCATTCCGGTGCCTTCCATTCGAACGATACCCTGGATTTTGTTTTTGGTCAAGCATGAACAACACACAACCAAACCAGCAAGCCAAGGCGATGCACTACTAAAAGGCTTATCATCTTCTCAAGATAGCAAGATATGATATTTGAGTTATTATTTATGCAAACCCCTTCATGCCATATGTGTGGTTCCTGATGGCACATGCATCTGCCAACTAGCATAATTGAAGTATTGGTACTGCATGTTTGGTTACCGAAGTTACGCTTTCATAACTCAATAAGCTATCCACAAAATTGTGACATTTCTCTATCTCCCTATTTTGGCTTTTAGAGGTTGTAAGGGCATTTCTAACTGATCCCTTAAAAATAATGAAGTGTCTGGTGGAGTAAACCTTTAGTGTGGTATATTTACACCACTATGTTTTGGCTGGACCTAACCGATCCCCTATATTTAACGGGGTAAATTTTTGTCTTCTCTAAACTTTGCAACTCTATTATAAGTTCCAACTATATATTAGCACACTTATAGAAACTAAACAAAATTTGAATGTTCAAGCAAATCGTGAATATAGTTTACAAACCAGATTGAAAGTTTACAATCTGTATTATTCAAATTTAAACACGTCGAATGGTTCAAATGTAGCAAATAACATGTGATAGAACAACTATGACCCGCTAAGACGTTGTTAGCGATGCTCAACAACATCTTGTTGGAGGTGAGCATGAACTTGACGGTTCTCAATCCGCTCTATGACGGTCGATGTGTATGCGGCCAAACTGTGATCCTCTCCTTGACCGCCGAACATCATCGTTGAAAATCATGCCTAAAACTGTTTCGAATTAATCGTCGTCTTCTTCCTCTTCGGATGATGACGAGTCCTCCAAGGCAATCTCCCTCAACCTCTTCATCTACAATTCAAACGGCTATTTTAATCCAAATGGCTCGGTTCACAAAGAAATGATAAAAAAATCACCTACACAATTCGTCGAAAACTTGCGGCGCGCTGGTGGTGCACCGACCGGCTAGTGTCGTTCAAACCAAATAGGCCGGCAACAACGAGAGAGAATAACCTACAGTGGTGTGAACAAAGGTGAGATGCGGCAGCCAACAAAAAAAGAAGAAGAAATGAAGCAATCCGACGAATCAAAAATGGCAACTGCGGCGGCGTTTCACCTTGATTCTGGTGAGGGCGACAGGGGACGAACGGCCTCGACGGCGGCAGAAGGGCGGCGGGGGACTGGAAAGGCAATGTGGTAGCGGGGAAGCCGACGAGTGGTCGATAGGAGTCACGTCAACGAATTGCAGGGGTGGGGGGGGGGGGGAGAGGGGAAGGGGAGATGCGAGCGAGAGGCATGGCTTTTACTCGCCCGCTAGGTGATGAAGTGAATTTAGAAGGAAATTTAGGGACATAGTAAAAATTATACTCCCTTACGACGGATAAGGGGTCGGCTAGGTGTCGGTCAGAGGAGTAAAACATAAATTTTACTCCACTAACCTGTTATAAGAGCGTTTAGAAACGCCCTAACTTGGTTTCGTTCCGAGCAAATAAGAAAATAGAAATACTCATGGATTGAAAACGTCTCTTAGTTGCATCTACTGAAAAGTACTCATGGATAGGATGCAAACGCCAACAGTCTCGAAATGGATGAATTACGTGAGAAGAAGATACAGGAGGTTCTTGTATTGTCTGTATTGTTTTGTTATTTGTTTTGTCGGTCTTCCGATTTTACCCCTTAAATAAATAAATAAATGTCGATCTCGTTTGGTAGTATTGATGGATCAAGTCCATTGAATGATTGGGAATGGACGGCACATATTGTTTTGCTGTACCGTAAAAGAACTCTATTTCTAATATCCAATAAAAAAATGTATGAAAACTTGAAAAGATGGAATCACAGTCCCCAATCAAATTTGTTGCATTTCATTCACTCTGTACCTGATCAAGCTTCTTAATACTAAATGGCTACATATATCCAAATAGCAAGCAGGACACCCAAGACAGACACTCTTAAATAGAGTAATTAATAATCGATTATATATTAATAAAAAGCAAGGATGCATCATCGGCAGAAAGTTCAGTCCTTGCTTCTTCTTCCCACCATGCCGGCATGGCGGGCAGCTTCCGAGGGTCGCCGGCCAGGTGCTTCCTCCGCCCACCATCATCAGCTTTTGTAGTTAGAAGGAGAACATGGAATGAACCAGGCCAGCTTCCATATCTCGCTTGGCTGCAATCACTCATTCTGGTGCCTTCCATTCCAACAATACTCTGGGAAATTTCCGATCAGGCGCGCCGACGGCCAGCCAACGAGCCACGACCATGCACTACTGAAAGGCTCTCCAAAATTAGAAAGAAGGATGTCCATGCACAGACGTCAAACATTGTGGGCTCTCGATCAAGAGGACGCGGGCACACACACCTGTCAGCGTAATTTAGTTATTTGTACTACATTTTTGATTACCGAAGATACCCTTTCCTAGTCTTAATCACGTGACCTCTCCATCTACTGGCATGACATATAAGGTCCTTGATTGTCTGCATTGTTTTGGTCTCTGAGGACACAAACTACACTTTCCTACTTTAAAGGAACTTTAATCTTTCAAAAGTTTTTTGTCTTGAATACGCACAAGTGTGAGAAGAAGGGAGGGAGGGGGGGGGGGGGGGTAGAGCCTCAAACCACCGTCCATGTTACATAGTTACAATCACTACAATAACAAGAAGAACCCCACTCCACACACTATTCTAAGGTGGACTACTTGCGCCTCACCCACCCTAACAACATCTCGAACAAGGTATCGAGTTCCCCTCTTAACAGTTGCGCCTACTGCCACGCCCTGCCCTCAACCACTATCCTCGAGATCACCACATCCAATAATGTGGAGGTGACATCGAAGACCACCGCATTCCTGTGCTTCCACAACTCCCAAAACACAAGAGTGAAGATTGGCCGCGGCTCCTTGGGTTTCCTAGCATCTTCCCTTCTCGACACACACCATCCCTTCAATGTATCTTGTGTCGTGGGCGTCTATTCCTGCTTGCCCACGGCCGTGCAAAGCACTCCCCATACCGTTCTGGCAAACACACATGTAAGAAATATGTGCTCAATAGTCTCCACTTCCTGATCTCAGAAAGGGCATGTGTCTTGATGAGGGAGTCCGCGCCAAAGCGAGGCGATCCGAAGTCCAACACCTATTCCTCAACGCCAGCCAGGTGAAGAAATAACATTGCAATGGGGCTCTAGATTTCCACGTGAAATCAGTTATTGGCGCCACCTCCCTTCCGGTGAACTTTGTTGCGTATGCCGAGCGGACCAAAATTTTTCCACCCACTTTCCAAGACCATGCGATGGAATCCACGGTATCTTCCAACTGAACCTGCCGCAACCTTTGCCACAAGTCTAAATACTCCAAGAGCGCGTCGAAAGCCATGTTAGGTGTAACATCTTGTACCTAGCTGCCTAGAGTGACTGCATAGTGAGGCCCTGTTTGTTTACAAAGTCATATGACTTTTTTAGTCCAAACTAAAAAGTCCCTAGTCCCTACCTGTTTGGTTTCAGGGACTAAACATGGACTAGAGCTTATTAAATGACATGCTAAAAAACCATGTTACCTCTATTAATGGACTAGAGGTTATTAAATGACATACTAAAAGCAGGGGCACTGTTGGAAAAAGTCTCAAAAAGACTCTCCCTTAGAGCATCTCCAACAGCCTTTGTATATTTGCACTCACTTGTTATTTTACAAATCTTGGCCAAGAAACCTTCTCCAATAGCCTTTGTATAAGTGGTCCCTCACCAATTTTTTTTACAAAGCCTGCTATATTTGCACCCACACTTTGCATATTTGCCAAGCCAAAGACCACTTTGTAAATTTTTAGCAAGCCTCCTAATGCCTTACTTTGTCTCCATGACAGGTGGGTCCGTGTACTAGTATGTGTGATGCATGTGTACATGTGTGTACGGTGTGTGTGCTGCATGTTTACGTATGTGTGCTGCATGTGTATGTGTTTTTTGTGTACATGTACGTGTGTGTGCTGCATGTGTACGTGTTTTTTGTGTACGTGTACGTGTGTGTTGCATCTGTACGTGTGTGTTGCATGTGTAAGTGTACGTGTGTGTGCATGTGTACGTGGACGTGAGTTGTGATAGTATACATATACATGTACGTATGCTAGTGTGCAATGTGTCTATGACAAACTGCCCCCACATATCATTGTATGTTTTGTGCAAATATAGCAATCCAATATACAAAGGCTACCGAAGCAAAAAATATATTGGCTTTATAAACCTTCTCTCTCCTCTTTCTATAACAAGTTTTTAGCAATCCAATATACAAAAGCTATTGGAGATGCTTTTAGGGACTTCTTTCTTTAGTCCTAAATGCCACTTTTGGTCCCTAAAAGTCCCTCATGTTTAGTTTAGATGGGTTTTTTAGTCCCTACACCAAAAAGTCCCTATAAACAAACACCCGTGAGCCACACGTGTCATCTTGGCTCGGAACGAGACAGGGGCATAGAGCGCTGGTGCGAACTCCTGTAACCGTACCCCGTCTAGCCAGCGATCCTCCCAGAACAATGTGTGTGCTTCCCATTACCAACCGTCACCCTCGGGGCTGTTGCGAATAGAGCCAAGGCATCACCAGGGACATTTCTCTGGAACTCCTTCCATGTCCGTTTGTGATCTATCCATCGTAACCAGGCCCAACTTGTCTTCATGGCGATATTCAACCATCTGAGACAAGGGATCCCTAGACCTCCGACCCATTTTGGTAAACACACCTCTTCCCAGGACAAAGAGCAGTTACCCTCGTTCTCTTGAGCCTTACCGCACCATAAGAAGTCTCTGATTATCTTGTTCTCTTCATGGGAGGTTGTTTAGCAGATCCCCGACAACGGCACCAGAAAAATGCTGTTTAGCAGATCCCTGGCAATGGCTAGACAAATGCTATTCTCGATTGCTCAAAATTAGAAATTGTCTTGCAATGACCCACCAGCGCGTGGGATCGACGCAGTTTTCGAGGGTAGAGTATTCAACCCAAATTTATTGGTTCGTCGGATAGGAAGTGAGAGGATACTCTCAAGTATTAGCAGCTGAATGTGTCAGATTCAACCACACCTGAAAGATTAGTATCTGTAAGCAAAGTATCAACAACAAAGTAGTATGATAACAACGGTGTCAGAAACGATCTATTGACAGCAGACTATTCCTAACGATTGTATCAATGGCGCCAGAAGTTGACCGTGGACGGAAAATATTCTTTTCCGTCAACGTCGTGCGAATATTGTAGTAGGTAGCAGCAGTGTAATGAGTAGCAGAAGTGGCAAGGAACAGCAGTAGTGACAACAGTAGCAAGTAGCAACAGTAGCAAGTAACATCAGAGCAAGCAAGTAACAACAGCAGCAACAGTAGTAACAGCAGCAGAGCAAAATAAGTAACAGCAGCAGAGCAAAATAAGTAACAGTAGTAGTGGGACAAACTCGTAGGCAATGGGTCGGTGATTTGTTTGGATGATATTCATCATGCAACAACTATAACACAGAGAGATATGTGGCTAGCTCCCGTTCATCAATGTGACGTAGGCATGCATTCCATGTGTCGTCATACGTGCTTAGGGAAAAGAACTTGCATGACTTCTATTGTCCATCCCTCCCGTGGCAGCGGGTCCAAAAGGAAACTACAGTATATTAAGGTTCTCCTTTAATTTAATAAAGAACCGGACCAACGCATTAGCACTTGGTGAACACATGAACTCCTCAAACTATGATCATCACCGGGAGTGGTTCCGGTTATTGTCACTCCGGGGTTGCCGGGTCATAACACATAGTAGGTAACTACAACTTGCAAGATCGGATCTAAAACACACATATATTGGTGACATCATAATAATTTCAGATCTGAAATCATGACACTCGGGCCCTAGTGACAAGCATTAAGCATGGCAAAGTAGTAGCAACATCAATCTCAGAAATAGTGGATACTAGGGATCAATCCCCGTCAAAACTAACTCGATTACATGATAGATCTCATCCTACTCATCACCGTCCAGCGAGCCTACGAATAGATTACTCACGAACAATGAAGAGCTTCATGGAATTGGAGAGGGAAGAAGGTTGATGATGACGATGGCGACGATTTCCCCTCTCCGGAGCCCAAAACGGACTCCAAATCTGCCCTCCAGATGAAGAACAGGATGTGGCAGCGCCTCCATATCGCAAACGCGACGAAATCTTCTCTCTTGATTTTTTCTGGGACGAATGTGAATTTATAGAGCTGAGTCTGGGGGCAGCAGAGCCACGTGGGCCCCACAAGATTGCTAGCCGCCACCAGGGGGGTGGCGGCTACAGGGCTTGTGGCCCACTGGCCCATCCCCTCCGGTGGATCTTTGCGCAGGTATTTTTCATATTTTCCAGAAATATTTTACGTAAATTTTCAGGACGTTCCGAGAACTTTCATTTCTGCACAAAAACAACACCAAGGCAATTCTGCTGAAAACAGCGTCAGACCACGTTAGTTCAATTCAAACCATGCAAATTAGAGTCCAAAACAAGGGCAAAAGAGTTTGGAAAAGTAGATACGATGGAGACGTATTAACTCCCCCAAGCTTAAAACCTTGCTTGTCCTTAAGCAACTCAGTTAACAAACTGAAAGGGAAAGAAAAACTTTGATAAACTCTGTTTGATCTTGTTGTTGCAACTATGTCTAACTCATAACCATAATTTCAGCAAGATCACAAGTTAACCACATAAGCAAGTGACACAAAGGTCTCATGGTAAACTAATATCAATGGCATAATCAGCTAACGAGCAAATAATAATGAGTTTCAAATACCAACAATTCAATCAAAGCAAGCATGAAGCAATATGAATAGGTGGTATCTCGCTAGCTCTTTCTGAGACCACAAAACATAAATGCAGAGCACTTTCAAAGATCAAGGGCTGACTAAACATTGTAATTCATAGCAACGAAGATACAATCATAATCATACTCAATATCAATCAAAAGCAAAGCATAAAAATGACAGACGTGCTCTCTAATTGGTGCTTATATAAGAAGAGGATGACTCAATAGGAAAATAAATAGACGGGCCATTCGCAGAGGGAAGCATTGATTTGCAGAGGTGCCAGAGCTCGAGCTTTCAAAACAGAGATAATAATTTTGGGTGGCATGCTTTCATTGTCAACGCAATGACCAAGAGTTCTCAATATCTTTTATGCCACTCATGCTATAGGCGGTTCCCAAACAGAAAAGTTAAGTTTTAACTCCCCCACCACCAATCAATCACACTCCACGGCGAGCCGAATTCTCGGGTACCGTCCATACTAACATCAATCCGGGGGGAGTCTTGTTTTATAGTTATGTTTTCGATTTAAGCGTGGAACTAGGCATTCCAATTACCGCCCCCTTTCTCGTGAATGACAGTGAATAAACACATGTCGAGGATAACACGCCTAACATGGATGATACTAATAGCCCCCTGTCACCACATGAGCGGTTCGGGCATGCAAAACATATTTTTTCTTGAAGGTTTAGAAAATGTCACATGCAAATTTACTTGGAACGGCAGGTAGATACCGCAAATAGGTAGGTATGGTGGACTCTCATGGAATTTTTTTTGGGTTTATGGAAGTGGATGCACAAGCAGTATTCCGCTTAGTACAAGTGAAGGCTAGCAAAAGACTGGGTATCGACCAATTAGAGAGCGACAACGGTCATCAAGATGCAATGAGTTTGAGTAACATTGAATGCGAGCATGAACAGGATATAAATCACTATGAACACGAAAATCATAGAGGCTATGTTGATTTCGTTTCAACTACATGCATGAACATGTGCCAAGTCAAGCCACTTGAATCATTCAAAGGAGAATACCATTCTATCATACTACATCATAGTCATCTCAAAATCTATGTTGGCATTCAAGACAAACCATTATAAGCTCTCAGCTAGTTAAGCATGGCATCAGAAACTATGATCTCTAAGTTGTCATTGCAAACATGGTTCTCTCACAACAAAGCTGAATCAGGCATGACAAGCTAGTCATATTTACAAGAACAAAATAGATAGAGTTCATACCAGCTTTTCCAGTCTCAGTCACTTCATCATATATCATCGTTATTGCCTTTCATTTGCACGATCGAACGATGTGAACAATAATAAGAGTGCTCGTGCAATGGACTAAGCTGAATCTGCAGGCAAACAGAAAGGAGAAGACAAAGTAATATGGCTCTTTGAAAGCTAAACAGGTATGCATGCAAGAGCAACTAAAAATTGTAACCAATATTTTCTACCTTGACCCAAAGAAAAAGAAAACTATTTACATGGAAAAACTCCCAACAAGCAAAAGAAGAAAGAAAATCTTTTTTGGATTTTCTCAAAAGGACACAAAACAAGAAAACAAGAAAAGGAAAATAAACTAGCATGGATAATACAGTGGCAAAGTGTAAACACCGACTAACAAAGTGAAAGCATAAGCATGAGTGTAAGGTTGGTGAGAACACGTACTCCCCCAAGCTTAGGCTTTTGGCCTAGCTTGGTCTACTCCCAAGGCGGGAAATAACCAGCTCCAGGATACTCCGGAGCAGACTGTGGATGCCACTGCTGTGTGAGTTCCTCTGGCTCCCACTGATAAACTCTTGGACTAATACTCCATTTTAAATTGTGAAGCAAAATTCAAGATTATGAGGCCTAGTGGAATCTCATATGTCAATGAGTTGCATCTAGTTGAACTGAACACACTTGCACACAGTTACAATATAATGATGACCTGGTAAAGAGCCGCAAATTTCCCTTCATATAAAGGAAAGGGAAATATATTTCTATCATAGTAAGATTGGACAGGATCAAACTATCATTTCCGATGAAAAGCTCAATCTGATGTATGATCTTCCACCAAAAATCTGTAGCAAATTAGGGAATTCTTAGGAAGTCAAATTTTACTATGAAGAGCTACAATAGAAAGAAGAAATTACCTAGGCAGAATCAAGTCGTCAGTTAGAAGAACAACACCTCGGGGTCACAACAGGGTGGTGGCGATGTTCGTCATTGGAGGCAGGCAGATGGGTCCGACGGAGAATAGAGTGCACTTGGAAGGAGTGGCTAGTGGCGAAGCCGGCGAAGTTGGGGAGACCAATGTCGAGTGGAAGCAGCGGGGGAGTCCCGACGACGCCATGGTAGCAGGGTTCGGACCGGCCAACGGACACGGAGTTCAGTGTCGCCTGTGGTGGAGGGTCGCAGGTCGCCGGTAGTGGATGGCCACGGGTGTATTGGCACTTGGGGGAGTGGTAGGCACGCCGATGATGTAGGCGGTGGCAACGCGCGGCGGGAGTGGCGACGCACGACGATGAGGATGGGTGGGGCGGGGCGGGGCTAGAGTCTAGATGGGATCGAGAGGAAGGGTAGTGCTGCTCGCCTGCGGTGGACGGCTACGGGTCGCCAGTAGTGGATGGCCGGGGGTGTGTTGGCACTCGGGGTAGGGGTAGGCGCGCCAGCAATGTAGGCGGTGGCAGCGTGCGGCGGCGCACGTCGGTGGGGCGACGCGGGCCTGGAGTCTAGATGGGATCGAGAGGAAGGGTCGTGCTACTGGTTTTTTCCTTGCACGTATCGCTTCAGGTTTACTTAATGTGAGGATTGCGGGTTTATTCATCCAAACGACAGGGATTTTTTTGTAAAATTGCCGCGCCGGAAATTCCAATCGAAACGATAGCCGCTTTATTATTAGGTAAAGATAGAAACGCGTGCATGCCACATGTGTGGTTCCGAGGGCATCACATGAACCTTTTTTTAACCGGGCTCCTCCCCTTTCCATTACTTTCATAACGGAAATACAATGTTTTTCGGACCAGAACCAGAGAGAAGGGAAAGGGAAAGAAGCGAGCTCGTGACAATACCAGGAAACCCACGGTCTACGCCTCTCATCAGGAACGATAGACTGTGGGGCGAAAACCTGGTATCATCATCCACCACGCATCACATGAACCTGCCAGCTAGCAAAATTGAATTATTGGTACAACATGTGGGTTAACTCAATATGCTATTCACGCAATTGTGACATTATTTTTTCTATCTTCCTCCTGTGCCTTTTAGATGTGGTAACTTGATTTCGGTTCCGAGAAAAAAAGAAAGGAATATTTGCAATATCCAAGCAAAAAATGTATGAAAAAAGAAGTTATCGTGTACGCGCATTCCCTTATCAAATTTGTTGTCTTATGTATCCGAAGTTCTTAGGGCATCTCCAACGTTGCCCTGTGAATTTTCTTTCGTAACAGTCCGCGGACATGAATGCAGGAACCGGCCATCCAACGTTACACACATACATGTGAAACCACATTTCAGCAGACCAGACAAAATTTATGCTAGCCCGATGAAATACATCAAAGTCCTGATATAAAATAGCATAAATCATCCATACACGACATGCTACCCACACAATTGTGACATTTCTCTATCTCCCTCCCATGGCTTTTAATGGTTGTAACTTGGTTTCGTTCCTGGTGCTATATTTGCCTAGGTGATCTGGAGAACGGTGGGTTGTGTCTTGGGCACTGTTTTATGCCCAAGCACTCTATGTCAATACTTTTTCTGGTGCTGTAATTATTTTACCTGATGGTGAATTGTTTTATACCTTTGGTTTAGCTGTGATATGCTGGGCTATCTGGAATAGTTGAAATCGAGCTACATTCAAGCAAAAAAAGTTGAAGACTCCTTTTTATGTGATCTTCTCTGTTTATGGTTTTCTTACTTACTGGACAGGTTTGATGAGTGGAGCTAATTGTGACGCAATGGAGCGTAGAACCAAGATGCTCAGAACCAATGCATCAACTATGATGAGGATCTGCGCAGCCGCAGTTAAAGCGGTGATGGCTTGATGCATGCATTCCTGGGCTGCTGCTTTCAGAAACTTCTTTGTTCTTGGACTGTATTCTGTTTATGTTAGCTTTTGCGTGAGCTTTTGCTGTTTGCTCAATTGTGAGCCTTAGGTTCAGACTGGCGTCATTTTGTTATTCTGGACTATGTTCCGTTTAGGATAGTTGGTTCTGTAGGTGGTGTTGGGTTTACATCACATGGTAAGCTGCTCGAAGACGAATTCTTGTGGTGGGTTTCTCAGGGACGCCCTGAACTCGCTTTCCCCTTTCTAGTTTTCTTAGATCTTTCCTTAAAGACATATGTATTTCGATTATGAAAGTAATGGAAAGGGGTTATGCCCGGTTTAAAAAAATCTACCTAATACTCCTTCTGTTCTATAATATAAGATCATTTTTTAGCTAACAGAGCTTAAAAACGTTCTTGTATTGTGGGAGTGAGGGAGTAATTAGGACCAGCACAAGTTAATCTACAAGGATACAAGTTCTAACCTAATGATCAAGGTGTTCATGAATGATGCCCTCCACCTACAGTGCTGAAGGAACCATCGACAGACAACGCGGCCCAGCCATGATCAGGGGTCGGCAGACCATGCTGTGGCCGAGACATCAACTTCAGCTTTCTTATGTGTTCAATTCATAAAGATTGTGCATGGCGCTCTTGCATGTTTATGATGAAATAGCCATCCGGTGCATGTAAAAATAGATGGGACGCAAGATTGTTTTCCGATGCGTCAAAGCTTAATTAAGATGTGCATCCACAACACGATCGCTAATCACCACGGTGGCATAAGATGGACCAACATGCTTATTTTCAGTGCATGCAGCGACCTTTGAGCTTTGAAGGAGCGCTCACTGTTTGACGTGCAGTCGCGAAACAACTAGGAAGTGTAGGAGTCACCGTATGACTCATTTATTGGTACATGAAACGAAGCCCGCTAAGTCTTGCCATGGGACTATCGTTGCTCCTCAAAGCAAAAAATGTTGGTGAGCTCGGGTGGCTTCCCAGGGTCGCCGGTTGCTGGCTCTGCCCTTCACCATCAATGGTCGTAGTTAGAAGGGGAAGGAAGGATAAACCAGGCCAGCCTTCCTCCCTTTCTTTGTTTCACTGGGATGTATTACTCATTCTGGTGCCTTCCGTTCCTACGATAATCCGGAAAAAGGTTCTGGTCAAGCACGCACAGCACACAGCAAACCAGCAAGCCAAGACGATGTACTACTAAAAAGCTTATCGTCTTCCCAAGATAGCAAGATAGGATATCCGCGTTACAATTTATAAACGCATACATGTCACCTGTGTGGTTCTGAGGGCACATGCACCTGCCAACTAGCATAATTGAATATTGGTACTGCGTGTTAGGTTACCAAAGTTATGCTTTCATAACTCAATGTGCTATTCCCATAAGGGCATCTCCAACAGTTTGTTGGTTAGGTTGTTGGTAAAATATGCCATGTCATCAACCAACACCTTAACATACAACTACTCCAATGAGTTGTATCTAGTTTGCCCAATAAGATGTGATGTAATAAATAAGGTGCTCTCTCATTCTACATTGGAGCTTGTGCAAGGGTGTTGGTTAATTTACATACAACCTTGCTCTCTTTCCTCATTTATTGCATGACACATCATCAAAAATCCTATGTGTCAAAATTACCAACAACTATCTTACAACCATTGGAAATGCCCTAATTGTGACGTTTCTCTATCATCCCTCCCGTGGCTTTTAAAGGTTATAAGTGCATTTGTAACGGATTCCCTAAAAATAATGAAGTGTTCGGTCTTCGGTGAAGTAAATCCTTAGAGCATCTCCAACAGCCGCGCTTTGCGTCGCGCTCAAAAAACTTGTTTACCGCGCGCGCTTCGGCTGATTTAGCGCGTCCGCCAGCGCTGACTCCAACAGCCGCGCTAAAATGCAGCGCGCCGCTCTAGCAGCGCGCGCGACTCGCCGGGCATTTCACATATATGGCATTTTGGACACAAAATGAGTTTGAAACATTCATCAAAATGCAATGAACATGTGAAATTTGACACAAACAAGTTGATGAATAAAAGTTCATGCCCACAAGTTCAAAATCATGCCCACAAGTTCATCCAACCAAGTTCAAATTACAAACTAAAGTTTAAGACACAAATGAAAGACACATCAATCCTCTTCTCGTCTTCGTCCTCATCTTACGAAGACGATTCTTCCCCCTCCGAAGATGAATCTTCCTCCCTCACACACCACGCGAGATAGCGAATCCGACCGCGCGCCCCACTCCTTATAGCGCGCGCGCGGTTATTGCGCGCCCGCTGGAGCCACCCGCAGGGTTGCGCGCGCGCTAAAATGGCCTAATTTTCGGCGCGGCGCTTGTTTAGCGCGGCTGTTGGAGATGCTCTTAGTGAAGTATGTTTGTTCCAATAATTTTAATCGGATCTAGTCGATCCCCTATATTTAATGGAGTAATTCTTTGTTTTTTTTTCTAAACTCTGCAATTCTAGTATAAATTCCAACTACATACTACTCCCTCCGTCTCAGTTTACAAGTCCGGCACATCTACGCTATCTGCATAATTGTGACGTTTCTCTATCATCCCTCCCGTGGATTTTAAAGGTTGTAAGTGCATTTGTAACCGATTCCCTAAAAATAATGAAGTGTCTTGATGGAGTAAATCCTTAGTGGAGTATAGTTATTCCAATAAGTTTTAATCGGATCTAGCCGATCCCCTATACTTAATGGAGTGATTTTTTTTAAACTCTGCAATTCTAATATAAATTCCAACTACATACTAGTACACATATAGAAACTAAATATAAATTTTAATGTTCAAGCAAATCACAAATATAGTTTACAAACTGAATTCAAAGTTTACAATCTGAATTGTTTAAATTTAAACATGTTGAATGATTCAAATGTACCAAATAGGATGTGATAGACCAACTATGACACGCTAAGCCGTTTCCAGTGATGCTCAACAAGATTTTGTTGGAGCTGAGCATGAACTTGACGATTCTTGATCCGCTCTGTCACGATTGATGTGTACGCGGCTAAACTGTGACCCTCTCCTTGAGTGCCAAACATCATCGTGGAAAATCATGCCTAAAACGGTTTCAAGTTAAACGAGTCTTCTTCCTTAGGGTTTCTAATCAATCTTCATTTTCTTCCCCTTCGGATGATGACGAGTCCTTCAAGGCCATCTACCTCAACCTCTTCATCTACAATTCAAATGGCTAGGTTCAATCAAACGGCTTGGCTCACAAAGGAATGGTAAAAAGAACTCACCTACAAAATTCGTCGAACACTTGCGGTGTGGTGGTGGTGCACCGTCCGGCTGGTGTCAACGTTGTTCAGTCCAAACAGGCCGGTGGCAACGAGAGAGAATAACCTACAACGGTGCACAACCAAGGTGAGATGCGGCGTCCAACAGAAAAAGAAGGAGTAACGAAGCAACCCGACGAATAAGCAATGGCAACGGCCTCGATGATGGGCACAAGGACGGCGGGGGGCAGGGGAGGCCAGGAGCTAGCGGGGAGGCTGGTGTGCGGTCGCGAGGAGTCACGCCGACGAATTTGCCGGGGTGGGGGGCGATGCGAGGGAGAGGCGTGGCTTTTACTCAGCCGCCCTGGTGGAGTAAATTTACGGAGAAATTTGGGAACAGAGTAAATATTATAGTGACTTACTAGCTATAAGGGATCGGCTAGGACTTCTCTAACGTGTATATGGGATTGGATAGAAATGCCCTAACCCAGGTTCTTAATAATATCTACAAATATCCAAATAGCAAGCAAGACGCCCAAGATAGACACTCTTAAAGCCGTGCTTGGACTACCGTGTTTCCCTTCTATTCACCCTAAAAAATACACGCTTGACGTCCGTATTGTTTCCGACCAAAAATCAGTCTAATCTTGTAAACTACACTTGTATTATATTACACTCAGTCCAAGCTTACACTTGTAAAATTAACATACTTGTATTATATTACACTCAATCCAAACACGACCTAAATAGAGTAATAAGCGACTAGTTTTCAAAGGAAGGTGCTTCTTCTTGGTACCATGCCAGCATAGCAGGCAGCTTCCCAGGGTAGCCAGGTGCTGGTCGTAGTTGGAAGGGGAAGGAAGGATAAACGAGGCCAGCCTTCCTCCCTTTCTTTGTTTCACTGGGATGTATTACTCATTCTGGTGCCTTCCATTCCTACGATAATCCGAAAAAAGGTTCTGGTCAAGCACGCACAGCACACAGCAAACCAGCAAGCCAAGACGATGTACTACTAAAAAGCTTATCGTCTTCCGAAGATAGCAAGATAGGATATCCGCGTTACAATTTACAAACGCATACATGCCACCTGTGTGGTTCTGAGGGCACATGCACCTGCCAACTAGCATAATTGAATTATTGGTACTGCGTGTTAGGTTACCAAAGTTACGCTTTCATAACTCAATGTGCTATTCCCATAATTGTGACGTTTCTCTATCATCCCTTCCGTGGTTTTAAAGGTTGTAAGTGCATTTGTAACGGATTCCCTAAAAATAATGAAGTGTTCGGTCTTCGGTGAAGTAAATCCTTAGAGCATCTCCAACAACCGCACTTTGCGTCGCGCTCAAAAAACTTGTTTACCGCGCGCGCCTCGGCTGATTTAGCGCGGCCGCCAGCACTGACTCCAACAGCAGCGCTAAAATGCAACGCGCGCCGCTCTAGCAGTGCGCGCGACTCGCCGGGCATTTCACATATATGGCATTTTGGACACAAAATGAGTTTGAAACATTCATCAAAATGCAATGAACATGTGAAATTTGACACAAACAAGTTGATGAATAAAAGTTCATGCCCACAAGTTCAAAATCATGCCCACAAGTTCATCCAACCAAGTTCAAATTGCAAACTAAAGTTCAAGACACAAATGAAAGACACATCAATCCTCTTCCTCGTCTTCGTCCTCATCTTCCGAAGACGATTCTTCCGCCTCCGAAGATGAATCTTCCTCCCTCACACACCGCGCGAGATAGCGAATCCGACCGCGCGCCCAACTCCTTATAACGCGCGTGCGGTTATTGTGCGCCCGCTGGAGCCACCCGCCGGGTTGCGCGCGCGCTAAAATGGCCTAATTTTGGCGCGGCGCTTGTTTAGCGCGGCTGTTGGAGATGCTCTTAGTGAAGTATGTTTGTTCCAATAATTTTAATCGGATCTAGTCGATCCCCTATATTTAATGGAGTATTTTTTTGTTTTTTCTAAACTCTGCAATTCTAGTATAAATTCCAACTACATACTACTCCCTCCGTCTCAGTTTACAAGTCCGGCACATCTACGCTATCTCTATCATCCCTCCCGTGGCTTTTAAAGGTTGTAAGTGCATTTGTAACCGATTCCCTAAAAATAATGAAGTGTCTTGATGGATTAAATCCTTAGTGGAGTATAGTTATTCCAATAAGTTTTGATCGGATCTAGCCGATCCCCTATACTTAATGGAGTAAAAAAATTAAACTCTGCAATTCTAGTATAAATTCCAACTACATACTAGTACACATATAGAAACTAAATATAAATTTGAATGTTCAAGCAAATCATGAATATAGTTTACAAACCGAATTCAAAGTTTACAATCTGAATTGTTTAAATTTAAACATGTCGAATGATTCAAATGTAGCAAATAGGATGTGATAGACTAACTATGACACGCTAAGACGTTTCCAGTGATGCTCAACAAGATTTTGTTGGAGCTGAGCATGAACTTGACGATTCTTGATCCGCTCTGTCACGATTGATGTGTACGCGGCCAAACTGTGACACTCTCCTTGAATGCCAAACATCATAGTGGAAAATCATGCCTAAAACGGTTTCAAGTTAAACACGTCTTCTTCCTTAGGGTTTCTAATCAATCTTCATTTTCTTCCTCTTCGGATGATGACGAGTCCATCAAGGCCATCTACCTCAACCTCTTCATCTACAATTCAAATGGCTAGGTTCAATCTAAACGGCTTGGTTCACAAAGGAATGGTAAAAAGAACTCACCTACAAAATTCGTCGAACACTTGCGGTGTGGTGGTGATGCACCGT
Organism: Hordeum vulgare subsp. vulgare; assembly: GCF_904849725.1. Lineage (NCBI taxonomy): Eukaryota > Viridiplantae > Streptophyta > Magnoliopsida > Poales > Poaceae > Hordeum > Hordeum vulgare. The sequence continues at coordinate 546,871,558 of NC_058522.1, read as the reverse complement.
CCGGCTGGTGTCAACGTTGTTCAGTCCAAACAGGCCGGTGGCAACGAGAGAGAATAACCTGCAACGGTGCGCAACCAAGGTGAGATGCGGCGTCCAACAGAAAAAGAAGAAGTAACGAAGCAACCCGACGAATAAGCAATGGCAACGGCCTCGGCACAAGGACGGCTGGGGGCAGGGAAGGCCAGGAGCTAGCAGGGAGGCTGGCGTGCGGTCGCGAGGAGTCACGCCGGCGAATTTGCCGGGGTGGGGGGCGATGCGAAGGAGAGACGTGGTTTTTACTCAGCTGTCCTGGTGGAGTAAATTTACGGAGAAATTTGGGAACAGAGTAAATATTATAGTGACTTACTACCTATAAGGGATCGGCTAGGACTTCTCTAACGTGTGTATAGGATTGGATAGAAATGCCCTAACCCAGGTTCTTAATAATATCTACAAATATGCAAATAGCAAGCAAGACGCCCAAGATAGACACTCTTAAAGCCGTGCTTGGACTACCGTGTTTCCCTTCTATACACCCGTAAAAAATACACGTTCCTGACCTCCGTATTGTTTCCGACCGAAAATCAGTCTAATCTTGTAAATTACACTTGTAAAATAAATACACTTGTATTATATTTACACTCAATCCAAGCTTACAATTGTAAAATTAACATACTTGTATTATATTACACTCAATCCAAACACGACCTAAATAGAGTAATAAGCGACTAGTTTTCAAAGGAAGGTGCTCCTTCTTGGCACCATGCCAGCATAGCGGGCAGCTTCCCAGGGTAGCCAGGTGCTGGCTACGCCCCTCATCATCGCTTTTGTAGTTAGAAGGAGAACATGGAATGAACCATGCCAAAGTGTACCAGTATTGACCTAGGCCACATGTGTAATATATACGTTTTGTAAGCCATCATATGGAATATGTTGATTAGTTGCAAATCTCTTGCGTTTGTAACCTCTTTTGATACAGTGAAGTTAGATGGTTGGCGTCCGTGATTTTTCTCCCCTTCGCCTTGAAGAGATTTTCCATGCTAAAATCTCGTGTCTTCTGTCTTGATTTCATTCTTCTTCATTTGACTTGCGTGTCGTATCTCTATCACGTCTTAGTTCAATTCATAAAGATTGTGCATGATTTGTTTATGAAGAACTAGCCATCCGGTGCATGTAGAAAATAGATGGGACGCAAGATTTGTTTTCCAATGAATCAAAGCTTAATTAGGATGTACGATCGCTAATCTCCAGGGATTACAAAGTCATACAAATTGATTTACACGGAGATATCTACACAACATGCTTATCTTCAGTGCACTCACTGTTGAGCTGAGGCATGCTCAAGGTTTGAGGTGCAGTCGAGGAAACGACCAAGAAGTTTAGGAGTGACTGGATGACCATTTGATTGGGCCAGGAAACGAACACTGCAAAGTCTTGGCACGGGACTATCCAGCAATGACATCGCTGCTGGATGAAGGAAAAATGATGTTGAGCCCGGGCAGCTTGCCAGGGTCGCCGGTTGCTGGATCTGCCCTTCTTCGTTAGTCTTCGCAGTTAGAAGCAGAACGAAGGATAAACGAGGCCAGCCTCCGTCCCGTTCTTTGCTTCATTGTGATGTATCACTCATTCCGGTGCCTTCCATTCCAACCATACTCTGGATTTTTTTTTGGTCAAGCATGCACAACACACAACCGAACCAGCAAGCCAAGAGGATGCACTACTAAAAGGCTTATCGTCTTCTCAAGATAGCAAGATAGGATATTTGGGTTATAATTTATGGAAACCCCTGCATATGCCACAGGTGTGGTTCCTGAGGGCACATGTACCTGCCAACTATCATAATTGAAGTATTGGTACTGCATGTTTTGGTTACCGAAGTTATGCTTTCATAACTCAATTTGCTATCCGCATAATTGCGACATTTCTCTATCACCCCTCCCATGGCTTTTAAAGGTTGTAAGTGCATTTGTAACTGATTCCCTAAAAATAATGAAGTGTTCGGTGGAGTAAATCCTTAATGGAGCATATTTATTCCAATAAGTTTTAGTCGGACCTAGCAGATCCCCTATATTTAACATAGTAAATTTTTGTTATTTTCTAAACTCTGCAACTCTAGTATAAATTCCAACTACATATTAGTACACATATAAAAACTAGCAACCAACTGCCGAAAGTATTCATGTGTTTTTCTTCAATCCAGGAGATAGCCTTCCCAGGGAACTTGGAGCGTACAAAATTCTTGTGCTCTTCGACATACGAAGCCACAAAGGTGGGACTTTTTAGAACTGTGTAGTGTGCTTGAGTGAAAAAATGCCCGTCCCTACATATCATTGCTTTGTTTCCTAGTGTGCCTTTTCCACTCAGTCTTCCCTCATGCCGCGATTCAGGAATACCAATCGGCTTAAGGTCAGGAAAAAGTCTACACAGAACCCAATGACCTCCTCTGTTCCATAGCCCTTGGAGATGCTTCCTTCTGGCCTAGCACGGTTATGAACATATTTCTTTAAAACTCCCATGAACCTCTTGAAGGGGAACATATTGTGTAGAAATACATGACCGAGAAAGGAAATCTCATCGACTAGGTGAACCAGGAGATGCATCATAATATTGAAGAAGGGCGGGGGAACACCAACTCAAAACTGACAAGACATTGGAGCACATCCTTCTGTAGCCTTTCCAGACGTTCTCGATCGATTACCTTATGAGATATTGCATTGAGGAATGCACATAGCTTCACAATGGGTAATTGAACATTTTCCGGTAGAAGCCCCCTCAATGGAACCGGAAGCAACTGCGTCATAATCACGTGACAATCATGAGACTTCAGGTTCTGGAATTTTTTCTCTGCCATATTTATTATTCCCTTTATATTAGACAAGAAGCCAGAGGGGACCTTCATACTGTTAAGACATTCAAAAAAGATTTCCTTCTCTGCTTTGCTAAGAGCGTAGTTGCTTAAGTATTGATGCCCTTTATCGGTCTTCTTGTCGTATGGGTCTTTCATACGTTGCTCCTCCTCCTGTGATTCTGTTGTATCTTTTGTCTTCCCATACATGCCCAGGAAGCCTAGCAGGTTTACGCAAAGATTCTTCGTCACTTGCATCACATCAATTGAAGACCGGACCTCTAGGTGTTTCCAATAGGGTAGCTCCCAAAATAAAGATTTCTTTTTCCAATGGGCACGTGTCCGGTAACGTCGTCTTTCGGAACAGATTGACCACCAGGACCCTTTCCAAAGATTACTATTTGATCCACATCCTTGACCATAGCCAATAACTCATCACTAGTAGGGAGGTTAGGCTTCTTCCGGCGATCTGCCTCACCGTTGAAATGCTTACCTTTTTTCTTACGGGATGATTGGTCGGTAGAAATTGACGACACCCCAGGTAGACAACCTTCTTAGATTTTTTCCAAATATGTACCTTTAGTCTTATCTAAACAGTGCATGCATGCATTGTATCCCTTGTTTGACTGTCCTGAAATGTTACTAAGAGCAGGCCAACCATTCATGGTTACGAACAAAAATGCTCGTAGGTCAAATTCCTGCTGTTTGTGCTCATCCCACACACGTACACCTGGTTTGGTCCACAACTGCAAAAGTTCATCAACTAATAGCATTAGGTACACATCAATGTCGTTGCCGGGTTGCTTCGGTCCTTGGATGAGCACTGGCATCATAATGAACTTCCGCTTCATGCACAACCAAGGAGGAAGGTTGTAGATACATAGAGTCACGGGCCAGGTGTTGTGACTGCACCTCTGCTCCCCAAAAGAATTCATGTCGTCTGTACTTAGACCAAGCCATAAGTTCCTTGGGTCATCTGCAAAGTCCGGCCACTCCCTCTCGATTTTCCTCCATTGCGACCCATCTGCGAGGTGTCTCAACTTTTTCCCGTCTTTCTTCCGCTCGTCTTTGTGCCATCGCATCAACATGGCATGCTTATTGTTTCTGAACATACGTTTCAACCATGGTATTATAGGAGCATACCACATAACCTTAGCAGGAACCTTCTTCCTGGGGGCTCGTCATCGTCCTCAACATCACCAGGGTCATCCTGCCTGATCTTGTACCGACTTGCAGTGCATACCGGACATTTATCCATATTCTCGTACTTCTCACTGCGGTACACGATGCAGTCATTAATGCATGCATGTATCTTCTGCACATCTAATCCAAGAGGGCATATAGCCTTCTTTGCTTCATACGTAGTCTCTGGCAATTTTTTATCCTTTGGAAGTTTCGGCTTCAATATTTTCAGTAACTTCTTAAATCCCTTGTCAGATAAACCAGTTTTTGCCTTCCATTTCAACAGTTTCAGTGTGGTACCGAGATTTGTGTTGTCATCTTCGCAATTTGGGTACAACAACTTTTTATGATCCTTTAGCATGGCGTCCAACTTCAGCGTCTCCTTTTCCGTATCGTATTCTCTCTTTGCATCAGAAATGACCCGACCAAGACTATCAACGGGCTCATCTGATGTCGGTTGTTCTTCACCTCCTTCTTCTTCATTGTCTTCCATTGTAGTATCACCGTGTTCTTCAGTGAACATAGGATAGTTGTCATCATCATCTTCTTCTTCATTGTCTTCCATCATAACCCCTCTTTCTCCCTGCATGGTCCAACAATAATATGACGGCATGAAACCTTTCTGAAGCAAGTGGTGATGAATGGTTTTCGAGCTAGAGTAATCCTTCACGTGTCAACAGCTAACACATGGACACGACATAAAATTATCCACTTTGTTTGCCTCAGCCACATCGAGAAATTTATGCAGGCCTGCAATAAATCCGGAAGCGCGTCGTTGGCCGTACATCCATCGCTTCTGTGCATCGATCTGGCATCATACATGAATAGTGAAATGACCACCGTACATTGACACATGCAATATTTTTGTATCAATTACACATGAAGAAAGTTGCTAACCTCGGTCGAGGATACCATTTCGTGTGAACTTTAGTGTGACTCGAGCATTAATTAGTCCCGGTTCGTAATGTACTCCGAAGTGCGCCGGTCACCGTACATCCATTAGCGGTTCATCTCTATTATAAAATTAAGTATATCAAAAAACCATTGCAGAACATCATGAATAAAGAAATGACCAAATTAATACAAGTTCATCATCACATTAAAACCAAAGCTCGGTAGTGATCAAACGTTATTATTGCAAAAATAAATACATAAAGTTCTCTCATAAAACAACACACAACTATGTAAAACATTTAAATGCAACAACAAATGCGATCAAAATCGCAACTAAGGTAACAATTGACCCAACATCATAATAATATCAAGACTCTTTATCAATGGCATATTTTCTAATATTCCTAATCTTCAAGCGCATTTCATCCATCTTCAAGCGCATTGCATCCATCTTCAAGCGATGTGCATCCATATTCGATGACATCGTATCTTCATCTTGTGATCATCTTCAAGCGCATTGCATCCATATTCGATGACATCGTATCTTCATCTTCAAGCGCATTGCATCCATCTTCATCTTGTGATCATCGATGACATCGGCGACATGCAACTCCAGTTCCATATTCTTGTCCTCAATTATTTTCAATTTTTCCTTCAAGTATTTGTTTTCTTTTTCAACCAAATTTAACTTCTTGAGAAGAATTTCTATGTGGGTTGGAATTTCCGGTTCACATACCTCCTAGATTAAAAAATATATGTCACGTTGGTCGTCATAATTATCATAAAAATAAATAAAACAAATAGTTAAAAAAGATAATATATACCACATCCGAATCATAGACAGGACGAGGGCCGACGAAGGCGGATACCAAAACCATCGTACTATATAATAACAAAAAATAATAAAAATAAGTAATTTATACAAGTATGTATCTAAATCATATAAGTAAGAATTTTTTCTTTTAAAAAGAAGACAAGAACAAGAGGCTCACCACGGTGGTGCTCGCGACGAGATCGGCGCGAGGCGATCGACAACGGTGAGGACGGGCACGGGACGGCACCCTACACATGTGCAGACTCTAAGAAGTTAATTTGAGCATTTCAAATGAGCTAAACTAGGAGTGACACATGAAAGGATGAAGTAGCTAACCTTTTAAAACACTTGTGGAGTTGGTGCACGGTCAAACATAAACAAATATTGAGGAAAATGGAGTTTGGAGGTCGAGTTTAAAGAGGAGAAAGCTTAACTAGTGTGGCTCGGGCATTTCATCGAACACGTCAAGTGCATGAACTAGAGTGGCAAGGGTGGCATATGGCATGGACACACTTCAGCCAAAAAACAGAGGAGAGTGGGCAGGGACGACGATATATACACTAGTGCAAAACGGGCCTTTGGCCGGGACCCTTTAGTCCCGGCCTGCCTCTGGGCCGGGACTAAAGGCCCGGCCACGTCGCCCCAAATCGCACGAGGCTTTACTCCCGGCCCGTAAGGAGCCTTTAGTCCCGGTTCGTGTCCCAAACCGGGACTAAAGGGCTACGCGGTGAGCAGCCCGCATGTGCGCCACCTTTAGTCCCGGTTTGTGTCTCAAACCGTGACTAAAGTCCTGTGCCTATATATAGCATAACTCCCTCTCCCCTCTTCCTTGCATTTTTCTTGGATGGAAGAGTGTGGATGTGTGCTAGCTCTCCATTTTTTTTCATGCACTAGAGGTGTTTGTTGAAATGTGTGTTAGAGCGATGCCGCTTCAGTTCACTGAACACAACTACGATATGAGATGCCTGAGCCACGCTTAAACCTCTTCCTCTTTATTTCTACTTATTCTAAAAGGTTAGCAACTATATTTCCTCGTTTAGACCGTGCGGTACTAATTTTTAGGATCGTGATTGTATTTGATATACTGTCGTATAACGCAGATGAGCCATCCATGGATGTACGGTGATCGATGCACAACCGCTTACAGAGAAGGCGTGCATTCTTTTCGAGATGCAGCCGATGTGAACAAGCATGGTGGTGGCTTTATGTTTTGTCCATGTGTTGAATGTCGGAATGAGAAGGATTACACTTCCTCAAGAGTCATTCAGAGCCACCTGCTTCGGTCCGGTTTTATGTCGGGCTATAATGTCTGGACTAAGCACGGAGAAAGAGGGGTTATGATGGAAGACGACGATGAAGAAGAAGAGAACGATGATGACAACTACCGATCAATGTTCCCTGAGTATGCTGATACCGCAATGGAAGACAATGAAGAAGAAGATCTGGATGAAGAACGGGAACCAGATGAGCCCGCTGATGATCATGGACGGGTCATTTCTGATGCACGGCGAGGTTGCGACACAGAAAAGGAGAGGTTGCAGTTCGAGCAGATGTTACAGGACCACAACAAATTGTTGTACCCAACTTGTGAAGATGGACAGAAGAAGCTGGGTAGCACACTGGAATTGCTGAAGTGGAAGGAAGAGACCGGTGTGACTGACTCGTCATTCGAAAAGTTGCTGGTACTGATGAAGAAGATGCTTCCAAGAAAGAACAAATTGCCCGCCAGCACGTACGAAGCAAAGAAGCTTGTTTGCCCTCTAGGATTAGACGTGCATAAGATACATGCATGCCCTAATGACTGCATCCTCTACCGTGGTGAGAAGTACGAGAATATGGATAAATGCCCGGTATGCACTGCATTGCGGTATAAGATAAGAAAAGATGACCCTGGTGATATTGAGGGCGAGCCACCCAGGAAGAGGGTTCCTGCCAAGGTGATGTGGTATGCTCCTATAATACCACGGTTGAAACGTCTGTTCAGAAATAAAGATCATGTGAAGTTGTTGCGATGGCACATGGAAGATCGTATGAAAGACGATAAGTTGAGGCACATCGCCGATGGTCGGCAATGGAGAAAAATCGAGAGAGAGTTCCCGAGATTTGCAGCTGACGCAAGGAACTTATGGTTAGGTCTGAGTACAGATGGCATGAATCCTTTTGGGGAGCAGAGTTGCAGTCACAGCACCTGGCCCGTTACTCTATGTATCTACAACCTTCCTCCTTGGTTGTGCATGAAGCGGAAGTTCATTATGATGCCAGTGCTTATCCAAGGTCCAAAGCAACCCGGCAACGATATTGATGTGTACCTAAGGCCATTAGTTGATGAACTTTTACAGCTGTGGGCCGAACCAGGTGTACGTGTGTGGGACGAGCACAAACAAGAAGAATTTGACCTTCGAGCATTGCTTTTCGTAACCATCAATGATTGGCCTGCTCTTAGTAATATTTCAGGACAGTCAAACAAGGGATACAATGCATGCACGCACTGTTTGGATCAGACAGAAAGTATATATCTGGACAAATGTAGGAAGAATGTGTACCCGTACAATCGTCGTTTTCTTCCGCCCAAGCATCCCTTAAAGAAAAAAGGCAAGCATTTCAATGGTAAGGCAGAACCCCGGGGGAAGCCTGTTATCCGTACTGGTGCTGAAGTATTTGATATGGTCAAAGATTTAAAAGTAATCTTTGGAAAGGGTCCTGGCAGCCAACCTGTTCCTAACAGCCCTGATAAGCGCGTACCCATGTGGAAGAAGAAATCTATATTTTGGGAGCTACCCTACTGGGAAGTCCATGAGGTCCGCTCATCAATCGACATGATGCACCTCACGAAGAATCTCTGCGTGAATATTCTAGGCTTCCTGGGCTTGTATGGGAAGTCAAAAGATACACCGGAAGCACGGGAGGACCAGGAACGTCATAAAGGAAGAGATGGCATGCATCCAGGGTAGTTTCAAGGGCGTGCCAGCTACGCTCTTACTAAGGAAGAGAAGGAAATCTTCTTTGAAGTCCTTTTCAGTATCAAGGTCCCGACTGGCTTCTCATCGAATATAAATGGAATCGTAAATATGAAAGACAAAAAATTCCAAAACCTAAAGTCTCATGACTGCCACGTGCTTATGACGCAATTGCTTCCGGTTGCATTGAGGGGAATTCTACCGGAAAATGTTCGCCTCGCAATTGTGAAGGTATGTGCATTCCTCAATGCAATTTCTCACAAGGTAATCGATCGAGAAAGTCTATCAGGGTTACAGATTGATGTGGTCCAATGTCTGGTCATCTTTGAGTTGTTGTTCCCGCCATCCTTCTTCAATATAATGACACACCTCCTAGTTCACCTAGTCGAAGAGATTAGAATTCTCGGTCCTGTGTTTCTACACAATATGTTCCCCTTCGATAGGTTCCTGGGAGTCTTAAAGAAATATGTTCGTAACCGTGCTAGGCCAGAAGGAAGCATCTCCAAGGGCTATGGAATAGAGGAGGTCATTGAGTTTTGTGTGGACTTTCTTCCTGACCTTAAGCCGATTGGTGTTCGTGAATATCGGTATGTGGGTAGGCTGACAGGAAAAGGCACACTAGGAAGGAAAGCAAAAGTATGTATGAACAGTCATTCTTTCTCTCAAGCACACTACACAGTTCTACACAATTCCACCGTGGTGGCTCCGTATATCGTCGTGAGACACAAGAATATTCTACGCTCCGAAAACCCGGGGAAGGCTGACTCTTGGATTAAAGGGGAACACGAGAAGACTTTCAGCAGTGGGTTGCAGACACATCTCATGAATGACGACACCGTTGGAGATCAGCTGTACTGTTTGGCCAGGCCACCATCTTCGACTATATGTACTTTCCAAGGGTATGAGATAAATGGGAATACATTTTACACGGTTGCCCAAGATAAAAAGAGCACCAACCAAAATAGTGGTGTCCGCTTTGATGCAACAGACGAGAATGGGCACTGTTTGGAAACATATTACGGGTACATAGAGGAGATATGGGAACTTGACTATGGACCTACTTTTAAGATCCCTTTGTTTCGGTGCAAATGGGTGAAGCTGACAGGAGGCGGGGTAGTTGTAGACCAAAAGTACGACATGACAACAGTGGATCTCAACAATCTTGCGTACATGGACGAACCATTTGTCCTAGCCAATGATGTCGCTCAGGTTTTCTATGTGAAGGACATGTCTACAAAAACGAGAAAAAGAAATCAGCAAAAGAAGATATCGTCCGATGAGCCAAAACGCCACATAGTTCTTTCAGGGAAAAGAAACATCGTGGGAGTAGATGACAAGACACACATGTCAGAAGATTATAATAAGTTTCATGAAATTCCGCCCTTCAAAGTGAAAACTGACCCAAGCATCCTACTGAATGATGAAGATTCTCCATGGCTACGACCCAGAAGAAAACAGAAATAATAGATAGGAATATTGGTGCAATAATGTAATAATGTATTAAACCTTTTATGTAATGCATGTATGGAATATACTAAATTTCAAACACTTTTATGTAATGGCTATGCCCGTAAGCCTGCTTTAGAGAGGAGCTCGATGGAGTAGCTGCGACGGGGCTTAAAACAAGTGTTAATCTCCCTCGCTGGACGAGGTGGGACTAAACTTATCGTGCAGCCGAGGAGGGTCTTTAGTCCCAGTGCGTGGCTCCACCCGGGACTTATTTGAACTCCATACTTTTTTGTGTTCAAAATGCACCATTCAAAGGCACATCACAAATTTTCAACAATTTTTGACTTCATTGGGTATTTTTCGTGCATTTACTTATTTTTTTGAGCTAGTTGACCCTGAAGTGCGTCGGTCACCGTACTCCGAAGTGCGTCGGTCACCGTACATCCATTGGCGATTCATCTCTACTATGAAATTAAATATATCAAAAAACCATTGCAGAACATATGACCAAATTAATACAAGTTCATCATCACATTAAAGCCAAAGAACAGTAGTGATCAAATGTTATTATTGCAAAAAATAAATACATAAAGTTCTCTCATTAAAAAACATACAACTATGTAAAACATTTAAATAAAACAAAAATGCGATCAAAATCGCAACTAAGGTAGCAATTGACCCAACAGCATAATGATATCAAGCCTCTTTATCAATGACATATTTTCTAATATTCCTAATCTTCAAGCGCATTTCATCCATCTTCAAGCGCATTGCATCCATCTTCAACCGCATCGCATCGATCTTCATCTTGCGATCATCGATGACATCGGCGACATGCAACTCCAGTTCCATATTCTTATCCTCAATTATTTTCAATTTTTTCTTCAAGTATTTGTTTTCTTTTTCAACCAAATTTAACTTCTCGACAAGAATTTCTATGTGGGTTGGAATTTCCGGTTCACATACCTCCTAGATTAAAAAATATATGTCACGTTGGTCGTCATAATTGTCATAAACACTAAATAAAACAAATAGTTATAAAAGATAATATATACCACATCTGAATCATAGACAGGACGAGGGCGGACGGAGGCGGATACCAAAACCAATGCACTATATAATAACAAAAAATAATGAAAGTGAGTAATTTATACAAGTATGTATGTAAATCATACAAGTAAGATTCTTTTTCTTTTAAAAATAAGATAAGAACAAGAGGCTCACCACGGTGGTGCTCGCGACGAGATCGGCGCGGGGCGATCGACAATGGTGAGGACGGGCACGGGACGACACCCTACGCATGTGCAGACTCTAAGAAGTTAATTTGAGCATTTGAAAGAGCTACACTAGCAGTGACAAATAAAAGGATGAAGTAGCTAACCTTTTAAAACACTTGTGCAGTTGGTGCACGGCCAAACCTAGACAAATATTAAGGAAAATGGAGCTTGGAGGTCGAGCTTGGAGAGGAGAAAGCTTAAGTAGAGTGGCTCGGGCATTTCATCGAACACGTCATGTGCATGAACTAGAGTGGCAAGAGCATGGCATGGTCACACTTCAACAACCAAAAAATAGGGGAGAGGGTGGGCAGGGGCGAGGGTTTATATAGGCAACACTTTGGTCCCGACTTTTGTCTAAAACCGGGACTAATAGCCTAACCTTTAGTCCCGGTTGGAGCCCCGTACCGGGACTAAAGGCCCCTGCTTCCCGCCTTCTGGTCTGCCGAAAAAGGGCCTTTAGTCCCGGGTCGTGGCTCCACCCGGGACTAAAGGGGGTCTTTAGTCCCGGATCGAGCCCCGAACCAGGACTAAAGATCCACCTATATAAGCAGGAGTTAGAAAATTTCCAACCCAAATCGCATTTCGTTCTCTCCTTCTTCCTCGTTCTCCTGCCCGGCGCGACACAACACGAACTCGACGACGCCGTTAGGCTGCCCATCCTCCTGCTCCCCGCCACCTGCTGTCCTCCTCGCCGTCGCCGTCGTCCTCCTCGCCGCCACCATCCTCCTCGCCGCACGCCGCCGTCCTCCTCGTCGCGGGCCGTCGACACCTCCGGCCGGTAAGCCCCCCGCTCCCTCCTCCCCAACACTCCGGCCAGTAGAAGAAAAGAAGAAAAAGGAGAAGAAAAGAAGAAAAAGGAGAAGAAAGGAAGAAAAAGGAGAAGAAAGGAAGAAAAAGGAGAAGAAAGGAAGAAAAAGGGAAGGAGAAGAAAAGAAGAAAAAGGAGAAGAAAAGAAGAAAAAGGGAAGAAAGGAAGAAAAAGGAGAAGAAAGGAAGAAAAAGGAGAAGAAAGGAAGAAAAAGGGAAGAAAAGAAGAAAAATATTTTTTTTGTCATTTAATTCCTATTGTTATTAGGTTTGTGCTAGATTATTAGGGTCAGTAATATGTAGAATTAGGAAAAAGGAAAATAAGAAGAGGAGGAGAAGAAAAGAAGAAAAAGGAGAATAAGAAGAGGAGGAGAGGAGAAGAAGAGGAAAAATAGAAGAAGAGGAGAAGTAGAAGAAGAGAAAAAATTAGAAGAGGAGGAGAGGAGAAGTAGAAGAAGAGAAGAGGAGAAGTAGTAAAAGAAGAGGAGAAGTAGAAGTAGAAGAAGAAGTAGAAGAAGAGAAGAAATAGAAGAAGAGGAAAAATTAGTTTAGGGTTACAAGAAGAAGAAATATTTTTTTTGTCATTTAATTTTGCTATTGTATAGTGTATATGCTTGAGTGTTAATAGTGTTTCTTAGATTATTGCTTAATTTTGCTATTGTATATGCTTATGTGTTAATAGTTTAATTTTGCTATTGTATATGCTTAAGTGTTAATAGTTTATTTTTAGCAAGAAAATTAATAGAACTAGTTTAATTTTGCTATTGTATATGCTTAAGTGTCCAGGACTGGGCTCTGCCCGGCTGGTATTTTAGAGTTTAGGTTCTAGCCAACACCCGGGACTAAAGGTCCTCCTATATAAAACGACACTTCGAAGTTTCCAACCCCTCTTATGTAGTTTGTTAGTTTATTAGTTAATCAAATGTCCGTTTTTTGCAGAACTATGGATCCACATTTCAGGAACCTCGAAGAGGAAGAACTTCTCGAAGATATAATCAAAGACGGCCCCGACGTTGAACCAGATGAATCTCCGTCGTCATATCTAAACCCCTCCGGATATGGAATGGAGGTCGAGCGACACGAAGATGAAGCCGATGGGGCAGAAGATAGGTCCAATGACGGAGAAGGTGATAGCTCCACTGATGGAGAAGACGGTGGAGAAGCCGGTGAAGAAATAAAAAAGTCCGGCGAGGTATACATATGAAGTTCGACAATCACTTGTAATATGTGAAAAATATTGGAGATAGCTCTATATTGTATACATATACATTCATTTGACGAATGTTTCTCCCTCTTAGGCCTCCACATCGAGCAAAGCTACGAAACGAGGCCCGACTAGAAAGTTGGATGCACGGACGCATTACACCTTTGAGGTGATATTTCCTACGGGCGAACCCAAGCTTCCTAAGAATGCTGCTGACACATTCAAGAAGCAATGCGGAGTTCTCGTTAGGGATCACGTCCCGATCAGCGTTCGGGAGTGGAACAAGCGCAAAGGGGCAGCCGATAGTGACTATGTCGCCGAAAGGTACAAAGATAATCTTTGGAATGATCTCATGTCACATTTCAACCTGCCAGAATGTGAGAATGAAGACGCCGCAGACAAACTGAGGGCCAAAGTCAAGCAGTGGACTCTAAAGAAGATGGTCGAACTGTTCCGTAGCTGGAAGAAGAAGCTATGAAAAAACTATCTGAAGACAAAGAAAGTGCCAGTGTTCGAGGGGTATCTAGCCAAGCAGGCGAATCACTGGAAGGCATTTCAAGAGTACAAGGAGTCAGAAGATGCCCATGCATTATCAGAAAAGAACAAGATAAATGCCGACAAGAAGAAATATCACCACAAGCTGGGGCCAGGGGGCTATGAGACTGCCATCCCAAAGTGGGATAAGAAAGAGCAAGATCTGCTAGATAAAGGCATCGTACCTGAACCACTCCGTGATGAGTGGGAATTGAGAGCAAGAAATTGGTTCCTTGCGCATGGTGGTTCGTACGACGAAGGAACAGGGGACCTCATCTGCAGTGACGGTCTTAGGATACCCAGGGAGAATTGGAAAAGGATAGTGAAAGAAATTAAGGAGGGAAAAAGAAAGTTCACTGTAGATAGAGACAAAGATTTGCTCACACTGGTCCTCGGCAATGACGAACATGGAGGACGAACGCGAGGCTTCGGTCCTTCTTACCCGTGGTGGCTTGGGTTTCCAGAGACCAAGACACTTACAGAAGCCGAGAGAGAGCAAAGAAGCGGCAGCAGGATGAGGAGAATGACAAGTTCAACCAGTTGCTTGCCAGGATTAACGAGCAACAGAAGCGGATTGATGAGCTTAGAGGAGGAGCGCGCCAGGAAGATCCTGCACTTGATATTACCGGCGCGCCATCTAAGCGGAAAAGCAGCATGGCTGAATCTGAGGCCCCGTCCGACGATGCACGAAGAATGATAGAGAGCGGTCCCGGCTACCCCGTGGATGGAATCAAGGAGTCAACATCATGTGAACTCCATCAGAAATTCAAGAACATATCCATGAAGGTGGCCGTCGGACAAGCTTTACCTTCTGGCCCTGATGCACGCTGGCATGGCCGTGAGATTCCAGCTGGCTTTGCTAAAGTCGGGGTGGATGAAATCATGGCGGGGTTTCATGATCTGGAGCTCGACATAGCTGGACCCGAAGATGAGAGGACACTCGGAGAAGTACTGGGTGGAGTCATCCTATGGGACAAGAACTACATCAAGCTTCCAGGCTCGGCCCCAAGGACAACACCGCCTCCGAGTCATCGCAGGTCACCTACACCTCCATTACCTCCAAGCCCTCCACATGACGTCGGCAGCACAACACGAGTCCATCTCGATCACCGCCGCCGGACTTGGGTCGTCCGTCTCCGCCGCCGCCCGCTCCGGATACTAAGCGGGAGCGTGCCACCAAGAACGCTCCGCCGACGATTTCTAAGCGACGGAGCCCCCCAAAGCGCAAACGGTCGCCCCTCCCAAAGGTACCTCATGCTAATCTTCCTATAAGACCTTGTGATCGTACCCCCAAGGAAAACGCCAGGATAGCAA
Organism: Hordeum vulgare subsp. vulgare; assembly: GCF_904849725.1. Taxonomy (NCBI): domain Eukaryota; kingdom Viridiplantae; phylum Streptophyta; class Magnoliopsida; order Poales; family Poaceae; genus Hordeum; species Hordeum vulgare. The sequence continues at coordinate 546,856,303 of NC_058522.1, read as the reverse complement.
AGGAACATCATGATGCGTAGATGAAAAAGAAGGAACCCGAGCCCCGCCCGGAATACACCGAGAAGCAAATAGCATTTGCAAAATACTTCACGACCCTTCCATCATAGTATGACTTACACCATAAGCCTGATGACTATACACGCACATTGCAGAAGGAAGTGAAAAAGAGCAGATCACGTGCAAGTGCAAGTGGGAGCAAATCAAGTTCAACTACAAGCAAGAAAAAATCAGACGTTCCTCAGCTTGGACAACGGGCCAAACAGTTGATCCCACCCCTCAAGGTGTTAACCGAGAATGTTCTCCCTCCGGTGCAGGGGCAAGATTTTGAATTAGCAAATAAGTGGGCGGCTCAATGGGGTGTCTCGGTTGAAGATGTTCTGGCTTCCCAAGACGACAGGTTACCCAAGGCTGTGGTAGCCCCTAAGCCACAGTTTGTCATGGGAGAGCCTTTGGTCAGCAAAGATGATCTCCCAACAAATATGCGTTACTTGCATACATGGTACTTAAGTGAATCAAAGAATGGGAGAACGATGATCGTGGTGAGTGTCCCAGGGGAGTACTACGGCCGCCCAGAAGAAATCCATATCGACTTTGATGAACTCTTTCAGATGTACAATGGCGACGCCCTCGACAAATCGCTTATGAGTTGCTATTGTCTGTAAGTTTTTCAATTCGTTGTCTACATATAACTTGTTTAGCTATTTCAATTCATTGTCTATATATAACTTGTACTCTATTATCCAGAATGAAGATTCTGGATTGTAAAAGTAAGAACATCCTAAATAATGGGTTTATTGACCCAGATAAGATACATATAGCGATGCTAACTGATAAACTCAAGGAGACGGAGGAAAACCTTCTAAGGTTTATAACTGATCAAAATTTCTGTGACCACATACTGTTTCCATACAACTTCAGGTGAGGGTCTTTACTCTGTTGTGTCCATTCACTTATAAGTGTAATTGATAAGTTACACACACACACACACACACACACACACACACACACACACACACATATATATATATATATATATATATATACATGTGCAGCTTCCATTGGATTCTGTTGGACATTCAAATTGATAAGGGAAGAGTTGATGCCTTCGACCCATTATCGAGACCCTTGGAACAGTTCCAAAGCCTGCAGGACATGCTCCAAGGGTAATTTCAATCATTCTTGCGCTCTATCGGTCTCTTTCGATGATTTTCTGATATATATCAATTAATGAAAAACTTAGCAAACCATTATCCTTGTCGGGCAGGGTTTGGAAGCGGTTCAAGTGCGTGACTACCGGTATCTTTCCTGAGAAGGTGACCTTTAGAGCGGCTCAGGTAAGTAGTAGTATGATATACTTCTATTTTCAATACATTTATGATGCTAGATTATTATTTTGATTATATATATTATATTCTCGTAAAGTGTGACCAGCAGCCACGGGGAACGCATCTATGCGGATACTATGTTTGCGAGACCATTCGCACGTTTACCTCTGAGCACAAGGATCACAGATTCGACGTAAGCAATGAACATTCACACCTCTATTTTTACCCGTCATTCTTTGTTATCATGATTGATATTCATATTCATCTCCTCTTCTTATATAGTACACGACCATGAGGACGAAGGTCCTACCAGAGCAACGCGCGATTGCTGTTGCAGAGGAGCTTGCGACCTTTCTGAGGACGGAAGCTATAGATGACAAAGGACGATTTAGTGTAGCTAGGGTCCATTACTGATGTTCGTCCATGTAATCGAATAGACGGACTCTAGTCCCGATAATTCAGATCTCCATATAATTGTATATATATGCTCACTTGTAAGATAAGTTAATCTTATATATATATATATATATGCATAATTATTTATATTTAAATTATATGAAAATTAATTCTCCAACACCAAACGAGGCATCACGTTAATCTCCCGAACACCTAAACCCTAAAACCCTAAAACCCAAAAATAATTTCATTCAAAAAAAAACCCAAAAATAAGCAAAATCTGAAACTCTTTAGTCCCGGTCTGTGTAACGAACCGGGACTAAAGGGCCTGCCCCTGAGGCGCTACGAGGCGCCCACGTGGAGCACCTTTAGTCCCGGCTTGTAACAGGGCCGGGACTAAATGTTAGGCCTTTAGTCCCGCCCCTTTAGTCCCGGTTGGTGAACCGGGACTAAAGCCCCTTACGGGCCGGGGCTAAAGGCCCCGTCCCCACTAGTGATATAGGCAGAACTTTATTCTCGGTTTTTGTCTAAAACCGGGACTAATAGCCTACCCTTTAATCCCGGTTCGTGCCACAAACCGGGACTAATAATCCGCAGCACGTCACGTGGGAGTCGCTGGATCTTTAGTCCCGGATTTTCCCCCGAAACGGGACTAGTGAGGTGAACCGAACCGGGTCCAATGCCCCGGCAAATCGAATCGGGACCTATGTCTCGCATGGGTCCCGGTTTTGATTTGAACCGGGACTAATGGTCTTTCGGCCCTGGGTCGAAAGACCATTTTTCTACCAGTGGTATTTGTCATAGGTGGTTGTAGATGCGATATGTAAGTTCAAGGGAAACTGAATTTGAATATTATAAGAGAGCTTACCTGTTGGCCTTTCAAGGTATATGTAGAAAAGACGGTTGGAAGTAGGAGCGTATTGGAAAAGAAATTTTCGTGAGTTTTCACAGCTTCCACATTCACGCATTCAGGACCGTAGGGGTGTTGATTGATATATGGAGTACATGACCGCAGATATGCATGGTTCATGTCAACCATGACCATCCATGGCTGTATCCGGGCATCTGCATCACATGATCCGTAGAGCTGTTGATTGGTAAGTAGTTTCTCGTCCCTCAACATGCAGCACAGGGCATCCGGGTCATCGGTGGGGACGACTGGGAACTCGGGAAGACACGGACGCATGCCCAGAGCTTGGTAACCACGTTGCGCCCAAAGACAATCCAGGTTGATCACACGATGCGCCTCCCACTTGAACATAGGGTCACCGCCACCCATCACTTTCAATGTCCAAACGGTGACCTTCTGGGGTGGCGGCGGCGGCTGCTGCCCTTGCCCTCTCTCGAGCCGCTGGCGCCAGCCAACGTGGATTCTCTCCTGATAGCCATATGGTCAATGTCGACGAAGCGCATCATGCCTTGGCTGATGGACACCCTTCGGTAACAAATTTGCGAGGCACATTGTGATGTATCGCTTGTCGGGGTACTCTTTTCCTCCGGGGAACGACACGAAGTGGAGCACCGGTGAGTCTGCATCGTCGGAGAAGTCGCACAGCAGGACGCCGCTCAAGCGGTCGACATAGCAGAGGAACCGGCCGTCCAAAGCGAGCACATCGTTGGTCTCCCAGAGGATGGGGAACTGGCCGCCATTGCTCTGGTCTTGCAGCTGCGGGGCACGCATCTCGAGGAAGAGTTGCCACTTTTCAGTCTTGGAGTTGAAGACGCAAAGTTCAACTAGCACCACCGGAACAATTGTCGGGGCCCTCCCTTTTTTCCCGCTAGACACTGAGGTCGGCAACGATGTAGCGGTCGCTGGCGAGCCGCAGGATGCCTGTGGTGTATCTAGACCTCAGAACAGCCATTCCCAGGGCTCAGTGTATGGAGGGAGCCGCTTCACCGACGGGGAAGGACCCGCCGCCGTGTAGACGAAGAGATCTGACGGCAAGTCCAAAAAGCACTGCTGGCCGGATGGCGGGATGTGGATGTCGAAGAGGACGAGGTCCTTGTCGGTTGCCCGGAGGTACGGATAGACTGGAAACCAACCTGAGCCTTCCAACAGCCAGTGGATATCGAGGTAAGAGAGGTTTGGAGGATCCGAGAGGGTGAAGGACAAGCAGCAGCGGTGGCCGGGCCCAGGGGCGCCAGGGCCCAAGCCGGGCCATCTCATTGGGCTAGGGCCATTGTAAAATACAAAAAAAAACAATCTCTTCCATTGCTTTTCCTAGTTTGAATCCTGGTATTTCTCTCATCTGGCCCTACCATGTACCATTCAAAAAACAAATCTGGCCCTACCATGTTCTGACGCGAGGCAAAACTCTCTTCCTCGTCTTTTCTTTAAGTGGATCCTCTACCTCACATGTTCTCTCTCTCTTTTTCTTTAATGCATGGAGGGAAATTGGAAACACACAAAACAGTGATTTCATAATTTCAAACTGAATATTTCAATTATTTGAACTAGTGATTTCAATTCTTTTAAACTAAAATATTTCTTATTTTGTAAACAAAAAAGATGAAATTGTAATTATTTGAAAACAGTATTTCAAAACTAACATTTTATAAATTTCACTTAAATCATGTATTGTATTTCACTGACATCGGAATACATATTGCACTAAGATATAATCTCTCCGTTCCAAAATTCTTGTCTTAAATTTGTCTAGATATGAATGTATCTAGTCCCGTTTTAGTATTTTGATACGCCCATTTGTAAACAAACATAAGACTATAATTTTGGGATGAAGAGAGTATTTCAGAAAAAAAAAACTACTTCACTAAAAAAATCATACATGGATGGGGTGGGACGGGAAAAAAGGCGACAACCTCAAGTTATACTAACATGGTTGGGTTGTTGAGTCAGGAAGTTAGTCGAGCAAATGAAGCGGGAGGTCTCCTTTACATTTTCTACAAAAAGACAACATTATTTATACAACAAACCACCTGAGATATTATGTAAATGGTCTTTATAGTGTAATAGAGAAAAACAGGCGTGGATATGACTAGGGGGTATAACAAGTGATCGAAGAAGCTACAACACTTGATAGGAGACATTTTCGTAGAGAATATTATTTACTCTAAGGGGACAGTTGAATCTGTTGGGAGGTATATCCCATTTTCTGAAATTATTTTGACCGGTTGTGTACATGGTGAACAAGTTCATGCCGCACAAAGATCAACAATTGTCATTGACCCTAGTACAATTTTGGGTGAGTAAGGAAATATGTTTTTGAAAGGAAGGATGGTTGGACATGCTCACCTGAATGTAATGTCAAGATTAATGTAGATGCTGCAATTGATGCCGATAAAGGAAGGGGAAGTGCATGAGTAGCCATTAGAGATGTTCACGCCAAGTTTATGGTTGTTGCATGCATGCCATTACCTTTCATTATGAATGCAACAATGGCTGAAGCATACTTGTTAAGGAAGGTTTTTACTTCTATCAAAAATTAGGTGCTTTAATTTTAGCATTCAATTAGATAATTCTCACATGATTGATAATATTAAAGATGGTGGGTTTTAGGGTGCTCCCAATGCATTGGTTCTTAACTCGTTATCGTAAGTGGTGATAAATTTTTAGAGACAACCGTTGGAATGCATTTTCTCTTAGGTGTTGTTTTTAAGTGATGTTGTATTTAATTAGTTTAGGGATCACACGTGCTTCTTAATATTGTGGCCTAGTTGTAGAGAGAAGGATAAAACTTCCTTCTCTTTCTTGTTTAATTGATGTGCCATGTCAGCATTCTGTCTATGAACTCATGCTAAGAGACTGGTATTGGGAGTGCTATTACAATAAGTACAATAAAGACCGTGACATAGGCGGGCTGTAAGACATTAAATACTATGTTTGTGTTGAGTTGGAGCAAAGAGAAGAGAAACGGGCTACTGATTACCAACTGACTATAGCACGTGCTCCTATAGGCTATGTGGGAGAGTGAGGTGGATCATGTATCCATCATGGTCTAAACATCAGCACCCGCGATCTTCAATGGCTACTTAATGCTCTCTTCATATTTTGCAAAGGTCTTTCGAGTTTTGCCCTAAGGAAGCCGATGAGGTAGCATATATGCCTGCTAGAATTTTTCCAAATATTTTCATTTGTATTTCTAATCATGCAAGAGCACTCCATGTAATTATAGAGCAGCACTAGTAGAAAAAGGGCCTTTTGTCCCGGTTCGTAAGGGCCTTCTGTCCCGGTTTTGGAACCGGGACTAAAAGGTCGTTACTAATGCCCTCGGCTTTTAGTCCTGGTTCTTACACCAACCGGGACAGATGGGCCTCCACGTGGCCGCTGCGGCCAGGCCAGGCAGGGGGGCCTTTAGTCCCGGTTGGTGACACCAACCGAGACCAAAAGGCATCCACGTGTCAGCACCTCGCTGAAGCTGAGTTTTTTTTAAAGGGGGTGGTTTATGGGTTAATTTAGGTTGTTATATACACCAACCAAGGAGCATCCATGAGAAAGCACAAAAAGAAATAATTTTATCTTTCATCAATGAGCATCCATGAGCATGCACAAAATTTCATCAGGCACACCACCATCATACTTAAAAGTGCAGTAGCAGTTCAACACTATCGTACTTAAAAGGTTTACACTATAAAGATTAAAGCTCCATCAGGTTCTTAAGATCTTCACTCCTGCTTCTTCACCTTCTCCTTCATCATCCTGATGCGCTTATAGCGACGAAGCCCCAGGCCAGGCTGTGGGATGTACTCCTCTAGCAGAATTGGCATGGCCTTGTCGCCCAGCTGTGGGATCACCATCGCGAGGCCATCGTCGCTGCTACTTTTGCTGTAGCCAGAGTCGCTGCTACTTTTGCTATAGCCAGAGTCGCTGCTACCGTAGACATAGCACCTGTCGCAGTACTCGCTGCCCCTGCTCCCATTGCCTTGCCAAATGCAATTTTTTTTAAAAAAAATGGGTGTGAGACATAGCCTAATGGATAGGAAGAAGAGACAGAGCGTACTGACATCGTCGTCCTCCTGGTAGCGCCTTCGACACATAGTCGTGTCGAACACCTTCACGGTGAACGTGGCGTTGTCGTCGTACCTGAAGACAAGGAAGTACCTGTTGGGGAACGTCGCATGGGAAACAAAAAATTTCCTACGCGCACGAAGACCTATCATGTTGATGTCCATCTACGAGAGGGGATGAGTGATCTACGTACCCTTGTAGACCGTACAGCAGAAGCGTTAGTGAACACGGTTGATGTAGTGGAACGTCCTCACGTCTCTCGATCCGCCCCGCGAACAATCCCGCGATCAGTCCCACGATCTAGTACCGAACGGACGGCACCTCCGCGTTCAGCACACGTACAGCTCGAGGATGATCTCGGCCTTCTTGATCCAGCAAGAGAGACGGAGAGGTAGAACAGTTCTCTGGCAGCGTGACGGCGCTCCGGAGGTTGGTGATGACCTTGTCTCAACAGGGCTCCGCCCGAGCTCCGCAGAAACGCGATCTAGAGGAAAAACCGTGGAGGTATGTGGTCGGGCTGCCGTGGAAAAGTCGTCTCAAATCAGCCCTAAAACCTCCGTATATATAGGTGGGAGAGGGGGGGCCTTGCCTTGGGGATCAAGGAGCCCCAAGGGGGTCGGCCGAGCCAAGGGGGGAAGGTCTCCCCCCCAAACCGAGTTGGACTTGGTTTGGTGGGTGGGAGTCCTTCCTTCCCTTCCCACCTCCTCTTTTTTTTTCTCTTTGATTTTTCTTTCTAATGCGCATAGGGCCCTTTTGGGCTGTCCCACCAGCCCACTAAGGGCTGGTGCGCCACCCTCAAGGCCTATGGGCTTCCCCGGGGTGGGTTGCCCCCCCGGTGAACTCCCTGAACCCATTCGTCATTCCCGGTACATTCCCGGTAACTCCGAAAACCTTCCGGTAATCAAATGAGGTCATCCTATATATCAATCTTCATTTCCGGACCATTTCGGAAACCCTCATGACGTCCGTGATCTCATCCGGGACTCCGAACAACATTCGGTAACCAACCATATAACTCAAATATGCATAAAACAACGTCGAACCTTAAGTGTGCAGACCCTGCGGGTTCGAGAACTATGTAGACATGACCCGAGAGACTCCTCGGTCAATATCCAATAGCGGGACCTGGATGCCCATATTGGATCCTACATATTCTACGAAGAACTTATCGTTTGAACCTCAGTGTCAAGGATTCATATAATCCCGTATGTCATTCCCTTTGTCCTTCGGTATGTTACTTGCCCGAGATTCGATCGTCAGTATCCGTATACCTATTTCAATCTCGTTTACCAGCAAGTCTCTTTACTCGTTCCGTAATACAAGATCCCGCAACTTACACTAAGTTACATTGCTTGCAAGGCTTGTGTGTGATGTTGTATTACCGAGTGGGCCCCGAGATACCTCTCCGTCACACGGAGTGACAAATCCCAGTCTTGATCCATACTAACTCAACTAACACCTTCGGAGATACCTGTAGAGCATCTTTATAGTCACCCAGTTACGTTGCGACGTTTGATACACACAAAGTATTCCTCCGGTGTCAGTGAGTTATATTATCTCATGGTCATAGGAACAAATACTTGACACGCAGCAAACAGTAGCAACAAAATGACACGATCAACATGCTACGTCTATTAGTTTGGGTCTAGTCCATCACGTGATTCTCCTAATGACGTGATCCAGTTATCTTTGATCAACTGGCTAGCCAACTAGAGGCTCGCTAGGGACAGTGTTTTGTCTATGTATCCACACATGTAAATGAGTCTTCATTCAATACAATTATAGCATGGATAATAAACGATTATCTTGATACAGGAATTATAATAATAACTATATTTATCATTGCCTCTAGGGCATAATTCCAACAGTCTCCCACTTGCACTAGAGTCAATAATCTAGCCCTCACATCATCATGCGAATTACATTGTAATAAATCTAACACCCATACAGTTCTGGTGTTGATCATGCTTTGGCTGTGGAAGAGGTTTAGTCAGCGGGTCTGCTACATTCAGATCCGTGTGCACTTTGCATATATTTACGTCCTCCCCTTCGACGTAGTCGCAGATGAGGTTGAAGCGTCGTTTGATGTGTCTGGACTTCTTGTGAAACCGTGGTTCCTTTGCTAAGGCAATGGCACCCGTGTTGTCACAGAACAAGGTTATTAGATTCAGTGCGCTTGGCACCACTCCAAGATCCGTCATGAACTGCTTCATCCAGACACCCTCCTTAGCCGCCTCCGAGGCAGCCATGTACTCCGCTTCACATGTAGAATCTGCTACGACGCTTTGCTTGGAACTGCACCAGCTTACCGCACCCCCATTAAGAATAAATACGTATCCGGTTTGCGACTTAGAGTCGTCCGGATCTGTGTCAAAGCTTGCATCGACGTAACCTTTTACGGCGAGCTCTTCGTCACCTCCATACACGAGAAACATCTCCTTAGTCCTTTTCAGGTACTTCAGGATATTCTTGACCGCTGTCCAGTGATCCACTCCTGGATTACTCTGGAACCTACCTGCCATACTTATGGCCAAGCTAACGTCCGGTCTAGTGCACAGCATTGCATACATGATAGAGCCTATGGCTGAAGCATAGGGGACGGAGCGCATATGCTCTCTATCCTCATCAGTTGCTGGGCACTGAGTCTTACTCAATCTCGTAGCTTGTAAAACTGGCAAGAACCCCTTCTTGGACTGTTCCATTTTGAACCTCTTCAAAACTTTATCAAGGTATGTGCTTTGTGAAAGTCCTATCACGCGTTTTGATCTATCCCTATAGATCTTAATGCCTAGAATGTAAGCAGCTTCTCCTAGGTCCTTCATAGAGAAACTTTTATTCAAGTAACCTTTTATGCTCTCCAAAAGCTCTACGTTGTTTCCAATCAGTAATATGTCATCCACATATAATATTAGAAACGCCACAGAGCTCCCACTCACTTTCTTGTAAATACAAGATTCTCCAACCACTTGTATAAACCCAAATGCTTTGATCACCTCATCAAAACGTTTGTTCCAACTCCGAGATGCTTGCACCAGTCCATAAATGGATCGCTGGAGCTTGCACACCTTGTTAGCATTCTTAGGATCGACAAAACCTTCAGGTTGCATCATATACAATTCTTCCTTAAGGAAACCGTTAAGGAACGCCGTTTTGACATCCATCTGCCAGATTTCATAATCGAAAAATGCAGCTATTGCTAACATGATTTTGACGGACTTAAGCATCGCTACGGGTGAGAATGCCTCATCGTAGTCAACTCCTTGAACTTGTGAAAAACCCTTTGCCACAAGTCGAGCTTTATAAACGGTCACATTGCCGTCAGCGTCCGTCTTCCTCTTAAAGATCCATTTGTTCTGAATAGCCTTGCGGCCCTCAGGGAGTACCTCCAAAGTCCACACTTTGTTCTCATACATGGATCCTATCTCGGACTTCATGGCTTCTAGCCATTTGTTGGAATCTGGGCCCACCATTGCTTCTTCATAATTTGCAGGTTCATTGTTGTCCAACAACATGATTGATAAGACGGGATTACCGTACCACTCTGGAGCAGCACGTGGTCTCGTCGACCTGCGTGGTTCGACAGAAACTTGAACCGGAGTTTCATGATCATCATCATTAACTTCCTCCTCAACCGGCGTCGCAACGACAGAGGTTTCCCCTTGCCCCGTGCCACCATCCAGAGGGATGAGAGGTTCGACAACCTCGTCAAGTTCTATCTTCCTCCCACTCAATTCTCTCGAGAGAAACTCCTTCTCGAGAAAAGCTCCGTTTTTAGCAACAAACACTTTGCCCTCGGATTTGAGATAGAAGGTGTACCCAACTGTCTCTTTTGGGTAACCTATGAAGACACACTTTTCCGCTTTGGGTTCCAGCTTTTCAGGCTGAAGCTTTTTGACATAAGCATCACATCCCCAAACTTTAAGAAACGACAACTTTGGCCTTTTGCCATACCACAATTCGTATGGTGTCGTCTCAACGGATTTTGATGTTGCCCTATTTAAAGTGAATGCAGCTGTTTCTAATGCATAACCCCAAAACGATAACGGCAAATCGGTAAGAGACATCGTAGATCGCACCATCTCTAATAAAGTACGATTACGACGTTCGGACACACCATTACGCTGTGGTGTTCCAGGCGGTGTCAACTGTGAAACAATTCCACATTGTCTTAAGTGAGCACAAAACTCGAAACTCAGATATTCACCCCCACGATCAGACCGTAGGAACTTGATCTTCTTGTTACGATGATTTTCAACTTCACTCTGATATTGCTTGAACTTTTCAAATGTCTCAGACTTGTGCTTCATCAAGTAAACATAACCATATCTACTCAAATCGTCAGTGAAGGTGAGAAAATAACGATATCCGCCGCGTGCCTCCACGCTCATCGGACCACACACATCCGTATGTATGATTTCCAACAAGTCACTTGCACGCTCCATTGTTCCGGAGAACGGAGTCTTAGTCCTCTTGCCCATGAGGCATGGTTCGCACGTGTCAAGTGAATCAAAGTCAAGTGACTCCAAAAGTCCATCAACATGGAGTTTCTTCATGCGCTTTACACCAATATGACCTAAGCGGCAGTGCCACAAAAATATGGCGCTATCATTGTTAACTCTAACTCTTTTGGTCTCAATGTTATGTATGTGTGTATCGCTATCAAGATTCAATATGAACAATCCTCTCACATTGGGTGCATGACCATAAAAGATGTTACTCATAGAAATAGAACAACCATTATTCTCTGACTTAAAAGAGTAACCGTCTCGCAATAAACAAGATCCAGATATAATGTTCGTGCTCAACGCAGGCACTAAATAACAATGATTTAAGTTCATAACTAATCTTGATGGTAACTGAAGTGAAACTGTGCCGATGGGGATTGCATCAACCTTTGTACCATTTCCTACGCGCATCGTCACTTCATCTTTCGCCAGCCTTCGTCTATTCCGCAGTTCCTGTTTCGAGTTGCAAATACGAGCAACAGAACCGGTATCGAATACCCAGGCACTACTACGAGAGCCAGTTAAGTACACATCAATAACTTGTATATCAAATATACCTGATTTTTCTTTGGCCGCCTTCTTATCTGCCAGATACTTGGGGCAATTGCGCTTCCAGTGGCCCATACCCTTGCAATAGTAACACTTCGTTTCAGGCTTAGGTCCAGCTTTGGGTTTCTTCGTCGGATTGGCAACAGGCTTGCCGCTCTTCTTTGAATTACCCTTCTTGCCTTTGCCGTTTCTCTTGAAACTAGTGGTCTTATTCACCATCAACACTTGATGCTCTTTACGGAGTTCAGACTCTGCGACTTTCAGCATCGCAAACAACTCGCCGGGAGACTTGTTCATCCCTTGCATGTTGTAGTTCAACACAAAGCCTTTATAGCTTGGCGGCAGTGATTGAAGGATTCTGTCAGTGATAGCCTCCTGCGGGAGTTCAATCCCCAGCTCAGCTAGAAGGTTTGAGTACCCAGACATTTTGAGCACATGTTCACTGACAGACGAGTTTTCCTCCATCTTGCAAGCATAGAATTTATCGGAGGTCTTATACCTCTCGATCCGGGCATTCTTCTGAAAGATAAACTTCAACTCCTGGAACATCTCAAATGCTCCATGACGCTCAAAGCGACGTTGAAGTCCCGGTTCTAAGCCATACAAGACTGCACATTGAACTATTGAGTAGTCCTCCTTACGCGCTAACCAAGCGTTCTTAACATCCTGATCAGCCGTAGCGGGTGGTTCATCTCCTAGCGCAGCATTAAGGACATAGTCCTTCTTCCCAGCTTGTAAGATTAGCTTAAGATTACGAGCCCAGTCTACAAAGTTGCTTCCATCATCTTTCAACTTAGCTTTCTCTAGGAACGTATTAAAGTTCAGGATGACACTTGCGTGAGCCATGATCTACAACACAAATATATTCAAAGTGGACTTAGACTATGTTCAAGATAATTAGAGTTCAACTTAATCAAATTATATGCTAAACTCCCACTCAAAAAGTACATCTCTCTAGTCATTTGAGTGGTTCATGATCCACTTACACTAGCTCAAGTCCGATCATCACGTGAGTTGAGTATAGTTTCAGTGCTAAGCATCCCTATGCTAATCATATCATCTATATGATTCATGATCGACCTTTCGGTGTCATGTGTTCCGAGGCCATGTCTGCACATGCTAGGCTCGTCAAGCTTAACCCGAGTGTTCCGCGTGCACAACTGTTTTGCATCCGTTGTATGTGAATGTTGAGTCTATCACACCCGATCATCACGTGGTGTCTCGAAACGACGAACTGTAGCAACGGTGCACAGTCGGGGAGAACACAATTTCGTCTTGAAACTTTAGTGAGAGATCCCCTCATAATGCTACCGTCGTTCTAAGCAAAATAAGGTGCAAAAAAGGATTAACATCACATGCAATTCATAAGTGACATGATATGGCCATCATCACGTGCTTCTTGATCTCCATCACCAAAGCACCGACACGATCTTCTTGTCACCGGCGCCACACCATGATCTCCATCAACGTGTCGCCATCGGGGTTGTCGTGCTACTCATGCTATTACTACTAAAGCTACATCCTAACAAAATAGTAAACGCATCTGCAAGCACAAACATTAGTATAAAGACAACCCTATGGCTCCTGCCGGTTGCCGTACCATCGACGTGCAAGTCGATATTATCTATTACAACATGATCATCTCATACATCCAATATATCACATCACATCGTTGGCCATATCACATCACAAGCATACCCTGCAAAAACAAGTTAGACGTCCTCTAATTTTGTTGTTGCGTGTTTTACGTGGTGACCATGGGTATCTAGTAGGATCGCATCTTACTTACGCAAACACCACAACGGAGATATATGAGTTGCTATTTAACCTCATCCAAGGACCTCCTCGGTCAAATCCGATTCAAGTAAAGTTGGAGAAACCGACACTTGCCAGTCATCTTTGAGCAACAGGGTTACTCGTAGCGATGAAACCAGTCTCTCGTAAGCGTACGAGTAATGTCGGTCCAAGCCGCTTCAATCCAACAATACCGCGGAATCAAGAAAAGACTAAGGAGGGCAGCAAAACGCACATCACCGCCCACAAAAACTTTTGTGTTCTACTCGAGAAGACATCTACGCATGAACCTAGCTCATGATGCCACTGTTGGGGAACGTCGCATGGGAAACAAAAATTTTCCTACACGCACGAAGACCTATCATGGTGATGTCCATCTACGAGAGGGGATGAGTGATGTACGTACCCTTGTAGACCGTACAGCAGAAGCGTTAGTGAACGCGGTTGATGTAGTGGAACGTGTTGGGGAACGTCGCATGGGAAACAAAAATTTTCCTACGCGCACGAAGACCTATCATGGTGATGTCCATCTACGAGAGGGGATGAGTGATCTACGTACCCTTGTAGACCGTACAGCAGAAGCGTTAGAGAACGCGGTTGATGTAGTGGAACGTCCTCACGTCCGTCGATCCGCCCCGCGAACAATCCCGCGATCAGTCCCACGATCTAGTACCGAACGGACGGCACCTCCGCGTTCAGCACACGTACAACTCGACGATGATCACGGCCTTCTTGATCCAGCAAGAGAGACGGAGAGGTAGAAGAGTTCTCCGGCAGCGTGAGGCGCTCCGGAGGTTGGTGATGACCTTGTCTCAGCAGGGCTCCGCCCGAGCTCCGCAGAAACGCGATCTAGAGGAAAAACCGTGGAGGTATGTGGTCGGGCTGCCGTGGAAAAGTCGTCTCAAATCAGCCCTAAAACCTCCGTATATATAGGTGGGAGGGAGGGGGCCTTGCCTTGGGGTCCAAGGACCCTCAAGGGGGTCGGCCGAGCCAAGGGGGAGGACTCTCCCCCCCCCAAACCGAGTTGGACTAGGTTTGGCGGGAGGGAGTCCTCCTCCCTTCCCACCTCCTCCCTATTTTTTCTCTTGATTTTTCTTCTCTTGGCGCATAGACCACTTGTGGGCTGTCCCAGCAGCCCACTAAGGGCTGGTGTGTCTCCCCAAAGGCCTATGTGCTTCCCCGGGGTGGGTTGCCCCCCCCCCCCCGGTGAACTCCCGGAACCCATTCGTCATTCCCGGTACATTCCCGGTAACTCCGAAAACCTTCCGGTAATCAAATGAGAAACATCTCCTTAGTCCTTTTCAGGTACTTCAGGCTATTCTTGACCGCTGTCCAGTGATCCACTCCTGGATTACTCTGGAACCTACCTGCCATACTTATGGCCAGGCTAACATCCGGTCTAGTGCACAACATCGCATACATGATAGAACCTATGGCTGAAGCATAGGGGACGGAGCGCATATGCTCTCTATCTTCATCAGTTGCTCGGCACTGAGTCTTACTCAATCTCGTACCTTGTAAAACTGGCAAGAACCCTTTCTTGGACTGTTCCATTTTGAATCTCTTCAAAACTTTATCAAGGTATGTGCTTTGTGAAAGTCCTATCACGCGTTTTGATCTATCCCTATAGATCTTAATGCCTAGAATGTAAGCAGCTTCTCCTAGGTCCTTCATAGAGAAACTTTTATTCAAGTAACCTTTTATGCTCTCCAAAAGCTCTACGTTGTTTCCAATCAGTAATATGTCATCCACATATAATATTAGAAACGCCACAGAGCTCCCACCCACTTTCTTGTAAATACAAGATTCTCCAACCACTTGTATAAACCCAAATGCTTTGATCACCTCATCAAAGCGTTTGTTCCAACTCCGAGATGCTTGCACCAGTCCATAAATGGATCGCTGGAGCTTGCACACCTTGTCAGCATTTTTAGGATCGACAAAACCTTCGGGTTGCATCATATACAACTCTTCCTTAAGGAAACCGTTAAGGAACGCCGTTTTGACATCCATCTGCCAGATTTCATAATCGAAAACTGCAGCTATTGCTAACATGATTCTGACGGACTTAAGCATCGCTACGGGTGAGAAAGTCTCATCGTAGTCAACTCGTGGAACTTGTGAAAAACCCTTTGCCACAAGCCGAGCTTTATAAACGGTCACATTACCGTCAGCGTTCGTCTTCTTCTTAAAGATCCATTTGTTCTGAATAGCCTTGCGGCCCCCAGGTAGTATCTCCAAAGTCCACACTTTGTTCTCATACATGGATCCTATCTCGGATTTCATGGCTTCTAGCCATTTGTTGGAATCTGGGCCCACCATTGCTTCTTCATAATTTGCAGGTTCATTGTTGTCCAACAACATGATTGATAAGACGGGATTACCATACCACTCTGGAGCAGCGCGTGATCTCGTCGACCTGCGTGGTTCAACAGAAACTTGAACTGGAGTTTCATGATCATCATCATTAACTTCCTCCTCAACCGGCGTCGCAACGACAGAGGTTTCCCCTTGCCCTGCGCCACCATCCAGAGGGATGAGAGGTTCGACAACCTCGTCAAGTTCTATCTTCCTCCCACTCAATTCTCTCGAGAGAAACTCCTTCTCGAGAAAAGCTCCGTTTTTAGCAACAAACACTTTGCCCTCGGATTTGAGATAGAAGGTGTACCCAACTGTCTCTTTTGGGTAACCTATGAAGACGCACTTTTCCGCTTTGGGTTCCAGCTTTTCAGGCTGAAGCTTTTTGACATAAGCATCACATCCCCAAACTTTAAGAAACGACAACTTTGGCCTTTTGCCATACCACAGTTCGTATGGTGTCGTCTCAACGGATTTTGATGGTGCCCTATTTAAAGTGAATGCAGCTGTTTCTAATGCATAACCCCAAAATGATAACGGCAAATCAGTAAGAGACATCATAGATCGCACCATCTCTAACAAAGTACGATTACGACGTTCGGACACACCATTACGATGTGGTGTTCCAGGCGGTGTTAACTGCGAAACAATTCCACATTGTCTTAAGTGAGCACCGAACTCGAAACTCAGATATTCACCCCCACGATCAGACCGTAGGAACTTGATCTTCTTGTTAAGATTATTTTCCACTTCACTCTGAAATTGCTTGAACTTTTCAAATGTTTCAGTCTTATGCTTCATCAAGTAGACATAACCATATCTACTTAAATCGTCAGTGAAGGTGAGAAAATAACGATATACGCCGCGTGCCTCTACGCTCATTGGACCACACACATCGGTATGTATGATTTCCAACAAGTCACTTGCACGCTCCATTGTTCCGGAGAACGGAGTCTTAGTCATCTTGCCCATGAGGCATGGTTCGCACGTGTCAAGTGAATCAAAGTCAAGTGACTCCAAAAGTCAATCAGCATGGAGTTTCTTCATGCGCTTTACACCAATATGACCCAAACGGCAGTGCCACAAAAATATGGCGCTATCATTGTTTACTCTAACTCTTTTGGTCTCCATGTTATGTATATGCGTATCACTATCAAGATTCAATATAAACAATCCTTTCACATTCGGTGCATGACCATAAAAGATGTTACTCATAGAAATAGAACAACCATTATTCTCAGACTTAAAAGAGTAACCGTCTCGCAATAAACAAGATCGAGATATAATGTTCATGCTCAACGCAGACACTAAATAACAATGATTTTAGTTCATCACTAATCCCGATGGTAGCTGAAGTGACACTGTGCTTAGGTCCAGCCTTGGGTTTCTTCGGCGGATTGGCAACAGGCTTGCCGCTCTTATTCGAATTGCCCTTCTTGCCTTTGCCGTTTCTCTTGAAACTAGTGGTCTTGCTCACCATCAACACTTGATGCTCTTTACGGAGTTCAGACTCTGCGACTTTCAGCATCGCAAACAACTCGTCGGGAGACTTGTTCATCCCTTGCATGTTGTAGTTCAACACAAAGCCTTTATAGCTTGGCGGCAGTGATTGAAGGATTCTGTGAGTCATAGCTTCTTGCGGGAGTTCAATCCCCAGCTCAGCTAGACGGTTTGAGTACCCAGACATTTTGAGCACATGTTCACTGACAGACGAGTTTTCCTCCATCTTGCAAGCATCGAAATTATCGGAGGTCTCATACCTCTCGATCCGGGCGTTCTTCTGAAAGATAAACTCCAACTCCTGGAACATCTCAAATGCTCCATGACGCTCAAAGCGACGTTGAAGTCCCGGTTCTAAGCCATACAAGACTGCACATTGAACTATGGAGTAGTCCTCCTTACGTGCTAACCAAGCGTTCTTAACATCCTGATCAGCCGTAGCGGGTGGTTCATCTCCTAGCGCAGCATTAAGGACATAATCCTTCTTCCCAGCTTGTAAGATCAGCTTAAGATTACGAGCCCAGTCTACAAAGTTGCTTCCATCATCTTTCAACTTAGCTTTCTCTAGGAACGTATTAAAATTCAGGATGACTGTCGCGTGAGCCATGATCTACAACACAAATATATTCAAAGTGGACTTAGACTATGTTCAAGATAATTAGAGTTCAACTTAATCAAATTATATGCTAAACTCCTACTCAAAAAGTACATCTCTCTAGTCATTTGAGTGGTTCATGATCCACTTACACTATCCCAAGTCCGATCATCACGTGAGTTGAGTATAGTTTCAGTGGTAAACATCCCTATGCTAATCATATCAACTATATGATTCATGATCGACCTTTAGGTCTCATGTGTTCCGGGGCCATGTCTGCACATGCTAGGCTCGTCAAGCTTAACCCGAGTGTTCCGCGTGCGCAACTGTTTTGCACCCGTTGTATGTGAACGTTGAGTCTATCACACCCGATCATCACGTGGTGTCTCGAAACGATGAACTGTAGCAACGGTGCACAGTCGGGGAGAACACAATTTCGTATTGAAATTTTAGTGAGAGATCACCTCATAATGCTACCGTCGTTCTAAGCAAAAAAAGGTGCATAAAAGGATTAACATCACATGCAATTCATAAGTGACATGATATGGCCATCATCACGTGCTTCTTGATCTCCATCACCAAAGCACCGGCACGATCTTCTTGTCACCGGCGCCACACCTTGATCATCCATCAACGTGTTGCCATCGGGGTTGTCGTGCTACTTATGCTATTACTACTAAAGCTACATCGTAGCAAAATAGTAAACGCATCTGCAAGCACAAACGTTAGTATAAAGACAACCCTATGGCTCCTGCCGGTTGTCGTACCATCGACGTGCAAGTCGATATTTCTATTACAACATGATCATCTCATACATCCAATATATCACATCACATCGTTGGCCATATCACATCACAATCATACCCTGCAAAAACAAGTTAGACGTCCTCTAATTTTGTTGCTGCATGTTTTACGTGGTGACCAAGGGTATCTAGTAGGATCGCATCTTACTTACGCAAACACCACAACGGAGATATATGAGTTGCTATTTAACCTCATCCAAGGACCTCCTCGGTCATATCCGATTCAACTAAAGTTGGAGAAACCGTCACTTGCCAGTCATCTTTGAGCAAAGGGGGTCACTCGTAACGATGAAACCAGTCTCTCGTAAGCGTACGAGTAATGTCGGTCCAAGCCGCTTCAATCCAACAATACCGCGGAATCAAGAAAAGACTAAGGTGGGCAGAAAAACGCACATCACCGCCCACAAAAACTTTTGTGTTCTACTCGAGAAGACATCTACGCATGAACCTAGCTCATGATGCCACTATTGGGGAACGTCGCATGGGAAACAAAAATTTTCCTACGCGCACGAAGACCAATCATGGTGATGTCCATCTACGAGAGGGGATGAGTGATCTACGTACCTAGACCGTACAGCAGAAGCGATAGAGAACGCGGTTGATGTAGTGGAACGTCCTCACGTCCCTCGATCCGCCCCGCGAACAATCCCGCGATCAGTCCCACGATCTAGTACCGAACGGACGGCACCTCCGCGTTCAGCACACGTACAACTCGACGATGATCTCGGCCTTCTTGATCCAGCAAGAGAGACGGAGAGGTAGAAGAGTTCTCCAGCAGCGTGACGGCGCTCCGGAGGTTGGTGATGACCTTGTCTCAGCAGGGCTCCGCCCGAGCTCCACAGAAACGCGATCTAGAGGAAAAACCGTGGAGGTATGTGGTCGGGCTGCCGTGGAAAAGTCGTCTCAAATCAGCCCTAAAACCTCCGTATATATAGGTGGGAGGGAGGGGGCCTTGCCTTGGGGTCCAAGGACCCTCAAGGGGGTCGGCCGAGCCAAGGGGGAGGACTCTCCCCCCCAAACCGAGTTGGACTAGGTTTGGTGGGAGGGAGTCCTCCTCCCTTCCCACCTCCTCCTTTTTTTTTCTTTTCTCTTGATTTTTCTTCTCTTGGCGCATAGACCATTTGTGGGCTGTCCCACCAGCCCACTAAGGGCTGGTGTGTCTCCCCAAAGGCCTATGGGCTTCCCCGAGGTGGGTTGCCCCCCCCCGGTGAACTCCCGGAACCCATTCGTCATTCTCGGTACATTCCCGGTAACTCCGAAAACCTTCCGGTAATCAAATGAGGTCATCCTAGATATCAATCTTCGTTTCCGGACCATTCGGAAACCCTCGTGACGTCCGTGATCTCATCCGGGACTCCGAACAACATTCGGTAACCAACCATATAACTCAAATACGCATAAAACAACGTCGAACCTTAAGTGTGCAGACCCTGCGGGTTCGAGAACTATGTAGACATGACCCGAGAGACTCCTCGGTCAATATCCAATAGCGGGACCTGGATGCCCATATTGGATCCTACATATTCTACGAAGATCTTATCGTTTGAACCTCAGTGCCAAGGATTCGTATAATCCCGTATGTCATTCCCTTTGTCCTTCGGTATGTTACTTGCCCGAGATTCGATCGTCAGTATCCGCATACCTATTTCAATCTCGTTCACCGGCAAGTCTCTTTACTCGTTCCGTAATACAAGATCCCGCAACTTACACTAAGTTACATTGCTTGCAAGGCTTGTGTGTGATGTTGTATTACCGAGTGGGCCCCGAGATACCTCTCCGTCACACGGAGTGACAAATCCCAGTCTTGATCCATACTAACTCAACTAACACCTTCGGAGATACCTGTAGAGCATCTTTATAGTCACCCAGTTACGTTGCGACGTTTGATACGCATAAAGTATTCCTCCGGTGTCAGTGAGTTATATGATCTCATGGTCATAGGAACAAATACTTGACACGCAGAAAACAGTAGCAACAAAATGACACGATCAACATGCTACGTCTATTAGTTTGGGTCTAGTCCATCACGTGATTCTCCTAATGACGTGATCCAGTTATCAAGCAACAACACCTTGTTCATAATCAGAAGACACTGACTATCTTTGATCAACTGGCTAGCCAACTAGAGGCTCGCTAGGGACAGTGTGTTGTCTATGTATCCACACATGTAAATGAGTCTTCATTCAATACAATTATAGCATGGATAATAAACGATTATCTTGATACAGGAATTATAATAATAACTATATTTATCATTGCCTCTAGGGCATAATTCCAACAGTACCCGTGCCGCAGGTCGTAGGCACGGACGAACTGCTTCCAGCCACGATCTAGGTACAGGCTTCCATCAGTGTCGAACGCCACCTCCACGTCCCACAGCTTGCGAAGCCCGTTGCCGGCCTGCCTCAGCTTCATATTCTGTGGCCGATGACCGTCCAACATCTTCACAAAATTTTCCGGCAGCACCTGCCTGCTGGAGGATTTCTCAAGTATAATCGTGAAGAACTCCATCTCCGAAAAGCAGCAGAAGAGACCAATTACTATTCTTTACAACATTGTCAGTACTCGCTGCTCCTGCTCCCATTGTCTTGCCAAATGCAAAAATGTTTTTTTAAAAATGGGTGTGAGACATAGCCTAATGGAGAGGAAGAAGAGACAGAGCATACTGGCATCGTCGTCGTCCTGGTAGCGCCTCCGACACATAGTCGTGTTGAACACCTTCACGACGAACGAGGCGTTGCCGTCGTACCTGAAGACAAGGTAGTACCCGTGCCGCAGGTCATAGGCACGGACGAACTGCTTCCAGCCACGATCTAGGTACATGCTTCCATCAGTGTCGAACACCACCTCCACGTCCCACAGCTTGCCAAGCCCGTTGCCGGCCTGCCTCTGCTTCATGTTCTGTGGCCGATGGCCGTCCAACATCTTCACAAAATTGTCTGGCAACACCTGCCTGCTGGAGGATTTCTCAAGTATAATCGTGAAGAACTCCATCTCTGAAAAGCAGCTGAAGAGACCAATTACTACCCTTACAAAATTGTCATACAACATTTAGAGCAACATGATCATCAGTATTAGGTAGGACTTTTCTGCATAGTGCTCTCCAATTTTAGCATTCAAAGTAGGAGTACTTTTCCAATTTGAGCATTCAATAAGCAAAACCAAATCGTAAAATAAAGTAGTATTCAAATTAGCATGCATTCAATTATAAGCAAAACTACATCATCTCTTGTCATGCATATAGCATCACTAATACAGCTAGAACCGTAGCGCCCGACAGGTATCATCGCGGGCGTTGGACACCCAAAGAGAAGGAACCATCACAGGATCATAGCTCCAGTGAGATCCCTGAAGAACCTGCCAGGTATTGGAGAACCTGCCCTCCAATGCAACCATGTAGCGACGAACGTGCTCGTCCTCCTCGCTGACACGGTGACGTACCACCTCCGCGGTGTCCGGAAGCCTCGGCACCGTCACTGGCCCACACGACCGCCACCAAACAAGGATCGGGTCAACAACGGGCTGCCTCCTCACCAACCTACGCTCCCCGGAAGGTAGCACCTCCCAATACCAGCCAGGCGGAGCCCAGTCCCGGACAGGGCCCCTCTGATCAAGCAGGTGTCCTCCGCCGAGTCGACGACGAGGATGCGGGATAGGCATCGTAAAATGAACTAAAAAATAAACTAGTTCTATTAATTTTCTTGCTAAAAATAAACTAATTCTATATATAGTAAATTAAAGTAGTTTTATTAAATTAACTAGTTCAACTACTAAGCACTTACTATAAATAAATAAAACCAAAGCTATATTCACTATGGTGATAATACTAGTTGTTAATTATCTGTCTCATATTGCACTACAACTAACAATCTAATGAACAAGAATTAATATATGACATCTTTTGGTTGGTAACAACATTAGATTAATTCAACTACCATAAGTTTTGCCAAAGTGGCTGAAATGTTTATTCCACTGAGCAAAAATTGCATATCTAATCCCATTGCTCATGAAGGACAACATAGGATAAGCATATTAAAGGAAATGATGTTCCTAGAGTATCCGAAATGCACAAGTATCCGAAATGGACAAGTATCCGATATGCAGGACTACCAAAATAGGTCGAGATGCACAAGTATCAGATTCGTAGAACTAACAAAATAATGCTATATGTTTCTTCTACGTTCGTGCCTACAATAATTATTTTTATCCTATAATTGTCACTTATTTTTCAACAGTAGCCATTATTCCATGGAATTTCTAACATAAGTACTTGTACATGTTATGGAAAAATGTCAATATCTCCTTCCTTGATCTTAATCAACTAATACGCGGATTTATTTTCTTTAGTTATTACCAGATGCATACTATCTAGATAACATCTTGCAAACTAGAACACAAACATATGGTACAAGAAATTAAAAACATTGTTAGTTTAATTTAAAAAAAAGAAAGGTTTCGAACAAAGATCTGGATGACTACAAATTTGACATATTCGATCTTTGCATATATATGAATATACAAACATGCATATTCAACAATAATATCACCAAAAAAATCAAAAATTAAAAATAAAAAAAAAACAGAGTCGTGGCAGCGGCGGCTCACATCGGGGGCGGCCGGGACGACGGCGTGGGCGGCGAGGGCGAGGGCGAGGGCGACGGCGGCGGGGGGCGGAGGGCGAGGGCGACGGTGACGGGCGACGGCTAGGGGGCGGCGGCGGGGGGTGGGGGGCGGAGGGCGACTGGCGACGAGCTCAGGGGTCGGAGGGCGACGGGCGACGGCGATGGGGCAGCCTGGCGGCGCCGTGGATGAGCTCGCGGCGTCGTCGGACATGGATGAGCTCGCGGCACCGTGAAATCTGAAATTTCCAAAGTGTTGGTTTATATAGCAAAGGCATTGGTCCCGGTTCATGGCACCAACCGGGACCAAAGGCCTCTTTTCAGCAGCCCAAAGGGCGGGAAACAGAGACCTTTGGTCCCAGTTGGTGGCACCAACCGGGACCAAAGGCCTCTTTTCAGCAGCCCTAAGGGCGGGAACCAGAGACCTTTGGTCCCGGTTGGTGGCACAAACCGGGACCAATGCACCCCTTTAGTCCCGGTTGGTGCCACCAACCGGGACGAAAGGTGTGTTCGCGGCAGCACCTGAGAAGTTTAGTCCCACCTCGCCAAGCAATGCGCCATGTTAATAGTTTATAAGCCCCTCTACGGCTGCTTATTCAAAGTGTCTTGTAAAGAAAATTCAACCTAAAAAATCAAAGGGTGTTTAGGGTGAATTTTCTCTATAAGCGCATCTATTTTGTTGCAATTTTTTTTTGATTTTATGAAAACTTTTTTTAGTTGATATTTTTTTATTTTTTAGTTCATTCTTTTTATTAATGTTTTATTTGATTCTTTTTCATTCATTCTTTTTAGTCCATTTTTTAACAAATAAATACCAGCCGGGACCAAAGGGCGTGTGCTCGCACGGTGCGGTGCTATGTTTAATCCTACCTCGCTAGCCGAGAGGGGCTCGGAGTGGTTTCTAATTACTTATTTATATTCTTTTACGATAATTCTTTTTGCTATTAAAGTTTGTAACAAAATTTTAATTACTTATTTATTTTATATTATGATAATTCTTTTTTGCTTTTAATGTTTTGAACACAATTCTAATTACTTATTTATTTTCTTTTATGATAATTCTTTTTGCTATTAAAGTTTGTAACAAAATTCTATATAATTTTAGTTGATTCCTTTAGGAGCAGTTCTAAGGCTGTTACAAAGGCATTTTATACGGAAACTTGTCTGTTAAAACATGCATATTCATACGGAAACTTGTCTGTTACAACATGCATTTCAAAAGAACTACAAAAAAGTTGAAAGTTGGTATGGTATCATCATAATAGTTGTGGAGAAAGTCTTTATTTTTTCTTCGCCTGTGTCCTTTCCTTATTGCCCCGTAACCATGGATAATCTTCATCATTTATCAGGATGCTTGGGTTAACCTTGACTTCGAAGGGAGGAATTTCATGAAACTTTTCATAATCTTTGGACATGTCTGTCTTGCCCTCCACTCCCACGATGTCCCTTTTTCCTGAAAGAACTATGTGGCGCTTTGGCTTATCGTATGATGTATTCGCTTCCTTATTTTTTCTTTTTTTCGGTTTGGTAGACATGTCGTTCACATAGATAACCTCTACCACATCATTGGCTAGGACGAACGGTTCGTTACTGTACCCAAGATTGTTCAGATCCACTATTGTCATTCTGTACTGTGGGTCTACCTGTACCCCGCCTCCTGATAGATTGACCCATTTGCACTTAAACAAAGGGACCTTAAAATTAACTCCGTAGTCAAGTTCCCATATGTCCACTATGTAACCATAATATGTGTCCTTTCCCCTCCCGGTGGCTGCATCAAAGGGGACACCGCTATTTTGGTTGGTGCTCTTTTGATCTTGGGCGATCGTATAAAATGTATTCCCATTTATCTCGTATCCTTTCCAAATCGTAACAGTCGAAGATGGTCCCCTGGACAATGAGTACAGCTCATCACAAACAGTGTTTTCATCTCTGAGACGTGTTTCCAACCAACTTGTTCACATGTAATCCAGTCGTCGCACTGCTCCGGGTGTTTGGAGCACAAACTGTTCTTGTGTTCATCGACATAAGGGGTCACCAAGGTAGAGTTCTGTAGAACTGTGCAGTGTGCTTCAGACCAAGAATATCCGTCCCTGCATATCATTGTCTCCCCTCCAAGCGTACCTTTTCCAGTCAGTCTCCCCTCATACCGCGATTTAGGGAGACCTATCTTCTTAAGGTCAGGAATGAAGTCAACACAAAACCCAATGACATCCTCTGTTTGATGGCCCATGGAGATGCTTCCTTCTGGCCTAGCACGGTTACGGACATATTTTTTTAGGACTCCCATGAACCTCTCAAAGGGGTATATATTGTGTAGAAATACGGGGCCCAGAATGACAATCTCGTCAACTAGATGAACTAGGACGTGCGTCATGATATTGAAGAAGGATGGTGGGAACACCAGCTCGAAACTGACAAGACATTGCACCACATCACTCCTTAGCCTTGGTATGATTTCTGGATCGATCACCTTCTGAGAGATTTCATTGAGGAATGCACATAGCTTCACAATGGCTAATCGGACGTTTTCCGGTAGAAGCCCCCTCAATGCAACCGGAAGCAGTTGCGTCATAATCACGTGGCAGTCATGAGACTTTAGGTTCTGAAACTTTTTATCTGCCATATTTATTATTCCCTTTATATTCGACGAGAAGCCAGTCGGGACCTTCATACTAAGCAGGCATTCAAAAAAAATTCCTTCTCTTCTTTGGTAAGAGAGTAGCTGGCAGGACCTTCATACTGCTTTCGAGGCATGCCGTCTTTTTCGTGCAAATGTTGCAGGTCCTCCCATGCCTCAGCTGTATCTTTTGTCTTCCCATACACGCCCAAGAAGCCTAGCAGGTTGACGCAAAGGTTCTTCGTCACATGCATCACATCTCTCGAAGAGCGGACCTCTAGGTCTTTCCAGTAGGGTAGGTCCCAAAATATAGATTTCTTCTTCCACATGGGTGCGTGTCCCCCAGCGTCACTCAGAACAGCTAGTCCGTGTTGGAATTATGCCCTAGAGGCAATAATAAATGTATAGTTATTACTATAATTCCTGTATCAAGATAATAGTTTATTATCCATGCTATAATTGTATTGAATGAAGACTCATTTACATGTGTGGATACATAGACAAAACACCGTCCCTAGCATGCCTCTAGTTGGCTAGCCAGTTGATCAATGATAGTCAGTGTCTTCTGATTATGAACAAGGTGTTGTTGTTTGATAACTGGATCACGTCATTGGGAGAATCACGTGATGGACTACACCCAAACTAATAGACGTAGCATGTTGATCGTGTCATTTTGTTGCTACTGTTTTCTACGTGTCAAGTATTTGTTCCTATGACCATGAGATCATATAACTCACTGACACCGGAGGAATGCTTTGTGTGTATCAAACGTCGCAACGTAACTGGGTGACTATAAAGATGCTCTACAGGTATCTCCGAAGGTGTTAGTTGAGTTAGTATGGATCAAGACTGGGATTTTTCACTCCGTGTGACGGAGAGGTATCTCGGGGCCCACTCGGTAATACAACATCACACACAAGCCTTGCAAGCAATGTAACTTAGTGTAAGTTGCGGGATCTTGTATTACGGAACGAGTAAAGAGACTTGTCGGTGAACGAGATTGAAATAGGTATGCGGATACTGACGATCGAATCTCGGGCAAGTAACATACCGAAGGACAAAGGGAATGACATACGGGATTATACGAATCCTTGGCACTGAGGTTCAAACGATAAGATCTTCGTAGAATATGTAGGATCCAATATGGGCATCCAGGTCCCGCTATTGGATATTGACCGAGGAGTCTCTCGGGTCATGTCTACATAGTTCTCGAACCCGCAGGGTCTGCACACTTAAGGTTCGACGTTGTTTTATGCGTATTTGAGTTATATGGTTGGTTACCGAATGTTGTTCGGAGTCCCGGATGAGATCACGGACGTCACGAGGGTTTCCGGAATGGTCCGGAAACGAAGATTGATATATAGGATGACCTCATTTGATTACCGGAAGGTTTTCGGAGTTACCGGGAATGTACCGGGAATGACGAATGGGTTCCGGGAGTTCACCGGGGGGGGGGAGCAACCCACCCCGGGGAAGCCCATAGGCTTTGGGGAGACACACCAGCCCTTAGTGGGGTGGTGGGACAGCCCCAAGGGGGCCTATGCGCCAAGAATAAAGAATCAAAGGAAAAGAAAAAAAAAAGAGGGAGGAAGTGGGAAGGGAGGGGGACTCCTCCCACCAAACCAAGTCCAACTCGGTTTGGGGGGGGGGGGGGGGAGTCCTCCCCCCCCTTGGCTCGGCCAACCCCTTGAGGGTCCCTTGGACCCCAAGGCAAGGTCCCCCTCCCTCCTCCTATATATATGGAGCAATTAGGGCTGATTTGAGACGACTTTCTCACGGCTGCCCGACCACATACCTCCATAGTTTTTCCTCTAGATCGCGTTTCTGCGGAGCTCGGGCGGAGCCCTGCTGAGACAAGATCATCACCAACCTCCGGAGCGCCGTCACGCTGCCGGAGAACTCTTCTACCTCTCTGTCTCTCTTGCTGGATCAAGAAGGCCGAGATCATCGTCGAGCTGTACGTGTGCTGAACGCGAAGGTGCCGTCCGTTCGGTACTAGATCGTGGGACTGATCGCGGGATTGTTCGCGGGGCGGATCGAGGGACGTGAGGACGTTCCACTACATCAACCGCGATCTCTAACGCTTCTGCTGTACGATCTACAAGGGTACGTAGATCACTCATCCCCTCTCGTAGATGGACATCACCATGATAGGTCTTCGTGCGCGTAGGAAAATTTGTGTTTCCCATGCGACGTTCCCCAACAGTGGCATCATGAGCTAGGTTCATGCGTAGATGTCTTCTCGAGTAGAACACAAAAGTTTTGTGGGCGGTGATGTGCGTTTTGCTGCCCTCCTTAGTCTTTTCTTGATTCCGCGGTATTGTTGGATTGAAGCGGCTTGGACCGACATTACTCGTACGCTTACGAGAGACTGGTTTCATCGTTACGAGTAACCCCCTTTGCTCAAAGATGACTGGCAAGTGACGGTTTCTCCAACTTTAGTTGAATCGGATTTGACCGAGGAGGTCCTTGGATGAGGTTAAATAGCAACTCATATATCTCCGTTGTGGTGTTTGCGTAAGTAAGATGCGATCCTACTAGATACCCTTGGTCACCACGTAAAACATGCAACAACAAAATTAGAGGACGTCTAACTTGTTTTTGCAGGGTATGATTGTGATGTGATATGGCCAATGATGTGATGTGATATATTGGATGTATGAGATGATCATGTTGTAATAGAAATATCGACTTGCACGTCGATGGTACGGCAACCGGCAGGAGCCATAGGGTTGTCTTTATACTAACGTTTGTGCTTGCAGATGCGTTTACTATTTTGCTAGGATGTAGTTTTAGTAGTAATAGCATAAGTAGCACGACAGCCCCGATGGCAACACGTTGATGGATGATCATGGTGTGGCGCCGGTGACAAGAAGATCGTGCCGGTGCTTTGGTGATGGAGATCAAGAAGCACGTGATGATGGCCATATCATGTCACTTATGAATTGCATGTGATGTTAATCCTTTTATGCACCTTATTTTGCTTAGAACGACGGTAGCATTATGAGGTGATCTCTCACTAAAATTTCAAGACGAAATTGTGTTCTCCCCGACTGTGCACCGTTGCTACAGTTCGTCGTTTCGAGACACCACGTGATGATCGGGTGTGATAGACTCAACGTTCACATACAACGGGTGCAAAACAGTTGCGCACGCGGAACACTCGGGTTAAGCTTGACGAGCCTAGCATGTGCAGGCATGGCCTCAGAACACATGAGACCGAAAGGTCGATCATGAATCATATAGTTGATATGATTAGCATAGGGATGCTTACCACTGAAACTATACTCAACTCACGTGATGATCGGACTTGGGATAGTGTAAGTGGATCATGAACCACTCAAATGACTAGAGAGATGTACTTTTTGAGTGGGAGTTTAGCATATAATTTGATTAAGTTGAACTCTAATTATCTTGAACATAGTCTAAGTCCACTTTGAATATATTTGTGTTGTAGATCATGGCTCACGCAAGTGTCATCCTGAACTTTAATACGTTCCTAGAGAAAGCTAAGTTGAAAGATGATGGAAGCAACTTTGTAGACTGGGCTCGTAATCTTAAGCTAATCTTACAAGCTGGGAAGAAGGACTATGTCCTTAATGCTGCGCTAGGAGATGAACCACCCGCTACGGCTGATCAGGATGTTAAGAACGCTTGGTTAGCGCGTAAGGAGGACTACTCAATAGTTCAATGTGCAGTCTTGTATGGCTTAGAACCGGGACTTCAACGTCGCTTTGAGCGTCATGGAGCATTTGAGATGTTCCTGGAGTTGAAGTTTATCTTTCAGAAGAACGCCCGGATCGAGAGGTATGAGACCTCCGATAAATTCTATGCTTGCAAGATGGAGGAAAACTCGTCTGTCAGTGAACATGTGTTCAAAATGTCTGGGTACTCAAACCGTCTAGCTGAACTGGGGATTGAACTCCCGCAAGAAGCTATCACTCACAGAATCCTTCAATCACTGCCGCCAAGCTATAAAGGCTTTGTGTTGAACTACAACATGCAAGGGATGAACAAGTCTCCCGGCGAGTTGTTTGCGATGCTGAAAGTCGCAGAGTCTGAACTCCGTAAAGAGCATCAAGTGTTGATGGTGAGCAAGACCACTAGTTTCAAGAGAAACAGCAAAGGCAAGAAGGGCAATTCGAAGAAGAGCGGCAAGCCTGTTGCCAATCCGCCGAAGAAACCCAAGGCTGGACCTAAGCCTGAAACAGAGTGCTTCTATTGCAAGGGTATGGGTCACTGGAAGCGCAATTGCCCCAAATATCTGGCAGATAAGAAGGCGGGCAAAGAAAAATCAGGTATATTTGATATACATGTTATTGATGTGTACTTAACCGGCTCTCGTAGTAGTGCCTGGGTATTTGATACCGGTTCTGTTGCGCATATTTGCAACTCGAAACAGGAACTGCGGAATAGACGAAGGCTGGCGAAAGACGAAGTAACGATGCGCGTAGGAAACGGTTCCAAGGTTGATGCAATCGCCATCGGCACAGTGTCACTTCAGCTACCATCGGGATTAGTGATGAACTTAAATCATTGTTATTTAGTGCCTGCGTTGAGCATGAACATTATATCTGGATCTTGTTTATTGCGAGACGGTTACTCTTTTAAGTCTGAGAATAATGGTTGTTCTATTTCTATGAGTAACATCTTTTATGGTCATGCACCGAATGTGAGAGGATTGTTCATATTGAATCTTGATAGCGATACGCATATACATAACATTGAGACCAAAAGGGTTAGAGTAAACAATGATAGAGCCATATTTTTGTGGCACTGCCGCTTAGGTCATATTGGTGTAAAACGCATGAAGAAACTCCATGCTGATGGACTTTTGGAGTCACTTGACTTTGATTCACTTGACACGTGCGAACCATGCCTCATGGGCAAGATGACTAAGACTCCGTTCTCCGGAACAATGGAGCGTGCTAGTGACTTGTTGGAAATCATACATACCGATGTGTGTGGTCCAATGAGCGTGGAGGCACGCGGCGGATATCGTTATTTTCTCACCTTCACTGACGATTTAAGTAGATATGGTTATGTCTACTTGATGAAGCACAAGTCTGAAACATTTGAAAAGTTCAAGCAATTTCAGAGTGAAGTGGAAAATGATCGTAACAAGAAGATCAAGTTCCTACGGTCTGATCGTGGGGGAGAATATCTGAGTTTCGAGTTTGGTGCTCACTTAAGACAATGTGGAATTGTTTCGCAGTTAACACCGCCTGGAACACCACAGCGTAATGGTGTGTCCGAACGTTGTAATCGTACTTTGTTAGAGATGGTGCGATCTATGATGTCTCTTACTGATTTGCCGTTATCATTTTGGGGTTATGCATTAGAAACAGCTGCATTCACTTTAAATAGGGCACCATCAAAATCCGTTGAGACGACACCATACAAACTGTGGTATGGCAAAAGGCCAAAGTTGTCGTTTCTTAATGTTTGGGGATGTGATGCTTATGTCAAAAAGCTTCAGCCTGAAAAGCTGGAACCCAAAGCGGAAAAGTGTGTCTTCATAGGTTAACCAAAAGAGACAGTTGGGTACACCTTCTATCTCAAATCCGAGGGCAAAGTGTTTGTTGCTAAAAACGGAGCTTTTCTCGAGAAGGAGTTTCTCTCGAGAGAATTGAGTGGGAGGAAGATAGAACTTGACGAGGTTGTCGAACCTCTCATCCCTCTGGATGGTGGCGCAGGGCAAGGGGAAACCTCTGTCGTTGCGACGCCGGTTGAGGAGGAAGTTAATGATGATGATCATGAAACTCCAGTTCAAGTTTCTGTTGAACCACGCAGGTCGACGAGATCACGCGCTGCTCCAGAGTGGTATGGTAATCCCGTCTTATCAATCATGTTGTTGGACAACAATGAACCTGCAAATTATGAAGAAGCAATGGTGGGCCCAGATTCCAACAAATGGCTAGAAGCCATGAAATCCGAGATAGGATCCATGTATGAGAACAAAGTGTGGACTTTGGAGATACTACCTGGGGGCCGCAAGGCTATTCAGAACAAATGGATCTTTAAGAAGAAGACGAACGCTGACGGTAATGTGACCGTTTATAAAGCTCGACTTGTGGCAAAGGGTTTTTCACAAGTTCCAGGAGTTGACTACGATGAGACTTTCTCACCCATAGCGATGCTTAAGTCCGTCAGAATCATGTTAGCAATAGCTGCAGTTTTCGATTATGAAATCTGGCAGATGGATGTCAAAACGGCGTTCCTTAACGGTTTCCTTAAGGAAGAGTTGTATATGATGCAACCCGAAGGTTTTGTCGATCCTAAAAATGCTGACAAGGTGTGCAAGCTCCAGCGATCCATTTATGGACTGGTGCAAGCATCTCGGAGTTGGAACAAACGCTTTGATGAGGTGATCAAAGCATTTGGGTTTATACAAGTGGTTGGAGAATCTTGTATTTACAAGAAAGTGAGTGGGAGCTCTGTGGCGTTTCTAATATTATATGTGGATGACATATTACTGATTGGAAACAACGTAGAGCTTTTGGAGAGCATAAAAGGTTACTTGAATAAAAGTTTCTCTATGAAGGACCTAGGAGAAGCTACTTACATTCTAGGCATTAAGATCTATAGGGATAGATCAAAACGCCTGATAGGACTTTCACAAAGCACATACCTTGATAAAGTTTTGAAGAGGTTCAAAATGGAACAGTCCAAGAAAGGGTTCTTGCCAGTGTTACAAGGTACGAGATTGAGTAAGACTCAGTGCCCAGCAACTGATGAAGATAGAGAGCATATGCGCTCCGTCCCCTATGCTTCAGCCATAGGTTCTATCATGTATGCGATGTTGTGCACTAGACCGGATGTTAGCCTGGCCATAAGTATGGCAGGTAGGTTCCAGAGTAATCCAGGAGTGGATCACTGGACAGCGGTCAAGAATATCCTGAAGTACCTGAAAAGGACTAAGGAGATGTTTCTCGTGTATGGAGGTGACGAAGAGCTCGCCGTAAAAGGTTACGTCGATGCAAGCTTTGACACAGATCCGGACGACTCTAAGTCGCAAACCGGATACGTATTTATTCTTAATGGGGGTGCAGTAAGCTGGTGCAGTTCCAAGCAAAGCGTCGTAGCAGATTCTACATGTGAAGCGGAGTACATGGCTGCCTCGGAGGCAGCTAAGGAGGGTGTCTGTTTGAAGCAGTTCATGACGGATCTTGGAGTGGTGCCAAGTGCACTGGATCCAATAACCTTGTTCTGTGACAACACTGGTGCCATTGCCTTAGCAAAGGAGCCAAGGTTTCACAAGAAGACCAGACACATCAAACGACGCTTCAACCTCATCCGCGACTACGTCGAGGAGGAGGACGTAAATATATGCAAAGTGCACACGGATCTGAATGTAGCAGACCCGCTGACTAAACCTCTTCCACGGCCAAAACATGATCGACACCAGAACTGTATGGGTGTTAGATTTATTACAATGTAATTCACATGGTGATGTGAGGGCTAGATTATTGACTCTAGTGCAAGTGGGAGACTGTTGGAATTATGCCCTAGAGACAATAATAAATGTATAGTTATTATTATAATTCCTGTATCAAGATAATAGTTTATTATCCATGCTATAATTGTATTGAATGAAGACTCATTTACATGTGTGGATACATAGACAAAACACCGTCCCTAGCATGCCTCTAGTTGGCTAGCCAGTTGATCAATGATAGTCAGTGTCTTCTGATTATGAACAAGGTGTTGTTGTTTGATAACTGGATCACGTCATTGGGAGAATCACGTGATGGACTACACCCAAACTAATAGACGTAGCATGTTGATCGTGTCATTTTGTTGCTACTGTTTTCTGCGTGTCAAGTATTTGTTCCTATGACCATGAGATCATATAACTCACTGACACCGGAGGAATGCTTTGTGTGTATCAAACGTCGCAACGTAACTGGGTGACTATAAAGATGCTCTACAGGTATCTCCGAAGGTGTTAGTTGAGTTAGTATGGATCAAGACTGGGATTTGTCACTCCGTGTGACGGAGAGGTATCTCGGGGCCCACTCGGTAATACAACATCACACACAAGCCTTGCAAGCAATGTAACTTAGTGTAAGTTGCGGGATCTTGTATTACGGAACGAGTAAAGAGACTTGCCGGTGAACGAGATTGAAATAGGTATGCGGATACTGACGATCGAATCTCGGGCAAGTAACATACCGAAGGACAAAGGGAATGACATACGGGATTATACGAATCCTTGGCACTGAGGTTCAAACGATAAGATCTTCGTAGAATATGTAGGATCCAATATGGGCATCCAGGTCCCGCTATTGGATATTGACCGAGGAGTCTCTCGGGTCATGTCTACATAGTTCTCGAACCCGCAGGGTCTGCACACTTAAGGTTCGACGTTGTTTTATGCGTATTTGAGTTATATGGTTGGTTACCGAATGTTGTTCGGAGTCCCGGATGAGATCACGGACGTCACGAGGGTTTCCGGAATGGTCCGGAAACGAAGATTGATATATAGGATGACCTCATTTGATTACCGGAAGGTTTTCGGAGTTACCGGGAATGTACCGGGAATGACGAATGGGTTCCGGGAGTTCACCGGGGGGGGGGGGAGCAACCCACCCCGGGGAAGCCCATAGGCTTTGGGGAGACACACCAGCCCTTAGTGGGCTGGTGGGACAGCCCCAAGGGGGCCTATGCGCCAAGAAAAAAGAATCAAAGGAAAAGAAAAAAAAAAGAGGGAGGAAGTGGGAAGGGAGGGGGACTCCTCCCACCAAACCAAGTCCAACTCGGTTTGGGGGGGGGGGAGTCCTCCCCCCCCCCCTTGGCTCGGCCGACCCCTTGAGGGTCCCTTGGACCCCAAGGCAAGGTCCCCCTCCCTCCTCCTATATATATGGAGCAATTAGGGCTGATTTGAGACGACTTTCTCACGGCTGCCCGACCACATACCTCCATAGTTTTTCCTCTAGATCGCGTTTCTGCGGAGCTCGGGCGGAGCCCTGCTGAGACAAGATCATCACCAACCTCCGGAGCGCCGTCACGCTGCCGGAGAACTCTTCTACCTCTCCGTCTCTCTTGCTGGATCAAGAAGGCCGAGATCATCGTCGAGCTGTACGTGTGCTGAACGCGGAGGTGCCGTCCGTTCGGTACTAGATCGTGGGACTGATCGCGGGATTGTTCGCGGGGCGGATCGAGGGACGTGAGGACGTTCCACTACATCAACCGCGTTCTCTAACGCTTCTGTTGTACGATCTACAAGGGTACGTAGATCACTCATCCCCTCTCGTAGATGGACATCACCATGATAGGTCTTCGTGCGCGTAGGAAAATTTTTGTTTCCCATGCGACGTTCCCCAACAGTCCGTCGGGACCCTTTCCAAAGATTACGTGTAAATCATTGACCATAGCAAGTACGTGATCATCGTTACGCATGGCGGGCTTCTTCCGGTGATCTGCCTCGCCTTTGAAATGCTTGCCTTTCTTTCAACATTGATGGTTGGTCGGAAGAAATCGACGATGGCTCAGGTACACATTCTTCCTGCAGCTTCCCAGGTATATACTTCCGGTGTCAACTAAACAGTGCGTGCATGCGTGGTATCCCTTGTTTGTCTGTCCGGAAAGGTTACTGAGAGCGGGCCAATCGTTGATGGTTACAAACAACAACGCGTGCAGGTTAAATTCCTCCTGTTTGTGCTCATCCCACGCAGCTACACCGTTTCCATTCCACAGCTTTAAAGTTCTTCAACTAATGGCCTTAGGTACACATCAATGTCGTTGCCGGGTTGCTTAGGGCCTTGGATGAGAACTAGCATCATAATGAACTTCCGCTTCATGCACATCCAAGGAGGAAGGTTATACATACATAGAGTCACGGACCAGGTGCTGTGATTGCTGCTCTGCTCCCCGAAAGGATTAATGCCATCCGCGCTTAAACCAAACCATACGTTCCTTGGGTCATGTGCAAACTCAGCCCAGTACTCTCTCTCGATTTTTCTCCACTGCGACCCGTCAGCGGGTGCTCTCAACTTCCCGTCTTTCTTACGGTCCTCACTGTGCCATCGCATCAACTTGGCATGCTCTTTGTTTCTGAACAGTCGTTTCAACCGTGGTATTATAGGAGCATACCACATCACCTTCGCAGGAACTCTCTTCCTGCGGGGCTCGCCGTCAACATCACCAGGGTCATCTCGTCTGATCTTATACCGCAATGCACCGCATACCGGGCATGCGTTCAAATCCTCGTACGCACCGCGGTAGAGGATGCAGTCATTAGGGCATGCATGTATCTTCTGCACCTCCAATCCTAGAGGGCATACGACCTTCTTTGTTGCGTACGTACTGTCGGACAATTCATTATCCTTTGGAAGCTTCTTCTTCAATATTTTCAGTAGCTTCTCAAATCCTTTGTCACGCACAGCATTCTCTGCCTTCCACTGCAGCAATTCCAGTACGGTACCCAGCTTTGTGTTGCCATCTTCACAATTAGGGTACAACTTTTTTTTGTGATCCTCTAACATGCGATCGAACTTCAGCTTCTCCTTTTGACATTCGCATTGCGTCCTTGCATCAATAATGACCCGGCGGAGATCATCATCGGGCACGTCGTCTGGTTTCTCTTGATCTTCAGCAGCTTCCCCCGTTGCAGCATCATCGGGCACATCGTCTGGTTCCTCTTTATCTTCAGCAGCTCCCCCCGTTGCAGCATCACCGTATTCAGGGGGCACATAGTTGTCATCGTCCTCTTCTTCTTCGCCGTCTTCCATCATAACCCCTATTTCTCCGTGCCTCGTCCAAACATTATAGTGTGGAATGAAACCCTTGTAAAGTAGGTGGGTGTGAAGGATTTTCCGGTCAGAGTAAGACTTCGTATTCCCACATTTACTGCATGGACAACATATAAAACCATTCTGCTTGTTTGCCTCAGCCACTTCAAGAAAAATATGCACGCCCTTAATGTACTCGGAGGTGTGTCTGTCACCATACATCCATTGCCGGTTCATCTGCGTGCATTACATATAATTATGTGTGTCAAAATTAAGAAAATCAAACAAATATATGTCTAAAGTAAGAAAATTAGACAAGTATCATAAAGAAGATAAGAACAAGAGGCTCACCACGGTGGTGCCGGCGACGAGATCGGCGCGGGCGATCAACGGCGGTGAAAACGGGGACGGGGCGTGACGGACCCCTAAATCTAGACAAATCTCGAAAAAAATGAAGCTCCTAGGTCGAGCTTCGAGAGGAGAAAGCTTAACTAGTGTGGCTCAAGCATTTCATCGAACACCTCATGTGCATAGGAGGTGAACTAGAGCACCCAAATGCCCTCTCCTCGCCGGATTGAAAAAACAGAGCACTGTGGAGTGCTCTGCCGCGGCGATGGGTATATATAGGCAAGTTATTTGTCCCGGTTCGTGGCATGAATCGGGACTAAAGCCGCCCCTTCTGTCCCGTTTCATGCCACGAACCAGGACCAATGGTTGTGGGCCAGCAGCGAGGACCATTGGTCCCGGTTCGTGGCTCGAACCGGGACCAATGCCCACGAGGCCCAGCCGGTCCCCTGGGCTCACGAACCAGGTCTAATACCCCCTATTGGTCCCGGTTCTTGAAGAACCGGGACTAATGGGCTGACCAGGACCGAACGATAGCCCTGTTTTCTATTAGTGAAGAGAGGAAAAGAGAAACCCACCGGTTGGAAGAATTTTTAGAGCTAAAAAATATCCCCCCACCCACCCTTCCGAGTCACTACCGTGAGGGATAAGGAGGGAACCCTAGCCCTCGGGGCAACCCCACTTCTCTCTCCCTTCCTCCCCCGTCGTCGCCGGCAAATGCTGATGGGTAAAGCCCGGTTAGTGCAGTAGCGGTGGGACTCTCCTCCCCTCTGATCGATGCGCAGTTGGCATGGGACGACATCTTCGGGTGGCGGCGTTGGGTTATCGTGCTGCCACCCACCGTCGTGCAATGTGGTGGCCGGCCGAGCGGCGTGGGCGTGGTCCGGCGGAGTTGCTCGCGGTCATCCAGGAGACGATGGGATGGCATGCTACTATAGATTGGGGGCGATGTGACCTATGCTAGCTGCTGGAATGAGGGAGCGCCCCAGTGCAGGCTGGCTTTGGCGGATGGCGCAGACCTGGTACACAATGGTGGATGACGTCCGGCGACATGCAGGTATAGGGGGGCCGA
Organism: Hordeum vulgare subsp. vulgare; assembly: GCF_904849725.1. Lineage (NCBI taxonomy): Eukaryota > Viridiplantae > Streptophyta > Magnoliopsida > Poales > Poaceae > Hordeum > Hordeum vulgare. The sequence continues at coordinate 546,818,123 of NC_058522.1, read as the reverse complement.
TTTATCCGTGCGGGTGCAAGTCTTTGCGTCGTGCCCTCCTTGCATGTGGCCCATTCACGATGTCGGTCTGAGTTGGGATCCATGGCATTGTTTTGCGGTTAGCGGATCAACGCCGATGACCACGGACATGGAGGCGTGCTAGATTGCATAGGACAAGGCTGGCGGGCTATCATTGGGGGCTGCTCGGCAGTGGCCAGTGGATTATGTTCCCCATCCATTGGGACTGGCTGGGGATGCATGCATGTATGTTTTATACCGTGGAGGCGTTGACCCCAACCATGTGGTTGATGTCAGGATAATAGTGGAACTAGGTGACTTTCGCTCTTCCTACCATGGTTGGGGCGTGGTGATATGAACGGTTGGTGGTGTTTCACGACATGGATGGGCGGCAGCCCCGGATGGAGGTCTGCATGGTTGGCCCTTCGATGGGCACCATGACGACGGTGGTGGCTATATCTCTTGTTTTTCTAGGTAGAGAGGGGTGTAGTCGCAGGAGGCTCGGGCTTGATCTCTAGCGTTCACAGTGACAATGCTTATATTTGAATCTGGAGGCATGTGCTCGTTCCAGTTGTCTTAGAGGCCTCGTGGTGGTATGGAATGAGATGTTGAGCGAAAGATCAACGCTTTGGCGCCGACTACGGAATCCCGTGGGTATCGCTATCCTCTTTAGGACGTTGTCCTGGTTCTCCTCTCTGTGCCCAGGTTACAAATGAAGACATTTGCCCATCTCAGACTCAACAACAATGACGTTTTGCACCGTTCCCCTTCCCAAAGGCGTTGTCGTGGAGCTTATGTGTTCTAGGGTGTGGCGTGCCATAGTTTTTAGGACTACCTTGTTCGAGCATCTCTAGCGGACCTCGTATAATGCCCCGACCCATAAAATAACCGTTAAAATATGGGTCCGTGCGAAAAATGTTGTCCGATCAAACCCCGCAAACGCGTCGGACCCGTAAATATTTTTGCGGGGCGCGGTAAAATGCTCCTCCCGATCTGAAAAAAACACAGTTTTCGCGTCCACTTCTACGGTGCCCTGTATCAAGAGAAAGCAGTTGACGGAAGCCCAACTGCCATAGAAACTTTCATGTCCGTCGTCCACGTCCATCGTGCACCGCCCCAAACGCCGGCCGCTCGTCCCCAGACACCGCCCCGCCCATCCTGGCGGCCGCCCTGCTCGTCGTGGCCGGATTTGACGTCGGCGACGAAAGTTAGCTAGCTAGCTCCTGGCTCCTAGATGAATTCGGGGACGGGAGCCAGCTAGCTAGCTTGTGGATGGATTCCACGACCGGAGCTAGCTAGCTAGCTCCCTCCTGGATGGATTCGTGGACGGAGGAGCTAGCTAGCTTGCTAGCTCCTCGATGGATTCACGGACCAGCGACTCCGTATTTAGCTGTATCATAGGCTCGTCGCCGGTTTTTAGGAACAAATTTAGTTGACCATGGACACGGGCGAGAGGAAGAAAAAGATGTGGGGAAAAATATAAGCAAAAAAATCGATTTACAGTTTAAGTTTAAGGGGTGTGTTGGGCCGCAGCTCAAACCGATCCGTAAAAGAGCATCTTCTGCGAATATCATTTTTTACGAGTCCGGTTTGCAGGGTCTAACTTTGCCCTCGTCCGTATCGGTCCGTAAAATCATTTTTTCACGAACTGTAAACGCGTTTTACAGTTCGGTGTTATACGGGTCAGCTAGAGATGCTCTTAGCCGTTAGCAATGTAGGCATGTACGTTTGTTTGACTGATTATCCCAGAATATGCTTTATAGGAGGGCTTCTTCACTACATTGTATTGTTTCGTCGTGTAGTTTGGTTTGTGATTTATCTATAAACCAGGATGAGGGCCTCTTTCGTGTAAGAACAACCCATACATGAAGTATCCAATTATTTTTATCTTGTACTAGCAAAAGGGTCCATGCGTTGCAACGGGAGAAAAAAAACCCACCATCTTCAATGGCGATATACACATTACGTTCATATCTCATCGCATGATTTTGAAAATTTATTCAAAAACGCAAGAAAATATTTCTTCTTTTAATTTATTCACAATTCACAAGTTGAAACAATGTTTATATTTTTTTAAAAATATCATGGTTGTCAAAAAACTTGGTAACTCACAGAATTATTTTGAATTTCAAGAATTTTTTGCAAAATATACTATAATATTCTGATCCACCCTGAAAATTAATTCTTCAAAATTCACTCAGGTATATAATCAGAAAGACTTAGAAGCACTACTGTTTAACTGCATACATTCAATCATTCGTGAACATTTTTACAAATTTGGGAACATTTTCAAAATTAAGAACATTTTTTACTATTTAGAAACATTTTTTTTAATTCCGAACAATATTTTATATTACGAACTGTTTTAATTATTTTCTTGTGAATTGGCGAAAAAATCATTTTTCGAATTATCAAACATTTTTTAATTGCATTACAGAAATTGCTCAAAATGATGGACTTTTTTTGATTCACGTATGTTTTCTCCACAATTACGATTTTTTTAATATGCAAACATTGTTACAAAAATCCCGAACAATTTTTGAATTCGCAAACATTTTATGTTTTATCAAAAAATTATGTAAATATAATTTTTTGAATTGCGAAAGTTTTTTGATTTATTTGAATTATAAAAACTAAAAAGGAACAGATAAATAATAATTAGAAAACTAAAAAAACAGGCCCCCGTCCAAGAGCTCGCCCAAATGGGCGTGCTGTTTATTTTCCAGCGGGCAGAGCGTAGTATAGCTGGTCCCTATGTTTTGGCCGGCCCATGCGAGAATTCACTGCAAAACGTTTTCTATAATTTATAGGTGGCATTGCTGGGTAATATTAGACTATTTTGGAGACAGTTTTGCATTACAGAAATTGCTCAACATGATGGACTTTTTTTGATTCACGCATGTTTTCTCCACAATTACGATTTTTTTAATATGCAAACATTGTTACAAAAATCCCGAACAATTTTTGAATTCGCAAACATTTTATGTTTTATCAAAAATTTATGTAAATATAATTTTTTGAATTGCGAAAGTTTTTTGATTTATTTGAATTAGAAAAAATAAAAAGGAACAAATAAATAATAATTAGAAAACTAAAAAACAGGCCCCCGTCCAAGAGCTGGCCCAAATGGGCGTGCTGTTTATTTTCCAGCGGGCAGAGCGTAGTATAGCTGGTCCCTATGTTTTGGCCGGCCCATGCGAGAATTCACTGCAAAACGTTTTCTATAATTTATAGGTGGCATTGCTGGGTAATATTAGACTATTTTGGAGACAGTTTTAATAACGTACCACAGAAGCAATAGGTGTTTTATTAATAGGTAAAGATAAAGATATCCGATGATGACCCATACATGAAGTATCCACCTTGATTTATTGCGTCGGTAATTTAATAACTGTCCATGCACGGTAATATATACCAAGCACGGTACTCGGCATACTCCGGGCACCACATGGCAACACCGTTTTTGTCGGTTGGCCGTCAGAGTTACTTTATAATGTTGACCTTCTTTGTTTTGTACTCGGCATAGTCTTGTTTGGGCACGCGTGAAAAATCACTGATGGTGAGGTATAGGGTGAGCACATTTCTGCCTTCACCGAGCACAAGGTGCTTGGCATATAATGTTTTCATAGTATTGCGCTATTCGAGGCCTTCTTTGGTTCATAGGATATAGAAATATCATAGGACTAGGAAAATCATAAAAAATAATATGATATGTATTTCAATTTCCATAGGAAGGAGGTGTCATTTGATGTATAGGATAGGCATATTTCCATTGACTCTAGGATAAAAAATTCTTTAAAATGTGAAAGATTGGTTCATATCCTACATAGGAATAATAGGAATTCATTTTTACAAACCAAAGGGCTCCAAAGAAAATTTCCCTTTGAAACTCCCATCCTCTAGAATTCCTACTAAGTTCCTAAAAAACCAAAGGAGGCCAACAGCTTTTTTTTCCTTGCAACTTCCTCTCCTGTCAGTTCACTAGCATTACTATATTGTTTGCAGCAAATACCAAGTAGGAACAATCACTTTGTTGGGATTCTGTATAAAGAGCATTTCCTCAACTTTGCAGAGTTAGTTTATCACTGTCATGTTCATTTCGTCAATTAAAAAAGGGCTTTCACTAATACAATGTGAAGTGCCTTGATGTGACTGTTGCCTGTAGTATTCGTTTAATGGCTTACATTACAAGAGAAAGCCTTGCAGACATGCTGCTAATTGTTTAGTGGTCTATACCTCTTTTCTTGTGTTACATCAAGTCGTTAGTTAGGCATACAAGTGATATCTTTGCAGCATGCAGGTAATATGGAAGTGGCCATCGAATGTTCCTAATGTACACTAACATTCTTGCTGCTTCAATGTGGTTCAAGCCTTGGCAACAATGACACTCTGAGGGTTGGGTCGACATTGGTCTTCTCTACGGTGACGGTTGGGTTGACATTTGTCTACGGCCAAGTCGGAGTCGCTAGCTAGAAAATTAGGAAAGATGATGATGCCTGTTGTGGAGAAGTGATGACGATATCAATAACGCCGGTGTGCGGGGAGGAGGGGGGAGATATTATGTGGGTTCTACTTAGCGGTTTGTGACGATTTCCATCCGGTTTCTGCTAATTAATTGGATAATTATCGTTTGCTTAATTAATGGATGAAGCACAATCTTTAGTCTCTGTTTCGAAAAAAAAGGTTCAAGCAACTTAATTGACACTATAGTAACGTGTGACTACCAATAAAAGTTGTTCTCATAGATGCTATTTGAAGCATACAGATAATGAAGGACCATTGAACAGCTGGGGCAGTTAAACCTCAAACAGTTGAACAGCCTAGCTAACAGAAGATTCATGGGAACAATATATTACACACTTCAATTAATTAATGGAGCACTATATATTACATCCTCTATTTCAAAATAAATGTCGCAAATTTAGTATTAAGTTAATACAAATTTAGTACTACTATATAACACAACGAAACTAGAGGTAATGTCATTTGATTATTAAGAGAGCTTCTTCTACCTACTTGTTGTTGGCCTTTCAAGGTATTTTGAGAAGACTGTTGGAAGTAGGGGCATATTAGAGCATCTCCAACAGCCACGCTATATAGGCGCCGCATTGAAAAAGTAGTCATCACTAGCGGGGACAGGGCCTATAGCCCCGACCCGTAAGGGGCTTTAGTCCCGATTCACCAACCGGGACTAAAGGCCTAACCTTTAGTCCCGGCCCTGTTCCAAGCCGGGACCAAAGATGCTCCACGTGGGCGCCTCGGAGCGTCCTCAGGGGCAGGCCCTTTTGTTCCGGGTCTTAACACGGAACGAGACTAAAGAGTTTCTGCAGATTTTGTTTATTTTAGGGTTTTAGGGTTTTAGGGTTTAGGTGTTCGGGAGATTAACCTGATGCCTCGTTTGGTGTTCGGGAATTAGTTTTCATATAATTCTAAATAGAAATAATTATGCATATATATATAAGATTAACTTATCTTACAAACGAGCATATATATACAATTATATGGAGATCTGAATTATCGGGACTAGAGCCCGTCTATTCGATTACATGGACCAACATCAGTAATGGCCCCTAGCTACACTAAATCGTCCTTTGTCATCTATAGCTTCCGTGCTCAGAAAGGTCGCAAGCTCCTCCGCGTTGCTTTGGTAGGGACTTCTCCCTCATGGCCGTGTACTATATAAGAAGAGGAGATGAATATGAATATCAATCATGATAACAAAGAATGACGGGTAAAAATAGAGGTGTGAATGTTCATTGCTTACGTCGTATCTGTGATCCTTGTGCTCAGAGGTAAATGTGTGAATGGTCTCGCAAACATAGTATCCGCATAGATGTGTCCCCCGTGGCTGCTGGTCGCACTTTACGAGAATAGAATATATATAATCAAAATAATAATCTAGCATCATAAATGTATTGAAAATAGAAGTATATCATACTACTACTTACCTGAGCCGCTCTAAAGGTCAGCTTCTCAGGCTCGATACCGGGAGTCACGCACTTGAACCGCTTCCAAACCCTGCCCGACAAGGAAAATGATTTGCTAAATTTTTCATTAATTGATATATCAGAAAATCATCGAAAGAGACCGATAGAGCGCAAGAATGATTGAAATTACCCTTGGAGCATGTCCTGCAGGCTTTGGAATTGTTCCAAGGGTCTCGATAATGGGTCGAAGGCATCAACTCTTCCCTTATCAATTTGAATGTCCAACGGAATCCAATGGAAGCTGCACATGTATATATATATATGTGTGTGTCAGTAACTTATCAATTACACTTATAAGTGAATGGACACAACAGAGTAAAGACCCTCACCTGAAGTTGTATGGAAACAGTATGTGGTCAGAGAAATTTTGATCTGTTAGAAACCTTAGAAGGTTTTCCTCCGTCTCCTTGGGTTTATCAGTTAGCGTCGCTATATGTATTTTATCTGGGTCAATAAACCCAATATTTAGGATGTTCCTACTTTTACATTCCAGAATCTTCATTCTGCATAATAGAGTACAAGTTATATGTAGACAATGAATTGAAATAACTAAACAAGTTATATGTAGACAACGAATTGAAAAACTTACAGACAATAGCAACTCATAATCGATTTGTCGAGGGCGTCGGCATTGTACATCTGGAAGATTCATCAAAGTCGATATGGATTTCTTCGGGGCGGCCGTAGTACTCCCGTGGGACACTCACCACGATCATCGTTCTCCCATTCTTTGATTCACTTAAGTACCATGTATGCAAGTAACGCATATTTGTTGGGAGATCATCTTTGCTGCCCAAAGACGCTCCCATGACAAACTGTGGCTTAGGGGCTACCACAGCCTTGGGTAACCTGTCGTCTTGGTAAGCCAGAACGTCTTCAACCGAGATACCCCATTCATCTGTCCACTTCTTTGCTAATTCCAAATCTTGCCCCTGCACAAGAGGGGGGACATTCTCGGGTAACACCCTGAGGGGTGGGATCGACTGTTTGGCCTGTTGTCCAAGCTGAGGAACGTCTGATCTTTTTTTGCTTGTAGTTGAACTTGATTTGCTCCCACTTGCACTTGCACGTGATCTGCTCTTTTTCCCTTCCTTCTGCAATGTGCGTGTATAGTCATCTGGCTTATGGTGTAAGTCATACTGTGATGGAAGGTTCGTGAAGTATTTTGCATATGCTATTTGCTTCTCGGTGTATTCCGGGCGGGGCTCGGGTTCCTTCTTTTTCATCTGCGCATCATGATGTTCCTTTTCTATCCTGGCGTTTTCCTCGGCGGTACGATCATAAGGTCTGATAGGAAGATTAGCATGAGGTACCTTTGGGAGGGGCGACAGTTTGCGCTTTGGGGAGCTCCGTCGCTTAGAAATCATCGACAGAGCGTTCTTGCTGGCACGCTTCCGCTTAGTATCCGGAGCGGGCGGCGGCGGAGACGGACGACCCAAGTCCGGCGGCGGTGATCGAGATGGACTCGTGTTGTGCTGGCCGTCGTCATGTGGAGGGCTTGGAGGTGACGGAGGTGTAGGTGACCTGCGACGACTCGGAGGCGGTGTTGTCCTTGGGGCCGAGCCTGGAAGCTTGATGTAGTTCTTGTCCATAGGGTGACTCCACCCAGTACTTCTCCGAGTGTCCTCTCATCTTCGGGTCCAGCTATGTCGAGCTCCATATCATGAAACCCCGCCATGATTTCATCCACCCCGACTTTAGCAAAGCCAGCTGGAATCTCACGGCAATGCCAGCGTGCATCAGGGCCGGAAGGTAAAGCTTGTCCGACGGCCACCTTCATGGATATGTTCTTGAATTTATGATGGAGTTCACATGATGTTGACTCCTTGATTCCATCCACGGGGTAGCCGGGACCGCCCTCTATCATTCTTCGTTCATCATCGGGCGGGGCCTCAGATTCAGCCACGCTGCTTTTCCGCTTAGATGGGGCGCCGGTAATATCGAGTGCAGGATCTTCCTAGCGCGCTACTCCTCTAAGCTCATCAATCTGCTTTTGTTGCTCGTTAATCCTGGCAAGCACCTGGTTGAACTTGTCATTCTCCTCATCCTGCTGTCGCTTCTTTGCTCTCGCTCGGCTTCTGTAAGTGTCTTGATCTCTGGCAAACCCAAGCCACCACGGGTAAGAAGGACCGAAGCCTCGCATTCGTCCTCCATGTTCGTCATTGCCGAGGACCAGTGTGAGCAAATCTTTCTCTCTATCTGCAGTGAACTGTCTTTTTCCCTCCTTAATTTCTTTCACTTTCTTTTTCCAATTCTCCCTGGGTATCCGAAGACCGTCACTGCAGATGAGGTCCCCTATTTCTTCGTCGTACGAACCACCATGCGCAAGGAACCAATTTCTTGCTCTCAATTCCCACTCATCATGGAGTGGTTCAGGTATGATGCCTTTAGCTAGCAGATCTTTCTCTTTCTTATCCCACTTTGGGATGGCAGTCTCATAGCCCCGTGGCCCCAGCTTGTGGTGATATTTCTTCTTGTCGGCATTTTTCTTGTTCTTTTCTGATAATGCCTGGGCATCTTCTGACTCCTTGTACTCTTGAAATGCCTTCTTGTGATTCGCCTGCTTGGCTAGATACCCCTCGAATACTGGCACTTTCTTTGTCTTCAGATAGTTTTTCTATAGCTTCTTCTTCAAGCTACGGAACAGTTCGGCCATCTTCTTTAGAGTCCACTGCTTGACTTTGGCCCTCAATTTTTTTGCGGCGTCTTCATTCACACATTGTGGCAGGTTGAAATGTGACATGAGATCATTCCAAAGATTATCTTTGTACCTTTCGGCGACATAGTCACTATCGGCTGTCCCTTTGCGCTTGTTCCACCCCCGAACGCTGATCGGGACGTGATCCCTAACGAGAACTCTGCATTGCTTCTTGAATGTGTCAGCATCATTCTTAGGAAGCTTGGGTTCGCCCGTAGGCAATATCACCTCAAATGTGTAATGCGTCCGTGCATCCAACTTTCTAGTCGGGCATCGTTTCGTAGCTTTGCTCGATCTGGAGGCCTAAGAGGCAGAAACATTCGTCAAATGAATGTATATGTATACAATATAGAGCTATCTCCAATATTTTTCACATATTACAAGTGATTGTAGAACTTCATATGTATACCTCGCCGGACTTTATTATTTCTCCACCGGCTTCTCCACCGGCTTCTCCATGAGTGGAGCTATCACCTTCTCCGTCATTAGACCTATCTCCTGCCCCATCGGCTTCATCTTCGTGTCGGTCGACCTCCATTCCATATCCGGAGGGGTTTAGATATGACGACGGAGATTCAGCTGGTTCAACGTCGGGGCCGTCTTTGATTATATCTTCGAGAAGTTCTTCCTCTTCGAGGTTCCTGATATGTGGATCCATAGTTCTGCAAAAAACGGACATTTGATTAACTAATAAACTAACAAACTATATAAGAGGGGTTGGAAACTTCAAAGTGTCGTTTTATATAGGAGGACCTTTAGTCCCGGGTCTTGGCTAGAACCTAAACTCTAAAATATGTCTAACGGATTCTCTTAACCTTTAAGGATTTAACAAAGTGGCGACATTCTAGATGTGTAGAAAATGATCCTATTTTTCCTGATATCATCTACCCTTCTATATGTCACATTGTGTAGTGTCAAAGGACTTTGTTGAACTTTGTACCAAAAAAGAATTATTCTATCAAGAACTCCGTTCCAAAAACAACTTTAGTCCCGGGTCGTGGCTCCACCCGGGACTCCTAGATTTCTGCATAGTATTCAAAGTAGGAGTACTTTTCCAATTTGAGCATTCAATAAGCAAAACCAAATCGTAAAATAAAGTAGTATTCAAATTAGCATGCATTCAATTATAAGCAAAACTACATCATCTCTTGTGTCCGTACATCGTCGAATATTATCACTAATACTCCTCGAATACTATCATACATATAGCATCACTGATACAGCTAGAACCGTAGCGCCTGACGGGTATCGTCGCGGGCGTTGGACACCCAAAGAGAAGGAACCATCACAAGATCATAGCTCCAGTGAGATCTCTGAAGAACCTGCCAGGTATGCTCGAACCTGCCCTCCAACGCAACCATGTAGTGACGGACGTGCTCATCCTCCTCGCTGACACGGTGACGTACCACCTTCGCGGTGTCCGGAAGCCTCGGCACCGTCACTGGCCCACGCGACCGCCACCAAACAAGGATCGGGTCAAAAATGGGCTGGCTCCTCACCAACCTACGCCCCCCGGAAGGTAGCACCTCCCAATACCAGCCGGGCGGAGCCCAATCCCGAACATGGCCCCTCTGATCAAGCAGGTGTCCTCCGCCGAGTCGACGACGAGGATGCGGGATAGGCATCGTAAAATGAACTAAAAAAATAAACTAGTTCTATTAATTTTCTTGCTAAAAATGAACTAATTGTATATATAGTAAAATAAAGTAATTTTATTAAATCAACTAGTTCAACTATATATTAATTAACACTAACTACCTAACCCTAATAACATAAATTTAAATAACACAAATAACCTATTTAACACTAACCTACCTAACCCTAAATTCACCAAATATTCTACAAATAACACTTAAGCATATACAATAGCAAAATTAAGCAATAATCTAAAAAACACTAATTAAGCATCTATATACGTAGAAATGTCTTCTTCTTCTTCTTCTTCTTTCTTATTTTCTTCTCCGCTTCTTCTTCTCGTATTTTTCTTCAACTTCTCTTCTTCTACTTTTCCTCTTCTTCTATTTTTCCTCTTCTTCTCCTCTCCTCCTCTTCTTATTCTCCTTTTTCTCCTTTTCTTCTCCTTCTCTTCTTATTTTCCTTTTTTCTAATCTTATTTTTTTATTTTTGTTCATATGTCTTCTTCTTGTAACCCTAACCTAATTCTAAATATTACTAACCCTAATAATCTAGCACAAACCTAATAACAATACGAATTAAATGACAAAAAAAATCTTTTCTTCTTTTTTTCTCCTTTTTCTTCTTTTCTTCTCCTTTTTCTTCTTTTCTTCTCTTTTTTCTTCCTTTCTTCTCCTTTTTATTCTTTTCTTCTCCTTTTTCTTCTTCTACTTCTCCTCCTCACCGGCACAAACCTAGTAACAATAGGAATTAAATGACAAAAAAAATCTTTTCTTCTTTTCTTCTCCTTTTTCTTCTTTTCTTCTCTTTTTTCTTCCTTTCTTCTCCTTTTTATTCTTTTCTTCTCCTTTTTCTTCTTCTACTTCTCCTCCTCACCGGCACAAACCTAGTAACAATAGGAATTAAATGACAAAAAAAATCTTTTCTTCTTTTCTTCTCCTTTTTCTTCTTCTACTTCTCCTCCTCACTTGGGACGGCGGCGGTGGCGTCCCCGCCGGCGGCTCGTCCTTTCGTACGTGTTGGGAAGGAGGGGGCGGGGGGCTTACCGGCCGGAGTGGGAGGGGAGGGCGTCGGCGAGCAGGACGGCAGGCGACGGCGAGGAGGACGGCAGGCGACGGCGAGGAGGACGGCGGGCAGCCTGGCGGCGTCGAGTTCGTCCGGTGCCGCGCCGGGCAGGAGAGTCCGAGGAAGAAGAGAACGAAATGGCGATTTGGGTTGGAAATTTCCAACTCCCGCTTATATAGGTGGAGCTTTAGTCCCGGGTCGGGGCTCGAACCGGGACTAAAGACATCCTTTAGTCCCGGGTGGAGCCACGACCCGGGACTAAAGACCCTTTTTCGGCAGACCAAAAGGCGGGAAGCACGGGACTTTAGTCCCGGGTCGGGGCTCGAGCCGGGACTAAAGACACCCTTTAGTCCCGGGTCTAGCCACGACCCGGGGCTAAAGACCCCTTTTCGGCAGGCGACAGGCGAGGGGCTTTAGTCCCGGGTCGTGGCTCCACCCGGGACTAAAGCCCCTCCGCTGGCTGCACGATAAGTTTAGTCCCACCTCGCCTAGTGAGGGGCACTGTCACTAGTTTATAAGCCCCGTCGCAGCATCTCCATCGAGGTCCTCTCTAAAGCAGGCTTACGGGCTAAACAGACTGTAAATTTAAAAATTGAAACTATATTTGGAATTATGGAGAAAATTAAACATGAATTCAAAGTGAAGTCACTTTAAATTTAGGTTTAAGTTTCACTATAAATTCTCATATAGTTTCAATTTTTTTCTATTTTCAAAATTAATTATTTTGTTATTTTCAATTAAAAACTATGTTTATTAAAATTCTTTTTGCATATTTGAGAATTTAACAAAACTATGATAATGAAAAGTGTTTGAAATTGAATAACTAATTCAAAACTATTTTTCTATTTTCAAAATTAATTATTTTGACTATCCAAACTATTAACTATTTTGTTATTTTCAATTAAAAACTATGTTTATTAAAATTCTTTTTGCATATTTGAGAATTTGACAAAACTATGATAATGAAAAGTGTTTGAAATTGAACAAATAATTCAAAACTATTTTCTATTTTCAAAATTAATTATTTTGACTATCCAAACTATTAACTATTTTGTTATTTTCAATTAAAAACTATGTTTATTAAAATTCTTTTTGCATATTTGAGAATTTGACAAAACTATGATAATGAGAAGTGTTTGAAATTGAATAAATAATTCAAAACTATTTTCTATTTTCGAAATTAATTATTTTCACTATTCAAACTATTATTTGGTATTTTTCGTGCATTTACTTATTTTTTTTGAGCTAGTTGACCCTAAAATTGAAAAGCACTACAAATGAACTCTGAAAATGTTAAAAGTTGGCATGCTATCATCATTTCATCCACATAGCATGTGTTAAAAAGTTGAGAGGGCTACGACAAAAACTAGATGCACTTCGTGTACAAAACGAACAATCTCTCTCGAAGTATGAGGGTTTCGAACGAGAACTCATCTCTTACGAAGGGATTTCATTTTTCTGAACTTATTTGAACTCCATACTTTTTGTGTGTTAAAAATGCACCATTCAAAGGCACATCACAAATTTTCAACAATTTCTGACTTCATTTGGTATTCTTCGTGCATTTACTTATTTTTTTGAGCTAGTTGACCCTGAAATTGAAAAGCACTACAAATGAAATCTAAAATGTTGAAAGTTGGCATGCTATCATAATTTCACCCACATAGCATGTGTTAAAAACTTGAGAGGGCTATGACAAAAACTGGATGCACTTCGTGTACAAAATGGACAATCTCTCTCGAAGTATCAGGGTTTCGAACGAGAACTCATCTCTTACAAAGGGATTTCATTTTTTTGAACTTATTTGAACTCCATACTTTTTGTGTGTTATGAATGCACCATTCAAAGGCACATCACAAATTTTCAACAATTTCTGACTTAATTTGGTATCCTTCGTGCATTTACTTTTGTTTTTTGGGCTAGTTGACCCTGAAATTGAAAAGCACTACAAGTGAACTCTGAAAATGTTGAAAGTTGGCATGCTATCATCATTTCACCCACATAGCATGTGTTAAAAAGTTGAGAGAGCTACGAAAAAAACTGGATGCACTTCGTGTACAAAACGGACAATCTCTCTCGAAGTATCAGGGTTTCGAACGAGAACTCATCTCTTACAAAGGGATTTCATTTTTTGAACTTATTTGAACTCCATACTTTTTGTGTGTTCAAAATGCACCATTCAAAGGCACATCACAAACTTTCAACAATTTCTGACTTCATTTGGTATTCTTCGTGCATTTACTTTTGTTTTTTGGGCTAGTTGACCCTGAAATTGAAAAGCACTACAAATGAACTCTCAAAATGTTGAAAGTTGGCATGTTATCATCATTTCACCCACATAGCATGTGTTAAAAAGTTGAGAGGGCTACGACAAAAACTGGGTGCACTTCGTGTACAAAACGGACAATCTCTCTCGAAGTATCAGCGTTTCGAACGAGAACTCATCTCTTACAAAGGTTTATTAAAATTCTTTTTGCATATTTGAGAATTTGACAAAACTATGAAAATGAAAAGTGTTTGAAATTGAATAAATAATTCAAAACTAAAAGGTTTAGTACATTCCATACATGCATTACATAAAAGGTTTAATACATTATTACATTATTGCACCAATATTCCTATCTATTATTTCTATTTTCTTCTGGGTCGTAGCCATGGAGAATCTTTATCATTCAGTAGGATGCTTGGGTCAGTTTTCACTTTGAAGGGCGGAATTTCATGAAACTTATTATAATCTACTGACATGTCTGTCTTGTCATCTACTCCCATGATGTTTCTTTTCCCTCAAAGAACTATGTGGAGTTTTGGCTCATCGGACGATATCTTCTTTTGCTGATTTCTTTTTCTCGTTTTTGTAGACATGTCCTTCACATAGAAAACCTTAGCGACATCATTGGCTAGGACAAACGGTTCGTCCATGTACGCAAGATTGTTGAGATCCACTGTTGTCATGCCGTACTTTTGGTCTACAACTACCCCGCCTCCTGTCAGCTTCACCCATTTGCACCGAAACAAAGGGATCTTAAAAGTAGGTCCATAGTCAAGTTCCCATATCTCCTCTATGTACCCGTAATATGTTTCCAAACAGTGCCCATTCTCGTCTGTTGCATCAAAGCGGACACCACTATTTTGGTTGGTGCTCTTCTTATCTTGGGGAACCATGTAAAATGTATTCCCATTTATCTCATACCCTTGGAAAGTACATATAGTCGAAGATGGTGGCCTGGCCAAACAGTACAGCTGATCTCCAACGGTGTCGTCATTCATGAGATATGTCTGCAACCAACTGCCGAAAGTCTTCTCGTGTTCCCCTTTAATCCAAGAGTCAGCCTTCCCCGGGTTTTCGGACCGTAGAATATTCTTGTGTCTCACGATATACGGAGCCACCACGGTGGAATTGTGTAGAACTGTGTAGTGTGCTTGAGAGAAAGAATTCCCGTCCATACATACTTTTGCTTTCCTTCCTAGTGTGCCTTTTCCTGTCAGCCTACCCTCATACCGAGATTCAGGAACACCAATCGGCTTAAGGTCAGGAAGAAAGTCCACACAAAACTCAATGACCTCCTCTGTTCCATAGCCCTTGGAGATGCTTCCTTCTGGCCTAGCACGGTTACCAACATATTCCTTTAAGACTCCCATGAACCTCTCGAAGGGGAACATATTGTGTAGAAACACAGGACCGAGAATTCTAATCTCTTCGACTAGGTGAACTAGGAGGTGTGTCATTATATTGAAGAAGGATGGCGGGAACAACAACTCAAAGCTGGCCAGACATTGGACCACATCAATCTGTAACCCTGATAGACTTTCTCGATCGATTACCTTCTGAGAAATTGCATTGAGGAACGCACATACCTTCACAATTGTCAGGCGAACATTTTCCGGTAGAATTCCCCTCAATGCAACCGGAAGCGATTGCGTCATAAGCACGTGGTAGTCATGAGACTTTAGGTTTTGGAATTTTTTGTCTTTCATATTTACGATTCCCTTTATATTCGACGAGAAGCCAGTTGGGACCTTGATACTGTAAAGGACTTCAAAGAAGATTTCCTTCTCTTCCTTAGTAAGAGCGTAGCTGGCACGCCCTTGAAACTGCCCTGGATGCATGCCATCTCTTCCTTTATGACGTTCCTAGTCCTCCCATGCTTCCGGTGTATCTTTTGACTTCCCATACAAGCCCAGGAAGCCTAGAATATTCACGCAGAGATTCTTCGTCAGGTGCATCACGTCGATTGCCGAGCGGACCTCATGGACTTCCCAGTAGGGTAGCTCCCAAAATATAGATTTCTTCTTCCACATGGGTACGCGCTTATCAGGGCCATTAGGAACAGGTTGGCTGCCAGGACCCTTTCGAAAGATTACTTTTAAATCTTTGACCATATCAAATACTTCAGCACCAGTACGGATGACAGGCTTCCCCCGAGGTTCTGCCTTGCCATTGAAATGCTTGCCTTTTTTCTTTAAGGGATGCTTGGGCAGAAGAAAACGACGATTGTACGGGTACACATCCTTCCTACATTTGTCCAGATATATACTTTCTGTCTGATCCAAACAGTGTGTGCATGCATTGTATCCCTTGTTTGACTGTCCTAAAATGTTACTAAGAGCAGGCCAATCATTGATGGTTACGAAAAGCAACGCTCGAAGGTCAAATTCCTCTTGTTTGTGCTCGTCCCACACACGTACACCTGGTTCGGCCCACAGCTGTAGAAGTTCATCAACTAATGGCCTTAGGTACACATCAATATCGGTGTCGGGTTGCTTTGGACCTTGGATAAGCACTGGCATCATAATGAACTTCCGCTTCATGCACAACCAAGGAGGAAGGTTGTAGATACATAGAGTAACGGGCCAGGTGCTGTGACTGCAACTCTGCTCCCCAAAAGGATTCATGCCATCTGTACTCAGACCAAACCATAAGTTCCTTGCGTCAGCTGCAAATCTCGGGAACTCTCTCTCGATTTTTCTCCACTGCCGACCATCAGCGGTGTGCCTCAACTTATCGTCTTTCGTACGATCTTCCATGTGCCATCGCAACAACTTCGCATGATCTTTATTTCTGAACATACGTTTCAACTGTGGTATTATAGGAGCATACCACATCACCTTGGCAGGAACCCTCTTCCTGGGTGGCTCGCCCTCAATATCACCAGGGTCATCTTTTCTGATCTTATACCGCAATACAGTGCATACCGGGAATTTATCCATATTCTCGTACTTCTCATCGTGGTAGAGGATGCAGTCATTAGGGCATGCATGTATCTTCTGCACGTCTAATCCTAGAGGGCAGACAAGCTTCTTTGCTTCGTACGTGCTGGCGGGCAATTCGTTCTTTCTTGGAAGCATCTTCTTCATCAGTACCAGCAACTTTTCGAATGACGAATCAATCACACCGGTCTCTGCCTTCCACTTCGGCAATTCCAGTGTGCTACCCAGCTTCTTCTGGCCATCTTCACAAGTTGGGTACAACAATTTGTTGTGGTCCTGTAACATCTGCTCGAACTGCAACCTCTCCTTTTCTGTGTCGCAACCTCGCCGTGCATCAGAAATGACCCGGCCAAGATCATCAACGGGCTCATCTGGTTCCCGTTCTTCATCCTGATCTTCTTCTTCATTGTCTTCCATTGCGGTATCATCATACTCAGGGAACATAGATCGGTAGTTGTCATCATCATTCTCTTCTTCTTCATCGTCGTCTTCCATCATAACCCCTCTTTCTCCGTGCTTGGTCCAAACATTATAGCCCGACATAAAACCGGACCGAAGCAGGTGGCTCTGAATGACTCTTGAGGAAGTGTAATCCTTCTCATTCCGACATTCAACACATGGACAAAACATAAAGCCACCACCATGCTTGTTCGCATCGGTTGCATCTCGAAAAGAATGCACACCTTCTCTGTAAGCGGTTGTGCATCGATCACCGTACATCCATGGATGGCTCATCTGCGTTATACGACAGTATATCAAATACAATCACGATCCTAAAAATTAGTACCGCACGGTCTAAACGAGGAAATATAGTTGCTAACCTTTTAGAATAAGTAGAAATAAAGAGGAAGAGGTTTAAGCGTGGCTCAGGCATCTCATATCGTAGTTGTGTTCGGTGAACTGAAGCGGCATCGCTCTAACACACATTTCAACAAACACCTCTAGTGCGCACATGCGGGCTGCACACCGCGTAGTCCTTTAGTCCCGGTTTGAGACACAAACCGGGACTAAAGGCTCCTTACGGTCCGGGACCAAAGCCTCGTGGGCGGCATTGCGATTTGGAGCGACGTGGCCGGGCCTTTAGTCCCGGCCCAGAGGGAGGCCGGGACTAAAGGGTCCAGGCCAAAGGCCCGTTTTCCACTAGTGATAATGGGGTTCAGTGGTAAATGCTCACATATTCTTGATCCCCAGATATGATTTGCTTCTATATGTACATTTCTTGCAGGTGGAACATAACTAGAGCAAATATTCTGTGTGGTTTCAACGTCTTTTTTTTTGAAAATTTGATTTTAATACACTCTTTCCCTGAACAATTTAGAGTGTATTTTTATTTGCCGTTCTTGATTGATGCTCATATTTGCATTGTTCAGCGACTGCTTCAACAGTATAAGAAGTTGGAGTAAATCCTTTTGTTGAAAAATTTCAGGCATCAGTTACAACAGTAACAAAGGCAACAAGAGCTGAGAACAGCTTCAGTTCTTAGTTAGCTTTTCATAACTTAGTTAGATATTGATGTGTTATTTTAAGGCTTGTACTAGGTTTTCCTTACCCTACTTTATTTCTCAAAGGTTAGAGAGAAAGCATTCAAGAAAGATCGATAATTATGTCAATCTTCAAGATTTTGTATCTAATGGTTATTTACCCCTGTTTGCATGATGTTATGTAAGTGATTATCCCTATTTTTCTTTCTTTTCTAATGTCTAAAAACTACAGATATTGACTATGAGATGAAATTGTTAATGTTCGTAATTTAAATGTTTGACACCATGCTAGCACATCAAAATTTCCATTATTTTGAAATATGTTAGTATGAAATATTATGTATTTATTTTTTATCAACACAAGTTATAATAAATTTGGATGCTTGATTTGATTCATGATTCCTATTTGCTTTCTTGCAGCAGCGACACGCTTGTGTGTGTGTGTGACCGGCGAGATCCCATTTGAAAAGGTAACAAAGCACGTTCAAGGGTGTTAGGCATAATGCCTAGCGGGGACGTAGATCATACGTTCAGAAAGATACCATAACACGTTCATATGATAACTACTTTGAAGCTACACAAATTTCTCATGTGCTATTTCTTAGCACAAGGTACTAAAATATTCTGTACATAAATTTTATTTCCACTAAAACTCTATCAAGATATTCAATTTTCTATGTTACTACAGTACTAAAATTTACCTTCTTACTAAAGTTTCATATAGGTATGAGGTCAAGGGAGCAAAGGGTACGATGAGAAGGAGCCAGCTGAAGAAGTTGACTCATAATCTACTTATGTTGAGATGTCCTTCATGTAACTCGTAATTCCTAACCACTACAGCAATTGTGATACCATTTCGTGATAAACTTGTTTGTTTATTTTGTTTAAATTGTAGATGATGAAGATTAGCCATGTACACAATATTTTTTTTCTCACGGTATGGGTGGCCTAGATGATGGTTTTGTTCCTATTTACAAAATATGTGGAGCATGAACATAAAGAGTGACGTGTTATAAAAAGTTGCAACCCGCAAAAAAAGTCGAACCTTCTTCCCCTTGCATGGTACTATAAATTTTATTTCTATCTTGTTCAAAATTTGAAGAGTTGGTGGGTGAGCTGCAAGGGGATTGCTGGTCAAATGTGCCATTGACACAGATGGAGATCTAGGAGAGGCAGAAATAGTTCATAAATTGCTTGAATATATATGTTATAAATAATTAGTGGTTAAGCATTAAAATATTTATGTTTCCGTTGCAATTCACGGGCAATTAACTAGTATAATCTAATGGTCTTAAACAACACTAACAAAACGTTAACGAAACGTTAACGAAACGTTGATCCCTTCGTTAACGAAACCAACTACTAATCCCATCGCTCACCAAGCCCACCCCACATCCATGCTGGGAAACTGCCCCGCACTCACGAACTCGCCCCACCCACCCCGTCGCGCAGCCGCCGCCACTGGCCCCGCCTCGCGCCGCCCGCTCGCCTGACGCACCTCCCGCCCCGCCCCCACCACCACCGGCGCCCTCCGCCATCGACGTGCCTCCGCGCCCTGCCGGCCCTCCGTCATCGACGTGCCCCGCCACCGCGGCCTCCGCGCCCCGCCCTGCAGCCCGTCGGCCCTCCTCTCCCCTCGCCCCACCTCCTCCTCTGATCGTCTCCTTTCGCGAGCGGCCACTCCCACCAGGGCCACCTCAGCGCGCACCGTCACCGCCGCCGCGTGCCCGGCGCTCCTGGCGCTCCTGTCGTGACGCCTCCCGTGCCCGTCCGCCCGCTCCGCGTAGGAGCCTCGTGTCGGTTGCGGCACCGTCCGCTGCATGGCTGGGCGGCCCGACACCCCACCAGGATCGGCGTCCTGATCAACTCCTGTCTCTGCAAGTCAAGGGGTATGGGACTGCTCAATCTCCTTTCCACTACTAGGAAAAGGCCTGCTAGTGGCGCACCTGTTTTGGCTACTAATGGCGCACTACAGTGCGCCACTAGCATCACACCATTAGAACTTTTTACTGATGACGCACCACAGATGTGCCATTAGTATCTGGTATACTAACGGTGCACTGCCTGGTGCGCCATTAGTATAGCTCATGGTGTGTCATTAGTATCTGATATACTAATGATGCACCAGGAAGTGCGCCATTAGTATAGCTCATGGTGCGCCATGAGTATCTGATATACTAATGACGCACTATAGCTCATGGTGCGGCATTACTATGCCTCCCAGGGGCAATATACCCATGTGCTCTGGCTTACTAATGGCGCACTAGTTGACTGCGCCACTAGTGTGCTTTTTGCAGTGCGCTACTAAAGTGCTGAGTGGTGCGCCACTAGTATGAATATTAGGTATTTTTCTTTTCTTTTCTGATATTTGCACAGGTTACAAAACATATTACTGCACAGGTACACCATATCTATGCCAACATATAGTCTATCAAGGTACACCATACCTATGCGGACATATATTTACTTTGTCGATAGTTAAATTGTTGGTAAAATGATGTGCAGTCAAAACAATATATACTACCAGCTCTAAAAATATTCAATTATTATCCTCACACCCACAAGAAGGTTCAAGATAAACACATATTACACCACAATGAAAATATGTTTATAAACATGCACATAGCCAATCAACAGGAAGATACAGGACGCCGTCAACAGGAACATACAGGACGCCGTCAACAGGAACATAGCTAATGAAATGGTAGACATCATCATCCTTGGATTTCTGTTCCTCAGAGTAGTCATCTGACCTTGCAAACGAGTTACTGGTTATACGAATGCTTTCATAATTCACTATAGCCAATCCTTTGAGCTCCGGCGGCATGTCCTTTGCAAACTCCTTGAGCTTTTTGAGGTCCTCGCTAAGGGTGATGCCAGAAGAGTTCAACAGAACAGAAACAATAGCTTGGGTTGCACATGCGCTGTTAATTATCTATGAGTAAAAAAAGATTTGGTTAAAGAAGTGATGCAGAGTAAACGCGGCAAAAAAAAACTTAATCAACGTAACTACCCTGACCTGATTAGCAAAGAATACATTTGGGACCGCATCCTTGATAACAGGGCGCTCATCTTTTTCTGGAGGTCGCCATTTGTACAATAATATAAGCCCATAAATTGGCCTGCAAAAACACCAATTTGTTTGATACAATTGATTTAGGAAAACGACATTCATGGTAATGGGCAGCAGGGGTAGCATACTGAAGATCATTTAAGGCATCAAGATCAAGTGAGTAGAGTTCATCAACCTGTTAAGGAAGAATAACACAGAATATTATAAATAACAGCTTTTAAGGAGGTAAAAAGATTCCCACGTTTTGTAGGAAAAAGCACATGTAGAAACCAGAAACAGATTATTAGCTCCGAAAACTTAAACCAGATTGTTGTGCAACATTTTTAAAAGAAAGCGTCGTTGTGCTTCAAAAACATGGTTTTAGTATTTGTGAGCCTGGGTGAATCGAGAATCCTATAAGTCAACCAGATAATGAAATAGAAAAGCACGCTTCATTTTCCTACTTGGTCAAAATAGCAAGTTCTTTTTTTATCGTATGGGAGCGCTGAATGCAAAAATGTTCTCGAGCCAATAACGAAAGCAATGTTTAATCTTGCGATTAATGATGCAGGCTCTAATAAAGTAATTGAATGGCCACACCAATCAAGGCACAGACAGTCGTCTGAGATGGCGTGCAGCGCCATTATAAAACCTCCATTTGCAAGCAGGCAGGAAGATAATTTTGTTTCAGATACTACGTTTGAAGCATCCCCTCAGCAGATACATGCTTGTCACCCAATACATACAAGGAAGAGAGTGATAAATTTTTCAGTCTCGTCAGTCATGGCATTCTTTTATGCGTTGCGTTACAAAAGTGTGCTACGAGCATCAGCAAACATTTGCAAGATGTGCTGCCTGTAAACATATTAAACCATTTGCAAGTTTCGTTTTGAGCTACGAAACAATTATACATACAGACTAGCTAGAAATGAATAGCAAAAGCTGCAACAAATTCTAACAAATTTGAAACAGAGCGGAGATTTGGGTGAACGAGTGAAGAGTACTTGCATATTTGAAGAGAGGCCTGGATGGGGTCTTGGAGGCCGACGTCACCGTCGTTGTTGCCCGCCGCCGCGCTGGGCCTGCTGAGGCCGGAGGTTGCCGCCGCCATGGACGGAAGGAGGGATGGACTGACGGCGAGCAGCGGTGGTGGTGAGGTGGGGAGACTTGCTGCGGCACTGCCAGCAGCCGCAGGACGAGGCGGTCCGGCCGGTCTTGGAGGAAGGGCTGGGCTAGGCTGGGTCGGGCTGGGCTTATGATTCGGGGGCCTCAGCAAATAGAACCCCGTGACACTTACTATATTGGGCTTGCTCGCTCTAAACTCAACTCTGTATTCATTCATGTTTTTAGATTCGTTTACAAGATTTAACAAGATAAATATTATCAGAGAAAATGCACTGGATTCAAAAGAGTCACCATCAGGACCAGCTTTTGCACGCACACAAACATCAATTGAAATGCATGAAAACATCATTTAGTTGCACAATTAACTAAACTGGATCAATTGAATTAAAAAGGCATCCATACACCCTGAAAAAAAATTAATTACAGACTAGGGTGGTGTATTTTGTAAAAAACGTGCTCAATACAACTTTCAATGATATACCATTCCTGCTAGACGGCAACCAGCCACTACATTTCAAGTACGATGCGAAGAGTAATGGCAGAGCACTAACATGCTTAACAAACAACATGATGCAGAAGGTGCTAATGAATGCCTAGTTGCGCTATATACCTGTTACACGAGAAATAACCTCTTTGAGTGCTGAACTGTAATCAGGAAGAATAAAAACGAACTGGCAGAAATAAATTCAATTTCCTCTCAAGCAAACAGATCGAGTCTTAGAGATACAACACTACAAGATTGACAGCTGAAGATTGCTAAATTTACAGGGAAGTGCAAGAAACATTTATTTATATAAGCATAAAAAGTTATTTCCTAAGTCCTATAGGTACTTAAATTCAGAAGGCAAAGACAGGGCCGTCCCACAGTTATTCAGGGCCCAGGGGCAAGTCAAGATTAAGGGGCCCTTTTAAACACACAAAAGCTCAAAAAATGTACTTTAATAACAAAGTAAATATCTGGTACATAATATAGATTTATGATCTTTGGACTCTAAAACTGGCAGTGCAACTATTTACTGATTAAAAGAATTGTATCATGATAGCAATGAAGCAATATAGCTCCCACACAAAAGATCGACCTCTAACTGTTACAATGGATACATCATTTCCCCCCAGCAAAAACATAACCTTGTCAAAACTGGTTTCTCCTTTAAAATATTATGCTACCATGAGATATAAATTAATAAATCTAATGCATGTACTGACATTTCTTTCTGGATTCTTCCTTATCTGTCCTATTCTTCACTCAAAAACGAATAATAACTCATCTCTTTCAAACTATCCTACATAAGGCATAGTAAAGCAAACTGTGTTTCATGTTTACACCATGGGTTGCAGAACTTGGAGACATGTCACTAGCAGATAAATACTTTCTTGAAGACATGTAACTAAAGAAGCCGCATTAAAATGTTTAATACAGGGAGCAAAAGCACCTGGAAACGGATTGATTTGGATGTAGGTGACTAGCTTGATCCGCATGCTGCAGCAGCCAAACAAGAAGATGGCGCCATGACGCGAATAAAATTCCCCTCTTATCCTAAGCTCCAATCTGAGCAAGAGCAGAAGAAGATCCTTATAGATGTGGCTGATGTGCGATGTGGAATTGCCGGTGCCGGAGGGAAGAGCTAATTTATCAGTGAAACTTTGAATTGAAGAACGAGATTAAAGAAAATAAGGACGCGCACCATCTCAGCCTCGCCAACATATTGTTATTGGGGAGTGAGCGGAACATTGAGAAGGAAGGAGAAGCGTCTGGGAATGAATTCACGACTTAGATATCCATTAATGGATGGATGCGACCTTGGAATAAAAAAGGAGAGTTGGAGGGGCGGCGCTGTTCTAGGAGTTCGCAATTTGGGGAAACACACTAGTCACGAAGGAGAGGAGCACGATGGTGCTGGGTCAAGTGTGAACGGCGGACTCTGATAGCCATCGATTCCTTCATTGGGCTTGCGAGTTGGGCCTTTTTTCTGTTTATCGTCACACTTGCTGAAGGAACACTACCTAGGCTGGGGCCCCTGCCTGCTCGGGGCCCAGGGCGGGTGCCCCGTTTGCCCGACCTATGGGCCGGGCCTGGGCAAAGACCAACTTATTTCCAAACCTATAATATATGTAATCATCCTAATGAAAGGATAAGTGGCACAATTCTCGATAAGAAGAAAATCCAGGCATTGGTAGTTACCAAATGGGCCATGTTCGTCAGGGTGGAACTTTTGTAGGTAACTTACAATATTGTGATGTTCTGATAAAATCCAAGAATAAGCAATTAATTAGAATCAACAAAGCTAACATTCTGTAGAAATAAAGCTACTCAAGAAATGAAGCTAGAATGTGTAAATACCTTTTTCCAATGGAATGAGAACAAGTCATTTGGAAATACATGGTCCTCAATAACAAGTTCCCTTCATCTTGTCCAATTGCAAGAACTCGAAATGGAGTAAGGTGAGAATCCATACTTTCCTGTATGGTCCATTAAAGGAACAATCCATGTTGTAGAACAATAATATACCTATACATGAGCCACAAAAAACAGGAATAAGATACAGAGACTTATGTGTTACACCACTTTTAGAAACTGCAGCAACTGCATTCCCATCATAACCGATACACTTGGCTGACTAAACACAGAGGATGAACATATGGCTAATGTTCAAGAAAACAGAGGCCTGAGTTAGAACAATCATTTAGTAAAGATTGGAACATGTACATAATTATGTGTGCTCAAAAAAAAAACTTTACAGGCGGAGCAATACAGCACGGCATCATATATACCATAATGCATAATAATAATTCGCAGTATTTTATTCTGGTGCGTCGGTGTCAACCTGGAAACAAACAACTCTGGATTGAAAACTGCAGAGTTCAACAACTAAGCTTTCATTCTTATGGTTGACCAATGCAGTAGCAGTACAACACTGAACCCTAACCAATCAATCTTACATCGCTCTCATCGTAGCGGGAAGACCTAGATGTCGGAAGAGAGTACAACACTGCTTTTATGGTTGCCCAATGCAGTAGCAGTACAACACTGCTTTCATTCTTAGAGGAGGAAGGATCTCACCTGCCTGACAGAGATGAGAACGAGCTGAGGAGGAGGGGGCGCCCTTCTATACTCCCGAGGACGACGACCACAACGCCATGGACCATTGCGCCGATGCTTGTAGCCGCGTCCCTCCCTCTCCAGATCGGGAACATGGGGTGCCATGAGCGCAGCGCAGGGGTGGGGAGGACGGCGAGCATCGCCTCCCCTGCACTGTGTGCTCCTCCCGCGGCTGTCACCAGCAACAGAGGAGACGAGACGAACGGGCGAAAGGGGAGAGGCGAGCGGGAAGATGCGGAACAAGGGGGCGGCGACATGGGAGAGGATGGAGCGGGGAGGGGAGAAAGAGACGAGCGGCAACGGCGACCACGCGATGGGGCTTCGAGGGGAGGAGGAGAGAAGTGGAGGAGAGGAGGAGGCGGAACAGCGCGGCCGGCGGCGTGTGGGGCTAGGGTTTGGAGGGAGGAGAGAGCTGAGACGGGAGGAGGGAGACGAGGCGACAGGAAGAGCAGAGTGGCGGCCAGGTCCTCTCCACTGAGCGCGGGGACTGGCATGGGGGATTTTAGCGGGGGTGATAGCGATGGCGGATCCGGGGGGTGCGCCATTAGTAACCCTAGTTACTAATGGCGCATCAGCTGGTGGTGCGTTATTAGTAGTTTTGTAAAAAAAAAATATATAATTGTGGCGCACTGGGTGAGTGGTGCGTCATGGCGTACTCTGTCCCGGTGCGTCATTAGTACTTTTGCAATATATATATATATAGTAGTGGCGTACCGAGTGTGTGATGCGCCCTTAGTGTCCATGACACTAATGGCACACCTGCACATGATGCGTCACTGCTATATAGTAGTGGCGCACTACTTGTCTGGTCCGCCATTAGTGTCTATGTCATCTATAGCCCTTTTCCTAGTAGTGTTCTGTTGTAGTTTATTTTTTGATTTAGCGTTTTTGCTAGATTCATTAGGTGTAGGTTCATTTTTCAGTTTCTCTGGAATGAAGGTAGTGCGCAACAGTGTTCCTAAGTTTGTCTAGAGTGATATAAACTATTTTAGGTCTGAATGTGTAGATCAGTGTATGGTGAGCATTTTTAGGTTATGTTTTTTTATATGTCTGTAGATGCAGTTTTTTGTTTCAGTCGTAGGGTTGTTCGTTTGTCAGTCAAAGTTTAGTTTGATCGGAGAAACTAGACAAGTTCATTTATCTGCAAATTTTCAATTTTTAAGTTGTTGTCAATTCTCATTTTAGTTAGTCTCAAAGTTCAGTTTGATCATCTGTTTCAAAAACAAAGTTCAGTTTGGTCATGGCTTATAGTACGGAATGGAATATGGTGCACAAAAAGGAGATGGTGAGTCAGCAGCAAGCGGAGCTGGAGATATGGTGTCCATCGGATCAGGACTGGAGGAAAGTTATTGTAGACGAAGCCATCTCGAAAGCAGGTGGAAGAGCTGGCGGTGGGGCGGTGTTCAGAGACCAAGCAGATGTGTTTAGAGGGGGAGCTTGCTTCATATTTCCTCATATTTCGGATCCTGGACTAGCTGAACTACTAGCCCGCCGAAGTGTTGTCAAACTTGCAGCTCAAAAGGATGTGTAGCGACTACATGTGGAGATGGACTGCAGAAGGGTTGTGGCTATGTTGAAACAGCCGACCAAAAACTTGTGAAACCTTGGACCCGTAATTGAAGAGGTTAAATAGATTTTACGTGCACGGTTAGAGCATAAGGTTAATTGGGTTAGAATAGCAGCAAATTCTGATGCACATGCGCTTGCTAGGGAGGGTGTTAGCAGTGCAACTTGTCAGGTTTGGGCAACGCAACCACCTGATTGTATCATTTCTACTGTAGCTTGAGAGATTACTGATTCTTCTGAATAAATGAATGCATGTGTTCGGCGTCAAAAAAAAGTTCAGTTTGATCCTTTTATGTTTTGTCGTCTGTTTCATAAAGAAACTTCAAAACAGTTACATAGGGGATCAACAATACGGACGTATTAAATTAGTGATGCTTGCTATGTAGTACTCCCTTCGCTCCTAAATATAAGTCTTTTAAGCGATTTCACTAAAGGACTACATACGAAGCAAAATGAATAAATCTACATTCTAAAATATGTCTATATACATCCGTATGTAGTCCTCTAGTGAAATCTCTAAAAGGACTTATATTATGGAATGGAGGGAGTACTTCTGAATTCTCTTTTTGTGGTAAGTGAAATGCATGATATGTTGTTGCAGGCAGATGTTTCATCATTAATTTTGTCAAAATTCTATTTTAGGAGCCTACCTTATATTTTGGAAAATCTGCTTTTCTGTAGTACACATGTGCCAAATATTTATTTTCCCCGTACATTCCTTGAGTAGCAGTGGTGGTCAAGACTCAAGACTTATATTTATGTTTGATCCCTCCAGCTTATGACATCCTGAATATCCATGGTATAGGTTTCAGAACCATCGTCTGCCGCTACATATTGTCATAGATAAATTCTGATGCATTGAGAAAAAAGTAGATGAAGTTTGACGGATATGATTTTAATAAGCTACAAAGCAGTTAGGTCGAGATGAGCAAAGAATAGTATACAAAATGTGTAGGCAGTATTTAATACATTTACACATAAAGGTCCGGGCCCGTCGGAGGGCTGTAATGTTGTATGCTTTTGATTGATTAAGCTTAACACTTCTGATCACTCATTATTTACTTTGTATTCGTTAGAAAATATTTATTTTCTACTAATATCATAACATGTTCGACGGACCCAAGTAGAAACGGTCATGGTGCCAGGTGATAGCACTTGCCAACTTAAGAAGTCTACATACCTTTTATCTTACTAAAAGAGAGTTTTTTGTAAGAGGAAGATAACTCAACAGAAAAATAAATAGACATGCCCTTCGCAGAGGGAAGCATTGATTTGCAGAGGTGCCAGAGCTCAAGCTTTGAAAACAGAGATAATAATTTTGGGTGTCATGCTTTCATTGTCAACGCAATGACCAAGAGTTCTCAATATCTTCCATGTTACTCATGCTATAAGCGATTCCCAAACAGAAAAGTAAAGTTTTAACTCCCCCACCACCAATCAATCACACTCCACGGCTAGCCGAATCCTCGGGTACCGTCCGTACTAACATCAATCCAGGAGGAGTCTTGTTTTATAGTTATGTTTTCGATTTAAGCGTGGAACTGGGCATTCCAATTATCAGCCCCTTTCTCATGAATGGATGTGAATAAACACATGTCGAGGATAACACTCCTAGCATGGAAGATACCAATAGCCCCCTGTCACCACATGAGCGGTTCGGGCATGCAAAACAGATTATTTCTTGAAGGTTTAGAGAGTGGCACATGCAAATTTACTTGGAACGGCAGGTAGATACCGCAAATAGGTAGGTATGGTGGACTCTCATGGAAAAACTTTTGGGTTTATGGAAGTGGATGCACAAGCAGTATTCCGCTTAGTACAAGTGAAGGCTAGCAAAAGACTGGGAAGCGACCAACTAGAGAGCGACAACAGTCATCAAGATGCAATGAGTTTGACTAACATTGAATGCAATCATGAACATGATATAAATCACCATGAACACGAACATCATAGAGGCTATGTTGATTTTGTTTCAACTACATGCATGAACATGTGCCAAGTCAAGCCACTTGAAGCATTCAAAGGAGAATACCATCCTATCATACTACATCATAGTCATCTCAAAATCTATGTTGGCATTCAAGACAAACCATTATAAGCTCTCAGCTAAATAAGCATGGCATCAGAAACTATGATCTCTAAGTTGTCATTGCAAACATGGTTCTCTCACAACAAAGCTAAATCTAGGTCGACAAGCTAGTCATATTTACAAAAACAGAATAGATAGAGTTCATACCAGCTTTTCAGTCTCAGTCACTTCATCATATATCATCATTGTTGCCTTTCATTTGCACGATCGAACGATGAAAACGATAATAAGTGCATTTGACTAAGTTGAATCTGCAGGCAAACACAAAGGAGAAGACAAAGTAATATGGCTCTTTGAAAGCTAAACAGGTAAGCATGTAAGAACCACTAAGCATTGTAACCAATATCTTCTACCTTGACACAAAGAAAAAGAAAACTATTTACACAGGAAAGCTCCCAACAAGCAAAAGAAGAAAGAAAAATCTTTTTGGGTTTTCTCAAAAGGACACAAAACAAGAAAACAAGGAAACAAAAATAAAACTAGCATGGATAATACAGTGGCAGAGTGTAAACACGAGCTAAAAAAGCGAAAGCATAAGCATGAATGTAAAGTCGGTGAGAACACGTACTCACCCAAGCTTAGGCTTTTGGCCTAGCTTGGTCTACTCCCATGGTGGGAAATAACCAGCTCCTGGATACTCCGGAGGAGACTGTGGATGCCACTGCTGTGTGAGCTCCTCTGGCTCCCACTGATAAACTGGCGTCTGGTACTTGACTGGCGGCTCGGGCACGGACGCCTGTGGTTGGGCCAAGCCCCAATATGCGTAGATGTCCGCGGGCATAATAGTGTACCTGCCTGCATGAAGATCTAACAAAGAAGGAGCAGACAAAGTAATAGTCTCTCGAGTACCCTGACTAAACACCAGGTTATAAATCATCCGTCTACTAGCATCTCTATCTAGAAAATCATGGCGAACCAAGTTGTCATAATCCAGATATTTCTCAGGGAGAAGCATCTCTCCTTCCTCTTCCAGTCTAATGGGTATCTCAAAGTGTCTCGCGAGACGGGTAGCATAGATACCTCCATAGACGACACCCTTGGAACGGTTGATGTTCAACCGCTGGGCCACTATAGCACCTAGGCTATAAGTCTTATCGTTGAAAAGGCCTTCGCGCAAAATTGCAAGGTCTGGAGAACTAAGTGATCCAGCCTCCCCACGGCCAATCAAACATTTTCCCACAAATAGTGAGAAGTACCGAAGCACAGGAAAATGTATGCTAGCAATTCTAGCACGAGACACTCCTCTCTCCTCTCCAACAGCAATAGAACCAATAAAATCCTCCAAGTCCCGTGGACGAGGGTCACGGATATCCCCAACATAAGGTAATTTGCATACATTGCAAAAATCCAGCAGCGTCATGCACCGGGGGACATTGTATATCATGAACTCAACCATGGGAGGATTCTTCCTCGGATAAAAGTTGAAGCTTTGAATGAAAATGTTGGCGAGGAGGAGGTATTGTGAGCACTTATCTGCAACGAACGCAGTAAGACCTGCGTTCTCCACCAAGTAATAAAAGTCTTCATAAAGTCCGGCGACGCGCAAAAATTCATCACTTGGCCACTCGCACGGTTGAACTTCTGTGACTCGAGGGACTACGTACTTGGGGTGGTTCTTCTCATCCTCCTTGGGGTTACGGCTTGAAGACCTCTCAAGAACATCCTCATCTTTTCCTTTTTCTAGCTCTGAAAATTTCTGAAATTTTTAGAGACTTCGAAACAAAAGTGAATAAGGATTAACCCAACTTGTAGCAACTACTCCTACTAGTGCCTAGAGACCGTATCACGCGCTAAAACTACTTGGGACCAGCTAAAATCAACTTTTCAAGCTCAAGAACAGGGTCACCAAGGTAGCAAGAATTCGCGAAGGATAAAGCACTAGAGCAAAAACTAATTGGACCAATGGAGGAGTCACTTACCAAGGAGTAATTTCCTCAAAACAGTTCGGAGAATGGTGCTTTGAGCAAGGAGATTGAAAATCACAGCCAAATGAGCAAGAACACGGGTTTGAGCTGCGAAACAATTTTTTCTGGAGGTGGAAGAAGAGGTTGAGAGCTGGAATGAGTGGAGGGGGTGCCTGTGGGCCCCACAAGCTTGCACCCCGCCACCAGGGGGTAGGTGACGGTGGCAGGGCTTGTGGCCCACTGGTCTGGGCCCCAGGCCAGCTCTCAGGCCTAGAAATTTTCAAAAATTCCAGAAAAAATCATACTAAATTTTCAGGACCATCGGAGAACTTTTATTTTCGAGGTATTTTTCTCCAGGACGCTAAACAGAAAACAGAAAAAGCTAAACTAATTCTATCATTTTTCTTCTAAGCAAAAGAAAATGAAAGCTTAAAACAGAGGTATGTGACTCTTTGATTCGTCTGTTTCATGGTCATCGAAAGAAATCCGCCAATGGGGTTGATCAAATCCTTATGACAAAACCTTCTCGAATCGCAAGAGAGAACGGAGAATTTTCAAATAGTCACTAAGTCACCTCAATGGGGATATGTATCTCCCCAACAAGAAAGTCATACTTCATCTTGACACAAGGAATAGGGCATTCAAAGCTCCCAATAAGAATCGATGAAGTCTTTTTGATAGCATTGATGCAATGTACTTGATATCGTTTCTTCGGAAAGTGCACGGTGTGCTCATTACCGTTGACATGGAAAGTGACATTGCCTTTGTTGCAATCTATAACAGCCCCTGCAGTGTTTGAAAAGGGTCTTCCGAGGATGACAACCATGGCATCGTCCTTGGGAATATCCAAGATAACAAAGTCTGTAAAGATAGTGGTGTTAGCAACCACAACAGGCACATCCTCGCAAATGCCGATAGGGAAAGCAGTTGATTTGTTGGCCATTTGCAGAGAAATTTCAGTAGGTGTCAACTTATCCAATTCAAGTCTACGATAAAGAGAGAGCGGCATAACACTAACACCGGCTCCAAGGTCACATAAGGCAGTTCTTACGTAGTTTCCTTTAATGGAGCAAGGTATAGTGGGCACTCCGGGATCACCAAGTTTCTTAGGAGTTCTACCTTTGAAAGTGTAATTGGCAAGCATGGTGGAGATCTCAAGATCTGGTATCTTCCGTTTATTAGTCATGATATCTTTCATGTACTTGGCATACGGAGACATCTTGAGCATATCAGTTAACCGCATCTGCAGAAAGACGGGTCTTATCATCTGAACGAAGCGCTCAAAATCCTCATCATCCTTTTTCTTGGATGGCTTAGGAGGAAAGGGCATAGGTCTCTGAACTCATGGCTCTCTTTCTTTACCATGCTTCCTAGCAGTGAAGTCATTCTTATCGTATTTCTTAGGTTGTGGATTATCAGGGTTAACCGTAGGTTCAATCTCCACATCCTCATCATTGCTAGGTTGAGCATTATTATGAACATCACTGTCCAAATTGTCACCAGGTTCATGTTCATCACGAGATTGTGTTTCTGCATCAGACGCAAAAATATCATTAAGTTCTTCACGTGCGACAGTATTTGGTGAACTGACGTGTAGGTTTCTATCGTCCTTCTTCTTCTCCTTAGGATGACTGGGTGTATCAGCATTGATTCCTTGAGAATCTTGATCAATTCTCTTAGGATGACCTTCAGGATACAAAGGTTCCTGAGTCATTTTGCCTCCTCTAGTAATGACTCTGACAGAGTTGTCATTTAATTCATTGAGCAAGTCATTCCGAGCTTTAAGTACTTGTTCTACCTGAGTAGTAATCATAGAGGCATGTTTACTCAGAAGCTTCAGATCATTGACATTTCTGTCTACACAAGCACTTAAATGGCTAAGCATATGAGTACTTTGTTCCAAATGTCTGCTAACATAATCATTGAAACTCTGTTGTTTGGCAACAAAGTTGTCAAATTCATCAAAGCATAGGCTAGCAGGTTTATCAAAAGGAATATCACTCTCATCAAACCTACGCAGAGAATTCACTTCTACTACCTGTATCGGGTTATCGAGACATAGGATCTCTTCGATAGGTGGTAGATTTTTGACATCTTTAGATCTAATGCCTTTCTCTTGCATAGATTTCTTGGCTTCTTGCATATCTTCGGGACTGAGGAATAGAATACCTCTTTTCTTCGGAGTTGGCTTAGGAGGTGGTTCGGGAATAGTCCAAGCATTATTGTTGATCAAGATGTTATTCAGTAGAGTCTCAGCTTTTTCTACAGTTCGTTCCCTAAAAACACAACCGACACAACTATCTAGGTGGTCTCTAGAGGCATCGGTAAGTCCGTTATAGAGGATATCAAGTATCTCGTTCTTCTTAAGAGGGTGATCAGGCAAAGCATTCTGTAGCTGGACGAGCCTCCCCCAAGCTTGTGGAAGACTCTCTTCTTGGAGTTGAGCAAAGTTGTATATTTCCTACAAGGCAGCTTGCTTCTTATGGGCAGTGAAATATTTCTCATATAAGTAATAGACCATCTCCTAGGGACTACACACACATCCAGGAGCAAGAGAGGGGAACCAGGCTTTAGCATCATCCTTTAGAGAGAAAGGAAACAACTTAAGGATATAGTAGTGGCGGATCTTCTCCTCATTAGTGAAAAGGTTGGCTATTTTGTGTAGTTTGGCAAGATGGGCTATGACCGTCGCAGACTCATAACCGTGAAAAGGATCAGATTCGACTACAGAGATTATCTCTGGATCGACAGAGAATTCATAATCCTTATCGGTGATAAAGATAGGTGAAGTGGCAAACTTCGGATCATATTTCATCTTAGCTTCCCGATATTTTTCCTTCCACTTGAGAAGTAATTTCTCAGCGTCATAGGCATCCTTACACGCAAGAAAATCCTCAGCTATCTCTCCCTCCATAACGTAACCCTCAGGTATATCAGGCAATTATATCTAGGAGAGCTAGATCTAGCAGCAGCAAAAGCAGGTTCTATCTCAATAGTATCGACAGTATCAGAAGCATCACGAGCATTGGCAGTAACTCTAGCAATATGAGCATCAAGGAACACTCCTAGTGGAACATCAGGCAAAGTAGTATCTCTAGCAGTATCAAGATAGCATCATCAGGCAAAATAGCATCTCTAGCATCATCAGGCAAAGCAGTATCAAGCATAGCGTCTCTAGCAGTATCAAGCATAGCATCAGGCATAGTATCAAGCATAGTATCATCAGGCATAGTATCAAGCATAGCATCTCTAGCAGTAGCATCATAAGCATCATCAAGCACATGCGACATATCAAGATTTCTAGTAGGAGGTGATGTCGCAAAATTACTCATAACTGAAGGTGAATCAAGTGCAGAGCTAGATGGCAATTCCTTACCTCCCCTCGTAGTTGAGGGCAAGACTTTGGTCTTCGGATCCTTCAGATTCTTCATAGTGACCAGCAGATATAAATCCCAAGTGACTCAGAGAATATAGCAATACCTCCCCGGCAACGGTGCCAGAAAAATGCTTGATGTCAACTGTTCTTCCCCTTTGCAACGGCACTAGAAGAATGCTGTTAGCACTCTCCGGCAATGGAAACTAGAAGAATGTTGTTGACAGCCCACAAGCGCATGGGATCGCAACATTTTTCGAGGGTAGAGTATTCGACCCAAATTTGTTGGTTTACCAGTCGGGAGGTGAGAGTATACTCTCAAGTATTAGCAGCTGAATATGTCAAATTCAACCACACCTGAAAGATTAGTATCTGTAAGCAAAGTATCAGTAGCAAAGTAGTATGATAACAACGGTGTCAGAAACGATCTGTTGACTGCAGACTATTCCTAACGATTGTATCAATGGCGTCAAGTTGCCTCGTTGACGGAAGTTGTCAGTTTCCGTCAACGATCAGCGAATCAAGATTGTAGCAGGTAGCAGCAGTGTAACGAGCAATAGCAGCGGCAAGGAACAACAGTAGTGACAACAGTAGCAAGTAGCAACAGTAGCAAGCGACAGTAGTAGCAACAGTAGCAGCAGAGCAAGACAAATAACAACAGTAGCAACAGTAGTAGCAGCACTAGCAACAGTAGTAGCAGCAGTAGGACAAACTCGTAGGCAATGGGTCGGTGATTTGTTTGGATGATATTCATCATGCAACAGTTATAACACGGAGAGATATGTGGCTAGCTCCCATTTGTCAATGTGATGTAGGCATGCATTCCGTGTGTCGTCATACGTGCTTAGGGAAAATAACTTGCATGACATGTATTGTCCATCCCTCCCGTGACAGCGGGGTCCAAAAGGAAACTACGGGATATTAAGGTTCTCCTTTTAATAAAGAACCGGACCAACGCATTAGCACTTGGTGAACACATGAACTCCTCAAACTATGGTCATCACCGGGAGTGGTTTCGGTTATTGTCACTCCGGGGTTGCCAGATCATAACACATAGTAGATAACTACAACTTGCAAGATCGGATCTAAAACACACATATATTGGTGACAACATAATAATTTCAGATCTCAAATCATGGCACTCGGGCCCTAGTGACAAGCATTAAGCATGGCAAAGTAGTAGCAACATCAATCTTAGAACATAGTGGATACTAGGGATCAATCCCCATCAAAACTAACTCGATTACATGATAGATCTCATCCTACTCATCACCGCCCAGCGAGCCTACAAATAGATTACTCACGAACGACGAAGAGCATCATGGAATTGGAGAGGGAAGAAGGTTGATGATGATGATGGCGACGATTTCCCCTCTCCGGAGCCCAAGACGGACTCCGGATCTGCCCTCCAAATGAAGAACAGGTGGTGGCGGCGCCTCCGTATCGTAAACGCGACGAAAACTTCTCTTTTTATTTTTTCTGGGACGAAAGGGGACTTATAGACCTGAGGTTGGGGGCGGCAGAGCCGTGTGGGCCCCACAAGCCTGCTCACCGCCACCAGGGGGGTGGTGGCGGAGCCAAGGCTTGTGGCCCACTGGCCCACCCCCTCAGGTGGAACTTGGCGCAGATATTTTTTATATTTTCCAAAAATGCTCCCCGTAAATTTTCAGGACGTTTGGAGAACTTTGATTTCTGCACAAAAATAACACCAAGGCAATTCTGCTGAAAACAGCGTCAGTCCAGGTTAGTTCCATTCAAATCATGCAAATTATAGTCCAAAACAAGGGAAAAAGAGTTTGGAAAAGTAGATACGATGGAGACGTATCAAGTACCTGGGGGCATGTCTACATAGTTCTCGAACCCGCAGGGTCTGTGTCGTGGTTTTGTCACGGCAGATGTCCTCGTGAGAGAACTTAGGTGTGAGGCCATCGCAACCATGTGGCGGCTTGAAGGGGTTGGTCCGTGTCGAGAGACGCGAGTTTACCCAGGTTCGGCCCCTCCGATGGAGGTAAAAGCCTACGTCCTGCTTGTGTTCCATTGATCAAGATGATGGTCTTAATTACAAGGGTGCAGACTCGCCACCTCTAATCTCGTAGGTGTCTAATCTGTCTATCTCATGATTTGTCTTGTCTAGACCTAAGTTGTGTCTCCCCCCTCTTGGGGCGCCTTACCCCTCCTTATATAGGTGGAAGGGGTAGGTTTACATGTAGAGTCCTACTAGTAGTAGGAATAGGACTAGTCTCTCTTGAATCCTAATCCGGGTCTTGTTTCCTTCTTGTGGGAGTCTTTCCTCTTCGTGGGCCTTCTCTTATGAATCGTCCCTCCTGGCCTCTCTATGAGTCGCCTTATGCCAGGTTGCACGCTGGGCCTTGGGCCTTCGTCATTTATCTAAGTCGCTTGTGGGGACAAGTATGAGTCGCCCGCCAGGTCACTGCTGAGTCGCCGTTGTTTCAGTCGCCAAGTCCTTTGGCGGGTCATACTCCAAGCCGGGTTACACTGCGGGGTATATCCCCGACATTAGCCCCCAAGGTTAGCTTGAATTTATTCATGGTAAGCTCCTGAAATAAGAATAATAAATAAGTTAAGGGACCGGCTTGCTCCTCTGGCCGGCTTGATGTTACTGAAGTGGCTCCTTGAAAAATCCGGGCTTCTTCTTCATAATAACGAGCCGTCTTCACAATCATCTTGTTGGTACGTGTCCTTTGTAATAAAATACATATGCCATTGAGTCGGCCTCCAATGCTTTGGCTTGATGAAAATTTGGGAAATAAGAAATCCACACAATGTTGAACTAGCTTCTCTTGCTTCGGCGGGTTATGATTGACAATGGCGGGTCATCATTATTAGTAGTGCCCCATCAAACAACTGAACTCTAATTGACAAATCCGTGTGATGTTGAACCGGTCTTTCAGTGCTTCAACTAGATAAAAATATGCTGAACCGGTCTCCCAATACTTCACCTCCATGACAGAATGAAATGTGCTCTTCAATTTTTTGATATATCCATATTACCTGTAGCCCCCAAGGGTCGAGTCAACAGTGTATGATGGGCCGGGTCTTCAATTTGAACCTCATGATTTGTGAAACAACTTAGTGATGTAGCCCCCAAGGGTCGGGTTGTCTTGCCTGCGGCAACCTAGGACTTTAGAAATTATGATCTGAATAGTGTAGCCCCCAAGTGACGGGTCGATTGCTTGCGGCGACTTGGGACTTCCACGTTCTTCTCTTTTGAGAATAAAACATCATATGATGTAGCCCCCAAGGGTCGGGTCATTATGCAATAATGAGCAGGGATTTCCTTGAATCCATATTTGAATAAAGAGCGACCTGTAGCCCCCAAGGCCGGCTTATCTCCTTGAAATAGATGGGTCTGTTGATGATGTGGTGATTTGAAAAGCGGATTGCATTAGCCCCCAAGTGTCATGGTGTATGCTTGCAGCGACATGGGACTTTCATACTTTGATGTAATCTTGATTTGAATAATGTAGCCCCCAAGTGTTGGGTTGTGTGCGTGCAGCGACTCGGGGCTATTCCTTCCATTGTAGAATAAAATCATATCCACTCTGTGAGCTGATGATGCCTTTGTGATAAAATAAATCCTTCACCGTGGTTGCAATGTAACCCGGCAAATATATCCTTGAGAAATCCATATGTCGAAGAAATCCATAAGTGTTGTAATTTACTACAGAACACAAGTTGAAGAAATCCAAGGGCCGGTCAATTAGATGACTCGGCATTATATGTGATAGGGCGGCTCTTTGACAATAGTCAATTCTTCCGAGCTGGCTTTAAAAACACCCAATCATTTAACACTGGTTACGATAAACCTTGATAAAAATCCAGCCAAATTGGCTATTCAAAGATTTACTTGCACCTGCAAGAATTTATGCTTTGCCCGGTTTGAAGACCGGCATGATATGTATGTATGATGTGTGATGCAATGCAATATGATGCATGTAAATGATATGATAAGTACGACATCAAGCTATTTTAAATAAGCCGGCTCAGTGAGTCACGGTGGCTAGCACCTCAGTGAGTAATGGGTGATAATAAATAGCAATCGGCCCAAGATATTTTGAGGCGAGTCAGAAAAAAGCCTGAAAAACCATGTGGCAGGGCCAGGAAGGTAAAAAATAGCAATTTCGTCGGCTCATCATGTCGCGACAGGATATCATGTCGCGACAGGATAGGGCGAGTCAGAAAGCTCAAGCGCCACCCAAGATAATGATTTCGTCGGCTCATAAGGTCGCGACAGGATAGGGCAAGTCAGAAAGCTCAAGCGCCACCCAAGATAATGATTTCGTCGGCTCATACGGTCGCGACACGATCAGGCGAGTCACAAAGCTCAAGCGCCACCCAAGATAATGATTTCATTGGCTCATACGGTCGCGACAGGATAGGGCGAGTTAGAAAGCTCAAGCACCACCCAAGATAATGACTTCGTCGGCTCATACGGTCGCGACAGGATAGGGCGAGTTAGAAAGCTCAAGCGCCACCCAAGATAATGACTTCGTCGGCTCATAAGGTCGCGAGAGGATAGGGCGAGTCAGAAAGCTCAAGCGCCACCCAAGATAGCAGTTTCGTCGGCTCATAAGGTCGCGACAGGATAGGGCGAGTCAGAAAGCTCAAGCGCCACCCAAGATAGCAGTTTCGTCGGCTCATAAGGTCGCGACAGGATAGGGCGAGTCAGAAAGCTCAAGCGCCACCCAAGATAGCAGTTTCGTCGGCTCATAAGGTCGCGACAGGATAGGGCGAGTCAGAATGCTCAAGCGCCACCCAAGATAGCAGTTTCGTCGGCTCATAAGGTCGCGACAGGATGGGGCGAGTCAGAAAGCTCAAGCGCCACCCAAGATAATGACTTCGTCGGCTCATAAGGTCGCGACAGGATAGGGCGAGTCAGAAAGCTCAAGCGCCACCCAAGATAATATTTTTTCTGTAATGCCCTATGGTTCTTGAATTATTCATCCCAGTTGAGTCTGCCGAGCCATGTCCATGTAGCCCCCGAGTCTTAAGTCGACTCAAGGAGGCGGCTTGAGAGTCTCCATACTTGATTGTGGCATAAACCGGCAGAGAAAAGATACTGGTACTTGCTCCATCTCCGAGATATAAAGCCACTTCACCGGCAAGTCGATGTTGTCCGGACCATTGGGGCGGCGACTTGCGTCCGTTTCTTGGGCAGCTCGTATATACGAGCACTGCACCAATATGTTGATGGAGAACAAACCGTAGGGATGATGGCTTGCACATGTTTGTTGGGCGGGTCGTATCAGCGAGCACTGCGTCGATATGTTGATGTCATCTGGACGACGGCATCTTGCATCCATATGTTGGGCGGCTCGTACAGGCGAGCTCTGTACCGGCGTGTTGTCATAATCCGGGCCGTAAGGGCGGCGTCTTGCGTTTGTCTGTTTTGGTTGCGCGGACGTAAGAGTTGGCCGCATCATTGTAAGCCGTCTTGGTTGCGCGGATGTAAGAGTTGGACGCGTCATTGTAAGCCGCCTTGGACGGTGAGTCGCCCGTGTTGTTGTAGACCGCCGCAGACGGTGAATCGCCCACGACATTGTAGGCCGACAAGGATAGTGAATCGCCCGTGGCTTTGATTGACACGAGCTTCGTACTCATAATATGACGCCGCTTTTGTAATGAGTAATTGTCCTGCGTAAAAAAATACTATACACCAGAGTAATTGTTCTTTGGATGAATTAATATGTATGTGAAAAAATAGATAGGATGAATATCACCTAAGATTTTTGTCGGGTGAACCCAGACGCTGGTGTTTGATAATGCTGGAGAGAATCGAGCGAGACAATTGGAGCAGCGGCCGGTTGATTTTTCTTCTGTACACAAGTATTGCCTCTGGCTTCAAATTTTCGGACATGTCCTGATGACATGATCAGTCCTTGATACTATTTTGCTTGGACATTGCATCAAGCGGTGATGGGCTGGGTGATCCATCAAATGTCGATTTTCACGTCACCGCTTGCAGTACCAACTAGCAGTAATTGCCTTGGTAATTGACAGCTGATGAGTGGCATGCAGTATTTTCAGATCTCGGCGTCCATATGCATGGAGTGGCCGTACGCCTCATACGTGAGTATAACTGTAGAACTAGCTCATGTACAGCTTCCAAGTTTCTGCATGTAGTGCCCTCTTCTTCTTGTTTTCTTCTTTGCTGATGGGAAAGGAAACCATGACTCAATCGCGACTTGAACGTGGGGCTTGCTGAGTGTGTTGGCGGCTCGGACCAAGGCAAACTTGCAAGCCAGTGGCTCGGTGGTGAGCGGCCGAGGCAGAGCTACAGCCCGGCGACTCAAACACGGTCGAGCTTGTAGTGTTTTTGGAGCTCAGCGTATGTATGCATGGCGCATCCGTACGCTTCATACGCGAGCAGAACTAGCTCATGTACAGCTTCCAAGTTTCTCCACGTAGTGCCCTATTCTTCTTCTTTTCTTTTTGCTGATGGGAAAGGCAACCAAGACTCGATCGCAACTCGACCGTGAGGCTTGCTGAGTGTGTTTGGCATCTGGTGTTTGGGCTCCATGCACGGGCAAGGCTCTTGCAGCTGGTGGTCCTGGTCCCCGGCGACAAGGAGGTGCGAACAACGGGCCATGGCTGCTCG
Organism: Hordeum vulgare subsp. vulgare; assembly: GCF_904849725.1. Classification (NCBI taxonomy): domain Eukaryota; kingdom Viridiplantae; phylum Streptophyta; class Magnoliopsida; order Poales; family Poaceae; genus Hordeum; species Hordeum vulgare. The sequence goes on along the minus strand of NC_058522.1, from coordinate 546,777,224 downwards.
GATGGGAGGTTCAGCACAGGCCCAGGCCGCTCAGAGGTGAGGACTGCGACTGAAACAACGGCGGCTCAATGACAGGAAGCCGACGGCAGCTTTATCGGTGACGTGTGGTTGGAAGCGAGGCTGCTGAGGCGGCCGGGCGGCTCAACGCGCGACGGCCGGAGCGACCAAGATGGCCCACGGCGGCTTGGAGACGCATCGGCGGCGGGCCATGGAAACGGCGGCTCAGAGTTGGCTGGCTCAATGCAAAGGTTTGGCAGGTTGATGTGTGACAGTAGATGCAGCGAGGCGGGAAGACTGGATGGATGTGTGTGCAGCATGAGCACGGATGCAGCGAGGCATTTGACTTCTAAGAGCATCTCCAACAGCCGCGCTTCGCGCCACGCCCAAAAAATGTATTTGGCGCGCGCGCTTCGGCTGGTTTGGCGCGTCGTGCAGCGCTGGCTCCAGCAGCAGCGCGCGCAGCTCCTGCAGCGCGCAAAAATGAAAACATGTGAATTTGACACAAACAAGTTGAGATGCATAAAAGTTCATGCCCACAAGTTCATCCAACCAAGTTTAAAATGCAAACAAGTTCAAGACATATAAATGAAAGACACATCATTCATCATCTTCCTCGTCTTCGTCCTCATCTTTCGAAGACGATTCTTCCGCCTCCGTAGATGAATCTTCCTCCCTAACCTCATCACGCACCGCATCACGTGAAGCTCCGACGGTGTTGGCAAGACGGTCGGCGAAGCTCCGGCGGTGGCGGCGCCAACGCTCGCAGCGCTAGGGTTTTCGGCGGCGGCGGCGGCGGAGGGGGGCTCGCGGCTGTACAGCGGGGTGAGCGGGGTGCCGGTCTGCGCGTCCGTGGTGGCAGGGGCGCTGGCGCCGGCGAGCGCGGTGCGAAGGAGGAAGAAAGAGAGAAAGTTCGCGCGCGCGCTCGAGTCTGCCGCGCGCGGAAGTGTGCGCTCCAAATTACCAGCGCGGGATGAGGCTATGGACAGCGTGCCCAACTTGTTTTAGCGCGCGCGCGGTTTTTGCGCGCCCGCTGGAGCATCCTGCCGCGTCGCGCGCGCGCTAAAAAGGGATATTTTTGGGTGCGGTGCTTGTTTTGCGCTGCTGTTGGAGTTGCTCTAATCAAAGGATTGTGGGCTACTCTGGCTTGAATATGCGACAGCAGGAAAAAGGCGCAACGGGGCGACTCGGACTCGGATGCTCGGCGCAGGCCGACGCGACAACGGCTTCGGGTGTGGTCGACAACGTGGAGGCTCAAAGCACGGCGTCTTGACGAGCAGGTGCGTCCGCGAGGCGATTCGACGGCAATGAAGTAGTGAATCCGTGTCCTTTTCTATCGTGTCCTTTTCTATCTGGTCAAACCGAACCCGTTTTTACATCTCTTGCATTGACCTTCATGACAAGAACTAGTACGGGTAGTACTACTTGATGCGTAGCATCAACAATGCTTGATAGGATTTGAGGTGCTCCAACGTTTGCCACTGTTGAGTAAATCAATCTTGATGTGATTTTGGGGAGAAGCGGCGGCCAGAGTAAATCAATCTTGATGTGATTTTTGGGAGAAGCGGCGGCCACAGTAAATCAATCTTGATGCAGCTGGAATCTATCTGTTTTGGCCTACACATGAATCTTTCAATTTTGATCTGGACGCGGTCGACTACTCGCGTAGAAACTTGAGTTGGCAATCTCGGCGGAATCCTGCGATTTGAGGAATCATACGGCCACAACGGCAGATAGATCGTATACCTGATCTTCCCTCGTCTCAAACTAATCTTGTACAAGTTGTTCACCGGCTCACGAAGATGATGTAGATCCTTCTGTGTCTCGATCCTTTGAAAAAGGTCCCTCCAAGAACACAATACCACCATACGATCGGCCCCACGGTGGGCGCCAACTGTCGTGGTTTTGTCACGGTAGATGTCCTCGTGAGAGAACTTAGGTGTGAGGCCATCGCAACCATGTGACGGCTTGAAGGGGTTGGTCGGAATCGAGAGACGCGAGTTTACCCAGGTTCGGCCCCTCCGATGGAGGTAAAAGCCTACGTCCTGCTTGTGTTCCATTGATGGAGATGATGATCTCAATTACAAGGGTGCAGACTCGCCACCTCTAATCTCGTAGGTGTCTAATCTGTCTATCTCATGATTTTTCTTGTCTAGACCTAAGTTGTGTCTCCCCCCTCTTGGGGCCCCTTACCCCTCCTTATATAGGTGGAAGGGGTAGGTTTACATGTAGAGTCCTACTAGTAGTAGGAAAAGGACTAGTCTCTCTTGAATCCTAATCCAGGTCTTGTTTCCTTCTTGTGGGAGTCTTTCCTCTTCGTGGGCCTTCTCTTATGAATCGGCCCTCCTGGTCTCTCTATGAGTCGCCTTATGCCAGGGTGCACGCTGGGACTTGGGCCTTCGTCATTTATCTAAGTCGCTTGTGGGGACAAGTATGAGTCGCCCGTCAGGTCACTGCTGAGTCGCCGTTGTTTCTGTCGCCAAGTCCTTTGGCGGGTCATATTCCAAGCCCGGTTACACTGCGGGGTATATCCCCAACAGTCCGCACACTTAAGGTTCGACGATGTTTTAGTATAGTTGAGTTATATGTGTGGTTACCGAATGTTTTTCGGAGTCCCGGATGAGATCACGGACGTCACGAGGGTTTCCGGAATCGTCCGGAGACGAAGATTGATATATTGGATGACTTCATTTGGTTACCAGAAGGTTTTCGGGCATTACCGGGAATGTACAGGGAGTGACGAATGGGTTCGAGAAGTTCACCGGGAGGGGGGCAACCCACCCGGGGGAAACCCAATGGCCCTAGGTGTGGCGCACCAGACCTTAGTGGGCTGGTGGTACAACCCAAGAGGGCCTTGGCGCCATGGAAATAAAACCAAAAAAAAGGAAGAGAAGGACTCCACTTTCCAATCCTAGTTGGAGTAGGATTGGAGTAGGACTCCTCCTCTCCCTTGGCTGGCACACCCTTGAGGGCTTGGCCCTCAAGGCAAGCCTCCTCCCCCTCCCTCCTATATATAGTGGTGATTTAGGGCGGATTTGAGACAACTTTTGCCACGTGCAACTCAGATCTAGACACCATAGTTTTACCTCTAGATCGTATTTCTGCACAGCTCGGGCAGAGCCGTGCAAGAGTAGATCCTCACCACCACCAGAGTGCCATCACGCTGTCAGAGAACTCATCTACTTCTCCGTGTTGCTTGCTGGATCAAGAAGGCCAAGATCATTGTCGAGCTGTACGTGTGCTGAACGCGGAGGTGCCATCCATTCAGCACTAGATCGGGACGGATCGCGGTACGGATCGCGGGACGGTTCGTGGGACGGTTCGCGGGGCGGATCGAGGGACGTGAGGACGTTCCACTACATCAACCGCCTTTCTTAACGCTTCCTGCTATGCAATATACAAGGGTACGTAGATCTGAATCTCCTCTTGTAGATGGACATCACCATGATAGGTCTTCATGTGCGTAGGATTATTTTTGTTTCTCATGCAACGTTCCCCGATAGTGATATCAGAGCTAGGTTCATGCGTAGATGTTATCTCGAGTAGAACACAAAGGGTTTTGTGGACGGTGATGTTCGATTTGCTGCCATGCGTAGTCTTTTCTCGATTCAGCGGTATTGTTGGATTGAAGCGGCCCGGACCGACATTATTCGTACGCTTACGAAAGACTGGTTTCATCGATTGACATGCAACCTCATTGCATAAAGATGACTGGCGGATGTCGGTTTCTTCAACTTTAGTTGAATTGGTTTTGACCGAGGCGGTCCTTGGAGAGGTTAAATAGCAATTTGCACATATCCGTTGATGTTTTTGCATAAGTAAGATGCGATCATACTAGATACCCATAGCAGCCACTTAAAACATGCAGCAACAAATTAGAGGACGTCTAACTTGTTTTTGCAGGGTATGCTTGTGATATGATATGGCCAATGACGTGATGTGATATATTGGATGTATGAGATGATCATGTTGTAATAGTTAATATCGATTTGCACGTCGATGGTACCGCAACCGACAGGAGCCATAGGGTTGTCTTTAAACTAACGTTTGTGTTTGCATATGCGTTTACTATATTGCTAGGACGTAGCTTTAGTAGTAATAGCATAAGTAGCACGACAACCCCAATGGCGACACGTTCATGGAGATCATGATGTGGCGCCGGTGACAAGAAGATCGTGCTAGTGCTTTGGTGATGGAGATCAAGAAGCACAAGATGATGGCCATATCATGTCATTTATGAATTACATGTGATCTTAATCCTTTTATGCACCTTATTTTTCTTAGAACGACGGTAGCATTATAAGGTGATCTCTCACTAAAATTTCAAGACGAAATTGTGTTCTCCTCGACTGTGCACCGTTTCTACAGTTCGTCGTTTTGAGACACCACGTGATGATCGGGTGTGATAGACTCAACGTTCACATACAACGGGTGCAAAACAGTTGCACACGTGGAACACTCGGGTTAAGCTTGACGAGCCTAGCATGTGCGGACATAGCCTCGAAACACATGAGACCGAAAGATCGAGGATGAATCATATGGTTGATATGATTAGCATAGAGATGCTTACCACTTAAACTATTCTCAACTCACGTGATGATCGAACTTGAGTTAGTGAATTTGGATCATGTACCACTCAAATGACTAGAGAGATGTACTTTTTGAGTGGGAGTTTAGCAAGTAATTTGATTAGTTAACTCTAATGATCTTGGACATAGTCTAAGTCCACTTTGAAATATTTGTGTTGTAGATCAATGGCCCACGCGACAGTCACCCTGAATTTTCATACGTTCCTAGAGAAAGCTAAGTTGAAAGATGATGGAAGCAAATTTGTAGACTCAGCTCGTAATCTTAAGTTGCTCCTGCAAGCTGGGAAGAAGGATTATGTCCTTAATGTTGCGCTAGGAGATGAACCACCCGCTACGGCTGACCTAGATGTTAAGAACGCTTGGTTACCACGTACGGAGGACTACTCAGTAGTTCAATGTGCAGTCTTGTATGGCTTAGAGCCGGGACTTCTACGTCGCTTTGAGTGTCATGGAGCAATTGAGATGTTCCAGGAGTTGAAGTTTATCTTTCAGAAGAATGCCTGGATCGAGAGGTATGAGACCTCCGATAAATTCTATGCTTGCAAGATGTAGGAGAATTCGTATGTCAGTGAACCGTCTAGCTGAGCTAGGGATTGAACTCCCGCAAGAGGCTATCACTGACAGAATTCTTCAATCACTGCCACCAAGCTACAAGAGCTTTGTGTTGAACTATAACATGCAAGGGATGAACAAGTTACCCGACGAGTTATTCGCTATGCTGAAAGTCGCAGAGTCGGAACTCCGTAAAGAGCATCAAGTGTTGATGGTGAATAAGACCACTAGTTTCAAGAGAAACGACAAAGGAAAGAAGGGAAATTCCAAGAAGAGCGGTAAGCCTGTTGCCAATCCGAGAAGAAACCCAAAGGTGGACCTAAGCCTGAAACGAAGTGTTATTATTGCAAGGGTATGGGTTGATACGTCTGCAACGTATCTATAATTTTCGATGGTTCCATGCTATTATCTTCTCAACTTTGGATGTTTTGTATGCATGAATATGCTATTTTATATCTTTTTTGGGACTAACCTATTAACTCAGTGCCCAGTGCCAGTTCATGTTTTTTCTGTGTGTTTTGACCTTTTTCAGAGGAGAATATTAAACGGAGTCCAAACGGAATAAAACCTGCGGAATGAATTTTTCCATAACAGAAGACATGTAGGAAACTTGAGAACCAAGGCAGGGGACCTCGGAGGAGGTCACAAGCTACCCAGGCCCGGCCTAGGGGGGGCCTAGCAGGCTTGTGGGGCCCCTGTGGCTCCCCTGCACTACTTCTTCCGCCTATAAATTCTCCAAAAAATCTGAAATCATGGGAGAGAGCCACGAAAATACTTTTCTGCCGCTGCAAGCTTCTGTCTCCTCGCGCTAAAAAGGGATATTTTTGGGCGCGACGCTTGTTTTCCGCTGTTGTTGGAGATGCTCTAATCAAAGGATTGTGGGCTACTCTGGCTTGAATATGCGGCAGCAGGAAAAAGGCGCAACGGGGCAACTCGGATTCGGATGCTCAGCGCAGGCCGACGCGACGACGGCTTCGGGTGTGGTCGACAACGTGGAGGCTCAAAGCATGGCGTCTTGACGAGCAGGTGCGTCGGCGAGGCGATTCGACGGCAATGAAGTAGTGAATCCGTGTCCTTTTCTATCGTGTCCTTTTCTATCGTGTCCTTTTCTATCTGGTCAAACTGAACCCGTTTTTTCATCTCTTGCATTGACCTTCATGACAAGAACTAGTACGAGTAGTACTACTTGATGCGTAGCAGCAACAATGCTTGATAGGATTTGAGGTGCTCCAACGTTTGCCTCTGTTGAGTAAATCAATCTTGATGTGATTTTGGGGAGAAGCGGCGGCCAGAGTAAATCAATCTTGATGTGATTTTCGGGAGAAGCGGCGGCCACAGTAAATCAATCTTGATGCAGCTAGAATCTATCTGTTTTGGCCTACACAGGAATCTTTCAATTTTGACCTGGACGCGGTCGACTACTCGCGTAGAAACTTCAGTTGGCAATCTCGGCGGAATCCTGCGATTTGAGGAATCATACGACCACAACGGCAGATAGATCGTATACCTGATCTTCCCTCGTCTCAAACTAATCTTGTACAAGTTGTTTGCCGGCTCACGAAGATGATGTAGATCCTTCCGTGTCTAGATCCTTTGAAAAAGGTCCCTCCAAGAACACAATACCACCGTACGATCGGCCCCATGGTGGGCGCCAACTGTCGTGGTTTTGTCACGGTAGATGTCCTCGTGAGAGAACTTAGGTGTGAGGCCATCGCAACCATGTGACGGCTTGAAGGCGTTGGTCGGAATCGAGAGACGCGAGTTTACCTAGGTTCGGCCCCTCCGATGGAGGTAAAAGCCTACGTCCTGCTTGTGTTCCATTGATGGAGATGATGATCTCAATTACAAGGGTGCAGACTCGCCACCTCTAATCTCGTAGGTGTCTAATCTGTCTATCTCATGATTTGTCTTGTCTAGACCTAAGTTGTGTCTCCCCCCTCTTGGGGCGCCTTACCCCTCCTTATATAGGTGGAAGGGGTAGGTTTACATGTAAAGTCCTACTAGTAGTAGGAATAGGACTAGTCTCTCTTGAATCCTAATCCGGGTCTTGTTTCCTTCTTGTGGGAGTCTTTCCTCTTCGTGGGCCTTCTCTTATGAATCGGCCCTCCTGGTCTCTCTATGAGTCGCCTTATGCCAGGGTGCACGCTGGGCCTTGGGCCTTCGTCATTTATCTAAGTCGCTTGTGGGGACAAGTATGAGTCGCCCGCCAGGTCACTGTTGAGTCGCCATTGTTTCAGTCGCCATTGTTTCAGTCGCCAAGTCCTTTGGTGGGTCATACTCCAAGCCCGGTTACACTGCGGGGTATATCCCCAACAGTCTGCACACTTAAGGTTCGGCGATGTTTTAGTATAGTTGAGTTATATGTGTGGTTACCGAATGTTGTTCAGAGTCCCGAATGAGATCACGGACGTCAGGAGGGTTTCCGCAATCGTCCGGAGACAAAGATTGATATATTGGATGACTTCATTTGGTTACCAGAAGGTTTTCGGGCATTACCGGGAATGTAGAGGGAGTGACGAATGGGTTCGGGTAGTTCACCGGGAGGGGGGCAACCCACCCGGGGGAAGCCCAATGGCCCTGGGTGTGGCGCACCAGACCTTAGTGGGCTGGTGGTACAGCCCAAGAGGGCCTTGGCGCCAAGGAAATAAAACCAAAAAAAAAGGAAGAGAAGGACTCCACTTTCCAATCCTAGTTGGAGTAGGATTGGAGTAGGACTCCTCCTCTCCCTTGGCCGGCACACCCTTGAGGACTTGGCCCTCAAGGCAAGCCTCCTCCCCCTCCCTCCTATATATAGTGGTGATTTAGGGCGGATTTGAGACAACTTTTGCCACGTGCAACTCAGATCTAGACACCATAGTTTTACCTCTAGATCGTATTTCTGCAGAGCTCGGGCAGAGCCCTGCAAGAGTAGATCCTCACCACCACCAGAGTGCCATCACGCTGCCAGAGAACTCATCTACTTCTCCGTGTTGCTTGCTGGATCAAGAAGGCCAAGATCATCGTCGAGCTGTACGTGTGCTGAACGCGGAGGTGCCATCCATTCAGCACTAGATCGGGACGGATCGCGGTACGGATCGCGGGACGGTTCGTGGGACGGTTCGCGGGGCGGATCGAGGGACGTGAGGACGTTCCACTACATCAACCGCCTTTCTTAACGCTTCCTGCTATGCAATATACAAGGGTACGTAGATCTGAATCTCCTCTCGTAGATGGACATCACCATGATAGGTCTTCATGTGCGTAGGATTATTTTTGTTTCCCATGCAACGTTCCCCGATAGTGATATCAGAGCTAGGTTCATGCGTAGATGTTATCTCGAGTAGAACACAAATGGTTTTGTGGACGGTGATGTTCGATTTGCTGCCATGCGTAGTCTTTTCTCGATTCAGCGGTATTGTTGGATTGAAGCGGCCTGGACCGACATTATTCGTACGGTTACGAAAGACTGGTTTCATCGATTGACATGCAACCTCATTGCATAAAGATGACTGGCGGATGTCGGTTTCTTCAACTTTAGTTGAATTGGTTTTGACCGAGGCGGTCCTTGGAGAGGTTAAATAGCAATTTGCACATATCCGTTGATGTTTTTGCATAAGTAAGATGCGATCATACTAGATACCCATAGCAGCCACTTAAAACATGCAACAACAAATTAGAGGACGTCTAACTTGTTTTTGCAGGGTATGCTTGTGATATGATATGGCCAATGACGTGATGTGATATATTGGATGTATGAGATGATCATGTTGTAATAGTTAATATCGATTTGCACGTCGATGGTACCGCAACCGACAGGAGCCATAGGGTTGTCTTTAAACTAACGTTTGTGTTTGCAGATGCGTTTACTATATTGCTAGGACGTAGCTTTAGTAGTAATAGCATAAGTAGCACGACAACCCCAATGGCGACACGTTGATGGAGATCATGATGATGGAGATCATGGTGTGGCGCCGGTGACAAGAAGATCGTGCTAGTCCTTTGGTGATGGAGATCAAGAAGCACAAGATGATGGCCATATCATGTCATTTATGAATTACATGTGATCTTAATCCTTTTATGCACCTTATTTTTCTTAGAACGATGGTAGCATTATAAGGTGATCTCTCACTAAAATTTCAAGACGAAATTGTGTTCTCCTCGACTGTGCACCATTTCTACAGTTCGTCGTTTTGAGACACCACGTGATGATCGGGTGTGATAGACTCAACGTTCACATACAACGGGTGCAAAACAGTTGCACACGTGGAACACTCGGGTTAAGCTTGACGAGCCTAGCATGTGCGGACATAGCCTCGAAACACATGAGACCGAAAGATCGAGGATGAATCATATGGTTGATATGATTAGCATAGAGATGCTTACCACTTAAACTATTCTCAACTCACGTGATGATCGAACTTGAGTTAGTGAATTTGGATCATGTACCACTCAAATGACTAGAGAGATATACTTTTTGAGTCGGAGTTTAGCAAGTAATTTGATTAGTTAACTCTAATGATCTTGAACATAGTCTAAGTCCACTTTGAAATATTTGTGTTGTAGATCAATGGCCCACGCGACAGTCACCCTGAATTTTCATACGTTCCTAGAGAAAGCTAAGTTGAAAGACGATGGAAGCAAATTTGTAGACTCGGCTCGTAATCTTAAGTTGCTCCTGCAAGCTGGGAAGAAGGATTATGTCCTTAATGCTGCGCTAGGAGATGAACCACCCGCTACGGCTGATCAAGATGTTAAGAACGCTTGGTTACCACGTAAGGAGGACTACTCAGTAGTCCAATGTGCAGTCTTGTATGGCTTAGAGCCGGGACTTCAACGTCGCTTTGAGTGTCATGGAGCATTTGAGATGTTCCAGGAGTTGAAGTTTATCTTTCAGAAGAATGCCTGGATCGAGAGGTATGAGACCACCGATAAATTCCATGCTTGCAAGATGGAGGAGAATTCGTATGTCAGTGAACATGTGCTCAAAATGTCTGGGTACTCAAACCGTCTAGCTGAGCTAGGGATTGAACTCCCGCAAGAGGCTATCACTGACAGAATTCTTCAATCACTGCCACCAAGCTACAAGAGCTTTGTGTTGAACTATAACATGCAAGGGATGAACAAGTCACCCGACGAGTTATTCGCTATGCTGAAAGTCGCAGAGTCGGAACTCCGTAAAGAGCATCAAGTGTTGATGGTGAATAAGACCACTAGTTTCAAGAGAAACGACAAAGGAAAGAAGGGAAATTACAAGAAGAGCGGCAAGCCTGTTGCCAATCCGACGAAGAAACCCAAAGGTGGACCTAAGCCTGAAACGAAGTGTTATTATTGCAAGGGTATGGGTTGATACGTCTGCAACGTATCTATAATTTTCGATGGTTCCATGCTATTATCTTCTCAACTTTGGATGTTTTGTATGCATGAATATGCTATTTTATATCTTTTTTGGGACTAACCTATTAACTCAGTGCCCAGTGCCACTTCATGTTTTTCCGTGTTTTTGACCTTTTTCAGAGGAGAATATTAAACGGAGTCCAAATGGAATAAAACCTGCGGAATGAATTTTTCCATAACAAAAGACATGCAGGAAACTTGAGAACCAAGGCAGGGGACCTCGGAGGAGGTCACAAGCTATCCAGGCCCGGCCTAGGGGGGGCCTAGCAGGCTTGTGGGCCCCCTGTGGCTCCCCTGCACTACTTCTTCTGCCTATAAATTCTCCAAAAATCTAAAATCATGGGAGAGAGCCACGAAAATACTTTTCTGCCGCTGCAAGCTTCTGTCTCCGCAAGATCCCATACTGGGCACGTTCTGGTGCCCTGCTGGAGGGGGGATTCGGACACGGAGGGCTTCTTCATCAACACCATTGCCTCTCCGATGATGCGTGAGTAGTTCACCACAGACCTTCGGGTCCATAGCTAGTAGCTAGATGGCTTCTTCTCTCTCTTGGATCTTCAATACAAAGTTCTCCATGATCTTCATGGAGATCTATCTGATGTAATCTTATTTTGCGGTGTGTTTGTCGAGATCCAATGAACTGTGGATTTATGATCAGATTATCTATAATATTATTAGAGTTTCTTCTGATCTCTTATATGCAAGATTTCATATCCTTGTAATTCTCTTCGGATTGTGGGTTTTGTTTGGCCAACTTGATCTATAATTCTTGCAATGGGAGAAGTGCTTGCTTTTGGGTTCATACTGCTACTGCAACAAAAGACCTTCCAACGGCGCTAGAAACATGCGTGCTGACGGGAGACTATTCTTGTCTTGATACTGCTCAGCAACGGCACCAGGAATCCTTTTGCTACGGCTACGCCTTTAGGGACTTCCTTGGCAAATATGCAAAGGATTCCCTAGTGGCCTCGGAGCCTTGCGTTGGTATTTCCTCGAAGCGGAAAGGGTGATGTAGCACAGCGGCGGTAAGTATTTCCCTCAGTTTTGAGAACCAAGGTATCGGTCCAGTGAAGGATTATCACAAGTACCTGCACAAACACAAAGAGCTTGCACCCAACTCTATGAAAGGGGTTGTCAATCCCTTATAGATTGTTTGCCAAGTGAGAACTGAAAGCAACAAAGAAACAAAGAAAAGTAAAAGCGAAAGTGGAAACGATAGGTGTGAATAGACCCGAGGGCCGTAGTGTTCACTAGTGGCTTCTCTCATGAAAGCAAGTAGACGGTGGGTGAACGAATTACTGTCGAGCTATTGATAGAACCACGCATAGTCGTGACGTTATCTATGGCAATGATTATATCTATAGGCATCACGTCCAAAACAAGTAGACCGATACTTTCTGCATCTACTACCATTACTCCACACGTCAACTGCTATCCAGCATGCATCTAGTGTATTAAGTTCATTAGAACAGAGTAACACCTTAACCAAGATGACATGATGTAGATGGACAATCTCATATCTACGATAAAATCCCATCTTGTTACCCTTGATGGCAACAACACGATGCGTGCCTTGCTGCCCCTTCTGTCACTGGGAAAGGTCACCACATGGTATGAACCCAAAACCAAGCACTTCTCCCATTGCAAGAATCATAGATCTAGTTGGCCAAACAAAACCCAAGACTCGGAGAGACTTACAAGGATATCAAATCATGCATATAATAAATCAGCAAAGACTCAAATATATATCATAGATAATCTGATCACAAATCCACAATTCATCGGATCTCGACAAACACACCGCCAAAGAGGATTACATCGGATAGATCTCCATGAAGATAATGGAGAACTTTGTATTGAAGATCCAAGAGAGAGAAGAAGACATCTAGCTACTAACTACGGACCCGTAGGTCTGAAGTGAACTACTCACGAGTCATTGGAGGGGCGATGATGTTGATGAAGAAGCCCTCCAACTCCAAAGTCCCCTCCGGCAGGGCACTGGGAAGGGTCTCTAGATGATATCTCGCGGAAACGGAAGCTTGTGGTGGCGGAAAAGTGTTTTCATGGATGCCCTGATTTTTTTTTGGATTTTTAGGGAACTTATAGGCCAAATACCTAGGGCAGCGGAGCGCCAGGGGGGCCACAAGCTTGGTTGCCGCGGCCTCCCCCCTGGCCGCAGTAACTGGGCTTGTGGGCCCCCCTGTGGGCCCACTTGCTTGGCCCTCAAGCCTCCCGATCTTCTTCCATTCTAGAAAAATTCATTTCGGGGATTTTATTCCGTTTGGCTCCGTTCCAAAATCAGATCTGAAAAGAGTCAAAAACACAGAAAAAACAGGAACTGCCACTTGGCACTGAGTTAATAAGTTAGTCCCAAAACAAGATATAAAAGGTAAACAAAACATCCAAAGTTGACAAGATAACAGTGTGAAACCATCAAAAATTATAGATACGTTTGAGACGTATCAAGCATCCCCAAGCTTAACTCCTCCTCGTCCTCGAGTAGGGAAGTGATAAAGAATGAATTTTTGATGATTTCATGTTGTCTAACATAGATGTCCTTTGTAACTCCTCTTATGTGACGTGAATGTTCAGATCCATTAGATTCAAAACAATAGTTTGCTATTGACGTGGAGACAATAATACTTCAAGCAAACTAGCAAAGGAATCATGAACTTTCAAAATAACAAGGCCAAAAGAAAGTTATGCCTACAAAATCATATAGTCTGGCTATGCTCTATCATCATTGCACAACGAATTTAAATCATGCACAACCCCGGTATTGGCCAAGTAATTGTTTTGACACCTTTACTTTCTCAAACTTTTTCAACTCTCACGCAATACATGAGCGTGAGCCATGGTTTTAGCACTATAAGTGGTGTGGAGTGTGGTGGAGGTTGCAAGACAAACAAGGAGAAGATGGTCACATTAACTAGGCATAGCAATGAGCTGTGGAGATGCTCATAAATAGATTTCAATGTGAACGAGTAGGGATTGCCATACAAATGATGCACTAGAGCTAAGAGTATGTGAAAGCTCTTAAAGAAAACTAGTGGGTGTGCACCCAACTTGCTTGCTCACGAAGACCTAAGGCAATTTTGAGGAAGCCTATCATTGGAATATACAAGCCAAGTTGTATAATGAGAATTTCCCACTATCTATATGGTGGTGACAAAACGAGAGACTCTCAATCATGAAGATCATGGTGCTTAATATGCACAAGTGTGGAAAGGTGGTAGCATTGTCCCTTCTCTCTTTTTCTCTCATTTTTTGGTGGGCATCTTTGGCCTCTTTTTGTATATGGGCTTCGCTGGCCTCTTTTATTTTCTCACATGGGACAATGCTCCAGCAATGATGATCATCACACTTACAACTCAAAACTTAGAGCAATGATGACTCTATATGGAATGCCTTCGGTAGTATACCGTGACAATGATCTAGCATGTCATGGACATTAATGGAAAGATCATGCTAGCTATCTTACGATCATGCAATGGAAATATAGACGTGGTGGCACATGTCATGGTGGTAGTTAAATGGCAATATATCTCGGAATGACTTTGAAAAAGCCATAGTAGGTAGGTATGGTGGCTGTTTTGAGGGAGGCTAACGGTGGGTTTTGTGCACCGGCGAAAGCTGCACGACACTAAAGAAGATAGTGATGGTGGAAGGTGAAAGTGCATCCAAACCATGGACTCAACATTAGTCATGAAGAACTCATATACTTGTTGCAGAAGTTTTAGTAGTAAGCGAAACAAAGCATTCAACGCATACTCCTAGGGGAAGGGTTGGTAGGTATAAACCATCGCGCGATCCCGACCGCCACACAAAGGATGAAAATCAATAGACTAATCATGCTCAGACTTCATCACATAGCGGTTCACCATACGTGCATGCTACGGGAAATACTAACTCCAACACAAGTATTTCTAGATCCACAACACCTTACTAATATAACTTCAATATTACCATAACCACAACTCAAAACTAGTTGAGATGAATCAAACTTCTCTAACTATTCAATGCACATGAAGGTGGAAGTTTTCGTATCCCTTTGGATAACTACCACTTTTGAGACTACTTTCATAGCATAGATTAACTACCAAGCCATGCACCGCCGTGCTCTAAAATATATAAGTGAAGCACAAAGAGCAAAAGCAACTAGCTCAAAAGATATAAGTGAAGCACATGTGAGCTGAATTGTCTACCAAAGGATATAAGTGAAGCTCGACAAAATCACGGTGAGTGCATGTCTCTCTCTAGGTGTGCAGCAAGGATGATTGTGACACAACAAAAATAAAAGACCCCTACCATACAAGATGCTCCAAGCAAAACACATAACATGTGGTGAATAAAAATATAGCCCCAAGTAACGTTACCGATGGATTGAAGACGAAAGAGGGGATGCCTTCCCGGGGCATCCCCAAGATTAGGCTTTTACGGCATCCTTGAATCATCTTGGGGTGCCTTGGGCATCCCCAAGCTTGAGCTCTTGCCACTCTTTATCTTTTTGTCGATAATAACTTCACCAAAAACTTGAAAACTTCACAACACGAAACTTAAACAGAAACTCGTGATAACATTAGTATAAGAAAGCAAACCACCACTTCCTTAGGTACTGTAGCAAACTTAAATTCTACTTATGTTGATGTTGGGTTACTGTATTTTCAATCTTCCATGGCTAATACCCCCCGATACTATCCATAGTTTCATCAAAATAAGCAACCAACACAACAAAAACAGAATCTGTTAACAGCAGACCAGTCTGTAGCAATCTGTATACTTTGTATACTTCTTTTACTTCAAAAATTCTAAGAAATTACGATAGTCTGACGAATTTGCGTAGAAATCAGAAGCAAAAAGAATCAACTAAAAAGCTCTTACAGAAAAAATGAAAATTCTTTGGTGAGCAGAAAGTTTTTGTCTTTTCCAGCAAGACCAAACGATCATCCCCAAGATTAATCATAACGGTTTTGCTTGGCACAAACGCAAAAAGAAACACAAAAAACACAGTCATAACATAATTATGAAAGTGTGGAAAACACAAAACAGAAAGAAAAAGGATAGATTCGTTGGGTTGCCTCCCAACAAGCGCTATTGTTTAACGCCCTTAGCTAGGCATAAGGTGATGGAATCACGTATAGTCATCCTTGGTGCTAAAACCATAAGTATCCCTCATCCTAGATTCATAAGGCAATCTTTTTTTCTTTCTAGGAAAATTCTCCATGCCCTTCTTCAGGGGAAATTAAAATCTAATATTCCCTTCCTTCATATCGATGATAGCACCAATAGTCCTTAGGAAAGGTCTACCAAGAATAATGGGACATGAAGGATTGCAATCTATGTCAAGTACAATGAAATCCACGGGTACATATATAGTTATTATTTGCAACAATAAGAACATCATCGACCCTTCCCATGGGTTTCTTGACAGTAGAATCCGCAAGATGCAAATTAAGAGAACACTCTTCAATCTCATGAAAACCAAGAATATCACATAAAGACTTTGGAATCGCGGAAACACTAGCACCCAAATCACACAAAGCATTGCACTCATAGTTTTTGATTTTGATTTTGATAGTAGGTTCCCATTCATCATGAAGTTTTCTAGGTATAGAGACTTCTAGTTCGAGCTTCTCTTCAAGAGATTTCATCATAGCATCTACGGTATGCGCAGTAAAGGCTTTGCTTTGGCTATAAGCATGTGGAGAGTTTGCAATGGATTGCACCAAAGAAATGCATTCAAACAAGGAGCAATTATCATAATTGAATTCCTTGAAATCGAAAGTGGGAGTTTCATTACTACCCAAAATTTTGATTTCTTCTACTCCACTCTCCACACCTTTATCATCAAGATAGGTGGACTCCGAATCATTGGGGCATTTTTCAACTAAAGTGGATTCATATCCAGCCCCTTCATCAATAGGTTTGACACGCGAAAACAAAGATTCAAGAGGAGTCACACCAAGAACTTTAAGATCTTCGTGATTTGCATCATAAATTTTAGGTTTAGATGCCATCTTATTGACTAAGGTAGCCTCCTTGTGAGAAATTTGGCCCACCAATTTTCCAAGGTGAGCAAGCTGAGAATTTAGTGCAAGGAAATCTTTGGCCATATCATCAACTTATTTATTCAAACATACCAAAAAGGAATTTTGCTCTTTTAATTCCCTACGGAAGTAACTATTTTGGTCAAACTGAGAAGACATGAAACCTTTGACATTAGTTTCAATCTCCTCCAATTTTCTGAAATAGTTTGGTTTGGCCATGAAGAAAGGTTTCTCACGAACAAGCCTAAGAGCAGGCAAGGAAAACGGGCGAAAGGGAACAGCAAAAAGGCAAAAGAAAACGGCAAAGGAGAAAGGCAAATGAAAACGACAAATGTGAAGTGGGGGAGAGGAAAACGAGAGACAACTGGCAAAAAAAAGTAAATGCAAGAGATGAGTTTGTGAGACCTACTTGGATAGATCTCTCCTTCCCCGGCAACGGCGCCAAAAATACTTCTGCTACTGCAACAAAAGACCTTCCAACGGCGCCAGAAACAAGCGTGCTGACGGGAGACTATTCTTGTCTTGATACTCCTCAGCAATGGCACCAGGAATCCTTCTGCTACGGCTACGCCTTTAGGGACTTCCTTGGCAAATACGCAAATGATTCCCCCGTGGCCTTGGAGCCTTGCGTTGGTGTTCCCTCGAAGCGGAAAGGGTGATGTAGCACAGCGGCGGTAAGTATTTCCCTCAGTTTTGAGAACCAAGGTATCGATCCAGTGAAGGATTATCACAAGTATCTGCACAAACACAAAGAGCTTGCACCCAACGCTATGAAGGGGTTGTCAATCCCTTATAGATTGTTTGCCAAGTGAGAACTGAAAGCAACAAAGAAACAAAGCAAAGTAAAAGCAAAAGTGGAAACGATAGGTGTGAATAGACCCGGGGGCCGTAGTGTTCACTAGTCATGTAGTGCCCCAATTGTAAACCTTCCCTATTTGGAACCTATTGCAAGTGGGTCCACCTTGTCAGAGATATGATGATATCAATTGTGCCATGACTTCATGTGATGTCCCTTGTATTTTCTTCCTTGCATGCATGCATCTCATATCATATCTTCCTTGTTTCTTTGAGTCTTTGTGATTGCAAGTATGGTGGTGATGTTCTGGTGTCTTGTGATTTCATGTGATGTTGGTGCATATGTGTTGTGGATATTAGAAGAAGTGTTGTGGTGATAGTTGGTTTGCAAAACCCTTTGACTACAAAACCCCTCTCTCTATTAATCTCCTAGTTCAAATATTTACTTGTTCCTCCCTGTTTTTAAAATGTCCATAGTTTAGAGAATATTGAGGGGATGATGGAGTGACATATTTGGTGTTTTGTTGAGTTGAAATAAGGGTGCAAATAAATCCAAAACAGAAACTAAATTGTTGTTTTGCATTTATTCAAGTTGCTCCAAAAATTCCCTTTGTATTTTATTTAAATAAGTTAAATGTTTTCATGACCAGGGGCAATTTTATTTTGTTTTTATCTCCTACAGAAAGCCCTGGTCTATTCTTCCTTTCCTCTGGTTTTTCTGTTATTGGGAATTAGCCCAGGCATTTATCCTTCTATCTACCGCCCTAGTGGGCTTCCTCCCACTTAGGCCGGCCCAACCTTCCTCCCCTCACGCGCACGGCACCTTCTTCCTCCCCCTTTCAGCGAGGCATTGGGCCCCACTTGTCATCCCCTCACTCTCGTTCCCCTCTGTTCCACCGAGAGCGTGCGAGCGCACATGGCCGACGGTACGCCCACGCTCCCCCTCTCGCTATATAGACCCTTGGCGTTCGTGCAGAAACGTTAGGGTTCCTCCCCGTTGCCGCTATGTCCAGATCTCGACCCCCCTGTCTCTCTCGTCGCAGCAAGGTAAGAGGAGGCGTTGCCCAGCTCTGTCCATGACCGACGGATGAAGGTCATCGTCGCTGTCATTCTGCTACCCCTACTTACTCTTCGAAGGCCCCAGCAGCTCGAGGGCATCTCCAGGAGCCCGTTCCCGCCGCTGGATTGACCTCCCCCGCTCTGCTTCCACTACTTCCCGATGGCGCCTCCCCTCCGACGAGCAACTTCACCGACGGCCTACTTCCTCTACTTCCTCTACGGGACGCTCCCTCCTCGACCCGTACGCGAGGTAGTGCACCTCCTCCTTCCTCCCTGTCCCAGATCGGACACCGTAGCGGTAGAAATCATCGGCGAGTTGTCTCTGTTGCCGGAGTCGCCGCTCGCCGTGGGTATGTCGTTGTAGAGCCTCTCGGGCGTAGCTAGGTGCTGGAATGGAACCGTGGGTGCGTTTGCATCCTTCCACCCAGGAGCCGTAGATCGATTGCAAGTAGATCGCCGACGGGGTTCCTCCCCTGTTCCATCAAGCCGACGGCAGCAGAGATAGCAGTAGGGTATTTTCTTCAGAGATACTGCCCCTACTTAGTCAAGTATCGATTCGTAGCCTAGTGGTGTGGGGTGTTGTTGCCTGTTGAGAGGGCACGGGTTCGATCCCCCCTCGGCACTCTTTTGTTTTTCCGAATTATCTGCACAGTAGCAACAGGGACATGTTAGCCTGTTTGCTTCCCCTACCCTGTCGACGAAGTGGCAGTGGTGTAGTGGTAGGCTCTGTTGCTGTGTACCAGGAGATACTGGGTTCGATCCCAGGAGCCCGTGTGGCCTATTTTTTTGTCTTTCTTTATTTTTATATTTTTTTCCTGTTGTTGATCCTACACTTTGTGCCTAATCCAATAGGTATTAAATTGGCATTTTAATTTCCTTTTGCCTGCTAGATAAACAGTGGCAGGTTGATGTATGTGTGTGTGTTATGTGAGTATGTGGTGTTGATGCTTGTGTGTGTATGTAGTTGTTTTGAGTAGGGTTGTGTGGGTTGGTTTATGTTAGTAGGAATGCAAGTCTAGCTTGATCATGTGTGCTTCCCATATTTCTTGTGTAGTGATCTTATAAGTTTTAGAGGAGTGTGTATGTGTGTGTGGAGGGTCTCCCCCCTCACCACATATACCTTGTGTGTGTGAGCTTGTTCTAGTGATTATTTGCTATCATAACATGTGTAGGTATGTGTTTTGATCTAGAGCATGATGTGCTTGTGGGTGATGTGGAGTAGATGTGTGTGTGAGAAGCATTCCACCTTTGCAAGCAAGCTATGCACCTTCACATGACCATATGTGAGAGGGCATGGTGTTTTGTTTGAGTGGATAGCTTGGTAGAGGTGCTTGCGATGTTGATGTGTTATGACACACCTACATGGGGTAAAAACCCTCATGTAACCATTGGTGTTGTGCACATGAACAAGCATCCATGTAGAAGTTGATCTAGTGAATGCACATGAGATGTTGCACTATTCACTATATAGGAATATATGTTGTTTTTCCTTCCTAGTTTGTGATCACTTATTCCAAGCAAGTGCATAAGTTTTATTTATAGTTTTGGGGTAGAAAGATCCCAGAAATACTTTGGTGAAATCATTTTTGCCATTAGAACATTTCTGGAAAAATCATATTTGCATTTTCTTCTAAGTTTAGAGCTTGGTTCCATGGATGGTGATGTGCTCTTGTATTTGTTTCTTGGTTGTGGTAGTAGAGGGTGACCCCCTCTACCACATGTTGGTTTCAATTCATGATTTGTAATCCATGTGTGCAAGTTGTGCCCATCCAAAATAGGCATGAGATTTTCACTAAGTCTGAGAATCTGGTTATATTTTCTTCTCCTGTAGATGAGGTTGTGCTGGTCATTGTGTTGTGATCTAGCCCTAGATTTCAACTACAAAGTTGGACCTGATATGTTTGTCTATCTCCCTGTAGAATTTCATGTTATTTGGATCCCTGTAGGTATTGTTTTGGCTGCTGTCAAAAAGCTTCAGAGCAAAGACAAAAAGTTAGGTGCAGGAATTTTCACTAAGTCCCTGTAACCTGATGGTTTTGGGAAAGTTTGCAGCCTTGTATCTTCCTGTGTTTAATTCCTTTTTGTGTGATTCTTGCTTTTGCTGGTAGTATTCTTGGCTAGCTACAGCCACATATATTATTTGTCATAGTTGGGTGGCTGTAGGTGCTTTGCATGTAGCTCACAAAGTGCTAAGATGCAGTTTATGGCTGATTATGTAGTTTTGTCACTTTGATGATTGTGAGTGCTTAGTTGATGTTGTGGTGATCTCCTTTGCTCTACCCCATCCATGATGTATTGTTTTATGTCTTGGAAACCTGGGAATACCAGATTTGTGCCATTTGAGTGAGTGGTGAAGATTTTGACACGTAGGGCTTCATATCTTGTTTCGTTGATTCCCGTTGATTCGTAGCTCCGATTGTACTGTTATTTATATGGTTTTGCATCGTTTTCACGAGACGCATCTGATCATGTCATTCTCATGCATGTCAAAATAGCTTAGGGTACAGTTCTTTCCAGGAACTTGTATTAGCTTCTTTTGCTTGTGCTAGTGGTATAAATTAGTGATGCATGCTCATATTCATCTCATGCATCATGTGCTTGTTGCATCTTGAGGTGCTGTTGTTCATTGGATGTTATTCTTATGTTGGGTAGCACCGGGATCGGATAACGAGTACGTGGATTCGGGAGAGTACGTGCAGGACGAACAAGAACCATTCCAAGCTGAGGACATCACAGTCAAGATGATATGACCTTGATTCCATCTCTAGACTTGTTATGCTAGTTTGCGTTTCCATGTCATATTGCTCGCTTCCTACCATTGAATTAAATTGCCTCTTGATATGCCATGAAACCAAACACTATCCCTACCTAGCCAACTTGAATGGCTAAGTAGGCTTTGCTCAGCTACTAATGTTAGCGTTGCTAGATGCAGGTGATTTGGTCTCATGTGAAAACATGAGCTTGATATCATTATCTTAAATTCTGTTATTTAATTAATGCACCTATATATTTCGTAAATGACAGAAGGCCTAGCCTTTTGCTGGGTTCTTTGTTCCGTTATTGCCGCCTCAGTTACCGGCTACCGGTGTTTGATTCCATAATGATCACTCCTAACACGTTCGGGGTTGTTATGGGGACCCCCTCGATAAATCGCGTAGTGCTAAGGCTTGTCTGGCAGGACCCAACATTGGTGTTAATTTGCTAATCACTTAATAATAAACTCCATTGGGATAGCTACCCCGAGGATTTTAATCAACAATCCGGGCCAGTGCTCCTCATGAGTGTTGGTCCAACCCAGAGCAGCTTATTACGCTCCCCGGGGCAACTCGGTGTTTTGGCGTGGTAACCATCGCTCATTCGGCGTGTCCTGAGACTGAGATACACGGCTCTTATCAGGGTCGTCAACACGTCGGGAGGTCCTGCTAGTCTTGCCTTACCTTAGCGATATATCCTGCGTATAGGAATCCCGGTGAAGCTTTGGTTTACCCCAGAGTTGAGGTTTTCCTCTAAGCAATCCGACGAGATCACGAGATTCATGATAGAGGATTACTTTGCGGCCTGTGTACGTTTGTGATGGACTAGTTGGAGCACCCCTGCAGGGTTAATCTTTCGGAAAGCCGTGCACGCGGTTATGTGGCAACTTGGAATATTTTGTTAACACCCGGTATTAGATAACTTAAACAAAAGCTAATAAAATTGCCAACTGTGTGCGTAACCGTGACTGTCCCCTCGAAGATCTCTCTTCGCTCGGGAACACGGTGGGGTTATGAATGACGTAGGTAGGTGTTCAGGATCACTTAGTGATCAAGTATTCACGACCGCTAGTATAGACCACCTTCATAAATGTTCTACGTAAGTTAGCCACCAAATCAAGCTTAGGATGCTGCAACCTTAAACACTTCACCTTATCCTACCTAATAGCTTGACTAGTTCTGGCACCAAGGTCTTAGATTGCTGAGTCCCCGTGGCTCACACATTCCTCCACAATACCAACAGGTTCAGGTACCCCACAAATAGATGATCCCGACGGCACGCAGCTGGCGTGGTAGTACGATGAGGAGACAGACCGCGTGTACGTGAACTATCCAGAAGATTGAGGCGTGGTCGTGATCGTGGGCCTGCAGACAGGGTAGCATAGCCTTTCTATGTTTTGTAGTCCGTAGCGGAACTACCTTGGTTGTATGTGTGATGTACTCTGAGATATTTATGTGAAGGCAATTGAATCCCTGATTGTCTATCTTTATTATTATGTATGTGTTGTGTTACCTGTTTGCGAGACGCTTAGATGCGCTCCTTTCCAATTCGGGGCCTCGATCCCCAGATCGGAAAGGACCGCATCTTGGTCGTTACAAGTAGCTTCTCTCACGAAAGCAAGTAGACGGTGGGTGAACGAATTATTGTCGATCAATTGATAGAACCGCGCAAAGTCGTGACGTTATCTATGGCAATGATTATATCTATAGGCATCACGTCCAAAACAGGTAGACCGATACTTTCTGCATCTACTACTATTACTCCACACGTCGACCGCAATCCATCATGCATCTAGTGTATTAAGTTCATGAGAACAGAGTAACGTCTTAAGCAAGATGACATGATGTAGATGGACAATCTCATATCTACGATAAAAGCCCATGTTGTTACCCATGAGGGCAACAACACGATGCGCGCCTTGCTGCCCCTTCTGTCACTAGGAAAGGTCACCACACGGTATGAACCCAAAACCAAGCACTTCTCCCATTGCAAGAATCATAGATCTAGTTGGCCAAACAAAACCCTAGACTTGGAGAGACTTACAAGGATATCAAATCATGCATATAAGAAATCAGCAAAGACTCAAATATATATCATAGATAATCTGATCACAACTCCACAATTCATCGGATCTCGACAAACACACCGCGAAAGAGGATTACATCAGATAGATCTCCCTGAAGATCATGGAGAACTTTGTATTGAAGATCCAAGAGAGAGAAGAAGCCATCTAGCTACTAACTACGGACCCGTAGGTCTGAAGTGAACTACTCACGAGTCATTGGAGGGGAGATGATGTTGATGAAGAAGCCCTCCAACTCCAAAGTCCCCTCCGGCAGGGCACGGGGAAGGGTCTCCAGATGAGATCTCGCGGAAACGGGAGCTTGCGGCGGCGGAAAAGTGTTTTCGTGGATGCCGTGATTTTTCTGGATTTTTAGGGAATTTATAGGCCAAAGACCTAGGACAGGGGAGCGCCAGGGGAGCCACAAGCTTGGTTGTCGCGGCCTCCCCCCTGGTCGCGGTAACAGGGCTTGTGGCCCCCCTGTGGGCCCACTTGCTTGGCCCTCAAGCCTCCCGAACTTCTTTCGTTCTGGAAAAAATCATTTCAAGGATTTTATTCCGTTTGGACTCTGTTCCAAAATCAGATCTGAAAATAGTCAAAAACTCAGAAAAAGAGGAACTCACACTTGGCACTGAGTTAATAAGTTAGTCCCAAAAAAGATATAAAAGGTAAACAAAACATCCAAAGTTGACAAGATAAGAGCGTGAAACCATCAAAAATTATAGATACGTTTGAGACGTATCACATACCGTGCGGTGTCCTCACCCAGTGACAGAAGGGGTAGCAAGGCACGCATCATTTTGTTTCCATTAAGGGTAAAAAAGATGGGGTTTATATTTATTGCATGAATCTATCCCTCTACGTCACGTCATCTTGCTTAAGGCGTTACTCTGTTTGCTATGAAATCAATACACTAGATGCATGTTGGATAGCGATCGATGTGTGGAGTAATAGTAGTAGATGCAGAAAGTAGCGGTCTACTTGTCTCGGACGTGATGCCTATATGTATGATCATTGCCTTAGATATCATGATGACTTTGCGCGGTTCTATGAATTGCTCGACAGTAATTCGTTCACCCACCGTAATATTTGCTATCATGAGAGAAGCCTCTAGTGAACACTATGGCCCCCGGGTCTACTTCACATCATATTTTCAGCTCTACACTTTTACTTTGTTGCACTTTCCGCCTTCAAATCTCACCTTGCAAACAATCGTGAAGGGATTGACAACCCCTTTGTAGCGTTGGGTGCAAGTTTGCTTGTTTTTGCGCAGGTACTTTGGAGACTTGCCTTGATACTCCTACTGCATTGATACCTTGGTTCTCAAACTGAGGGAAATACTTACTGCTACTGTGCTGCATCACCCTTTCCTCTTCAAGGGAAAAACCAACACAAGCTCAAGAGGTAGCAAGAATAATTTATGGCGCCGTTGCCTTGGAGGATCAAGTCAACAATAGTCTCCCGTGAACGTGCCAATTTTGGCGCCGTTGCCGGGGAGCATCAAGTCAAGAATAGTCTTCCTCCAACGTGTCAATTTCTGGCACTGGGGACTATTCTAAGTGAAGCTTATCCAAGTAACTGTCGCAAACTCATCTCTTGCATTTACTTTTTTGCCTCTCGTTTTCCTCTCCCCCACTTCTGAAAAACAAAAATATTTGACTTTTCCGTTCGCCCTTTTCTTTCGCTTGCTTTCTATTCGCTTGTGTGCTTGTCTGCTTGCTGAAGTCACCATGACTGAAAACACCAAACTTTGTGACTTCTCGAATACTAATAATAATGATTTTATTAGTACTCCGATTGCTCCCACCACTAGTGCAGAATCATATGAAATCAATGCTGCTTTGATGAATCTTGTTATGAAAGAGCAATTTTCTGGCCTTCCTAGTGAAGATGCCGCATCCCATCTTAATACCTTCATTGAGTTATGCGATATGCAAAAGAAGAAACATGTGGATAATGCTGTGATTAAATTGAAGCTATTTCCGTTCTCATTGCGAGATCGAGCAAAAACTTGGTTTTCATCTTTACCCAAAAATAGCATTGATTCTTCGAACAAGTGTAAAGATGCTTCTATATCCAAGTATTTTCCACCGGCTAAGATTATCTCTCTCCGTAATGATATCATGAATTTTAAGCAACTATATCATGAACATGTTGCACAATCTTGGGAGAAAATGAAATTGATGATTAGAAATTGTCCCGCTCATGGCTTGAGTCTTTGGATGATTATACAAATCTTCTATGCTCGTTCGAATTTTGCTTCTAGAAATATCTTGGATTCCGCTTCGAGTGGAACTTTCATGGAAATCACATTAGGAGTAGCCACAAAACTCGTAGAGAATATCATGACAAACTATTCTCAATGGCACACTGAAAGGTCACCTACTAGTAAAAAAGTGCATGCTATAGAAGAAATTAACTCTTTGAGTGCTGAGATGGATGAGTTAATGAAATTGTTTGCTAGTAAAGGTGCCCCTTTAGATCCAAATGATATGCCCTTGTCTTCCTTGATTGAGAGTAGCAATGAAAGCTTGGATGTTAATTTTGTTGGTAGGAATAATTTTGGCAACAACAATGCTTTTAGAGGAAACTATATTCCTAGGCCTTTCCCTAGTAATCCCTCTAATAACTTTGTCAAATCCTACAACAATGCTCATGAAAATTACAATAAATTACTCTCTGATCTAGAGAGTAATATTAAAGATTTTATCAACTCACAAAAGATTTTCAATGCGTCCGTAGAAGAAAAACTACTCAAAATTGATGATTTGGCTAGGAGCGTTGATAGAATGTCTCTTGATATTGATTAAATTAACTTCAAGTTATCTAGAACCAGTGTTAACTTCAAGTTATCTCCACGTTGCCACATAACCGCGGGCACGGCTTTCCGAAAAGATTTAACCCTGCAGGGGTGCTCCAACTAGTCCATCACAAATTACCACAAGCCGCATAGAAATCCTCAATCACGAAGCTCGCGATCTCGTCGGATTCCCTAGTGGAAAACCTCAACTCTGAGATTACCCAAAGCATCACCGGAATCCCGATGCACAAGATATTTCGTCAAAGGTAAAACTAATCCAGCAAGGCCGCCCGACGTGTCGACAATCCCGATAGGAGTCGTGTACCTCGTTCTCAGGACACGACGGATAAGCGAAGCGTACGAGTGCCAAACCTCGAGTTTCCTTGCGGTGGCCCCGCACGGTGCTCTGTTTTGGACCAACACTCATGAGGAGCACTGGCCCGGGGGTTGATTAAAATAGTCCGCGGGTGCCGGCGGGTCCCTATGCATTATTATTAGGTTATTAGGCAAATGTAGTACCAAAGTTGGGCCTTGCCAGACCAGCTTTAATCCAAAACGAATTATCAAGGGGGTCCCCATAACAACCCCGATCGTGGTAGGAGCGCTCATTTATGGAACATAACACCGGTAGCCGGTAACTAAGGGGGCAAAGTTGGAACAAAACACCAGGCTAGAAAGGCCGAGCCTTCCACCTTTTACCAAGTATATAGGTCCATTAATTTAAATAGCATATAAATATGGTGATATAACAAGGAACCCATGCTTTCGCATGGAAGCAATGCACCTGCAACTAGCAACGCTAACAATAGGGTTAAGCAAGCAGTAACATAGCCAATTAGTGGTTTGCTAGGTTGAACATGTTGAAGGTTTCATGGCATTGTTGAGAGGCTAATATTTAACAAGTGGTAGGCAACGAGACATAATCGACAACATCGAAATAACTAGCATGGCAATGATAGTAATGGTCTCTGGAGAAATGATCATCTTGCCTGAGATCCCGCTTGGAAGAAGAATGCCTCCGTGAAGCACACGAACCGACGTAGTCGAACGGGTCCTCACATCCGACACGCTTGCGGAACTCTATCGAGACGAAGCAACCGGAAACACAAATCAACACACGGAATTCACCACAGATGCACACACATATGATGCATGAGCAGCTTAATACATGCAAGTCACAGCGTGACAAATCACACACTCAAACACTACACATTAAGTGAAGTTCAATATGCAACGAGTTGCACATTGACGAAACTCCACGTTTATTATTTAGTTCTATCCCGATTAGATACACGGCAATATTAAATGTGGTTAAACATGGCAAGAGGTGAAGCACAATTAAACTACCTATCTAGGCATTTTAAATGAGGTCGGAAATGTCATATAGCACCTCCGAAACGATCTCACATGTTAATTTACAATTCTGTCCAGATCTGAACAAATGCATTTAATTAGTTGTTAAACAGCAAAACAAATAGGATCACGTGATTCTACGCGTCAAGGCAAGAAATCTACACATAAAGAACATCTCCAACGGAGCTACGGATCAAAAGTTACAAGCACCGCAAGATATGATGGCATGAATGCAATATGTGTGCAACGACGGTCACGAGCACTTCAAAACATACAAACAGCAAGAGAACATGAAACTACACGAGATTCTAAGCAAGTTTTATGTAGGACACGATCAAATCGGAGCTACGGTTCAAAAACTACGAGCAAAACAAGAACGGACTACAATCTGGCAAAATCAGCCACATAGCATTTCCTACGCCCCACAACTACGACTACACAACTCCGTTATGCTCAAGCAATACATGGCACGTAAGAGGGCAAGAAGCACTACTACAAACAACCAGCAACAACTAGCGTGGCAGCAAGGAGCACTAGGAAAATAAGACACAAAATGGCATCTCACACACTATTTCAGACTTAGTGAAAATTACACCTCATGAAAGTGCAGTTTTCGATCTGAAGCAATATTGACAGCAGCAAAACCTATAGCTACAGGCCTCCAAAAGGCATGAAAATTTACATCAAGCTAGAGAAACACAAGGGGTACAACTAACTCCATTGGACCAACCTCAAAAGAGCTACAGATCACAAGATGCAAGCAAGACAAGACAACAACAAAATATAACAGATTCCAGACTTAGAAATATTTCAGCACATCCAAAATAGCACTATTTCTAGCAACTTGAGGGCAATCAAAACACACCTAAACATGCTCTATTGCAACCAAAAATACCAGGGGCTAAACAAAACTTCCAAGATCAACTCTCTAGTTGACAACTCCGTCAAACGACGCACGGAATAAATCCTACGAATTAATCAAAAGGGCAACATAGAAAAATATCTCGCGAACTAACTTACTCGAAAGCTAAAACTAATAATGCCGCAAAATAATGTGGGGTTTGCAACACAAAATAATGCCGCACATAAATGTGAGAAAAATAACCTATACGCGGGAAAACAAATTACCGGCAAATCTCTACACGTAAAAATACAAATGACCACTCTAAAATACATGCAAAAATGATTCCTAAAACGTGGACATTTTATCTAAGGCACTCGAGCAATACGGACCGCAAGAAAAATAAATACGGGACGAAACAATATAGGACATCACGTTAGACTAGGCGTTTGGCACGTAAAACTACGTCAAATAATTATGCATGTTGCAAAATCGGATTCTACGCGCAAAACTACACGATATACGTATCTAAATATTCGCGATCCGACTTACGGATAATATTCTACGGGCATTCGAATATACGTTATTTACTGGAATTATTATAATTCTAAAACTAACAAAAAAAAACGCTATTGGGCTGCACAGGGCGGCGCAGGTTAAAACCTAGCGCCTAGTGCGCGTTATAGGCGACAAAGGGGGGCCTCACCTTTGCGGGCTTGGCCCAGGCGGAGGAGAGGGTCCGGCCGAGGCACTCGGGGCGGCTTGGGGGCGAACTGGGCCGGCCTGGGCGACTGAGGGAGAGGAGCCGAACTGGGCCAGCTCGGGGCCCATGCGCTGGCGAGGCCAAGCACCGGGCGAGCGAGCGGGGGCTCTGGCCACGAGCTCCTGTCGAGCGGCCATGGCTGTGCGGGAACATCTCGCAGGAGACGAGGCGACACCAGCGAGGGGACGGCCAGACCGTGGCGGATCCGGCCTCGAGCTGCCCGGATCTGGCCGAGGAGCGCCATTCCCGGCGACGAGGAACTAGGGCCGGCCTTCCTCAGAGCTCGGGTTGCAGCACCATGGGGAGGTTCTCGGGGTCCTGGTGGTGGCTTCAGGGTGGCGAGCGCGAGGGCAAGGCTCCGGTGGCGGCGGGAGGCGGCCGGAGGAGGCGGATCCGGGCCGGTGGCGGGCACGGCTCCCGGCGGCAAGGGCGAGGCGGGGCTGCGGCTCGGGATGGCCGGCGACGCTAGGCACGGGAGGCAGGAGGAGCTGCGGGGTCGCGGGGAGGCGGCGCGCAGATGGGCCCGACGGGCTCCAGATGGGCCTGGGCGGGCCTGCGGGAGGAGGGAGGAGGCTGGAGGTGGGTGGTTGCGTGGTTAGGGTTAGAAGGGGCGCGAAAAACGAGGACGAGAGGGAGAGGGGCTGTCTAAAATAAACCCGGGGGTCTATATATAGGCAAAGGGGGGCTAGGTTAGCCGGAATTTCGTTCCGGATCCAACCGCGGGGACGGATTCGAATGATTCCGAACGCGGGAACGGGCACGCTGCCGTGTAGAGGGGATATCCGGTGGCGAGAGGGAGAATGGGCGGCGCGGCAACGAATTTTAAAACACCGACAAACGTCCGACGGTATACCGAATACGGTGCCGCTACGGTCGACCGTTCGGGTACGAGACGATCTCCGATCACGGCGAAATTCGACAGGCGGCCTACCTATATATAAATAAAACCGCATGACAAATTCCAGCTCAATCGGAGAAAGTTTAACGCACACTTTTAAAACAGGGTTTTGACGATGCCGCGGGCGCGTGCGTGTGCGGTCGGGCTCGGAACGGACAACGACGAGAACCGGCAACTAACAACGGATGCAAGTTTTGAAAACTGGCGGCAAGAGAGACGACGATGCAATGCTGATGATGCGCATGATGCGATGATGATGCGACAAAAGAAAATAGACACACGACGAAAACGGAAAGAGAAAGGGGAATCTTCTGGACGTCGGCATCGGGCTGTCACATCATGTCATCTTGCTTAAGGCGTTACTCTGTTCGTCATAAACTCAATACACAAGATGCATGCTAGATAGCGGTCGATGTGTGGAGTAATAGTAGTAGTTGCAGAAAGTATCGGTCTACTTGTCTCGGACGTGATGCCTATATGTATGATCATTGCCTTAGATATCGTCATGACTTTGCGCGGTTCTATCAATTGCTCGACAGTAATTTGTTCACCCACCGTAATACTTGCTATTTTGAGAGAAGCCTCTAGTGAACACTATGGCCCCCGGGTCTTCTCCACATTATATTTTCAGCCTTACACTTTTACTTCGTTGCACTTTCCGCCTTCAGATCTCACTTGGCAACCAATCTTGAAGGGATTGACAACCCCTTTATAGCGTTGGGTGCAAGCTCTTTTGTGTTTCTGCAGGGACTCTGGACTTTGACGAGATTATCCTACTGGATTGATACCTTGGTTCTCAAACTGAGGGAAATACTTACTGCTCCTGTGCTGCATCGCCCTTTCCTCTTCAAGGGAAAAACCAAAGCAAGCTCAAGAGACGACAGAAGATCTCTGTCGCCGTAGCAGAAGAATTTCTAGCGCTGTTGCCAGGGAGGATCAAGTCAAGAACTCATCCAAGTAAGTGTTGCAAACTCATCTCTTGCATTTACCTTTTTTGCCTCTCGGTTTCCTCTCCCCCACTTCTGAAAAACAAAAATTTACAAAAAAATTGCCTTTTTCGTTTGCCTTTTTTCTCTCGCTTGCTCTTTGTTCGCTTGTGTGCTTGCTTGCTTGCCGAAGTCACCATGACTGAAAACACCAAACTTTGTGACTTCTGGAATACTAATAATAATGATTTCATTAGTACTCCGATTGCTCCCGCCACTAGTGCGGAGTCATACGAAATCAATGCCGCTTTGCTGAATCTTGTTATGAAAGAACAATTTTCCGACCTTCCTAGTGAAGATGTCGCATCCCGTCTCAATACCTTCATTGAGCTTTGCGATATGCAAAAGAAGAAAGGTGTGGATAATGATGTGATTAAATTGAAGCTTTTTCCTTTCTCGTTGCGAGATCGAGCAAAAACTTGGTTTTCGTCTTTGCCCAAAAATAGCATTGATTCTTGGGATAAGTGCAAAGATGCTTATATATCCAAGTATTTTGCGCCGGCTAAGATTATCTCTCTCCATAATGATATCATGAATTTTAAGCAACTTGATCATGAACATGTTGCACAATCTTGGGAGAGGATGAAATTGATGATTAGAAATTGTCCCGCTCATGGCTTGAGTCTTTGGATGATTATACAAATCTTTTACGCTGGCTTGAATTTCGCTTATAGAAACATCTTGGACTCCGCCTCAGGTGGAACGTTCATGGAAATCACGTTACGAGAAGCCACGAAACTCTTAGACAATATCATGACGAACTACTCTCACTAGCACACTAAAGATCACCTACTAGTAAAATGGTACACGCTATAGAAGAAATTAACTCGTTGAGTGCTAAGATGGATGATTTAATGAATTTTGTTGCTAGTAGAAGTGCTCCTTTAGATCCTAATGATATGCCCTTGTCATCCTTGATTGAGAGTAGCAACGCTAGCTTGGACGTAAATTTTGTCGGTAGGAATAATTTTGGCAACAACAATGCTTTTAGAGGAAACTATGTTCCTAGGCCTTTTCTAAGTAACTCCTCTAATAACTTTGGCAACTCCTACAACAATACTCATGGAAATTACAATAGATTACCCTCTGGTCTAGAGAGTAATATCAAAGAGTTTATCAACTCACAAAAGATTTTCAATGCGTCCATAGAGGAAAAACTACTCAAAATTGACGATTTGGCTAAGAGCGTTGATAGAATATCTAGTGATATTGATGCTTTGAAAGTTAGATGTGCTCCTTAAAAGCCATGCGTGTTTCAATGATTGAGAGCAAAGAAAGAACCGCCCAAATTCATGCTAGACATGAATGGCTTAAAAAGGCATGTTCTCGTGATCCTCACCACCATCGGAGCGCCGTCACGCTGCCGGAGAACTCATTGTGACACCCTGGTAAATTAAGCTACAGTGATCACATGCTAATGGTGCCATGTCACCGTGATTCTATCGTTGATCTCGTGTTAGTCGAAACCGAGTCAAATTCAAAACTTAAAAACAAATCGAACGGGAAAAGTTTTCAAATGTAAAAATTAAAAATGTCGGATGAGCTGCAAGAATTCCCTAATACTTTATAAAATTGAATCGGATATTTTTAGAATTAATTAAAACACTTAAATATTTAAAACAGAAACTATTTGAAAAAATATATAAATAAAATAAATAATACAAAAAAGCAACAACAAAGCCCGTGGCCGACTAGGCCAAAGTGGCCTAGCCGGCCACACCCACGAGCGCCATCAGCTCCCAAACCCTAGCGCCCCCGCTCCCCGTGTCCTCCCATGCACCGCCACGGGACCGAACCTCCCACCTCGTGAGCCCCCCTGGCGCGAGACCCCCCACCTAACCCCGCCGCTCCTGTAACCACTCCCACGTCGCCTCGCTTCCCCCACCTACCGGTCCCACCAACCCCACGCGCTCGTGACCCCTCCTGATCCAGTCCCGTTCCCTCGTCGCCACCCACCCTCTCGCTCGCCTCATCTCCTTCCCCCACGCGATGCGCCTCCCGCCCCATCCCCTGGGTCTCCCTCACTGTGATAGCCTGGCCTATTAGGGATGATAGACTACTCATATCAATAAGGAATTCCTTGTTTTCTAGGAGCCCATTCGAACTGAACTCTCAGGTTAAGCGTGCTCAGCTTGGAGTAGTTCTAGGATGGGTGACCGCCCGCGAAGTTGATCCCGGGTGCGCATGAGTGAGGACAAAGTGCGTAGAAAAGACTAGTATTGATATGTGGGGCCAGTCTAGATCCCGCGAGGAGTAACGACCGCCGGCGGGTGTGTCCGAGGCGTTACAAGTTTGGTATCAGAGCCGACCCTCGCGGTTACACAGATGTTTGCGGACAAGTGCGCAGTCATGTTGTTCATGACGATTGTGACCCGTTATGGCACACGGCATGGCACATGTACTGGACTGGATGCTCATACGTTTGTGCCAAGAGGGAATACTCCTATGGCCCGACGAGGACGTCGGTTCCTCTTAGTGGTGGTGTATGTGATAGCCTGGCTTATTAGGGATGATAGACTACTCATATCAATAAGAAATTCCTTCTTTTCTGGGAGCACATTCGAATAGAACTCTCAGGTTAAGCGTGATCATCTTGGAGTAGTTCTAGGATGGGCGCGCATGAGTGAGGACAAAGTGCGGAGAAAAGACTAGTATTGATATGTGGGGCCAGTCTAGATCCCGCCAGGAGTAACGACCGCCGGCGGGTGTGTCCGGGGCGTTGCAAGTTTGGTATAAGAGCCGACCCTCGCGGTTACACGGATGTTTGCGGACAGGTGCGCAGTCTTGTTCTTCATGACGTTTGTGACCCGTCGTGGCACACGACATGGCACATGTACTGGACTGGATGCACAGGCGTTTGTGCCAAGAGGGAACGCTCCTGTCGCCCGACGAGGACGTCGGTTCCTCTAAGTGGTGGTGTATGTGATAGCCTGGCTTATTAGGAATGATAGACTACTCATATCAATAAGGAATTCCTTCTTTTCCGGGAGCACATTTGAATAGAACTCTCAGGTTAAGCGTGCTCAGCTTGGAGTAGTTCTAGGATGGGTGACTGCTACTTCTCAGACAACAGCGCCAGAGACTGACACGTTGACGGAGATTGGGCTTGCGTTGGTTTTTCCTTTGAAGAGGAAAGGGTGATGCAGCACATGAGCAGTAAGTATTTCCCTCAGTTTGAGAACCAATGTATCGATCCAGAAGGAGGGTCTCGTCAAGTCCAGAGTACCTGCGCAAGCACAAACAAGCTTGCACCCGACGCTTCAAAGGGGTTGTCAATCCCTTCAAGACTGTTTGCAAAGTGAGATCTGAAGGCAGAAAGTGCAACGAAGTAAAAAAGTGTAAGGCTGAAAATATGGTGTGAAGTAGACCCTGGGGGCCATAGTGTTCACTAGAGGCTTCTCTCAAAATAGCAAGTATTACGGTGGGTGAACAAATTACTGTCGAGCAATTGATAGAACCGCGTAAAGTCATGACGATATCTAAGGCAATGATCATACATATAGGCATCACGTCCGAGACAAGTAGACCGATACTTTCTGCATCTACTACTATTACTTCACACATCGACCGCTATCCAACATGCATCTAGTGTATTGAGTTCATGACGAACAGAGTAACGCTTTAAGCAAGATGACATGATGTAGAGGGATAATCTCAAACCAATGATGAAAACCCCATCTTTTTACACTTGATGGCAACAACACTATGCGTGCCTCGCTACCCCTTCTGTCACTGGGTGAGGTCACCGCACGGTATGAACCCAAAACCAAGCACTTCTCCCATTGCAAGAATCATAGATCTAGTTGTCCAGACAAAACCCACAACTCGAAGAGAATTACAAGGATATGAAATCATGCATAAGAGAGATCAGAAGAAACTCAAATAAGATTCATAGATAATCTGATCATAAATCCACAATTCATGAGATCTCGACAAACATACCGCAAAAGAAGATTACATCGGATAGATCTCCATGAAGATCATGGAGAACTTTGTATTGAAGATCCAAGAGAGAGAAGAAGCCATCTAGTTACTAGCTATGGACCCGTAGGTCTTGGTGAACTACTCACGCATCATCGGAGAGGTCATGGTGTTGATGAAGAAGCCTTCCGTGTTCGAATCCCTCCTTCGACGGGGCACCAGGACGTGCCCCAGATGGGATCTTGCGGAGACACAAGTTTGCGGCGGCGGAAAAGCGATTGTGACCCTCTCTTGATTTTTTGGGAATATTAAGGAATATATAGGCGCAAGATCTAGGTTAGGGGGCCTCTAGGGGGCCCACAAGCCTGCATGGCGTGCCCCCCTGGTCGCAGGGTGGGGGCTTGTGGGGCCCCTGGGGCTCTTCTGGCTGGGCTCCCAAGTCCTCCGATCTTCTTCCGTTCCAGAAAAATTCTTTTCGGGATTTTCTTCCGTTCGGACTCCGTTTCAAAGTCTCCTCTGAAAGGGGTCAAAAACATGGAAAAACAGGAACTGGCACTTGGCACTGAGTTAATAAGTTAGTCCCAAAAAATAAATAAAAGGCATGCAAAACATCCAAAGTTTGACAAGATATTAGCATGAAACCATCAAAAATTATAGATACGTTGGAGAAGTATCAGTGACCGACCGGGAAGTTGATCCCGGGTGCGCATGAGTGAGGACAAAGTGCGCAGAAAAGACTAGTATTGATATGTGGGGTGAGTCTAGATCCCGCCAGGAGTAACGACCGCCGGCGGGTGTGTCCGGGGCATTACACTCACCCAGCGCCGACCCTCTCGCGGCGGCCTCCCTCACCACTACAAGAAATATGCTCATACATGATGTGTTTTAAGACGTCGTTGATGAATTCGTCATAAATCTATGACGATTTCATCCGAGATTGTCGTAAGCCGTTTGAGGGGATCAAATCTAAATATAAATTATGACGATGTGAGTCAAAAACGTCGTAACCGCATAAAATGAGATCGTCATAACTTTTACGACGATTATAAAAATGTCGTAACATGTTCTAACTATGTTGACATGTCACTCGTGGGTCCATTCTATGTCACGTGCCAAACCCGTCTAGTTTGTGAAGCAACCTACTATTATGTCATCCCAAAAATTCTCAAAAAATTCTCATAAATACTTTGGATCATATATTCGTCAAATATGTGAAAACCCTTCCTTCCGTGGTTCAAAAATAATTCAGCAATATTCATTTTTAAAGTTGACCCGCTTCCTACAGAACCAACAAAAAATTGATTAAATGAACAAAAATAGCTAAAATAATCGGAAATGCATAAAAATTGGTTGTCATCCATAAAATGTGGTATAAATTTAGTGCAAATTTTAATGATGTCATTTTGCATAATATTTTTGATAGCTGCTTCATAAAACACCTTGTTTTTAGCACTAAAGAATAATTTGAAAAAACCTCACGTTTTGAACCAATCAGGAGACATCCCACGGATCACCCCCACTGTAGTCGATCTGAGGCGTCCACATCCTGCTGTCGATCCATTCCACGGATCAGCTTTGCTGAATGCACGCGCGAGGCACACCCTCCTCCCTCGGTCTCTCGATCCAGATCGAGTCTCTCCCTAGCCTCCCTCTCCCAGATCCAGATCGTCACCGCCGGTAGGTCTCCTCCCCTCCCTCACCCCCGCCCCAGCCATCCTCCCTTGCATCGCCGCCCCTCACTTCACCTCTCCCGCCTCCTCCCCCAACCACACCCGACGTCGCCGTTTCCCCTCCCCACCCCCTCCTCCTCCCGTAGCGGTCGTCGCCCCCACCCCCTCCTCCTCCCGTAGCGGCCGTCGTCCCCACCCCACCATCCGAAGGCCGCTCGGTGCACGCGACGGTCATCGGCCGCCACCGCTTCGTGCCCCCCGCCCTCGGCAGGGTGAGGAGCTCCGCAGCCCGACGTCTGCCACGAGGCGAGGAGCTCCGCATCCCGTCGTCTGCCACGAGGATCCTACGGTCGGGGAGGCGATGCCCCCCGGCCGGATCCAGCGCAGCCACCCCACCTCTGATCCCGCGATGCCGCCTGGCCTCCGCGCGGTCCCGCCACAGCGAAACTTCTCTCGGTCTAGCGACCTCTTGCACACTGAGATGCGGTGGGCGGAGGCCCACTGCTCACTGTCAGCGATCTCCTGAGCGACCTCGCCGTCGAAGGAGGCGACGACCACGTCGACGTAGGAAGCGATGCATCTGTTCCCTCCCCCCCTTGGCAGCGCATCAGGTGGAGGAAGCTGACCCCTCCGAGCTCCAGCGGCTCTTCGCGGTGAGGGCTCCCTTCGCTCCCCTGTTCCTGATTTTGTCGGTACCAATTGATTCACCTGTCATATTGTTTGTTGCTCCTTCGAATTCATTGTCTGAATCATGCGTCCATCAGCTTTCATGCCGCGTCTGTGCTGCAAGAGCCGCGACGAGCGCTCGGCGAGGCGTCGTTCGTCACCGCGCGCTGCGGCTCCTCCTCCTCATCTTCGATCGCTGCCACCGCCGCCGCGTACGGTGAGGACTCTCTGTAGGTGGATTGATTATCTAGACTTAGTTCGTGACCCAGATGGCGTTGACAAAGACCAAGTGTAGATGATTATTAATTGATGGGTTATTGGATTTGGGGAGCCGGCTGGATCCACGGTGTTGTAAACTTTTTAGGCTGTTTGAGCACAATCCACTGAAGCAGTACCTTAATGCACCACATTCGTTCATATATATGCTGCTACCCTGTGTGCATTATCCACTTAGTCATTCTGCACTTTCCCTTTTGCTACCCGAGGCTTCTGATGGCTCTCCTGCTGGAATTTGCAGATCATGTGCCGTTCGTCAAGGAAATTGCTGTCACCGATCCCCGGGATCTTGATGTGCTTTAGGCACGAGGTACTACTTCACATTATCTCAGTAACATTTTTCATTTCCATGGATTCTTCAGTCATGGCAACAGACCCTTTGTCCTGCTATTCGAAATCATCCGTTATGGCAGTAAGGCTTACTGATTCAGTTTCTGCAGCGACAACAAGTGCCGTCTCATTTTCTTTGTTAATCTAGTTGTATAACTTTCGATTTCAGTCCTGCATAAGGTGGTTCCTGATCAGAAACTTAGAATAACACCGGGTAGAGAAAGTATAATGCTAAAATTATAGCTCCTCGTAATGTAGAGAAAGTATCCTCTTTACCTCTTTGGATTTACAGCCTCTTACCAGAACAAATGGGATTTATATTTTAGAATTTAGGTGGACAAATTTCTTTACTCTGACTGCTTATATGCGCAAAACTATTTTGATTAGTGACTGTTCATATGAAAATGTTACTACTACTCTACTTTCTGTATTTCACCTTCATCGACTAAAATTTGAGTGGTGCAATTTAATATAAGATAATTGGATTCATAATATCTGGAGGACTGTCGGACACCATTGTTGCTCTATCATAATATATTTATGCATTTTAGGTTGGGTTGGTGTTGTAGTCCTAATGTTACATTCGGTTTCTCAGTTTCTCCCACATTGCTATTGTCTATCTAAAAAATATGGTTTGTTTGCCATGCAGGGGCAAGATTATTTGGTGTATAACTCGCACAGGAGGAACTACATGCCCATGCTTTATGTGCCTTATAGATATCGGGCCTCGCGTGTTAGATCTTTTGCCTTGCCAGTTGCTTTGAAGGAAATTCCTTTGGTCAAGAGTGCGTCATCAGTATTGACTAGGTAGCTCCCCTCGTGGCATAATTTACTTTTGAAATTTCTAGATTGCTTGGATAGTTTGCATGGATGATACACTGAGTGGTTTGCCGGTTGATTCTAATCTGGATTATTCAATTTCTGATTGACTATAAAATGTATCTCACAGTAAATATTTTGTAACGCAGAATATGTAACAACTGTATTATGGTTGGTACCTGGCAATATCTTGTCCAGTTGAAGTTAAGAAAATGAAGAATCTAGGGTGCTGATTGGATGCCTGAAGATGCGGTAGCATCTATCTACTGTTTTATTTCTACTTTAAAAATGATAATAATTAGAACATACTAGTTAATGCACCAACATATTTGGCCAAGATAGTTTGGTGATAGTCTTGTGCGCTCCCGTAGATATTTAATAGACTCTTAGCTGTCCTATTTTTCTGTTCTTGAAGTCATATTTATATCATTTATACTGTTTTCAGTCAGTTCATGCTTGAATTTCCACTTTTTAAAAGTTGCTTCTGTTGTTCTTTTTGTTCCTTTGACAGGTCATGCGACACTTTACTTGCAAATCCAGCTACTCCACTCGTGGTACCTGCAATTGGAATAATTTTATTTGCTCTATGTTTTTTTTGCCTCTAGTGAAAGACATCAGAAACCGTTTTGATGTATGTGCCTTTATGTTCAACCTGATATTTTAACCTTATAATTATCGGTAGCTAAATAAGCACATCCTTCCTTAATGTAACTTGCAGCATGGAGGTAACTGGAAAAAGAGCCCTACATACCTAATTTGTACTACCTTCAACCTTTACTCCTTTGGATAGGAGCAACACTTATCTGCAGGTATAGACACAACAGAGAGTAACGATTGTTTCTTGCACCTATCTGATAGAAACTGCTTCCTCAGAAGGTTTAGGTATGTTGCTGAATTTCCCTTCTATTCACACATTGTCCTACAGGGGTTTGGATCTAGTCGTGTTACCTTCAGCAGCAAGCCAAGCTGTTAAAACACGCCTTTTGACTTTTGTGAGATCATTATCGACTGTCCTGGCTATTGCATATATTCTGACAAGGTGCAAATGATATACTCTCAACTAAAAGTCCCAATGACTGTTCGCAAGTTATATTTTTTATGATAATAACCACGCACATGCTTATGGCAGCGTTTCTATTTTTGATGCAAACAGACTTACTGGATCTTGGAATTAGGCCATTAACAATCTCTTATTCTAGCTCAACGTCAGTTTTGTTAACCATGTAGCAAGTGGATACCTTAAACTGGTTTGGTAGGTTGAGGTTTCATAGCTGTGGGCCATTAGCTAGTCATCTTTTTTACCTATTAGTTGCTTTGCTGGGGCCTTAAGCCAATAATTTAAGATCTGGTTGCATTTAGTTAGGTAAGATTATACAAAAATCCATTCTTTCTTTTAGCTGATGTTTGGGGCCTGTCTGTACAAAAGAGGAAGCAACCGAATTGAAATGAACTAATAATGATTCAACCAAACTATTCTATCACCTATATGTCTTGTTCTCTCTTCCCCTTGTGGAAGCACCTCCGTAACTTCCCTCTTTTCCAATCTACATACTGTAGTCTTTCCCCATTGTCATGTTGTTTGAGATTCTCTAACTGAGAGCTATTATGATTTGTAGCACAATGGGGCTATAGTAAGACACAGCCGTGTCCGGGAATTGCTCTCTCTTTCTAGTCTTCATGTGTCACTATCGACATCCCTAGCTTTGCAGCAGGAGTCCGCAAAGGCAAAAAGTTCAGGTACTAATGGCATGTGGAGATTTTTTCCTTCTTTGATGCCGTATGTTTACTGATAATACTCTCTGCTAGTTGAGGCACCGACTGCAATTTTACTGAGTAGTACTATGATTTGTGCACAAGTCTTAATTCAACCTGTCGTTGATGTAGATCTTATTGTTAACCGTGCGGGCCTCGTGCGGTTAACCGTGCGGGCGTCGTGGTTCGGGGAAGAATCCATGTAACAAGATTATGATTGTGATTATGAATCCCCTGCAATGTTAGGGATAAGATCACCTGCAAGATTGCGATTCCCCTGCATCAGCTACCAAATCAGCAACAATCATGATGGTTAACTCGGTTTGAAAACACTCACACGATTGCCAAGTCTTCAAGATAATCCATTAGAGCTGTTTATACTTTATAGTATGAAACCTGAGTGCAAGGATGTGCAACTTGCTCGGTCCATGCCTGCAGCTTAGGATAGATTGCTCGAACTCTTGTACTATGGCTGTTTAGTTTTGTGCTACTACACTTCCAGTAGCAGAGGCACGAATGGTTGATGAAAAGGCCCAAATAAGACTAACCTAGAGGTTGTGTACAGTTTCTGAATAACAATGTTAAATTGGTTTCTACTACTCCCTCTGTATCTAAATAATTGTAGTTGGCAGAACTAGTCTAGTTCTGCCCAACTACAATTATTTAGGTACAGAGGGAGTAGTTAGCATGGAACATGATCTATTATGGGAAGCCAAATCAGCGTAACACCAACTAGTTTGACTCTGTTTTACTTTTTTTAGCACGTCTTGTCTTATATCTGCTTCATTTGCAGCTTTCTGAGATTGTGAATCATGGAAAACTGGTGTCGATGAGATCATCATAAATCTGTTGTCAAAGCGCCTTGAGGAGGGAGAAGGAAAGGGTGAATTGGGGTTCATACTTGATGGTTTTCCAAGAACTATAAGACAAGCGGTGAGCTAGTTATTTTACCTGATTCTAAGTATGCCAGACATATATACTTGCATCTTCTCAGTTCGACTTTTATCATCGGGGGATGGGATCATGGAAATTGTATACAGTTTCAGAACAAGTGTGGAACTTGATTATAGTAATAGTTTTGATGTACCCTGGTTCATGTCTATGGTTGAGACGAACTGAGTCTTCAAAATTTTGTGCAGTTTTTTTGTTGTTAGAAAAAACATAGCCGCTCATATCACGTGACAGTTCCCAAACTAAACTGTATTGTGTGGTTCGTTAGGAAATACTAGAGGGAGTCACAGATATTGATTTGGTGATCAATCTCAAGCTTCGAGAAGAGGCTCTGCTTGCAAAATGCGTTGGCAGAAGGAAGTGTAGCCAGTGTGGAGGAAATTTCAATGTTTCCTTCTTTGATGGTTTGAATTTCACGGAGGATACTACTATAGCCATCCAATAAATTGTTAGTTTAATAATCTTTTATGGTGATTTATAAGCCTGTGCTGGCACTTGGGCTTCAAGTATTTGACTTCCATTTTATTATTTGTCCAGTGAGTATGCTACTGTGTGTGACTTGGTGAGACCAGCCAATAAATAGTTTAGGTTAATAATCTTAAAGTCGATCTATAATTGTGTACTGGCAATTGGGCTTGAAATTTATGATCTCTGTTTTATGAATAGGTAGTATTAATTGACGAATGTTTCGTTTTATTAACTGTTGAGTGACTCACATTACCTGTTGTCTTTCATGTATGAAAATTAATATCAAGCCACATTCTTACATTATACTTCTCCTTCCTTTGCTCAGCTCAGTTTACATGAGCTGATGGTTAGTGTTTTTATGCTCGTCAATTGGCAATTGATAGTCATCCTGTTTATTACCTCTCTGGTGTTGTTCTTTCTCTAGCTTTGACACATCGATGCTTGTTTAGTTTCTGTTATGTACTGTAGGCAGCATAAAAGAAACACCGGCATGGTTTTAAAATCTGTCTATTTGTTGCAGGCCGTGACAACATGGAGCACCTGAAGA
This sequence comes from Hordeum vulgare subsp. vulgare, assembly GCF_904849725.1. Lineage (NCBI taxonomy): Eukaryota > Viridiplantae > Streptophyta > Magnoliopsida > Poales > Poaceae > Hordeum > Hordeum vulgare. Next base: position 546,734,955 of record NC_058522.1, on the reverse strand, counting down.
GGATCGCCGAGGAGATGCAGAAGCAGGTGGCTGCTGCAAGCGTCATCCAGCCCAAGGAGGAGAACGACTTAGAATTTCGATGTATTATGTAAACCTGGGAGATGTATTATGTAAACCTAGAAGATGTATTATGTGATGTTATATGATGGATGATTTTAATTCGACCTAGAGTTTTCCTGATTTGAATATGAAATAGTGTTGGATTTAATACTGGACAAATTATTGGGTTGAAAAGGCCCAACAAATAGAAATGAAACCAAGTTCTGGAACAAAAAGTTGTTGAATTCAAAAATGAAAAAAGGCCAAAACTGAAACTGGATCAAATGTATTTGGGCACTAAAAGGCCAGGGCCCAAATTATAATGATACAAAAAATCGTTTTTTTACTAAAGTGGCTGTAAATAGGCTAAGGCCCAAAAAGAAGCCCAACAAGAAAAAGCCCAAAAAAATAAAATCAGCCCATGTCATCAATTAAATGGGTTGGGCTGATTTTAACCATGACATTTTGATTTCATCGTAATTTTGCCACGTAGAACTGCCACTTTGGATTGGGTTTGATTTTAACCATGATGTTTTGATTTCATCGTAATTTTATCCCGTTGACGTTGCCGGCCTCCTCACCTCGTCCCCGACAGCTCCGTCGAGCCTCGCCGAACCCGCCCCCCTACAATGTGGGTGAGAACACCCCTCTCCCTCTCCAGGTTCCATTCCGGCGATCGCCGCCGCATTCCGGCGCCGTTAGGCTCCGGTAGGAGGAGGTGGGGATTGCCTCCTCTCTCTCTCTATGTTGAGAGTTCCGTGTTACCACAAAGTTTGGAGATGAGAGAAAGAAGAAAATAAAAAATGAAATATGTATTATGAATGTATTATACGTATGTATATATCATGTATGTATATGTGTATGTATTGGGTATATATGCATGTATGTAAAAAGAATACAATATGTGTATGTGTGTTTTGTGTGTATGTGGCCAATGCCACTTACCGGTGGGGCCAACACCCCCATTGTCTATGACAGGGAGGCCCCACACCGTGTGTAAGAAAAATAAATAATAAAACAAAAAAATATAAAAATATAAATGTGTTTTTATTAATAAAATAAATAATTAGATAATTAGATATATTATTTATTTAATTAAATAGATATTTAGATAATCTATTAATTAGGATAATTAAATTATCCTATTAGAGTATGACACGTGGGTCCCCCATTAAATTAATCTGATTAATAAATATTAAACCTAATTAAAAACTAAGTCTGACGCAGGGGACCCACTGGTCAGTTGACCAGTCAACTGTTGATGTCAGCGTGACATCATGCTGATGTCATAATTGCATTTAATCAAATTAATTAAATCTGTTTTTAATTCCTAAATATTGAATAAAACTTAAAAAATTAATATAAAATAAACTGTAAGTCAGATCAAAATAATTTCAACATGAATGTTGATCAGCACAACGAGACGAACCCGGATACACGGTCCATTCGTGTGTCACGCGTCCCTAGTATAGCAAACGTGGAACTTTTCCATCGTTTTCAGTCTAACCGGTAGTAGCCCGAGACCGAGGAAATATCGTCAGATATTCTTTCGACCCGTCTATGACGGATGTTGCTGCGTTAGCTCATGCCTAGTCTGCATATTGCCATTTCATGCTTAGTGTTGCACCTGTTGCTATTATTTATTGTTTCTCCCCCCTCTTCTTACCGGTAGACCCCGAGACTGACGTTGCTGCCGGGTACATCTATGGCCCTGCCGACCAGCCCTTTGTCGCAGAGCAACAAGGCAAGCAAACCCCCCTCCCCTTGATCATTCCGATATCGCCTATTCTTTCTTCCTCATGCTTGCATTAGAATTTTGCTACTATTGTAGTTAGCTCCTATATCTGATGCATAGCCTATTTATGATGAACTGCTACTTTGAGTACTTGACCTTTAAACTGTTTAGTATAGGTGGATGATATGTCTCCAACGTATCTATAATTTTTTATGGTTTCATGATATTATCCTGTCAAACTTTGGATGTTTTGTATGCCTTTTATATCTTTTTGGGACTAACTTATTAACTCAGTGCCAAGTGCCAGTTCCTGTTTTTTCCGTGTTTTTGACCCCTTTCAGAGGAGGATTTTAAACGGAGTCCAAACGGAACGAAACTTCCAAAAAGATTTTTCTAAAACAGAAGAAGATCGGGAAACTTGAGAACCAAGGCAGGGGCCACCAAGGACCCCACAAGCCCCCTAGCCGCGACCAGGGGGCCCGCGCCTCCCAGGCTTGTGGGCTCCTTGGGCCACCTCTGCCCTAGGTCTTTCGCCTATATATTCCCAATAATTCCAGAAAAAATCAGGAGATCATCAACAGTACTTTTCCGCCACCGCAAGCTTCTGTCTTCGCAAGATCCCATCTAGGGCACGTTCTGGTGCCCTGTCGGAGGGGGTATTCAGACACGGAGGGCTTCTTCATCAACACCATGACCTCTCCGATGATGCGTGAGTAGTTCACCATAGACCTACGGGTCCATAGCTAGTAACTAGATGGCTACTTCTCTCTCTTGGATCTATACAAAGTTCTCCATGATCTTCATGGAGATCTATCCGATGTAATCTTCTTTTGCGGTGTGTTTGTTGAGATCCGATGAATTGTGGATTTATGATCAGATTATCTATGAATCTTATTTGAGTTTCTTCTGATCTCTCTTATGCATGATTTCATATCCTTGTAATTCTCTTCGAGTTGTGGGTTTTGTTTGGCCAACTTGATCTATGATTCTTGCAATGGGAGAAGTGCTTGGTTTTGGTTTCATACCGTGCGGTGACCTCACCCAGTGACAGAAGGCGTAGCGAGGCACGCATCGTGTTGTTGCCATCAAGGGTAAAAAGATGGGGTTTTCATCATTGGTTTGAGTTTATCCCTCTACATCATGTCATCTTGCTTAAGGCGTTACTCTGTTCGCCATGAACTCAATACACTAGATGCATGCTGGATAGCGATCGATGTGTGGAGTAATAGTAGTAATATGAAGAAAGTATCGGTCTACTTGTCTCGGATGTGATGCCTATATGTATGATCATTGCCTTAGATATCGTCATGACTTTGCGCGGTTCTATCAATTGCTCGACAATAATTTGTTCACCCACCGTAATATTTTCTATTTTGAGAGAAGCCTCTAGTGAACAGTATGGCCCCCGGGTCTACTTCACACCATATTTTCAGCCTTACACTTTTACTTCGTTGCACTTTCCGCCTTTAGATCTCACTTTGCAATCAATCTTGAAGGGATTGACAACCCCTGTATAGCGTTGGGTGCAAGCTCTTTTGTGTTTGTGCAGGTACTATGGACTTGACGAGATTCTCCTACTGGATTGATACCTTGGTTCTCAAACTCAGGGAAATACTTATTGCTCATGTGTTGCATCCCCTTTTCTCTTCAAGGGAAAAACCAACGCAAGCTTAAGAGACAACAGAAGATTTCTGTTGCCATAGCAGAAGAATTTCTGGCGCCGTTGCTAGGGAGGATCAAGTCAAGAACTCATCCAAGTAAGTGTCGCAAACTCATCTCTTGCATTTACTTTTTTGCCTCTCATTTTCCTATCCCCCACTTCTGAAAAACAAAAATTTACAAAAAATATTTGCCTTTTTCATTCACCCTTTTCTCTCGCTTGCTTTCTGTTTGCTTGTGTGCCTGCTAAGACCTGTATGGCCCAACCAAGGGATTTTGATGCTCACTATGCGAGGTTGGAAGAGATTGAAACTAGTGTTAAAGGCTTCATGTCTACAGAGTTTGATTATAACAGTTACTTCCGTAGGGAACTGAAGGAGCAAAATTATTTTTTGGCCTTTATGAATAAAGAAGTTGATGATATGGCCAAAGAATTCCTTGCGCTAAATTCTCAGTTTGCTCGTCTTGAAAAGTTGGTAGGCTAGATTTCTGATAAACATGCTATCTTAGTCAATAAAATGGCTGCTAAACCAGAAACTCGTGATGAAAATCACGAAGATCTTAAAGTGCTTGGTGACTCCCATTGAATATTTATTTTCTTGTGTCAAACCTAATGATGACGGGGTTGGATATGAATCCACCTTGGTTGAAAAATGCCCCAATGATTTGGAGTCCATCTAAAACTGAAATGCTCGTGATGCCTATTCACTAGTGAGGAGAAGATCCGCTACTAATATATCCTTAAGTTGTTTCCTTTCTCTCTAAAGGATGACGCTAAAGCACTTTCCACTCTAGCAATATGAGCTCTTTCCACTCCTTATCTCTTTGTCCATGAGAACATCACCCAAAACTTGAAAACTTCACAAGACAAACCTTAAACAGAAACTCGTGATAACATTAGCACAAGAAAACAAACTATCACCTCTTTAGGTACTGTAGAAATCTTTATTTCTATTTATATTGGTGTTAGATTACTTTATTCTCACTTTTCCATGCCTAGTACCCCCACCCCCCCGATACTATCCATAGTTTCATGAAAACAAGCAACCAACTCAACAAAAACAGAATCTGTCAAAAACAGACCAGTCTGTAGCAATCTGTATACTTCGTATACTTCTGGTACCTCAAAAATTCTGAAACATTACCAATGCCTGGGAAAAAGGCATATCAACCAGCATAAAAAAGAATCAACTCAAAAGCTTTTTCTGAATAAAAATGAAAAATAATCTCGTGGCGAAAAGTTTCTATCTTTTTCCAGCAGGATCAAACAACCATCACCAAGACTAGTCATAAATGTTTTGCTTGGCTCAAACACAAAAAGAAACACAAAAGACACAATCACAACAGAATTATGATGGTGTGGACGCAAGAAAACAGAAAGAAAAAGATAAATTCGTTGGGTTGCCTCCCAATAAGCGCTATTGTTTAACGCCCTTAGCTAGGCATAAGGTGATGGAATCATGTATCGTCGTCTTTGGTGCTCAAACCATAAGTAGCCCTCATCATGGATTCATAAGGCAATCTTATTTTCTTTCTAGGAAAGTGCTCCATGGCCTTCTTTAAAGGAAATTGAAATCTGATATTCCCTTCCTTCATATCGATGATAGCACCGATAGTCCTTAGGAAAGGTCTACCAAGAATAATAGGGCATGTAGGATTGCAATCAATGTCAAGCACAATGAAATCCACGGGTACATAGTTCCTATTTGCAATAATAAGAACATCATTGATCCTTCCCATGGGTTTCTTGTCAGTAGAATCCGCAAGATGCAAATTAAGAGAACACTCCTCAATCTCACTAAAACCCGGAACATCACATAAAGACTTTGGAATCGTGGAAACACTAGCACCCAAATCACACAAAGCATTGCATTAGTAGTTTTTGATTGTGATTTTGATAGTAGGTTCCCACTCATCATGAAGCTTTCTAGGGATAGAGACTTCCAATTCAAATTTATCTTCAAGAGATTTTATCATAGCTTCGACGATATGATCAGTAAAGGACTTATTTTGGCTATAAGCGTGTGGAGAGTTTAGCATGGATTGCATCAAGGAAATGCATTCAATCAAGGAGAAACTATCATAATTGAATTCCTTGAAATCCAAAGTAATAATTTCATTACTACTCAAAGTTTTAATATCTTCTACTCCACTTTCAGTGCTTTTAGTATCAGTCATTTTGCCTCCTCTAGTAATGACTCTGACAGAGTTGTCATTTAATTCATTGAGCAAAGTCTTTCTGAGCTTTACGTACTTGTTCTACCTGAGTAGTAATCATAGAGGCATGTTTACTCAGAAACTTCAGATCATTGACATTTTTGTCTACACAGGCACTTAAATGACTAAGCATACGAGTACTTTGTTCCAATTGTCTGCTAACATAAGCATTGAAACTCTGTTGTTTGGCAACAAAGTTGTCAAATTCATCCATGCATAAGCTAGCAGGTTTATCAAAAGGAATATCACTCTCATCAAACCTACGCAGAGAATTTACTTCTACTACCTGTATCGGGTTATCGAGACCATGGATCTCTTCGATAGGTGGTAGATTTTTGACATCTTCAGATTTAATGCCTTTCTCTCGCATAGATTTCTTAGCCTCTTGCATATCTTCAGGACTAAGGAATAGAATACCTCTTTTCTTCGGAGTTGGCTTAGGAGTTGGTTCGGGAATAGTCCAAGTATTCTCATTGCACAAGATGTTATTCACTAGAATCTCAGCTTGTTCTACAGTTCGTTCCCTAAAAACACTACTGGCACAACTATCTAGGTGGTCTCTGGAAGCATCGGTAAGTCCATTATAGAAGATATCAAGTATCTCATTCTTCTCAAGAGGGTGATCAGGCAAAGCATTCTGTAGCTGGATGAGCCTCCCCCAAGCTTGTGGGAGACTCTCTTCTTTGAGTTCAGCAAAGTTGTATATTTCCTGCAAGGCAGCTTGCTTCTTATGGGCAGGGAAATATTTCTCACAAAAGTAATAGACCATATCCTGAGGACTACTCACACATCGAGGAGCAAGAGAATTGAACCAGGCTTTAGCGTCATCCTTTAGAGAGAAAGGAAACAGCTTAAGGATATAGTAGTAGCGGATCTTCTCCTCACTAGTGAAAAGGGTGGCTATATCGTGTAGTTTGGTAAGATGGGCTACGACCGTCTCAAACTCATAACCGTGGAAAGGATCAGATTCGACTAGAGAGATTATCTCAGGGTCGACAGAGAATTCATAATCCTCGTCGGTGATAAAGATAGGTGAAGTGGCAAACTTCGGGTCATATTTCATCCTAGCTTTCAGAGATTTTTCCTTCCACTTGAGAAGTAATTTCTCAGCGTCATAGGCATCCTTACACGCAAGAAAATCCTCAGCTATCTCTCCCTCCATAACATAACCCTCAGGTATATCAGGCAATTCATATCTAGGAGAGCTAGATCTAGCAGGAGCAAAAGCAGGTTCTATCTCAATAGTATCGGCAGTTTCAGAAGCATTACGAGCATTGGCAGTAACTTTAGCAATATGAGCATCAAGGAATACCCCTAGTGGCATATCAGTCAAAGTAGCATCTCTAGCAGTATCAAGCATAGCATCATCAGGTAAAATAGCATCTCTAGCATCATCAGGCAAAGCAGTATCAAGCATAGCATCATGGATAACAGTATCAGGCATAGCATCTCTAGCAGTATCAAGCATAACATCTCTAGCAGTATCAGACATAGTATCATCCAGCATAGTTGAGCCATAAGCATCATCAATAGTAGTAGCATCTCTAGCATCATCTAGCACAGGCGACATATCAAGATTTCTAGCAGGAGGTGGAGTCGCAAACCTACTCATAACTGAAGGTGAATTGATTGCAATCCTCGGCAACGGCGCCAGAAAAATGCTGATTGCAATCCCCGGCAACGGCGCCAGAAAAATGCTTGATGTCAACTGTTCTTCCTCTTGCCACGGCACCAGAAGAATGCTGCCAGCACTCCCCGGCAATCGAAACTAGAAGAATGTAGTTGACGCCCACCAGCGCGTGGGATCGTAGCAGTTTTCGAGGGTAGAGTATTCGACCCAAATTTGTTGATACGCCTATAGGAGGTGAGAGGATACTCTCAAGTATTAGCAGCTGAATATGTCAGATTCAACCACACCTGAAAGATTAGTATCTGCAAGCAAAGTATTAGTAGCAAAGTAGTATGATAACAATGATGTCAGAAACGATCTGTTGACGGCAGACTATTCCTAATGATTGTATCAATGGCGCCAAGTTGCCGCGTTGACGGAAGTTGTCAATTCCCGTCAACGTCCAGAAAAAAGTGTAGTAGCAGGTAGCAGCAGTGTAACGAGCAATAGCAGCAGCAAGGAAAAGCAGTAGTGACAGCAGTAGCAAGTAGCAAGAGCAGCAAGCAACAGTAGTAGCAACAGTAGCAGCAGAGCAAGACAAGTAACAATAGTAGCAACAGTAGTAACAACAATAGTAGGACAAACTCGTAGGCAATGGGTCGGTGATTTGTTTGGATGATATTCATCATGCAAGAGTTATAACACAGAGAGATATATGGCTAGCTCCCATTCGTCAATGTGATGTAGGCATGCATTCCGTGTGTCGTCATACGTGCTTAGGGAAAAGAACTTGCATGACATCTATTGTCCATCCCTCCCGTGGCAGCGGGGTCCAAAAGGAAACTACGGGATATTAAGGTTCTCCTTTTAATAAATAACCGGACCAGCGCATTAGCACTTAGTGAACACATGAACTCCTCAAACTATGGTCATCACCGGGAGTGGTTCTGGTTATTGTCACTCCGGGGTTGCCGGATCATAACACATAGTAGGTAACTGCAACTTGCAAGATCGGATCTAAAACACACATATATTGGTGACAACATATTAATTTCAGATCTGAAATCATGGCACTAGGTCCCTAGTGACAAGCATTAAGCATGGCAAAGTAGTAGCAACATCAATCTCAGAACATAGTGGATACTAGGGATCAATCCCCATCAAAACTAACTCGATTACATGATAGATCTCATCCTACTCATCACCGCCCAGCGAGCCTACGAATAGATTACTCACAAACGATGAAGATTACATGGAATGGGAGAGGGAAGAAGGTTGATGATGACGATGGCGACGATTTCCCCTCTACGGAGCCCAAGACGGACTCCAGATCTGCCCTCCAGATGAAGAACAGGTGGTGGCGGCGCCTCCGTATTGTAAACGCGACGAAAACTTCTCTTTTTATTTTTTTCTGGGACAAAAGTGAACTTATAGACCTGAGGTTGGGGGCGGCAGAGCCGTGTGGGCCCCACAAGCCTGCCCACCGCCACGAGGGGGGTGGTGGCGGAGCCAAGGCTTGTGGATCACTGGCCCACCCCCTCAGGTGGAACTTGGCACACATATTTTTTATATTTTCCAAAACTGCTCCCCGTAAATTTTCAGGACGTTTGGAGAACTTTGATTTCTGCACAAAAATAAGACCAAGGCAATTCTGCTGAAAACAGCGTCAATCCAGGTTAGTTCCATTCAAATCATGCAAATTATAGTTCAAAACAAGGGCAAAAGAGTTTGGAAAAGTAGATACGATGGAGACGCATCAACTCCCCCAAGCTTAAAACCTTGCTTGTCCTCAAGCAACTCAGTTGACAAACTCAGAGAGAAAGAAAAACTTTGACAAACTCTGTTTGATCTTGTTGTTGTAACTATGTCTAACTCATAACCAGAATTTCAGCAAGATCAGAAGTTAATCACATAAGCAAATGACACAAAGGTCTCACGGTAAACTAATATCAATGGCATAATCAGCTAACGAGCAAATAATAATGAGTTTCAAATACCAACACTTCAATCAAACAAGCATGAAGCAACATGAATAGGTGGTATCTTGCTAGCTCTTTCTGAGACCGCAAAACATAAATTCAGAGCACTTTCAAAGATCAAGGGCTGACTAAACATTGTAATTCATAGCAACGAAGATCCAGTCATAGTCATACTCAATATCAATCAAAAGCAAAGCATAAAAATGACAGAGGTGCTCTCTAATTGGTGCTTATATAAGAGGAGGATGACTCGACAGGAAAATAAATAGACAGGCCCTTCGTAGAGGGAAGCATTGATTTGCAGAGGTGCCAGAGCTCAAGCTTTGAAAACAGAGATAATAATTATGAGTGGCATGCTTTCATTGTCAACGCAATGACCAAGAGTTCTCAATATCTTCCATGCTACTCATGCTATAGGCGGTTCCCAAACAGAAAAGTAAAGTTTTAACTCCCCCACCACCAATCAATCACACTCCACGGCTAGCCAAATCCTCAGGTACCGTCCATACTAACATCAATCCGGGGGGGGTCTTGTTTTACAGTTATGTTTTCAATTTAAGCATGGAACTGGGCATTCCAATTACCGGCCCCTTTCTCGTGAATGACTGTGAATAAACACATGTCGAGGATAACACTCCTAGCATGGAAGATACCAATAGCCCCCTGTCAACACATGAGCGGTTCGGGCATGCAAAACAGATTATTTCTTGAAGGTTTAGAGAGTGGCACATGCAAATTTACTTGGAACGGCAGGTAGATACCGCAAATAGGTAGGTATGGTGGACTCTCATGGAAAAACTTTTGGGTTTATGGAAGTGGATGCACAAGAAGTATTTCGCTTAGTACAAGTGAAGGCTAGCAAAAGACTAGGAAGCGACCAACTAGAGAGCGACAACAGTCATCAAGATGCAATGAGTTTGACTAACATTGAATGCAAGCATGAACAGGATATAAATCACCATGAACACGAACATCATAGAGGCTACGTTGATTTTGTTTCAACTACATGCATGAACATGTGCCAAGTCAAGCCACTTGAAACATTCAAAGGAGAATACCATCCTATCATACTACATCATAGTCATCTCAAAATCTATGTTGGCATTCAAGACAAACCATTATAAGCTCTCAGCTAAATAAGCATGGCATCAGAAACTATGATCTCTAAGTTGTCATTGCAAACATGGTTCTATCACAACAAAGCTAAATCTGGGTCGACAAGCTAGTCATATTTACAAAAACAAAATAGATAGAGTTCATACCAACTTTTCATTCTCAGTCACTTCATCATATATCATCATTTATGCCTTTCATTTGCACGGTCGAACGATGTGAACAGTAATAAGCACATTGGCCTAAGCTGAATCTGCAGGCAAACACAAAGGAGAAGACAAAGTAATATGGCTCTTTGAAAGCTAAACAGGTAAGCATGTAAGAATCACTAAACATTGTAACCAATATCTTCTACCTTGACACAAAGAAAAAGAAAACTATTTACACGGTAAAGCTCCCAACAAGCAAAAGAAGAAAGAAAAATCTTTTTGGGTTTTCTCAAAAGGACACAAAACAAGAAAACAATAAAACAAAAATAAAACTAGCATGGATAATACAGTGGCAAAGTGTAAACACCGGCTAACAAAGTGAAAGCATAAGCATAAATGTAAAGTCGGTGAGAACACGTACTCCCCCAAGCTTAGGCTTTTGGCCTAGCTTGGTCTACTCCCATGGTGGGAAATAACCAGCTCCAGGACTCCGAAGCAGCCTGTGGATGCCACTCCTGTGTGAGCTCCTCTGGCTCCCACTGATAAACTAGCGTCTGGTACTCGACTGGCGGTTCGGGCACAGGCGCCTGTGGTTGGGCCAAGCCCCAATATGCATAGATGTCCGAGGGCATAATAGTGTACCTGCCTACATGAAGATCGAACAAAGAAGGAGCAGGCAAAGTAATAGTCTCTCGATTACCCTGACTAAATACCAGGTTATAAATCATCCGTCTACTAGCATCTCTATCCAGAAAATCATGGGGAACCATGCTGTCATAATCCAGATATTTCTAAGGGAGAAGCATTTCTCCTTCCTCTCCCAGTCTAATGGGTATCTCAGAGTGTCTGGCAAGACGGGTAGCGTAGATACCTCCATAGACAACACCTTTAGAACGGTTCAGGTCAACCCTTGAGCTACTATAGCGCCCAAGCTATAAGTCTTATCGTTATAAAGGCCTTCGCGCAAAACCGCAAGGTCTGGAGAACTAAGTGATCCAGCCTCCCCACGGCCAATCAAACATTTTCCCACAAATAGTGAGAAGTACCGAAGCACAGGAAAATGTATGCTAGCAATTCTAGCGCGAGACACTCCCCTCTCCTCTCCAACAGCAATAGAACCAATGAAATCCTCCAAGTCCCGTGGACGAGGGTCACGGATATCCCCAACATAAGGTAATTTGCATACATTGCAAAAATCCTGCAGCGTCATGCACTGGGGGACATCGTATATCATGAACTCAACCATGGGAGGATTCTTCCTCGGATAAAAGTTGAAGCTTTGACCAAAAATATTGGTGAGGAGGAGGTATTGTGGGCACTTATCTTCAACGAACGCAGTAAGACCTGTGTTCTCCACCAAGTAATAACAGTCTTCATAAAGTCCAGCGGCGTGCAAAAATTCATCACTTGGCCACTCGCACGCTCGAACTTCTGTGACTCAAGGGACTACGTACTTGGGGTGGTTCTTCTCATCCTCCTTGGGGTTACGGCTTGAAGAGCCTCTCAAGAACCTCTTCATCTTTTCCTTTTTCTAGCTCTGAAAAATTATGAAATTTTTAGAGACTTCGAAAGAAAAGTGAATAAAGATTAACCCAACTTGTAGCAACTACTCCTACTAGTGCCTAGAGTCCGTATCATGCGCTAAAACTACTTGGGGCCAGCTAAAATCAACTTTTCAAGCTCAAGAACAGGGTCACCAAGGTAGCAAGAATTCGCGAAGGATAAAGCACTAGAGCAAAAACTAATTGCACCAATGGAGGAGTCACTTACCAAGGACTAATTTCCCCAAAACGGTTCGGAGAATGGTGCTTTGAGCAAGGAGATCGGAAATCACAGCCAAATGAGCAAGAACACGGGTTTGAGCTGCGAAACAATTTTTTCTGGAGGTGGAAGAAGAGGCTGAGAGCTGGAATGAATGGAGGGGGTGCCTGTGGGCCCCACAAGCTTGCACCCCGCCACTGGGGCGTAGGTGGCGGTGGCAGGGCTTGTGGCCCACTGGTCTGGCCCCCAGGCCAGCTCTCAGGCCCAGAAATTTTCAAAAATTCCAGAAAAAGTCTTACTAAATTTTCAGGACCATCGGAGAACTTTTATTTTTGAGGTATTTTTCTCCGGGACGCTAAAACAGAAAACAGAAAAAACTAAACTAATTCTATCATTTTTCTTCTAAGCAACAGAAAATGAAAGCTCAAAACAGAGGTATGTGACTCTTTGATTCATCTGTTTGATGGTCATCGAAAGAAATCCGTCAATGGGGTTGATCAAGTCCTCATAACAAAACTTTCTCGAATCGAAAGAGAGAATGGAGAATTTTTGAATAGCCACTAAGTCACCTTGACACGAGGAATAGGGCATTCAAAGCTCCATATGAGAATCGATGAAGTCTTTTCGATAGCATTGATGCAATGTACTTGATATCGTTTCTTCGGAAAGTGCAATGGAAAGTGACATTGCCTTTGTTGCAAGCTATAACATCCCCTGCAATGTTTAAAAAGGGTCTTCCGAGGATGACAGCCATGGCATCATCCTCGGGAATATCCAAGATAACAAAGTCTGTTAAGATAGTGGTGTTAGCAACCACAACAGGCATATCCTCGCAAATGCCGATAGGGAAAGTAGTTGATTTGTCGGCCATTTGCAGAGAAATTTCAGTGGGTGTCAACTTACACAATTCAAGTCTACGATAAATAGAGAGCGGCATAACATTAACACCGGCTCCAAGGTCACATAAGGTAGTTCTTACGTAGTTTCCTTTAATGGAGCAAGGTATAGTGGGCACTCCGGGATCACCAAGTTTCTTAGGAGTTCCACCTTTTAAAGTGTAATTGGCAAGCATGGTGGAGATCTCAAGATCTGGTATCTTCCGTTTACTAGTCATGATATCTTTCATGTACTTGGCATACGGAGACATGTTGAGCATATCAGTTAACCGCATCTGCAGAAAGACGGGTCTTATCATCTCAACGAAGCGCTCAAAATCCTCATCATCCTTTTTCTTGGATGGCTTAGGAGGAAAGGGCATAGGTCTCTGAATCCATGGCTCTCTTTCTTTACCATGCTTCCTAGCAGTGAAGTCATTCTTATCGTACTTCTTAGGTTGTGGGTTATCAGGATTAACCGAAGGTTCAATCTCCACATCCTCATCATTGCTAGGTTGAGCATTATTATGAACATCACTGTCCATATTGTCACCAGGTTCATGTTCATCACCAGATTGTGTTTCTGCATCAGACGCAGAAATATCATTAGGTTCTTCAGGTGTGACAGTATTTGGTGAACTGGCGTGCAGGTTTCTATCATCCTTCTTCTTCTCCTTAGGATGACTAGGTGTATCAGCATTGATTCCTTGAGAATCTTGATTAATTCTCTTAGGATGACCTTCAGGATACAAAGGTTCCTGAGTCATTTTGCCTCCTCTAGTAATGACTCTGACAGAGTTGTCATTTAATTCATTGAGCAAGTCATTCTGAGCTTTAAGTACTTGTTCTACTTGAGTAGTAATCATAGAGGCATGTTTACTCAGAAGCTTCAGATCATTGACATTTCTGTCTACACAAGCACTTAAATGGCTAAGCATACGAGTACTTTGTTCCAAATGTTTGCTAACATAATCATTGAAACTCTGTTGTTTGGCAACAAAGTTGTCAAATTCATCAAAGCGTAGGCTAGCAGGTTTATCAAAAGGAATATCACTCTCATCAAACCTATGCAGAGAATTCCCTTCTACCACGTGTATCAGGTTGTCGAGACCATGGATCTCTTCGATAGGTGGTAGATTTTTGAAATCTTCAGATTTAATGCCTTTCTCTTGCATGGATTTCTTAGCTTCTTGCATATCTTCGGGACTGAGGAATAGAATACCTCTTTTCTTCGGAGTTGGCTTAGGAGGTGGTTCGGGAATAGTCCAAGCATTATCGTTGATCAAGATGTTATTCAGTGGAGTCTCAGCTTGTTCTACAGTTTGTTCCCTAAAAACACAACCGGCACAACTATCTAGGTGGTCTCTAGAGGCATCCGTAAGTCCGTTATAGAAGATATCAAGTATCTCGTTCTTCTTAAGATGGTGATCAGGGAAAGCATTTTGTAGCTGGATGACCCTCCCCCAAGCTTGTGGGAGACTCTCTTCTTGGAGTTGAGAAAAGTTGTATATTTCCTGCAAGGCAGCTTGCTTCTTATGGCCAGGGAAATATTCCTCACAGAAGTAATAGACCATCTCCTGGGGACTACTCAGACATCCAGGAGCAAGAGAGGTGAACCAGGCTTTAGCGTCATCCTTTAGAGAGAAAGGAAACAAATTAAGGATATAGTAGTGGCGGATCTTCTCCTCATTAGTGAAAAGGTTGGCTGTTTAGTGTAGTTTGGCAAGATGGGCTATGACCGTCTCAGACTCATAACCGTGAAAAGGATCAGATTCGACTAGAGAGATTATCTCAGGATCGACAAAGAATTCATAATCCTTATCGGTGATAAAGATACGTGAAGTGGCAAACTTCGGGTCATATTTCATCTTAGCTTCCCGAGATTTTTCCTTCCACTTGAGAAGTAATTTCTCAGCGTCATAGGCATCCTTACACGCAAGAAAATCCTCAGCTATCTCTCCCTCCATAACGTAACCCTCAGGTATATCAGGCAATTCATATCTAGGAGAGCTAGATCTAGCAGGAGAAAAAGCAGGTTCTATCTCAATAGCATCACGAGCATTGGCAGTAACTCTAGCAATATGAGCATCAAGGAACACTCCTAGTGGAACATCAGGCAAAGTAGTATCTCTAGCAGTACCAAGAATAGCATCATTAGGCAAAATAGCATCTCTAACATTATCAGGCAAAGCAGTATCAAGCATAGCATCTCTAGCAGTATCAGCCATAGTATCAAGCATAGTATCATCAGGCATAGTATCAAGCATAGCATCTCTAGCAGTAGTATCATAAGCATCATCAACCATAGGCGGCATATCAAGATTTCTAGCAGGAGGTGATGTCGCAAACTTACTCATAACTGAAGGTGAATCAAGTGCAGAGCTAGATGGCAATTCCTTGCCTCCCCTCGTAGTTGAGGGCAAGACTTTGGTCTTTGGATCCTTCAGATTCGTCATAGTGAACAACAGATACAAATCCTAAGTGACTCAGAGAATATAGCAATACCTCCCCGGCAACGCGCCAGAAAAAAGTTGATTGCAATCCCCGACAACGGCGCCAGAAAAATGCTGATTGCAATCCCCGGCAACGGCGCTAGAAAAATGCTTGATGTCAACTGTTCTTCCTCTTGCCACGGCACCATAAGAATGCTGCTAGCACTCCCCGGCAATCGAAACTAGAAGAATGTTGTTGACGCCCACCAGCGCGTGGGATCGTAGCAGTTTTCGAGGGTAGAGTATTCGACCCAAATTTGTTGATACGCCTATAGGAGGTGAGAGGATACTCTCAAGTATTAGCAGCTGAATATGTCAGATTCAACCACACCTGAAAGATTAGTATCTGCAAGAAAAGTATCAGTAGCAAAGTAGTATGATAACAACGATGTCAGAAACGATCTGTTGACGGCAGACTATTCCTAACGATTGTATCAATGGCGCCAAGTTGCCGCGTTGACGGAAGTTGTCAGTTCCCGTCCATGTCCAGCGAAAAAGTATAGTAGCAGGTAGCAGCAGTGTAACGAGCAATAGCACCGGCAACGAAAAGCAGTAGTGACAGCAGTAGCAAGTAGCAACAGCAGAAAGCAACGGTAGTAGCAACAGTAGCAGCAGAGCAGGACAAGTAACAGTAGTAGCAACAGTAGTAACATCAGCAGTAGGACAAACTCGTAGGCAATGGGTCAGTGATTTGTTTGGATGATATTCATCATGCAACAATTATAACACGGAGAGATATGTGGCTAGCTCTCGTTCGTCAATGTGATGTAGGCATGCATTCCGTGTGTCGTCATACGTGCTTAGGGAAAAGAACCTGCATGACATCTATTGTCCATCCCTCCCGTGGCAGCGGGGTCCAAAAGGAAACTACGGGATATTAAGGTTCTCCTTTTAATAAAGAATCGGACCAACGCATTAGCACTTGGTGAACACATGAACTCCTCAAACTATGGTCATCACCGGGAGTGGTTCCGGTTATTGTCACTCCGGGGTTGTCGGATCATAACACATAGTAGGTAAATACAACTTGCAAGATCGGATCTAAAACACACATATATTGGTGACAACATAATAATTTCAGATCTGAAATCATGGCACTCGGGCCCTAGTGACATGTTGGAAATATGCCCTAGAGGCAATAATAAATTAGTTATTATTATATTTCTTTGTTCATGATAATCGTTTATTATCCATGCTATAATTGTATTGATTGGAAACACAGTGCATGTGTGGATACATAGACAAAACACTGTCCCTAGTAAGCCTCTAGTTGACTAGCTCGTTGATCAAAGATGGTCAAGGTTTCCTGACCATAGGCAAGTGTTGTCACTTGATAACGGGATCACATCATTAGGAGAATCATGTGATGGACTAGACCCAAACTAATAGACGAATCATATTGATCGTGTCATTTTGTTGCTACTGTTTTCTGCATGTCTAGTATTTGTTCCTATGACCATGAGATCATATAACTCACTGACACCGGAGGAATGCTTTGTGTGTATCAAACATTGCAACGTAACTGGGTGACTATAAAGATGCTCTACAGGTATCTCCGAAGGTGTTCGTTGAGTTAGTATGGATCGAGACTGGGATTTGTTACTCCGTGTGACGGAGAGGTATCTCGGGGCCCACTCGGTAATACAACATCACACACAAGCCTTGCAAGCAATGTGACTTAGTGTAAGTTGCGGGATCTTGTATTACGGAATGAGTAAAGAGACTTGCCGGTAAACGAGATTGAAATAGGTATGCGGATACTGACGATCGAATATCGGGCAAGTAACATACCGAAGGACAAAGGGAATGACATACGGGATTATATGAATCCTTGGCACTGAGGTTGAAACGATAAGATCTTCGTAGAATATGTGGGATCCAATATGGGCTTCCAGGTCCCACTATTGGATATTGACCGAGGAGTCACTCGGGTCATGTCCACATATTTCTCGAACCCGCAGGGTCTGCACACTTAAGGTTCGACGTTGTTTTATGCGTATTTGAGTTATATGGTTGGTTACCGAATGTTGTTCGGAGTCCTGGATGAGATCACGGACGTCACCAGGGTTTCCGGAATGGTCCATAAACAAAGATTGATATATAGGATGACCTCATTTGATTACCGGAAGGTTTTCAGAGTTACCGGGAATGACGAATGGGTTCCGGGTGTTCACCGGGGGGGGCAACCCACCCCGGGGAAGCCCATAGGCCTTGGGGGTGGCGCACCAGCCCTTAGTGGGCTGGTGGGACAGCCCAATAAGGACCTATGCGCCATAGGAAGAAAAGAAAAGAGAAAAGAAAAAAAACAGGAGGTGGGAAAAGGGGGAAGGACTCCTCCTTCCAAACCTAGTTGGATTCGGTTTGGAAGGGGAGGACTCCCCCCCCCCTTGGCTCGGCCGACCCCCTTGAGGGTCCTTGGACCCCAAGGAAAGGCTCCCCCTCTTCCCCTATATATACGGAGGTTTTAGGGCTGATTTGAGACAACTTTGCCACGGCAGCCCGACCACATATCTCCACGGTTTTACCTCTAGATCGCGTTTCTACGGAACTCGGGCGGAGCCCTGCTGAGATTAGATCACCACCAACCTCCGGAGCGCCGACACGCTGCTGGAGAACTCATCTACCTCTCCGTCTCTCTTGCTGGATCAAGAAGGCCGAGATCATCGTCGAGCTGTACGTGTGCTGAACGCTGAGGTGTCGTCCGTTCGGCACTAGATCGGAGCGGATCGTGGGACGGACCGCGGGACAGTTCGTGAGACGGTTCGCGAGGCGGATCGAGGAACGTGAGGACGTTCCACTACATCAACCGCGTTTCTTAACTCTTCTGCTGTGCGATCTACAAGGGTACGTAGATCGGAAATACCCTCTCGTAGATGGACATCACCATGATAGGTCTTCGTGCGCGTAGGAAAATTTTTGTTTCCCATGCGACGTTCCCCAACAGTGGCATCATGAGCTAGGTTCATGCGTAGATGTCTTCTCGAGTAGAACACAAAAGTTTTTGTGGGCGGTGATGTGCGTTTTTCTGCCCTCCTTAGTCTTTTCTTGATTTCGCGGTATTGTTGGATTGAAGCGGCTAGGACCGACATTACTCGTACGCTTACGAGAGACTGGTTTCATCGCTACGAGTAACCCCGTTGCTCAAAGATGACTGGCAAGTGTCAGTTTCTCCAACTTTAGTTGAATCGGATTTGCCGAGGAGGTCCTTGTATAAGGTTAAATAGCAATTCATATATCTCCGTTGTGGTGTTTGCGTAAGTAAGATGCGATCCTACTAGATACCCATGGTCACCACGTAAAACATGCAACAACAAAATTAGAGGACGTCTAACTTGTTTTTGCAGGGTATGCTTGTGATGTGATATGGCCAACGATGTGATGTGATATATTGGATGTATGATATGATCATGTTGTAATAGATAATATCGACTTGCACGTCGATGGTACGGCAACCGGCAGGAGCCATAGGATTGTCATTAAACTAACGTTTGTGCTTGCAGATGCGTTTACTATTTTGCTAGGATGTAGTTTTAGTAGTAATAGCATGAGTAGCACGACAACCCTGATGGCGACACGTTGATGGAGATCATGGTGTGGCGCCGGTGACAAGAAGATCGTGTCGGTGCTTTGGTGATGGAGATCAAGGAGCACGGGATGATGGCCATATCATGTCACTTATGAATTGCATGTGATGTTAATCCTTTTATGCACCTTATTTTGCTTAGAACGACGGTAGCATTATGAGGTGATCTCTCACTAAAATTTCAAGACGAAATTGTGTTCTCCCCGACTGTGCACCGTTGCGACAGTTCTTCGTTTCGACACACCACGTGAAGATCGGGTGTGATAGACTCAACGTTCACATACAACGGGTGCAAAACAGTTGCACACACGGAACACTCGGGTTAAGCTTGACGAGCCTAGCATGTGCAGACATGGCCTCGGAACACATGAGACCGAAAGGTCGAGCATGAATCGTATAGTTGATATGATTAGCATAGAGATGCTTACCACTGAAACTATTCTCGACTCACGTGATGATCGGACTTGAGATAGTGGATTTGGATCATGTACCACTCAAATGACTAGAGAGATGTACTTTTTGAGTGGGAGTTCTTAAGTAATATGATTAATTGAACTAATTGTCATGAACATAGTGTAATGGTCTTTGCGAATTACGATGTAGCTTGCGCTATAGCTCTACTGTTTTTTATATGTTCCTAGAGAAAATTTAGTTGAAAGTTGATAGTAGCAAACTTTGCAGAGGATTGTCCTCGTTGCTGCGTAGAAGGCTTATGTCCTTAATGCACCACTCGGTGTGCTGCACCTCGAGCGTCATCTGTGGATGCTGTGAACATCCAACATACACGTTTCTGATGACTACATGATAGTTCAGTGCAAAATACTTAATGGCTTAGAAGCAAGGCGCCGAAGACGTTTTGAAACGTCACGGAACATAAGTGATGTTCTAAAGAGATGAAATTGTGATTTCATGCTTGTGCCCTTGTTAAGAGGTACGAGACCTCCGACAAGATTCTTTGTCCACAAAGTAAAGGAGAAAAGCTCAATCGTTGAGCATGTGCTCAGATTGTCTGAGTACGACAATCGCTTGAATCAAGTGGGAGTTAATCTTCCAGATGAGATAGTGATGGTTCTCCAAAGTCACTGCCACCAAGCTGTGAGAGCTTTGTGGTGAACTATAACATATCAAGGATAGATACAATGATCCTTGAGCGATTCGCGATGTTTGACACTGCGAAAGTAGAAATCAAGAAGGAGCATCAATAGTTGATGGTTAGTAAAACCACTAAGTTTCAAGAAAGGCAAGGGCTAGAAGGGATACTTCGTGAAACGGCAAAACAGTTGCTGCACTAATGAAGAGACCCAAGATTAAACCCAAACCCGAGACTAAGTGCTTCTGTAATGAGGGGAACAGTCACTGAGGCGGAACAACTCTAGATACTTGGTAGATAAGAAGGCTGGCAAAAGTCGAAAGAAGTATATTTGATATACATGATGTTGATGTGTACTTTACTAGTACTCCTAGTAGCACAAGGGTATTAGATACCGGTTCGGTTGCTAAGTGATTAGTGACACGAAATGAAAGCTACGGCATAAACGGAGACTGGCTAAAGGCGAGGTGACTATACGTGTTGGAAGTATTTCCAAGGTTGATATGATCAAACGTCGCACACTCCATCTACCATCGGGATTGGTGTTAAAACCGAAATAATTGTTATTTGGTGCTTGCGTTAAGCATGAACATGATTGGATCGTGTTTATTGCAATACGATTATTCATTTAAAGAGAATAATGGTTACTCTATTTGCTTGAATAATCACC
The DNA here is from genome assembly GCF_904849725.1 of Hordeum vulgare subsp. vulgare. NCBI lineage: Eukaryota > Viridiplantae > Streptophyta > Magnoliopsida > Poales > Poaceae > Hordeum > Hordeum vulgare. The sequence continues at coordinate 546,713,984 of NC_058522.1, read as the reverse complement.
TTCAATGGTTTATTGAATCTCGATCATAGTCTTACACATATTCATAATATTGGTGCCAAAAGATACGAGGTAATGATGATAGTACCACTTACTTGTGGCACTGCCGCTTGAGTCATGTTGGTATAAATTGCATAAAGAGGCTCCATGCTGATGGATCTTTATACTCACTTGATTTTGAATCACTAGTGACATGCAAATCATACCACATGAGCAAGGCCTTGTTTTCATTGAGATGAAACAAGATAGTAACTTGTTGGAAGTGATACATTTTGATGTATGCAGTCCCATGGGTGCTGAGGCACGCAGTGGATATCATTATGTTCTTACTTCAATGACGATTTGAGTAGATACAAGAGTATTTACTTAATGAATCACAAGTCTGAAATATTGAAAAGTTCAATTCTGTTTCGGAGTGAAGTTCGTCGTAACAAGAGGATAAACTGTCTACGATATGATCATAGAAATGTATATCTGAGTTATGAGTTTTGGTACGCAGTTAAGACAATGTGGAAATTGTTTCGCAGTTCATGCCACCTGGAACATCATAGTGTGGTGATGTGTCTGAATGTCATAGCCACGCACTATTTGGTATGGTGCATGCTATGATGTCTCTTATCGAATTACCACTATTGTTTATGGTTTATGCATTAGAGACAACCGCATTCACTTTAAATAGGGCACCGCGTATTTCCGTTGAGATGACACAGTATAGACTGAGGTTTAGAGAAATCTAAACTGTCGTTTCTTGAAAGTTTGGGGCTTCGACACTTATGTGAAAAAGTTTCAGTCTGATAAGCTCGAACCCAAAGCGGATAAATGCATCTTCATAGGATATCCAAAACAGTTGGGTACATCTCCTATCTCAGATCCGAAAGCAAAGTGTTTGTTTCTAGAAACGGATCCTTTCTCGAGGAAAGGTTTCTCTCGAAAGAATTGAGTGGGAGGGTGGTAGAACTTGATGAGGTTACTGAACCATCACTTCAACCAGTGTGTAGCAGGGCGCAGGAAATTGTTCCTGTGGCACCTACACTAATTGAAGTGAAAGCTGATGATGGTGATCATCGAGCATCGGATCAAGTTACTACAAGCCTCGTAGGTTGACAAGGTCGCGTACTACTGCAGAGTGGTACGGTAACCCTGTCTTGGAGGTCATGTTGTTGAGCAACAGTGAACCTACGAGTTATGGAGAAAGCAATGGTGGGCCCGGATTCCAACAAATGGCTGGAAGCCATGAAATCCGAGAGAGGATCCATGTATGAAAACAAAGTATAGACTTTGGAAGAACTACTTGATGGTTATAGGACTATTGAGTAAAGATGGATCTTTAACAGGAAGACAGACGATGATGGTGATAAGTCACTATGAAGAAAAGCTCGACTTGTCGCAAAGATGTTTCCGACAAGATCAAACAGTTGACTATGATGAGACTTTCTCACTCGTAGCGATGCTAAAAGTCTGTTAGAATTATGTTAGTAGTTGCTGCATTATTTATGAAATATTGCACATAGGATGTCAAAACATTGTTTCCTCGACGGTTTCCTTGAGCAAACATTGTATGTGATACAACCAGGAGGTTTTGTCGATCCTAAAGATACTAGCAAGTATGCAAGCTCCAGCGATCCTTCAATGGACTGGTGCAAGCATCTTGGAGTTGGAATATACGCTTTGATGAGATGATCAAAGATTTTGGGTTTGTAAAAGGTTTATGAGAAACTTGTATTTCCAAAGAAGTGAGTGGGAGCACTATAGAATTTCTGATAAGTATATGTGGTTGACATATTGTGGATCAGAAGTAATGTAGAATTTCTGTAAAGCATACAAGGTAGTTTGAAAGGAGTTTTTAAAGGAATACCTGGATTGCGGTACTTGAATGTTGAGCATCAAAGGTCTACGGAGATAGATCGAAAGCGCTTAATAGAAGTTTCAACAAGATGCATGCCTTGACAAGTTTTTGAAGGAGTTCAAAATAGATCAGCAAAGAAGGAGTTCTTGGTTGCCTTGTGAGGTGTGAATTTGAGTAAGACTCAAAACCCGACCCCGGCAGAATAAAGAGAATAGACGAAGGTCGTCTTCTATGCCTTGGCCATAGAATCTGAAGTATGCCATGCTGGGTACCGCACCTGATGTGTGCCTTGACTCAAAGTCTGTTGAGAGGTACAGAGAGTGGTCCATGATTGAATCACTAGCAGCGGTCAAAATTTATCCTTAGTAACTGATGGACTAAGGAATTTTTCTTGATTATGGAGGTGGTTAAAGAGTTCGTCGTAAAGGGTTACGTCGATGCAAGCTTTGACACTAATCCGAATAACTATGAGTAGTGAAACATATTCATATAGTAGAGTAGATATTTGGAGTATTTCCGAATAGCACATAGTAGCAACATCTATAGGATGACATAAAGATTTGTAAAGAACACACGGATCTGAAAGTTTCAGAACCATTGACTAAAACCTCTCTCACGAGCAAGACGTGATCACACCCCATAACTATATGGGTGTTGGATTCGTTGGAATCACATGGTGATGTGAACTAGATTATTGACTCTAGTGCAAGTGGGAGACTGTTGGAAATATGCCCTAGAGGCAATAATAAATTAGTTATTATTATATTTCTTTGTTCATGATAATCGTTTATTATCCATGCTATAATTGTATTGATTGGAAACACAATGCATGTGTGGATACATAGACAAAACACTGTCCCTAGTAAGCCTCTAGTTGACTAGCTCGTTGATCAAAGATGGTCAAGGTTTCCTGACCATAGGCAAGTGTTGTCACTTGATAACGGGATCACCTCATTAGGAGAATCATGTGATGGACTAGACCCAAACTAATAGACGTAGCATATTGATCGTGTCACTTTGTTGCTACTGTTTTCTGCGTGTCAAGTATTTGTTCCTATGACCATGAGATCATATAACTCACTGACACCGGAGGAATGCTTTGTGTGTATCAAACGTCGCAACGTAACTGGGTGACTATAAAGATGCTCTACAGGTATCTCCGAAGGTGTTCCTTGAGTTAGTATGGATCGAGACTGGGATTTGTCACTCCGTGTGACGGAGAGGTATCTCGGGGCCCACTCGGTAATACAACATCACACACAAGCCTTGCAAGCAATGTGACTTAGTGTAAGTTGCGGGATCTTGTATTACGGAACGAGTAAAGAGACTTGCCGGTAAACGAGATTGAAATAGGTATGCGGATACTGACGATCGAATCTCGGGCAAGTAACATACCGAAGGACAAAGGGAATGACATACGGGATTATATGAATCCTTGGCACTGAGGTTCAAACGATAAGATCTTCGTAGAATATGTGGGATCCAATATGGGCATCCAGGTCCCGCTATTGGATATTGACCGAGGAGTCACTCGGGTCATGTCTACATATTTCTCGAACCCGCAGGGTCTGCACACTTAAGGTTCGACGTTATTTTATGCGTATTTGAGTTATATGGTTGGTTACCGAATGTTGTTCGAAGTCCCGGATGAGATCACAGACGTCATGAGGGTTTCCGGAATGATCCTGAAATGAAGATTGATATATAGGATGACCTCATTTGATTACCGGAAGGTTTTCGGAGTTACCGGGAATGTACCGGGAATGACGAATGGGTTCCGGGTGTTCACCAGGGGGGGGGGGCAACCCACCCCGGGGAAGCCCATAGGCCTTGGGGGTGGCGCACCAGCCCTTAGTGGGCTGGTGGGACAGCCCAAGAAGGCCCTATGCGCCAAAGGAAGAAAATCAAAGAGAAAAGAGAAAAAAGAGGAGGTGGGAAAAGGGGGAAGGACTCCTCCTTCCAAACCTAGTTGGATTCGGTTTGGAAGGGGAGGACTCCCCCCCCCCTTGGCTCGGCCGACCCCCTTGAGGGTCCTTGGACCCCAAGGCAAGGCTCCCCCTCTTCCCCCTATATATACGGAGGTTTTTGGGCTGATTTGAGACAACTTTGCCACGGCAGCCCGACCACATATCTCCACGGTTTTACCTCTAGATCGCTTTTCTGCGGAGCTCGGGCGGAGCCCTGCTGAGATTAGATCACCACCAGCCTCCGGAGCGCCGTCACGCTGCTGGAGAACTCATCTACCTCTCCGTCTCTCTTGCTGGATCAAGAAGGTCGAGATCATCGTCGAGCTGTACGTGTGCTGAACGTGGAGGTGCCGTCCGTTCGGCACTAGATCGGAGCGGATCGTGGGACGGATCGCGGGACGGTTCGTGGGACGGTTCGCGGGGCGGATCGAGGGACATGACGACGGTCCACTACATCAACCGCGTTTCTTAACGCTTCTGCTGTGCGATCTATAAGGGTACGTAGATCGGAAATCCCCTCTCGTAGATGGACATCACCATGATAGGTCTTCGTGCGCGTAGGAAAATTTTTGTTTCCCATGCGATGTTCCCCAACATGACAAGCATTAAGCATGGCAAAGTAGTAGCAACATCAATATCAGAACATAGTGGATACTAGGGATCAATCCCCATCAAAACTAACTCGATTACAAGATAGATCTCATCCTACTCATCATCGCCCAGCGAGTCTATGAATAGATTACTCAAGAACGACGAAGAGCTTCATGGAATTGGAGAGGGAAGAAGGTTGATGATGACGATGGTGACGATTTCCCCTCTCCGGAGCCCAAGACAGACTCCAGATCTGCCCTCCACATGAACAACAGGTGGTGGTGGCGCCTCCATATCGTAAACGCGACGAAAACTTCTCTTTTTATTTTTTCTGGGACGAAAGTGAACTTATAGACCTGAGGTTGGGGGCGGCAGAGCCGTGTGGGCCCCACAAGCCTGCCCACCACTACCAGGGGGGTGGTGGCGGAGCCAGGGCTTGTGGCCCACTGGCCCACCCCCTCATGTGGAACTTGGCGCAATTTTTTTTTATATTTTCCAAAACTGCTCCCCGTAAATTTTCAGGACGTTTGGAGAACTTTGATTTCTGCACAAAAATAACACCAAGGCAATTCTGTTGAAAACAACGTCAGTCCAGGTTAGTTCCATTCAAATCATGCAAATTATAGTTCAAAACAAGGGCAAAAGAGTTTGGAAAAGTAGATACGATGGAGGCGTATCATGAATCAAGTGCAGAGCTAGATGGAAATTCCTTACCTCCCCTCGTAGTTGAGGGCAAGACTTTGGTTCTTGGATGTTTCAGATTCTTCATAGTGATCAGCAGATATAAATCCCAAGTGACCCGGATAATATAGCTATCCCTCCCCGGCAACGGCGCCAGAAAAGAGCTGCTGGCAGTCCCCGGAAATGGCACGAGAAAAGAACTGCTTCCAGTTGCTCAACAATTAGCAATTGTCTTGCAATGGCCCACCAGCGTGTGGGATCGCGGCAGTTTTAGAGGGTAGAGTATTCAACCCAAATTTGTTGGTTCGACACGATGGGAGTGAAAGGATATTCTCCAGTATTAGCACTTGAGTCGTCAGCTCAACCACACCTGAAAGATTAGTATCTGCAAGCAGGATATAAGCAGCAAAAGTAGTGTGATAGCAACGGTGCTAGAAACAATCTGTTGACAAGGCAGACTATTCCTAACTGTTGTATCAATGGCGCCAGAAAAGTATTATAGCAGATAGCAGCAGTGTAACGAGTAATAACAGTGGCAAGGAATAGCAATAGTGACAGCAGTAGCAAGTAACAGTAGTAGCAATAGTAGTGACAACAGCAGAGCAAAGCAAGTAACAGTAGCAGCAACAGTAGTAACAGCAGTAGTAGCAGAGAAAGTAACAATTGTAGCAACAGTAGTGGCAGCAGCACCAGGACAAAGCAAGTAATAGTAGCAGCAAGTAACAGTAGTAACAGCAGTAGTGGGACAAACTCGTAGGCAATGGATCGGTGATTTGTTGGATGACATTCATCATGCAACAGTTATAACACGAAGAGATATGTGGCTAGCTCCCGTTCGTCAATGTGATGTAGGCATGCATTCTGTGTGTAGTCATACGTGCTTAGGGAAAAGAACTTGCATGACATCTATTGTCCATCCCTCCCGTGGCAGCGGGGTCCAAATGGATACTACAGGATATTAAGGTTCTCTTTTTAATAAAGAACTGGACCAATGCATTAGCACTTGGTGAACACATGAACTCCTCAAACTATGGTCATCACCGGGAGTGGTTCCGGTTATTGTCACTCCGGGGTTGCCGGGTCATAACACATAGTAGGTAACTACAACTTGCAAGATCGGATCAAAAACACACATATATTGGTGACAACATAATAATTTCAGATCTGAAATCATGGCACTCGGGCCCTAGTGACAAGCATTAAGCATGGCAAAGTAGTAGCAACATCAATCTCAGAACAAAGTGGATACTAGGGATCAATCCCCGTCAAAACTAACTTGATTACATGATAGATCTCATCCTACTCATCACCGCCCAGCGAGCCTACGAATAGATTACCCACGAACGATGAAGAGCTTCATAGAATTGGAGAGGGAAGAAGGTTGATGATGATGATGGCGACGATCTCCTTGATCCGGATCCCAAAACGGACTCCAGATCTGCCCTCTAGGGCAAGAACGGGATGTGGCGGCGCCTCTGGATCGTGAAACGCGATGAAATCTTCTCTCGTGAGTTTTTCCGGTACGAAAGGGAATAAATAGCGCAGGAATTGGGGGCGGCAGAGCCACGTGGGCCCCACAAGCTTGGTGGCCGCGACGAGGGGGGAGGTTGCGGCCACAGGGCTTGTGGCCCACTGGCCCGTCCCCTCCGGTGGATCTTTGCGCAGGTATTTTTCATATTTTCCAGAAATATTCTCCGTAAATTTTCAGGACATTCCGAGAACTTTCATTTCTGCACAAAAAACAACACCATGGCAATTCTGCTGAAAACATCATCGGTCCGGGTTAGTTCCATTCAAATCATGCAAATTAGAGTACAAAACAAGGGCAAAAGAGTTTGGAAAAGTACATACGATGGAGACGTATCAGTGATACCTTGGATTCCCCCGGTGTTACAACCACACAGTTACTTGACCATGTTGCTCAGATCATTGGTGAATAGATGTTAGGCGGGTGGATTCCCGCGTGTTTGTATCGTTGGCCTAATTAAAATGATAATGGATTTGGGTATTTGATCTGGGTTGGTTGGAGACCTTTTCATACTAACTGGCTACGCGGGAAGAATTATGGGTACTCGACGTCGCGGTATTGATACGTCTCCGTCGTATCTACTTTTCCAAACTCTTTTGCCCTTGTTTTGATCTCTAATTTGCATGATTTGAATGGAACTAACCTGGACTTACGCTGTTTTTAGCAGAATTGCCACGGTGTTGTTTTTGCGCAGAAATAAAAGTTCTCGGAATGACCTGGAAATTTACGAGGATTTTTTGTGGAATATATAAAAAGTACTGGCGCAAGAATCAACTGGAGGGACGGAGCCAGGAGCTCACAAGCCCACCAGGCCCCCCCCTAGCGGGGCCTGGGAGGCTTGTGAGCCCCTCGGGGCTCCGCCGCCTCCAATTCCAGCTCTATATATCCTCCTTCGACCGAAAAAAATTCAAGGAGAAGAGTTCATCGCGTTTTACGATACGGAGGCGCCGCCACCTCTTATTCTTCCTCTCGAGGGCATATCTGGAGTCCGTTATGGGCTCCGAGAGGGGAGATCGTCACCGTCGTCATCACCAACCTTCCTTCATCGCTAGTTCCATGATGCTCTTCACCGTTCTTGAGTAATCTCATCATAGGCTTGCTGGACGGTGATGGGTTGGATGAGATCTATCATGTAATCGAGTTAGTTTTGATGGGGATTGATCCCTAGTATCCACTATGTTCTGAGATTGATGTTGCCACTACTTTGCCATGCTTAATGCTTGTCACTAGGGCCCGAGTGCCATGATTTCAGATCTGAACCCATTATGTTGTCGCCAATATATGTGTGTTCTTGATCCTATCTTGCAAGTTGTATTCATCTACTATGTGTTATGACCCGGCAACCCCGTAGTCACACTAGCCGGAACCACTCTCGGAGATGACCATAGTATGAGGAGTTCATGTATTCACCAAGTGTTAATGCGTTGGTCCGGTTCTTTATTAAAAGGAGAACCTTAATATCCTGTAGTTTCCATTAGGACCCCGCTGCCATGGGAGGGATGAACAATAGATGTCATGCAAGGTCTTTTCCCTAAGCACGTATGACTACATATGGAATACATGCCTACATACGGAATACATGCCTACATTACATTGACGAACTGGAGCTAGTTACATATCTCTCCGTGTTATAACTGTTGCATGATGAATAGCATCCGGCATAATCATCCATCACCGATCCAATGCCTACGAGTTTTTCCTATTGGTCCTTGCTATGTTACTTTGCCGCTACTGCTGTCACTGCTGCTAGTGTTACTCTGTTTCTACTGCTGTTACTTTGCTGCTATTGCTGTCACTTTGTTGCTACTGGTTACCATTGCTACTGTTGCTATCACACTACTCTGCTACTGATACTTTGCTGCAGATACTAAGTCTTTCAGGTGTGGTTGAATTGACAACTCAACTGGTAATACTTGAGAATATTCTTTGGCTCCCCCTTGTGTCAAATCAATAAATTTGGGTTGAATACTCTACCCTCGAAAACTGTTGCGATCCCCTATACTTGTGGGTTATCAAGTACTCACCGCTGCTTTGCTCCCCCTTTTCCCCTTGTTCCGTTGCTGCGACCAGATGATGGAGCCCGGGAGATGGAGGTCCCCGCCGACGACGATTGCTACCCCGACAGTGCCTACTACTACGTGGAGGCCGCTGAAGACCAGGAGTAGTTAGGAGGTTCCCAGGCAGGAGGCATCACCTCGTTCGATCGTTGTATCTTTTGTGCTAGCCTTCTCTAAGGCACCCCCATGTTTTATGTCTGTACTCAGATATTGTTGCTTCCGCTGACTCGTGTGTTTATCGAGCTTCCGTATTCTAGCCCTCGAGGCCCCTGGCTTGTAATATGAAGCTTGTATTGTTTTACTTGTGTCTAGATTTGTGTTGTGATATCTTCCCGTGAGTCCTTGAGTTTGATCGTACGAATTTGCGTGTATGATTAGTGTACGATTAAATCGAGGGCGTCACAAGTTGGTATCAGAGCCGACTGCCTGTAGGTACCCCCTTTCCAACTCCTTGGCCGAAGTTGAGTCTAGTGTTTGAAAAACCTTACTAACACTGATGTTGTGGCTTACGGGCCCACATCTCAATTGGGTGGCATTAGTATCTTTTACTCCTTTCCTATAATCTGGGTTCTACTCTCTCTTCTCTTTCGGGATAAAGATTTTGCTAACTCTAACATTAGGTTCTCGTAAATACTTTCTCCCAGAGATCCCCTCATCCCAGATGATGGCTTGGTTCATCAGAAGACTCCGAGGATACTCTCCAATGTTACTCTAGAGAACTTGTGCCATCGCTCTTGCAATTTCCCTTCTTCCGTCAACCACTATGGATGACTACATACAAATGTCGCTCATACTTTCTTCTCCAATTGCTCTTGTTTTACGAGATGCAACGAATTATCTTATCGGGGATTCGTCCGTCATCAGTTGTCATGGGTTTCGAAAGTTCTTCGAATTACTATTCGATCTTTCAGAATCCCTAGTAGCCAATTGCCTTTGACCTTTCTCACCTGCTTGTGTTATGGTTAAATCCATATGTCTAGCAACATTCATTAAAATCCTTTGTGATTTTCCTGTGATCTTATTGATTCTACCTTTGTGTGAATGCACACAATCATGTGTTGATACTCATAAATCATTTTCCGGCTTAGACGTCCTTCCAGACAGAGCCGGTTCTCGACAAATCAATTGTGGTGGTTTTCCATCTAAATCAATTCAACTTACTTGTATTTGATCGGAGCACCTAATTATGATACCCCAACCTGGAAATCATAATTCCTTTGGTATTAATTATCGATATTTTCAGATGTTATGTAATCCCTTGCCTTGCATTCTACCCCCCTCTGTTTGAGTACCGATACTCACATCAGGTCCTTTGTGGATAGTTAGACCCATCACTGGGTTGTTATCCGACGACATCCTTTACATTAAAAAAATATTGTGATATTGTTCCCTTGATACATAATGCCATTGGTAAATTGTGTTTTCTCCTTCTCATAAGTTGTATCCTATGCCCTTGTCAACCATGCTCTTCAAGCATGTGTTAATTACTCTTGGAGTTTATGGTATATGTTCCTAAGATGCCCCGATGGGTTGAACCTATGCCTTCCTAAGTCAATATGACTCGAAAAGTTTTCATGAGTCTTACTCTTATGGTGCCTTGCCGAATATCCTTTCAAAGCTACAACTTGATCAAAGGCGAGGAGTAAATGGCAGGTAATGCATCGATGAAGTGGGAGTCGACCTTGAACTTTGTGTTCATGCCCATGGAAACAACGTTGATCCTATCATAGAAACTTCTCATATCGATAATCATTCATTATGTGGTTTAAATCTGGTATCTGTGATCTTGTCCTTTGCAGTCGTGGTTCCGGCCATGTTGTCCTACCTTGATTTCATTCTCAAGCGAGTTAAAGTACTTGTCTTCTTTAGATCAACACATCGGCCCAAGCCTTAATGTTGATCTACCTTCGAGTATTATCCCTCGTATCCCGAGAATATCACGGAGCTATATAACTTCTTGTGAGCTCCTCATCAACTATGACTTTTCACTGATTCCAATTTCCTCGTGTTTTGAGTCGATGGACATGCAAGTACATCGACAACTGAATCGAGTACGCATTGCAATTCAACAATCTTTAGTAATCTTCCTTGTTTACGAGTTTGTACTCGATCATGTCATTCCAAGCTGTTAAGCTACATTATCATCGTCCTGTTGGAGCTCGACCATGCTATCTATACCCTTCATTCCTGGAACACAATTTGTTGGGGATATTATCTATTGATAACCCGCCCTAGTTGGGCCGGGTCACCAAATGAGGCGATTCATCTAAGCATGGTACGAGCCTTGGCCTGGCAACACCGAAGGTTGTATGGCGGTTTACAACTTCCGGAAGGTTTCCAAGCTTTGGAAGATGGCGACTTAGAGATCGTAGGAGTCACGGTTTGTAGAAAGGAAAGTACCCTTGTGAACCCTAGGGACTCGACCTGTATATAAAGGTGAGTCCCGGGGAAGAAGAGGACAGGTTAGAAATCATCGAGTGCTAGGTCTGGCGAGTTACGCCCTCCTTGTAATCGAAACTCCATCAATACAACTCAAAGCAGGATGTAGGCCTTTACCTCCTCACGAGGGGCCGAACCTGGGTAAATCGCCGTCTCACTCCCGTTCAACCCCTTTGAGTCGCCACCAAAGTGCGATGGCCCCAATACTAAGTCCTTTCACGAGGACATCTGTCGTGACAAAACCACGACAGTTGGCGCCCACCGTGGGGCCTGCGCATGGTGGAGTTGAGTTCTCAAAGGGAGTCGTACCATGGTTTGGGAGCTACGCGGCGGGGCTCATGACCCGGAGCCGCCGTGGGAAGTACTACATCGACAACCTGCAATGGGGACCCGAGGCGGATTCGATCGAATATGGTTACAGGGTCCCCTTCGGCAAGATCAACGTCTTCATCGGCATGATCGGATCATCCGTGCCTGAGCCGGACATCTCCACCGACATCGTCGAGCCGGCCAGGTACGTCCGCCCAGTAATGACGCCAAATCTGACTCGCCCGGTCTTTGTTGGGTTCAAGCAGGGATCAGAGGAACCAGAACACTCAGCGTCCCAGGAAACCACACCAATCAACACTGATGACGAATCATCCATGGGCGATTCAGATTCAATCCGGTCTCTACATGGGGATTGTCTTGGGGGCTTGTCATTGGCCATGGACCCCGAAGTCCTTGACCGAACCCGCCGCCAGATTGCCATTTACATGGCTGGGGCGACTCAACCCTCGCCAAACCCCGCAGGCGGGGATGGAACTGGCGAGACATCTAGAAGCCCGGCCGCTGTCTTGGTGGAATTAGCAGCGGAAATTACAAGGCTTATGGCGACCCCCATCACACCGGAAAACCAGGAGGCAGTGAACACGGAATTGGCGAAGCTAAGAGAAGCAGTGGCAAAGGCTCATCGGGATGCCGAGGTGGAGTCTGCCAGGATCGAGACCCGGCAAGCTCAAATTACCGCCAAGACAACTCGCTTAAACACTGACAATTGGCGGCTCGAAGGACACGAGCGCGCATCTGACGCCGTCCATCAGCGGAGGCACCAGGGTCGCCTATGTTGGGGATGTAACCTGTGGATGACCCGCCCTAGTTGGGCCGGGTTATCCATTGGGCAATTCATCTAAGTGTTTAGTTGGGCCTCGTTTCGGCCGAATCAAGGTCGTACGACGAGGCCGGCTCTTGGCGGGTCTCCCAGCTTTGGAAGATGGCGACTTAGAAACCGCATTGGTCATGAGTTGTAGAAAGAAAGGAATCCTTGTAAACCCTAGGGAATCGACCTGTATATAAAGGCGAGGTCCCGGGGGACAGAAGACAAGGTTGAAAATCATCGAGTGCTAGGTTTAGGCGAGTTACGCCTTCCTTGTAATCGAATTCATATCAATACACACCAAAGCAGGACGTAGGCTATTACCTCCTCTCGAGGGGCCGAACCTAGGTAAATCGCCGTGTCTCTCCCGCTTAACCCCTTTGAGTCACCACCAGGGTGCGATGGCTCCAGTACTAAGTCCTTTCACGAGGACATCTGCCGTGAAAAAACCACGACAGTTGGCGCCCACCATGGGGCCTACGCACGGTGGAGTTGAGTTCTCAAAGGGAGCCCTACCAGGGTTTGGGAGTTACGCGACGGCGCTCATGACTCGGAGCCACCGCGGGATAACCTACATCGCCAACCAGCGATGGGGACCTGAAGCAAATTCGATTGAATCTGGCTACAGGGTCCCCTTCGGCAAGATCAACATCTTCATCGGCATGATCGGATCATCCGTTCCTGAGCCGGACATCTCCACCGACATCGTCGAGCCGGCCAGGTACGTCCGCCCAGTCATAACACAAAATCTAACTCGCCCGGTCTTTGTGGGGTTCACGCAGGGACCGGAGGAGCCAGAACACTTGGCGACTCAGGAAACTACCCCCGTCAACTCGGATGATGAATCGTCCATGGGTGACTCAGATTCCATCCGGTCTCTTCATGGGGATGGTCTCGGAGGCTTGTCGCTGGCCATGGATCCGGAAGTCCTTGACCGAACCCGCCGCCAGATCGCCATCTACATGGCTGGGGCAACACAACCCACACAAAACCCTGCTGGGGGCGATGGGACCGGCGGGACGTCCAGGAGTCCATCCACAGTCCTGGTAGATTTAGCGGCGGAAATCACGAGACTAATGGCGACTCCCCTCACGCCAGAAAACCAAGAGGAGATAAACGCAGAGTTAGCGAAGCTTAGAGAGGCGGTGGCAAAGGCCCACTAGGATGCTGAGATGGAGTCCGCAAGGATCGAGACTCGACAAGCCCAAATTGAGACCGAAAGGATGCGCTTAAACACTGACAACTGGCGGCTCGAGAGACAGCAGCGCGCGTCCGACGCCGTCCATCAGCGGAGACACCAGGGTCGCCTGCCCCATGACCTCAATCCGACCCGTCTGTTCGACACTCCACGAACCCCCGGGATGGGAGCCGCCCCGGCAGGAGGACCGGGCCGCCCACCTAACCCGCCGGCTCAGCCGATTGAGGGTCAAATTCCTCGTTTCCGGACGCCTCAAGGCCACTTCTCCAACCCGGTGGATAACCTTCCGATTCACGGCAACACCCCAGCTGAGATAGAAGCAAGGAATGTCATCGAGATGTTGAAGACGGCGGTGGTTCAAAACGCCCAGTTCTCGCATAGCCTCGAGAGATTGCACTCCACCCCTCAGGAAAGCTATACCAGGAGCAGGTCGGAGGACCAGCCTGCCGTAAACAGTGGGCCGCAACACTTCCCGCAGGACAACCCACCCGACCGGAACCCGCCGGGCCAAGATCTCCCGAACATCCAAGACGCCCCGGCCCCCCTCGTAGGGGGCGGAGGGCGAGTTGGGGTACCGTGCTTGTCCCCGGCCCTTCGGAACGAAAGGATGCCCATGGATTTTAAGGGACCAAGGAAAGTGCCTAATTATACACCGGACCTCGAACCAACGTCATGGATCGAGGGTTATGAGATTGCCATGGACATGCTCGATGTAAACGAGGCGGTTTGCGCCAGGTACTTCACGATGATGCTCGAGGGGTCGGCACGCACTTGGTTGAAAAACTTGCCTCCCAATTCCATCCAGTCCTGGGCCGAGTTAAAAGAGCGTTTCATCAAAAACTTCCGGGGAACCTGCAAACGTCCGATGACGATTGTCGATCTACAACAGTGTGTTCAGCGCTCGGATGAATCGGCCCACCATTGGTCACGGCGGGTTGCAGAGATTATTAATTCGTCAGATGGTATTATGGCGGCTCAAGCTGTGCTTATCCTCGAGCACAATTGTCATTACGAGCCCTTAGTGCAGAAGTTGGGGCGACTCAAACGGAAGGTCCAAGACATGGGCGAACTGATGGACACCCTCACTAGATATGCCGAGGCCGATGATACTAAGGATCCCGGCGAGGATGGTAAGAATAACTCGCCCAAAAAGGGCGAGTCATCCAAAAATCATACCCGTTTCCAGGGGCGCAACCGTCACAATCAGGGGACCAATGGCAAGCGTAGACCGTAGGAGGAGCCCTCGGACTTGGTCGCCAACACCAATGCTAATGACGGCAAAAAGAAGAATCGAGGTTTCAGTGGGAAAAGGCCGCGTAACTATGAAGAGTTACTCAAGGGCCCTTGCCCGCACCACGCCACGGCTGACGGCCCGGCGAGTCATTCCTGGGAAAACTGTTTCGTGATGCGAGAGTTTCGGGCGGAGGCGATCAAGAAGAGTCAAAATGAAGATCCAGACCGACGCCAGGACCAACACGCCGCGCCCAACCAAAGACAGAACCCCTTCGGCGGTTTTCCCGAACAGGGGGCTCAGGGAGGCCCACAGCCAGGCGGCGGCCAGTACCCGGTGCACCACCAGCGGCGGTACAACCCACCGGGAGCTTTCCAGCAGCCGCCCCCACAGGGGGCTCCACAGGACCAGGATGATAATGGGGGCTTCCGCAGCAACCCCAAGCAGCTAAGTAATGGGCAGTACCACGTTTTCACTACTAATGCTTGCAGGCGTGATAAAAAGGTAAGTCACCGGGCGTACAGTATATCTGAGTCGGCGATTCCCAGATATCTCCATTGGTCTGAGCAGACCATAACATGGAGCAGGGAGGATCACCCGCCAAGAGTAGATAACCCGGGCGATCAGGCGTTGGTCGTGGCTCCCCAAGTAGGGGGTTACACCCTATCAAAGGTATTAATGGATGGTGGCAGCAGCATCAATATCCTATACTTCGACACCTTCCAGAGGATGAATATATTGGAGAAAGACTTGATGCCTTCAACCACGGTTTTCCACGGAATTGTCCCGGGCAAGTCGGCTTATCCCATAGGCCGGGTCAGGCTCATAGTGGCATTTGGAACTGCGCAGAATTACAGGTCGGAGTCTCTAATCTTTGAGGTGGTCAAGCTGAAAAGCCCCTACCATGCACTGTTCGGGCGACCGGCTTACGCCCGCTTCATGGCCCGCCCGTGCTATGTCTACCTCAAGCTCAAAATGTCTGGTCCCAAAGGACCCATCACAGTTGATGGAGATAGAAGGATCGCAAAAGAATGTGAAGAAGGGGACGCGGCTTATGCGGAAGTCGCCTGTGCGGCGGAAGAGCTCAAACACCATCGGGCCAATGTTGACCCGGCGGACATGTCACTGCTCAAGAAGCCAACTACGGATGCTGAGTCGCCCCTCAAGTTCAAACCAACGGATAACACTAAGACAATCGATTTCGTGCCTGGCGATTCATCCAAGCAGTTCACCAATGGCGCGGGTCTGGACCCCAAATAGGAAAGCGCGCTCATCGAATTCATCCGTGAGAATCGGGACATCTTCGCATGGAAACCTTCTGACATGCCTGGAGTACCGAGAGAATTCGCTGAGCACCATCTTAACGTTGACCCAAAATGCAAACATGTCCAGCAGTACCTTCGCAGATTCAACGAGGAACGACGAAAGGCGATTGGAGAAGAAGTCGCCCGTCTTTTAGCCGCCGGGTTCATTGTGGAAGTTTTTCACCCCAAATGGCTGGCTAACCCGGTGTTGGTACTCAAGAAGAATGGTACTTTCCGTATGTGTATTGATGATACAGATCTCAACAGAGCTTGTCCCAAAGATCCCTTCGCTCTTCCCCGCATCGACCAAATCATTGACTCGGTGGCGGGATGCGAACGATTGTGCTTTTTGGACGCCTATTCAGGATATCACCAGATCAAAATGGCCGTAGAGGATCAGGAGAAGACGGCCTTCATAACCCCCTTCGGGGCCTTTTGCTATGTGTCCATGCCTTTCGGACTCAAAAGCGCGGGGGCGACTTATCAACGCTGCATCCAGAATTGTCTTCGTAACCAAATTGGTCGCAACGTCCATGCCTATGTCGACGATATTGTGATCAAGACCAGACAGGGGGAGACACTATTGGAAGACCTTAAGGAGACTTTTGATAATCTACGGGTATATCAGATGAAGCTAAATCCTACCAAGTGCGTTTTTGGTGTACCTGCAGGGAAATTGCTGGGTTTCTTGGTATCGGAGCACGGCATCGAAGCTAACCTGGACAAGATCGAAGCGGTTACCTCTCTCGAAAAGCCGGCGAATGTTAATCAAGTTCAACGATTGGCGGGTCACATTGCGGCTTTAAGTCGTTTTGTAAGTCGCCTAGGGGAAAAGGCGATTCCTCTTTATCAATTATGGAGGAAGTCCGACCGATTCGTGTGGACAAATGAGACAGACGAGGCGCTCGAGGCCCTGAAACGCCAATTGGTTAACCCGCCGGTCCTGGCAGCCCCAACTGAAAAGGAGCCTATACTCCTGTATATCGCGGCAAATTCCAAGGCAGTAAGTGTGGCAGTGGTCGTTGAAAGAAAGGAAGAAGGGAAGGAACACCCAGTGCAACGCCCAGTATATTTTATCAGCGAGGTGTTAACTCTTTCCAAGCAATGATACCCGCATTGGCTAAAGCTGGTATATGGGGTGTTTATGGCGAGTCGAAAACTTAAGCATTATTTCCAGGAGCACCCGGTCACAGTGGTTAGTTCTGCTCCCCTTGGTGACATCATCCAGAATCGGGAAGCAACAGGGCGAATCGCCAAATGGGCAATAGAGCTTGGGTCTCATCACATACAATATACTCCCCGCACGGCTATCAAGTCCCAGGCATTAGTTGATTTGGTGAATGACTGAACAGAGCTACAGGCTCCGGAAGACTGGCCTGACCTTACCTACTGGACTATTTACTTTGATGGATCCAGGCAGCTGGAAGGCTCGGAGGCTGGTGTGGTGTTAGTATCCCCTCAAGGAGATAAGTTCTGTTACGTTCTCCGACTCATGTTTCCCTGCACTAATAATGCGGCGGAATATGAAGCTTTGCTTCACGGCTTGCGACTCGCAAAAGAGATGAACCTAACGCGAGTCAGGTGTTTTGGTGACTCTGATTTGGTGGCGCAACAAGTTTCGGGTACCTGGGACTCTCGGGATCCCATGATGGCGGCTTACAGACGAGCTGTGTCTAATGTGGCAGGTCACTTTCATGGCTATCAGGTGGACCATATTGACCGGCGCCTCAACGAGGCAGCTGATGCCCTCTCGCGACTCGGCTCTCAGAGAAAACCGGTTCCCCCTAATGTTTTTCTGGATATCTTGCATAAACCATCCGTGGTCTTACCCTCAGAGGAGGAATTGGCGATACCAGATCCCGAGTCTCAGCTCGTGGCGGCTCTCCGTGTCACTCCGGATTGGGTTCTCCCTTATCTGGCTTATCTCACTCGCGACGAGTTACCCGCCGACGAAATTTTGGCTCGCCAGATCATTCGGCACAGCAAATCCATGGTCATCATTAATGGCGAGTTATATAAACGGAGCACTTATGGGGTTTTTCAGCGATGTGTTTCCCCCGAAGAAGGATGCGCAATCCTAAATGACATTCATTCCGGAGACTGTGGACATCACGCCAGGTCACGTTCTTTGGTATCAAAGGCTTTTCATCATGGTTTCTTTTGGCAGACGGCTCATGCAGATGCAGAAGACATAGTTCGTCGGTGCGAGGGGTGTCAACGTTATGGGAGGCAGGCTCATGTGCCGGCTCAAGAATTAAGAATGATTCCCATTACCTGGCCTTTTGCGGTCTGGGGGCTGGACATGGTTGGTCCCTTTAAGATGTCCTCCAACAAGAAGACCCACCTATTGGTGGCAGTTGATAAATTCACCAAGTGGGTTGAGGCAGAACCTGTTGGAGCTTGCGATGCGGAGACAGCGGTCAAATTTTTGAAGAAGCTGATTTTCCGGTTTGGATATCC
Source organism: Hordeum vulgare subsp. vulgare (assembly GCF_904849725.1). NCBI lineage: Eukaryota > Viridiplantae > Streptophyta > Magnoliopsida > Poales > Poaceae > Hordeum > Hordeum vulgare. The sequence goes on along the minus strand of NC_058522.1, from coordinate 546,695,550 downwards.
GCACAGTATTATCACTGATAATGGTACTAACTTGTCCCAAGGGGCGATGCAGGATTTTTGTCGTCGAGAACATATCCGACTTGATGTTTCTGCAGTCGCTCACCCGCAATCCAACGGGCAAGCAGAGCGGGTGAATCAGGAGGTCTTGCGAGGGATCAAGCCCCGACTCATGGTTCCCCTGGAAAGGACTCCAGGGTGTTGGGTTGAAGAGTTACCTTCGGTACTGTGGAGTATTCAGACCACCCCGAACCGATCCACGGGATTCACCCCTTTCTTTTTGATCTATGGAGCAGAGGCTGTTCTCCCTACTGACATAAAGCATGACTCTCTTAGAGTCGCCGCATATGTGGAGCAAGATAATGAGCTGGCACGTCAAGACTCTTTGGATGCCTTGGAGGAGGCGCGTGACCTGGCTGTGGCCCGCTCGGCTATTTATCAGCAAGATCTGTGGCGTTATCATAGTCGCCGGGTTAAGAGTCGGACCTTTCAGGAAGGCGACTTAGTGCTCCGTCTAATACAAGATCGAGCAGGCATGCACAAGTTGTCACCCCCTTGGGAAGGACCGTTCGTCATCAGCAAGAACCTCCGCAATGGCTCTTATTATTTGGTGGATCTTCGGCCTAATCGACCGACCACAGAGGCTGAGTCAACTCGCCCCTGGAATATTGCCCATTTGCGGCCTTACTACACTTGAGCTCTTAAAGCTCTACACTTTGTAAGTTTTTCAGTTTCAGTATGAAGTAATAAAATACTCCCCGACTTGGGGACTTCTTCATTAAAAAGAAAATTGTGTCATCCTGTTGCGACCGTATGAGCCGACAGAATCTGCATTTAGGGTGGGTGCACGAGCTTTCTGACTCGCCTCCCCCTGTCGCGACCTTATGAGCCGACGAAAACTGCATTTAGGGTGGGTGCACGAGCTTTCTGACTCGCATCCCCCTGTCGCGACCTTATGAGCCGACGAAACCTGCATTTAGCGTGGGTGCACGAGCTTTCTGACTCGCCTCCCCCTGTCGCGACCTTATGAGCCGACGAAACCTGCATTTAGGGTGGGTGCACGAGCTTTCTGACTCGCCTCCCCCTGTCGCGACCTTATGAGCCGACGAAACCTGCATTTAGGGTGGGTGCACGAGCTTTCTGACTCGCCTCCCCCTGTCGCGACCTTATAAGCCGACGAAACCTGCATTTAGGGTGGGTGCACGAGCTTTCTGACTCGCCTCCCCCTGTCGCGACCTTATGAGCCGACGAAACCTGCATTTAGGGTGGGTGCACGAGCTTTCTGACTCGCCTCCCCCTGTCGCGACCTTATGAGCCGACGAAACCTGCATTTAGGGTGGGTGCACGAGCTTTCTGACTCGCCTCCCCCTGTCGCGATCTTATGAGCCGACGAAACCTGCATTTAGGGTGGGTGCACGAGCTTTCTGACTCGCCTCCCCCTGTCGCGACCTTATGAGCCGACGAAACCTGCATTTAGGGTGGGTGCACGAGCTTTCTGACTCGCCTCCCCCTGTCGTGACTTTATGAGCCGGCGAAATTACTGTTGCTATTTTTCATCGTGGCATAGCCCTCAAGATTTTAAGCCTTTTTCTTTCTGATGCTTGTTGAAAATATCTATGGTTTGTTTGTTTTCACATATGCTATTCTCAAAAGCTTAAGAGAGGAGGGTGATAAGAATTGTTTCATCCATGGCAAATTAAGCGTTATAGAAGACTCTTATAAAGGCGGGTCAAATATTTCAAATCGCCTTAAGGGCGATATAAAGGTTCTTGCAAAAGGTATCATCAAAAACAGTACTGACTTACGGAAAAAGGACCTATTACATGGCTCTCAGGCCAAGTTCAATAAAGTTTACTTTGCTGGCGCCTCGGGATCATCCTGATGTGAGCTTTGGCCGACTTCGATTTGCAAGTCGCCCAATACCCAATTGCACTTGGCCAAAGCAGCAAAGTCATCTTCATCATTCAGAATTTATGCCAAGTCTGCTTCCAAATTCCGAAGTTTGGCTGGTCCCCGAGGAGTTAGGCTGGTCGTCACGAAGGTTGGCGGGCTGACTTTCTTGTTTCTGCTATCATAAGCCGCCTGGTATTTTGCTAAGTCAAGGCTTGCGGCAAGTTGAGTCGCAGCCAGCCGAGAGTCCTTGACGACTCGCTGATAGTCCTCTTCAACAAATTCCGACCCATCGTCCTTGAGCTGAGGAAAACCTGCGGCTACCTCTTCTAAGTTGATTTCTGGAGCATACGCCAAACAGCGACTCAGGGCAGTCAGAACACCTTTCCGGGCGGCTGACCGAGTTAGCTCGCCAATCTGAGGAGGAAGTGTCGACAAACAGCCAAGCACCTTCTTGATGGAAGTGATAGGCTCTTTGGCACCCATCACGGCTTTAACTGTCAAGACACTGCCTGTGTACAATTTCTCTGTCAGCGTGTAAATCGCTTTCAGCATCAACACACAGTCTTCTTGAAGGTTGGCGGCTCTCGGACCTGAATCATGATGATTAGCGACTTATCATAAGTGTTATTTTTTTTAAAAGAAGGAGAAGAGGAGATCAAAGGTTTAAGTAAAGCTTACCAAAGACGGCCTGCGTCATGTTGGAGATGTGATGCTTTAAGCCGGACAACTCCTGTTGCACAGTGGCCAGCCTAGCTTCAGCCTTCTCTGCTCTCTTCAAGGCGGCATTTTGGTCAGCCTGAGCTTTTTTCAACTCGGCCTTGAGTTTTACCAGTTCGGCCAAGGCCAATTGACATTTTTCCTCCGACTGAGCTCGGGCGTCTTGTCCAGCTAAGTTTTTCCTTAAATCGCCCAGCGCCGATTCGGTCTGAGCAAGGTTTTTCCTATTGAAAGTTTAAAATAAGGGCAAGTCTCAGAACTACTGCAAAGCAATATCCCTGACACTTTGGGGCTAATGTATAATTTTTTCAGATGAAATTATACAAAAATCAAGACCCGTCTCATCTTTTTACTGATGACCCGGCCCTTTGGGGTTAGTGGTCACAAAGTTTTATCTAAGTTTTTCAAGACCCGGCTCATCTTTTACTGATGACCCGGCCCTTGGGGGTTACTAGTCGCGAAGTTTTTCCTAAATTTTTCAAGACCCGGCTCATCTTTTACTGATGACCCGGCCCTTGGGGGTTACTGGTCGCGAAGTTTTTTCTAAATTTTCAAGACCCGACTCATCTTTTTACTGATGACCCGGCCCTTAGGGGTTAATGGGAATAATATAAGTATAACAAAGTTTACCTCATGTTTGTTGTTTAACATCTTCAGCAGGTTTTTCTCCATCTCATAGCTCGCTTCCAGGCGACTTGCAAAGCCAGAGCAGAGTTCCTTAAACTCCAAATTTGCATAGCCGAAAAGTTTCGCCTTGGAGAGCCCAGACTCGGGAATGGCTTGAGAGGAGGATGCTACATGTTTGGACAAAACTGTCGCCGCCGGCTTAGAAAAGCCAGAACCAGTAATAACCACGACATCTGGGTCTTCTGTTGTCGTCAATGGGCTCGGGGGCTTAGGGGCATCCATTGTTTCCTTCGGCGACTCAGGAAGATCCACTTGAGTCGCAGGCTCAGTCTGATCCGGATTGTCTTGAGTCGGAGTTGATTCTTTCGTGGGTTCTGAAGTTGCATCAGGAGTTGATCCACTGGTTTTCCTTTTCTTGGCTTGTGCCCTGAAAAAATGGAATAAGCATGTTAAGGAATTGAAAAGCTCGTTATTCTCAAAAGTCAAGGCAAGGTTATCAAAAGACTTACCCCGGAACTCGAATCATTGGTGGAAGTGTCGACATCACGGAGTCGTCGGAAGTGGGAGGAGAGTTCTGCAAGAATTATATGTCAATAATATAGGCGGGTTACAAGCGTGATCCATAGAGACATGAAGAATGGTTACTCATAAGAGTACCTCGCTTGGTTTTCTTTTGTTCGTTGCTGGTAAGCCAGATACCAGATCGCCGGAGTGACTTCGTGTTTTCCGGTTTGAGGCATGCTGTGCTTTCTTCAGTAGGAAATTTGGGTTCAAATAAGCATTTGGATGTGAGAAGGGAACTTTCCCACAAATTCGCTTGGCCGGCTTAGGTGGAGAAGGAGATGAATCGGAGGAAATAGAAATTACCTCAACAGAGTCCTCCTGGCTTTCGTTATCTTCATTCTATTTCAAGGAAAGGGAGATATATAAATACAAAGGCTAACAGTAATAGGTGGCGAGTGAAAAGAGGACGAATTTTTACCTCCGAAAGTGCATCGCCGACTTGAGATTCGTCAACTTCGGATGGTTCAGCTGCAGCAAATTTGCCCTTACCCTTGGTTTTCTTTGAGGGCGGCTTGACACTTTTCATGGCTTGCTTTTTGGGCTTCCTGGACCAGAACTTATCGCCTTTCTGAAATGGCATATATTACGAAACCACAATACAAATGAAGGATAAAGAATAAAGACCAAAGGCGGGTTAGGTTTGTTTACCTTGGGCGCCGGGTTAATCTTGCAGAAAGGCTTAAGGCCGATTTGGCCGCATTTTCCCGCAGGCTCGCCAGTCAGCTTTTTGATAATGGTAACAATATCCTTTTCCGTTAAAGTTGTGCGGAAATAGCATTGCGGATGATCCAGGGTGCCATCAAATTCACACATCAGACCATCCCGGCGGCTCAGAGGAAGGATACGCCATTCAACCCAACAGCGGATTAGGTCGACCCCGGTAAGGCCGTTGTTCGTCAAAGATCTTAATTCAGATAGTATTTGGATGAATTCCGATTCCTCCTCCTCGGTAAGCTTGTCTGGAAGCTTGAAGTTGGTCGGAAGGCGAGTTGGCTTGTAACCCAGAAGCTTGTTCTCGCCAGGAGGAGACGTCTCTTGACAGTAATACCAAGACTCGCCCCGGCCTTTGGGATGGCTAGGCATGGTGAGTGAGGGAAATGGGCTATCCCTGCGGTGCTGGACATTGACGCCACCAAGTTCCAAGCTGGGGCCTTTATGGAATTCCGTTTGGCGATTCAGATGGAAAAAATGCCAGAATAAAGGGACAGAAGGCTCGATCCGCAGATAAGCCTCACAAAGAACTTGGAATTGGCACAAATTACTTATGGAATTGGGTCCCCGGTCCTGGAGACGGATGTTCATGAAAGTCAAGGCGTCCCTAAGAAACTTTGATCCGGGCGGCTTAAAACCTCGCTCCAGGTGTTCAACAAAAACGATTATTTCCCCTTCTTTGGGGTTAGGGAGATCTTCTCCGAACCCGGTGCGCCAGCCAATAACATCCTGAGGATCCAAACTGCCCGTTTTCACATAATCGGCTAAAATGGAGTCATCAACCTTGGTAGGAAGCCAGTCACTCTTGAAGACGGCGCCCATGCTACAAATAAGTAAAGTATGATATTACATGCCTTGGACACCTACTGTATGGGATGAAATCAGTTCATTTAACCCGCCTAGTATTTTGATTAAGGAAAGGTTTGACTCGCCAGATCAAAGGGGCGAGTTGGGTCACTATGCCGACTTATGGAAGTGTGGTTATTCTCAAGGGCTACGTTCTGAAGACGGTAACAGCGTTTCATTTGAAGTACCAGGAGATGAGGACTACAAACAACTTTTTGCAAATAGTAAATAAGGAATGGATCTACCACACAGACGCAAAAACCTAGAGAAAATGACTGGTCACGACAGTTTATTATCAGATGATGCCCTTCGTTGGGTGAAAACATTATTTTCAAAAATTCACGAGTACAGCGAATAAGTAAAAGTATTCGAACATTAGCTATCCTACCAACACTCGTGCTAATCGATTTAGAGCAGATAGCGTCTATATGCAAGGAGCTTCAAGAACACGGCAATGGCGGAAGTTCAAGCGGAGAGTAAATCTATTCCTAAAAGATAGGTGGAAGCCTAACCTGATGCTGTCGGGTGAGAAGAGCCGACGGTGATGGGGTTTGCTGGAGAAGCACGGGCGTCCCGTCAAGCGAAGAGGTTTCCGGCGGCGGCGAAGTTCGTGGTGAATGGTGAGGTGACCGACGGTGATGCAGTCGACGATGACGATGGCGGATGTATTGGTTGCGGCACGAGAATGGACGACGGCGAAAGCCCACAGGCGGCACCGAAGCTCCTCGCGTGAAGGCCGAAAGCACGGTCGGCGACGGATTCCTCGGAGCGATGCGGTTTTCTCGCTGCACCGGTGGGGAGGAAGGTGACAGGACTGGTAGGTGGGAAGCGCCAGTTCTGTCCCCCCCGGCCTATTTATCAAGGCAGGTGCTGGAATCGAGGCGCCATGAGCGGGAACCGCCGGGGGATAAAAGATTCGGTATAAATGTGCGCCGAAAATTTCGGGATAACAATGCGCTAAAGATCCGTTGGAGTTGTGGCGGTCTTCCCGAAAAAAGAGGAGTAAGAAAAGGCCAGTTAGCAATGATCTGGCGACTTAAGGGGTTGTCAGTGCCCAAAGGCGATGGCGGGTGTGCAATTTTTTGACATATGAAGAAAAATAGGAGATGAATCGCCTTCCATGAAGTAGAGGTGTTGGCGTGAAGAAGAAAGGTTCAAGTCAATTTGGGGCCTATTGTTGGGGATGTAACCTGTGGATGACCCGCCCTAGTTGGGCCGGGTTATCCATTGGGCAATTCATCTAAGTGTTTAGTTGGGCCTCGTTTCGGCCGAACCAAGGTCGTACGACGAGGCCGGCTCTTGGCGGGTCTCCCAGCTTTGGAAGATGGCGACTTAGAGACCGCATTGGTCACGAGTTGTAGAAAGAAAGGAATCCTTGTAAACCCTAGGGAATCAACCTGTATATAAAGGCAAGGTCCCGGGGGACAGAAGACAAGGTTGAAAATCATCGAGTGCTACGTTTAGGCGAGTTACGCCTTCCTTGTAATCGAATTCATATCAATACACACCAAAGCAGGACGTAGGCTATTACCTCCTCTCGAGGGGTCGAACCTGGGTAAATCGCCGTGTCTCTCCCGCTTAACCCCTTTGAGTCGCCACCAGGGTGTGATGGCTCCAGTACTAAGTCCTTTTACGAGGACATCTGCCGTGAAAAAACCACGACAGCCTACCCCCAGATCTCAACCCGACCCACATGTTCGTTACTCCGCAAACTCCCGGGGCGGGAGCCGCCCCAGGGGGAGGACCGGGCCAAGCACCTAACCCGCCGGTTCAACCAATTGAGGATCGCATTCCCCGATTCCGGACACCTCAAGGTCACTTTTCCAACCAAGTGGATAACGTCCTTGCTGCAACTCGCCATTTGGAATCTCTTCCGATTCACGGCAATACTCCTGCCGAGATAGAAGCAAGGAACGCCATTGAGATGTTGAAGACGGCGGTGGTTCAAAATGCCCAGTTCTCACATAGCCTAGATAGGCTGCATTCCACTCCCCAGGCAAGTCACACCAGGAGTCGGCCAGAGGACCAGCCCGCTGTAAACAGCGGACCGCGACTCATCCCCCAGGATAACCCGCCTGATCATCAAAACCCGCCGGGCCGGGATCTCCCGAACATCCAAGTCGCCCCAGCCCCTCTCGTCGGGAGTGATGGACGAGTGGGGGTGCCGTGCTTGGCCCCTGCCCTTCGCAACGAAAGAATTCCCAAGGATTTTAAGGGACCAAGAAAGGTGCCTAACTACACCCCGGACCTTGAGCCGGCATCATGGGTCGAGAGTTATGAAATCGCCATGGACATGGTCGACGTAAACGAAGCATTTTGCGCCAGATACTTCACGATGATGCTCGAAGGGTCAGCACGCACTTGGTTAAAAAACTTACCCCCCAACTCCATCCAGACCTGGGCTGAATTGAAAGAGTGCTTCATCAAAAAATTCCGAGGAACCTGCAAACGTCCAATGACGATTGTCGATTTGCAGCACTGCGTTCAGCGTCCCGATGAGTCGGCCCACCATTGGTCACGGCGGGTCGCAGAAATTATCCATTCATCAGATGGTATTACGGCGGCTCAGGCTGTGTTGATCCTCGAGCAGAATTTCCATTACGAACCCCTGGTGCAAAAGTTGGGGCGACTCAAGCGAAAGGTCCAAGACATGGGGGAGCTAATGGATACCCTCACTAGGTACGCTGAAGCGGATGACACCAAAGATCCCGGTGAGAACGGTAAAGCTAATTCGCCAAAGAAGGGCGAGTCATCCAAAAATCATACCCGGTTCCAGGGACGTAACCGCCACAATCAGGGAGCCAATGGCAAGAGAAGGCAGCAAGAGGAATCTTCGGATTTAGTCGCCAATACCAACACCAACAATGGCAACCAACGCCAGAAGAAAAGCAGGGGATATAGTGGTAAGAAGCCGCGTAACTATGAAGAGTTACTCAAGGGCCCTTACCCGCACCATGCCATGGAAGACGGACCGGCGACTCACTCCTGGGAGAACTGTTTCGTGATGCGGGAGTTTCGGGCGGAGGCCATCAAGAAAAGCCAAAATGATGACCCGGACCAACGGCAGGAGCAGTTTGTTGCACCCAACCAACGTCAGAACCCCTTTGGCGGTTTTCCCGAACCGGGGGCTCAGGGAGGCTCACAGCCGAGTAGCGGCCAGTATCCGGTGCATCACCAGCGGCGGTATAACCCGCCCGGAGCTTTTCAGCAGTCGCCCCCACAGGGGGCTTCGCAGGGTCAGGATGACAACGGGGGCTTTCGCAACAACCCCAAACAGTTAAGCAATGGGCAGTACCACGTTTTCACCACCAATGCTTGCAGACGTGATAAGAAGGTGAGTCACCGGGCGTACAGTGTGTCTGAGCCGGCACTTTCCAGGTACCTCCACTGGTATGAGCAGACCATATCATGGAGTAGGGAGGATCACCCGCCAAGAGTTGACAATCCTGGCGACTTAGCGTTGGTCGTAGCTCCCCAAGTTGGGGGGTACACCCTGTCAAAGGTGCTAATGGATGGTGGTAGCAGCATTAACATCTTGTATTTTGACACTTTCCAAAGGATGAACCTATTGGAAAAGGATTTGATGCCATCAACCACAGCTTTCCACGGAATCGTCCCTGGCAAGTCGGCGTACCCCATAGGCCGAGTCAGACTCACAGTTGCATTTGGAACGGCATATAACTACAGGAGTGAGTCGCTGATGTTTGAGGTGGTCAAATTAAAAAGCCCCTACCATGCGCTATTTGGGCGGCCGGCTTATGCCCGGTTCATGGCTCGCCCATGCTATGTTTACCTTAAACTCAAGATGCCTGGCCCTAAGGGACCCATTACGGTCGATGGTGATAGAAGGATTGCAAAGGAATGTGAAGAAGGGGACGCGGCTTATGCGGAAGTCGCCTGCGCTGCAGAGGAGCTCAAAAATCATCGGGCCAATGTTGACCTGGCTGACATGTCACCCTTAAAGAAGCCAACGACAGATGCTGAGTCGCCCCTCAAGTTCAAACCAACGGATGACACTAAAACGGTTGATTTCGTTCCTGGCGATTCATCCAAGCAGTTCACCATTGGGACAGGTCTGGATCCCAAATAGGAAAGCGCGCTCGTCAAATTCATCCGTGAGAATCGGGACATCTTCGCATGGAAACCTTCTGACATCCCTGGTGTGCCGAGAGAATTCACTGAGCACCATCTTAATGTTGACCCAAAGGCAAAACCTATCCAGCAGTATCTTCGCAGGTTTAACGAGGAGCGACGCAAGGCAATCGGGGAAGAGGTTGCCCGTCTCTTAGCCGCCGGATTCATCGTGGAAGTTTTCCACCCCAAATGGTTGGCTAACCCGGTCTTGGTACTCAAAAAGAATGGTACCTTCCGTATGTGCATTCATTACACGGACCTCAACAGAGCTTGTCCGAAAGACCCTTTCGCTCTTCCCCGCATCGACCAGATTATTGACTCGATGGCGGGATGCGAACGTTTGTGCTTTTTGGACGCCTACTCTGGATATCACCAGATCAAGATGGCTATGGAGGATCAAGAGAAAACAACTTTTATAACCCCCTTTGAGGCTTTTTGCTATGTGTACATGTCGTTTGGGCTCAAGAGTGCAGGGGCGACTTATCAGCGCTGCATCCAGAATTGCCTCCACAGCCAAATCGGGCGCAACGTCCACGCCTACGTCGACGACATTGTGATCAAAACCCGCCAGGGGGAGACGCTACTGGAGGATCTCAAGGAAACTTTCGATAATCTGCGGGTGAATCAGATGAAGCTGAATCCCACCAAGTGTGCTTTTGGTGTTCCTGCAGGGAAATTGTTGGGCTTCCTGGTGTCTGAGCGTGGCATTGAAGCTAACCCGGACAAAATCGAAGCAGTTACGTCCCTTGGAAAACCGGCAAATGTTAACCAAGTCCAACGAATGGCGGGTCGCATTGCGGCTTTAAGTCGCTTCGTAAGCCGCCTGGGAGAAAAGGCGATTCCCCTTTATCAATTACTAAAGAAATCTGACCATTTTGTTTGGACAGATGAAGCAGACGAAACTTTCGAAGCCTTGAAACGGCAACTGGTCAACCCGCCGGTCTTGGCCGCCCCGACTGAGAAAGAACCCATGCTTCTGTATATTGCGGCAAACTCCAAAGCAGTGAGTGTGGCGGTGGTCTTTGAAAGAAAGGAGGAGGGGAAGGAGTACCCAGTGCAGCGCCCGGTGTATTTTATCAGCGAAGTGCTAACCCTTTCCAAGCAACGGTACCCACATTGGCAGAAGTTAGTGTATGGGGTGTTTATGGCGAGTCGGAAACTTAAGCATTATTTCCAAGAGCATCCCATCACGGTGGTTAGTTCCGCCCCCCTCGGGGACATCATCCAGAATCAGGAGGCAACAGGGAGGATTGCCAAGTGGGCGATTGAACTTGGGCCGCATCACGTACGATACACCCCTCGCACAGCCATCAAATCTCAAGCCTTAGTTGATTTCGTCAATGACTGGACGGAGTTGCAGGCCCCGGAGGACAGGCCTGATCTTACATACTGGACTATTTATTTTGATGGATCCAGACAGCTGGAAGGCTCGGGGGCTGGTGTGGTACTGGTATCCCCTCAAGGAGAGAAATTCTGTTATGTCCTCCGACTCATGTTTCCGTGCACTAAAAATCCTGCGGAATATGAAGCTTTGCTTCACGGCTTGCGACTCGCCAAGGAGATGAACCTTACGCGAGTCAGATGTTTTGGCGACTCTGATCTGGTGGCGCAGCAAGTTTCAGGCACTTGGGATTCTCGAGACCCCGTGATGGCGGCTTACAGAAGAGTTGTGTCTGACGTGGCGGGTCATTTCCATGGCTATCAGGTTGATCACATTGACCGGCGCCTCAACGAGGCAGCTGACACCCTTTCACGTCTTGGTTCCCAGCGAAAGCCGGTTCCCCCCAATGTTTTTCTGGATATTTTGCATAATCCATCCGTGAGTTTGCCGTCGGAGGAGGAGTTGGCGATACCAGATCCTGAGTCTCAATTCGTGGCGGCTCTCCACGTCACGTCGGATTGGGTTCTTCCCTATCTGGCCTATCTCGCCCGAGGCGAGTTACCAACAGACGAAGTTTCGGCACGCCAAATTGTTCGACGGAGCAAATCGATGGTGATCATCAATGGCGAATTATATAAGCGGAGTGCCTCTGGAGTTTTTCAACGATGCGTTTCCTCTGAAGAAGGATGCATAATCCTAAATGACATTCATTCCGGGGATTGTGTGCATCACGCCGGGTCACACTCTTTGGTTTCAAAGGCATTCCGTCATGGTTTCTTTTGGTTGACGCCTCATGCAGATGCAGAAGAGATAGTTCGTCGGTGCGAGGGATGCCAGTGTTATGGACGACAGGCTCATGTGCCGGCTCAGGAACTAAGAATGATTCCCATCACTTGGCCTTTCGTGGTCTGGGGGTTAGACATGGTTGGCCCCTTTAAGATGTCATCCAACAAGAAAACCCATTTGCTGGTGGCGGTTGATAAGTTCACCAAGTGGGTTGAGGCACAACCTATTGCAACTTGCGATGCGGAGACAGCGGTCAAATTCTTGAAGAAGTTGATCTTCCGGTTTGGATATCCACATAGTATCATTACTGATAATGGCACTAACCTGTCTCAAGGGGCGATGCAGGAATTTTGCCGTCGAGAGCATATTCGGCTCGATGTTTGTGCGGTCGCTCACCCGCAATCTAATGGGCAGGCGGAACGGGCGAATCAGGAAGTTTTACGGGGAATCAAGCCCCGACTCATGGTTCCCTTGGAAATAACCCCGGGATGTTGGGTCGAAGAGTTGCCTTCAGTGCTATGGAGCATCCGGACCACCCCGAACCGGTCCACGGGTTTTACCCCTTTCTTTCTGGTTTATGGAGCAGAAGCTGTTCTTCCCACTGACATAAGGCATGACTCACCTAGAGTCGCCGCTTATGTGGAACAGGACAACGAACTGGCGCGTCAAGACTCCTTGGACGCCTTAGAGGAGGCACGTGACTTGGCTGCGGCCCGTTCGGCCATCTATCAGCAGGATCTGCGGCGTTATCACAACCGCCGGGTTAAGAGCCGAACCTTTCAGGAAGGCGACTTAGTGCTTCGGTTGATACAGGATCGTGCTGGCATGCATAAGTTGTCACCACCATGGGAAGGACCGTTCGTCGTCAGCAAAAATCTTCGCAATGGCTCTTACTATCTGGTGGATCTCCGGCCTAACTGGCCAACCACGGAGGCTGAGTCGACTCGCCCCTGGAATATTGCCCACCTGCGGCCTTATTACACTTGAGATTTTGAGCTCTGCATTTTGTAAGTTTTTCGGTTCTTATTATAAAAGCAATAAAATTAAAACGCCTCCCGACTTGGGGGCTTCCTCTCATTGAGATCAATTTCGTTATCGTGTCGCGACCTTATGAGCCGACGAAATCATTATCTTGGGTGGCGCTCGAGCTTTCTGACTCGCCCTATCCTGTCGCGACCTTATGAGCCGACGAAATCATTATCTTGGGTGGCGCTTGAGCTTTCTGACTCGCCCTATCCTGTCACGACCTTATGAGCTGACGAAATCATTATCTTGGGTGGCGCTTGAGCTTTCTGACTCGCCCTATCCTGTCGCGACCTTATTAGCCGACGAAATCATTATCTTGGGTGGCGCTTGAGCTTTCTGACTCGCCCTATCCTGTGGCGACCTTATGAGCCGACGAAATCATTATCTTGGGTGGCGCTTGAGCTTTCTGACTCGCCCTATCCTGTCGTGACCTTATGAGCCGACGAAATCATTATCTTGGGTGGCGCTTGAGCTTTCTGACTCGCCCTATCCTGTCGCGACCTTATGAGCCGACGAAATCATTATGTTGGGTGGCGCTTGAGCTTTCTGACTCACCCTATCCTGTCGCGACCTTATGAGCCGACGAAATCATTATATTGGGTGGCGCTTGAGCTTTCTGACTCGCCCTATCCTGTCGCGACCTTATGAGCCGACGAAGTCATTATCTTGGGTGGCGCTTGAGCTTTCTGACTCGCCCTATCCTGTCGCGACCTTATGAGCCGACGAAATCACTATCTTGGGTGGCGCTTGAGCTTTTTGACTCGCCCTATTCTGTCGCGACCTTATGAGCCGACGAAATTGCTATTTTTTACCTTCCTGGTACTGCCACAAGGTTTTTCAGACTTTTTTTCTGATTCATCTCAAAATATTTTGGGACGACTGCTATTTGTTATCACTTATTATTCATTAAGATGATTTCACATATGTTTTTCAAGCTTAGAACAGGTCGATGATCAAAATCACTCTATCCATGGCGGATTAAGCATCATAAAAAAGCTTCAAACGGCGGATCAAGTATTTCAAAACGCCTTAAGGGCGACATAAGGATTTTTTAAGGTATCACAAAAGCAGTGTCGATTCCTAAAGGAGACCTATTACATGGCTCTCATGGACAATTCAATGAAATTTTATTCTGCTGACGCCCTTGGATCAGCTTGTTGCGAGCTTTGACCAACCTCAATCTGCAAGTCGCCCAGTACCCAGTTACACTTGGCCAGAGCGGCAAAGTCATCTTCATCGGTCAGGATTGATGAAAGATCTGCGTCCAAGTCAAAAGGATTCTTGGGTTGCCGCGGAGTTAAGCTGGTCATCACAAATGTTGGTGGGTTGACCTTCTTGTTCTTACTCTCATAGGCGGCCTGGTATTTTGATAAGTCCAGGCTTGCAGCAAGGTGAGTCACCGCCAGACGGGAGTCCTTGACAACACGCTGGTAGTCCTCTTCGGCGAATTCTGGCCCATCATCCTTAAGTTGAGGAAAGCCCGCCGCTACTTCTTCTGGGTTGATCTCTGGAACATATGCTAAGCATCGACTCAGCGTAGTCAGCACTCCTTTCCGGGCGGCTGACCGAGTTAACTCGCCAATCTGGGGAGGAAGCATGGATAGGCAACCAAGCATCTTCTTTATTGATGTTATAGGCTCCTTGGCGCCCATCACCGCTTTCACAGTCAGCACACTGCCGGTATATAGCTGCTCTATCAGCGTGTAAATCGCCTTCAGCGTCAGGATGCAATCATCTTGAAGATTGGCGGCTCTTGGACCTGTATAAGGGGTAATGATAGTCAGCGACTCAGGTAAGAGGTATTTCTTTGCAAAAGTCAAGAGTTAGTTATTTACCAAAGATGGCTTGTGCCATGTTTGAGATATGACGTTTTAAGCCGGACAGTTCTTGTTGCACAGTACCAATTTGGCCTCAGCTTTCTCTGCTCGCTTTGCTAACACATCTTGGTCAACTTGAGCCCTTTTTAAGTCGGCTTTTAGCTTTTCCATCTCAGCTCATCAGATAAGCTTTTCTTCAAATCGCCAAGTGTTGATTCAGTTTGGATAAGAGATTCCTGTTGAAGCATATAATTAAGGGGCAAGTCTCAGAACTATTTCAAGCAATATCCCTGACACTTGGGGGCTAATGTATAATTTTCAGACAAAATTATACATCATCAATACCCGGCTCATCTTTTTACTCATGACCCGGCCCTTGGGGTTTACTGGTCGAAAGTTTTTTAAGTCATCAAGACCCGGCTCATCTTTTTACTGATGACCCGGCCCTTGGGGGTTACTGGTCGAAAGTTTTTTAAGTCATCAAGACCTGGCTCATCTTTTTATTGATGACCTGGCCCTTGAGGGTTACTGGTCGAAAGTTTTTTAAGTCATCAAGACCCGGCTCATCTTTTTACTGATGACCCGGCCCTTGGGGGTTACTGGTCGAAAGTTTTTTAAGTCATCAAGACCCGGCTCATCTTTTTACTGATGACCCGGCCCTTGGGGGTTACTGATCGAAAGTTTTTAAGTCATCAAGACCCGACTCATCTTTTTACTGATGACCCGGCCCTTGGGGGTTACTGGTCGAAAGTTTTTTAAGTCATCAAGACCCGGCTCATCTTTTTACTGATGACCCGGCCCTTGGGGGTTAATGGGGATAATATAGTATACAACAAAACTTACCTCATGTTTGTTTTTCAACATCCGAAGCAGGCTTTTCTCCATCTCATAACTCGCCTCCAGGCGACTTGCAAAACCAGAGCAAAGTTCTTTGAATTCCAAATGTTCATATTCAGAGAGCTTAGCCTTGGAGAGTTCATACTCACGAACAGCTTGAGATGACGATGGCACATGCTTCGATAAAACCGTTGTGGCCGGTTTAGAGAAGCTGGTACCAGTGATAATTACAGAGTCCGGGTCTTCTGCTGTTGTCAATCGACTTGGCGGCTTGGGGGCATCCATTGTTTCCTTGGGAGAACTAGGGAGATCCATTTGATCCTCAGGTTTGTCTTGGTCCGGGTTATCTTGGATCGGTGCCGGCTCTTTGATTGGCTCCGAGATTATGACGGGAGTTGACCCGCCAGTTTTCCTTTTCTTCGCCTGTGTCCTGAAAGATGAAAGAGGCGCGTTTAAGGACTGCAAATTTATCATCATCAGACTCAAAGTAAAAATTATCAAAAGACTTACCCAGGGACACGGATCATTGGCGGAAGTGCCGACATTACTGAGTCGCCAGATGTAGGAGGAGAATTCTGCAAGAGTTGTACGTCGAAAATATAAGCGGGTTACAAATGCGATCCAAAGAGACATGAAGAAGTGTTGTTAAAGGATACCTCATTTGGCCTTTTCATGTTCCTTTTGGTAAACCAGACACCAGATCACCGGAATGACTTCGGGTCTTCCGATTTGAAGTGTATTGTGCTTTCTTCAGAAGAATATTTGGGTCCAAACAAGCATTTGGATGTGAGAGGGGAACTTTCCCACAAATTCTCCTGGCCGGCTTAGGTGGAGAAGGAGATGAATCGGAGGAAGCAGAAATTACCTCTACGGAATCCTCCTGGCTTTCGTTGTCTTCATTCTATTCAAGAGATGTAGAAGTATAAATACAAAGTTAATAGTAATGGATGGCGAGTTAAGAGAAGATAGGTTTTTACCTCCGAAGGTGCGTCGCCGACTTGGGATTCATCGGCCTCGGATGTTTCAGTCACAGCAGCTTTGCCCTTGCCCTTGGTTTTCTTCTTTGGAGGCGTCCTAGCTTGCTTCATGGCTGGCTTTTTGGGCTTCTTGGACCAAAATTTATCACCTTTCTGAAATGGCATATGTTATAAGAGGCCATAATTCAAATGAGACATAAGAAGTAAAAGACAAAAGGCGGGTTAAAGTTGCTTACCTTGGGTGCCGGATTAATCTTGCAGAAGGGTTTGAGGCCTATTTGGCCGCATTTTCCCGCAGGCTCGCCGGTCAGCTTCTTGATGATGGTGACAATATCACTTTCCGTTAAAGCCGTGCGGAAGTAACATTGAGGAAGATCTAGAGTGCCGTCAAATTCACACATTAACCCGTCCCGGCGACTTAAAGGGAGGATGCGCCATTTGACCCAGCAGCAGATCAAGTCAACCCCAGTAAGGCTGTTGTTTGTCAAAGATCTTAACTCGGACAATACTGGAATAAAATCTGATTCCTCCTCTTCGGTGAGCTTGTCCGGGAGCTTGAAATTCGTTGGAAGGCGATCTTCCCTATAACCCAGAAGCTTGTTTTCACCTACAGGCGGGGTCTCTTGACAGTAGAACCAAGACTCGCACCAGCCTTTGGGGTGGCTTGGCATGGCGAGTGACAGAAATGGGCTATCCCTGCGGCGCTAAACATTTACACCGCCGAGCTCCAGGCTGGGGGCGTTGTGAAATTCCATTTGGCGATTTAAGTGGAAAAAATACCAGAATAAGGGAACTGAGGGTTCCATCCGCAAGTAAGCCTCAGAAAACACCTGGAACTAGCATAGGTTGCTTATCTAATTGGGCCCTAGATCCTGGAGGCGGACATTCATGAAAGCCATGGCGTCTCTGAGGAACTTCGATCCAGACGGCTTAAAACCTCGCTCAAGATGTTCAATGAAAACAACTATTTCCCCTTCTTTGGGATTGGGGATTTCCTCTCCGAACCCGGTACGCCAACCGATAACATCCTGAGGGTCCAAATTTCCCGTTTTCACATAATCCTCTAGTATGGCATCATTGACCTTGGTAGGGAGCCAGTCACTTTTGAAGACGGCGCCCATGCTACAAAGGGATAAAGTGCGGGTGAATTGATATGCCAAAACATCTATTGTAAGAGGTGAAACGATTTCATTTGACTCGCCAAGTAATTTGTCCGTGGGCAGAGGAAAAATTTTGATCCGCCAAATGAAGGCCCGAGTCAGGTTGCTATGGCGACTTATGAAGCTTTGACTACTTAAAGGAGTGGTGTTTCAAGGCGTCAGAGGCATTTATCCAAAAATGGCGAAGTATGAAGACTACAAACAGTTTTCACATAACTAGCGGTAGATTATGGATCTAATGGACAGATGAAAATAAATGCGGAAAATGACCGGATATGGCAACCTACAACCCAGATGGGATAATGTTGTTGATTTGGTGAAATACTACTCTAAGTGTGCAAATCGAGAGCGGACAAATAAAGGTATTAGAGACATTGGTTTTCTCGTCGTCGCCGATATCAACTAATCAGGAACAAGTAACAATTATTCAGGAAAGCACCAAGAACATGGCAGTGATGAACTTCGAAAGAGAACTTGGATCTACTCTTAAGATGGCGGAAGCTAACCTGGTAGATATGGCCGGAGATGTCCGAAGAAGGGCTTGCCGCGAGCGCTGCGCGGACGGTGATGAAGGTCCCGGACGAATGCGAGAGCTTCGAGATTGCGACGAGATGTTCGGCGACGACGAGGTGGACGGCGGCGACAAAGTGCTCGACGGCGGCGAGGCGTTCGATGGCGACGAAACTGCTCGGCCACAACGAGGTGTGCAGCGGCGACGAAGTCTTCGGGCAGCACTGAAGCTTTCGAGCGGCGACGAGGTCTTTGAACGGCGGCGGAGCTCTCGGGTGGCGACGAGTTTTTCGCTGTGATATGGGGAGAAAAGGTGACAGGACTGGTGGGTGGAATGCGCCCAGTCTTGTCCCCCCACCTATTTAACAGGGCAGGCGCTGGAACCGAGGCGCCACGAGCGGGAACCGCCAAAGGATAAAGATTCGCCATGATGGCGCTCCGAAAATTTTGGGATAGCGATACCAAAGGATCCGCTGGGATTACGTCATGATCTTTTCCAGAATTCAAGGGATAAGAAGATACCAACGAGAAATGGTTTGGCGATTTAAGTCTTTCCGCAACAGATGGCGGGTTAAGTTCATGGCGTATGGAAGAGGATGAAAAATGAATCGCCCTTAATTGAGCAAGAATATTGGCGTGAAGAAAATTCAAGTCAATCTGGGGCCTAATGTTGCGGATATTATCTATTGATAACCCGCCCTAGTTGGGTCGGGTCACCAAATCAGGCGATTCATCTAAGCATGGTACGGGCCTTGGCCTGGCAAGACCGAAGGTTGTATGGCGGTTTACAACTTCCGGAAGGTTTCCAAGCTTTGGACGATGGCGACTTAGAGATCGTAGGAGTCACGGTTTGTAGAAAGGAAAGTACCCTTGTGAACCCTAGGGACTCGGCCTGTATATAAAGGTGAGTCCCGGGGAAGAAGAGGGCAGGTTAGAAATCATCGAGTGCTAGGTCTGGCGAGTTACGCCCTCCTTGTAATCGAAACTCCATCAATACAACTCAAAGCAGGACGTAGGCCTTTACCTCCTCACGAGGGGCCGAACCTGGGTAAATCGCCGTCTCACTCCCGTTCAACCCCTTTGAGTCGCCACCAAAGTGCGATGGCTCCAATACTAAGTCCTTTCACGAGGACATCTGCCGTGACAAAACCACGACACAATTCCAACTGTGCGTTAAGCTTGCATCGAGCTTTCCACATCATGTTGGTTGTCCTGAAAGGCAATCTCAATCCTAAAGTTAGCAGTCTTATCTGTGATTCCGACAACCTCTTTGCTTCATCATTCCCTTGTTTGATGTCGTCGCTGAACGATTATATCTTCGTGAAGCTTCTCGATAAATGTGTCGTGATAATCATCAGCATTCTGAGCTCTTGCAGAGTATCGACCGAATGCATGATGAGAGATACCATCCCTCCCCCTCGATGAATAGTATTATCATCGACATCCTTGTTTGCCTTCCCTCCAACACAAATGTGTTCATGTTTTGTGTTGTCCCTTAAGTTCCTTGCTATTCGGCTTATGTTATCTTCTACCTTGGAGTATTACTATCTTTTATGTCAAGAATGTCGTGAGAATTCCACACGTCTTAAGAATTCTTGATATAGTAATACTTCTCGCCATCTCCAGTCATTTCTTGGTCCCGTGTTATTTCAAACCGGAATACCAACAAGTGAACTCTGATGTGTGATCCCAATACTTTTGGCAACCCTATTGCCTTGAGGTTAAAAACTGATTGATCCATTCTTGGTGTGTTGGTTGTCGACTCACTATTTTAACATTGGTCATGCTACTCAGTCCGTATTTCCGAGTGCACCTTTTCACCAATGTTTAATTGTTGTTGTTCCCTCGAGCATACGACATTATATTATTTTGATTGACAAATGATATATCCTTGATGCTATAAACTTGGAAGTTCATCCCTGTCAAAATCTTGAGGGATTGTAGTTGAGCCCATCAGCCACACCCCCAACTTATTCATGGTGCGACGGTGAAGCTCATGAAAGCATTAGCCTTGTGCCTAGCTCATGAAGGATATGTTGATAAAAGAAGTGTTTTTCCCAAAGTTCTCGTGCACTCTTGCCGCCGTGAATATGAGAAAGTTTTGTTTCGCTTCCTCTCGGGAAATACCAAATCATTCACGCATGTGCGAAGTGTTATATGTTCTGAAGATTTGTTATCTTCACTTCATATAACTTCTCTTAGCATGTGAAGCCACTGACTGATTTGATCAAGGAAAAGAAGTTCCTTTCATAAGAGCTAATCGAGGCTAACACAAGGACCTCGATATCCTCGATGATGGTTCACAAAACAGAACTCGGTTGCATTGTGTTCTAAGAATTCCATGTGGGCACGAATGTCTTGACATTGTGTTCACGCATGTTACAATCCAACTCATAATCCAATACTTGCTTACGTAGTTCATACCCCGAGAATCTTGCATTATCATCTCGTCTGTTTTTGGTGGTCCCCTTTTTCGCTCACACATCCTGAGCCTTAGGTGTCGTTGTTGGAAATATGCCCTAGAGGCAATAATAAATTAGTTATTATTATATTTCTTAGTTCATGATAATCGTTTATTATCCATGCTATAATTGTATTGATTGGAAACACAATACTTGTGTGGATACATAGACAAAACACCGTCCCTAGCATGCCTCTAGTTGGCTAGCCAGTTGATCAATGATAGTCAGTGTCTTCTGATTATGAACAAGGTGTTGTTGTTTGATAACTGGATCACGTCATTGGGAGAATCACGTGATGGACTACACCCAAACTAATAGACGTAGCATGTTGATCGTGTCATTTTGTTGCTACTGTTTTCTACGTGTCAAGTATTTGTTCCTATGACCATGAGATCATATAACTCACTGACACCGGAGGAATGCTTTGTGTGTATCAAACGTCGCAACGTAACTGGGTGACTATAAAGATGCTCTACAGGTATCTCCGAAGGTGTTAGTTGAGTTAGTATGGATCAAGACTGGGATTTGTCACTCCGTGTGACGGAGAGGTATCTCGGGGCCCACTCGGTAATACAACATCACACACAAGCCTTGCAAGCAATGTAACTTAGTGTAAGTTGCGGGATCTTGTATTACGGAACGAGTAAAGAGACTTGTCGGTGAACGAGATTGAAATAGGTATGCGGATACTGACGATCGAATCTCGGGCAAGTAACATACCGAAGGACAAAGGGAATGACATACGGGATTATACGAATCCTTGGCACTGAGGTTCAAACGATAAGATCTTCGTAGAATATGTAGGATCCAATATGGGCATCCAGGTCCCGCTATTGGATATTGACCGAGGAGTCTCTCGGGTCATGTCTACATAGTTCTCGAACCCGCAGGGTCTGCACACTTAAGGTTCGACGTTGTTTTATGCGTTTTTGAGTTATATGGTTGGTTACCGAATGTTGTTCGGAGTCCCGGATGAGATCACGGACGTCACGAGGGTTTCCGGAATGGTCCGGAAACGAAGATTGATATATAGGATGACCTCATTTGGTTACCGGAAGGTTTTCGTGCATTACCGGAAAAGTTTCGGGCTCATCGGTAGTGTACCGGGAGTGCCGGGAGGGGTGCCGGGGACCATCGGGAGGGGTGTCACGCCCCAAGGGGTCTCATGGGCTATGGGAAGAGATAAACCAGCCCCTAGTGGGCTGGAATAAGTTCCCACTAAGGCCCATAAGGTTTGAGAAGGAAAAAACACAAGGTGGAAAGAGTTTCCAAGTGGGAAGGTGGAATCCTACTCCAAGTAGGATTGGAGTAGGACTCCTCCACCTCCAATTTCGGCCAAACCTTTAGGTTTTGAGGCTGCCTCCTCCCCTCCCTCCCACCTATATATACGGAGGTTTTAGGGCTGATTTGAGACGACTTTTCTCACGGCTGCCCGACCACATACCTCCATAGTTTTTCCTCTAGATCGCGTTTCTGCGGAGCTCGGGCGGAGCCCTGCTGAGACAAGATCATCACCAACCTCCGGAGCGCCATCACGCTGCCGGAGAACTCTTCTACCTCTCCGTCTCTCTTGCTGGATCAAGAAGGCCGAGATCATCGTCGAGCTGTACGTGTGCTGAACGCGGAGGTGCCGTCCGTTCGGTACTAGATCGTGGGACTGATCGCGGGATTGTTCGCGGGGCGGATCGAGGGACGTGAGGACGTTCCACTACATCAACCGCGTTCTCTAACGCTTCTGCTGTACGATCTACAAGGGTACGTAGATCACTCATCCCCTCTCGTAGATGGACATCACCATGATAGGTCTTCGTGCGCGTAGGAAAATTTTTGTTTCCCATGCGACGTTCCCCAACAGTGGCATCATGAGCTAGGTTCATGCGTAGATGTCTTCTCGAGTAGAACACAAAAGGTTTTGTGGGCGGTGATGTGCGTTTTGCTGCCCTCCTTAGTCTTTTCTTGATTCCGCGGTATTGTTGGATTGAAGCGGCTTGGACCGACATTACTCGTACGCTTACGAGAGACTAGTTTCATCGTTACGAGTAACCCCCTTTGCTCAAAGATGACTGGCAAGTGACGGTTTCTCCAACTTTAGTTGAATCGGATTTGACCGAGGAGGTCCTTGGATGAGGTTAAATAGCAACTCATATATCTCCGTTGTGGTGTTTGCGTAAGTAAGATGCGATCCTACTAGATACCCTTGGTCACCACGTAAAACATGCAACAACAAAATTAGAGGACGTCTAACTTGTTTTTGCAGGGTATGATTGTGATGTGATATGGCCAATGATGTGATGTGATATATTGGATGTATGAGATGATCATGTTGTAATAGAAATATCGACTTGCACGTCGATGGTACGGCAACTGGCAGGAGCCATAGGGTTGTCTTTATACTAACATCTGTGCTTGCAGATGCGTTTACTATTTTGCTAGGATGTAGCTTTAGTAGTAATAGCATAAGTAGCACGACAACCCCGATGGCAACACGTTGATGGATGATCATGGTGTGTCGCCGGTGACAAGAAGATCGTGCCGGTGCTTTGGTGATGGAGATCAAGAAGCACGTGATGATGGCCATATCATGTCACTTATGAATTGCATGTGATGTTAATCCTTTTATGCACCTTATTTTGCTTAGAACGACGGTAGCATTATGAGGTGATCTCTCACTGAAATTTCAAGACGAAATTGTGTTCTCCCCGACTGTGCACCGTTGCGACAGTTCTTCGTTTCGAGACACCACGTGATGATCGGGTGTGATAGACTCAACGTTCACATACAACGGGTGCAAAACAGTTGCACACGCGGAACACTCGGGTTAAGCTTGACGAGCCTAGCATGTGCAGACATGGCCTCGGAACACATGAGACCGAAAGGTCGAGCATGAATCGTATAGTCGATATGATTAGCATAGGGATGCTTACCATTGAAACTATTCTCGACTCACGTGATGATCGGACTTGAGATAGCGGATTTGGATCATGTACCACTCAAATGACTAGAGAGATGTACTTTTTGAGTGGGAGTTCTTAAGTAATATGATTAATTGAACTAATTGTCATGAATATAGTCTAATGGTCTTTGCGAATTACGATGTAGCTTGCGCTATAGCTCTACTGTTTTTATATGTTCCTAGAGAAAATTTAGTTGAAAATTGATAGTAGCAACCTTTGCAGACTGAGTCTGTAAAACCGAGGATTGTCCTCGTTGCTACGCAGAAGGCTTATGTCCTTAATGCACCACTCGGTGTGCTGCACCTCGAGCGTCGTCTGTGGATGCTATGAACATCCGACATACACGTTACTGATGACTACACGATAGTTCAGTGCAAGATACTTGATGGCTTAGAAGCAAGGCGCCGAAAACGTTGTAAAACGTCACGGAACATAAGTGATGTTCCGAAGAGATGAAATTGTGATTTCATGCTTGTGCCCTTGTTAAGAGGTACGAGACCTCCAAACAAGATTCTTTGTCCACAAAGTAAAGGAGAAAAGCTCAATCGTTGAGCGTGTGCTCAGATTGTCTGAGTACGACAATCGCTTGAATCAAGTGGGAGTTAATCTTCCAGGTGAGATAGTGATGGTTCTCCAAAGTCACTGCCACCAAGCTATGAGAGCTTCGTGATGAACTATAACATATCAAGGATAGATACTATGATCTTTTGAGCGATTCGCGATGTTTGACACTGCGAAAGTAGAAATCAAGAAGGAGCATCAATAGTTGATGGTTTGTAAAACCACTGAGTTTCAAGAAAGGCAAGGGCTAGAAGGGATACTTCGTGAAACGGCAAAGCAGTTGCTGCACTAATGAAGAGACCCAAGATTAAACCCAAACCCGAGACTAAGTGCTTCTGTAATGAGGGGAACAGTCACTGAGGCGGAACAACTCTAGATACTTGGTAGATAAGAAGGCTGGCAAAAGTCGAAAGAAGTGTATTTGATATACATAATGTTGATGTGTACTTTACTAGTACTCCTAGTAGTATGAGGGTATTAGATACCGGTTCGGTTGCTAAGTGATTAGTAACACGAAATGAAAGCTACGACATAAACGGAGACTAGCTAAAGGCGAGGTGACGATACGTGTTGGAAGTGTTTCCAAGGTTGATATGATCAAACGTCGCACACTCCCTCTACCATCGGGATTGGTGTTAAACCTAAATAATTGTTATTTGGTGCTTGCGTTAAGCATGAACATGATTGGATCGTGTTTATTGCAATACGATTATTCATTTAAGGAGAATAATGGTTACTCTATTTTCTTGAATATTCACCTTCAATGGTTTATTGAATCTTGATCGTAGTGTCACACATGTTCATGATGTTGGTGCCAAAAGATACGAGTTAATGATGATAGTACCACTTACTTGTGGCACTGCCGCTTGAGTCATGTTAGTATAAATTGCATGAAGAGGCTCCATGCTGATGGATCTTTGTACTCACCTGATTTCGAATCACTAGTGACATGCAAATCATACCACATGAGCAAGGCCTTGTTTTCATTAAGATGAAATAAGATAGTAACTTGTTGGAAGTGATACATTTTGATGTATGCAGTCCAATGGGTGCTGAGGCACGCAGTGGATATCATTATGTTCTTACTTCACTGACGATTTGAGTAGATACTAGAGTATTTACTTAATGAATCACAAGTCTGAAATATTGAAAAGTTCAATTCTGTTTCAGAGTGAAGTTCGTCGTAACAAGAGGATAAACTGTCTACGATATGATCATAGAAATGAATATCTGAGTTACGAATTTTTGGTACACAGTTAAGACAATGTGGAAATTGTTTCACAGTTCATGCCACCTGGAACATCATGGTGTGATGATGTGTCTGAACGTCATAGCCACGCACTATTTAGTATGGTGCATGCTGGGATGTCTCTTATCGAATTACCACTATCGTTTATGGGTTATGCATTAGAGACAACCACATTCACTTTAAATGGGGCACCGCGTATTTCCGTTGAGATGACACAGTATAGACTGAGGTTTAGAGAAATCTAAACTCTCGTTTCTTGAAAGTTTGGGGCTTCGAAACTTATGTGAAAAAGTTTCAGTCTGATAAGCTCGAACCCAAAGCGGATAAATGCATCTTCACAGGATATCCAAAACAGTTGGGTACATCTCCTATCTCAGATCCGAAAGCAAAGTGTTTGTTTCTAGAAACGGATTCTTTCTCGAGAAAAGGTTTCTCTCGAAAGAATTGAGTGGGAGGGTAGTAGAACTTGATGAGGTTACTGAACCATCACTTCAACCAGTGTGTAGCAGGGCGTAGGAAGTTGTTCCTGTGGCGCCTACACCAATTGAAGTGGAAGCTGATGATGGTGATCATTAAGCTTCGAATCAAGTTACTACAAACCTCGTAGGTCGACAAGGTCGCGTACTGCTGCAGAGTAGTACGGTAACCCTGTCTTGGAGGTCATGTTGTTGAGCAACAGTGAACCTACGAGTTATGGAGAAAGCGATGGTGGGCCCAGATTCCGACAAATGGCTGGAAGCCATAAAATCCGAGAGAGGATCCATGTGTGAAAACAAAGTGTAGACTTTGGTAGAACTACTTGATGGTCATGGGACTATTGGGTAAAATGGATCTTTAAAAGAAGACAGACGATGATGGTGATAAGTCACTATTAAGAAAAGCTCGACTTGTCGCAAAGATGTTTTCGACAAGATCAAACAGTTGACTATGATGAGTCTTTCTCACTCGTAGCGATGCTAAAGGTCTGTTAGAATTATGTTAGTAGTTGCTGCATTATTTATGAAATATTGCACGTAGGATGTCAAAACATTGTTTCCTCGACGGTTTCCTTGAGCAAACATTGTATGTGATACAACCAGAAGGTTTTGTCGATCCTAAAGATACTAGCAAGTATGCAAGCTCCAGTGATCCTTCAATGGACTGGTGCAAGCATCTCGGAGTTGGAATAAGCACTTTGATGAGATGATCAAAGATTTTGGGTGTGTACAAGGTTTATGAGAAACTTGTATTTCCAAAGAAGTGAGTGGGAGCACTATAGAATTTCTGATAGGTATATGTGGTTGACATATTGTGGATCAGAAGTAATGTAGAATTTCTGTAAAGCATACAAGGTTGTTTGAAAGAAGTTTTCAAAGGAGTACCTGGATTATGCTACTTGAAGGTTGAGCATCAAAGATCTATGGAGATAGATCGAAAGCGCTTAATAGAAGTTTCAACAAGATGCATGCCTTGACAAGTTTTTGAAAGAGTTCAAAATAGACCAGCAAAGAAGGAGTTCTTGGTTGCGTTGTGAGGTGTGAATTTGAGTAAGACTCAAAACCCGACCCCGGCAGAATAAAGAGAATAGACGAAGGTCGTCTTCTATGCCTTAGCCGTAGAATCTAAAGTATGCCATGCTGTGTACCGCACCTGATGTGTGCCTTGACTCAAAGTATGTTGAGAGGTACAGAGAGTGATCCATGATTGAATCACTAGCAGCGGTAAAAATTTATCCTTAGTAACTAATGGACTAAGGAATTTTTCTCGATTATGGAGGTGGTTAAAGAGTTCGTCGTAAAGGGTTACGTCGATGCAAGCTTTGACACTAATCCGAATAACTATGAGTAGTGAAACGGATTCGTATAGTAGAGTAGATATTCTGAGTATTTCCGAATAGCACATAGTAGCAGCATCTATAAGATGACATAAAGATTTGTAAAGAACACACGGATCTGAAAGTTTCAGAACCGTTGACTAAAACCTCTCTCACGACCAAGACGTGATCAGACCCCAGAACTATATGGGTGTTGGATTCGTTGAAATCACATGGTGATGTGAACTAGATTATTGACTCTAGTGCAAGTGGGAGACTGTTGGAAATATGCCCTAGAGGCAATAATAAATTAGTTATTATTATATTTCTTAGTTCATGATAATCGTTTATTATCCATGCTATAATTGTATTGATTGGAAACACAATACTTGTGTGGATACATAGACAAAACACTGTCCCTAGTAAGCCTCTAGTTGACTAGCTCGTTGATCAAAGATGGTCAAGGTTTCCTGGCCATAGGCAAGTGTTGTCACTTGATAACGGGATCACATCATTAGGAGAATCATGTGATGGACTAGACCCAAACTAATAGACGTAGCATGTTGATCGTGTCATTTTGTTGCTACTGTTTTCTGCGTGTCAAGTATTTGTTCCTATGACCATGAGATCATATAACTCACGGACACCGGAGGAATGCTTTGTGTGTATCAAACGTCGCAACGTAACTGGGTGACTATAAAGATGCTCTACAGGTATCTCCGAAGGTGTTCGTTGAGTTAGTATGGATCAAGACTGGGATTTGTCACTCCGTGTGACGAAGAGGTATCTCGGGGCCCACTCGGTAATACAACATCTAACACAAGCCTTGCAAGCAATGTAACTTAGTGTAAGTTGCGGGATCTTGTATTACGGAACGAGTAAAGAGACTTGCCGGTAAACGAGATTGAAATAGGTATGCGGATACTGACGATCGAATCTCGGGCAAGTAACATACCGAAGGACAAAGGGAATGACATACGGGATTATACGAATCCTTGGCACTGAGGTTCAAACGATAAGATCTTCGTAGAATATGTAGGATCCAATATGGGCATCCAGGTCCCGCTATTGGATATTGACCGAGGAGTCTCTCGGGTCATGTCTACATAGTTCTCGAACCCGCAGGGTCTGCACACTTAAGGTTCGACGTTGTTTTATGCGTTTTTGAGTTATATGGTTGGTTACCGAATGTTGTTCGGAGTCCCGGATGAGATCACGGACGTCACGAGGGTTTCCAGAATGGTCCGGAAACGAAGATTGATATATAGGATGACCTCATTTGGTTACCGGAAGGTTTTCGTGCATTACCGGAAAAGTTTCGGGCTCATCGGTAGTGTACCGGGAGTGCCGGGAGGGGTGCCGGGGACCATCGGGAGGGGTGTCACGCCCCAAGGGGTCTCATGGGCTATGGGAAGAGATAAACCAGCCCCTAGTGGGCTGGAATAAGTTCCCACTAAGGCCCATAAGGTTTGAGAAGGAAAAAACACAAGGTGGAAAGAGTTTCCAAGTGGGAAGGTGGAATCCTACTCCAAGTAGGATTGGAGTAGGACTCCTCCACCTCCAATTTCGGCCAAACCTTTAGGTTTTGAGGCTGCCTCCTCCCCTCCCTCCCACCTATATATACGGAGGTTTTAGGGCTGATTTGAGACGACTTTTCTCACGGCTGCCCGACCACATACCTCCATAGTTTTTCCTCTAGATCGCGTTTCTGCGGAGCTCGGGCGGAGCCCTGCTGAGACAAGATCATCACCAACCTCCGGAGCGCCATCACGCTGCCGGAGAACTCTTCTACCTCTCCGTCTCTCTTGCTGGATCAAGAAGGCCGAGATCATCGTCGAGCTGTACGTGTGCTGAACGCGGAGGTGCCGTCCGTTCGGTACTAGATCGTGGGACTGATCGCGGGATTGTTCGCGGGGCGGATCGAGGGACGTGAGGACGTTCCACTACATCAACCGCGTTCTCTAACGCTTCTGCTGTACGATCTACAAGGGTACGTAGATCACTCATCCCCTCTCGTAGATGGACATCACCATGATAGGTCTTCGTGCGCGTAGGAAAATTTTTGTTTCCCATGCGACGTTCCCCAACAGTCGTGTCACCAATCAGATCTGAATCTCGGGCAGATATGCTGGTTGGAACATTATCCAATAACTGTAACGTTGGTCATATGTAACCCGATACGGTGATGTCTTGTCTAGCACACCGGGCCGAAGGACCTATTGTTATAAATTCTTCCATATGTAGGATTCGCCACCTTCCATGCGGAAACTATATGACTTATTTCATAAGTTGTTCCATCAATCCTCTTTGTATACCCATAAGTCCAACCTTTATCTGATGACCACGTCGATGCTACCCCGAAGCATGGGTGTGGTACTTCAAATTTCAACAGGAACATTGGAAGCGCAATGCTAAATTGTTCTTGATCGATTATCCAAACCATATGGTATGGGTAAACATCATGATTCTCCTTTTCCTTTTATCAAAATGGGTATTTACTTCATGACCTATCATGTATACCATACTCTATGTTTTCCTTGGGAATGGAATACTTTAAATTCTTGAGTGTGTGAACACATTCTCTTTCCCATTGGTCTGTTTGACCTTTCTTGTGGCATAACTTATCTAAGCAGTGTTAATTCCCTGCTTAGGTAAAAATCTCGGTATACAACTTTGTCAGTAAGACCCTGTTACTAGTGTGGATATCATTCCGGTAGCCGCCGGTGGACGAGAACCTTGCCTATTGGTCCGCCTCGTTTCAACGAGCAGGAAAAATGGTTCTATTCGTCCCCCGCCCTTGGTACCGACGTTGTTGCCAACATAAGTGACAGGCTATCCTCTGACATGTCTTACTACCAAGACCGTATAATATGTCATCCCTATGCCTACTCCCAGCCCACATGGTGGACCCATAACCCAAAGTTCCACAGGATTGAAACCTGACTCTCCTGTACATCTTTGACTCCAAAGTATCCTTTACACTTGGCTTCGTATGGAATTCCAGAGCCACCGTTCAATGGACCAATCACTCTTCAGTCCGGATATTATCCAACATACTAAAGGTCAAGTCCGCATTATTCATGCGAATCTGAAGGTTTCTCAGCCTCGTTAGAAGAGTTAGTATGACAATCATCATCAAGATATGGTCTATCAACCTGGCGAAAAGGCTTATCTTCGTGTCACATCAATGAGAGTTGCACACCGTTTTGAGATCAAGGGCAATTTAGCTCCTCGCTATATTGGTCCTTTCACTGTTCTCGAAAGGCGTGGAAAAGTGGCTTATCAATTGGAACTGCCGGCGAACCTTTCTCAGGTTCACGATGTCTTCCATGTGTCTCAGCTTCGTCGCTGCTTGAAAGATCCTATTCGAGCAGTGGATCATGATATGCTTGAGCTGCAACAAGACCTCTCTTATAAAGAGCATCCGGTCCACATTCTCGATCAGGCTGAACGTAAGACTCGTCGCAAAGTCACCAAGTTCCTTAAAGTGCAGTGGTCAAATCATTCTGAAGATGAAGCCACTTGGGAACGCGAGGATCATCTTCGTGATGAATACCCCGAGCTCTTTCCTTCTACCTCTTAATTCTCGGGACGAGAATTCTTGTTAGTAGGGGAGAGTTGTGACGCCCCGGTAAATTAAGCTACAGTGATCACACACTAATGGTGCCATGTCACCGTAATTCTATCATTGATCTCGTGCTAGTCGAAATCGAGTCAAATTCAAAACTTAAAAATAAATCAAACGGGAAAAGTTTTCGAATGTAAAAATTAAAAATGTCGGATGAGCTGCAAGAATTCCCTAATACTTTATCAAATTCAATCGGATATTTTTAGAGTTAATTAAAACACTTAAATATTTAAAACAGAAACTATTTGGAAAAAAATATAAATAAAATAAATAATACAAAAAAGCAACAACAAAGCCCCTGGTCGACTCGGCCAAAGTGGCCCAGCCGGCCACACCCACGAGCGCCCTGAGCTCCCAAACCCTAGCGCCCCCGCTCCCCGTGTCCTCCCACGCGTCACCAGGGGACCGAAACTCCCACCTCTTCAGCCCCCGTGGCGCGAGCCCCCCCCCCCCACCTAACCCCGTCGCCCCTGTAATCACTCCCACGTCGCCCCGCTTCCCCCACCTACCGCTCCCACCAACCCCAGGCGCTCGTGACCCCTCCCCAATCCAGTCCCGTTCCCTCATCACCACCCACCCTCTCGCTCGCCTCATCTCCTTCCCCCGCGCGCCGCGCCTCCCGCCCCATCCCCTGGGTCTCCCTCACCCAGCGTCGGTCCTCTCCCGGCGGCCTCCCTCACCACGTGCGCCTCCTCCCTCCGGCACACAACCCCCCATCGCCGGCGACCCCTCCTCTCCCGGCGGCCTCACCCCCCCCCCCCCCACCTCGCACCATCGGTGACCCCTCCTCTCCCGGCGGCCTCACCCCCCCACCTCGCGTCGCCGCCTCGCCCCTCCGGCGGCCCCATCTAGGCGCCGCCCCTCTTCCGGGCCGGATCCGGCCAGCCCCGGCCCCCTCGCCTGTCACCACCACCGGCCCGGGGCCCCTCCGGCCATGACGCCTCCCCACATCGGCCGAAGCCCCGTCGAATCCGTTGCACCTCGCCTCCACCGGGAGCTCCTCCTCGCCGGAACCGCGCCGCCACCCCGGTCGACGTCGCCGGCCTCCTCACCTCGTCCCCGACGGCTCCGTCGAGCCTCGCCGAACCCGCCCCCCTACAACGTGGGTGAGAACACCCCTCTCCCTCTCCCGGTTCCATTTCGGCGATCGCCGCCGCGTTCCGGCGTCGTTAGGCTCCGGTAGGAGGAGGTGGGGATTGCCTCCTCCTCTCTCTCTCTCTGTTGAGAGTTCCGTGTTAGCATAGAGGTTGGAGATGAGAGAAAGAAGAAAATAAAAAATGAAATATGTATTATGAATGTATTATACGTATGTATGTATCATGTATGTATGTGTGTATGTATTGGGTATATATGCATGTATGTAAAAAGAATAAAATATGTGTATGTGTGTTTTGTGTGTATGTGGCCAATGCCACTTACCGGTGGGGCCAACACCCCCACTGTCTATGACACGGAGGCCCCACACCCTCTGTAAGAAAAATAAATAATAAAACAAAAAATATAAATATAAAAATATAAATGTGTTTTTATTAATAAAATAAATAAATAGATAATTAGATATATTATTTAATTAATTAGTTAATTAATTAAATATATATTTAGATAATCTATTAATTAGGATAATTAAATTATCCTATTAGAGTATGACACGTGGGTCCCCCACTAAATTAATCTGATTGATTAATATTAAGCCTAATTAAAAACTGAGTCTATGACACATGGGACCCATTGGTTAGTTGAGCAGTCAACTGTTGATGTCAGCGTGACATCATGCTGATGTCATAATTGCATTTAATCAAACTAATTAAATCTGTTTTTAATTTCTAAATATTGAATAAAACTTTAAAAATTAATATAAAATAAACCGTAAGTCAGATCAAAATAATTTCAACATGAAAGTTGATCAGCACAACGAGATGAATCCGGATACACGGTCCATTCGTCTGTCACGCGTCTCTATTATAGCAAACGTGGAACTTTTCCATCGTTTTCAGTCTGACCGGTAGTAGCCCGAGACCCGGGAAATATCGTCGGATATCCTTCCGGCCCGTCTATGACGGATGTTGTTGCGTTAGCTCATGCCTAATCTGCATATTGCCATGTCATGCTTAGTGTTGCACCTGTTGCTATTATTTATTGTTTCTCCCCCTCTTCTTACCGGTAGACTCCGAGACTGACGTTGCTGCCGGGTACATCTACGGCCCTGCCGACCAACCCTTTGCTGCAGAGCAACAAGGCAAGCAAACCCCCTTGATCATTCCTATATAGCCTATTCTTTCTTCCTCATGCTTGCATTAAAATTTTGCTACTGTTGTAATTAGCTCCTATATCTGATGGATAGCCTATTTTTGATGAAATGCTACTTTCAGTACTTCACCTTTAAACTATTTAGTATAGGTGGAGCAGTCTTCCCCTCTAACACCATAGTCGAGTTGCCCCGCTTTGTTTTCAAATCTTGATCCCTGATCGACGAGCCAGACCCGGCACAACACTTACACCCCCTTAGTTGTGCGACGCTACAGAGATAATATCGGCTACCGAGGGTGACACCTTGCTAAGTACTCCTGATGATATCTCTGTAGTACAGCTAGTCGGTCATGGTTATCGAGGGTGATTCCTCTTTCACCATTCCCGACGATACCTCTGTCCTGCAACTCCTCAAGCTTGGGACCCTCGAGGGTGATTCCTCTAGGTCCACCTTGACGGTTACATCGTTCGGAATCCAACGAGGGTGATACCTCGGATTCCCCCGATGTTACAACCACACATTTACTTGACCATGTTACTAGGATCATTGGTGAATAGATGTTAGGCGGGTGAATTCCCGCGTGTTTGTGTCGTTGGCCTAATTAAGATGATAATGGATTTGGGTATTTGATTTGGGTTGATTGGAGACCTTTTCGCACTAACCGGCTACGTGGGAAGAATTATGGGTACTCGACATCGTGGTATCAGCCGAAGCTTTTCAGATGTCAGCAATACAGTGGCGCGCGCCCGAGTGGTCCCGAGATGCATCGCGCTTGTGATTAAGGGGTGCTAGGACTGACCTCGGCCGCCCACACATCGTGTACGAGCGCGGAGGGCAAGTGGGTCCACAAACCCTTCGTGCTTAGGAGTTAGACCGGTGGGCTGGCCTCTCTGTTGGGTCTTAGGTGGGGCTGCGACGTGTCGATATTCCGAGGCCGTGCATGACCCAGAAAAGTGTGTCCGGCCAGAGTGTTATCGAGCGTGACGGGAAACTTGGTGCACCCCTGCAGGGATGAAAATTAAATGGAAATTTTGCCCTGGGATTGCTTCCTCGCAGGGAGTCGAGGAAGGATCTCTGGGCGTGACCTCATTATTTAATATTGCTGCAACAATATGACTATTAATTATGTTACACCTGTTCTACTCTCGTCTATTGCTGAAAGACCCTGAAGATGCTAGTATTCGATAGGACTAGGCCTTGTCTCTCTATTCTCGCATTGCTGCAGTCAGTCCACATATAACCCCCCCCCCCTTCTTTGATACTGATGCATACTTAGAATAGTTCTGATGTAAGACTTGCGAGTACTTTGGATGAGTACTCACCGCTGCTTTGCTCCCCCTTTGCCCCTTGTTCTGTTGCTGCGACCAAATGATGGAGCCTAGGAGATGGAGGTCCCCGCCAACGATGACTGCTATCCCGACGGTGCCTACTACTACGTGGAGGCCGCTGAAGACCATGAGTAGTTAGGAGGTTCCCAGGCAGGAGGCCTCGCCTCGTTCGATCGTTGTATCTTTTGTGCTAGTCTTCTCTAAGGCACCCTCATGTTTTACGTCTGTACTCAGATATTGTTGCTTCCGCTGACTCGTGTGTTTATCGAGCTTCCGTATTCTAGCCCTCGAGGCCCCTGGCTTGTAATATGAAGCTTGTATTGTTTTATTTGTGTCTATAGTTGTGTTGTGATATCTTCCCGTGAGTCCTTGAGTTTGATCATACGCTTTTGCGTGTATGATTAGTGTACGATTAAATCGAGGGCGTCACACTCATCTACTTCTCCGTCTTGCTTGTTGGATATAGAAGGTCGAGATCATCGTCGAGTTGTACGTGTGCTGAACGCGGAGGCGCCGTCCATTCGGCACTAGATCGGAGCGGATCGTGGGACGGTTCACGGGGCGGATCGAGGGATGTGAGGACGTTCCACTACATCAACCGCGTTCCTTAACGCTTCCTGTTGTGCGATCTACAAGGGTACGTAGATCCGAATCTCCTCTCGTAGATGGACATCGCCATGATAGGTCTTCGTGTGCATAGGAAAAAATTTGTTTCCCATGCAACGTTCCCCGACACAAACATGACATATAGCAAGTGAATTAGATAGCCACATGAGCCTTATCTAGCAAAACAACCTGAATTAGATAGCCACATGAGCCTTATATAGCAAATCAGCTCGTGTGTTGCAACAGGTTCGCTACGGAGCAAACACTTGGTC
Source organism: Hordeum vulgare subsp. vulgare (assembly GCF_904849725.1). Taxonomy (NCBI): domain Eukaryota; kingdom Viridiplantae; phylum Streptophyta; class Magnoliopsida; order Poales; family Poaceae; genus Hordeum; species Hordeum vulgare. The sequence goes on along the minus strand of NC_058522.1, from coordinate 546,660,467 downwards.
CTTCCTTCTGTGAGTCGGTGACGGATATCATCAAGTCAAATCATATCTTCATCTGCACCTCTGGTCGCACACAAACACTGACCGTACATGACCAGTAGACAACACAAACATAGAAGCTTTCACACAAATGGAGTGGGCTAATTTTACATACTCCACACAGATTGAAAATACTTACCGCATAACCTTCATCAGAACTTCACTTATTTAATTTTCGCAAACAACATCAAGAAATTGTATATACCGACGAAAGGAACAACATGTATGGTAACGAAGACTATTCAATCAGTCTCAAAGAATAATTTATATGTACACCAAGATAAGAACAACATGACAGGAGTCCTTTAGAAGCATAAGATAGTCCAACATGTGCAAAAACAATTACAATATCTTCCTAATTTATCCATGAATTTTGCAAACTAACCATCTTAGTCTGCTGTCAAGCATAGCACACCAAAAGCAAGTGAAGATGGTTGTAGTTGCATACCTAGAGTAAAAAACATAAAGCCTACGTTTGAACAACCCCCCCCCCCCCCGAGTCCAAGCCGATGTGACATATAATGTAGTTGGCTTGTTTCTTTAACCTAATACAATTAACTCTTCAGCTTGAGCGTGTATCTTAGAAATGCATCAGTATCAGTTTACAATCTGACCAAGTTCCGAATAAGAAACGAAGTTTAGCAAACACAAAAATTATAAATTATTGCCCGCTTCTTCATGTTGTGAGCCATATAATATTTTCTAGTTAGTCCTATCCTCTCAAGAAACATAGGGACCGAGTTATTATGTGAAAGTAGATACTTAAAAGCATGAAGCATGTGAACACCTATCCGCAACAAGGTGTGTCGTAAAGTATAGGATAAAGCATTAGCTACTAATACATGTAGGAACTCCCCAAGCAGAAGAAAATCAAAGGGACTAATAAAAACAGTTTCTTGTCAATTTTTACCTAGTGGCTCTGAAGAACTGTTGCTACCAACCTTGAGGCAATATTGCATCTCCATCAGTAGAAAATGAAGGTTAAGTTGTACGCAAAGGAAGAAATTGATTGGCGATTGATGACCCACAAGTATAGGGGATCTATCGAAGAGTGTCGAACCCACCGAGGAGCAGAAGGAAATGACAAGTGGTTTTCAACAAGGTATTCTCTGCAAGCACTGAAATTATCGGTAACAGATAGTTGCGGGATAAGATAATTCGTAACGGGTAACAAGTACCAATATTAATAAAGGTGCAGCAAGATGTCACAATCCCTTTTGTAGCAAGGGACAAGCCTAGACGAACTATTACATAAGGTAAAGCGCTCCCAAGGACACATGGGAATTTTGTCAAGCTAGTTTTCATCATGTTCATATGATTCGCGTTCGCTACTTTGATAGTTTGATATGTGGGTGGACCGGTGCTTGGGTGCTGTCCTTACTTGGACAAACATCCCACTTATGATTAACCCCTCTCGCAAGCATCTGCAACTACGAAAGAAGAATTAAGACTAGGTCTAACCATAGCATTAAACTGGTGGATCCAAATCAGCCCCTTCCGAAGCAACGCATAAACTAGGGTTTAAGCTTCTGTCACTCTAGCAACCCATCATCTACTTATTACTTCCCAATGCCTTCCTCTAGGCCCAAATAATGGTGGAGTGTCATGTAGTCGACATTCACATAACACGACTAGAGGAAAGACAACATACAACGCATCAAAATATCGAACGAATACCAAATTCACATGACTACTTATAGCAAGACTTATCCCATGTCCTTAGGAGCAAACGTAACTACTCACAAAGCATAATTATGTTCATGATCAGAGAGGTATTGAATAGCATTTGGGATCTGAACATACGATCTTCCACTGAGTAAACCAACTAGCATCAACTACAAGGAGTAATTAACACTACTAGCAACCTTACAAGTACCAATCCGAGTCGCGAGACGGAGATTGGTTGCAAGAGATGAACTAGGGTTTGGAGATGAGATGGTGCTGATGAAGATGTTGATGGAAATGAGTCCCCTCCGATGAGAGGAGTATTGGTGATGACGATGGCAACAATTTCCCCCTCCGGGAGGGAAGTTTCCCCGACAGGACGGCCCTACCGGAGCTCTAGATTGGTTTTGCTCAAGTTCGACCTCGTGGCGGCGGCGTTTCTTCCCGAAAGCTCTCTCTTGATTTTTTATGGGACGAAAGAGTCTATATAGATTTGGGGTTGGAGGCTTGGGAGCCACGTGGGCCCCACGAGCCTGCCAGGCGCGACTTAGGGGGGCACGCTTCCTGGGCTCGTGGGCCCCTGGCTCCGTGTCTTCGGGTAATTCTTGCGCCAGTATTTTTTATATATTCAACAAAAAATCCTCATAAGTTTACGGGTCATTCCGAGAACTTTTATTTGTGCACAAAAACAACACCATGGCAATTCTGCTGAAAACAACGTCAGTCCGGGTTAGTTCCATTCAAAACATGCAAATTAGAGTCCAAAACAAGGGCAAAAGAGTTTGGAAAAGTAGATACGATGGAGATGTATCAACTCCCCCAAGCTTAAAGCCTTGCTTGTCCTCAAGCAATTCAGTTGACGAACTGAAAGAGACAAAAGAAAAAAAATACGAACTTTGTTTGATCTTGTTGTTGTAATTATGTCTAACTCATATTCGGATTTTCAACAAGATCATAATCTAACCACATAAGCAATAACATTTAGGTCTCATGGTGTACTCATATCAATAGCATAATCAACTAGTGAGCAATGATAATAAGTTTCAAACGTCAACACTTCAATCAAAACAATCAGGATACAATATGAACAGATGGTATCTCGCTAGCCCTTTCTGAGGCCGCAAAACATAAATGCAGAGCACCTTCAAAGACCAAGGGCTGACTGAACATTGTAATTCATGGCAAAGAAGATCCAGTCACAGTCATACTCAATATCAATTAATAGCAAAGCATAAAAATGATGGAGGTGCTCTCTAATTGGTGCCTTTTATAAGAATAGGATGACTCAACAGTAATGTAAATAGATAGGCCATTCGCAGAGGGAAGCATTGATTTGCAGAGGTGCCAGACCTCAAGCTTTTAAAACAGAGATAAATAATTTTGGGTGGCATGCTTTCATTATCAACACGATGACCAAGAGTTTTCACCATCTTCCATGCTACACATATTATAGGCGGTTCCCAAACAGAATAGTAAAGTTTTAACTCCCCCACCACCGATCAATCACACTCCACGACTAGCCGAATCCTCGGGGGCCGTCCATACCAACAACAATCCAGGGGGAGTTTTGTTTGCAATTATATTTTTGATTTGATTTGATCATGGAACTGGGCATTCCGATTACCGACCCATTTCTTGTGAGTGATAGTGAATAAATACGTATCGAGGATAACACGCCTAGCATGGAAGATACGGACCGCCCCTTGTCACCACATGAGCGGTTCGGGCATACAAAACAGATTATTATTTGAAGATTTAGAGAGTGGCACATGCAAATTTACTTGGAACGGCAGGTAGATACCGCATATAGGTAGGTATGGTGGACTCATATGGAACAACTTTGGGTTTATGGAAGTGGATGCACAAGCAGTATTCTCACTTAGTACAAGTGAAGGCTAGCAAAATACTGGGAAGCGACCAACTAGAGAGCGACAACAGTCATCAATATGCATTGAAATTAACCAATGTTGAGTGCAAGCATGAGTAGGATATAAATCACCATAAACATGAATATCGTAGAGGCTATGTTGATTTTGTTTCAACTACATGCGTGAACATGTGCCAAGTCAAGACACTTGAATCATTCAAAGGAGGATACCATCCTATCATACTACATCATAATCATTTCGAAATTCATGTTGGCATCCAAGAAAAACCATTATAAGCTCCTAGATAATTAAGCATGGCATCAGAAACTATGATCTCTAAGTTGTCACTGCAAACATGTTTCTCTCATAATAATGATGAATTAGGAACGATGAGCTAGTCATATTTACAAAAACAAAATAGGTCGAGTTTATACCAGCTTTTTCCAGGCTCAGTCACTTCATCATATATCGTCATTATTGCCTTTCACTTGCACGACCGAATGATGTGAATAATAATAAGAGTGTTCGTGCATTGGACTAAGCTGGAATCTGGAAGCAAACTCAAAGGAGAAGACAAAGTAATATGGGCTCTCTGATAGATAAACAATAATGCATATGAGAGCCACTAACCATTTTAATCATGGTCTTCTACCTTGACCCAAAGAAAAAGAAAACTATTTACACGGGAAAGCTCCCAACAAGCAAAAGAAGAACGGGAAATATTTTTGGGTTTCCTTTTTAATTACATACTTCTTCGTTTTCAGAGTCTGAATCGGGCTGGTAAACATCCCTTATGTACTCCTCCAGGGTTATGGTATTAATTATATTGCTTTCAACATTTATGGGAGTACCTGAGATATAATGCTTGATTCTTTGCCCATTTACAACTCTCGGAAAATTTCCTTCCGCGTTGTTGATTTTTATGGCACCGGAACGATATACTTCCTCAACAATGTAAGGACCTTCCCATTTAGAGAGAAGCTTGCCTGCAAAAAATCTTAAACGAGAATTGTATAGCAAGACATAATCACCTACATTGAACTCACGTTTTTGTATCCTTTTATCATGCCACCTCTTAACTTTTTCTTTAAACAACTTGGCATTTTCATATGCATGAGTTCTCCATTCATCAAGTGAGCTAATATCAAATAACCTCTTCTCACCAACAAGTTTGAAATCAAAGTTGAGCTCTTTGATTGCCCAATAGGCCTTATGCTCTAGCTCAAGAGGTAAATGACATGCTTTACCGTAAACCATTTTGTATGGAGACATGCCCATGGGATTCTTATAAGCAGTTCTATAAGCCCACAGTGCATCATCAAGTTTCTTAGACCAATTATTTCTAGACCTATTGACAGTCTTTTGCAGAATTAATTTAATTTCTCTATTACTTAACTCTGCTTGACCACTGAATTGAGGATGATAAGGAGATGCAATTCTATGGTTGACATCATACTTAGCAAGCATTTTACGGAAAGCACCATGAATAAAATGTGAACCACCATCATTCATTAAATATCTAGGGACTCCAAATCTAGGGAAATAACTTCTTTAAGCAACTTAATAGAGGTGTTATGATCAGCACTACTAGTTGGGATAGATTCTACCCACTTAGTAACGTAATCAAGAGCAACTAGAATATGAGTATACTCGTTAGACTTTGGAAAAGGTCCCATATAATCAAAACCCCAAACATCAAATGGTTCAATAACAAGCGAATAATTCATAGGCATTTCCTGACGTTTACTGATATTACCTATTCTTTGACATTCATCACAAGACAAGACAAACTTACGAGCATCCTTGAAGAGAGTAGGCCAATAAAAACCGGATTGCAATACCTTGTGTGCAGTTCTATCTCCCGCATGGTGTCCTCCGTAAGCCTCAGAGTGACACTTCTGTAGGATCTGTCCCTGTTCATGCTCAAGTACACAACGTCTAATAACACCATCTACTCATTCTTTATAAAGGTGAGGATCATCCCAAAAGTAATGTCTCAAATGAAAGAAGATTTTCTTCTTCTTTTGTTGGTATGTGAAACTAGGTGGTATATATTTAGCAACAATATAATTAGCATAATCAGCATACCAAGGTGTACTATGTGAAGCATTGATGACATTCATTTGTTCATCAGGAAAGCTATCATCAATAGGTTGTGGGTCATCAAGAACATTCTCTAACCTAGACAAGTTATCTGATACGGGGTTCTCAGCACCCTTTCTATCAACAACATGCAAATCAAATTCTTGTAGCAAGAGAACCCATCTAATAAGTCTAGGTTTAGCATCTTTATTTTCCATGAGATATTTAATAGCAGCATGATCAGTGTGAATAGTAACTTTGGAATCAACAATATAAGATCTGAACTTATCACATGCAAACACAACTGCTAAAAATTCTTTTTCAGTAGTAGCATAGTTTCTTTGGGCATTGTCTAGAGTTTTACTAGCATAATGAATAACATTTAATTTCTTATCAACTCTTTGTCCTAGAACAGCACCAACATCATAATCACTAGCATCACACATAATTTCAAAAGGTAGGTTCCAATCAGGTGGTTGAACAATAGGTGCAGTTATCAAGGCCTTCTTAAGTATTTAAAATGCTTCTTCACAATCATCATAAAAAACAAATGGAATATCTTTTTGCAAGAGATTGGTGAGAGGCCTAGAAATCTTAGATAAGTCTTTAATAAACCTTCTATAGAAACCAACATGACCAAGGAAACTTCGTATACCTTTAATGTCTGTAGGCATGGCATTTTCTCGATCGCATCAACTTTAGCCTTATCAACTTCAATACCTCTTTTAGAAAATTTATGTCCTAAGACGATGCCTTATTAACCATAAAGTGGCACTTCTCCCAATTCAAGACAAGGTTTGTATCTTTACATCTCTGCAAAACTCGATCAAGGTTGCTCAAGCAATCATCAAAAGAAGATCCGTAAATGGAGAAATCATCCATGAAAACCTCAACAACCGTTTCACAAAAGTCAGACAATATAGCCATCATACATCTTTGAAAGGTAGCAGGTGCATTGCATAAACCAAAAGGCATACGTCTATGAGCAAAGGTACCGAAAGGGCAAGTAAAAGTGGTTTTCTCCTGATCAGATTGTGCAACTGGTATTTGGGAGAAACCAGAATAACCATCTAGAAAACAAAAGTGTGTGTGTTTAGACAATCTTTCTAGCATTTGGTCAATAAAAGGTAAAGGGTAATGATCTTTCCTAGTGGCTTTATTTAATTTCCTAAAATCAATTACCATCCTATAGCCAGTAACAATTCTCTGTGGGATCAATTCATCTTTATCATTTGGGACAACGGTAATACCTCCCTTCTTGGGGACACAGTGCATCGGACTTACCCAATCACTATGAGCAACATGATAGATAATACCTGCTTCTAGGAGCTTTAGTATTTCTTTTCTTACCACCTCTTTCATCTTAGGATTTAATCTTCGTTGATGATCGGCAACTGGTTTGGAATCAGGATCAGTTTTAATATTATGCTGGCATAGAGTGGGACTAATGCCCTTAAGACCATCAAGAGTATATACAATAGAAGCACGGTGCTTCCTCAGAGTTTTCAATAATTTCTTCTCTTCATGCCCTGAAAGGTTAGCACTAATAATAATAGGATATATCTCTTTTTCATCAAGATAAGCATACTTAAGAGTACCAGGTAATTGTTTAAGCTCAAACACAGGATCACCCTTTGGTGGGGATGGATGTCCAAGTAATTCAACAGGCAAATTATTCTTAAGGATGGGATGTTGTTCAAAGATAACTCTATCTATCTCATTCCTTTCATCCATATGCATATAATTTTCATGCTCAAGCAAGTATTGCTCTAAAGTATCAGTAGGAGGCACAGCAATAGAAGCAAGAGTCATAAATTCATCCTTACTAGACAATTCTTTTTCATGAGGTTGTCTACCAAACTTGGAAAAATTAAATTCATGTAACACACCTTCAAAGCCAACAGTAACAGTTTGTTTCTCACAATCAATCTGAGCATTAACAGTATTGAGGAAAGGTCTACCAAATATGATGGGACAAAAGCTATCTTGTGTGGTAGCAAGAACAAGAAAATCAGTAGGATACTTAGTTTTACCACACGAGACTTCAACATCTCTAACAATTCCCAGAGGGCAGATAGTATCTCTATTAGCAAGTTGGATAGTAACATCAATAAATTCCATCTCGACAGGTGCAATCTCATCTTTAATTTCATTATATAAAGATCGAGGTATTGCACTAACATTAGCACCCATGTCACATAAACCATGATAACAATGATCTCCTATCTTAATAGAAACAACAGGCATGCCAACAATAGGCTTATGTTTGTCTCTAGCATGAGGTTCAGTAATTCTAGCAGCATCTTCACAGAATTGAATAACATGCACATCAACATTATCGGCCAAGAGATCTTTAATAATACCAATGCTAGGTTCAACTCTAATTTTCTCAGTGGGTGTAGGTGTTCTAATGTAGCCCTTACGTGTCACAGTTGAAGCTTTAGCATGATCCTTTATTCTAACAGGGAAAGGTGGTTTCTCAATGTAAGCACTAGGAACAAATAGAATCATTATAAGCAATGACTTTCTCTTCAACTGGATTGGTTTAACTACATTGACTTTTATGGGAGGATGATTTTTAAACCACTTCTCCTTAGGGATGTTAATATGAGCAGCAAATGATTCACATACTATCGCAGAGTCAAGTCCATGTTTAGCACTAAAATCAAGAAAAGTATTTGTTTCAGCGAAGGATTTAACGCAATCGAACTTAAGATTCATACCTGACTCCTTACCTTCATCAAACTCCCAATCTTCAGAGTTGTGTTTAATTCTTTCCAATAAACCCCATTTGATGTCAATATCTGTCTTCATAAAAGAACCGGTACAAGAAGTGTCAAGCATGATGCGATTATCAAATGAAAGCCGCGCATAGAAGTTCTGAATAATAATTTCTCTCGAAAGCTCATGGTTGGGGCATTTCTCTTATAAAAGACGCTGGGCTCGTAGTAAGAAGGAAGCCATCCACGTCGCCTTATAACGCGCTATGAATAGTGCTCTGCCACCGCCTGTAAATTTAATGCCCCGCCGAGGACATTTTAGTACTTTGACATGCAGGTGTATAAAAGTGAGCCGCTCCCTTGGCTAGAAACCCTAGCCGTCGCCCACTCCCGCACTCTCCTCCCTCTCTTGCCCGCTCTTCTCTTCCCCGCCCCCTCCCACCCACGTCGCCGCCCGCCGCCGCCCCCGCCCCTCAGACCTCGCCGCCGCGGACCTCTTTCCCATCCCCCCTCGTCACCCCGGAGCAGCCACCGCCGTGCCCGGCCTCGCGTACCAGGACCCCGCTCCCTCTGGCGATTGGTGACGGCTCCCTCATCCCCTCTTGCCGCCGCCGGTTCTCCTGGCTCTGCCTGGCTGCGGTGATGGCGGCGCAATCGAGCTCGTGGTCGGCCGGCAGACGACACCAGGCGGCGACACGACCATCAGCCGTCGACTCCAGAGCGGAGGGTCACGGGGCGTGAGGAGAGAGAGTGGTCAGATGCGTGGCGCAACAGAGGTCCTGCTCTGCTCATGGGCAAGAAGGCCATGGAGTAGCTGTCTGGTTCAAGGGCATGCCGTGGTTGCTCCCTGTGTTGAGCGCGTGGACGTAGGACCCTCCTCACACAGCCAGACAAGATGCAGCGCTGGGTATGATTATGGCTACCTCCTACTCCCCTCTCTCTCTCTCTAGCACTCAGATTTGAGTTGGATTCACCTTGCAACTGTATACTTAGTATGAAATGCAAAACTGCAGCATCCTCCATCACCCCCTTTTGGAGGTTCAGTTTACTGTATGTAATTATGTATCATGTGGTCCGTGGCATATAAGAGCATTGTGGTTAACATATGTGGCCAAAAGATCATTACTAAAAGCTCTAGAGAAATCTTCAGAGAGAATGCTATGAATGAGAAGGGACTTAAGAAATTGTATCATCAGGAGATTCTATAGTGTACCCTTAATAGAACTTAGCATGAACATATTGTTGCTGATTTGCCTCGATACATATATATTTTCCTGGTCATTTCACTGTAATGAGTATTGATAACTTGCATATTATTTATCCTTGTTTACCATTTGACAATATTTTGTTGTGCATGCAGGGAAGAAGCACATATCTTGGTGCAGCCCCCATTGTACATTGCTTGGAAATCAGCAGATTCTGTAGTGTATCCATAATAGAACTTAGCATTAACATATTGTTGCTGATTTGCCTCGATACATATATATTTTCCTGGTCATTTCACTGTAATGAGTATTGATAACTTGCATATTATTTATCACTGTAATGAGTATTGATAACTTACATAACTTGGTGCAGCCCCCATTGCACATTGCTCGGAAATTGCAACTTAAGGTAACGAACCTAATATAGTATAAAAATCTCGGACGTTTGACTCACAAGTATAAAAATCTAAATGTAATATAACTATGCTAGGAGCAGCGTATCAATAATGATGGACCTGCTGGTATCTCGGATGTTTGCCAATGATAGATGGTGAGATTCATTCTGTAAGCACATGTATGCACAATTGCTAGGAGCAGCGAATGAGCTCATGAAAGCTCATTACCTTGATTAGGTAAAACTGTTATGATTTTGTATCGTACATATCATTCCTGATCTTGGACAAAGTGCTAGCTCCAAAGAGCCTCTCCTTTTCGATGTGTCATGGTGTCCATCTCCAGGCTAGCTCCAAACTTCTGCCCACATAATTCCCATGGTGTCTAAGAATATCATAGGGAAGAGGCTCTGGGAGAGGGGGTTTGGTTTTACTTTTCTGGTTTTGCAACACGATGCGACGAATTTGTACTGCACGCATGGCTTCATTCCTTCATTTACCATATGCAAATCTTGGTCTTCAATTTGTTTGGTTTCCTATGAGTGACCGGAGATTATTGTGATGCTATATAAGCCTACATCGTAGAGTGAATCAGATATGTGCTAAGTAAGTGTGATAAGCAGGCCCTGCACTTCTCTTTACTATTAAACGTCAGCTAAATTTCTGATAATGGAATATCAGAGATAATACAGCCAATCCAACTGTTAACTTTGCTGTGCATTTTGGATGGACTAATATGAAGACGATGGCTAGCTCGCATTGCCATCATATAGTCTAGAAGAAAGGGCAAGGATTATAGGAAAAATAAAGGTACAATGCTCACAATATATTTTACCTTTTTGGCGAAGTTTTGGTGCTTGCGCAAGAAAATAACACCATCATTATACCTAGTGCTCATTTTTTATTCAGGCAATTAGCCATCAGTAGGAAATGCCAACTAATTGTACTTTCTTTGTTACAGAGGTGAAATTACTACTACTTTTTGAAAGCTTTTTTTGTTGCATGTTCCCCTTTCTTAATCTTCTGTTTGTTCAAATGTACATACATGTCCTTACACAATGAATCTCACCATGCTATCATTTCCTGAATAAGCTGAGGATATATGTTTTCAAAGCCTCTGTTACGAGTGAAATGCGGCAATGGAAGCAAGGAGTCACGGCTTACTTCTATTCGGATTCCATCTCTACTAGGACAATCCTGATATCCTTCTCACCATTTATATTTGATTCCTTGGAGATTCATAAAGAAGGTATGTGCAAAATATCCGAATTTCAAACAGACCCACACTTGAGGTTTTTTGTTGCATTTTTTGTATCTTATTCTTTTGCAGGAATGCATCCATGGTCTTGGTATAAATTTGTTTGGATGGTTCAGAATCTTCAGATGGCATGGATGAGACATAATTTGTTGTATTCGGATATTTTTCATGGTTACAGGTTAGGAAATTTTAGTTCTACTGCCTGGGCGTACTTTATCTTTCCATTTCCATCAAGCCATCTTGATGTGTGATCGGGTTGCTGTGTGTTGCTGTTAGCTATTTATATGGTGTCTGCTTACATCTGTTCATAAATACACTCTTTGACTATTGTTTGTTTGAGACATATAGAAGAAAAATCTGCTAACGAATCCTTAGAAAGGACGAGGATAGACGAACGTATTTGGCAGGTGGTCGGTGTATTGGGCTGGGCCAAATGCTTATAGTATACTTAATTATGATTTTCAATTCTGAAAGGGTTTGTCATGGCACCCTTTAGCCCAGATAAGGTTGTCGTGTATGTTCTGTTAGGTTGCCTTTTCTATGCCAGTTAGTCTAGTTGTACGTTTATTCATTTTTTCTTTCGTTTGTTTGTATTTCTTGAAATCTAATGCCGTTGCATAGATTTTTTTTAACTTTTCATTTTTGCTGGGAGAAAGATGATGCTCTTTCTTAGGAAATTACTTATTAGATGGAACGATAGTCACCTTACAAAGTTCTTCCACCAAATGTTTTTATGTGTGCATCTATGATCGGTTTTTCTATTCATTTATTGTACAGTTTTTGAGGTTCGGGCTACCACAACCAGTCTAACATGTGCGTCGGCTTGAGCAGGGTGGATATAGATCACAGGTTGAATTTCACCGTACAAAAAGCGTTTCCATGCTTCAGCACGCCGGATTAAGTTGTCAAGCCCTGTATGTGAGGATGGGGAAACATCAAAGCACCATGCAGCCGATCTGGCCATCGAATGCATGGAAACCAGCGAGTAGAAGGTGCTTGTTGACTATAACCATTATCAGATAGAGCAACAGAAAAATGCATGTGCAAGGGTAGCCATTAGAAAAATCAGAAAAAATAAAACAACACAACAAGACCAGCAAGCAGATACCAACTTTACATCCGGATCAACATCAAAAGACAACGATGTAAATCATATTTTGAGACAAGATATGTTGATGATCGTGTTAGTGACACAATGACACAGTAAAAGTATGATGTCCAACAGACAAACAAGTGTCATTGGAGCTTGATGGTGATATGGAAGGAATCTCTTCTTTAGGCAATGACAAACTACTTTTCAATACCGATGGTGCATGCAATGATGACTCTGCTTGATGATCATTGCTTTATAACTGCAACCATCTATATGCTGCATCTCTTGCTATATACTTTGCTCATTGTAAATAATCTATTGTAGACTTAAACTACTATGTATCATCAATGGGTTGTCTTAGAACGCTATATGTCACCACATGTTTCCATTTGCTTATGCTCATCACAGACTTCCAACACTGTGTCAGTATTGAGTTCTCTTAGAACAATATGTATAAACACCAAATTCCTATTTGCTTGTGCTCTAATCCTGTTATGCCTTGCTTTATGAAACCAATGTATGCTAAATAATGTCATTATTTTCTTCTTCATTTATCATGATACCGCTATCACATACACATGGTTTCAAGAATCGGCTGGCCGATGCTTTTTGCGCCATCGGCGCAATGGGTCATCTAGTGAATATAACATTGACTTAAGCCTCCCCCAACCTTGAGCAATACTTTCTCTATCACGAGGCCAAAAATTATAGATATAATTCCGATCACGATGTACCAAATGCATAGGATAAAATTTTTGATGAAATTCCAATTTCAATCGGTTGTAGTTCCATGATCCAGTATCATCACATAGCCTATACCATGTCAATGCTTTATCCCTCAAAGATAAGGGAATATCTTCTTCTTGACCTCATCCTCGGGAAAACCTGTAAGCTTAAATAAACCACAAACTTCATCTACATAGATTAGATGCAAGTCGAGATGTGATGTTCCATCTCCTGTAAAAGGATTAGCCAACAGTTTCTCTAGCATACCCGAAGGAATTTCATAATAAATATTTTCAGTAGGTGCAGTAGGTTGAGGAGCAACTATTTGTGCTTCCGGTCGAGGTGAAGATACCCCGAACAAACTCCTGAAAGGATTAGTTTCCATAGTGATAAGTGACAAGATACCTCGAACAACCCCGGCAACGGCGCCAGAAAAGAGTCTTGATGACCCACAAGTATAGGGGATCTATCGTAGTCCTTTCGATAAGTAAGAATGTCGAACCCAACGAGGAGTAGAAGGAAATGACAAGTGGTTTTCAGCAAGGTATTCTCTACAAGCACTGAAATTATCGGTAACAGATAATTACGGGATAAGATAATTCGTAACGGGTAACAAGTAACAATAGTAACAAAGGTGCAGAAAGATGGCCCAATCCTTTTGTAGCAAGGGACAAGCCTGGACGAACTCTTATATAAGGTAAAGCGCTCCCGAGGACACATGGGAATTTCTGTCAAGCTAGTTTTCATCATGTTCATATGACTCGCGTTCGCTACTTTGATAGTTTGATATGTGGGTGGACCGGTGCTTGGGTGTTGTCCTTACTTGTACAAACATCCCACTTATGATTAACCCCTCTCGCAAGCATCCTCAACTACGAAAGAAGAATTAAGACTAAGTCTAACCATAGCATTAAACTGGTGGATCCAAATCAGCCCCTTCCGAAGCAACGCATAAACTAGGGTTTAAGCTTCTGTCAGTCTAGCAACCCATCATATACTTATTACTTCCCAATGCCTTCCTCTAGGCCCAAATAATGGTGGAGTGTCATGTAGTCGACGTTCACATAACACCACTAGAGGAAAGACAACATACAACGCATCAAAATATCGAACGAATACCAAATTCACATGACTACTTATAGCAAGGCTTATCGCATGTCCTCAGGAACAAATGTAACTACTCACAAAGCATAATTATATTCATGATCAGAGAGGTATTGAATAGCATTAGGGATCTGAACATATGATCTTCCACCGAGTAAACCAACTAGCATTAACTACAAGGAGTAATTAACACTACTAGCAACCTTACAAGTACCAATCGGAGTCGCGAGACGGAGATTGGTTACAAAAGATGAACTAGGATTTGGAGATGAGATGACGTTGATGAAGATGTTGATGGAGATGAGTCCCTTCCGATGAGAGGAGTGTTGGTGATGACGATGGCCACGATTTCCCCCTCCGGGAGGGAAGTTTCCCCGGCAGGACGGCCCAGCCGGAGCTCTAGATTGGTTTTGCTCAAGTTCCGCCTCGTGGCGGCGGCGTTTCTTCCTGAAAGCTCTCTCTTGATTTTTTCTGGGACGAAAGATACTATATAGAGTTGGAGTTGGAGGCTGTGGAGCCACGTGGGCCCCATGAGCCTGCCAGGCGCGACCTAGGGGGGGCACGCCTCCTGGGCTTGTGGGTCCTTGGCTCCGTGTCTTCGGGTAATTCTTGCGCCAGTATTTTTTATATATTCCACAAAAAATCCTCGTAAGTTTCCGGGTCATTCCGAGAACTTTTATTTCTGCACAAAAACAACACCATGGCAACTCTTCTGAAAATAGCGTTAGTCCGGGTTAGTTCCATTCAAATCATGCAAATTAGAGTCCAAAACACGGGCAAAAGAGTTTGGAAAAGTAGATACGATGGAGACGTATCTGCCATAAGTTCAAGAGTGGATTTTTGTAAATGAAATAGCAATTAAAATGGTGTTCATTTTAGCAATATCTTCTTTAATTCTTTTGCTTGGTCTGTCATATCAGCAGTGCATTGTAAGAGGCCCATCATGTTTTATTATCTCTCAGCATACCGAAAAATCTAGCTATGAAGTTTGACCTCTCCAAACCATGATTGAATATCCTGACTCATCTCTACTTTCACGGTATACTGGAAGTCCAATCCTATATACATTATAGCTTGAGCGTGGATGTGACATTGTAGAAACATGAATGGTTTGCCACATGGATAACAGGAAATGTATTAGAAGAATAACATACTCTATATTTTGTGATTGTAGATTATTTATCAGAGCAATTTTCTTGGCAACCAACAAATATTTGATGAACAATCTTAGGTTACTGTGAAAAAGAAATTGAGGATCCCCATATCCAAATTAGATATCCCCATTTGGCCAGATCTTTACCTAAAGAAGCAACATCCACTAAAATAGAGGAAGCATTCGGTGACTGGCTAATTACCTCCAGTAGGAGAGTCACGTGTGGTGCAACCCCTGCAGCGGCGGATTCGACCATATCTTCGGGTGCCTCGGAAGGCGAGGAGTATTGCAACGGCCTTGTGGGAAAAGGGTCACAACATCTGCGCTCCCAACAGCCAGATTCCCTCCCTCTCAGCTCCAGCAACGACTGCACTAAGCAAACCTTCTGTATCTTTTATGAGAAGTAGCTCGTGGCCAACAATACCTGAAGAAGAACACCATTGATGCAAGTCATTGAAAATTACGACTAACAAAACAAAGCATCAAACCCATTCTGTTGTAAATCATCGGGTGGGTGGCGTGCGACACTCCATGTTCGAATTCATACCTGAACATGGTGAGATAAAATGGTTTTGTTTTTGTGATGAGATCATTTTGTCGACAGACTCATCATCAATTTTCAACAATTTCTGACTTCATTTGGTATTTTTCATGCATTTACTTATTTTTTTGAACTAAATGACCCTTAAGTTGAAAAACACTACAAATGAACTGTGGAAAGGTTGAAAGTTGGCATGGTATCATCATTTCACCCACATAGCATGTGCTAAAAAATTGAGAGGGTTACGTCAAAAACTGGATGCACTTCGTGTACAAAACGGACAATCTCTTTCGAAGTATCAGGGTTTCATATGAAAACTCATCTGTTACAAAGGGATTTCATTTTTTTGAACTTATTTGAAATCGAGACTTTTTGTGTGTTCAAAATGCACCGTTCAAAGCCACGTCATCAATTTTCAACAATTTCTGACTTCATTTGGTATTTTTCATGCATTTACTGATTTTTTTTTCGAGCTAAATGACCATGAAACTGAAAAGCACAACAAATCAACTCTGAAAAGGTTGAAAGTTGGCATGGTATCATCATTTCACCCACATAGCATGTGCTAAAAATTACGGCAAAAAGTGGATGCACTTCGTGTATAAAACAGACAATCTCTTTCAAAGTATTAGGGTTTCATACGAAAACTCATATGTTACAAAGGGATTTCACTTTTTTTGAACTTATTTGAACTCCAAACTTTTTGTGTGTTCAAAATGCACAATTCAAATCCACATCATCAATTTTCAACAATTTCTAACTTCATTTGCTATTTTTCATGCATTTACTGATTTGTTTTGAGCTAAATGACCATAAAATTGAAAAGCACTACAAATGAACTCCGAAAAGGTTGAAAGTTGGCATGGTGTCATCATTTCACCCACATAGCATGTGCTAAAAAGTTTAGAGGGTTACGACAAAAAATGGATGCACTTCCTGTACAAATCGGACAATGTCTTTCAAAGTATCATGGTTTCATACGAAAACGCATCTGTTACAAAAGGAATTTCATTTCTTCACTTTTTCTTCGCTTGTGTTCTTTGCTTATTGCGTTGTAATCATGGATAATCTTCATCGTTTAAGAGGGTGCTTGGGTCAGCCTTGACTTTGAAGGGAGAAATTTCATAAAACTTTTCAATATCTTCAGACATGTCTGTCTTGCCCTCCAATCCCACGATGTCTCTTTTTCTTGAAAGAACTATGTGGCGCTTTGGCTCATCGTATGATGTATTCGCTGCCTTGTATTTTCTTTTTCTCAGTTTGGTAGACATGTCCTTCACATAGAAAACCTGCGCCACATCATTGGCTAGGACGAATGGTTCATCTATGTACCCAAGATTGTTCAGATCCACTGTTGTCATTCCGTACTATGGGTCTATCTGTACCCCGCCTCCTAATAGATTGACCCATTTGCACTGAAACAAAGGGACTTTGAAATCATGTCCATAGTCAAGTTTCCATATGTCCACTATGTAACCATAATATGTGTCCTTTCCCTTCTTGGTTGGTGCATCAAAGTAGACACCGATGTTTTGGTTGGTGCTCTTTTGATCTTGGGTGATCGTGTAAAATGTATTCACATTTATCTCCTACCCTTGGTAAGTCAATGCAGTCGAAGATGGTCCCCTGGCCAACGAGTACAGCTCATCAGAAACAGTGTTGTCACGCAAGAGACGTTTTTGCAACCAACTGCCAAAAGTCATGATGTGTTCATATGTAATCCAGTCGTCACACTGCTCCGGGTGTTTGGAGCATAGAATATTCTTGTGTTCATCGACATACGGGGTCACCAAGGTAGAATTCTATAGAACGGCGTAGTGTGCTTGAGACCAAGAATGCCCGTCCGTACATATTATTGAGTCCGCTCCTAGTGTGCCTTTTCCAGTCAGTCTCCTCTGTTTGATGGCCCATGGAGATGCTTCCTTCCAGCCTAGCGCGGTTACGAACATATTTATTTAAGACTCCCATGAACCTCTCAAAGGGGAACATGTTGTGTAGAAATACATGGCCCAGAATGACAATCTCGTCGACTAGATGAACTAGGACGTGCATCATGATATTGAAGAAGGATGGTGGGAACACCAGCTCGAAACTAACAAGACATTGCACCAAATCACACCTTAACTTTGGCAGGATTTATGGATCGATCACCTTCTGAGAGATTGCATTGAGGAATGCACATAGCTTCACAATGGCTAATCGAAGTTTTCTGTTAGAAGCCCCCTTAATGCAACCGGAAGTAGTTGCGTCATAATCACGCGGCAGTCATGAGAATTTAGGTTCTGGAACTTTTTATCTGCCATGTTTATTATTCCCTTTATATTCGACGAGAAGCCAGAAGGGACCTTCATACTGAGCAGTCATTCAAAGAAGATTTCCTTCTATTCTTTGGTAAGAGCATAGCTGGCAGGACATTCATACTGCTTTGGATGCATGACGTCTTTTTCATGCACACGTTGATGCTCCTCCCGTGCCTCCGTTGTATCTTTTGTCTTCCCATACACTCCCAAGAATCCTAGTAGGTTCACGCAAAGATTCTTAGTCACGTGCATCACGTTGATTGCAGAGCGGACCTCTAGGTCTTTCCAATAGGGTAGGTCCCAAAATATAGATTTCTTCTTCCACATGGGTGCGCGTCCCGCATCGTCATTCAGAACAGATAGTCCGCCAGGACCCTTTCCAAAGATTACTTGTAAATCATTGACCATATCAAGTATGTGATCACCAGTACGGAGGGTGGGCTTCTTCCGGTGATCTGCCTCACCTTTGAAATGCTTTCCTTTCTTTCGACATTGATGGTTGGTCGGAAAAAATCGACGATGCCCGAGGTACACATTCTTCCTGCATTTGTCCAAATATATATTGTTGGTGTCATCTAAACAGTGTGTGCATGCGTTGTATCCCTTGTTTGTCTGTCCTGAAAGGTTACTGAGAACAGGCCAATCGTTGATGGTTACAAACAGCAACGCATGTAGGTCAAATTCCTCCTATTCGTTCTCATCCCACACACGTACACCATTTCCATTCCATAGCTGTAAAAGTTCATCAACTAATGGCCTTAGGTACACGTCAATGTCATTGTCGGGTTGCCTAGGGCCTTGGATGAGCACTGGCATCATAATGAACTTCCGCTTCATGCACAAACAAGGAGGAAGGTTATACATACATAGAGTCACAAGCCATGTGTTATGCTTGCTGCTCTACTCCCCAAAAGGATTAACACCATCTACACTTAAACCAAACCATGCGTTCCTTGGGTCACATGTAAAGTCACTCCACTTTCTCTCGATCTTTCTCCACTACGTCCCGTCAGCGGGTGCTCTCAACTTAGCGTCTTCCTTACGGTCTTTTATGTGCCATTGCATCAACTCGGCATGCTTTTTGTTTCTGAACAGACGTTTCAACCGTGGTATTATAGGAGCATACCACATCACCTTGGCAGGAACCATCTTCCCGGTGTGCTGGCCCTCAACATCACCAGGGTCTCTCTTCTGATCTTATATTGCAATGCGCCGCATACCGGACATGCATTCAAATCCTCGTACGCATCTGATAGAGGATGCAGTCATTAGGGCATGCATGTATCTTCTGCACCTCCAATCCTAGAGGGCATATAACCTTCTTTGCTTCGTACGTACTGTCGAGCAATTCGTTATCCTTTGTAAGCTTCTTCTTCATTATTTTTAGTAGCGAACTAAATCTCTTGTCAGATATACCATTGTCTGCCTTCCATTACAACAATTCCACTTTGGTACGGAACTTTGTGTTGTCATCTTCGCAATTTGGGTACAACCCTTTTTTGTGATCCTCTAACATGCAATCGAACTTCAACTTCTCCCTTTCACTTCTGCATTCTCTATGTGCATCAACAATGACCCGACGAGGATCATCATCGGGCACATCATGTGGTTCCTCTTGATCTTCAGCTTCCCCGTTTGCAACACCACCGTATTCAGGGGGTGGGTAGTTGTCATCATCCTCTTCTTCTACGTTGTCTTCCATCATAACCCATATTTCTCCGTGCTTGGTCCAAACATTATAGTGTGGCATAAAACCCTTCTGAAGCAGGTGGAAGTGAAGGGCTTTATAGTTAGAGAAAGCCTTCGTATTCCCAAAGACAGTACATGGACAATGCATAAAATCATTCTGCTTGTTTGCCTCAGCCGCTTTGAGAAAATTATGCAGACCCTTAATATACTCAGAGGTGCGTCGGTCACCGTACATCCATTATCGGTTCATCTACGTGCGTTATATAATAAAGTGTATTAAAAACCATTACAACATATCATGAATAGAGAAGTGACCAAATTAATAGAAATTCATTCTCAAATTAAAGCCAAAGTATAGTAGTGACCAAATAAATACATAACGTTCATACATAATTCTCATTATTGAACAACATATAGCTCTCCAGAGCATCTAATTAGAACATGCATTGAAACTATAAAATTTAAATGCAACAACAAATGCGATCATAATCGCAACTAAAGTACCAAATGATCCAACGACATAATGATACCAAGCCTAGGTATGAATGGCATATTTTCTAATCTTTCTAATCTTCAAGCGCATTGCACTCATCTTGATCTTGTGATGGTCGACGACATCAGCAACATCCAACTCCAATAGCATCTTCTCCTCTTCAACTCTTTGTAATTTTTCTTTCAAGTAATTGTTTTCTTTTTCAACCAAATTTAACTTCTCGGCAAGAATTACTATGTCGGTTGGAATTTCCGGTTCATGTACCTTCTAGATTAAAAAATCTATGTCAAGTTGGTCGGCATAATTGTCATAAACACTAAATAAAACAAATAGTTATAAAAGATAATATATACTACATCCGAATCATAGGCGGGACGAAGGCCGACGGAGGCGGATACCAAAACCATCGCACTATATAATAACAAACAATAATAAAAGTAAGAAAATTACGCAAGTATCTATCTAAATCATACAAGTAAGAATTTTATTCTTTTAGAAAGAAGAGACTAACCACGGTGGTGAGGATGGGGACGGGACAGGACGGACTGCCAAAGCTACACAAAACTTGAGGAAAATGGAGCTTGCACAAGGAGATTAGAGAGGAGAAAGCTTAAGTGTCGCTCGGGCATTTCATCGAACACCTCATGTGCATAGGAGGTGCGCTAGAGCACCATAAAGCTCTCCCACGGCCGGCCAGAAAAACAGAGCAGTGCACTGCTCGGCTCGCGGGTAGGGGGTATATATAGGCCAACCATTGGTCCCGGTTTGTGGCTGGAACCGAGACTAAAGTTAAACATTTGGTCCCGGTTCCAGCCACAAACCGGGATTAATGGTTGTGGGCCAGGAGCGAGGCACATTGGTCCCGGTTCATGTATGGAACCAGGACCAAAGGGGTCATACGAACCGGGACCAATGGCCCACGAGGCCCGGCCGGCGCCCTGGCCTCACGAACCGGGACCGATGCCCCCATGGGTCCCGGTTCGCGAGTGAACCGAGACTAATGGGATTTCGTCAAGTGGACCAAAGCCCTCTTTTCTACTAGTGCACGCCAATATTCTCCTCCAAGATGACCTCCAACGGTGAAGTGTACAATAGGAACACTCTTTTGGAATCATCTTCGAAGTCAACGTTGAGGTTCCAGGCAATCCAAGGGAGGTTCCGGAGTCAACAGGAATACTCTTTGATCAGGAGTATTGTTTATCTCTTCGAAGTCAACAATTTCTCTTTTAGTATCATCGCAATCCGAGGTCATATGCAACCTGCACGAGGCATCACAGAAATCTATTTTATATATTCCCAGCTTGGAAGTTCTAGGCAAAATTTCCGAGGAGGTTCCGGGCTAAGTAGAAACATTGCACCTGATCGGTGGGCACAAAGAATTGAAGTTTCAATTTTTGTTACAGCTTTGTGGGCCCAAAACACACCCAAGATGGTCATCGATGGAAAAGTGTACAACATACAAAGTATTCGCCTCGACGTGACGAACAACTTTTCTTTTGGCGGCATCGCAATCCGAGATAGTGTCCGACCTCCATGATCAGTGCAAGAGGACTATTCTATGTAAAATAGGCCTGAAAATTTCAGCCTGGACCGGAAATTTCTGAGTTAGGTTAGATTTTGATGTTTTGGACAGGATTTGAGTCATTTTCTTGTACGAAAAGTTCAGCCGCCCTAAAGGTGACGGATGAATGTATTCAGATGTATTTTAGTTTTAGATACACCCATTCTTATCTTATTTTGTTATAAGTAACTTCGATCGGAGGGAATACTTTTTATCATAGCTTTACATATTTCCTTAGTTTTTTCTCTCTCGCTCTTTGCTCGTTGTGCACTAAGTTGATTTGGAGGAATGCTACGACACCTTCACTCAAACCAAGGGCTCATAATAGGCTTCTTGTACTCCCTCCGTTCCTAAATATGAGTTTTTTTTAAAGACTTCATTAGGTGACTACATAGGAATTAAAATGAATGAATCTATACTCTATTGTATACATGCATATATAATGACTCATTCGGAGAGCCAATTATGCACCCTGGTAGCGGTTCCGTCCACCAAAGTTGCTTTTGAAAGAATCTCGTCGCAAGAACCTAACAGTTCTGTTCAAAAGTTATACTTCCTTCGTTTGAAAAAGCTTGCCCCTCCCTCAGTACTCCAAATTAATGCTACATACATCCATTTAAGGGACAAGTTTTTTCCTTTTTCGGAGAGAGGGAGTAGCATTTTGAAACTTCTGAACAAAATTTAATTCCCAACAAAGTACCTGCCTTGATTGAACGCATTAAATGTCATACCAACTTTGGCCTTTTAAAATAAAAGTTGTTCTATGTTCCATGTAGACTCATATGGTACCACATCTGCGCACGTTTGGTTTGGATTTTGATTACAAGTTGTCTTCATCTGCAAGCAATTGATTTGGATTTTCATATGCACTCTGCCTGAGTTTGATTTGACTGCTAGAAGGTGCATTCGTTCTGTCCAGATCATGCAGCTAAATACAGATATTTGGCTCAAAGTGCAGTTAAATTTGGAACAACTATGGTCGAATGAGGGGTGCATTCCCCATTTTCAGATGTCAAGGCTGAAAGAAACAATGTTCAATCTCAAACTTTAGTTCTTAAGCATATGATTACATGATCAAGAACATGTTCCATTTAGATATTCATGAGCACATCATCTTCATCACATCAATGAGACATTTTGCCCTATTGACTGGGTTCTGCCAGCTTTATCTTCAAATTGGCAATGTCACTAGATTCCAGGTCTTTTACCTTCAGCGTATGCTTATGCTTCTTAGGCCACACACCAAAAGACGAGTAGGCCTGTCCTTGTCCAATGTCATCCCTTCAAAATAGAAATAAAAATAACTCAGATATAACCCCATCTCAGCATCTTGCTGAGCAGTCTAGGCAGATAACATGAATTGGCACTTAAAAATTGATGGTGTACACAACAATACTATTTATAAAGGAAGGAAATAGACAAACAAGAAAGAGAAATGATATTGCACTAGAGTATACTTTCGGCCTCAATATTAATGTAAACGGAAGTTTCAGATGCTAACAACACCATGCTCTTCACCATTAGCTTTCAGCTAACTGGTAATCAAAGCATTGTATCTTTCTTTTTGCGACAAGGGACTGGCGTGGACCATACCGCAGACGCGCAGGGGGGTCGTCAACACAGGTGGCAGGGACGGCCGGTGTGAGACGAAGAAAACAAGACTTCCTGTCAGAATCAGGAGGGAGTAGGCCACATGAGAAAGCAGCTAACACTAGCAGAGTTTGATCTAATGACATTTCCATGGATAGAAGATGGCATTTCACTGACCCAGTATCCAGTGACACAATATCATAAGTACATGCAATAGGAAACAGAAGCTAACAGAAACAGCCAAAGATGTGAGCTGATTGACTCCAAAGTAACGCAATGGAACACGTTCTAAAACTTTTGCCAACAAAAAAAGTTGTGTTAAAGGCTTCATATATATCATCTAAGGGTAAGAGACATTTGCGATACAGAAAATATAGGACAATATAGTTTTACACTATACAAGCACAATAAAAATAGTGTGTTTCGTAGAGTTCTCTTGAAAATAGCACATCAGACTAGTGGCAACAGAAAGCAGCCTAATGAATCTACTATACGTACAGATAATAGCTATTCCCATACAGGAAAGATCCAACAAGGAGAAATAGAGGATTCCAGGTCTTTACCTTGCACGCCTATGCTTACGCTTATAAAGCAGCCTAATGAATCTACTATACGTACAGATAATAGATATTCCCATAAAGGGCAAAGATCCAACAAGGAGAAATAGAGGATTCCAGGTCTTTACCTTGTACGCCTATGCTTACGCTTATTACGCCCAACTGAAAGACCAGTACACTTGTCTTTGTCCAATGCCATCCCTTTAAAAATAGAAACCAAAGTAACTCAGCTATATACACCATCGCAGAATCTTGCAAGCAGTATAGGCAGTTAAATGAACTGGCACTCATAAATTATAGCTGTACACAATAATAATAGTTCAAAAAAAGATATCGACAAACAAGAAAGAGAAATGATATTGCATTAGGGTACAGTTTCGCCCTCAATATTATATTACATTCGAGTACAGTTTCGCCCTCAATATTATATTACATTAGAGTATAGTTTCGCCCTCAATATTAATGTAAATGGAATGGCACCATATACTTGATTTGGTTTCGGATGCTAACGACATCATGCTTTTCACCATTAGCTCTCAGATAACTTGTAAACAAAGCATTGTCTCTTTCTTTTTACGAAGATCAAGCTTTTCCAATCAACACTGCCATGAAGGAACTCGTGTTGGTTTAGGGGGGCACAAGGCAGGACAGTGGAATCGAGAAAAAACTATTCCTGCCGAAAGGTCCAAGGATGTCGTGTGAGAGCCATGAGAGGACGAAGAAAATAAGGCTCATCACCAGAATCAGGAGTTAGACAGTTATAAGAGAAGGCGGCTAATACTAGCAGAGTTTTAACTAATGACATTCCCATGGATGGATAATGGCTTTTCACTGGCCCAGTATCCAGTTACACAACATAAGTACTCGCTATCTGAAACAAAAGGATTCTAACAGAAACAGCCAAAGATGTGACCTGATTGACCCAAAGTAACGCAATGGTACACGTTCTGAAACTTATGCAACAGATAAATACTCCCTCCTTTCCGGTTTATAGGGCTCAAATCTGAAATCTCATCAACCAAAGTGAATTGTGAGTGGATGGCACTAGTTTTAACTAGCCAATGAAATATTTCTCACATATTCAATTTCCAAGGCAATAAATGTAACATCCTCCTTCTCATTGGACTTGCATGATGGATGTAAAAATCGATGCATGCATAGCCACTCATCCCCTTTCTCTAAACTCTATGAATTAAATATGGTGTGGGACTCAAAGCACTTTAACTCAATTAGACTCAAAATGAGCCTAGTATAATGGAAATCTGAAAAATTTGAGATGAGCCCCCGTCCAGAAATATTTGTCATAGAAATGGATACAATGAATGTATCTAGCATTTGAATACTGAGAGGGCTTCTTCTAGTTACCTGTCGGCCTTTCAAGGTATTTGCAGAAGGCAGTTGGGAGTAGGGGGGCATTAGGAAACTTGTTAACGTGACCTTTCATACCCACAGACTCACATGACTGCAAGTGTGCATTCTTCATGTCAAGCATGATCATCCACCCGTTACCATGAAATTCCTCCTCAGTTAACAGGCAACACAGAACATCAGGGTCGTCCGCGCTGATGGTTGGGAACTCAGGAAGACGCTGATGTATTTGCAGATCTCGGTAACCAGCTTGCACCCATAGAGAATCTAGGTTGATTATGCGGTGCAGCTTCCAATCTAACTCTGAGTTCAAAGTCCAAATGGTGATATTCTGGGTAGTTTGCCTTTTTCTATCATGAAGCTCAGGACATCTGCGGCAGCGACCATGGATTCTGTCATGGAAGTCATTATCAATGCGGACAAAGTAGATCTTGCCTTGGCTGATGGACACACTTTGGAATCTCTCTGGGAAGTACCTATCAACCCGAACCTTATCAGGGTACTCTTTTCCTCCAGGGAAAGGCACGTAGCAGAGCGACGGGGAGTCTATATTTTTGGAGAAGTCACATAGCAGGACACCGCTGAAGTAGTCTACCCAGCACAGGAAACGGCCGTCGAAAGCGAGCACATAGTGGGTTGACCAGAGTTCGGGGAACTGGCCCAGGTCGATTTTGCTGATGATTTTCCACTTTTCAGTCTCTGAGTTGAAGACGCAGATTTCGGCACGCATGCCCTTTTTTTTGTGATAGACATTGAGGTCGGCGACGACGAAGCGGTCCCCCTCGAGCTGCAGGATGCCCGTGGTGAGGTAATCATTCAGGAACGGCCTTGTACTGTACTCGAGGTAGGGAGGGAGACACTGCACCGAGGGGCGAGGATTGCCGGCCTTGTAGACAAACAGATCTGCCGGGGGCTGCCGGTAGCAACTCCGGTCCGGGTTGGAGATGTCGACGAGGACGAGTTTCTTGTCTTTTTTCTCCGGGTTGGAGATGTCGAAGAGGACGAGGTTGTTGTCGGTTGCCCGGAGGAAGGAATAGGCGGTCGGCGGGATGCCTGGTGTCAGTGGAGGTTTCTCCGGCAAGTGGAGGTTGAGGCAGGAGATCCCTTTTTGAGGAGGCGCGAGGGTGAAGGACACGTAGCAGGAGGTGCCTCCGTCCATGTCGAGTGGAGCGGCGGTCTTGTTCTTGTCGACAGCCACACGAGCAGCGTCTAGGCTGTTGTGGCAGCGGGTGCTGCCCCTGCGGTGCAGAACCACCCAATGGGGGAGGACGACGGTCTCCTCCTCCGGAGCGCCTCCGGTGTCCATGGCGATCGGCATCGGGAATAAAGCAGCCGCCGCCGCCCTAGATTTTGGTGGGGGGAACTGATGGACGGGAAAGAAGGAAGAAAGGGCGACAGGCTCAACTTATACTAGCATAGAAGGGCCGTCGTTCTGGTTGGGCCAGAGACGCTAAAGAAGGGCGACAAAAATAGCAAGCAGGGCGGCTCGTTGGGCGAGGCGAACCAAGTGGGCCGTCTCATTGGTCTCCCGTTCTACTTTCTGCATCCAATCCAAACAGAGTTGTCTTAAAAAAAAAAAACAAGACCACCCAAAATGATACGGTAGATATTAACATCACACAAGTTTTGAATGTGGTCAATTCCCGGCTGACCCTACTATTGTCATGATTCCAAAAGTAAATTCCCCGGGAGACAATGTGGTATACAAGGTAATTTCTAAGATGATAGCTCCACATCTCATTGGGTGTTACTCCTAGAGATCATTAGCCCTACCAAGAGTGCATATTTGTTCCTGGTAGGCTCATTACGGATAATGTGCTAATAGCTTACGAGAGTTTACATGCAATTAAACAAAAAAAAGGTCGACAAAGATGGTTGGTGTGCTGTGAAACTTGATATGCATAAAGCCTATGACAGAGTTGACCGGGTTTTCCTAGAAGCAATGTTGTTGAAGCTTGGTTTTCATGAGGACTAGGTTAAGATGATAATGTTGTGTGTCTCTTCTGTTGAATATAAGGTGAGATATAATTCAGTGGAGACAGAATCTTTCAAACCCTCCTCGGGTCTTCGAGAGGGTGGCTCTCTCTCCCCGCATTTGTTTATCCTATGTACGAAGGGTTTGACGGCCCTACTTTCTCATGCGGAACAGTGTGGAGGCCTAATGGGGGTTAAGGTTTGTACAGATGCACCTACGGTAACGAATCTACTCTTTGTTGATGGTTTATTAATTTTTATGAAAGCTAATATTCATAATGCAATGTGCTTGAGGTCAATTCTGGATTTATATTGTGGTGCTTCTGCGCACCTTGTTAATGTGTACAAATCAAGCATCTTCTTTAGTCCCAGCACCGAGGTAAATATGAAGGCTCGGGTTTGCTCTTGTCCAGATATCATGGTCGAGGCCTTGAATGACAAGTATCTAGGACTACCTGCTACTCTTGGACTGAATAAAAGTGACAGTTTTCAATACCTAGAAAAGGGACTCCCAGTGCCTAAAAAATAGGAGTACTTGTCGGAAGGAACTCGGAGGTATTCCGAGTTCAACTCACTTTTTTTCAACTAAAAGATTTAAATATGCCGCAGGTGCCTTAACTAGTCTAACGCGATCATTTGATTGACTAAACTTGAAAATAACATGAAACTAGTGTTGCAACTTGTCTATGCGTTTAAATACGGTGCCTCCGTTCGTATTTGGACATATGCATTGCCCACATGACATGCTAGCATGTCGGTGGCCCACATATCAATGGGTGCAAGAGGAACAGGCTGGTTGTTTTATAGAAAGATCATTGGACTTCAAAAAATTGCGTAAGCCCTTGACATTTTATTTAAATATGCCAAGCTGCATTGATCCCATTTGTCAGATCAAGGTCCCACACGTCAGCACGTGGGATGAAATAGTAATAAGAAAAAAATGGCACCCAAAGTATTGGAACCCGTACGTGGGTGCACAGCATGCACACATGCGCTAACTACTACGGACAAGAGTAATTGTCTGGGTAATTTGGAGATACACTTTTATTTATAAAGGATACCGGGTGAAATAATAAAGACTCTTAGAAAAGAAAAATGTTGACTCGCGTGAAATTGAAAAAAATTAAGAAGTTCTCACGTTTGAAAAAAAGAGAACTATTCAACATATTATCTTCCATCAACTTACGAAAGTGTTACAACATCTATTTCATAAAATGTTCAACATGTCTTACAACAATTATTGTGTAAAATTATTCTTACATTCTTACAAATAAGTTTAACACATTTATATAATTTATAGTTTTTACACCATGATTTTTAATACATGTTAAACTGTTTTCGAAATATAACATTGTTGATATTTAATAATTATGTATTCTAAAAATACAGTGAGTATACAAAATAACCCGGCGTGCTTGTGGTCCTGAATGAAGATGTGAAAACTTTACACAATATTTTATAATACACATTGAACCGTTTAAATCCAATTAAATTTCAGAAAAAATTCATGTTTACCTCTTCGAACTACAAATAACAAAAAAGAATGATAAATATTTAAATATAAAATGATTGCATCTGAATAATTATTATATTGTTTATTTGAAAAATTATATATCATAAAAAACAAACAGTAACTTGAATAACAAACAGAATAGAAATCGCAGAGCGATAGATAGACTATATAAATTTTCAGCTAACATGGGTACACAATGTACTAGCAATCTCGGTGGCTAGTGTGTGTGCTATTTAACCTGGAGGTCTCGAGGTTGAAATCCATTCAAAAACGCAGTTTATTTTTTTTTGTTATTAGCATTACAGAGCAAGGGCTTGTTTGTGATACTTAACTAAACCTCAGGGTTTTTTCTATAAAATAAACTAGCATGGATTTCAATAGGTGCAGACTACGCTCACACACACTGACATGTGGGCCATACGCCGGTTGTGACGCCATGTGGGCATGACGCCTCCTTTTTTTGTAATTAAGAATGCTCTATAAAGTGGCATACCGGGCAGGTGTACCGTATATGCACCGTGCGATAAGTTATAGCACCATTTTTATGTAACAAAGTTAAAGCACCGACTCCAGCTAAAAAAGGGAAGTCTCCCGAGTGAGGAGAGGATGTCATGTCGTCGTGGACATGACTACCTGTCTGCACTATCTCACCTCCAGTTATGTGTTGGGGATGTGTGCCATAATAGTCACACGAGTACGAAGAGCAGTACCCCATAAAAAAGTATGAAGAGCAGCAACATGAGGCCCATGAGGTTGACGCCACGTCTGAAAACTATCTCTCAGTGGCAGGACATATCATCCTTCTCGCTTTGTTGTTACTAGTAAAAGTGCATGTGCGTTGCACCCGGTGTAAAATAAATAAATATAACAAGTAAACATGGATATGCTCTTACTTGATGTTCCAAGTTGCATAGTGTCTGTACTGTTAGTGAACTGGTGCATGGCAAGTTGAAACAAAGTTGAAACAAATTCTGTTGCAGAAATAGAAGTACAGTTGTGATCAAAAGTACTGGGATAAAATTTCTAAACAAAATGGGTGACTGATTTCAGTTTAAATGGCTCACAAAACAGGGCAATAAGATCTCATTGTTGCATGGCTAAGGCTCAAACCCAAGAATAGCAATGCACTCTGGTTGAAGAATAATCATGCAAATCCTCAACAAATTCATTCAGAAATTGGCTTCTTGTAGTTCATTCAGAATTCAGAAACACCAAGAGTCCAATCGCGGGCGTTGGTAAGGTTCATAGCTTCTGATAGAATTCACTTAGCTAAAATATAGTAAAAAAAAACTAACAAAATGAAAAGCAAACTAATCGATGGATGGATGATCATGGCTGGTTGTCAAATAGTGTCGAGTGTTGGAAAACAGTGATACAACTAACCAAGGAAAAATAGACTTGCTACTTAAATTGGTTGCTGACTAAAAGAATAGATCCTTTAGTTCTCATATATAAAGATGGTACAACGAGAGAGTTCAAACAGTGACATATGTTCTTCTAAACAAACAGATTCACTATGTTCTTGAGAGCTCGAACATGACATATAGCAAGTGAATTAGATAGCCACATGAGCCTTACCTAGCAAAACAGCCTGAATTAGATAGCCACATGAGCCTTATCTAGCAAATCAGCTCGTGTGTTGCAACAGGTTCGCTACGGAGCAAACACTTGGTCCTTCCTTCTGTGAGTCGGTGACGGATAGCATCAAGTCAAATCAGATCTTCATCTGCACCTCTGGTTGCACACAAACACTGACCATACATGACCAGTAGACAACACAAACATAGAAGCTTTCACACAAATGGAGTGGGCTAATTTTACATACTTCACACAGATTGATAATACTTACCGCATAGCCTTCATCAGAACTTCACTTATTTAATTTTCGCAAACAACATCAAGAAATTGTATATACCGACGAAAGGAACAACATTTATGGTAAGGAAGACTATTCAGTCAGTCTCGGAGAACAATTTATATGTACACCAAGATAAGAACAACATGACAGGACTCCTTTAGAAGCATAAGATAGTCCAACATGTGCAAAAACAATTACAATATCTTCCTAATTTATCCATGAATTTTGCAAACTAACCATCATAGTCTGCTATCAAGCATAACACACCAAAAGCAAGTGAAGCTGGTTGTAGTTTCATACCTAGAATAAAAACCATAAAGCCTACGTTTTAACAACCTCCGAGTCCAAGCCGATGTGACATATAATGTAGTTGGTTGGTTTCTTTAACCTAATACAATTAACTCTTCAGCTTGAGCGTGTATCTTAGAAATGCATCAGCATCAGTTTACAATCTGACCAAGTTTCGAATAAGAATCGAAGTTTAGCAGACACAAAACTTATTAATTACTGCATGCTTCTTCATGTTGTGAGCCATATAATATTTTCCAGTTAGTCCTATCCTCTCAAGAAACATAGAGACCGAGTTATTATGTGAAAGTAGATACTTAAAAGCAAGAAGCATGTGAACACCTATCTGCAACAAGGTGTGTCGTAAAGTATAGGATAAAGCATTAGCTACTAATACATGTAGGAACTCCCCAAGCAGAAGAAAATCAAAGGGACTAATAAAAACACTTCCTTGTCAATTTTTACCTAGTGGCTCTGAAGAACTATTGCTACCAACCCTGAAGCAATATTACATCTGCATTAGTAGAAAATGAAGGTTAAGTTGTACGCAGAGGAAGAAATTGATTGACGATAAGCTCAGGAGTGGATTTTTGTAAATGAAATAGCAATTAAAATGGTGTTCATTTTAGCAATATCTTCTTTAATTCTTTTGCTTGGTCTGTCATATCAGCAGTGCATTGTAAGAGGCCCATCACGTTTTATTATCTATGAGCATACCGAAAAATCTTGCTATGAAGTTTGACTTCTCCAAACCATGATTGAATAGCGTGGAAGTCCAATCCTATCTGCATTCTAGCTTGAGCATGGACGTGACATTGTAGAAACATGAATGGTTTGCCACATGTATAACAGGAAATGTATTAGAAGAATAACATACTCTATATTTTCAGATTGTTGATTATTTATCAAAGGAATTTTCTTGGCGGGCAACAAATATTTGATGAACAATCTTAGGTTACTGCGAAAAAGAAATTGAGGATCCCCATATCCAAATTAGATATCCCCATTTGGCCACATCTTTACCTAAAGAAGCAACATCCATTAAAATAGAGGAAGAATTCAGTGACTGGCTAATTACCTCCAGTAGCAAAGGAAAGTGTGATGCAA
Source organism: Hordeum vulgare subsp. vulgare (assembly GCF_904849725.1). Classification (NCBI taxonomy): domain Eukaryota; kingdom Viridiplantae; phylum Streptophyta; class Magnoliopsida; order Poales; family Poaceae; genus Hordeum; species Hordeum vulgare. The sequence continues at coordinate 546,628,326 of NC_058522.1, read as the reverse complement.
CCCCTGCAACGGCGGATTCGACCATATCTTCGGGTGCCTCGGAAGGCGAGGAGTATTGCAACGGCCTTGTGGGAAAAGGGTCACAACATCTGCGCTAATCCCAACAGCCAGATTCCCTCCCTCTCAGCTCCAGCAACGACTGCACTAAGCAAACCTTCTGTATCTTTTATGAGAAGTAGCTCGTGGCCAACAATACCTGAAGAAGAACACCATTGATGCAAGTCATTGAAAATTACGACTAACAAAACAAAGCATCAAACCCATTCTGTTGTAAATCATCGGGTGGGTGGCGTGCGACACTCCATGTTCGAATTCATACCTGAACATGGTGAGATAAAATGGTTTTGTTTTTGTGATGAGATCATTTGGTCGACAGACTCATAAGTCATGATACAACCTCAGTGTCATGTTATACAAATTCCCAAAATACCGAATAGCTTCCCTCATCAAATCTGGACCGAAGGAACGAGAGGATGCACACAACTCATTATGCAAAACATGATCGATAGACGTACAATGATAGTCATCCACCCTCGCCAAAGTAAGTAGGGAATTAGCATAAATAGCTAGTCACTGATATAATTTAGATAATCTAGCACCATAAGTAAGAACAATATTCTTCCGCGATAACAACACAAACTCAATTGCAGCTGAAACAGAGTCGACACATCAGAGACCAGATCAAACAATTTCATGGTGATGCTATTTAGAGTGAGTGTTTTTTCACTAGAATACATGAGTCATTTGGAGCGAAATTTTGGGACGCCTGCACACTGTACTATTTTCTGATGTATTGTATCAATATCATGGAGCTACCTATAATTGTGCTTCTATCGATTAATTCACTTGGTAGATGTACATCACAACAACCTCAGCGCATAATCAAAATTCTATTAAGGCAGTCTACCCAGTGAGATTAATACACTATCTACCTAAGACAGGGGAATGAGGAATGAACTACACCATGGAGGGGTTTCCCTCTAAAATAATCTTGCAACACAAACAAATGAAAGGTGCTTTATCTTAAGCAGAATCCACAAAATTTATCAGGGTTGAGCACAACTCTAATTTGGATGAAACTTTTGTCAAATTTTATGTACTAGTTACTGCTAGAATACAACAGCAGATCCCTGATGAACAACTGAAAGAAAACTACACCCAAAGCCACCATTGGCGTTTCACCCACCACCAACCCCAACCCCAGCCCAACATGAACTCAGGCAATACAGTCGCTAATCGCTGGTAACAAAAACGAATCTACAACCAAATCGACCAAAACGGGGTTCACTTCTTTGAAATCCCCACCCTAATCCAACATTCCAAGGATTAACACGCCGCAATACAGGCGAGACCGGACAAATAGGATCAACGGACATCTAGGGCTCCGCCGACAGGCACTACGTGGAGGGAGTTGGCCTTGACATAGTCCCAAACGATCTTGAGGACGCCAGAGCAGGAGATGTTGGGGGTGCCGCCGAACTTGCTCATGGCGTCGGAGACCGGCACCGGCTGCATGATCCCGCGGAAGTTGTTGATCCACCAGGCCCTTCTTCTTGACTGCCTTGGGTTTCGCAACAGCCGTTCTAAACTTCTTGCCCCCCGTCGCCGCCGCACTGGCAGCCATGGAACGATAGTGAGGCTCTTCTTCATCCCAAATTTCGGTTGTTTATTTTAGTTTTCTATAATAACACCTCTAGTCCCAAATATATGCTCTCGATGTAAGGATGTCCATCGTCACCTCGTTGAGCAACTTCCATATTGCCGCAGCATACCGTTGGTAGCTCATAGGAAGCGATCATCGTCACCAATGTAAGTCGCTGCAACACGAGCAACGGGAGGGAGGGAGATAGTAAGAGTGTATGAGAGCATAGGAAAGTTAGAGCATCCGCTCAAACCTTCTCTATATGTCCGGACCGGGCGGTACGGAAGCTTTTAGGCCTTCAACGCAACCATTCAAATTGGGTCGACATCGTTCGGACGTCTGAAATCCTTCGGTACAGCCCCAAATGGGGGGGGGCTCTAGGGGAATTCAAACGTCGCCACATTGGACTTTGATAGGCCAAATCCATCGAAAACCCAGTCGGTGCCCATGCAATTTCACAATTCGCCTTTTTGTTTCCCATGCTCCACCCCTCCGGTAGAGCGATGTCATTTTGCTGCTTGGTCCATTCCGAACATGCACATTTCGTCGCTGCCCAACCCCACCTAACTGATGAGTTCGTCTTGCTCGGGCCTCGCCGATGGTGAGGCCCACACGCACCTTCAAGGAGGTTCGCGTCGACTCATCCAACACTGGGACGGCAACGACTTTCGTTTGCTGGCTGGCCTGCCTACGAGAAGCAATGACAACCATGTATTTGCTATGCTCCGAGGAGTAGGTATCCCAAAGGGCTTTGGAGGGCGAGGAGGCCATGCCGGGCATGATGCGGAGAGGAAAAAAGGATAGGGAAAAGATGACTGCGGCTATGGCCGAGGCTAGAATTTATATTACGGGCGGATGGTAATAGGCTGTAGCGCTGAGGTTAATTGTGGGCGGAAGATGGACGGACAGTGTCACTGGAGTAGGTTCCTCGGCAAACACATATTATTAATTTAGGGGCGATGAACCAACACGGTGTCGTTTGAACACGGAGCGATTGCACGCAGCAGGAAGTAGTGTGGGCGACACATCTCTTCAATGACGGCAGCAGTGAGAGGTCGCGTCAGCTCTGGCCGGGCCTGAATGCGACACTGACGGTCTGGAGTGGCACCGAATGTTTCAGGTGTGAAAGTACGTTATATCGACTAGAGGGGGTGAATAGGAGGATTTTACAATTTCATAACCGAGGAAATTCTTAGTGAGGAAAGTCTTCAGTCATGAACTGAGTGCAGCAGAAAAAGTACTAACTCAGAAGTGCAAAAAACGTCTACAACAAAGTGCTCATCGTGATTTCAGAGAATCGGTTTGCACAGGTCACGAGTATAGGATAAGCAAGTGAAGAATATATAACTCAGGTGAAGAATTTGAGGCGAGGAATTCAGAGAAAGTCTTCAGTCAAATTCTTTAAATAGTACAGATGAAAATCTTCAACATGCAATTGAGGAAATGAACCTAGTTGAGGAAATAGAACCAGTAGCTCGATGAGGACACTTGTTGATGACCCAGTTCTAACTGTTGTGACAATTGTACGTCTGGTTTGGAGCGGCTTGGTATTGAAACCAAAGGACACACAGTCCCTTCCGTATTCTCCTTGAGCTAAGGACACACAGTCCTCACCCAACACTCGTGGTAAGTCTTTGGGGCATACTTCCAAACCCTCACAAACTTGGTCACCCGGCGATCCACAATTGACTGTTGGATGCTCTAGACCATGACGCCTAGCCGTCTGAAGGATGCACAATCCTCAAAGGTGACAAGCGTCGGTTCCACATAGGAATAACTTCTTCGATGATGCTCAATCACTTGGGTTTTTGTTTGGGTTTGGGTGTTTGGGGTATTTCCTCACTTGATGATTTTCGCTTAAAGACTCTGAGGAATTTGGGTTGCTCTAAATGAAATGTGTCAGTTTCTCTCGGAGCAGCCAACCAGCTTGTGGTTGTGGGGGAGGCTATTTATAGCCTGGGAGCATCCCGACATGAATTGACATAAATGCCCTTTAATAATGTGACTGTTGGGTGGATAAGATCTGGGACAGGTGACGCGTGGCGCGGCAACGGTCAAAACTTTCAACTGTGAAAGTCCTCATGTCTCTCATGTTCCGCACTCTGAGGATTTGGTAAATGTAGGCTTGGGATGAGCATCATGAGGAAATTTGTTCCATAGTTTTACCTCGACCCCCTTTAACAGTATGGTGTTCCTATGACTCAAGTATAAAGAAAATGAAACACAAAGAGTAAATCTTCAAGCTTCAAAGTCTTAAGTGTGTTTTCTTCGGGACACACCGAATTCCTCATCTTCAATATCTTCATCAGGAATATCAATTTATTCGCAATCAAAGTCTTCAAGGAATGACCAAAGTCTTCACCCGAAGACGTTTATTTTTAGGGGTCAATATTCATCGAATAACTCAAACTCCTCACCGACTTATAGATCCCGTGTACACTTACAAACATATCAGTCTCTTAATGTCACGACTAAGATGCGACACTTTCCTTATTTGGGGGCGAATCCTCAAAAGGGGAAAGGTCACATCTAAGTGTATCGCAAGCAGGATAACATTGCCATTACATAAATAGAGAGATGAGTATAAGATTCGGCTTACACTCGCCACATGATAAATTACAGTCCACACAAGCATTCATTATTCATACATAAGACAGGGTCCGACTATGGACAAGATAAACGACAAAATCATGGTATCCCATCTTGCTAGTCCCACGATCATGACCATGCGCCTCTAGTCCTCGGGATACGTCACATACAGCCTGCCACTATCTTCGTCGAACTCCCACCTCAGCTGGGTATCCTCTGGAAGACATGCATCTGGGGTACGTGTACCTGTGGGTGTTTGTAGTAAACCGTGAGCCACGAGGAATCAACAATATCATGACCTTGGTATCGAGTCTAACTAAGTTACTGGGTGAGGTAGGGTTAAATGTTTGAGTTGCAGCATCCTAACCTTATATGGTGGCTAACTTACGAAGAACAGAAATAAAATATGGTGGTCTACGTGAGACGGTCGAAGACTAGAATGATCACTAAGTGATCCTGAACACCTACTTACATCATTCATAACCCCACCATGTCCTCGATCAGAGAAGGAGCTCTGAAAGAAACAGTCATGGTTACGCACTCAGTTAGCAAGTTTTATTGAATTACTTTAAGTTATCTAGAACCGGATGTTAACAAAATATCCATGTTTGCCACATAACCGCGGGCACGGCTTTCCGAAAGATTAAACCCTACAGGGGTGCTCCAACTAGTCCATCACAAATTACCACAGGCCGCATAGTAATCCTCTACCACGAAACTCGTGATCTCGTCGGATTCCTTAGTGGAAAACCTCAACTCTAAGAAGACCCAAAGTCTCACCGGAATCCCAATCCACAAGATATATTGCTAAGGTAAGATAGGACCTCCCGATGTGTCGACGAACCCGATAGGGGCCGCATATCTCGTTCTCAAGACACGACAGATGAGCTATGGTTACCACGCCAAAACCCGAGTTGCCCCGGGGAGCGTTAATAAGCTGCTCTAGGTTGGACCAACACTCATGAGGAGCACTGGCCTGGGTTGCAGATTAATTCCTCGGGGCAGCTATTCCCTATGCTTTTTTATTAAGTTATTAGCAAATTAACACCAAAGTTGGGTCCTTCCAGACAAGCCTTAACACTACAATATTTATCAAGGGGGTCCCCATAACAACCCCGAACGTGTTAGGAGCGCTCAGTTATGGAATAAAACACCGGTAGCCGAAACTAAGGCGGCAACAACGGAACAAATCACCCAACAAAAGGCTAGGCCTTCCGTTATTTACCAAGTATATAGGTGCATTAATTAAATAGCAAATAAATAGGATGTTATCAAATGGCCATGTTATCACATGGACCAGCTGGCACCTGCAACTAGCAACGCTAACAAATTAGTGGTTGAGCAAGCCTAACTTAGCCAAACAATATTTGCTAGACGGGGAGGTGTTTGAGGTTTCATGGCAATGTTTGATGGCCTATATATCATGTGGTAGGAAGCAGAGATGTAACGATAGAAACGAATCACTAAACAAAACAAAGCTAGAAACGGTGTCAAGGTCACGATCATATTGCCTGTGATTTCTTCAGAGTGGAACTGTTCCTGATCTTCCTACACGAACTCACCGGACTCTTCGAACTCGTTTCCGGCCCCAGAAGCTACCCAAAAGAAACAAACAGGAAATAAATACCAGCAAGAAGATGATGCCACAGACATAATGATGCATGCATGCACTACCTCTAACCATGCACATGACCACCCTACACAGGTAAAACTATTGCCACCTCACCACAAGGTGAATTTCTACAGAAATGCCCAAAACCAGTACCACCGTTGGATTCCTTGGGATTTTCTACCCCAAATTCATATATCGTACTGCCCATGTTGCATGCAGAAAAACACCACCAACAATGAAAGAACAATTAGCACAGATCAAACTACAACAAAGACCAAGAACATGGCTGTTCTTGAGCCTGCCCTATTTGGCAAGTTCAAATATGGACATATTCCAGAAATGGAAATATTCCTAATTTATCACAAAATAACACAAACAAACAAAATAAAACAAAATAATAATAATGAGGAGGGGGATCCACCTAGCAATGGCCACGACCCCTCACTGGATGACACGTGGGCCCATGCAGCCCACTGTCAGCCCCCCCCACACAACACACAACACCACAACACAACACACACAAAACACACACACACCGAAATTAAAAAGGGGTCAGGGGGATTCGAACCAACGACCCCCCCTAGTGGAGGCGTTGCGCTGGAACCACTAGGCTAGGAGGGGGTGTGAACGAGAAGGGAAGCCTCGCTAGGTGAGCATCACAAGGATCCAACTTCCTGCCAACAGACAGATACAGGCGACGGCGCAACTGTAGGTGCATGATGGCCTGTGATATGTCCATTTTGCATCATGTTTTCATGTTGATATTTATCGCTTCTTTGGCTGTTATTTCACCTCACGGTAACATTCTTATGCCTTTTCTCTCTTATTTTGCAAGGTTTACATGAAGAGGGAGAATGCCAGCAACTGGAATTCTGGCCTGAAAGTGGAGCAAAGTTGAGATACCTATTCTCGCAACTCCAAACGCCGTAAAAATCAACGAGGATTTTTTTTCCCGATTTATCAAAAATACTGGGCCGAAGAAGCGCCAAAGGGGGCGTGGAGGTGGCCACAAGCCTGCACGGCGCGACCACCCCCCAGGGCGCACCATGAGGGCTTTTGGGTAGCCTGCTGGCCCACTTGCCCCCCTCATTTGCTATATGAAGGGTTTCGTCCAGGAAACAATCAAGGAGGAGCTTTTCGTGGATTCGCCGCCGCCACGAGGCGGAACTTGAGCAGAACCAATCTAGAGCTCCGGCAGGACGATCCTGCCGGGGAAACTTCCCTCCCGGAGGGGGAAATCGTCGCCATCGTCATCACCAACACTCCTCTCATCAGAGGGGACTCGTCACCACCAACATCTTCATCAGCACCATCTCACCTCCAAACCCTAGTTCATGTCTTATAACCAATCTCCGTCTCGCGACTCCGATTGGTACTTGTAAGGTTGCTAGTAGTGTTGATTACTCTTTGTAGTTGATGCTAGTTGGATTACTTGGTGGAATAGTTTATGTTCAGATCCTTGATGCTACTCATTACCTCTCTGATCATGAATATGATTATGCTTTGTGAGTAGTTACTTTTGTTCCCGAGGACATGGGATGAGTCATGCTAATAGTAGTCATGTGAATTTGGTATTCGTTCGATATTTTGATGTGTTGTATGTTGTTTTTCCTCTAGTGGTGTTATGTGAATGTCGACTACATAACACTTCACCATTATTTGGGCCTAGAGGAAGGCATTGGGAAGTAGTAAGTAGATGATGGGTTGCTAGAGTGACATAAGCTTAAACCCTAGTTTATGCGTTGCTTCGTAAGGGGCTGATTTGGATCCACTAGTTTAATGCTATGGTTAGACTTTCTCTTAATTCTTCTTTCGTAGTTGCGGATGCTTGCGAGAGGGGTTAGTCATAAGTGGGATGCTTGTCCAAGTAAGGGCAGTACCCAAGTGCCGGTCCACCCACATATCAAACTATCAAAGTAACGAACGCGAATCATATGAACATGATGAAACTAGCATGATAGAAATTCCCGTGTGTCCTCGGGAGCGTTTTTCCTCCTATAAGACTTTGACCAGGCTTGTCCCTTGCTACAAAAGGGATTGGGCCACTTTGCTGCACCGTTGCTACTTTTGTTACTTGTTGCTTGCTACGAATCATCTCACCACACAATCACTTGTTACCGACAATTTCAGTGCGTGCAGATTTTACCTTAATGAAAACCACTTGTCAGATCCTTCTGCTCCTCGTTGGGTTCGACACTCTTTCTTATCGAAAGGACTACGATTGATCCCCTATACTTGTGGGTCATCAAGACTCTTTTCTGGCGCCGTTGCCGGGGAGTGAAGCGCCTTTGGTAAGTGGAACTTGGTAAGGAAACATTCATATAGTGTGCTAAAATTTATTGTCATTTGTCACTATGGATACTAATCCTTTGAGGGGCTTGTTCGGGGTATCTTCACCTTGAACGGGAGCACGAAGAGTTGCTCCTCAACCTGCTGCACCTACTGAAAATATTTGCTTTGATTTTCCTTTGGGTATGCTTGAGAAACTGTTGGCTAATCCTTTTACAGGAGATGGAACATCACATCCAGACTTGCATCTAATCTATGTAGATGAAGTTTGTGGTTTATTTAAGCTTGCAGGTTTGCTCGAGGATGGGGTCAAGAAGAAGGTCTTTCCTTTATCTTTGAAGGATAAGGTGTTGACATGGTACATGCTATGTGATGATACTGGATCATGGGACTACAATCGGTTGAAATTGGAATTTCATCAAAAGTTTTATCCTATGCATTTAGTACATCGTGATCGGAATTATATCTATAATTTTTGGCCTCATGACAGAGAAAACATCGCTCAAGCTTGGGGGAGGCTTAAATCAATGCTATATTCATGCCCCAATCATGAGCTCTCGAGAGAAATTATCATTCAGAACTTCTATGCTCGGCTTTCTCATGATGATCGCACCATGCTTGACACTTCTTGTACCGGTTCTTTTATGAAGAGAGATATTGACTTCAAATGGAATTTATTGGAAAGAATTAAACGCAACTCTGAAGATTGGGAGCTTGAAGAAGGTAAGGATTCAGGTATGAGTTTCACGTTTGATTGCGTTAAATCCTTTGTTGAAACAAATACCTTTAGTGATTTTAGCGCTAAGTATGGACTTGACTCTGAGATAGTAGCTTCATTGTGTGAATCTTTTGCTGCTCATATTGATCTCCCCAAAGAGAAGTGGTTTAAATATCATCCTCCTTTAGAAGTCAATGTAGTTAAACCCACTCCAGTTGAAGAGAAAGTCATTGCCTATAATGATCCTGTTTTTCCTAGTGCTTACATTGAGAAACCACCTTTCCCTGTTAGGATAAAGGTTCATTCTGAAGTTTCAACTGTGATATGTAGAGGCTATATTATAACACCTACACCCCCTGAGCAAATTAGAGTTGAACCTAGCATTGCTATTATCAAAGATCTTCTGTCCGACGATGTTGAGGGACATAATATTCACTTCTGTGAAGATGCTGCTAGAATTGCTAAACCTCACGTTAGAGACAAACATAGGCCTGTTGTTGGCATGCCTATGGTTTCTGTTAAGATAGGAGATCATTGTTATCATGGCTTAAGTGACGTGGGTGCTAGTGTTAGTGCAATAACTCAATCCTTATACGATGAAATCAAAGATGAGATTGCACCTGTTGAGATAGAGCCTATTGATGTCACCATTCGGCTTGCCAATAGAGATACTATCTGTCCTGTGGGAATTGTTAGGGATGTTGAAGTCTTATGTGGTAAAACGAAGTATCCTGCTGATGTCCTCGTTCTTGCTACTGCACAAGATAGTTTTTTTCCCATCATATTTAGTAGACCTTTTCTCAATACTGTCAATGCTCATATTGATTGTGAGAAGCAAATTGTCACTGTTGGCTTTGAAGGTGTGTCACACGAGTTCAATTTCTCTAAGTTTGGTAGACAACCTCATGAAAAGGAGTTGCCTAGTAGGGATGAAACTATTGCCTTAGCCTCTATTGCCGTGCCTCCTACTGATCCCTTAGAGCATACTTGCTTGAGCATGAAAATGATATGCATATGGATGAAAGGGATGAGATAGATAGAGTTGTCTTAGACAATATCCTATCCTTAAGAATAACTTGCCTGTTGAACTGCTTGGGGATCCACCCCCACCAAAGGGTGATCCTGTGTTCGAGCTTAAACAGTTGCCTGATACTCTTAAGTATGCTTATCTTGATGAAAAGGAGATATATCCTGTTATAATTAGTGCTAGCCTCTCAGAGCATGAAGAAAATAAGTTACTAAAAACTCTAAGGAAGCACCATGCTGCTATTGGATATACTCTTGATGATCTTAAGGGCATTAGTCCTACTCTATGTCAGCACAAGATTAAAACTGATCCTGATTTCAAACCAGTTGCTGATCATCAAAGGAGATTAAATCCTAAGATGAAAGAGGTAGTAAGAAAAGAAATACTAAAGCTCCTAGAAGCAGGTATCATCTATCCTGTTGTTCATAGTGATTGGGTGAGTCCGGTGCATTGCGTCCCTAAGAAGGGAGGTATTACCGTTGTCCCTAATGATAAGGATGAATTGATCCCACAGAGGATTATTACTGGCTATAGGATGGTGATCGATTTTAGGAAATTGAATAAAGCCACTAGGAAAGATCATTACCCTTTGCCTTTTATCGACCAAATGCTAGAAAGGCTGTCCAAACACACACACTTCTGCTTTCTAGACGGTTATTCTGGTTTCTCCCAAATACCAGTTGCACAATCTGATCAGGAGAAAACCACTTTCACCTGCCCTTTCGGTACCTTTGCTTATAGACGTATGCCTTTTGGCTTATGTAATGCACCTGCCACCTTTCAAAGATGTATGATGGCTATATTCTCTGACTTTTGTGAAAAGATTGTCGAGGTTTTCATGGATGACTTCTCCGTTTACGGGTCTTCCTTTGATGATTTCTCAGCAACCTTGATCGAGTCTTGCAGAGATGTAAAGAAACCAATCTTGTCATGAATTGGGAGAAGTGCCACTTTATGGTTAATGAAGGCATCGTCTTAGGACATAAAATTTCTGCAAGAGGTATTGAAGTCGATAAGGCTAAGGTTTATGCAATCGAGAAAATGCCATACCCCACAGATATCAAAGGGATAAGAAGTTTCCTTGGTCGTGCTGGTTTCTATAGAAGGTTCATCAAATACTTCTTTAGGATTTCTAGGCCTCTTACCAATCTCTTGCAGAAGGATATTCCTTTTGTCTTTGACGATGATTGTGAGGAAGCCTTCGAAATACTTAAGAGGGCTTTGATAATTGCACCTATTGTTCAACCACCTGATTGGAACTTACCTTTTGAGATCATGTGTGACGCTAGTGATTATGCTGTTGGTGTTGTTCTAGGGCAAAGAGTCGATAAGAAGTTGAATGTTATTCACTATGCTAGTAAAACTCTAGACAGTGCCCAAAGAAACTACGCCACTACGGAGAAGGAGTTTTTAGCAGTCGTGTTTGCATGTGAAAAGTCCAGGTCTTACATAGTTGATTCCAAAGTCATTATTCACACTGATCACGCTGCTATTAAGTACCTGATGGAGAAGAAAGACGCTAAACCTAGACTTATCAGATGGGTTCTCTTGCTACAAGAATTTGATTTGCACGTTGTCGACAGAAAGGGTGCTGATAACCTAGTAGCAGATAACTTGTCTAGGTTGGAGAACGTTCTTGATGACCCACAACCTATTTATGATAGCTTTCCCGATGAGAAACTGAGTGTCATCAATGCTTCACGTAGTGCACCGTGGTATGCTGATTATGCAAACTATATCGTTGCCAAATATATACCACCTAGTTTCACATACCAGCAAAAGAAGAAATTCTTCTTTGACTTGAGACATTACTTTTGGGATGATCCTCACCTTTATAAGGAAGGAGTAGATGGTTTTATTATATGTTGTGTACCTGAACATGAACAGGGACAGATCCTACAGAAGTGTCACTCCGAGGCCTACTGAGGACACCATGAGGGAGATAGAACTGCACACAAGGTAATGCAATCAGGTTTCTATTGGCCCACTCTCTTCAAGGATGCCCGTAAGTTTGTCTTGTCTTGTGACGAATGTCAAAGAGTAGGCAATATCGGTAAATGTCAGGAAATGCCTATGAACTATTCAGTTGTCATTGAACCATTTGATGTTTGGGGCTTTGATTACATGGGACCTTTTCCAAAATCCAACGGGTATACTCACATCCTAGTTGCTGTTGATTACGTCACTAAGTGGGTAGAAGCTATCCCCACTAGTAGTGCTGATCACAACACCTCTATTAGGATGCTGAAAGAAGTTATCTTCCCTATATTTGGAGTCCCTAGATATCTAATGACCGACGGTGGTTCACACTTCATTCATGGTGCTTTCCGTAAAATGCTTGCTAAGTACGATGTCAACCATAGAATTGCGTCTCCCTATCCCCTCAGTCCAGTGGTCAAGTAGAGCTAAGTAATAGAGAGATTAAACTGATTCTGCAAAAGACTATCAACAGGTCTAGAAAGAATTGGTCTAAGAAGCTCGATGATGCACTGTGGGCTTATAGAACTGCCTATAAGAATCCCATGGGCATGTCTCCGTACAAAATGGTGTATGGGAAAGCACGTCACTTACCTCTTGAGCTAGAGCATAAAGCTTATTGGGCAATCAAAGAGCTCAACTTTGATTTCAAACTTTACGGTGAGAAGAGGTTATTTGATATTAGCTCGTTTGATGAGTGGAGAACTCAGGCATATGAGAATGCCAAGCTGTTCAAAGAGAAGGTTAAGAGGTGGCATGATAAGAGGATACAAAAGCGTGAGTTCAATGTAGGTGATTATGTCTTGCTATATAACTCTCGTTTAAGATTCTTTGCAGGCAAGCTTCTCTCTAAATGGGAAGGTCCCTATGTTGTTGAGGAAGTATATCGTTCCGGTGCTATCAAGATGAACAACACGGAAGGTAATTGTCTGAGAGTGGTAAATGGGCAGAGAATCAAGCATTATACCTCAGGTACTCCCATAAATGTTGAAAGCAATATTATCAATACCATAACTCCGGAAGAATACCTAAGGGATATTTATCAGCCTGTTTATAAAAATGGATCTATAAACCATCAAACCAAATTTTCTTAGAGGTCCCTTAGCATGTGACGATTGCTTCCACCTCATATTAGCCAAAACTCCCGCACTAAGTAGAGATACTACTTGTGCATCCATAAACCATCAAACCAATTTTGCTATGAGAGTCCACCATACCTACCTATGGGTTGAATAAGATCCCTCAAGTAAGTTGTCATCGGTGCAAGCAATAAAAAATGCTCTCTAATATGTATGATCTATTAGTGTGTGGAAAATAAGCTTTATACGAACCTGTGATGAGGAAGACATAAAAGGGACAGACTGCATAATAAAGTTCTTTATCACAGGAGGCAATATAAAGTGACGTTCCTCCGCACTAAGAGCACACGCATCCAAACCTCAAAAGCGCATGACAACCTATGCTTCCCTCTGCGAAGGGACTATCTTGTAACTTTACTTTTTGCCCTTGAAAGAGTCATGGTGATCTTCACCAATTCCTTATTTCGCCTTTATCTTGGCTAACATCATATGCCTGGGAAAGATCTATATTCATATGTCAACTTCGAGGTAAGTATTCATGAATTATTATTGTTGACATTACCCTTGAGGTAAGCAGTTGGGAGGCAAAACTGTAAGCCCCTATCTTTCTCTGTGTCCAGCTGAAACTTTGATCTCATGAGTACCACGTGAGTTGTAGCAATTGTAGAGAACGAAAGAATGATTGAGTATGTGGATTTGCTTTACAAGCTCTTATTTGACTCTTTATGATGTTGCGATAAATTGCAATTGCTTCAATAACTAAAGGCTATCGGTTGTTACTTCTCGGTGAGGTTTTTGATCCATGCTTTACTTTGTGAAGGAATTATCACTTTAGCATGAGAGATTATATGTTGGTATTGCTGTTCTGATCTTGATCATGATGCATGCATGTTCGTATCTTGTTTTGTCGACACCTCTCTCCCTAAACACGTGGACATATTTATTGAGCTAGGCTTTCGCTTGAGGACAAACGAGGTCTAAGCTTGGGGGAATTGATACGTCCATTTTGCATCATGTTTTCATGTTGATATTTATCACTTCTTTGGCTGTTATTTCACTTCACAGTACAATTATTGTGCCTTTTCTCTCCTATTTTGCAAGGTTTACATGAAGAGGGAGAATGTCGGCAACTGGAATTCTGGCCTGAAAGTGGAGCAATGTTGAGATACCTATTCTGCGCAACTCCAAACGCCGTAAAAATCAACGAGGATTTTTTTTCCTGATTTATCAAAAATACTGGGCTGAAGAAGCGCCAGAGGGGGGCGTGCAGGTGGCCCCAAGCCTGCACGACGCGGCCTCCCCCCAGGCGGGGCCATGAGGGCTTGTGGGCAGCCTGCTGGCCCACTCGCCCCCCTATTTTGCTATATGAAGGGTTTCGTCCAGGAAAATCAAGGAGGAGCTTTTTCGTGGATTCGCCGCCACCACGAGGCGGAACTTGAGCAGAACCAATCTAGAGCTCCGGCAGGACGATCCTGCTTGGGAAACTTCCCTCCCGAAGGGGGAAATCGTCACCATCGTCATCACCAACACTCCTCTCATCAGAGGGGAATCGTCACCATCAACATCTTCGTCGGCACCATCTCATCTCCAAACCCTAGTTCATCTCTTGTAACCAATCTCCGTCTCGCGACTCCGATTGGTACTTGTAAGGTTGCTAGTAGCGTTGATTACTTTTTGTAGTTGATGCTAGTTGGATTACTTTGTGGAAGAGTTTATGTTCAGATCCTTGATGCTACTCATTACCTCTCTGATCATGAATATGATTATGCTTTGTGAGTAGTTACTTTTGTTCCTGAGGACATGGGATAAGTCATGCTAATAGTAGTCAAGTGAATTTGGTATTCGTTTGGTATTTTGATGTGTTGTATGTTGTTTTTCCTCTAGTGGTGTTATGTGAACGTCGACTACGTAACACTTCACCATTATTTGGGCCTAGAGGAAGGCATTGGGAAGTAGTAAGTAGATGATGGGTTGCTAGAGTGACATAAGCTTAAACCCTAGTTTATGCGTTGCTTCGTAAGGGGCTGATTTGGATCCACTAGTTTAATGCTATGGTCAGACTTTGTCTTAATTCTTCTTTCATTGTTGCGGATGCTTGCGAGAGGGGTTAATCATAAGTGGGATGCTTGTCCAAGTAAGGGCAGTACCCAAGCGCCGGTCCACCCACATATCAAACTATCAAAGTAACGAACGCAAATCATATGAACATGATGAAACTAGCATGACTGAAATTCCCGTGTGTCCTCGGGAGCATTTTTCCTCCTATAAGACTTTGTCGAGGCTTGTCCCTTGCTACAAAAGGGATTGGGCCACTTTGCTGCATCGTTGCTACTTTTGATACTTGTTGCTTGCTACGAATCATCTCACCACACAATCACTTGTTACCGACAATTTCAGTGCGTGCAGATTTTACCTTGCCGAAAACCACGTGCCTAACTGCTCTACCTACCCAGCCTGCATCTACTGCGTTGCCATTGCTGCTACTACAACGACTGAAAATGCTCCTGCTACTCCATGCGACAGAGCAGCGCCGACGATCTACACGACGCGAGCAGCTACAGAGGGAATGGGAATGCGGAGGAGAGGCTCTGCCTGCTCACCCAAGGGGAACCAAAGCGGATCGGGGCGAGGAAGAGGTGGGGAGAGGCACTGTTGGAGGAGCTCGGGCTCCGCGCACTCACCAGAGACGAGGATGGGGTCGTCGCTGTGGTGGCCCTCCGGCCACCCTAGCAGCTGGAATGGAACAACGGGAATTCCCTCGAGCCCCTGTACATCTCCCTCGAGGCGCAGGAAGCCACCACTGACGAGGCGGCGCTGCCCCTGACTATCTATCTTTGAATTGTGCGAAGCTCTCTGAATCTCACCTAAGAGAGCGAAGAAGAGGGGGGAGAAAGAGATGGCGGCGGGGGAGGAAGATGGCTAGGGCTGGAGAGGGGGAAGAGGAGCTTTATCAGCCCAAGAGCGCTAGGTGGCCATTGGATACGACCAGGAGAGGATCAATGGCTCTCTCCTGGTCCGTACACGTGATGACGAACGCAGGAGGAAGAGGAAAGCGGGAATGGGCTGGCTGGGCCTAAAAGGTCTACTGGGCCATGGCTCTCTCCTCTCTCAGAGAAATAAAGCACTTGGATCTATTTAATTAAAACCCACCACAGTTTCCACTTAAAAGCCAGGGTGGAAAAAGAGGTAAAGAATAAAAATAAAAATAAAACTAAGTTTCTAAAAGGTTCCACCTATTTATAAAAATGGATGGGGCATTTTCGAGTAAAGAAAATAAATGGTTTTTATTTGAAAATGGCTCTGTTTAAAATAAAGACAAAATGAAAAACACAAAATAAAACCAGAGGCTGCCTCCACAATTAACAATAGGATTTTTAAAAGAAGACTACCTACGCTGCGTGCATGTGCTTCTATGTTGCCGCGCTGCCATTACTGCTACTGCAGCGACCGAAACTGCTCCTGCTGCTCCTTGCGACAGAGCAGCGCCGGCGATCTACACGACGCGAGCGGCTACAGAGGGAAGGGGAAGGCGGAGGAGAGGCTCGGCCTGCTCACCCAAGGGAAACCGAAGCGGATCGAGGCGAGGAAGAGGCGGGGGAGAGGCACTGCTGTAGGAGCTCGTGCTCCGGGCACTCACCGGAGACGAGGACGGGGCCGTCGCTGTGGTGGCCCTCCAGCCACCCTAGTGGCGGGAATGAAACACCGGGAATTCCCTCGAGCCCCTGGACATCTCCCTCGAGGTGGAGGAAGCCACCATCAACGAGGAAGCCACGACGATGAGGCGGCGCTGCCCCTGACTGTGTATCTCTGAACTCTCCAAACCTCTCTGAATCTCACCTGAGAGAGGGAAGAAGAGGGGGGGAGAAGGAGATGGCAGCGGGGGAGGAAGATGGCTAGGACTGGAGAGGGGGAAGAGGAGCTTTTATCAGCCCAAGAGCGCTAGGTGGCCACTGGACACGACGAGGAGAGGATCAATGGCTCTCTCCTGGTTCGTACAGGTGATGACGAACGCACGAGGAAGAGGAACGCGGGAATGGGCTGGCTGGGCCTAAAAGGTCTACTCGGCCATGGCTCTCTCCTCTCTTAGAGAAATAAAGCATTGGGATCTATTTAATTAAAACCCACCACAGTTTTTGACTTAAAAGCCAGGGTGGAAAAAGAGGTAAATAGTAAAAATAAAAATAAAACTAAGTTTCTAAAAGGTTGTTCCACCTATTTATAAAAATGGATGGGGCATTTTCGAGTAAAGAAAATAAATGGTTTTTATTTTAAAATGGCTCTGTTTAAAATAAATACAAAATTAAAAACACAAAATAAAACCAGAGGCTGCCTCCACAATTAACAATAGGATTTTGGAAAGAAGATGAACATTTTTATTTGGACAAAACTGAAAATTTCAAACAGTCCAAAATAATTGGAAGAGAGAGGGGGGGGGGGGTTAAGGTGCTATGGTGCAACAAGGGGTTTTAAGATGCACTTGTTGCACCCACTCTCATGCCAAGATCACCATGACATATGCACTCACATATCCCACCAAGGTGACACAACAACACAAGGATCAAAACAAGAAGACAATAATACGATGTTATGCATGATGCATGATGCACATGAAATGATGACACCACTAAGTCTCACACCCATCTCATTAACAATCCAAGTTACCATACAAGGAAAGGTTACATAAAAGGAAACGGGTGCACTGGGCTGTCACACTTAACGTATTAATCTTTAAACCACCAAAATCACTAAGGGGCACTAGATGCACTTACAATCTCCCCCTTTTTGGTGGTTGATGACAAATAGGTTAAGTTTTCAACGAGGATAAAAAATATGAAATGTAAGTAGTGAGTTTTAGGAATTTGAAGGTAAGATACAGAGAAACTCCCCCTAAAGATGTGCATGTTTTGAGGAATTTGCTTTGAACAGCAAATGCACATTAATAATATATATCATGAAGATCTCCCCATGTATCTTGTAATTCATGCATGCATTTGACATTGAAATGCATGATGAAAAATGGTGTCTAGCGAATTTCAGCATGCATGCATTAATTAACTTGAGGAATAAGCATGCGAGGAAAAACGTTCAAAAGTGTCGGAACACCATCGGGCTTAAGTTAGAAATCATTACATCAAAAACTTTAGAAGAACCAAGAGTTTGTAACTTAATAATGTTTATAAGCCCATAAATTTATCCCGCTCGAAGACTAACTCTCAGATTTCTCCCCCTTTGTCATCAAGTGACGAAAAGGGACGAAACCGAGGACTAACGTCCATGAAAAACTTCACTTTTGTGTCGAGGAAGAGGCGTGAGCATTCTTCGAGTCAGACTTTCTTGTTGGGCGAGTTGCAGTATCTGCGCGTTCTTCATCGGAATCAGCAGTGTGGAATGAAGAAAATGAGCTATCCACTAGGTCAGGAACCGAAATATTCTTGAATTTCTTCTTTGGTGTGTGATACGTCTCCAACGTATCTATAATTTTTGATGGTTTAATGCTATTATCTTATCAAACTTTGGATGTTTTGCATGCCTTTTATATATTTTTTGGGACTAACTTATTAACTCAGTGCCAAGTGCCAATTCCTGTTTTTTCCATGTTTTTGACCCCCTTCAGAGTAGGATTTTGAACGAAGTCCAAACGGAATGAAACTGCCAAAAAGATTTTTTCCGAAACAGAAAAAGATTTTTTTTCCAAAAAGAGGCCCCCTAATCTTCTTCCGTTCGGGAAAAAAATCATTTCGGGGATTTTATTCCGTTTGGACTCCGTTCCAAAGTCAGATCTGAAAAGAGCCAAAAACACAGAAAAAACAGGAACTGGCACATGGCACTGAATTAATAAGTTAGTCCCAAAAAAGATATAAAAGGTACATAAAACATCCAAAGATGACAAGATAACAGCGTGAAACCATCAAAAATTATAGATACATTTGAGACGTATCAAGCATCCCCAAGCTTAACTCCTGCTCGTCCTCGAGTAGGGAAGTGATAAAGAATGAATTTTTGATGCTTTCATGCTACCTAGCATAGATGTCCTTTGTAACTCCCCTTATGTGACGTGAATTTTCAGATCCATTAGATTCAAAACAATAGTTTGCTATTGACGTGGAAACAATAATAATTCAAGCAAACTAGCAAGGTAATCATGAACTTTCAAAATAACGAGGCCAAAAGAAAGTTATCCCTACAGAAGCATATAGTCTGGCTATGCTCTATCATCATTGCACAACGAATTTAAATCATGCACAACCCCGGTATTGGCCAAGTAATTGTTTCACACCTTTACTTTCTCAAACCTTTTCAACTCTCACGCAATACATGAGCATGAGCCATGGTTATAGCACTATAGATGGTGTGGAGTGTGGTGGATGTTGCAAGACAAAAAGGACAAGATAGTCACATTAACTAGGCATATCAATGAGCTGTGGAGATGCTCATCAATAGATATCAATGTGAATGAGTAGGGATTGCCATACAAATGATGCACTAGAGCTAAGAGTATGTGAAAGCTCTTAAAGAAAACTAGTGGGTGTGCATCCAACTTGCTTGCTCACGAAGACCTAAGGCAATTTTGAGGAAGCCTATCATTGGAATATACAAGCCAAGTTATATAATGAAGATTTTCCCACTAGTTATATGGTGGTGACAAAACGTGGGACTCTCAATCATGAAGATCATGGTGCTTAATATGCACAAGTGTGGAAAAAGTGGTAGCATTGTCCCTTCTCTCTTTTTCTCTTATTTTTTTTATTTTTTTGGTGGGCTCTTTGGCCTCTTTTTTTTGGTGGGCTTCTTTGGCCTCTTTTATTTCCTCACATGGGACAATGCTGCATTAATGATGATCATCACACTTTCAACTCAAAACTTAGAGCAACTATGACTCTATATGGAATGCCTTCGGTAGTGTACCATGACAATGATCTAGCATGGCATAGACATTAATGGAAACATCATTCTAGCTGTCTTACGATCATGCAATGGCAATGTAGACGTGGTGGCACATGTCATGGTGGTAGTTTCATGGCAATATATCTCGGAATGACTTTGAAAAAGCCATAGTAGGTAGGTATGGTGGCTGTTTTGAGGGAGGCTAATGGTGGGTTTTGTGTACCGGCGAAAATTGCACGGCACTAAGGAGATAGTGATGGTGGTAGTGAAAGTGCATCTAAACCATGGAATAAACATTAGTCATGAAGAACTCATATACTTGTTGCAAAAGTTTTATTAGTAATCGAAACAAAGCATTCAACGCATACTCCTAGGGGAAGGGTTGGTAGGTATAAACCATCGCGCGATCCCGACCGCCACGCAAAGGATGACAATCAATGGACTAATCATGCTCAGATTTCATCACATAGCGGTTCACCATACGTGCATGCTACGGCAATCACTAACTTCAACACAAGTATTTCTAGATCCACAACACCTTACTAGCATGATTTCAATATTACCATAACCACAACTCAAAACTAATTGAGATGAATCAAACTTCTCTAACTATTCAATGCACATGAAGGTGGAAGTTTTCGTATCCCTTTGGATAACTACCCCTTTTGAGACTACTTTCAAAGCATAGATCAACTACCAAGACACGCACCGCTGCGCTCTAAAAGATATAAGTGAAGCATATAGAGCAAAAGTATCTAGCTCAAAAGATATAAGTGAAGCACATGTGAGCTGAATTGTCTACCAAAGGATATAAGTGAAGCTCAACAAAATAACGGTGAGTGCATGTCTCTCTCTAGGTGTGCAGCAAGGATGATTGTGACACAACAAAAATAAAAGACTCCTACGATACAAGATGCTCCAAGCAAAAACACATAACATGTGGTGAATAAAAATATAGCCCCAAGTAACATTACCGATGGATTGAAGACGAGAGAGGGGATGCCTTCCCGGGGCATCCCCAAGATTAGGCTTTTACGACATCCTTGAATCTCTTGGGGTGCCTTGGGAATCCCCAAGCTTAAGATCTTGCCACTCTTTATCTCTTTGTCCATAAGAACTTCACCCAAAACTTGAAAACTTCACAACACGAAACTTAAACAGAAACTCGTGATAACATTAGTATGAGAAAGCAAACCACCACTTCCTTAGGTACTGTAGAAAACTTAAATTCTACTTGTGCTGATGTTGGGTTACTGTATTTTCAATCTTTCATGGCTAATACCCCCGATACTATCCATAGTTTCATCAAAATAAGCAACCAACACAACAAAAACAGAATCTGTTAACAGCAGACCAGTCTGTAGCAATCTGTATATTTCGTATACGTCTGTACTTCAATAATTCTTAAAAATTACGAGAGTCTGAAGAATTTTCGTAGAAATCATCAGAAAAAAGAATCAACTCAAAATCTCTTACAGAAAAAATGATTTTTTTTTGTGACCAGAAAGTTTCTGTCTTTTCCAGCATGACCAAACGATCATCCCCAAGACTAATCATAACTGTTTTGCTTGGCACAAACGCAAAAAGAAACACAAAAAACACAATCATAACAGAATTAGGAAAGTGTGGAAAACACAAAACAGAAAGAAAAAGGATAGATTCATTGGGTTGCCTCCCAACAAGCGCTTTTGTTTAACGCCCTTAGCTAGGCGAAAGGTGATGGAATCACGTATAGTCATCTTTGGTGCTCAAACCATAGGTAGCGTGATCATTTATCATCTTAAGATCTTCATCTTTATTGGATGACTCACCACTAGCTTTAGGAACAAAAATAGGCTTGATGGTCTTTTTGAGAGTGAGATTTGGAGTATTTTGCACAACGGCAAACGCGGAACCCAAGTTGGTTATGACATCTTCTAATTTGCCAATTCTAGAAGAATCATTAACTATAAGTTCCTTCTCCCTTAAATTTTTTAAAAAGTTTCCCACTTTGGATTCGTACTGAGTAATTTGATTGTGGATCTTTCTATCCAAACCCTCAATAAGTTCAACTGTGGCAATTTTGTTTTCAATAGTGTCAAGCCTTTGCATCATGTGTTCCAAGGTCAAGATAGTTCCATTAACCACGAGCGGAGGTGAGCCTACCAAATTCATGATAGCTCTATAGGAGTCAACAGTATGGCTCCCCAAAAAGTTCCCGCCTACAATGGTATCAAGGATATACCTATTCCAAGGAGAAATTCCAACATAGAAACTACGAAGGAGGACGGTAGTGGATTGCTTATGAGTAGATCTACTTTGAGCATTGCAAATCCTGTACCAAGTGTCCTTCAAATTTTCTTCCTCATTTTGCTTGAAATTGAGAACTCCATTTTCAGTGGTGTCGTTTGGAGTGGTGGGTCTAGCCATTGATGGACTATCTCACACACAAACGAGCAGGAAGAGAGAGTGAAACGGGCAAAATAAAACGGCAAAAGAGAAAGGCAAATGAAAACGGCAAATGTGAAGTGGGGGAGAGAAAACGAGAGGCAACTGGCAACAAAAGTAAATGCAGGAGATGAGTTTGTGAGACCTACTTGGATAGATCTTGATCTCTCCTCCCCGGCAACGGCGACAGGAATAGTCATGTCGACGGCACCAGGAATCCTTCTGCTACGGCTATGGAGCCTTGCGTTGGTGTTCCCTCGAAGCGGAAAGGGTGATGTAGCACAGCGGTGGTAAGTATTTTCCCTCAGTTTGAGAATCAAGGTATCAATCTAGTGGAGGAGTATCACAAGATCCTGCACAAACACAAAGAACCTGCTCCCAACGCTATGAAGGGGTTGTCAATCCCTTATAGATTGTTTGCCAAGTGAGAACTGAAAGCAACAAAGTAACAAAGCAAAGTAAAAGCGGAGGTGTAAACGATGGATGTGAATAGACCCGGGGGCCGTAGTATTTACTAGTGGCTTCTCTCATGAAAGCAAGTAGACGGTGGGTGAACAAATTACTGTCGAGCAATTGATAGAACCACGCAAAGTCGTGACGATATCCATGGCAATGATTATATCTATAGACAACACGTCCAAAACAAGTAGACCAATACTTTTTGCATCTACTACTATTACTCCACACGTCGACCACTATCCAGCATGCATCTAGTGCATTAAGTCCAAAAGAACAGAGTAACGCCTTAAGCAAGATGACATGATGTAGATGGACAATCTCATATCAACGATAGAGCCCATATTGTTACCCTTGATGGCAACTACTTAATGTGTGCCTTGCTGCCCCTACTGTCACTGGGAAAGGTCACCACATGGTAGAACCCAAAACCAAGCACTTCTCCCATTGCAAGAATCATATATCTAGTTGGCCAAACAAAACCCAAGACTCGGAGAGACTTACAAGGATATCAAATCATGCATATAAGAAATCAACAAAGACTCAAATATATATCATAGATAATCTGATCACAAATCCACAATTCATCGGATCTCGACAAACACACCGCCAAAGAAGATTACATCGGATAGATCTCCATGAAGATCATGGAGAACTTTGTATTGAAGATCCAAGAGAGAGAAGAAGCCATCTAGCTACTAACTACGGACCCGTAGGTCTGAAGTGAACTACCCACGAGTCATTGGAGGGGCGATGATGATGATGAAGAAGCCCTCCAACTCCAAAGTCCCCTCCGGTAGGGTGCCAGGAAGGGTCTCCAGATGAGATCTCGCGGAAACGGAAGCTTGCGGCAGCGGAAAAGTATTTTCGAGGCTCCCCTGATTTTTTGCTGTATTTTAGGGAATATATAGGCCAAGGATCTAGGTCAGGGGGCGGCCAGGGAGGCCACAAGCCCTGACACCGCCGCCTCCCCCTGGAGGCGGAGTGGGAGTTTGTGGGATCCCTGGAGACCACCTGGCTTGGCCCACAGGCCCCCTGATCTTCTTCCGTCCGGGAAAAATTATTTCGGGGATTTTATTCGGTTTGGACCCCCTTCCAAAATCAGATCTGAAAAGAGCCAAAAAACACAGAAAAAATAGGAGTGGCACTGAATTAATAAGTTAGTGCCAAAAAAGATATAAAAGGTACATAAAACATCCAAAGATGACGAGATAACAACATGAAACCATAAAAAATTATAGATACGTTTGAGACGTATCAGGACCCCACAAGCCCTCATGGCGCGGCCAGGGGGCCCGTGCCACTGTGGCTTGTGGGCTCCCTAGGCCACCTCTGCCCTAGGTTTTGCGCCTATATATTCTCTAAAATCCCAAAAAATCAGGAGATCATCGAAAGTACTTTTCCGCCACCGCAAGCTTCTGTCTCCGCAAGATCCCATCTGGGGCACGTTTTGGTGCTCTGTCGGAGGGGGGATTCGGACACGGAGGGCTTCTTCATCAACACCATGACCTCTCTGATGATGCGTGAGTACTTCACCAGAGACCTACGGGTCCATAGCTAGTAGCTAGATGGCTTCTTCTCTCTCTTGGATCTTCAATACAAAGTTCTCCATGTTCTTCATGGAGATCTATCCGATGTAATCTTCTTTTGTGGTGTGTTTGTCGAGATTCGATGAATTTTGGATTTATGATCAGATTATCTATGAATCTTATTTGAGTTTCTTCTGATCTCTCTTATGCATGATTTCATATCCTAGTAATTCTCTTCGAGTTGTGGGTTTTGTTTGGCCAACTAGATATATGATTCTTGCAATTGGAGAAGTTCTTGGTTTTGGGTTCATATCGTGCGGTGACCTCACCCAGTTACAAAAGGGGTAACGAGGCACGCATCATGTTGTTGCCATCAAGGGTAAAAATATGGGGTTTTCATCATTGATTTGAGATTATCCCTCTACATCATGTCATCTTTCTTAAGGCGTTACTCTGTTCGTCATGAACTCAATACACTAGATGCATGTTGGATAGCGGTCGATGTGTGGAGTAATAGTAGTAGATGCAAAAAGTATCGGTCTACTTGTCTCAGACGTGATGCCTATATGCATGATCATTGCCTTAGATATCGTCATGACTTTGCGCGGTTCTATCAATTGCTCGGCAGTAATTTGTTCACCCACCGTAATACTTGCTATTTTGAGAGAAGCCTCTAGTGAACACTATGGCCCCCGGGTCTACTCCACACCATATTTTCAGCCTTACACTTTTTACTTCGTTGCACTTTCCGCCTTCAGATCTCACTTTGCAATCAATCTTGAAGGGATTGACAACCCCTTTAAAGCGTTGGGGCAAGCTCTTTTGTGTTTGTGCAGGTACTCTGGACTTGATGATATTCTCCTACTGGATTGATACCTTGGTTCTCAAACTGAGGGAAATACTTACTGCTCCTGTGCTGCATCACCCTTTCCTCTTCAAGGGAAAAACCAACGCAAGCCCAATCTCCATCAACGTGTCAATTTCTGTCACTGTTGTTTGTTGTCGTAGCAGAAGAATTTCTGGCACCGTTGCCGGGGAAGATCAAGTCAAGAACTCATCCAAGTAAGTGTCGCAAACTCATCTCTTGCATTTACTTTGTTTGCGAGTTGCCTCTCGTTTTCCTCTCCCCACTTCACCAATTTGCCTTTTTCGTTCACCTTTTCGTTTGCCCTTTTCTCTCGCTTGCTTTCTGTTCGCTTGTGTGCCATGTGCCTTCAATATGCTTGCATATTTTCTTGCTGAAAATCTAGTGATATGGATCCTCATCCACTTTCTAATCTCTTTAAGAGATCCAATTATGTTGATCCAATTGCTAGTGAGTCGAGTGCACTTGACTATCTTTATGGAGTTTTGCTTGAGATGCGGTAATCTGAAAATTGCGAGGAAGAAATTTATGAAGTGATTCACGAGGGCTCCTTGGATGAAAAGCATGATTGCAATGGTTTCACTATAAATTCTATTAGTGACAATCATGCTAAGAATATGCAAAACCCTAAGCTTGGGGATGCTAGTTTTGCTATGTCCACTACTTGTTGCAATGATCATGAGTGGGGCGATGTTTTTTCTTATGATCTTGAAAATTTGTTTAAGCCTCATGATGAATATGATATTTGCAATATTATTGAAAGTGGGTTTGGAGAAGTCATGACTTTAGTTAATGATAATCCCACTATTTTTTAAGAGCGTCAACTTTGCATGCACGTGGATCATGAAAAGAATATCCTATGTGATAGTTACATTGTTGAATTCGAATATGATCCCACATGTAATTATTATGAGAGAGGAAAATATGGTGGTAGAAACTTTCATGTTACCAAATTACCTCTCGTTATGTTGAGATTGCTATTGTCTCTTTCTTCTTCCTTGCATTTGGTAACTATTGGTTTTCTTGCCAATTTGTTCTCCTATAAAATGCATATGCATAGGAAGTATGTTAGACTTAGATGTGATTTTCACATGCTTTATGATGCTCTCGTTGTGCTTCAGTTCTTGTCTTTTATGTGAGCATCATTGAAATCCTTATGCCTAGCTAAGGGCGTTAAACAATAGCGCTTGTTGGGAGGCAACCTAATGAATTGATCTTTTTCTTTCTGTTTTGTTGCGTCCACACTTTCATAATTCTGTTGTGATTGTGTTTTTTGTGTTTCTTTTTGTGTTTGAGCCAAGCAAAACCTTTATGACTAGTCTTGGTAATGGTTGTTTGATCCTGCTGGAAAAAGACATAAACTTTTAGCTCACGAGATGATTTTTCATTTTTATTCAGAAAGAGCCTTTGAGTTTATTCTTTTTGCTGCTGGTTGATATGCCTTTTGCCCAGGAAGTCGTAATTTTTCACAATTTTTGAGGTACCAGAATTATACGAAATATACAGATTGCTACAAACTGGTCTGATTTTGATAGATTCTATTTTTGTTGAGTTGGTTGCTTGTTTTGATGAAACTATGGTTAGTATCGGGGGGCACTAGCCATGGAAAAGTGAGAATACAGTAGCCAACACCAATATAGATAGAATTCAAGTTTGCTACAGTACCAAAAGAGGTGGTAGTTTGTTTTCTTGTGCTAATGATATCACGAGTTTCTGTTTAAGTTTTGTGTTGTGAAGTTTTCAAGTTTTGGGTGACGTTCTCATGGACAAAGAGATAAGGAGTGGAAAGAGCTCAAGCTTGGGGGTGCCCAAGGTATCCCAGGCCAAATTCAAGGACACCAAAAAGCCTAAGCTTGGGGATGCCCCGGGAAGGCATCCCCTCTTTCGTCTTCAATCCATCGGTAACATTACTTGGAGCTATATTTTTATTCACCACATGATATGTGTTTTGCTTGGAGCATCTTGTATCGTAGGAGTCTTTTCTTTTTGTTGTGTCACAATCATCCTTGTTGCACACCCTTTTGAGAGAGAGAGACATGCACTCATCGTGATTTTGCTAGAATGCTCATAGTGCTTCACTTATATCTTTTGAGCTAGATAATTTTGCTCTATGTGCTTCACTTATATCTTTTAGAGCACGGCGGTGCGTGACTTGGTAGTTGGCTTATGCTATGAAAGTAGTCCCAAAGGTGATAGGTACCCAAAGAGGATACAAAAACCTCCATCTTCATGTGCATTGAGTAGAAAGAGAACTTTTGATTCCTCTCAAATAGTTTTGAGATGTGGAGTTGGTAATACTAAGAGTTATGTTAGTAGGGTGTTGTGAATCTAGAAATACTTGTGTTGAAGTTAGTGATCCCCGTAGCATGCACGTATGGTGAACCGCTATGTTAGGAAATCGGAGCATAATTGATCTATTGATTGTCATCCTTTGTGTTGAGGTCGGGATCGTGCGATGGTTAACACCTACCAACCCTTCCCCTAGGAGTATGCGTTTAGCACTTTGTTTAGATTACTAATAAAAACTTTCGCAACAAGTATGTGAGTTCTTCATGACTAATGTGAGTCCATGGTATAGATGCACTTTCACCTTCCACCATTGCTAGCTTCTCTAGAGCCGCGCAATTCTCGCCGGTACACAAACCCACCAAATGCCTTCCTCAAAACAGCCACCATACCTACCTACTATGGCATTTTCATAGCCATTCCGAGATATATTGCCATGCAACTCCCACCGTTCCGTCTTATGACTTGTGCCGTCACTCTCATATTGCCATTGCATGATCGTAAGATATCTAGCGAGATGCTTCAACATCATACGCCAAGCTAGATCGTTGCACATCCCGGTACACTGCCGGAGGCATTTCCTATAGAGTCATTTCTAAGCTTTGAGATGTGAGTAAATAAAAGTGTGATGATCATCATTATTAGAGCATTGTCCCATGTGAGGAAATAAAAAAAAAGGCCAAAGAGCCCAAAATCAAAAAAAAATAAAAAAAGAAGAGAAAAAAGAGAGGCCTAAGAGCCCAAATAAAAAAAGAGAGAAAAAGAGAGAAGGGACAATGCTACTTATTTTTTCCACACTTGTGCTTCATAATAGCACCACGTTCTTCATGACTGAGAGCCTCTCGTTTCGTCACCACCATAGGCTAGTGGGAATCTTTATTATATAACTTGGCTTGTATATTCCAATGATGGACTTCCTCAAAATTGCCCTAGGTCTTCGTGAGCAAGCAAGTTCGATGCACACCCACTAGTTCTACTTTTGAGCTTTCACATACTTATAGCTCTAGTGCATCCCTTGTATGGCAATCCCTACTCATTCACATTGATATCTATTGATGGGAATCTCCATAGCCTTTTGATACGCTGAGTCAATGTGACCATCTCCTCCTTTTTTGTCTCACAACCTCCAGCACACTCTATTCCACCTATAGTGCTATATCCATGGCTCACGCTCATGTATTGCGTGATAGTTATAAAAAGTTTGAGAAAGTAAGAGTGCGAAAACAATTACTTCGCCAATACCGGGGTTGTGCATGATTTACATTAGTTGTGCGAGGATGATGGAGCATAGCCAAACTATATGATTTTGTAGGGATAACTTTCATTGGCCTTGTTATTTTGAAAGTTCATGATTACCTTGCTAGTTTGCTTCAAGTATTATTGTTTTCATGTCAATAGCAAACTATTGTTTTGAATCTTACGGATGTGAGCATTCATGTCACATGAAATAAGTTGCAAAGTACAACTATGCTAGGTAGCATTCCACATCAAAAATTCATTCTTTATCACTTCCCTACTCGAGGACGAGCCGGAGTTAAGCTTGGGGATGCTTGATACGTCTCCAACGTATCTCTAATTTTTGATGGTTTCATGTATTATCTTGTCAAACTTTGGATGTTTTGCATGCCTTTTATATATTTTCTGGGACTAACTTATTAACTCAGTGCCAAGTGTCAGTTCCTGTTTTTCCATGTTTTTGACCCCTTTCAGAGGAGGATTTTGAACGGAGTCCAAACGGAATGAAACTTCCAAAAAGATTTTTTCTGAAACGGAAAAAGATCGGGAAGCCGGAGAATCAGTGCAGGGGGCCTGTAGGGACCCCACAAGCCCTCATGGCGCGGCCAGGGGGGCTTGCGCCACCCTGGCTTGTGGGCTCCGTGGGCCACCTCTGCCCTAGGTTTTGCGCCTATATATTCCCTAAAATCCCAGAAAAAATCAGGAGATCATCGAAAGTACTTTTCCGCCGCCGCAAGCTTTTGTCTCCGCAAGATCCCATCTGGGGCACGTTCTGGTGCCCTGCCGGAGGGGGGATTCGGACACGGAGGGCTTCTTCATCAACACCATGACCTCTCCGATGATGCGTGAGTAGTTCACCATAGACCTACGGGTCCATAGCTAGTAGCTAGATGGCTTCTTCTCTCTCTTGGATCTTCAATACAAAATTCTCCATGATCTTCATGGAGATCTATCCGATGTAATCTTATTTTGCGGTGTGTTTGTCGAGATCCGATGAATTGTGGATTTATGATCAGATTATCTGTGAATCTTATTTGAGTTTGTTCTGATCTCTTTTATGCATGATTTCATATCCTTGTAATTCTCTTCGAGTTGTAGGTTTTGTTTGGCCAACTAGATCTATGATTCTTGCAATGGGAGAAGTGCTTGGTTTTGGGTTATACCTTGCGGTGACCTCACCCAGTGACAGAAGGGGTAGCGAGGCACGCATCGTGTTGTTGCCATCAAGGGTAAAAAGATGGGGTTTTCATCATTGGTTTGAGATTATCCCTCTACATCATGTCATCTTGCTTAAGGCGTTACTTTGTTCGTCATGAACTCAATACACTAGATGCATGGTGGATAGCGGTCGATGTGTGGAGTAATAGTAGTAGATGCAGAAAGTATCAGTCTACTTGTCTCGGACGTGATGCCTATATGTATGATCATTGCCTTAGATATCGTCATGACTTTGCGCGGTTCTATAAATTGCTCGACAGTAATTTGTTCACCCACTGTAATACTTGCTATTTTGAGAGAACCTCTAGTGAACACTATGGCCCCCAGGTCTACTCCACACCATATTTTCAGCCTTACACTTTTTACTTCGTTGCACTTTCCGCCTTCAGATCTCACTTTGCAATCAATCTTGAAGGGATTGACAACCCCTTTAAAGCGTTGGGTGCAAGCTCTTTTGTGTTTGCGTAGGTACTCTGGACTTGACGAGATTATCCTACCGGATTGATACCTTGGTTCTCAAACTGAGGGAAATACTTACTGCTCCTGTGCTGCATCACCCTTTCCTCTTCAAGGGAAAAACCAATGCCAGCCCAGTCTCCGTCAACGTGTCAATTTCTGGCACTGTTGTCTGTTGCCGTAGCAGTGTCAACGACCAATCAAAGTCTTGAGTGAAGTCCAATTCTTCAAGTTCCTTTGGAGTCTTCAGGTGAGACAATATGGCCCAAGTGCGATCAAATACCTCATGAATATAATAGTGATTTTTCTTCACAACATTTTGAGTTTCATTGAGGGTTTTCACAATGGAGCCAAACTGGCGTTTCACCCACTTATGGTTGTGATCGACTTTCTGATGAAGTCTGAGGAGAAGCTCTCTGTTAGTCATCACCATTGGGCAGTTGGGCTCGGACGTTTTGCTCTGCCATCAGATTCTTGAGTGGCAATGTCATCGTATGAGGAGTAGGAGGCAGCTTTGCGAAATTGACCATCCAATGGCCGATTTATTTCATCAATCACTAACTTGCCTTTGCCCTCAACTGGTTCAAAAGATTTCTTGATGACTTTGAGAGGCGACAGATAACCGAGGTGATTCTGATAGACAGCTTGATAGTTGATGGCGGATATGGTTCTGATGAATCTCATGATCCAAGGTGCATAAATCTTCATCTCAAATGGTGACAAAGCATTGTCAGCCAATGTCCTCAAGAAGAAATCATGAATGTTCATATTGATGCCATGAATGACATTAAACATGATGTTCTTCATGATTCCAACAACATCTTCTTCCTTATCATGCTCTTTGATAGGTGCGATGGAATATGTCAATATTCTGTAGACAGTTCTGGGCACATATTTCAATCCCTTCACCAGGAATCTAGTCCTTGGAGGTTGGCCCTGAGCCAAAGGTTTCATGAGGACATCCATGAGCTGATTTGGCAACTCTCTTTCATCATACAGGTTGATTGCTTCATCTGAAGGAATTGATATAGGTAGAGCTCGAAGCAATTGTGTGGCTGGAGCTTTGTAGTGAGTGTGCTATGTCATCCAGTCCAAGACCCAAGAGTTGATGTTTTTGGGGTCACCTGAGATATGCAGTGTGGCATAGAACTAAAAAATAATGTTTGTATTCCAGTCACCGATATCTGTGCAGAATGGCAGTAGCTCTGCTTCGTGAAGAACACTCAGTATTGGGGTGAAGCAAGGAATTTCCTCCATATCACAATGAGGAATGTGTGGGGACCCCGACTGGTAAGTCGAGACCGCCGTGCCCAGTGATCCCAAGGATCAATGCTCACTGAATACATATGCTGAATAATAGTCTTACATCCATACATACCGTTTGATACAATAAATGACCACTTCGGTCGAGTCTTACATACATAGGGCCTTAAAGGCCAAATCACCGAACTAGACCAATAGCGGAATTATTGGTTGAAAGCGTGAACCCATGCCATGTGCCTTAACCTACAGGCATTCTGACTGGGAAGCGTCCTAGCTCGCAAGAACGTCACCGAGTTAATCTTCACCATATCCTGTTCTTTCATACCTGGTCAATGAAATAACCAGTGGCAAGCCAATGAGTACTTTGAATGTACTCGCAAACAGCCCATGATACGAACAATGAAAGTGAAGGATAACAATATCATGCATCTTTAGTGTAACACATCTGGGTGGAATGATCATGTATATGCATCAGGTTAAAGGATTACTTTTGAAGAACACGTTACAACTATCAACATATCTGACAAGGGTTGAACACACCGGGTTCACCCTATATGCCAAGTCATCGGACTTGTCATAATCTCAATGTATTAATGAGGGCTAAACCATCCGGTTTACCCTATATGCCAAGTCACGGAACTTGGTCATATTATTGTGATTATCATAACAACACCTTTTTAAACACCACACACACACACTTTTGGTTCATGCGGAAACGCTGGACGTAGTTTAAGTAGCACCACCCAACTGTCCTTGACCGTGGACACGGCTATTCGAATAGTTTACACTCTGCAGAGGTAGTACGCTGGACCCACGAGAAACGGGAAACTTCCGTGTCATCCACGACTCGTGGTATATCACATATACCCGAGGTAAGTACCCGATCATCATCTTTCCCTTGACGATACTAGACAAAGAGGTCCACTCGATTGGTACCCAGCCCACATGTTGTACGTCTTACGAGCACCGACTCTGCATCGTATCAACCATGCAGGGACCAACGGTGTGCCTGGAACTCATAATAATAGCATAGTCGTCCTACCTGGCACGATCCCATCACGAGAGTGACACTGATCACTCCCGCCACTATTAATGTGGCTCTTTGCTAGTACCGACCAGAGTAATCAACAAAGCCCCGTACCATAAAGGGGTATCGTGGTCGTACTGGTAAGGTTGGGACGGTCGACACATCATAAATCTAATCCCATTTCCGAAACCATACTCATACCAAAATCACCGGTGCATCACTTCACCAAAAGTGATCACCAACTCATCACCACCCTCGGGCATTAGTGGCACCTGACGGGGTTTTCATAAACTCTTTATTTAACTCATCATCATGCTTGTGATAATATGCTCTATCATTACTTGTCAACATGATATTAACATGACCCTCACGGGGTAGGGTCAAGCTCAATGCAATGATCTTACTTTACTAGTCAACATGGCAGTAGCATGATCCTCATAGATGGTAAGATCAGCTCATCATGCTCATGCTCCGAGGAGCCATGTGAATAACATCACCAACATGCAAGTGCTCCGGTGAAGCCTTCGGTACCATCACATCAATGATGAACCGACACTGTGATCACATGCAACGGGAAAATACTTGCTATTCTAGCATGCATCATTTTATATACTTAAGTCATGGCAAAAGGGCTGCTTGCCTTTCTCACGTAAGTCCTCGGGGTCTTCGAGATCTTCCGCTCCGTCCCCGAATACTCCGTGTACCGTCAACTATCGTCGGAAACAACTATAATAAGCCATATATCCAGCAGAATAGAAGTGTTCTATTAATAGGAGTTTTATTTTTCTTGGACCTCTCTGGTCATAAGAAAAATACCTGAAGCTTCTCACAGGAGATTTGAATCATCAAGGATTTTTGAATAGGTGAAAGGAGCAATAGGTGGCCATTGAATAAGCCAACAGAAATCTTTCTGTTAAAAATGAGTGGAGGCACCCATTTAACAGAGAGTGATTTTAGGAATATTTAGGGAGTGGTTTCACAGGATTTGGAGATGGTATGAATATGCTAGAGATTTTACAAGGTGGAATAAATAGCAATAGGAGCTATTTATTTATTGCAACAGAAATAAGTCACACAAAAATGTTGACCAGGGTTCTAAAAATAGAGAAGGATTTTAGAAGTCTCTGGAAGTTTGAATCACTCCATTTGGAGTTGAAATGAAGCCTATGGGATTTTTGAAAGATGGGGTTAATAATATCCAGATGTGGATTTTAATTAACACACCACAGAAACATGTCTTGGAAAAATGTGCAAAGCACATGGGTGGATAGAGTTTGAATTTAGGAACCTGCAGAAATTTGAATCATGCAATTTGGAGTTAGTATGAATTTATGGAAGATTTTGGAAGATTAAGAAATATGGGAAAAGATAAAAGGGCTCAGCCTTGGGGGGGGGGAGGGGGGCTATCCTGCGCTCTGCGCGTCAGCTAGGCCTTCGGGCCGGCCCACTGGCTTGGCTTGGCTAGCCGAGCCACGCAGGAGGCGCCCTAGCCGAAATGCGCCTTCCACGCAGGGAGACGGCAAGGGTGGGGGCGCTGCCACTAAAGTGGCGCGGCCCACCTTGCGGCTGCACCCACCGGCCGACACGTGGGGCCACGGGCCCTTCTTCAACCTCCCGCCTGGCTGACTGGAGGTGAGCCCTGGGATCCCGGCGCCGATGGGGACGGCTCTCTCCACGGTGCTCGACGCGGCCCGGCCTCCCGGAGTGCCATGGAGGGGCGGCGACCCGGGGAGAAGAGGGCTCCATGCCCCAGGGGGTCCTGGGCGCGGCCTGCTCCTGCCGCGGCAGATGTGGCTCGCGGCCACGGAGGCGCGGCGCCATGACCATCGGAGGGGACAAGGGAAGCGGCGGGGAGGATCAAGTCGGCGAGGGGGACCTACAGAGTGCATCAGAGGAGGAGGGGAGGCTCTCGCATGCTAGACCGAGCGAAGGCCGGAGCTCTACCTCTCGGCCATGGGGAGAGGAGAGAGCTCAGGAAGAGAGGAAGGCGTAGGAGGGAATGGGGAGCTCGAGGGGGCTCCAGGGTGAGAGGGAGAGCTGCCCTCTGCTGCTAATGTTCAAGGGGAGGAGGAGATGATAGAGGGAAAATGAGGGAGAGAGCTCTGGGCTCTGTGAAGCTCTGAGAGCACGGGGTAGACAAGCATACCAGAAGGGTTTTGGAGGCAAGCTGGCGTCGGGGAGTCGTTGGACTGGTCAAATGAGATACCCCGATGCTCTGAGACGTGAGGAAACGGTTGAAAACAGGCTGCAGCAAGAGGACATGGCGCAGAGCACCCATACTGCAGGCCAGAGTGGTGGTCACCACCCCACCTGGTGTCCTGGGGCACCCCTTGGCCAGGCCAAGGTGTCAACCGTGCAAGGCATGCTTACCACGATGCGCTGGAGGAGTTTGGAAGCATCTGGGGCTGGTTTGAACTTGCTTTGACTGCTGTTAAGTTTCTAACAGCAAACTTATAGCTGATAAAAGTGGGTCTTAGGTAGGGAGACTTGGGGAGAAATTATGTCTGGCAGTGCTAGGCATGGAAGGACTTTAATACTGCAAAGTTTCAGATCAAACAAAGGAGGATAGCTACTACTTGCTGTTCAAAGCCATGATTCAGCCAGAAATCTATTTGAAGAAGTGCTGCTCATTTTTCCCACATGAGCATGCCATAACTTGGTTCTAAATGAAGCCCTGGCATATATTAGGTGCTTTGGAAAGAGTTGGGGGTGATAGATTAAGCAGAAGAATGGGAAGAAGGGTAAAACAGTGTTGCCAAGGGTAAAAATGAGAGAGAGTTACAAAGGGACCTTCTCCAATAATTGACCAGTGGCCATGGGAATGTTACTGGAGGTGAAATGTAACTATGTGAGGCTGTGGTAGAAAGTTGAGCTCAAGGGTAAAAGTAGAAGGGGCAATAGAAGCCAATTTAGTGAGTGCACACAAGGTGTTTGATCTGTGGTTAGGCTATCAGATGGATTCCAATGGCCGTGAAACTTAACAGGATCAAATAATAGATGAAAATAAGCTTGCACACCAAATTTGGGATTTGCTGGAGAAGTTTTCCAATGTAGACTGGAAAAACCCTAGAAAGGGCAGAAATGGGTTTTTGCTTAGAACCCTATTCAAATAAATTCCCACAAATCCAATATTTGGTGTAGGGGAATTATTTGAGCATTAAGGCATGCACAAAAAGTTTGAGGTCAATTGGACAAACTTTATAATGTAAAGTTTGTCAAAGTCAGAAATCAATAGAGAGGGTTTTGAGGGTCTTAGGACAAGTTCCTCTGTTCTCCTTGGTGTACCACTTGGTGTGGATGCCTCATTGGAGTACTGGAACATGTCCACCAAATTTGAGCATAATTGGAGATACTTCACAATGTATAGTTGCTCAAATTTGATTTTGGACAGATAGGGTTTTAGAGTGATTAGGGGAGCGAAATCAACTTGGATTGAAATGAAACTTGGCAAGATCATCAATAATATCATACATGACATGCTAGAATTTTACTGGAATTTATTGAGAATATTTCTTATAGAAATATTCCAAAAGCTTGAAATAGGCAGGAATGGGTTTGGAGGGGTTTGCCCAATATTTTGAACATGACCATGTGTTGAAACTCATAAATATGGAATAAATATATCCACTGAGTTTCCCTAAATTTTCTTAAATATTTTGAAAGCAATAAAAATAACTTCCTTCATAGGAGACCATTTCTGGCCTCACGGAAAGGCTTTTAAATAAAATAATAAAATAAATTTTAAAATAATAATATGATGATTTTTGGAATACATTCTGATAATAGGTTTTAAATAAAAGTATTGTCGCAAAAGAAATTCCCTAATCTGAGGACTTGTAGTACAAACATCATCTCAGGGGTTTGAAAGTTTAATTCAAAGAAAAGCTTTTTGGTGAAAATAATATTTGGTAAAAACATATATTTATCCTAAACACATGGCATGATCATTAGGTAGAAGATCATGGGATGAGAAGATGATTAAGAGAATGGCAAGAATTAATGGAGATCAATCACATGCAAAACAAATAGATAGACAATAGTCACTCCAAGCATCACAAGCATTCACAAAAATTTTAATTGGTCCTAAATTTTGAAATAAGTTAATTAGTTAGGATGGCCAAAAACTGGGGTGTGACAGACCTTACCCTCTTAAGAGAATCTCGTCCCCGAGATTCCTGGGCTAGGGGTTGGTGAGATACATAATCTTGAGTTGGAGGTAGTCTTCATGTCCCCATGTTGTTGTCGTGGTCTTGAGGTGCTTGATGGTACAACTTCGAATGTTCACAAGTCCTCGACTGATCGTAGCGGAATCTGGCAATAAGTTAGGCTCGACCGAGGTCAAGGGCTTGGTAAGCTAAGTCTGTGCAAGGTTCTGGCTTGCGAGTGTATTCCAAGTGAGAATACGTGGCAAGATAGTGTGTCTGGGATCTAGTCCTGGGGTTTCGCATGTCGGTTAGTGACATCAAGATGTCTCGTGTTAGAACATACTGCCAAAGTCTTCGCATGGCTTCCTGCTTACGGGGAAGTCCTTGACTCCCTTTCAGTAGTCAAGCTATGGTCGCAAATAGCCTTTGTAGGCTTCTCGTGGAAGGGTCCGGGCTGGGTCTCACCTATGAGTCTAGGCTCGGAGGCTCAGGTCCTGAACAGGTCCTGCCATCTTGGGAGTCTGCGAGGGTTTCTGGATAAGCTGGCTACCCAAGAGTATAGACCAGTCATCCATTCCCAAGGTCTGCAACTCGGCAAGCGGGAATCACCTTTAGCAGGTTTCCACCACGACTCACTAGTACTCTCGTCCTTGATTTGGACCAAGGAGAGGTCGTCTGATTCTTTCGCTTGTCCCAGGGCTTCGTCGTCTTGAATCGTCAAGGCTTCTTGACGTTGTTGATGTGCTCAGTGCGCGGTCGGTGGTTGACTTCTGTTGCTTCATCGTCGTTGTCGTGGCTTCCTCGTCACGACGGTTCTTCGTCTTGACTTGAGTAGGATAGACTTCCGTCGTCTTGGGACTGCTTCGAGAAGCCCACCTTCTCGAGATAACACTGTACCCTCAAGAGGGTAAAGCATCGGCGTTCCTGGGGGTTCGTCCAAACAGGACTAAGGTGTTCTTCCGCTTACTGGGTGAGTAAGGATGTCATCAGTGAGGATGACAACCTACCTTCCCAAACACGACATAAGCACAGTGCTCAAAAGTCAGGTGAGGAGAACGGAACTTGCTATGGGCGGGTACTGGCCACATTTTAACGACTTAGAGTCGTCTTCTATGGTCGTAGTCCGTCCATGTTGTGGCTCAACGAAGCTTTAGGGTCTTAAGGAACTTAGGATGTGGGCGAACAGTTATCATCTTATCTCTAAGCACATTCCTTAGATGCCAATAGTTCGACCGCTAACTTGAGACTACATCACCTCATCTCATCAAGGATATCATCCTACACGGTCAACCGCACACCGCTCAAGCTAGTCAACTCCGGGTTGAGGGAAGAACTAAACCCAATAGTTACAAGTATGGCGTAGCCCCAACTGTACATGCATTACTATGCAAGGACCTTGGGGAGACATACCGCTACCACGATTGAATCTGAGGCACAACAAATCCAATTGTCCACCTAAGTCATCCAATGGATAGGGTACTACACTACTATATTAAGGAAACACGTAGTAGACCAATCCAATATTTTGTTTCCTTCCTATGAATCCGATCAAGCGATCCATTAATCTGATCAATCATTACCAGACCTATCACTCTTACAAATCCAACACGGATGGGGTTCTACATAATCTCTTAGAGTCCTCATAACTCCCATATTACTGCAAGAATTACGTCGTAGTATATCCACCAACTTCAATAATCATGGCCATCTAATCTCCAAGGCCAACTACATAGGTTGTAAATCTATTTACAACTCCAAGCATACGCACTCTATATCCACCGAGAAACATGGTATCATGATCGAGATTAACGAGCTAAATCCAATTTACTCCGAACCATGTGGTCTTTGTCATCCCCAATACTCTATTTAGATTACCTATTTAAATCCAAGACTCAATCCAACAAGAAGTCTACATGATACTCCAAGTCATTATGGTAATTATTTCCAAACCATGCCAACTACTTGCTAAAGTCATGCATACCACCAAGAATAATGTTCACGATCATAATCATCCTACTAAATCCAATCTTACTCCAGATTATGCAGGTTATACTACTGTATCAACTCGTTCCACCAAATCCACCTACCTTTATAAGGGTCTCATGATCCACCAGATAGTCTAGCTATATCCTCAAGACATCTATTATCATCACAACAATCTTAGTCTAATGCTCTCATATCCGAGAACGATCCTCCTACGACATCAAGGTTACAGTTCTATCTTGAGATGGAAGGATACTTGTTCACGGTGATCACTTGTCCCACAAGGGACCCGGTGCTCAGCGGGGTTTATCGGGGACCTACACGAGTTCTGGCAAGTCCGTGTACTAGACACATGACCAGAAAATTTGAGCCGGAAAGGCTTGTGGAGGTTAGTTTGGTCTAGTGTGGTTTTCCAATCTCAAGGGGAAAACACACTCCTATGGGTTGCGTGTGGTTAAGCGTAGCACAGTCAGTGTCTTCAGCGTCAGTCGTCCTTCGAAGTGGATCCTTGGTGCGTCTTGTCTTGCTGTCTTCAGTTGTCAAGAGAGGTGAGAGAAAGAGAGAGAGAGCACAGAGGGGAGTGTCTAAGGGTCTTATTGCAATCAAACAAGCGTTGAAAAATCAACTCAAACAAGTTCAAAAATTATTTTGAACATCAAAATAAGACAAGTGATATAACCGCATGCTTGTTGCCTAAGCAAAAGTGCGACTTATATCAATGCACAAACAACAAAAGAAAACAACACATAACATGGTCCATCCGAACCATTCCACGGACTCGACTTCGCATAGGGGATTTACGACTCATCCTATCCTAGGTTCTGGGACTCGATAGTCGTACTTGCTTCTTGCTCCGGAGAGGAGTCCGCTAAGTCTTCTGGACCTTCTCAGGGTGTTGTCACGCCTCTTGTTGTCACTTGCTGAAGCAATTTGCTTGAGTTGTAAGGAACTCTGGTTGTCTTCTCGTCTGGGAAGTTGCTGACGGAGGTGGTTCTTCATAGCTGTCACTGACAGGGTCTTCTGTTGTCTTCATGATCTTGTCAGCGTCTTCTCGTCTTCTGAGGCTTCGAGGGTCTCAAGTGGGACATCTTCATGCACCGATATTTGCAAGACATGATAGAGTTCTGATCTGTCAATCATACTAATTGCGATATCTACACCTAGAGCGGGGGATGAAGAGAACCGTTTTCCTGCTCACTAAGGTGAGGCGGACCAAATGGCAAGATTCTCATCCACCGGTGGTGGTCGACAAAATTCCTTATAACTGACAGGGTCCCTCTATTAGTGATGCAGATCAAGGTTTGCATATATTATGTCCAGATTATCGTAGGAAAACGTGGCATCACTCTGGAACAGTGTCCAGGGTTTCACCATCTTCTACGCCTCGATAACCTTGTTCCTCATGGAGGTACTACTGTTGGTGTCGTCTGGTCGTAGAGTTGTCTTCTCTGTCCTTCAGCACAGGTGTTTGCCTGGAAAGGTTACTTCCTTCCGGGCTGCCCACGAGGATTTCAATTTATCCCGTGGTCAGAAGGGCATAAGGTTCTAGCAGCCATTAGCAAGTTTTGAAAAAGTAGACGAGGAGTGTCAAGAAAATAAGAGTGTAAGGCTAGAGCATAACCTTCAATTTCTTTGAAGTTTTAGGAGAGTTGAGAAAATATATAAGTTTTGCAAGTATTTTGAAGGATCTGGAAAGTAGTTTTATCCTGACTAACTTCCATGCTAACTAAGGGCTTCCTACAGTCAGGATGGCTCTGATACCAGCTCTGTGGGGACCCCGACTGGTAAGTCGAGACCGCCGTGCCCAGTGATCCCAAGGATCAATGCTCACTGAACACAGATACTGAATAATAGAGTCTTACATCCATACATACCGTTTGATACAATAAATGACCACTTCGGTCGAGTCTTACATACATAGGGCCTTAAAGGCCAAAGCACCAAACTAGACCAATAGCGGAATTAAGCGTGAACCCATGCCATCAGCCTTAACCTACAGACATTCTGACTGGGAAGCGTCTTAGCTCGCAAGAACGTCACCGAGTTAATCTTCACCATATCCTGTTCTTTCATACCTGGTCAATGAAATAACCAGTGGCAAGCCAATGAGTACTTTGAATGTACTCGCAAACAGCCCATGATACGAACAATGAAAGTGAAGGATAACAATATGATGCATCTTTAGTGTAACACATCTGGGTGGAATGATCATGTATATGCATCAGGTTAAAGGATTACTTTTGAAGAACAGGTTACAGATATCAACATATCTGACAAGGGTTGAACACACCGGGTTCACCCTATATGCCAAGTCATCTGACTTGTCAGAATCTCAATGTATTAATGAGGGCTAAACCATCCTGTTTACCCTATATGCCAAGTCACCGAACTTGGTCATATTATTGTGATTATCATAACAACACCTTTTTAAACACCACACACACACACTTTTGGTTTATGCGGAAACACTGGACGTAGTTTAAGCAGCACCACCCAACTGTCCTTGACCGTGGACACGGCTATTTGAATAGTTTACACTCTGCAGAGGTAGTACGCTGGACCCACGAGAAACGGGAAACTTCCGTGTCATCCACGACTCGCGGTATATCACATATACCTGAGGTAAGTACCCGATCATCATCTTTCCCCTGACGATACTAGACAAAGAGGTCCACTCGATTGGTACCCAGCCCACATGTTGTACGTCTTACGAGCACCGACTCTGGACCGTATCAACCATGCAGGGACCAACGGTGTGCCTGGCACTCATAATAATGGCATAGTCGTCCTACCTGGCACGACCCCATCACGAGATTGACACCGATCACTCCCGCCACTAGTAATGTGGCTCTTTGCTAATACCGACCAGAGTAATCAACAAAGCCTCGTCCCATAAAGGGGTATCGTGGTCGTACTGGTAAGGTTGGGACGGTCGACACATCATAAATCTAATGCCATTTCCGAAACCATACTCACACCAAAATCACCGGTGCATCACTTCACCAAAAGTGATCACCAACTCATCATCACCCTCGGGCATTAGTGGCACCCGACGGGGTTTTCATAAACTCTTTATTTAACTCATCATCATGCTTGTGATAGTATGCTCTATCATTACTTGTCAACATGATATTAACATGACCCTCACGGGGTAGGGTCAAGCTCAATGCAATGATCTTACTTTACTAGTCAACATGACAGTAGCATGATCCTCATAGATGGTATGATCAGCTCATCATGCTCATGCTCCGAGGAGCCATGTGAATACTCCGTGTACCGTCAACTATCGTTGGAAACAACTATAGTAAGCCATATATCCAGCAGAATAAAAGTGTTCTGTTAATAGGAGTTTTATTTTTATTGGACCTCTCTGGTCATAAGAAAAATACCTGAAGCTTCTCATAGGAGATTTGAATCATCAAGGATTTTTGAATAGGTGAGAGGAGCAATAGGTGGCCATTGAATAAGCCAACAGAAAACTTTCTGTTAAAAATGAGTGGAGGCACCCATTTAACAGAGAGTGATTTTAGGAATATTTAGGAAGTGGTTTCACTGGATTTGGAGATGGTATGAATATGCTAGAGATTTTACAAGGTAGAATAAATAGCAATAGGAGCTATCTATTTATTGCAACAGAAATAAGTCACACAAAAATGTTGACCAGGGTTCTAAAAATAGAGAAGGATTTTAGAAGTCTCTGGAAGTTTGAATCACTCCATTTGGAGTTGAAATGAAGCCTATGGGATTTTTGAAAGATGGGGTTTATAATATCCAGATGTGGATTTTAATTAACACACCCCAGAAACATGTCTTGGAAAAATGTGCAAAGCACATGGGTGGATAGAGTTTGAATTTAGGAACCTGCAGAAATTTGAATCATGCAATTTGGAGTTAGTATGAATTTATGGAAGATTTTGGAAGATTAAGAAATATCGAAAAAGATAAAAGGGCTCAGCCTTGGGGGGGGGGGGGCTATCCTGCGCTCTGCGCGTCAGCTAGGCCTTCGGGCCGGCCCACTGGCTTGGCTTGGCTAGCCGAGCCACGCAAGAGGTGCCCTAGCCGAAATGCGCCTTCCACGCAGGGAGACGGCAAGGGTGGGGGCGCTGCCACTTAAGTGGCACGGCCCACCTGGCGGCTGCACCCACCGGCCAACGCGTGGGGCCACGGGCCCTTCTTCAACCTCCCGCCTGGCTGACTGGAGTTGAGCCCTGGGATCCCGTCGCCGATGGGGACGGCTCTCTGCACGGCGCTCGATGCGGCCCGGCCTCCCAGAGTGCCATGGAGGGGCGGCGACCCGGGGAGAAGAGGGCTCCATGCCCAGGGGGTCCTGGGCGCGGCCTGCTCCTACCGCGGCAGATGTGGCTCGCGGCCATGGAGGCGCGGCACCATGACCATCGGAGGGGACAAGGGAAGCGGCGGGGAGGATCAAGTCGGCGAGGGGGACCTGCAGAGTGCATGAGAGGAGGAGGGGAGGCTCTCGCAT
The DNA here is from genome assembly GCF_904849725.1 of Hordeum vulgare subsp. vulgare. NCBI lineage: Eukaryota > Viridiplantae > Streptophyta > Magnoliopsida > Poales > Poaceae > Hordeum > Hordeum vulgare. Next base: position 546,585,134 of record NC_058522.1, on the reverse strand, counting down.
GTTAGACCAAGCGAAGGCCGGAGCTCTACCTCTCGGCCATGGGGAGAGGAGAGAGCTCAGGAAGAGAGGAAGGAGTAGGAGGGAATGGGTATCTCGAGGGGGCTCCAGGGTGAGAGGGAGAGCTGCCCTGTGCTGCTAATGTTCAAGGGGAGGAGGAGATGATAGAGGGAAAAGGAGGGAGAGAGCTCTGGGCTTTCTGGAGCTCTGGGAGCACGGGGTAGACAAGCATACCAGAAGGGTTTTGGAGGCAAGCTGGCGCCGGGGAGTCGTTGCACTGATCAAATGAGATACCCCGGTGCTCTGAGACGTGAGGAAACAGTTGAAAACAGGCTGCAGGAAGAGGACATGGTGTAGAGCACCCATACTGCAGGCCAGAGTGGTGGTCACCACCCCACCTGGTGTCCTAGGGCACCCCTTGGCCAGGCCAAGGTGTCAACCGTGCAAGGCATGCTTGCCACGATGCACTGGAGGAGTTTGGAAGCATCTGGGGCTGGTTTGAACTTGCTTTGACTGTTGTTAAGTTTCTAACAACAAACTTATAGCTGATAAAAGTGGGTCTTAGGTGGAGAGACTTGGGGAGAAATTATGTCTCGCAGTGCTAGGCATGGAAGGACTTTAATACTGCAAAGTTTCAGATCAAACAAAGGAGGATAGCTACTACTTGCTGTTCAAAGCCATGATTCAGCCAGAAATATATTTGAAGAAGTGCTGCTCATTTTTCCCACATGAGCATGCCATAACTTGGTTGTAAATGAAGCCTTGGCATATATTAGGTGCTCTGGAAAGAGTTGGGGGTGATAGCTTAAGCAGAAGAATGGGAAGAAGGGAAAAACAGTGCTGCCAAGGGTAAAAACGAGAGAGAGTTACAAAGGGACCTTCTCCAATAATTGACCAGTGGCCATGGGAATGTTACTAGAGGTGAAATGTAACTATGTGAGTCTGTGGTAGAAAGTTGAGCTCAAGGGTAAAAGTAGAAGGGGCAATAGAAGCCAAATTAGTGAGTGCACACAAGGTGTTTGATCTGTGGGTAGGCTATCAGATGGATTCCAATGGCTGTGAAACTTAAGAGGCTCAAATAATAGATGAATATAGGCTTGCACACCAAATTTGGGATTTGCTGGAGAAGTTTTCCAATGTAGACTTGAAAAACCCTAGAAAGGGGCAGAAATGGGTTTCTGCTTAGAACCCTACTCAAATAAATTTTCACAAATTCAATATTTGGTGTAGGGGCATTATTTGAGAATTAAGGCATGCACAAAAAGTTTGAGGTCAATTGGACAAACTTTATAATGTAAAGTTTGTCAAAGTCAGAAATCAACAAAGAGGGTTTTGAGGGTCTTAGGACAAGTTCCTCTATTCTCCTTGCTGTACCACTTGGTGTGGATGCCTCACTGGAGTACTGGAACATGTCCACCAAATTTGAGCATAATTGGAGATACTTCACAATGTAGAGTTGCTCAAATTTGATTCTGGACAGATAGGGTTTTAGAGTGATTAGGGTAGCCAAATAAACTTGGATTGAAATGAAACTTGGCAAGATCATCAATAATATCATAGATGACATGCTAGAATTTTACTGGAATTTATTGAGAATATTTCTTATAGAAATAGTCCAAAAGCTTGAAATAGGCAGGAATGGTTTTGGAGGGGTTTGCCCAATATTTTGAACATGACCATGTGTTGAAACTCATAAATATGGAATAAATATATCCACTGAGTTTCCCTAAATTTTCTTAAATATTTCGAAAGCAATAAAAATAACTTCCTTCATAGGAGACCATTTCTGGCCTCACAGAAAGGCTTTTAAATAAAATAATAAAATAACTTTTAAAATAATAATATGATGATTTTTGGAATACATTCTGATAATAGGTTTTAAATAAAAGTATTGGTGCAAAAGAAATTCCCTAATATGAGGACTTGTAGTACAAACATCATCTCAGGGGTTTGAAAGTTTAATTCAAAGAAAAGCTTTTTGGTGAAAATAATATTTGGTAAAAACAGATATTTATCCTAAACACATGGCATGATCATTAGGCAGAAGATCATGGGATGAGAAGATGATTAAGAGAATGGCAAGAATTAATGGAGATCAATCACATGCAAAACAAACAGACAGACAATAGTCACTCCAAGCATCACAAGCATTCACAAAAAATTGAATTGGTCCTAAATTTTGATATAAGTTAATTAGTCAGGAAGGCCAAAAACTGGGGTGTGACAGAATGTGCGTGTGATGAAATATCTTCCTTTTCCCACAAAGCATAGAAGCATAGTAATTAAGTTGAGTTCTGGTCCAGAACTTTCTGTGCCTGATACGAAGCCTATTGTAAGCATTTTCTCAAGTGAAGAAATGATGTTCATCATAGAAGTATTCCTTCAGAAACTTTGGCCTCTTTGAGAAGGGCCGATGAGGCTTTGGTTGAAGATTATGATGTTGATCATCTTGAGGATTTTTGGCAACTACAATTGCTGTTTCAGGATTTGCAACCACAATTGCAGTTTCATCAGTAGTATTTTTATCCTGTGATGAGGCATTTTCGTCATGGGCTTGTTCTTCAGTTTGAGGAATTTTCTGTGCCGAAGGAGCAGATCCAGTTTCTGGTATATCAATTTCCTTTTCAGTTTCTTCAGCTGATGCAGCTCATTCTTGGTCTGGTGCTGATTTCACATGTGAGCTCTTTTCTTCAGAGCTAGTCTGAATTTCAGTAGCTGCAGGAATTTGAGGAATTTGAGTGGTCATTGGCGAGTTTGGGTGAGCCTTTTCCCAAAACTCATCATGGATAACAGGTGTGTTGCTGCCAATGTCTTCATCATTCACCTTTTCTTCAACAGTCATTTCTGGGTTTTGAGGAGGAGGTGTTGGTACTTGAGAATTTGATCTGCTTGAATTTCGTTATCTATTGGTGTGGATGCAACAGAGCGATTGTCATCCATTTCCTCATCCAGTTCTGGAATAATGTGCTCTTCACAAAATGGTACAATCATGTAGGATGGTGCAACACTGAGGGGAGTCGCATCCACTAGAGCTGATGGTGTAGTAGGCAGAGTCTTCAGGCGTTTTGCCTCTAAAGACTTTGAGGGTGTTGATGCCTTTCCCTTCTTTGCTTTCTTCTCAGCAGCTTTTGTTTTCTTCACGTCTGATGCAGACGGAGGAGTCACTTTCTTCAACTTTGAAGACATTGGTGAAGGAGCATTTTCATCAGGCATTGCATGAGCAGTGTTAGGCCTGGCAGATTCTTCAACACGAATATGCTGAGTAATTTCATCATTTGCTACTTCTTCATATTCATCATAATCAGGCAATTGTACAGTATAGCCGAGCTGAGGATTTATTGGTTGCTTTGGGGTTGCAACCCTGCTGTTGTATTCATCAATTGCTTGAGTTGCGGCTTTGACAAACCTCACTTTGACACCCTTTCGGTTCGCATGAAGACTTGTGTATGTGTCAGTGAGGATTTTCAGCTCTGCCTGAGTAGAAGCAAGTTTCTCAGGTGTCAGGTTAAGGATGTTTTGCTCCAAGTACTTCTCCTTTTTAACCTTAGCAGTCTGAGCTTGTTTGGCTTGCTGATCCTTCCATTTTGCTTCATTGATGAATGATGTAACCATGTGACTAAGTCCAGGTGGAAGTTTCAAATCATCAATTGGTGTGTTTGGATCCTCATACCAAAGGTCGATGAAGTTCAGCACAACTTTCGGATCCAGTGCGAGGGGAATGGTGTTGCCAGTAGCTTGTGCAACCCTTTCTTTGTTTGTTTCTGATGATGGCTTCAAGGGTTTCATCATCATATTCCTCACTTCCTTCTGATGCAGAAGGGATGTTGAGAACCTTGCTCGGGCTTGGCCTTGTTCCTCTTCCAACAGTCATCTTTGTCTTCAGTATGCCACGTGAAGATTTGAGAACTGAATTTGAGGCAGATGGTACCGAGGAATTTGGATTTCCCGTTTGATGCAGTCTGAGGTGTGACTGCAGAAGAGGTGAAGACTTTGCTGCAGTTGAGGACTTTGCAGCCATTATTGCTTCTTTCTGAGGAATTTTCTCTTTTGACAGTCTTGTTGAGGGTTTTGTCTTGAGACCAGGTTTCTTCATCAGAACCTTCTTCTGAGGTTGTTGTGTAGCAGAAGCCTCAACAGCAGAATAAGCGGCGGCAGCAGAATCCTCATTAAACTGTGTTACAACAACTTTTGCCTTTTTCTGCAGCTTAGACAAATACTTGTATTTTTCATCAGGATAGTCCTCAATTGTGGCTATGCTGGAGGGATGTGTTGTTTGCTGGTCTCCCTGAGGCAATCTTTTGCAAGGAGGTTTGAGGGCAAACTTCTTGGCATACTTTGGAGTGACATACCTGTATTCCTTCCGCTCCCTTACCCATCTGCGTTCAATCTTTTGAAGCCTGATCTTGCGTTTTGCCATGGTCTCTTTTCCATGAATTTCTTCATCAGGCGTGCAGTACTCAGCATATATCTCCTCTGGGATTTCAAAAGCAGTGTTCTGTTCAAGTTTCTTGCCACCCTTCTGTTTTCTGTCTTCCTCCATTTTCTTCAGCTGAGTTTTGTCTGAGGAATTTGTATTCTTGAGAAATCGGAGGACACATGTAATGTTTTTCAAGAAATGCTGCAAATGAGTTAAGTTAATGAGAACCTAGAGATTCATCACCTCATATTTTGGACCTGTGAACAGAGTGTAGGTGCGAAGAATTTGGAGAGGTCATACGCCTTCTCTGATTTGAGGAAATTTGAAAAAATACTTAAGTTGAGGAATTTGACCAGTGTGTTGAGGAATTTTGACTAAGCATTCTGATCTTGGGTTCCACAGTTGTGAGATTCGAAAATTTACACAACTGAGGAATCTCATGAAGAATTTAGGGGCTTAGTACAACTCATCAAGTGTTCTAGACATGGGTGTGCACAACTGGGAGATTTTCTGAGAAAAAAATGATTTCACGATCCAAAGAGAATAAATGAATAAAATAGGGACAGTAAAGTAGGATTTGAATTACCTTGTATGAAGAACTCGATGAACTGGGGAAGTAAAAACAGAAGTTCTTCGGCTCAGATCTGTAGTGCCCTAACTTGGCAGCTAAAGACAGCTACGGCGGCAGCGGAGGAAGATGATCCACAGTCGGCGTGCGTACGGCGGCGACGAGGTCAAGGCAGTGAAGCTGTTCCTTACCGGCGACGAGGATGCTAGCGGCGGCGCTAGGTTTTGAGCTCGAGCGGAGGAGTCGAGAGGGAGAGAAGAGTTTTTTACTGAAGGGGGTAAGGGGCTATTTATAGCTCACGTGAAAACAGTGTGAAACGAAAACTTCGGACGAAACTACCCTTGCCCTTTCGTCTCTGCATGACACGTGCTACCCACGATCGAAGCGGTGGAGATCATGGTTATCCTATCGTGAGTAGTGGGTGCAGTTACAGTGGTAATGTTAAAATATTTTTTCTGAATTTTGAGGACTTTGAACGAGTGTCAAATAGAACACGTATGAAGAATTAAGAATAGACTAGGTTGAGCTTAGCATAGAGGGGAGACGGGTCCGATCACATTCACATAGAAGAAATACCAAATTGAAGACTTAGAAATAAGTGAATGGTCTTGAGGACATTGAAAGCTTAATATATAATATATAGTCAATGAAGATCATCAAAGATTTTTTTTGAAGAATTTGAAAATTTTGAAGACTTTGACTTTTTTTGAGAATTTTGTGAAAAGTCTCAACTTTGAAGAATTTCCATTTTGAAGAATTTCAAAGTTTGGTAGTGCCGTGACCCACTATATAAGAATGATGATTTCAGGCACCGCGTACAATTGTCGTAGGGCCCTGAGAACCAAATTCTTCATTAATTTCTTCACACTTAGAGTGATATTCTTCAATGATTGAAGAAAATTGTTACTTCGTGTGTTGCACATCTAAGTCATCAATTTTGCATAAGTGTTAGGATGTGTTCATGTTTACCAAACATTTGAAGACGGTAGGATATTTAGCTCACACCACAACTTGCAAAACCTTCTCTCATCCAAGGGCTTTCTGAAGATGTCTGATAGCTTGCCATCAGTCTTCACATGGTCGATGATGATATTGCCCTTAAGTACATGATCATAAAGAAAATGATGACGAATCTGGATGTGCTTGGTCTTCGAGTGTTGTACTAGGTTGTAGGCGATCTTGATTGCACTCTCATTGTCGCAGTAGAGGGTCACATTCTTAATGTTGATGCCGTAATCTCTGAGGGTTTGCTTCATCCATTGCAGTTGAGCATAGCAAGATCCAGCAGCAATGTATTCAGCTTCAGCAGTGGAGAGTGATACACACTTCTTCTTCTTTGAGAACGAGCAGACTAAGGACCGTCCGAGCAAATGACATGTGCCTGATGTTGACTTGCGATCCACCCGGTCACCACTCACCAGCATAATCAGAATCAGAATATCCAACGAGGTGAAGATTTGAGCCCTTGGGGTACCATAATCCTAGTGTTGGTGTGTGAGCTAGATATCGAAGAATATGTTTCACACATGCAAACACTAAGCATAATGTCTAGTCTAGGTGCACACACGTACAACAAAGAGCCAATCATAGAACGATATACCTGCTGATCGAAATCTATACCATTTTTGTCAGTGCAGAGGTGGCCATTGGTAGGCATAGGTATCTTGACGACTTTGCATTCATGCATGCCAAATTTCCTCAGAACATCCTTGAGGTATTTCTCCTGAGAAATGAAGATGTCATTGCATCGTTGACAAATTTGCAGACCTAAGAAGAATTTCAGCTCCCCCAACATGGACATTTGATATTCCTCATCCATCATGTAGGCAAATTTATCACTCTAACATTTGTCAGTACAACCAAAAATAATGTCGTCGACATATATTTGCCACACAAATAGTTCATTGTCATATGATTTTGTGAAAAGAGTAGGATCAAGTAAATTGGGTTTGAAGCCTTTCTTCATGAGGAATTCCTTCAATGTATCATACCACGCCCGAGGGGCTTGCTTGAGGCCATAGAGTGCCTTTTTTAGTCTGAAGACTTTGTCAGGATGCTTCGGGTCTTCAAAACCTGGGGGCTGAGCAACATATACTTCTTCCTCAAGCTTACCATTGAGGAATGCACTTTTCACATCCATTTGATATAGAGTAATATTGTGATGGTTAGCATAATCAAGTAATATTCAAATAGCTTCAAGTCTAGCAACATGTGCATAAGTTTCATCAAAGTCAATTCCTTCAACATGTGTGTAGCCTTGGGCTACAAGAAGTGCCTTGTTCCTCACAACCTGACCTCATCTTGCTTGTTTCGATAGATCCGCTTTGTGCTGATGATGTATTTGTTTGTGAGGATCTGGTCTTTTGACGAGTCCCCATATGTAATTTAGCTTGAACTGAAGAAGTTCATCTTGCATGGTTTGAATCCACTCAGGTTCCATGAAGGCTTCAGCAACTTTTGAGGGTTCTAGGATAGACACAAAAGAGGAATGCCCACAAAAGTTAACTAAATGTGAAGCTTTTGAGCGTGTGAGAGGACCTGGCGCATTGATGTCATCTATGATTTTGTCAAGTTCCACTTCATTTGCATTCCTTGGATGAGTTGGTTGAAGACTTTGGTTGGGCTGAGGAATTTGATCTATAGCATTTTCCTCAGGTGCACTTGCTTGAATTTCATCAGTATTGGGGACGACTTCTTCAGCAGGGGGTATTTCCTCAGTAGGAATGATATCTTCAGTAGCCTTATGCTTAATAGCTTCCTCAGGAGTCAATTTATCTAGCACAGGAGACAGTTGCTCTCTTTGCAAGCCATTAGTTTAATCGAACCACACATCTATAGTTTCAACAACCTTGTTGTGATAGGTGTTGAAGACTCTGTAGGTGTGCGAGTCCTTTCCGTAACCAAGCATAAAACCCTCATGTGCTTTAGGTGGAAACTTTGAGCTATGGTGAGGATCACTAATCCAACATCTTGCACCGAAGACTTTGAGATAACTTACATTGGGTTTCTTGTCAGTGAGGAGTTCATATGAGGTTTTCTTGAGGAATTTGTGAAGATATACCCTGCTGATGATGTGGCAAACAATGTTGTTTACTTCAGGCCAAAAGCGACGAGGAGTCTGATATTCTTCAAGCATAGTCCATGCCATTTCAACCAGAGTCATGTTCTTGCGTTCAACGACACCATCCTGTTGATGAGTATAAGGAGCAGACAATTCATGAGTAATACCAAGTTCATCACGATAATCACAAGACCAGTATTTTTGAATTCTGTCCCATTATCACTCCTAATATGTTTGATCTTGACGTCGAAGTTTGTTGAGGCCTTTGAGGAAAATCATTTGAAGACTTCCTACACTTCATTTTCGTAAGCAATGATGTGTACCCAAGTATAGCGATAGTAGTCATCAACGATGACCAAGCCATATAAATATGTTGCATTAGTTAGAGTAGCATAATGAGTAGGTCCAAACAGATCCATGTGAAGCAATTCAAACGTACGAGTAGTAGTCATGATAGTCTTCGAGGGGTGTTTGGATCTGGTCATTTTTCTAGACTCACAAGCACCGCAGAGATGGTCCTTGAGGAATTTGACAGATTCGATGACAATGCCATGCTTCTTCTTTGCGAGTGTGTGCAAATTCCTCATGCCTACATTACCAAGTCGTCGATGCCATAGCCAGCCTTCTGAGGTTTTTGCTAGTAAACATGTGGCTGGTTGAGGACCCGTGGAAAAATCAACAATGTACAAGTCTCCTCTCCTAAAGCCTTCAAAGAATTTGGGTTTGCTAGATTCCATGATGACTACACATCTATATTTTCCAAAGATGGCAATCAAATCAAGATCACAAAGCATTGAGACTGACATGAGGTTAAACCAAAGGGATTCGACAAGCATGACTTTGTCCATGTGTCGATCCTTAGAGATAGCCACTTTACCAAATCCCAATACTTTGCTTGAGTGGTGATCGAGTCAGTGGTATATTGATCGATAAGATTTTATCACCAGTCATGTGATTTGTGCACCCACTATCAAGAACCCACTCTGTATTCTTGGGTTCGTCATCCTGCATATGAATTAGTATAACTTACCATCTCATATACTTCATATTTAAATAATATGATATCAATTTCATCAAACAAGAATTTCATCATAAACAATAAATTTGAGGACGTGTGAAATGTTGGATCATTTCATCATGTTTTAGCTTGCGTCCAATCAAGCAATTTCCTCAGGTCTCCAGCAAATTCTTCAGATGATGACTTCCATCTGGAGACCCGACCTGCAGAAGTGATCAGTTCGATTACTTCACCACCCACACATGAAGGGGTGGCAAATAGTTCATCATCCCGCGAGCACCATATGAGAATGGAGGCATTGAAGCTAATGCACTTCTTTTTATAGTAGGGGGTTAGAGTACTCAAATGAATAGGCAGATAAATTCTTTGAGGACTTATGAACATAGTGATTTGAGGAATAATGCTCATATTCATTTCCCTTGTAGTTTCCCTGCATATCAGAAGTATTAGTGTGAGTACGAGCATAATTTTGACCATTTGAGGAATTTGATCCTCGTGAAGACTTTGGTCCACCTGAGGAATTTGATCTGGGGTTCTGGTTCTTCACTGGTGGTGTCATGAGGACATTCACGTGAAGATTTCCCAAGCAACTTTTGAGGACCCAAATTTTCCTCAGGGGAGGTCCATTCCTGCAGTTAGTTCCAACATATCGAGCAAATACTTCACCAGATTGATTTTCGAACAGTTTATAGTTGGTGTCAAATGAGTCATCAGAGGAATATGACATTTCACATGCAAAGCTTGTTAGAGTAGATGGATCAATGGGAGGGCCTTTAGCAGCAACCCATGAGGTTTTGGGGTACTGCTAAGGTTTCCAGTATGATGCATCAACATTCAGCTTCCTCTCGAAGGCAATGCCCTCTTTCCCCGGGTTACTATTCAGAATCTGCTTTTTGAGCACATCGCAAAGGGTTTGATGCCCTTTGAGAATTTTGTATATCCTTGTGACATACAATTCCTTCAATCCTGCATTTTCGTCGGTAGCATTTGTTGTTTCCTCAAGTGAAGAATTTGATACCACAGTAACAGTTGAAGAATTTGTAGCGATAGAAGCATTTGATGATTCAGGTGAAGAATTAGCAGTTTTAGGCTCGATGCATTTCAAACATGGTGGAATGAATTGTACCTGAGCGGTACTGGTCTGTTGAGTAAGCAATGAATCATTTTCCATTCGAAGATCATCATGGGACATTCTTAACTTCTCAAGATCAAGCTTCCTTTGAAGAAATTCATAGGAAAGTCTCTCATGATCAGCCAAGAGTGTGCCATAGCGTTCTTGAAGACTATCAAATCTAGATTGAAGACTTTGAACATCTTCAATGAGGACTTAAGTACGATTCATTTCATCATTCAACAGATCATTGCTTTCGTCTAGCAGTTTTTGAAGCTTTTCAATAGCACTTTTTTGCTTAGTGGCAATGTTGGCAAGTTTATAGTAACTGAGTTTTTGATAATCATCAGGTTCACAGTCACTAGAATCAGAGGAGGAAGTGTGGATTGTACCTTTAAACCTTTTGCCGTGAAGCAATAGGTTGGAGCGAAGTCATCAACATATTCATCAGTGTAGTTGGCGTTGTCATTTTCTTCAAGGTTGAAGATCAACTTCTTGATGAATGTGGTAGCAAGTGCAAGGCTTGCCACACCAGATTCTGACTCCACTTCAGAACCTTCCCCTTCATCACATTCCTCAGATTCTTCTTTAGAATCCATTTCCTTGCGAATGATTGCCCGAGCCTTTCTGAAACTGGTCTTCTTGTGCAATGAGGACTTTAAAGATGAGGATTTTGAAGATTTCTTCTTTTTCTTCGAGTCATCAAAACTTTCATCCTTGTATTTCTTCTTCTTTGATTATTTCACCCAGCAAGGACAATAAGCAATGTAGTGACCAGATTTCTTACATTTGTGGTAGGTTTTTTTTGTAGTCTTCAGATGAAGATTCTGATTTCCTCATATCTTTTCTTGAAGATTTTCCGAACTGGCCATGCCTTGTGAACTTTTGGAATTTCCTCACGAGCATTGCAAGTTCGTGTCCAAGTTCTTCAAGGTCACCAAGACTGCAGTCCAAATCTTCTTCTTCAGATGAGGAAACAACCTTAGCCTTCAACGCACGAGGTCTTGAATAGCTTGGTCCATACAAATCCCTCTTTTCTTCTTGTTGGAATTCATGAGTATTGAGTCTCTCAAGCATATCAGCAGGATCAAGCATCTTGTAGTCTCTTCGTTCTTGGATCATCAGAACCAGTGTGTCAAATGATGGATCTAGAGATCGTAGCAGTTTCTTCACAACTTCATGGTCAGTGATGTCTCTATCTCCCAGAGGTTGCAATTCATTTGAGATGTCAGTGAGGCGATCAAAGGTATCTTGGCAGCTTTCTTTGTCAACCCTCTTGAAACAATTGAAGAGATTGCGAAGAACATCGACACGAGAGTCACGCTATGTTGAGACTCCCTCATTGACTTTGGGCAGCCTAATCCCGGATAAGCTTAGCTGTGCCCAAAGCACTAACTCTACCATACTGGCCTTTTCTCAGGTGGCCACAGATGATATTCTTCACTTGCGAGTCAAGTTGCTTGAACTTCTTTACATCAACAGCAGAGATAGTAGCAGTGATGGATGGAATGCCATTTTCCACAATATACCGGAGATCATTGTCAATTGCTTGAAGATGCATTTGCATCTTGGTCTTCCAGTAGGGGAAGTCCTTTCCTTCGAAGATCGTACATACTGCACTAACTTTGATCATACCTGCGGTCGACATAACTAAAACTCTAGGCAGTTAAACGAAAATCACACAGAACAAGGGAGTACCTTGCTTTGATACCAATTGAAAGTGTGTTATGTCGACTAAAGGAGGGGGGCTGAATAGGCGACTTTTACAATTTCATCACTAAGGAAATTCCTAGTGAGGAAAGTCCTCAGTCATGAACTGAGTGCAGCGGAAAAAGTACTAAGTCAGTAGTGCAAAAACGTCTACAACGAAGTACTCAGCGTGATTTCAGAGAATCGGTTTGCACACATCACAAGTACATGATAAGCAGGTGAAGAATTTGAGGTGAGGAATTCAGAGAAAGTCTTCAGTCAAATTCTTCAAACAATACAGATGGAAATCTTCAACATGCAATTGAGGAAATGAAGCTAGTTGAGGAAATAGAACTAGTAGCTCGATGAAGATAGTTGTTGATCACCTAGTTCCAACTGTTGTCACAGTTGTACGTCTAGTTTGGATCGGCTTGGTATTGAAACCAATGGACACACAGTCCCAGGACACATATTCCCTACCGTATTCTCCATGAGCTAAGAACACAAAGGCCTCGCCCAACACTCGTGGTAAGTCTTCAGGGCAGACTTCTGAACCCTCACAAACTTGGTCACCCGGCGATCCACAATTGACTGCTGAATGCTCTAGACCTTGATGCCTAGCCGTCTGGAGGATGCACAGTCCTCAAAGGTAACAAGCGTCGGTTCCACACAGGAATAACTTCTTCAGTGATGCTCAATCACTTGGGTTTTGGTTTGGGTTTCGGTGTTTGGAGTATTTCCTCACTTGATGATTTTCGCTCAAAGACTCTGAGGAATTTGGGTTGCTCTAAATGACAAGTGTCAGTTTCTCTCAGAGCGGCCAACGAGCTAGTGGTTATGGGGTGATGACCCACAAGTATATGGGATCTATCATAGTCCATTCGATAAGTAAGAGTGTCGAACCCAACGAGGAGCAGAAGGATCTGACAAGTGGTTTTCAGCAAGGTATCCTTTGCAAGCACTGAAATTATCGGTAACAAGTACTTGTGTGATAAGATTATTCGTAGCAAGTAGCAAGTAACAAGTAGAAATAGTAACAAAGGTGCAGCAAAGTGGCCGATCCCTTTTGTAGCAAGGGACAAGCCTGGACAAACTCTTATAGGAGGTAAAGCGCTCCCGAGGACACATGGGAATTTCTGTCAAGCTAGTTTTCATCATGTTCATATGATTCACGTTCGCTACTTTGATAGTTTGATATGTGGGTGGACCGATGCTTGGGTGCTGCCCTTACTTGGACAAACCAACCACTTATGATTAACCCCTCTCGCAAGCATCCACAACTACGAAAGACGAATTAACACAAAGGCTAACCATAACATTAAACTAATGGATCCAAATCAGCCCCTTACGAAGCAATGCATAAACTAGGGTTTAAGCTTCTGTCACTCTAGCAACCCATCATCTACTTACTAGTTCCCGATGCCTTCCTCTAGGCCCAAATAATGGTGAAGTGTTATGTAGTCGACGTTCACATAACACCACTAGAGGAAAAACAACATACAATGCATCAAAATATCGAATGAATACCAAATTCACATGACTACTTATAGCAAGACTTATCCCATGTCCTGAGGAACAAAAGTAACTACTCACAAAGCATAATCATATTCATGACCGGAGAGGTATTGAATAGCATCAAGGATCTGAACATATAATCTTCCACCGAGTAATCCAACTAGCATCAACTAGAAAGAGTAATTAACACTACTAGCAACCTTACAAGTACCAATCGAAGTCGCGAGACGGAGATTGGTTACAAGAGATGGACTAGGGTTTGGAGATGAGATGGTGCTGATGAAGATGTTGATGGTGATGAATCCCCTCCGATGAGAGGAGTGTTGGTGATGACGATGGCGATGATTTCCCCCTCCGGGAGGGAAGTTTCCCCGGCAAGACGAACCTGCCGGAGCTCTAGATTGGTTCTGCTCAAGTTACGCCTCGTGGCGGCGGCGATTCCTCCCGAAAGAGTCCTCTTGATTTTTCTGGAACAAAACCCTCCTTATAGCAAAAGAGGGGAGCCAGAGGGCCAACTGGGAGCCCACAAGCCCCCTAGGCGCGGCCAGGGGGGTAGGCCGCGCCTAGCAGGCTTGTGGCCTCTTGTTAGCTCCCCTCTGGTACTTCTTCGGCCCAGTATTTTTTATAAATTCCAAAATAAATCCTCGTTTATTTTCACGGCTTTTGGAGTTGCGCAGAATAGGTATCTCAAACTTGCTCCTTTTTCAGGCCAGAATTCCAGCTGCCGACATTCTCCCTCTTCATGTAAACCTTGCAAAATAAGAGAGAAAAGGCATAAGTATTGTACCGTGAAGTGTAGTAACAGCCCATAAAGCGATAAATATCAACATGAAAGCATGATGCAAAATTGACGTATCAACTCCCCCAAGCTTAGACCTCGCTTGTCCTCAAGCGAAAGCCGAGATCAATAAATATGCCCACATGTTTAGAGAGAGAGGTGTCGACAAAACAAAATACGGACATGCAGGCATCATGATCATAGTCAGAACATCAATACCATCATATAATCTCTCATGCTAAAGTGACAATTCCTTCACAAGGTAAGGTATGGATCAAGAACCTTAATGAGAATTAACAACCAATAGCCTATAGTCATTGAATCAATTGCAATTTATCATAACATCAGAAAGAGTCAAATAAGAGCTAAAATTGCTAAAATATCCTTTCGTGTCCTACAATTGCTAAAACTCACATGGTACTCATGAGATCAAAGTTTCAGTTGAACACAGAGAAAGATAGGGGCCTATAGTTTCGCCTCCCAACTATTTACCTCAAGGGTAATGTCAACAATAATAATTCATCAATACTTACTTCTGAGTTGACATATGGATATAGATCTTTCCCTAGCATATGACGTTAGCCAAGATAAAGGCGAAATAAGGAATTGGTGTAGATCACCATGACTCTTTCAAGGGCAAAAAGTAACGGTACAAGATAGGCCCTTCGCAGAGGGAAGCCGAGGTTGTCATGCGCTTTTGAGGTATGGATGTGTGTCCTCTTAGTGTGAAGGAACGTCACTTTATATTGCCTCCTATGATAAAGAACTTTATTATGCAGTATGTCTCTTTTATGTCTTCCTCATCACAGGTTCGTACAAAGCTTATTTTCCACACACTAATAGATCATACATATTTAGGGAGCAATTTTTATTGCTTGCACCGATGACAACTTACTTGAGGGATCTTATTCAATCCATAGGTAGGTATGGTGGACTCTCATGGCAAAACTGGGGTTGAAGGCTTGTGGATGCACAAGTAGTATCTCTACTTAGTGCGGGAGTTTTGGCTGATATGAGGTGGAAGCAACCGTCACATGCTAAGGGATCTCTAGTCATATAACATTGTTCGGAACCAAGCAAACATAATTCATTATGTTGTCTTCCTTGTCCAACATCTACTTTTAAGCATGTAATAGTTTAATGAGTGTTCACAATCATAGATGGTGCCCAAGATGATATATTTATATGTGAACCTCTCCTTCTTTATTACTTCCTATTAATTGCAGCAATGACCAAGGTCTACGTTTGTCCACCCTCAACAAGTTTCAATCATCATTCTTTTTATATGTGAAGCCATCACTTCCCATAAGATCATTACATGATTTTTCATGCTTATGTTCTCTAGATCATGGAATGAGGCAAGGCCCTTAACTAAAACACTCTTTATTATATGACTCACGAACTCGAATACATCGGGGGTGACACAAAGCAAAACTCAAGCCTAAAACACTAAGGACTTTATTCTACTAGAGAAAGATAAAACCAAAAAGGATCGAACTAAGAAAAGGTAAAGGCAAAAGATGTAATGGTGATACGATACCGGGGCAACTCCCCCAAGCTTGGCACGGGCCAAGGGGATTTCCCATACCCGTGCTTAGTTGTCTTCCTTTGGAGGTGATGGTGGTGGAGTTGTTGCAACCTGGGTTTGATCCTCCGTCTTCCAAGGAATAGGTGCTCCATCATGGAAAGATCACCGAGTCTCCGGAATCCTCAAATCTGCACCCAACCGTATTGATTTAAATCTATACTCATACTCATAATTTTGGTTCCGTAGGTCATAGATCTGGGTTTGGAGTGATCAATTCTGTCATAGAGCCTGGAGAGGTGCTTCACGATGTCATTGGCATCGATCTTGTGCTTGTTGGTGAACTCCGTGATCATCATGTGGTTGGCGTTGAGTCCACGCTCCACCATCCCTTGGCACTTGAAGACTTGTTGCTCCATTGCTTCGAGCCTCGCCTCCATGCTTCCGGTCTTCTTGGGCCCCTCAACATCACAGATGTGTAGCATCCCCTCACGCATCTCGATAGATTGAGGGTGTTGCAGCACTCCCGTGAGGTAGGGATTATGACCCTCTCGAAGATCTTGTCCTTCGGAGCTTTTGGGGACGCCATAGCGATCTAGATCTGTCTGCACAACAGCTCGAAACAAAAATAGAGGAAATTTGCGTGATACGAGTGTCAGACCTTTCTTGTGAATATATAATGATTTTCCAACCAGAAGGAGTACTCCGCAAGAAAACGGAGTCCTGGAGGCACACGAGGTGGTCACAAGCCCCCCAGGCGCGGCCAGGGGGTGGCCCGCGCGTGGTAGGCTTGTCGTCTCCTCGTGCGCTTTCCGGACTTCTTTAAATTTTTCTATTTTTCTAAATATTCCAAAACGGAGAAAAATTCCTACTGGAAAAGTTTTGGAGTCTGTTTACTTACCGAATCACATACCTCTTCGTTTTCGGAGTCTGAAACAGGCTGATAAATATCCCTTATGTACTCCTCTGGAGTTATGGTATTGATAATATTGCTTTCAACATTTATGGGAGTACCTGAGATATAATGCTTGATTCTTTGCCCATTTACCACTCTCAGAAAATTATCTTCTGTGTTGTTGATCTTGATGGCACCGGAACGATATACTTCCTCAACAATGTAAGGACCTTCCCATTTAGAGAGAAGCTTGCGTGCAAAAATTATTAAACGAGAATTATATAGCAAGACATAATCACCTACATTGAACTCACGTTTTTGTATCCTTTTATCATGCCACCTCTTAACCTATTCTTTGAACAACTTGGCATTTTCATATGCCTGAGTTCTCCATTCATCAAGCGAGCTAATATCAAATAACCTCTTCTCACCACCAAGTTTGAAATCAAAGTTGAGCTCCTTGATTGCCCAATAAGCTGTAGCGACCCGACTCAAGACGAGTCAAGCCTCTGTGTTTCTGTGCCATCCCTGGATCAGTATGCTGGCACACACAATACATCAATGTATATATCAAAGTGCAATCACATGTAAAATAGCGTAAAAACTGATATATACCTTAAATATCTCAGCGGAAGCAGTCAAGGGAGTGGAGTCCCAATAAACACCAACGGCAAGTTGAGTGTAGACCGTAACCCTGAATCGTACTCTTACTCGTCGAAGAGAAATATCTGCAACATAAGACGTTGCAGCCGTGTAGGTGAGCATATTGAATATGCCGGCAAGTCACATAAGAGAGGGGGAAAAATGTCATCTATACTATATGCATATATGGCAGGTGGGGCTATAAGTTTTTAGCGAAAAGCAAGTTTTCTCCTACATCAAGAGAGGGCTAAAATAAAATGGTACTACGTTGTTTGTTGTTAACGAGATGGTTCCGCCAACCAATTCTCGTACCCGAGTTGTCATTAATTACCCTCATCAAATATATTTAATGGTGTTGAGAAATCCAGATAACTTCAGTTCCTTTGGCTCAAGTTGTCCATGACCGTGGACACGGCTAATCGATTAGGTTCGAGTACTCTGCAGAGTTTTGCACACGTTCCCCACAAGATTTGATCGCCTCCGTGTATGTCCTCGCACTTCAGGGTGTTTGAAGACCGGATGATCAAAACATGGTCGTTCAACGGGTCCCTCTGAATCCCTGTCGGTGCCCATCCATTCCTACCGTTCTTCTACATCTGCTACCACCGCCTGTCCAGAGTTGCCGCGTTGTCCAACCAAGCCAGAGCCCATAATGACTTGTGGCTGTGCAGGTAAGCCTTGGGTCTTGAAAATATCCGTCCGTCTCTTTGAGCCTGGGTGAAGCTTTCCGCAGGATGTCATGGCCGTCCCCAGCATCCCGGGCATCCACTCGGTTCCTCAGGGAGCCGATCAACCGTCTTTCACCCAGAGTTGCATTGCGTCTGAGGTCTTAAAAATCTTGTCTTAACCGGTCTTGATTATTTAATCAACCTTGCATCACTCGTGTTATGCACTCAACCGAAATCCCGTCTACTCAAGCATAGCAATATGAAATTTGTCGTCCCGGGGCCAAGTATCGGGGTTGTTGTGTGCCTACCACATGATACTACAATCTATACTACAATTTCCAAGTACCTAAGCAACATGCAATTGGGCATAGGATGGTAGAACTACGATGCATAAAACATAGGTGATAGTATGATCAAAGTGACTTGCCTGTGATGTTGACGAAGAAGAATTTCTTGAGAAAATAACTTGATAGACTACTCGTCACTCTCTGATGAAATCTATATAACAAACATATCATTCACATAAGCACTCATACTAGCAATCATTCTAACAATCAAAACAAAAGAGGGAGCGAATAGGAATCCAAAAGAAACTTCAAATAAGACTAGGGAGTCTTCTACTACGTCAAACACTAAATAGTTTTTGTCTAACAGAAATTATTAACAAGGAACTAAGATATAAATCTAACTAAGATAAAATAAAGTATTTTTCACAAAACTTTTTGAAAGTATTCCCAAACGGGATTTGAAACACTGGTGAAGACAATTGCACGTTGCTACGGAACTAGAATTGATTTCATGAAAACAAATAAAAATAAAAAATAAAAACTTGTTGCAAAACTACTGTTTAACTAATATAAACAAAACATAATCTTTCTGAAATATAAAAGAAAATATTTTAAAAACAATTCTAGAAAAGGAATTAGCCGCAATCCTGAAAGAGGTGAAACAGAAATTGTTTCACAATAAACAGTGTGCTAAAATACTCAAACAAATCTGAATTTTCTACCACTGATAAATAAGATCACTAGTGATCCGTAGCAAAAGGAATAAAATTAAAAGCTATTTTTAAACTCCTGCAATAGGCAAAACAAGGTTTGAACTAAATCTGATCTAACTTATATTTGAAAATTTCACACATAGACAAATTATATGTTTTTAAAAACTACAGAAAAATTGGAGTCTACTGGAACAAGAATCAATGTCATTGGACTTCGGGATCAAAAGTTGTGGCCAAAACAAAACAGAAACGTTTCTGTTTTTGCAAATAGACAGAAAAACTGAAGCTAACTAGTAACTAACAGGGGGTACACGTGGCATGCTACGATAGGCTGCGGGTGATGTTTGTTGCAAGGTTAGGAGCAAACGGCCGAGGCTAACAAAACTTGCTGGTTAATTGAATACGTGAATTATAAACCGCCGGTTTTCTACTCTAAACCGAAAGGGTATTCTAAGGATCTAATCTACACCATCTAAATAGGATCTAAGGGCTAAAACTAAAAAAAAACAAGTAAAAAAAAGAAAAGAGGGAGGGCCTTACCGTGGCTGGGAGGTGCTTCCTCGCTGGCTATGGTGGCCGAGGGGCTGGGCCGCCGGTGGGGAAGGGGGAGGGGCCGGCGGGAGGAGTGGTGGAGGGGGGGGGGGCGAAGGTGGGGGCTCCAGGGAGGGGGTGGTGGCGAGGTGGAGGGGGGCTGCAGGGGGGGCGAGGTGGAGAGGTGCTGGCCTCCTGGTTGCTGGCGATGGGGATGAGGAGGTGGAGGTGTGCAGCAGGGGGCCGAAGGTGGGGTGGCGAGGTGGGGTGGTGGAGTAGAGGTGGCCGAAGGGGTGGCGGGGTGCTCGGCAGGGAGGGGTGGGTGCAGGGGCCGAAGGTGGGGTGGCTGCTGTGAGTTTCTAGCAGCTCTCTGGTGGCCAACTCCGGCGAGGGGTGCGCGAGCTAGAGGCGAGGAGAGGCGGCGGTTTCAACGGGAATGGAACGAGGAGGACGTGGGGCTTCTTATAGAGGCGACGGGAGGCGCTGGGCAGGAAAGGATTTCGCGAATCCCGGAGGTGGGGATTCTCCTCTCCATGGAAGGAAACTTCCTGTGACGTGAGGGAGGGAGGAGGAACAAGATGATCTTCTTGGGCTGAAATAGGAATGTGTCTTAATGGGCCAGCAGGTATTTCCTAATAAAAGTGATTCTATTCCTATTTTCAAAACTAGGAAACTAAAACGTTAAAAAGGAAATCAAATCAATTTGGAATAAAGAGTTTTTATATACTAAAATTATCAGAAAAATAAAATATAAATGATGGGCATTTTTCCACGGCAAAAATAAAAACTTCAGAAAAAATTATTTTCACAAAATTGCCAAAAAGGTTTATTTTCTTTTGCAAATAATTTTCAAATGACCCTCTAAGTTTTAGGGTGCAAATAACATTCGAAATGCCCGGGTATTTGAGGGTCATGTTCCTCCGCTCTTTAGAATGTATTTCCCGGAATTTCTTGCACGAAGAAAACGAATGGAAATGCAAAAGAATTCAATGCAAATATCTCCGTTCAAATTCTTTATAGTTGAAGAAGTCATGTCATCTTCTCTCTTTGCTTTTAAAAGATTGAATTTGGATTCACCGGAGATGGGGAAGTCATTTTATTTCCTCTCTTTCAAAAGTTTCGAAAAGTTTCAAATTTCACACAAGTTTCAATCACTCAGGCAAACAAACAAACAATCAATCTAATAATTATATTAATATTCCAAAATTTATAATTTTGGGATGTTACAAACAACCACACTTAAAATGAATCTCGTCCTCGAGATTCGAAGAGGCTAGAAAGAAAAGGTTATGGTTTGGGGGGTCTTCTAACAAATATAGTCTCCTGCAAAGTGGGGTGCTACCACACTTAAAATGAATCTCGTCCTCGAGATTCGAAGAGGCTAGAAAGAAAGGTTAGGGTTTGGGGGTCTTCTAGCAATCCAATCTCCGGCAAGGTGGGATGCTACCACACTTAAAATGAGAGATACTGGTCCCTCAAAATGTTTTAACGATCCTCTGGGGTTTTGGCAACTGACATCGCACAGTCTTCATATTAAATCCTTTGGTGATGCTCTCTCGTTGATATAAGCTTCTTCCATCACTGGGTGTTCTTAACTGACAGTCTCGTGATCAATTGTAAATAACATATCGATGGTTCTCATGGTGGTCTACCATTTGTGGTTATCCTGCAGAGAGAAGGGTCTTGGCTTCATCCTCACCGTAAAATTTCCTACGCGTGACAACAAGTGCCATGTACATGGGCTTTCAAATGCCATTCTAAGGCTCAAACAAAAGTTTCAAAGGACGTCGTCTCTCACTATGGGTAAGTCTCTTAGATTTACCATTCCGAATAGCAAGAGAATGACAATAGTAAGTCGTCATGGTGGCCAAGCCATGTCACACTGAAATCATTACCTTGTATAAGGCTTAGTGAATCTCGTATTCTAACACTTGGAAATCCTCACAAGCATTCTAGAATTTCTCTTGTCCACGAACGAAGTTCGGATAAACCATTGGTTCTGCAAGCTGAACAAAACATCTATCGTTTCTTCACCACTCTCAGGTTGTCGTATGCTCCTAAGAAAACGTTTGCTGATACAAGTTTCCTTCTCCAAAAAGATAGTACTTGATCCTTGTTAGTCCCGGGGTCTGTGGGTTTCAGGCATACTTGGGGTAAACGTGACACGCCGCTGGGTAGTGGGTGGTTCCTTCACACAAGAAACAAGTCAGCTAACTAGTTGGGCATTCCTCAGCTGGGTGATTTTCTTCACAATGAGTGCATCCATCCTTGTGTTCCTCCTGGGTGTGTCCTATTTCTCCACAGATCTTGCATGCCCAAGTCTTCTCCTTCGGATTATCATAGCACTTCCGAATGAGACGGGATCTTAACAGAGTCTTCTTGAATTCGTCCCAAGTTTCTGCTCCACTAAATCCTTGTATGGCATGGTGCATTTTCCACCAGATTGCAGCACTTTGTGTAAAGTACTGAAGAGTGTGTTCCACTTCATACTTCCTTGAGATCAAGTTGCTCCCGAAGTGGTTCTCCATGTTCTGAATCCATATTTTAGCCTCCGACTGGGTCATTGGTCCAGAGATTACAAGTCCAGCTTCATACGCCATCTGGTAGGGTGGAGGTTTTGGGGATGAGACGGGTAAGAGAGGGAGGGAGATACACACAATACAAACAATATTTTTGAGAATAGGTTTTAGTTGTGGCCGTCGGAAAACACACACCAATGACGGCTCACAAATCATCGTAACTAACATGGGTATATAATTGGGGTTTGGACTTCTAATGGTCATATAAATATTCGAACGCTTCAGGGTCTTCGAGTTCTTCGGGTCTTGAGAGTCTTCAATTTGTGTAGCTTCAATTGCATGATGAAATCCTCTTTACTTTGAAGTAGAACTCCGTTGATTCTTCATGAGGTCAAAGGGGTATGGGGATTGTATAACTATTTGTGGTGAGAGAGAACATTTGATGAAATTAGAAGAGATGAGAAGTGAAAGGTGTTCTCGAAAATAAGATTTTTGAGAGATCCTATCCTAGGAAGTTTCCAGTTTCTAGGGTCACGTCCTACAGTCAACATGTGCTCTGATACCATTTCTGTAGCGACCCGACTCAAGACGAGTCAAGCCTCTGTGTTTCTGTGCCATCCCTGGATCAGTATGCTGGCACACACAGTACATCAATGTATATATCAAAGTGCAATCACATGTAAAATAGCGTAAAAACTGATATATACCTTAAATATCTCAGCGGAAGGAGTCAAGGGAGTGGAGTCCCAATAAACACCAACGGCAAGTTGAGTGTAGACCGTAACCCTGAATCGTACTCTTACTCGTCGAAGAGAAATATCTGCAACATAAGACGTTGTAGCCGTGTAGGTCAGCATATTGAATATGCCGGCAAGTCACATAAGAGAGGGGGGAAAATGTCATCTATACTATATGCATATATGGCAGGTGGGGCTATAAGTTTTTAGCGAAAAGCAAGTTTTCTCCTACATCAAGAGAGGGCTAAAATAAAATGTTACTACGTTGTTTGTTGTTAACGAGATGGTTCCGCCAACCAATTCTCGTACCCGAGTTGTCATTAACTACCCTCATCAAATATATTTAATGGTGTTGAGAAATCCAGATAACTTCAGTTCCTTTGGCTCAAGTTGTCCATGACCGTGGACACGGCTAATCGATTAGGTTCGAGTACTCTGCAGAGTTTTGCACACGTTCCCCACAAGATTTGATCGCCTCCGCGTATGTCCTCGCACTTCAGGGTGTTTGAAGACTGGATGATCAAAACATGGTCTTTCAACGGGTCCCTCTGAATCCCTGTCGGTGCCCATCCATTCCTACCGTTCTTCTACATCTGCTAGCACCGCCTGTCCAGAGTCGCCGCGTTGTCCAACCAAGCCAGAGCCCATAATGACTTGTGGCTGTGCAGGTAAGCCTTGGGTCTTGAAAATATCCGTCCGTCTCTTTGAGCCTGGGTGAAGCTTTCCGCAGGATGTCATGGCCGCCCCCAGCATCCCGGGCATCCAGTGGGTTCCCCAGGGAGCCGATCAACCGTCCTTCACCCAGAGTTGCATTGCGTCTGAGGTCTTGAAAATCTTGTCTTAACCGGTCTTGATTATTTAATCAACCTTGCATCACTCGTGTTATGCACTCAACCGACATCCCGTCTACTCAAGCATAGCAATATGAAATTTGTCGTCCCGGGGCCAAGTATCGGGGTTGTTGTGTGCCTACCACATGATACTACAATCTATACTACAATTTCCAAGTACCTAAGCAGCATGCAATTGGGCATAGGATGGTAGAACTACGATGCATAAAACATAGGTGATAGTATGATCAAAGTGACTTGCCTGTGATGTTGACGAAGAAGAATTTCTTGAGAAAATAACTTGATAGACTACTCGTCACTCTCCGATGAAATCTGTATAAAAAACATATCATTCACATAAGCACTCATACTATCAATCATTCTAACAATCAAAACAAAAGAGGGAGCGAATAGGAATCCGAAAGTAACTTCAAATAAGACTAGGGAGTCTTCTACTACGTCAAACACTAAATAGTTTTTGTCTAACAGAAATTATTAACAAGGAACTAAGATATAAATCTAACTAAGATAAAATAAAGTATTTTTCACAAAACGTTTTGAAAGTATTCCCAAATGGGATTTGAAACAATGGTGAAAACAATTGCACGTTGCTACGGAACTAGAATTGATTTCATGAAAACAAATAAAAATAAAAAATAAAAACTTGTTGCAAAACTACTGTTTAACTAATATAAACAAAACATAATCTTTCTGAAATATAAAAGAAAATATTTTAAAAACAATTCTAGAAAAGGAATTAGCCGCAATCCTGAAAGAGGTGAAACAGAAATTGTTTCACAAGAAACAGTGTGCTAAAATACTCAAAAAAATCTGAATTTTCTACCACTGATAAATAAGATCACTAGTGATCAGTAGCAAAAGGAATCAAATTAAAAGCTATTTTTAAACTCCTGGAATAGGCAAAACAATGGTTGAACTAAATCTGATCTAACTTATATTTGAAAATTTCTAACATAGACAAATTATATGTTTTTACAAACTACAGAAAAATTGGAGTCTACTGGAACAGGAATCAATGTCATTGGACTTCGGGATCAAAAGTTGTGGCCAAAACAAAACAGAAACGTTTCTGTTTTTGCAAATAGACAGAAAAACTGAAGCTAACTAGTAACTAACAGGGGGTACACGTGGCATGCTACGATAGGCTGCGGGTGATGTTTGTTGCAAGGTTAGGAGCAAACGGCCGAGGCTAACAAAACTTGCTGGTTAATTGAATACATGAATTATAAACCGCCGGTTTTCTACTCTAAACCGAAAGGGTATTCTAAGGATCTAATCTACAACATCTAAATAGGATCTAAGGGCTAAAACTAAAAAAAAACAAGTAAAAAAAAAGAAAAGAGGGAGGGCCTTACCGTGGCTGGGAGGTGCTTCCTCGCTGGCTATGGTGGCCGAGGGGCTGGGTCGTCGGTGGGGAAGGGGGAGGGGCCGGCGGGAGGAGTGGTGGAGGGGGGGGGGGCGAAGGTGGGTGCTCCAGGGAGGGGGTGGTGGCGAGGTGGAGGGGGGCTGCAGGGGGGGCGAGGTGGAGAGGTGCTGGCCTCCTGGTTGCTGGCGATGGGGATGGGGAGGTGGAGGTGTGCAGCAGGGGGCCGAAGGTGGGGTGGCGAGGTGGAGAGGTGGCCGAAGGGGTGGCGGGGTGCTCGGCAGGGAGGGGTGGGTGCAGGGGCCGAAGGTGTGGTGGCTCCTGTGAGTTTCTGGCAGCTCTCTGGTGGCTAACTCTGGCGAGGGGTGCACGAGCTAGAGGCGAGGAGAGGCGGCGGTTTCAACGGGAATGGAACGAGGAGGACGTGGGGCTTCTTATAGAGGCGACGGGAGGCGCTGGGGAGGAAAGGATTTCGCGAATCCCGGAGGTGGGGATTCTCCTCTCCATGGAAGGAAACTTCCTGTGACGTGAGGGATGGAGGAGGAAGAAGATGATCTTCTTGGGCTGAAATAGGAATGTGTCTTAATGGGCCAGCAGGTATTTCCTAATAAAAGTGATTTTATTCCTATTTTCAAAACTAGGAAACTAAAACGTTAAAAAGGAAATCAAATCAATTCGGAATAAAGAGTTTTATATACTAAAATTATCAGAAAAATAAAATATAAATGATGGGCATTTTTCCACGGCAAAAATAAAAACTTCAGAAAAAATTATTTTCACAAAATTGCGAAAAAGGTTTATTTTCTTTTGCAAATAATTTTCAAATGACCCACTAAGTTTTAGGGTGCAAATAACATTCGAAATGCCCGGGTATTTGAGGGTCATGTTCCTCCGCTCTTTAGAATGTATTTCCCGGCATTTCTTGCACGAAGAAAACGAATGGAAATGCAAAAGAATTCAATGCAAATATCTCCGTTCAAATTCTTTATACTTGAAGAAGTCATGTCATCTTCTCTCTTTGCTTTTAAAAGATTGAATTTGGACTCACCGGAGATGGGGAAAGTCATTTTATTCCCTCTCTTTCAAAAGTTTCGAAAAGTTACAAATTTCACACAAGTTTCAATCACTCAGGCAAACAAACAAACAATCAATCTAATAATTATATTAACATTCCAAAATTTATAATTTTGGGATGTTACATAAGCCTTATGCTCTAGCTCAAGAGGTAAATGACATGCTTTACCGTAAACCATTTTGTACGGATACATGCCCATGGGATTCTTATAAGCAGTTCTATAAGCCCATCATCGAGCTTCTTAGACCAATTCTTTCTAGACCTATTGACAGTCTTTTGCAGAATTAGTTTAATCTCTGAATTACTTAGCTCTACTTGACCACTGGACTGAGGGTGATAGGGAGATGCAACTCTATGGTTGACATCATACTTAGCAAGCGTTTTACGAAAAGCACCATGAATGAAGTGTGAACCACCATCAGTCATTAGATATCTAGGGACTCCAAATATAGGGAAAATAACTTCTTTAAGCATCTTGATAGAGTTGTTGTGATCAACACTACTAGTTGGGATAGCTTCTACCCACTTAGTAATCTCGGCGCCGGCACCACCGTGGTTAGCCTCTTCTTCTTATGTTCTATCTAAAAGAAAAAAAATTCTTACTTGTATGATTTAGATAGATACTTGTGTAATTTTCTTACTTTTTTGTTTGTTATTATATAGTGCGATGGTTTTGGTATCCGCCTCCGTCGGCCCTCGTCCTGTCTATGATTAAAATGCGGTATATATTGTCTTTTATAACTATTTGTTTTATTTAGTGTTTATGACAATTATGCCGACCAACGTGACATATATTTTTTAATCTAGGAGGTATGTGAACCGGAAGTTCCAACAGACATAGAAATTCTTGTCGAGAAGTTAAATTTGTTTGAAAAAGAAAACAATTACTTGAAAGAAAAATTACAAAGAGTTAAAGAGGATAAGATGATATTGGAGTTGAATGTTGCCGATGTCGTCGATGATCACAAGATCAAGATGGATGCAATGCGCTTGAAGATTAGAAAGATTAGAAAATATGCCATTCATACTGAGGTTTGATATCATTATGCCGTTGGATCAATTGGTACCTTAGTTGCGGTTATGATTGCATTTATTGTTGCATTTAAATTTTATAGTTTCAATGTATGTTTTAATTAGATGCGCTAGAGAGCTATATGTTGTTCAATAATGAGAACTATGTATGGACGTTATGTATTTATTTTGGTCACTACTGTACTTTGGCTTTAATGTGATGATGAATTTCTATTAATTTGGTCACTTCTTTATTCATGATATGTTGTAATGGTTTTTTAATACACTTTATTATATAACGCACGTAGATGAACTGACAATGTATGTACGATGGACCGACGCACCTCCGAGTATATTAAGGGTTTGCATAATTTTCTCGAAGCGGCTGAGGCAAACAAGCAGAATGGTTTTATGCATTGTCCATGTACTGTCAGTTGGACTAGGAAGGCTTTCTCCAACTCTAAAAACCTTCACTTCCACCTGCTTGAGAAGGGTTTTATGCGACACTATAATGTTTGGACCAAGCACGGAGAAAGAGGGGTTATGATGGAAGACAACGAAGAAGAAGAGGATGATGACAACTACCCGCTCCCTGAATACGGTGATGCTGCAATGGGGGAAACTGAAGACCAAGAGGAACCAGACGATGTGCCCGATGATGATCTTCACCGGAGCATTGTTGATGTGAGGACCCCGATCCTAAGCCATAGTAATCCAACGTGTAACACATTGCATTCCTTTGCGGTCTCACGCACGGTTAACCCCACGGCTGCCACCTTACCTTAGCCGGTACCGTTTGTGCCTTTTGACTAACGTATGCATTAGTGTCGCTAGCATTCCAATGTCAAAGAACCCAGGTCGACATATCTAGTCATAAGCTCAAGTGGCATCGTCTGTATAGAGACTGGCATACATAACCCAACAAAGCAGGTGTCGGTCATCAGCGAGTGTAGACGAGTCGTAGCAAGCTACAAGGACTCCATTACAGCGCGTGACATTTCCCCGTAGGGACAGACACAACAACTAAGAAGGATACATGCAGGTCAACCAATGTGTCCGGAGCCGTAGCAAACTACCAAGGCTCGATGGAATCACAAAGGGGCATTTCTCTGTATAGAGAGCTACTAAGGGCATACGACTAGGTGTCGAATCCTATACATATCACAGTGCATCACATGTACGCATGACATACTAGATATGCATAGATACAACAATGGCATCACAACATAACCATACAACATCACAACATTTATTTAGAAGACTCGAAAGAGTCTTGCATAATATGTTCATACATGTAGGGGTCACACGACCCGACACTCAAAGTCATACAAAGTTTTACTAACCAACAAAAGAATAAAGGTTTTCTGAGTACAGACAGTTGAAAGGATAAGGCATAAAGACTGACTATCTACAGATCCCTTCTGAAAGGGGCCAGGTCGTAGCTGGGACACCAGCTACTCGTCATCATTGATGTCTAGAAAGAACCCACCATTAGGGTCATTAACCTCCTGTGCAACAATTTATTAAGCAAACGTGAGTACGAAAGTACTCAACAAGACTTTAAAACAAATCTATCTACTCATGCATATGTATCAATAAGGGGTTGTGGAGTTTCATGCAGAAAGCCAGCTTTGACTCTTGGCTAGACTAAACTACAATTTTAAATAGTTTTAACAACTTTGATAAGTCGTACACGAGTCCACTAGCACCACATCAATACACCATCATGAACTCCTTTCTGTCTCCCTAGAGAAATGCCATACATGATACTTACACTTATCTAGATACTTTTATGAGTAGCCATTAAAGTTGTCTATGAACAACATATGTCTCCAAGTAGTCCATTGTGGCACCCCGATTCAACGAATCGGATTACCAGTGTTTCCAACCCAGAGATCATGTCTTCTGGAAACACTCAACAACTTGACACAGAACATAACTGACTTTATTGATAGCATAATGTTACAAGAGAATATCTTACTATGATAGCAAGGCCAAAGGTACCCTTGGTACAACACAATATCTACATTATTTATGAGACATAGTGGGGCCTCGAAACTACTAAGTACTTCTACGGTGTAGCGGAATATAGCGGCAACTCCATACACAGGGACACTGCTGTGGACACTTCCTAGTATGCATCATCAGGACCTCCGTCCTCGGCTTCTCCTGCATCTGGCATGATACGACATGTGAGTACTTTGAATGTACTCGCAAGCTCATAATAACCAAGCAATGCAACAAACAATAACATGACAACAAATTAAGAATAATACCACTTGACTTTATAGCAACCACTTACTCACGTACGGGGTTGTTTCCCAACCACCGGAATGCTCATCAAGCATCTCCACTCAACTAACATCCACACGGGTGACCATCTACTGAGGTGTGGTCGGGCCGTCCATTACCGTGGACACGGCTATTCGAATAGTTTTTACACTCTGCGGAGGTTGCACAGTTTACGCGCACTCTGGAGCACTGATGACCCACAAGTATAGGGGATCAATCGTAGTCCTTTCGATAAGTAAGAGTGTCGAACCCAATGAGGAGCAGAAGGATCTGACAAGTGGTTTTCAGCAAGGTAAAATCTGCAAGCACTGAAATTATCGGTAACAAGTGATTGTGTGGTGAGATGATTCGTAGCAAGCAACAACTAACAAAAGTAGAAACGGTGCAGCAAAGTG
Source organism: Hordeum vulgare subsp. vulgare (assembly GCF_904849725.1). Taxonomy (NCBI): domain Eukaryota; kingdom Viridiplantae; phylum Streptophyta; class Magnoliopsida; order Poales; family Poaceae; genus Hordeum; species Hordeum vulgare. Next base: position 546,555,476 of record NC_058522.1, on the reverse strand, counting down.
GCCCAATCCCTTTTGTAGCAAGGGACAAGCCTGGACAAAGTCTTATAGGAGGAAAAACGCCCCCGAGGACACACGGGAATTTCTGTCATGCTTGTTTTCATCATGTTTATATGATTCGCGTTCGTTACTTTGATAGTTTTATATGTGGGTGGACTGGTGCTTGGGTACTGCCCTTACTTGGACAAGCATCCCACTTATGATTAACCCCTATCGCAAGCATCCGAAACTACGAAATAAGAATTAAGACAAAGTCTAAGCATAGCATTAAACTAGTGGATCCAAATCAGCCCCTTACGAAGTAAAACATAAACTAGGGTTTAAGCTTCTCTCACTCTAGCAACCCATCATCTACTTACTACTTCCCAATGCCTTCCTCTAGGCCCAAATAATGGTGAAGTGTTATGTAGTCGACGTTCACATAACACCACTAGAGGAAAAACAACATACAACACATCAAAATATCGAACGAATACCAAATTCACATGACTACTATTAGCATGACTTATCCCATGTCCTCAGGAACAAAAGTAACTACTCACAAAGCATAATCATATTCATAACCAGAGGGGTAATGAGTAGCATCAAGGATCTGAACATAAACTCTTTCACCAAGTAATCCAACTAGAATCAACTACAAAGAGTAATTAACACTACTAGCAACCTTACAAGTACCAATCGGAGTAGCGAGACAGAGATTGGTTACAAGTGATGAACTAGGGTTTGGAGATGAGATGGTGCTGATGAATATGTTGATGGTGACGAGTCCCCTTTGATGAGAGGAGTGTTGGTGATGACGATGGCGACGATTTCCTCCTCCGGGAGGGAAGTTTCCCTGGCAGGATCGTCCTGCCGGAGCTCTAGATTGGTTCTTCTCAAGTTCCGCCTCGTGGCGGCGGCGAATCCATGAAAAAGCTCCTCCCTGATTTTTTTTCCGGACGAAACCCTTCATATAGCAGAAGAGGGGGGCCAGTGGGCCAGCATGCTGCCCACAAGCCCGCTAGGCGCGGCCAGGGGGGTGGCCGCGCCTAGCAGGCTTGTGGCCACCTGCTGGCGCCCCTCTGGCGCTTCTTCGGCCCAGTATTTTTTATAAATCCAGGAAAAAAAACCTCGTTGATTTTTACGGCGTTTGGAGTTGCGCGGAATAGGTATCTCAAATTTCTCCACATTCAGGCCAAAATTCCAGCTGCCGACATTCTCCCTCTTCATGTAAACCTTGCAAAATAAGAGAGAAAAGGCATAAGTATTGTACCGTGAAGTGAAATAACAGCCCAAGAAGCGATAAATATCAACATGAAAACATGATGCAAAATGGACGTATCAACTCCCCCAAGCTTAGACCTCGCTTGTCCTCAAGCGAAAGACGAGCTCAATAAATATGTCCACATGTTTAGGGAGAGAGGTATCGAAAAAACAGAATACGAACATGCATGCATCATGATCATGATCAAAACAACAATACCAGCATATAATCTCTTATGCTAAACTGACAATTCCTTGACAAAGTAAAGCATGGATCAAGAACCTTACCGAGAAGTAACAACCGATAGCCTGTAGTCATTGAAGCAATTGCAATTTATCACAACATCAAACAGAGTCAAATAAGAGCTTGTAACGCAAATCCACATACTCAATCATATTTTCATTCTCTACAATTGCTACAACTCACGTAGTACTCATGAGATCAAAGTTTCAGCTGGCACAGAGAAAGATAGGGGCTTATAGTTTTGCCTCCCAACTGCTTACCTCAAGGGTAATGTCAACAATAATAATTCATGTATACTTACTTCCAAGTTGACATAAATATATAGATCTTTCCCTAGCATATGACGTTAGCCAAGATAAAGGTGAAACAAGGAATTGGTGAAGATCACCATGACTCTTTCAAGGGCAAAAAGTAAAGGTACAAGATAGGCCCTTCGCAGAGGGAAGCAGAGGTTGTCAGGCACTTTTGAGGTTTGGATGCGTGTCCTCTTAGTGCGGAGGAATGTCACTTTATATTGCCTCCTGGGATAAAGAACTTTATTATGCAGTCTATCGCTTTTATGTCTTGCTCATCACAGGTTCGTACAAAGCTTATTTTCCATACACTAATAGATCATACATATTAGGGAGCAATTTTTATTTCTTGCACTGATGACAACTTACTTGAGGGATCTTATTCAATCCATAGGTAGGTATAGTGGACTCTCATGGAAAAACTGGGTTGAAGGTTTATGGATGCACAAGTAGTATCTTTACTTGGTGCGGGAGTTTTGGCTAATATGAGGTGGAAGCAATCGTCACATGCTAAGGGATCTCTAATCATATAACATTGTTCGGAACCAAGGAAACACAATTCATGATGTTGTCTTCCTTGTCCAACATCTACTTCTAGGCATGCAATAGTTTAGTGAGTGTTCACAATCATAGATGGTGTCAAAGATGATATATTTATATGTGAACCTCTCCTTCCTTATAACTTCCTATTAATTGCAACAATGACCAAGGTCTACATTTGTCTACCCTCAACAAGTTTCAATCAACATTCTGTCTACATGTGAAGCCATCACTTCCCATAAGATCATTACATGATCTTTCATGCTTTTGTTCTTTTCTCAATCTATTGATCATGACAAGAGGCAAAGCCCTTCAACTAAGACACTCTTTATTATATGGCTCATGAGGTCGAATACATCGGGGGTGACTCAAAGCAAAACTCAAGACTAAACACTAAGACTTTTAATCTACTAGAGAAAAAGAAAACTGAAAAGGAACAAACTAATACAAAGGTAAAGGCAAAAGATGTGATGGTGATACGATACCGGGGCAACTCCCCCAAGCTTGGCACAAGCCAAGGGGATTGCCCATACCCATGCTCAGTTGTCTTCCTTTGGAGGTGATGGTGGTGGAGTTGTTGCAGAGTGTCGTGGTTTTGTCACGGCAGATGTCCTTGTGAAAGGACTTAGTGTTGGAGCCATCACACCTTGGTGGCGACTCAAAGGGGTTGAACGGGAACGAGACAAAGATTTACCTAGGTTCGGCCCCTCGTGAGGAGGTAAAAGCCTACGTCCCGCTTTTTGTTGTATTGATGGAGTTTCGATTACAAGGAGGGCGTAACTCGCCTGACCTAGCACTCGATGATTTCTAACCTACCCTCTTCTTCCCTGGGACTCGCCTTTATATACATGTCGAGTCCTTAGGGTTTACAAGGGTCCTTTCCTTTACACAGATCGTGACTCTCGCGATCTCTAAGTCGCCATCTTTCCAAGGCTCGGAGACCTTCTCTAGTATGGACTCCTTCCGAAGGTCTTAAACCGCCATACGACTTCTGGCCTTACCAGGCCAAGGCCCAAACCACATTGAGATGAGTCGCCAGCTTCGGTGACCCGGCCCAACTAGGGCGGGTTATCCAACAAATAATATCCCCAACATTAGGCCCAGATTGACTTGAATTTCTTTCACGCCAATATCCTTACTCAGTTAAGGGCGATTCATCTTCACTGCTCTTATGCACCATGCACTTAAACCACCATCTGCTGCGGAAAAACTCAAGTCGCCAAACCACTTCTTGTTGGCACCTCCTTATCCCTTGAATCTCGGAAAGGATGATGACGTAATCCCCAACGGATCCTTCGATATCGTTATCCCAAAAATTTTGGGGCGCCATCATGTCGAATCTTTATCTTTTGGCAGTTCCCGCTCGTGGCGCCTCGATCCTAGCGCCTGACCTGATAAATAGGCGGGAGGAAGGGACTGGGCGCATTTCACCTACCCGTCTTGTCGCCCTTCTCTTCTTCAGCGTCGCAGCGAAAATCTTATCGCCACCCGAGAGCTCCGCCGCCACCCGAAGACTTCGTCATCGTCCGAAAACTTCGGCGCCACCCGAAGACTTCGTCGCCGCCGAGCACCTCGTTGTGGCCGAGCATTTCGTCGTCGTCGAACGCCTTGCTGCCGTCGAGCACCTTGTCGCCGCCGAGCACCTCGTCGCCGCCCGAGATCTTCGCGTCCGTCCGAGATCTTCGTCGCCGTCCGCGCAACGCTCGCAGCGAACCCCTCCTCGGACGTCTCCAGCCGTATCCCTCAGGTCAGCTTCCCGCCATTGAAAGCAGATCCAATTTTTTCGAGGTTCATACCTACTGTGTTCTTGGTACCTCTCGAACAGCTTCGTAATTCCTGATTAGTTGGCGATGATGATAGCGAGCACAACAATGTTTTTCATACCTTTATTTGTTCGGCCTTGACTCGCACACTTAGAAAAGGTTTCACGAGATCAACAGTATTGCTCCCACCTTAGTCACATGCCGTTTTTATCCAGATCTTTTTCGCATTCATTTCTGTCTGCCCGGTAGATCCATAATCTATCGCTTGTCAAGTGAAATGTGTTTATAATCTCATACTTCACCATCTTGACAAATACTACTGATGCTCTGAAACACCTCTCCTTTTAAGTAGCAAGAGTTTCATAAGTCGCCCTGGCAACCTGACCCGGACCTTCGTTGGCGGGTCAAAAAACTCCCTTAGCCATCAGGCAAATTGTTTGGCGAGTCAAATGAACTTGTTTCACCATTTTTAGTATATGCTTGGCGTGTTTATTTACCCGTAATTTTATCCCTTTGTAGCATGGGCACTATTTTCAAAAGTGACTGGCTCCCAACCAAGGTTAATGATGCTATACTTATTGACTATGTAAAAACGGGGAATCTGGACCCTCAAGAGGTTATCGGTTGGCGCACCGGGTTAGGAGAAGAAGTCCCCAATCCGTAGGAAGGGGAGATAGTTGTTTTTGTTGAACACCTTGAACGGGGCTTTAAGCCGCCCGGATCGAAATTCCTCAGAGACGCCATGACTTTTATGAATGTCCGCCTCCAAGATTTAGGGCCCAACTCGATAAGCAACCTATGCCAGTTCCAAGTGTTTTGTGAGGCTTACTTGCGGACGGAACCCTCAGTTCCTTTATTCTGGTACTTCTTCCACTTGAATCGCCAAACAAAATTTCACAATGGCCCTAGTCTGGAGCTTGGAGGTGTCAATGTTCAGCGCCGTAGGGATAGTCCATTCCCATCACTCGCCATGCCAAGCCATCCCAAAGGCTGGGGCGAGTCTTGGTTTTACTGCCGGGAGACTTCGCTTGAGGGCGAGAACAAGCTTCTCGGTTATAGGGAAGATCGCCTTCCAACAAATTTTAAACTCCCAGACAAGCTCACCGAAGAAGAGGAGTCAGATTTTATCCCAGTATTGTCCGAGTTAAGATCTCTGACAAACAACGGCCTTACTAGGGTTGACTTGATCCGCTGCTGGGTCGAATGGCGTATCCTTCCTTTAAGTCGCCGGGAGGGATTAATGTGTGATTTTGATGGCACCCTGGATCACCCTTAGTGCTACTTCCACACGGCTCTGACAGAGAGTGATATTGTAACCATCATCAAGAAGTTGACCGGCAAACCCACGGCCAAATAGGTCTTAAGCCGTTCTGCAAGATTAACCCGTCACCAAAGGTAAATAACTTAACCCGCCTCTTGTTTTTATTCCTTTCGTCTTACTTGAACTATGACCTCTTATAAAATATGCCATTTCTGAAAGGTGATAAATTCTGGTCCAAGAGGCCAAAGAAATCGGCCATGAAGCAGGCTAGGCCGCCTCCAAAGAAGAAGTCCAAGGCCAAGGGCAAAGCCGCCGTTACTGAGCCATCTGAAGCCGATAAATCCCAAGTCGGCGATGTACTTTCAGAGGTAAAAAATCCATCCTCTTTAACTCGCCATCCATTTACTGATAGTTTTGCGTTTACACCTCTATATCTTTCGTGTAGAATGAGGACAATGAAAGCCAGGAAGACTCCGTAGAGGTAATTTCTGTTTCCTCCGACTCATCTTCTTCTCCACCTAAGCCGGCCAGGCGAATTTGAGGGAAAGTTCCCTTCTCACACCCAAATGCTTGTTTGGATCCAAATTTCCTTCTGAAGAAAGCACAACATGCCTCAAATCGGAAAACTCGAAGTCATTCTGGAGACCTGGTGTCCGGGTTACCAACAAGAAACAAGAAAAGGCCAAATGAGGTATCTTTTAATAACACTTCTTCAGGTCCTTTTGGATCACGTTTGTAACTCGCTCATATCTTCGAAGTATTATTTTTGCAGAGTTCTCCACCCACATCTGGCAACTCAGTGATGTCGGCACTTCCACCAATGATCCGTGTCCCTGGGTAAGCCTTTGACAACATTTACCTTTGTTCTGATGGTGGTAACATCAACTCCTTTAAACGCACCCTCTTCTCTTTTTAGGGCACATGCGAAGAAAAGGAAAACTGGCGGGTCAACTCCCCTTACAGCTTTGGAGCCTATTGAAAAATCGGCGCCGATCCAGGATAACCCAGACCAAGACAAGCCTGAAGATCAAGTGGATCTCCCCAGCTAGCCCAAGGAAACCATGGAAACGCCTAACCCGCCAAGTCCATTGAAAACAGCAGAAGACCCAGACGCTGTAGTTATCACCGGCACTCACTTCTCTAAGCTGGCCACAACGGTTTTATCGAAGCATGTATCATCATCAGCTCAACCTGTTTTTGAGCATGAACTTTCCAAGGCTAAGCTCTCCCAATATGAGAATCTCGAATTCAAAGAACTTTGCTCTGGCTTTGCAAGTCGCCTGGAGGCGAGTTATGAGATGGAGAAAAGCCTGCTTCGATTGTTGAAGAACAAACATGAGGTACGTCTTATTGCACAATGTATTATCCTCATTAATCCCCAAGGGCCGGGTCATCAGTAAAAAGATGAGTTGGGTCTTGATAATTGAAGAAAAAACTTTCGACCTGTAACCCCCAAGGACCGGGTCATCAGCAAAAAGATGAGCCGGGTCTTGATAATTGAAGAAAAAACTTTCAACATGTAACCCCCAAGAGCCGGGTCATCTGTAAAAAGATGAGCCGGGTCTTGATAATTGAAGAAAAAACTTTCGACCTATAACCCCCAAGGGTTGGGTCATCTGTAAAAAGATGAGCCGGGTCTTGATACTGTATAATTTTGTCTAAAAAATTATACATTAGCCCCCAAGTGTCAGGGATGTTGCTTGCAATAATTCTAAGACTTGCCCCTTGACTATATATTTCAACAGGAATCACTTATCCAAACTGAATCAACATTTGGCGATTTGAAGAAAAGTTTAACCGATCAGCAGGATGCCCGGGCAAAATCAGAAGAGAAGTATCAACTGCTCTTATCTGAGATGGAGAAGCTAAAAGCCGACTTAAAAAGGGCTCAAGCTGATCAAGATGCCTTAATAAAGCGAGCAGAAAAAGCTGAAGCCAAGTTGGACACTGTGCAACAAGAGCTGTCCGGCTTAAAGCGACATATCTCCAACATGGCGCAAGCTGTCTTTGGTAAAAACCAACCCTTGACCTTTGTAAACAAATAGCTTTGTATAAAAAACTGACTAATTACCTCTTATACAGGTCCGTGAGTCGCCAACCGTCAGGATGACTGCGTCCTGATGCTGAAGGCGATTTACACGTTGATGGAACAACTGTATACCGGAAGTGTGCTGACCGTGAAAGCAGTGATGGGCGCCAAGGAACCTATAACATCAATAAAGAAGGTGCTTGGCTGCTTATCTACTCTTCCTCCTCAAATTGGCGAGCTAACTCGGTCAGCCGCCCGAAAAGGAGCACTGACTATGCTGAGTCGATGTTTGGCGTATGCTCCAGAAATTAACCCAGAAGAAGTAGCGGCGGGATTTCCCCAGCTCAAGGATGACGGGTCAGAATTTGCTGAAAAAGACTACCAGCATGTTGTCAAAGAATCCCGTTTGGCGGCGACTCAGCTTGCTGCAAGCTTGGATTTATCAAAATACCAAGCCGCCTATGACAACAAGAACAAGAAAGTTAACCCGCCAACCTTTGTAACAACCAGCTTAACTCAGCGTCGACCCAAGAATCCTTTTGACTTGGAGGCGGATCTCTCATCAGTGCTGAATGATGAAGATGAGTTCGCCGCGTTATCCAAGTGTAACTGGGTACTAGGCGACTTGCAAATTGAAGTCGACCAAAGCTCGCAGCAAGCTGATCCAAGGTCATCAGCAGAATAAAACTTCATAGAGTTGGCCATGAGAGCCATGTAATAAGTCTTTTTAGAGATCAAACTTCTTCTGTGATATATTGAAAAATCCTTATGTCGCCCTTAAGGCGTTGTAAAATGCTTGATCCGCCGTTGAGGCATTTTTATGATGCTTGACCCACTGTGGCTAGAGTGATTCTGATCATCAACCTGTTTAAAGTTGAAAACATATATCAAACCATCTCAGTGAGTAATGGGTGATAAATAGCAATCGGCCCAAGATATTTGAGGCGAGTCAGAAAAAAGTCTGAAAAACCTTGTGTCAGTGCCAGGAAGGTAAAAAATAGCAATTTTGTCGGCTCATCAGGTCGCGACAGGATAGGACGAGTTAAATAAACTCAAGTGCCACCCAAGGGAGACTTTTGTATCAAAAGCTCAAATATTTAGACCGGCTGATCAGGCACGAGTCGAGCTTTAGTGAAGCGGGTTCAATGAACCAATGGTTTCTCTATTCTCCATGTGAGGCGCTTGCCGGTACCAAACATGTTTTAACCAAGGCAAGTTCAGGGTCCATGAGTGGAATAACTCGCCAAGAGTTCACGGGTCCATATGGCGATTCGGCCAGCACACAGTCCAGTATAACCATTTGTAATGTGGTAATTTTTCGCAGGCCAAATGGGTAGTAAGGCTGATCTCAGTGAGAGGAAGCCCCCAAGTGACCTATTATTAAGGGAAAGATCGTCATAGGATTGTAGAAGCGTATACGCTATTACCATAAAACGACTTGAGAACAAACTGTCCTCAAGTAAGCCGGTCTAATCCACAGAATCATATAAGGCGCCTATGTTTGAATCGCGCGCTTGTGGCGACTTCGATCCTCTTTGGCTTATCGATACCTAGTTTTGTAATAAGCGCATCGTGGCGACTTAAGCTCTTTGGTATGGATAGTGTCCATGCTTGGGCGACTTGTTGATGAAAAAATAAAGATCCATACCTTTCAATTAGATGAATTAGCAGGAAAGCCCCCAAGTCGGGAGGCGTTAATTTTATTGCTTTATTAGAAATGAAAAACTTACAAAACGTAGAGCTAATAGCTCAAGTGTAATAAGGCCGCAAGTAGGCTATGTTCCACGGGCGAGTTGACTCAGCCTCCGTGGTTGGCCGATCAGGCCATAGATCCACCAGATAGTAAGACCCGTTGCGAAGGTTTTGACTGACGACGAACGGTCCTTCCCATGGCGGTGATAACTTATGCATGCCAGTACGATCTTGTAACTGAAAAGTTCGGCTCTTGACCCGGCGGCTGTGATAACGCCGTAAGTCCTGCTGATAAATGGCCGATCGGGCTGCAGCCAAATCACGCGCTTCCTCCAAGGCGTCCAAAAAGTCTTGACGCGCCAGTTCGTTGTCCTGTTCCACATAAGCGGCGACTCTAGGCGAGTCATGCCTTATGTTAGTGGGAAGAACGGCTTCTGCTCCATAGACCAGAAAGAAAGGAGTAAAACCCGTAGAACGGTTCGTGGTGGTCCGGATGCTCCATAGTACCGAAGGCAACTCCTCAACCCAACACCCCGGGGTACGTTCCAAGGGAACCATGAGTCGGGGTTTGATTCCCCGCAAAACTTCCTGGTTCGCCCGCTCCGCCTGTCCATTAGATTGTGGGTGAGCAACTGCAGAAACATCAAGCCAGATGTGCTCACGACGGCAAAACTCGTGCATCGCTCCTTGAGACAGATTAGTGCCATTATTAGTAATGATGCTGTGCGGATATCCGAACCGAAAGATTAATTTTTTCAAGAATTTGACCGCTGTCTCCGCATCGCAAGCTCCAACAGGTTCTGCTTCAACCCACTTGGTGAACTTATCAACCGCCACGAGGAGATGAGTTTTCTTGTTGGACGACATCTTAAAGGGGCCAAGCATGTCTAACCCCCAGACTGCAAAAGGCCAAGTGATGGGTATCATCCTTAATTCTTGAGCTGACACATGGGCCTGTCGCCCGTAATGCTGGCATCCATCACATCGACGAACTATCTCCTCTGCGTCTGCATGGGCCGTCAACCAGAAGAATCCATGAAGGAACGCCTTTGAAACCAAGGAGCGTGACCCGGCGTGATGCCCACAATCTCCGGAATGAATGTCGTATAGAATTATGCACCCTTCTTCGGAGGAAACACATCTTTGAAAAAACCCGGAAGTGCTTCGCTTATATAGTTCGCCATTGATGATCACCATGGATTTGCTTACGCTGGGAACCGAGATGTGAAAGGGCATCAGTTGCTTCGTTAAGGCGTCGGTCAATGTGATCGACCTGATAGCCATGGAAATGACCCGCCACATCGGACACAACCCTCCTGTATGCCGCCATCAAGGGGTCCCGAGAATCCCAAGTGCCTGAAACTTGCTGAGCCACTAGATCAGAGTCGCCGAAACATCTGACCCGCGTAAGGTTCATCTCCTTGGCGAGTCGCAAGCCGTGAAGCAAAGCTTCATATTCCGCAGCGTTGTTGGTAGATGGAAACATGAGTCGGAGGACGTAACATAATTTGTCCCCTTGAGGCGATATCAGCACCACGCCAGCCCCCGAGCCTTCCAACTGTCTAGACCCATCAAAATAAATAGTCTAGTATGTAAGGTCAGGCCTGTCTTCCGGGATCTGTAACTCAGTCCAATCATTGACGAAATCAACCAAGGCCTGAGACTTGATAGCCGTGTGAGGGGTGTATCGCACGTGGTGCGGCCCAAGTTCAATCGCCCACTTGGCAATTCGCCCTGTCGCCTCCCGATTCTGGATGATGTCCCCGAGGGGAGCAGAGCTAACCACCATGATGGGATGCTCTTGAAAATAATGTTTAAGCTTCCGGCTTGCCATAAAGACCCCATAAACTAATTTTTCCCAGCGTGGGTATCCCTGCTTGGAAAGAGTTAGCACCTCGCTGATAAAATACACCGGGCGCTGCATAGGGTATTCCTTCCCTTCCTCCTTCCTTTCGACGACCACCACCACACTCACCGCTTTGGAGTTTGCCGCAATATATAAAAGCATGGGCTCTTTCTCAAACGGGGTGGCCAAGACCGACGGGTTGACCTGCTGCCGCTTTAAGGCTTCGAAAGCTTCATCGGCTTCGCCTGTCCAAACAAAATGGTCAGATTTCCTAAGCAATTGATAAAGGGGAATAGCTTTCTCTCCCAGACGGCTTATGAAACGACTTAAGGCCGCAATACGACCCGCCATCCATTGGACTTGATTAATATTCGCTGGTTTCCTAAGGGAAGTAACTGCATCGATCTTGTCCGGGTTAGCTTTGATGCCGCGCTCAGATACCAGGAAGCCCAACAACTTCCCTGCAGGAACACCAAAGACACACTTGGTGGGATTAAGCTTCATCTGATATACCCGCAGATTATCAAAAGTTTCCTTGAGATCTTCCAATAGCGTTTCCTTCCTGTGGGTTTTAACCACAATGTCATCAACATAGGCATGGACGTTGCGTCCGATTTGGCCACAGAGGCAATTTTGGATGCAGCGTTGATAAGTCGCCCCTGCACTCTTGAGTCCGAATGGCATGGACACATAGCAAAAAGCCCCAAAGGGGGTTATAAAAGCTGTTTTCTCTTGATCTTCCACGGCCATCTTGATTTGGTGATATCCAGAATAAGCGTCCAGGAAGCACTAACGTTCGCATCCCGCCACTAAATCGATAATTTGGTCGATGCGGGGAAGAGCGAAAGGATCCTTCGGACAAGCTCTGTTAAGGTCCGTGTAATCAATGCACATACGGAAGGTACCGTTCTTCTTGAGCACTAAGACCGGGTTAGCCAACCATTTGGGGTGGAAGACCTCTACGATGAATCCGGCGGCCAAGAGACGGGCAACTTCCTCCCCGATTGCCTTGCGTCGTTCCTCATTGAACCTACGAAGATATTGCTCAATAGGTTTTGCCTTTGGGTCAACATTAAGGTGGTGCTCAGCGAATTCTTTCGGCACACCAGGCATGTCAGAAGGTTTCCATGCGAAGATGTCCCGATTCTCATGGATGAATTCGATGAGAGCGCTTTCCTATTTGGGATCCAGACCCGTCCCAATATTGAACTGCATGGTTGAATCGCCAGGGACGAAATCCACCGTTTTAGTGTCATCTGTTGGCTTGAACTTGAGGGGCGGCTCATCGTCTGTCGTCGGCTTTTTTAGGGGTGACATATCAGCCGGATCAACATTGGCCTGGTGATATTTGAGCTCCTCCGCAACACAGGCGACTTCTGCGTAAGCCGCATCCCCTTCTTCACATTCTCTTGCAATCCTCCTATCACCATCAACCGTGATGGGTCCTTTAGGACCAGGCATCTTGAGTTTGAGGTAAACATAGCATGGGTGAGCCATGAACCGGGCGTAAGCCGGCCGCCCAAACAGCGCATGATAGGGGCTTTTTAACTTAACCACCTCAAACATCAGCGACTCACTCCTTCAATTAGATGCTATTCCAAACGCAACTGTGAGCCTGACTCGGCCTATGGGGTACGCTGATTTGCCTGGGGTGATCCCGTGGAATACCGTGGTTGAGGGCATCAAATCTTTCTCCAACAGGTTCATCCTTTGGAAAGTGTCGAAGTACAAAATGTTGTTGCTGCTGCCACCATCCATCAGTACCTTCGACAAGGTATATCCCCCAACTTGGGGAGCCACGACCAACGCTAAGTCGCCGGGATTGTCAACTCTTGGCGGGTGATCCTCCCTACTCCATGATATAGTCTACTCGGACCAGTGGAGGTATCTAGGGAGTGCCGGCTCAGACACACTGTACGCTTGGTGAGTCATCTTTTTATCACGCCTACAAGCATTGGTGGTGAAAACATGGTACTGCCCATTTCTTAACTACTTGGGATTGTTGCGGAAGCCGCCATTATCATCCTGCCCCTGCGAAGCCCCCTGTGAGGGTGGTTGCTGAAAAACTCCAGGCGGGTTATACCATCGCTGGTGATGCACCGGATACTGGCCGCTGCTTGGCTGCGAGCCACCCTGAGCCCGAGGTTCGGGGAAAACGCCGAAGGGGTTCTGGCGTTGATTGGGTGCGCCGAACTGTTCCTGCCGTTGGTCCGGGTCACCGCTTTGCCCTTTTTTGACTGCCTCCGCCCGAAACTCCCGCATCACGTAATAGTCCTCCCAGGAATGAGTCGCCGGTCCGTCTGCCATGGCGTGGTGCGGGCAGGGGCCATTGAGTAACTCATTATAGTTGCGCGGATTTTTGCCACTGTAACCCCTACTTTTCTTCTGGTGCTGGTTGCCATTATTAGTGTTGGTGTTTGCGACTAAGTCCGAAGATTCTTCCTGCTGCCTTCTCTTGCTATTCGCTCCCTGATTATGGGGGCGCGTCCCTGGAACTGGGTATGATTTTTGAATGACTCGCCCTTCCTTGGCGAGTTAGCTTTACCACCATCCTCGCCGGGATCTTTGGTGTCGTCCGCCTCAGCGTACCTAGTGAGGGTGTCCATTAGCTCCCCCATGTCTTGGACCTCTCGCTTGAGTCGCCCCAACTTTTGCACCAAGGGCTCGTAGTGGCAATTCTGCTCGAGGATCAGCACTGCCTGAGCCGCCGTAATACCGTCTGACGAGTGAATGACTTCCGTGACCCGCCGCGACCAGTGGTGGGCCGACTCATCCGGGCGTAGAATGCGGTGCTGTAGATAGACTATTGTCATCGGACGTTTGCAGGTTCCTCGGAAGTTTTTGACAAAATGCTCTTTCAATTTAGCCCAAGTCTGGATGGAGTTGGGGGCAAGTTCTTTTACCAAGTACGCGCCGTCCCTTCGAGCATCATTGTGAAGTATCTGGCGCAAACTGCTTCGCTTACATCGAGCATGTCCATGGCGATTTCATAACTCTCGACCCACGACGCCGGCTCAAGGTCCGTAGTGTAGTTAGGCACCTTTCTTGGCCCTTTAAAATCCTTGGGCATTTGCTCGTTGCGAAGGGCGGGGGCCAAGCACGGCACCCCCACTTGTCTGCCGCTCCCAACAAGAGGCACTGGGGCGACTTGGGTGTCCGGGTGATCCCGACCTGGCGGGTCTCGATGATCAGGCGAGTTGACCTGGGGGAAGGGCCACGGTCCGCTGGTTATATCGGGCTGGTCCTCTGGCCAACTCCTGGTGCGGCTTGCCTGGGGAGTGGAATGCATCCCATCTAGGCTGTGTGAGAACTGGGCGTTTTGAACCACCGCCGTCTTCAACATCTCAATGGCGTTCCTCGCCTCTATCTCGGTAGGAGTGTTGCCGTGAATCGGAAGGGATTCCAAATCGAGAGTTGCGGCAAGGACGTTGTCCACCGGGTTGGAAAAGTGACCTTGAGGTGTCTAGAATCGGGGAACGCGATCCACAGCTGGCTGAAACGGCGGGTTCGGTGGCTGGCCTGGCCCTCCCCCCGGGGCGGCTCCCGCCCCGGGAGTTCGCGGAGTGTCGAACAAGCGGGTCGGGTTGAGATTAGGGGGCAGGCGACAGATCAGGGAACAAGCGGGTCCGCTGATGGACGGCGTCAGATGCGCACTGGTGCCTTTCGAGCCTCCAGTTGTCATATTCAAGCGAGCTATCTCAGCGGTAATTTGAGCCTGCCAGGTGTCGATCCTGGCGGACTCCACCTCGGCATCCCGCTGAGCCTTTGCCACCCCTTCTCTTAGCTTCGTCAATTCCGTGTTTACCGCCTCCTGGTTTTCCGGTGTGATGGGGGTCGCCATGAGCCTTGTTATTTCCGCTCAGCAAAATCGCGGCCGGGTTTCTAGACGTCTCGCCAGTTCCATCTCCTCCTGCCGGGTTTGGCGAGGGTTGAGTCGCCCCTGCCATGTAAACGGCGATCTGACGGCGAGTCCGGTCAAGAACTTCGGGGTCCATGGCCAGTGACAAGCCCCCAATGCAGCCCCCATGTAGAGACTGGGTTGAATCTGAATCGCCCATGGACGATTCGTCATCAGTGTTGACCGGCGTGGTTTCCTAGGTCGCTGAGTGTTCTGATTCCTCAGATCCCTGCGTGAATCCAACAAAGACCGGGCGGGTTAGGTTTGGCGTTTCGACCGGGCGGACATACCTGGCCAGCTCGACGATGTCGGAGGAGGTGTCCGGCTCAGGCACGGGCGATCCAATCATGCCGATGAAGACGCTGATCCTGCCAAAGGGGACCCTGTAACCAGATTCGATCGAATCCGTCTCGGTCCCCATAGCAAGTTGTTGATATAGTACTTCCCGCGGCGGCTCTGGGTCATGAGCCCCGTCGCATAGCTCCCAAACCCTGGTAGGGCTCCCTTTGAGAACTCAACTCCACCGTGCGCGGGCCCCACGGTGGGCACCAACTGTCGTGGTTTTGTCACGGCAGATGTCCTCGTGAAAGGACTTAGTGTGGGAGCCATCGCACCTTGGTGGCGACTCAAAGGGGTTGAACGGGAGCGAGACAGAGATTTACCTAGGTTCGGCCCCTCATGAGGAGGTGAAAGCCTACGTCCTGCTTTGTGTTGTATTGATGGAGTTTCGATTACAAGGAGGGCGTAACTCGCCTGACCTAGCACTCAATGATTTCTAACCTACCCTCTTCTTCCCTGGGACTCGCCTTTATATACATGTCGAGTCCTTAGGGTTTAGAAGGGTCCTTTCCTTTACACAGATCGTGACTCTCGCGATCTCTAAGTCGCCATCTTTCCAAGGCTCGGAGACCTTCTCTACTATGGACTCCTTCCGAAGGTCTTAAACCGCCATACGACTTCTGGCCTTACCAGGCCAAGGCCCAAACCACATTGAGATGAGTCGCCAGCTTCGGTGACCCGGCCCAACTAGGGCGGGTTATCCAACAGATAATATCCCCAACACAGAGGTCTTAAGCTTGTTTAATTTCCACCTGAGCATAAAATTCTGCTCCCTCAGATAATCAGTTTCCTCTTCAAGCTTCAACACCCTTGGGCATAATTCCTGCTTACTCTCCTGCAAGAAACGAGAAGGGATAAACAGAGTCTTTGGCTTCTTCCTTGAGTCAGGGAGGCTCGACTTCTTGAACTCCACATGCGTGTGTCCAGGTTGAGGTAGAGGAGCCTCCTCTTCATCGGAACTTGTTTGTTCCTTCCCCTTGGGATCAAAATCTTCTTCCTCATCAGTGGTCCAGCCATAAGGATCCAAGTCCACATAGACCTTGGGGTCAGCAAGCTAATCTACCACATAGCTCTCCCCCTATGAATCTTGAGAAGACATCTTGCCCTAGATCTGCGGCAGAAAACAGGCTCGAAACAAAAATAGAGGAAATCTGCGTGATACAGGGGTCAGACCACATGGGAGAATATATAATGATTTTTTCCAGACCAGAAGGAGTACTCCGCACGAAAACGGAGTCCGGGAGGCACACGAGGTGGCCACAAGCGCCCCAGGCACGGCCAGGGGGTGGGCCCGCGCCTGGCAGGCTTTTCGCCTCCTCGCGCGCTTTTCGGACTACTTCCATTTTTTGTATTTTTTCAAATATTCCAAAACGGAGAAAAATTCCTGCTGGAAATGTTTTGGAGTTTGTTTACTTAACTAAACACACACCTCTTCGTTTTCGGAGTCTGAAACAGGCTGATAAATGTCCCTTAGGTATTCTACCGCAGTTATGGTATTGATAATATTGCTTTCAACATTTATGGGAGTACTTCAGATATAATGCTTGATTCTCTGCCCGTTTACAACTCTCGGACAATTATCTTCCGTGTTGTTGATCTTGATAGCACCGGACCGATATACTTCCTCAACAACATAGGGACCTTCCCATTTAGGGAGAAGTTTGCCTGCAAAGAATCTTAAACGAGAGTTATATAGCAGGACATAATCACGTACATTGAACTCACGCTTTTGTATCCTCTTATCATGCCACCTCTTAACCTTCTCCTTGAACAACTTGGCATTCTCATATGCCTGAGTTCACCACTCATCAAGCGAGATAATGTCAAATAACCTCTTCTCACCAGCAAGTTTGAAATCAAAGTTGAGCTCTTTGATTGCCCAATAAGCTTTATGCTCTAGCTCAAGAGGTAAATGACATGCTTTACCATACACCATTTTGTACGGAGACATGCCCATGTGATTCTTATAGGCAGTCCTATAATCCCATAGTGCATCATCGAGCTTCTTAGACGAATTCTTTCTAGACCTGTTGACAGTCTTTTGCAGAATCAGTTTAATCTCTCTATTACTTAGGTCTACTTGACCACTCGACTGAGGGTGATAGGGAGACACAATTCTGTGGTTGACATCGTACTTAGCAAGCATTTTACGGAAATCACCATGAATGAAATGTGAACCACCGCCGGTCATTAGATATCTAGAGACTCCAAATCTATGGAAGATAATGTCTTTAAGCATCCTAATAGATGTGTTGTGATCAGCACTACTAGTGGGGATAGCTTCTACCCACTTAGTGACGTAATCAACAACAACTAGGATGTGAGTATACCCGTTGGATTTTGGAAAAGGTCCCATGTAATCAAAGCCCCAAACATCAAATGGTTCAATGACAAGTGCATAGTTCGTAGGCATTTCCCGACGTTTACCGATATTACCTATTCTTTGACATTCGTCACAAGACAAGACAAACTTACGGGCATCCTTGAAGAGAGTGGGCCAATAGAAACCTGATTGCAATACCTTGTGTGCAGTTCTATCTCCCGCATGGTGTCCTCCGTAGGCCTCGGAGTGACACTTCTGTAGGATCTGTCCCTGTTCATGTTCAGGTACACAATGTCTAATAACACCATCTACTCCTTCCTTATAAAGGTGAGGATCATCCCAAAAGTAATGCCTCAAGTCAAAGAAGAACTTCTTCTTTTGCTGGTATGTGAAACTAGGTGGTATATATTTGGCAACGATATAGTTTGCATAATCAGCATACCACGGTGCACTACGTGAAGTATTGATGACATTCAGTTTCTCATCGGGAAAGCTATCATCAATAGGTTGTGGGTCATCAAGAACGTTCTCCAACCTAGACAAGTTATCTGCTACGGGGTTATCAGCACCCTTTTTGTCGACAACGTGCAAATCAAACTCTTGTAGCAAGAGAACCCATCTGATAAGTCTAGGTTTAGGGCCCTTCTTCTCCATGAGGTACTTAATAGCAACGTGATCAGTGTGAATAGTGACTTTGGAATCAACTATGTAAGACCTGAACTTTTCACATGCAAACACGACTGCTAAAAATTCCTTCTCCGTAGTAGCATAGTTTCTTTGGGCACTATCTAGAGTTTTACTAGCATAGTGAATAACATTCAACTTCTTATCAACTCTTTGCCCTAGGACATCACCAACAGCATAATCACTAGCATCACAAATGATTTCAAAAGGTAAGTTCCAATCAGGTGGTTGAATAATAGGTGTACTTATGAAAGCCCTCTTAAGTATTTTGAAGGCTTCCTCACAATCATCGTCAAAGACAAAAGGAATATCCTTTTGCAAGAGATTGGTAAGAGGCCTAGAAATCTTAGAGAAGTCTTTAATGAACCTTCTATAGAAACCAGCATGACCAAGGAAACTTCTTACACCTTTGATATATGTGGGGTATGGCATTTTCTCGATTGCATCAACCTTAGCCTTATCGACTTCAATACCTCTTTCAGAAATTTTATGTCCTAAGACGATGCCTTCATTAACCATAAAGTGGCACTTCTTCCAATTCAAGACAAGTTTGGTGTCTTCACATCTCTGCAAGAGTTGATCAAGGTTGCTGAGGCAATCATCAAAGGAAGACCCGTAAACGGAGAACTCATCCATGAAAACCTCAACAATCTTTTCACAAAAGTCAGAGAATATAGCCATCATACATCTTTGAAAGGTTGTAGGTGCATTACATAAGGCAAAAGGCATACGTCTATAAGCAAAGGTACCGAAAGGGCAGGTGAAAGTGGTTTTCTCCTGGTCAGATTGTGCAACTGGTATTTGGGAGAAACCAGAATAACCATCTAGAAAGCAGAAGTGTGTGTGTTTATACAGTCTTTCTAACATTTGGTAGATAAAAGGCAAAGGATAATGATCTTTCCTAGTGGCTTTATTCAATTTCCTAAAATTGATCACCATCCTATAGCCAGTAATAATCCTCTATGGGATCAATTCATCCTTATCATTAGGGACAACAGTAATGCCTCCCTTCTTAGGGACGCAATGCACCGGACTCACCCAATCACTATGAGCAACATGATAGATGATACCTGCTTCCAGGAGCTTTAGTATTTCTTTTCTCACTACTTCTTTCATCTTAGGATTTAATCTCCTTTGATGATCAACAACTGGTTTGAAATCAGGATCAGTTTTAATCTTGTGCTGACATAGAGTGGGACTAATGCCCTTAAGATCATCAAGAGTATATCCAATAATAGCAGGGTGCTTCCTCAGAGTTTTTAGTAACTTATTTTCTTCATGCTCTGAGAGGCTAGCACTAATAATAACAGGATATATCTCTTTTTCATCAAGATAAGCATACTTAAGAGTATCAGGAAACTGTTTAAGCTCGAACACAGGATCACCCTTTGGTGGGGGTGGATCCCCAAGCAGTTCAACAGGCAAGTTTTCTTAAGGATAGGATATTATTCTAAGACAACTCTATCTATCTCATCCCTTTCATCCATATGCATATCATTTTCATGCTCATGCAAGTATTGCTCTAAGGGATCAGTAGGGGGTAAGGCAATAGAAGCTTAGGAAATAGTTTCATCCCTACTAGGCAACTCCTTTTCATGAGGTTGTGTACCAAACTTAGAGAAATTGAACTCGTGTGACACACCTTCAAAGCCGACAGTGACAGTTTGCTTGTCACAATCAATATGAGCATTGACAGTATTGAGAAAAGGTCTACCAAATATGATGGGGCAGAAGCTATCTTGTGCGGTAGCAAGAATGAGGAAATCAGCAGGATACTTCGTTTTACCACATAAGACTTCAACATCCCTAACAATTCCCACAGGGCAGATAGTATCTCTATTGGCAAGCTGAATAGTGACATCAATAGGCTCTATCTCAACACGTGCAATCTCATCTTTGATTTCATCATATAAGGATTGAGGTATTGCACTAACACTAGCACCCATGTCACATAAACCATGATAACAATGATCTCCTATCTTAACAGAAACCACATGCATGCCAACAACATGCCTATGTTTATCTCTAGCGTGAGGTTTAGCAATTCTAGGAGCATCTTCACAGAAGTGAATATTATGTCCCTCAACATCATCGGACAGAAGATCTTTGATAATAGCAACGCTAGGTTCAACTCTAATTTGCTCAGGGGGTGTAGGTGTTCTAATGGAGCCTCTACGTATCACAGTTGAAGCTTTAGAATGATCCTTTATCCTAACAGGGAAAGGTGGTTTCTCAATGTAAGCACTCGGAACAATAGGATCATTATAGGCAATGACTTTCTCTTCAACTGGATTGGGTTTAACTACATTGACTTCTAAGGGACGATGATATTTAAACCACTTCTCTTTGGGGAGATCAATATGAGCAGCAAATGATTCACACAATGATGCTACTACCTCAGAGTCAAGTCCATACTTAACGTTAAAGTCACAAATAGTATTTGTTTCAACAAAGGATTTAACGCAATCAAACGTGAAATTCATACCTGACTCCTTACCTTCTTCAAGCTCCCAATATTCAGAGTTGCGTTTAATGCTCTCCAATAAATTCTATCTGAAGTCAATATCTCTCTTCATAAAAGAACCGGTACAAGAAGTGTCAAGCATGGTGCGATCATCATGAGAAAGCCGAGCATAGAACTTCTGAATGATAATTTCTCTCGAGAGCTCATTATTGGGGCATGAATATAACATTGATTTAAGCCTCCCCCAAGCTTGAGCAATGCTTTCTCTGTCACGAGGCCAAAAATTTTAAATATAATTCCAATCACGATGTACTAAATGCATAGGATAAAACTTTTGATGAAACTCCAATTTCAACCGATTGTAGTCCCTTGATCCAGTATCATCACTTAGCCTATACGATGTCAACGCCTTATCCTTCAAAGATAAAGGAAAGACCTTCTTCTTGACCTCATCCTCGGGCAAACCTGCAAGCTTAAATAAACCACAAACTTCATCTACATAGATTAGATGCAAGTCTAGATGTGTTGTTCCATCTCCTGTAGAAGGATTAGCCAGCAGTTTCTCAAGCATACCCGAAGGAAATTCAAAGCAAATATTTTCAGTAGGTGGAGCAGGTTGAGGAGCAACTATTTGTGCTTCCGTTCGAGGTGAATATACCCCGAACAAGCCCCTCAAAGGATTAGTTTCCATAGTGACAAGTGACAATAAATTTCAGCACACTATATGAATGTTTCCTTACCAAGTTCCACTCACCAAAGGCGTTTCACTCCCCCACAACGGCGCCAGAAAAGAGTCTTAATGACCCACAAGTATAGGGGATCAATCGTAGTCCTTTCGATAAGTAAGAGTGTCGAACCCAACGAGGAGCACGAGGATCTGACAAGTGGTTTTCAACAAGGTAAAATCTGCAAGCACTGAAATTATCGGTAACACGTGATTGTGTGGTGAGATGATTCGTAGCAAGCAACAAGTAACAAAAGTAGCAACAGTGCAGCAAAGTGGCCCAATCCCTTTTGTAGCAAGGGACAAGCCTGGACAAAGTCTTATAGGAGGAAAAACGCTCTCGAGGACACACGGGAATTTTTGTCATGATAGTTTTCATCATATTCATATGATTCGCGTTCGTTACTTTGATAGTTTGATATGTGGGTGGACCGGCGCTTGGGTACTGCGCTTACTTGGACAAGCATCCCACTTATGATTAACCCCTCTCGCAAGCATCCGCAACTACGAAAGAAGAATTAAGACAAAGTCTAACCATAGCATTAAACTAGTGGATCCAAATCAGCCCCTTACGAAGTAACGCATAAACTAGGGTTTAAGCTTCTGTCACTCTAGCAACCCATCATCTACTTACTACTTCCCAATGCCTTCCTCTAGGCCCAAATAATGGTGAAGTGTTTTGTAGTCAATGTTCACATAACACCACTAGAGGAAAAACAACATACAACACATCAAAATATCGAATGAATACGAAATTCACATGACTACTATTATCATGACTTATCCCATGTCCTCAGGAACAAAAGTAACTACTCACAAAGCATAATCATATTCATGACCAAAGGGGTAATGAGTAGCATCAAGGATCTGAACATAAACTCTTCCACCAAGTAATCCAACTAGCATCAACTACAAAGAGTAATTAACACTACTAGCAACCTTACAAGTACCAATCGGAGTCGCGAGACGGAGATTGGTTACAAGTGATGAACTAGGGTTTGGAGATGAGATGGTGCTGATGAAGATGTTGATGGTGATGAATCCCCTCCTATGAGAGGAGTGTTGGTGATGACGATGGCGACGATTTCCCCCTCCGAGAGGGAAGTTTCCCTGGCAGGATCGTCCTGCCGGAGCTCTAGATTGGTTCTGCTCAAGTTTCGCATCGTGGCGGCGGCGAATCCACGAAAAAGATCATCCCTGATTTTTTTCCGGACGAAACCCTTCATATAGCAGAAGAGGGGTCCCAGTGGGCCAGCAGGCTGCCCACAAGCCCCCTAGGCGCGGCCAGGGGGTGGCCGCGCCTAGCAAGCTTGTGACCACCTGCTGGCGCCCCTCTGGTGCTTCTTCGGCCCAGTATTTTTTATGAATCCAGAAAAAATCCTCGTTGATTTTTACAGCGTTTGGAGTTGCGCCGAATAGGTGTCTCAAACTTGCTCCACTTTCAGGCCAGAATTCCAGCTGCCCGCATTCTCCCTCTTCATGTAAACCTTGCAAAATAAGAGAGAAAAGGCATAAGTATTGTACCGCGAAGTGAAATAACAGCCCAAGAAGCGATAAATATCAACATGAAAACATGATGCAAAATGGACGTATCAAGCTCTGACCTCGAGATCCCATTCGGGTGGACCAGCATTGCTCCAACGCAACTTGCCTGACCCGTGACTCTCTCATCATATCCCCGGCAACCACTCCCTTCAGGAGTCCTGCCCTGGGTGGCCCTGTGTCCTCATGACACCTGCCACCGTCGTGGCCAAACAAACTGTCCCAAACGGGGACGGGCCCAACTCAACTTAACTGGGCTCATAGAGTTATCACCGCCCACCGGGCCAAGGTGGCACACGTGCATAACCCTCCCTCTTTGGGGCATATCGGTGAGAGATCACGCGGACATCCCAAGTCACGGCCTTCCCATACTAGCAACAGGTGGTTGTACGATTATGGCCGGTCAGGTGACTCATGATCATCCACTATATCATAGAAACCAAAGTAACTCATAATCATAAGCATATATCTCTATATGATCATTTATTAAATCTTTATTTTCTTAGTAAGTTAAGCAAGTTTAATGCATGAGGATGTGAGCTATGCTATGCAAAACTACATCACATGGATATGATGGCTTGCCTTGATCAGTGGGGTTGTTCAAACACTCCTGGTCTTCAAAGTTCCCCTCTGAAAATGTATTTGAAATAGCAAAAGAAAAGGGAAAAGCATTAAATACCTTTTTATTAACCAGAAATTCTATGAGTGTGGGGAAAATACCAAAATTTACCAGATTGTAAAGAATTTCAATACAAACCCAATGCAAAAAGAATCAAGTTATTTGGACTTGTAGATAAAAAGATTTAAATGATCAAAGTTTCTGTTAAAAACTGAAATAAATAAAATAAAAGAAAACCTGGGGGGCCACGTTGAAGGCGTAAAGTGGAGGGGCACCTCACTTAACGCTTCGGCCGCGGGCCATAGCCCCTGGCAGGTGGGGCCTGCCCTTTTTAGAACAGAGAGAGGGGAGGGGAACAGAGGAGGGCGGCTCACCAGCGACGCTCACCGGCGATAGGGACGACGGTGAGGCTGGGAGATGACGGGAATGGAACGGGCGCTCGACGGCGATCCTCCCTGTACCCATAGCTCCTCCGGAGGTGGACGGACGACGTCGCCCCTCTTTCTCCGGCGGGTGGAGGCTACGGTGGTCGTCGACGGCGACGGTTCCGGCAGGGATTCAACTCTCCAACGGCTCGAGGAGCACCAGAGGGACCCAAGGAACACACTGGTGGCCTTGGATTGGACTGGCGAGGGCTGGAGGAGGCTGGCGACAGAGAGGATTTGGCGGCAGAGCAACTTGCTGGAGCTGAGGGAGACGAGCCCCCGGCTCTTGCTGGGGGTTCTAGGGCTAATCCAGAGGTGGAGGAGAGGGGTGGGAGCTAGGAGGGGTTCGGGCAGCACCTTAAATAGGCCAGCGATGAGCGCTGCTGAGCTCTCCCGAAGCGGCGAGGCTCGGGCTTGGCACTGGAGCAAGGACAGCGAGCTGGCTGTCGCGGCGCAGTGGTGTGGTGATGGAGGAGGTCACGGGAGCGACGGGACGGGTCTGGAGCCATTAATGGCGTGCGGACGACCACAGTGGCCGAAGCCCACTGTGTTGCCCGTGGCGGATCTTGGCCGGGTGCGCCGGCGGCCTTCCCCAGCAAACCAGAGGGTTCGGGAGATGCCACGCGGCTACCAGGGACCTCGTGGGCGCTTCAGACAAGGGGGGCAGCGATTGACGGCTGGGGGCGGCTCGGCTGTCACTGGAGCTGCGCAGAGCGCGCTCTGTGGCATGCCAGCACCGTGATCACCATGGTTGCGGCCACCCTAATGCCACGCAAGCCTTGAGACCTTGTCCATAGCGTCGGCCAGCCTTCCATCAGTCACCATCCACTTCTAGCCTGAGCATACAAGCTCTGCTGCGACTAGGAAAATCATCAACAGGTTCTGCTAGCAGACTTTGGGAGGTTCTGGAGCTCAACAGGGTTGGGATTATAGCAAACTAAGATGTCTAATGGAATCAACATAGAAAAGACTCTAAATTGGTAAACTTTGGCAAGGTTTGAAGATCAAATGGATATAGTTCCTTTGTAAACCACCTTTGTGGTCCAGAACACAAATGAGCTTCTAGCACTCAGTTGCAAGCTTTGCTACCAGTGTCTTTTGGTGGGGAAGTGTCATTTGGTGGTGCACACATGCCCAAAAATTTGCAGCTCCAGTGTGCACTCCTAGCTGGCACTTCCTTCACAAAGGTCATGTTTTAGCAGAAACTTAGCAGAGTGTTTTTGCTCAAAATTTTTACTGGGGCATAGGATGTTTTTACATATTGGAACCATATATGATCCCTAGTAACTTCATGAATTTATTGGGAATTTTTCAAAATAGGAATCATAGGGTTGCTTCACAAAGGGATGATTCTGGTCAGATAATAAATAATTATTCTAGCCATAATTATCCATTGCACAAAGAAATATTTTTGCATATTTTGAAATCATATATCATTTAGAAAATGTTGCAGAAGTTTTGGGTCTTAAAGCTCACCCAAGCTATAGGTTGCTTCACAACCCATAGTGATGGCATAATTCCCAAAATAGAAAAATAGAATTATTTAATGAAAGAAAATATTGCAAATAAATCTCAGAAGGATTTTAGTATGAAGCAAATGGTTTTGAGTTGCTTGAGACAATAATTCAAAGATTTCATAATCCAACTTGCTTTGAAAATCCACCAAATTGCAAGTGCTTTCAAAATATTTTGAAAAGAAAAGGTTTGAAAAATTAGGGTGTTACATCCATTTCCGCGGCCGCGGCTATTCGAATAGATCATAACCCTGCAGGGGTGTACTACTTCACACATGCTCTCGCCACTTATCGCCATGTGCACGTCATGCACCTCGGCAACCTTCAAGCGGAAGCCCAGCAAGGGAGTCAGCCACGACCGTTAACGACGCTATCACCTAGTCCAGGTTTATCGCCTATTTGAGAGTAAACCCGCACGGAAGTCCGGCCGAGGTTTCTGCACGGACCCAAACGATGTGCGCAGGGTTCCCAAGCCCACCATCCGGGTGCCACTTGGTACATCGTGCCACTGCCTACCACATCATAGCCACCTCTAAGGTCAGCGCTATGCACGGCCTCCAGCATGACTATAAACACCAGAAACTACTTGCAACTCCTGGACCAAGTACTAGGCGATTAATAAGCCGAGAGGGTCAATTAAGTATCCCAACGTGTGGTAGTATCTAGTCTTGGATTACATACACGGAACTAGGTTCCTAAGGACGGTTCCAATGAAACAACTCACCATGTACTCCTACATAGCCTTTCACCGGTACCTTTACCAAATCATGTTCAACACACAACCTTTATTAATAGAACACATTCGCACGATCCTGTTCATCACCCAGATGACAGACCAAACACAACTCTAAGCATATCATGCATAGCAGGATAAGACAGATCATGGCTCAACCGACTACCAGGTATGTTAGGTTGCAAGGTTTAGCTATTTACTGTGACAAAGACAGGTCATGCAAAGGAATGGGTTCAACTAACGCGGTAAAAGCATTTGAAGCATTTTGACCAAATGCAATAAATAAGAGCAAGAGCGAGAACATGGGATTTATCGGGATGATCAAAATTATTGCTTGCCTTGTTGCTCAGTAGAGGGATAATATCCGTCAGTCGGATATTCAGACGTATCCGGAGGGGCAGAGCCTACCGAAATAATAACAATCAATCAATGACAATCATATGCAACAATATGATGCATGATCATGGCAAGAACTGAATTGTAGCATGGGTTAAAGTGGCTACCAAACTTATAGGATGATGCTGATTTGGATTTAAATTCAAATGCTATTTAAATTGGAATATTTAGACGGAGATATAACTCCAAATGGCTCATGGCGTCTCCCACCTCCCACCTCCCACCGCGGCGACCCAATGGCGATCTGGAACTCTAGCCGGCGTATCCTCTATCCTCGCCTCTCCTCTGCTCAGGTGAACCTTCCCGACCATCCTCTCGTGGTCGTGCATGGCTTGCATGGGTGGTTCTACGTTGGATCTGGATTTTTCGCACGGTTTGGCTTTCTCTGATGAGGTTTATCGCCACTCTGGTATTACGGTGCACCCTATGAAGCACCGCCGCCCTTTCATCATGGTGATTTCCTTTGGTCGTCATGTGTTCCGTCTTTCGACTGACACAGTCGCCGCAGCTCTGGAATCGGCGATTGGAGGATCGGCTATTGAGTTTCGTGTCTCTCAAGTCACATATTCGGTTTTCTCATTCAAAGTCTCCTGCATGCAAGTTGGTTTTCATATTCTGGATTTATGTTCTTTCAAGTGTTCAAGTTTTAAGTGCTTCTGCCATCTATGGGGACATGGAGGTCCTAATTGGCGTCGGGAATTTTCTCTGTGGAAGAAGCAATGTGATGCTGAATGGATTATTGTGAGTACTTCTAAGAGGAGAGCCTCTTTAGGTCTGATGGCCATGCATTCCAGACCCCTCAAGTCTTCACTTAAATCTGGATCTTCTGTTCGTAAGAAGCTGACTTTTGCATCCCTTCAGCAATATGAGGTTTGCAAGGGATACAGATATCCTGTTTCCCATGATGAGCTCGTCACGCTTGAACAGGCTGGTTATTCGGTGCCTTCTTCTGAACGTGTCATCATCTCAGCACCACCGCCGGCGGAACTCCGGTGGACGACAGCCACGCCGCATATTACGTTTGGGACAGTTTCTCGTCAAGTTTCATCTCCCGGATCTCCCGGTGATGATTTTCAAATTGCCAAATTAGTCGGAACTTCTCCCATGCAACAAGGAGCTACATCTGATCCCGCCGAGATTCATGGTATTTTGAATGATGAGAATCAATTTTCGATGGCAAGTTTGGATTCTGGGCCTATTTCCACTCTCATTAATGAGTCTGCTGAGGTTACCTCTCTCTCTGGGCCCGACCCTAATCTCTCGATGGATATTCCCTCCTCTCAGGAGGCCCATCTGGCCTTTGACGAACTCATTAATAGCATGGTTGAGGATATCTTTTCTTGCTCAATTTGCAACGCTCGGGGCCATCAAGCTGCGAACTGCCCGGCTTCGCCTGGATGCGCTGACAACACGGTGGGCCACGCACGATCTAGAGGGGCCTCTTTTATGCGTAATAATTGTCTTACTTGGAACTGTAAGAGACCCACCACCTCCCCTGTCGCTGATATCTCGGGAACTGCTGATACTCTCGGCGAAACAGCAACCCCTGCGACACAGTTCTGTCCTGTCTCATCGCCGTCGCCTCCTCGAACTCCCTCTGAGACGCCACCAGTCACTCCACCACCGCATCCCGCAATGGCGAACTTTGAGCTTGATCCCGAGTTCTTCCTCCCACCTGGCCACAATATCATCGATGGAGGTCCCGACCGGCTGCCTCGGACCTACACCACGCCTGCGGTCCCCATCACCAGACGTCATGAGCGCTTTGTCATCGCTGACGTCCACCCAGCACCACCGGCTGACAATGTGATTCAGGTACGGCAAGAAGTTGCTGCTCTTCTTCTTCACCAAGGGTTGCATGTTCAGTCTGCCCAACCTTGGATTGAGGGTGTTGGATTGTTTGAGCTCCGAGATGCGGCAGAAAGCTATGCTGCGGTCCACATGGTTCCGCAGGAAGTTGCTCATAACTCTGTCGTGCGTTTCCTGCGTCACGATCAGGGTCTTGGTTTCCGTGGCCAAGAGGGTTTTCGCCAGGGCTATCTCATGCTTTTGGGGGTCCCGCTCGACTTCCGTAATACTGAAGATCTCCGGGCCGCTGTCAATACCTTTGGGGAGTTTCACCATTGGGTCAGTGATGATCCTTACCTGGTTCGCTCTATTGTGTTTGCTGCGTTCCCAGATGACCGGCTGGTCCCTTACAGTATTAACTTCTCTGGATATGCTCCTTGGGGTGGCGCCAAGGTTTCCTGGTCTGCTCCGGTATACATCCTGGGTGCGGCGGCTGCTGAGATTCTGCCTAATGATGAGGATCCCATGCCCCTCAATGGCAACCCTCATCCGCTCCCTGGACATCTTGTTCATGATAATCTGCAGTTTGCTCTGCCCCCATATCCTGCGCTGGGTTGGAATGCGGTACCGCTAGTGCCTGGAGACCCAGGGCCTGCTGCTGGTGCTGTTGATGACGGAGGCTGGGCTCAGCCGCCTGTTGCTGCTGATGACGGAGGGTGGGGTCAGCCGCCTGCTGCCGCTTCTGGAGGAGGATGGGAACCTGAAGCGGCCCCGGAAGCACCTGCTGCTGATCCTGTTCAGGATCAAGTGTCTACGGTGATTGATCAACCGAGTCCTTCTTCCTCTGATTCGGTTCATGAGCTTGTGGACCTTGACCCTCAGCCGCAGGGTGACATGGAGGGGGAACGTGCTGCTCAAGAACCACCGCTGGCTAATCCTGATGCCCCTGATGCTGACATGCCAATGGCTGCCCCGGACAATGATGCTGAGCCAGAGGAAGATGTGCCTGTGATGGAAGAGGCGCATGATGACAATCCTTTGGCAATTGTTCTCTACAAACCCCCCTCATTCAGACTGACAACATCTTTGTTGGGGCTGCTAGGGTTGTGTATGGGCCTCCTCTGCCGCCTGTGATGTCCTGGGCACGCACCTTTGATGCTCTTATGGGGCTGCTACTGCTATGCACGTACCTCGTCAACTACAGATGCCAAATCTGGAGCCCATTATGATCCCCAAGCGATCCTGGGCAGTGGCATTCGACACTGATGCTCCAGAACCTTCTCTATTAGAGCCTGCTAGTACCTCTATCTCAATGCAGGAGGTAATCCCTCTTAGTCCTTCTTCATATACAGAGGACTTATCTTTTCGTTCTCCTGCTCCATCCAAGAAGGGGACCCGCAAGAAGGCCACTCCAGTGGTTGACTCCTCGGTCCGTCGGTGTACTCGCGGCTCCATCAAGCGCGACGGCTTCAAGCCAATTCTGCAGGAGCTGCCGGCGCATGTCCCCAAGAAGAGGAAGCCCAAGGCCAAGCCGATGCCCTCTACATCGCAGGAGACTGAGGATGTTCAAATACCTCCTGCCACTCCTATCCCAGTGATTCAGGAGGTGGGACAGTCACTCGGCATAGCTCCTGAGAAGCTCACGGTGGATCGACTTATGGAAGATCCTGCTGATTCTGCGCCATCGTCTTCTAATGTTTAATCCATATATGTTTATCTGTTACTGTACTGGCTCTATGTATTGTCAAACTTCTGCTTGCGCTATCTTTCGGTTTTCGGAACCTTGGTTGCACTGGTTATTACATAGCCTTGCTTTTGCTATATATATGATCTGCAATGGATAGTCGTTCTACGAGAAGTTGGCGTGTGCTGTGTTGGAATGTGCGTGGCCTAAATTCGGATCATAGGTAGCGGGCGGTCCGTAACAAGATTGATGAGAGCCTAGCTGCTGTGGTCTGCTTACAGGAAACAAAAATGCAGTCAATAGAGTTTCGTGCAGTTAAAGGTTTCTGCCCCAAACGGTTTGATCAGTTTGCTTACTCTCCTTCCAGGGGTGCACCAGGAGGGCTTATCACCCTTTGGAATTCTTCCATTCTTACTGGTCAATTAGTGGAATGCACACCCTACGGATTGATCATCTCCTTTACCTCAAATCACACGGGTGAATCATGGACCTTAGTTAATGTCTATGGGCCATGTCAAGGAGAGGCCCGGGATCTTTTTGTTAGCTGGCTTTACAATCTTAATATTCCCACTGGGGCTAATTGGTTCCTTCTTGGAGATTTTAATTTCATTAGATCTCCTGACAACAGAAACCTTCCTGGGGATGATGTGAATGACATGTTCATCTTCAATGAAATTATTGGGCATCTGGGATTGCTGGAACTACCCATTAAAGGCAGATCTTACACTTGGTCCAATATGCAGGATTCCCCTCTTCTCGAGCAGTTTGACTGGTTTTTTACATCAGTCAACTGGATCTCCTCATATCCTCTTACTCAAGTGCTACCCCTGGCAAAGACTGCTTCTGATCATGTTCCCTGTGTGGTCACTGTTAACACTTCCATCCCTAAATGCAACCTATTTCGCTTTGAAAAACTACTGGGTTGAAATGGAAGGCTTCATGGAATGTGTACAACAGTCCTGGCTCATTCCTTCAAGGAAGTCGCACAATACTGCTGTTATTATGGATAAGATGAAGCATCTTCGGCAGGCTTTGAAGAAATGGCAGACGTCTCTGTCACAGTTAATTTTTTTTATTTCCAGATGTAATCAAGTGGTGCTGTGTTTGGATGAGCTTGAGGAGTTGAGGTCACTTTTCAGACTAGAAGCTAATTTCAGGAAAATTGTCAAATTCCATTTGGAACATCTTCTGCATCTTCAATGCTTGTACTGGAAGAAGAGAGCCACTATCATATTTGTTAAGGTTGGTGAGGAAAACACTAAATTCTTCCATGCTATGGCCACTGAGAGATATAGGAGGAATTCCATTGGATCTCTCAAGTTAAATGATGGTTCTACCATCTCTGATCATGATCAAATTGCTGCATGTTTTGGGGCATCTTTCAAGGATAGAATGGGAACTTCTCTTGGCATTAACATGGCATTTGATTTACAATCCATGCTGAATGTGGTGGAGGGTCTAGACATTCTCACAGAACCTTTTTCCAAGTATGAAATGGAAAAGACTGTTCCGGATATGCCCATTGACAAAGCTCCAGGGCCTGATGGTTTCAATGGTCTTTTCTTCAAGAAATGCTGGCACATTATCTCCCCTGAGTTTTACCA
The DNA here is from genome assembly GCF_904849725.1 of Hordeum vulgare subsp. vulgare. NCBI lineage: Eukaryota > Viridiplantae > Streptophyta > Magnoliopsida > Poales > Poaceae > Hordeum > Hordeum vulgare. The sequence goes on along the minus strand of NC_058522.1, from coordinate 546,523,832 downwards.
GCTTGCTGCTGATTTCCATGCTGGACAGGCCCAGCTTGTGAACATGAATTCATCCTATATTACACTGATTCCAAAGAAGAGATCACCTGAACATGTGGGAGATTACAGACCAATATCACTTACTGGAATGGGTCTCAAATTTCTGTCCAAAATGCTTGCTAACAGGCTTCAGTTGCAGATTGTGAAGTGTCTTCACAAGAACCAGTACGGTTTTATCAAATCTAGAACCATTCAATATTGTGTGGGATGGATTCTAGAGTACCTGCACCAATGTCATCAATCCAAGAAGCCTATAGTTATTCTTAAGATGGATTTTGAAAAGGCATTTGATTCTGTGGAACATGAGTTCATCTTCCAGATTCTTAAGCACAAGGGCTTCAATGACAAATGGATCCTTTGGGTTAGGCAGCTCCTAACTTCTGTATCATCTTCAGTTCTGATCAATGGTGTGTGTGGAAAGAAGTTCATGTGCAAGAAAGGTGTCAGGCAGGGAGATCCTATGTCTCCACTGTTTTTTGCTATTGCTGCTGATTTTTTACAAACTCTGGTTAACCAACCGCTGGTGGAGAGGCTGATACAGCTGCCTATACCTTGTCATGATAAGGATTACCCTATAGTGCAATATGCTGATGATACTCTTATCATCTTACCTGCTGATAAATCCCAGTTATTGTAGTTCAAGAAAATGCTCTTGCTTTTCTCCCAGTCCAGTGGATTACAGGTGAATTACCACAAATATGCACTTCTACCTGTTAACACTTCTCCTCAGCATCTACAGGATCTGGCAGGCTCCATTGGTTGCAGAGTGGGATCTTTACCCTTCACATATCTTGGCCTTCCCGTTGGGACAAATAAACCAAGAATCATTGATCTCATGCCTCTGGTTGATAACATGGAAAGAAGACTCAGTGCTAGTTCATCTTTTCTTGCTCAGGGGGGAAGGCTACAGTATTTAAACTCAGCCCTGTCTTCTTTACCTATCTTCTTTCTATGCAGTCTGGATATCCCACCAGGTATACTGAAGCAGTTGGAGAGGATTCAAAGGCAATGTCTATGGAGATGAAATGGGAATGATCATGCACCCTCTCTTGCTGCTTGGCCTCTGGTGTGCAGGCCTAAAAATAAAGGGGGGCTAGGGATCATGAACCTAGCAGTCCAGAATGAAGCACTCCTGCTCAAACATGCTGATAAGTTCCTCAATCATGCTGATATCCTTGGGTTTCATCTGATTTGGAACACTTATTATCATAACACTGTACCTCAGGGAACTGCACTTTGTGGTTCCTTTTGGTGGAAGGATATCTGTAAACGGCTTGACAAATTCAGATCAGTTACATATGTTCTGCCAAACAAGGGTGATTCCTTTCTGTTTTGGTCTGACTCCTGGTTGATTGGAAACTCCATTATGCCACTGGCGTCCAGATTCCAAAGACTGTTCTCTTTTGTGGCTGACCCTTTCTGCACAGCTCAAGAGGTCTTTACTGCCTTTTATGATGACAACATGCTCTCCATGTTTCAGTTACCACTGTCTGCTCAAGCTTATCAGGAACTGCTTTCGGTCCAATCTTTGCTTCAGGACCTGGATCTTAATCATCAGGCCTCTGACAGCTAAGGTCTACACAGCCAAGAGATACTATGCTCATATTCACAACAGCATTGTACCAAACCCTTTACTTAACTGGATCTGGAGAAGCTGCTGTACTATGAAGATTAAGATGTTTGCCTGGATGCTCATCATGGACAGGCTAAACACTCAAGATATACTAGAACGACGTCACTAGAAGGTCTCTGATTCCAACCTTTGTGTTCTATGCCACGCTCGAGTCAAGGAGGACAGAGATCATTTATTCTTCAACTGTCTTTTCATTACCAGGGTCTGGAATTACCTGCAGATCACATGGCAGGGTTCATCTATGTGGAGTGCTGCTGTTGCGGCTAGAAAGGACTTTCATAACCCTTTCTTTGCTGAGGTAGTTTTCACTGCATGTTGGAACATCTGGATTATCAGAAATGCAAAGGTCTTCAACCAGGAGCAGCCAAAGTTAAGAAAATGGAGATCTGGATTCATTCATGACATTTCTCTGTTAGCTCATAGAATTAAGGCTAGTTTCAGGGATGATCTCCTTAAATGGATTTCCTTTTTGCCTCCTTGAGGTTTGTAATCCTTTGCTCTTCTTCCCCTTGTACATTCTAAATCTCCTCTTGTACATACTGCTCTCATTTATGGGAATAAAGGAAAATGGCTGTGGGGGGTTTTCCCTACAGTAGCCGGTCAAAAAAAATTGGAATATTTATTAAATTCCTTTAATTGATTTGACCAGATGCTGTTTCATAACTTTGTTTGTCATGCATGAAAATGCCACCATTGTGTTCATTGAGTTTTCCTCATCATTTTACATATATTATTTGTCAAATTTGGAGTTATATTCAAATTTCTATGAATTTCCAAAGTTTTGAACTTATTCTGGAATTATATTCAATTAGAAATAGTATTTACTGCGTCATAATGACATCATCATTGTCAAGAGGGGCCGGCCAGGTCAAACCTGACCAGTAGGGCCCACTCGTGAGTGCCTCGGGGCTAATCCTGAGCTGACCAGAGGCTAAGTGGGGTTTGACCCACTCTGGGGCCCACTGGCGAGTGGCACTGAGGGAGGATTAGGCCCTAATGATCCCTCCACGTCGCCCCCAACGGAATCTCGCCGGCGGCGATCAAAACCGCGGCGGATCCCCATCGGAGTTGCTCTAGATTGCGTTGGAGGCCTTGGACTCAGGATCTAAGAGCACTGGGACGAGGCGTAGGCTCGACCCCATCTAACAGAAGCATCGGGAGGGACTGAGGGTGGCCGGAGGGCACCGGCGACGAGCCATGGCGGTGGCCGGAGCTCGGTTCGATGACCACGGGGCTAGAGCGTAGGAAAGAGAGGGGTAGATGGGGGTAAACACTCCGGAACTCACTCCGGTGTCGAAGGGAGGCTCGGGCTGCTCGGGGAGGCGCTGGATCCGACGAATCGATGACGACTTGCCGGCGGCCGAAGGTGGAAGACGATGGTGATGAGGGTGAAGCAGGGCTCAGGGGATCTTCTCCTTTAGCGGGGACGTCGTACACGTCGAGGCGGAGCGGACGGCGCGCTCAGAGGCGAGGGAGGACGGCCGGAGCGACGGCTAGCTCAAGCTCGAGCTTGCTCCAATGGCGGCCGAGAGAGAGAGAGACGCAGGGGGCAAGTGAGGAGGGTGAGAGGATGGGAATGGTTCCTGGGAGGCTTATCCAGCCTCTCCAACGCATCAGAAGGAACCAGGCACGCATGTAGGTGTGTGGTCGCACCGGGAGAAGGGGCGGCCACCTCCTGCTCCGACTAGCGAAGGAGGAAGAAGACAAGGGCGTTCCTGGGCTGGGCCAAGGTCAGCGACAGGTAAGCTTTTCTCTTTTTCCTTCTTTTCTGTTTTCTGTTTTATTCTTTCTGGCATTTGTTTCATTCATTTTTGGCTCCAAAATAGTCCCAAAAATAGTGAATAAACTTTGGGGTGTTATTTGGAATATTTGCAACCCCAGATAAAGTTTTCAACATTTTACGAGAATCTGAAATATTTGAAATCAAATATATAATTGATTTCAGTGGCTTTTGTATTTGAAATAAAATGCCGAAATTAGTTTTAAAAACAAATCCACCCCTGAATTGTGATTTCCAAAATTTATCAAAAATGTTGGACTTTTATGAAGGCCATTTTGGGTTCATTGATTTGTCACCTCTTGAATTATTTTGAATAGGAAGTTGATAGGGATTTTCATTTGATTTCCATTTTCATTTTCAATGCAAGAATGACAATATGAGCACAATCTTGCTATTTCTAAAGGGGTAGCTAGGGATGTGACAACTCACCGCCACCCAAAAGAATCTTGTCCCGAGATTTGGAAGTCGTTGCGAATAGCGCGGGATACTCAAGTCGGAGACGATCCTCTCTTTCCCATGTTGCCTCTTTTTCAGAATGATTTGACCATTGAACTTTAGGAAACTTGAGGTTTCGACATCGAGTGGTACGCTCAGCTTGGTCAAGAGTACGAACAGGGTATTCTCGGTAAAAAAAGGTTATCTTGGAGATCAAGCGTTTCGTGGTCCACTTCACGGATAGGATCCAAAAAGCAACGTCTGAGTTGCGAGACGTGGAAAACATCATGAACCTTGGAAAGATGCGGAGGAAGTTCCAACTGGTAGGCAACTTCTCCTCGTTTGGCAAGAATGCGAAAAGGACCAATGTAACGAGGAGCCAACTTCCCCTTGATACCAAAACGATGGGTACCCTTCAAAGGTGTAACCCAAAGGTAAGCCTTCTCGTCAACTTCAAAGATCACAACCTTATGATGACGATCATATTGGCTCTTTTGACGAGACTGGGCTGTTTTCAAATTTTCACGAATAATGCGAACTTGCTCTTCTGCTTCATGGATCATATCTGGACCAAAGAGTTGCCTCTCTCCAGTTTTTGACCAATTAAGAGGTGTTCGACATCTTCGTCCATAGAGAACTTCAAAAGGGGCTTTGCTCAAGCTTGTTTGATAACTATTGTTATAAGCAAATTCGGCGAATGGAAGGCACTTCTCCCAATTCATACCGAACGATATAACACAAGCTCGGAGCATATCTTCTAGGATTTGATTCACTCTTTCTACTTGACCACTTGATTGAGGATGGAAAGTAGTGCTAAAAGACAGGTGAGTCCCCATGGCATTCTGAAAACTTTCCCAAAAAAGAGAAGTAAAAATACTTCCACGATCTGAGTTAATCTCCAGAGGAACACCATGAAGAGACACTATTCGAGAGATATATAACTCTGCTAGCTAGCTAGCTGTTATACTCTCACGAACTGGAAGAAAATGAGCTACTTTGGAAAGACGGTCAATGACCACAAAGATAGCATTATTTCCTTTCTTGGTCTTGGGAAATCCAGTGATGAAATCCATACTGAATTTATCCCATTTCCATTCAGGAATAGCTAAAGGTTGAAGGGTGCCAGTAGGCCTTTGATGTTCTGCCTTAACTCGACGACAAACGTCGTAGTTAGCAACGAACTCAGCAATTTCTCTCTTCATCCTAGTCCACCAAAACCTCTGGCGTAGGTCTTGATACATCTCAGTACTGCCTGGATGAATGGTGAGAGGAGAATCATGAGCCTCCTTAAGGATCAACTGTCGCAGACGTTTGCTCTTAGGAACCACTAAACGGTTCTGAAAGAACACGACACCTTGCTCACTAATAGAGAAATCCCTAGCGTTTCCGCTAGCAATATTCTCCTTGATCCGGGATATACCCTTATCATATTTTTGCATAGCTATGATGTGAAGATTTAACTTCTGAAATTCCTCATAGAGACGTGGTTGATCTCGCCGTAGCATCAGTTTGTTACAATAAGACTTACGACTTAGTGCATCAGCCATAACATTGGCCTTCCCCGGGGTGTAAGTTATCCCTAAGTCATAATCTGTGATCAACTCAACCCACCGTCTTTGCCTGAGATTCAAATCCGGCTGGGTGAAGATATATTTTAGACTTTGGTGATCAGTGAATATTTCGCAACGATTACCAAGAAGGTAATGTCGCCAGGTTTTAAGTGCATGGACTACAACTGCAAGCTCAAGATCATGTGTGGGATAATTATCCTCATGTGGATGCAACTGTCGAGATGCGTATGCAATCACATGACGATCCTGGATGAGAATGCAACCTAATCCTTGTCGCGAGGCGTCGCAATAGATAACAAAGTCCTTGAAAAAATCTGGTGGTAGCAACACAGGTGCAGAAGTCAGGCGTCTTTTCAGTTCCTGAAAGCTATGCTCACACTGTGGTGTCCACTCGAACTTTTTATCTTTCTTGAGGAGTTCAGTTAGAGGCTTTGCAACCCTGGAGAAGTTCTCGACAAAGCGGCAAAAATAGCTCGCTAGTCCAAGAAAACTCCTAACTTGCTTAACCGATTCAGGTTGAGTCCAATCAAGGACAGCTTGAACTCTCTCGGGATTGACAGCAATACCCTTACCAGAAATTACGTGGCCTAGATAGGTCACTTATGGTAACCAAAATTCACATTTTGAAAACTTGGCATAAAGGCGATGCTCTCAAAGTTTCATCAATACCAACCTTAGATGCTCGGCATGTTCTTGTTCATTCTTTGAGTAGATGAGAATATCATCGAGGTATACCACGACGAATTTATCCAAATACTCCATGAAGATTGAATTCATCAAGCGAGAGAAAGTGGCTGGGGCATTGGTTAAACCGAAGGACATGACGGTGTACTCGTTTTGGCCATAACGAGTGACAAAAGCCGTTTTTGGAATGTCCCCATTCTTCATCTTGATTTGATGGTAACCCAACCTCAAATCCATTTTGGAGAAGACTGAGGATCCAGCGAGCTGATCATACAGATCGTTGATCCTGGGGAGCGGATACCTGTTCTTTATCATGACCAGGTTAACTGGTCGATAATCTACAACCATCCGATCCGTTCCATCCTTCTTCTTAACGAAGAGGACGGGACAAGCTCAAGGAGAAGAGCTAGGACGAATGAAACCTTTATTCAAGGCCTCGTCTAGTTGTTTCTTAAGTTTGGCTAGCTCCAAGGGTGCCATCTTATAGGGTCTTCTGGCTATTGGGACAGTTCCTGGGACAAGATCTATCACAAACTCTACATCCCTGTCAGGTGGAATTCCTGGCAGTTCTTCTGGAATAACATCCGGAAAGTCACGGACTACCGAAATGTCTTCTAGTTCTCGAAGAGGGTTGGCATTGAGGGAATAGAGTTGGCATTTGGCAACTCGAGTAGAGACATTAACTATCTCACCCGAGGGATGGGTAAGCTGAACATTTATAGAATGAGTATCAATCTTGGCATAATGAGCTAACATCCAGTCCATACCCAAGATGATATTGATATCTGAGGATTTCAGGGCTATCAAAGATGCTAGAAAAACTAGCCTGTCTACTAAGATTTCATTGTCATAGCTTATCCTAGAAGTTTGCCATTTACTACCACGGGTTTGGACAACTAATGAGATTGGCATATCACAAAAGGACATGTTATGCAACTGTCCATTACTTTCGGAAATGAAGGAATGAGATGACCCAGTGTCAAAAAGGACAGTCGTTAGGTGATGATTGCTACTACAACAAAATACCTTCCAACGGCGCCAGAAATACTTCTGACGTTTGCTGGGTATCCCTGGCAATGGCGCCAGAAATAGGCACATCGACGGGAGAATACTTGGCTTGATCTTTCTGCTGCGGCTACGCCTTAAGGGACTTCCTAGGCAAGTATGCAAAGGATTTCCCCTGTGGCCTTGGAGCCTTGCGTTGGTGTTCCCTCGAAGCAGAAAGGGTAATGTAGCGTAGCGGTGGTAAGTATTTCCCTCAGTTTGAGAACCAGGGTATCAATCCGGCGGAAGAGTATCTCAAGATCCCGCACAAACACAAAAGCTTGCACCCAACGCTATGAAGGGCTTGTCAATCCCTTATAGATTGTTTGCCAAGTGAGAACTGAAAGTAACAAAGTAACAAAGCAAAGTAAAAGCGGAGTTGTAAACGATGGATGTGAATAGACCCGGGGGCCATAGTGTTTACTAGTGGCTTCTCTCTTGAAAGCAAGTAGACGGTGGGTGAACAAATTACTGTCGAGCAATTGATAGAACTGTGCAGAGTCGTGACGATATCTATGCAATGCTTATTTCTATAGGCATCACGTCCGAAACAAGTAGACCGATACTGTCTGCATCTACTACTATTAGTCCACACGTCGACCGCTATCCATCATGCATCTAGTGTATTAAGTCTATAAGAACAGAGTAACGCCTTAAGCAAGATGACATGATGTAGAGGGATAATCTCAAACCAATGATAAAAACCCCATCATTTTACCCTTGATGGCAACTGCTTGATGTGTGCCTTGATGCCCCTACTGTCACTAGGAAAGGTCACCACATGGTAGAGCCCAAAACCAAGCACTTCTCCCATTGCAAGAATCATTGATCTAGTTGGCCAAACAAAACCCAAGACTTGGAGAGACTTACAAGGATATCAAGTCATGCATATAAGAAATCAGCAAAGACTCAAATATATATCATAGATAATCTGATCACAAGTCCACAATTCATCGGATCTCGACAAACACACCGTCAAAGAAGATTACATCGGATAGATCTCCATGAAGATCATGGAGAACTTTGTATTGAAGATCCAAGAGAGAGAAGAAGCCATCTACCTCCAAAGTCCCCTCCGGCAGGGTGCCGGGTAGGGTCCCCAGATGAGATCTCGCTGAAACGGAAACTTGTGGCGGCGGAAAAGTATTTTCGAGGCTCCCCTGATTTTTTATGGAATATTTGGGAATATATAGGCACAAAACCTAGGTCAGGAGGCGGCCAGGGAAGCCACAAGCTTGCCCACCGCCGCGTCCCCCTGGTGGCGTGGTGGGAGCTTGTGGGCTCCCTGGGGCCCACCTGGCTTGGCCCAAAGGGTCCCTGGTCTTCTTCTTTTTTTGACCGGCTAGTGTAGGGAAAATCCCCCACAACCTTTTTTATTTTATTCCCATATATAAGAGCAGTATGTACAAGAAGAAATTATAATGTACAAATGGGAAGAGGAGCTAAGGCTACAAACCTCAAGGAGGCAAAAAGGAAACCCATTTAAGGAGATCATCCCTGAAACTAGCCTTAATTCTATGAGCTAACATGGAAATGTCATGAATGAAGCCATATCTCCATTTTCTGAACTTTGGCTGCTCCTGGTTGAAGACCTTTGCATTTCTGATAGTCCAGATGTTCCAACATGCAGTGAAGACCACCTCAGCAAAGAAGGGGTTATGGAAGTCTCTTTTAGCAGCAACAGTAGCACTCCACATGGATGGACCCTGCCATGTGATCTGCAGGTAATTCCAGACCCTGGTACTAAAAAGACAGGTGAAGAATAAGTGATCTCTGTCTTCCTTGACTCGAGCATGACATATAACACAGAGATTGGAGTCGGAAACATTCCAGTGACGCCGTTCAAGCATGTCTTGAGTGTTAAGCCTGTCCATAATGAGCATCCAGGCAAACATCTTAATCTTCATGGTACAACAGCTTTTCCAGATCCAGTTAAGTAAAGGGTTTGGTGTAATACTGCTGTGAATGTTAGTATAGTATCTCTTGGCTGTGTAGGCCTTAGCATCTTTTCCCCATACCCATCTGTCAGAGGCCTGATGATCAAGATCCATGTCTTGAAGCAAAGATTAGACTGAAAGCAGCTATTGGTAACCTTGAGAAGACAGTGGCAAGTGGAACATAGAGAGCATGCCATCATCATAAAAGGCTGTAAAGACCTCTTGAGCTGTGCAGAAAGGATCAGCCACAAAAGAAAACAGTCTTTGGAATCTGGCTGTCAGTGGCATAATGGAGTTTCCAATCAACCAGGAGTCAGACCAAAATAGGAAGGAGTCACCATTGTTAGGCTGAACATATGTAACTGATCTGAATTTGTCAAGCCGTTTACAGATATCCTTCCACCAAAAAGAACCACAAAGGGCAGTTCCCTGAGGTACTGTGTCGTGATAGTAAGTGTTCCAAATCAAGTGAACCCATGGGATATCAGCATGATTTAGAAATTTATCAACATGCTTGAGCAGTAGTGCTTCATTCTGGATTGCTAGGTTCATAATTCCTAACCCCCTTTATTTTTAGGTCTGCACACCAGATGCCAGGCAGCAAGAGGGGGTGCATGATCTTGCCCATTTCTTCTCCATAGACATTGCCTTTGAATTCTTTCAAGCTGCTTCAGTATGCCTGGTGGGATATCCAGACTGCATAGAAAGAAGATAGGCAGAGAAGACAATGCTGAGTTTAAATATTGTAGCCTTCCCCCCTGAGCTAGAAAGGATGAACTAGCACTGAGTCTTCTTTCCATGTTATCAACCAGTGGCATGAGATCAATGATTCTTGGTTTAGTTGTCCCAACTGGAAGGCCAAGGTATGTGAAGGGCAAAGATACCACTTTGCAGCCAATGGAGTCTGCCAGATCCTGGAGTTGCTGTGGAGGAGTGTTAACAGGTAGAAGGGCAGATTTGTGATAATTCACCTGTAATCCACTGGACTGGGAGAAAAGTAATAGCATTTTCTTGAACTGCAACAACTGAGGTTTATCAGCAGATAGGATGATAAGGGTATCATCAGCATATTGCACTATGGGGAAATCCTTATCATGACAAGGTATGGGCAGCTGAATCAGACCCTCCACCAGCAGTTGGTTAACCAGAGTCTGTAAAAAATCAGCAGCAATAGCAAAAAGCAGTGGGGACATGGGATCTCCCTGCCTGACACCTTTCTTGCACATAAACTTCCAGGCACACCATTGATCAGGACTGAAGATGAGCCAGAAGTTAGTAGCTGCTGGACCCAAAGTATCCATCTGTCATTGAAGCCTTTGTGCTTGAGAATCTAAAAAATGAACTCATGTTCCACGGAGTCAAATGCCTTTTCAAAATCCAGCTTGAGAATGACTATATGTTTCTTGGATTGATGGCATTGGTGCAGGTACTCCAGAGTCCATCCAACACAATCTTGAATGGTTCTAGACTTGATAAAACCATACTGATTCTTGTGAAGATACTTCACAATCTACAACTGTAGCCTGTTAGCAATCATTTTGGACAGAAATTTGAGACCCATCCCAGTATGTGATATTGGTCTGTAATCTCCCACTTGTTCAGGTGATCTCTTCTTGGGAATTAGAGTAATATAAGATGGGTTCATGTTCTCAAGTTGAGCATGACCAGCATGGAAAGCAGCAGCAAGTTGATAAAACTCAGGGGAGATAATGGGTCAGCATTTCTTGAAGAAAAGACCATTGAACCCATCATGACCTGGAGCTTTGTCAATGGGTATTTCCTGAACAGTCTTGTCCATTTCAGACTTAGAAAAAGGTTCTGTGAGAATATCTAGACCCTCCACCTTATGAAGCATGGATTGTAAATCAAATGTCATGTGAATGCCAAGAGAAGTTCCCATTCTATGCTTAAAAGATGCCCAAAAGCATGGAGCAATTTGATCATGATCAGATATGATGGAACCATCATTTAACTTGAGAGATGCAATGGAATTCCTCCTATATCTCTCAGTAGCCATATCATGGAAGAATTTAGTGTTTTCCTCACCAACTTTAACAAATCTGATAGTGGCTCTCTTTTTCCAGTATAAGCACTGGAGATGCAAAAGATGCTCCAAATGTAATTTAACAATTTTTCTAAAGTTAGCTTCTGGTCTGTAAAGTGACCTCAACTCCTCAAGCTCATCCAAACACATCACAACTTGATTACATCTGGAGATGAAAGTTTTTAACTGAGATAGATTTGTCTGCCACTTTTTCACAGCGTGCCTAAGATGTTTCATCTTATCCATAATGACAGCAGTAATGTGGGTTTTCCTTGAAGGAATGAGCCAGGATTGCTGAATACATTCCATGAAGCCCTCCATTTCAACCCAGTAGTTTTCAAAGCGGAATAGGTTGCACTTAGGGATGGAAGTGTTGACAGTGACCACACAAGGAACATGATCAGAAGATGTCTTTGCAAGGGGTAGCACTTGTGTAAGAGGATATGAGGAGATCCAGTTGGCTGATGTGAAAAACCAGTCAAGCTGCTCCAGAAGAGGGGAATCTTGCATATTGGACCAAGTGAAAGATCTGCCTTTAATGGGTAGTTCCAGCAATCCCAGATGGCCAATAATTTCATTGAAGATGAACATGTCATTTACATCAGCCCCAGGAAGGTTTCTATTGTTAGGGGATCTAATGAAATTAAAATCTCCAAGAAGCAACCAATTAGCCCCAGTGGGTATATGAAGATTATATAGCCAGCTAACAAAAAGATCTATGGCTTCACCTTGACAAGGACCATAGATATTCACTAAAGTCCAGGATTCACCAGTGTGATTTGAGGTAAAAGAGATGATCAAGCCATAGGGTGTGCATTCAACTAACTGACCAGTATGAATGGAGGAGTTCCAAAGGGTGATAAGCCCCCCTGATGCACCCCTGGAGGGAGAGTAGGCAAACTGATCAAAGCGTTTGGGACAGAAACATTTGACTGTACGAAACTCAATTGACTGCATTTTGGTTTCCTGCAAGCACACCACAACAGCTAGGCTCTCATCAATCTTGTTACGGACCGCACGTTGCCTATGGTCCGAATTTAGGCCACGCACATTCCAACACAGCACACGCCAACTTCTCGTAGAATAACTATCCATTGCACAATATATATAGAGCAAAAGCAGGGCTATGTAATAGCCAGTGCGACCAAGGTTCAGATAACCAAAAGACAGAGCAAGCAGAAGTCTCGCAGTACGTGGAGCCAGTATAGTAACAAATTAACATATTGAATTAAACATCAGCAGACGGTGGCACGGAATCAACAGGATCTTCCATAAGTCGATCCACCGTTAGCTTCTCACGGGCAATGCCTAATGACTGCCCAACCTCCTGAATCACCAGAATAGGAGTGGCAGGAGGTACTTGCACATCCTCAGTCTTCTGCGATGGTGAGGGCATTGGCTTGGCCTTGGGCTTCCTCTTCTTGGGGACGTGCGCTGGCAGCTCCTGCAGGATCGGTTTGAAGCCATCGCGCTTGATGGAGCCGCGACTACAACGACGGACAGAGGAGTCGACGACAGGAGTGGCCTTCTTGCGGGTCCCTTTCTTCGTTGGAGCAGGAGAATGAAAAGATAAGTCCTCCGTAGATGAAGACGGACTGAGAGGGATTACCTCCTGCACTGAGAGAGTGCTGCCAGCAGGCTCTGGTGGTGGTAGCGCTGTAGCATCAGGGTCGAAAGCCGCCGACCATGATCGCTTGGGGATCATAATGGGCTCCAGAATTGGCATCTGCAGTTGGCGAGGCACGTGCATATAAGTAGAAGCTCCCATGAGAGCATCAAAAGTGCGTGCCCAGGATAGAACTGGCGGCAGAGGAGGCCCGTAAAAAAACCCTTGCAGCCCCAACAAAGAGGTTGTCAGTCTGAACGTGAGGGGGTTTGTAGAGGACAATTGCCAGAGGATTGTCATCTTGCGCCTCCTCCATCGCAGGCACATCCCCCTCCAGCTCAGCATCATGACCCTGGGCAGCCGGTGCCATGTCAGCATCCGGGGCAACAGGGTTAGCCACTATCACCTCCAGGTCAGGGGCCGGGGGTGCTTGATCAGCAGGTTCTGCCTCCATGTCACCCTGCGGCTGAGGGTCGAGGTCCACAAGCTCATGAACCGAGTCTGAAGAAGAAGGACTCGGTTGATCAATCACCATGGACTCTTGATCCTGAACAGGATCAGCAGGAGGTGCTTCTGGGGCCGCTTCAGGTTCCCATCCTCCTCCATCAACGGCTGTCGGCGGCTGTCCCCAACCACCGGCATCAGCAGCAGGAACCTCTGGATCTTCAGGTGCCAGCGGCACCGCATTCCAACCCAACGAAGGGTACGGGGGCAGAGCAAATTGCAGATTGTCGTTGACGAGATGTCCAGGGAGCGGGTGAGGGTTGCAATTGAGGGGCATGGGATCCTCATCATTCGGCAGTATTTCGGCAGTCGCCGCCCCCAGGATGTATACCGGTGCAGACCAGGAAACCTTGCCCCCCCCCAAGCAGCATATTCACAGAAGTTGATACTACGAGGGACAAGCCGGTCATCTGGGAATGAAGCAAACACAATGGAGCGAACCAAATAATTAAGGATCATCACTGACCCAATGGTGGAACTCACCGAAGGTGTTGACAGCAGCCCGCAGATCTTCAGTATTGCGGAAGTCGAGGGGGACCCCTAGAATCATGAGGCAGCCATGGCGAAAACCCTCTTGCCCACGGAAACCAACTCCCTGATCATGTCACAGGAAGCGCACCACAGAGTTATGAGCAACTTCCCGCGGAACCATGTGGACCGCAGCATCTCTGAGTTCAAACAGTCCAACGCCCTCAATCCATGGCTGGGCAGACCGAACATGCAACCCTCGATGAAGAAGAAGAGCAGCTACTTCTTGTCGTACCTGGACCACGTTGTCAGCCGGGGGCGCTGGGTGGACGTCAGCGATTACAAAACGCTCATGACGTCTGGTGATGGGGACCGCAGGCGTGGTGTAGGTCCGAGGCAGCCGGTCGGGACCTCCGTCGATGATGTTATGGCCAGGCGGGAGGAAGAACTCAGGATCAAGCTCGAAGTTCGCCATTGCGGGAGGCGGTGGCGGAGTGGCAGGCGGCGTCTCGGAGGGAGTTCGAGGATGTGATGGTGATGAGACAGGACGGAACTGTGCTGCAGGCATTGCGGTTTCACCAAGAGTATCAGCAGTTCCCGAGATATCAGCGACAGGGGAGGTGGTGGGTCTCTTATAGTTCGAAGTAAGACAATTATTACGCATAAAAGAGGCTCCTCTAGATCGTGCGTGGCCCACAGTGCTGTCAGCGAATCCAGGCGAAGCCGTGGAGTTGGCAGCTAGATGGCCCCGAGCGTTGCAAATCGAGCAAGCAAAGATATCCTCAACCATGCATTAATGAGTTCATCAAAGGCCAGATGGGCTTCCAGCGAGGAGGGAATATCCATCCTAGGATTAGGTTCGGGCCGAGGGAAGGAGGTAACCTCAGCAGGCTCATTAATGAGCACGGAAATCGGCCCAGAATCCAAACTTTCCACCGAAAATTGATTCTCATAATTCAAAATACCATGAATCTCGGCGGGATCAGTTGCAGCACCTTGTTGCACGGGAGAAGTTCCGTTTAATTTGGCAATTTGAAAATCAGTTCCAGGAGATCCGGGGGATGAACCTTGGCGAGAAACTATGCCGAACGTAATATGCGGGGTGGCTGTCGTCCACCGGAGTTCTGCCGGCGGTGGCGCCGAGATGATGACACGTTCAGGAGAAGGCACCGAATAACCAGCATGTTCAAGCGTGAGTAGCTCCTCGTGGAAAACAGGACATCTGTAACCCTTGCAAACTTCATATTGCTGGAGGGATGCGAATGTGAGCTTCTTACGAACAAATGGTCCAGATTTAAGAGAAGATTTTAGGGGTCTGGAATGCATCGCCATCAGACCTAATGAGGCTCTCCTGTTAGAAGGACTCACAATAATCCATTCAACATCACATTGCTTCTTCCACAGAGCGAATTCCCGACGCCAATTAGGACCACCATGTCCCCATAGATGGAAAAAGCACTTAAAACTTGAGCACTTGAACGAGCGTAAGTCAAGAATATGAAAACCGACTTGCATGCATGACACTTTGAAGGAGAAAACCGAGTCTGTCACTTGAGAGACACGAAACTCAATAGCCGATCCCCCAATCATAGATTCCAGAGCTGCGGCGACTGTGTCCGTCGAGAGACGGAACACATGACGACCAAAAGAAACCACCATGATGAAAGAGCGGCGGTGCTTCATAGGGTGCACCGTAACACCAGAGTGACGATAAACCTCATCGACGAAAGCCAAACCATGCGAAAAATCCAGATCCAACATAGAACCACCCATGCAAGCCAGGCAAGACCACGTGAGGGGGGTCGGGAGGGTTCACATGAGCAGAGGAGCGGCGAGGAGGGAGGATACGCCGGCTAGAGCGCCAGATCGCCATTGGGGAGCCGCGGTGGGAGGTGGGAGGTGGGAGTCGCCATCGTTACCGAGTTGAAAATTCGAGAAGACAGTCCCTGGTCTTCTTTCGTTGGGGAAAAAATCATTTCGGGGTTTTTATTCCGATTGGACTCCGTTCCAAAATCAGATCTGAAAAGAGTCAAAAACATAGAAAAACAGGAACTGGCACTTGGCACTGAATCAATAAGTTAGTCCCCAAAAAGATATAAAAAGATACATAAAACATACAAAGAAGACAAGATAACAGCGTGAAACCATCAAAAATTATAGATACGTTTGAGACGTATCAATGATTGACAAGGAGCGTACCCAAAATGACATCGGGATCCTCTGCATCTTCTTCTGCCGAAACATAGTTCACGCGGCCACGTGCAGGAGTTGGCTTCACATAAGATGCTTTGCCCGACTTGCCTTGCCCAACGGACTTCCTAGGTTGCTTAGCAGCTATATTCTTAGGACACTCTCGTAAGTAGTGCCCTGGTTCTCCACACTTGTAACAAATCACCTGATTGGCACGTGGTGCAGCATTGATAGCTGGACCACCATAGGTCTTTGCTGGAGGGTTGGTTTGGTTCGCCTGAGGCGCCACATAGGATGCCCTCGAGGTATATCTTTGCGGCACAGAGCTATTCGGAACCCACAGCCTGCATTTTGGAAACGCAGAACCGGATGAGGAGCCTGAATCACGAGAGTGCTTCTTCGTGGCTTCATAGTCGGTATGACCAGTCTCGACACTGATCGCCTTGTTGACAAGAGCTTGAAAACTTGTACATTCAGGGAGGCGCAAGTCACGACGAAGTTCAGGGCTCAGACCCTTGCGGAATCTTGCTTGCTTCTTGGCATCAGTTGACACCTCTTCAGTTGCGTAGCGAGCGAGATTACCGAACTCGCGGCTATAAGCATCCACGGTCAACTTTCCCTGGGTGAAGGCACAAAATTCCTCTCTCTTACGGTCCATCAGAACCTCTGGAATGTGGTGCAGACGGAAAGCTGCACTGAAGTCTGCCCATGTGGCTGCTGGTCCGGCAGGAAGCATAGCTTCAAAATGCTCTCACCACAGATTGGCGGGACCTTCCAGAAAGTACGCAACAAAGGTCACCTTGTCGGCCTCAGAAACATTGGCAGAGCGAATCTTGCGCGATATACTGCACAACCAATCATTAGTGTCGAGAGGACCGACGGACTGATGGAACTTCGGAGGATTTAGCTTCACGAAGTCATTGAGGGACACTGCATCATTCCACGGCGGACGAGCCGTATTTTTCTCAATACGCTCTAGCAGACGGTTGGTCTCTCGCTTGTTTCTTTCCACCTCTAGCATAACTTCCGCCAGAGAAGGCGGGTGAGGCAATTCCTCCTGTGCTGCCTGACTACATTCTCCCTGCTCATGGGTAGGGGCACGGTTCAGCCTAGTGAACACCATCCTGGCAAACAAACTCACAGCTTAGACTAATATCAACATCAATACTAGCTATGGATTAAGAATGCACTGAACACATGGAATGCGGAAATGAACGTCCGAACAACATGGTAACAAGCAATAGCTATATATACACCATGGTTCATACACACCATTACATAGTTCAGTACAACCTCAAACCGAAGAGGAAACTACTGAAAAGATGATACTACTCATCAGAGGCTTTCCAGGCTTCCTATACATTATTTATCTATGCCTCCGGAACTCATCTCACGACATACGCATACTCTAGAGTACACACAGGACTGTGGAAGTACAACTACTACCGTACTACTCTTCCACTCACGGGTTCAAGCATCCGCATAAAACATCTCATAAAGTTTGCCTCCATGGCCTGGGAGCTCAACCTGCGGATCAGGAAATACTCGAGCCTGAGACCCCTGGGAACCGTAAGGACACGGGTGTGGCCTTGGTCCCCTGACTGGTGGTAGTAGAGGTCCCCGAAGAGGGGTGACACCTCCTATAGCAGGCCAGTCAACATGGGCTGGAAGATGAGTCCTAACAGGGTTCAACATCTCCATATCTCCATACCCTGTCTGAACTATAGGTGCCAGCTGTGTCAGAGCTGTCCACAGACAGGCATGTGTAGCATAGAGCTCCATACGAAGGGCACGAGCATCCCTGTCTCTATTCTCTAACATCTCTGCGGTGGACTGCAGCAGCAGATCCTCCATAGAGGAATCAAAGTAGACCCCACTGAGGTATCCTTCTTCTCCTTGCAGGGAAGCGGGAACATTGCAGAACTGTGAATTCTGTAGCACTGCATGTCTCGCTCTCATGATGGTCAACATTGAATAGGCAACATCTTGTACCGCCATGTCAACAGTAACCCCCAATCCATAAGACCAATGGATCGGCTCCTCTGCTCCAGGGTAATCTGGGAATACCCTAACAGTGCACATGTACTAACTCTGATTGAAATCTGGTACCGCTCCTCCACTGTATACTCTGGGTACCAGCGGTAACCGGCTACTGACATCATCCTGACCAGCATGGCCGTGTGACCCGGCACATCAATGCACCTAGTCAAACAAACCACCTGACAAGAAGGATGGCCAGGCATCTGAAAATTTTGTACTAAAATTAATACAAGGTTGACTCACTTAATTTGGGACATAGGGAGTATATGTCTGTTAGAGTTATAATATAAGTCACGTACCCTTTTGTATTTATCCCAATATATAAGAGGTTTCCTGCATATAGTCCATCACCTCTACATATATATACCGGCCTATGGCCTTATGAGAATACAAGTTGCTTATTCCTAACATGGTATCAGAGCTAAGGTCTTGAGTTCAAGTCCTGGCTTTCGCAATTTATTAAAAATTGGTGGTAGCCCCCCTTTGTGCCCACGTAGAGGCCTCTTGAGTCATACGTGAGCTTCGCACACCGTCGCTCTCTTCCGGTTGCACGTGTTGACTTGTCTTCCCCGTCACATGTGAGAAAGGGTGTTACACTATATGTGGATTGCCTAGCCCTTTCCATCAGTTCGGACTTTTGGTTGCGTTGGCTAGTGCATGAAGCTTAACATGGTATTAGAGCATTAGGTTTTTTTTTGCACGTGCAACTCGTGCTTCGATCCAATCTCGTCTCCCCGCAGTCGCCGTCCGTCTCATCTCGTGTCTCCCGCTCCACCTGCCTCGATCTGGAGGTTGTTGCTGCCTGTTCCGCTCCGTGAACGCTGCTGGATCTCGCTCCCAACTCGGCTCTGCCTCACGCCGTTGGGTCACTTTCCCGTCCTCGATCAGGTTTCTTCCCTGGCCACTGGCTCTGTTCCTCTCCTGATCCGACTGGCTGCTGGATCTCGCCCCGCTCTCGGTCCAGCCTCGATCCGGATCCCTGCTGGCTCTTCGCTGGATCTCGCCCCGCTCTCGGTCCAGCCTCGATCCGGATCCCTGCTGGCTCTCCGATCCAGTTCCGTCTCTTGCCGTCAGCCCCTGCTAGATCTCCTCCGGCTCTATAAAACTGCTGACTACTAGATCCCGTAGCCACCAGCTCCCGATCTCGTCGCCCCCCCCCCCCCCCCCGCTGCTGAATTCATCGGGTTTCGCCGGATTCTCCTGTCTCGACGTGATATCCAAAAAAATGTCTACTGCATCGGGCTATGTTGGTGTCCCTCGTTGTTCAGTGATCTTCAATGGTAGTAACTACACCGAGTTCATTGGCTTCATGCGCATTCACATGCGTGGCATCCGTGTCTGGGGTGTTCTTTCTGGCGAGGTATGCTGTCCGCCACGTCCAGTTCCTCCTGTACCTCCCACTCCGCTGATCGCTTCGGTTCTTCTTGCGGATGCTAATCAGGCCGCCAAGGATGCGACTAAGCTTGCTGATGAGGCTGTTGATCGTGCTTATGATGAGAAGTTTTTGGCTTATGAGGAGGTTCTTCAGACGTATCACGGTGTTCTGTTTGCTTACACCGAGTGGCTTGATGATGATGCTCGTGCTGCAGCTGTTCTCACTGCTAGTGTTCTGCCTCAGTTTGCCTCTGAGTTTTTGGGCCTTCCTACTGTCTTTGAGATGTGGACTCGCCTTCGTCAGTGCTATGAGCCCTCTAGTGATGCCTTATACCTCTCCGTGGACCGTCAGGAGCATGCTCTTCAGCAGTGTGACTCTACTGTTGATGACTTCTATGCACAGAGTTATGTTATCTAGTGCCAGCTCGGTTCTCTCCGCAATGCTGGTTGTTGTACTTGCCCCTGTTGCCAAGCTGTCCAGGCCAACTTGGAGTTTCGTCGCGTCTACGAGTTCCTGTCTCGGCTCCGTAAGGAGTTTGAGCCCCGGCGTGCTTAGTTGTTTGCTCGTGGACGTATTTCTCTCATGGAGGCGCTTTCTGAGATTCGTGCTGAGGAGACTCGCTTACGTGGTGCTAGTTTGCTGGAGGTTCCCTCGGTGCTCGCTGCTCGGGCACCTTCTATGCCAGCTCCTGCATCGACCCCTTCTCGCTCGAGTGCTCCGCCGCTCTTGCCCACTCCTTCTGGAGGCTCAGGTCGCCCCCGTCCACATTGTGGTACTGCAACAATGATGGTCATATTGAATCCTAGTGCTACACGAAGAAGAAACACTTGTGCAAGGTGTGACCATCATCTACAGAGACTTCGTCATCTACCTCGACAGCTTCAGCCATCGCTTTGACTAAGTAGGATATTCTGAGACTTAAACGTCTGCTCGCTGCTTCAGGTTCTTCCTCGACAGGTACTGCTGGTTCTGTGACTGAGGCTTCCCGCACTGAGCAACCACCTTCTACACAGTCAGGTACATTCCCATGGGTTCTGGATTTTGGAGCTTCCTTTGATATGTCTTGTAATTCTTCCCCTCTGTCCTCTCTTCGATCGCTTGATTCTCCTATTCATGTCCTCACCGCTGATGGTACTCCCCTTTCTGTCGTTAGTAGAGGCAATCTTACCACTCCTTATTATGTTCCTGATGTTGCTCATGTTCCTCGACTTACCATGAATCTGTTTTCCGCTGGTCAACTTGCTGATTCTGGTTGTCGCATCATCCTTGACCTTGACTCTTGTTCTATCGAGGACCATCAAACGCACACTCTGGTTGGGCTGGCCCTCGCCGCCGTGATTCTCAGGGTCTTTGGGAGTTGGAATGGCTTCATGTTCCTTCCGCTGCCCACTCTATCGCCAGTTCTTCCGCTTTGGTCGCCTCGGCTACTGGTTCCTTCCAGCAGTGGCATCATCGACTTGGTCATCTGTGTGGTTCTCGTTTGTTGTCGTTAGTTCGTCGAGGTCTTCTGGGGTCTATCTCAGGAGATGTCTCTTTAGAGTGTCACTACAGGAATCACCTTCTTTGCCGTCTGCGATCACAGACGGCAAAGACAAATACCCGGACGGCAAAGACAGTACCACAGACGGCAAAGATTGTCACGGCCGACAAATTTTCTGCGTCAGCCTACAATGGCATAGGACCTTCTTTGCCGTCTGCCCCCCTAAAGCGAACGGCAAAGGTCTTTGCCGTCATCTTCCCTGAGGAGCAGTCGGCAAAGAGCTTGAGACGGCACCGAGAGGCGTTGCCTCCGTTAGGGGTTAACGGAGGCTCTTTGCCGTCTGCCTGCTGGTCAATCTTTGCCGTCTGCCGTGTCCTCCCCTCCCCCTCTCTCCCTCCACTCCTGCCCCTCCTCTGTGCCCTCTTCTTTGTTGTCTGCCCCCTCAGCAGGCAGATGGCAAAGAGCCTATATGGCCAGCTGATACTGCCCAGGAAGCACAGCTGGGTGCCATGTGGCACCTTTGTCGTCTGCTGGCTGACGGCAAAGGCCTTTGCCATCAGCCAGCAGACGGCAAAGAGCCCATATTGTCGCTGTTTTGTTTATTTTATGTTATTTCACAGCAATAATATATATAATTCATAGCACATATATGATATATAGTTCACAACACATATATGATATACATATAAAGTTCACAACACATATATGATATACATATAAAGTTCACCAATGTCATTTGTTCATCAATTGGACATCCATATATCGAAAGAAACCAACATATACAAAGTTTCATCCATATATATATACATATAGTTCCACATATATTGTTCATCAACACATTGTTCATCAACACATACAAAGAACCAACACATTGTTCATCAACTCAAATAAAAAAGGAAACTAAAGCACTCCAACGCCAGCTTCCATGCATGTAGTACATCCAATCTGCAAAATGGGAATAAGAAAGTAAGTAGAAGAAGAACAACAACATATATGACAAATAAGCTAAATTGAAGAAGAAAGAGAAGAAGCAATAAGAGAACAAGGAGAAGAAAAACAAGAAGGAGGAGGAGGAGGGGAAGGGGAAGGAGAAGGAGAAGGAGGAGGAGAAGGAGGAGGAGAAGAAGAAAAAAGAAGAGAAGAAGAAGGAGAAGAAGGAGGAGAAGAAGCAGAGAAGAAGAAGGAGAAGTAGGAGGGATCCTTCTCCTTCTCCTCCTTCTCCTCCTCCTCCTCCTCCTCCTCCTTCTCTTCTTCTTCATCTCTTTCTTCTTCTTTCTTTTCATTTTGCCTATTTCTTCTCCTCTTCTCCTCTTGTTGGAGCTAAATTACCTAATTATGTCTTTTTTGAGCTAAATAATCCAATTATGTCATTTTAGAGGAAAAGAAGCGAAGTATATAATATTCATGAGCTAACCAAGGTTCTTATGCCATTTTGAGCTTATTACGGTATTTTGGAGCTAAATGGGCTAACTATGTCATTGTTGGGTTAATTAAAGCAAGGATAATATGAAAGAGTTGAAGAAAGAGGAGGAGGAGGAGGAGAAGAAGAAGAAATCAAGAAGAAGGAGGAGGAGGAGAAGGATAGAAGGTCCTTGGCCTTCTCCTCCTCCTCCTCCTCCTCCTCCTCCTCCCTTCTCCTCCTCCCTTCTCCTCCTCCTCCTCCTCCTTCTCCTTCTTCTCTTCTTCTTCATCTTTTCTTCTTCTTTCTTTTCATTTTGAGCTTATTATGGTAGAAGAAGAAGAAGAAAGAGGAGGAGAAGAAGAAGAACGAGGAGGAAGAGGAGAAGAAGAAGAAATCAAGAAGAAGGAGGAGGAGGAGGAGGAGGAGGAGAAGGCCAGGGGCCTTCTCCTCCTCCTCCTCCTTCTCCTCCTCCTTCTTCTCTTCTTCTTCATCTCTTCTTCTTCTTTCTTTTCATTTTGCCTATTTCTTCTCCTCTTCTCCTCTTGTTGGAGCTAAATTACCTAATTATGTCTTTTTTGAGCTAAATATTCCAATTATGTCATTTTGGAGGAAAAGAAGCTAAGTATATAATATTCATGAGCTAACCAAGGTTCTTATGCCATTTTGAGCTTATTACGGTATTTTGGAGCTAAATGGGCTAACTATGTCATTGTTGGGTTAATTAAAGCAAGGATAATATGAAAGAGGAGAAGAAAGAGGAGGAGGAGGAGGAGAATAAGAAGAAATCAAGAAGAAGGAGGAGGAGGAGGAGAAGGCCCTCCTCCTCCTCCTCCTCCTCCTCCCTTCTCCTCCTCCCTTCTCCTCCTCCTCTTCCTCCTCCTCCTCCTTCTCCTTCTTCTCTTCTTCTTCATCTCTTCTTCTTCTTTCTTTTCATTTTGAGCTTATTATGGTAGAATAAGAACAAGAAAGAGGAGGAGAAGAAGAAGAACGAGGAGGAAGAGGAGAAGAAGAACAAATCAAGAAGAAGGAGGAGGAGGAGGAGGAGGAGAAGGCCCCTGGCCTTCTCCTCCTCCTCCTCCTCCTCCTCCTTCTTCTCTTCTTCTTCATCTCTTCTTCTTCTTTCGTTTCATTTTGCCTATTTCTTCTCCTCTTCTCCTCTTGTTGGAGCTAAATTACCTAATTATGTCTTTTTTGAGCTAAATATTCCAATTATGTCATTTTAGAGGAAAAGAAGCTAAGTATATAATATTCATGAGCTAACCAAGGTTCTTATGCCATTTTGAGCTTATTACGGTATTTTGGAGCTAAATGGGCTAACTATGTCATTGTTGGGTTAATTAAAGCAAGGATAATAGGAAAGAGGAGAAGAAAGAGGAGGAGGAGGAGGAGAAGAAGAAGAAATCAAGAAGAAGGAGGAGGAGGAGAAGGATAGAATGTCCTTGGCCTTCTCCTCCTCCTCCTCCTCCTCCTCCTCCTCCTCCCTTCTCCTCCTCCATTCTCCTCCTCCTCCTCCTCCTCCTCCTCCTTCTCCTTCTTCTCTTCTTCTTCATCTCTTCTTCTTCTTTCTTTTCATTTTGAGCTTATTATGGTAGAAGAAGAAGAAGAAAGAGGAGGAGAAGAAGAAGAACGAGGAGGAAGAGGAGAAGAAGAAGAAATCAAGAAGAAGGAGGAGGAGGAGGAGGAGGAGAAGGCCAGGGGCCTTCTCCTCCTCCTCCTCCTCCTTCTTCTCTTCTTCTTCATCTCTTCTTCTTCTTTCTTTTCATTTTGCCTATTTCTTCTCCTCTTCTCCTCTTGTTGGAGCTAAATTACCTAATTATGTATTTTTTGAGCTAAATATTCCAATTATGTCATTTTAGAGGAAAAGAAGCTAAGTATATAATATTCATGAGCTAACCAAGGTTCTTATGCCATTTTGAGCTTATTACGGTATTTTGGAGCTAAATGGGCTAACTATGTCATTGTTGGGTTAATTAAAGCAAGGATAATATGAAAGAGGAGAAGAAAGAGGAGGAGGAGGAGGAGAAGAAGAAGAAATCAAGAAGGAGGATGAGGAGGAGGAGAAGGCCCTCCTCCTCCTCCTCCTCCTCCTCCTCCTCCCTTCTCCTCCTCCCTTCTCCTCCTCCTCCTCCTCCTCCTCCTCCTCCTCCTCCTCCTTCTCCTTCTTCTCTTCTTCTTCATCTCTTCTTCTTCTTTCTTTTCATTTTGAGCTTATTATGGTAGAAGAAGAAGAAGAAAGAGGAGGAGAAGAAGAAGAACGAGGAGGAAGAGGAGAAGAAGAACAAATCAAGAAGAAGGAGGAGGAGGAGGACGAGGAGGAGGAGGAGGAGAAGGCCCCTGGCCTTCTCCTCCTCCTCCTCCTTCTTCTTCTCTTCTTCTTCATCTCTTCTTCTTATTTCTTTTCATTTTGCCTATTTCTTCTCCTCTTCTCCTCTTGTTGGAGCTAAATTACCTAATTATGTCTTTTTTGAGCTAAATCATCTTGATCTTGTGATCGTCACGCACCTCGGCAACATCCAACTCCAATATCATCTTCTCCTCATCAAGGCTTTTACGGACCTTCGACAACTTATATATAAGCTAATAATAGATCTTTTGCGTCTTTCGATATGCGAAGAGAAGTAAGAAGGTTTACTATTGGGATAACGAAGATATGACCATATTTCTGATCAATTCAACAGACGAGATCGGATAGTAGAATAGAGAGATATGACCACTTGGTGAGTAAGCTTATACCACCACTTGGTGAGTAAGGCCTACAAGGAGGGATATTGTGATAATAGTGACCTCCGGGCTACCATGTCAATTGTAAAAAGAAGTTGATTCGTGTCTTGCAGGAGCAATAATAGTGAAATGAGGACGTAAGCCGCCTAGGTCTTCCTCTTCCTTCTAAACTAATTGCTTTCACTTGACTCTTCCAGAAGAAAAGTATAATAAGTGGTTGAAGGAAAGCGAAAAGGAATGGCTTTTTCATGTACCAGATCCGTGATCTAGACATCAAGCAAAAATGTACATACAATCAAAGAGAGCAGTTATTTGTAGTGACTGGTGTATTGGTTAGAGATGAAAGGAGAGACTGGTGTATTCGATTTAGTTGAATTTCTTGACTCCGCGGTGCTGGTTATCGAGTTTATGGCGCCGACCGATTCCAAGCCCTGGCATGCCACGCGCCAGGCATATCCGGGACTTCGACGCCCTCACGATGACATTCTGGCGGCTGGGACGCCAAATTGGCCTTGGCCTCCTCCTCCTCCTCCTCCTCCTCTTTATGTCTTTTTTGAGCTAAATTACCTAATTATGTCTTTTTTGAGCTAAATTACCTAATTATGTCTTCTTGGAGCTAAATTGGCTAATTATCTCATTTTAGAGGAAAACAAGCTAAGTTTGGAGGAGGAACTTACCGTAGTGGTCATCAAGGAGGAGAAACACCACGGTTGCTCGCGCCGGCTTCGTTTGGAGACGGTTGCCCTGGAGAAGGGTCGTGCGATGCCGCTCGGGAGTTATTCTGCAGAAAAGATATTTTGCAATGTCTCAGTTAGCATGATGACACTCAATTATTAATACTAGTTTATAATAAAACTCACCGTGCCAATCGAAGAGAAGACGGGCATCGGCGGAGGGACTTGACCGCTCTTCTCGCACAGACCCTGAAGAGTGGGTCGTATTAGTTAGTATTGAAACAAACATTACACACATGATTTGGCTAATGTGAAAAAAACATACCACAAAAAGCTCGTACAGGGCCCGTTGACCCGCCTCATTCCGGGCCCTCTCCTCCTCAAGCAATCGTGCCGTGCTCTGGTCCCTCTCATCAAGAGCAGCCTGAAGAGCAGCCTGGCTTGCCAATCTCTCTTTCTCAAGAGCAGCCTGGTTTGCCGCTCTCTCTTTCTGAAGAGCAGCCTGAAAAACCATTCCTCGTTACCACAGTAATGATCTATGGTGACACACATAATGAAATGGATGAAAGTGTTCTTAGTCCGTACAACAAACCTCGATGGCAAGTTCGACTGGCCGTGGGCGACGCGTTATCTCAGGACAGTTGCTCGACTGGCGAGCCTTGATCTCCAAAAGAGTGAGTGGACAACGTATTATCCCATCTCCAATGGCTATCGAGCCATGGGGCCTCCCGCCACCAGATATCATCACCAGCTCTGGATCCAAAGGTTCCTGGCTAGGGTTAAAGTCATCCCCTTTCGTAGCCTTCCCCGCATCCTTGTATGCCACGAGCTTCTGGTGGGATGATATGTTGGTGAAGTTACTGGGATCATCCAGGTCAGACTCAGAGAATGCCTTCGCCTTCTTGTACGAGGCAGTATGGGCCATGCCATAAACGTCGTACAAGTGTGGCATCTCAGTCTTATTGTGATGCGCCTAAAAGAGAGGAACAAAATATTAGCATAAGAATGAATTGCATGAATCATGAAGCAAATCACATACCCAGTTTCGTCCAAACTGAAGTAAGTTGGCGCTGCCTTGATGGTGTGGCACACCAACCATTTGGCTACGCCGATCCTTCGCATTATCGTGGACGGCTCGCCAGCTGCCTGTGCACCACTCATCAACCAACGCCTCCCAACAATCCATCTTATCCGCACACCATCTCGGGGGCACCTGTAAGTTATTAGAAAGAATTTCCAGCGCTACGCCTATGAATGAAATCAAGAAAATTACGTAGAAGGACTTAAGAATAGGTAATTACCTTCATGTATTGCTCCTTCTTCAGAAACTTTCCGCGGCAATCCTTCTTCTCCTTCTTAATACCACGCGTGGCATAGTAATCTCGAATAGCCTGCGGCCGAGCCTCGTGGCGCAAGTTCTGTAGTAACCGCCTACACTCGACCTCGAGAACCCTGGCCGCCGCCTCCTCATATCCATCCTCACACCTATAGAAGGTCTGCAATCAAACATGAAAACACCGATTAGTACAATGATGAGGTATATGCTTAATTTTAGATTCTGTAAAAGGATAATTTACCCAAAAGCTCCTGATCACCATCTCAGCCCTCGTGTGGCACAAGACACCATCAATAATCTCCTCCGGCGGGGCCTGCGCAGCCTGGTAGTGCTCCCAGGTAAATCCTAGTGTAGGAACCTGACCCTCACCAGGCAACGTGACAAACCCCGGGAAATTTGTCCGGCAAAGCACACCAAGGACGGAGTTCGGCCTGCGGACTCCAAGAGGGTGTACCCATCCCCTGCAGTATGATAAGGTCAGCCCATTAGATATTTGAACAAACTTGAAGGCAAAAGCTAAAAAAAGGGTAAATGTACTTACCTATCTCCTTCAGGTTTTATCACCGGCCTCTGCTCGCGGGTAGCCGGGGCGACCGGGAGACGTGTACTACCACGCTTGTACACGGTAGCCGGGGCCCCGTCCACCTGTACATCGCCCTCGCTATCCGTAAGCTCATCCCTGCCATCCCCGCACCCTGAGCCACCCGGACCCTCGGTCCAATCCGGCAACTCGGTACGATCCGGCCAAGGCTCCCATCCGGACCTCTCCACGTCGGGTGAAGCCTCCAGAACCGTAGTCTCCTCCGGCTGCTCCTGGGCCGAATGCACCTCGACCCGAGGCTGCTCCTGGACCGGAGTCTCATGGGACGAATGCCCGTGAACACCAGGCTCCTGGACCGGAGTCCCCGTAGCCTCCTCCGCAAACGGGTCGACCATACTAGTCCTATGCTCGGGTGAATGAGCTGGTGGTGGTGGCGAGGACGGCTCAACAGTCCTCCTGGATCTTCCGCGGCCACCACCTCTCCCTGTACCCTTCCCCTTCTTCCCTACCCGACCAGCACCTCTACCAGCGGGCAATGCCGCCGACGAAGAAGAACCCCCGGCTGGTGTCGAAAGACTGTCTGCCAAGGCTCTACGGAGAGATAGGGGTGGAAGGGAAGTACCACCCCTCGTGCGGGGCGCCTGGGAAGAACCCGTCGAGTGCTCTGGACCCGCGCCCACCATATTTCAACACCTGCCATGATAAAGATTAAAAGAAATTAGTACAACATAAAAAAATTGAATGACTGACATGAATAATAATATGTACATGAATAATAAATATTAAAATATATAGATATTATCTTCTGTTGCCCGGCTCTCCAAGGAGCCGGAACCCTAGCCTCCGCCGCACCTAACCCTAGCCGCGACGGCGCCATCTCACCGGCGCGTCCGCTCCAGCCCTCGCTCCCCTCCTCCCTGCCCTTACAACCTACGCCGGAGGCCCGGTAGGAACCCTAGTCCTACCAATTTGGTATCCAGAGATTCCAGGCTGATCATCTCGCTCCCTCCACCACCGCCGCCGCTCAACACCACCACCGCCCCACTGTCGCAAACCACCACCACCGCCCCGCTGGGACCCAACCCCCGCCGCCGAGCGTCACCCCCACTACCTACGGGCCGCCGTCGCTGCCGTGGGCCACCCCGGCCTTCCAGCCACTCCACGGAGGGGTGCCGCCACTACCGCCGCAGCTGCTGCTGCAGCACTACCACGCCGCGGGCACTCCCTGGCCGGTGTGGCCGGCCACCACTGCGCCGCTAGGGGGGCTGCCCCAACAGTCGCTACCGGCCACCACGGCGCAGGCGTCGGGGGTCGGGGTAGGGGGTCGGGGGTCGAGGGTGAGTGTTGTCGGGGGTCGGGGGTCGTGGGTCGAGGTTACCTATAAAACTTTCCAGGTTACCTATACTACTTTATAAAACTTTCCAGGTTCCATAAAAAATATTTCATGCCGGGGTGTCGTCGAGATGTCGTGTCGGGGCGTCGTGTCGGGGTTTGGGGGCATCGTGTCGGGTGTCAGGGGTGTCGTCGAGATGTCGTGTCGGGGCGTCGTGTCGGGGTTTCGGGGCATCGTGTCGGGTGTCAAGGGTCTCGTCGAGATGTCGTGTCGGGGCGTCGTGTCGTGGTTTCGGGGCATCGTGACGGGTGTCAGGGGTGTCTTCGAGATGTCGTGTCAGTGCGACAACTACTATTGCGAGCTGTTGTAATATCCTCAACGTTGTGGCTAGTGCAAGCATAGGTAGCGACCGGAGGGCTCTACACGGTCAACTACAAACCTAACAACTAACCTAACACACAGTAGGTAATTAACAACTAACCTAACAACTAACCTAGCTCGAGGGGTAATACCACTAACAACTAACCTAATTACCACTAACAACTAACAAGTAACCTAACTAACCTAATTACCAGTACGTAACCACTAACAACTAACCTAACTAACCTAACTAACAATAGGTAATTAACAACTAACCTAACTAACCTAATTAATGAATTAAACGAAAAAAGGAAAAAAGGACTCACCGAGGAGGAGGAGGGCAGCAGGAGGGGGGGCGCAGGGCGGCGGTGGGGTGTATAGGTGGGGAGGTGGGGGGGAGGCGGCGGCGGTGCGGCGACGGCGGCGGTGGGGCGGCGGCGGCGCTGGGGGCGCTGGGGGCGCAAGGCGCAGGGGCGCAGGGAGGCCCGCAGGGGGGGGTCGCAGGGCGGCGGTGGGGAGGTGGGGGGAGGCGGCGGCGGTGGGGCGGCGGCGGCGCTGGGGGCGCTGGGGGCGCAGGGCGCAGGGGCGCAGGGAGGCCCGCAGGGGGGGGTCGCAGGGCGGCGGTGGGGAGGTGGGGGGGAGGCGGCGGCGGTGGGCCGGCGGCGGCGCTGGGGGCGGCAGCGCTGGGCGTGCGTGGGAGAGAGAGAGAGCGCGTGGGAGAGAGAGAGAGTGCGTGGGAGAGAGGAGAGAGGTAGGCGCGCGGCGCCGTTAACTTCTCGGGGGTCCATCCCTTTGCCGTCTGCCACTGATCCACTTTGTCGTCCGCCACGGACGGCAAAGCTACTCAGGCGGACGGCAAAGGGGTGGGTGGGGCCGGGGTGGGATGGGGAGAGAGGAGGGGTGGGGTGGGACAACTTTGCCGTCGGCCATCCCTACCTTTGCCGTCTGTCAGCAGACGGCAAAGAGGTGGCTGATGGCAAATATATATTTTGCCATCAGCCTCCTCTTTACCGTCTGTTTCTTGCCAACGCACGGTAAAGAGGTTCTTCGCCGTCTGCTGGCTGTCGGCAAAGATTTGGCAGACGGCAAATATAGGAATTCCAGTAGTGTGTTAGAATTGTCGTCTTGGCAAGCAGATTCAGTTAACATATCCACATAGTGAGTCAGTGTCTAAGCGTCCTTTTGATTTAGTTCATTCTGATGTATGGGGTCTGGCTCCCTTCGCTTCGAAAGGGGGTCATAAATACTATATTATTTTCATAGATGACTTCTCTCGTTACACATGGCTTTATTTCATGACTTGTCACGCCCAAGATGCGACCCTATCCTCAATTCGGCATGAAGGCCTCGTCAGGGATAGAAGCGCATCTCGTCGTGTCGCAAGAATGGATATCGTTACAAGTACATGTACTGAAAAGAAGAGATATATATACAGAGTTGGCTTACACTCGCCACAAGCTACATCAGAGTCACATCAGTACATTACATAATCATCAAGAGTAAGAGCAGGGTCCGACTACGGACGAAAACAAACGAGAAAAATAAGAACGACGTCCATCCTTGCTATCCCAGGCTGCCGGCCTGGAACCCATCCTAGATCGATGAAGAAGAAGAAGAAGAAGCAACTCCAAATGAACAATCAACGCGCTCGCGTCAAGTAACCTTTACCTGTACCTGCAACTGGTGTTGTAGTAATCTGTGAGCCACAGGGGACTCATCAATCTCATTTCCAAAGGTATCAAGACTAGCAAAGCTTAATGGGTGAGGTATGGTTAAGTGGTGAGCTTGCAACAGCGACTAAGCATATATTTGGTGTCTAACTTACGAGTACCAGAAATAAGAGGGGTAAGATCTACGCATAGCGGACGTGAACTACTGATGATGAAATGAATGATCCTGAACACCTACCTACGTCAGACATAACCCCACCATGTCCTCGATCGGAGAAGGAACTCACGAAAGAGACAGTCACGGTTACGCACACAGTTGGCATATTTTAATTAAGTTAACTTCAAGTTATCTAGAACCAGTGTTAAACAAAGTTTCCACGTTGCCACATAACCACGGGCAAGGCTTTCCGAAAAGATTTAACCCTGCAGGGGTGCTCCAACTAGTCCATCACAAATTACCACAAGCCGCATAGAAATCCTCGATCACGACACTCGCGATCTTGTCGGATTCCATAGTGGAAAACCTCAACTCTGAGATTACCCAAACGCCGGACGAGACACGACGGATGAGCGATGGTTACCACGCCAAACGCCGAGTTGCCCCGGGTAGCGTTAATAAGCTGCTCTGTTTTGGACCAACACTCATGCGGAGCACTGGCCCAGGGGGTTGATTAAATTATCCTCGGGGTCCAGAAAGTCCCTATGCAATTTTATTAGGTGATTAGGCAAATGTAGTACCAATGTTGGGCCTTGCCAGACCAGCTTTAATCTAAAACGAATTATCAAGGAGGTCCCCATAACAACCCCGATCGTGTTAGGAGTGCTCAATTATGGAACATAACACCGGTATCCGAAACTAACGGGGCAAAGGTGGAACAAAACACCAGGCTAGAAAAGGGTCGAGCCTTCCACCTTTACCAAGTATGTAGGTGCATTAAATTAAATAACATTTAATATGGTGATATAACAAGAAACCCATGTTTTCACATGGTAGCAAAGCACCTGCAACTAGCAACGCTACACAGGGTTAAGCAAGCAGTAACATAGCCAATCTGTGGTTTGCTAGGTCGAACAAGTTGAAGGTTATCATGGCATTGTTGAGAAGGCTGATATTTAACATGTGGTAGGCAACGAGACATAATCGATAGAAGCGATAAAACTAGCATGGCAATGATAGTAATGGTATCTGGGGAAATGGTCATCTTGCCTGAGATCCCGCTTGGAAGAAGAACAACTCGGAGAAGCAGTCGAAACGAAGTAGTCGAACGGGTCCTCACATTCCGACATGCTTGCGGAACTCTATCGAGACGGAGCAAACTGGAAACAAACATCAACAAAAATATTCACCACACTATGCACAACATGATGCACATCCTAATATGATGCATGAACAGGTTAAAATGCATGGGATGGCATGACAATTCACCTCACGCAAACTCTACACATTAAGTGAAGCTCGATATGCAATGGGTTGCATATCGATGAAACTCCACGATTAATTATTTAATTCACTCCCGACTATTTACTCGGCTATATTAAATTGTAGTTAACATGGCAAGGGGTGAGCGATGATCCTACATGGCATCCTAGACGGTTTAACTCGCGGAACATAGAACGGAGCTACGGCACAAGAACATGCAACACAAGATGTATATGCCATGAATGCGTCATGCATGCGAGTTCATAACACGGGCAAGAAGGAAAAGAAACAGGTGTCGCCATGACGAGCGAGAGGGAACCATGGCGGCAAAACGGTAACGATGCCACGGCAACGTTCCTATCCCGATAACACAACGAGATATCATACCAACAAACTAGCGTGTGCGGGAACGCTAAATAAAGTTGTGATGATCCCGTATCTCGGGTTCCCATGTGTCGAGGGCGCGACAAAAGAGAGACAACGTGCTACGGGCAACATATACATGCGCAAACATACGGTTCCTTTCATACATCACAACATTACGGTACACGACACGTCCCATCGGTATACCTTCGAAGCGTGCACATCGTTGCGGTTCGGTTCAGAGCGGTGATAACATAGGTCATCGTGGAAGTCGAGGTCGTAGTGGAAGTCGTCGTGGTGCTCGGGTCTCGTCGTCGGTAGTCGTTCATGGTTCTTCTCGTTGGCATAGGGTCTTCGACGTCGGGTACGGTCTTCGACGACGGTAGTCGAACTCGTTTCCGAAGATGGTCGGGGTCGTCGTTGTGCACGGTGACCTTGTCGGTTCCACGGCGGAGGGAAACGACGCACGCGGCGACGCAAGCGGCAACATATCAAAGGCGAGCAGAGGCCACTGCTACTAGCGGCAGCAACTAACATCGCCTCTAGCATCTAACGGCAAGCTACGGCACAAGCTACCAACATCTTCTAGCATGCAAGCAACTTACATCTACTAGCAACTAGCAACCTACAGCAACAGCTCATAGTACAAGCTAGCAGCAGCTACAGGCAAAGCAAGGCATGGCAAGCAGCAATCAGCAGTAGGAGCAGCAGCTTAGCAACGCAACAGCAGGGCAACTCGGCAGGCAAGCAACACAAAACATCAACAACAAGGCGATGAGCAGCAACCTAGCAACTACAAGCCGACAGCAACACATGGCACGTAAGCAGCTATCGTGACAGCAACATCACTCGCATCATCAGGCAGCAGCAAGCTGCACAGGCAAGCTGCTAGCATCAGCAGGGGAATCAGCATGCAACGGGCAGGGAGGTCGAGACCTTGGCCATGGCGGCTCGGCAGCAAGCGAGCAGGGGGGCGCACCGACGAGCACGGCAGGACGGCGGCGCGTAGAGGCCTCGGGCTGGCCATGGCGAGCTGCAGCAGGGGCTCACCGGCGAAGGGAGCTCGTCGTTGGAGAGGCCATGGCGGCGGCGACTCGGCAAGCAGCGAGGCAGCGAGGCAGGGCGGAGCAGGCGGCGCGGCGAGGGATGGAGCAGGCGCGGGGAGGCGAGCACGCGGCTGACGGCGGCGGGCACCGGCTGCTGGTGGCGCGGGGAGGCGAGGAGAGGCCAAGGCGCGCAGGGTGGAGCTCTGGACGAGAGCGCTTGGGGAGGCGGGACTCGGCCGGAACGGGCATGGGTGCGGCGCGGAAGGAACTCCGGCGTGGGGCCGCGGTGGAACAAAGAGAGGGGAGAATCGGGATTGGGGAAGGAAGCGTTGGGAGGACGACGGCGGAGGAGGGAGATGGGATCGAGAGGAGCTCGGCACGGGGAGGAAGGAGGCTGCGCGAGTGGGACGAGGGGGCTGCGTCGCTAGGGTAGGGGATACTTGGGCCGGTCGGCTGGAGGCCCAAGTGGCCGACTCGGCTACTCTCTCTCCCGCTTAAAATAAAAACGGTAAGGCTTCGCGAGAAATAAAACTAAAGCTGAAATAGAAAAAAAATATGCCAGAGGCAAAGGAAAAGGAAAAAAACAAAATAGAAATACTTTTGGGCTCCTTAAAACATGCTCCACTTTATAAAAATAGATTGGAATCTTTTGAAGAAAAAGAATAAAACCCTTCTATATAAAATTAGGCGCTGGTTTTACATAAAACAAAAGGAAAAAAATATAAAGTTAAAACCAGAGGGTTGCCCCAAATAATAGGAATATTTTTTTAGAATAGGGGGAACATTTTATTTAGGCAAAATCACAAATTGGAATTGCCTCAAAAGAATTAGGAGAGGAGAGAAGAGTTTCATATTGCACTAAAGACTCTGAAAGCACTTGAAGCACTCACAACTCTAAACACACACACGCAAAAGATGATGCAATTAAATGATGATGCAATTGGGATCAGCCACGAACTTATTACCAACACAACGTTGCCAAACAAGGAAATAATAGCTAAAGGGGGAAGAATTGCATTGGGGCCGTCACAACTCTCCTACACTACAAGAGGATCTCGCCCCGAGATCCAAGAATGAAAGGGGGAGAGGATGAGAAAAGCAAAAGGTAAAACTTAGTTGCTTCTTTGACAAACGAGTGAAACCAACGATCCTTGAAGGTTGCAAAGAGATGAGGACAGATATGAGAAACAAGCAAGAATTCACGGAAAATTTCGGTAGCACTTCGGTAGGAAAATGGGACAAAAAATTCGATAAGATGGAAGAAATAAACAATATTCACAACCAACAACTAAATATAACAAGGGAACACCATGATCTTGATAGAACAACATAATAGACCCAAAAGAGCAACAACACAATGCCTCCGGAACGAGAGAATATGAACTAGCTCAAGCGGAAGAAGAGAATGAAGCAAAAGAATGACAACTATCATTACAATAGAATTGAAGAGCCTCCGGACAGAGAATTGACGTAGTAGTTGGAAAATCAACATCGAGGAACAAGATAGTACTAGGCTTATGAAAATCATCTCACATTTATGAGGTGACAACCACCCACTAAAAGAAACAAAGAATGATTGGGAGAAACAAGATATGAACAATTCCTTACACCAAGAGGATACATTGAGAACTTGGATTAATGACAAGCACCATGATAGCAACAATCCATAGGAAAATCTTTAGGTGAAATCCAAACCAAGATAGCTCAATGAATAAATCATGGGTTGAAATATCTCATGCTCATAGAATTGGTGGTTTTAATTATCTCATACTTGAAAGGAAATCTCTTCGAGGCTCCTACACTAACAAGAATGCTATAATACCACCTCAAAGGAAAAGGAAGAACAAATGCATTTGAAAAATGCAAGATAAGAAAACTTGAGGTTCTCCAACAAGAATCTTGAAGAACACTTGAGAATGAATTGAAACCTTGATGAACCACCAAGAAGGACCTCCGTATACAAATGAACGATGCAAATATATGAAGGTAGAAAAGAATAAGATTATGACCTGCCAAGATTTAGATGAAGGTTCACAAAGAGATACTGATAGACTTGGAACTTCGGAAAAGAAAGATAAGCACTTGAGAAAAGAATTGATATCATGAGCCACTCCGGAAGAAGAATTGAAATCTCTTGAAAGAAGGAAGAACAAGAATAAGAATTATGTTATGCTAATCCTTCACCAAGTTTAATTGATGACAAGCAACAGATTAAACATACAACTTATTCCTCTTGAAAAGATTAAAGAGAGATAGATCAAGCCAAACTTAAGAAGTCTTGAAACGACCACCGGCAAGAATTAAGACAAATGAGGCAATCATGCATGAATGGAGATATATGAGAATGAAGAGATCAATAGCCGCCTGAAAGAAGACTTGAACAAGGCACCGGATAATCGAGAGACGAACGAAGAGACAACAATTGAGAAGAATTGAGGATGAAAGATGAAAGCTGAGAACGAAGATTCTTCTAAAATGATGGCCTTCGGAGGATCGAGAATGAAAACAACTCAGAAATGCACCGGATAGCAATAAAGGGATACTCATGATTGAAAACAAATTCAAAATGATAACACGAAGCTGAAATGACGAATCTTCAAGAGAATGAACCAAAATTCGAGAGAACCACTCCTTCAGACTGCAAGCTGAGAATGATGACGAGAACAACACCAAGAATACTGGGACACTCCGGAATAATGAAGAATGAAAGGTTGAGTCAAATATGAGAATTAATTCAAATTGATCTTGAAGAAGGAATATGACTGATGAAAATCATACTTACGTCATAGTTGAAAAGATATAGAGATCTCCGGGAAAAGATAAAAAAAGCCAGGAAATATCCTGGGAAAGAACCTGTGGGTTATGGGCCCACTCAAAGAAACCACCGTTGAATTTTTTTTGAAAGAAAGATAGATATTGCACCGGTACAAATGAAGAATAGATGAGATTAAACCTCGGAATAAATGCAAGAATTGAAAACAAGAATTTCTGAGATAACTTCAGCACTCCGGATAGACTAGAGAGAAATGACAACAAGGAAGGCTCATGAGAATTCCAACATGGGAAAAATTACAAGGATCAAAAGGATATGATGAACACGGATAACTGCATTGAATTCACCGGAAAAGATAACACGACTGAATAAGGTTGAACACGAAGCTCCTGAGAATCTTCACAATGAAACACAGGGTAAGAGAGAAAAGAACAGACAGCGGAAGCACAATAAAAAGAAAACTCTTGGATGAAAATTGAATCACTGAGAAAAAGAGTGGGAGGGCGGGGAAAAACGAAGACAACTTGAGCTAGATGAGATGAACTCCGGAATAAAATGAGAGAATGATCTTGCAAAAATTAAAGAGGATTGAATTCGCTTGAAGATAAACACACCGGTTGAAAAAGAATTAACATGAAGACTCCGGTTGCCAAGAATTGATAAGACAATCTGATTGAGCAAAGAATTTGCATTCACATAAAAATATGAGAACACAGATTAGGAAAGATCTGAAATCACCACTTGACATCGAAGCAACACAAATTACCACATTCAACAAAACAAAGGGTGCGGCTTGCAATTAGCCAGAACAAACTCATGAGAAAGATTTCGTCCGATATTTCCGTGGACAGGAATCCACTAGATGTCGAACCCCAACCTAACATCATGCATTTGTTTGAAGATTATCCTATAAGCAACTACTTGAATTCCCACCTATGAATTCCCGAAATATCTGGTCATGCAATCTAGTACACGGATACAAGGAGTAATATCACACAACTCCTATACTAACCCGTCACCTGTATCACTTCCGTCAACACACGACCAGAATCTCGGACCTTCATCTACAACAGACCCTCGTGATCACAACGATACAAAGTATGGCAGTACTCCCGAACAATCTGCACCAGTACTGGGGACATCGGGGTTATCTCGCCACTACTAGTATTGAAGCAATTATGAACAGCCTTCGTCCTGAGATACTAAGAAATCAGAATTATAACGATGTGCTCAAGAATCCCCTGGAGCTCAACTCCCCTGGAACTCAAAGCAGATAGGAGGCACCAAGACAGAACTCCGTCACATCGGCATCATATAGATCTCAAAAATATCCGCGTGATCCTAATTTTTTTTTGAGTGAGAAAAGGAGTAGAGTAAATTATTACGTCAAGATTCCTCACCAGAGCATAGAAGAGGAGAAAAAATAATCCTACTCTCCGATATATAACTAGACTCAAATAGTTCTTCACTAGAGTCGACTCGGCCAAGTTCGATCAATCAAGGGGGCTCCTAGGTCGGTACTGCCCTGATACCAACTTGTCACACCCAAGATGTGACCCTATCCTCAATTCGGCACGAAGGCCTCGTCAGGGATAGAAGCGCATCTCGTCGTGTCGCAAGACTGGATATCGTTACAAGTACATGTACTGAAAAGAAGAGATATATATACAGAGTTGGCTTACACTCGCCACAACCTACATCAGAGTCACGTCAATACATTACATAATCATCAAGAGTAAGAGCAGGGTCCGACTACGGACGAAAACAAACGAGAAAAATAAGAACGACGTCCATCCTTGCTATCCCAGGCTACCGTCCTGGAACCCATCCTAGATCGAAGAAGAAGAAAAAGAAGCAACTCCAAATGAACAATCAACGCGCTCGTGTCAAGTAACCTTTACCTGTACCTGCAACTGGTGTTGTAGTAATCTGTGAGCCACAGGGGACTCATCAATCTCATTTCCAAAGGTATCAAGACTAGCAAAGCTTAATGGGTGAGGTATGGTTAAGTGGTGAGCTTGCAACAGCGACTAAGCATATATTTGGTGTCTAACTTACGAGTACCAGAAATAAGAGGGGGAAGATCTACGCATAGCGGACGTGAACTACTGATGATGAAATGAATGATGCTGAACACCTACCTACGTCAGACATAACCCCACCGTGTCCTCGATCGGAGAAGGAACTCACG
This sequence comes from Hordeum vulgare subsp. vulgare, assembly GCF_904849725.1. Lineage (NCBI taxonomy): Eukaryota > Viridiplantae > Streptophyta > Magnoliopsida > Poales > Poaceae > Hordeum > Hordeum vulgare. The sequence continues at coordinate 546,485,172 of NC_058522.1, read as the reverse complement.
AAAGAGACAGTCACGGTTACGCACACAGTTGGCATATTTTAATTAAGTTAACTTCAAGTTATCTAGAACCAGTGTTAAACAAAGTTTCCACGTTGCCACATAACCGCGGGCACGGCTTTCCGAAAAGATTTAACCCTGCAGGTGTGCTCCAACTAGTCCATCACAAATTACCACAAGCCGCTTAGAAATCCTCGATCACGACACTCGCGATCTCATCGGATTCCATAGTGGAAAACCTCAACTCTGAGATAACCCAAAGCATCACCGGAATCCCGATGCACAAGATATCTGGTCAAAGGTAATACTAATCCAACAAGGCCGCCCGACGTGTCGACGATCCCGATAGGAGTCGCGTACCTCGTTCTCAGGACACGACGAATGAGCGATGGTTACCACGCCAAACGCCGAGTTGCCCCGGGTAGCGTTAATAAGCTGCTCTGTTTTGGACCAACACTCATGCGGAGCACTGGACTGGGGTGTTGATTAAATTATCCTCGGGGTCCGGAAAGTCCCTATGCAATTTTATTAGGTGATTAGGCAAATGTAGTACCAATGTTGGGCCTTGCCAGACCCGCTTTAATCTAAAACGAATTATCAAGGGGGTCCCCATAACAACCCCGATCGTGTTAGGAGCGCTCAATTATGGAACATACACCGGTAGCCGAAACTAAGGGGGCAAAGGTGGAACAAAACACCAGGCTAGAAAAGGGCCGAGCCTTCCATCTTTTACCAAGTATATAGGTGCATTAAATTAAATAGCATTTAATATGGTGATATAACAAGCAACCCATGCTTTCACATGGAAGCAAAGCACCTGCAACTATCAACGCTACACAGGGTTAAGCAAGCAGTAACATAGCCAATCAGTGGTTGCTAGGTCGAACAGGTTGAAGGTTATCATGGCATTGTTGAGAAGGCTGATATTTAACATGTGGTAGGCAACGAGACATAATCGATAGAAGCGATAAAACTAGCATGGCAATGATAGTAATGGTATCTGGGAAAATGGTCATCTTGCCTGAGATCCCGCTTGGAAGAAGAACAACTCCGAGAACCAGTCGAAACGAAGTAGTCGAACGGGTCCTCACATTCCGACACGCTTGCGGAACTCTATCGAGACGGAGCAAACCGAAAACGAATATCAACACAAATATTTACCACACGATGCACACCATGATGCACATCCTAATATGATGCATGAACAGGTTAAAATGCATGGGATGGCATGGCAATTCACCTCAGGCAAACTCTACACATTAAGTGAAACTCGATATGCAACGGGTTGCATATCGACGAAACTCCACGATTAATTATTTAATTCACTCCGGACTATTTACTCGGCAATATTAAATTGTAGTTAACATGGCAAGGGGTGAGCGATGATCCTACATGGCATCCTAGACGGTTTAACTCGCGGAACATAGAACGGAGCTACGGCACAAGAACATGCAACACAAGATGTATATGCCATGAATGCGTCATGCATGCGAGTTCATAACACGGGCAAGAAGGAAAAGAAACAGGTTTCCCCACGACGAGCGAGAGGGAACCATGGTGGCAAAACGGAAACGATGCCACGGCAACGTTCCTATCCCGATAACACAACGAGATATCATACCAACAAACTGGAAGCGTGTGCGGAAACGCTAAATAAAGACGGGATGATCCCGTATCTCGGGTTCCCATGTGTCGAGCACGCGACAAAAGAGAGACAACGTGCTACGGGCAACATATACAGGCGCAAACATACGGTTCCTCTCATACATCACATTATTACGGTACACGACAAGTCCCATCGGTATACCTTCGAAGCGTGCACATCGTTGCGGTTCGGTTCAGAGCAGTGATAACATAGGTCGTCGTGGAAGTCGAGGTTGTAGTGGAAGTCGTCGTGGTGCTCGGGTCTCGTCGACGGTAGTCGTTCACGGTTCTTCTCGTCGGCACAGGGTCTTCGGCATCGGTTACGATCTTCGGCGACGGTAGTCGAACTCGTTTCCGAAGATCGTCGGGGTCGTCGTTGTGCACGGTGACCTTGTCGGTTCCACGGCGGAGGGGAACGACGCACGCGGCGACGCAAGCGGCAACACAGCAAAGGCGAGCAGAGGCCACTGCTACTAGCGGGAGGAACTAACATCGCCTCTAGCATCTAACGGCAAGCTACGACACAAGCTAGCAACATCTTCTAGCATGCAAGCAACCTACATCTACTAGCAACTAGCACTAGCAGCTGGCAACCTACAGCAACTAAGCAACAACTCACAGCACAAGCTAGCAGCAGCTACAGGCAAAGCAAGGCACAACAAGCAGCAATCAGCAGTAGGAGCAGCAGCTTAGCAACGCAACAGCAAGGCAACTCGGCAGGCAAGCAACACAAAACAACAACAACAAGGCGATGAGCAGCAACCTAGCAACTACAAGCTGACAGCAACGCATGGCACGCAAGCAGCTATCGTGACAGCAACATCACTCGCATCATCAGGCAGCAGCAAGCTGCACAGGCAAGATGCTAGCATCAGCAGGAGAATCAACATGCAACAGGCAGGGAGGTCGAGACCTTGGCCATGGCAGCTCGGCAGCAAGCGAGCAGGGGGGCGCACCAGCGAGCACGGTAGGACGGCAGCGCGTAGAGGCCTCGGGCCGGCCATGGCGAGCTGCAGCAGGGGCTCACCGGCGAAGGGAGCTCGGCGCTGGAGAGGCCATGGCGGCGGCGACTCGGCAAGAAGCGAGGCGATGAGGCGGGGCATGGCAGGCGGCGCGGCGAGGGATGGAGCACGCGCGGGGAGGCGAGCACACGGCTGACGACGGCGGGCACCGGCTGCTAGTGGCGCGGGGAGGCGAGGAGAGGCCAAGGCGCGCGGGGTGGAGCTGTGGACGAGAGCGCTTGGGGCGGCGGGACCCAGCCGGAACGGGCACGGGTGCGGCGCGGAAGGAACTCCGGCGTGGGGCCGCGGTGGAACAAAGAGAGGGGAGAATCGGGACTGGGGGAGGAAGCGCTGGGAGGACGACGGCGGAGGAGGGAGATGGCATCGGGAGGAGCTCGGCACGAGGAAGAAGGAGGCTGCGCGAGGGGGACGAGGGGGCTGCGTCGCTAGGGTAGGGGATACTTGGGCCGGTCGGCTGGAGGCCCAAGTGGTCGACTGGGCTATTCTCTCTCCCGCTTAAAATAAAAACGGTAAGGCTTCGCGAGAAATAAAACTAAAGCTGAAATAGAAAAAAATATGCCAGAGGCAAAGGAAAAGGAAAAAAACAAAATAGAAATACTTTTGAGCTCCTTAAAACATGCTCCACTTTATAAAAATAGATTGGAATCTTTTGAAGAAAAAGAATAAAACACTTCTATATAAAATTAGGCGCTGGTTTTATATAAAACAAAAGGAAAAAAATATAAAGTTAAAACCAGAGGGTTGCCCCAAATAATAGGAATATTTTTTTAGAATAGGGGGAACATTTTATTTAGGCAATATCAGAAACTGGAATTGCCTCAAAAGAATTAAGAGAGGAGAGAAGAGTTTCCTATTGCACTAAAGACTCTGAAAGCACTTGAAGCACTCACAACTCTAAACACACACACGCAAAAGATGATGCAAGATGCCATGATGCAATCTAAATGATGATGCAATTGGGATCAGCCACGAACTCATTACCAACACAACGTTGCCAAACAAGGAAATAATAGCTAAAGGGGGAAAATTGCATTGGGGCCGTCACATGACTTCTCGTAGTGAGGTGTTGTCTATTTATAAGCGTTTTGCTGCCATGGTTCATACTCAGTTCCCTTCTCCCATTTGTGTGTTTTGTGCTGAATCCGCTCGCGAGTATATCTCTAAGATGTTGCGTGGTGTTCTTGCTGAGCAAGGGACTCTCTCTCAATTCTCTCGTCCTCGTGCTCACGCTCAGAATGGCGTGGCTGAGCGCAAGCATCGTCATCTTCTTGAGATGGCTCGTGCATTGATGATTGCTGCCTCTCTCCGCCTCATTTTTGGGCCGAGGCCGTCTCCACCTCCACCTATCTCATCAATCTCCAGCCTTCCGCTGCTCTACAGGGTGGTGTTCCTTTCGAGCATCTTTTTGATTGTTCTCCCGATTATTCAATGCTTCACTTATTTGGTTGTGTTTGATATGTTCTTATTGCCCCCTGTGAACGCACCAAACTGACCGCTCAGTCTGTTGAGTGTGTCTTCTTAGTCTATAGTGATGAGCATAAGGGCTATCGATGTTGGGATCCTATCGGTCGTCGGATGCGTATCTCTCGGGATGTGACTTTCGATGAGTCTCGTCCCTTCTATCCACGCCCATCTTCCTCGACCTTTTTAGTGGAGGATATCTCTTTCCTCACTTTTCTTGACACACCTATCACACCCGTCGAGCCTTTGTCTATTCGTTCCGCTCCCTCTGCTTCTCCACCTCTAGTCCATTTGTCGCCACCATCTTCCACGGTCTCCTCGCCTAGCATGTCACCGGATTCTACACCTTCATCTCCGGTGATTTCTTCATCGCCACTCCCCAATTCTACCTTGGCAATTCCTCCTTCCATTGTTCCATCTTTTCCTCAGTGTTACACTCTCATTCACGTTCTGTGCATGCCTTCGTGGATGTGTCATCATCCTCATCTCAGCCTACTTATGGCTTGCGTTCTCGTCCTTGTTCGCCTGATGATCGCTTTGGATTTTCCACCGCTGGTGCTGCTGTTCTTGAGCCGACTACTTATCGTGAGGCTGTTGTTCATCCTGAATGGCAGTTTGCGATGGCAGAGGAGATTGCTGCTCTTGAACGCACTCGTACGTGGGATCTTGTTTCCCTTCCTCCTGGAGTCCGTCCCATCACTTGTAAGTGGGTCTACAAGGTTAAGACTCGCTCCGATGGTTCTCCTGAGCGTCACAAAGCTCGTCTTGTGGCTCGTGGTTTTTAGCAGGAGCATGGTCGTGATTATGACGAGACTTTTGCTCCTGTGGCTCATATGACCACTGTTCGTAGACTTCTTGCCGTGTTCTCTACACACCACTGGTCTATCTCTCAGCTTGATGTTAAGAATGCTTTTCTTAATGGTAAGCTGCGTGAGGAGGTGTACATGCAGCCACCACCTGGGTATTCTATTCCTGATGGCATGGTATGTCGTCTTCGCCGCTCTCTCTATGGCCTTAAGCAAGCCCCGCGTGCCTGGTTTGAGCGTTTTGCCTCTGTGGTGACTTTCGCTGGTTTTTCAGCCAGTGCTCATGATCCAGCATTGTTTATTCATCTTTCTCCTCATGGTCGGACTCTTCTTCTTCTCTATGTTGATGACATGGTCATCACTGGGGATGACCCCGTGTATATTGCCTTTGTCAAGGCCCGTCTTAGTGAGCAGTTCCTTATGTCTGTTCTTGGATCTCTTTGCTACTTTCTTGGGATTTAAGTCTCTTCTACCCCTGATGGCTTTTTTATATCCCAGGAAAAGTATATCCAGGATCTTCTTGCTCGTGCTGCTCTTACTAATGAGCGCATTGTTGAGACTCCTATGGAGCTCAATGTTCACCTCTGTGCTACTGATGGTGATCCCCTGCCTGACCCGACACGTTATCGTCATCTTGTTGGCAGTCTTGTTTATCTAGCTGTCACTCGTCCGGATATCTCTTATCCGGTTCATATTCAGAGTCTGTTCGTCTCTCATCCCACATCGGTTCACTATAGTCATCTCTTCCGTGTTCTTCGATATCTTCGGGGCACGATCTCTCATCGTCTATTGTTTTCTCGCTCCAGTTGTTTACAGCTTCATGCCTATTCGGATGCTACGTGGGCTAGTGATCCTTCAGATCGCCGTTCACTTTCTGCTTACTGTGTTTTTCTTGGTGGTTCTCTCATTGCGTGGAAGACGAAGAAACAGATTGCAGTTTTCCGTTCGAGTGCAGAAGCTGAGTTGCGAGCGATGGCTCTTTTGACGGCACAGGTGACTTGGTTACGGTGGTTACTTCAGGATTTTGGTGTTTTTGTCACTACACCGACTCTGCTCTTATCTAACAGTACAGATGCTATTAGCATTGCGCGCGATCCTGTGAAGCATGAGCTCACCAAGCATATTGGTGTTGACGCTTTTTATGTGCGCACTGTTGTGCATGATCAGGTCATTGCTCTTCAGTATGTGCCTTCCGAGTTAAAGTTGGCGGATTTCGTGACGAAGGTCCAGACTAGAGCACAACATGGCTTTTATCTCTCCAAACTCAGTGTTGTTCATCCACCATGAGTTTGAGGGTGTGTGTGTTAGAGTTATAATATAAGTCATGTACCCTTTTGTATTTATCCCAATATATGAGGGTTTCCTGCATATAGTCTACCACGTGTACATGTATATATACCGGCATATGGCCTCATGGGAATACAAGTTGCTTATCTCTCCCTAATAATAAAGCACGCAGTGCTTCTGTTGTCCGTCGTGGTCGTTTATCAAAAAAACCCATCATGTTTCCCGAAATCAACCCGCAGTCCGGATTTAAGTGAGAAACGAACATTTTTTCTATTTTTACATGAAACCGCCTGTGATTTCCCGAAATCAACCTACACTACATAATTAATTGAGAGAACGAATCGTTTTTTAGAATTTTTGTAGAAACCTCCTTCAGTTACATAAAATAAACACGCAACACATACTTGAGTAAAAAAACCAATCGTTTTTCGTATGTTTTCGAAAACACCCCTATAGTTTTTAATTAGTTAATATGTAGTTCAATTATAAGTGCAAAATATACTTTAAAAAATCATATCTTTTAAACGGTAACTCCAATTTTACATTATTATATATGAAATTTTATTAGTAAAATATGTAGAATCGGAATATAATATTAGTTTATTTATTTAATTTTTTAATATTCTGTTTATAATGTAATTTTAATCAATAGTGATGCGCACAATTTAAATATAATGTTATTTTATCTATTTAACAATTTTAAAATTATATTTATCCTGTAATTTTAATCAATAGCGTACAATCCATTTTTCATAACGAGGCCGATCCATGTTGTTAATTAATCCGCGTCCAATTGTATTTAACAAATACTTTTAAAATTATATGTTTTAAACTGTAACTATAACTTTAAATTATTACATATGAACTTTCATTCAAAAATGTGTTGAATCAAAATATAATGTATCTTACCTATTTAATTTTTAAAATTTATATTTATAATGTAATTTGAATCTATAGTGATGCGTACAATCTAAATATGATGTTATTTTATTTATTTAATAATTTTTAAATTCTATTTATGCAGTAAGTTTAAATAAAGGTCTCAAGTCATGATTATTAGGTTAAGACGTGTTGTATGGTTTGCTTCCATTACAACGCACGGGCTCTTTTGCTATACTATAAAGCGGCTGTTGCTTCTATCAGAAAACATGTCGTGGCCATTTTGCAAAAAAAAACCCTACTATTTTATGGTAATCAACCCACGGTCCTGTTTTCATATGATATAAAACGTTTAACTTTTGCAAAAAACACCCCCTATCCGATCCAACCCGGTCATCCCCTTCCTCTTATCCACTCCCAGAGGCTACGACGCGGCGAGGTGAGGCAGGGGCACACTCAGGCAGGTCGGGGACGAGGCCTTGGCGGGGTCGGGCGCAGGTCGTCGACGGTTGGCGCTCCGCTGGCGGGGTCGAGGCAGAAGGGAGCCGGTCCTCTGGTGGCCAGAGGCGGGTCGCAGCTGCGCGGAGCCTCCAATGGACGCCGGAGATGGCCGGAGGGAGGATGCTCGATGGGCTCGAGCACGGCGTCGCTGCGCTCGCGGGAGGCAGGCGCGGCTGGTGGAACCATACGCTTTGGCTACCTTGGCTAACATCGCCGCCACCCCGTTGTCGCTTGCTACTCTAGTGGCTCATCTCCTCTCCTCCACCTACGCGCAAGCTACGACCAAACAAGGCGTTGGAACAAAGGAAAAGAGGGGCACCGGTCGGAGCACGACATGCGCTCGACCGACACCGGAGCGAAGCGTGTTTAAGGAGGAGCGAGAGAAACGACGTTGGATATCGGCGCGACGCCCCTTCGCACACAACCAAGCCTGCCCTGCTTTACCGCCTGGGATGGAGCACGGGTGCGTCGGTTTGTGTGACTGGAGAGGAGAAGAAGGGGAGCAGCGCCGCTAGGGGACGGGGCGACGGCAAGCCATGCATGGGCGGATGTTGATACAGAGAAGATGAAGGAGCACCGCTGCTAGAGGAATGGCGACGTGGATAAGGGTTGCTGTCCTCGAGTGGGGGATTGCTCTCGGTGGGGAGATTGCTTTTTTAAATGGCTGCACCTACGACAAGCTGCTGGAGTGCTAGCACGTTTACAATATTTTTTTAACTAAGCATCCATTACAATTACTTGCTTTTGTTTGTTGTTATTGTCATATAACATTATGAGATACAATATTACACATAAATATTTCTTAAGGAAAATGATATTTGAAGCCCATCGGGACATCTTGACAAGTTAAATATTACTCAACTATGTATGTCACCGATATCACTGGCGAGACAAGGAGGAGAGAGGGAGGGGTGAAGAGTAGAGAGAATGTGACAACAGTGCATCTTGCCTGTGTCGTGTTTCACCCCGCACGCCAGTTGGGGGACCACTCCCCTTTGTTTTACGATCTTTCCCGCAACTCTGTGTGCTCTAATTATAATCTCAACAAGTCCAAATGATGATATTCAGGAAAATGCTCATCTTGGCGAGGGGCTGTGCTCCTACTACTAGCGGCAACTTGTCAAAAAAAGCACGTCAAGCATTGTAAACTCTTTATTTCCGTGCCATCATATTTCTGAAGTGAGAATGTATAAATCACTGGTAGAAAAAGAGGCTTCCGTCCAGCCCCATAAGTCGCGAAACTGTAGGAACCGCGACTAATGAATTCTTTAGTCGCGGTTCGGAAGACGAACCGCGACCAAAGGCCTGGGCCCAGGGCGCTCGGTGGCCAGCTGGTGCACGTGAGGGGCTTTAGTCGTGCCTGGCCAACCGCGACTAAAGGTCGTTGCGCGCGGGAACGCAAAAACCCGCCAAAAAACCCTTTAGTCGCGGTTGGTCTGGCCAACCGCGACTAAAGGGTAACCTTTAGTCGCGGGTCGCCTCCCCAACCGCGACTAAAGGTCGTTGCGCGCGGGAACGCAAAAACCCGCCAAAAAACCCTTTAGTCGCGGTTGGTCTGGCCAACCGCGACTAAAGGTTACCCTTTAGTCGCGGTTGGTCTGGCCAACCGCGACTAAAGGTTACCCTTTTGTCGCGGGTCGCCTCCCCAACCGCGACTAAAGGGGGGGGGCTATAAATACAAGGGCCCGAACCGTCGCCTCCATTTCTCGTCTTCTCCGATCTCTGCCGCGCCGAAGGCCTGCCGCCGTCGCCCTCGCCCTCGACGCCGCCCGCCGTCGCCCTCGCCCTCGACGCCGCCCGCCGTCGCCCTCGCCGCCGCCCGCCGTCGCCCTCGCCGCCGCCCGCCGTCGCCCTCGACGCCGCCCGCCGTCGCCCTCGCCCTCGACGCCGCCCGCCGTCGCCCTCGCCGCCGCCCGCCGTCGCCCTCGCCCTCGACGCCGCCCCCTCTCGCCCACGTACGGCGCCGCCGGCCGCTATCACCGGCCTCCCTCGCCCACCGCGCGCGCGCCGCCTCGCTCGCCCGCCCTCAACGCCGCCGGCCGGCCGGCACTGCCGCGCGCGCACGCGCGCGCCTCTCTCAGTTCTTAGAATTTGTAAAAACTACGGAAAAAAGTTTGTAAAAACTACTTGTAAAGGTTTTGCATTTTTTGTAGCTTTCAATGGTATATTATTTGCCCCATTGTGATAAAATTTGTAACCGTAGAATATGTGAAACTCCTTCAAAATTAAAATAAAGCACAAAAGAAATAAAACAATACAAATTAAACAGAAAACAGGTTTAGGGGGGGGGGGCTACCTAAACCTGCGGCGGCCTTTAGTCGCGGTTGGCCAGAAGAACCGCGACTAAAGGTCCTCCGCCCCGACGGCCGCCTGGCGCCCACGTGGACGGGCCTTTAGTTGCGGTTCTTAAGCAATCACGACTAAAGGGGGGGCCTTTAGTCGCGCCTATTTGGTCGCGGTTGCGCAACCGCGACTAATGGCAGTTGCGAACCGCGACCAAAGGCCCTTTTTCCACCAGTGAATATGACTTAATGTTAATAAGGATTCCATGGGAGAAAAGGAGGACAATAGGACGAGTCAAACAGAAATAAATGGACGTATGGGACAACGTCTCATGTTGCAACGCACGGGCATTTGTGCTAGTTTCTAACAATGTCAACATTCTCCTCTCCTGTGAGAAGGGTCCACAATCCCGTTTTAGTTTGTATTAAAATAAAATAACTAAGAAGTCTTATATTTAAAGATGAATGAAGTAATTCTCATGGAGAGTGCAAAGTCCCTCCCTCCTTGCATGTCCCGTTTGATTAGCTCATGCGTGAACCGTGCTCATTGGCCTCTCCTCGGTTTTGTCTCATGTGTGTATGTTGATTCCTAAGGAGGCTGATTGATATTCCAGCAAACATGTGTAGGTATACTAAAGGTGATAATCGGTCCAATGAAGCAATGTAGGAACTATTATGTGTCTACCTTCATTGGCTGCACAACCTAGACGTATGAACACACACAATTTAAAGCACATACATACGCAAGTCCATCCAAGTGGGCGAAGCAGCCCAGCCGAGGCCCAGCCGAGAGCGGCATATATCTGAAGATAGAACGCATCCGACGAATACAATGAAGGGATCGATTAGGGAGCGGCGCCCCATCTAGGTGCTCCCGTGCGGCGGCTCCTATAACCATCACTAGTGGAAAACAGACCTTTGGCCGGGACCCTTTAGTCCCGGCCTGCCTCTGGACCGGGACTAAAGGCCCGGCCACGTCGCCCCAATTCTCAATGCCTCCCTCGAGGCTTTATTCCCAGCCCGTAAGGAGCCTTTAGTCCCGGTTCGTGTCCTAAACCGGGACTAAAGGGCTACGCGATGGGCAGTGGTGGTGGCAACCGTTTGTATCCCCCTTTAGTCCCGGTTGGTGGCTCAATCCGGGACTAAAGGCCTAACACGTGGCCTGCCGTAGTTGTGGCAACCGTTGGTATACCTCTTTAGTCCCGGTTGGTGGCTCAACCCGGGACTAAAGGCCCAAACGGTTTGCATCCCGCGTTGTTTCGGGCGATGAAAAGCACGAACCGAAGCAGAGTCGCCATTTCTCTGTTTCTTCTTCTCTCTCGCTCTCGCTCTGTTCTTCTCCTCTCTTCTTCCCTTCTCTTCTTCCACCATGCCAACTCGCTTTGGAGAGGTGCTCGCACATGGCACGACCAAGCTCGATGTCGTGTACACGAACGAGAGCAAGGAGATGCCGTATTTTCTTGAACAGTTGAAGGAACGATGGCTTGATGCCGCAATGGATCATGAGAAGTTCTTGGGGCTTGATCTGGAGTACATGGCCGATCAACGCGGTGTTGCCGTCATCCAACTATGCTTCGCACACCATGTCTTGATCTTCCAATGGACGAGGTAAGTTTTGAGGCTTTCTTTGATCCAAGGTAATGACATTGTAAGTTTATTTGTTTCAATCATAGTTGGTTCCCTTCAAATAGTTGTAGTAAAACAATTTTGATTAGTTGAAGAGGAACACAATCTGATTGGAATAGTGTTCCATAATCTGAAAATCGTATCAACTAGTGTTTAATATGTTCAATTGGAATCATAGTTGGTTCGCTTCAAATAGTTGTAGTGAAACAATTTTGATTAGTTGAAGGGAACACAATCTGATTGGAATAGTGTTCCACAATCTGAAAAATCTGATTGGTTCAATATGTTCCATTGAAATCATAGTTGTAGTGATACAATTTTATGCGGTGTTCTTTGATCCAAGGTTATGAAAATTGCATATAGCTAGTGATCTCTCTAGGTTCCATTGGATAGCAATATGATATGTCATAGTCATGAAAATTGCATATAGCTAGTGATCTCTCTAGGTTCCATTGGATAGCTATAGTGATCTCTCTAGGTTCCATTGCATATGTTCTATTTGAATCCTAAATATAATTTTCTCTTTACTTGTAGTGAAACATGTTTCCTTATTGCAACAGTATGTAACATTTGTTCCATTTTAATTTGTTTCTGTTGCAGTAGTGACAAGCATTGTCCAGAACTCATGGACTTCCTTCGCAGCGGCATCACTTTTGCTACCGTTGACATAACGAACGACAAGCTGAAGATGAGGTACAGCTTCGGTATTGAGATACCAACTGGTTGCCTCATTGATCTCCAAACGGTATTCAGGCTTCGACATGTCAGGACTTCGATGGCTCATATGGCAGTTGCCTTGATCGATGAGGAATATGGTGATATGAAGACCATTTTCCCAAAGTCTCAGCACAAACTTTGGGAGAAGGCCCCACTTGATCGTATCAACATTGAGTATGCAGCAAAAGATGCATACGTTTCATACGAGTTGTACCGCAAGATTCGAGTCGTCAACTATGGCCAGCGTCACCTCGAATAAGGTGGACATTCTGATTCGAGTCGTCAACTATGGCTAGCGTCACCTCGAATATATATATCTATGATAGCTATTATTATGTACTGTTTGGACTAGTATCATGTACTGCTTGGACCAATTTATATATGTCTAGTTTGTGTTTGTGCCATTATAGTTTCCAAATTTGAATGGTTTAGCCCTTTCTAACTCCATTTGCTACTTTTGAATGGTTTAGCCCTTTCTAACTTCATGGTATCATGCATTTCGACCACATATATATACAAAAAGTCTTCAGTTCAAATAAGTTCAAAAAATGAAATCCCTTTTGTAACAGATCTGTTATTGATTAAAACAGTCATTTAAAAATGAAAGACCATTAGTCTCACGTGGCGTGCAGCGGAACCACGTGGCGTGCCGCGGAACCACTTTTGTTGTGCCGGTCGCTTTTCCTTCTTCTCCTTGTGCTAGATATTTGTTATGCATTAGGGAAATAAGGAATAGCGACCATCATCGACGGTCAAAAAATCAGGTGAGGGAGTGTCCATCATACATGAGAGAAGAAGAATGTCGACTATTGTTGTGGGGGTTGCTTCTCCTTCTTCTCTTTGTGCTAGATATTTGTTATGCACTAGGGGAAGAAGGAGTAGCGACCATCATCGACGGTCAAAAAATCAGGTGAGGGAGTGTCCACCATACATGAGAGAAGAAGAATGTCGACTGTTGCTGTGGGGGGTCGTTTCTCCTTCTTCTCCTTGTGCTAGATATTGGTTATGCACTAGGGGAAGTAGGAGTAGCGACCATCATCGATGGTTGAAAAATCAGGTGAGCTAGTGTCCACCATATATGAGAGAAGAAGAATCTCCACCATATACCATAGGTGAGCTAGTGTCCACCATATATGAAAATAAGTTAATGCACGAAGAATACCAAATGAAGTCATAAATTGTTGAAATTTTGTGATGTGCCTTTGAATGGTGCATTTTGAACACACAAAAAGTATGGAGTTCAAATAAGTTCAAAAAAATGAAATCCCTTTGTAAGAGATGAGTTCTCGTTCGAAACGCTCATACTTCGAGAGAGATTGTCCGTTTTGTACACAAAGTGCATCCAGTTTTTGTCGTAGCCCTCTCAACTATTTAACACATGCTATGTGGGTGAAATGATGATAGCATGCCAAATTTCAACATTTTCAGAGTTCATTTGTAGTGCTTTTCAATTTCAGGGTCAACTACCTCAAAAAAAGTTAATGCACGAAGAATACCAAATGAAGTCAGAAATTGTTGAAATTATGAGATGTGCCTTTGAATGGTGCGTTTTGAACACACAAAAAGTATGGAGTTCAAATAAGTTCAAAAAAATGAAATCCCTTTGTAAGAGATGAGTTCTCGTTTGAAACGCTGATACTTCGAGAGAGATTGTCCGTTTTGTATACGAAGTGCATCCAGTTTTTGTTGTAGCCCTTTCGACTTTTTAACACATGCTATGTGGGTGAAATGATGATAGCATGCTAAATTTCAACATTTTCAGAGTTCATTTGTAGTGCTTTTCAATTTCAGTCAACTACCTCAAAAAACAAAGTTAATGCACGAAGAATACCAAATGAAGTCAGAAATTGTTGAAATTTTGTGATGTTCCTTTGAATGGTGCATTTTGAACACACAAAAAGTATGGAGTTCAAATAAGTTCAAAAAAATGAAATCCCTTTGTAAGAGATGAGTTCTCGTTCGAAACGCTGATACTTCGAGAGAGATTGTCTGTTTTGTACACGAAGTGCATCCAGTTATTGTCGTAGCCCTCTCAACTTTTTTAACACATGCTATGTGGGTGAAATGATGATAGCATGCCAAATTTCAACATTTTCAGAGTACATTTGTAGTGCTTTTCAATTTCAGGGTCAACTACCTCAAAAAAAATAAGTTAATGCACGAAGAATACCAAATGAAGTCAGAAATTGTTGAAATTTTGTGATGTGCCTTTGAATGGTTCATTTTGAACACGCAAAAAGTATGGAGTTCAAATAAGTTCAAAAAAATGAAATCCCTTTGTAAGAGATGAGTTCTCGTTCGAAACGCTGATACTTCGAGAGAGATTGTCCGTTTTGTACACGAAGTGCATCCAGTTTTTGTCGTAGCCCTCTCAACTTTTTAACACATGCTATGTGGGTGAAATGATGATAGCATGCCAAATTTCAACATTTTCAGAGTTCATTTGTTGTGCTTTTCAATTTCAGGGTCAACTAGCTCAAAAAAAATAAGTTAATGCACGAAGAATACCAAATGAAGTCAAAAATTGTTGAAATTTTGTGATGTGCCTCTGATTGGTGCATTTTGAACACACAAAAAGTATGGAGTTCAAATAAGTTTAAAAAAATGAAATCCCTTTGTAAGAGACGAGTTCTCGTTTGAAACGCTGATACTTCAAGAGAGATTGTCCGTTTTGTACACGAAGTGCATTCAGTTTTTGTCGTAGCCCTCTCAACTTTTTAACGCATGCTATGTGGGTGAAATGATGATAGCATGCCAAATTTCAACATTTTCAGAGTTCATTTGTAGTGCTTTTCAATTTCAGTCAACTACCTCAAGAAAAGTTAATGCACGAAGAATACCAAATGAAGTCAGAAATTATTGAAATTTTGTGATGTGCCTTCGAATGGTGCATTTTGAACACACAAAAAGTATGGAGTTCAAATAAGTTCAAAAAAATGAAATCCCTTTGGAAGAGATGAGTTCTCGTTCGAAACGCTGATACTTCGAGAGGGATTGTCTGTATTGTACACGAAGTGCATACAGTTTTTGTCGTAGCCCTCTCAACTTTTTTAACACATGCTATGTGGGTGAAATGATGATAGCATGCCAAATTTCAACATTTCCAGAGTTCATTTGTAGTGCTTTTCAATTTCAGGGTCAACTACCTCAAAAAAAATAAGTTAATGCACGAAGAATACCAAATGAAGTCATAAATTGTTGAAATTTTGTGATGTGCCTTTGAATGGTGCATTTTGAACACACAAAAAGTATGGAGTTCAAATAAGTTCAAAAAAATGAAATCCCTTTGTAAGAGATGAGTTCTCGTTCGAAACGCTGATACTTCGAGAGAGATTGTCCGTTTTGTACACAAAGTGCATCCAGTTTTTGTCGTAGCCCTCTCAACTATTTAACACATGCTATGTGGGTGAAATGATGATAGCATGCCAAATTTCAACATTTTCAGAGTTCATTTGTAGTGCTTTTCAATTTCAGGGTCAACTACCTCAAAAAAAGTTAATGCACGAAGAATACCAAATGAAGTCAGAAATTGTTGAAATTATGAGATGTGCCTTTGAATGGTGCGTTTTGAACACACAAAAAGTATGGAGTTCAAATAAGTTGAAAAAAATGAAATCCCTTTGTAAGAGATGAGTTCTCGTTTGAAACGCTGATACTTCGAGAGAGATTGTCCGTTTTGTATACGAAGTGCATCCAGTTTTTGTTGTAGCCCTTTCGACTTTTTAACACATGCTATGTGGGTGAAATGATGATAGCATGCTAAATTTCAACATTTTCAGAGTTCATTTGTAGTGCTTTTCAATTTCAGTCAACTACCTCAAAAAACAAAGTTAATGCACGAAGAATACCAAATGAAGTCAGAAATTGTTGAAATTTTGTGATGTTCCTTTGAATGGTGCATTTTGAACACACAAAAAGTATGGAGTTTAAATAAGTTCAAAAAAATGAAATCCCTTTGTAAGAGATGAGTTCTCGTTCGAAACGCTGATACTTCGAGAGAGATTGTCTGTTTTGTAGACGAAGTGCATCCAGTTATTGTCGTAGCCCTCTCAACTTTTTTAACACATGCTATGTGGGTGAAATGATGATAGCATGCCAAATTTCAACATTTTCAGAGTACATTTGTAGTGCTTTTCAATTTCAGGGTCAACTACCTCAAAAAAAATAAGTTAATGCACGAAGAATACCAAATGAAGTCAGAAATTGTTGAAATTTTGTGATGTGCCTTTGAATGGTTCATTTTGAACACGCAAAAAGTATGGAGTTCAAATAAGTTCAAAAAAATGAAATCCCTTTGTAAGAGATGAGTTCTCGTTCGAAACGCTGATACTTCGAGAGAGATTGTCCGTTTTGTACACGAAGTGCATCCAGTTTTTGTCGTAGCCCTCTCAACTTTTTAACACATGCTATGTGGGTGAAATGATGATCGCATGCCAAATTTCAACATTTTCAGAGTTCATTTGTAGTGCTTTTCAATTTCAGGGTCAACTAGCTCAAAAAAAATAAGTTAATGCACGAAGAATACCAAATGAAGTTAAAAATTGTTGAAATTTTGTGATGTGCCTCTGATTGGTGCATTTTGAACACACAAAAAGTATGGAGTTCAAATAAGTTTAAAAAAATGAAATCCCTTTGTAAGAGACGAGTTCTCGTTTGAAACGCTGATACTTCAAGAGAGATTGTCCGTTTTGTACACGAAGTGCATTCAGTTTTTGTCGTAGCCCTCTCAACTTTTTAACGCATGCTATGTGGGTGAAATGATGATAGCATGCCAAATTTCAACATTTTCAGAGTTCATTTGTAGTGCTTTTCAATTTCAGTCAACTACCTCAAGAAAAGTTAATGCACGAAGAATACCAAATGAAGTCAGAAATTATTGAAATTTTGTGATGTGCCTTCGAATGGTGCATTTTGAACACACAAAAAGTATGGAGTTCAAATAAGTTCAAAAAAATGAAATCCCTTTGGAAGAGATGAGTTCTCGTTCGAAACGCTGATACTTCGAGAGAGATTGTCTGTATTGTACACGAAGTGCATACAGTTTTTGTCGTAGCCCTCTCAACTTTTTTAACACATGCTATGTGGGTGAAATGATGATAGCATGCCAAATTTCAACATTTCCAGAGTTCATTTGTAGTGCTTTTCAATTTCAGGGTCAACTACCTCAAAAAAAATAAGTTAATGCACGAAGAATACCAAATGAAGTCATAAATTGTTGAAATTTTGTGATGTGCCTTTGAATGGTGCATTTTGAACACACAAAAAGTATGGAGTTCAAATAAGTTCAAAAAAATGAAATCCCTTAGTAAGAGATGAGTTCTCGTTCGAAACGCTGATACTTCGAGAGAGATTGTCTGTATTGTACACGAAGTGCATACAGTTTTTGTCGTAGCCCTCTCAACTTTTTTAACACATGCTATGTGGGTGAAATGATGATAGCATGCCAAATTTCAACATTTCGAGAGTTCATTTGTAGTGCTTTTCAATTTCAGGGTCAACTACCTCAAAAAAAATAAGTTAATGCACGAAGAATACCAAATGAAGTCAGAAATTGTTGAAATTTTGTGATGTGCCTTTGAATGGTGCAATTTGAACACACAAAAAGTATGGAGTTGTAATAAGTTCAAAAAAATGAAATCCCTTTGTAAGAGATGAGTTCTCGTTCGAAACGCTGATACTTCGAGAGATATTGTCCGTTTTGTACACGAAGTGCATCCAGTTTTTGTCGTAGCCCTCTCAACTTTTTAACACATGCTATGTGGGTGAAATGATGATAGAATGCCAAATTTCAACATTTTCAGAGTTCATTTGTAGTGCTTTTCAATTTCAGGGTCAACTACCTCAAAAAAAAAGTTAATGCACGAAGAATACCAAATGAAGTCAGAAATTGTTGAAATTTTGTGACGTGCCTTTGAATGGTGCATTTTGAACACACTAAAAGTATGGAGTTCAAATTGGTTCAAAAAAATGAAATCCCTTCGTAAGAGATGAGTTCTCGTTTGAAACGCTGATACTTCGAGAGAGATTGTCCGTTTTGTATACGAAGTGCATCCAGTTTTTGTCGTAGCCCTCTCAACTTTTTAACGCATGCTATGTGGGTGAAATGATGATAGCATGCCAAATTTCAACATTTTCAGAGTTCATTTGTAGTGCTTTTCAATTTCAGTCAACTACCTCAAAAAAAAAGTTAATGCACGAAGAATACCAAATGAAGTCAGAAATTGTTGAAATTTTGTGATGTGCCTTTGAATGGTGCATTTTGAACACACAAAAAGTATGGAGTTCAAATAAGTTCAAAAATATGAAATCCCTTTGGAAGAGATGAGTTCTCGTTCGAAACGCTGATACTTCGAGAGATATTGTCTGTTTTGTACACGAAGTGCATCCAGTTTTTGTCGTAGCCCTCTCAATTTTTTTAACACATGCTATGTGGGTGAAATGATGATAGCATGCCAAATTTCAACATTTTCAGAGTTCATTTGTAGTGCTTTTCAATTTCAGGGTCAACTACCTCAAAAAAAATAAGTTAATGCACGAAGAATACCAAATGAAGTCAGAAATTGTTGAAATTTTGTGATGTGCCTTTGAATGGTGCATTTTGAACACACAAAAAATATGGAGTTCAAATAAGTTCAAAAAAATGAAATCCCTTTGTAAGAGATGAGTTCTCGTTCGAAACGCTGATACTTCAAGAGAGATTGTCCGTTTTGTACACGAAGTGCATCCAGTTTTTGTCGTAGCCCTCCCAACTTTTTAACACATGCTATGTGGGTGAAATGATGATAGCATGCCAAATTTCAACAGTTTCAGAGTTCATTTGTAGTGCTTTTCAATTTCAGTCAACTACCTCAAGAAAAAGTTAATGCACGAAGAATACCAAATGAAGTCAGAAATTGTTGAAATTTTGTGATGTGCCTTTGAATGGTGCATTTTGAACACACAAAAAGTATGGAGTTCAAATAAGTTCAAAAAAAATGAAATCCCTTTGTAAGAGATGAGTTCTCGTTCGAGACGCTGATACTTCGAGAGAGATTGTCCGTTTTGTACACGAAGTGCATACAGTTTTTGTCGTAGCTCTCTCAACTTTTTTAACACATGCTATGTGGGTGAAATGATGATAGCATGCCAAATTTCAACATTTCCAGAGTTCATTTGTAGTGCTTTTCAATTTCAGGGTCAACTACCTAAAAAAAATAAGTTAATGCACGAAGAATACCAAATGAAGTCAGAAATTGTTGAACTTTTGAGATGTGCCTTTGAATGGTGCATTTTGAACACACAAAAAGTATGGATTTCAAATAAGTTCAAAAAAATGAAATCCCTTTGTAAGAGATGAGTTCTCGTTCGAAACGCTGATACTTCGAGAGAGATTGTCCGTTTTGTACACGAAGTGCATCAAGTTTTTGTCGTAGCCCTCTCAACTTTTTAACACATGCTATGTGGGTGAAATGATGATAGCATGCCAACTTTCAACATTTTCAGAGTTCATTTGTAGTGCTTTTCAATTCCAGGGTCAACTAGCTAAAAAAAATAAGTAAATGCACGAAGAGTACCAAATGAAGTCAGAAATTGTTGAAATTTTGTGATGTGCCTTTGAATGGTGCATTTTTAACACACAGAAAGTATGGAGTTCAAATAAGTTCAAAAAAATGAATCCCTTTGTAAGAGATGAGTTCTCGTTCGAAACGCTAATACTTCGAGAGAGATTGTCCGTTTTGTACACGAAGTGCATCCCGTTTTTGTCATAGCCCTCTCAACTTTTTAACACATGCCATGTGGGTGAAATGATGATAGCATGCCAACTTTCAACATTTTCAGAGTTCATTTGTAGTGCTTTTCAATTTCAAGGTCAACTACCTAAAAAAAAGTTAATGCACGAAAAAAACATTAATTATGAAAATATAAAATAGTTTTGCATTATTTATTCAATTTCAAACACTTTTCATAATCATAGTTTTGTCAAATTCTCAAATATGCAAAAAGAATTTTTAATAAACATAGTTTTTAATTGAAAATAACAAAATAGAAAATAGTTTGGATAGTCAAAATTATTAATTATGAAAATAGAAAATAGTTTTGCATTATTTATTCAATTTCAAACACTTTTCACTATCATAGTTTTGTCAAATTCTCAAATATGCAAAAAGAATTTTTAATAAACATAGTTTTTAATTGAAAATAACAAAATAGATAATAGTTTGGATAGTCAAAATTATTAATTATGAAAATAGAAAATAGTTTTGCATTATTTATTCAATTTCAAACACTTTTGATTTTCATAGTTTTGTCAAATTCTCAAATATGCAAAAAGAATTTTTAATAAACATAGTTTTTAATTGAAAATAACAAAATAGATAATAGTTTGGATAGTCAAAATTATTAATTATGAAAATAGAAAAAAAATTGAAACTATCTCAGAATTTATAGAGAAAATTCAATCTAAATTCAAAGTGAACTCACTTTGAATTCAGGTTGAATTTTCTCCATAATTTCGAATATAGTTTCAATTTTCAGTAAGTTTTGGCCCGTAAGCCTGCTTTAGAGAGGAGCTCGATGGAGAAGCTGCGACGGGGCTTATAAACAAGTGTTAGTCCCCCCGCTGGGCGAGGTGAGACTAAATTTATCGTGCAGCCGAGGAGGGGTTGTAGTCCCGGGTGGAGCCACGCCCCGGGACTAAAGACCCCCTTTAGTCCCGGTTGGAGCGCCGCGCCGGGACTAAAGGCCCCTGCTTCCCGCCTTCTGGTCTGCCAAAAAGGGCCTTTAGTCCCGGGTCGTGGCTCCACCCGGGACTAAAGGGGGTCTTTAGTCCCGGATCGAGTCCCGAACCGGGACTAAAGATCCACCTATATAAGCGGGAGTTAGAAAATTTCCAACCCAAATCGCATTTCCTTCTCTCCTTCTTCCTCGTTCTCCTGCCCGGCGCGGCACAGCAACAAACTCGACGACGCGTCAGGCTGCCCGCTATCCTGCTCGCCGCCGCCTGCCGTCCTCCTCGCCGTCGCCGTCGTCCTCCTCGTCGCCGCCGTCCTCCTCGCCGCACGCCGCCGTCCTCCTCGCCGCGTGCCGTCCTCCCTAACACTCCGGACAGTAGAAGAATAGAATAAAAAGGAGAAGAAAAGAATAAAAAGGAGAAGAAAAGAAGAAAAAGGAGAAGAAAGGAAGAAAAAGGAGAAGAAAGGAAGAAAAAGGAGAAGAAAGGAAGAAAAAGGGAAGAAAAGAAGAAAAAGATTTTTTTGTCATTTAATTCCTATTGTTATTAGGTTTGTGCTATATTATTAGGGTTAGTAATATTTAGAATTAGGAAAAAAGAAAATAAGAAGAGGAGGAGAAGAAAAGAAGAAAAGGGAGAATAAGAAGAGGAGGAGAGGAGAAGAAGAGGAAAAATAGAAGAAGAGGAGAAGTAGAAGAAGAGAAAAAATTAGAAGAGGAGGAGAGGAGAAGTAGAAGAAGAGAAGAGGAGAAGTAGTAGAAGAAGAGGAGAAGTAGAAGTAGAAGAAGAAGTAGAAGAAGATGAGAAATAGAAGAAGAGGAAATATTGTATAGTGTATATGCTTAAGTGTTAATAGTGTTTCTTAGATTATTGCTTAATTTTGCTATTGTATATGCTTAAGTGTTAATAGTTTAATTTTGCTATTGTATATGCTTAAGTGTTAATAGTTTATTTTTAGCAAGAAAATTAATAGAACTAGTTTATTTTTTTAGTTCATTTTACGATGCCTATCCCGCATCCTCGTCATCGACTCGGCGGAGGACACCTGCTTGATCAGAGGGGCCCTGTCCGGGACTGGGCTCCGCCCGGCTGGTATTGGGAGGTGCTACCTTCCGGGGGGCGTAGGTTGGTGAGGAGCCAGCCCGTCGTTGACCCGATCCTTGTTTGGTGGCGGTCGCGTGGGCCAGTGAGGGTGCCGAGGCTTCCGGACACCGCGGAGGTGGTACATCATCGTGTCAGCGAGGAGGATGAGCACGTCCGTCGCTACATGGTTGCGTTGGAGGGCAGGTTCGAGCATACCTGGCAGGTTCTTCGGGGATCTCACTGGAGCTATGATCCTGTGATGGTTCCCTCTTTTTGGGTGTCCACCGCCCGCGCCGATACCCGTCGGGCGCTAGGGTTCTAGATGTATCAGTGATGCTATATGTATGATAGTATTCGAGGAGTATTAGTGATAATATTCGACGATGTACGGACAAAAGAGATGATGTATTTCCTTATAATTGAATGCATGCTAATTTGAATACTACTTTATTTTACGATTTGGTTTTGCTTATTGAATGCTCAAATTGGAAAAGTACTCCTACTTTGAATACTATGCAGAAATCTAGGAGTCCCGGGTGGAGCCACGACCCGGGACTAAAGTTGTTTTGGAACGGAGTTCCTGATAGAATAATTCTTTTTTGGTACAAAGGTTAAGAGAATCCGTTTTTTGCAGAACTATGGATCCACATATCAGGAACCTCGAAGAGGAAGAACTTCTCGAAGATAAAATCAAAGACGGACCCGACGTTGAACCAGCTAAATCTCCGTCGTCATATCTAAACCCCTCCGGATATGGAATGGAGGTCGAGCGACACGAAGATGAAGCCAATGGGGCAGGAGATAGTTCCAATGAAGGAGAAGGTGATAGCTCCACAGATGGAGAAGCCGGTGGAGAAATAATAAAGTCCGGCGAGGTATACATATGAAGTTCGACAATCACTTGTAATATGTGAAAAATATTGGAGATAGCTCTATATTGTATACATATACATTCATTTGACGAATGTTTCTCCCTCTTAGGCCTCCACATCGAGAAAAGCTACGAAACGAGGCCCGACTAGAAAGTTGGATGCACGGACGCATTACACCTTTGACGTGATATTGCCTACGGGCGAACCCAAGCTTCCTAAGAATGCTGCTGACACATTCAAGAAGCAATGCAGAGTTCTCGTTAGGGATCACGTCCCGATCAGCGTTCGGGAGTGGAACAAGCGCAAAGGGGCAGCCGATAGTGACTATGTCTCCGAAAGGTACAAAGATAATCTTTGGAATGATCTGATGTCACATTTCAACCTGCCAGAATGTGAGAATGAAGACACCGCAGACAAACTGAGGGCCAAAGTCAAGCAGTGGACGCTAAAGAAGATGGCCGAACTGTTCTGTAACTGGAAGAAGAAGCTATGGAAAAACTATCTGAAGACAAAGAAAGTGCCAGTATTCGAGGGGTATCTAGCCAAGCAGGCGAATCACTGGAAGGCATTTCAAGAGTACAAGGAGTCAGAAGATGCCCAGGCATTATCAGAAAAGAACAAGATAAATGCCGACAAGAACAAATATCACCACAAACTGGGGCCAGGGGGCTAGGAGACTGCGATCCCAAAGTGGGATAAGAAAGAGCAAGATCTGCTAGATAAAGGCATCGTACCTGAACCACTCAGTGATGAGTGGGAATTGAGAGCAAGAAATTGGTTCCTTGCGCATGGTGGGTCGTACGACGAAAAAACAGGGGACCTCATCTGCAGTGACGGTCTTAGGGTACCCAGGGAGAATTGGAAAAGGATAGTGAAAGAAATTAAGGAGGGAAAAAGAAAGTTCACTGCACATAGAGAGAAAGATTTGCTCACACTGGTCCTCGGCAATGATGAACATGGAGGACGAACGCGAGGCTTCGGTCCTTCTTACCCGTGGTTGCTTGGGTTTGCCAGAGACCAAGACACTTACAGAAGCCGAGAGAGAGCAAACAAGCGGTAGCACGATGAGGAGAACGACAAGTTCAACCAGTTGCTTGCCAGGATTAACGAGCAACATAAGCAGATTGATGAGCTTAGAGGAGTAGCGCGCCAGGAAGATCCTGCACTTGATATTACCGGCGCCCCATCTAAGCGGAAAAGCAGCGTGGCGGAATCTGAGGCCCCGCCCGACGATGCATGAAGAATGATAGAGGACGGTCCCGGCTACCCCGTGGATGGAATCAAGGAGTCAACATCATGTGAGGACACTCGGAGAAGTACTGGGTTTCATGAAATCATGTTGGGGTTTCATGATATGGAGCTCGACATAGCTCGACCCGAAGATGAGAGGACACTCGGAGAAGTACTGGGTGGAGTCATCCTATGGGACAAGAACTACATCAAGCTTCCAGGCTCGGCCCCAAGGACAACACCGCCTCCGAGTCGTTGCAGGTCACCTACACCTCCATTACCTCCAAGCCCTCCACATGACGTCGGCCAGCACAACACGAGTCCATCTCGATCACCGCCGCCGGACTTGGATCGTCCGTCTCCGCCGCCGCCCGCTAAGGATACTAAGCGGAAGCGTGCCAACAAGAACACTCCGCCGACGATTTCTAAGCGACAGAGCCCGCCAAAGCGCAAACGGTCGCCCCTCCCAAAGGTACCTCATGCTAATCTTCCTATCAGACCTTATGATCGTACCCCCGAGGAAAACGCCAGGATAGCAAAGGAACATCATGATGCGCAGATGAAAAAGAAGGAACCCGAGCCCCGCCCGGAATACACCGAGAAGCAAATAACATTTGCAAAATACTTCACGACCCTTCCATCACAGTATGACTTACACCATAAGCCTGATGACTATACACGCACATTGCAGAAGGAAGTGAAAAAGAGCTGATCATGTGCAAGTGAAAGTGGGAGCAAATCAAGTTCAACTACAAGCAAGAAAAAATCAGACGTTCCTCAGCTTGGACAACAGGCCAAACAGTCGATCCCACCCCTCAAGGTGTTAACCGAGAATGTTCCCCCTCCGGTGCAGGGGAAAGCTTTTGAAATAGCAAAGAAGTGGGCGGATGAATGGGGTGTCTCGGTTGAAGATGTTCTGGCTTCCCAAGATGACAGGTTACCCAAGGCTGTGGTAGCCCCTAAGCCACAGTTTGTCATGGGAGAGCCTTTGGTCAGCAAAGATGATCTCCCAACAAATATGCGTTACTTGCATACATGGTACTTTAGTGAATCAAAGAATGGGAGAACGATGATCGTGTTGAGTGTCCCACGGGAGTACTACGGCCGCCCCGAAGAAATCCATATCGACTTTGATGAACTCTTCCAGATGTACAATGGCGACGCCCTCGACAAATCGCTTATGACTTGCTATTGTCTGTAAGTTTTTCAATTCGTTGTCTACATATAACTTGTTTAGATATTTCAATTCATTGTCTATATATAACTTGTACTCTATTATGCAGAATGAAGATTCTGGACTGTAAAAGTAAGAACATCCTAAATATTGGGTTTATTGACCCAGATAAAATACATATAGCGACGCTAACTGATAAACCCAAGGAGACGGAGGAAAACCTTCTAAGGTTTCTAACAGATCAAAATTTCTGTGACCACATACTGTTTCCATACAACTTGAGGTGAGGGTCTTTACTCTGTTGTGTCCATTCACTTATAAGTGTAATTGATAAGTTACTGACACACACACACACACACACATATATATATATACATGTGCAACTTTCATTGGATTCTGTTGGACATTCAAATTGATAAGGGAAGAGTTGATGCCTTCGACCCATTATCGAGACCCTTGGAACAGTTCCAAAGCCTGCAGGACATGCTCCAAGGGTAATTTCAATCATTCTTGCGCTCTATCGGTCTCTTTCGATGATTTTCTGATATATCAATTAATGAAAAACTTAGCAAATCATTATCCTTGTCGGGCAGGGTTTGGAAGCGGTTCAAGTGCGTGACTCCCGGTAACTTTCCTGAGAAGCTGACCTTTAGAGCGGCTCAGGTAAGTAGTAGTATGATATACTTCTATTTTCAATACATTTATGATGCTAGATTATTATTTTGATTATATATATTCTATTCTCGTAAAGTGCGACCAACAACCAGGGGAACGCATCTATGCGGATACTATGTTTGCGAGACCATTCGCACGTTTACCTCTGAGCACAAGGATCACAGATTCGACGTAAGCAATGAACATTCACACCTCTATTTTTACCCGTCATTCTTTGTTATCATGATTGATATTCATATTCATCTCCTCTTCTTATATAGTACACGACCATGAGGACGACGGTCCTATCAGAGCAACGCGCGATTGCTGTTGCAGATGAGCTTGCGACCTTTCTGAGGACGGAAGCTATAGATGACAAAGGACGATTTAGTGTAGCTAGGGGCCATTACTGATGTCCGTCCATGTAATCGAATAGACGGGCTCTAGTCCCGATAATTCAGATCTCCATATAATTGTATATATATGCTCGCTTGTAAGATAAGTTAATATTATATTTATATGCATAACTATTTCTATTTAAATTATATGAAAACTAATTCCCGAACACCAAACGAGGCATCACGTTAATCTCCCGAACACCTAAACCCTAAAACCCTAAAACCCAAAAATAATTTCATTCAAAAAAAACCCAAAAATAAGCAAAATCTAAAACTCTTTAGTCCCGGTCCGTGTAACGAGCCGGGACTAAAGGGCCTGCCCCTGGGGCGCTACGAGGCACCCACGTGGAGCACCTTTAGTTCCGGCTTGTAACAGGGCCGGGACTAAAGGTTAGGCATTTAGTCCCGCCCCTTTAGTCCCGGTTTGTGAACCGGGACTAAAGCCCCTCACGGGCCGGGGCTAAAGGCCCCGTCCCCACTAGTGCATGCACAACACTTCAACTAAGCTAAGTATTGTCATCACCTACCAAAAAAAAGCTAAGTATTGTCATAATACGACGAGTCCCCTTTCTCTCCCTTGTGCATGCATGGGATCACGTCAACAAGAATCCCTTTAATGTTTGAAATTCAAAAAGTTTTATGTTCAAAACTGTTAATTAGATTGATGTTCTGCTTTTGTCATCGGCTTGGTCATGACAAGATCTTCGAAACTAGATCTCACATCGACATGTTCCGACAACTTTTTTTTGCGTCCGTACTTGCCACTTTGTTTCACTCACTTGTCATATTATTAACTACTAATTGCCTGACAAATACTCTAGCAAACATGTGTAGGTATACTAAAGGAGTATAACTTAATTGCCATATTTTTATGTCCTTTCATACAAAGCTTGTCGGTGCTTATAAATCTAGTTGCCACAATGTTTTAATGTGGTTGTTATTTATATCTCTACCTAGTTGTTATGTTGTCTCATAAAACTTATCAATATTTATAAAATGTAGACGTCACAAATATTTTGTTGTGCTTATCATTTTAATTCTATCTAGCTGTCATATTGTATCATAATACTTGTCAGTTATTGTAAAAACTAGTTTCCCATGGTGTTTTGTTGTATTTATCAGTATAATTATACTCAGTTGATGTCTTGTCTCATAAAAACCTTGATGATTGTCTCAAAACTTAGTTGTCGTGGTGTTTTATTGTGCTTATCAGTTTAGTTCTACTTAATTGTCTCATAAAAGCGTGTCAGTTGTTGTAACATTTTCCCCCCAAAAAATGTTGTAAAATTAGTTCTTGCATTATTTTCAAGGCTTCCCATTTAAAAATCTACCTAGTTGCTAGTTATTTTCATAAAGCCTCATTCATTCTTACTAATGATTGTATGAGAGACAAAGAGATGTAAGCGTTGCAAAGTCTCTTGTGTAACAAATCCACTTTTAAGTAGATAAAGACAGCCTCACACATTCATGCAACGTTACAACTTTTCTTTACCTAAAGCTCTTGTAGCCGTGCTGGGTCCTTGCACCTTTTAAGGATCTAGTATAGTCTGACCACTCACAAGAAACTAGCCCCAATTCACATGACGCAGTCCTGCTGCATGCATGTTATCATACATACGTGTTGCCAGCCACACAGTGGAGCGCCACACACATTCGACCCGTCGCACGGGGCGACCAGGGTGCGCACGTTGTAGTATAGATTTTCCCTAGAGTGAAATAAAGCATACCTGACGAACCAAAATCTTACGACGTACGACGAAACGAATCAAACAAATGAAATTTCAAAGGAAGAATCGATCATCACTTTAGTAGTAGGTATAGATGTCAGAGCACCTATACGACCAGTTAACTTTTTAAATTTCTTTGATTGAATTCATCTTAACTATTTGGATTGCAAATGAACATGCGGATCGTCCAACCGTTTTCAAATCAGACCACACAATTCCAATTCTCTCATCCCCACCTCTCACGCCCCCCTTCGTTTCGTGCCACTTCTGTGGAGAGTTCCCGTCCGAGCTCTCGCTGGCGACTCAAGATATGAATACTTTCCGAATTACACAAATATTAGAAAAACTTGAAGATTTTCCTTAAAATTACATGAATATTTTTATAATGTGTGAACACTTCTTCAAAATTATGTGAATAATTTTATAATACTTAAGTTTTTATATATAGAATTTTTTACAAGACACCAACAACTTTTATGTGTTTTTTCACGGATATGTCTTTCTTATGTGTGTGTGTATATTATATATTATATTTTTTTGAAAGATCACAAACACGTTCAGGCTTTTTATTGACAGGGAAAAAATGATTTGGGTGTTATAGTAGTCTAGGCGCTAGTTGTACTACAAGTCCTATATATCCAAGGGCATCTCCAAATCCGCAAATTTATTCTGGTATCCGTCCGCGGACACTGATGTTGGAGGCCGCTATTCAATGCTATCTGGTATAAGTCCGCCAGTAAAGGGTAATTTGAAATTCAGATTAAGTGCAATCCACACACCAGCGTTGGATCCCATGCGCCGATCACAACCAAAAAGAGACAAGTATGCTTAATTTTTACATGCTTAAATCCAAAAAAGCTTCAGTCCGACAATCCATGCAATTTTTCCGGCTGAAGCAGCTACCCCGCCGTCTTCACGCCGATTGAGGTGTTGTCGCCGTCACGTACAAAATGTTTGTCTCCGTGCCCGCTTTATGGTAAGTGAAGGTATTGTCTTGGGTCATAAGATTTCCGAACGAGGTATTGAGGTGGATAAGACTAAAGTTGATGCAATTGAGAAGATGCATGTCCTAAAGATATTAAAGGTATCCGTAGTTTCCTTGGTCATGCTGGTTTCTAAGGAGGTTTATTCATGACTTCTCTAAAATTTCTAGGCCTCTTACTAACTTATTACAAAAGTATGTTCCTTTCGTTTTCTATGATGATTGTGTAGAAGCCTTTGAAATGCTTAAGAAAGCCTTAACTTCTGCACCTATTGTTCAACCACATGATTGAAACTTGTCTTTTGAAATTATGTGTGATGCTAGTGACTATGATGTTGGTGTTGTTCTAGGACAAAGAGTTGATAAAAAATAAATGTTATTCATTATGCTAGTAAAACTCTAGACAGTGCTTAGAGAAATTATGCTACCACTGAAAAAGAATTTTTAGCAGTTGTATTTGCTTGTGATAAATTCGGATCTTACATTGTTGATTCTAAAGAAATTGTTCACATTCATCATGCTGCTATTAAATATCTTATGAAAAAGAAAGATGCTAAGCCTAGACTTATTAGGTGGGTTCTTTTGCTATAAGAATTTGATTTGCATATCATTGGTAGGGAAGGAGATGAGAACCTCGTAGCTCATAACTTGTCTAGGTTAGAAAATGTTCTTGATGACCCAATTTTAGGACAGTAAAACCGAGCCTAAAGCAAGCTCTCTTAGCGTTTCGCGTTTCTGACCGTTCGTTTTCATGATCTGAACATTTTTGGCCGTCAGATCTTGTGCTGGCCCAGCTGTTCTATGGGCTGCTATTCCAGAGGCCGAAACGAAAGCTTGTCGTAAATTGGGCCATCGGCCAGCCCATTACAGCGCTCCACTAAAGAGGCCCATTGCTACGCTTGGGATCCATTGATGAGGAATACATACGAGCGACCACGTCCATCCAGCGTCGAGAAAACAGGTTGTTGCCAGAGAAAAGAGGGGATCGATGCGATATAGACAGAGGAGGGGATCGATGCAGCCACTGTGGGTGATGCGGCGATCGCTGGATCCAGCCGACGCAGGCGATCGATCTAGCCGACAGACGCAGGTGATTCAAGAAGGACGAAGGGGGAGGATCCAACAGACGCAGGTGATTCAAGCCGACGCCTCGTCTGAGCGAAACTGCTCCACCGAGATTTCAAGGAGGCAATTATTCTTCAGTTTTTGTCCACGGTTCATGGCGGGGGTGATGTGCATGTCCTTCCCGCAACCTTGGGGTACAGGTCTGTGCGTGTGTGTGTTGCCTCCCCTACCACTCCTCTCTCACCTTTTCCACTCCCGCAGCTGAGCATGAACCATGATGCTCGTCTAGATCTCTCTATATTTCTGTTCAGTTCATGTAATGATATTTTGCCAAGCAATTACAGTATCATAATACCCTCTCAATCCAAAAATTGAACATAGAGATTCCTTGTTGTCCTTCCGCGTAATCAGCTACATGATTCTTTTCCCTACTACATGTAGCTTCAAGTGTCAGCTACAAGTAAATCTTCTTTTCATAAATATTTAGATGGAGATTGCTTTCTTTCTTTGGGCTACCCCTTCATTTTTCATAGAGAACAAATCGTTATTTTTATCCGGAGCTACCAAGTTACAAGTATTCAGATATCATTATGTTTCGTTCAGGGAAATGGCCGTGTGAATCTAAATTGATGTGTTTGTTTCACTAATGCAGGTGCATATACATTCCTCAAGCATATTGGCTGGTCAACCAAGCCTTATTGAGAAATTAGTCAGCCTCTCCATGGCTCAGGCAGAATATTCGATTCATAAATGTTTGTGGTGTGCTTTCATACTTCAACTATGTGATCTGGAAACTATACTCTCACTATTGGCAAAATCAGGCACTCTGGTAAGACACCCTGGTATACTCACTTATTATTATTCTAGCTGAGCTTGTACATCACAGCAATAGAACACTTGCATGCTGAAAGATGTTAGTATTTTGCAGAGTTCTTGTACAGTGAAGACTAGTTATGATATTCTAGGTTCCACACTATTTTTTATGATATTCTAGGTTCCACACTATTTTTTGGTAATTTTTTAACGCCTTTAATTTGATGAATGGGACATCTTGTGTTATTACAAAAAAAACATGAGTTCATTGGTGTATGAGAGCACGCCGTTTCATTTTTAACAAAATCGGGAGCAGAATGCTCCTTAACTTGAAAAACATAGGTGTACAAGAAAAATAAATCAAAATGTGTTGATGACACAGAAACCCATCATTGTATGTCTCCATCTCCGGCCTATGGATATCCTCCCAGTAAAAGACGTTTTGCATCCCATGGTTATAATTCTGGTTTTAGTACTTATCTTTCTCTCCACTTATACTATTGGTTATTTACTGGGTCATGTGAAATCTACTCATAATTAGACACCAACTATTATTTAGCATAATTCATAGAATCACACCGTATTGTAGCTGTGTTATCAATGCCTGGCTGAAGTTTGCCAAAATCAAATCCTTACTTTCTGAATTTCCTTGCTTTTTCGGTTTATAACTATGTGAATTGTGTGAAACTGCAATCACATTCATGCATGTCTACTCTTCTGTATTATGAACACTGCAATGACTCTTCTAAGGTGTTCACATTGCTTGCTATTTTCATTTGTTATTGTGATGATAGTTGTGCTAATAATAGGCAGCTCAACTCTTGCTTAAATCATTGTTAATTACTCTGTCCTTTATAAGAAACTTTCACCAACTAATCCATATAATATGCATTCACAGGTTATATGTTGGACTGAATGGACCTTTCCTTCTTGTGATACTAGCAAGACAGTGTAGCCATTTAATTAAAGGAAACATGATTTAACTTCTGAAGCTGAGCACCCAACGACATAAAAAATTGGGACAAATATAAAAGCAAAGTTTGAGAACCTCATAAGCCTAAGAGGTGATCTTTATCAAAACAAACAAACTACAAAGGTTACAAATTGACTAAGTGTTGCATTATACTCCGTAGGTATTTTTAATTCTTTTACTCTTTATGGTCCCCGAAGAGACGATGTTGTATTTTGAAACACCATTGCATAAAGGAGTGGGTGGTGGTCAACTCTAGCATGGAAGAACACTGAGTATGGATGGCACAGTGTAGTAGAACATGTTTTTGGAATATCAGTTTAATGCTACTAGATGAAGAAGTGTAAAGCACTCATACAACTATTAGGGCATTTTTTGTATCCTTTTCACTGATATTGATTTAGGTTTTGATCTATTTCATAGTGTCTTGTTTTCTATTCTCACAATGTTAATTATATGTAAATCAGGCAGTTTAAATTACATTGTATGTTGCTAGCATTTTAGATTTCTCAGTTATTATTTGTTATTTCCTCAAGGTGGGCCTAAAGTTAACTGGGCAGGCTTCTCACACGTCCATGTTTTTACCAAGATTTCTGTGAGCATTATTCTATCGTGTCGAACAATCATCTTACATTCATGTTCCGTGCTTATTATTTTCTGCAATTTTCTATCATTCAATTGAAAAAATTGGCGGGCGCGGCAACGCGCGCCATCAATGATCTAGTACGTATTAATGATAACCTTCATGATGAAAAACTAGCCGTGGTCAATGTTTCTCATAACACACCGTGATTTTTTGATTATGCTAATTACATTATTGCTAAGTACATACCACCTAGTTTCACCTATCAGCAAAAGAAAGAACTACACATACTGAACAAGATTTTTGCCCCTTCCCACTCGATACTAACCACCATGGCCGAGCAAAGGAAGGTAGATGAGCTCAAGGAGAGAGGAAGGGAGGGACGACACAAACGACGGTTGATGGAGTCAAATACATCATATCGCTGGTAGTCTTGGCACGACGATAAAGGGTACACATGTTTACCCAGGTCGTAACGAACTTGAAGAGATAATACGATACATCATGCTTTGATTGTGTTGATTTAGAGGGATATAAGTTACAAATTTATCTACCATGAGATTGTGTGTGTGAGTTGGCATCTATGATCCTCGCCTGATACCGGGGGTGTGTTTGGGAACGTCGCATGGGAAACAAAAATTTTCCTACGCGCACGAAGACCTATCATGGTGATGTCCATCTACGAGAGGGGATATTCGATGTACGTACCCTTGTAGACCGCACAGCAGAAGCGTTAAGAAACGCGGTTGATGTAGTGGAACGTCTTCACGTCCCTCGATCCGCCCCGCGAACCGTCCCGCGATCAGTCCCACGATCTAGTGCCGAACAGACAGCACCTCCGCGTTCAGCACACATACAGCTCGACGATGATCTCGGCCTTCTTGATCCAGCAAGAGAGACGGAGAGGTAGATGAGTTCTCCGGCAGCGTGACGGCGCTCCGGAGGTTGGTGATGATCTTATCTCAGCAGGGCTCCGCCCGAGCTCCGCAGAAACGCGATCTAGAGGTAAAACCGTGGAGATATGTGGTCGGGCTGCCGTGGCAAAGTTTTCTCAAATCAGCCCTAAAACCTCCGTATATATAGGGGGAAGAGGGGGAGCCTTGCCTTGGGATCCAAGGACCCCCAAGGGGTTCGGCCGAGCCAAGGGGGGGGAGTCCTCCCATTCCAAACCGAATCCAACTAGGCTTGGAAGGAGTAGTCCTTCCCCTTTTTCCCACCTCCTCTTTTTTTTTCTTTTCTCTTTGATTTTCTTCCTATGGCGCATAGGGCCTTCTTGGGCTGTCCCACCAGCCCACTAAGGGCTGGTGGGCCACCCCCAAGGCCTATGAGCTTCCCCGGGGTGGGTTGCCCCCCCGGTGAACACCCGGAACCCATTCGTCATTCCCGGTACATTCCCGGTAACTCCGAAAACCTTCCGGTAATCAAATGAGGTCATCCTATATATCAATCTTCGTTTCTGGACCATTCCGGAAACCCTCGTGACGTCTGTGATCTCATCCGGGACTCCGAACAACATTCGATAACCAACCATATAACTCAAATACGCATAAAACAACGTCGAACCTTAAGTGTGCAGACCCCGCGGGTTCGAGAACTATGGAGACATGACCCGAGTGACTCCTCGGCAATATCCAATAGCGGGACCTGGATGCCCATATTGGATCCCACATATTCTACGAAGATCTTATCGTTTGAACCTCAGTGCCAAGGATTCATATAATCCCATATGTCATTCCCTTTGTCCTTCGGTATGTTACTTGGCCGAGATTCGATCGTCAGTATCCGTATACCTATTTCAATCTCGTTTACCGGCAAGTCTCTTTACTCGTTCCGTAATACAAGATCCCGCAACTTACACTAAGTCACATTGCTTGCAAGGCTTGTGTGTGATGTTGTATTACCGAGTGGACCCCGAGATACCTCTCCGTCACACGGAGTGACAAATCCCAGTCTCGATCCATACTAAGTCAACTAACACCTTCGGAGATACCTGTAGAGCATCTTTATAGTCACCCAGTTACGTTGCGACGTTTGATACACACAAAGCATTCCTCCGGTGTCAGTGAGTTATATGATCTCATGGTCATAGGAACAAATACTTGACACGCAGAAAACAGTAGCAACAAAATGACACGATCAACATGCTACGTCTATTAGTTTGGGTCTAGTCCATCACGTGATTCTCCTAATGACGTGATCCAGTTATCAAGCAACAACACCTTGTTCATAATCAGAAGACCCTGACTATCTTTGATCAACTGGCTAGCCAACTAGAGGCTTGCTAGGGACAGTGTTTTGTCTATGTATCCACACATGTATATAAGTCTTCATTCAATACAATTATCCATGCTATAATTGTATTGAATGAAGACTCATTTACATGTGTGGATACATAGACAAAACACCGTCCCTAGCATGCCTCTAGTTGGCTAGCCAGTTGATCAATGATAATCAGTGTCTTCTGATTATGAACAAGGTGTTGTTGCTTGATAACTGGATCACGTCATTGGGAGAATCACGTGATGGACTAGACCCAAACTAATAGACATAGCATGTTGATCGTGTCATTTTGTTGCTACTGTTTTCTGCGTGTCAAGTATTTATTCCTATGACCATGAGATCATATAACTCACTGACACCGGAGGAATGCTTTGTGTGTATCAAACGTCGCAACGTAACTGGGTGACTATAAAGATGCTCTACAGGTATCTCCGAAGGTGTTAGTTGAGTTAGTATGGATCAAGACTGGGATTTGTCACTCCGTATGACGGTGAGGTATCTCGGGGCCCACTCGGTAATACAACATCACACACAAGCCTTGCAAGCAATGTAACTTAGTGTAAGTTGCGGGATCTTGTATTACGGAACGAGTAAAGAGACTTGCCGGTAAACGAGATTGAAATAGGTATA
The DNA here is from genome assembly GCF_904849725.1 of Hordeum vulgare subsp. vulgare. Taxonomy (NCBI): domain Eukaryota; kingdom Viridiplantae; phylum Streptophyta; class Magnoliopsida; order Poales; family Poaceae; genus Hordeum; species Hordeum vulgare. The sequence goes on along the minus strand of NC_058522.1, from coordinate 546,449,779 downwards.
CGGATACTGACGATCGAATCTCGGGCAAGTAACATACCGAAGGACAAAGGGAATGACATACGGGATTATACGAATCCTTGGCACTGAGGTTCAAACGATAAGATCTTCGTAGAATATGTAGGATCAATATGGGCATCCAGGTCCCGCTATTGGATATTGACCGAGGAGTCTCTCGGGTCATGTCTACATAGTTCTCGAACCCGCAGGGTTTGCACACTTAAGGTTCGACGTTGTTTTATGCGTATTTGAGTTATATGGTTGGTTACCGAATGTTGTAAAGAGTCCCGGATGAGATCACGGACGTCACGAGGGTTTCCGGAATGGTCCGGAAACGAATATTGATATATAGGATGACCTCATTTGATTACCGGAAGGTTTTCGGAGTTACCGGGAATGTACCGGGAATGACGAATGGGTTCCGGGAGTTCACCGGGGGGGGCAACCCACCCCGGGGAAGCCCATAGGCTTTGGGGAGACACACCAGCCCTTAGTGGGCTGGTGGGACAGCCCCAAGGGGGCCTATGCGCCAAGAGAAGGAAATCAAAGGAAAAGAAAAAAAAAAGAGGGAAGAAGTGGGAAGGGAGGGGGACTCCTCCCACCAAACCAAGTCCAACTCGGTTTGGGGGGGAGTCCTCCCCCCCTTGGCTCGGCCGACCCCTTGAGGGTCCCTTGGACCCCAAGGCAAGGTCTCCCTCCCTCCTCCTATATATATGGGGCTTTTAGGGCAGATTTGAGACGACTTTCTCACGGCTGCCCGAGCACATACCTTCATAGTTTTTCCTCTAGATCGCGTTTCTGCGGAGCTCGGGCGGAGCCCTGCTGAGACGAGGTCATCACCAACCTCCGGAGTGCCGTCACGCTGCCGGAGAACTCTTCTACCTCTCCGTCTCTCTTGCTGGATCAAGAAGGCCGAGATCATCGTTGAGCTGTACGTGTGCTGAACGCGGAGGTGCCGTCCGTTCGGTACTAGATCGTGGGACTGATCGCGGGATAGTTCGCGGGGCGGATCGAGGGACGTGAGGACGTTCCACTACATCAACCGCGTTCTCTAACGCTTCTGCTGTACGATCTACAAGGGTACGTAGATCACTCATCCCCTCTCGTAGATGGACATCACCATGATAGGTTTTCGTGCGCGTAGGAAAATTTTTGTTTCCCATGCGACGTTCCCCAACAGTGGCATCATGAGCTAGGTTCATGCGTAGATGTCTTCTCGAGTAGAACACAAAAGGTTTTGTGGGCGGTGATGTGCGTTTTGCTGCCCTCCTTAGTCTTTTCTTGATTCCGCGGTATTGTTGGATTGAAGCGGCTTGGACCGACATTACTCATACGCTTACGAGAGACTGGTTTCATCGTTACGAGTAACCCCCTTTGCTCAAAGATGACTGGCAAGTGACGGTTTCTCCAACTTTAGTTGAATCGGATTTGACCGAGGAGGTCCTTGGATGAGGTTAAATAGCAACTCATATATCTCCGTTGTGGTGTTTGCGTAAGTAAGATGCGATCCTACTAGATACCCTTGGTCACCACGTAAAACATGCAACAACAAAATTAGAGGACGTCTAACTTGTTTTTGCAGGGTATGATTGTGATGTGATATGGCCAATGATGTGATGTGATATATTGGATGTATGAGATGATCATGTTGTAATAGAAATATCGACTTGCACGTCGATGGTACGGCAACCGGCAGGAGCCATAGGGTTGTCTTTATACTAACGTTTGTGCTTGCAAATGCGTTTACTATTTTGCTAGGATGTAGCTTTAGTAGTAATAGCATAAGTAGCACGACAACCCCGATGGTAACACGTTGATGGATGATCATGGTGTGGCGCCGGTGACAAGAAGATCGTGCCGGTGCTTTGGTGATGGAGATCAAGAAGCACGTGATGATGGCCATATCTTGTCACTTATGAATTGCATGTGATGTTAATCCTTTTATGCACCTTATTTTGCTTAGAACGACGGTAGCATTATGAGGTGATCTCTCACTAAAATTTCAAGACGAAATTGTGTTCTCCCCGACTGTGCACCGTTGCTACAGTTCGTCGTTTCGAGACACCACGTGATGATCGGGTGTGATAGACTCAACGTTCACATACAACGGGTGCAAAACAGTTGCACACGCGGAACACTCGGGTTAAGCTTGACGAGCCTAGCATGTGCAGACATGGCCTCGGAACACATGAGACCGAAAGGTCGATCATGAATCATATAGTTGATATGATTAGCATAGGGATGCTTACCACTGAAACTACTCTCGACTCACGTGATGATCGGACTTGGGATAGTGTAAGTGGATCATGAACCACTCAAATGACTAGAGAGATGTACTTTTTGAGTGGGAGTTTAGCATATAATTTGATTAAGTTGAACTCTAATTATCTTGAACATAGTCTAAGTCCACTTTGAATATATTTGTGTTGTAGATCATGGCTCACGCAACAGTCATCCTGAATTTTAATACGTTCCTAGAGAAAGCTAAGTTGAAAGATGATGGAAGCAACTTTGTAGACTGGGCTCGTAATCTTAAGCTAATCTTACAAGCTGGGAAGAAGGATTATGTCCTTAATGTTGCGCTAGGAGATGAACCACCCGCTACGGCTGATCAGGATGTTAAGAACGCTTGGTTAGCACGTAAGGAGGACTACTCAATAGTTCAATGTGCAGTCTTGTATGGCTTAGAACCGGGACTTCAACGTCGCTTTGAGCGTCATGGAGCATTTGAGATGTTCCAGGAGTTGGAGTTTATCTTTCAGAAGAACGCCCGGATCGAGAGGTATGAGACCTCCGATAAATTCTATGCTTGCAAGATGGAGGAAAACTCATCTGTCAGTGAACATGTGCTCAAAATGTCTGGGTACTCAAACCGTCTAGCTGAACTGGGGATTGAACTCCTGCAAGAAGCTATCACTGACAAAATCCTTCAATCACTGCCGCCAAGCTATAAAGGCTTTGTGTTGAACTACAACATGCAACGGATGAACAAGTCTCCCGGCGAGTTGTTTGCGATGCTGAAAGTCGCAGAGTCTGAACTCCGTAAAGAGCATCAAGTGTTGATGGTGAGCAAGACCACTAGTTTCAAGAGAAACGACAAAGGCAAGAAGGGAAATTCGAAGAAGAGCGGCAAGCCTGTTGCCAATCCACCGAAGAAACCCAAGGCTGGACCTAAGCCTGAAACAGAGTGCTTCTATTGCAAGGGTATGGGTCACTGGAAGCGCAATTGCCCCAAGTATCTGGCAGATAAGAAGGCGGGTAAAGAAAAATCAGGTATATTTGATATACATGTTATTGATGTGTACTTAACCGGCTCTCGTAGTAGTGCCTGGGTATTTGATACCGGTTCTGTTGCTCACATTTGCAACTCAAAGCAGGAACTGCGGAATAGACGAAGGCTGGCGAAAGACGAAGTGACGATGCGCGTAGGAAACGGTTCCAAGGTTGATGCAATCGCCGTCGGCACAGTGTCACTTCAGCTACCATCGGGATTAGTGATGAACTTAAATCATTGTTATTTAGTGCCTGCGTTGAGCATGAACATTATATCTGGATCTTGTTTATTGCGAGACGGTTACTCTTTTAAGTCTGAGAATAATGGTTGTTCTATTTCTATGAGTAACATCTTTTATGGTCATGCACCGAATGTGAGAGGATTGTTCATATTGAATCTTGATAGCGATACGCATATACATAACATTGAGACCAAAAGAGTTAGAGTTAACAATGATAGCGCCATATTTTTATGGCACTGCCGTTTAGGTCATATTGGTGTAAAGCGCATGAAGAAACTCCATACTGATGGACTTTTGGAGTCACTTGACTTTGATTCACTTGACACGTGCGAACCATGCCTCATGGGCAAGATGACTAAGAATCCGTTCTCCGGAACAATGGAGCGTGCAAGTGACTTGTTGGAAATCATACATACCGATGTGTGTGGCCCAATGAGCGTGGAGGCACGCGGCGGATATCGTTATTTCCTCACCTTCACTGACGATTTAAGTAGATATGGTTATGTCTACTTGATGAAGCACAAGTCTGAAACATTTGAAAAGTTCAAGCAATTTCAGAGTGAAGTGGAAAATCATCGTAACAAGAAGATCAAGTTCCTACGGTCTGATCGTGGGGGTGAATATCTGAGTTTTGAGTTTGGTGCTCACTTAAGACAATGTGGAATTGTTTCACAGTTAACACCGCCTGGAACACCACAGCCTAATGGTGTGTCCGAACGTCGTAATCGTACTTTGTTAGAGATGGTGCGATCTATGATGTCTCTTACTGATTTGCCGTTATCGTTTTGGGGTTATGCATTAGAAACAGCTGCATTCACTTTAAATAGGGCACCATCAAAATCCGTTGAGACGACACCATACGAACTGTGGTATGGCAAAAGGCCAAAGTTGTCGTTTCTTAAAGTTTGGGGATGTGATGCTTATGTCAAAAAGCTTCAGCCTGAAAAGCTGGAACCCAAAGAGGAAAAATGCGTCTTCATAGGTTACCCAAAAGAGACAGTTGGGTACACCTTCTATCTCAAATGCGAGGGCAAAGTGTTTGTTGCTAAGAACGAAACTTTTCTCGAGAAGGAGTTTCTCTCGAGAGAATTGAGTGGGAGGAAGATAGAACTTGACGAGGTTGTCGAACCTCTCATCCCTCTGGATGGTGGCGCAGGGCAAGGGGAAACCTCTGTCGTTGCAACGCCGATTGAGGAGGAAGTTAATGATGATGATCATGAAACTCCAGTTCATGTTTCTGTTGAACCACGCAGGTCGACGAGATCACGCGCTGCTCCAGAGTGGTACGGTAATCCCGTCTTATTAATCATGTTGATAGACAACAATGAACCTGCAAATTATGAAGAAGCAATGGTGGGCCCAGATTCCAACAAATGGCTAGAAGCCATGAAATCCGAGATAGGATCCATGTATGAGAACAAAGTGTGGACTTTGGAGATACTACCTGAGGGCCGCAAGGCTATTCAGAACAAATGGATCTTTAAGAAGAAGACGGACGCTGACGGTAATGCGACAGTTTATAAAGCTCGACTTGTGGCAAAGGGTTTTTCACAAGTTCCAGGAATTGACTACGATGAGACTTTCTCTCCCGTAGCGATGCTTAAGTCCGTCAGAATCATGTTAGCAATAGCTGCACTTTTCGATTATGAAATCTGGCAGATGGATGTCAAAACGGCGTTACTTAACGGTTTCCTTAAGGAAGAGTTGTATATGATGCAACCCGAAGGTTTTGTCGATCCTAAAAATGCTGACAAGGTGTGCAAGCTCCAGGATCCATTTATGGACTGGTGCAAGCATCTCGGAGTTGGAACAAACGCTTCGATGAGGTGATCAAAGCATTTGGGTTTATACAAGTGGTTGGAGAATCTTGTATTTACAAGAAAGTGAGTGGGAGCTCTGTGGCGTTTCTAATATTATATGTGGATGACATATTACTGATTGGAAACAACGTAGAGCTTTTGGAGAGCAGAAAAGGTTACTTGAATAAAAGTTTCTCTATGAAGGACCTAGGAGAAGCTGCTTACATTCTAGGCATTAAAATCTATAGGGATAGATCAAAACGCCTAATAGGACTTTCACAAAGCACATACCTTGATAAAGTTTTGAAGAGGTTCAAAATGGAACAGTCCAAGAAAGGGTTCTTGCCAGTGTTACAAGGTACGAGATTGAGTAAAACTCAGTGCCCAGCAACTGATGAAGATAGAGAGCATATGCGCTCCGTCCCCTATGCTTCAGCCATAGGTTCTATCATGTATGCGATGCTGTGCACTAGACCGGATGTTAGCCTGGCCATAAGTATGGCAGGAAGGTTACAGAGTAATCCAGGAGTGGATCACTGGACAGCGGTCAAGAATATCCTGAAGTACCTGAAAAGGACTAAGGAGATGTTTCTCGTGTATGGAGGTGACGAAGAGCTCGCCGTAAAGGGTTACGTTGATGCAAGCTTTGACACAGATCCGGACGACTCTAAGTCGCAAACCGGATACGTATTTATTCTTAATGGGGGTGCAGTAAGCTGGTGTAGTTCCAAGCAAAGCGTCGTAGCAGATTCTACATGTGAAGCGGAGTACATGGCTGCCTCGGAGGCGGCTAAGGAGGGTGTCTGGATGAAGCAGTTCATGACGGATCTTGGAGTGGTGCCAAGTGCACTGGATCCAATAACCTTGTTCTGTGACAACACTGGTGCCATTGCCCTGGCAAAGGAACCAAGGTTTCACAAGAAGACCAGACACATCAAACGACGCTTCAACCTCATCCGCGACTACGTCGAGGAGGAGGACGTAAATATATGCAAGGTGCACACGGATCTGAATGTAGCAGACCCGCTGACTAAACCTCTTCCACGGCCAAAACATGATCGACACCAGAACTGTATGGGTGTTAGATTTATTACAATGTAATTCACATGGTGATGTGAGGGCTAGATTATTGACTCTAGTGCAAGTGGGAGACTGTTGGAATTATGCCCTAGAGGCAATAATAAATGTATAGTTATTATTATAATTCCTGTATCAAGATAATAGTTTATTATCCATGCTATAATTGTATTGAATGAAGACTCATTTACATGTGTGGATACATAGACAAAACACCGTCCCTAGCATGCCTCTAGTTGGCTAGCCAGTTGATCAATGATAGTCAGTGTCTTCTGATTATGAACAAGGTGTTGTTGCTTGATAACTGGATCACGTCATTGGGAGAATCACGTGATGGACTAGACCCAAACTAATAGACCTAGCATGTTGATCGTGTCATTTTGTTGCTACTGTTTTCTGCGTGTCAAGTATTTATTCCTATGACCATGAGATCATATAACTCACTGACACCGGAGGAATGCTTTGTGGCTATCAAACGTCGCAACGTAACTGGGTGACTATAAAGATGCTCTACAGGTATCTCCGAAGGTGTTAGTTGAGTTAGTATGGATCAAGACTGGGATTTGTCACTCCGTGTGACGGAGAGGTATCTCGGGGCCCACTCGGTAATACAACATCACACACAAGCCTTGCAAGCAATGTAACTAAGTGTAAGTTGCGGGATCTTGTATTACGGAACGAGTAAAGAGACTTGCCGGTAAACGAGATTGAAATAGGTATACGGATACTGACGATCGAATCTCGGGCAAGTAACATACCGAAGGACAAAGGGAATGACATACGGGATTATACGAATCCTTGGCACTGAGGTTCAAACGATAAGATCTTCGTAGAATATGTAGGATCCAATATGGGCATCCAGGTCCCGCTATTGGATATTGACCGAGGAGTCTCTCGGGTCATGTCTACATAGTTCTCGAACCCGCAGGGTTTGCACACTTAAGGTTCGACGTTGTTTTATGCGTATTTGAGTTATATGGTTGGTTACCGAATGTTGTAAAGAGTCCCGGATGAGATCACGGACGTCACGAGGGTTTCCGGAATGGTCCGGAAACGAAGATTGATATATAGGATGACCTCATTTGATTACCGGAAGGTTTTCGGAGTTACCGGGAATGTACCGGGAATGACGAATGGGTTCCGGGAGTTCACCGGGGGGGGCAACCCACCCCGGGGAAGCCCATAGGCTTTGGGGAGACACACCAGCCCTTAGTGGGCTGGTGGGAAGCCCCAAGGGGGCCTATGCGCCAAGAGAAGGAAATCAAAGGAAAAGAAAAAAAAAGAGGGAAGAAGTGGGAAGGGAGGGGGACTCCTCCCACCAAACCAAGTCCAACTCGGTTTGGGGGGGGAGTCCTCCCCCCCTTGGCTCGGCCGACCCCTTGAGGGTCCCTTGGACCCCAAGGCAAGGTCCCCCTCCCTCCTCCTATATATATGGGGCTTTTAGGGCAGATTTGAGACGACTTTCTCACGGCTGCCCGACCACATACCTCCATAGTTTTTCCTCTAGATCGCGTTTCTGCGGAGCTCGGGCGGAGCCCTGCTGAGACGAGATCATCACCAACCTCCGGAGCGCCGTCACGCTGCCGGAGAACTCTTCTACCTCTCCGTCTCTCTTGCTGGATCAAGAAGGCCGAGATCATCATCGAGCTGTACGTGTGCTGAACGCGGAGGTGCCGTCCGTTCGGTACTAGATAGTGGGACTGATCGCGGGATAGTTCGCGGGGCGGATCGAGGGACGTGAGGACGTTCCACTACATCAACCGCGTTCTCTAACGCTTCTGCTGTACGATCTACAAGGGTACGTAGATCACTCATCCCCTCTCGTAGATGGACATCACCATGATAGGTTTTCGTGCGCGTAGGAAAATTTTTGTTTCCCATGCGACGTTCCCCAACATGGACTGCATACATCAAAATGTATCACTTCCAACAAGTTACTATCTTGTTTCATCTCAATGAAAACAAGGCCTTGCTCATGTGGTATGATTTGCATGTCACTAGTGATTCAAAATCAAGTGAGTATTAAGATCCATCAACATGGAGCCTCTTCATGCAATTTTATACCAACATGACTCAAGCGGCAGTGCCACAAGTAAGTGGTACTATCATCATTACCTCATGTCTTTTTGCACCAATAGCATGAACATGTGTAACACTACGATCGAGACTCAATTAACCATTGAAGGTGATTATTCAAGCAAATAGAGTAACCGTTATTCTCTTTAAATGAATAATTGTATTGCAATAAACACGATCCAATCATGTTCATGCTTAACGCAAGCACCAAATAACAATTATTTAGGTTTAAAACCAATCCCGATGGTAGAGGGAGCGTGCGACGTTTTGATCATATCAATCTTGGAAACACTTCCAACACGTATCGTCACCTCGCCTTTAGCTAGTCTCCGTTTATGCCGTAGCTATCATTTCGTGTTACTAATCACTTAGCAACCGAACCGGTATCCAATACCCTCATGCTACTAGGAGTACTAGTAAAGTACACATCATGTATATCAAATATACTTCTTTCGACTTTTGCCAGCCTACTTATCTACCAAGTATCTAGAGTTGCTCCGCCTCAGTGACTGTTCCCCTCATTACAGAAGCACTTAGTCTCAGGTTTGGGTTTAATCTTGGGTCTCTTCATTAGTGCAGCAACTGTTTTGCTGTTTCACGAAGTATCCCTTCTAGCCCTTGCCTTTCTCGAAACTTAGTGGTTTTACTAACCATCAACTATTGACGCTCCTTCTTGATTTCTACTTTTGCAGTGTCAAACATTGCGAATCACTCAAGGATCATTGTATCTATCCTTGACATGTTATAGTTCATCACGAAGCTCTCACAGCTTGGTGGCAGTGACTTTGGAGAACCATCACTATCTTATCTGGAAGATCAACTCCCACTTGATTCAAGCGATTGTCGTACTGAGATAATCTGAGCACACGCTGAATGATTGAGCTTTTCTCCTTTACTTTGTGGACCAGGAATCTTGTCGGAGGTCTCATACCTCTTAACAAGGGCACAAGCATGAAATCACAATTTCATCCTTTTAGAACATCACTTATGTTCCGTGACGTTTCAAAACGTTTTCGGCGCCTTGCTTCTAAGCCATTAAGTATTTTGCACTGAACTATCATGTAGTCATCAGAAACATGTATGTCGGATGTTCACAGCATCCACAGACGACGCTCGTGGTGCAGCACACCGAGTGGTGCATTAAGGACATAAGCCTTCTGCGCAGCAACGAGGACAATCCTCGGTTTTACAGACTTAGTCTGCAAAGTTTGCTACTATCAACTTTCAACTAAATTTTCTCTAGGAACATATAAAAAACAGTAGAGCTACAACGCAAGCTACATCGTAATTCGCAAAGACCATTAGACTATGTTCATGACAATTAGTTCAATTAATCATATTACTTAAGAACTCCCACTCAAAAAGTACATCTCTCTAGTCATTTGAGTGGTACATGATCCAAATCCACTATCTCAAGTCCGATCATCACGTGAGTCGAGAATAGTTTCAGTGGTAAGCATCTCTATGCTAATCATATCAACTATACGATTCATGCTCGACCGTTCGGTGTCATGTGTTCCGAGGCCATGTCTACACGTGCTAGGCTCGTCAAGCTTAACCCGAGTGTTCCGCGTGTGCAACTGTTTTGCACCCGTTGTATGTGAACGTTGAGTCTATCACACCCGATCATCACGTGGTGTCTCGAAACGAAGAACTGTCGCAACGGTGCACAGTCGGGGAGAACACAATTTCGTCTTGAAATTTTAGTGAGAGATCACCTCATAATGCTACCACCGTTCTAAGCAAGATAAGGTGCATAAAGAATTAACATCACATGCAATTCATAAGTGACATGATATGGCCATCATCACGTGCTTCTTGATCTCCATCACCATAGCACCGGCACGATCTTCTTGTCACCGGCGCCACACCATGATCTCCATCATCATGATCTCCATCAACGTGTCGCCATCGGGGTTGTCGTGCTACTCATGCTATTACTACTAAAGCTACGTCCTAGCAATATAGTAAACGCATCTGCAAGCACAAACGTTAGTTTAAAGACAACCCTATGGCTCCTGGCGGTTGCCGTACCATCGACGTGCAAGTCGATATTATCTATTACAACATGATCATCTCATACATCCAATATATCACATCACAACGTTGGCCATATCACATCACAAGCATACCCTGCAAAAACAAGTTAGACGTCCTCTAATTTTGTTGCTGCATGTTTTACGTGGTGACCATGGGTATCTAGTAGGATCGCATCTTACTTACGCAAACACCACAACGGAGATGTATGAATTGCTACTTAACCTTATACAAGGACCTCCTCGGCCAAATCCGATTCAACTAAAGTTGGAGAAACTGACACTTGCCAGTCATCTTTGAGCAACGGGGTTACTCGTAGCGATGAAACCAGTCTCTCGTAAGCGTACGAGTAATGTCGGTCCAAGCCGCTTCAATCCAACAATACCGCGGAATCAAGAAAAGACTAAGGAGGGCAGCAAAACGCACATCACCGCCCACAAAAACTTTTGTGTTCTACTCGAGATTACATCTACGCATGAACCTAGCTCATGATGCCACTGTTGGGGAACGTCGCATGGGAAACAAAAAATTTCCTACGCGCACGAAGACCTATCATGGTGATGTCCATCTACGAGAGGGGATATTCGATCTACGTGCCCTTGTAGACTGCACAACAGAAGCATTAAGAAACGCGGTTGGTGTAGTGGAACGTCTTCAGGTCCCTCGATCCGCCCCGCGAACCGTCCCGCGATGAGTCCCACGATCTAGTGCCGAACGGACGGCACCTCCGCGTTCAGCACACGTACAACTCGACGATGATCTCGGCCTTCTTGATCCAGCAAGAGAGACGGAGAGGTAGATGAGTTCTCCGGCAGGGTGACGGCGCTCCGGAGGTTGGTGATGATCTTATCTCAGCAGGGCTCCGCCCGAGCTCCCTAGAAACGCGATCTAGAGGTAAAACCGTGGAGATATGTGGTCGGGCTGCCCTGGCAAAGTTGTCTCAAATCAGCCCTAAAACCTCCGTCTATATAGGGGGAAGAGGGGGAGCCTTGCCTTGGGGTCCAAGGACCCCCAAGGGGTTCGTCCGAGCCAAGGGGGGGGGAGTCCTCCCCTTCCAAACAGAATCCAACTAGGTTTGGAAGGAGGAGTCCTTCCCCTTTTTCCCACCTCCTCTCTTTTTTTTCTCTTTGATTTTCTTCCTATGGCGCATAGGGCCTTCTTGGGCTGTCCCACCAGCCCACTAAGGGCTGGTGCGCCACCCCCAAGGCCTATGAGCTTCCCCGGGCTGGGTTCCCCCCCCCCCCCGGTGAACACCCGGAACCCATTCGTCATTCCCGGTACATTCCCGGTAACTCCGAAAACCTTCCGGTAATCAAATGAGGTCATCCTCTATATCAATCTTCGTTTCCGGACCATTCCGGAAACCCTCGTGACGTCCGTGATCTCCTCCGGGACTCCGAACAACATTCGGTAACCAACCATATAACTCAAATACGCATAAAACAACGTCGAACCTTAAGTGTGCAGACCCTGCGGGTTCGAGAACTATGCAGACATGACCCGAGTGACTCCTCGATCAATATCCAATAGCGGGACCTGGATGCCCATGTTGGATCTCACATATTCTACGAAGATCTTATCGTTTGAACCTCAGTGCCAAGGATTCATATAATCCCGTATGTCATTCCCTTTGTCCTTCGGTATGTTACTTGCCCGAGATTCAATCGTCAGTATCCGTATACCTATTTCAATCTCGTTTACTGGCAAGTCTCTTCACTCGTTCTGTAATGCAAGATCCCACAACTTACACTAAGTCACATTGCTTGCAAGGCTTGTGTGTGATGTTGTATTACCGAGTGGGCCCCGAGATACCTCTCCGTCACACGGAGTGACAAATCCTAGTCTCGATCCATACTAACTCAACTAACACCTTCGGAGATACGTGTAGAGCATCTTTATAGTCACCCAGTTACGTTGCGACGTTTGATACACACAAAGCATTCCTCCGGTGTCAGTGAGTTATATGATCTCATGGTCATAGGAACAAATACTTGACACGCAGAAAATAGTAGCAACAAAATGACACGATCAACATGCTACGTCTATTAGTTTGGGTCTAGTCCATCACGTGATTCTCCTAATGACGTGATCCAGTTATCAAGCAACAACACCTTGTTCATAATCAGAAGACCCTGACTATCTTTGATCAACTGGCTAGCCAACTAGAGGCTTGCAAGGGACAGTGTTTTGTCTATGTATCCACACATGTATATAAGTCTTCATTCAATACAATTATAGCATGGATAATAAACGATTATCATGAACTAAGAAATATAATAATAACTAATTTATTATTGCCTCTAGGGCATATTTCCAACAGGGTGCCTAGGGTTACACATATGTGGTTACATATAAGGATAAACATGCTGAAGATTGCCTCTAAGTTTTGGAGTATGCGCCAATTCTTTGGAAGGTTTCCTTCTTGGATCCCACTACTGGGAAAAGGCTTATAGGTGTCCTCAAATGAGTGGTGGGCGCTGTCTAGCACGCACAACACCTATTTTGGAAATGTTTCAGTGATGTGTTGAAAGGACGTGGATGTCGCCTAGAGGGGGGAGGTTGAATAGGCGCTTTAAAATAATTATGGTTTAGGCTTGAACAAATGCGGAATAAAACTAACGTTTAATTTGTCAAGCACAAAACCTAAAACAACTAGTCTCACCTATGTGCACCAACAACTTATGCTAAGAAAGATAAACAACTAAATGATGGCAAGATATACAACAAGAAACAATATGTCTATCACAAAGTAAGTACATAAGTGAAGAGCTCGGGTGAGAGATAACCAAGGCACACAGAGACGACGATGTATTCCGAAGTTCACACCCTTGTGGATGCTAATCTCCGTTTGGAGCAGTGTGGAGGCACAATGCTCCCCAAGATGCCACTAAGGCCACTGTAATCTCCTCACGCCCTTGCACAATGCAAAATGTCGTGATTCCACTAAGGGACCCTTGAGGGCAGTCACGAACCTCTACAAACATGACTGGGGCAATGTCCACAACTTAATTAGAGGCTCCCAACAACACCATGAAGCTTAACCACAATGGCATATGGCTTCGAGGTGACCGCAAATGCTCGGGACAATCTCCACAACTTAATTGGAGACCCCGACGCTTGCCCGAAGATTTACACCACAATGATTGAGCTCTGAGGCACCACCAAGCTTCTAGGACGCCAAAGCATCCACGACGAACAATATCTAGGGTACCGACTTGTTGGGTAACGTAGCATAAATTCAAAATTTTCCTACGCCATATTCAGATCTTCCTATGGAGAGACCAGCAACGAGAGAGGGGAGAGTGCATCTTCATACCTTCGAAGATCGCTAAGCGGAAGCGTTGCTAGAACGCGGTTGATGGAGTCGTACTCGTGGCGATTCAGATTGCGACGTGATTCCGATCTAGTGCCGAACCACGACACCTCCGCGTTCAACACACGTGCAGCCCGGTGACGTCTCCCGCACCTTGATCCAGCAAGGAGCAGGGAGAGGTTGGGGAAGATCTCCGGAAGCACGACGGCGTAGTGTCAATGGAGAGACGAGGTCTCCCGGCAGGGCTTCGCCAAGCACCGTGGGAGAGGAGGAAGAAGAGGGACACGGCTGCGCCGAGGGAGAGTTCAACTTGTGTCTCCAACAACCCCAAACCCCTCTCTATTTATAGGAGGGGTGCGCCACCTCTAGGGTTCCCACCCTAGGGGTGACGGCAGCCCAGATGGGAGAGGGGGCGGCGGCCAGGGCAGGACAGGGGGTGGCGCACCCCCTGGTGGGCCTTAGGCCCACCAGCGCCTAGGGTTCCCCCCTTTCCTCTCTGGTGCGCCATGGGCTGGGTGTGGGGGGCGCACCAGCCCACCCAGGGGCTGGTTCCCTCCCACACTTGGCCCATATAGCCTTCCGGGGATTATGGCCCCTCCCGGTGGGCCTCCGGAACCCTTCCGGTGGTCCCGACACTTTGTGGGTGGTGCCCGAAACATTTCCGGCGTCCAAACCCATCCATCCTATATATCAATCTTTACCTCCGGACCATTCCGGAGCTCCTCGTGACATCCGGGATCTCATACGAGACTCCTAACAACCTTCGGTAACCTCGTATAACAATTCGCTATAACCCTAGCGTCACCGAACCTTAAGTGTGTAGACCCTACGGGTTCGGGAGGCATGCAGACATGACCGGGACACTCTCCGACCAATAACCATCAGCGGGATCTGGATACCCATTGTGTCTCCACATGTTCCACGATGACCTCATCAGATGAACCACAATGTCAAGGATTCAATCAATCCCGTATACAATTCCCTTTGTCTGTCGGTATAGAACTTGCCCGAGATTCGATCATCGGTATACCCATACCTTGTTCAATCTCGTTACTGGTAAGTCTCTTTACTCATTCCGTAGCACGTCATCCTGTGACTAACTCCTTAATCACATTGAGCTCATGATGATGTTCTACCGAGTGGGCCTAGAGATACCTCTCCGTCACACGGAGTGACAAATCCCGATCTCGATTCGTACCAACCCAACAGACACTTTCGGAGGTACCCGTAGTGCACCTTTATAATCACCCAGTTACGTTGTGTCGTTTGATACACCCAGAGCACTCCTACAGTATCCGAGAGTTGCACAATATCACGGTCGAAGGAAAAGACACTTGACATTAGAAAATCTTTAGCATACGAACAACACGATCTAGTGCTATGCTTAGGATTGGGTCTTGTCCATCACATCATTCTCCCAATGATGTGATCCCGTTATCAATGACATCTAATGTCCATGATCAGGAAACCATGATCATCTATTGATCAACGAGCTAGCTAACTAGAGGCTTGCTAGGGACACATTGTGATCTATTTATTCACATATGTATTACTGTTTCCTGTTAATACAATTATAGCATGAACCAGAGACGATTATCATGAACAAGGAAATATGATAATAACCAATTTATTATTGCCTCTAGGGCATATTTCCAACAGTCTCCCACTTGCACTAGAGTCAATAATCTAGTTACATTGTGATGTATCAAACACCCATAACATTGTGGTGTTGATCATGTTTTGCTCGAGGAAGAGGTTTACTCAATGGGTCTGCAATATTCAGATCCATGTGCACTTTACAAATATCTATTACTCCTCTCTGGGCCTGGTCCTGGATGGAGTTGTAGCAGCGTTGGATGTGCTTGGTCTTTCGGTGAAATCTAGGCTCCTTTGCTATGGCAATGGATCCAGTGTTATCACAAAAGATTGTCATCGTACCCGACGCGCTTGGAACCACTCCAAGGTCGGTGATGAGCTCCTTCATCCAAATCCCTTCATGAGCCGCTTCTGAAGCAGCTATGTACTCCGCTTCACACGTAGATGCTGCCACGATGTCTTGCTTGCTGCTGCACCAGCTCACTGCCCCGCCATTCAAATCATACACGTATCCGGTCTGTGACTTAGAGTCATCCGGATTTGTGTCAAAGCTAGCATCGGCGTAACCCTTTACGACGAGCTCTTCGTCACCTCCATGAACGAGAAACATCTCCTTAGTCCTTTTCAGGTACTTAAGGATATTCTTGACCGTTGTCCAGTGTTCCATACCGGGATCACTTTGGTACCTCCCTACCAAACTGATGGCAAGGTTTATATCAGGTCTCGTACACAGCATAGCATACATTAGAGACCCTACGGCTGAAGTGTAGGGGACAATACTCATCTTCTCTCTATCTGCTGCCGTGGTCGGTGACTGAGTCTTCCTCAATCTCATACCTTGCAAAACTAGCAAGAACCCCTTCTTTGAGTTTTCCATATTGAACTTCTTCAATATCTTGTCAAGGTATGTACTTTGCGAAAGACCTATGAGGCGTCTCGATTTATCTCTATAGATCTTGATGCCTAATATGTATGCAGCTTCTCCAAGGTCCTTCATTGAAAAACTCTTGTTATAACAGGCCTTTATGCTCTCCAATAACTATATTATTCCCCATCAATAATATGTCATCCACATATAGTATGAGGAAAGCTACAGAGCTCCCACTCACTTTCTTGTACAGACAGGCTTCTCCATAAACCTGTATGAACCCAAACGCTTTAATCACCTCATTAAAGTGAATGTTCCAACTCCGAGATGCTTGCACCAGCCCATAGATGGAGCGCTGGAGCTTGCATATCTTGTTAGCACTCTTAGGATCGACAAAACCTTCTGGTTGCATCATATACAACTCTTCCTTAAGATAGCCATTAAGGAACGCTGTTTTTACGTCAATTTGCCAAACTTCATAATCATGAAAAGCGGCAATTGCTAACATGATTCAGACTGACTTCAGCTTCGCTACGGGAGAGAAAGTCTCATCGTAGTCAACTCCTTCAAATTGTCGAAATCCCTTTGCTACAAGTCGAGCTTTGTAAACGGTCACATTCCCGTTTGCGTCAGTCTTCTTCTTGAAGATCCATTTATTTTCTATGGCTCGCCGATCATCGGGCAAGTCCACAAAAGCCCATACTTTGTTCTCATACATGGATCCTATCTCGGATTTCATAGCCTCAAGCCATTTGTTGGAATCCGGGCCCACCATTGCTTCTTCATAGTTTGAAGGTTCACCGTTGTCTAACAACATGATTTCCATCACAGGGTTGCCATACCACTGTGGTGCGGATCGTACCATTGTGGACCTTCGTGGTTCAGTAGCAACTTGATCCGAAGCTTCATGATCATCATCATTAACTTCCTCTCCAGTTGGCGTATCTATAATTTCCCGCGCTGCGTGATACGTCTCAAACGTATCTATAATTTTGATGGTTTCACGCTGTTATCTTGTCTTCTTTGGTTGTTTTACGTACCTTTTATATATTTTTTGGGACTAACTTATTAATTCACTGCCAAGTGCCAGTTCCTGTTTTTCCGTGTTTTTGACTCTTTTCACATACGATTTTGGAACGGAGTCCGAATGGAAGAAAAACCCCGAAATGATTTTTTCCCGAACGGAAGAAGATCAGGGGGCCTTTGGGCCAAGCCAGGTGGGCTCCAGGGAGCCCACAAGGCCGCACTCTGCCACCAGGGGGGAGGCGGCGGTGGGCAGGCTTGTGGCCTCCCTGGCCGCCCCCTGACCTAGATCCTTGGCCTATATATTCCCAAATATTCCGCAAAAAATCCAGGGAGCCTCTAAAATACTTTTCCGCCGCCGCAAGCTTCCGTTTCCGCGAGATCTCATCTGGAGACCCTTCCCGGCACCCTGCCGGAGGGGACTTTGGAGTTGGAGGGCATCTTCATCATCATCATCATCGCCCCTCCAATGACTCGTGAGTAGTTCACTTCAGACCTACAGATCCGTAGTTAGTAGCTAGATGGCTTCTTCTCTCTCTTGGATCTTCAATACAAAGTTCTCCAAGATCTTCATGGAGATCTATCCGATGTAATCTTCTTTGGCGGTGTGTTTGTCGAGATCCGATGAATTGTGGATTTGTGATCAGATTATCTATGATATATATTTGAGTCTTTGCTGATTTCTTATATGCATGATTTGATATCCTTGTAAGTCTCTCCGAGTCTTGGGTTTTGTTTGGCCAACTAGATCTATGATTCTTGCAATGGGAGAAGTGCTTGGTTTTGGGTTCTACCATGTGGTGACCTTTCCCAGTGACAGTAGGGGCAGGAAGGCACACATCAAGTAGTTGCCATAAAGGGTAAAAAGATGGGGTTTTTATCATTGGTTTTTGATTATCCCTCTACATCATGTCATCTTGCTTAAGGCGTTACTCTGTTCTTATGGACTTAATACACTAGATGCATGCTCAATAGCGGTCGACGTGTGGAGTAATAGTAATAGATGGAGAAAGTATCGGCCTACTTGTTTTGGAGGTGATGCCTATAGATATAATCATTGCATAGATATCGTCACGACTTTGTGCGGTTCTATCAATTGCTCGACAGTAATTTGTTCACCCACCGTCTACTTGATTTCATGAGAGAAGCCACTAGTAAACACTACGGCCCCCGGGTCTATTCACATCCATCGTTTACACCTCCGCTTTTACTTTGCTATGTTACTTTGTTGCTTTCAGTTCTCACTTGGCAAACAATCTATAAGGGATTGACAACCCCTTCATAGCGTTGGGAGCAAGCTTTTGAGTTTGTGCAGGATCTTGAGATACTCCTCCACTGGATTGATACCTTGGTTTTCAAAACTGAGGGAAATACTTACCGTCGCTGTGCTACATCACCCTTTCCGCTTCAAGGGAACACCAACGCAAGGCTCCAAGGCCACGGGGGAAATCCTTTGCATACTTGCCTAGGAAGTCCCTTAAGGCGTAGCCGCGGCTGAAGGATTCCTGGTGCCGTCGACACAGCTGTTTCTGGCGCCATTGGAAGGACTTTTTTGCATTAGCATAGCTGACATCACTACGCTACTCTCCGGTTCGAGAGGGGGTGTAATTACCTCATCAAGTTCTACTTTCGTCCCACTTACTTCTTTCGAGAGAAACTCTTTCTCTAGAAAGGATCTATTCTTGGCAACAAAGGTTTTACCTTCAGATCTAAGATAGAAGGTATACCCAATAGTTTCCTTAGGGTATCCTATGAATACGCATTTCTCCTCTTTGGGTTCGAGCTTTTCTGGTTGAAGTTTCTTCACATAAGCATCGCAGCCCCAAACTTTTAGAAACGACAGCTTAGGTTTCTTGCCAAACCATAGTTCATATGGTGTCCTCTCAACGGATTTAGACGGTGCCCTATTTAAAGTGAATGTTGCAGTTTCCAATGCGTATCCCCAAAATGATAGCGGTAAGTCGGTAAGAGACATCATAGATCGTACCATATCCAATAAAGTGCGATTATAACGTTCAGACACTCCGTTACGTTGTGCTGTGCTAGGTGGCGTCAGTTGTGAAACAATTCCACGCTTCCTTAGGTGTGTGCCAAACTCGTGACTCAAATATTCTCCTCCACGATTAGATCGTAGACACTTTATTTTTCTGTCACCTTGATTCGCAACCTCACTCTAAAATTCCTTGAACTTTTCAAACGTCTCAGATTTGTGCTTCATCAAGTACATATACCCATACCTACTAAAATCATCGGTGAGAGTGAGAACATAACGATAGCCACCGCGAGCTTCAACGTTCATTGGACCACACACATCAGTATGTATTATTTCCAATAAGTCAGTTGCTCTCTCCATTATTCCTGAGAATGGAGTCTTAGTCATCTTGCCCATGAGGCACAGTTCGCATGTGTCAAATGATTCAAAGTCAAGAGACTCTAATAGTCCATCAGTATGGAGCTTCTTCATGCGCTTAACACCGATATGACCAAGGCGGCAGTGCCACAAGTATGTGGGACTATCATTATCAACTTTACATCTTTTGGTACTGACACTATGAATATGTGTAACATCACGATCGAGATTCATCAAGAATAAACCATTCACCAGCGGAGCATGTCCATAAAACATATCACTCATATAAATGGAACAACCATTATTCTCTTACTTAAATGAGTAGCCGTCTCGCATTAAGCAAGACCCTGATACAATATTCATGCTCAAAGCTGGTACTAAATAACAATTATTAAGGTTCAAAACTAATCCCGACGGTAGATGTAGAGGCAGCGTGCCGACGGCAATCACATCGACCTTGGAGCCATTCCCGACGCGCATCGTCACCTTGTCCTTGGCCAGTCTCTGCTTATTCCGCAGTTCCTGCTTTGAGTTGCAAATGTGAGCAACAAAACCGGTATCAAATACCCATGAGCTACTAGGAGCGCTGGTAAGGTACACATCAATAACATGTATATCATATATACCTTTAACGTTGCCGGCCTTCTTGTCCGCTAAGTACTTGGGGCAGTTCCGCTTCCAGTGACCTTTTCCCTTGCAGTAGAAGCACTCAGTCTTAGGCTTGGGTCCATTCTTCTTCTTCTTCTTCTTCTCGATATCTGGCTTACCGGGCGCGGGAACGGCTTTGTCGTCTTTCTTGAAGTTCTTCTTACCCTTGCCCTTGTTGAAACCGGTGGTCTTGTTGACCATCAACACTTGATGCTCTTTCTTGATTTCTACTTCTGCAGATTTCAGCATCGAGTACAACTTGGGAATGGTCTTCTCCATCCCTTGCATGTTGTAGTTCAGCACAAAACCCTTGTAGCTTGGTGGGAGAGACTAGAGGATTCTATCAATTAGAGCGTCATCCGGAAGTTCGACTCCAAGCGAAGTCAGACGACCGTGTAACCCAGACATTCTGAGTATATGTTGTTAGAGCATATATCTCCATATGTGGTTTTGGTAATTGATGACAATTCCTATGGACTAATGGTTGCCTTAAGTTATATTTATAGGATTTGTCCATAGGCACTTCTTTAAGTCCATCTGTTGGGTTCAAGGAGTTTATATGATGACCAAGGTGGTATTCAAGGTATTATCCAAAGAATGGTCATAGAGACACAAGGTTGATCAAGATCGTTAGACAAAGAGTAAATCAAGATGATCAACACACAAAGCGTACAAGATGTACCGAGCGGGATCAAGTGATCCCATGGTATGGTAAGCAGTGTCTAGTACGTATTTGTGTACTAACCCATGGTATTTGTGAGAGTTCTATGTGGGGGTTAGGTGTGTTTCCATGGGCTTGCGTCTAGAGGAAGATCTCATACTACCCATGAAGGATGACGTCAAGTGGTGATCGTCATCAAGATTGTAGTGTGCAAGTTCAAGAGGATCAGCACGAATATATCGTGCTTGAAGCTTGCCGTCCATTGTGGTGGAAATGGACTTGTGAAGATATGCTGAAGAGTGGCTCACCCATAGTACGTATGGGGGAGCAATCAACTAGTCTTCATCAAGCCAACGCAATCAAGAAAGGTGGTCCATCTTGAGGAAGCCAAGATCATCATCATCTAGCTCAAGAGGACGAGGTGCAAGGTATAGGTTTGCCCTTGATAGGTTTTCTGTTTAGTATAGATTGATGTACTATCAAGGGGGGGGGCTCTCCAGTGAGTAGCTTGATCGTATCGTTCGTTGAGAGCTCAAACCATTTGCATCCTTGCATCATACTTCTTGGTTCTTGTTTGGTGTTTCTCTTTGTGAGTTTTAGAGCTTATGGTCATCTTCGTGACAAGCTCGAGTTCATCGAAAACGGAGTCCATATGATCTACTATGATGTTTTCGATGTTGGAGTTTTTGCCGGTTCTTCATTCATAGAGGACTCACATCTCTATATCATTGGCATTTTCATATCTGCATGGTCTGTTTGGATAGCTCTTATCGTCCTGAATCCAACAAGCTTGGGTTTGCTCGATTCGGAGCTCGTATGCGAAAGTTATGGCTGTTTCAGTGGCGAGCGGTAGTACCGCTGGACCTAGCGGTGGTACCGCTGGACCTAGCGGTAGTACCGCTAGAGGTGGCGGTGGTACCGCTGGCCCTAGCGGTAGTACCGCTAGAGCTGGCGGTAGTACCACTGTCCCAGCGGTAGTACCGCCCCTGGTCAGCGGTAGTACTGCTCCAAGATTTTAGTACCGTCATCTTTGCGGTTGTACTGCGTCGGACATTTTTGCAAAGACTTTCTTGGCGGTGGTTGGCCCGGTAGTATCGTTGCGCTACCATGGGCTCAGCGGTAGTACCACTACAGCCAGCGGTAGTACCGCCGGAGGGTCAGCGGTAGTACCGCTGCAGCCAGCGGTAGTACCGCTGGGCTCGGGCTGTAAGTGGGGGTAACGGTATGATTCCTTCCCCCACTATATAAAGGGGGTCTTCTTCGCCCTTGGTCTTATTCATCCTTTGAGCTCTTGTTCTACCTCCATTGTTGACATTCTTAGAGCTTGCTAACTCTCAATCCCTCCAATGATTCTTGCTTGTTCTTGAGGGAAAAGAGAGAGGAGATCTAGATCCACATCTCCACCAATCATTTTCTCCTCTATGTGAGGGGATCGCCTTGGATCTAGATCTTGGAGTTCTTTGTGAGCTCCTTGTTCTTCCTCTCATATTTCTCCATAGCTTTCATTGTTGTGGAGGGATTTGAGTGTGAGGGACTTGACCACTTCGTGTGTTCTTTCCATTGCATTAGTTGCATCGGTTTGAGTTCTCGACGGTGATACGTGGAAGTGAGAAGTTGAAGCTTACTACCTTTGGTACTTAGTACCCTAGATATTGTTCTTCGTGGATACTTTGGCGTCCTAGAATCTTGGTGGTGTCTCGGAGTTCAATCATTGTGGTGTGAAGCTCTGGGAAGCGTCGGGGTCTCCAATTAGGTTGTGGAGATTGCCCCGAGCAATTTGTACGGGTACCGGTAACCGCCCCCAAGGGTTGCCACGTGTACGGGATCGGTGACCGCCCCCAAGGTTTGCCATTTGTACGGGTTCGGTGACCGCCCTCAAGGGTCCCTTAGTGGAATCACGGCATCTTGCATTGTGCGAGGGCGTGAGGAGATTACGGTGGCCTTAGTGGCATCTTGGGGAGCATTGTGGCTCCACACCGCTCCAACGGAGATTAGCATCCGCAAGGGTGTGAACTTCGGGATACATCATCGTCTCCGCGTGCCTCGGTTATCTCTTACCCGAACCCTTTACTTATGCACTTTACTTTGTGATAGCCATATTGTCTCTTGCCATATATCTTGCTATCACTTAGTTGTTTATCTTGCTTAGCATAAGTTGTTGGTGCACATAGGTGAGCCTAGTTGTTTGAGGTTTTGTGCTTGACTTATTAAACGTTAGTTTTATTCCGCATTTGTTCAAGCCTAAACCTTAATTATTTTAAAAGCGCCTATTCACCCCCCCCTCTAGGCGACATCCACGTCCTTTCATATGCTCACTAACAGAACTGTTCTCCTCCATCTTACACCTAAAGAACTTGTCGCAGACTTCATATCTCTCGACACGGGCATGAGCTTGAAAAACTAGTTTCAGCTCCTGGAACATCTCATATGCTCCGTGTTGCTCAAAACGCCTTTGGAGCCCCGTTTCCAAACTGTATAAGATGCCACACCTAACCACAGAGTAGTCATCACTCCGCGTCTGCCACACATTCTGAATGTCCTGGGCCGTTGCGGGAGCAGGAGGGTCACCTAGCGGCGCATTAAGGACATAAGCCTTTTTTAGCTGCTTCGAGGATGAGCTTCAAGTTGCGGACCCAGTCCGCATAGTTGCTACCATCATCTTTCAACTTGTTTTTTCTCTAGGAATGCGTTGAAATTGAGGTTGACAGGTGCATTGGCCATTGGATGTACAATATTTGTAAAGACAATTTTTAGACTAAGTTCATGACAATTAAGTTCATTAAATCAAATTAAATATGAACTCCCACTTAAATCGACATCCCTCTAGTCATCTAAGTGATACGTGATCCATGTTGACTAACCCGTGTCCGATCATCACGTGAGACGGACTAGTCGTCATGGTGAGCAACTTCATGTTGATCGTATTCAACCATACGACTCATGTTCGACCTTTCGGTCTCTTGTATTCGAGGTCATGTCTGTACATGCTAAGCTCGTCGAGTCAACCTAAGTGTTTCGCGTGTGTAAATCTGGCTTACACCCGTTGTATGCAATCTTAGAATCTATCACACCCGATCATCACGTGGTGCTTCGAGACAACGATCCTTCACAACGGTGCACACTTAGGAGAATACGTTCTCGATTTTTTTATGAGGGATCATCTTATTATGCTACCGTCGTTCTAAGCAATAATATGAAAAACATGATAAACATCACATGCAATCATATAGTGACATGATATGGCCATTATCATCTTTGCTCTTTCGATCTCCATCTTCGGGCATCGCATGATCATTATTGTCACCGGAGTGACACCATGATCTCCATCATCATGTCTCCGTGAAGTCGTCATGCCAACTACTACTACTACTACTACTACTATAGCTAACCGTTAGCAATGAAGTAAAAGTAGTAAACACATGGCGTTGCATCTCATACAATAAATTAAGACAACTCCTATGGCTCCTGCCGGTTGTCATACTCAACGACATGCAAGTCGTGATTCCTATTACAATAACTTGATCATCTCATACATCACACATGTAACATCACAACTTTGGCCATATCACACCACATGTCAAACCCTGCAAAAACAAGTTAGACGTCCTCTAATTGTTGTTGCAAGTTTTACGTGGCTGATTTGGGTGTCTAGCAAGAACGCCTTCTTACCTACGTGACAACCACAACGATGATATGCCAAAACTATTTACCCTTCATAAGGACCCTTTTCATCAAATCCAATCCGACTAGAGTGGCAGAGACAGACACCCGCTAGCCACCTTTATGCACGGTGTGCATGTCGGCCGGTGGAACCTGTCTCACGTAAGCGTACGTGTAAGGTCGGCCCGTGTCGCTTCGTCCCACAATACCGTCGGGAAAGAATAAGACTAGTAGCGGCAAGCAATTGACAAATCAACGCCCACAACCTTTTGTGTTCTACTCGTGCATGGAATCTACGCATAGAAAACCTAGCTTGGATGCCACTGTTGGGTAACGTAGCATAAATTCAAAATTTTCCTATGTCATATTCAGATCTTCCTATGGAGAGACCAGCAACGAGAGGGGGGAAAGTGCATCTTCATACCTTTGAAGATCGCTAAGGGGAAGCGTTGCTAGAACGCGGTTGATGGAGTCGTACTCGCAGCGATTCAGATCGCGGTGTGATTCCGATCTAGTGCCGAACCACAGCACCTCCGCGTTCAACACACGGGCAGCCCGGTGATGTCTCCCGCACCTTCATCCAGCAAGGAGGAGGGAGAGTCTGGGGAAGATCTCCGGCAGCACGACGGCGTGGTGTCAATGGAGAGACGAGGTCTCCCGGCAGGGCTTCGCCAAGCACCGTGGGAGAGGAGGATGAAGAGGGACAGGGCTGCGCCGAGGGAGAGATCAACTTGTGTCTCCAATAGCCCCAAAGCCCTCTCTATTTATAGAAGGAGAGGGAAGGGTGCGCCACCTCTAGGGTTACCACCCTAGGGGTGGCGGCAACCCAGGTGGGAGAGGGGGCAGCGGCCAGGGCAGGAGAGGGGGTGGCGGACCCCTTGGCGGGTCTTAGGCCCACCAGCGCCTAGGGTTGCCACCCTTTCCTCTCTAGTGCGCCATGGGCTGGATGTGGGGGGCGCACCAGCCCACCCAGGGGCTGGTTCCCTCCCACACTTGGCCCATATAGTCTTCTGGGGCTTGTGGCCTGATACGTCTCCATTGTATCTACTTTTCCAAACTCTTTTGCCCTTGTTTTGGACTCTAATTTGAATGGAACTAACCCGGACTGATGTTGTTTTCAGCAGAATTGCCATTGTGTTGTTTTCGCGCAGAAATAAAAGTTCTCGGAATGGCTTGGAAATTTACGAGTATTTTTGAGATATATATAAAAAATATTGGCACAAGAATTACCTTGAGGGACGGAGCCAGGAGCCCACAAACCTAGGAGGCGCGCCCCCTGGCCGCGCCTGGCAGGCTTGTGAGGCCCTCGTGGCTCTGCCGCCTCCAACTCCAGCTCTATATAGTCTCTCTCGCCCAGAAAAAAGTAAAAGAGAAGAGTTCATCACGTTTTATGACACATTGCCGCCGCCACCACCTGTTCTTCCTCTGGAGGGCAGATTTGGAGTCCGTTCTAGGCTCCGGAGATGGGAAATCGACGCCGTCGTCATCACCAACCATCTTTCATCGCCAATTCCATGACGCTCTTCACTGTTCGTGAGTAATCTCATCGTAGGCTTGCTGGACGGTGATGGGTTGGATGAGATCTATCATGTAATCGAGTTAGTTTTGATGGGGTTTGATCCCTGGTATCCACTATGTTCTGAGATTGATGTTGCTACTACTTTGCCATGCTTAATGCTTGTCACTAGGGCCTGAGTGCCATGATTTCAGATCTGAACCTATTATGTTTTCATCAATATATGTGTGTTCTTGATCCTATCTTGCAAGTTGTAGTCATCTACTATGTGACCCCAGAGTGACAATAGCCGGAACCACTCCCGGAGATGACCGTAGTATGAGGAGTTAATGTATTCACTATGTGCTAATGCTTTGTTCCGGTTCTCTATTAAAAGGAGACCTTAATATCCCTAAGTTTCCATTAGGACCCCGCTGCCACGGGAGGGATGGACAATAGATGTCATGCAAGTTCTTTTCCATAAGCACGTATGACTAAATACGGAATACATGCCGACATTACATTGACGAACTAGAGCTAGTTAAGCATCACCCTGTGTTATAACTGTCACATGATGAATGCCATCTGACATAATTATCCATCACCGATCCAATGCCTACGAGATTTTCCTACTGGTCCTTGCTACGTTACTTTACCGCTACTGCTGTCACTGCTGCTACTGTAACCGCTACTGCTGTCCCTGCTGCTACTGTTACCGCTACTGTTGTCACTGCTGCTACTGTTACCGCTACTGCTGTCACTACTGCTACTGTTATCGTTGTAACCACTATTGTCACACTACTTTGTTACTGAAACTTTGCTGCAGATACTAAGTCTTTCAGGTGTGGTTGAATTGACAACTCAACTGCTAATACTCGAGAATATTCTTTGGCTTCCCCTTGTGTCGAATCAACAAATTTGGGTTGAATACTCTACCCTCGAAAACTGTTGCGATCCCCTATACTTGTGGGTTATCAAGACTATTTTCTGGCGCCGTTTCCGGGGAGGCCTAGCTCTATTCTCTGAGTCACTTGGGATTTACATCTGTTGATCACTATGAGGAATCCGAGAGATCCAAAAACTAAAGTATTGCCCTCAACTACGAGGATAGGTAATGAACTGCCATCTAGCTGTGCACTTGATTCACCTTCAGTTATGAGTAAGTTTGCGACACCACCACCTACTAGAAATTTTGATATGTCTCCTGTTCTTGATGATGCTACTTCTTCTATCCATGATGCTTATGATGATGCTTTGCTTGATACTGCTTTTCCACTGGTTGCATTCCTTGATGCACAAATTGCTAGAGTTGCTGCTGAATGTGATGATACTTCTGAAACTGCTGAAATTATTGAAGTAGAACCCGTTGTTTCACCTGTTAGAACTAGCTCTCCTAGATATGAATTTCCTGATATACCTGAGGGTTGTGTTATAGAGGGAGAGGTAGCTGAGGACTTTCTTGCTTGTAAGGATAGCTATGATCTTGAGAATTTATTGCGCAAGTGGAAAGAAAAATCTCTGAACGCTAGAATGAAATACGATCCTAAGTTTGCTACTTCGCCTATCTTTGTGACTAATAAGGATTATGAATTCTGTGTTGATCCTGAGTTGATCACTTTGGTTGAATCTTATCCTTTTCATGGTTATGAGTCCGAAACGGTTGTAGCACATCTTACCAAACGGCACGATATAGCAACCCTATTCACGAATGAGGAAAAGATCCGCCACTACTATATCCTTAAGTTGTCTCCTTTCTCGCTAAAGGGTGATGCTAAGACTTGGTTCACTTCTCTTGCTCCTGGTTGTGTACGTAGTCCCCAAGATATGATTTATTACTTGTCTGAGAAATATTCTCCTGCCCATAAGAAACAAGCTGCCTTGCAGGATATATATAACTTTGTGCAAGTTGAAGAAGAGAGTCTCCCACAAGCTTGGGGGAGGCTTGTCCAGTTACTGAATGCTTTGCCTGATCACCCTCTTGAGAAAAATGAAATACTTGATATCTTTTATAATGGACTAACCGATGCCTCTAGGGACCACCTAGATAGTTGTGCTGGTTGTGTTTCAGGGAATGAACTGTGGAACAAGCCGATATTCTATTGAATAATATCTTGAGCAATGATAATGCTTGGAGTATTCCCGAACCACCTCCGAAGCCAACTCCAAAGAAAAGAGGTATCCTATTCCTCAGTCCCGAAGATATGCAAGAAGCCAAGAAATCTATGCGAGAGAAAGGCATTAAATCTGAAGATGTCAAGAATCTACCACCTATCGAAGAAATACATGGTCTTGATAACCCGACACAGGTAGTAGAGGTAAATTATCTTCGTAGATTCAATGAGAGTGATATTCCTTATGATAAACCTACTAGCTTATGCTTAGATGAATTTGATAACTTTGTTGCCAAACAACAAAATTTCAATGATTATGTTAGCAGACAATTGAGGCAAAATGCTCGTATGATTGATCATATAAGTGCTTGTGTGGATAGAAATGTCAATGATCTTAAGCTTTTGAGTAAATATGCCTCCATGGTCACTACTCAAGTAGAACAAGTACTTAAGGCTCAAAATGACTTGCTCAATGAGTTGAATGACAATTCTGTTAGCACTACAAGTAATAAGGTCAATTATGACTTCGTATATTGGTCATTGATTCGTCATTGTTGTCGTTTATTGACCTTTTTTGACCAAATTTACAACACCAACAGTTTGCCGTCAAGAATGAAGAAACTTGACCTTTCTGATATTTTGGTCATGAGATCTACGACAAAAATGTTATGGTTATTAAATCTTTGACCAAAATTTTGGTCAGGGTAAGTACCTAATCCATGCAGGATCTTACATGGCATGCCTACGTGGCCCCTAAGAGTCCACGTAATATCTGACATGGCATGCTGAAGTGGCACATGCGATGACATAGGATCCTACGTGGCATCGTTTTCAAGACGGTTCTACTTGGGCCCAATGGGCCCAACCAAATTGATTGGCCCATTCCTGTTTGTAAGTCCACAACCAATTCGGTCCATTTATTTTCGAGGACATAATCAAATTTGGTCCATTTAATCTAACACCATAATCAATACAAAATTTATTTGGCTCAAATAGTCTAACTGGACTTTGTCGAGTCATTATTTCAAAAGGTCCAGCTCCAAAAAATCACGTTTCTGAGATAAGGAATGATGTGATGAAATGCAAGCTAAAATATAATATTTACAAATGAAATACATCTTCATTTCTGCACCACGTACATAGAAAATGTAATATACATCATCTGTCGACTCTACACATCTAAGACCAACAAGTCATGGCCAAAAAGTTCACGCAAAACTTGATCTATCACATGGATTTAAATTAAAATGAGATACAAAGCATCTTCTTCCCTCTACTTCCGAGTAGCCGTATTGTAGAACATCCTGTCATTTCGAACGATAAAACATTAGAAATATACAAAATATAATGGAGACATATGGCAGTTTTACATTAAGCAATAAGCATAAGCAAGATAGAAAGGCTTGTTTGCTCCTATAGAAAGTTGAGAAATTGTAAGATTAGTCCTATGTAAGCTACTAAGACTTTCCGCAAAAGAAGCTAAGACGAACAAGTGGAGAGTTGTGAATCATGTATCTTTATCGCAAAATAAAACGAACATCGACAACACGGGCAGCACAACATAAAGCTCATGATCAACCAAAATTAAACTGATCATTGCAAACTATAAGAGGGACATTGACCTTCAGACAAAACAACACAGGAACATGTAAGAGTAAGCATAGCAAACAATACTACATCTATGTTAATCTTAACATAATTCATCAATTTGAATTTAAGGAGTAACTACAAGACTCAATGCTTGCCACAATATATAACCTTCACTGTTGACACAAAAGACATGACCTCATGTAATTCTTACTTTTTGTAGTTTGTTCCTGCAGAAACATAGTTTATGTTATGCTTTACATGTAAAAATTCTAGACATTACAGAAAACAGAATCGAGTTATATATATTTGATATGGTATGCTAATGTATACTTCCAACTCATACAGGACGCACATACGCGACAAATTTCAAGCAAGCAGGAGGCATTATTTCTGTAAATATCTATACTAAGAAACAATATTTCCATTTATGCAAATCAAAGGAATGGAAATTACACATCATTAAGCAATACATATCCTTTATGTTGTTTACAGACTATCTAACATTGTGGTAATCAAATCACTCTAGTGCTTGAGACGGGCTAGATATGTCACTTTCTTTGATAATAACCAGCAACTCACAAGTGAAACTATTCATCGGGTGAAATATTTAAGCAGGTCAATTAATTACCAGATGATTGCAGCTCCTACACTGCCTAAGTAGACCACTCTTATAAGACATATTAGTAAGACTAGTCGGCAACCCGTGCAGTTGCACGGGCAAGTTAGTTTTAAACTGGGTAATTGCATAGAGAAATCAGGATCATAGAACTGATACAGTATTCTATGAAACTAAATTCGATTATGAAAAAGTTGTCAAAATAGAAAAACTTACAAATACGTTGCAGTCAAATATCCTCTTGCATCATATCTTCCCTGAATCCAGCAACCAACATTAGTTATTTCTCTAAACTAAGAGATTAAGGGTTTTGCAGGAATATAATTTTTGAAAGATATATGTGATGAACGAATAATTTAAATAGTAGTTTGAGGAACAATTTTGTTCTTTTCGTCATGCATCCAAATGCGTGTATTTTTTTATCAGATAATGAAATAAAAAAACTTAAGTCTACAAAATAGGTGTGAGTAAGGATAAATGCCACCACGTTTTGTAATTTCTAGAAATAAGAGTCTAAAATAGACATAAGAAAAGAGACGCAATGCCTAGTAACTTCTATCGGTTCGCCGCTTTCTAGGTTGGCCGAGTGATGTTGATTATTCCTGTCATAAAAGGTAATTAGTAGTTGTGGAGTGATTATGGAGAATTAAAAAGCTATATATTACCTAGTGGCTAGGCATATAATGCTTACGTTTTCTTTTGAACTAAAGTTTACATTTTTATTGAGGTGTACTATGCTATTTGCTGGACAAAAGAGGTAACCACAGAAGGATATTAGGAAAGAGGCTAGAAACGGGTATTGTTCAGGATGTTGGGAAGAACTGATCCTTATAGAATTAGAAGAGCATGATGAAGTGACCTTGGAAGGATTCCTGATGAACAAATATACCGCTCTTTTTATTAAATTGTTGTGATGGAAGCTTGGGACATTGTAGAAAACATAACATATGAGATAAGACTATCGATTCTGCTGAAAAAAAATATGCTAAACGTGTAGGCTTATTACGTACTAAAAGATCCCATGAGGCACACATCCTAGTGTTCAAGCAAGTTTTTTTCTTCTGGCTTTCTTCAAATGTGGCATGTGGATGTCATAGTGAAGTACTCATGCTGCGTGCTGCGAGTTTACATGGAAGAACATGAACTCAATTCCAGTGATGCACAATATGCAAGACTGCTAGCTTATATCTTGAAGACTTGAATAATCGCCTAATTTACTACGGATGAAATAGACAGCTAGGCTGGCAATGATCTGTGGCGTCAATAGCTAAAATCAAGCTTAAACTAAATACATTAATTAGTCGATTCAAACCATACCAACATACTCACCTGAAAATAGATTTCGTTTCTTCTCGAACTCAGGTTTGACACAAAGTGCACGGAGAGGAGTCTGTCTTCTCGCGCGCACACGATGAGGCTAGCTCCACGCCTGAGCACGGAGAGGAGTCCGTCTTCTCGCGCGAACACAGCTGCAATGTTGTTACACAGCATGGCGTATCGAAGATACAAAACTTAGGTACAGTGCATTATCAGAACCTCTATAAAAATAACAACTCCTAGGAGCAATGTACAAAACATCTCATGCACAACAGCAAATTACACAGAACCAACAATCTTAGGAGTTAGGACATAGGGACGACATGAACACCGATTTGACAGTGTTTTTCTTAAAAAAATTTAGCACTTCTGAGCCAAATCGTTGCAGGTAGCACTGATCTCTATCATAACTGAAGAAATTTCACCAACTACGCAATGAGCGTCCGCAGATCGACAGAGATAGCCTGTCGATATCGATTTATAAAAGCATAAATTTTGCAGATCTTGTGGGACAGTAAGTTGGTGCTCACCGAGGATGGTGTTTGATGGAGTTCATGGCGACCTGGTCCTCCGATGAGGCGCTCAGGGTGAGTGCGCGCGGCGTAGGATGTCATGGTGCGGCTGCTCCGGTTGTTGGTGATGAACAATGTACGGTCAGCTACCACACGCCGGCGCCGATCACCATCAAGCTCCTGGTGGACACCAGGCCGCCGCGGCCACGCGTGGTGTTCGCCGAGGCCGGCAAGGACGCCGTCGACTTCCTCTTCTCCCTCCTCACCCTCCCAGCCGGCACGGCCGTGAGGCTGCTGGGGAAGGAGTCCATGGCAGGCAGCATCGGCAACCTCTACTCCAGCGTCGAGAGGCTCGAGGGCAGCTACCTGCGTCCCGGTTTCGGCAAGGACGCCCTCCTCTGTCCCGCCGTGGAGGCAAGCCCCCTCCTCCGCCTGTCGGCGCCGCCGGCACCGGCACCGAGGACCTTCTTCACGTGCGGCACCACCAATCAATTCAACTACCAAGGTTGCCGCGGGTACGTGATGGACGCGAGGGGCGCCCGGTCCCGGCCTGCGGGTACGAGATGGCGACCCAGTCCCAGTACGTGGCGGCGCCGGCACCGGCACAACCGGAGTAGGGCGCCGCCACGGCGACAATGGGGTACGTCCAGGGGGGCGTGACGTACACGGTGACGGATGACCTGGCCGTCACGCCCATGTCGGCCATCTCCAGCATCTCCAGCATCAGGGGTAGCATGGAGGACAGAGATCTGGATGGGGCGGCTAGGGTTTCAGTGGAGAAGACGTGATCGGCAGTGGGATGTAACAAAAAACAAAGGCGGCTGGAGGGATGGAATGGTGCTAGGGTTGGCGTTAGGATATTATATCCGTGTTTGGGTTATTGGGCCTTGGTTTATTCAATGTTAGGCCCATATGATCATATACAGTGTATTATTTGCCTCAAAAATATATGCAATGTATTTTTATTTATATAAAAGAATACAAATTTTCTACCGGTTCCGCTGATTGGTCCATCTTTTTTTGTCATATTTTTTATCCACGTTAGTTCCCTCAAATTTGACCTCATAAACCGTTCTACCATCCTTCACTCGTTGAAAAAACCGAGCAACTCATCCAATCTTCCCTTCCACTCACGACCTCCTTGCGTGGCCTCCGCCACCTCATTTCCCAATGTAATCCTTCTACTTCGATCTCTTCGCCACTTTGATCCCATTTTTATCTCATGCCTACCCGCGCCACGACTGTATTGATGTCAACATGGTGTTTCAAGTTTAGGTACTTACAAAAAATCAATCTACTAGATACAATTTCATCCTTCATTATTTAGGAAACAAATAAAATTCTATCTATTCTAGATACAACTTTAATTTAAAATATGTGTATGTGAAAAAAGAATTTCTGTTCAGTTAGATATCATATTTAAGCTCATATATATACATCATATCTAGTAATTGTTGTGTGTTCCTAGTAAACATGCCATGTAGGCAACCCAACTCCTATGACAATATCATTTGGTTGTAATTGACCAGAAACGTTTTCACAAATGGTGCTACACATTCTAATGACCATTTTGTGCAATGAGGTTCTGACCTTTTGACATGGATGGTCATAAAATTCTAGGGTTTGGACTCTCCCACACCATTTTGCAAATTTTGGTCATAGACCTA
The DNA here is from genome assembly GCF_904849725.1 of Hordeum vulgare subsp. vulgare. Lineage (NCBI taxonomy): Eukaryota > Viridiplantae > Streptophyta > Magnoliopsida > Poales > Poaceae > Hordeum > Hordeum vulgare. The sequence continues at coordinate 546,415,851 of NC_058522.1, read as the reverse complement.
TGACCAATTTAACCACGGTCATTATTTTTAGTCAACAACAGACATATTTCTTGTAGTGTATAGTCGTCACTAGAGGTGGTACAATGACTCAGGAACCTTTGTATCACGAGGGCCATCCTAAGAGAATTGAACAAGATTCTCAAGGAGTTAGCATTGAAGCACCTAGTCATCCTAGTAATAGGAAGAAAAATAAAGATGATAGGAACTTGCATGCTAGCAAACCTGCTGCAGTTACACCTGAGAATCCAAATGATGTCTCTGTTTCTGATGCCGAAACACAATCTGGTGATGAACATGAGCCTAGTGATGATATTGATAGTGGTGTTTATGTTGATGCTCAACCTAGCAATGATAAGGATGTGGAGATTGAACCTAGTGTTGATCTTGATAACCCACAACCTAAGAATAAGAGATATGATAAGAATGACTTTATTGCTAGGAAGCATGGTAAAGAAAGAGAACCATGAGTTCAGAAACCCATGCCCTTTCCTCCCAAACCATCCAAGAAAAAGGATGATGAGGATTTTGAGCGCATTGTTGAAATGATTAGACCTGTCTTTCTGCAAATGGGTTTGACAGATATGCTCAAAATGTCTCCTTATGCTAAGTACATGAAAGATATTGTGACCAATAAAAGGAGGATACCTGAGGTTGAGATTTCCACCATGCTTTCTAATTACACCTTAAAGGGTGGAACTCCTAAGAAACTAGGTTATCCCAGAGTGCCCACTATACCTTGCTCTATTAAAGGAAACTACGTTAAAACTGCTTTATGCGATCTTGGAGCCGGTGTTAGTGTTATGCCTCTCTCTCTTTATCATAGACTTGAATTGGATAAGTTGACACCCACTGAAATGTCTTTGCAAATGGGCGACAAATCAACTGCTTTTCCTATTGGCATTTGCGAGGATGTGTCTGTTGTAGTTGCTAACTTTACTATCTTAACGAACTTTGTTATTCTGGATATTCCCGAGGATGATGCCATGGCGGTCATCCTTGGAAGACCCTTTTTAAACACTACCGGGGTTGTTATTGATTGCAACAAAGGCAATGTCACTTTTCATGTTAATGGTAATGAGCATACGGTGCACTTTCTGAAGAAACAATATCGAGTACATTGCATCAATGCTATTGAAAAAACTTCATCAATTCTTATTGGAAGCTTTGAATGCCCTATACCTACTGCCAAGATGAAGTATGATTTACTTCTTGGGATATGAACATCCCCATTGAGGTAACCTAGTGACTATTCGAAAATTCTCTGGTTTTATGCGAGTCGGAAAAAGTTTGTCAAGAAGACTTGATCAACCTCATTGAAGGATTTCTTTTGATGACCATGAGATGGATGAATCTAAGAGTCACAACCTTCTGCCCCCAACTTTTACTTTCTGTTGTTTAGAAGAAAAATGATAAATTTATCTTTATTTTCCTGTTTTCTGTTTTTTGCGTCTCTTATAGAAGTGTCCCAAAAATAAAATTTCTTCAAATGCCCTGAGATTCTAGTATGATTTTTTCTGAAATTTTTGAAAAATTCTGAGATAGAGAGCTAGTTAGGGGGATGCACTAGTGGGCCACAAGCCCAGGAGGCGCAGGCACCCCCCATGGCCGCGCCTGGCAAGCTTGTGGGGCCCACGTGTCCCCCCTCCACTTATTCCAGCTCCCATCTCCTTCTCCTACCTCCAGAAAAAAAATCATTCCACAGCTCAAACCCGTGCTCTTGCTCTTCTTGGTGTGTTTTTCGATCTCCTTATGCAAAGCCCCATTCACCAAACTGTTTTGGGGGATTGTTCCTTGGTATGTGACTCCTCCATTGGTCCAGTTAGTTTTTGCTCTAGTGCTTTATTCGTTGCGTATTTTGCTGTCTTGGTGACCATGTTCTTGAGCTTTGCATTTTAATTTTAGTTGGTACCAACTAGTTTTGATGCATGATATGGCTTCTAGGCACTTGTAGGAGTAGTTGCTATGAGTTTTGTTGAGCCTTGTTCACTTTTCTTTTGAGTCACTAAAAATCTCAGAAATTTTCAGAGAAAGAAAAGGGAAAAGATGAGGAGGTTCCTAAGAGGCTCCTCAAGCCATGACCCCAAGGAAGATGAAAATGAGAAGAATAAACCCAAGTATCCGGTCCCCGCGAGTTGTAGAAGTTCGAGCGTGCGAGTGGCCAAGCAATGTGTTCTTACGTGCCGCCGGTCTTTATGAGGATTTTTATTACTTGGTGGAGAACACAAACCTTACCACATTTGTTGAAGATAAGTGTCCACAATACCTCCTCATCACTAATATTTTCGTGCAAAGCTATTATTTCTATTCTAGGAAGAGTCCTCCTATGGTTGAGTTCAAGTTATATGATATCCCCCAGCGCATGTCACTTCAGGATTTCTGCAATGTTTGCAAATTACCTTATGTTGGGGATATTCATGAACCTCGTCCACGGGACTTGGAGGCTTTCATTCATACTATTGCTGCAGGAGAGGATAGAGGAGTGTCTTGCGCTAGAGTTGCTAGTTTACATTTTTCCCGTGCTTCGGTATCTCTCATTATTTGTGGGAAAATGTTTGATTGGCCGTGGTAAAGCTGGGGCTCTTAGCTCCCCAGATCTTGCAGTCTTGCGCGAAGATCTTTATAATGATAAAACTTATAGCTTGGGCGCTATAGTGGCTCAAGGTTGAACACGAACCGTACTAAAGGCGCTGTTTATGGAGGTATCTATGCTACCCGTCTTGCTAAACATTTTGAGATACCTATTAGACTGTACGAGGAAGAAGAGATGCTTCTTCCTGAGAGATATTTATATTATGGTAGCATGGTTCATGATACGTCCATTTTGCATCATGCTTTCATGTTGATATTTATCACTTTATGGGCTGTTATTACACTTCACGGTACAATACTTATGCCTTTTCTCTCTTATTTTGCAAGGTTTACATAAAGAGGGAGAATGTCGGTAGCTGGAATTCTGACCTGAAAAGGGAGCAAGTTTGAGATACATATTCTGCGGAACTCCAAAAGCCGTGAAAATCAACGAGGAATTATTTTGGAATTTATAAAATATACTGGGCGGAAGAAGTACCAGAGGGGAGCCACCAGGAGGCCATAAGCCTGCTAGGCGCGGCCTACCCCCCTGGCCGCGCCTAGGGGGCTTGTGGGCTCCCTGTTGGCCCTATGGCTCCCCTCTTTTGCTATAAGGACGGTTTCGTTCAAAAAAAATCAATAGGAGGCTTTCGGGAGGAATCGCCGCCGCCACGAGGCGGAACTTGAGCAGAACTAATCTAGAGCTCCGGCAGGGTCGTCCTGCCGGGGAAACTTCCCTCCCGGAGGGGGAAATCCTCGCCATCGTCATCACCAACACTCTTCTCATCGGAGGGGACTCATCACCATAAACATCTTCATCAGCACCATCTCATCTCCAAGCCCTAGTTCATCTCTTGTAACCAATATCCGTCTCACGACTCCGATTGGTACTTGTAAGGTTGCTAGTAGTGTTAATTACTCTTTGTAGTTGATGCTAGTTGGATTACTCGGTGGAAGATTATATGTTCAGATCCTTGATGCTATTCAATACCTCTCTGGTCATGAATATTATTATGCTTTGTGAGTAGTTACTTTTGTTCCTGAGGACATGGGATAAGTCATGCTATAAGTCGTCATGTGAATTTGGTATTCGTTCGATATTTTGATGCGTTGTATGTTGTTTTTCCTCTAGTGGTGTTATGTGAACGTCGAATACATAACACTTCACCATTATTTGGGCCTAGAGGAAGGCATTGGGAAGTAATAAGTAGATGATGGGTTGCTAGAGTGACAGAAGCTTAAACCCTAGTTTATGTGTTGCTTCGTAAGGGGCTGATTTGGATCCACTAGTTTAATGCTATGGTTAGACTTTGTCTTAATTATTCTTTCCTAGTTGCGGATGCTTGCGAGAGGGGTTAATCATAAGTGGGATGTTTGTCCAAGTAAGGGCAGCACTCAAGCACCGGTCCACCCACATATCAAACTATCAAACTAGCGAACGTGAATCATATGAACATGATGAAAACTAGCTTGACAGAAATTCCCGTGTGTCCTCGGGAGCGCTTTACCTCCTATAAGAGTTTGTCCAGGCTTGTCCCTTGCTACAAAAGGGATTGGGCCACTTTGCTGCACCTTTGTTACTATTGTTACTTGCTACTTTCTACTTGCTACGAATCATCTTGTGACACAACTATCTGTTATCGATAATTTCAGTGCTTGTAGAGAATACCTTGCTGAAAACCACTTGTCAGATCCTTCTGCTCCTCGTTGGGTTCGACACTATTACTTATCGAAAGGACTACCATAGATCCCCTACACTTGTGGGTCATCAGTTCGCAATGACTTTCTTGATAAAGATATAAATAAGAGGATGATTTATAACTTCGTATTTAGCGAGGGTACTCATGAGACTATTACTTTGCCTGCTCCTTCTTTGTTCAATCTTCATCTAGGTAGGTACATTATTATGCCCTCAGACATCTACGCATATTGGGGCATAGCGCCACCATAGGCGCCCGTGCCCGAGCTACCAGTCGAGTACCAGACACCAGTTTATCAGTGGGAGCCAGAGGAGCTCACCCAGCAGTGGCACCCTGAGTACACTCGAGAGTACCCCGGAGACGGTTACTTCCCACCTCGGCAGTAGACCAACTTAGGGCAAAAGCCTAAGCTTGGGGGAGTACGTGTTTCTCACCAACTTTATATACATGCTCACGCTTTCACTTTGTTAGTCGGTGTTCACACCTTGCCACTGTATCATCCATGCTAGCTTATTTCTTTTTCTCGCTTTCTTCTCGTGTGTTCTTTTAGATTGAGAAAAACAAGAAAAATTAGTTGTAAGTTTACTTTCCAACTTGCTTAGTGGTGTTTAAAAAGAAAACCCAAAAAGATTTCCCGTTCTTCTTTTGCTTGTTGGGAGCTTTCCCGTGTAAATAGTTTTCTTTTTTTCTTTGGGTCAAGGTAGAAGACCATGGTTAAAATGTTTAGTGGCTCTCACATGCATATCTGTTTATCCGTCAAAGAGCCATATTACTTTGTCTTCTCCTCTGTGTTTGCTTGCAGATTCCAGCTTAGTCCAATGCATGAACACTCTCATTATTATTCACATCATTCGGTCGTGCAAGTGAAAGGCAATAATGACGATATATGATGAAGTGACTGAGCCTGAAAAAGGTGGTATGAACTCGACCTATTTTCTTTTTGTAAATATGACTAGCTCATCATTCCTAATTCAGCTTTGTTATGAGAGAAACTTGTTTGCAATGACAACTTAGAGATCATAGTTTCTGATGCCATGCTTAATTAGCCAGGAGCTTATAATGGTTTGTCTTGGATGCCAACATGAATTTCAAGATGATTATGATGTAGTATGATAGGATGGTATCTCCCTTTGAATGATTCAAGTGGCTTGACTTGGCGCATGTTTACTTATGTATTAGAAACAAAATCAACACAACCTCTATGATATTCATGTTTATGGTGATTTATGTCCTACTCATGCATGCACTCAATGTTGGTTAATTTCAATGCATATTGATGACTGTTGTCGCTCTCTAGTTGGTCGCTTCCCAGTCTTTTGCTAGCCTTCACTTGTACTAAGCAGGAATACTGCTTGTGCATCCACTTCCATAAACCCAAAGTTGTTCCACCATACCTACCTATATGCGGTATCTACCTGCCGTTCCAAGTAAATTTGCATGTGCCACTCTCTAAACCTTCAAGTAATAATCCGTTTTGCATGCCCGAACCACTCATGTGGTAAAAAGGGGCAGTCGGTATCTTCCATGCTAGGCGTGTTATCCTCGATACGTCTTTATTCACTATCACTCATGAGAAAGGGGCCTGTAATTGGAGTGCCCAGTTCCATGCTCAAATCGAAAAGATAATTGCAAACAAAACTCCCCCTGGATTGTTGTTGGTATGGACGGCACCCGAGGGTTCGACTAGTCGTGGAGTGTGATTGATCGGTGGTGGGGGAGTCAAAACTTTAATTTTCTGTTTGGGAACTGCCTATAATATGAATAGCATGGAAGATAGTGAAAACTCTTGGTCATGGCGTTGACAATGAAATCATGCCACCCAAAATTATTTATCTATGTTTTAAAAGCTTGAGCTCTAGCACCTCTGCAAATAAATGCTTCCCTCTGCGAAGGGCTGCTACGGCAACAAACGTCCTTCCCAAGCAATGGCGCCAGGAATCCTTCTGCTAATTCTCAAACAACAGCGCCAGAAATTGACACGTTGACGGAGACTTGCTTGCGTTGGTTTTTCCCTTGAAGAGGAAAGGGTGATGAAGCACAGGAGCAGTAAGTATTTCCCTCAGTTTGAGAACCAAGGTATCAATCCAGTAGGAGAATCTCGTCAAGTCCAGTGTACCTGCGCAAACACAAATGAGCTTGCACCCAACGCTATAAAGGGGTTGTCAATCCCTTCAAGATTGATTGCAAAGTGAGATATGAAGGCAGAAAGTGCAACGAAGAAAAAGTGTAAGGCTGAAAATATGGCGCGGGGTAGACCCGGGGGCCATAGTGTTCACTAGAGGCTTCTCTCAAAATAGCAAATATCACGGTGGGTAAACAAATTACTGTCGAGCAATTGATAGAACCGCAAAAAGTCATGACGATATCTAAGGCAATGATCATACATATAGGCATCACGTCCGAGACAAGTAGACCGATACTTTCTGCATCTACTACTATTACTCCACACATCGACCGCTATCCAGCATGCATCTAGTGTATTAAGTTCATGACGAACAGAGTAACGTCTTAAGCAAGATGACATGATGTAGAGGGATAATCTCAAACCAATGATGAAAACCCCATCTTTTTACCCTTTATGGCAATAAAACGATGCGTGCCTCGCTACCCCTTCTGTCACTGGGTGAGGTCACTGCACGGTATGAACCCAAAACCAAGCACTTCTCCAAATGGAAGAATCATAGATCTAGTTGGCCAAACAAAACCCACAACTCGAAGAGAATTACAAGGATATGAAATCATGCATAAGAGAGATCAGAAGAAACTCAAACAAGATTCATAGATAATCTGATCATAAATCCACAATTCATCAGATCTAGACAAACACACCGCAAAAGAAGATTACATCGGATAGATCTCCATGAAGATCATGGAGAACTTTGTATTGAAGATCCAAGAGAGAGAGGAAGCCATCTAGCTACTAGATATGGACCCGTAGGTCTATTGTGAACTACTCACGCATCATCGGAGAGGTCATGGTGTTGATGAAGAAGCCCTTCGTGTGCGAATCCCCCCTCCGGCAGGGCACCAGAACGTGCCCGAGATGGGATCTTGCGGAGACAGAAGCTTGCGGCGGCGAAAAAGTACTTTTGATGATCTCCTTATTTTTTCTGGGATTTTAGGGAATATATAGGCACAAAACCTAGGGTAGAGGAGGTCTAGGGGGCCCACAAGACTTTGAGGCCAGGCCTCCCCCTGTCCGGGGCTAGAGGGCTTGTGGGGTCCCTGGGGACCAGTTGCCTTGGTTCTCAAGTCTCCCGATCTTCTTTTGTTTCAGAAAAAATCTTTTCGGGGATTTTATTCTGTTTGGACCCCGTTTCAAATCTTCCTCTGAAAAGGGTAAAAAACACGAAAAAACAGGAACTGGCACTTGGCACTGAGTTAATAAGTTTGTCCCAAAAAAGATATAAAAGGCATACAAAACATCCAAAGTTTGACAAGATAATAGCCTGAAACAATCAAAAATTATAGATACGTTGGAGACGTATCAAGCATCCCCAAGCTTAACTCCTGCTCGTCCTCGAGTAGTGAAGGGATAAAGACTGAATTTTTGATGTTGAATGCTACCTAGCATAGTTGTCCTTTGCAACTTCTTTCATGTGACATGAATGTTTAGAATCGTAAGATTCAAAACAATAGTTTGGTATAGACATGAAAACAATAATACTTCAAGCAAACTAGCAAGGTAATCATGAACTTTTAAAATAACAAGGCCAAAGAAAGTTATCCCTACAAAATCATATAGTCTGGCTATGCTCCATCATCCTCACACAACTAATGTAAATCATGCACAACCCCGGTATTGGCCAAGTAATTGTTTTCGCACTCTTACTTTCTCAAACTTTTTATAACTATCACGCAATACATGAGCGTGAGCCATGGATATAGCACCATAGCTGGAATAGAGTGTGGTGGTGGTTGTGAGACAGAAAGGAGGAGATGGTCACATTGACTCGGCGTATCAAAAGGCTATGGTGATGCCCATAATAGATATCAATGTGAATGAGTAGGGTTTGCCATACAAGGGATGCACTAGAGCTATAAGTATGTTAAAGCTCAAAAGGAGAACTAGTGGGAGTGCATCCAACTTGCTTGCTCACGAAGACCTAGGGCAATTTGAGGAAGCCCGTCATTCTAATATACAAGCCAAGTTATATAATAAAGATTCCCACTAGCATATGGTAGTGACAAAGAAAGAAGCTCTGAGTCATGAAGAACATGGTACTATTATGAAGCACAAGCGTGGAAAAAGATAGTAGCATTGTCCCTTCTCTCTTTTTCTCTTTTTCTTATTTGGGGTCTTGGTCTCTTTTTTTGGGGGGGGCTCTTTGGCCTCTTTTTTTGTCCTCACATGGGACAATGCTCTAATAATGATGATCATCACACTTTTATTTACTCATAGCTCAAAGCTTAGAACGGTGATGTCTCTATAGGAAATAACTCCGGTAGTGTACCGGGATGTGCAACGATCTAGCTTGGAGTATGACGTTGAAACATCTCGCTAGCTATCTTACGATCATGCAACGGCAATATGAGAGTGACGGCACAAGTCATGAAACGGAACAGTGGGAATTGCATGGCAATATATCTTGGAATGGCTATGAAAATGCCATAGTAGGTAGGCATGGTGGTTGTTTTGAGGAAGGCATATGGTGGGTTTGTGCACCCGCGAGAATTGCGCGGTACTAGAGACGATAGAAATGGTGGAAGGTGAAAGTGCATCTATACCATGGACTCACATTAGTCATGAAGAACTCACATACTTGTTGCAAACGTTTTTATTAGTAATCGAAACAAAGTGCTAAACGCATACTCCTAGGGAAAGGGTTGATAGGTGTTAACCATCGCGCGATCCCGACCTCAACACAAAGGATGACAACCAATAGATCAATTATGCTCCGACTTCCTAACATAGCGGTTCATCATACGTGCATGCTACGGGAATCACTAACTTCAACACAAGTATTTCTAGATTCACAACACCATACTAACATAACTCTTAGTATTACCAAATCCACGTCTCAAAACTAATTGAGAGGAATCAAAACTTCTCTTTCTACTCAATGCACATGAAGATGGAGGTTTTTGTATCCTCTTTGGGTACCTATCATCTTTGGGACTACTTTCATAGCATAAGCCAACTACCAAGTCACGCACCGCCATGCTCTAAAAGTTCTAAGTGAAGCACATAGAGCAAAATATCTAGCTCAAAAGATATAAGTGAAGCACGATGAGCATTCTAGCAAAATCACGATGAGTGCATGTCTCTCTCTATAGGTGTGCAGCAAGGATGATTGTGACACAACAAAAAGTAAAGACTCCTAAGATACAAGACACTCCAATCAAAACACATATCATGTGGTGAATAAAAATATAGCTCCAAGTAATGTTACCGATGGATTGAAGACGAAAGAGGGGATGCCTTCCCGGGGCATCCCCAAGCTTAGGCTTTTTGGTGTCCTGGAATTTGGCTTGGGATGCCTTGGGCATCCCCAAGCTTGAGCTCTTTCCACTCCTTATGTCTTTGTCCATGAGAACATCACCCAAAACTTGAAAACTTCACAACACAAAACTTAAACAGAAACTCGTGATAACATTAGCACAAGAAAACAAACTACCACCTCTTTAGGTACTGTAGCAACCTTGAATTCTATTTATATTGGTGTTGGGCTACTGTATTCTCACTTTTCCATGGATAGTACCCCCCGATACTATCCATGGTGTTATCAAAACAAGCAACCAACTCAAAAAAAAACAGAATCTGTCAAAAACGGACCAGTCTGTAGCAATATGTATACTTCATATACTTCTGATACCTCAAAAATTCTGAAAAATTACGACTGCCTGGGAAACAAGCATATAAATCAGAAGAAAAAAGAATCAGCTCAAAATCTCTTTCTTAATAAAAATGAAAAATCATCTCGTGAGCGAAAAGTTTCTGTCGTTTTCCAGCAGGATCAAACAACCCTCACAAAGACTAGTCATAAAGGTTTTGCTTGGCTCAAACACAAAAAGAAAATCAAAAAACACAATCGCAACAGAATTATGATGGTGTGGGCGCACAAAACAGAAAGAAAAAGATAAATTCATTGGGTTGCCTCCCAACAAGCGCTATTGTTTAACGCCCTTAGCTAGGCATAAAAGCGATAGAATCATGTATCGTCGTCTTTGGTGCTCAAACCATAAGATCACTTATCATCTTAAGGTTTTCATCTTTCTTGCTAGATGATTCACCACTATTTTTGGGAACAAAAACAGACTTGGTGACCTTATTGTAGGCAAAAATTGGAGTATTCTGCACAGCGGCAAAAGCGGAACCCAAGTTGGTTATAACATCTTCTAGTTTGCCAATCCTAGCGAAATCATGACCTATTTTTTGTTAACCGTGGGTTCCTTCTGCTTTAAAATTTTTAAAACCATTCCTACCTTGGATCCGTACTGAGTGATTTGATTGTGGATCTTTTTATCCAAATTCTCAATAAGCTCGATCGTAGCAACTTTATTTTCAATGACATCCAGCCTACACATCACATGTTCCAGAGTTAAGGTAGTTCCATTAACCATGAGTGGGGGTGAGCCTACCAAATTTATTACAGCGCTGTAAGAATCAACGGTATGGCTACCCAAGAAATTTCCACCTACGATGGTGTCAATAATATACCTATTACAAGGAGAAACACCCACATAAAAACTACGAAGCAGGACGGTAGTGGATTGCTTATGAGTAGATTTATTCTGAGCGTTGCAAATCCTATACCAAGCGTCCTTTAAGTTTTCTTCCTCAATTTGTTTGAAATTGAGAACTTCGCTCTCGGGAGTATCATTCGAAGTGGTGGATCTAGCCGTGAGGACAGGTAGACTATCCCACACAGACGAACATAAAACAAGCGAGAGAAAAGGGCAAACGAAAAGGCGAACGAAAAAGGCAAACGAAAAGGCGAACGAAAAAGGCAAACGAAAAAGGCAAAGATTTTTTGTAAATTTTTGTTTTTAGAAGTGGGGGAGAGGAAAACGAGAGGCAAAACAGTAAATGCAAGAGATGAGTTTGCGACACTTACTTGGATGACTTTTTGACTTGATCCTCCCTGGCAACGGCGCTAGAAATTCTTCTGCTACGGCAACAAAAGTCCTTCCCAAGCAATGGCGCGAGGAATCCTTCTGCTATTTCTCAAACAACAGCGCCAGAAATTGACACGTTGACAGAGACTTGCTTGCGTTGGTTTTTCCCTTGAAGAAGAAAGGGTGATGAAGCACAGGAGCAGTAAGTGTTTCCCTTAGTTTGAGAACCAAGGTATCAATCCAGTAGGAGAATCTCGTCAAGTCAAGAGTAGCTGCACAAACACAAACGAGCTTGCACCCAGCGCTATAAAGGGGTTGTCAATCCCTTTAAGATTGATCCCAAAGTGAGATCTGAAGGAGGAAAGTGCAACAAAGAAAAAGTGTAAGGCTGAAAATATGGTGTGGAGTAGACCCGGGGGCCATAGTGTTCACTAGAGGCTTCTCTCAAAATAGCAAATATCACGGGTGGTAAACAAATTACTGTCGAGAAATTGATAGAACCGCGCAAACTCATGACGATATCTAAGGCAATGATCATACATATAGGCATCACGTCCGAGACAAGTAGACCGTTACTTTCTGCATCTACTACTATTACTCCACACATCGACCGATATCCAGCATGCATGTAGTGTATTGAGTTCATGACAAACAGAATAACGCCTTAAGCAAGATGACATGATGTAGAGGGATAATCTCAAACCAATGATGAAAACCCCATATTTTTACCCTTGATGGCAACAACATGATGCGTGCCACGCTACCCCTTCTGTCACTGGGTGAGCTCACTGCACGGTATGAACCCAAAACCAAGCACTTCTCCCATTGCAAGAATCATAGATCTAGTTGGCCAAACAAAACCCACAACTCGAAGAGAATTACAAGGATATGAAATCATGCCTAAGAGAGATCAGAAGAAACTCAAATAAGATTCATTGATAATCTGATCATAAATCCACAATTCATCGGATCTCGACAAACACACCGCAAAAGAAGATTACATCGGATAGATCTCCATGAAGATCATGGAGAACTTTGTATTGAAGATCCAAGAGAGAAAAGAAGCCATCTAGCTACTAGCTATGGACCCGTAGGTCTATGGTGAACTACTCACGCATCATCGGAGAGGTCATGGTGTTGATGAAGAAGCCCTCCGCGTCCGAATCCCCCCTCCAGCAGGGCACCAGAACGTGCCCAGATTGGATCTTGCGGAGACAGAAGCTTGCAGCGGCGGAAAAGTACTTTCGATGATCTCCTGATATTTGTTCTGGGATTTTAGGGAATATATAGGCGCAAAACCTAGGGCAGAGGAGGTCCAGGGGGACCACAAGCCTGTGAGGCCCGACCTCTCCTCCTGGCCGGGGCTAGAGGGCTTGTGGGGTCCCCGGAGACCCCTTGCCTTGGTTCTCAAGTCTCCTGATCTTCTTTTGTTTCGGAAAAAGATCTTTTTAGGGATATTATTCCGTTTGGACTCAGTTTCAAATTTTCCTCTGAAAAGGGTAAAAAACACGAAAAAAACAGGAACTGGCACTTGGCACTGAGTTAATAAGTTAGTCCCAAAAAAGATATAAAAGGCATACAAAACATCCAAAGTTTGACAAGATAATAGCATGTAACAATCAGAAATTATAGATACGTTGGAGACGTATCAGGGGCCTATCTATTTATGTTTCTGTTGAGTCATCCTCTCCTTATAAAGGCACCAATTAGAGAGCACCTCCGTCATTTTTATGCTTTGCTTTTAATTGTTATTGAGTATGACTGTGACTGGATCTTCTTTGCCATGAATTACAATTTTCAGTCAGCCCTTGGTCTTTCAAGGTGCTCTGCATTTATGTTTTGCGGTCTCAGAAAGAGCTAGCAAGATACCATTTGTTCATATTGCTTCATGATTGTTTTGATTGAAGTGTTGACGTTTGAAACTTATTATTAATGCTCTCTAGTTGATTTTGCCATTGATATGAGTTCATCATTAGACCTAAATGTCATTGCTTATGTAGTTAGCTTAGGATCTTGCAGAAAATCTGAATATGAGTTAGACATAATTACAACAACAAGATCAAACAGAGTTCGTAAAAGTTTTGCTTTTGTCTCTTTCAGTTTGTCAACTGAATTGCTTGAGGACAACCAAGGCTTTAAGCTTGGGGGAGTTGATACGTCTCCATCATATCTACTTTTCCAAACTCTTTTGCCCTTGTTTTGGACTCTAACTTGCATGATTTGAATGGAACTAACCCGGACTGACGCTCTTTTCAGCAGAATTGCCATGGTGTTGTTTTTGTGTAGAAATAAAAGTTCTCGGAATGACGTGGAAATTTACGAGGATTTTTTGTGGAATATATCAAAAATCCTGGCAAAAGAATTACCTGAAGGGACGGAGCCAGGAGCCCATAAGCCAAGGAGGCGCGCCCCCCTGGCCACGCCTCGCAGGCTTGTGAGGCCCTCGTGGCTCCGCCGCCTCCAACTCCAGCTCTATATAGTCTCTCTCGCCCAGAAAAAATTAAAAGAGAAGAGTTCATCGCATTTTATGACACGGAGTCGCTGCCCTCACGTGTTCTTCCTCTAGAGGGCAGATCTGGAGTCCGTTCTGGCCTCCAGAGAGGGGTACTCGACGCCGTCGTCATCACCAACCATCCTTCATCGTCAATTCGATGATGCTCTTCACCGTTTGTGAGTAATCTCATCGTAGGTTTGCTGGACGGTGATGGGTTGGATGAGATCTATCATGTAATCAAGTTAGTTTTGATGGGGTTTGATCCCTAGTATCCACTATGTTCGGAGATTGATGTTGCTACTACTTTGCCATGCTTAATCCTTGTCACTAGGGCCCGAGTGCCATGATTTCAGATCTGAACCTATTATGTTTTCATCAATATATGTGTGTTCTTGATCCTATATTGCAAGTTGTAGTCACCTACTATGTGTTATGACCCGGCAACCCCGGAGTGACAATAGCCGGAACCATTCCGGGAGATGACCATGGTATGAGGAGTTCATGTACTCACTATGTGCTAATGCTTTGTTCTGGTTCTCTATTAAAAGGAGACCTTTATATCCCTAAGTTTCCATTAGGACCCCGCTGCCACGGGAGGGATGGACAATCGATGTCATGCAAGTTCTTTTCCATAAGCACGTATGACTAAATACGGAATGCATGCCTACATTACATTGACAAACTGGAGCTAGTTACACATCACCCTGTGTTAAAACTGTCACATGATGAATGTCATCCGACATAATTATCCATCACCGATCCAATGCCTACGAGCTTTTCCTACTGGTCCTTGCTACGTTACTTTACTGCTACTGCTGTCACTGCTGCTACTGTTACCGCTACTGCTGTCACTGCTGCTACTATTACCGCTACTACTGTCACTACTGCTACTGTTATGTTGCTACCATTACTATCACACTACTTTGCTACTGAAACTTTGCTGCAGATACTAAGTCTTTCAGGTGTGGTTGAATTGATAACTCAACTGCTAATACTCGAGAATATTCTTTGGCTTCCCCTTGTGTCGAATCAACAAATTTGGGTTGAATACTATACCCTCGAAAACTGTTGCAATCCCCTATACTTGTGGGTTATCATGGCCCCTCCCGGCGGGCCTCCGGAACCCTTCCGATGGTCCCGACACTTTGCCGGTGGTGCACGAAACATTTCTGGCGTCCAAACCCATCCATCCTATATATCAATCTTTACCTCCGGATCATTTGGGAGCTTCTCGTGACGTCCGGGATCTTATCCGGGACTCCGAAAAACCTTTGGTAACCTTGTATAACAATTCCCTATAACCCTAGCGTCATCGAACCTTCAGTGTGTAGACCCTACGGGTTCGGGAGGCATGCAGACATGACCGAGACACTCTCCGGCTAATAACCATCAGCGGGATATGGATACCCATGGTGGCTCCCACATGTTCCACGATGATCTCATCGGATGAACCACGATGTCAAGGATTCAATCAATCCCGTATACAATTCCCTTTGTTTGTCGGTATAGAACTTGCCCGAGATTTGATCGTCGGTATACCCATACCTTGTTCAATCTCATTACTGGTAAGTCTCTTTACTCATTCCGTAGCACGTCATCCTGTGACTAACTCCTTAGTCACATTGAGCTCATGATGATGTTCTACCGAGTGGGCCCAGAGATACCTCTCCGTCACATGGAGTGACAAATCCCGATCTCGATTCGTACCAACCCAACAGACACTTTCGGAGGTACCCGTAGTGCACCTTTATAATCAAACATTTACGTTGTGACGTTTGATACACCCAAAGCACTCCTACGGTATCCGGGAATTGCACAATCTCACGGTCGAAGGAAAAGACACTTGACATTAGAAAAGCTTTAGCATACGAACAACGCGATCTAGTGCTATGCTTAGGATTGGGTCTTGTCCATTATATCATTCTCCCAATGATGTGATCCCGTTATCAGTGACATCTAATGTCCATGATGAGGAAACCATGATCATCTATTGATCAATGAGCTAGCTAACTAGAGGCTTGCAAGGGACACATTGTGATCTATTTATTCACACATGTATTACTGTTTCCTGTTAATACAATTATAGCATGAACAATAGACGATTATCATGAACAAGGAAATATGATAATAACCATTTTATTGTTGCCTCTAGGGCATATTTCCAACACAAGTACCAAAGGGTAATATGCTTCTCAAACTTCACTTCCACGTATCACCCTGGAGAACTCAAACCTATGCACCAAATGCAATGGCAAGGGCACACGGAGTGCCCAGGTCCTTCACTCCCAAATCCCTCCACAACATCTAATGCTATGGTGGAAAATGAGAGGAAGAACAGAGAAGAACACCAAGAACTAGATCCAAGGGGTTCCCGTCACTTAGACGAGAAAGTGATTGGTGGAAATGTGGATCTAGATATCCTCTCTCTTTTCCCTCAAAAAGGAGCAAAAATCATTGGAGGAATTGAGAGTTAGCAAGCTCGAAGAAGGTCAATAATGGGGGAAGAACACGAGCTCAACGGATAGATATCCAATGGGGAAGAAGACCCCTTTATATAGTGGGGGAAATAATCCACCCATTACCCCCACTTTCCGCCCGAGCATAGCGGTACTACCACTGCCCGGTGCGGTACTACCGCACTCACGGTAGTGGCAGATGGAGGAATTATTGCACGGGGCAACGAGCGATAGAACCGCCGGAGCGGTACTACCGCGCGCCCTTATGGTACTATCGCAGGGTAGTATCCAACTGTCACAGGAGGTACACATAAGTAAAAAATTACTTTCGTCTCAACCTCCGCTGAGGCTACGGCTGTGCAAAAATACGGCACGGTAGTACCGGACACGGTTTTGCGGTACTACCGTCTGAGAGCGGTAGTAAAAAACTATGTCCGCTCATACTACCGTAGGCGCTCGTAGTAGAAGCTGGTGACAGCGGCAATACAGAGCGGAAGCAAATGAGCTCTGAATTGAGCAAACTCATGCTTGTTGGAAATGTTAAGAACATGCAATTATGAAAATGCCAATGATACATAGATGTGAAACTTCTATGAATGACGAACCCAGAAAAAAATTCCAACATCGAAAACATCATAGAAGATGCATATGGACTCTATTTTCGATTAACTCATGCTTGTCATGAAGATGACCATAAGCTCTAGAACTCACAAAGAGAATCACCAAACAAGAACCAAGAAAGATGATGCAAGGATGCAAATGGTTAGAGATCTTAACGAACGATACGATCAAGCTACTCACTTGAGAGCCCCCCTGACAGAACGACAATCTATCCTAAAATAGAAAAACCTATCAAGGGAAAACCTATACCTTGCACCTAGTCCTCTTGAGCTAGATGACGATGATCTTGGCTTCCTCAAGATGGACCACCTTTCTTGATTGCGTTGGTTTTTTTAAGAATACTTGATTGCTCCCCCATACTCACTATGGGTGAGCCACTCTGCAGCACATATTCACAAGTCCATTGACACCACAATGTAAGACAAGCTTCAAGCATGATATCTTCGTGATGCTCCACTTGAACTTGCACACCACAATATTGATGACGATCACCACTTGATGTCATCCTTCATAGGTTGAATGACATCTTCCTCTTGACGCAAACCCATGGAAACACACCTAACCCCACATAGAACTCTCATGAATACCATGGGTTAGTACACAAAAGCGTTATGGACAATGCTTACCATACCATGGGATCACTTGATCCTTCTCGGTACATCTTGTACGCTTTGTGTGCTGATCATCTTGATTTACTCTTTGTTAGTCTTGATCAACCTTGTGTCTTTATGACGAATGTTTGGACAATACCTTGAATACCACCTTGGTAATCATATAAACTCCTTGAAACTAACAGATGGGCTTCAAGAAGTGCCCATGGACAAATCCTTCGAATATAACTTAAGGCACCATTAGTCCATAGGGATTATCATCAATTACCAAAAACACATACGGAGAAATATGCTCTAACATGTGTATTATTACTTGCCCACCTCTAACATGTGTACTATTATTTGCCCACCATGTTGGGGAACGTTGCATGGGAAACAAAAAATTTCCGACGCACGCGAAGACCTATCATGGTGATGTCCATCTACGAGAGGATATTAGATCTACGTACCCTTGTAGATCGCTAAGCGGGGAGCGTTAAGACACGCGGTTGATGTAGTGGTACAACTTTGTGATTCCAATCACCGTCGTCCTAATACCTCTCAAACGTATCTATAATTTTTGATGGTTTCATGTTGTTATCTTGTCATCTTTGGATGTTTTATGCACCTTTTATATCTTTTTTGGGACTGACTTATTAATTCAGTGCCAAGTGCGAGTTCCTATTTTTTCTGTGTTGGCTCTTCTCAGATCTGATTTTGGAATGGAGTCCAAACGGAATAAAATCCCCGAAATAATTCTTTCCCAAACGGAAGAAGATCAGGGGGCCTATGGGCCATGCTAGGTGGGCTCCAGGGAGCCCACAAGCCCCCACTCCGGCACCAGGGGGAGGCGGCGGTGGCAGGGCTTGTGGCCTCCCTGGCCGCCCCCTGACCTAGATCTTTGGCCTATATATTCCCTAAAATACAGCAAAATATCAGGGGAGCCTCGACAATACTTTTCCTCCGCTGCAAGCTTCCGTTTCCGCGAGATCTCATCTGTAGACCCTTCCCGCAACCTGCCGGAGGGGACTTTGGAGTTGGAGGGCTTCTTCATCATCATCATCACCCCTCCAATGATTCGTGAGTAGTTCACATCAAACCTACGGGTCTGTAGTTAGTAGCTAGATGGCTTCTTCTCTCTCTTGGATCTTCGATACAAAGTTATCCATGATCTTCATGGAGATCAATCCGATGTAATCTTCTTTGGCGGTGTGTGTTGTCGAGATCCGATGAATTGTGGATTTGTGATCAGATTATCTATGATATATATTTGAGTCTTTGCTGATTTCTTATATGCATGATTTGATATCCTTGTAAGTCTCTCCGAGTCTTGGGTTTTGTTTAGCGAACTAGATCTATGATTCTTGCAATGGGAGAAGTGCTTGGTTTTGGGTTCTACCATGTGGTGACCTTTCCCAGTGACAGTAGGGGCAACAAGGCACACATGAAGTAGTTGTCATCAAGGGTAACAAGATGGGCCCTGTCGTTGATATGAGATTGTCCATCTAGATCATGTCATCTTGCTTAAGGCGTTACTCTGTTCTTTTGGACTTAATACACTAGATGCATGCTGGATAGCGGTCGAGTGTGGAGTAATAGTAGTAGATGCAGAAAGCATCGGTCTACTTGTTTTGGACGTGATGCCTATAGATATAATCATTGCCATAGATATCGTCACGACTTTGCGCGGTTCTATCAATTGCTCGACAGTAATTTGTTCACCCACCGTCTACTTGCTTTCATGAGAGAAGCCACTAGTAAACACTACGACCCCCGGGTCTATTCACGTCCATCGTTTACACCTCCGCTTTTACTTTGCTTTGTTACTTTGTTGCTTTAAGTTCTCACTTGGCAAACAATATATAAGGGATTGACAACCCCTTCATAGCGTTGGGAGCAAGCTTTTTGTGTCTGTGCAGGATCTTGTGATACTCCTCCACTGGATTGATACCTTGGTTCTCAAACTGAGGGAAATACTTACCACCGCTGTGCTACATCACCCTTTCCGCTTCGAGGGAACACCAACGCAAGGCTCCATAGCCGTAGCAGAATGTTTCCTGGTGCCGTCGACACGACTATTCCTATCGCTGTTTCCAGGGAAGCACAGCTGCCATCACGTCCCACGATCCATCCCACGATCCGTTCCGACCTAGCGCCGAACGGACGACACCTTCGCGTTCAGCACACGTACAGCTTGATGACGATCTCAACCTTCTTGATCCAGCAAGAGAGACGGAGAAGTAGATGAGTTCTCCGGCAGCGTGACGGCGCTCCGGTGGTGGAGATGATCTACTCCCACAGGGCTCCGCCCGAGCTCCGCAGAAATCCGATCTAGAGGCAAAACTATGTGGAATAGGTTTGAGTTGCACGTGGCAAAGTTGTGTCCCAAAAAACCTAAAACCACCAGTATATATAGGAGGAGGGGAAGGGCTAGCCTTGGGGCACAAGGGCCCCAAGGGTGCGCGGCCGAAGTGGAGAGGACTCCTTCTCCAATTCGGTTTGGGAAGGAGGAGTCCTCCTCTTCCTTCCCACATCCCTCTTTCCTTTTCCTCCCTTTCCTTTGGTGTTTTCCCCTTGTGGAACCATGGCCCTATCTGGCTCCTCACCAGCCCAATAAGGGCTGGTGCGCCACCCTAGGGTCACTGGGCTCACTCCCGGGTGGGTGGGTGATGTCAGCTATGCTAATGCACAGAAGTCCTTCCAATGGCGCAAAAAACAGGTGTGTCGACGGCACCAGGAATCCTTCAGCTGCGGCTACGCCTTAAGTAACTTCCTAGGCAAGTATGCAAAGGATTTCCCCCGTGGCCTTGGAGCCTTACGTTGGTGTTCCCTTGAAGCGGAAAGGGTGATGTAGCACAGCGACGGTAAGTATTTCCCTCAGTTTTGAGAACCGTATCAATCCAGTGGAGGAGTATCTCAAGATCCTACACAAACTCAAAAGCTTGCTCCCAACGCTATGAAGGGGTTGTCAATCCCTTATAGATTGTTTGCCAAGTGAGAACTGAAAGCAACAAAGTAACAAAGCAAAGTAAAAGCGGAGGTCTAAACGATGGATGTGAATACACCCGGGGGCCGTAGTGTTTACTAGTGGCTTCTCTCATGAAAGCAACTAGACGGTGGGTGAACAAATTACTGTCGAGCAATTGATAGAACCGCGCAAAGTTGTGACGATATCTATGCAATGATTATATCTATAGGCATCACGTCCAAAACAAGTAGACCTATACATTCTGCATCTACTACTATTACTCTACACGTCGACCGCTATCCAGCATGCATCTAGTGTATTAAGTCCATAAGAACAGAGTAACGCCTTAAGCAAGATGACATGATGTAGAGGGATAATCTCAAACCAATGATAAAATCCCCATCTTTTTACCCTTGATGGCAACTACTTGACGTGTGCCTTGCTGCCCCTACTGTCACTGGGATAGGTCACCACATGGTAGAACCCAAAACCAAGAACTTATCCCATTCCAAGAATCATAGATCTAGTTGGCCAAACAAAACCCAAGACTCGGAGAGACTTACAAGGATATCAAATCATGCATATAAGAAATCAGCAAAGACTCAAATATATATCATAGATAATCTGATCACAAATCCACAATTCATCGGATCTCGACAAACACACCGCCAAAGAAGATTACATCGGATAGATCTCCATGAAGATCATGGAGAACTTTGTATTGAAGATCCAAGAGAGAGAAGAAGCCATCTAGCTACTAACTATGGACCCGTAGGTCTGAAGTGAACTACTCACGAGTCATTGGAGGGGCGATGATGATGATGAAGAAGCCCTCCAGCTCCGAAGTCCCCTCCGGCAGGGTGCCGGGAAGGGTCTCCAGATGAGATCTCGCGGAAACGGAAGCTTGCGACGGTGGAAAAGTATTTTCGAGGCTCCCCGATGTTTTGCGGAATATTTGTGAATATATAGGCCAAGGATCTAGGTCAGGGGGCGGCCAGGGACGCCACAAGCCAACCCACCGCCGCCTCCCCTTGGTGGCGGAGTGGGGGCTTGTGGGCTCCCTGGAGCCCACCTGGCTTGGCCCAAAGGCCCCCTGATCTTCTTCCGTTCGGGAAAAAATCATTTCGGGGTTTTTCTTCCGTTTGGACTCCGTTCCAAAATCAGATCTGAAAAGAGTCAAAAACACGGAAAAAAGAGGAACTGGCACTTGGCACTGAATTAATAAGTTAGTCCCAAAAAATATATAAAAGATACATAAAACAACCAAAGAAGACAAGATAACAGCGTGAAACCATCAAAAATTATAGATACGTTTGAGACGTATCAATCATCCCCAAGCTTAACTCCTGCTCGTCCTCGAGTAGGGAAGTGATAAAGAATGAATTTTTGATGCTTTCATGCTACCTAGCATAGGTGTACTTTGTAATTCCTCTTATGTGACGTGAATGTTCAGATCCATTAGATTGAAAACAATAGTTTGCTATTGACGTGGAAACAATAATAATTCAAGCAAACTAGCAAGGTAATCATGAACTTTCAAAATAACAAGGCCAAAAGAAAGTTATCCCTACAAAAGCATATAGTCTGGCTATGCTCTATCATCATTGCACAATGAATTTAAATCATGCACAACCCTGGTATTGTCCAAGTAATTGTTTCACACCTTTACTTTCTCAAACCTTTTCAACTCTCACGCAATACATGAGCGTGAGCCATGGTTATAGCACTATAGATGGTGTGGAATGTGGTGGAGGTTGCGAGACACAAAAGGAGAAGATAGTCACATTAACTAGGCATATCAATGAGCTGTGGAGATGCTCATCAATAGATATCAATGTGAATGAGTAGGGATTGCCATACAAATGATGCACTACAGCTACGAGTATGTGAAAGCTCTTAAAGAAAACTAGTGGGTGTGCATCCAACTTGCTTGCTCACGAAGACCTAAGGCAATTTTGAGGAATCCTATCATTGGAATATACAAGCCAAGTTATATAATGAAAATTTCCCACTACCTATATGGTGGTGACAAAACGAGAGACTCTCAATCATGAAGATCATGGTGCTTAATATGCACAAGTGTGGAAAAAGTGTTAGCATTGTCCCTTCTCTCTTTTTCTCTCATTTTTTTTATTTTTTTGGTGGGCTCTTTGGCCACTTTTTTTTTATTTTGGTGGGCTTCTTTGTCCTCTTTTATTTCCTCACATGGTACAATGCTCCATTAATGATGATCATCACACTTTCAACTCAAAACTTAGAGAAACTATGGCTCTATATGGAATGCCTTCGGTAATGTACCGTGGCAATGATCTAGCATGGTATAGACATCAATGGAAACATTATGCTAGCTATCTTACGATCATGCAATTGGAATGTACACGTGGTGGCACATGTCATGGTGGTAGTTGCATGGCAATATATCTCAGAATGACTTTGAAAAAGCCATAATAGGTAGGTATGGTGGCTGTTTTGAGGGAGGCTAATGGTGGGTTTTGTGCACCGGCGAAAGTTGCACGACACAAAGAAGATAGTGATGGTGGAAGGTGAAAGTGCATCTAAACCATGGACTCAACATTAGTCATGAAGAACTCATATACTTGTTGCAAAAGTTCTATTAGTAATCGAAACAAAGCATTCAACGCATACTCCTAGGGGAAGGGTTGGTAGGTATAAACCATCGCGCGATCCCGACCGCCACGCAAAGGATGACAATCAATATACTAATCATGCTCAGATTTCATCACATAGCGGTTCACCATACGTGCATGCTACGGGAATCACTAACTTCAACACAAGTATTTCTAGATCCACAACACCTTACTAGCATGATTTCAATATTACCATAACCACAACTCAAAACTAATTGAGATGAATCAAACTTCTCTAACTATTCAATGCACATGAAGGTGGAAGTTTTCGTATCCCTTTGGATAACTACCCCTTTTGAGACTACTTTCAAAGCATAGATCAACTACCAAGCCACGCACCGCTGTGCTCTAAAAGATATAAGTGAAGCACATAGAGCAAAAGTATCTAGCTCAAAAGATATAAGTGAAGCACATGTGAGCTGAATTGTCTACCAAAAGATATAAGTGAAGCTCGACAAAATCACGGTGTGTGCATGTATCTCTCTCTAGGTGTGCAGCAAGGATGATTGTGAAACAACAAAAATAAAAGATTCTTACGATACAAGACGCTCCAAGCAAAAACACATAACATCTGGTGAATAAGAATAAATCCCCAAGTAACGTTACCGATGGATTGAAGACGAGAGAGGGGATGCCTTCCCGGGGCATCCCCAAACTTAGGCTTTTACGGTATCATTGAATCTCTTGGGGTGCCTTGGGCATCCCCAAGCTTGAGCTCTTGCCACTCTTTATCTCTTTGTCCATAAGAACTTCACCCAAAACTTGAAAACTTCACAACACAAAACTTAAACAGAAACTCGTGATAACATTAGCACAAGAAAGAAAACCACCAGTTCTGTTGGGGATATTACCTGTGGATGACCCGCCCTAGTTGGGCCGGGTCATCCATTGGGCGATTCACCCAAACATTTAGTTGGGCCTCGTTGTGGCCGAATCAAGGTCGTATGACGGTTGTGGCTCTTGGAAGGTCTCCAAGCTTCGGAAGATGGCGACTTAGAAACCACAGGGGTCACGAGTTGTAGGAAGGAAAGAATCCTTGTAAACCCTTGGGGATCGACATGTATATAAAGGCGAGTCCCGGGGGACAGAGGGGAGGTTAGGAATCATCGAGTGCTAGGTTTAGGCGAGTTACGCCTTCCTTGTAATTGAATCCATATCAATACACACCAAAGCAGGACGTAGGCTATTACCTCTTCAGAGGGGCCGAACCTGGGTAAATCGCCGTGTCTCTCCCGCTTAACCCCTTTGAGTCGCCACCAAGGTGCGTTGGCTCCAGTACTAAGTCCTTTCACGAGGACATCTGCCGTGAAAAAACCACGACAGTTGGCGCCCACCGTGAGGCCTACGCACGGTGGAGTTGAGTTCTCAAAGGGAGCCCTACCAGGGTTTGGGAGTTACGCGACGGCGCTCATGACTCGGAGCTGCCGCGGGATAGCCTACATCGACAACCAGCGATGGGGACCTGAAGAGAATTCGATCGAATCTGGCTACAGGGTCCCCTTCGGCAAGATCAACATCTTCATCGGCATGATCGGATCATCCGTTCCTGAGCCGGACATCTCCACCGACATCGTCGAGCCGGCCAGGTACGTCCGCCCAATCATAACACAGAATTTAACTCACCCGGTCTTTGTGGGGTTCACGCAGGGATCGGAGGAACCAGAACACTTGGCGACTCAGGAAGTTACCCCGGTCAAATCTGACGACGAGTCATCCATGGGCGATTCAGATTCCATCCGGTCTCTCCATGGGGACGGTCTCGGAGGCTTGTCGCTGGCCATGGATCCGGAAATCCTTGATCGAACCCGCCGCCAGATCGCCATCTACATGGCTGGGGCAACTCAACCCGCACAAAACCCTACCGGAGGCGATGGGACCGGCGGGACATCCAGAAGTGCATCCGCAGTCCTGGTGGACTTAGCGGCGGAAATCACGAGACTAATGGCGACTCCCCTCATGCCAGAGAACCAAGAGGAGATAAACGCAGAGTTAGCAAAGCTCAGAGAGGCGGTGGCAAAGGCCCACCAGGATGCTGAGATGGAATCCGCCAGGATCGAGACTCGACAAGCCCAA
Source organism: Hordeum vulgare subsp. vulgare (assembly GCF_904849725.1). Classification (NCBI taxonomy): domain Eukaryota; kingdom Viridiplantae; phylum Streptophyta; class Magnoliopsida; order Poales; family Poaceae; genus Hordeum; species Hordeum vulgare. Next base: position 546,390,674 of record NC_058522.1, on the reverse strand, counting down.
ATCACGGCCGAAAGGATGCGATTAACCACTGACAACTGGCGGCTCGAAAGACAGCAGCGCACGTCCGACGCCGTCCATCAGCGGAGACACCAGGGTCGCCTGCCCCATGACCTCAACCCGACCCGTCTGTTCGACACTCCCCGAACCCCCGGGATGGGAGCCGCCCCGACAGGAGGACCGGGCCGCCCACCTAACCCGCCGGTTCAGCCGATTGAGGGTCAAATTCCTCGTTTCCGGACCCCTCAAGGCCACTTCTCCAACCCGATGGATAACGTGCCTGCCGCAACTCGCCATCTGGAGTCCCTTCCGATTCACAGCAACACCCCAGCTGAGATTGAAGCGAGGAACGCCATCGAGATGTTGAAAACAGCGGTGGTTCAAAACGCCCAGTTCTCGCATAGCCTCGAGAGGTTGCACTCCACCCCTCAGGCAAGCTATACCAGGAGCAGGCCGGAGGACCAGCCTGCCGTAAACAGTGGGCCGCGACACTTCCCGCAGGACAACCCGCCCGAGCGGAACCCGCCGGGCCGAGATCTCCCGAATATCCAAGACGCCCCAGCCCCCCTCGTAGGGGGCGGAGGGCGAGTTGGGGTACCATGCTTATCCCCGGCCCTTCGGAACGAAAGGATGCCCAAAGACTTTAAGGGACCAAGGAAAGTGCCTAATTATACACCAGACCTCGAACCAACGTCATGGATCGAGGGTTACGAGATTGCCATGGACATGCTCGACGTAAACGAGGCGGTTTGCACCCGATACTTCACTATGATGCTCGAGGGGTCGGCACGCACCTGGTTGAAATTTTTTCCTCCCAATTCCATCCAGTCCTGGGCCAAGTTAAATGAGCGTTTCATCAAAAACTTCCGTGGAACCTGCAAGCGTCCAATGACGATTGTCGATCTACAACACTGTGTTCAGTGCCCGGACGAATCGTCCCACCATTGGTCGCGGCGGGTGGCTGAAATTATTCATTCGTCAGATGGTATTACGGCGGCTCAAGATGTGCTCATCCTCGAGCACAATTGTCATTACGAGTCCTTAGTACAGAAGTTGGGGCGACTCAAACGGAAGGTCCCAGACATGGGCGAACTAATGGACACCCTCACTAGGTATGCCGAGGCCGATGATACTAAGGATCCCGACGAGGATGGCAAGGCTAACTTGCCCAAAAAGGGGGGAGTCGTCCAAAAACCATACCCGTTTCCAGGGACGCAACCGTCACAATCAGGGAACCAATGGCAAGCGTAGACCGCAGGAGGAGCCCTCGGACTTGGTCGCCAACACCAATGCTAATGATGGCAAAAAGAAGAACCGAGGCTTCAGTGGGAAAAGGCCGCGTAACTATGAAGAGTTACTCAAGGGCCCTTGCCCGCACCACGCCACGGCCGACGGCCCGGCGAGTCATTCTTGGGAAAACTATTTCGTAATGCGAGAATTTCGGGCGGAGGCAATCAAGAAGAGCCAAAACGAAGATCCAAACCGGCGCCAGGACCAACCCACCGCGTCCAACCAAAGGTAGAACCCCTTCGGCGGTTTTCCCGAACAGGGGGCTCAGGGAGGCCCGCAACCAGGCGGCGGCCAGTACCCGGTGCACCACCAGCGGCGGTACAACCCGCCGGGAGTTTTCCAGCAGCCGCCCCCACAGGGGGCTCCACAGGACCAGGATGACAATGGGGGCTTCCGCAGCAATCCGAAACAGCTAAGTAATGGGCAGTACCACGTTTTCACCACTAATGCTTGCAGGCGTGATAAAAAGGTAAGTCACCGGGCGTACAGTGTAACTGAGCCAGCGATTTCCAGATATCTCCACTGGTCCGAGCAGACCATAACATGGAGCAGGGAGGATCACCCGCCAAGAATAGATAACCCGGGCGACCTGGCATTAGTCGTGGCTCCCCAAGTGGGGGGTTACACCCTATCAAAGGTATTAATGGATGGTGGCAGCAGCATCAATATCCTATACTTCGACACCTTCCAGAGGATGAATCTATTCGAGAAAGACTTGATGCCTTCGACCACGGTTTTCCACGGAATTGTCCCGGGCAAGTCGGCTTATCCCATAGGCCGGGTCAGGCTCTCAGCAGCATTTGGAACTGCACAGAATTATAGGTCGGAGTCTCTAATCTTCGAGGTGGTCAAGATGAAAAGCCCATACCATGCGCTGTTCGGGCGACCGGCTTACGCCCGCTTCATGGCCCGCCCGTGCTACATCTACCTCAAGCTCAAAATGCCTGGTCCTAAAGGACCCATCACGGTTGATGGAGATAGAAGGATCGCAAAGGAATGTGAAGAAGGGGATGCGGCTTATGCGGAAGTCGCCTGTGCGGCGGAAGAGCTCAAGCACCTTCGGGCCAATGTTGACCCGGCTGACATGTGACCACTCAAGAAACCGACTACAGATTCTGAGTCGCCCCTCAAGTTCAAACCGATGGATGACACTAAGACAATCGATTTCGTGCCTGGCGATTCATCCAAGCAGTTCACCATTGGGACGGGTCTGGACCCCAAATAGGAAAGCGCGCTCATCGAATTCATCCGTGAGAATCGGGACATCTTCGCATGGAAACCTTCTGACATGCCTGGTGTACCGAGAGAATTCGCTGAGCACCATCTTAACGTTGACCCAAAATGCAAACCTATCCAGCAGTACCTTCGCAGATTCAACGAGGAACGACGCAAGGCGATTGCAGAAGAAGTCGCCCGCCTTTTAGCCGCCGGGTTCATCGTGGAAGTTTTCACCCCAAATGGCTGGCTAACCCAGTGTTGGTACTCAAGAAGAATGGAACTTTCCGTATGTGCATTGACTATACAGACCTCAACAGGGCTTGTCCCAAAGATCCTTTCGCTCTTCCCCGCATCGATCAAATCATTGACTCGGTGGCGGGATGCGAACAATTGTGTTTTCTGGACGCCTATTCAGGATATCACCAGATCAAGATGGTCGTGGAAGATCAGGAGAAGACGGCCTTCATAACCCCCTTCGGGGCCTTTTGCTATGTGTCCATGCCTTTCGGACTCGAAAGCGCGGGGGCGACTTATCAACGCTGTATCCAGAATTGTCTTCGTAGCCAAATTGGTCGCAACGTCCATGCCTATGTCGACGATATTGTGATCAAGACCCCCCAGGGGGAGACACTACTTGAAGACCTTAAGGAGACTTTTGATAATTTACGGGTATATCAGATGAAGTTAAATCCTACCAAGTGCATTTTTGGTGTACCTGCAGGAAAATTGCTGGGTTTTTTGGTATCGGAGCGCGGCATCGAGGCTAACCCGGACAAGATCGAAGCGGTTACCTCTCTCGGAAAGCCGGCGAATGTTAATCAAGTTGAACGGCTGGCAGGTCGCATTGCGGCTTTAAGTCGTTTTGTGAGTCGCCTAGGGGAAAAGGCGATTCCTATTTATCAATTATTAAGGAAGTCTGATCGATTCGTGTGGACAAATGAGGCAGACCAGGCGCTTGAGGCCCTAAAACGCCAATTGGTTAACCCGCCGGTCCTGGCAGCCCCGACTGGAAAGGAGCCCATGCTTCTGTATATCGCGGCGAATTCCAAGGCGGTAAGTGTGTTTGTGGTCGTTGAATGAAAGGAAGAAGGGAAGGAGTACCCAGTGCAACGCCCAGTATATTTTATCAGCTAGGTGTTAACTCTTTCCAAACAGCGATGCCCGCATTGGCAAAAACTGGTCTATGGGGTGTTTATGGCGAGTCGAAAACTTAAGCATTACTTCCAGGAGCACCCGATCACAGTGGTAAGTTCTGCTCCCCTTGGTGACATTATCCAGAATCGGGAGGCAACAGGGCGAATCGCCAAATGGGTGATAGAGCTTGGGTCTCATCACATACAGTATACTCCCCGCACAGCTATCAAATCCCAGGCACTAGTTGATTTCGTTAACGACTGGACCGAGCTACAGGTTCCGGAAGACCGACCTGACCTTACCTACTGGACTATTTATTTTGATGGATCTAGGCAGCTGGAAGGCTCGGGGGCTGGTGTGGTGTTAGTATCCCCTCAAGGAGATAAGTTCTGTTACGTTCTCCGACTCATGGTTCCCTGCACTAATAATGCGGCGGAATATGAAGCTTTGCTTCATGGCTTACGACTCGCGAAAGAGATGAACCTAACACGAGTCAGGTGTTTTGGCGATTCCGATTTGGTGGCACAACAAGTTTCGGGTACCTGGGACTCTCGGGATCCCATGATGGCGGCTTACAGACGAGTTGTGTCTGACGTAGCGGGTTATTTTCATGGCTATCAGGTGGACCATATTGATCGGTGACTCAACGAGGCAGCTGACGCCCTCTCGCGAATCGGCTCACAGAGAAAACCGGTTCCCCCTAATGTTTTTCTGGATATCTTGCATAAGCCATCCGTGGTCTTACCCTCAGAGGAGGAATTGGCGATACCAGATCCCGAGTCTCAACTCGTGGCAGCTCTCCATGTCATTCCGGATTGGGTTCTCCCTTATCTGGCTTATCACACTCGCGGCGAGTTACCCACCGACGAAGTTTTGGCTCGCCAGATCGTTCGGCGCAGCAAATCCATGGTCATCATTAATGGCGAGTTGTATAAATGGAGCGCTTCTGGGGTTTTTCAGCGATGTGTCTCCCCCGAAGAAGGATGCGCGATCCTAAATGACATTCATTCCAGAGACTGTGGACATCCCGCCAGGTCACGTTCTTTGGTATCAAAGGCTTTTCATCATGGTTTCTTTTGGCTGACGGCCCACGCAGATGCAGAAGACATAGTTCGTCGGTGCGAAGGGTGCCAACGTTATGGGAGGCAGGCTCACGTGCCGGCTCAAGAATTGAGAATGATTCCCATTACTTGGCCTTTCGCAGTCTGGGGGCTGGACATGGTTGGTTCCTTTAAAATGTCCTCCAACAAGAAGACCCACCTATTGGTGGCGGTTGATAAATTCACCAAGTGGGTTGAGACGGAACCTGTTGGAGCTTGCGATGCGGAGACAACGGTCAAATTTTTGAAGAAGCTGATTTTCCGGTTTGGATATCCGCACAACATTATTACTCATAATGGTACTAACTTGTCCCAAGGGGCGATGCAGGATTTTTGTCGTCGAGAACATATCCGACTTGATATTTCTGTGGTTGCTCACCCGCAATCTAACGGGCAAGCAGAACGGGCGAATCAGGAGGTCTTGCGAGGGATCAAGACCCGACTCATGGTTCCCCTGGAAAGGACTCCAGGGTGTTGGGTTGAAGAGTTACCTTCGGTACTGTGGAGTATTCGGACTACCCCGAACCGGTCCACGGGATTCACCCCTTTCTTTTTGGTCTATGGAGCAGAGGCTGTTCTTCCTACGGACATAAGGCATGACTCCCTTAGAGTCGCCGCATATGTGGAGCAAGATAATGAGCTGGCGCGTCAAGATTCTTTGGATGCCTTGGAGGAGGCGCGTGACCTGGCTGCGGCCCGTTCGGCTATCTACCAGCAAGATCTGCGGTGTTATCATAGTCGCCGGGTTAAGAGTCGGACCTTTCAGGAAGGCGACTTAGTACTTCGTCTAATACAAGATCGAGCACGCATGCACAAGTTGTCACCCCCTTGGGAAGGGTCGTTCGTCGTCAGCAAGAACCTCCGCAATGGCTCTTACTATTTGGTGGATCTTTGGCCTAATCGACCGACCACAGAGGCTGAGTCAACTCGCCCCTGGAATATTGCCCATTTGCGGCCTAACTACACTTAAGCTCTTAAGCTTTACACTTTGTAAGTTTTTCAGTTTCATTATGAAGCAATAAAAATTTCCCCGACTTGGGGGCTTCTCTATTAAAAAGCAAATTGTGTCATCCTGTTGCGACCATACGAGTCGACAGAATCTGCATTTAGGGTGGGTGCACGAGCTTTCTAACTCGCCTCCCCCTGTCGCGACCTTATCAGCCGACGAAACCTGCATTTAGGGTGGGTGCACGAGCTTTCTGACTCGCCTCCCCCTGTCGCGACCTTATGAGCCGACGAAAACTGCATTTAGGGTGGGTGCACGAGCTTTCTGACTCGCATCCCCCTGTCGCGACCTTATGAGCCGACGAAACCTGCATTTAGCGTGGGTGCACGAGCTTTCTGACTCGCCTCCCCCTGTCGCGACCTTATGAGCCGACGAAACCTGCATTTAGGGTGGGTGCACGAGCTTTCTGACTCGCCTCCCCCTGTCGCGACCTTATGAGCCGACGAAACCTGCATTTAGGGTGGGTGCACGAGCTTTCTGACTCGCCTCCCCCTGTCGCGACCTTATAAGCCGACGAAACCTGCATTTAGGGTGGGTGCACGAGCTTTCTGACTCGCCTCCCCCTGTCGCGACCTTATGAGCCGACGAAACCTGCATTTAGGGTGGGTGCACGAGCTTTCTGACTCGCCTCCCCCTGTCGCGACCTTATGAGCCGACGAAACCTGCATTTAGGGTGGGTGCACGAGCTTTCTGACTCGCCTCCCCCTGTTGCGACCTTATGAGCCGACGAAACCTGCATTTAGGGTGGGTGCACGAGCTTTCTGACTCGCCTCCCCCTGTCGCGACCTTATGAGCCGACGAAACCTGCATTTAGGGTGGGTGCACGAGCTTTCTGACTCGCCTCCCCCTGTCGCGACCTTATGAGCCGACGAAACCTGCATTTAGGGTGGGTGCACGAGCTTTCTGACTCGCCTCCCCCCGTCGCGACCTTATGAGCCGACGAAACCTGCATTTAGGGTGGGTGCACGAGCTTTCTGACTCGCCTCCCCCTGTCGCAACCTTAGGAGCCGACGAAACCTGCATTTAGGGTGGGTGCACGAGCTTTCTGACTCTCCTCCCCCTGTCGCGACCTTATGAGCCGACGAAATTACTATTGCTATTTTTCTTTGTGGCATAGTCCTGAAGGTTTTAAGCCTTTTCTTTCTGATGCTTGTTGAAAATATCTATAGTTTGTTTGTTTTCACATATGCTATTCTCAAAGCTTAAGACAGGAGGGTGATAAGAGTTGTTTCATCCATGGCGAATTAAGCTCTATAAAAGACTCTTACAAAAGTCGGGTCAAATATTTCAAGTCGCCTTAAGGGCGATATAAAGATTCTTGCAAGAGGTATCATCAAAAACAGTACTGACTTATGGAAAAGGGACCTATTACATGGCTCTCAGGCCAAACTCAATAAAATTTACTTTGCTGGCGCCTCGGGATCATCCTGATGTAAATCTCTGGCCGACTTCGATTTGCAAATCGCCCAGTACCCAATTGCACTTGGCCAAAGCAGCAAAGTCATCTTCATCAGTCAGAATTGATGCCAGGTCCGCCTCCAAGTCGAAAGGATTCTTGGGTCGCCGAGGAGTTAGGCTGGTCGTCACAAAGGTTGGCGGGCTGACCTTCTTGTTTCTGCTATCATAAGCCGCCTGGTATTTTGTTAAGTCAAGGCTTGCGGCAAGTTGAGTCACGGCCAGCCGAGAATTCTTGACGACTCGCTGATAGTCCTCTTCAACAAATTCGGACCCATCGTCCTTGAGCTGAGGAAAGCCTGGGGCTACTTCTTCTACGTTGATTTCTGGGGCATATGCCAAACAGCGACCCAGGGCAGTCAGAATACCTCTCCGGGCGGTTGACCGAGTTAACTCGCCAATCTGAGGGGGAAGTGTGGACAAGCAGCCAAGCACCTTCTTGATGGAAGTGATAGGTTCTTTGGCACCCATCACAGCTTTAACTGTCAAGACACTGCGTGTGTATAGTTGCTCTGTCAGCGTGTAAATCGCCTTCAGCATCAACACGCAGTCTTCTTGAAGGTTGGCGGCTCTTGGACCTGAATCATGATGATTAGCGACTTATCATAAGTAAAACAAAAAAGAGAGGAGGAGATCAAAGGTTTAAGTAAAGCTTACCAAAGACGACTTGCGTCATGTTGGAGATATGACGCTTTAAGCCGGACAGTTCCTGTTGTATAGTGGCCAGCCTAGCTTCAGCTTTCTCTGCCCTCTTCAAGGCGGCATTTTGTTCAGCCTGAGCTTCTTTCAACTCGGCCTTGAGTTTTACCAGTTCGGTCAAGGCCAATTGACATTTTTCCTCCGACTTAGCTCGGGCGTCTTGTTGTCCAACTAAATTTTTTCTTAAATCGCCCAGCGCCGATTCGGTCTGAGCAAGGTGTTCCTATTGAAAGTTTAAAATAAGGGCAAGTCTCAGAATTACTGCAAAGCAATATCCCTGACACTTGGGGGCTAATGTATAATTTTTTCAGGTAAAATTATACAAAAATCAAGACCCGGCTCATCTTTTTACTGATGACCCGGCCCTTGGGGGTTACTGGTCACGAAGCTTTTTCTAAATTTTCAAGACCCGTCTCATCTTTTTACTGATGACCCGGCCCTTGGGGGTTAATGGGAATAATATAAGTATAACAAAATTTACCTCATGTTTGTTGTTTAACATCTTCAGCAGGTTTTTCTCCATCTCATAGCTCGCCTCCAGGCGACTTGCAAAGCCAGAACAGAGTTCCTTAAACTCCAAATTTGCATAGTCGGAAAGTTTCGCCTTGGAGAGCCCAGACTCGGGAAGGGCCTGAGAGGAGGATGCTACATGTTTGGACAAAACTGTCGCCGCCGGCTTAGAAAAGCCAGAGCCAGTAATAACTACGGCATCTGGGTCTTCTGTTGTCATCAATGGGTTCGGCGATTTAGAGGCATCCATTGTTTCCTTCGGCGACTCAGGAAGATCCACTTGAATAGCAGGCTCAGCCTGATCCGGATTGTCTTGAGTCGGAGTTGATTTCTTCGGGGGTTCTGAAGTGGCATCAGGAGTTGATCCACTGGTTTTTCTTTTCTTGGCTTGTGCCCTGACATAAGGGAATAAGCACGTTAAGGAATTGAAAAGATCGTTATTCTCAAAAGTCGAGGCAAGGTTATCAAAAGACTTACCCCGGAACTCGAATCATTGGTGGAAGTGTTGACATCACTGAGTCGCCGGAAGTGGGAGGAGAGTTCTGCAAGAGTTATACATCAATAATACAGGCGGGTTACAAATGTGATCCAAAGAAGTATGAATAATGGTTACTCATAAAAGTACCTCGCTTGGCTTTCTTTTGTTCGTTGCTGGTAAGCCAGATACCAGATCGCCAGAGTGACTTCGTGTTTTCCGGTTTGAGGCGTGCTGTGCTTTCTTCAGTAGGAAATTTGGGTCCAAATTAGCATTTGGATGTGAGAAGGGAACTTTCCCACATATTCGCCGGGCCGGCTTAGGTGGAGAACGAGATGAATTCGAGGAAACAGAAATTACCTCAACAGAGTCTTCTTGGCTTTCGTTATCTTCATTCTATTACAAGGAGAGAGAGATATATAAATACGAAGGTTAACTGCAATGAATGGCGAGTGAAAGGAGGACGAATTTTTACCTCTGAAAGTGCATCGCCGACTTGAGATTCGTCAACTTCGGATGGCTCAGCTGCGGCAGATTTGCCTTTACCCTTGGTTTTCTTTGAGGGTGGCTTAGCACTTTTCATGGCTTGTTTTTTGGGCTTCCTGGACCAGAACTTATCGCCTTTCTGAAATGGCATATGTTACAAAACTACAAATACAAATGAAGCATAAAGCATAAAAAACCAAGGGCGGTTTAGGTTTGTTTACCTTGGGTGCCGGGTTAGTTTTGCAGAAAGGCTTGAGGCCGATTTGGCCACATTTTCCTGCATGTTCGCCAGTCAGCTTTTTGATAATGGTAACAATGTCCTTCTCCGTTAAAGACGTATGGAAGTAGCATTGAGGATGATCCAAGGTACCATCAAATTCACACATCAGCCCGTCCCGGCGGCTCAGAGGAAGGGTGCGCCATTCGACCCAACAGCGGATTAGGTCGATCCCGGTAAGCCCGTTGTTCGTCAAGGATCTTAACTCGGACAATATTGGGATGAACTCCGATTCTTCCTCCTCGGTGAGCTTGTCTGGGAGCTTGAAATTGGTTGGAAGGCGAGTTGGCCTGTAGCCCAGAAGCTTGTTCTCGCCAGCAGGAGATGTCTCTTGACAGTAAAACCAAGACTCGCCCCAGCCTTTGGGATGGCTAGGCATGATACGTGAGGGGAATGGGCTATCCCTGTGGTGCTGGACGTTAACACCACCAAGTTCCAAGCTGGGACCGTTGTGGAATTCCGTTTGGCGATTCAGATGGAAAAAATGCCAGAATAAGGGGACAGAAGGCTCGATCCGCAGATAAGCCTCACAGAGAACTTGGAATTGGCACAAATTACTTATAGAGTTGGGTCCCAGATCCTGGAGGCGGACGTTCATGAAAGATAAGGCGTCTCTAAGAAACTTTGATCCGGGCGGCTTAAAACCTCGCTCCAGGTGTTCAACAAAAACGACTATCTCCCCTTCCTTGGAGTTAGGGAGGTCTTCTCCGAACCCGGTGCGCCAACCAATAACGTCCTGAGGATCCAAGCTGCCCGTTTTCACATAATCGACTAAAATGGAGTCGTCAACCTTGGTAGGAAGCCAGTCACTCTTGAAGACGGTGCCCATGCTACAAATAAGTAAAGTATGATATTACATGTCTTGGACGCCTATTGTATGGGATAAAATCAGTTCATTTAACCCGCCGGGTGCTTTGGTTAAAAAATGGTTTTTGACCCGCCAGATCAAAGGGGCGGGTTGGATCACTATGGCGACTTATGGAAGGATGGCTATTCCCAAGGGTTGCATTCTGGGGAAGGTGAAGGCATTCGTTTGAAGTACCAGAAGATGAAGACTATACACAACTTTTTGCGAACAGTAAAAAAGGAGTGGATCTATCAGACAGACGCGGAAACCTCGAGAAAATGACTAGTCGCGACAGTTTATTATCAGATGATGCCCATCGCTTGGTGAAGATGTTGGTTTCAAGGATTCACAAGCACAGCGGATGGGTGAAAGTATCCGGGGTATTAAGCTATTCTACCGACACTCGTGCTAATCGATTTGAAGCAGATAGCATCTATATGGAACGAGCTTCAAGAACACGGCAATGGCGGAAGCTCAAACAGGAAGTAAATCTACTCTTAAAGATAGGCGGAAGCCTAACCTGGTGTTGTCAAGAGAGAAGAGTCGACGGAGATGGGGTTCGTTGGAGAAGCGTGGGCGTCCCATCGAGCAGAGAAGTTCCCGGCGGCGGCAAGGTTCGAAGTGAACGGCGAGGTGGCCGACGGCGATGCAGTCGACAATGCCGATGGCGGATATGTTGATTGCGGCGCGAGGGTGGACGACGGCGAAAGCTCACAGGCGGCACCCGAGCTCCTCGCGTGTAGGCCGAAGGCACGGTCGGCGGCGGATTCCTCGGGGCGATGCGGTTTTCTTGCTGTGCCGGTGGGGAGGAAGGTGACGGGACTGGTAGGTGAGAAGCAACAGTTCTGTCCCCCCCCTCGGCCTATTTATCGAGGCAGGTGCAAGAATCGAGGCACCATGAGCGGGAACCGCCGGGAGATAAAAGATTCGCTATAAATGTGCGCCGAAAATTTCGGGATAAATGATGCGCTAAAAGATCCGTTGGAGTTGTGGCTATCTTCCCGAAAATCGAGGAGTAAGAAGAGGCCAATCAGTAATGGTTTGGCGACTTAAGGGATTTTCAGTGCCCAATGGCGGGTGTACGATTTTTGACATGTAAAGAGAAATGAGGGATGAATCGCCTTCAATGGAGCAGAGGTGTTGGCATGAAAAAGAAAAAGTTCAAGTCAATTTGGGGCCTAATGTTGGGGATATTACCTATGGATGACCCACCCTAGTTGGGCCGGGTCATCCATTGGGCGCTTCACCCAAACATTTAGTTGGGCCTCGTTGTGGCCGAATCAAGGTCGTATGACGGTTGTGGCTCTTGGAAGGTCTCCAAGCTTCGGAAGATGGCGACTTAGAAACCACAGGGGTCACGAGTTGTAGGAAGGAAAGAATCCTTGTAAACCCAAGGGGATCGACCTATATATAAAGGCGAGTCCCGGGGGACAGAGGGGAGGTTAGAAATCATCGAGTGCTAGGTTTAGGCGAGTTACGCCTTCCTTGTTATCGAATCCATATCAATACACACCAAAGCAGGACGTAGGCTATTACCTCTTCAGAGGGGCCGAACCTGGGTAAATCGCCGTGTCTCTCCCGCTTAACCCCTTTGAGTCGCCACCAAGGTGCGATGGCTCCAGTGCTAAGTCCTTTCACGAGGACATCTGTCGTGAAAAAACCACGACAACTTCCTTAGGTACTGAAGCAAACTTAAATTCAACTTGTGCTGATGTTGTGTTATTGTACTTTCAATCTTACATGGCTAATACCCCCCGATACTATCCATAGTTTCATCAAAATAAGCAAGCAACACAACAAAAACAGAATCTGTTAACAACAGACCAGTCTGTAGAAATCTGTATATTTCGTATACCTCTGATACTTCAAAAATTCTGACACATTACGACAGTATGAAGAATTTTTGTAGTAATCAGTAGCAAAAAGAATCAACTCAAAATATCTTACAGAAAAAAAATGAAAATTCTTTTCGTGAGCAGAAAGTTTCTGTCTTTTCCAGCATGACCAAACGATCATCCCCAAGACCATAACGGTTTTGCTTGGCACAAACGCAAAAAGAAACACAAAAACACAATCATAACAGAATTATGAAAGTGTGGGAAACACAAAACAGAAAGAAAAAGGATAGATTCGTTGGGTTGCCTCCCAACAAGCACTTTTGTTTAACGCCCTTAGCTAGGCGAAAGGTGATGAAATCACGTATAGTCATCTTTGGTACTCAAACCATAGGTAGCCCTCATCATAGATTCATAAGGCAATCTTATTTTCTTTTCTGGGAAAGTGCTCCATGCCCTTCTTTAAAGGAAATTGAAATATAATATTCCCTTCTTTCATATCGATGATAGCACCAATAGTCCTTAGGAAAGGTCTACCAAGAATAATGGGACATGAAGGATTGCAATCTATGTCAAGTACAATGAAATCCACGGGTACATAGTTCTTACTTGCAACAATAAGAACATCATCGATCCTTCCCATGGGTTTCTTGACAGTAGAATCCGCGAGATGAAAATTAAGAGAACACTCTTCAATCTCATGAAAACCAAGAATATCACATAAAGACTTTGGAATCGCGGAAACACTAGCACCCAAATCACACAAAGCATTGCACTCATAGTTTTTGATCTTGATTTTGATAGTAGGTTCCCACTCATCATGAAGTTTTCTAGGTATAGAGACTTCTAGTTCGAGCTTCTCTTCAATAGATTTAATCATAGCATCTACGATATGCGCGGTAAAGGCTTTGCTTTGGCTATAAGCATGTGGAGAGTTTGCAATGGATTGCATCAAAGAAATGCATTCAAACAAGGAACAATTATCATAATTGAATTCCTTGAAATCCAAAGTGGGAGTTTCATTACTACCCAAAATTTTGACTTCTTCTACTCCACTCTCCACACCTTTATCATCAAGATAGGTGGACTCTGAATCATTGGGGCGTTTTTCATCCAAAGTGGATTCATATCCAGCCCCTCCATAAGTAGGTTTGACACGCGAAAACAAAGATTCAAGAGGGGACACACCAAGCACTTTAAGATCTTCGTGATTTGCATCACTAGAATGCACCCTTTTAAACCATTCATCTCTAGCGCGAATTTGGGCGGATCTTTCTTTGCTCTCATTCATGGAGATACACATAGCTTTCAAAGTTTCATCCAAGTTGACCTTGGGAGGAGCGCATCTAACTTTCAAAGCATCAATATCACAAGACATCCTATCAATGCTCTTAGCCAAATCGTCTATTTTGAGTAGTTTTTCCTCTATGGACGCATTGAAAATCTTTTGAGAGTTGATGAACTCTTTGATATTACTCTCTAAATCAGAGGGTAATTTGTTTTGATTTCCATAAGTGTTGTTGTAGGAATTGCCATAATTGTTAGAGGAGTTACTAGGAAAAGGCCTAGGAACATAGTTTCCTCTGAAAGCATTATTGTTACCAAAATTGTTCCTACCAACAAACTTCACGTCCAAACTAGCGTTGCTACTCTCAATCAAAGAAGATAGTGGCATGTCATTAGGATCTACGGTAGCGTTTCTACTAGCAACCAAATTCATCAACTCATCCATCTTAGCACTAAGCGAGTTAATCTCTTCTATAGCGTGCACCTTTTTGCTAGCAGGCGACCTTTCAGTGTGCCACTGAGAGTAGTTGGTCATGATATTGTCTAGGAGTTTTGTAGCGTCTCCTAACGTGATTTCCATGAACGTTCCACCTGAGGTGGAGTCCAAGATATTGCGAGAAGCGAAATTCAAGCCAGCGTAAAATATTTGTATAATCATCCATAAACTCAAGCCATGAGCGGGACAATTTCTAATCATAAGCTTCATCCTCTCCCAAGATTGTGCAACGTGATCATGATCAGGTTGCTTCAAATTCATGATATCGTTACGTAAGGAGATGATCTTAGCCGACGGGAAATACTTGGATATGTAAGCATCTTTGCACTTATCCCAAGAATCGATACTATTTTTAGGCAAAGAAGAAAACCAAGTTTTTGCGTCATCTCGGAACGAGAAAGGAAAAAGTTTCAACTTAATCACGTCATTATCCACATCTCTTTTCTTTTGCATATCACAAAGCTCAATGAAGGTATTGAGATGGGATGCGGCATCTTCACTAGGAAGGCCAGAGAATTGCTCTTTCATAACAAGATTCAGCAAAGCTGCGTGGATTTCATACGATTCCGCACTAGTGGCGGGAGCATTCGGAGTACTAATAAAATCATTATTATTAGTGCTCGAGAAGTCGCAAAGTTTGGTGTTTTCATCCATGATGACTTCAACAAACAAACAAGCACACAAGCAAGCAAGAGAACTGGCAAAGGAAAACGGCAAAGGCAAAAGAAAGCGGCGAAGGAGAAAGGCAAATGAAAACGACAAATGTGAAGTGGGGGAGAGGAAAACGAGAGGCAACTGGCAACAAAAGTAAATGCAAGAGAAGAGTTTGTGAGACCTACTTGGATAGATCTTGATTTGTCCTCCCGAGGAACGGCGCCAGAAATGCTTGTGATGTCAGCTATGCTAATGCCCAAAAGTCCTTCCAATGGCGCAAGAAACAGGTGTGTCGACGGCACCAGGAATCCTTCAGTTGCGGCTACGCCTTAAGGGACTTCCTAGGCAAGTATGCAAAGGATTTCCCCCGTGGCCTTGGAGCCTTGTGTCGGTGTTCCCTCGAAGCGGAAAGGGTGGTGTAGCATAGCGACGGTAAGTATTTCCCTCTGTTTCGAGAACCAAGGTATCAATCCAGTGGAGGAGTATCTCAAGATCCTCCACAAACTCAAAAGCTTGCTCCCAACGCTATGAAGGGGTTGTCAATCCCTTATAGATTGTTTGCCAAGTGAGAACTGAAAGCAACAAAGTAACAAAGCAAAGTAAAAGCGGAGGTGTAAACGATGGATGTGAATAGACCCGGGGGCCGTAGTGTTTACTAGTGGCTTCTCTCATGAAAGCAAGTAGACGGTGGGTGAACAAATTACTGTCGAGCAATTGATAGAACCGCGCAAAGTCGCGACGATATCTATGCAATGATTATATCTATAGGCATCACGTCCAAAACAAGTAGATTGGTACTTTCTGCATCTACTACTATTACTCCACACGTCGACCGCTATCGAGCATGCATCTAGTGTATTAAGTCCATAAGAACAGAGTAACGCCTTAAGTAAGATGACATGATGTAGAGGGATAATCTCAAACAAATGATAAAAACCCCATCTTTTTACCCTTGATGGAAACTACTTGATATGTGACTTGCTGCCCCTACTATCACTGGGAAAGGTCACCAAATGGTAGAACCCAAAACCAAGCACTTCTCCCATTGCAAGAATCATAGATCTAGTTGGCCAAACAAAACCCAAGACTCGGAGAGACTTACAAGGATATCAATTCATGCATATAAGAAATCAGCAAACACTCAAATATATATCATAGATAATCTGATCACAAATCCACAATTCATCGGATCTCGACAAACACATTGCCAAAGAATATTACGTCGGATAGATCTCCATGAAGATCATGGAGAACTTTTTATTGAAGATCCAGAGAGAGAAGAAGCTATCTAGATACTAACTACGGACCCGTAGGTCTGAAGTGAACTACTCACGAGTCACTGGAGGGGCGATGATGATGATGAAGAAGCCCTCCAACTCCAAAGTCCCCTCCGGCAGGGTGCCGGGACGGGTCTCCAGATGAGATCTCGTGGAAACGGAAGCTTGCGGCGGCGGAAAAGTATTTTCGAGGCTCCCCAATTTTTTGCGGAATATTTGGGAATATATAGGCCAAGGATCTAGGTCAGGGGGTGGCCAGGGAGGCCACAAGTCTGCCCATCGCCGCCTCCCCCTGGTGGCGAAGTGGGGGCTTGTGGGCTCCGTGGAGCCCATCTGGCTTGGCCCAAAGTCCCCCTGATCTTCTTCCGTTTGGGAAAAAATCATTTCGGGGTTTTTCTTCCGTTTGGACTCCGTTCCAAAATCAGATCTGAAAAGAGTCAAAAACACAGAAAAAACAGGAACTGGCACTTGGCACTGAATTAATAAGTTAGTCCCAAAAAAGATATAAAAGGTACATAAAACAACCAAAGAAGACAAGATAACAGCGTGAAACCATCAAACATTATAGATACGTTTGAGACGTATCAGTGGGCCCCTCCAGGTAAACACCCGGAACCCATTCGTCACTCCCGATACACTTCTGGAAATGCCCAAAACTTTCTGGTGACCAAATGAAACCATCGTATATATCAATCTTCATTTCCGGACCATTCTGGAAACCCTCGTGACGTCTGTCATCTCATCCAGGACTCCAAACAACATTCGGTAACCACACATATAACTCAACTATACTAAAACATCATCGAACCTTAAGTGTGCAGACCCTGCGGGTTCGAGAACTATGTAGACATGACCCGAGACACTCCTCGGTCAATATCCAATAGCGGGACCTGGATACCCATATTGGACCCTACATATTCTTTGAAGATCTTATCGGTTGAACCTCAGTGCCAAGGATTCATATAATCCTGTATGTCATTCCCTTTGTCCTTCGGCATGTTACTTGCCCGAGATTCAATCGTCGGTATCCGCATACCTATTTCAATCTCGTTACCGGCAAGTCTATTTACTCATTCTGTAATACGAGATCCCGTAACTTACACGTAGTCACATTGCTTGCAAGGCTTGTTTGTGATGTTGCATTACCGAGTGGGCCCCGAGATACCTCTCCGTCACACGGAGTGACAAATCCCGGTCTTGATCCATACTAACTCAACGGACACCTTCGGAGATACCTGTAGAGCACCTTTATAGTCACCCAGTTACGTTGGACGTTTGATACACACAAGGTATTCCTCCGGTGCCAGTAAGTTATATGATCTCATGGTCATAGGAATAAATACTTGACACGCAGAAAACAATATCAACAAAATGACACGATCACATGCTACGTTCATAGTTTGGGTCTAGTCCATCACATGATTCTCCTAATGATGTGATCCAGTTATCAAGTGACAACACTTGTATATAGTGAGAAAACCTTGACTATCCTTGATCAACGGGCTAGCCAACTAGAGGCTTGCTAGGGACATTGTTTCGTCTATGTATCCACACATGTATATATGTTTTCATTCAATACAATTATAGCATGGATAATAAACAATTATCTTCGAAACATGAAATATAATAATAACTATTTTATCATTGCCTCTAGGGCATATTTCCAACAGTCTCCCACTTGCACTAGAGTCAATAATCTAGTCCTCACATCGCCATGTGATTTACATTGTAATAAATCTAACACCCATGCAATTCTGGTGTTGATCACGTTTTGCCCGTGGAAGAGGTTTAGTCAGCGGGTCTGCTACATTCAGATCCGTGTGCACTGTGCAAATATTTACGTCGTCTCCTTCGACGTAGTCACGGATGAGGTTGAAGCATCGTTTGATGTGCCTAGTCTTCTGGTGAAACCTTGGTTCCTTTGCTAAAGCAATGGCACCAGTGTTGTCACATAACAGGGTTATTGGATTTAGTGCGCTCGGCACAACTCCAAGATCCGTCAAGAACTGCTTCATCCAGACACCCTCCTTAGGTGCCTCCGAGGCAGCCATGTACTCCGCTTCACATGTAGAATCTGCTACGACGCTTTGCTTGGAACTGCACCAGCTTACCGCGCCCCCATTAAGAATAAATATGTATCCGGTTTGATACTCAGAGTCATCCGGATCAGTGTCAAATCTTGCGTAGACGTAACCCTATATGACGAGCTCTTTGTCACCTTCATAAACGAGAAACATTTCCTTAGTCCTTTTCAGGTACTTTAGAATATTCTTGACGTCGTCCAGTGATCCACTCCTGGATTACTTTAAAACCTGCTTTCCATACTTATGGCCAAGCTGACGTCTGGTCTAGTGCATATCATTGCATACATGATAGAACCTATGGCTGAAGCATAGGGGACGGAACTCATTTGTACTCTATCTTCCGAAGTTGCTGGGCACCGAGTCTTACTCAATTTTATACCTTGTAACACTGGCAAGAACCCCTTCTTGGCCTGTTCCATTTTGAACTTCTTCAAAACTTTATCAAGTTATGTGCTTTGTGAAAGTCCTATCAGGCGTCTCGATCTATCCCTATAGATCTTAATGCCTAGAATGTAAGCAGCTTCTCATAGATCCTTCATAGAGAAATTTTTATTCAAGTAATCCTTTACGCTCTCCAAGAACTTGTGACTCTCCGCCTGATTACCACTGTAGCCAGATGGTCGCCGTACACACCAGCCCAGGAAATCACTCTCGCATGCACGTTTACAACAAGTATCATGAACACATGCATTTCTATTAATGAATATAAGAGTTTTACATGATGAACTACAAGGGTGATGGCAACGGGAAAAGCTCTATCTAAGGCAGCATGGTCCTGGTGCGGCTCCAATCCACAGGGATCTGACTCGGTTACGTTCCTAGCCCGCGAACGCTCTGGCTCTTCGCTGACGGACGACGGATTCTTATGTGAAGCTGGCCATGTTAAAAGCCGGTGAGTACTTTTGTATGTACTCGCAAGCAAGCCAAACTAACATATACACTAAGCAATGCGCTCTATGGCATTCAAGCATGATTTGTTATTAGAGCAATATTAATCATTATAACATACCTATCTAGCAATATTAATTATCATGGTATAACAGGATTATCTAGCAAGATAACTACTAAAGTGAATACGATAAGGTAAAGCGTATTAGATAAATGATTTATACTCCGACTATTCTCATGATCCACTATGAATCTGATCCAAATCCAATCCAACTCATGTGGTCATCCGACCACTCATCTCATAGCCATCCCATGGCTAACATGTCATATACCGAACATCTTCCGATGTCTGCACCAGACGAGTTCTTCCATCATTATTATCACTGATATGGTTGACCACTTATTGAGGTCTGGTCGGGCTTTCCAATACCATGGACTCGACTATTCGAATAGGTTTGGCACTCTGCAGAGGTTGCACACTTTACCCATACTATGGAGCACTGACCTCGTGATCCCATTCGGGTGGACCAGCATTGCTCCAACGAAACTTGTCTCACCCGTGACTCTTTCATCGTACCACCGACATTCATCCTTCCAAGGAGTCCTGCCCTAGGTGGCCCTATGTCCTCATGACACCTGCCACCGTCGTGGCCAAACTAAATTGTCCCAAACGGGGACGTGCGCACAAAAAAACTCAACTGGCTCACAGGGTTATCACCGCCTACCGGGCCAAGGTAGACGCGTGCATAACCCTCCATCTTTGGAGGTACCGGTGAAAGAGCAGGCAATCAGACCAAGTCAAGGCCGTCCCACAACGACAAATGTGGCTGCATGGATAAGCCCGAACACGTGACTCGAGATCAACCCACTAGGTTGAGTTTCAACAATATATTTACTAAGCATGGTTGTTCATCAACAATAACTTATCATGATGATCACTATGTATGAAATAGCAACGGTAGAAACACCACAACCTATCTCTATATCATGAGTCATTAATACGACAGGATGTAAATGGTATACCATTACTTTACAAGTTCTAGCTGTAAATTAGACCCTCGGAACCCTCGCATAAAACCAACAAATAAATCGGTAGCCACCAGAACGGTCTTTACACGCAGATCTGGGACATTACCGGAATAACTCAACCCCGGCTCAAGACGGCTAGAAAGCAGCACTTAGCATGAGGCGGTGTTGATAAAAAGAATGTAGCAGTTCCCTAAGACGACCGAAGAATAGCTCAGAGCATAGGGTCACTACCATGGAAAGAAATTCAACAGCTGCCCGCGACGGCCGAAAAGCAGCTCAGAACACGAGCTAGCTGCTGACAAGAGAAATATAAAGTCGACATCCACCCCGGATGGCCGAAAGCAGCTCAGACTCGGACGTGGTGTCGTCATTGAAGAAAATGCGAGCAAGGGTTTGTCAGAGTCACCTATACATACAATCACAAGCATATTTATTTAAACATGCAGGAACAACACAGAGCAGTGCTTTAGGGCATATATCAGATGGTCATCTTTCCTAAGGTCGAAGAATACTCCCGGAAGAGGTGCGGAGAGTCCGCGAAAAGAATCGCCGGATACCGCTCTCTCTCGAAGGGGGCTGATTGGAGACAAGGGCAAAAGGGTCATTTTCACAGTGTAACCACCTTGTTAAAATGGTACGAACATGACGGGATCGATGATACAAAGACTTGGGCATTGGAGTCACCTCAATCGGAGTCCCGGGCAAAAAGATATAATTGTTTGTCTACCAGGGACCTTTTTGTAAAAGAAATATTCACAACCGGGTCCCTGACAACGCAGCTGGTCGCGCATCCGGGGAGAATACGCTTTCCAGAAGTGAAAGCGTATTCCTGAGAATACGCTTCCACTTAAAAAGCACTGGCCCGGGGCTGGTCAACGCCTCTGAGGCTTACGAGCGGCCCCCCTTAACCCTTTCTCTCTCTCCTCCCTCCTTCTTCTTCCTCTCGTAGGCTACAGAGGCAGGGTGAGACCACGCGCACCGGCAAGGGCTCCCGATGGCACAGGCCGTCTCCGGCCGAGGTCCGGCCACCGGCGTGACCAGGGCGACGAGGCGGACCCGTCCCGGGGTGGCACGGTCGCCGAGAAGCTTGGAGACAACCGGGCTTCGGGCGCGGTGGACGACGGCATCGGCCAGAGCTGGGGGGCAGCGTCATGGTTTCTCGGGGGACTAGGCGCAGGGGGAAAGGCTTGTGGCGATGGAGGGGGGGTTCTCTGGTAGGGGCTAGACAGGGAGGAAGGGGTCGGGGTGCTCCAATTTGAGCCGGCGCCGACGACGGGCATGACAGCCATTGGAGGGTAGAGAGCTCCTTGAGCTCGAGTGGGAGGGGGCTGGGCTTGCTGGCGAGGAGTGCAGCTCGGAGACACGCTTATATAGCCGCACGGAGGGCTTCTCGACGACAACCGAAGCTCCGGGAGCTACCGTCGCCGTAGCGAGATTTGGCGGCGAATCCATGTCGTCAGAGGAGGCTGAGAGCAAGGGGACAAGGGGGAGAGAGATCCAGAGGGTTCTCGCGCGCGGAGGGAAGCTCTCCGATGCTCATGGCGTGCCAGGGAGAGCTCTGGAGGCCTCTGATGCACAGAGCATGCATTTGGCGCGTTCTACCCGTGGTCACCAAGGACAAATAGCGCTCTGGCCCGCATCTGAATTTCACACCTTGTCCAACAGGTTCTTCACAGCTCAATGAGATAAGAATGGTGACTGGAACCGGCCAGGTGGCTGTGGGGAAGAAGAAAACTACCAAAACAGTTTCTGGCAACAAACTTTTTGTAGTTGTTTCTGGAGAAACGAATGGATAAATGGAGTTGATTCATTGTCATAACACAATTGGGTAGCAAGGAGTATATGCGTAAAAAATTTGAAGTCTTTTAGACCCTGTTTGCATACACTTCCTTCACAAACCAAAGATTGGTCCAGAAACTAGAATTTGAAGCTGGGCTCAAATGGCTAGATGGATTTGGCTCAAATTTTATGCAGGGGAATTATTTGAATATATGGAGATGCTGGAAATATTTCAGCTCATTTGGGAATGCCTACATGGTACTTCCTTCACAAATCTTTCAACTGGGCAGAAACTTAGGAAAATTGCTGGGAGAGTATTGCTAGAGGGCTTGAGCTGATTTTCGGTATTCATTAGTGATTTAGTAATGTAAACACCATGAGAAGTTTCAGCTCAAGGAGGTAAAAGGAATCAAGCACTTCATTTGCAAATTGCCCAACTGGACAGAATTTGCAAATTGATGATGTGCTCAAAATTTGAACTATGGGGCTTGGGATCTAGATGGAAATGGGCAAGATATGGATAGGAGAAGCTCCACAATTTATTTGGGATTTTTCCTGGCTACCAAAATGCTAGTTCCTTTAGAAAGTGCCCAAAATGCAATACTGGCATTAAATAGGAAAAGGCAATTTTCCTTTATTCAATGATGGCCAATATTGTATGGGAGCTCAATGTGGTCACAAATAATATCTCCATATGTTTTCATGAACTTTGGAGATGGATAGGCATTTTCCTGGATTTAATTCCTTCATCTGACAGAAAAAGGAATTAATTATAAATGATAAATATTGCAAATGACTTAGCAATATTTTTGCATATCGAGGGTTTAAAGATAAGGGATGATCATTGGGAAAAGGTTTGGGAGGCAACATGGCAAAAGAAATTGGGGTTCCTTTGAAACTGGAAGGATTAGGGTTTCCATTCCGGCAATTCGGAAGGGTTTTGACGGCAAAACCCTCAGAAAAGATCTTGGGTGGAAAGGTTGGACTTAGGGAAATCTCTGGATGGATGGGGAAGGCAAGGCTAGATGACCATCTTCACAAGCCCAGGAGTGAAAGAAATCTAATAACACCGAGAAAAAGACGGGGGTCAAATCCCGCAAATAAAAAAAACCGGGAGCGAACACTGATACGTCTCAAAAGTATCTATAATTTTTGATGGTTTCACGCTGTTATGTTGTCTTCTTTGGTTGTCTTATGTACCTTTTATATCTTTTTTGGGACTAACTTATTAATTCAGTGCCAAGTGCCAGTTCCCGTTTCTTCCGTGTTTTTGACTCTTTTCAGATCTGATTTTGGAACGGAGTCCAAATGGAAGAAAAACCCTAAAATGATTTTTTCCCGAACGGAAGAAGATCAGGGGGCCTTTAGGCCAAGCCGGGTGGGCTCTAGGGAGCCCACAAGCCCCCACTCCGCCACCAGGGGGGAGGCGGCGATGGGCAGGCTTGTGGCCTCCCTGGCCGCCCCCTGACCTAGATCTTTGGCCTATAAATTCCCAAATATTCCACAAAAAACCAAGGGAGCCTCGAAAATACTTTTCCGCCGCCGCAAGCTTCCGTTTCTGCGAGATCTCGTCTGGAGACCCTTCCTAGCACCCTGCCGGAGGGGGCTTTGGAGTTGGAGGGCTTCTTCATCATCATCATCGCCCCTCCAATGACTCGTTAGTAGTTCACTTCAGACCTACGGGTCCGTAGTTAGTAGCTAGATGGCTTCTTCTCTCTCTTGGATCTTCTATACAAATTCTCCATGATCTTCATGGAGATCTATTCGATGTAATCTTCTTTGGCGGTATGTTTGTCAAGATCCGATGAATTGTGGATTTGTGATCAGATTATCTATGATATATATTTGAGTCTTTGCTGATTTCTTATATGCATGATTTTATATCCTTGTAAGTCTCCTCGAGTCTTGGGTTTTGTTTGGCCAACTAGATCTATGATTATCGCAATGGGGGAAGTGCTTGGTTTTGGGTTCTCCCATGTGGTGACCTTTCCTAGTGACAGTAGGGGCAGCAAGGCACACATCAAGTAGTTGCCATGAAGGGTAAAAATATGGGGTTTTTATCATTGGTTTGAGATTATCCCTCTACATCATGTCATCTTTCTTAAGGCGTTACTCTGTTCTTATGGACTTAATACACTAGATACATGCTGGATAGCGGTCGACGTGTGGAGTAATAGTAGTAGATGCAGACAGTATCGGTCAACTTGTTTTGGACGTGATGCCTATAGAAATAATCATTGCATAGATATCGTCACGACTTTGCGCGGTTCTATCAATTGCTCGACAGTAATTTGTTCAACCACTCTACTTGCTTTCATGAGAGAAGCCACAAGTAAACACTATGGACCCCGGGTCTATTCACATCCATCGTTTACATCTTCACTTTTACTTTTCTTTGTTACTTTGTTGCTTTGAGTTCTCACTTGGGAAACAATCTATATGGGATTGACAACCCCTTCATAGCGTTGGGAGCAAGTTTTTGTGTTTGTGCAGGATCTTGAGATACTCCTCCACTGGATTGATACCTTGGTTCTCAAACTGAGGGAAATACTTACCACCGCTACGCTACATCACCCTTTCCGCTTCGAGGGAACACCAACGCAAGGCTCCAAGGCCACGGGGGAAATCCTTTGCATACTTGCCTAGGAAGTCCCTTAAGGTGTAGCCGCAGCAGAAAGATCAAGCCAAGTATTCTCCCATCGACGTGCCTATTTCTGGCGCCGTTGGAAGGTCTTTTGTTGCAGAAGAAAAAACCAGGGTGTTACAAACCTACCCCCCTTAAGAAAATCTCGTCCTCGAGATTTCTAGGCTTACCTCCCGGGGAAGGGGGACTTACCTGTGTGCGACTTGGATCCATCTGTTGTCATGCATCCGTTTGTTCTTTGACCTTATAACTCTCTCTTCGGAGGGACCAGGTGTTGTCTTACACACAACTCTCTTGAATCCTTCTTTTTCCTGTCAGGTGTACTCTTTGTTCTGATAGTAGTGTTGCGGGGTGGGGTAGTGGGTACTGCCAACAAACATCATAGTATTAGGTCCTAGGAGTACCTGCTTCAGGCTTTATTGTAATGCTTCGTATCCGAGTTGTCATGGGTAATTGATTCGTTCCTGGTACTAGGCTCATGTGCTCGTATGTCCTCGAGTGAATGGGATTGGCTTTCTTTTTGCTGTGTCAGAATGCTTAGTCTGGTTGTGTGTTTTGTTCTGATGTTTCCTTCTGGCTTATGCATCCTATCTTTGCCCTTAGATGATCCATGACTCAAGGAATTCACATGACTGAGCTATTGGTGCTATATCCTCAATTAAAATGTCAGGAACGATCACAAAGTAATCATAAACAGTAACCTATTATTCTACTGATGTCATGATGTCTACGAGGTGTTAATGCTGATGCACCTTGAGCAATTCTATCTGAACGCCCTGTTTCAAACTCTATCACTCATAGAGGTGGCTCTGTTCATATATAGCCTTTGTAGTCCTTGCTGTGACCACTGAGTTGAACATAGTATCGTCATCATTTGGTGTATCTTTGAGGGCATAGCCTCTTATCTGGGTTGATGGCCCATATTCATGATGAGTGCGGTAAACTTGCTTGTAACTGCAGGTACTGCATTGTTGTGGCCGCATATACAAGAGTCCCACAAGGGTTGGTAATACCTCTTTGTCTACGAAACGGTATCTTGTTGACCGTCACGGAGGTTGTTTGTCCATAACTTCTTTGGGGTCTTGAAGGTTCCTTTGATGTACTTTTCATGCACTACCAACACTATTCCTTGATTGTCTTCCCTGTTTGTTGGCTTGTTCTCACAACTTACTCTTGCGTATCTCGTAGGGGTTGTTGTGCCCATATTCTTCTTTTAAACATCGGGCCGATGTTTCTCCGAACACAGTCATTCCCGTGTATGAGTGGCTTGCATGAATTGATCCGCAAGGCTGTATGTTCATAACATATGCGAGTATATGATAGATCCTTCCATTACCACTGTATTCTAAGGCGCATGTGTGTCCGGACTAGTTCATGCTCCTAGCAAGCTTGTGGTAGGCACGATGGCGTGTTGAATAAGACTGAATTCCTTATGCTCGAAGCTTTTGCTACAGTAGCATGCTGAAGAAGGCTGGGTACCATACCTCACAAGCTTTCCTTCATGTGGCTTGCTGCGAAGGGTCGGCTTCCTTATGCCAGAATTTTTCCACAGTAGCACGCTGTAGAAGATGGGAATGTCGTACTGTTGACGTGCAACTATTCCTGACTTGATGCCTCCACGGCAACGACGCCAGAAAAGAGCTGCTCCCTAGTTGCTCAACAATTAGCAATTGTCTTGCAATGGCCCACCAGCGCATGGGCTCGCGGCAGTTTTCGAGGGTACAGTATTTAACCCAAATTGTTGGTTCGACACGATGGGAATGAAAGGATATTCTCCAGTATTAGCAGTTGAGGCGTCAGCTCAACCACACCTGAAATATTAGTATCCGCAAGCAGGATATAAGCAGCAAAGGTAGTATGATAGCAACGGTGCCAGAAACGATGTATTGACGAGGTAGACTATTCCTAACTGTTGTAACAATGGAGCCAGAAAAGTATTGTAGCAGGTAGCAGCAGTGTAACGAGTAACAGCAGCAGCAAGGAACAACAGTAGTGACAGCAGTAGCAAGTAGCAATAGTAACGAGTAACAACAGCAACAGCAACAGTAGTAACAGCAGTAGTAGCACAGCAAGTAACAGTAGCAGCAGCACATCAAGTAACAGTAGCAGAAGCAGAGCAAGTAACAGTAGCAGTGGGGCTAACTCGTAGGCAATGTATCGGTGATTTGTTGGATGACATTCATCATGCAACAGTTATAACACGGAGAGATATGTGGCTAGCTCCCGTTCTTCAATGTGATGTAGGCATGCATTCCGTGTGTAGTCATACGTGCTTAGGGAAAAGAACTTGCATGACATCTATTGTCCATCCCTCCCGTGGCAGCGGGGTCCAAATGGATACTACGGGATATTAAGGTTCTCCATTTAATAAAGAACCGGACCAACGCATTAGCACTTGGTGAACACATGAACTCCTCAAACTATGGTCATCACCGGGAGTGGTTCCGGTTATTGTCACTCCGGGGTTGTCGGATCATAACACATAGTAGGTAACTACAACTTGCAAGATTGGATCTAAAACACACATATATTGGTGACAACATAATAATTTCAGATCTGAAATCATGGCACTCGGGCCCTAGTGACAAGCATTAAGCATGGCAAAGTAGTAGCAACATCAATCTCACAACATAGTGGATACTAGAGATCAATCCCCGTCAAAACTAACTCGATTACATGATAGATCTCATCCTACTCATCACCGCCCAGCGAGCCTACGAATAGATTACTCACGAACGATGAAGAGCTTCATGGAATTGGAGAGGGAAGAAGGTTGATGATGACGATGGCGACTATTTCCTTGATCCGGAGCCCAAAACGGACTCCAGATCTTCCCTCCAGGTGAAGAACGGGATGTGGGGTCGCCTCTGGATCGAAAACGCGATGAAATATTCTCTCTTGATTTTTTCCAGGACGAAAGGGAATAAATAGAGCTAGAGTTGGGGGCGGCAGAGCCACGTGGGCCCCACAAGCTTGGTCGCCGCGGCCAGGGGGGAGGCCATGGCGATAGGGCTTGTGGCCCACTGACCCGTCCCCTCCAGTGGATCTTTGCGCATGTATTTTTCATATTTTCTAGAAATATTCTCTATAAATTTTCAGGACGTTCCGAGAAATTTCATTTCTGCACAAAAACAACACCATGGCAATTCTGCTGAAAACAGCGTCAGTCCGGGTTAGTTCCATTCAAATCATGCAAATTAGAGTCCAAAACAAGGGCAAAAGAGTTTGGAAAAGTAGATACGATGGAGACGTATCAACTCCCCCAAGCTTAAAACCTTGCTTGTCCTCAAGCAACTCAGTTGACAAACTGAAAAAGAAAGAAAAACATTGACAAACTCTGTTTGATCTTGTTGTTGCAACTATATCTAACTCATAACCAGAATTTCAGCAAGATCACAAGTTAACCACATAAGCAAGAGACACATAGGTCTCACGGTAAAATAATATCAATGGCATAATCAGCTAGCGAGCCAATAATAATGAGTTTCAGATACCAACAATTCAATCAAAACAAGCATGAAGCAATATGAGTAGGCGGTATCTTGCTAGCTCTTTCTAAGACCGCAAAACATAAATGGAGAGCACTTTCAAAGATCAAGGGCTGACTAAACATTTAATTCATAGCAACGAAGATCTAATCATAGTCATACTCAATATAAATCAAAAGCAAAGCATAAAAATGACAGAGGTGCTCTCTAATTGGTTCTTAGATAAGAAGAGGATGATTCAACAGGAAAATAAATAGACAGGCCCTTCACAGAGGGAAGCATTGGTTTGCACAGGTGCCAGAGCTCAAGCTTTAAAAACAGAGATAATAATTTTGGGTGGCATGCTTTCATTGTCAACGCAATGACCAAGGGTTCTCAATATCTTCCATGCTACTCATGCTATAAGCGGTTCCCAAACAGAAAAGTAAAGTTTTGACTCCCCCACCACCAATCAATCACACTCCTACAAGTGAAGGCTAGCAAAAGACTAGGAAGCGACCAACTAGAGAGCGACAACAGTCATCAAGATGCAATGAGGTTGACTAACATTGAATGCAAGCATGAGCAGGATATAAATCACCATGAACACGAACATCATAGAGGCTATGTTGATTTTGTTTCAACTACATGCATGAACATGCGCCAAGTCAAGCCACTTGAATCATTCAAAGGAGAATACCATCCTATCATACTACATCATAGTCATCTCAAAATCTATGTTGGCATTCAAGACAAACCATTATAAGATCCTAGCTAATTAAGCATCGCATCAGAACTATGATCTCTAAGTTTTCATTGCAAACATGGTTCTCTCTCAACAAAGCTAAATCTGGGACGACAAGCTAGTCATATTTACAAAAACAAAATAGATAGAGTTCATACCAGCTTTTCAGTCTCAGTCACTTCATCATATATCATTATTATTGCCTTTCACTTGCACGATCGAACGATGTGAACAACAATAAGAGTGCTCATGCATTGGACTAAGTTGAATCTGCAGGCAAACACAAAGGAGAAGAAAAAGTAATATGGCTCTTTGAAAGCTAAACAGGTATGCATGCAAGAGCCACTAAACATTGTAACCAAGGTCTTCTACCTCGACTCAAAGAAAAATAAAACTATTTACATGGGAAAGCTCCCAACAAGCAAAAGAAAAAAGGAAAATATTTTTGGGTTTTCTCAGAAGGCCACAAAACAAGAAAACAAAAATAAACTAGCAAGGATAATACAGTGGCAAAGTGTAAACACCGACTAACAAAGTGAAAGCATAAGCATGAATGTAAAGTTGGTGCAAACACGTACTCCCCCAAGCTTAGGATTTTGGCCTAGCTCGGTCTACTCCCGAGGACGGTCCTGGCGAAACCCAAAATCATAATCGGGGTTATACGGGAGCGCTGCAGCCAGTTCCTGAATAGCTGCCTCACGGAGACGAGCAGTCGTCGCCTCCCTCTCATACTCCTCTGCCTCTTCCCTGGTTATGTAGTATCTCCGTTTTACCTGAAAGTCAAAGAAACCAGGAGCAGGAAGGGTAACATGGAAAACACGCTGCCGGTTAAATATCAATCGGTATAGGAGGGATTCATCATCCTCTCAAGGAACTGGTAGCGTGTCATAGCTACGCGGTCAAGGAAAGCTGTATGGAGCGGGGGATCTCTTACGCGGATGGGTACTCCAAGAAAATTTGCTATGCGAGTGGCATAGATGCCGCCAAAGAAATCCCCATCAATAGCATTCTTATTCAGCCTCCTTGCTATAATAGCTCCCATTTTTAAGCTTTTGTCACCCGTCACTGCGCTCTTAAGGATACTAAGGTCGGATGCGCATAGGTGACAATGTTCAACCTTGCCGTTCATGCATCTACCTATGAAGAGGGCAAAGTAGTGCAAGGCAGGGAAATGAATGCTTCCTATGGTAGCTTGCGTGATGTCTCTAGTTTCTCCAACAGTTATACTAGAGACAAAATATCTAACCGAAGACTTAGCAGGATCATTAAGACTACCGCCATCGGGTATCTTGCAAATCCTATTGAAATCCTCCAAATCCATGGTGTAGGATTTATCATACAGATCAAACAGTATGGATGAGTCACGGCCAACTGAAAATTTAAAACTATGCATGAAAGAGACAGTGAGCATATCATACTGTTCACATTTATCTGAGAGGAATTCTTCTAACCCGGCATTGCGGACAAGTGTAGCAAAATCATCGTTGAAGCCTGCTTCGATCATGAACTCATCGGAACGCCATTCACATGGTTGTATCGGTGCGTCCCTTAGTTGAAAAGGATTGGGCTCCCGAATAGAAAGACGGGGACCCTTCTTACTTGAGGAACCACCATGAAACTTCCTCCTTGACATAATTTCTTTTTGCTGAAATTTTTGAAGTTCAAGAGAAAAGTGAATAAAGACGAACCACACCTTGTAGCAACTACTCCTACTAGTGCTTAGAGACCGTATCACGCGTTAAAACTCCTTGGGACCAGCTAAAATCAACATTTCAAGCTCAAGAACAGGGTCACCAAGGTAGCAAGAATACGTGAAGGGTAAAGCACTAGAGTAGAAACTAACTGGACCAATGGAGGAGTTACTTACCAAGGAGTATTTTCCCCAAAACGGTTCGGAGAATGGTGCTTTGAGCAAGGAGATCGAAAATCACAGCCAAATGAGCAAGAACACGGGTTTGAGCTGCGAAACGATTTTTTCTAGAAGTAGAAGAAGAGGATGTGAGCTGAAATGAGTGGAGGGGGTCCCTGTGGGCCCCACAAGCTTGGTGGCCGCGGACAGGGGGCGCGGCGTCAGGGCTTGTGGCCCACTGGTGTGGCCCCCAGGCCAGCTCTCAGTCCCAATATTTTTCAAAAAATCCAGGAAAAATCATATTTGATTTTCACAACGTTCGGAGAACTTTTATTTTCAGGGTACTTTTCCACCGGACGCTAAGTCAGAAAACAGGGAAAACTTAACTAAATCTATCATTTTTCTTCTAAGAAAAAAAAAGTGAAAGCTTAAAACGGTGGTATGTGACTCCTTGATTCATCCACTTGATGGTCATCGAAATAAATCCGTCAATGGGGTTGATCAAATCCCCTCACTACAAGAAAAGTGTTAATCCGTGACGGATTACTGATGACGTTCTCGTAATCCGTCATTGAAACCGTAACTTATTACCCAGATGCTAATGGGCCTCAGAATGCAAGGCCCTTTATGACAGACATCGAGGGACTGTCACGAAATCTGTCACGGATCAATCAACTCGGACTAATAGGGCGTAGTTTTTTTTCTTTATGCACCACTTAGACCGTCATGGATGACTCTTGTTGATATGTCGTGCATGTCTTTTTATTTGACCCACCTCTTAGTTGGATGCAATCAACATTACACATACATAAAAAAACAAGACCAAAATTGAGAGAGAGAGAGTACGATGGCGCGCAGAGAAAATTTTTAAGTCTCCAGCGTGGGGGGAGGGGGCGAAATTTTTTAGCCAGCCCATTTAAACAGAGAGTCCACACAAGCCTAACCCTAAATATCCTTATCCCATCTTCTCTCGTCCCCAACCATCAGCCGCCGCCGCCGCTCCACCTATCCTGCCCGCCCCTCTCCATGTCGTCGCCGGTGGTGCCACCCCCGAACCACCCCGCGCCACGCTCTCCCCTCTACTGCTATGGCTGGATTCGCCGCTCGGCTAGGGTTTTGGGCATTGGCTCAGCGCCGATGGCCATGGGTGCCTCCGGTGAGTTCATCTTCTCCTCCATCTTCATCCTTTCTCCCTCTCCCTCTCTCTAATCTCTGGTATTCCTTCCTTGCAGGGAGAAGAACGTGTAAAGGAGTCACGCTGGATTCGACTGCTTCTCGCCGCGTTGGAGGAACCGGACCGCATCCATCGCGACTGGGTGGTGCCTGCGGCCCCTTCATGCCGATGTCGCCGATCCAGGCCTCCTTCCTTGACCTCAATCCCTTCATACCTATCAAGGAGGTCGTCACACTCCAGTAACGTTGACCTCAAGTAGCAGAGCCCACCCCCGTCCTCAACCTCTAGTGGGAGCTTCCACTATATTGTCCATCGGCGGCGCCACCAGATTATCCCCCGACCTCAACCTCCCTGCATCATCCATCACATCTAGCCATATCGTCCTCTGACGGCGCCACGAGATTCAGTGTCCACATGTGCGATGCAATTGTCGTGCAAGTTGTCTGTCGCACATACATGCCTTGCCTACAGGTCCAACTAGCCTTTCCCCATACACAATATTCCTAGGCTAGAGATGGAGGCCTTTCCCCATACGAGAATCACCAATACATGGCTATGCTAGATACACTCGATTTAATATGTGAGTTCCATTGTATACATTATCCTAGCTTTTCCAAATAAATTCAGATTTCTCTGATTTTTTTATGTATGGTTTAATTGCTTTTCGAAGTTCACCTTGTATGTTGGTGATAAGTTTTTAATTGATTCTTTCTCTTTTAGACTTTTACTGGATTCAGCAGGTAAAAAAAGAATAGACCTTTTTGTTTGGTTTATAACAGAGAAAGGAACTTGGAAGGAAAATCAATTTTTCATAGGAATTGATGTTATGTATCTTGTGCATTTAACTTTGAGGGGAAACCGCGTCCATAGAAATTCAAGAATCAGTTGTCTAACCAGGGTTACTAAACATCTATGTGTTTCTGTTATTTATTTTGTATATTCATTACTATTTTGTGATTTGGTTGTGGTAGCGAATGGGAGGAAGGAGAAGATCGCTTCCAGCCTGCTAGGCACCTTTGTGGTGACTCAGGGTGGACGAAATGGTCTGGTCCGCGTGCGAAAGTTATCAGCTCTATTTATATTTAAGGGATACATTTTCCATTGCCCACTGATTCATCTACATAAGCCATTCATGTAGATAATATTTCTGTGTATAATTATTCATCTACAGAAGCAATGTTATTATTTTGAAAATCCAATGTAAATTATGCTCTAGAGAAAACTTCAGTGTATACGTATGGCGTGTTTTAGTTTTTACTGATAATTTGTCCCGACATCTAAAATATGATAGACATTCTTTTGTTTTCGCTGATATGTATTTCTGTCATACAAACAGGGAAAATAATTTTTTCATTGAAAGGAAGGTATTACTATGACCATGAAGTACACGCATTTTTGTTGGATGGTTGTTTGAATGTTGGGCAAATTCTGCTTGTTCATGTACGTGTGCTATGTACAAGGGGGCTAGGATTTGTAATATATTTCCTTGTAGGTAAGAAGATTTTTTAGCATTATGTTGATTGATTTTCTAGTAGCATAGTTATATTCGAGAACTTATTGTATGTTTGTACAACACACGTGATGATGGCAAGTGTCTTCTTTTTTGCGAAGAGATGGCAAGTTTCCTTCCATATGTATTTTGTTTTGCACTTCTCAATCATAGGCATCATTTGATAAACTTTATTTGATCACAACCATTCTTTTTAGCTCTTTTATTGTTACATCTATGCCGTTTGTTTTGTATCGTTTTATAATTGTATAATAGATTTTCCTGTTTACATTTGTTGCAATTCTCCTGTTTCTACTATCTATTCATACCTACAAATACCTAATTGCCTTTTAAATATGCTAGGTATGATTGTGTACTCAGCTATTTGGTGCTGCCATCACAATTTGGATGACGTGATAGTTTCCATCAAGGTTTCCATTAGGAGGGCCGACGATAAGAACTTCAATAGTTTAAGTGTTTTGGTTGTCCAAACTGGATTGCACTATTTTCTAAATTGTTGAGTGATATATTTTATCAATCTATGTTGTAAATTATCATTTCATGGATGATTTTGTAAACTTCTATGTTGTAGATACTTGCGGATGACTACATATTGATTCATACGTGTACATATGACAGTTTGTAAATACCTTTCCTTGGTCTAAAATTGTCACTACAATTTGAGTAATGCATTATGCTTAAAAATGTACTTGGTGAAAATTGGGTTAAATGAAATGAAATAGGCTAATGGGCTGAATTAAATTTAAAAGGTTACGAAATCCATGACGATTTCTGTGACAAAAATAGTGTCCATGTAGGCTGCCACGCATTCAAGTTGGTCAATTGAGAATCCAACGTGGCGTTGGTCCATGACGGTCTATTCCGTCACCATGGTTTGGGCCTTGGGCTTACCTGCGACACATCCATGACGGACAAGAACCGTCGTGGACGACATGATGTCAAATTATGACGCGATATACCTGACGGATTCTCAATCCGTCATGACTGCGCACCCATGACAGTTTTGGGATAACCCGTGACGGATTAGAACCGTCGTGTATTAACAGATTTCTTGTAGTGCCTCGACAAAACTTTTTCGAATCGCAAAAGGAAACGGAGAATTGTCGAATAGCCACTAAGTCACCTCAACGGGGATATGAATCTCCCCAACAAGCATATCATACTTCATCTTGACACGAGGAATAGGGCATTCAAAGCTCCCAATAAGAATCGATGAAGTTTTTTTGATAGCATTGATGCAATGTACTTGATATCGTTTCTTCGGAAAGTGCATTGTATGCTCATTACCGTTGACACGGAAAGTGACATTGCCTTTGTTGCAAACTATAACAGCCCCTGCAGTGCTTAAGAAGGGTCTACCGAGGATGACAGCCATGGCATCGTCCTCGGGAATATCCAAGATAACAAAGTCTGTTAAGATAGTGGTGTTAGCAACCACAACAGGCACATCCTCGCAAATGCCGACATGGAAAGCAGTTGATTTGTCAGCCATTTGCAGAGAAATTTCAGTGGGTGTCAACTTATCCAGTTCAAGTCTACGATAAAGAGAGAGAGGCATAACACTAACACCGGCTCCAAGATCGCATAACACAGTTCTAACGTAGTTGCCTTTAATGGAGCAAGGTATAGTGGGCACTCCGAAGTTCCACGTTTGAAAGTGTAATTGGCGAGCATGATGGAAATCTCAACTTCAGGTATCCTCCTCTTATTAGTCACGATATCTTTCATGTACTTGGCATATGGAGACATTTTGAGCATATCAATTAACTGCATCTGCAGAAAGACGGGTCTCAACATTTCAATAAAGCACTCAAAATACTCATCATTCTTTTTCTTGGGTGGCCTAGGAGGAAAGGGCATAGGTCTCTGAACCCATGGCTCCCTTTCTTTACCATGCTTCCTAGGAGTGAAGTCATTCTTATCGTATCTCTTAGGTTGTGGGTTATCAGGATTAACCATAGGTTCAATCTCCACATCCTTATCATTGCTAGGTTGAGCATTATTATGAGCATCGTTGTCCATATTGTCACCAGGTTCATGTTCATCACCAGATTGTGTTTCTGCATCACACGTAGAAATATCATTTGGTTCTTCAGGTGTGACAGTATTCGGTGAACTCACATGTAGGTTTCTATCATCCTTCTTCTTAGGATGACTGGGTGTATAAGCATTAATTCGTTGAGAATCTTGATCAATTCTCTTAGGATGGCCTTCATGATACAAAGGTTCCTGAGTCATTTTGCCTCCTCTAGTAATGACTCTGACAGAGTTGTCATTTAATTCATTGAGCAAGTCATTCTGAGCTTTAAGTACTTGTTCTACCTGAGTAGTAATCATAGAGGCATGTTTACTCAGAAGCTTCAGATCATTGACATTTCTGTCCACACAAGCACTTAAATGACTAAGCATACGAGTACTTTGTTCCAATTTTCTGCTAACATAATCATTGAAACTCTGTTGTTTGGCAACAAAGTTTTCAAATTCATCAAAGCATAGGCCAGCAGGTTTATCAAAAGGAATATCACTCTCATCGAATCTACGCACAGAATTCACTTCTACTACCTCTATCGGGTTATCGAGACCATGGATCTCTTCGATAGGTGGTAGATTTTTGACATCTTCAGATTTAATGCCTTTTTCTCGCATAGATTTCTTGGCTTCTTGCATATCTTCGGGACTGAGGAATAGAATACCTCTTTTCTTAGGAGTTGGCTTAGGAGGTGGTTCGGGGATAGTCCAAGCGTTATCGTTGATCAAGATGTTATTCAGTAGGATCTTAGCTTGTTCTACAGTTCGTTCCCTAAAAACACAACCGGTACAACTATCTAGTTGGTCTCTAGAAGCATGGTAAGTCTGTTATAGAAGATATCAAGTATCTCGTTCTTCTTAAGAGGGTGATCAGGCAAAGCATTCTGTAGCTGGATGAGCCTCCCCCAAGCTTGTGGGAGACTCTCTTCTTTGAATTGAGCAAAGTTGTATATTTCCTGCAAGGCAACTTGCTTGTTATGGGCAGGGAAATATTTCTCACATAAGTAATAGACCATATCCTGGGGACTACCCACACATCCAGGAGCAAGAGAAGTGAACCAGGCTTTAGCGTTATCCTTTAGAGAGAAAGGAAACAACTTAAGGATATAGTAATAGCGGATCTTCTCCTCACTAGTGAAAAGGGTGGCTATATCGTGTAGTTTGGTAAGATGGGCTACGACCATCTCAGACTCATAACCGTGGAAAGGATCAGATTCGACTAGAGAGATTATCTCAGGGTCGACAGAGAATTCATAATCCTCATCGGTGATAAAGATAGGTGAAGTGGAAAACTTCGGGTCGTATTTCATCCTAGCTTTCAGAGATTTTTCCTTCCACTTGAGAAGTAATTTCTCAGCGTCATAGGCATCCTTACACGCAAGAAAATCCTCAGCTATCTCTCCCTCCATAACATAAGCCTCAGGTATATCAGGCAATTCATATCTAGGAGAGCTAGATCTAGCAGGAGCAAAAGCAGGTTCTATCTCAATAGTATCGGTAGTTTCAGAAGCATCACGAGCATTGGCAGTAACTCTAGCAATATGAGCATCAAGGAATACCCGTAGTGGTATATCAGACAAAGCAGTATCTCTAGCAGTATCAAGCATAGCATCATCAGGAAAAATAGCATCTCTAGCAGTATCAGGCAAAGCAGTATCAGGCGTAGCATCTCTAGCAGTATCAGGCATAGCATCTCTAGCAGTATCACGCATAGCATCTCTAGCAGTAGCAGGCATAGTAGCATCATAAGCATCATCAAGCACATGCGACATATCAAGATTTCTAGCAGGAGGTGGTGTTGCAAACTTACTCATAACTGAAGGTGAATCAAGTGCACACCTAGATGGCAATTCCTTACCTCCCCTCGTAGTTGAGGGCAAAACTTTGGTTCCTGGATATTTCACATTCTTAGATGCCACAAGCCCCTGCTCCGCCACCACCCCCTGGTGGCGGTGGGCAGGCTTGTGGGGCCCACACGGCTCTGCCACCCCCAATTCCAGCTCTATAAGTCCCCTTTCGTCCCAGAAAAAATAAAAGAGAAGCTTTCGTCGCGTTTTCGATACGGAGGCACCGCCACCACCTGTTCTTCATCTGGAGGGCACATGTGGAGTCCGTCTGAGGCTCCGGAGAGGGGAAATCGTCACCATCGTCATCATCAACCTTCTTCCCTCTCCAATTCCATGAAGCTCTTCGTTGTTCGTGAGTAATCTATTCGTAGACTCGCTGGGCGGTGATGAGTAGGATGAGATCTATCATGTAATCGAGTTAGTTTTGATGGGGATTGATCCCTAGTATCCACTATGTTCTGAGATAGATCTTGCTACTACTTTTCCATGCTTAATGCTTGTCACTAGGGCCCGAGTGCCATGATTTCAGATCTGAAATTATTATGTTGTCACCAATATATGTGTGTTTTAGATCCGATCTTGCAAGTTGTAGTTACCTACTATGTGTTATGATCCGGCAACCCCGGAGTGACAATAACCGGAACCACTCCCGATGATGACCATAGTTTGAGGAGTTCATGTGTTCACCAAGTGCTAATGCGTTGGTCCGGTTCTTTATTAAAAGGAGAACCTTAATATCCCGTAGTTTCCTTTTGGACCCCGCTGCCACGGGACGGATGGACAATAGACGTCATGCAAGTTCTTTTCCCTAAGCACGTATGACGACACACGGAATGCATGCCTACATCACATTGACGAACGGGAGCTAGCCACATATCTCTCCGTGTTATAGCTGTTGCATGATGAATATCATCCAAACAAATCACCGACCCATTGCCTACGAGTTTGTCCTATTGCTGCTGTTGCTACTACTGTTGCTACTTCTGTTACTTGTCTTGCTCTGCTGCTGCTACTACTATTGCTACTGCTGTTACTTGTCTTGCTCTGCTGCTGCTACAACTGTTGCTACTGCTGTTACTTGTCTTGCTCTGCTGCTACTGTTGCTATTACTGTCGCTTGCTACTGTTGTTACTTGCTACTGCTGTCACTACTGTTTTTCCTTGCCGCTGCTACTGCTCGTTACACTGCCGTTACTCGCTACTTTGCTGTTACTACTTTGCTTGCAGATACTAATCTTTCAGGTGTCGTTGAATCTGACAAGTTAAGCCGCTAATACTCGAGAGTATTCTCTCACTTCCTGCCGTGCGAATCAACAAATTTGGGTTGAATATTCTACCCTCAAAAACTGCTGCGAACCCACGCGCTGGTGGGCCATCAACAACATTCTTCTAGTTTCATTGCCGGGGAGTGCTAGCAGCATTCTTCTAGTGCCGTTGCAGGAGAAGGTTTGTTATCATCAACATTCGTCTATCTAACGCGACAGATTGCCAATCAGTGATCAGCAGATATAAATCGAAGTGACTCAGAGAATATAGCTATCCTTACCCGGCAACGGCGCCAGAAAAATGTTGTTGACGTGCAACTATTCCTGACTTGATGCCTCCATGGCAACGACGCCAGAAAAGAGTTGCTCAACAATTAGCAATTGTCTTGCAATGGCCCACCAACGCGTGGGATCACGGCAGTTTTCGAGGGTAGAGTATTCAACCCAAATTTGTTGGTTCGACACGATGGGAATGAAAGGATATTCTCGAGTATTAGCAGTTGTGGCGTCAGCTCAACCACACCTGAAAGATTAGTATCTGCAAGCAGGATATAAGCAGCAAAGGTAGTATGATAGCAACAGTGCCAGAAACGATCTGTTGACGAGGCAGACTATTCCTAACTGTTGTATGAATGGTGCCAGAAAAGTATTGTAGTAGGTAGCGGCAGTGTAACGAGTAACAGCAGTGGCAAGGAATAGCAGTAGTGACAGCAGTAGCAAGTAGCAACAGTAGCGAGTAACAGCAGCAGCAGCAACAGTAGTAACAGCAGTAGCAGCAGAGCAAGTAACAGTAGCACTGGGACAAACTCGTAGGAAATGGATCGGTGATTTGTTGGATGACATTCGTTATGCAACAGTTATAACACGAGAGATATGTGGCTAGCTCCCGTTCGTCAATGTGATGTAGTCATGCATTCCGTGTGTAGTCATACGTGCTTAGGGAAAAGAACTTACATGACATCTATTGTCCATCCCTCCCGTGGCAGCGGGGTCCAAATGGATACTACGGGATATTAAGGTTCTCCTTTTAATAACGAACTGGACCAACACATTAGCACTTGGTGAACACATGAACTCCTCAATCTATGGTCATCATCGGGAGTGGTTCCGGTTATTGTCACTCCAGGGTTGCCGGAACATAACACATAGTAGGTAACTACAACTTGCAAGATAATAAAACACACATATATTGGTGACAACAAAATAATTTCAGATCTGAAATCATGGCACTCGGGCCCTAGTGACAAGCATTAAGCATGGCAAAGTAGTAGCAACATCAATCTCAGAACATAGTGGATACTAGGGATCAATCCCCGTCAAAACTAACTCGATTACATGATAGATCTCATCCTACTCATCACCGCCCAGCAAGCCTACGAATAGATTACTCGCGAATGATGAAGAGCTTCATGGAATTGGAGAGGGAAGAAGGTTGATGATGACGATGGCGACGATTTCCTTGATCCGGAGCCTAAAACGGACTCCAGATCTACCCTCGAGGTGAAGAACGGGATGTGGCGGCGCCTCTGGATCGAAAACGTGATGAAATCTTCTCTCTTGAGTTTTTTCAGGACGAAAGGGAATAAACAGAGCTGGAGTTGGGGGCGGCAGAGCCACGTGGGCCCCCACAAGCTTGGTCGCCGTGGCCAAGGGGGAGGCAACAGCGACAGGGCTTGTGGCCCAGTGGCCCGTCCCCTCCGGTGGATCTTTGCGCATGTATTTTTCATATTTTCCAGAAATATTCTACGTAAATTTTCAGGACGTTCCAAGAACTTTCATTTCTGCACAAAAACAACACCATGGCAATTCTGCTGAAAACAGCGTTAGTCCGGGTTAGTTCCATTCAAATCATGCAAATTAGAGTCCAAAACAAGGGCAAAAGAGTTTGGAAAAGTAGATACGATGGAGACGTATCATGTACCCCAGAAGTATTTGTCACCGAGTGGCCTATCGAGGAAGATTGGGAGGAAGCTCTTCTTGGTAGCTTGTGGGGGAAGGCTAGGTTACTTATTCCAGAAGCCGTTTGCTATGATGTATCGTCAGATCTAGGGCTGGTTCTGGCTTCCTTTTGAAGTATCCGAAACTTTCCCCATAGCAGAGCCATAACTTGATATAGGCTATACCTTGGGTGAAGATATTCCATTGGTCATGCACATCGCTTGTTCTTCCGTTGGTCTGGTTATTGTTGCTGTAAAGGTTGCATAACTGGTGCAAACCTCATGTTGACAATTGATTCAGAAGGCCATATGTTCAAACCAGGTGTTGCCGATAATAAGCAATTGATGGATAATTCCATTTGGTCAGCTAGGTTTCCAAGCATGTTAGGTGCTCCTTCATTCGGACAACCGTGAACTTATCCATATTCCTCGTAGACCTTTGTTCACAGTGCTCATTTTTTTTATATTTGCAACGTTAAGCTTCAAGATTTGCCTTCAAAATTGTACCAACGTACCGGTGTTTTGTTGCTGCTTTTGGTGCATTCACATTCTTGAAATATGTCCTTGGTGGGTGATAAATGGTTCTTGGATCTATTGAAAGGAAACTCTGGGTTCACCCCACTAACTGAAATAATCCGTGTACTGCGGACGGAATAATTTGTCCTTACTGATGTACATTCTTGGTAACTCTCCTGAATGCTTCCTCGGGTATGATCGGTTATGAGGCCAACTCTCTTAGGTATATTTTGGCCTTGTCTCTTGCACAAGATTCTGCTTCCGACCCATTCTTAATTCTTGACACATCCGATGGTAATGTTCTGAATATCAGGCGGTTGGCATGGCTTGACTTTTGTTGAGACGGGGATTATTGGGTATTATCCCAGTAGCATGCTGATCTTCTTAGACAACTCTTGCAGATGGATCCAGTCGGCATCTGAGGGAAATACTTTCACATCTCATTCGTTTGTTTTGGGCATTTTTTAAATTTTGTGTTGCACTAAATTGGATTGCACATACACACCAATAAGGGAACAACTTGCACATCGTCACGAATATATTACACCATCTCATTCGTTGTGCTTTGTCGAACGTACTTACAAAATGTAGACATGAGTTACATGCACATATATGCATCTTTTTTACACTATATCATTTCATATCTTTCTCAACGAATGGCAATAGTATTCTCCCTTGGGATCTAGGACCTGTGCATCAAAGAATCCGACAATTTCCTCTTGAATTGCTCGTATACGGTCCTGTGGTAGAAGACCGTCCCGCATCCGTTCGAGCTAATTTAAAGAATGGGTCAATATATATATATATATATCAATGAAATTGAAAACAATTCATGGTAATAAAATAAAGATGTGAGTATTGTTTATCGTACTTCGATTTTTTTGATGTCCCGGGTTTTGCCCTTCTCATGGGTCGTCTGGCGAATGAACTCGCAAACATAGTATCCACATAAATTGTTCCCGTGTTCCTGCCTCGAGCACTTTACGAAACAGAGTTCAATCAAAAACATAATCAAGAATTATAATTGTATTGAAACTAGAATAAAGAGATGCACGGATCTAGCTAGTAGTTACTTACATTTGTTAGTTTAAATGTAAGCTCTGGCTTCCAATCACCTCGAGCCTTGGCGGTTAACCATTTCCAAGCCCTGCCAAGAAAAGGAAATAAATAAAGGAGTTCTATATTAATTCTTGTTGCTATGAGGAAATGAACGAGAAGTTGCCGATGTAGTGCCATAATGATTGAAATTACTTCTGGAGGCATTCCTGCATGTCCGTCCATGCAGTTAGGGATGTGTGTTTCGGGTCCATGACTATTAGTTCTCCTTTGTCAGGTATAATGATTAACAAAATAAAGTGGAATCTGCGCGCGCATAACGAGTCAATTATATGTACACTTATAATAACATTTAGTAAGGGAAAATAGAATGCGTGTATAGTATAAGACTCATTTCAAGTTGTAAGGAAATAGTATTTTCCTTTTGATACTGCAAAACCTTAACGCTTTTACCAAGTTATTCTATGTATCGTGGGGATTCTTTTCGACACTTTGGTGATGATTGTAATATGGGTCAATGAACCCAATGTCATAGATTTGTCCTCTTTTGCATTCGAGAATCTTCATTCTGCAAAATTAATATAGTGATGAGTAAGATTATACATGCAAGAACGAGCTGAGTAAGACTTAATGACATAAATTAAGAATACTTGTTTGTATAACTTTGTCGAGGGCGTCTGATGATACCTTTGTCGAGGGCGTCTTGTTTGTATAACTGATATAATTCTTCGAATTCAATCATAACCACACCTCGTCCTGTCCCGAAATGCTCGTGTTCATACACTAAGTAGAGCCAGTTTTCCGATTCATGACATGCTTGCATGTACGAGTCATGCACTCTTCACATTTTTGTTGGTAGATCTTTCACTACTAGGAAAAGGGCTATAGATGATATAGATACTAATGGTGCACCACACAAGCAGTGCGCCACTACTATATAGTAATGGCGCACCATGTGAGGTGTGCCATTAGTGTGGTGGATACTAATGGCGCACCACACTCTCGGTGCACCACTACTATATATTTTTTTTTATTATTTCTTTGCAAAACTACTAATGGCGCACCAGCACCTGGTGCGCCATTAGTAACCTGGTTACTAATTGCGCATCTGTTAGTAGTGCGCCACTACTATATAAAAAAATTGGTTTTTTTTGCAAACTACTAATGGTGCACCAAACCTAGTGCGCCATTAGTAACCAGTGTTACTAATGGCGCATCTGTTGGTGGTGCGCCACAACTATTTTTTTTACAGAACTACTAATGGCGCACCAGAGGAGGTGTGCCATTAGTAACCAGGGTTACTAATGGCGCATTTATAGGTGGTGCGCCATTAGTAGTTTTGCAAAATATCACGCGGGCTCTCACCCAAATCGACGGCGCTCACATTTTTCCCCCAAATCTTGCCGCCGTCACTCACCTCCCCCAGAGCCGCCTCCCTCCCGCGGCAGATCCCGCGCCCTGAGCAGCTCTCCCCTCAATCGGCACCCCCACCGCCCCCTCCACCGGCGCCCCCACTGTCCGCTCCATCGGCGTCCCTCCAGCAGGGCCCCCCACCGTCCGCTCCACCGGATCTTCCAACATCCCCTCCACCGGCGCCCCCACCGTCTCCTCCACCTGCGCCCC
Source organism: Hordeum vulgare subsp. vulgare (assembly GCF_904849725.1). NCBI lineage: Eukaryota > Viridiplantae > Streptophyta > Magnoliopsida > Poales > Poaceae > Hordeum > Hordeum vulgare. The sequence continues at coordinate 546,347,191 of NC_058522.1, read as the reverse complement.
GACCGTCCCCCCGCCGTCGTCCCTCCACCGGTGCTTCCCACCATCCTCTCCACCGGCGCCCCCCACCATCTCCTCCACCGGCGCCCCCCACCGTCTCCTCCACCCATGCCATCCGCGTCTGCATGCCTCTGTAATCTCCCTCCTTCTCCCTGCTGGCGGAGGAGAAGCCGGAGGACGAGGTGTGTGTGGAGGCGCCCGACGAGGAAGAGCTGGCACTCGGGGAGAGATGGCCGCCTCAGGGGAGCACCAGCAGGCGGCGCACGCGGATCCGTCCTCCCCTTCTTCCGCGAGCAACCAAGGTGCCCGCCTTCTTCCCAAGAGCTTCTATCACGACGGCCGGTCGCTCTCATCTTCTCCCGCCGCTGCGGAGGACGAGCTGCGGCGAGCAGTAGAGGAGGCATGCCACTGTTGCCTGGTCCAGGACCTTCTTCGCAGCAGCACCACCACCACCATCAGATGCAGTGAAGACCTACAGCTCTAGCCATCGTACAACCACGGCCCCAGCTATTTGTGTGTTCACAAAAGCTAGTCCGAGTGAATGTTTTGAATCCAGTGCAGTTTCTGTGATAACATTTTTATTGATATAGGTTCTAGATGATTAGGCAGCTTCTTTTATCTAGGATAATGTTCAGGAAAGCTAAAGAAGTAGTTGAATTGGATTTATACCCGCAAAAAAGAGAATTTGTTGGGTTTATAGAAAGTTTTTGTGTGTCACCCTTCCTCGTGAATCTAGTCATTAATAATTATTCTATTCTTGTTCTGAAATTACTGATGAAAAATTGTTGTCTGACAAAGATAAAGACATGTGTCCTTTTGTCCGATTTGTATATTTAGTTTTCACCATCTGTTACGCTTTAATACTCCCTTCTAAATCATATTTTATCTACTTGGCATCTGGCCTATTCGACTTTTGATAAGCAAAATATAAGCAAAAATAGAGTATTTGTAGATTGGTTTCCTCACCATAGTTACCTACCAGTTTGAGGACTGACTTGTATACGCTCGCATTGGCCCTCTGATTCAAAGGATGGCCCATGGCCTTGCACTAGCAGAATATGATGGTAGGTGGCAGAACATGACTGCCTGTGAAGACAATGAGAGAGGATTGTTTTTTGGCTCCTCCTTATTTGGTACATGAATAACATTTGTTCTTGATTTTTGTGATTACATACAAACTATTCTCACTTGTGAGCTTTCATTTTTTGTTTTGGAGAAGAGCCTTCTCATGCACTGGCAGCAGCAAGTTTTCTTCCCACGCAAGGTTTTCTCAAGGTATACTAAAAAAACAATCTAGACCATGTTAGTCATGATGAGAACGATGAAATCATGCTTCTTCTTTTTTGGATACATACAATTGGTTTCTGATATGGAAATGCTCATTATGCTAGTGCTAGGGTGGATGGAGATGAAGACGCATTTCAAACTGTGCTAGAGTTCCATGACCCGCTAGACAGAACTCACTAGTCAACTAATGCTCTATTGGCTGATGGCTGCTAGTGCTAGGGTGGATGAAGATGTGTTTCAAACTGTGCAAGGAATGCTCGTGTTGTCAGGAGTTTCGTGAGCACGGTAACTTTGATGAGGTAAAACTTTCGTTACATCATTAACCTGCTCACTTTTTACCACTGGTCAATGACTGAAAAACAAGGATCATATAGATTAGCTTTTCTTAGTTGCTGATTTATTTTTGAAAATTGGTTACTATAGTTCTTTCACTATTAGCATGTACACTTGTCCTTACTGGTGCTGTGCCTGAACAGTCATTTTATTCAAGAGTGCTCTAAATCCATTGCGCATATGAGATTTTAACAACTTAATCTGGTTCCACTTTCTTGACAAATTTGTGCAAAATGTTTTCAGGTACTCAACCTATTGATGCACATGGACATGATAACTCTCTAGCGTTTATGGACCAACCAACCTGTAATCATGGACCTTATTGTCTTTTAGACCATTTGGTGTTTTGAGTGTTTTGGAGCTTGCACTTTGTGCATGTAGATACAAACTTGTGTGTTCTGGACCATCTGAAGTCTCTCATAGTAACCAATAGTCTTTATCTTTTTGTGACTTGTGTGTTCTAGATGATTGTTAAGATGGTCAAAACTATGCTTCCTCTAGGTTAATTTGTTTGTCAACTTGCGTTCAATGTATGTGCATGTTTATAAACATATTTTCATTGTGGTGCAATATGTGTTTATCTTGAACCTTCTTGTGGGTGTGAGGATAATAATTGAATATTTTAAGAGCTGGTAGTATAACCTGTGACGCACCATGAGCTATACTAATGACAGACATAAGAGGCATACTAATGGCGTACCTGGAAGGCATACTAATGGCACACCTGGAAGGCATACTAATGGCGCACCTGGGAGGCATACTAATGGCGCACCTGGGAGGCATACTAATGGCGCACCTGGGAGGCATACTAATGGCGCACCATGAGCTATACTAATGGCGCACTGCCTGGTGCGCCATTAGTATACCAGATACTAATGGCGCACCGTGAGCAATACTAATGGCGCACTACCTGGTGCGCCATTAGTATACCAGATACTAATGGCGCACTTGTAGTGCGCCATTAGTAAAAAAATCTAATGGCGTGATGCTAGTGGCGCACCTATAGTGCGCCATTAGTAGCAAAAAATGGTGCGCCATTAGCAAGCCTTTTCCTAGTAGTGTTTGACTAACTCAGGTTTGACCAGAGGATGCCCGTACCGGTACGTGTATTCTAAGTCAGTGAATACCTCCAAATGGGTTAAGGACTCATCAATAGACATGCCTTGAGCCTTGGCCGCTTATCCATAGGTTGCAACAAATTCCGGATCGAAGCCAGCTGTTTCATCTTTCTTCTCCTGGACCGCAGCTCCGCTCGAGCACACATTTGTATCGGAATACACTTTGAGCGGGGGGCACGATTGGTTATTCTGTTGTCCGAGCTGGGCAACTGATTTCCCGCTGGACGTACTACTCTTCAACCGTTGCTTTTTTGCTTGAGCCGACTTGATAATAGAGCGTTCATAGTCTGGTCGCAACAGTGGCGAGGGATCTTCAAGGTTTTTCAGCATTTTCACTACCCCGGCGTGCTCTCCTAGGGTGGCCGGATACTCTGGCTCTTTCAATTTATTCTAGTTAGCCACTTTAGCCTTCCACTGTTCATGATGGGCGTCTGCCCTCTTAATATTTTCCTCTCCAGTATAGTCCCAAGGTCTCTTCACCATATTCTTATAAGGTACTATTGGGAGGGGCGACAACTTACGTTTTGGTGATCGGATCCCCTTTCTTCCGCCACTACTAGAGGTGGTCTGTTTCCGCTTTTTGCTCAGATCCTGAGTGGTTGGAGACGGCTGCCGGGCCAGTGGAGACGGCTGACGGGGCGGTGGTGTAACGACTAAGATGCGGTCCTTTCTGATTTAGGGGGAGATGCCCCAAAATGGAAAGAAGTGCATCTACGCGTTTCGCAAGCAAGATAAACATAGCACATACATAATTAAAGAATGACAAATAGGGGATCGTTTTCCATCTCACATAGATAATATGAGAGTTTACATCCACACATTTATTCAAACAAGGTAGTTCTGCTACAGACTACATAACATAAGAAAAGGCTATGCTATCCCGCATGCTTGCCCACGATCACGACCACGCCTCAGTCTTCTGGATAGTTCACGTATGGACGGTCGTTCTCGTCATCGTACTGCCACGCCAGCTGCGTGCCATCTGGATCACCTGTGTCGGGCGTACCTATACCTGTTGGGGTGTTCAAGTAATCTGTGAGCCATGGGGACTCAACAATCTATGACCTTGGTACCGAAACTAGTCAAGTTATTAGGTGAGGAAGGTTCAATGTTTAGGTTGCAGCATCCTAAGCATTTATGGTGGCTAACTTACGTAGAACAGGGTTATAAATGTGGTGATCTACACGAGCAGTCGAAGACTAGATGATCACTAAGTGATCCTTAACACCTACTTACGTCAAATATCACCCCACCGTGTTCCCGATCGAAGAGAGGTCTTCGAAGGGGACAGTCACGGTTACGCACATGGTTGGCAGTTTTATTAGAATTAGTTCAAGTTATCTATTACCGGATGTTAACAAATAATCCATGTTGCCACATAACCGCGGGCATGGCTTTCCGAAAGATTAAACTCTGCAGGGGTGCTCCAACTAGTCCATCACAAATGATCACGGGCCGCAAAGTAATCCTCTATCAGGAATCTCGTGATCTCGTCGGATTCCTTAGAGGAACACCTCAACTCTGGGGAGAACCAAAGCTTCACCGGGATTCCTATACGCAAGATATATCGCTAAGGTAAGATAAGACTAACAGGACCTCCCGTCGTGTCGACGACGCCGATAAGAGCCGCGTATCTCAGCCTCAGGACACGACGGATGAGCGATGGTTACCACGCCAAAACACCGACTTGCCCCGGGGAGCGTAATAAGCTGCTCTGGGTTGGACCAACACTCATGAGGAGCACTGGCCCGGGTTGTTGATTAATTCCTTGGGGTAGTTATTCCCTATGCAAATTATTATTAAGTGATTAGCAAATTAAAACCAAGGTTGGGTCCTACCGGACAAGTCTTAACACTACACGATTTATCAAGGGGGTCCCCATAACAACCTCGAACATGTTAGGAGCGGTCAGTTATGGAATCAAACACCGGTAGCCGGAAACTAAGGCGGCAATAATGGAACAAAACACGCGGCAAAAGGTTGGGCCTCCCGTCACTTACCAAGTATGTAGGTGTATTAATTAGATAGCAGTTTAAAGCATAATGATATCAAATCCTCATGTTAACACATGAGATAGCTGGCACCTGCAACTAGCAACGCTAACATTAGAAGCTAAGTAAGCCTACTTAGCCATTCAATATTAGCTAGGAGGGGAAGTGTTTGGGTTTCATGGCAATATCAGGAGGCAATTATTTCAGTGGCAGCGAGCATATGACGAAGGAAACGAGAATCTACGCATAACAAAGATAGAGACGGTATCAAGGTCACGGTCATCTTGCATGTGATGTCTTCAGCTTGGAACTGCTCTTGTTCGTCCTACACGTACTCTCCCGAATCCACGTACTCACCCTCCGATCCCGGTGCTACCCAAGATGAAAATAACAGCTAATGAACAATAGCACAACATGATGCAACAAACACATGATGCATGAGATGAGAATGAAGCATGCATCTCTATTATAGTCACTTGCATATGCTGGAGAAGAAAAGACATACTTCTGGACAAAACTTCTCTCTAAGCTATCTTGACATGCATGAAGATGACATGAGCAGGTGCATCATGAGAAAACGAAGCAAAAACATATAAAGAACATAGAGAACGGAGCTACGGATCAACCGGAAACTACGAAACAAGATACGGAGTCCTACAGATCAAATTCACCACAAGCACACTCCAATGGCACACTTCTGGTATTCCCAGGTTGCCACATGACCAAAGAAACAACTATAGGTGGGGTGGTGCAAAGAAACTCACCACACCACCAACTATGCACTCACAAGCTTCACAACAACAAAACTATGCATTATGTCCTAAACAACAACATAGCAGTTTGAGAGCAACATGCAAAGCACCTACAACCACTCAAATGTGCCAAACAAGATATGTGGCAAAAGCTATTCAAAAGCTCAACAATCACGAGCAAAAAGATAATACAAAGGAGTTACACACAGAAAGATCTACACGTGCTAACTTGGACAAAAATATCAGTTTTCAGGGACTTAGTGAAAATCTCAGATTCTCACCAGCTGTTTATGCTCTGAAGCATTTTGACAGACCCAAAACAATATCTACAAGAAGTGAAAGTGCATGAGTTTCTACAGGGAGCTAGACAAACACAAAAGCTCCAACTCTCTAGTTGATTGCAAGGGCTGATTCCCAACACATGAACTTTTGCAACCACAACTACAAGGGAAGAAAATAACTGCAGTTTCTCAGACTTAGTGAAAATCACAGATTTTCACTAAGCTGACAATTTCATCCACATGCCTACTTTGACAAATCACAACTTGCACATCATCACGAATATATTACACCATCTCTTTCGTCGTGCTTTGTCGAATGTACTTACAAAATGTAGACACGAGTTACATGCACATATATGCATCTTTTTTACACTATATCATTTCATATCTTTCTCAACGAATGACAATAGTATTATCCCTTGGGATCTAGGACCTGTGCATCAAAGAATCCGGCAATTTCCTCTTGAATTGCTCGTATACGGTCCTGTGGTAGAAGACCGTCCCGCATCCGTTCGAGCTAATTTAAAGAATGGGTCAATATATATATCAACAAGGTGAAAATCTACTGGTTAGATATTTTAGGCAACAAAACATTGCTGTCCCAAGCAAGCTACAGAAAAATACTATGAACAGCAAGAAGAAAAACACAAAAATAAAAAGGGGAGGCTTGGGGGATCGAACCCCAAACCTGGTGCACACCACACACTACACAAACCACTGCACTACCTTCTCTGGCTCGACAGAACACAGGAAGGAAACAGGGTAAGCTTTCCCCCTGTTGATACTGTGCCACAAAAAGAAAATAGCAAAAGGGCGCTGCGGGGGCTCGAACCCACGACCTGCGCTAAGGTAAAACACACCACTGCCACTGCGATGCGCTATCGATACTTAACAGAGAGGGGGGCTTTTCTCTTTTAAGCAACCCCCTATGGATCCGCTACACGCCGACGGTGGCCGGAACAGGGGAGGATCACCGTCGGAGAATCTCTACGAATTGGCCAACGGCTCGTTGCTGGAAGGGAGAAGAACCTCCCACGGTTCCATTCCACTACTAAACACAACGCGAGATGTCCTACAGCTACTGCTCCACGAGCACGCGGCGGCGCCGGCGACAGAGAGATACACGGCGGCGATGCTACGACCCTACATGAGATCTTGCTACCAGGGAAGGGGAGGAGTGCATCTGCTCACTCACTGCACGACGAGGGCTCGCCTGTCAGATAGGAAGAAGGGGACATCATGGAAGAAGCCGATGCGGAGGTGGTCATCGGAGCGGAAGGGGTCGACGAGGAAGTAGTGGAAGCAGGGGCGCTCGCCTTCGATCAGCTACGGGAACGGACTCCCCTAAGGTCCCACATGCTCTTCGACCGCTTGGAGAGGAAGAAGGTGCACCGCAACGACGGCGACGAGCTCATCACGGATCGGCCATGACGGAGGAGGAGCTCGCCGGCTTCTGTCGACGAGGGAGAGGGAGGAGGAAGATGGGAAAGGAGGTGGCGGCGCTGTGAAGGAACCCTAGCACACTGCCCGGACGCCAAGGGTTAAATAGGGGGACGAGGGAGGCCGCCTCGACGTCCGTCAGCGACGGCGTCGACTCTCTATCTCGCGCTCTCTCTAACGAACTGACGAAACGGTGCGGGATGAGGGAGACGGCGTCTACAGGAGAGGGCTGCCGCGCGAGGAGGTACTAGGCTAGCGAGGAGGAGAAGGCCCACTCGGAGGCGCCAGGTAAGAAAACAAAAACCCACTGGGTTTTTCTACGGCGACAGAAACCTTTCTGTCACCCCTTGAGCTTGCGTTGGTTTTTCCCTTGAAGAGGAAAGGGCGATGCAGCACAAGAGCAGTAAGTATTTCCCTCAGTTGAGAACCAAGGTATCTATCCAGTAGGAGAATCTCGTCAAGTCCAGAGTAACTGCACAAACACAAAGGGCTTGCACCCAACGCTATAAACGGGTTGTCAATCCGTTCAAGATTGATTGCAAAGTGAGATCTGAAGGCGGAAAGTGCAACGAAGTAAAAGTGTAAGGCTGAAAATATGGTGTGGAGTAGACCCGGGGGCCATAGTGTTCACTAGAGGCTTCTCTCAAAATAGCAAATATTATGGTGGGTGAACAAATTACTGTCGAGCAATTGATAGAACCACGCAAAGTCATGACGATATCTAAGGCAATGATCATAGATATAGGCATCACGTCCGAGACAAGTAGACCGATACTTTCTGCATCTACTACTATTACTCCACACATCGACCGCTATCCAGCATGCATCTAGTGTATTGAGTTCATGACGAACAGAGTAACGCCTTAAGAAAGATGACATGATGTAGAGGGATAATCTCAATCCAATGATGAAAACCCCATCTTCTTACCCTTGATGGCAAAAACACGATACGTGCCTCGCTACCCCTTATGTCACTGGGTGAGGTCACCGCACGGTATGAACCCAAAACCAAGCACTTCTACCATTGCAAGAATCATAGATCAAGCTGGCCAAACAAAACCCACAACTCGAAGAGAATTACAAGGATATGAAATCATGCATAAGAGATATCAAAAGAAAATCAAATAAGATTCATACATAATCTGATCATAAATCCACAATTCATTGGATCTCGACAAACACAACGCAAAAGAAGATTACATCGGATAGATCTCCATGAAGATCACAAAGAACTTTGTATTGAAGATCCAAGAGAGAGAAGAAGCCATCTAGCTACTAGCTATGGACCCGTACGTCTATGGTGAACTGCTCACGCATCATCTGAGAGGTCATGGTGTTGATGAAGAAGCCCTCCGTATTCGAATCCCCCCTCCGGTAGGGCACCAGAACGTGCGTGACACGTCTCAAACGTATCTATCATTTTTGATGGTTTCACTCTGTTATCTTGTCAACTTTGGATGTTTTATATACCATTTATATCTTTTTTGGGACTAACTTATTAATTCAGTGCCAAGTGCCAGTTCCTGTTTTTTCTGTGTTTTTGACTCTTTTCAGATCTGATTTTGGAACGGAGTCCAAACGGAATAAAATCCCTGAAATAAATTTTCCAGAATGGAAGAAGATCGGGAGGCTTGAGGGCCAAGGCAGTGGGCTCACAGGGAGCCCACAAGCCCTGTTGCCGCGGCCAGGGGGCGCGGCAACCAGGCTTGTGGCCTCCCTGGCGCTCCCCTTCCCTAGCTCTTTGGCCTATAAATTCCCTAAAAATCCAGAAAAAATCAGGGCATCCATGAAAACACTTTTCTGCCGTCGCAAGCTTCCGTTTCCGCGAGATCTCATGTGGAGACCCTTCCCGGTGCCCTGCCGGAGGGGACTTTGGAGTTGGAGGGCTTCTACATCAACATCATCGCCTCTCCAATGACTCGTGAGTAGTCCACTTCAGACCTACGGGTCTGTAGTTAGTAGCTAGATGGCTTCTTCTCTCTCTTGGATCTTCAATACAAAGTTCTCCATGATCTTCATGGAGATCTATCCAATGTAATCCTCTTTGGCGGTGTGTTTGTCGAGATCCGATGAATTGTGGATTTGTGATCAGATTATCTATGAATTATATTTGAGTCTTTGCTGATTTCATATATGCATGATTTGATATCCTTGTAAGTCTCTCCGAGTCTTGGGTTTTGTTTGGCCAACTAGATCTATGATTCTTGCAATGGGAGAAGTGCTTGGTTTTGGGTTCATACCGTGTGGTGACCTTTCCCAGTGACAGAAGGGGCAGGAAGGCACGCATCATGTTGTTGCCATCAAGGGTAACAAGATTGTCCATCTACATCATGTCATCTTGCTTAAGGCGTTACTCTGTTCTTTTGGACTTAATACACTAGATGCAAGCTGGATAGGGGTCGACGTGTGGAATAATAGTAGTAGATGCAGAAAGTATCGGTCCACTTGTTTTGGACGTGGTGCCTATAGATATAATCACTGCCTTAGATAACATCACGACTTTGCGCAGTTCTATCAATTGCTCGACAGTAATTTGTTCACCTCACCGTCTACTTGCTTTCATGAGAGAAGCCACTAGTGAACACTACGACCCCCGGGTCTATTCACAACTATCGTTTCCACTTTCACTTTTATTTTGCTTGTTTACTTTTTGCTTTCAGTTCTCACTTTGCAAACAATCTATAAGGGATTGACAACCCCTTCATACCGTTGGGTACAAGCTCTTTGTGTTTGTGCATATACTTGAGACTTGACGAGATCTTCCATTGGTTCGATACCTTGGTTCTCAAAACTGAGGGAAATACTTACCGCCACTGTGCTACATCACCCTTTCCTATTCAAGGGAACACCAACGCAAGGCTCCAAGGCCGCGGGGAAATCCTTTGCATATTTGCCAAGGAAGTCCCTAAAGGCGTAGCCGTCACAGCAGGATTCCTGGCGCCGTACCAGGGAAGGTGTGTTGTCGCAGTAGCAGAAGGATTTCTGGCGCCGTTGCCGGGGAGGATCAAGTCAAGAATAGTCTCTCGTCAACGTGCTGATCTCTGGCGCGGGGAGGAGATCTATCCAAGTAGGTGTCACAAACTCATCTCTTGCATTTACCTTTTTTGCCAGTTGCCTCTCATTTTCCTCTCCCCCACTTCACATTTGCCGTTTTCATTTGCCTTTTTGCCGTTTTCATTTGCCTTTTTGCCGTTTTCCTTTGCCATTTTCTTTTGCCCTTTGTCGTTTTCCTTTGCCGATTTTCTTGCTTGCTTGTGTGCTTGTTTGTTTGTTGAAGTCATCATGGCTGAAAACACCAAACTTTGCGACTTCTCGAGTACCAATAATAATGATTTTATTAGTACTCCAATTGCTCCCGCCACTAGTGCGGAATCGTATGAAATCAACGCAGCTTTGCTGAATCTTGTTATGAAAGAGCAATTCTCTGGCCTTCCTAGTGAAGATGTCGCATCCCATCACAATACCTTCATTGAGCTTTGCGATATGCAAAAGAAAAGAGATGTGGATAATGACGTGATTAAGTTGAAGCTTTTTCCTTTCTCGTTGCGAGATCGCGCAAAAACTTGGTTTTCTTCTTTGCCTAAAAATAGTATCGATTCTTGGGATAAGTGCAAACATGCTTACATATCCAAGTATTTTCCGCCGGCTAAGATTATCTCCTTACGTAGCGATATCATGAATTTCAAGCAACTTGATCATGAACACGTTGCACAATCTAGGGAGAGGATGAAGTTAATGATTAGAAATTGTCCCGCTCATGGCTTGAGTTTGTGGATGATTATACAAATCATTTACGCTGGTTTGAATTTCGCTTCTTGCAATATCTTGGACTCCACCTCAGGTGGAACATTCATGGAAATCACGTTAGGAGATGCTACAAAACTCCTAGACAATATCATGACCAACTACTGTCAGTGGCACACTGAAAGGTCACCTGCTAGCAAAAAGGTACACACTATAGAAGAAATTAACTCGCTTAGTGCTAAGATGGACGAGTTGATGAATTTGGTTGCTAGTAGAAACGCTCCTTTAGATCCTAATGACATGCCACTATCTTCCTTGATTGAGAGTAGCAACGCTAGTTTGGACGTTAACTTTGTTGGAAGGAACAGTTTTGGCAACAACAATGCTTTTAGAGGAAACTATGTTCCTAGGCCATTTCCTAGTAACTCCTCTAACAATTATGGCAATTCCTACAACAACACTTATGGAAATCACAACAAATTACCCTCTGATTTAGAGAGTAATATCAAAGAGTTCATCAACCCTCAAAAGATTTTCAATGCGTCCATAGAGGAAAAACTACTCAAAATAGACGATTTGGCTAAGAGCATTGATAGGATGTCTTGTGATATTGATGCTTTGAAAGTTAGATGTGCTCCTCCCAAGGTCAACTTGGATGAAACTTTAAAAGCTATGCGTGTCTCTATGAATGAGAGCAAAGAAAGAACCGCCCAAATTCGCGCTAGGCATGAATGGTTTAAAAGGGTGCGTTCTAGTGATGCAAATCACGAAGATCTTAAAAGTGCTTGGTGTGACTCCTCTTGAATCTTTGTTTTCGCGTGTCAAACCTATTGATGAAGGGGTTGTATATGAATCCACTTTGGTTGAAAAACGCCCCAATGATTCAGAGCCCACCTATCTTGATGATAAAGTGTGGAGAGTGGAGTAGAAGAAATCAAAATTTTGGGTAGTAATGAAACTCCCACTTTGGATTTCAAGGAATTCAATTATGATAGTTGCTCCTTGTTTGAATGCATTTCCTTGATGCAATCCATTGCAAACTCTCCACATGCTTATAGCCAAAGCAAAGCCTTTACCGCTCATATCGTAGATGCTATGATGAAATCTCTTGAAGAGAATCTCGAATTAGAAGTCTCTATACCTAGAAAACTTCATGATGAGTGGGAATCTACTATCAAAATCAAAATAAAAAACTATGAATGCAATGCTTTGTGTGATTTGGGTGCTAGTGTTTCCGCGATTCCAAAGTCTTTATGTGATATTCTTGGTTTTCATGATATTGAAGAGTGTTCTCTTAATTTGCATCTTGCGGATTCTACTGTCAAGAAACCCATGGGAAGGATCGATGATGTTCTTATTGTTGCAAATAAGAACTATGTACCAGTGGATTTCATTGTACTTGACATAGATTGCAATCCTTCATGTCCCATTATTCTTGGTAGACCTTTCCTAAGGACTATTGGTGCTATCATCGATATGAAGGAAGGGAATATTAGATTTCAATTTCCCCTAAAGAAGGGCATGGAGAGTTTTCCTAGAAAGAAAATAAGATTGCCTTATGAATCTATGATGAGGGCTACTTATGGTTTGAGCACCAAGGATGACTATACGTGATTCCATCACCTTATGCCTAGCTAAGGGTGTTAAACAATAGCGCTTGTTGGGAGGCAACCCAACGAATCTATCCTTTTTCTTTCTGTTTTGTGTTTTCCACACTTTCATAATTATGTTATGATTGTGCTTTTTGTGTTTCTTTTTGCGTTTGTGCCAAGCAAAACCGTTATGATTAGTCTTGGGGATGATCGTTTGGTCATGCTGGAAAAGACAGAAATTTTCTGCTCACGAAAAGAATTTTCTTTTTTTCTGTAAGAGCTTTTGAGTTGATTCTTTTTGCTTCTAATTTCCATGCAAATTCTTCAGACTGTCGTAATTGTTCAGAATTTTTGAAGTACCAGAAGTATACGAAGTATACAGATTGCTACAGACTGGTATGTTGTTAACAGATTCTGTTTTTGTTGAGTTGGTTGCTTATTTTGATGAAACTATGGATAGTATTGGGGGGTATTAGCCATGGAAGATTGAAAATACAGTAACCCAACATCAACATAAGTAGAATTTTAGTTTGCTACAGTACCTAAGGAAGTGGTGGTTTGCTTTCTTATACTAATGTTATCACGAGTTTTTGTTTAAGTTTCGTGTTGTGAAGTTTTCAAGTTTTGGGTGAAGTTCTTATGGAAAAAAGATAAAGAGTGGCAAGAGCTCAAGCTTGGGTATGCCAAAGGCACCCCAAGTTGATTCAAGGATGCCGTAAAAGCCTAAGCTTGGGCATGCCCCGGGAAGGCATCCCCTCTTTCGTCTTCAATCCATCGGTAACGTTACTTGGGGTTATACTTTTATTCACCACATGTTATGTGTTTTGCTTGGAGCGTGTTGTATCGTAGGAGTATTTTATTTTTGTTGTGTCATAATCATCCTTTCTGCACACCTAGATATAGATACATGCACTCACCGTTATTTTGTCGAGCTTCACTTATATCCTTTGGTTAGACAATTCAGCTCACATGTGCTTCACTTATATCTTTTGAGCTAGATACTTTTTCTCTATGTGCTTCACTTATATCTTTTAGAGCACAACGGTGTGTGGCTTTGTTGTTGATCTATGCTATGCAAGTAGTCTCAAAAGGGGTAGATCCAAAGGGATATGAAAACTTCCACCTTCATGTGCATTGAATAGTTAGAGAAGTTTGATTCATCTCAATTAGTTTTGAGTTGTGGCTATGGTAATATTGAAGTTATATTAGTAAGGTGCTGTGGATCTAGAAATACTTGTGTTGAAGTTAGTGATTCCCGTAGCATGCACGTATGGTGAACCGCTATGTGATGAAGTATGAGCATGATTAGTCTATTGATTGTCATCCTTTGTGTGGCGGTCGGGATCGCACGATGGTTTATACCTACCAACCCTTCCCCTAGGAGTATGCTTGAATGCTTTGTTTCGATTACTACTAAAACTTTTGCAACAAGTATATGAGTTCTTCATGACTAATGTTGAGTCCATGGTTTAAATGCACTTTCACCTTCCACCATCACTATCTTCTTTAGTGTCGTGCGATTTTCGTCGGTGCACAAAACCCACCATTAGCCTCCCTCGAAAAAGCCACCATACCTACCTACTATGGCTTTTTCAAAGCTATTCCGAGATATATTGCCATACAACTACCAGCACGACATGTGCCACCACTTCTACATTGCCATTGCATGATCGTAAGATAGCTAGCAAGATGTTTCCATTGATGTCTATGCCATGCTAGATCATTGTCACGGTACACTATCGAAGGCATTCTGTCGTGGTTTTTGTCACGGCAGATGTTCTCGTGAGAGAACTTAGGTGTGAGGCCATCGCAACCATGTGGCGGCTTGAAGGGGTTGGTCAGAATCGAGAGACGCGAGTTTACCCAGGTTCGGCCCCTCCGATGGAGGTAAAAGCCTACGTCCTGCTTGTGCTTCATTGATGAAGATGATGATCTCAATTAAAAGGGTGCAGACTCGCCACCTCTAATCTCGTGGGTGTCTGACCTGTCTATCTCATGATTTGTCTTGTCTAGACCTAAATTGTGAATCATGTCCCTCTTGGGGCGCCTTACCCCTCCTTATATAGGTGGAAGGGGTAGGTTTGCATGTAGAGTCCTACTAGGAGTAGGAATAGGACTAGTCTCTCTTGAATCCTAATCCGGGTCTTGTTTCCTTCTTGTGGGAGTCTTTCCTCTTCTTGGGCCTTCTCTTGTGAGTCGGCCCTCCTGGCCTCTCTATGAGTCGCCTTATGCCAGGGTGTACGCTGGGCCTTGGGCCTTTGTCATTTATCTAAGTCGCCTGTGGGGACAAGTATGAGTCGCCCGCCAGGTCACTGCTGAGTCACCGATGAATCGCCAAGTCCTTTGGCGGGTCATATTCCAAGCCGGGTTACACTGCGGGGTATATCCCCGACATTAGCCCCCAAGGTTAGCTTGAATTTATTCATGGTAAGCTCCTGAAATAAGAATAATAAATAAGTTAAGGGACCGGCTTGCTCCTCTGGCCGGCTTTATTTTACTGAAGTGGCTCCTTGAAAAATCCGGGTTTCTTTTTATAATAACGAGCCGTCTTCACAATCATTTTGTTGGTACATGTCCTTTGTAATAAATACATATGCCATTGAATCGGCCTCCAATGCTTTGGCTTGATGAAAATTTGGGAAATAAGAAATCCGCACAATGTTGAACTAGCTTCTCTTGCTTCGGCGGGTTATGATTGACAATGGCGGGTCATGATTGACAATGGTGGGTTATCATTATTAGTAGTGCCCCGTCAAACAACTGAACTCCAATTGACAAATCCGTGTGATGTTGAGCCGGTCTTTCAGTGCTTCAACTAGATAAAAATATGCTGAACTGGTCTCCCAATACTTCACCTCCATGACAGAATAAAATGTGCTCTTCAATTTTTTGATATATCCATATTACCTGTAGCCCCCAAGGGCCGGGTCATCAGTGTATGATGGGCCGGGTCTTCGATTTGAAACTCATGATCTGTGAAACAACTTAGTGATGTAGACCCCAAGGGCCGAGTTGTCTTGCCTGCGGCAACC
Source organism: Hordeum vulgare subsp. vulgare (assembly GCF_904849725.1). Lineage (NCBI taxonomy): Eukaryota > Viridiplantae > Streptophyta > Magnoliopsida > Poales > Poaceae > Hordeum > Hordeum vulgare. The sequence goes on along the minus strand of NC_058522.1, from coordinate 546,331,624 downwards.
TGGGACTTTAGATATTATGATCTGAATAGCGTAGCCCCTAAGTGACGGGTCGATTGCTTGCGGCGACTCGGGACTTCCACGTTCTTCTCTTTTGAAAATAAAACATCATATGATGTAGCCCCCAAGGGGTGGATAAAAATGATGAGCCGGTGCTTCCTTGAATCCATACTTGAATAAAGAGCGGTATGTAGCCCTCCAAGACCGGTTTATCTCCTTCAGGTAGTCGGGTCTGTTGATGATGTGATGATTTGAAAAGCAGATTGCATTAGCCCCCAAGTGTCATGGTGTATGCTTGTAGCGACATGGGACTTTCATACTTTGATGTAATCTTGATTTGAATAATGTAGCCCCCAAGTGTCGGGTTGTGTGCCTGCAGCGACTCGGGGCTATTCCTTCCATTGTAGAATAAAACCATATCCACTCCGTGAGCTGATGATGCCTTTGTGATAAAAGAAATCCTTGACCGTGGTTGCAATGTAACCCGGCAAACATATCCTTGAGAAATCCATATGTCGGAGCAATCGGCCCAAGATATTTTGAGGCGAGTCAGGAAAAAGCCTGAAAAACCTTGAGGCAGTGCCAGGAAGGTAAAAAATAGCAATTTCGTCGGCTCATAAGGTCGCGACAGGATAGGGCGAGTCAAAAAGATCAAGCGCCACCCAAGATAATGATTTCGTCGGCTCATAAGGTCGCGACAGGATAGGGCGAGTCAGAAAGCTCAAGCGCCACCCAAGATAATAATTTCGTCGGCTCATAAGGTCGCGACAGGACAGGGTGAGTCAGAAAGCTCAAGCGCCACCCAAGATAATGATTTCGTCGGCTCATAAGGTCGCGACAGGATAGGGCAAGTCAGAAAGCTCAAGCGCCACCCAAGATAATGATTTCGTCGGCTCATAAGGTCACGACAGGATAGGGCGAGTCATAAAGCTCAAGCGCCACCCTGAGATGATGGTTTCGTCGGCTCATAAGGTCGCGACAGGATGGGGCGAGTCAGAAAGCTCAAGTGCCACCCTAAGATGATGGTTTCGTCGGCTCATAAGGTCGCGACAGGATGGGGCGAGTCAGAAAGCTCAAGCGCCACCCCAGGGATGATGGTTTCGTCGGCTCATAAGGTCGCGACAGGATGGGGCGAGTCAGAAAGCTCAAGCGCCACCCTAAGATGATAATTTTTCTGTAATGACCCGTGGTTCTTGAATTATTCATCCCAGTTGAGTCTGTCGAGCCATGTCCATGTAGCGCCCGAGTCTTAACTCGACTCAAGGAGGCGGCTTGAGAGTCTCCATACTTGATTGTGGCATAAACCGACAGAGAAAAGATATTGGTACTCGCTCCATCTCCAAGATATAAAGCCACTGCACCGGTAAGTTGATATTGTCTGGACCGTGAGGGTGGCGACTTGTGTCCTTCTGTTGGACGGCTCGTACAGGCGAGCATTACACCGGCAGGTTGAGAGTTGTCTAGCGATTTGGCACGGACTCAAGAATCGGTTGCGGCGTTGTAAGCAGCCTTAGTTGCGCGGACGTGAGAGTTTGACCGCGTCATTGTGAGTTGTTTTGGTCGCGCGGACGTGAGAGTTGGCCGCGCCATTGTAAGCCGTCTTGATCGCGTGGTCGTGAGAGTTGGCCGCATCATTTGTAAATAGGCGCTCGCAGCGAGTTGTCCGTCAATTATGAACTGGCATGGACGGCGAGTTGGCCGCGGTATTGTAAACCGGCTCATAAATCCGTTGAGCATCGCCTGTAATATTATATCATGAGCTGTCGGTTTGATCATGTCGGGGAGCTCCTGATCGCAACTGCCTGTGCATCTGTCACGACCTAACACGAAAAGTAACGTCCGGACGGCTTGCCACCAATTGAGCTGCTAAGTAAGCTGAGCTGGTCTCGGTCTTCATGCCTTCCGGTCTTGATATGACTTTGATCTGATGCGTGTAAATCAGTCTTCCGTTGTTAAGGCAACACTTTTGGCTGCTGTTGTTTGATCGCTGTTGAGGTGAGGTGGAGCCTAAGTCATGCGGCAAGGAGAGATCCATATGTTCGAGAAATCCATACGTGTTGTAGTTTATTACAGAGCACAAGTTGAAGAAATCTAAGGGCCGGTCAATTAAATGACTCGGCATTTATATGTGATAGGGAGGCTCTTCGACAATAGTCAATTCTTCCGAGCTGACTCAAAAACCCCAATCATTTAACACTAGTTATGATAAACCATGATAAAATCCAGCCAAATTGGCTATTCAAAGATTAATTTGCACCTGTAATAACTTATGCTTTGACCCGGTTTGAAGACCGGCATGATATGTATGTATGATGCATGATGCAATGCAAGATGATGCATGTATATGACAGAATAGTGCTGGTATATGAGACTTGAATCTTACTTCAATGAAACTAGCTTGTTAGCCACTGGTTTATCCTCGCTCTCTGTAAGCCGGCACTCGCGACCAATCGATGTTTTAACCTCGATAGTTCAGGGTCCAACTGAATTGACATATCGAGAGTACACGGGATTCGGAGTAGCATCATGCAGACAGGCAGGTTTAACCAAGTTTCAAAGAAGGCGGCTTAACAGCCCATGGAATATCCTCGCTTTCTGTAAGCCGGCACTCGCAACCAATCGATGTTTTAACCTCGATAGTTCAGGGTCCAACTGGATTGACATATCGAGAGTACACGGGATTCAGAGTAGCATCATGCAGACAGGCAGGTTTGACCAAGAAGGTGGCTTAATGGAAAATGGAGTATCCTCGCTTTCTGTAAGCCGGCACTCACGACCAATCGATGTTTTAACCCAGATAAGTTCAGGGTCCATATGGATTGACTTATCATGAAACGGAGTACACGGGATTCGGAGTAGCATCACGCAGACAGGCAGGTTTAACCATGAATTCTTGCCATTAAGCCGGGCACCATGTTGAAGTGCGCATCATGGCGACTCGTCCTCTTGGGCGACTTTAAAATGCCCGCCAATGAAGCAGCAGCCCTCGGAGCCGGGTTATCTTGCCTATAATGACCCAATGTTCTTGAATTATTCAGCCTCGTTGGATCTGGCGAGCCATGTCTGAATAGCCCCCGAGTCTTAAGTCGACTCAAGGAGGCAGCTTGAGAGTCTCCATACTTGACTGCGGCGTAAACCGGTGGAGAAAAATGATGGTACCCGCTCCATCTGATGTGTTGATGTAAATTGGACCGTAGGGACTGCGGCTTGCGCATGTCTGTTGCGTGGCTTTTATAAGTGAGCATTGCACGTTATGTTGATGTCGCCCGGACCGCGAGGGTGGTGTCTTGCATCCGTTTGTTTGCGGCTCGTACAGGCGAGCACTGCACCGACGGGTTGATGTTGTCTGGACCGCGAGGGCGGCGTCTTGCATCCGTCTATTTGGCGGCTCGTACAGACGAGCACTGTACCGGCGGGTTGATGTAAACCAGACCGTGGTCGCGTTTGAAACCAGCGTGGATAGGAAGTTGGTCAAGGCGTTGTAGCCAGTAGGGACGACGAGTCAATCGAGGCGTTGTAAGCCGGTATGATTGGTGGGTTGATTACGACCTTGTAAGCTGTCTTGGTCGCACGGTCATGAAAGTTGGCCGTGTCATTTTAAGCCAGCGTTGATGATGAGTTGATCACAACGTTGTAAGCCGGTGCGCGAGCCCTTTGAGCAGCCCAGACGGACACCATTATAGAATGATGCTGGCGTGTACTCCATCTCTGAAATATAATGCCAGCTTTGATAATGGATAATTGCCCTGCGTAAAAAATTACATGCCAAAATAATCGTGCACAAAGAAATTAATATGTGGTAATAAAAATAAATTAGATAGATAGCACCTGATAATTCAGGATAGCCGATGGAGCAACCGGAGAGTGAAAAGTGATCCATCATCACCAAACAACATGATTAGCACGCCTTAAATTAAACCTCGGGATCCGAATGGCAGCTAGCACTTCGGTTTGAATGATCTTGACGTTGCACATACTAGTACAATTAATCGATGTCTGGTGGCTTCCCGTGGAGAGCAACGCGACTAATGGAATCAATTCTCTCATAGGAAGTACCAGGACCCAATGTTTGCCTACCGGCTGGTGCATGCCGGCGGTTCTTGGAGGCTGGAGGCAAGTTGCCCGGTGAAGCAGCGGCGCAAGGGGGCCGGCGACTCGCACCGGTGTGGACGCTGTTAAGGATCGGCTCAGGCCAGGGGTGAAGCGGCGACTTGGCGGCGGCTGCGGAAGCGCGTTGGAGGTACGGACCCAGGCGCGACAGCGGGATAGACGCGCGGTGGAGACGCAACGCGGGTGCAGCGAACCAGCACGGTGTAGCGAGCCGACGCTGAGCGGGAGACGGCCGGCTTAAGGTGAGGTGAGGCTAGTACATGCATGTGACGGATGGGTGTATGGCTGGTTCCTCCATGGCAGGAGGCGCAGTAGGGCTACTCTGGCTCGGATGCTCGACGCTCGCCGATGCTACGACAGCTCCGGGCGTGGTGATGGTGGATGGTGACAGGACCGGCACGGCATGGCGTGGTGCGGCGACTGCGGCAGACCGGCTCGGCAAGCGGGGCGAAGTGGGATGACGCGGCATGAGGTAATGCGAGGCAGCGACTGGCCAACAGCAGGGCACAGCAGCTGCGACAGTCTGGAGCAGGGCGGGCGAGCATGGACGAGAGCTGCGCGACGCGTAGAGGCAAGCAACAGCGGCGACGAAGAGGTGAAAGGTAATGAGCAGCCGCTCAATGGATCGATGGATTGTTGAGTATGCTACCGGGGTTGCTTGCGACGCCTTGATCAATCCCCTAAGCAGTGGAAACTCGAACCCTTGTCAGTTTCGATGAAACGCCAGGTCGCATGCGAGAGCCCGGATAGAAACCCTGGCGGCGGCATCGCCGGCTCGGACACGGAGCGTGCTGAGTTTTCCTGGACGCCAGGCGTCGTATGCCGGCTCGGCGGGGCGAGGCCGGGGTGACTGAGCAAGGTAGGGGTGGCACGACGACCCGGCGCGAACGCGCGACCGGCGGAGCGACTGCCGGAGACACATATGTGAGGGCACGGCAGCTTGATCCGTGGTGGATGTGAGGCGCGGACGGCGGCTCTGATGGCGTGCGTGGATAACACCTCATAGCCCACGGCAGAGGCCAAGTAGTGGGAGCGGCGTGGAGCAGCGGGCAGGCGCGAGGCAAGGCTTTGGTGGTGGTGGCGAAGCCAACTCGGGACGATACTGAGCTGGAGGCCGTCAGCGAGAGCCAGTTTGCCGCGAGTCAGGGCCAGATGAGACTGCGGGCGAAGGTGAGCAGGGACACGGCAGGGTGCGGAGCGATGCCAATGTGGTGGCCCAAGGTGCAGTGGCGGCGAACACAGCGGTGGTGTTGTTTGGTCCCTGATCCGCTTCCGTTTCGCTGCTAATGGCAGACCATCTAATTACCTCCATGACTCGCCGCTCCAATTAGCATTATTATACTCCTTGGTCCACACGCGGATTTGACCGATGATGTCGTCGAGAGAAAGAACAAACCAATCAGCCGATTGCTCGGAGACGCCGCAGATCGAACTCCCGTCGGTCTTGCCTGCAGCAATAATCCAACTATCCGGATTAACAGATCGCCTAAGACGCGTGCGGCAGAATACACGACAAAGTCCTAACGGTTTTGCCTGCAGACTTTCCCATGTCGGCTCTTCTTTGTTCGAGTAATCGCCAGTTCCTCGATCCCTGGTAGAAATCCCTCCAAAAACACAATTCCACCGTACGATCAGCCCCACGGTGGGCGCCAACTGTCGGGGTTTTTGTCACGGCAGATGTTTTCATGAGAGAACTTAGGTGTGAGGCCATCGCAACCATGTGGCGGCTTGAAGGGGTTGGTCAGAATCGAGAGACGCGAGTTTACCCAGGTTCGGCCCCTCCGATGGAGGTAAAAGCCTATGTCCTGCTTGTGCTTCATTGATGAAGATGATGATCTCAATTACAAGGGTGCAGACTCGCCACCTCTAATCTCGTGGGTGTCTGACCTGTCTATCTCATGATTTGTCTTGTCTAGACCTAAGTTGTGAATCTTGTCCCTCTTCGGGCGCCTTACCCCTCCTTATATAGGTGTAAGGGGTAGGTTTACATGTAGAGTCCTACTAGGAGTAGGAATAGGACTAGTCTCTCTTGAATCCTAATCCGGGTCTTGTTTCCTTCTTGTGGGAGTCTTTCCTCTTCTTGGGCCTTCTCTTGTGAGTCGGCCCTCCTGGCCTCTCTATGAGTCGCCTTATGCCAGGGTGTACGCTGGGCCTTGGGCCTTTGTCATTTATCTAAGTCGCCTGTGGGGACAAGTATGAGTCGCCCGCTAGGTCACTGCTGAGTCACCGATGAATCGTCAAGTCCATTGGCGGGTCATATTCCAAGCCGGGTTACACTGCGGGGTATATCCCCGACACATTCCATATAGAGTCATCATTGCTCTAAGTTTTGAGTTGTAAGTGTGATGATCATCATTGATGGAGCATTGTCCCATATGAGGAAATAAAAGAGGCCAGCGAAGCCCATTTACAGAAAGAGGCCAAAGATGCCCACAAAAATAAAAATAAAAAAAAATATATAAAAAGAGGCCAAAGATCCCACCAAAAATTGAGAGAAAAAGAGAGAAGGGACAATGCTACCACCTTTCCACACTTGTGCATATTAAGCACTATGATCTTCATGATTGAGAGTCTCTCGTTTTGTCACCACACTTGTGCATATTAAGCACCATGATCATCATGATTGAGAGTCTCTCGTTTTGTCACCACCATATAGCTAGTGGGAAATTTTCATTATATAACTTGGCTTGTATATTCCAATTATAGGCTTCCTCAAAATTGCCTTAGGTCTTCGTGAGCAAGCAAGTTGGATGCACACCCACTAGTTTTCTTTAAGAGCTTTCACATACTCTTAGATCTAGTGCATCATTTGTATGGCAATCCCTACTCATTCACGTTGATATCTATTTATGAGCATCTCCATCGCTCGTTGATATGCCTAGTCAATGTGACCATCTTCTCCTTGTTTGTCTTGCAACCTCACCACACTCCACACCACTTATAGTGCTAAAACCATGGCTCACGCTCATGTATTGCGTGAGAGTTGAAAAAGTTTGAGAAAGTAAAGGTGTGAAAACAGTTACTTGGCCAATATCGGGGTTTTGCATGATTTAAATTCGTTGTGCCAGGATGATAGAGCATAGCCAGACTATATGATTTTGTAGGGATAACTTTCTTTTGCCCTTGTTATTTTGAAAGTTCATGATTACCTTGCTAGTTTGCTTGAATTATTATTGTCTCCACGTCAATAGAAAACTATTGTTTTGAAACTAATGGATCTGAACATTCACGTCACATAAGAGGAGTTACGAAGGACATCTATGCTAGGTAGCATGAAAGCATCAAAAATTCATTCTTTATCACTTCCCTACTCGAGGACAAGCAGGAGTTAAGCTTGGGGATGCTTGATATGTCTCAAACGTATCTATAATTGTTGATGGTTTCACTCTGTTATCTTGTCAACGTTGGATGTTTTATATACCTTTTATATCTTTTTTGGGACTAACTTATTAATTCAGTGCCAAGTGCTAGTTCCTGTTTTTTCTGTGTTGTTGACTCTTTTCAGATCTGATTTTGGAACGGAATCCAAACAAAATTAAATCCCTGAAATAAATTTATTCAGAACGTAAGAAGATCGGGAGGCTTGAGGGCCAAGGCAGTGGGCTCACAGGGAGCCCACAAGCCCTATTGCCGTGGCCAGGGGGCCCGCGGCAACCAGGCTTGTGGCCTCCCTGGCGCTCCCCTGCCCTAGCTCTTTGGCCTATAAATTCCCTAAAAATCCAGAACAAATCAGGGCATCCATGAAAACACTTTTCCGCCGCCGCAAGCTTCCGTTTCCGCGAGATCTCATGTGGAGACCCTTCCCGGTGCCCTGTCGGAGGGGACTTTGGAGTTGGAGGGCTTCTACATCAACATCATCGCCTCTCCAATGACTCGTGAGTAGTCCACTTCAGACCTACGGGTCCGTAGTTAGTAGCTAGATGGCTTCTTCTCTCTCTTGGATCTTCAATACAAAGTTCTCCATGATCTTCATGGAGATCTATCCGATGTAATCTTCTTTGGCGGTGTGTTTGTCGAGATCCGATGAATTGTGGATTTGTGATCAGATTATCTATGAATTATATTTGAGTCTTTGCTGATTTCTTATATGCATGATTTGATATCCTTGTAAGTCTCTCTGAGTCTTGGGTTTTGTTTGGCCAACTAGATCTATGATTCTTGCAATGGGAGAAGTGCTTGGTTTTGGGTTCATACCGTGTGGTGACCTTTCCCAGTGACAGAAGGGTCAGCAAGGCACGCATCGTGTTGTTGCCATCAAGGGTAACAAGATGGGCTTTTATCATAGATATGAGATTGTCCATCTACATCATGTCATCTTGCTTAAGACGTTACTCTGTTCTTTTGGACTTAATACACTAGATGCATGATGGATAGCGGTCGACGTGTGGAGTAATAGTAGTAGATGCAGAAAGTATCAGTCTACTTGTTTTGGACGTGGTGCCTATATATATAATCATTGCCTTAGATAACGTCTCAAAAAAGATATAAAAGGCATACAAAGCATCCAAAGTTTGACAAGATAATAGCATGAAACCATCAAAAATTATAGATACGTTGGAGACGTATCAGGTTTTTCTATTTAAAAACAAACAGAGACAAAAAAAACACACAGGCAACACTGTTGACCCTAAAATAAAACAAAAATGCCCCTGGTCATAAGGGAATTATGACCCAATAAAATAAAATGAAAAGAGGATTTTTGGAGCAATTAAATATTTACAAAACAGAATTAAATAACTTGTTTTGTGAATATCTAGCCCCCTCTCAAACCTAGATTCAAAACACATTAAACCTAGAACTGTTGGGGAACGTCGCATGGGAAACAAAAAATTTCCTACACGCACGAAGACCTATCATGGTGATGTCCATCTACCAGAGGGGATTTCCGATCTACGTACCCTTGTAGATCGCACAACAGAAGCGCTAATAAACGTGGTTGATGTAGTGGAACGTCCTCACGTCCCTCGATCCGCCCCGCGAACCGTCCCACGAACCGTCCCGCGATCCGTCCCACGATCCGCTCCGATCTAGTGCCGAACGGACGGCACCTCCGCGTTCAGCACACGTACACCTCGACGATGATCTCGGCCTTCTTGATTCAGCAAGAGAGACGAAGAGGTAGATGAGTTCTCCGGCAGCGTGACGGCGATCTGGAGGTTGGTGGTGATCTAAGCTTAGCAGGGCTCCTCCCGAGCTCCGCAGAAACGCGATCTACAGGAAAAACCGTGGAGGTATGTGGTCGGGCTGCCGTGGCAAAGTTGTCTCAAATCAGCCCTAATACCTCTGTATATATAGGAGGGAGGGGAGGGGACTTGCCTTTTATTGGCATTGCCTTGAGGGTCAAGGAGCCCCAAGGGGGTCGGCAGAAGGGGGAGGAGGAATCCTCCTCCAATCCTAGTCCAACTAGGATTGGAAAGTGGAGTCCTTCCCTTCCTTCCCACTTCCCCTTTTTTTCTCTTTGATTTTCTCTTATACTGCGGAGGGGCCTTCTTGGGATTTCCCACCAGCCCACTAAGGGCTCGTGCGGCACCCCTAAGGCCTATGGGCTTCCCCGGGGTGGGTTGCCCCCCTTTGAACATCCGGAACCCATTCGTCACTCCCGGTACATTCCCGGTAATGCCGAAAACTTTCCGGTAATCAAATGAGGTCATCCTATATATCAATCTTCGTTTCCGAACCATTCCGGAAACCCTCGTAACGTCCGTGATCTCATCCGGGACTCCAGACAACATTCGGTAACCAACCATATAACTCAAATATGCATAAAACAACGCTGAACCTTAAGTGTGCAGACCCTGTGGGTTCGAGACCTATGTAGACATGACCCGAGGGACTCCTCGGTCAATATCCAATAGCGGGACCTGGATGCCCATATTGGATCCTACATATTCTATGAAGATCTTATCGTTTGAACCTTAGTGCCAAGGATTCATATAATCCCGTATGTCATTCCCTTTGTCCTTCGGTATGTTACTTGCCCGAGATTGGATCGTCGGTATCCGCATACCTATTTCAATCTCATTTACCAGCAAGTCTCTTTACTCATTCCGGAATAAAAGATCCCGTGACTTACAATAAGTCACATTGCTCGCAAGGCTTCTATGTGATGTTGTATTACCGAGTGGGCCCCGAGATACCTCTTCGTCACACGGAGTGACAAATCCCAGTCTTCATCCATACTAACTCAACGGACACCTTCGGAGATACCTGTAGAGCATCTTTATAGTCACTGAGTTATGTTGCGACGTTTGATACACACAAAGCATTCCTCCGGTGTCAGTGAGTTATATGATCTCATGGTCATAGGAACAAATACTTGCACGCAGAAAACAGTAGCAACAAAATGACACGATCAACATGCTACGTCTATTAGTTTGGGTCTAGTCCATCACATGATTCACCTAATGATGTGATCCAGTTATCAAGCAACAACACCTTGTACATAGTCAGAAGACCCTGATTATCCTTGATCAACTGGCTAGCCAACTAGAGGCTTGCTAGGGACAGTGTTTTGTCTATGTATCCACACATGTATCTAAGTCTTCATTCAATACAATTATAGCATGGATAATAAATGATTATCTTGATACATGAATTATAATAATAACGTATTTATCATTGAATCTAGGGCATAATTCCAACAAGGACCACATCCACCACAAATCACTTTAAAATATAAACATTTTTGAACCAGGGTTAGAGCAAGTAAAACTTGAGCTTGAGAAATAGAGAAGGGGGGGTTGAAACCTAGTTGGGAACTAACATAGTTGAAACCCACTTTCAAATACACCACTTCATAATCACATCACATCAACATCACAACCACATACATGGATCCACAACAACAACAAACACAAGAAGGCATTAATGATATGGATGCATGAATGCGAAGGGGAGACAAGCTAATATCACATGAAATAACACATGGCATATATCTCACAAGGCAATGACATCATGGACCCACATACATGAAGGTTCCAAATATGGCAAGTTACACTCTGGGGCATTACAGGCGGAGATGACTCACGGGGCGGTGGAGACGGCTGATGCGGCGGTGGAGACGGCTGCGCTGGAGACTGGTGAGGCGGCGAAGAGGACGGCTGCATTGGAGATTTGTGATGCGGCGAAAACGACGGTTGCCCTGGAGACTTGTGAGGTGGAGGCGAAGAAGCACTACAAGAAAAATGCTCAACTATGACAAAAAATAATGGCGGCGGTTTAATTGGTCATTGATCCATAACCAAAATTCTGAAATTAGTCATGGCAAGTCTAAGAGGGTCCAAAGCCCATAATGTTATGACCTTTTGTGTCCATTAGGTCATGATACTATTGCACAAATTGGTCATTAAGTGCCACCGATTGAAAAAAAAGAGAAAAAGTGATAGAGGCGTGTTGGATGAGGGGAGGGTTTTGAAGCGTTGGATGTAGGAGGAGTGGATGGCCAGGATCTGTTTCAAGGAAGTGATCTGTGGCCTCACATGTGATAGGCTCGCTGCCTAAAGTGAAAAGAAACGAGAAAAAAAAGTGAAAGACAATCTCTCTCTTGGCGATCCCCATCATGCCAAGGACGATCGACGGTACGACAAATCTCCAAAAAGGCGAGAAACATTACAACACACTAGTCATCTGAAGCACCATACTAAATTAATTTCAACATTTTTATTTAGTTTTGTACTATATTTATATTGAACTTGGTTTCTAGATATTTTTTTTCCTTTTTCAATAACCCATAAAAAACAAAGGCCTAAGTTGGTTCGGGAACGTCAATTACTTTAATGGTTTTACTTATCTAGAGCAAGGCATGATCGGCGTGACACGGTGTCTCTACCGTCGGATCTAGAAGAGATGGATGACTATGATCGATCGGATGGGGCCAATCTGTGGGAACAATGCATCGACCAAAGAAAGTAAATAATAATAAAAATAAATAAATAAATAAGTGAGGTAAAGCCTTTTATGGATAAAGTGAGTTAAAGTTAGGCTCATGCGTCGTCGAGAGGTTTGGATCAGCCCGCAAACGATTTCGTTTGGTTTTCAGTTTCAGACTGCACGAATAATAAATAAAGAAGACCATATTTAAAAAAATAAAAAAATAAAGAAGACCACTTCTCGCCGCACCAATCCCACTGACCCACCAATCCTTTCTGTTTCTCGTCTCTCCCTCTCCCCGCACCACTTCTTGCCGCCGCCACCACCTACGGTGCCCGATCCCGCATGATTCCAGCGTCCTCTGGCGGCGCCCAGCACACCACCGTGTCCCCCTCTCAATGCTCCTTCCTCCCATCAGGCAAGATCCGACGCGCGCGTCCTCCAACGGCCAAGCGTGACCCTGCCCACCAGCTAGGGTTTGTGCCAGCGCGTCGCCGGCGTGGCTCCGGCCTTGCTCCGGTGACTCAGGTGTGTCCCTCCACTCCTCCTCGTCACATACCCCATCTCTTCCTCACATCATTTCGTCTCCCTCGCAGATCGAGCGCACCGTCGCCGCTCGAGCAACGGGGGGACATGGATAGGAAGGCTTCTCCTACCTTGTCCCGATGCCGTGAATGACACATCTCCTCCACTATCCCATGGAGATGAAGCTCCTTCTCCCACATCACGCATGGAGCCTCCCTCCCAGTGCCTGAAGCTCTAGAGGGTATGAATCCCCCCTCTATCTTTCTTCTACAACTTCTCTTCTTCTCCTCTTGATGTGTGGGCGTACTGTGCCAAGTAAAGGAACTCAAGGCCATGGGCGGAGAGAGAGGAGCTGCTCCTAGTACAGGACGCAATGGAAGGTGGTCCTTTCTTGTTCTGTCTTTTTAAGTTTTCTATTTCTCTTCCCGATCTATAAATGTTAAAGGCTGTATTTTTTTGCAGGTGCTACCCTGATGAGGAGAAACTGCTGCTGCAGGAAACCATTGATGATTGCTCCAATTGGTGGATTCGGTTCACCAAATATGAACCTATTTCTGCATACCAATATTTCATGTTCTTTTGCAGATCCCTAGTTCCTTCATCCAGTTTCCAATCCATGCATCTCTCAAAAAGGAATTTCACGACCCGTGTAGATTATTGTTTTATGAGTTCTACTACAATGGAAGTTTTATGCCATTTGGCTATGTTCAGTTACTAGGAAACTTCTAGGATCTGCACATGAATTAAGACAACCTGTACAGATAATGAACATAAACTTTTAGATTGCTGCTACTTATTCTAAGTGTAAAGGATGTCCAGTCAACTTGGTATTTTTAACAAAAACAGTTCATCAGCAAGCTATATTAGATATCAATCCAAATTAAAATGATTTAACAGATAGACAATTTAATAAGATATGCTTGCCTGCTATTTATATACATAACTATTCGACAATGGCAAGACTTCATTGTGTGTATGAACATGCACATATTATAAGTGTAGTTGGAGAAAACAGTTGATCGTTGCTCTCTTTCTACTACTCTGCCCGTGATGGAGCATATGCATGCATCTATGTTTTTTTTAAATAAAATAAGAGAAGATATGACAGTGGGCTTGAGGCCAAGCTGGTGGCGTAGAAGTCCTTGTATCTCTTGTCCTTATACGCTGCTGGTGTGTAAACAGAGCATGAAAAAACTGCATTACAATTTTAGAGATCTAAGAACAAAGCAAATTAAACTTAGAAAAAAAATGACTGGTACTTCCTATGAACCAAGGCAATGACTTCTAGTGGCATATTGCCTCCTTCGAGGCCATATAGCACCAGTCATTTTCAGTTGACACTATTTCAGTTGCCTGCATTTTCATCACATGCAATTCATCGTCTATTTTTAATTGACACTATTTCAGGCCCTTGGTGCTGGATGATCAACTATTTTCATGTGTGAACCAGTTGCATCTTGATGGAAAGTAAACATGATTATTGCAGGTACATCATTTTTTTACCTCTCTAAAATTGCTGGCACTTCTCGGGCTTTAACATCAATTTATGTGAACACCGGATCTTGTACTGTTTTTTAGTAGATTTGGATGGTAATTTGGATATCTATACTTTTACTTGGAACAAGGTGAGTTTGGTCCAGGCATGGCCTGGTTCTATGTATTTTATTGTCAACTCTCAAATTTATTTTGGTATATGAAATCAAATATCGATATGTTACATATTTAGTCCACTTAAAAACTACATTTGTATGACTTTGTTTTTTATTTTATTTTTCGTTATTAATGTGGATTTGTGGTTCGGAAGTTTGGGGCTATTTTATATGATGTATCGATCAGAACATTAGATGTTGATTTCGGCATTAGACACTTAGGATCAAACTTGCCCAGGCTCCAGAAAATTTCTGGCTCCGCCACTGATCTCTATAGAAATAGATAGTGTTAACCATCTTCCTGTAGAGTATGAATATCCATTCTCTTTGTCGCGTAAGTGTCCTGCTAATATTATATTTTTCCTCTCTAGCATGATTGAATACTCACACGATGTCGCTGTTACATGTTCCTTTATAACATCCTTTTTGTCTTCTAACTTTCGGAGGCTACTCCTTTACCATAACTTTGGCCTATCTCTATTATCTTTTTATCCACTCCCATTTACCTTTTTAGAACAAAATGGTTGGGTGGCAGCATGATCTTAGGATAAACAATAAATAACACTAAATCACTTAGCAAAAATAAACAATAAATACAAATTACTTTTTTATTCTAGTTTGCTTTAAGTCCTGTTTCTGTGAACAAAAAAAATAACTTAAAAAAGAAGGTAGCCGGGTCAGGCAACAACCAGTTCAAGGCTGAAAGATTGCATGTAATATTCACATTAGTTTTTCCCTTTGATATTAATTTATGTACGTTTTGTTCATTTTGGATTTGTCTTCTATCCTGTGTGCAGGTTGCTGCTTGCTTGGGGGAGATAAGCATGGCCTGGAGATAAGGAATCAAGGCGACAAGGACGGAGAGCGGGAGAGGAGCATATCCAGATCCAAGATGCTTGGATAATTTCTTCTACATTACTCCAACAAATTCAGGACTGGCCCAGGTTGCTGTTGTAGTTAAGTCAAATGAAATATTTGTATTATGCATCTATATAAGTTAGGACCGGCCCTGGGTGCGACCTCGAAGCAGTCCAATGATGGTATGTGATGCAACTTGCTGTCGTTGTTTTGATGAAACTTGGCAGGTTTCCGTATTTCTTACCATGCTTATGCACATCAGCCTTTGTTGCCGTTGTTCTTATAAGCTGCATATGGATGTCAGTATGTGATATTTCAATGGTGTTAGCTTCCTTGCTTATGTTATGTTTCCGCCACTTCATGAGGCCTGTAAGAAGCCTTATATTTTCAGCCTGAACAGAAATGTTCTATATTTATAAATATGTCTTGTTGTACCTTCTTCACATACTTATTTGGGAAATCTTAGAACCAAGTGAGCGACTATTTTATGTTCTTTTCTTGCAGTAACTAGTGGCTGGAGCAAAATGTACATTGAATCTGACATGAAATTGTAGAAAAGACGATGTTGTTTGTAGTTAATGTTAATTTTTTTTGCTGTCTGTTGTATTATATCTGGAAACTATTTCAGGAAACATTACACAAGCATAAAGCTAGTGAAAATGGCAATCAAAGTGTTGAAGCTTTGGAGGACCATCTGATTGATCCGCAAGAAAAGGTCAAACAATTTGGCAGTGCAGATACCAAGAAGAGCTTATTTAGGAATTGGCCATTGATGTCTTCCATAATTGATGTGCCCTTGTTAGGTGTTGAACCTTAATGTGTGGAGTCGGTGGATTATGTATTGTATTTATGTGATATGCTATTGAAATAAAATATACATTTTATTTGCAATCTTTTATTCTGTTGTACTTATTTTTAATGGTCATATCCTGAGATATGCATGCTTCTAACAAAAAAATGCTTCAACCCAAACAAATCAGACATTTTCAATAATAAAATAGGTATTGGGCCAGAATATAAAATTCATGATGATTCCATTTGGTCACTAGCAATGCTACGTCGGCTTGGCCACGTCAGATCCTACGTGGCTCACACAAATGGGTAATGACCAAACCAAAATTTTGGTCGATAGAGATCTACAACCAAAATTTTAGAAAGGTCGTGTTTGTTCATTCTTGACGGCCAACGGTTGACGTTGTAAATTTGGTCAAAAAAAGGTCAATAAATGACAACAATGACGAATCAATGACCAATATAGGGAGTCATAACTGACATTATTTCTTGTAGTGAAGGATTGCTGCTATGAGGAGTCGGTGGCCTTGGCATCCAATTTGGAAGGAAGATGTCCTCCTTTGGCCATACAACGGTTTGGGATTTGACTTCTCCAAGTTGAGTCAGATCCCTATCTTCACCTGCAGGGTGGTCGAGCTTCGGCTCCTCATAATCTTTCATCACTTCATCCACCGCGATGACAGCGTACCTTTGTGGAACCGGAGAGCAATGCCAAGTTAGATGTGGTCCAATTGGTAAGGCCATGCCGACCGCCACCGTCAACCTTAAGTTAGCAATTTTTACCTTTAGCTCACAATGTGTGCTCTCAGTGATATCATCCACTGGATAGTGACGAGGAGGACTTGTCGTCGGTGCATCATCACCATCATCCTGGAGCTGCGTGGAAGCGACACTGCTTTTCCGATTCGATGCAGCTTCTATCATGAACCGCTGAGATTGGTCGCTACATTGATGTCTCTCGATTTGATCCTGCTGCACCCGCTTTACTACTTCTTCTACATTACGCAGCCGGTCTGCAGTAGCTCCTTGCTTAGCTGCCTCCTTTTCCTTTCTCCTCTGATGGCTTCTATCGGGAAATCTCTTTCTTTCCTCGGAAAACGCAAACGTCCATAGAGGGGAGCCTAGTAAGCCTGGTGCTCGCCCTTTGTGTTCCTTATTCGTCATTCTCTCTATCGGGAACAAACACTGGCGTTTCGTACGTACTGAAGTTTTGCTCGATCCAGAGGGCTAAAAGAAAGAGCGTTAATATATGTATACATATAGCAGAGGATTAATTTATTAATATATATATGCACCTCGACGGAGCGATCGGCTTCTCCCTCTTCGGCTTCTTCCTCATTGGAACCGCCGATTCCTCCCTCGCCCAAGGCGTGGGCGTCTACGTCACTGGAGCTTCTATCTTGTGTGTTGAGAGACTCATCTCCCTCGTCGGACTCGTTCAGAAACTGATTGGTGACATCGAAATCGCCAACTAAAATATCATCCCCGCGGATGACACCATGCATCACGTCTTCCTGATATTCGTCTCTACCATGTGGATTCATAGTATCTACAAATTAATTAAACATAAAAAACTAAATTAACTAAAAACTAAAACAATATATATACATCGAATAATCCACTTAATTAATGCATCATCGAATAATCCACTTAATATTATCGAATATATAATCTGGAACACATAAATAATACATCTCTCGAATACAGTAATACATCGAATAATAACGACCGGTCAGTCAACAAAGAGCCGTCGTACTACTGAGGCGCGGGCGGTGGACACCCATAGAGCAGGGACCATCACCAGATCATAGCTCCAGTGAGATCCCCAAACAACCTGCCAGGCCCTGTCGAACCTGGCATCCAACGCCTCCATGTAGCGAGGGACGTGCTCGTCCTCCTCCCTGACACGGCGACGTACCTCCTTCTCGGGGCCGGCACCTTCTGCACCCTCTGTGGCCCCCGCGACCGCCACCAAAGAAGCTTCGGGTCGACGACGGGAGCCTGGTTCGTCACCAAGCTGGGCGCCCCGGAAGGTAACTCCTCCCAGTGACAGCCCAGCGGAGCCCAGTCCCGCACACGATGACGCATATCAATCAGATGGCCGCCATCGAGTCCACGACGAGGATGCTGTCCGGGCATCGTATGTCCTACTATTTAAATTCCTACTAATGGAACCTCTCTAAAAAGACTTATATTTAGGAACGGAGGAAGTAATTAATTGCAAATACATAACAAACTTTTGCAAATGTCAAAATTCTCATCAAACTTTTGCAAAAAAACTAAACAACTAAAACAACTAATTACCTAAAACAATAATCCTAATTTTTTGTTTTACTATCTAATTAACTAATTTTATTTCTTAACCTTGAAGATCTTAGAACTAGTGTTTCAGAGAGTGTGTGTGTGTACGTGTATGTGTGTGTGTATACGTACGGCACTGACGGCTCGAACCTCGGAGATGGACGGGGCGGGGCGGGGCTCAATGTATCTATAATTTTTAATGGTTTCATGCTATTATCTTGTCAAACTTTGGATGTTTTGTATGTCTTTTATATATTTTTTGGGACTAACTTATTAACTCAATGCCAAGTGTCAGTTTCTGTTTTTTCCATGTTTTCGACCCCTTTCAGAGGAGGATTTTGAACGGAGTCTAAACGGAATGAAACTGCCAAAAAGATTTTTCCGAAACAGAAAAAGACCGGGAAGCCGGAGAATGAGGGCAGGGGGCCTGCAGGGACCCCACAAGCCCTCATGGCACGACCAGGGGGGCCCGCGGCTCCCTGGCTTGTGGGCTCCCTGAGCCTCCTCTGCCCTAGGTTTTGCGCCTATATATTCCCTAAAATACCAGAAAAAATCAAGAGATCATCGAAAGTATTTTTCCGCCGCCGCAAGCTTCTGTCTCCGCAAGATCCCATCTGGGGCACGTTCTGGTGCCCTGCCGGAGGGGGGATTCAGATACGGAGGACTTCTTCATCAACACCGTGACCTCTCCGATGATGCGTGAGTAGTTCACCATAGACCTACAAGTCCATAGCTAGTAGCTAGAGGGCTTCTTCTCTCTCTTGGATCTTCAATACAAAGTTCTCCATGATCTTCATGGAGATCTATCCGATGTAATCTTCTTTTGCGGTGTGTTTGTCGAGATCCGATGAATTGTGGATTTATGATCAGATTATCAATGAATCTTATTTGAGTTTCTTCTGATCTCTCTTATGCATGATTTCATATCCTTGAAATTCTCTTCGAGTTGTGGGTTTTGTTTGGCCAACTAGATCTATGATTCTTGCAATGGGAGAAGTGCTTCGTTTTGGGTTCATACTGTGCGGTGATCTCACCGAGTGATAGAAGGGGTAGCGAGGCACGCATCGTGTTGTTGCCATCAAGGGTAAAAAGATGGGGTTTTCATCGTTGGTTTGAGTTTATCCCTCCACATCATGTCATCTTGCTTAAGGCGTTACTCTGTTCGTCATGAACTCAAAACACTAGATGCATGCTGGATAGCGGTCGATGTGTGGAGTAACAGTAGTAGATGCAGAAAGTATCGGTCTACTTGTCTCGGATGTGGTGCCTATATGTATGATCATTGCCTTAGATATCGTCATGACTTTGCGCGGTTCTATCAATTGCTCGAGAGTAATTTGTTCACCCACCATGATATTTGCTATTTTGAGAGAAACCTCTAGTGAACACTATGGCCACCGGGTCTACTCCACACCATATTTTCAGCATTACTCTTTTTCTTCGTTGCACTTTCCGCCTTCAGATCTCACTTTGCAATCAATCTTGAAGGGATTGACAACCCCTTTAAAGCGTTGGGTGCAAGCTCTTTTGTGTTTGCGCAGGTAGTCTTGACTTGACGAGATTCTTCTACTCGATTGATACCTTGGTTCTCAAACTGAGGAAAATACTTACTGCTCCTGTGCTGCATCACCCTTTCCTCTTCAAGGAAAAAACCAACGCAAGCCCAGTCTTCGACAACGTGCCAATTTCTGGCGCTGTTGTCGGTTGCCGTAGCAGGCTCCTACGCCGGAGATGGATCGGGCATCTTCGGTGGTGGCTAGGTGGGGGATGGGCTCGGGGAGGGGCGGCCATGGCGGCAATGGACGGCGCGCGGTCGAGCTCATCATTCGCGGCGCCTCACGAGGACAGGGAGAAGAGGGCCGGTGGCTCACCTCGGGGGAGAAGAGGCCCGCGCGGAGATCCGATGCCGGCGAAGAGGACGACGGGCATCGGCGATGGCGACAGCGAGGCGGACGTTGGGGCAGCCTGGCGGCATCGAGCTCGTCGTCGTGTGCGGTGCGCGAGGAGGAAGAAAACGAAAGTGGCGATGGTGGGGGTTGGAAAAATTGAAGTCCCGCTTATATAAAACGCGATTTAGCCCCAGGTCGTGGGAAGAACCGGGGCTAAATGTAGTTTTCGGCAGGCGAGGAGGCGGGAAGGCGAGGGGCTTTAGCCCCGGGCCGGGGCTAGTCCCGGGACTAAAGGGGGTCTTTAGTCCCGGTTCTAGCCACGACCCGGGACTAAAGCCCCTCGGCTGGCTGCGCGATATGTTTAGTCCCACCGCGCCGAGCGAGGGGCGCTGGCACTAGTTTATAAACCCCGCCGCAGCATCTCCATCGACCTCCTCTCTAGAGCAGGCCTTTGGGCCTATGTGTCCTCTCGTTGCTTGTTGGGCATATATTGGGCTCGCGGGCCTGCATCCTGGCCCACCTGTCGGGTAGGGTTTCTAGTCGTATGCAGGCCGTGATGGCCCAATAGTCGGCATTTTTTACTTTAATATTTTTTCTCTTTTATTTTTGTTTTCTATTTAAGATTTTAACAAAGGGATTTCATCCTTTTGAACTAATTTGAACTCCATACTTTTTGTGTGTTCAAAATGCACCATTCAAAGGCACATCACAAATTTTCAACAATTTCTGACTTCATTTGATATTTTTCATGCATTTACTTATTTTTTTTAGCTAGTTGACCCTGAAATTGAAAAGCACTACAAATAACTCTGAAAATGTTGAAAGTTGGCATGGTATCATCATTTCACCCACATAGAATGTGATAAAAAGTTGAGAGGGTTACGACAAAAACTGGATGCACTTCGTGTACAAAACGGACAATCTCTCTCGAAATATCAGGGTTTCGAACGATAGCTCATCTGTTACAAAGGGATTTCATTCTTTTGAACTTATTTGAACTCCATACTTTTTGTGTGTTCAAAATGCACCATTCAAAGGAACATCATAAATTTTCAACAATTTCTGACTTCATTTGATATTTTGCGTGCATTTACTTAATTTTTTTAGCTAGTTGACCTTGAAATTGAAAAGCACTACAAATGAACTCTAAAAATGTTGATAGTTGGCATGGTATCATCATTTCACCCACATAGCATGTGATAAAAAGTTGAGACGGTTACGACAAAAACTGGATGCACTTCGTGTACAAAACGGACAATCTCTCTCGAAGTATTAGGGTTTCGAACGATAACTCATCTGTTACAAAGAGATTTCATTCTTTTGAACTTATTTGAACTCCATACTTTTTGTATGTTCAAAATACACCATTGAAAGGCACATCACAAATTTTGAAGAACTTCTGACTTCATTTGATATTTTTCGTGCATTTACTTAATTTTTTTAGCTAGTTGGCCCTGAAATTGAAAAGCAGTACAAATGAACTCTAAAAATGTTGAAAGTTGGCATGGTATCATAATTTCACTCGCATAGAATGTGATAAAAAGTTGAGAGGGTTACGACAAAAACTGGATGCACTTCGTGTGCAAAACAGACAATCTCTCTCGAGATATCAGGGTTTCGAACGATAACTCATCTGTTACAAAGGGATTTTATTCTTTTGAACTTATTTGAACTCCATACTTTTGTGTGTTCAAAATGCACAATTCAAAGGCACATCACAAAGTTTCAACAGTTTCTGACTTCATTTGATATTTTTCCTTCAATTACTTAATTGTTTTTAGCCAGTTGACCCTGAAATTGAAAAGTAGTATAAATGAACTCTGAAAATGTTGAAAGTTGGCATGGTATCATCATTTCACCCACATAGCATGTGATAAGAAGTTGAGAGGGTTACGACAAAAACTGGATGCACTTCGTGTATAAAACGGACAATCTCTCTCTAAGTTTAATACATTAGTACACATCACATAAAGTTTAATACAGTAGTACACATCACATAAATTTTAATACATTAATACACATCACATAAAGTTTAATACATTACATAGATTTATATTTCGATCCCTTGCCTATGATCACTTTGGCCGTAACCATGGAACATCTTCATTATTTAACGGGATGCTTGGGTCAATTCTCACTATGAAGGGCGGAATTTCATCAAACTTATTATAATCTGCTGACATGTGTGTCTTGTCCTTGATCCCCATGATGTTTCTTTTCCCTAAAAGAACTATGTGACGCTTTGGCTCATCGTCTGATGTATTCATTTGCTTTTTTTTCTTTTTTTCGGTCTGGAGGACATGTCTTTCACGTAGAAAATGTGAGCTACATTATTGGCTAGGATGAATGGCTCGTCTATGTAACCAAGATTCTTGAGATCAACTGTTGTCATTCCGTACAACTGGTCTACCTTTACCCCTTCTCCATTCATGTTCACCCAACTACACCGAAACAAAGGGACCTTCAAAGTAGGTCCGTAGTCAAGTTCCCATATATCCTCTATGTAACCATAGTATGTGTCCTTTTTTCCATTTTCGTCCGTCGCATCATAGCAGACGCCACTGTTTTGGTTGGTACTCTTTTTATCTTGGGCGGTCATGTAAAAAGTATTCCCGTTTATCTCGTACCCTTGGAAATGTAATACAGTCGAAGAAGGTGACGCGACCAACAAGTAGAA
The DNA here is from genome assembly GCF_904849725.1 of Hordeum vulgare subsp. vulgare. Lineage (NCBI taxonomy): Eukaryota > Viridiplantae > Streptophyta > Magnoliopsida > Poales > Poaceae > Hordeum > Hordeum vulgare. Next base: position 546,308,957 of record NC_058522.1, on the reverse strand, counting down.
TTGATCTCCAACAGTGTTGTCATTCATGAGACGTATGTTTGATCCCTAAAAATAATGAAGTGTTCGGTCTTCGGTGGAGTAAATCCTTAGTGAAGTATGTTTGTTCCAATAAATTTTAATAGGATCTAGTCGATCCCCTATATTTAATGGAGTAATTTTTTGTTTTTTCTAAACTCTGCAATTCTAGTATAAATTCCAACTACATACTACTCCCTCCGTCTCAGTTTACAAGTCCGGCACATCTACGCTATCTGCATAATTGTGACGTTTCTCTATCATCCCTCCCGTGGCTTTTAAAGGTTGTAAGTGCATTTGTAACCGATTCCCTAAAAATAATGAAGTGTCTTGATGGAGTAAATCCTTAGTGCAGTATAGTTATTCCAATAAGTTTTAATCAGATCTAGCCGATCCCCTATACTTAATGGAGTAATTTTTATTAAACTCTGCAATTCTAGTATAAATTCCAACTACATACTAGTACACATATAGAAACTAAATATAAATTTGAATGTTCAAGCAAATCACGAATATAGTTTACAAAGCGAATTCAAAGTTTATAATCTGAATTTTTTAAATTTAAACATGTCAAATGATTCAAATGTAGCAAATAGGATGTGATAGACCAACTATGACACGCTAAGACATTTCCAGTGATGCTCAACAAGATTTTGTTGTAGCTGAGCATGAACTTGACGATTCTTGATCCGCTCTGTCACGATTGATGTGTACGCGGCCAAACTGTGACCCTCTCCTTGACTGCCAAACATCATCGTGGAAAATCATGCCTAAAACGGTTTCAAGTTAAACGCATCTTCTTCCTTAGGGTTTCTAATCAATCTTCATTTTCTTCATCTTCGGATGATGACGAGTCCTTCAAGACCATCTACCTCAACCTCTTCATCTACAATTCAAATGGCTAGGTTCAATCTAAACGGCTTGGTTCACAAAGGAATGGTAAAAAAAACTCACCTATAAAATTCGTCGAACACTTATGGTGTGGTGGTGGTGCACCTGCCGGCTGGTGTCAACGTTGTTCAGTCCAAACAGGCCGGTGGCAACGAGAGAGAATAACCAAGGTGAGATGCGGCGTCCAACAGAAAAAGAAGAAGTAACGAAGCAACCCGACGAATAAGCAATGGCAACGGCCTCGATGATGGGCACAAGGACGGCGGGGGGCAGGGGAGCCCAGGAGCTAGCGGGGAGGCTGGCGTGCGGCCGCGAGGAGTCACACCGGCGAATTTGCCGGGGTGGGGGATGATGCGAGGGAGAGACGTGGCTTTTACTCAGCCGCCCTGGTGGAGTAAATTTACGGAGAAATTTGGGAATGGAGTAAATATTATAGTGACTTACTACCTAAAAGGGATCGGCTAGGACTTCTCTAACGTGTATATGGGATTGCATAGAAATGCCCTAACCCAGGTTCTTAATAATATCTACAAATATCCAAATAGCAAGCAAGACGCCCAAGATAGACACTCTTAAAGCCGTGCTTGGACTACCGTGTTTCCCTTCTATACACCCGTAAAAAATACACGCTCCTGACGACGTCCATATTGTTTCCGACCGGAAATCAGTCTAATCTTGTAAATTACATTTGTAAAATAAATACACTTGTATTATATTACACTCAATCCAAGCTTACACTTGTAAAATTAGCATACTTGTCTTATATTACACTCAATCCAAACACGACCTAAATAGAGTAATAAGCGACTAGTTTTCAAAGGAAGGTGCTCCTTCTTGGCACCATGCCAGCATAGCGGGCAGCTTCCCAGGGTAGCCAGGTGCTGGCTCCGCCACTCATCATCGCTTTTGTAGTTAGAAGGAGAACATGGAATTGAACCATGCCAAAGTGTACCAGTATTGACCTAGGCCACATGTGTAATATATACGTTTTGTAAGCCATCATATGAAATATGTTGATTAGTTGTAAATCTCTCGCGCTTGTAACCTCTTCTGATACAGTGAAGTTCGATGGTTGGCGCCCGTGATTTTTTTCCCCTTCACCTTGAAGAGATTTTCCATGCTAAAATCCCGTGTCTTCTATCTTGATTTCATTCTTCTTCATTTGACCTGCGTGTCGTATCTCTATCATGTCTTAGTTCAATTCATAAAGATTGTGCATGAGTTGTTTATGAAGAGCTAGCCATCCGGTGCATGTAGAAAATAGATGGGTCGCAAGATTTGTTTTCCAATGAATCAAAGCTTAGTTAGGATGTACGATCGTTAATCTCCAGGGATTACAACGTCATACAAATTGATTTACACGAAGATATCTACACAACATGCTTATCTTCAGTGCACTCACTGTTGAGCTGAGGCATGCTCACGGTTTGAGGTGCAGTCGAGGAAACGACCAAGAAGTTTAGGAGTGACTGGGTGACCATTTGATTGGGCCAGGAAACGAACACTGCGAAGTCTTGGCACGGGACTATCCAGCAATGACATCGCTGCTGGATGAAGGGAAAATGATGTTGAGCCCGGGCAGCTTCGCAGGGTCGCGGGTTGCTGGCTCTGCCCTTCTTCATTAGTCGTCGTAGTTAGAAGGAGAACGAAGGATAAACGAGGCCAGCCTTCCTCCCGTTCTTTGCTTCATTGGGAAGTATCACTCATTCCGGTGCCTTCCGTTCCAACCATATTCTGAATTTTTTTTGATCAAGCATGCACAACACACAACCGAACCAGCAAGCCAAGAGGATGCACTACTAAAGGGCTTATCGTCTTGTCGAGATAGCAAGATAGGATATTTGGGTTATAATTTATGGAAACCCCTGCATATGGCACAGGTGTGCCAACTATCATAATTGAAGTATTGGTACTGCATGTTTTGGTTACCGAAGTTATGTTTTCATAACTCAATATGCTATCCGCATAATTGCGACATTTCTCTATCGCCCCTCCCGTGGCTTTTAAAGGTTGTAAGTGCATTTGTAACTGATTCCCTAAAAATAATGAAGTGTTCGGTGGAGTAAATCCTTAGTGGAGCATATTTATTCCAATAAGTTTTAGTCGGACCTAGTAGATCCCCTATATTTAACAGAGTAAATTTTTGTTATTTTCTAAACTCTGCAATTCTAGTATAAATTCCAACTACATATTAGTACACATATAAAAACTAAATATAAATTTGAATGTTCAAGCAAATCATGAATATAGTTTACAAACTGAATTCAAAGTTTACACCTGAATTATTTAAATTTAAACACGTCGAATGATTCAAATGTAGCAAATAGGATGCGATAGACCAAATATGACCCGTTAAGACGTTGCGAGTGATGCTCAACAAGATTTTGTTCGAGCTGAGCATGAACTTGACGATTCTTGATCCGCTCTATCACTGTTGATGTGTATACTGCCAAACTATGATCCTTCCCTTCATTGCCGAACAACATCGTTGAAAATCATGCCTATAACGGTTTCAAGGTAAACACATCTTCTTCCTTAAGGTTTATAATCAATCTTCGTCTACTTCCTCTTCAGATGATGACAAGTCTTTCAAGGCCATCTACCTCAACCTCTTCATCTACAATTCAAATGGCAAGGTTCAATCTAAACGCCTCGGTTCACAAAGAAACGATAAAAAAACTCACCTACACAATTAGTCGAACACTTGCGGTGTGGTGGTGGTGCACCGTCCGGCTGGTATCGACATCGTTTAGACCAAATAAGCCGGTGGCAAGGAGAGAGAATAACTTGCAATGGTGTGCAACTAAGGTGAGATGTGGATACTAAAAGAAGAAGCAACGAAGCAACCTGATGAATAAACAATGGCGACGACGGCGGCGTTTCACCTTGATTCCGGCTATGGCAACAGGGGCTGGACGGCCTCGACGGCGGGCATAAGGACAGTGGGGGAAGGGGAGGCTAGGAGGTAGCGGGGAGGCCGGCGTACGATCGCTAGGAGTCACGGCGAAGAATTTGCCGGGACAGGGGGCGACGCGAGGGAGAGACGTGGCTTTTACTCAACCGCCGTGAGGTGGAGTAAATTTAGGGATAAATTTGGGAACGGTGTAAAAAATTATAGTCCCTTACTACCTATATGGGTCGGCTAGGACTTCTTTAACCCGTTATATGGGATCGGTTGGAGATGCCCTAACTTGGTTTCGCGGCGAGCAAATAAGGAAATATAAATACTCATGGGTTGGAATCGTCTCTTCGTTGCATCTACTGGAAAGTACTCATGGATTAGGTGCAAACGCCAACAGTCTCGAAATGGATGAACTACGACGAGAAGAAAATACAAGAGGTTCTGATTATGTCTGTATTGTTTCGGTATTTGTTTTTGTCGGTCTTCTGATTTTGCCCCTTAAATTATAAAATATTGTCGATTTTGTTTGATAGTATAGATGGATCAAGTCCATAGAATGATTGAGAATGTACGTCATATATTGTTTTGATGTACCATAAAAAAAACTATTTCTAATATCCAAGCAAAAATGTATGAAAATTTGAAAAGACCGAAATCACAGTCCCTGGTCAAATTTGTTGCCTTTCATTCACTTTGTACCCAGGTTTTTAATAATATCTACATATATCCAAATAGCAAGCAAGACACCCAAGAGAGACACTCTTAAATAGAGTAATGATCGATTAGTTTTACAATGAAGGATGCATCATCAGAACAAAGTTCAGTCGTTGCTCCTTCTTGGCACCATGCCAGAATAGCGGGAACCTTCCCTGTTGGCAATAAGCCACGGTGAGCGCAGCCTGCATGCGTGCGGGCGTGAGCTGGCCGCGTCGGATCCGTGGCAGGTGTCCCTGTGTGTGTCTAGGCATAGTCTGGTTAGTGCACGACTTGCCGGATGGTGTGGCCATAGTCCGTGTATAGTCCGGCTAATTTACAGGCTGTGTGTGCGTGAGTGTGTGTGTCTATTAGCTAGATAGCCGAGGATGTGACCGCGTCGCCCGCACTAGAAACGGCCGCGTTGTTCGCGTTGGAGCGCGACGGGTGCGCTGGCTGGGAGTGCGAGACGTGGAGAGCGAGTCTCGTGGTGGAGTTCGTGGCTCCATACACGAGGGCGGACAACTCGGTAGGAGAACGCGTACATGCGCGTAGAGCTCGCTGGAGTTGGTTTCGTAGGCGTTGCGTCTCTGTGAGGCTATAAGTGATGATGTACTGCTCTTGTGTGTGGTGTGGGTTGAGTTCGAGCTCAAAGAAAAACGTTGTTGTTGCGGCGGGCGTTCGTGCCCCATGGAAAACCACCGTGTCCTGTTGCTTCTTCTTCCCTCCTTCTTCCTCCTCGATACGAGCCAGAGAGAGAGAAGTGTGCAGAGAGACATAGAGAGGTAGAGCTAGGGCAAGGGCTCGGTTCCAACATTCCCATGGTCGTCAAGTGCTGGCTCCGCCCCTCATCATCAGCTTTTGTAGTTAGAAGGACAACATGGAATGAACCAGGCCGAAGCGGACCAGTATTGATCTAGGCCACATGTGTTATATAAACTTGATCAGTTGTAAATCTTTGACGCTTGTAACCTCTTCTGATATAGCGAAGTGCGATGGTTGGCGCCCGTGGTTTTTTCCCCTTTACCTTCAAGAGATTTTCCACGTTAAAATCTCGTGGATCCTGTGTTGATTTCATTCTTCTTCGTTTGATTTGCGTGTCATATCTCTAACACGTCTTAGGTCAATTCATAAAGATTGTGCATGGCTTGTTTATGATGAACTAGCCATCCGGTGCATGTAAAAAATAGATGGGACACAAGATTTGTTTCCCAATGAATCAAAGCTTAATTAGGATGTACGATCGCTAATCACGAGGGATTACAACGTCACACAAATTGATTTACACGGGGATATCTACACAACATGCATATCTTCAGTACACTGACTGTTGAGCTGAGGCATGCTCACGGTTTGACGTGCAGTCAAGGAACGACCAAGGAGTTTAGGAGTGACTGGGTGACCCATTGATTGGGCCAGGAAACGTACCCTGCGAAGTGTTTGCACGGGACTAACCAACGATGACATCGCTGCTCGTTGAAGGCAAAATGCTGTTGAGCCCGGGCAGCTTCCCAGGGTTGCTGGTTGCTGGCTTTGCCCTTCCTCGTCAACAGTCATAGTTAGAAGGAGAACAAAGGATAAACGAGGCTAGCCTTCTTCCCGTTCTTTGCTTCATTGGGATGTATCACTCATTCCGGTGGCTTCCATTCCAACGATACTCTGGATTTTGTTTTTGGTCAAGCATGCACAACACACAACCAAACCAGCAAGCCAAGACGATGCACTACTAAAAGGCTTATCATCTTCTCAAGATAGCAAGATATGATATTTGAGTTAGTATTTATGCAAACCCCTGCACGCCACATGTGTGGTTCCTGATGGCACATGCATCTGCCAACTAGCATAATTGAAGGATTGGTACTGCATGTTTGGTTACCGAAGTTACGCTTTCATAACTCAATATGCTATCCACAAAATTGTGACATTTCTCTATCTCCCTTTTTTCGCTTTTAGAGGTTGTAAGGGCATTTCTAACCGATCCCTTAAAAATAATGGAGTATCTGGTGGAGTAAACCTTTAGTGTGGTATATTTACACCACTATGTTTTGGCTGGACCTAACCAATCCCCTATATTTAACGGATTAAATTTCTGTCTTCTCTAAACTTTGCAACTCTATTATAAGTCCCAACTATATATTAGCACACTTATAGAAACTAAACATAAATTTGAATGTTCAAGCAAATCGTGAATATAGTTTACAAACCAGATTGAAAGTTTACAATCCGTATTATTCAAATTTAAACACGTCGAATGGTTCAAATGTGGCAAATAACATGTGATAGAACAACTATGACACGCTAAGACGTTGTTAGCCATGCTCAACAACATCTTGTTGGAGGTGAGCATGAACTTGTCGGTTCTCAATCCGCTCTATGACGGTCGATGTGTATGCGGCCAAACTGTGATCCTCTCCTTGACCGCCGAACATCATCGTTGAAAATCATCCCTAAAACTGTTTCAAATTAATCGTCGTCTTCTTCCTCTTTGGATGATAACGAGTCCTCCAAGGCAATCTCCCTCAACCTCTTCATCTACAATTCAAACGGCTATTTTTAATCCAAATGGCTCGGTTCACAAAGAAATGATCAAAAAATCACCTACACAATTCGTCGAACACTTGCGGCGCGCTGGTGGTGCGCCGACCGGCTAGTGTCGTTCAAACCAAATAGGCCGGCAACAACGAGAGAGAATAACCTACAGTGGTGTGAACAAAGGTGAGATGCGGCAGCCAACAAAAAAAGAAGAAGAAATGAAGCAATCCGACGAATCAAAAATGGCAACTGCGGCAGCGTTTGACCTTGATTCTGGCGAGGGCGACAGGGGACGAACGGCCTCGACGGTGGGCAGAAGGGTGGCGGGGGACTAGAAAGGCAATGTGGTAGCGGGGAAGCCGACGATCGGTCGATAGGAGTCACGTCGACGAATTGCAGGGGCGGAGGGGGGAGGGGGGAAGGGGAGATGCGAGCGAGAGGCACGGCTTTTACTCACCCGCTAGGTGATGAAGTGAATTTAGAAAGAAATTTGGGGACAGAGTAAAAATTATACTCCCTTACGACGGATAAGGGGTCGGCTAGGTGTCGGTCAGAGGAGTAAAACATAAACTTTACTCCACTAACCTGTTATAAGGGCGTTTAGAACACCCTAACTTGGTTTCGTTCCGAGCAAATAAGAAAATAGAAATACTCATGGATTGAAAACGTCTCTTAGTTGCATCTACTGAAAAGTACTCATGGATAGGATGCAAACGCCAACAGTCTCAAAATGGATGAATTACGTGAGAAGAAGATACAGGCGGTTCTTGTATTGTCTGTATTGTTTTGGTATTTGTTTTGTGGGTCTTCCGATTTTACCCCTTAAATAAATAAAAAATTGTGGATCTCATTTGGTAGTATTGATGGATCAAGTCCATTGAATGATTGGGAATGGACGGCACATATTGTTTTGCTGTACCGTAAAAGAACTCTATTTCTAATATCCAATAAAAAAATGTATGAAAACTTGAAAAGATGGAATCACAGTCCCCAATCAAATTTGTTGCATTTCATTCACTCTGTACCTGATCAAGCTTCTTAATATTAAATGGCTACATATATCCAAATAGCAAGCAAGACACCCAAGATAGACACTCTTAAATAGAGTAATTAATAATCGATTATTAATAAAAAGCAAGGATGCATCATCGGCAGAAAGTTCAGTCCTTGCTTCTTCTTCCCACCATGCCGGCATGGCGGGCAGCTTCCGAGGGTCGCCGGCCAGGTGCTTGCTCCGCCCACCATCCTCAGCTTTTGTAGTTAGAAGGAGGACATGGAATGAACCAGGCCAGCTTCCATATCTCGCTTGGCTGCAATCACTCCTTTTGATGCCTTCCATTCCAACAATACTCTGGGAAATTTCTGATCAGGCGCGCCGACGGCCAGCCAACGAGCCACGAGCCCACGACCATGCACTACTGAAAGGCTCTCCAAAATTAGGAAGAAGGATGTCCGGGTTAAAATTTATAAGCACAGACGTCACACATTGTGGGCTCTCGATCAAGAGGACGCGGGCACACACACCTGTCAGCGTAATTTAGTTATTTAATTTGTACTACATTTTTGATTACTGAAGATACCCTTTCCTAGTCTTAATCACGTGAACTCCATCTACTGGCATGACATATAAGGTCCTTGATTGTATGCATTGTTTTGGTCTCCGAGGACACAAACTACACTTTCCTAGTTTAAAGGAACTTTAATCTTTCAAAAGTTTTTTTCCTTGAACATATTTTATAGAAGAAGGGAGGGTGTGTGTGTGTGGGGGGGGGGGGGGGGGGGTAGAGCCACAAACCACCGTCGTTGTTACATAGTTACAATCACTACAATACCAACAAGAACCCCACTCTACACACTATTCTAAGGTGGACTACTTGCGTCTCACCCACCCTAACAAAATCTCGAACAAGGTATCGATTTCCCCTCTTAATAGTTACGCATGCTGCCACGCCCTGCCCTCAACCACTATCCTCGCGATCACCACATCAAATAATGGGGAGGTGCCATCGAAGACCACCGCATTCCTGTGCTTCCACAACTTCTAGAAGATTGCCCGCGGCTCCTTGTGTTTCCTAGCCTCTTCCGTTCTCGACATACACTATCCCTTCAATGTATGTCGTGGGCGTCCATTCCTGCTTACCCACGTGCAAAGCGCTCCCCATACCGTTCTGGCAAACACACTTGTCAGAGATATGTGCTCAACAGTCTCCACTTCCTGATCTCAGAAAGGGCATGTGTCTTGATGAAGGAGTCCGCGCCATGCGAGGCGATCCGAAGTCCAACGCCTATTCCTCAACGCTAGCCAGGTGAAGAAACAACATTGCAGCGGGGCTCTAGATTTCCACGTGAAATCAGCTGTTGGCGCCACCTCCCTTCCGGTGAACTCTGTTGCGTATGCCGAGCGGACCAAAAAATTTCCACCCACTTTCCAGGACCATGCGATGGAATCCAGGGTATCTTCCAATTGAACATGCCCCAACCTTTTCCACAGGTCTAAATACTCCAAGAGCGCGTTGAAAGCCATGTTAGGTGTAACATCCTGTACCCAGCTGCCTAGAGTGACCCGCATAGTAAACTACACGTGTCGCCTTGGCTCTGGCCGAGACAAAGGCATAGAGCGCTGGTGCGAACTCCTGCAACCGTACCTCGTCTAGCCAGCGATCCTCCCAGAACAATGTGTCCTTCCCATTACGAACCGTCACCCTGGGGGGCTGATGCGAATAGAGCCAAGAAATCACTAGGTACATTTGTCTCGAACTCCTTCCATGGCCGCTCGTGATCCATTCGTCGTAAACAGACCCAACTTGTCTTCATGGCGATATTCAACCATCTGATACAATGGATCCCTAGGCCTCCAACCCACTTTGCTAAACGCACATCTTCCCAGGCCAAAGAGCAGTTACCATCGTTCTCTTGAGTCTTACCGCACCATAAGAAGCCTCTCATTATCTAGTTAATATCTGGAATCATCTTCATGGGAGGTGAAGCGCCAACGTCGATTGCAAGAGCAAAGTACAGAGAGGACTAGAATCAGACGTCCGCTCTTAGGTATGGTGGCGGCCTTCCATGTGGGTACATAACTCGCCAGGTGATCCACTAGCCCACCTAGCGGAGCAGATGAGGGCTTCTTCAGGCGTAGTGGCAATCCAAGATATTTGCATGCATGGGAACAACCAAATCTGGCAGCCCAAGATGCTCTTAGTACACGTCACCTCAACATCCGGCACCTTATTGATATGGTCGAAGTCTTCCGAAAGTTTATACTGAGCCCAGATGTCATGCCATACATCTCCATGATCCTCGATGAGGCTCTCAACTTGATATCCAATGGTTTGATGAAGATAATCACATCATCCGCAAAGATTGACATCCAATGACGGAGGCCCACAAGTGTCAGAGATTGTAAGATTTTCAGGTTGGAGCATCAGGTTGAATTGATTTTGAAATTGGACCGAAGTCTATTAAGTCCAATTACATAGAATTCAAGGTGTATCATGTGTGAAAAGCCACAAATTTGTTTTTCTTTTACACATCCCTCATTTCAACGTATTTCATCATGAAACTTACACACGTGTACATTATGCCTCAATGTCTATTTGTGTTTTTCTAATTTGTGCTTTTATGTGCCGTAAGGCTACAAACGGCAAAGGAAAGTTTACTACCGACAAAGATTTTGCCGTCAGCCCCTGACGGCTATGGATGTCGGCATACGGTAAGTCGGCAATGGGTTATTTTACTGTCAGTATTTGCTCGGGCCAACGACAAAGATTTTGCTGCTAGGCAAAATCTTTTGCCGTCAGTATCAGATGACAGACGACAAAGAAGGCACCTACCAAAAAAGCGTGACTAACAAACAACGTCAGTTCCTTTGCCATTTGTAGAAAAAAATACAGTCGACAATGTATCTTTGTCGTCTGCTTTTTAATAGACGAGAAAATATGTCCTTACCGTTAGCTTTTGTTTCTTGTCTGCCCTAAACTTTTGACTTTTCAGTAAAATATGATAATTCAAATACTATAATAAAAAATTCTGTTTTTGTACAACACACATCACACATGCAGTTCAGACATTCTAAAGGAAATTCTTGAAACTTTTTATTGGAATTTTTTTATAAATAACATCTAACAGGGAACAACAAAATAAAATGACGCTCCAAGAAAAACACATATCATGTGCTGAATAAAAAAAATAGCTTCAAGTAAGATATGTCGATAATGTTGGAGATGAAAGAGGGGATGTCATCGGGGGCATTCCCAAGTTTAGACGCTTGAATCTTCCTTGTATATTACCTTGTGGGTGCCTTGGGCATCCCCAACCTTAAGTTCTTGCTGCTCCTTATTCTCCTCATATTGACATCTCACCCAAAACTTGAAAACTTCAATCACACAAAACTTAACGGAACTTCATGAGATGGGTTAGTATGATAAATATAGATCATTCACTTAGATAATGCCAAAACAAGATTCATCATTACTCTCACATAATACCTACTGTATTCTATCATCCCCATAATTTATATCACTCAATATAAGTTATGAAAACACTAAAACAAGCAAACTATGCACACAAAACAGAATCTATAAAAAACAGAGCAGTATGTGGAGATCTGCATTAAAAACCATACATCCCTAACTCCAAATATTTTGAAACATTAGGACAACTTATAGAAATTTCATGCCAAAACATTGTAAAAATTCATAATTTTTGACGCTTCAGTAAAATCAGAGAAATTCTGCGCTTGACATAAAAGTTACTGTTTTTGCACAGATTCAAACATGCAAGTATCCACGCTGCCCCAAAGGATTTATTTGGCATTTTATTGAAATAAAAGCTATAAAACATGATTAATACAGTAGCATGTGAAGACTCAAAAACAGAAAGGATTATTATTGGGTTGTCTCCCAAAAAAGTGTTTTTCCTTAATGACTTTTAGCTGGGCATGATGATTTCAATGATGCTCATATATAAATAATAGTTGAAACATGCAAGAGAGCATCAAGAATCACATGGAAAGCGCATTTAAGTCTAACCCACTTCCTATGCATAGGGATTTTGTGAGCAAACAATTTATTGCAGCAAGAATCAACTTGCATAGGCAGGAAAAACAAGTATAACTTCAAAATCTTGAACACATAGAGAGGACACTTGATATTATTGCAATTCCTATAAACATATGTTACTCCCTCATAACAATTTTCAGAAGCGTCATGGAGGAATTTAACAATATAACAGTCACATACATCATTTTTTCATGATGCAAAAGCATAGAATTTTTATTACTACCCACACAAGCAAAAATCGTATCATTCATAGTAGTGGGAGGAAACTCAACAAAATAACTATCATGAGATACTTGATTGATATAATCCATGTGAAAATTAAAATCATGATGACAAGTTTCATGGTTATTATTACTATTTATAACATAAATTTCATCAGCATAATCATCATAGATAGCAACTTTGTTGTCATAATCAATTAGAACCTCTTTCGAAATAGTGGAATCATCACTAAATAAAGTCATGACCACTCCTATTCCAATTTTATCATTAAGAAAAGATTCAACACCCTCCAAAATAGTCGGATCATTAGTACCTAGAGGTGACACTCTTCCAAACCCACTTTCATCTGTATAATCATCATCAATAGGAGGCATGCTTTCATCATAATATGCTCATCAAAACTTGGGGGGCTAAAAATATAATCTTCATCAAACATAGCATCCCCAAGCTTGTGGCTTTGCATATCATTAGCATCATGGATATTCAGAGAATTCATACTAACAATATTACTATCATGCTCATCAGTCAAGGAATTCATATTAAGCATTTTCATAAATTATTCCTTCAGCAATTGAGCACAATTTTCCTTTCTATCATTTTCAAGAAATACATGATAAAGCTGAACAATATGAGACCACCTCAATTCATTTTTTGTATTTTTTTATAAACCAAACTAGCAAAAAATAAGGAACTAAAAAATTTAATTGCAAGATCTAAAGAAATACTTTCAAGCACTCACCTCCCCGGTAATGGTGCTAGAAAAGAGCTTGATGTCTACTACACAACTTGTTCTTGTAGACTCGTGTTTGGCCTCCAAGCGCAAAGTTTTGTAGGACAGTAGCAAATTTCCTGCAAGTGGGTGACCTAAGGTTTATCAATCCGTGGGAGGCGTAGGATGAAAATGGTCTTTCTCAAACAACCCTGCAACCAAATAATAAAAAGTCTCTTGTGTCCCCGACACACGAAATACAATGATAAATCGTATAGGTGCAGTTCACCGAAGAGATGGTGATACAAGTGTAGTAATGATAGTAAACATTGCTTTTTGTAATCTGAAAATATAAAAACAGCAATGTACCAAGTAGAAAAAGTGAGCATAAACGGTATTCCAATGCTTGAAAATGAGGCCTAGGGTCCGTACTTTTGCTAGTGCATTCTCACAACAATGCTAACATAATTTGATCACATAACAATGTTGGAATTATGCCCTAGAGGCAATAATAAATATAGTTATTATTATAATTCATGTATCAAGATAATAGTTTATTATCCATGCTATAATTGTATTGAATGAAGACTCATTTACATGTGTGGATACATAGACAAAACATCGTCCCTAGCATGCCTCTAGTTGGCTAGCCAATTGATCAATGATAGTCAGTGTCTTCTGATTATGAACAAGGTGTTGTTGCTTGATAACTGGATCACGTCATTGGGAGAATCACGTGATGGACTAGACCCAAACTGATAGACGTAGCATGTTGATCGTGTCATTTTGTTGCTACTGTTTTCTGCGTGTCAAGTATTTGTTCCTATGACCATGAGATCATATAACTCACTGACACCGGAGGAATGCTTTGTGTGTATCAAACGTCGCAACGTAACTGGGTGACTATAAAGGTGCTCTACAGGTGTCTCCGAAGGTGTTAGTTGAGTTAGTATGGATCAAGACTGGGATTTGTCACTCCGTGTGACGGAGAGGTATCTCGGGGCCCACTCGGTAATGCAACATCACACACAAGCCTTGCAAGCAATGTAACTTAGTGTAAGTTGCGGGATCTTGTATTACGGAACGAGTAAAGAGACTTGCCGGTAAACGAGATTGAAATAGGTATGCGGATACTGACGATCGAATCTCGGGCAAGTAACATACCGAAGGACAAAGGGAATGACATACGGGATTATACGAATCCTTGGCACTGAGGTTCAAACGATAAGATCTTCGTAGAATATGTAGGATCCAATATGGGCATCCAGGTCCCGCTATTGGATATTGACCGAGGAGTCTCTCGGGTCATGTCTACATAGTTCTCGAACCCGCAGGGGCTGCACACTTAAGGTTCGACGTTGTTTTATGCGTATTTGAGTTATATGGTTGGTTACCGAATGTTGTTCGGAGTCCCGGATGAGATCACGGACGTCACGAGGGTTTCCGGAATGGTCCGGAAACAAAGATTGATATATAGGATGACCTCATTTGATTACCGGAAGGTTTTCGAAGTTACCGGGAATGTACCGGGAATGACGAATGGGTTCCGGGAGTTCACCGGGGGGGGGGGGGCAACCCACCCCGAGGAAGCCCATAGCCCTTGGGGAGACACACCAGCCCTTAGTGGGCTGGTGGGACAGCCCACAAGTGGTCTAAGCGCCAAGAGAAGAAAAATCAAGAGGAAAAGAAAAAAAAAGGAGGAGGTGGGAAGGGAGGAGGACTCCCTCCCACCAAACCTAGTCCAACTCGGTTTGGGGGGGGAGAGTCCTCCCCCTTGGCTCGGCCGACCCCCTTGAGGGTCCTTGGACCTCAAGGCAAGGCCCCCTCCCTCCCACCTATACATACGGAGGTTTTAGGGCAGATTTGAGACGACTTTTCCACGGCTGCCCGACCACATACCTCCACGGTTTTTCCTCTAGATCGCGTTTCTGCGGAGCTCGGGCGGAGCCCTGCTGAGACAAGGTCATCACCAACCTCCGGAGCACCGTCACGCTGCCGGAGAACTATTCTACCTCTCCGTCTCTCTTGCTGGATCAAGAAGGCCGAGATCATCATCGAGCTGTACGTGTGCTGAACGCGGAGGTGCCGTCCGTTCGGTACTAGATCGTGGGACTGATCGCGGGATAGTTCGCGGGGCGGATCGAGGGACGTGAGGACGTTCCACTACATCAACCGCGTTCTCTAACGCTTCTGATGTACGGTCTACAAGGGTACGTAGATCACTCATCCCCTCTCGTAGATGGACATCACCATGATAGGTCTTCGTGCGCGTAGGAAAATTTTTGTTTCCCATGCGACGTTCCCCAACAGTGGTATCAGAGCTAGGTTCATGCGTAGATGTCTTCTCGAGTAGAACACAAAAGTTTTTGTGGGCGGTGATGTGCGTTTTGCTGCCCTCCTTAGTCTTTTCTTGATTCCGCGGTATTGTTGGATTGAAGCGGCTTGGACCGACATTACTCGTACGCTTACGAGAGACTGGTTTCATCGTTACGAGTAACCCCCTTTGCTCAAAGATGACTGGCAAGTGACGGTTTCTCCAACTTTAGTTGAATCGGATTTGACCGAGGAGGTCCTTGGATGAGGTTAAATAGCAACTCATATATCTCCGTTGTGGTGTTTGCGTAAGTAAGATGCGATCCTACTAGATACCCTTGGTCACCACGTAAAACATGCAACAACAAAATTAGAGGACGTCTAACTTGTTTTTGCAGGGTATGATTGTGATGTGATATGGCCAACGATGTGATGTGATATATTGGATGTATGAGATGATCATGTTGTAATAGAAATATCGACTTGCACGTCGATGGTACGGCAACCGGCAGGAGCCATAGGGTTGTCTTTATACTAACGTTTGTGCTTGCAGATGCGTTTACTATTTTGCTAGGATGTAGCTTTAGTAGTAATACCATGAGTAGCACGACAACCCCGATGGCAACACGTTGATGGATGATCATGGTGCTTTGGTGATGGAGATCAAGAAGCACGTGATGGTGGCCATATCATGTCACTTATGAATTGCATGTGATGTTAATCCTTTTTATGCACCTTATTTTGCTTAGAACGACGGTAGCATTATGAGGTGATCTCTCACTAAAATTTCAAGACGAAATTGTGTTCTCCCCGATTGTGCACCGTTGCTACAGTTCGTCGTTTCGAGACACCACGTGATGATCGGGTGTGATAGACTCAACGTTCACATACAACGGGTGCAAAACAGTTGCGCACGCGGAACACTCGGGTTAAGCTTGACGAGCCTAGCATGTGCAGACATGGCCTCGGAACACATGAGACCGAAAGGTCGATCATGAATCATATAGTTGATATGATTAGCATAGGGATGCTTACCACTGAAACTATACTCGACTCACGTGATGATCGGACTTGGGATAGTGTAAGTGGATCATGAACCACTCAAATGACTAGAGAGATGTACTTTTTGAGTGGGAGTTTAGCATATAATTTGATTAAGTTGAACTCTAATTATCTTGAACATAGTCTAAGTCCACTTTGAATATATTTGTGTTGTAGATCATGGCTCACGCGACAGTCATCCTGAATTTTAATACGTTCCTAGAGAAATCTAAGTTGAAAGATGATGGAAGCAACTTTGTAGACTAGGCTCGTAATCTTAAGCTAATCTTACAAGCTGGGAAGAAGGATTATGTCCTTAATGCTGCGCCAGGAGATGAACCACCCGCTACGGCTGATCAGGATGTTAAGAACGCTTGGTTAGCACGCAAGGAGGACTACTCAATAGTTCAATGTGCAGTCTTGTATGGCTTATAACCGGGACTTCAACGTCGCTTTGAGCGTCATGGAGCATTTGAGATGTTCCAGGAGTTGGAGTTTATCTTTCAGAAGAACGCCCGGATCGAGAGGTATGAGACCTCCGATAAATTCTATGCTTGCAAGATGGAGGAAAACTCGTCTGTCAGTGAACATGTGCTCAAAATGTCTGGGTACTCAAACCGTCTAGCTGAGCTGGGGATTGAACTCCCGCAAGAAGCTATCACTGACAGAATCCTTCAATCACTTCCGCCAAGCTATAAAGGCTTTGTGTTGAACTACAACATGCAAGGGATGAACAAGTCTCCCGGCGAGTTGTTTGCGATGCTGAAAGTCGCAGAGTCTGAACTCCGTAAAGAACATCAAGTGTTGATGGTGAGCAAGACCACTAGTTTCAAGAGAAACGGCAAAGGCAAGAAGGGCAATTCGAAGAAGAGCGGCAAGCCTGTTGCCAATCCGCCGAAGAAACCCAAGGCTGGACCTAAGCCTGAAACAGAGTGCTTCTATTGCAAGGGTATGGGTCACTGGAAGCGCAATTGCCCCAAGTATCTGGCAGATAAGAAGGCGGGCAAAGAAAAATCAGGTATATTTGATATACATGTTATTGATGTGTACTTAACCGGCTCTCGTAGTAGTGCCTGGGTATTCGATACCGGTTCTGTTGCTCACATTTGCAACTCGAAGCAGGAACTGCGGAATAGACGAAGGCTGGCAAAAGACGAAGTGACGATGCGCGTAGGAAATGGTTCCAAGGTTGATGCAATCGCCGTCGGCACAGTGTCACTTCAGCTACCATCGGGATTAGTGATGAACTTAAATCATTGTTATTTAGTGCCTGCGTTGAGCATGAACATTATATCTGGATCTTGTTTATTGCGAGACGGTTACTCTTTTAAGTCTGAGAATAATGGTTGTTCTATTTCTATGAGTAACATCTTTTATGGTCATGCACCGAATGTGAGAGGATTGTTCATATTGAATCTTGATAGCGATACGCATATACATAACATTGAGACCAAAAGAGTTAGAGTAAACAATGATAGCGCCATATTTTTGTGGCACTGCCGCTTGGGTCATATTGGTGTAAAGCGCATGAAGAAACTCCATGCTTATGGACTTTTGGAGTCACTTGACTTTGATTCACTTGACACGTGCGAACCATGCCTCATGGGCAAGATGACTAAGACTCCGTTCTCCGGAACAATGGAGCGTGCAAGTGACTTGTTGGAAATCATACATACCGATGTGTGTGGTCCAATGAGCGTAGAGGCACGCGGCGGATATCGTTATTTTCTCACCTTCACTGACGATTTAAGTAGATATGGTTATGTCTACTTGATGAAGCACAAGTCTGAAACATTTGAAAAGTTCAAGCAATTTCAGAGTGAAGTGGAAAATCATCGTAACAAGAAGATCAAGTTCCTACGGTCTGATCGTGGGGGTGAATATCTGAGTTTCGAGTTTGGTGCTCACTTAAGACAATGTGGAATTGTTTCGCAGTTAACACCGCCTGGAACACCACAGCGTAATGGTGTGTCCGAACGTCGAAATCGTACTTTGTTAGAGATGGTGCGATCTATGATGTCTCTTACTGATTTGCCGTTATCATTTTGGGGTTATGCATTAGAAACAGCTGCATTCACTTTAAATAGGGCACCATCAAAATCCGTTGAGACGACACCATACGAGCTGTGGTATGGCAAAATGCCAAAGTTGTCGTCTCTTAAAGTTTGGCGATGTGATGCTTATGTCAAAAAGCTTCAGCCTGAAAAACTGGAACCCAAAGCGGAAAAGTGCGTCTTCATAGGTTACCCAAAAGAGACAGTTGGGTACACCTTCTATCTCAAATCCAAGGGCAAAGTGTTTGTTGCTAAGAACGGAGCTTTTCTCGAGAAGGAGTTTCTCTCGAGAGAATTGAGTGGGAGGAAGATAGAACTTGACGAGGTTGTCGAACCTCTCATCCCTCTGGATGGTGGCGCAGGGCAAGGGGGAACCTCTGTCATTGCGACGCCGGTTGAGGAGGAAGTTAATGATGATCATCATGAAACTCCAGTTCAAGTTTCTGTTGAACCACGCAGGTCGACGAGATCACGTGCTGCTCCAGAGTGGTACGGTAATCCCGTCTTATCAATCATGTTGTTGGACAACAATGAACCTGCAAATTATGAAGAAGCAATGGTGGGCCCAGATTCCAACAAATGGCTAGAAGCCATGAAATCCGAGATAGGATCCATGTATGAGAACAAAGTGTGGACTTTGGAGATACTACCTGAGGGCCGCAAGGCTATTCAGAATAAATGGATCTTTAAGAAGAAGACGGACGCTGACGGTAATGTGACCGTTTATAAAGCTCGACTTGTGGCAAAGGGTTTTTCACAAGTTCCAGGAGTTGACTACGATGAGACTTTCTCACCCGTGGCGATGCTTAGTCCGTCAGAATCATGTTAGCAATAGCTGCATTTTTCGATTATGAAATCTGGCAGATGGATGTCAAAATGGCGTTCCTTAACGGTTTCTTTAAGGAAGAGTTGTATATGATGCAGCCCGAAGGTTTTATCGATCCTAAGAATGCTAACAAGGTGTGCAAGCTCCAGCGATCCATTTATGGACTGGTGCAAGCATCTCGGAGTTGGAACAAACGCTTTGATGAGGTGATCAAAGCATTTGGGTTTATACAAGTGGTTGGAGAATCTTGTATTTACAAGAAAGTGAGTGGGAGCTCTGTGGTGTTTCTAATATTATATGTGGATGACATATTACTGATTGGAAACGACGTGGAGCTTTTGGAGCGCATACGCTCTCTATCTTCATCAGTTGCTGGGCACTGAGTCTTACTCAATCTCGTACCTTGTAAAACTGGCAAGAACCCTTTCTTGGACTGTTCCATTTTGAACCTCTTCAAAACTTTATCAAGGTATGTGCTTTGTGAAAGTCCTATCAGGCGTTTTGATCTATCCCTATAGATCTTAATGCCTAGAATGTATGCGATGTTGTGCACTAGACCGGATGTTAGCCTGGCCATAAGTATGGCAGGTAGGTTCCAGAGTAATCCAGGAGTGGATCACTGGACAGCGGTCAAGAATATCCTGAAGTACCTGAAAAGGACTAAGGAGATGTTTCTCGTGTATGGAGGTGACGAAGAGCTCGCCGTAAAAGGTTACGTCGACGCAAGCTTTGACACAGATCCGGACGACTCTAAGTCGCAAACCGGATACGTATTTATTCTTAATGGGGGTGCAGTAAGCTGGTGCAGTTCCAAGCAAAGCGTCGTAGCAGATTCTACATGTGAAGCGGAGTACATGGCTGCCTCGGAGGCGGCTAAGGAGGGTGTCTGGATGAAGCAGTTCATGATGGATCTTGGAGTGGTGCCAAGTGCACTGGATCCAATAACCTTGTTCTATGACAACACGGGTGCCATTGCCTTAGCAAAGGAACCACGGTTTCACAAGAAGACCAGACACATCAAACGACGCTTCAACCTCATCCGCGACTACGTCGAGGAAGAGGACGTAAATATATGCAAAGTGCACACGGATCTGAATGTGGTAGACCCGCTGACTAAACCTCTTCCACGGCCAAAACATGATCGGCACCAGAACTGTATGGGTGTTAGATTTATTACAATGTAATTCGCATGGTGATGTGAGGGCTAGATTATTGACTTTAGTGCAAGTGGGAGACTGTTGGAATTATACCCTAGAGGCAATAATAAATATAGTTATTATTATAATTCCTGTATCAAGATAATAGTTTATTATCCATGCTATAATTGTATTGAATGAAGACTCATTTACATGTGTGGATACATAGACAAAACATCGTCCCTAGCATGCCTCTAGTTGGCTAGCCAATTGATCAATGATAGTTAGTGTCTTCTGCTTATGAACAAGGTGTTGTTGCTTGATAGCTGGATCACGTCATTGGGAGAATCACATGATGGACTAGACCCAAACTGATAGACGTAGCATGTTGATCGTGTCATTTTGATGCTACTGTTTTCTGCGTGTCAAGTATTTGTTCCTATGACCATGAGATCATATAACTCACTGACACCGGAGGAATGCTTTGTGTGTATCAAACGTCGCAACGTAACTGGGTGACTATAAAGGTGCTCTACAGGTGTCTCCGAAGGTGTTAGTTGAGTTAGTATGGATCAAGACTGGGATTTGTCACTCCGTGTGACGGAGAGGTATCTCGGGGCCCACTCGGTAATGCAACATCACACACAAGCCTTGCAAGCAATGTAACTTAGTGTAAGTTGCGGGATCTTGTATTACGGAACGAGTAAAGAGACTTGCCGGTAAACGAGATTGAAATAGGTATGCGGATACTGACGATCGAATCTCGGGCAAGTAACATACCGAAGGACAAAGGGAATGACATACGGGATTATACGAATCCTTGGCAATGAGGTTCAAACGATAAGATCTTCGTAGAATATGTAGGATCCAATATGGGCATCCATGTCCCGCTATTGGATATTGACCGAGGAGTCTCTCGGGTCATGTCTACATAGTTCTCGAACCCGCAGAATCTGCACACTTAAGGTTCGACGTTGTTTTATGCGTATTTGAGTTATATGGTTGGTTACCGAATGTTGTTCGGAGTCCCGGATGAGATCACGGACGTCACGAGGGTTTCCGGAATGGTCCGGAAACGAAGATTGATATATAGGATGACCTCATTTGATTACCGGAAGGTTTTCGGAGTTACCGGGAATGTACCGGGAATGACGAATGGGTTCCGGGAGTTCACCGGGGGGGGCAACCCACCCCGGGGAAGCCCATAGCCCTTGGGGAGACACACCAGCCCTTAGTGGGCTGGTGGGACAGCCTGTTGGAATTATGCCCTAGAGGCAATAATAAATGTATAGTTATTATTATAATTCCTGTATCAAGATAATAGTTTATTATCCATGCTATAATTGTATTGAATGAAGACTCATTTACATGTGTGGATACATAGACAAAACACCGTCCCTAGCATGCCTCTAGTTGGCTAGTCAGTTGATCGATGATAGTCAGTGTCTTCTGATTATGAACAAGGTGTTCTTGCTTGATGACTGGATCACGTAATTGGGAGAATCACGTGATGGACTAGACCCAAACTAATAGACATAGCATGTTGATCGTGTCATTTTGTTGCTACTGTTTTCTGCGTGTCAAGTATTTATTCCTATGACCATGAGATCATATAACTCACTGACACCGGAGGAATGCTTTGTGTGTATCAAACGTCGCAACGTAACTGGGTGACTATAAAGATGCTCTACAGGTATCTCCGAAGGTGTTAGTTGAGTTAGTATGGATCAAGACTGGGATTTGTCACTCCGTGTGACGGAGAGGTATCTCGGGGCCCACTCGGTAATACAACATCACACATAAGCCTTGCAAGCAATGTAACTTAGTGTAAGTTGCGGGATCTTGTATTACGGAACGAGTAAAGAGACTTGCCGGTAAACGAGATTGAAATAGGTATGCGGATACTGACGATCGAATCTCGGGCAAGTAACATACCGAAGGACAAAGGGAATGACATACGGGATCATACGAATCCTTGGCACTGAGGTTCAAACGATAAGATCTTCGTAGAATATGTAGGATCCAATATGGGCATCCAGGTCCGCTATTGGATATTGACCGAGGAGTCTCTCGGGTCATGTCTACATAGTTCTCGAACCCGCAGGGTCTGCACACTTAAGGTTCGACGTTGTTTTATGCGTATTTGAGTTATATGGTTGGTTACCGAATGTTGTTCGGAGTCCCGGATGAGATCACGGACGTCACGAGGGTTTCCGGAATGGTCCGGAAACGAATATTGATATATAGGATGACCTCATTTGATTACCGGAAGGTTTTCGGAGTTACCGGGAATGTACCGGGAATGACGAATGGGTTCCGGGAGTTCACCGGGGGGGGCAACCCACCTCGGGGAAGCCCATAGGTATTGGGGGATTCACACAAGCCCTTATTGGGCTGGTGGGACAGCCCACAATTGCCCAATGCGTCAAGGGAAGAAAAATCAAGAGGAAAGAAGAAAAAAAAGGGGGGAAGCGGGAAGGGAGGGGGACTCCTCCCACCAAACCAAGTCCAACTCGGTTTGGGGGGCGAGTCCTCCCCCCCTTTGGCTCGGCCGACTCCTTGGGGGTCCTTGGACCCCAAGGCAAGGCCCCCCTCCCTCCTCCTATATATATGGAGCAATTAGGGCTGATTTGAGACGACTTTCTCACGGCTGCCCGACCACATACCTCCATAGTTTTTCCTCTAGATCGCGTTTCTGCGGAGCTCGGGCGGAGCCCTGCTGAGACAAGATCATCACCAACCTCCGGAGCGCCGTCACGCTGCCGGAGAACTCTTCTACCTCTCCGTCTCTCTTGCTGGATCAAGAAGGCCGAGATCATCGTCGAGCTGTACGTGTGCTGAACGCGGAGGTGTCGTCCGTTCGGTACTAGATCGTGGGACTGATCGCGGGATTGTTCGCGGGGCGGATCGAGGGACGTGAGGACGTTCCACTACATCAACCGCGTTCTCTAACGCTTCCGCTGCATGATCTACAAGGGTACGTAGATCACTCATCCCCTCTCGTAGATGGACATCACCATGATAGGTCTTCGTGTGCGTAGGAAAATTTTTGTTTCCCATGCGACGTTCCCCAACAGTGGCATCATGAGCTAGGTTCATGCGTAGATGTCTTCTCGAGTAGAACACAAAAGTTTTTGTGGGCGGTGATGTGCGTTTTGCTGCCCTCCTTAGTCTTTTCTTGATTCCACGGTATTGTTGGATTGAAGCGGCTTGGACCGACATTACTCGTACGCTTACGAGAGACTGGTTTCATCGTTACGAGTAACCCCCTTTGCTCAAAGATGACTGGCAAGTTACGGTTTCTCCAACTTTAGTTGAATCGGATTTGACCAAGGAGGTCCTTGGATGATGTTAAATAGCAACTCATATATCTCCGTTGTGGTGTTTGCGTAAGTAAGATGCGATCCTACTAGATACCCTTGGTCACCACGTAAAACATGCAACAACAAAATTAGAGGACGTCTAACTTGTTTTTGCAGGGTATGATTGTGATGTGATATGGCCAATGATGTGATGTGATATATTGGATGTATGAGATGATCATGTTGTAATAGAAATATCGACTTGCATGTCGATGGTACGGCAACCGGCAGGAGCCATAGGGTTGTCATTATACTAATGTTTGTGCTTGCAGATGCGTTTACTATTTTGCTAGGATGTAGCTTTAGTAGTAATAGCATAAGTAGCACGACAACCCCGATGGAGACACGTTGATGGATGATCATGGTGTGGCGCCGGTGACAAGAAGATCGTGCCGGTGGTTTGGTGATGGAGATCAAGAAGCACGTGATGATGGCCATATCATGTCACTTATGAATTGCATGTGATGTTAATCCTTTTATGCACCTTATTTTGCTTAGATCGACGGTAGCATTATGAGGTGATCTCTCACTAAAATTTCAAGACGAAAATTGTGTTCTCCCCGACTGTGCACCGTTGCTACAGTTCGTCGTTTCGAGACACCACGTGATGATCGGGTGTGATAGACTCAACGTTCACATACAACGGGTGCAAAACAGTTGCGCACGCGGAACACTCGGGTTAAGCTTGATGAGCCTAGCATGTGCAGACATGGCCTCGGAACACATGAGACCGAAAGGTCGATCATGAATCATATAGTTGATATGATTAGCATAGGGATGCTTACCACTGAAACTACTCTCGACTCACGTGATGATCGGACTTGGGATAGTGTAAGTGGATCATGAACCACTCAAATGACTAGAGAGATGTACTTTTTGAGTGGGAGTTTAGCACATAATTTGATTAAGTTGAACTCTAATTATCTTGAACATAGTCTAAGTCCACTTTGAATATATTTGTGTTGTAGATCATGGCTCACGCGACAGTCATCCTGAATTTTAATACGTTCCTAGAGAAAGCTAAGTTGAAAGATGATGGAAGCAACTTTGTAGACTGGGCTCGTAATCTTAAGCTAATCTTACAAACTGGGAAGAAGGATTATGTCCTTAATGCTGCGCTAGGAGATGAACCACCCGCTAGGCTGATCAGGATGTTAAGAACGCTTGGTTAGCACGTAAGGAGGACTACTCAATAGTTCAATGTGCAGTCTTGTATGGCTTAGAACCGGGACTTCAACGTCGCTTTGAGCGTCATGGAGCATTTGAGATGTTCCAGGAGTTGGAGTTTATCTTTCAGAAGAACGCCCGGATCGAGAGGTATGAGACCTCCGATAAATTCTATGCTTGCAAAATGGAGGAAAACTCGTCTGTCAGTGAACATGTGCTCAAAATGTGTGGGTACTCAAACCGTCTAGCTGAGCTGGGGATTGAACTCCCGCAAGAAGCTATCACTGACAGAATCCTTCAATCACTGCCGCCAAGCTATAAAGGCTTTGTGTTGAACTACAACATGCAAGGGATGAACAAGTCTCCCGGCGAGTTGTTTGCGATGCTGAAAGTCGCAGAGTCTGAACTCCGTAAAGAGCATCAAGTGTTGATGGTGAGCAAGACCACTAGTTTCAAGAGAAACGGCAAAGGCAAGAAGGGCAATTCGAAGAAGAGCGGCAAGCTTGTTGCCAATCTGCCGAAGAAACCCAAGGCTGTACCTAAGCCTGAAACAGAGTGCTTCTATTGCAAGGGTATGGGTCACTGGAAGCGCAATTGCCCCAAGTATCTGGCAGATAAGAAGGCGGGCAAAGAAAAATCAGGTATATTTGATATACATGTTATTGATGTGTACTTAACCGGCTCTCGTAGTAGTGCCTGGGTATTCGATACCGGTTCTGTTGCTCATATTTGCAACTCGAAGCAGGAACTGCGGAATAGACGAAGGCTGGCGAAAGACGAAGTGACGATGCGCGTAGGAAACGGTTCCAAGGTTGATGCAATCGCCGTCGGCACAGTGTCACTTCAGCTACCATCGGGATTAGAGATGAACTTAAATCATTGTTATTTAGTGCCTGCGTTGAGCATGAACATTATATCTGGATCTTGTTTATTGCGAGACGGTTACTCTTTTAAGTCTGAGAATAATGGTTGTTCTATTTCTATGAGTAACATCTTTTATGGTCATGCATCGAATGTGAGAGGATTGTTCATATTGAATCTTGATAGCGATACACATATACACAACATTGAGACCAAAAGAGTTAGAGTAAACAATGATAGCGCCATATTTTTATGGCACTGCCGTTTAGGTCATATTGGTGTAAAGCGCATGAAGAAACTCCATGCTGATGGACTTTTGGAGTCACTTGACTTTGATTCACTTGACACGTGCAAACCATGCCTCATGGGCAAGATGACTAAGACTCCGTTTTCGAGAACAATGGAGCGTGCAAGTGACTTGTTGGAAATCATACATACCGATGTGTGTGGTCCAATGAGCGTAGAGGCACGCGGCGGATATCGTTATTTTCTCACCTTCACTGACGATTTGAGTAGATATGGTTATGTCTACTTGATGAAGCACAAGTCTGAAACATTTGAAAAGTTCAAGCAATTTCAGAGTGAAGTGGAAAATCATCGTAACAAGAAGATCAAATTCCTGCGGTCTCATCGTGGGGGTGAATATCTGAGTTTCGAGTTTGGTGCTCACTTAAGACAATGTGGAATTGTTTCGCAGTTAACTCCGCCTGGAACACCACAGCGTAATGGTGTGTCCGAACGTCGTAATCGTACTTTGTTAGAGATGGTGCAATCTATGATGTCCCTTACTGATTTGCCGTTATCCTTTTTGGGGTTATGCATTAGAAACAGCTGCATTCACTTTAAATAGGGCACCATCAAAATCCGTTGAGACGACACCATACGAACTGTGGTATGGCAAGAGGCCAAAGTTGTCGTTTCTTAAAGTTTGGGGATGTGATGCTTATGTCAAAAAGCTTCAGCCTGAAAAGCTGGAACCCAAAGCGGAAAAGTGCGTTTTCATAGGTTACCCAAAAGAGACAGGTGGGTACACCTTCTATCTCAAATCCGAGGGCAAAGTGTTTGTTGCTAAAAACGGAACTTTCTCGAGAAGGAGTTTCTTTCGAGAGAATTGAGTGGGAGGAAGATAGAACTTGACGAGGTTGTCGAACCTATCATCCCTCTCGATGGTGGCGCAGGGCAAGGGGAAACCTCTGTCACTGCGACGCTGGTTGAGGAGGAAGTTAATGATGATGATCATGAAACTCCAGTTCAAGTTTCTGTTGAACCACGCAGGTCGACGAGATCACGCGCTGCTCCAGAGTGGTACGGTAATCCCGTCTTATCAATCATGTTGTTAGACAACAATGAACCTGCGAATTATGAAGAAGCAATGGTGGGCCCAGATTCCAACAAATGGCTAGAAGCCATGAAATCCGAGATAGGATCCATGTATGAGAACAAAGTGTGGACTTTGGAGATACTGCCTGAGGGCCGCAAGGCTATTCAGAACAAATGGATCTTTAAGAAGAAGACGGACGCTGACGGTAATGTGACCGTTTATAAAGCTCGACTTGTGGCAAAGGGTTTTTCACAAGTTCCAGGAATTGACTATGATGAGACCTTCTCTCCCGTGGCGATGCTTAAGTCCGTCAGAATCATGTTAGCAATAGCTGCATTTTTCGATTATGAAATCTGGCAGATGGATGTCAAAACGGCGTTCCTTAACGGTTTCCTTAAGGAAGAGTTGTATATGATGCAGCCCGAAGGTTTTGTCGATCCTAAAAATGCTGACAAAGTGTGCAAGCTCCAGCGATCCATTTATGGACTGGTGCAAGCATCTCGGAGTTGGAACAAACGTTTTGATGAGGTGATCAAAGCATTTGGGTTTATACAAGTGGTTGGAGAATCTAGTATTTACAAGAAAGTGAGTGGGAGCTCTATGGCGTTTCTAATATTATATGTGGATGACATATTACTGATTGGAAACGACGTGGAGCTTTTGGACAGCATAAAAGGTTACTTGAATAAAAGTTTCTCTATGAAGGACCTAGGAGAAGCTGCTTACATTCTAGGCATTAAGATCTATAGGGATAGATCAAAACGCCTGATAGGACATTCACAAAGCACATACCTTGATAAAGTTTTGAATAGGTTCAAAATGGAACAGTCCAAGAAAGGGTTCTTGCCAGTGTTACAAGGTACGAGATTAAGTAAGACTGAGTGCCCAGCAACTGATGAAGATAGAGAGCATATGCGCTCCGTCCCCTATGCTTCAGCCATAGGTTCTATCATGTATGCGATGTTGTGCACTAGACCGGATGTTAGCCTGGCCATAAGTATGGCAGGTAGGTTCCAGAGTAATCCAGGAGTGGATCACTGGACAGCGGTCAAGAATATCCTGAAGTACCTGAAAAGGACTAAGGAGATGTTTCTCGTGTATGGAGGTGACGAAGAGCTCGCCGTAAAAGGTTACGTCGATGCAAGCTTTGACACAGATCCGGACGACTCTAAGTCGCAAACCGGATACGTATTTATTCTTAATGGGGGTGCAGTAAGCTGGTGCAGTTCCAAGCAAAGCGTCGTAGCAGATTCTACATGTGAAGCGGAGTACATGGCTGCCTCGGAGGCGGCTAAGGAGGGTGTCTGGATGAAGCAGTTCATGACGGATCTTGGAGTGGTGCCAAGTGCACTGGATCCAATAACCTTGTTCTGTGACAACACTGGTGCCATTGCCTTAGCAAAGGAACCACGGTTTCACAAGAAGACCAGACACATCAAACGACGCTTCAACCTCATCCGCGACTACGTCGAGGAAGAGGACGTAAATATATGCAAAGTGCACACGGATCTGAATGTAGGAGACCCGCTGACTAAACCTCTTCCACGGCCAAAACATGATCGACACCAGAACTGTATGGGTGTTAGATTTATTACAATGTAATTCACATGGTGATGTGAGGGCTAGATTATTGACTCTAGTGCAAGTGAGAGACTGTTGGAATTATGCCCTAGAGGCAATAATAAATGTATAGTTATTATTATAATTCCTGTATCAAGATAATAGTTTATTATCCATGCTATAATTGTATTGAATGAAGACTCATTTACATGTGTGGATACATAGACAAAACACCGTCCCTAGCATGCCTCTAGTTGGCTAGCCAGTTGATCGATGATAGTCAGTCTCTTCTGATTATGAACAAGGTGTTGTTGCTTGATGACTGGATCACGTCATTGGGAGAATAACGTGATGGACTAGACCCAAACTAATAGACGTAGCATGTTGATCGTGTCATTTTGTTGCTACTGTTTTCTGCGTGTCCAGTATTTATTCCTATGACCATGAGATCATATAACTCACTGACACCGGAGGAATGCTTTGTGTGTATCAAACGTCCCAACGTAACTGGGTGACTATAAAGATGCTCTACAGGTATCTCCGAAGGTGTTAGTTGAGTTAGTATGGATCAAGACTGGGATTTGTCACTCCGTGTGACGGAGAGGTATCTCGGGGCCCACTCGGTAATACAACATCACACATAAGCCTTGCAAGCAATGTAACTTAGTGTAAGTTGCGGGATCTTGTATTACGGAACGAGTAAAGAGACTTGCCGGTAAACGAGATTGAAATAGGTATGCGGATACTGACGATCGAATCTCGGGCAAGTAACATACCGAAGGACAAAGGGAATGACATACGGGATTATACGAATCCTTGGCACTGAGGTTCAAACGATAAGATCTTCGTAGAATATGTAGGATCCAATATGGGCATCCAGGTCCCGCTATTGGATATTGACCGAGGAGTCTCTCGGGTCATGTCTACATAGTTCTCGAACCCGCACGGTCTGCACACTTAAGGTTCGACGTTGTTTTATGCGTATTTGAGTTATATGGTTGGTTACCGAATGTTGTTCGGAGTCCCGGATGAGATCACAGACGTCACGAGGGTTTCCGGAATGGTCCGGAAACGAAGATTGATATATAGGATGACCTCATTTGATTACCGGAAGGTTTTCGGAGTTACCGGGAATGTACCGGGAATGACGAATGGGTTCCGGGAGTTCACCGGGGGGGCAACCCACCCCGGGGAAGCCCATAGGTATTGGGGGAGTCACACCAGCCCTTAGTGGGCTGGTGGGACAACCCACAATTGCCCAATGCGCCAAGGGAAGAAAAATCAAGAGGAAAGAAGAAAAAAAAAGGGGGGGGAAGTGGGAAGGGAGGGGGACTCCTCCCACCAAACCAAGTCCAACTCCGTTTGGGGGGGGAGTCCTCCCCCCCTTTGGCTCGGCCGACTCCTTGGGGGTCCTTGGACCCCAAGGCAAGGCCCCCCTCCCTCCTCCTATATATATGGAGCAATTAGGGCTGATTTGAGACGAGTTTCTCACGGCTGCCCGACCACATACCTCCATAGTTTTTCCTCTAGATCGCGTTTCTGCGGAGCTCGGACGGAGCCCTGCTGAGACAAGATCATCACCAACCTCCGGAGCGCCGTCACGCTGCCGGAGAACTCTTCTACCTCTCCGTCTCTCTTGCTGGATCAAGAAGGCCGAGATCATCGTCGAGCTGTACGTGTGCTGAACGCGGAGGTGCCGTCCGTTCGGTACTAGATCGTGGGACTGATCGCGGGATTGTTCGCGGGGCGGATCGAGGGACGTGAGGACGTTCCACTACATCAACCGCGTTCTCTAACGCTTCTGTTGCACGATCTACAAGGGTACGTAGATCACTCATCCCCTCTCGTAGATGGACATCACCATGATAGGTCTTCGTGTGCGTAGGAAATTTTTTGTTTCCCATGCGACGTTCCCCAACACAGCCCACAAGTGGTCTATGCGCCAAGAGAAGAAAAATCAAGAGGAAAAGAAAAAAAAGGAGGAGGTGGGAAGGGAGGAGGATTCCCTCCCACCAAACCTAGTCCAACTCGGGTTGGGGGGGGGGGGAGAGTCCTCCCCCTTGGCTCGGCCGACCCCCTTGAGGGTCCTTGGACCCCAAGGCAAGGCCCCCTCCCTCCCACCTATACATACGGAGGTTTTAGGGCAGATTTGAGACGACTTTTCCACGGCTGCCCGACCACATACCTCCACGGTTTTTCCTCTAGATCGCGTTTCTGCGGAGCTCGAGCGGAGCCCTGCTGAGACAAGATCATCACCAACCTCCGGAGCGCCGTCACGCTGCCGGAGAACTCTTCTACCTCTCCGTCTCTCTTGCTGGATCAAGAAGGCCGAGATCATCGTCGAGCTGTACGTGTGCTGAACGCGGAGGTGCCGTCCGTTCGGTACTAGATCGTGGGACTGATCGCGGGATAGTTCGCGGGGCGGATCGAGGGACGTGAGGACGTTCCACTACATCAACCGCATTCTCTAACGCTTCTGTTGTACGGTCTACAAGGGTACGTAGATCACTCATCCCCTCTCGTAGATGGACATCACCATGATAGGTCTTCGTGCGCGTAGGAAAAATTTTGTTTCCCATGCGACGTTCCCCAACAAACAATCCCTCAACGCACGATAAAGAATCACTCCAAAGTTCCTATCTAAGATAATCACATCATCCGCAAAGATTGACATCCAATGACGGAGGCCCACAAGTGTCAGAGGTTGTAAGATTTTCAGGTTGGAGCATCAGGTTGAATTGATTTTGAAATTGGACCGAAGTCTATTAAGTCCAATTACATAGAATTCAAGGTGTATCATGTGCGAAAAGCCACAAATTTGTTTTTCTTTTACACATCCCTCATTTCAACGTATTTCATCATGAAACTTACACACGTGTACATTATGCCTCAATGTCTATTTGTGTTTTTCTAATTTGTGCTTTTATGTGCCGTAAGGCTACAGACGGCAAAGGAAAGTTTACTACCAACAAAGATTTTGCCGTCAGCCCCTGACGGCTATGGATGTCGGCATACGGTAAGTCGGCAATGGGTTATTTTACCGTCAGTATTTGCTCGGGCAAACGACAAAGATTTTGCTGCTAGGCAAAATCTTTTGCCGTCAGTATCAGATGACAGACGACAAAGAAGGCACCTACGAGAAAAGCATGACTAACAAACAACGTTAGTTCCTTTGCCATTTGTAGAAAAAAATACAGTCGACAATGTATCTTTGTCATCTGCTTTTTTAATAGACGAGAAAATATGTCCTTACCGTTAGCTTTTGTTTCTTGTATGCCCTAAACTTTTGACGTTTCAGTAAAATATGATAATTCAAGTACTATAATAAAAAATTCTGTTTTTGTACAACACACATCACACATGCAGTTCAGACATTCTAAAGGAAATTCTTGAAACTTTTTATTGGAATTTTTTTATAAATAACATCTAACTGGGAACAACAAAATAAAATGACGTTCCAAGAAAAACACATATCATGTGATGAATAAAAATATAGCTTCAAATAAGATATGCCGATAATGTTGGAGATGAAAGAGGGGATGTCGTCGGGGGCATTCCCAAGTTTAGACGCTTGAATCTTCCTTGTATATTACCTTGTGGGTGCCTTGGGCATCCCCAACCTTAGGTTCTTGTTGCTCCTTATTCTCCTCATATTGACATCTCACCCAAAACTTGAAAACTTCAATCACACAAAACTTAATGGAACTTCATGAGATGGGTTAGTATGATAAATATAGATCATTCACTTAGATAATGCCAAAACAAGATTCATCATTACTCTCACATAATACCTACTGTATTCTATCATCCCCATAATTTATATCACTCAATATAAGTTATGGAAACACTAAAACAAGCAAACTATGCACACAAAACAGAATCTATAAAAAACAGAGCAGTATGTGGAGATCTGCATTAAAAACCATACATCCCTAACTCCAAATATTTTGAAACATTAGGACAACTTATAGAAATTTCATGCCAAAACTTTGTAAAAATTCATAATTTTTTGACGCTTCAGTAAAATCAGAGAAATTCTGCACTGGACATAAAAGTTACTGTTTTTGCACAGATTCAAACATGCAAGTATCCACACTGCCCCAAAGGATTTATTTGGCACTTTATTGAAATAAAAGCTATAAAACATGATTAATACAGTAGCATGTGAAGACTCAAAAACAGAAAGGATTATTATTGGGTTGTCTCCCAAAAAGCGTTTTTCCTTAATGACTTTTAGCTGGGCATGATGATTTCAATGATGCTTATATATAAATAATAGTTGAAACATGCAAGAGAGCATCATGAATCACATGGAAAGCACATTTAGGTCTAACCCACTTCCTATGCATAGGGATTTTGTGAGCAAACAATTTATTGCAGCAAGAATCAACTTGCATAGGCAGGAAAAACAAGTATAACTTCAAAATCTTGAACATAGAGTGGACACTTGATATTATTGCAATTCCTATAAGCATATGTTCCTCCCTCATAACAATTTTCAGAAGCGTCATGAAGGAATTTAACAATATAACAGTCACATACATCATTTTTTTCATGATGCAAAAGCATAGAATTTTTATTACTACCCACACAAGCAAAAATCGTATCATTCATAGTAGTGGGAGGAAACTCAAAAAAATAACTATCATGAGATACTTGATTGATATAATCCATGTGAAAATTAAAATCATGATGACAAGTTTTATGGTTATTATTACTATTTATAACATAAATTTCATCAGCATAATCATCATAGATAGCAACTTTGTTGTCATAATCAATTAGAACCTCTTTCCAAATAGTGGAATCATCACTAAATAAAGTCATGACCACTCCTATTCCAATTTTATCATTAAGAAAAGATTCAACACCCTCCAAAATAGTCGGATCATTAGTACCTAGAGTTGACACTCTTCCAAACCCACTTTCATCTGTATAATCATCATCAATAGGAGGCATGCTTTCATCATAATATGCTTATCAAAACTTGGGGGGCTAAAATATAATCTTCATCAAACATAGCATCCCCAAGCTTGTGGCTTTGCATATCATTAGCATCATGGATATTCAGAGAATTCGTACTAACAATATTACTATCATGCTCATCAGTCAAGGAATTCATATTAAGCATTTTCATAAATTATTCCTTTAGCAATTGAGCACAATTTTCCTTTCTATCATTTTCAAGAAAGACATGATAAAGTTGAACAATATGAGACCACCTCAATTCATTTTTTGTATTTTTTTTATAAACCAAACTAGCAAAAAATAAGGAACTAAAAAAATTAATTGCAAGATCTAAAGATATACTTTCAAGCACTCACCTCCCCGGTAATGGCGCTAGAAAAGAGCTTGATGTCTACTACACAACTTGTTCTTGTAGACTCGTGTTGAGCCTCCAAGCGCAAAGTTTTGTAGGACAGTAGCAAATTTCCTGCAAGTGGGTGACCTAAGGTTTATCAATCCGTGGGAGGCGTAGGATGAAAATGGTCTTTCTCAAACAACCCTGCAACCAAATAATAAAAAGTCTCTTGTGTCCCCGACACATGAAATACAATGATAAATGGTATAGGTGCAGTTCACCGAAGAGATGGTGATACAAGTGTAGTAATAATAGTAAATATTGATTTTTGTAATCTGAAAATATAAAAACAGCAATGTACCAAGTAGAAAAACTGAGCATAAACGGTATTCCAATGCTTCAAAATGAGGCCTAGGGTCCATACTTTTGCTAGTGCAATCTCACAACAATGCTAACATAATTTGATCACATAACAATCCCTCAACGCACGATAAAGAATCACTCCAAAGTTCCTATCTAGCGGAAAACATAAGAAGAAATTGTTTGTAGGGTACGAAACCACCTCAAAGTTATTCTTGTCGATCAATCTTTCCAAGAGTTCGTACTAAGATAACAAGCTATCCTTTCCAATCGATCTAATAAGAGTTCGTAATAAAATAACACCATAACAAATCCAGATTCATAATACTCAATCTAACACGAAGAACTCCAAGGAGCACACCAAGATTTCTACCGGAGAACATAGTATGAAAACGTGTAATCAACCCCTATGCCTAGATTACCCCATTGTCACCTCGGGAATCCGCGAGTTGATGACACAACATATATCAAGTGAATCACTTAAATACCCCAATGTCAATACGGGTATCCGCATGAAAGACATATATTATGTGCTCCCAAACCTGAATGTTCAATCCAACTTAACGAGATCTTAAAGTGAAAGATTCAATTCATCACAATAATAGCATGGGACAAACACCATATGATCCAACTATATTAACAAGACCCGTGATATATCAAGATCATGGCATCTCAAGAACATGAGAGAGAGCTTAAACACATAGCTACTGGTACAAACCCTCAGCCCCGAGGGTGGACTACTCCCTCCTCGTCATGGCCTCCGTCAGGATGATGAAGTTGGCCACGGGAGATGATTTCCCCTCTCTCGCAGGGTACTAGAACGTCTCCAGATTGCTTTTTGTGGCTATTGAGGTCTGCGGCGGCGGAAGTTCTCGTCTAGGGTTATTTTTGAAGGTTTCTTTATTTATAGGATTTTTGGGCGTTGGAATCACGACAAGATGGGCCACGTGGTTCCCAATAGACATCAGCCCACGCCAGGGGGGCTGGCGCGGCCTCGTGTCTAGTGGGCACAAGGGGGGCCCTCTCTGGTGGTTCTTTACTCCAGTCTTTCTCTTTTCCTCCAAAAAAAATTGTCAAAAAGTTTCGTTCAATTTCGAAATCTTTTATTTCTGCACAAAAAATAACACCACATAATTCTGCTGAAAACAACGCCAGTTCTAAAATAAATTATATAAAGTGTAGCAAAACCATATAAAATTATTGTAAACATAGTCAAACATGGCGTGAATACTTCATAAATTATCGATACGTTGGAGATGTATCAGCATCCCCAAGCTTAATTCTTACTCGTCCTTGAGTAGGTAAATGATAAAATAAATAATTTATGAAGTGTGAATGCTAGCATAGTGCATAAGTTTGATCAATGATAATTTCAAACACTTTTCCTAGCATCATATAACAACAACTCTTTCTCATAAAACTCATCATGATAAAGTAGCAACCAATTCACATGTTATGATTCAAACAATGAACTCTCTTGAAACTTAACAACCTATGTTCTTAGTCATGAAATAATTGCAATTCAACTTATTCTCAACCAAGTCAAAGTAAGAGCTCCACATACTCAATCATCATATAGCTTCCTATGATTGCTAGTACTCAAAGCATATTTTTAGAACAAATGGCACCCATCAAACAGAGGGAAAGATAGGGGCTTAATGTTTCGCCTCCCAACTCATTTCATATAGATAATTGTCAACAATAATAAGTCATGGTCAAATACATTTAACTGGCCATATGTGCCTAAATCTTTTCCCACCACATGATGCTTGCCAACTACTCACGCGTCATCGGAGAAGCACCAATGAGGATGGTGAACCCCTCCGTGATCGTGTCCCTCTCCGAAACGGGATCTAGATTGCATTTCGTGGCTCTGGAACTTGCAACGGCTGAAACGATTTTTTGTCAACTCCTCTAGGGTTTGCTGAATATTGGGGTATTTATAGAGCTGAGAGGTGGTGGAGAATGTTCCCGAGGGCCCCATTAGACACGAGGCTGCGCTAGGGGCCTCTCGCGCGCCCTGATGTCTAGTGGGCCCCCTGGGCTTTGTCTTTTGCTCATTCTTGGTTCCCAACTTTCCTTCTGGTTTGAAAGAAACTCTTTAAAGTTATGTGACAAAGATTCAAGCCATTTTCGATTTTGTGATTCTTTATACGAGGAGATCTACACCATGCTCGAGGAATATACAAGATCAAGTACGTGTGTATTTGATCTGATTTGATACGATCAATTTCCTGCATCTCAAGCCTGCCTGCTAGGCTGGTACACAACATTAGTTAATCAATAATGCTAGATCTAAAAAGACTTATAAAAGTTTACTTAACTTGATTTATACCCTGATTTTCAATGAAGGTGGGGTCCCTCATCCCCTGATTTATACGTTAAATCTTTAAATAAGCCTTTATAGATGTAGCATTACTCTTAGTTAATTACCCACCCGCAGGCAGCACTTCGGCGGTGCATTGCTTCCATTTCCATCATTCCGGAAGTTTACTTAATGTTGCCAAGAGCACATCACGAATCACGGTGTCCAAACCGACCTCTACGGGCCCACCTGGCATAGTCACCCGCACGGCCTTTTCCTTCCACTCCGCCGCACGCTTCCTCATCTGCTGCCCCTTCGCCCCCTCCATCACCTCCCGTATCATCGCCGCGAGCTCTGCCCTTTTCACCTCTCCGCCGATCTCCATCCCATTCCCCCACTCGGTGCACTTGTACCGGCAGTTGGTTTGCTGCTCCGCGAAGAAGGGCCAGCTCAGCATCGGCACGCCGGCGCAGATACTCTCCAAGGTCGAGTTCCACCCAGAATGCGTCACGAAAACCCCCACCGCATCGTGGGCGATCACCTTCTCCTGCGAGCACCATGTTGTCAGCATGGAGCGGCCGTCGTCGATGGCCGACAGGAACTCCGGCGGCAGCACGGCCGTGTCGCCCTTCACGAGGTCCGGCCGGATGTTCCATATGAACGGGTAGCCACAGCTGGCAAGCCCCCACGCGAACTCTAGCAGCTCCGCGTTCGTCATCACGGTGATGCTGCCGTAGTTGACGTATACGACGGAGCGGGTGCTCTGTCCGTCGAGCCACTCTAGGAGGCCGTGCTGCTCCGTCCAAAGGTTGGACCCGAGGTCGTCGAGCGAGGTACCGGCCGGGACTACGAGGCTGGCGTAGCGGTGGAGCGGGCCAACGGTGTACATGGGTGGGAGGATGGCGCGCATGGCGTCGAGGACCGGCCCCTCGAGCTCATCGAAGGTGTTGAGCAGCACCGCGTCCGGGAGCGATAGCCGCTCGGACATGTACATGATGAAGTTTAGCAGCACGTCGTCGCGGTCCGTCGTGCGTATGAAGTTCGGGAAGTCGCGCAGGCGCATGCCGTCGCACATGCCCGCAACGCCGTGCACCACCGTGTCTAGGTGCCCCTTGTCCGTGACCTGTGACTCATCTGGACGAAAACAGCAGCACATAACGCACTCGTCAAAACACACATGTATACATGTCTGATCTGATTCGCAAAACGAGACACGTACGTACCTTTGAAAGGGACGAAACCCTGCTCTATGAGCTGACGATAGTGGCGGTACCCCATGAACCCACAGGCGCTAGATGTCCAGAGAGCGGCGCACGGCACGCCGATCTCCTTCGCCGCGTCATAGCCGAACGACATGACGCCGTCAACGACCAGACAGGTGACAGGCGGCACTCCGGAGCTGGGGTCACCGAGCCTGCCAAGAAGCGCCATGAAGTGGGGCAAGAAGGCGGTCATGATGGAGTAACACAGTCCACCGACTTCCTGGGTGGCGTCCGCGTCGGATGGCGGGAGTCCATCCGGCATCGACGCGAAGCGGAAGTCCGGGAGGCCGTTAAGCGCCGCCGGTCCGCGCGAGC
Source organism: Hordeum vulgare subsp. vulgare (assembly GCF_904849725.1). NCBI lineage: Eukaryota > Viridiplantae > Streptophyta > Magnoliopsida > Poales > Poaceae > Hordeum > Hordeum vulgare. The sequence goes on along the minus strand of NC_058522.1, from coordinate 546,270,748 downwards.
GGAGCAGCCGGCGGTGGTTGAACTCGGTGTTGACGAAGGTGACGTAGAAGCCCCGGGTGTGGAGTATCTTTGCTAACTTGAGCATCGGCGTTATGTGGCCCTGCGCCGGGGCCGGCAGGCAAACGGCGTGGGGCTTCTCGACGGCCTCCATCATCCTTACCATTTGTTGCTGAGAGGATTCGTTAGAGCGTGGCCACTACTTATGGGGGGTAAACTAAGGTTCCAAGTAGATGTTTACAAGTATACGTTGGAACATTGGAGTTGTCTTGCTGCGGGTGTGTAGTTCGTACGTTCCAAGGGGATCTGCCGTAGGTGGTGGACTGGTCAGTACTAGGTCCGATGTGCATTTGCTCCTTCTCACGATTTTTATTAGAGATGCCATCTACTTGCGCTTGTCACATACGATGATACGAGTGTCCTCGCCACACCTGGTCGTGACGATCTGTGTATGCTTGTCTTGTCTTTTCGTTTTTTAGTCGTCTCCAGATATTATTTTTCCGAGCAGGCATCTGAACTTTTCTATCTTTCAGTCGCATGGTTCGTGATTCGTGTGTGGGTGCGTTTAGGATCTAGTTTTCTTGAAGTCTCATCACAAGGATGGGTAGGGCATCTTCAAAATGAACCCTCGAACCAGGGGCGGAGTGAGAAATTTTTGCCATTGGGTTCACACACTGACTTGTTATAATGAGTCGCTAGGAATTAGTTAAGTGTAAACTCTACTTTTAGACTATCTTATAGCTATAGTACAACACTAACATACAACACTAGGCTATGGAGTAGAAAACAACCTAACAAGTAGAAATATACTCCATCCTTCCTGGTTTATAGGGCTCATCTCAAAAATTTCAGATTTTCATTGTACTAGGCTCATTTTGAGTCTAGTTGAGTTAAAGTGCTTTGAGTCTCATATCATATTTAATGCATAGAGATAAGAAAAAGAAAATTAGTGGCTATGCATGCATCTTTTTCTACATGCATCATGCAAGTCCAATGAAAGGAAGGATGCTACATTTATTGCCTCGGAAATTGAATATATGAGAAATATTTCATTGGCTAGTTAGAACTAGTGCCATTCATTCACAATTCACCTTGGTTGATGAGATTTCAGATTTGAGTCCTATAAACCGAAAAAGAGGGAGTAACATGAAGACAACGTTTTGGAGCTCGATCATAGCCTAGTTCAATCAAGGTACTCCTACATGAAATAAAAAATCACTCCTACATAAAATTAGGGCGTCCATAGAAGCAAACAACAGAGGGTATATCGTAGAGTCAAACAAGCAAACGGAAAGATCTGCGGCTTGTGGCTGCTGGATGCCGGCTGCCATATATTGTAGTAGAAAACAGAGGATGTATAGGAAAATGAGAGGAATACACTAGTGGAAAACGGGTCTTTGGCCTGAACCCTTTAGTCCCGGCCTGCCTCTGGGTCGGGACTAAAGGCCCGGCCACGTCGTCCCAATTCTCAATGCCTCCCTCGAGGCTTTAGTCCCGGCCCGTAAGGAACCTTTAGTCCCGGTTCGTGTCTCAAACCGGGACTAAAGGGTTACGCGATGGGCAGTGGTGGTGGCAACCGTTCGTATCCCCCTTTAGTCCCGGTTGGTACCTCAACCCTGGACTAAAGGACTAACACGTGGCTTGCCGTAGTGGTGGCGACGGTTGGTATACCTCTTTAGTCCCGGTTGGTGGCTCAACCCGGGACTTAAGACCCAAACGGTTTGCATCCCGCGTCGTTACGGGCTATGAAAAGCACGAACCGAAGCGTACAGTCGCCATTTCTCTGTTCTTCTTCTCTCTCGCGTCGCCCTCTCTGTTCTTCTCCTCTGTTCTTCTCCTCTCTTCTTCCCTTCTCTTCTTCCACCATGCCAACTAGCTTTCGTAAGGTGCTCGCACATGGCACGACGATGCTCGATGTCGTGTACACGAACCTGAGCAACGAGGTGTCGTTTTTTCTTCAACAGTTGAAGGAAAAATGGTTTGACCACGCAGCGGATCATGAGAAGTTCTTGGGGCTTGTTCTGGAGTACACGGCCGATCAACGCGGTGTTGCCGTCATCCAACTATGCTTCGCACGCCATGTCTTGATCTTCCAATGGGCTAGGTAAGTTTTGAGGCTTTCTTTGATCCAAGATAATGACATTGTAAGTTTATTTGTTTCAATCATAGTTTGTTCCCTTCAAATAGTTATAGTGAAACAATTTTGATTATTTGAAGGGGAGCACAATCTAATTGGAATAGTGTTCCATAATCTGAAAAATCATATTAGAATCAACTAGTGTTTAATATGTTCCATTGGAATCATAGTTGGTTCCCTTCAAATAGTTGTAGTGAAACAATTTTGATTAGTTGAAGGGGAGCACAATCTCATTGGAATAGTGTTCCATAATCTGAAAAATCGTATTAGAATCAACTAGTGTTTAATATGTTTCATTGGAATCATAGTTGGTTCGCTTCAAATAGTTGTAGTGAAACAATTTTGATTAGTTGAAGGAAACACAATCTAATTGGAATAGTGTTCCATAATCTGAAAATTCTGATTGGTTCAATATGTTTCATTGAAATCATAGTTGTAGTTATACAATTTTATGCGGTGTTCTTTGATCCAAGGTTATGAAAATTGAATATAGCTAGTGATCTCTCTAGGTTCCATTGGATAGCAATATGATATGTCATAGTCATGAAAATTGCATATAGCTAGTGATCTCTCTAGGTTCCATTGGATAGCTATAGTGATCTCTCTAGGTTCCATTGCATATGTTCTATTTGAATCCTAAAGATAAGTTTCTCTTTAGTTGTAGTGAAACATGTTTCCTTATTGCAGCAGTATGTAACATTTGTTCCATTTTAATTTGTTTCTGTTGCAGGAGTGACAAGCATTGTTCAGAACTCATAGAGTTCCTTCGCAGCGGCATCACTTTTGCTTCCGTTGACATAAGGAACGACAAGTTGAAGATGAGGCACAGCTTCGGTATTGAGATACCAGCTGGTTGCCTCGTTGATCTCCAAACGATATTCAGGCTTCGACATGACAGGACTTCGATGGCTCATATGGCAGTTGCCTTGGTCGACGAGTCATATGGTGATATGAAGACCAGTTTCCCAAAGTCTCAGCACAGACTTTGGGAGAAGGGCCCACTTGATGATATCAACATTGAGTATGCAGCAAAAGATGCATACGTTTCATACAAGTTGTACCGCAAGATTCGAGTCGTCAACTATGGCCAGCGTCACCTCGAGGAACGTGGACATTCTGATTTAGATGATTCAGACGAGTGGTGTTCTTAACGTCGAACACTTGTATATATATCTATGGTAGCTATTATTATGTACTGTTTGGACTAGTATCATGTACTTCTTGGACCAATTTATATATGTCTAGTTTCTGTTTGTGCCATTATAGTTTCCAAATTTGAATGGTTTAGCCCTTTCTAACTTCATTTGCTACTTTTGAATGGTTTAGCCCTTTCTAACTTCATGGTATCATGCATTTCGACCACATATATATACAAAAAGTCTTCAGTTCAAATAAGTTCAAAAAATGAAATCCCTTTTGTAACAGATCTGTTTTTGATTAAAACAATCATTTAAAAATGAAAGACCATTAGTCCCACGTGGCGTGCAGCGGAACAACGTGGCATGCAGCGGAACAATGTGGCGTGCCGCGGAACCACTTTTGTTGTGGGGGTCGCTTCTCCTTCTTTTCCTTGTGCTAGATATTGGTTATGCACTAGGGGAAGTAGGAGTAGCGACCATCATCGACGGTTGAAAAATCAGGTGAGCTAGTGTCCACCATATATGAGAGAAGAAGAATGTCGTCTCTTATTGTGGGGGTCACTTCTACTTCGAGAGAGATTGTCCATTTTGTGATGTGCCTTTGAATGGTGCATTTTGAACACACAAAAAGTATGGAGTTCAAATAAGTTCAAAAAAATGAAATCCCTTTGTAAGAGATGAGTTCTGGTTCGAAACTCTGCTACTTTGAGAGAGATTGTCAGTTTTGTACACGAACTGCATCCAGTTTTTGTCGTAGCCCTCTCAACTTTTTAACACATGCTATGTGGGTGAAATGATGATAGCATGCCAACTTTCAACATTTTCAGAGTTCATTTCTAGTGCTTTTCAATTTCAGGGTCAACTAGCTCAAAAAAATAAGTAAATGCACGAAATATACCAAATGAAGTCAGAAATTGTTGAAATTTTGTGATGTGCCTTTGAATGGTGCATTTTGAACACACAAAAAGTATGGATTTCAAATAAGTTCAAAAAAATGAAATCCATTTGTAAGAGATGAGTTCTTTTTCGAAACCCTCCTACTTCGAGAGAGATTGTCAGTTTTGTACACGAACTGCATCCAGTTTTTGTCGTAGCGCTCTCAACTTTTTAACAAATGCTATGTGGGTGAAATGATGATAGCATGCCAACTTTCAACATTTTCAGAGTTCATTTGTAGTGCTTTTCAATTTCAAGGTCAACTAACTCAAAAAAAATAAGTAAATGCACGAAGAATACCAAATGAAGTCAGAAATTGTTGAAATTTTGTGATGTGCCTTTGAATAGTGCATTTTGAACACACAAAAAGTATGGAGTTCAAATAAGTTCAAAAAAATGAAATCCCTTTGTAAGAGATGAGTTCTGGTTCGAAACCGTGCCACTTCGAGAGAGATTGTCAGTTTTGTACACGAACTGCATCCAGTTTTTGTCGTAGCCCTCTCAACTTTTTAACACATGCTATGTGGGTGAAATGATGATAGCATGCCAACTTTAAACATTTTTAGAGTTCATTTGTAGTGTTTTTCAATTTCAGGGTCAACTAGCTCAAAAAAATAAGTAAATGCACGAAATATACCAAATGAAGTCAGAAATTGTTGAAATTTTGTGATGTGCCTTTGAATGGTGCATTTTGAACACACACAAAGTATGGAGTTCAAATAAGTTCAAAAAAATGAAATCCATTTGTAAGAGATGAGTTCTCGTTCAAAACCCTGCTACTTCGAGAGAGACTGTCAGTTTTGTACACGAACTGCATCCAGTTTTTGTCGTAGCCCTCTCAACTTTTTAACACATGCTATGTGGGTGAAATGATGATAGCATGCCAACTTTCAACATTTTCAGAGTTCAATTGTAGTGCTTTTCAATTTCAGGGTCAACTAGCTCAAAAAAAATAAGTAAATGCACGAAATATACCAAATGAAGTCAGAAATTGTTGAAATTTTGTGATATGCCTTTGAATGGTGCATTTTGAAAATACAAAATGTATGGAGTTCAAATAAGTTCAAAAAAATGAAATCCATTTCTAAGAGATGAGTTCTCGTTCGAAACCCTGCTACTTCGAGAGAGATTGTCAGTTTTGTACACGAACTCCTCGCCGTCGCACCGTCCTCCTCGCCGCCACGCCGTCCTCCTCGCCGTCGCGCCGTCCTCCTAGCCGTCGCACCGTCCTCCGCGCTGTCCTCCTCGCCGCACGCCGTCGACACCTCCAGCCGGTAAGCCCCCCGCCCCCTCCTCCCCAACACTCCGGCCAGTATAGAAGAAAAGAAGAAAAAGGATAAGAGAAGAAGAAAAAGGAGAAGAAAGGAAGAAAAAGGAGAAGAAAAGAAGAAAAAGGAGAACAAAAGAAGAAAAAGAAAAAGATTTTTTTGTCATTTAATTCCTATTGTTATTAGGTTTGTGCTAGATTATTAGGGTTAGTAATATTTAGAATTAGCTTAGTTTTACAAGAAGAAGAAATATGAACAAAAATAAGAAAATAAGATTAGGAAAAATAAAAATAAGAAGAGGAGAAGAAGAAAAGAAGAAAAAGTGTATAGTGTATAGTGTATATGCTTAAGTGTATAGTGTATATAGTGTATAGTGTATAAAGAGAGGAGGAATTTTGCTATAGTGTATATAGTGTATAGTGTATAAGAAAAGAAGAAAAGAAGAGGAGGAGAAGAAAAATGAAAATAAGAAGAGGAGGAATTTTGCTATTGTATAGTGTATATGCTTAAGTGTTAATAGTGTTTCTTAGATTATTGCTTAATTTTGCTATTGTATATGCTTAAGTGTTAATAGTTTAATTTTGCTATTGTATATGCTTAAGTGTTAATAGTTTATTTTTAGCAAGAAAATTAATAGAACTAGTTTATTTTTTTAGTTCATTTTACGATGCCTATCCCGCATCCTCGTCGTCGACTCGGCGGAGGACACCTGCTTGATTAGAGGGGCCCTGTCCGGGACTGGGCTCCGCCCGACTGGTATTGGGAGGTGCTACCTTCCGGGGGACGTAGGTTGGTGAGGAGCCAGCCCGTCGTTGACCCGATCCTAGTTTGGTGGCGGTCGCGTGGGCCAGTGAGGGTGTCGAGGCTTCCGGACACCGCGGAGGTGGTACGTCACCGTGTCAGCGAGGAGGATGAGCACGTCCGTCGCTACATGGTTGCGTTGGAGGGCAGGTTCGAGCATACCTGGCAGGTTCTTCGGGGATCTCACTGGAGCTATGATCCTGTGATGGTTCCTTCTCTTTGGGTGTCCACCGCCCGCGCCGATACCCGTCGGGCGCTACGGTTCTAGATGTAGTGATGCTATATGTATGATAGTTTTTCGAGGAGTATTAGTGATAATATTCGATGATGTACGGACAAAAGTGATGATGTATTAGCTTATAATTGAATGCATGCTAATTTGAATACTACTTTATTTTACGATTTGGTTTTGCTTATTGAATGCTCAAATTGGAAAAGTACTCCTACTTTGAATACTATGCAGAAATCTAGGAGTCCCGGGTGGAGCCACGACTCGGGACTTAAGTTGTTTTGGAACAGAGTTCCTGATAGAATAATTCTTTTTTGGTACAAAGGTTAAGAGAATCCGTTTTTTGCAGAACTATGGATCCACATATCAGGAACCTCGAAGAGGAAGAACTTCTCGAAGATATAATCAAAGACGGCCCCGACGTTGAACCAGCTGAATCTCCGTCGTCATATCTAAACCAGGACGTTGGAATGGAGGTCGAGCGGCACGAAGATGAAGCCAATGGGGCAGGAGATAGGTCCAATGACGGAGAAGGTGATAGCTCCACTGATGGAGAAGCCGGTGAAGAGGAGAAGTCCGGCGAGGTATACATATGAAGTTCGACAATCACTTTTAATATGTGAAAAATATTGGAGATAGATCTATATTGTATACATATACATTCATTTGACGAATGTTTCTCCCTCTTAGGCCTCCACATCGAGCAAAACTACGAAACGAGGCCCGACTAGAAAGTTGGATGCACGGACGCATTACACATTTGAGGTGATATTTCCTACGGGCGAACCCAAGCTTCCTAAGAATGTTGCTGACACATTCAAGAAGCAATGCAGAGTTCTCGTTAGGGATCACGTCCCGATCAGCGTTCGGGAGTGGAACAAGCGCAAAGGGGCAGCCGATAGTGACTATGTCGCCGAAAGGTACAAACTTAATCTTTGGAATGATCTCATGTCACATTTCAACCTGCCAGAATGTGAGAATGAAGACGCCGCAGACAAACTGAGGGCCAAAGTCAAGCAGTGGACTCTGAAGAAGATGGCCGAACTGTTCCGTAGCTGGAAGAAGAAGCTATGGAAAAACTATCTGAAGACACAGAAAGTGCCAGTATTCGATGGGTATCTAGCCAAGCAGGCGAATCACTGGAAGGCATTTCAAGAGTACAAGGAGTCAGAAGATGCCCAGGCATTATCAGAAAAGAACAAGTTAAATGCCGACAAGAAGAAATATCACCACAAGCTGGGGCCAGGGGGCTATGAGACTGCCATCCCAAAGTGGGATAAGAAAGAGCAAGATCTGATAGATAAAGGCATCGTACCTGAACCACTCCGTGATGAGTGGGAATTCAGAGCAAGAAATTGGTTCCTTGCGCATGGTGGGTCGTACGACGAAACAACAGGGGACCTCATCTGCAATGACGAGCTTAGGATACCCAGGGAGAATTGGAAAAGATAGTGAAAGAAATTAAGGAGGGACAAAGAAAGTTCACTGCAGATAGAGATAAAGATTTGCTCACACTGGTCCTCGGCAATGACGAACATGGAGGATGAACGCGAGGCTTCAGTCCTTCTTACCCGTGGTGGCTTGGGTTTGCCAGAGACCAAGACACTTACAAAAGCCGAGAGAGAGCAAAGAAGCGGCAGCAGGATGAGGAGAATGACAAGTTCAACCAGTTGCTTGCCAGGATTAACGAGCAACAGAAGCAGATTGATGAGCTTAGAGGAGTACCGCACCAGGAAGATCCTGCAATTAATATTACCGGCGCCCCATCTAAGCGGAAAAGCAGCGTGGCTGAATCTGAGGCCCCGCCCGACGATGAACGAAGAATGATAGAGGGCGGTCCCGGCTACCCCGTGGATGGAATCAAGGAGTCAACATCATGTGAAATCCATAAGAAATTCAAGAACATATCCATGAAAGTGGCCGTCGGACAAGCTTTACCTTCTGGCCCTGATGCACGCTGGCATGGCCGTGAGATTCCAGCTGGCTTTGCTAAAGTCGGGGTGGATGAAATCATGACGGGGTTTAATGATATGGAGCTCGACATAGCTGGACCCGAAGATGAGAGGACACTCGGAGAAGTACTGGGTGGAGTCATCCTATGGGACAAGAACTACATCAAACTTCCAGGCTCGGCCCCAAGGACAAGCCGGCCTCCGAGTCGTCGCAGGTCACCTACACCTCCATTACCTCCAAGCCCTCCACATGACGTCGGCTAGCACAGCACGAGTCCATCTCGATCACCGCCGCCGGACTTGGGTCGTCCGTCTCCGCCGCCGCACGCACATGATACTAAGCGGAAGCGTGCCAGCAAGAACGCTCCGTCGAAGATTTCTGAGCGACGGAGCTCCCCAAAGCGCAAACTGTCGCCCCTCCCAAAGGTACCTCATGCTAATCTTCCTATCAGACCTTATGATCGTACACCCGAGGAAAACGCCAGGATAGCAAAGGAACAGCATGATGCGCAGATGAAAAGGAAGGAACCCGAGCCCCGCCCGGAATACACTGAGAAGCACATAGCATGGGCAAAAGACATCATAACCACTCCATCACAGTATGACTTACACTATAAGCCTGATGACTATACACGCACATTGCAGAAGGAAGTGAAAAAGGCAGCTCGTGTGCAAGTGCAAGTGGGAGCAAATCAAGTTCAACTACAAGCAAGAAAAAATCAGACGTTCCTCAGCTTGGACAACAGGCCAAACAGTCGATCCCACCCCTCAAGGTGTTAACCGAGAATGTTCCCCCTCCGGTGCAGGGGCAAGCTTTTGAAAGAGCAAAGGAGTTGGCGGATGAATGTGGTATCTCGGTTGAAGATTTGCTGGCTTCCCAAGACGACAGGATACCCAAGGCTGTGGTAGCCCCTAAGCCACAGTTTGTCATGGGAGAGCCTTTGGTCAGCAAAGATGATCTCCCAACAAATATGCGTTACTTGCATAAATGGTACTTAAGTGAATCAAAGAATGGGAGAACGATGATCGTGCTGAGTGTACCACGGGAGTACTACGGCCGCTCCGAAGAAATCCATATCGACTTTGATGAACTCTTTCAGATGTACAATGGCGACGCCCTCGACAAATCGCTTATGAGTTGCTATTGTCTGTAAGTTTTTTAATTCGTTGTCTACATATAACTTGTTTAGTTATTTCAATTCATTGTCTATATATAACTTGTACTCTATTATGCAGAATGAAGATTCTGGAGTGTAAAAGTAAGAGCATCCTAAATATTGGGTTTATTGACCCAGATAAAATACATATAGCGACGCTAACTGACAAACCCAAGGAGACGGAGGAAAACCTTCTAAGGTTTCTAACACATCAAAATTTATGTGACCACATACTGTTTCCATACAACTTCAGGTGAGGGTCTTTACTCTGTTGTGTCCATTCACTTATAAGTGTAATTGATAAGTTACTAACACACACACACATATATATATATATACATGTGCAGCTTTCATTGGATTCTGTTGGACATTCAAATTGATAAGGGAAGAGTTGATGCCTTCGACCCATTATCGAGACCCTTGGAACAGTTCCAAAGCCTGCAGGACATGCTCCAAGGGTAATTTTAATCATTCTTGCGCTCTATCGATCTCTTTCGATGATTTTCTGATATATCAATTAATGAAAAACTTAGCAAATCATTATCCTTGTCGGGCAGGGTTTGGAAGCGGTTCAAGTGCGTGACTACCGGTAACTTTCCTGAGAAGTAATCTTTAGAGCGGCTCAGGTAAGTAGTAGTATGATATACTTCTATTAATTTTCAATACATATACGATGCTAGATTATTATTTTGATTATATATATTCTATTCTCGTAAAGTGCGACCAACAGCCACGGGGAACGCATCTATGCGGATACTATGTTTGCGAGACCATTCGCACGTTTACCTCTGAGTTCAAGGATCACAGATTCGACGTAAGCAATGAACATTCACACCTCTATTTTTACCCGTCATTCTTTGTTATCATGATTGATATTCATATTCATCTCCTCTTCTTATATAGCACACGGCCATGAGGACGAAGGTCCTACCACAGCAACGCACGATTGCTGTTGCAGAGGAGCTTGCGGGATTTCTCAGGACGGAAGCTATAGAAGACAAATGACGATTTAGTGTAGCTAAGGGCCATTACTGATGTTCGTCCATGTAATCGAATAGACGGGCTCTAGTCCCGATAATTCAGATCTCCATATAATTGTATATATATGATCGCTTGTAAGATAAGTTAATCTTATATATATATATATATATATATGCATAATTATTTCTATTTAAATTATATGAAAACTAATTCACGAACACCAAACGAGGCATCACGTTAATCTCCCGAACACCTAAACCCTAAAACCCTAAAGCCCAAAAATAATTTCATTCAAAAAAAAACTCAAAAACCAGCAAAATCTGAAAATCTTCAGTCCCGGTCCGTGTAACGAACCGGGACTAAAGGGCCTGCCCCTGGGACGCTACGAGGCGCCCACGTGGAGCACCTTTAGTCCCGGCGTGTAACAGGGCCGGGACGAAAAGGTTAAGCCTTTAGTCCCGCCCCTTTAGTCCCGGTTGGTGAACCGGGACTAAAGCCCCTTACGGGCCGGGGCTATAGGCCCTGTCCCCACTAGTGATAGGGGAAGAAAGAGACGAACAAGCCTAGCAGGCTAGCATGGAGATGATTCATTTGTGGGCTTTTCGGCTTCTCACTGAGCCGTGCGTAAAGTTGATGGGTTCAATACGTATTTTTTATTGAGTTCATGCACATACATACGTGTATAGATACTTGGCCACAACAAATGGTTGGGTTCAGTTGAATCCAACGCTCCTACGCTGTCTCCGCCCCAGCCTCGAACCTTCGGTATATGTTACGACCATAGTGTCCGGATTACATTTGTCATTCAACGTTCGCTTAGCAGTCCAAATGTACAGATTTCGGTAAAATAAAGACAAACGTGATGGACCTTTGCAGGAGTCTGGAAATGAGCTTGACCAATCACATGGATGTCCCTCTGTTTTTTCTCTTCTACCATCCGCACATGCGTGGTCCTCCTGTCCTCCTCTTCTCTCACTTCTCCCAACCGAACACTAAATCAAAAATATCTTCACCACATGCATGGTTTCCACCTACTTTTTCTCCTTTCATCCGAATACTTTGTAATTAGCGTTGGATGGTTCCCTCCCATATCATTCCACATACCACACGTCCGGACATAAAACTGACATATTGCAAAAGAATTTGTGGGTCGGTGTTGGAGGTACCCTCAGACGTGCTTCATGCTTCTTACAGTTGCATCACTTGTTGCGACACTGTGAATGAATAAATAAAGTGCCATTTACCAAGAAAAACTCCCTATCTCCACAGTCCGGTCACATGAAGTTCAGCTACAACAAGGCATATCGAAAAAAAAACAGGAAACTGCCCCCGCGTTGCCTACTAGGGTGACATGTGTGTGTGGGGGGGGGGGGGGGGGAACCACCGCTTTTACCGCTTGGTCCGGCATCCCAGCAACCTAATTCCCTCGCCTTCGCCGGTGACAGCACCGCTGGGCAAAGCCCTGGCGGTGTTGGGCCACGGCAAGGCCCTTCTCTCATTCCTCTTCTCCTCCACACATCTCGTCACTTCCATCGCTCATGTATAGAGACTTCCAGTGAGATCTGTGGCACCTCCTCGGCCTCCTCCTGTGTGGATCTGATGGGGCCTCGCTGTTTGTCGGCGTGCTAAGCGATGTTATTATGTGGATGTCGTCCTGGGTTGTTGTGGCCGATGCCAGGTGGGCTACGGGCTCGCTGCAATCCAGGGAGTCAGGCTCTCCTAGTCTCCGACGGTGCCTCCTTCTAGCTACAGTGCCGGCTATGCGTGTTGGTTCCCGCTCAGATCCATCGACTGTGCAACCCATGGTTGTACGGTGGCGCCGTTGGGTCATGACGCGGATCTGATCTATGTGGCCCTAGTGGTCTTCGCGCGAAGATACCATTCTACATGTGATCAATCCTCTTTGATCTGACCATCAGCGAGTTTTGGACTTCTCCTTCAAAGAAAACCAAGGATGGCGCTCTTTGGACACCCTGTTTGGATTAGGGTCGGTCATGTGCACCTGCAATATTAGCATAACCAGCTTCATCGGGGCATCACAAAGCTTTGTTTTTGTTGATACCTTGTTACATATTTAGACAAAGATTTCCAAGGGATCAACGCATGTGGAAAATGCCATCGCATGATTGGAGGACCTGCAAAGCGGCGATGGTGGAGTCTTCGAGGCGATGAAGGCTTTGCTTCACACGCAGTTGTTTACACATGGCTTGCAGGATATGTTTCGGTCTAGATCGGGCATGAGTTACTGTGAGCTGGTGCTACGTGACTTGTAGTAGTAGCCTCCGCAAGTGGGGGCGGCACCATTGGAGGACTTCTTTGTTGGTGGTGCTCCTTTGAGTACCGAGTCGTGATTTTCAGGGTGAAAAGCCAAGGTCTGATTAGGCAGTGACCTTATTGAAGGCATTGTTTTTGGGAACGCGGTCTTTCTCCAGGGTAAAACCTATGCCCTTTGATTAGGCAATGACAATGCATGTGCATTGTTCTTCCTCGAGGCATTGTTTTTGAAGAACAATTTCTATAGTTCGGGTGTTGTTTTGGTGGTGGTTAGAGTGCTACTACCGCGGGTGATTGATCACCATGGTAAGGTCGTTTTTTCTCCGGACGTGGAGTTTTCGCTCCCGAGCTCATTTGAGCTCGGGTGAACAGTAAAACCGAAAAACCTTTGAAAAAAGTTCAAAAATTTCCAAATTGTTTTTGAGACCAACCCTGTCAAAAGTTCTAAGTGCATGCAAAAATTTGACATGAAATAACATTTCTACAAGGCGTCGCAAAATAAACAAAATGGATACTCTGAAAATGCGCATTTTTAGAGTGTCGATTTTGTTTATTTTTCCATGCCTTGTAGAAATGTTATTTCATGTCAAATTTTTGCATGCATTTTGAACTTTTGACAAGGTTGATCTAAAAAAAAAATCGGAATTCTTTGAACTTTTTTCGAAGGATTTTTGGTTTTACTGTTCACCCGAGCTCCTTGAGCTCGGGAGCCAAAAGGCACTTTCCTTTTTTCTCCTTATTATATTGTTTTTTAGCTGTTTGTATCTTGAATGTTTTTTAGCATTTTGTTGGTGCAGAATGTAATTGATATCTGTTTGATATTAGTATATTCCTTTTTTTAAACTACATCAACACCAGGACCATCTTCAGTTTAGCACAATCAGTTTAGAAAGCAACGGGGAGAGTTGTGAAAGGTTGAGCCTACTCCAACCCCATCTCTTCACCCACTATCTTTTCCAAAAAAAAAAAAAAAATCTCTGGACCCACTAGCTCCAGGGAGCTGCGGGCTAGGACGATGTAATGACCAAGATGGTCACAAATGATTCCAACGCACCTGCAGTACCATCTGGGTTGAAGGGTCCATCAACTGATAGCAATGATCAGTCTTTTTATGTTTACGTATTAAATGGAAGAACAACCTCAATTCATATATATGGTGCAATGGTTCTCGTGCATGTTCTATGATGAACTACCCATCTAGTAAGTATGTGAGAATAATGTGAATCAAGATTTGTTATCTGATGCTTCGATTATATGTCGTCTCCTTCATTTATACACACCATGCGACCACAACACAGATCGCTAATCACCATGGATTGAAACGTGACACGCCATGATTTACATGGTAATTAACTAACAACCTTATCTACCGAGGCTATCTACACAACATGCATATCTTCATGCACAACGTGAAGCCCACAGAAATCTTTGCTCAGGACTATACCCAGCGACGACATTGGTGCCCTGTCATCGAACCATTTCGGCAGCTTCCCTGGGTCGCCAATTCCTAGCTCTGTGCATGACCAACGGAGCCTGTGATTAGAAGGAGACCAGGGGGTAAGCCGGACCAGTCGCGGTCGCTTGCTTCACTCCAACCAGATGTATCACTTGTTCCGGTGCCTCCCATTTCAACAATGTTAATTCTTTCTGTTCCTGGTCATCCACGCTCACAGCCAGTGGCCGAGCCACCATGATCTGTTACCGAAAGGTTTCCATCTTGCGAAGTTAGACAGATAGTATTTCTAGGTTACAATTTATAGACACAAACACACTTGTGCAGTGCTGTTTCGACTGCATTGTGCACACCAACACGTGCACATGTCAGCATATAATTTAGTTATTTGTACTACAGGTTTGGTCACGGAAGGCACTCTTTCCTAGTCTCAATCACGTGAACTCCATCTCCTATCTTGACATACAGAGTCCTTCAATATATCCATTAATTTGGTTTGTTGAGGAGATACTGCACTTGCTTTGTGGAAGTGAGAAATTGGGTGCTACTGCATAAACGTTTCCAGCCAGCTAGCTGCACCTAGAGGCCATAAGCGCCCATGCATCCACATGTTTCAATAATGACCACATAAGGATTGAAATGCAGTCGTTCCAGCAATTCCATATTGCCCGGAGAATGACACAAAATCCCGACTGGATTGGGCCCTTCAGCTTATGAAGAATACACCCAACCGGCTTCCAAACAAATTTCGAATACATGTTGACGGTGCTAAATTGTAAGAAACACGAACTGTGTGCCAGATGGGGGTAGTAAATGGACATGAAGGAAATAAATAAAGTGAATTGTCTCCTCCTGATCATAAAAGCAACACTTCTGCTACCATGTCAATTACACTTAGCATGGTTATCATTAGTTATAAGTACTTGTCTAAAACCACATGAAAACTTTGATCTTCGAAGGAACCTTTGTTTTCCAAATGTGTTTTCTATGAAATATAGGTACGGAGTCAATAAGATCTGCAAACATGGACTTTACTTTGAAGGCGCCATTAGTGGTCAACCTCGACTCGAGCGAATCTGAGATATGTACAACCAAGATACCAAATGGGTCCACTTAGTCCATTTGTCTACCATTAGAACTCTAAGTGATTAGATGTTCAAAGGGCTAGGCATCAGGATAGAAACACCAAATCCTATTTCCTAAACACAATATTATACACGGTTGGGCATTGCAAAGCTAATGGAGTGTCACCCAACCAGGTATCTTCCCCAAAACTTGTCAATTCTCCATCACCAACATTAAAGGAACATATCTTAAAAAAGCATGACTTCACCTTCATCAAGCATCTCTAAAACGATGAATCGGTAAGCTTAGCATCTACTTGGGATAATGTTTGTGAGTTCAGGTATTTGTTATGAAGCAACTCCGGCAAAACCCTTTCCTCTTTAATAGCTTATATTACCATTTTTTAAGTAAGCATATTTTTCTTCTTTTGATTTTGACATTTTAAATTACCAACCCACCTTGATCTTTAGGCATGCACAAAAGGTCCCATTTAGCAACTATGTACTTGCTCCTCTAGTCCTCACATTGTCAAATGAAGCTAGACAGGTAAAAGTCTAGACTTTTCAACACGCCTTTAGGCATCTAAAAAATAACTAGTAAGGAGAACGTTACTGAGGGTAAGTCATTATCCATATGGCAAAACATACCCTTCCAGCTGCTAAACTTCTTAGTGAAGTGGCCTTCAATAATTTTACATTCCTTGTTGGTGAGCTTATGGTGATGAATGGGAATTCTGAGGTGCGTAAATGGAACAGATCTAACCTCATAGCCCAACAATTGCTTATAATGACTCTCCTCCTCTTTGGCCTTACCGAAACATAAGAACTCACTTTTGTGAAAATTAAGTTGGAGAACCAATAGTTGTTCAAAAAGACAGATGATCACACTTCATATTAATCACTTTTTGAAGGCCATGTTCCATCAAAATGATAGTGTCATCCACATATCTAGGATAGACACACATCCATCAACCATATGTGAAGTAAGGACCCCAACCTTACCATCCTTCTTAGTCCTTGATACGAGAATATCCAACATACAAACAACAACATTGAATAAATTTGGCGACATGGAATCAGCTTGCATCAACCCTGTGTGTGTGTGGGGGGGGGGGGGGGTGTATGTGTGCGTGCGCTCGTGCATGCATGCATCTGTGTGTGTGTGTGTGTGTGTGTGTGGAAATAATTATCAATGTCATCATTGGCATTAACCCCAACAATTCCACCCTGAACGTAAGAAGCACTTATTTCCTCCATTCATCTACAACCCCTTTCACGAGAAGGGTATGTCAAAGAAATGTCCACTTTACTTTGTCATAAGCCTTTGAAATATGCACCTTTAAATATAACTCCAACGAATTTGTTAGTGTGGAACCATGGATCGTCTCATGAAGGACAGCCCCATCCTTAAGAATATTGCGTGCATGCATAAAGACAAACTATATTAGATGCATAACCATATGAGCAAAAGTAGACAATCTATTAGTCCCCACTTTTGTGAAGATATTAAAACTTACCATCAGAAAATAGATGGGTATAAATTACTCAATCCACATATCATCCACTTTCTTAGGTTAAGGTGTGATAATTTCAAAGTTGAGATGAAACAAGAAAATATCATCATTGTATAAGTCCTCAAACACTGTAAGAATATCACCATAATGACCCCCAAGATCATTACTGATAGAACTCGGCGAAACTCATCTGGTCCCGATGCTCTATTGCATTTCATCTGATATATGATCTCAAATACCTCGTTTTCTAGGAAATGTGTTGTTAACACAAATTTTTCTTCCATGGAGAGTTGAAGTATATACGAACAATGGAATCTTCCACGATGGATGCAAAATTGGATTGCAAAGAGCCAGAACGACGAGAAACATTGCAATCTTTTAGGTATAAATGTCAAGAAATGATGAATTAGTAAATATTGAAACGATAATGAAGTTGCATACTAGCAAATGACATTTGCCATTCAAATTAACTACACTAAAGAATGTAACCCTCCTACACATTTAATCATGTAAGCAATGTCATAACTCGGTCTTCCTAACTTCAATTATAAATTATGAACACCCCGGTACCTAATCAAGCACTTGACTTGTGCTTTTTCACGTGTTTTTGCCTTTTCAACTTCACTCAATACCTGAGTGTGAGCCATGGACTTTCAGCATTCCAGGTGCACTAGAATGATGGTATGGATTGATAAGAGAAGACAAAAGTTTGGATAGTCTCACGCCAACTAGGAGGATCATCGGGCTTTGGAGATGTCTTCCAATCGGTATCGGTGCGAGAAATAGGCATTGCCATGCCACTTTTGATGTACAATACATGTACGTGTATGAAAGCTCTCTACTGAAACTAAGTGGGTGTGCATCTAGCCTAACTGCATCATGAAGAACTCAGGCAATTGAGGAACCCATAAATGAAATATGCATGCTAAGCCTATATTACGTATTAATTCCCACTACTATATGAAAGTGACTAAACATGAGTACTTTTTTGTATGAACGCCATGGTGCTACTTTTAAGCACAAGTTCAGAAAAAAGGATAGTAGTGTTGCCCCCTTTATTTTTTTATTGTCTCTATTGAATACTTTCTCTTTTTATCCTCACAGGTAGGGGCGCCACTCTAATAATTACAATGATGATCATCACACTTCTTTTTTACTTACTACTCGATAAGACTGGAAAACAATATGACTACATATGAATGCCTCTAGTAGTGTACCATGATGTGCAATGATACTATCATAACATGTATGCAATGATGAAAGATGGCTTTGCAAAAAATATCATGTCAGCTCTATGATCATGAAAAGCAAAATGACAATGAATGCTCAAATCATATGAATGGTAACGGTGGAAGTTGCATGGCAATGTATCTCGGAATGACTATGAAAATGTCATGATAGGTAGGTATGGTTATGTTTTGAGGAAGATATAATGAGGCTTATGTGTGATAGAGCTTATCATATGACGGGGTTTTGCTGCACCAGCAAAGTATGCGCCAAATTTCAAGGTGAGAACATGCAATGCATGGTACGAAGAGGCTAGCAAAGTACAGAAAGGACGGAAAGTGCTTACGGTCAACAAACTCACATTAAACCCAAGGAACTCAAATAATTATTGTGTCCTCTATTATCTCTCTCGAAGCAAAGCACTTATCACATGCCCGTAGGGAGGAGGTTGGGAGCATTTAACTGCCATGATCCCCCGTCTAGACAACACACAAGGTTTTCACTCAAGGATACATAACACTCCGACTTCCTTTTCATGCCACGACGGACACTTTAATGAATAGTGAATCACAAACCTTAACATCATTATTAATACTCAACTTTAATTCTTTTACTAGCATGCTCCCATATTGCCACCTCAATTTTGCAAAGCTATTGCAAAGAATCAAATTTATCATATTCAATGATCCACAAGTTTATGTAGGTTTTTATGACTAAGCATGTGAGTGACCAATTCCTATCAACTCTCAAAATAGATACAAGTCAAGCATGAGAGTTCAATTCTTTCTACAAAAGACCTGGACATGCTCTAATAAATATAAGTGAAGCAAAACAGCATTCAACAAATAAAAGTATTTCCAATGTAGAGAAGCAAGCATCCAAACTTCAAAAAATATAAGTGAAGCACAAGAAGCATTCTATAAAGCCATACTCAAAATATATATGTGAAGTGCAAAGAGCATTATATAAATCAACCAAGGACTATCCCATACCATAATGGTGCATATAATAAAAATGGAAAATAAACACAAAATATGCTCCAAGAATTTACGCATATCACGTGAACAAAACAGAAACCGAGACATGTCGATAATTGTCGAGGAAGAAAGATGGGATGCCTTCTGGGCCATCCCCAAGCTTAGACGCTTGAGTTTCCTTGAAATTTTACTTGGGTGCCTTGGTCATCCCCATGCTTGAACTATCGTCTCTGTGTGTTCTTCTCATATTGATGTCTCCGCGGTTTTTTAACACTTCATCCACACAAAAACTGAACATAACTTTTATTAAAGGGGTTAGTACATATAACATCAAATACCATCATACCTTCATGTAAAAATATTGTATAATCATAATAAAACATTACCTATTGTATGCTAACACAATACTACTACTACCACATCAATGGGGCTTGGCAAAATTGCAAACACAAGAAGATAAAGAAACTATAACACCAATCTATGAAAAAGGAAAAGTTTGTAAATATGCAAATGAAATATATAATTTTGTCACTCCAATTTTTTGAATCATAGGAAGTAATAAAACATTTAAATAAGAATATTTTTTAAAGATTTCATAAAATTTTGATGCTCCGGTAAAATATAAAAAATCAAACACTACAACCATAGTTTCCGTTTCTACACAACACATATGAAACAAGTAATTTAAACATCCTAAAAGTAAATCTTGGCACATTATTTTTATAATTCAATGGATTTGTACAAGGGGATAATTATTTTTGTTGAAAAGTTTTTGTAATCAAGTTTCACAAAGTTTCCACAGGCATGAACAAAAGTTCAAGGACGTCCGCCACTTCAATGGTGCTCATCTTTCTCACTTTCACTTTTCTTTTCAAAAACGCTTTAACTTCCCCACTTTATTATTTGTCTTTTTTAATATTTTTATAAGTTCACAACACAATAAAATGACTCTCTAAAACTTATGGGTTTCTTTCCCTGGCAGCGCTTTCTTTAAAGCCATTAAGCTAGGCATAAAGTGCTCTGGTAATTCATCGACATGGACTATATTGAAGATTAACTCCTCGGCCCGCTAAATGTTGGGTGTTCTGAATACCACTTCCAACATGACTTTTCCAGTGTACCATGCTTCCTTTCCTCGGACTATACCTTTAAAGGCGGCCCTTCTCAATTGGATGGTGGGTTTGTCGAATTACATTTTTTGTAGGGTATCCTCACAAATGAGGTTGAGGCTGTTGTCAGTGTCCTTGAGGACCTTCGACATTTGATAGACGTTGATGATAGGGTCGAGGACGAGAGCCGCAACCCTCGGTTGTGTACTTATATTGGTTGGTGTTGATTACCATAGGTGATTGGAATGTCTCGCCATATGTTTTCAAGGTCAACGTGTAGTCAACGTGGCGGATCTCTCGACGTGCTCTTTTCCATTGATTCTTGAGAAGTGGGTCTCATAGATCATGAGGACATCCCTATCTTTGGACCGTTGCACCACTACGTTATGGTAGACCGCTACACCTTGTCTTATATGCATGCCATGGTTATCCAGGAACTCCACTCCTCCTTTCATCGCCTACCTTAAAATTGAACAACTTCTGAGCTTGTGGGTGGGGGGTTTATCTGAGGAAGTGGAGTGAATTGTGCATTGTTGATCCAACATCATGTCCAGCAAGGAGTTGGGTCCATTTCATGATCGACCTTTCTTACATGAAGGTTGATCATCATATTTATCAAGGAAAGCAAGCTTTGATCATCGATTACAATGTGGGAGCCTGCTCTCTTCCCCTGCCTCGGGTAACTCCGAGCTTGGGTTTTGGTGACATTGATTGGCTAAGCAAGCGTCCTCCACGATGCAATATCTTGTTACTATATCGCAGAGTTTGGCGAACGTCATCCCATGTTATCGAGAGACCTCCCTTAGGATCCCTTCAGCATAGACATTGTGGCATAGAATTCCTCGATGGCTTGCTGATCTGTGCAATCTAGAATATTATCCTTTATAAACAAGAATTGTGTCCAGAATTGTCGGTTCATCTCGTTCTTCTTTTGCACAACGAGGGCTAAATCCTAGATGTCGGTTGGCCCGTGTGGATTGGGTGGTACTTGATATGGGTAGTGGGTGGGAGCGAGAAATTTATCCCCATTAGATCTGACATCAGCTTCCTAGATAAGTCCTCCCAGGGTCGATCTAATGTTGCACATGATCCTTTTTGCGGGTCCCGAGTTATCGGGCCACCGTACTATGTCATCGCATCTGAGCTCCAGGCTTGTTTCGATGAAGTATGATTTCCATCCCATGACCGATATAAAACTGGCGCTCAGGCAAGGGTAATGTGCGGTTACTCCACCAGATCAAATGTAAATAGGGAGGGGATAACAAAAGAGTTTGAGTAGACGAGTTCATGTCTCGACGGGGGGTTGGAGCTTCAATCTTCTATGACTATTTGGTCAAGCCAGAGTGAGGGAATTCCGGAGTATAAACTATGTTGATGCTGAAATGATCGTGGGTTGGTAATCCCATCGGGAAGCTTCAACTACATAGAGGGACCTATATGGGCCACCAATGATGGAGCCAAAGATAGCCTCGACACGATGGTAACAAGGACACATGATCTTACCCGGGTTTGCACTCACTCTAGGAGATAACACCTTACGTCATGCTTTGATTGTATTTATGAATGGGATACAGAGTACATGTTCATCTAACTTGAGATCATGTGTGTATGAGTATGTCTCTACAGTCTACACTCCTAAGCTTATATAGACACTAGGGAGTACCTAAGGTTACACACAGGTCGGTTGCACTTAAAGATAAACATGCCGAAGATTGCATTTGTGCATTGGAGTATGCACCAAGTCTTCGAAAGATTCCATCTTGATTCTTTCAGCATGCCTGATGAATGTGGCCCATCAACTGCTCATTTTGGGGGCCCTTGGCCCGGCCCACGTCCTTTGAGAGCCGATGTCGTTAGCAATCCCTTGTCCATGACACCATCACCGACCCGAAGAAGAAGAGGGAAGAAAATATCAACATTAAGGAGGATGAATTGTTGGTTGATGCGTAGTTGGCCACAAGCATTGATGTGATTCAGGGAACAAAGCAAAGGGGCGAAATATTTGGACAAGTGTGCATGTTTGGTTCCGTGAGAAAAAAACACTATGATTCCTATCGTAAGGAAGCGATGCATGATTGCAATTCAAAGTGGCTCACTTATTGATGGTACACCATCCAAGAGGCTACCAACAAGTATTTCAGACCATTGTAAGTCGAGTGGCCAAGTGGCGCGACACTCCAAGAGCTCATTACTTTTTTGGTGCTCTAGGTGTGTTGATCATTTGCCCAGATATGCTGTATGTGTTGTAGTCATTTGGTCCATATGCTCTATGCGTTGGTCATTTGCTCGGATATGCAATTTGTTGCTCATGTCTTTTTTTCTAGGTCGTTTGTGCGTGGATATTTTTTTTAGGACGGAGAGGAATCCCTTTCTATTCATGCATTGTTGGTTAAAGTTGAATGCGCACCTCAGGTGGCTCAGTGTCGTTGACAATTCCCTCATGATTGCTGCCCTCGCCAATGAAAATGAAGATGCAGATACAACAAAAGGAATCATTTCTCCAATCAAAAGGATGTTACGAACCGCGAGGGGGAGTGGGAGGAGGAGAAGGGGAAGCAAGAAGAGGCGGCGGCCAAGATGACAGAGAAATTCAAGGACATCATGGCGAAGAGGGAGTCATGTGTCAAACACTATGACGCGGAGGAGGAAAAAAAGGATTGATAGTTTTGACAAGTTCATGGAGGCGCAAGACAAGAAGATCAAGCTTCAAGAGAAGAAGTTTGATTCCAAGTTGTTGGACTTAGATCCCGATGTTGCAAAGATTGTGCAAATGTATCGTGCTAGCATGTTGAAGTGACATGCGGACGTTTCGAAGAAGCCGAGCAAAGTGTGAAGAATTTGGCATGGACAAGGGAGGCAAATATTAGCGTCTTTTGCACAGACAGCCGAATTGCCAACTTTTGGGATGTGGATGTAAAAAAGCTCTTGAACGATTCTTTTTTATCACAATTGCATATGTTTGCATCAATTTAAACATACGTTAAATTGCTATTGGTCTACATATGGTGTCAAATGAAGAATGTCGAACCTAGGACGAATAGTTGGCGCACAGGGTTGGATCATACCTGGCCAAACGGGCCGTGCCAATCGGGCTGGACCGACAGCACGCCAGCCCGACACGAGATGGGTCGGGCCCGGCACACGGTAATCGTGCTCGTGCCCGACACGCAGCACGTCTCGGGCCGTGCTTGGGCCTGAAGGTTGTACATGCGGGCCAACATGACACGACCCGTTTAAAAAAAATATATATATATGATATATATGATATATATATACAAAATATACAGCCCAATAGGCCTAAAAATATGCGGTCCGACGTGCTAATCGGACCAACATGCCGACCCGTTTAATACTCGGGCCATGCCCGGGCCTAGATGCGCAGCCCACGGACTGACATAGCAAGGCCCGATTAGTAAAGATGTCGGGGTAGGCCGTGTCCCGTTTACAACGGGCCGTGTCATGCCGGCCCGTTTGGCCAGGTATAGGTTGGATGGCTGTCCCTGTCACGTGTAAACATGTCCACAAACATTTGTGTCTGTTTTGATGAACGTAAACTTGATATGAGTTCCAAGCAAAAATGTATGAAAAAAGGTAGTGTACACACGCTTTCAGATTAAATTATTATATTCCCGTATCTGAGGTTCTTATAATTAATAGTATTAAATATCTACATGACAAAAAGATTAAACTTTCTGAAAAATAGTACTACCTTTGTCATGGTTTAGAAGGCACAGTTAAATTTACGTGCATTTTTACAATAGACAAGGTTTAAGACACATTGCATTTACTCTTAAAGGGTAATTAGTACTCCGATGTACTACTTCTAGTATATGCATGCGTAGTGTGAATGTTATTTTTAACTCATTTCACAGTGCAATCAATAACCACCTAGGTTCTAGAGAATTTTCATACACGTCTTCTAAACCATGACGAAGGAAGTAAGTAAAAAACTTTGTTCAAACAAAGTACGAGAAGAATTTGTGCTACCTACACATAAAAGCTAGGGTAGCTACAACCGCCACATCCAAATAACCAAGAGATAAACATGTAAATGGAATAACGAGCCGTAATAGTACCTGTGTCTAGAATTACATGTAATAGAAATGAATATATCTAGACATATTTTATATCTAAATGCATTTTCTATTTATTTTGACAACAAGTAATTTCGAACGGAGGAAATAATTCTTAAAAGCGAACATGTGGCATCACATAGTCCACTCATGAGTGGGTGCAAAAAAACATCGATATTAAAGGCTAGGGTTGCAGGAACCACGGTTCTACGGGTTTGTGCCAAAAACCACTAATTTTGAGTTTAATATTTTGCAAAAAAACACTAGTTGATGGTTTAGACCATTTTAAACATGATTATGGCAGGTTGGTCCCACAAATGATGACATGGCGTAACGGTTTAAAATAGACATTGTTAGATGAGTTTTTTATTTATTTACAAAAGTGTCCCTCCAGTTTTGCAGGGACAACCTTTAATCACAAACAAAACAATCATGCCCAATCTGGTCGGTAGAGCAGCAGCAACTGCTAGCAGCCTGCCAACCATGTCTCGTCGCCGGCGAGGGGTTGCCCTCGAGGGTCGTGCGACGGGGCGGGCTCAAGGGTCGTGCGCCGAGGTGGGTAGGGGTGACCCCGACGCCGGCGGCCGGAGTCCCCATCCTCTGATGTCTCCTCCGTAGGGTCGGCGAGGCTGCTGCTCGCGTCCGTCGAGGCCGGCGAGGATGCTTCTCACACCCGTTGAGGCTAGCACCGCCGCTGCTCGTGCCCGTCAAGGACGCCTCCGTCGTTGTTTCTGCCCTCCAACGACGGCTGTTGCTTGAAGACGGTCATGGGTGGCCCGATATGCTAGGCGACGGCGGTAGGCTGTGGAAGGAGGGGCGACGGGCCGGGAAGGGAGGAAGTGGCGGCCGATCGGGAAGGAAGGGGCGGCAGCGTGAGCAGGTCTTGCCGCCGACGACGGGGACGGTGGGTAGACCGGCTGGACAGTGAGCAGCTTGGGAGGGCTCATTGGTTCTTTTGTTTTTTCAGGAGGAGTTTTTGACAAAAGAAAAAGTTTAACGAAGTATATCTCCAACCGTTACGCCACGTCGACAAAGGCGGGACCCACCTATCATAATCTGGCTTAAAACGAGCGAATCGGACGATAGTGTTTTTTTTTTGCAAAAAGGAAATAAGCCCAAAATTAGTGTTTTTGACACAAACTCGTAGAATTGTGGTTCTTGCAACACTAGCCTTCAATATCGATGTTTTTTACAATTCACTCTCCACTCACTGCTCCTTCCTGGCACCATACTAGCAAGGTTTGCTCTGCCCATCCATCAGGTAGTGTAGTTAGAACTAAACGGGGAATGAACCATGCCAGGGTCGATCCCTCTCTTTGTTTGATCCGTGAACATGTGTCACTTAATTATTCCGGTGCCTTCCATTCCAACAAAACAAAATGCTGTGGACAGCCTCTGGTCAAGCGCGCACACGAGCTAGTTCACGAACCACCATGAATCCATGATTGCACTGCTGAAACGCTTATCGATCGTCGACTTCCCAAGATAGAAAGATAGAAGATGTCTGGGCCAAAATTTATAAGCGCTGGCACACACATGCACTTGTGTATTGTTTGGTTTGGAGAGCACATGCACCTGTCAGCATATTGGTCGCTCAAGGCACGCATGAACACCCATCTCCTGTCAACACATATATTGTCCTTGATTGTAGCATTAATTTGGACTTACCCCTTGAGGACACGTTGCTTTAATCTGGCAGTTAAAACCAAACTACGTTGCTAGCCATTCCATTTTATTTGTACCAACAATATTAATTGCTCTTTTCATCAGGTCAGCATGCACTCGTCTATATAAATTAACATACAGAAGTTGTGAGTTTTCTCTCGTTCTCAATTCTCTCACACATTGATAGCGATTAATGTGTCAAAGCTTACTCCACATTGATAGCGATGAGGTGCATGAACAGACTGTTACCATATCATGTTGACAGAAAAGATTAACATTAAGGATACAGAGACGATAGAGAGCTTGAGAATAGAAGGTGTCGGGAAGACATTTCTAGCAATACTGCAGACCGGTAATGCATCTGCTGAACCTCCCATGCTTGGTCTCAAGACTTTAGCAATCCCCAAGATCTTGATAACTAATGAGCAGGGAACGGCCAAGATCGGAAAGTTTATGGTGCCAAATTCAGGGATAGGAAGGTTGCGGCTATGATTTAGCCTTCACCTGTAATCTCAAGGTTTAAAACAGATTTACCTTCCAAATTCTGTACTGTTTATGGTGCCAAGGTTTTGAGCAATACTAGACAATTGAAACGGTGCTCATTGTTTTTCTCTTGTTATTCGTTGCTTTTTTCTTGTTACTTGCTTCATTTCTTCACTTGTTTGACACCGTACAGTGGCACTGGAAGCACCTACCTCCTACAAAACATCTGACAAAATAGGACAAAGTTAATGTATAGATAAGCTAGTGTAGCAGAGATAACTGGATAGATGACACTCCAATTCCATCCTAATTATTGCTTCGAAAAATGCCTGTTTTAGTCATTTGTTCTCTGTTTCACATGAATACTTCTCATATTTTTCAATTCACACTGTATTTCTGTATGGCCCAAATTCTTGTCTACTACTTCTGTCTTCCCTACACCACCGGGTTGTCTCTCCCACTAGCCACCACACCCTGATGAGGTGACGCCTTCTGACCACTGGACCATACCGGCATCATACCCAAATTGTCAAGATCATTGAAGCCAAAGGAAATTCAACATGTTCTATTGAACGAATGCATATTTTTGCAATACCTTGAGCAACCAAATTCCAACACGTCTACAAATGCAAGTACTTATAGAAAAACAATTTCTTGAAGGTATTCTGGTTTCTGAGAATAGAAGGCAGAGGAAAAACCCATCCCTTTTGGGAAGAAAAAAAACTACAAACTATAATCTGACAGCTCCATCCTGCAAGAAGCAACGGCTAGAAAAATTGAAGCATCAAGAGGAACAACTTTATGCAGAAAATGCAGGGAGTGCATAACTTTATGCAGACAATGTTAGCGCAGGTCGTGTCGGCCGATGAATCGTGCCGTACATGTACGCCGAAAAGTAGTTCTGATGCGGGCTTGGATTCCACACATCGTGGTTAACTCCATCAGAAAATGACTCATTTAATTACGTCTCACATCAGCTCTGAATAAACCATACAGACTTGACATACTTAAATATTAAGTAATCCCTGGAGATACAAGCCTTAACTTGCATCTTTTGGGGGTTAATTTTCAGTATCAAATTTTATTTCAGTTCTAAGAAGTTCCCATTATAATCAACAGAGAAAAGTAGACAAAATATACAAATATGGCGATTGTATTTCTTCAGGTTTTACCTTCAATGCAATCAATTAATCCCAATCATGACATTTACTACTCATTCATCAGAGCGAGCCTTGGTCCTCTCCCAGAACCAACCCTCTGAACCGGAGTATAGAGTCCATCGCCCGGTCGAATTCGCTGCTCTCCAGAGCAAAGCTGAACCGACAGTAATCTGGTATCCCGGTCCATTTGCTACTGCTTATGCAAAGACCTGTTGATCTAAGAATGGCTTCCCTGATGTTGCAGCCGTCAAGTTCGCCTTCGAAACCGTCTATCTTGAATGATCTGCCAATGTAGGCAGTCGGTTTCGCCAGCATCGAGATACCTCCATGACCGCCGACAACATCCCACCCACAGCTCTCAAGTGTCTGTAAATTGCACCCAAAAAATGACACCATATCAAACCCAAAGTCCTTGAAGCTGTGCAAAAGTATGCCTACCTAGTTGTACCAATTAAAGTTTTAGGTGATAGCATGAACTCAAATAACTTCTAGATGCAGCCAGTGCTACAAAAAAAATAACTCAAGTTACCCAGGTCAGGGGCTACTGTTCGGCTTATATTTATCTCCGATCTAAGATTTAGAAGGGAATGCCAAGATTGAGAGGGCAGTTCAGAATGTTACAGCTGCTAACCTTGGTCAACTTGTTGGCACGATTCTTGAGTTTCTCCCTTTGCTCCATGATGATATTAGAGAATTTCCCCTCATCAGCTGTGAATAATCCGTATGCACTTGACATACCTTACTATGCACAGGAGGGAAAGAAAAAATTAAGAGGGACGTTCAAAGTGTTACAGCATGCTAACCTTTCTGAACTTGTTGGAACCATTCCTGAGCTTTGTCCTGTTGCTCCATCATGAAACTATAGACGGGTCTAAGCAAGTTACTATCCCACTCGTTCTTAAGACCCAATAGTTTTCTAAAAGCGTACTTCAGTGTCCTATGTGGCTGACTCAAGCTTCCGAAACTAAGTTCCACATAGGGTGGCTTACTACAAATCAGAAACCCAAAATCAAGGCCAGACGCTGTCAGCTGAAGAGACAGCTCTCCGAGCATGAAATAAGTCAGTGTAGAACATAAGCAAATGTCATAAGATAATGTACTCAAATTCCACCGACTCCAGCCATCGGTTTGATACTCAAGACCAGAAAAGGAGGTATCTATCACTACCCGAGCTGAATGGTGAGCACAAACAGAAACCAAATCTTTTATCTCGCCGTCACTATAAAGGAAACCAGAAGGGTTGATTGTAGGGCCAGAAATATACACCCATGGACGGAATACATTATTGTTCTCAATGGCATCCTCTAGAGCTGCATCTAGAGCCATTGGTTCAATCTTGAAGCCTGACTCTACATTTGTTGAAATTGTCAGGGTTTTTGCATTCATAAACTTTGCTGCTGCGACATAGTGTCCATTTGTGCCCATGGGGAAAAAGAAGGTGCCTTGTTCTTGCACACAGCAAAGGACAAGCTTGTTAAAGAGTGTGAGACAGTTGCTGCCATATACAATCTCCTTAGGGTAGGCGATCTCTGCAATGTCAGGACAATATTCTCCTGGTAAACCATAGTTGTTTCCCACCAGCTTTTCAATGCTAGAACGGACATCAGCTTCAGAATCCGTGATGTTCTGCCTCACAAAACTTTCAAAAATGGAGGCGTTCACTGCAGAAGGTACTGACAAGAAGCTGCGATCTAAATCCATATGAATGACACTACAATCCTTTGAATCAGGAACAAAAAAATCAGCTTCTTCTAGGGTACTTAGAGCTGAATTAGAAAATCCTATTATCTTCTGAGGTGTCACTTCTGCAGGTTGCCTCTGAAAAATGAGCAAGGGAAATAAACTAAAAGCAAGCAAAACAAAAAATAAACATTAAATCAGCGACTATTCCATAGGGCCCCTCTTTCAGGGAGATTTTTCTTAGGTGCCTGGACATATAGTTAACTTCCACTCACAAATACTCCATAGATATGATGAAAAATAATCAAACACCCTATTACTAAAACATTTAGCTGTTAACTGTCAGTAGGTGTTATCCAACTAAGTGGAGGGACTAATCCAAGATTTAGAAACTAACAGACTTATGCTGAGTGGAATGTCCACTAAAATAGAGTCCCTCCCTCCATTTTTGTATTCAGGGTCACTATACCATTTCTTAGATACCAAGAAAACAAAGTCAACTAATAAATAGCTCGATTAATTGTACGGAAAACCTCCCGCACTCCGGGCAAATTAAACATGTTGCATGTGCCTCTTTCTCTATTGCTGCATGCAACAATTGCATTAATAAGCACCATTGTACGAGGCAATCATCTAATCAGTTCTTCTAGGGAAGAGATAGTGGCCTTATATGGATGCAAATTGTATTTTTGATAGTGTCCTTGTATTTAAAACCAGAGGGAGTATCATACATCAGATATTATTGTCAGGTCAAGTGAGGTGAAGAACTGGACAAGGAAAATTCTGCTTACGTCTTGTTGTGCATGCTGGTCGCCAATTTGAAACGCCAGTAGCTCATGGAGAAGACATCCATAGTAGTGCTGGCTAATCACAGAAGTATGTCCTTCCAATATCTCAATAGTTTGTGACAATGCCTTACATACAGCTGCATCCTCAGAAATAGCAAAAGCAACTTCCAGATCGGAATAAACCTGCAATTTTTAGTCCAAAGTAATAAGATAGAGCATATAGAAATGAAACCTTTAGACAATGTTCCTATCATAGGTATAAGAGTGCACAAAAGTACAAATATAGTTCCAGGCTAAAAGTCCCCTTCATAGAAAGAACACTGCTAAAGTACGATCTATTTACTCATGGCCATCTTATGATGTTCCATTGACCACATCCCTTGTTTGGGGTCAGTCCAGGGTGAGGGAGATCAAGTTCTTAACTCGTCATAACTAAATCATACTCCCTCCATCCGGAATTACTTGTCAGTCAAGCCGATGATAGTGCTAGATACATACGTTTGAGCGACCGACAAGTAATTCCACACGGAAGTACTATTAACAGGGCATATGTGTAGTCGTTCCATAATTAATAAAACAATTGATGTGGTAAGTCACAGGCACCTGATTTTTTACTAGACCACACAATATAACTGCATGCGAAGGTAGGGTGTTTCCAGCAAGAAATTTCAGCACACCATTAGAGCTTGGCAAACTAGATAACTCCAGATGCTCTGAAATGTCAAGGAGTAAGCGAGAACCAACATCTTGTGTTGCGCTTAGTAAGTTGACAAAAGCTGCACTGGTGACAACCTCAAAATGAGCTATGCCAGTAACAACAACCCGAGGCTTCAGTTTCCTGACCAATTCAATCAGCAAATCTGACTGGCATGGTGCTTCAATTACGGTGACTGTGTCTTCAGAACGGTTACAATCTGCCCTCCCCTGCAGTGTCAAAAGGAAGCAGTAGCATCAACATTCTTGAACCATCATTTTTCTTAACAGGACAGGCATGTATTTTCCACTGTCCCCATTAAACAAGATACCTTTGAAGGCAGAATAACATATCACTACTCAGTTCAGTTCAGATGTTGCTCAAACAAGAAGTGTTGGATAACATGCACAAGCTGCCGATGCATGCGTGCATGCCTTTTTGTTGGAGAGAGAGAGGTACCTCGATTGGTGAAGATGTTAACCATTGCTTCGGCAAGTGTCTGGTCAGATGTCCATCGACAATCGCAAGTGATGGTGAGAACAGTCGAAGGTAATTTTCTATTGCCACATCACGGGAAGGGAATACAACAACATCCTAGAGTGTACCAGGATAGAAAAGAAAAAAGTTATCACATGAAGCAGAAGATAGAAGCACCGAATAGCTTGATATTGCAAATTTATGGTATAAGCAAACGTAATTGTAGAAATAGACACAAAGCCTTACTTCAGGAGTTAATGGGATGTGGTGGTATCTCTTCATAAATTCAGCGACCAGATTCCGAAAGTTTAAACATCCAGCTGGAGGCTCACAAGGATTGGGCTTATTATCTGTCAAAAAACGAGCTAGGTATACTAGGAAGGGAATCTTTTCATCGGCAACAGAATCATCATCAAAGGATAAATCGAGGGAGCTGCTGACTTCATGAAATCCATTTTTAATACTCTCAAATAGTTTCTTCACCTGAAATTTTTCTGAATTAGTACTATTTCCGTTGGCATATTATTGCTTTTATAAAGCTAAAGAAAACAGAAAGGAACCTGGTTAGGTTGGCGAAGTTGACAGCTATACATGGAGAAAGCATGTGAAACACGGCCACCAGATTTCATGTATGCCAAGGCAGTGCGTGCAGAGACAGGTTGATCCCCATGAAGATCCATGAAGAACTCGAAATGATGTGGGTAAATTTTCTCAATTTCAACTAAAGCTGAAATATCCACATCAGCAGCCTGTAAACAACCCAACTTTTTAGATATAGGGTGGATTTTATTGGCTCAAAATGGAGCATCAAGAGGATACAACATATTGAGCAGACACCCGGCCTCTGCATAGCTGGTATGCACACAGACAACACTAACACACACACACACACAAACACGCCAGTCTGTAAACAACCCAACTAGTTGGTTATCCAAATAAAAATGCCATTGCAAAATAGAATAAGCAGGTAGATGAAATTTATAGGCCCTACTAAACGTTGTTGTGCAACTCGAAGTACATATTCTTGACCAAACACGAGCATAAAGCTGGCATGCAAAATATTTCGTGATTAATTAATATGGTCTTTCACAGCATTGCTACCTGCATAATTTTTGTTTGCCAGAGCTTATTGATGTGTAATCCACGGCGTAGAAATACGCGTTCACAAACACCTTGACCTGGTCGGCCTCCCATGCTGAAAATCATAATACCCATAGGCTTTATGATAGCTATCCCTTCTTCAACTGCCCGAGCAATCAACCCGAGGCCAAATTGGTCCTCAACAAAATCCTAGATGCAGTAACACATGCAACAAGTTTACAAGCATAACAATAATAAAAGGAAGTCGAAATAGAACAATCAGCCAACAGAAGAATATTGACTTGATTAAAAGTATGTGCACATCATGTCATATATACATACTATCAAATGGTTAGCAACTGATCAGAACTTCTGTATTTAATTTAAAACAGATAAAAAGTGAATGCCACTGCTAGAAATTCCAGTATTCTAGAAAAAAAACTGCAAATAATTCCACATGAAAGAGTGGAGTAGTAATCATGTTTGTAGTTATAAGTTGTAACACAAAGTCATGCAATAGCTACAAGTTGAGGTCAGGAATGAATTATTACTGCCCAAGAAAGTGATTCTACGTACATGTACAGTGGTTAATAAGACAGTCTTATCTTAAACCTGACACGTAATTTAGAGATGGCAATAAAAAAATATGATGTAATGAGTTATCTTGTAGTCTCATCTCTAATAACTAGATGAACCTAAATATGTGGCGAGAGATATCGTTGCTAACAGATAGCCTCTTAATTAAAAGAAGGCAAGCCTCTTTTTTCTAGTTTATCTCTCCTCCACCTCGGCATTTATCCTATGCGGCACTCCTACGATAGCACCATTGTACACGCCCTACTATATCCGTCGTTTAGTCGAGTGGCCCTTGTCAATGTAGACTGCCAGTTGTCCTTCTAACCAGCCGGAGTTAAATTAATTATACTGGTGGAACCAAGGTGTCAGTACAGTTGTACAAATCACATATTACTTCTCAAAATTCTTTTATCATATCAGGGATAGAAATACACACCATCAAGTAAATGGCATGTTCCAAAGACATTTTGTTTCTTCTAATCTGGTTATAACAAAAGGTAATTACAGCAAAAAGAATGCTCACTCTTGATCCTACTACTCCAGATAGAGATGCAACTTGACGATGAATCATCATTGTCATTAGGTAAACTGAGTGGCTCAAGTGCTGACGATACAAAAGATGTCTTTGAACTCACCTGAAGAGCATAGTAGTTTCTTAAGGAGTGCAAGAACTCCTCACTAGAATTTTCAGTGATAATATTTGACATGGCCTCTGGATTGGGATTAAGAAA
This sequence comes from Hordeum vulgare subsp. vulgare, assembly GCF_904849725.1. Taxonomy (NCBI): domain Eukaryota; kingdom Viridiplantae; phylum Streptophyta; class Magnoliopsida; order Poales; family Poaceae; genus Hordeum; species Hordeum vulgare. The sequence continues at coordinate 546,237,126 of NC_058522.1, read as the reverse complement.
CTGAAAATCAGATTGTGGGGGTAAGAATTTTCCATCAGTCCTGGTATAATATAATTTTGTTTCACCAAATATAGTACTCCCTCTGTCCCAAAATAAGTGACTCAACTTTGTACTAAAGTTAGTGTAAAGTTGGTTCATTTTTGAGTCACTTATTTTGGGACGGAGGGAGTAGACTGTACCTGAGGTATGCACCCAACAATGTGATCAAGTTCGATCTTGTTGTCTCTACAGTATGCAAGAAGATCAGACTCATGGAATTCAACTTTATCAAGTAATGTTTTCCCCTCCTCGTCATAGATTGGGAGACCATCATCATCTAGTGCATTCAAGTACAGATTTATCCATGCAATCTTGATAACCCTTGGGTTAATATCCAGACCATAGACCTTTCAAAGAAACAAACAATGCTCAACTTGGGTTCTGACAGAGATAAATGCCTGGACTATTAAGGTAATGTCGAGCTTAGTACAAAGTAATTCAGTTCACTGGCATGTGAGAATCAAAACTAATTGCATGTTATTTTCCTCCTATCCCTTGCAAAGGATAGACTGTTCAACATGGTTAGAATAATGTGAAGTGTATATAGACTAGTGCCTTGCTTAAAACTTGCAGGAAATAATCTAAACGGATATTGTTTCCTCAGATGTACCAAGCAAATTAGACTGTTGGTGGATTACTGAAAATCTGGAAAGTGGTGCATCATGAAATCGGAGTAAACATCTTACTGCTGCAGCTCCCACTTCTGTCACAATAATGTTACTGTGGCAGCTCCCGCTTCTGTCACAATAATGTTACTGTGGCAGCTCCCATTTCTGTAATAATGGTAGTAAGATAAAATATGCACAGAGCAAGAGGGGGAATACCTTCAACGGAGACCACTTTTCTGCAAGCGCGATGGATGTCCAACCATTGCCGCATCCCAGCTCTGCGACTATCTTATCCTTGAAATCGGGATCTGGATGCTGATTGAGACCCTCGTAGAAAGTGAAGGACCGGTCTTCAGGAATGAAAATGCTAGGCATCTCCATCATTGTTAGCATATTTATTTGCTGGGATCCTAGAAGCAGTTGAAATTTTATCAAGCTATGGAAAGCAAATAAAATATTAAGCAATGGGTGTTTTTACCGCTGCGCCAACTAAAGACAGAAGTTAATGCTTTATGCACACAAAACGTAACAAAGAAGTCATATCACACCCAGATTCCATATAATGTAAGAAAATATTTAGTTGCAGTTTTTCCAGCACAAAGACTGCGCCTATATACAATTATTAACTAAAGATATAGCGGACAGATGTCCTATTTAGTTGTTATATATGCCAATAGTCTGCAGCACTCATCTGTCTTGCTTTTATTCTTATGATTATAGGTTGAGTAGGATTGTTCTCCCAAAGAAGAAACTGAGTAGAAGGGGAAAAAATAGATAACATGCCCCTCAAAATATGTAGCTTAGGTCGTGTATTAGTTTGGCAGCATGTTTGCCCCACTCATTTGTCGTGCTTTTATACTTATGGTGATAGGATGGGCAGGAATGTTCTGCCAAAGAACAAACTGGAACAACCAAATAGATAGCTTTTCTCTCCAAAATTTGCAGCTTACACATAGACATGAATAAATCTGTAGCTTACACAGTAGACATGACTACAGGATGCTTAGAGGCCATCAAAATTGTTGGGAAATAGAGAATTGTATACGGTGCACAAGAACAAAAATACTCCTCTACATAAACCACTTGATCAATGCCTCGTTGTGTTATAAATTCCAAGAACACTCGCCAAAATTCAAAATGTCGACTTACTGGAGTCTGGTACGCATTAATTCAAAGAACGTCATGCTCGAAAGAAAAGAAAAAACTACACAAATACGGAAACAAGAAGAAAGAAAACCAACTCGGTATATAGTCAGGTAGAGATTAGAGACCAAGGTTATACTCCAGTTATGGCCAAATTACTGATCGACTGGCCAGCCATAAACGGATCAAGATTGCAGGCTTGATTTCTACCAAGCCGCGTGCTTTTGACGGCCAGATCGGCGAAAGAGATGCGGGTCGAGAACGGGTGTGGAGGGAAGGGGCCGGGCAACCTTTGAGGTGGGGGTCGAGGACGACGTCGCGGATGCGGAAGTGGAAGGCGCTGGGATGTTCCTCCTTCCCAGAGGCCGAGGCGACGCGGCGGGCGACGGCGCCGAGGAGACGGCGGGCCGCGGATCGGGAGGCGGGGTCCTGGAGGCGCTGGAGCACGGCCTCGGCGGCGCCGTACGCCGCGTCGGCTGATGCCGCGCACGACGCCAGGAAGGACTCCACGTCCATGACGTCCTCGGTCCCTGCCATTCGCTTCAATCTGGTAATCAGGTCAGGATGAGGAGGAGGACGCCGGAGGAAGAGGTGGACTCCGGTGCTAGTAGAGAGGGGATGCGGCTGCGGAGACGGCGGCGGCGAGACTGAAAAGTAGAGGAACGAAACATGGCACGAGTCACACTGACACGACTGGAGTCAATACGTCTTGCCAGCGGCTGTGCTCAACTTCTTTTTTGGAAAACGATTCTAGTTGGTCCGTCGGCCGGCCCACTCGCTCACACTACCCAGAGTAAGAGTAAGAGCATCTCCAGCCGGCCGGACTACTTTTTTTTTTCTCCGACGATAAAAAAAACATCTCAGCCATTTTTTTTACTTTTTGTTGGATTTGAATAAAATTAGAGTCGGCGCTTCCAGGTCAAATCCAACCTATCAGGAGATACTCGAGACGCTCTGACGCTACCTTTTACATACAAATGGTCCACCATCAGTCACACATCCCCTCTCTTTCCTCTCCCACCAACTACGAGGAACCTCACATGACACAGGAACCGCATAGAGGACGCGTGACCGACGTAGAGCGCCCCGTCTGATGGCTGTGAGTAGAAAGACTGAAAACAAAATCGTCCCTAGAGCAAAAGTTACGCCAGGACAACCCAACCGGCATGAAAAAAGCCTCCTGGGAGGCTCAACGGCTGAAGATGCTCTAACATAAAGAGCAATATAGATGACATCTAAAAAAAGAAAGGGACCCATTCATCCCTTTCCTTATCTCTTCTGCCGTATCCTATGTAGCACTTAGCAACTTGTCGCCATGTCCCTCGCTGTCGTCGAAGGGAGCCATGGCCAAGGTCCCATACAAGCTTATTTGCAAAAAAAGAAAAAGTCCCTGACAAGCTGCGAGCGCGTCGTCTTCTACCTCACCTTCTCCACCGAGAGCAACTATCTTTGTTACGGTCCATTTTTGTTTCTTTCCATGTGTTTTTCTCTGCTCAAAATCAAGACGAACAATAAGCCAATACCACCGTCGAAACGCGGTACCGCAACCGGCCATGGACCCCGACACCATACCCCCCCCCCCCCCACACACACACACAAAAACACGCACACACGCAAACCTTTTTTTCTCCTGCCGTGGCTGGTTGTGGCTGTTGACCACACCCACTTTTTCCCATATGATGGTTCACTGGTCACCTCTCTTAATGAAACGGCGGTAAGCCGCAATGAGCTCCCGATGTTGAAACCACAATTGTTAGATCATGGAACTGTGTTGGGCGGATGTTGGAACCGTGGTGACCATAAACATCAGATGTCGCAACCGTATTTGCTGGATGTTGTTGCCGTGCTGGGCGGATGCTAGAACCGCGGTAACCACGCTCGCCGGATGTTGCAAGCGCATTTGCTAGATGTTGAAGCCGACATTGCTTGATGCAACTACCGACTCCAACATTTGCTACATCCACCTAGGCATTGTTACAACCCGTGTCGCCGACTTTTGTTGCAATCATGTTTTTTCTACTATCGGGGATGCAAGTTGCTACTTCCATCCCTGATGATGTTACAATCTATGTGACGAGGAATCTGCTAGAACGGATGGGGCACATGGCGGAGGTGCATCCAGCAGCACAAATGCTAGCACCGGCATTTATTTTTGCTAGAATTAGGGGAGGGCGTGCTAATGTGATTGTGGTATAAGGTGACCACGACGAGTGGTGACCATGAAAACAGTGTGCTGGAACCTGCGAAGCAAAATCTTGAAACCGGGAGGCGGGAATGCTTGGACCATGGTCGACGCAAGCTGGAACCATCATGGGCGCGAGCTTGCAACCGGAGGCGCTGGTGCTTCAACCGGCTCTTCGATGAGCTGGAACTTGTTAGCGTACCATACACTTGTACATGTACCATATTGTTGTAGCTAGTCTTAGTCTTCAGGATCTCAACCACCTCCCTCCATGATGGCCTGCGTGCCTATCCACTCGGAGACCAGGCGAGGGGGTTGGCTCCATATATATCTGTAACAGCCATGCATAATACACATCGGCAGTTCTATCCTTCCTCTCTCGTTTAGCTTGGTATCAGACGCTATGGCATTCGAAGACATCTTTGGCGACCTCCCACCCCCGGCTGTCCACTCCTCCTCTCCGCCGGTGACCTCTCCTCCTCTACCGCCCCCCCGCTACTGCTTCCTCTCACACCTCTGAGATCATCACCGAGCTGCACACTCCCCCACCACCCCCTGCTGCAACTCCCCTCAGCATCCACAACGACCACATCTCCAACCATGTCAAGTTCAAACTTGATCCAGCCGAGAACAACTACACCAAGTGGCGCATGTTCTTCAACCTCGTCCTCCTCCAGTACCGTGTCCAGGACCACGTCACGCGCCCGCCGCCTCCCAACCCCGATGCCGACTGGCTGGCCGTCGACCAGCGGCTCATGCTCTGGATCTACTTCACCCTCTCCGACAACCTGCTCGAGCTCATCATGGGTGGCGCCGTCAACGCGTACACCACCTGGACTCGCATCAAGGACTACTTCCTGGCCAACCAAGGTGCTCGCTACCTCCACCTCACTCGGCAGTACCGGAACCTGAAGCAAGGCGACCTCTCCGTGTCCGACTACGCCCGCCGTCTGAAGACCCTTGCGGACGGCCTTGCTGACACAGGTAACCCGGTGTCTGACCATGACCTCACCATGCAGCTTCTTCATGGTCTGGACAACCGGTTCGACACGATCCGCACCATCTTGGGGGGATCAGTCACCGTTGCCGCCCTTCGACGTTGCTCGCTCCCGTCTCGATCTCGCCGAGTACACCATCAACCCCCGTGCGGCAGAGGCCAGCTCCTCCGCCCTCACCATCTCTGGCGGCTCCGGCGCGGCGTCCGATCGCGGGGATCGCGGTGACCGCGGCGATCGTGGCTCTGGCGACCGCGGCTCTGGCGGTCGTGGCACTGGCGGCCGTGGCAACGGCGGCGGCGATCGTGGCCGTGGTCGTGGTCGCCAAGGTGGTCGCGGCCGTGGCCGTCCTGACTCCGGTGGCCGCGGGTCCTCCTCCACACCACCCACACCATGGACGGGGTACTTTGCCCCGTATGGCATGGCCCTGCCCGCCCCACGCCCTGGCTGGATTCCTCCTAACGCCGCCGGCGTCCTCGGACCACGCCCCGGCGTCCACTCCCAGGCGTATCCCCTGATGCTCTCTGGCCCATCTACACCTGCACCTCCGGCTCCTCCGTCGCCCTACCAGTTCCCTGCGCCATCATGGGACCATGCTGCCCTCCTTCATCAGGCCTACAGCCAGCACGGGCTCCCTTCTCACAGCAGCGACTGGATCCTCGACTCCAGCGCAACCACGCATGCCACCGGTAATCCTGGCACCCTCTCCTCGTTTTGTCCTTTCCCGAAGCATTTTTCTCCTAGTCTCATTGTTGGCAATGGTGATCGCCTTCCCATCATCGGAACGGGTTCCACTACTCTTCCTCCCACCACCCTCTCTCTCAAAGACGTGGTTGTTTGCCCGGGCATTGTCCAAGACCTTATTTCTGTTCGTAAGTTATCTACTGACAATAAGGTTTCTGTTAATCTTAACCCTCATGGTTTCTCTGTGAAGGACCTCCACACCAGGACTCCGCTCATGACGTCCAGTAGTCCCGGCCCGTTGTACCCTTTCTACGGCACCTCCTCCTCATTCGGCAAGCCGGCTGCCTTCACCACCACCGGCGACTTGTGGCATCAACGGCTTGGCCATCCGGGCAAAGCCTCCTTAGATTTCCTTTCTCGCACTTTCTTACCCGATGGTAATACTGTTGCTCGCTCCCCCTGTACCTCTTGCCAACTAGGGCGTCAACCTCGCTTATCCTTTTCCTCCTCCCATAATTGTACCACTGCGCCGTTTCAACTTATTCATTGTGATCTTTGGACATCACCCATTATTAGCTTCTCTGAGTTTAAATATTATCTCATTGTTCTTGATGACTTTTCTCACTACTCGTGGTCGTTTCCCCTCCGCAACAAAGACGACACATCCCCCACTCTCCAACGCTTCTTCACTTACATCTACACCCAATTTCACACACTCATACAATGCATGCAATGTGACAATGGCGGCGAATTCATCAACACCTCCCTCCGCACCTTTTTTTCAACCCACGGCATCACCTACCGTCTCTCGTGCCCCCATACCTCCCCCCAAAATGGCAAAGCCGAACGCATGCTCCGTACAACCAATGACGTCCTCCGCACGCTACTTCTCCATGCCCACTTACCCCCGCCCTTTTGGGTCGAGGCTCTCCACACCGCCACGCACTTACTCAACCGTCGTCCATCCATCACCACCCAACCCCACAAACCCTACCATCTTCTCACCGGCGTTCAACCCTGATACTATCACCTTCGCGTTTTCGGTTGTCTCTGTTTCCCCAACTTATATGCCACCACACCCCCACAAATTAGCTCCTCTCTCCACCCGTTGTGTGTTCCTCGGTTACCCTGTTGAACACAAGGGGTATCGGTGTTTCGATCTCCAAACCCGCAAAGTCATTGTGTCCCGGCATGTGGTTTTTGATGAAACAACCTTTTCATACACGCCCCCCACACAACCGGTCACACCACCACCAACCGCACCGGATCCCGCGCCTGGCCGCCACCTGCGCGCAATCGCCCCCGGGAATCCCTCCCCACCTACCTCGGACAGCAGCGCCCGCACCCCCGCTTTCCCGCCCAACGCTCCACCTACTTCGGATAGCAGCGCACGTAACCCCGCTTTCCCTCCCAGCGCTCCACCAACCCGTGCTCCGCACACGTTTCCAGATCGCCCCACCACCCCTCCCGCCTCGACCGCTCCAACCGATGCCCCACACCCGTCGCCCCATGACTCGCCCACTACGGCATCTCCTCGAACTGTCGCCTCTGACGCCTCCATCCCGCTCGGATCGCCCGCCGGGCCCTCCACTGATTCCCACACCGCCTCGGCTCCCAGCCCCACCACATCTCCCTCGCAGCCTGTGCCACCGACTCCCTCCCCACCACATCGCTCTGTCGTTCCTGTCCTTCCTCCTGTAAATTCGCATCGCATGACCACCCGGGCCAAACGAGGCTTTGCACAGCCACGCAAACTTTTTTCCCTCACCGCCACCACCACGTCTCCTATTTCTCCCCTCCCTTCCTCATATAAATCTGCCCTCCTGGATCACCATTGGCACGATGCTATACTAGATGAATTTCATGCTTTGCTTAAGAACAAAACTTGGAGTTTGGTTCCTCGACCTGCAGGTATTAACGTGGTCACCGGAAAGTGGATTTTCCGTCACAAGTTCAACCCCGATGGCACCCTTGTTCGGTACAAAGCCCGCTGGGTACTTCGTGGCTTCACGCAACAGGAGGGCAACGACTACACGGAGACATTTAGGCCGGTTGTTAAACCAGCTACGGTGCGTATTGTCCTTAGCCTCGCCACCGCCCAATCTTGGCCAATCCATCAACTGGACGTCAAGAACGCGTTCCTCCATGGTGATCTCGGTGAGATGGTCTATTGCACTCAACCTTCTGGCTTCGTCGACCCCTCCCACCCTCATCACGTGTGTCTCCTCCACAAATCCCTCTACGGACTCAAACAGGCTCCTCGCACGTGGTTCTTGCGTTTTCAGTCCTACATTGTCTCCTTAGGCTTTGTGGCGTCCAAATGTGATACCTCTCTCTTTACATATCATCATGGCAATTCGGTTGCATGTCTTCTCCTCTATGTCGACGATATCATTCTCACTGCCAACACGACATCCACCCTACATTCCATCATCACCTCCCTTAAAACCGAATTTGCCATGTCTGATCTCGGCGACATTCACCATTTCATTGGTGTCAACATCACACGCAACACCTCTGGCTTGTTCCTCTCTCAACAACAGTATGTCCTTGAGATTTTGGATCGCGCCAACATGTTAAACTGTAACCCCATATCCACCCCTGTAGACACCAAATCCAAACTCTCTGCATCTGATGGCACCCCTCTCTCCAACCCAACCTTGTACCGGAGCATCGCCGGGGCGCTTTAGTACCTCACCCTCACTCGGCCTGACATTGCATACGCTGTACAACAAGCCTGCCTCTTCATGCATGCACCCCGCTCCTCCCATTACCAGCTCGTCAAGCGGATCTTGCGTTATCTCAAACGCACGTCCCACTTCGGGTTACAGTTCTATCGCTCTTCCTCTCACGAGCTCATCGCCTACTCCGACGCTGATTGGGCCGGCTGTCCGGACACTCGGAAATCTACATCGGGTTTTTGTGTCTTCCTCGGCTCAAACTTGATCTCCTGGTCGTCTAAACGACAACATACTGTTTCACGCTCTAGTGCCAAGGCAGAGTACCGCGGTGTTGCCAACTGCGTCGCTGAGACCACCTGGCTTCGTCAACTCCTTCACGAGCTTCGTCGCCCCGCCACTCGCGCCACCGTTGTCTACTGCGACAACATCAGCGCGACATACCTCTCCACCAACCCCGTCCAACATCAACGCACCAAGCATGTCGAAATTGACCTGCACTTTGTTCGTGATCGTGTGGCTCTCGACGAAGCCCGCGTTTCGCACGTGCCTACAGGTTCCCAGTTTGCAGATGTGTTCACCAAAAGACTACCAACAGCCGTGTTTGAGGACTTCCGGTCTAGTCTGAACATCCATCCTGGCGGGAGTTCCGACTAGGGGGGGGGGGGGGGGGGGGGGGTTAGCGTACCTTATAGCTAGTCCTAGTCTTCAGGATCCCAACCGCCTCCCTCCATGATGGCCTGCGTGCCTATCCACTCGGGAGACCAGGCGAGGGGGTTGGCTCCATATATATCTGTAACAGCCATGCATAATACACATCGGTAGTTCTATCCTTCCTCTCTCGTTTAGCTGAACTAGCAAGTCGCCAAGATGCAACCGGCCAAACATAACACTATGACATGTGATGGGATCTATGACCGTAGCTGTAGATGTCACCGGCAAGGATAGGAAGGGGGCATGGCCTATTGCGAGTGGGGGCTCGAGGGAGCGGGCGACAGCGTCGAGTGTTCTGTGAGTGGAGGAAGATGGAGAGTAGGCATAGTGCGAAGCTGCCATGTCGAAAGAAAAAAGACAACAATAACGAAAGAGGTTCGCTCAGATCAGAAGGTTGGGGGCGAGCGCATCAAGTGGCCTTGCGGGGACCAGTCCAAATTTTGTCTGGTCGGTCGGCATCGCGGGGCCTTCTTTTTTGAGACAAAGTGGCGGTGCTCAACTTGATGTATTGTAGCCTTGACATTAGCTACTCGCCGAAGACAGACTGATTCAGGCCGTCGTCGGTGCTACTTAATTTGGTAGTTAAGTTTCAATGAAAATTGCATAAGTCATGAAAAGTTGGGAGTGGAAATGGTACCGATGGGATGAATGGAGATTTGACAATACTTCTATTGAAGTTTTTTATTGCACGTCCTTCCTTTTTCACATATGTGCTTCTATTCTAATTAACAAACTGCATTGATCAACTTTATCCAAGGGTGCCACCTAATTCAACCCAAGAAAGACTCCATCAAATTTGTGAAAACGAAATTTTGTTCATTGTTCCATTCTTCGTTCAAGGCAATCTCACATACATATAATTGCGAGATTGCAAAGTGAAGGATACTATGAGACGACCACAATAGTGTGATTATCAAGTTGTAACAGACTGTTGCGTATGAAATGGAATAGCACATTTCCACCCATTTTTTACAAGAACACGGACAGTCATCCATTATCATAATCGAATTCGAAAAAGAATGGATCTGTTTAGCTCCCTTACATGTTATTGTACATAAAATTAAATAGTTAATTATTCATGGAAACTATGTACTTCACATGTAGAGCATATTTTATCTTGCACCTATATGTTAAAAATATGTCACTGAGGCAATAATATCGTATTATTTATTATGTTTATAATTAAGAGTTTATATTCTATGCTATAACCGCTATGATTCTGGAATATGCGATTGAACGGAAAAATCTCATTAGAACGTGTGCAATGATAAACGGTAAATTTGATTCCCAACATCGCCACCTGTACTAGCTCAAGTGTTGTATGTTGATCATATTTTCCATATCTTGGAATGTCGTTAAGTGTAACGATAGTCCCAAAACAACATTGATAGTATGACGTTAGAAGAACGATCATATTGAATTGACCCAACTTGTTTGTTATACTTTGCGATGCAATTGTCAGAAGTCAAACGATATAACACGGGGAGTTAGTGCATGCTTTAGTTCCTTATATCATGAGAGTATCGTAGTCCCTTTTTACTAAAAGATGGACTATAGGGTTGCTCAAACGTCATCTGTAACACGGTGATCATAACAACCACTTTCAGGTTCATTCGAAAGTATGACAAGGGGCTAGATAGCTCAAGAATGAGATTTTCTCCTCCGGTCATGGAGAGATATTCTTAGGACCATCTCAGTGTGACGACATCCATCATTAACCAGCCATACACAGGTAACTAGGTCACAGGGATGTTGGAACATGTCAACGAGAAAGAAGAACGCAACCGATAATGAGGAGACCGGTATAGTGAGTTGGAGAATGACTCAAGAGACTACCGATATATCTCACCTTAGGTTTTGTAAAGTATCGCGAAGCAAAGAGAATAGCACATGATAACTAAATGTTCACTCGAATATCATTTTTTTGTATTCATAGGGATCAATATGGATGTCCACGGTTCCGCTATTGGTCATTGAATGAAAGGGAGTTCCATTGATGTATTTGTTTCACCAAACCTACAAGATCACAAGGTTGAGGGAATCATGATTTGTTGAGTGTTAGTGGCGTAAGAGTTATGAGAAAATATTCTTGGAACGGTTTCGAGAATATAAGAAATAGTTTCAAGAGAAACTGAAAGCATTTCTGGGTTACCGAAAGAGTTTCATGTAATACCGAAAAATGATATATATATATATATATATATATATATATATATATATATGTGTGTGTGTGTGTGTGTGTGTGTGTGTGTGTGTGTGTGTGTGGGGAAATTATTTCCGAGGATTTAAATATAAATTATAAAATGGATCTAATATGATTATGAGGCCCCTGGAATTTATCATTGTCAATGGGCTAAAGAAAATAAGAAAAATGATTATTAGGGGTAGAGTTAATGGGATTAAGGCCCATTAGTGGAGGCACCCGAGAGGGAGGTCGGACTAGGATGTGGAGTTGGACTCCACTACCCCCTAGGCCTGCGCAAGCCAAGTCAGCCACCCCCTTCCTCTCCCTTCAACCTATATATATTAGAGGATTTTGGCCTTTGGAGATACAAGTTTTGGAGCCTCCTGAAATTCTCTAGTTCTAGTTCTAATTTAAGGTTGATCTAGATTAGAGCTAAACCTAGTTCTCTCTAATCCTCATAATAGAGTATCACTGTGTGGTTCTCTTCTTCTCCCTCTAATTCTCCAGCGACGATTAGTTCTGGACGGTGAAATACTTCCGGATCGTGAAGTCTGCATGCTTGCAATCTATAGAGAGGTTGTGCTTTTGATCTTTTGTTCGAGTGGTTGTTGTGGACTGTTCAAGGGACATCAAGAACAACCTACACCAACTCTTCTTCCTCTGCATCTCGAAGTTGGTAAAGATCCGATCTAACCTTATATGCATCTTCATAGTGATCCGGGACCTTGATCGTAGGGCTATTTTTCTTTTGTTTTCTACTGTAGTTCAAAACAGTGACATCATGAGCAATTCTATGAGTACATGCAGGTTACAATCTAGATCACATGTGATTATGAGGGTATTGCACAAAGTTTTTAGTGATGAATTTCATTTATTGCTAAAAAGAATTAGGAACTAGATGAGTTATAGAGCTTAATAAAATTGTGCGAGTAGAAGATAAATCTATTATCTTAGACACAATCTTTTACTTGATGTTCTTGTTTTCTTCCCTCAAGTGTTACTTCGGCTTCGTTCATTAGAGGCATGATATAGCTTTCTACAAAGTTCTGACAATCGATTGACTTTGGCTGTCAACGATTTGCTACCAGTTATTTGGACAACCTCATAGTCAAGAATAGTGAATTCTCGCAAACACGAGGTGGCATGTAGATGATGATCTGCACGGGATCACGCGTATTGACAAAGATTAGTGTGGGGATAGAGATTTTTAACTAAGTCTCGTCCCACAAATACTCCGCAAAGTTAATCTAGCAATAAGACATAGGTGGCTAGTGTTATCTAAAACCCTAGAAGCCACGTAAACTAAAATTTGCCAAATCAATTAGAGGACATCTAATTTGATTTTGCAGGATGCGTGTGAAGTGGTATAGCTTCCGTCCGGATAATGAGTTTATGTATGAGATGGTTATGTGATATAATGTTTAAGTGACATGTGCGTCACAGTACGGCGTGATGGCTGGAGCCACTGGATTATCACTTTAGTGACCTGCATGTCAAAACTTAACGTAATAGAATAGTTACAGAGAGAGCATACATGTTACTATCGTTGGTGGCAAGCTTGCACGGAGGACTCCGACGCGTACAGTGCAAGGAGGACGGCTGAAATTTTGGTGCCACGACAACGATTTTTGGAATTGCTATCACTGCTATGTTTTTAAACCGACTGACACGACAACGACTTTTCTACTGACACGACAACGTTTTTTGGATGAAAGTTCATGAGGACAATGAATACTTCACAGCGCGAGGGGCTATACCATATCATGCTATTTTAAATTGCCTCAAATGTTTATCCCTTTATCATTGCACCCTTTTGATTGCAAGGTGGTTGTGTTTTATTATGGTTATCTCTCACTAAAATATCAAATTGTTAGTGATCTTCCTAGTGTAGCATCGTCTACAACACGTAGCTTTTCGAGATACGACATGTACACATGAGTACGAACGAATCTTAAGGTGTAAGGTGGGTGAATGAAGGTCGGACCTCACAGCAGGAACCCACGGTTGTCTTAAAGTTCTAGCAGGATAGTCCTGAGCTCGAAATACAAAGCATCAAAAAATGAACAAGAGTCATATGAAAATATGATCGGCGAGTTGGCCTACCGGTTGAAGTTTATGTCATCAGTGATGCACATATCAATGGCTGTAAATAAGATGAGGGTCTTGAATCACTCAAAATCAATTATGAGAGCTATTAATTTGAGTGGGAGCGCACTTAAAAAATAAATATGTTTAATCACTAGTGCAATTAATTATAAATAATGTCTTTCGTAATCTTCATTGTAGTTGTAGAATAATGGCTCATGGTTCCACCTTTCACGTTGAAATTGGTTAGCCTTTTAATCAGGTTGAATATTTAGTAAATGTAATGAGAGGATAGTTCTCTAGAGTGCCAAGAAGAATTCCTGTCAATAATGCATTCCAGAAGATACATGGTTATGTCAGCATTGTCGGCCACTTGCTAGAGCTGACATGTTTGATGTCATGAACAAGATGGGAGAATAGAAAGAGATGGAAGAAGAAGGTTGACGTGTGGACCTCATTTGCAATCTGTCATAATCCAGCTTAAACGAGCTCAATCGACCACTTCTCTGGCTTGGTAGTTTTTTGCCAAAAATTAGATGAAAAGTGGTAGTTCGGGCATTTTTTCTTAAAGTGGTAATTTTCTATTAAGGTAGGTGGTAATGTAGTAGTTTTTGGTTAAGTACTCGTTAATATCAGCATCGGACCGCGGGAGCACTATCACACATCCTCCACTGATGGTCACTTAATTGACATCCATTAAGTTTATCTGCCCTATATCTTTACATTGTTTTATTTAACTTCTTTCGTGATATGTGTACTCCCTTGTTCATAGTCTACAAATTGAACCACTGGGTCGATCACAAGCTCACAGTTTTGAAGAAGAATTCTTCATCATCTAGGACCATTTTTTTGTGCATATAAGAAGTTTTATTACTCAACAAAATTGTAGTCCTCCTCACACATTTCAGGAACCCAAGATGGCCCTTGATCTAATCCAAAGCACGGTTCGATTCTCACTTCTGCCAAACTTATACCTAGAAAATGCCTACCATTATTCTTCACTGAGCAAATCTTATGCAACATTTAAATTGTATCAAGCTATATATTTTTATGAGGAACCTGCTTGAGGAGTAGAGAGACCACCATGGTTTATTAAATCAAGATCCCAACAAATATTCACACGTAAGTTACGCCCCCAAAAAAACATGATCAAATAAGCCTGATTAGTAACGAGCAAACATGTGCAATGTTGTCCCAGAGGGCTAAATTGCTCAATGCCATTTTTGAGCCACGCGTGGTTGCGATCGAAGGAACGTGCACTAATAGAAAAATGGCCTTTTGTCCCGGTTCATAAGGGTCTTTTGTCCCGGTTTTGGAACCGGGACAAAAAGGTCGTTAATAATGCCCTTGGCCTTTAGTCCCGGTTCTTACACGAACCGGGACAGATGTGCCTTCACGTGGCCGGTGCGGCGAGCCCAGGCAGGAGGCCCTTTGGTCCCGGTTGGTGGCACCAACCGGGACCAATAGGCATCCACGCGTGAGCATTTCAGGTGCTGGGGTTTTTGTTTTTTTTTTGAATGGGGGGTAGGGGGTTTTGGGGGGTTAATTTAGGTGTTTCATTGTGTTAGCTAGCTAATTAATAGAGAGAAGTGTCCTCTCTTATCTCTGTGCTTGGTCGACGCTATGTACTATACGTATAGAGAGGACTAGACACGCTAGCTAGTAAGCAAATGAAGGAAACAGAAGATCGTCATGAACATATGCATACAGAGAGAAGTGATATCGACCACCTCTCCTTCTCTGAGAGATTGGTCGAACAACAAGTTTTCGTATATCTATCCGACGCTACTGGCTACATATATACAATATAATTATCTCTTACAATATAATCTTCTAATTAAAAACCAACTGATTAGGGTCCACATGGTATTCTCCGTCTTTAGCGATCACGTGGTCAAGAAAGAATGCCGCCAATTCCTCTTGAATTCCTCGGATACGATCTGATGGTAGGAGTTCATCCCGCATCCGAAATATCTAATTTGAAGAAGGGGTCAATACATATATATGAATAAATGAAACTGAACACAAATGATGGTAATAAAATAAAATTATGAATATTATTATTTACGCACTTCATATTGTTTGTCAGAGTAGCCCTGCTCTCAGGTCGTGTGGCGGATGGACTCGCAAATGTAGTATCCACAGTAATCATTCCATGGTTCCTGCCACAACCACTTTACAAGAAATAGAGGTCAATCAAACTGATAATTAGCAAGCATGTTAAATGGTATTGATGAAACTAGCGCTTGAATCACTAGGAGATGCGTGGAACATGCTACTATAATACTTACTTTCGGGTGTCTAAATTGCAGCTTCTTCGGCAGTCCCGGAGTTTTTTAGGTGAATTTTTTCAAAACCCTGTCAGACAAAGAAAACAATTACTTGATATCAGGAAATGAACAAAGTTGCCGATATGGCGCGATAATGATCGATTTAACTTACTTCTCTAGAATTTTAGTCATGTTCGCATAATCCTTGGGATCTTTTCGTTTCGAGTCTAAGACGGTTACTATTCCCTGCTCAAGCTTAATCTCTAGGAGAATATAGTGAAAGCTGCGCACGCATGCATAACTCATCAATTACAATACTATAACCTTGACTAATAAGGAAAACCGAATATGCACCGCGGTATTATAGGAGCATACCACATCACCTTCGCAGGAACCCTCTTCCTGCAGGGCTCGCTGTCAACATCATCAGGGTCATCTCGTCTGATCTTATACCGCAATGCACCGCATACCGAGCATGCATTCAAATCCTTGTATGCACCGCGGTAGAGGATGCAGTCATTAGGGCATGCATGTATCTTCTGCACCTCCAATCCTATAGGGCATACGACCTTCTTTGATGTGTACGTATTGTCGGGCAATTCGTTATCTTTGGAAGCTTCTTCTTCAATATTTTCAGTAGCTTCTCAAATCCTTTGTCAGGCACATCATTCTCTGTCTTCCACTGCAGCAATTCCAGTACGGTATCCAGCTCTGTGTTGCCATCTTCACAATTGGGATACAACCCTTTTTTGTGATCGTCTAACATACGATCGAACTTCAGCTTCTCTTTTTGACTTTCGCGTTGCGTCTTTGCATCGACAATGATCCGACGGAGATCATCATCATCGGGCACATCGTCTGGTTCCTCTTGATCTTCAGTAGCTTCCCCCGTTGCAGCATCATCGGGCACATCGTCTGGTTCCTCTTGATCTACAGCAGCTCCCCCCGTTGCAGCATCACCGTATTCAGGGGGTACATAGTTGTCATCGTCCTCTTCTTCTTCGCCATTTTCCATCATAACCCCTATTTCTCCGTGCCTCGTCCAAACATCATAGTGTGGCATGAAACCCTTGTAAAGCAGGTGGGTGTAAAGGATTTTCCGGTCAGAGTAAGACTTTGTATTCCCACATTTAGGGCATGGACAACACATAAAATCATTCTGCTTGTTTGCCTCAACCACTTCGAGAAAATATGCACGCCCTTAATGTACTCGGAGGTGTGTCTGTCACCATACATCCATTGCCGGTTCATCTGCGTGCATTATATATAATTATGTGTGTCAAAAGTAAGAAAATCAGACAAGTATCTATCTAAAGTAAGAAAATTAGACAAGTCTCTATCTAAAGTAAGAAAATCAGAAAGAAGATAAGAACAAGAGGCTCACCATGGTGGTGTCGGCGACGAGATCGGCGCGGGCGATCTACGGCGGTGAAAACGGGGACGGGGCGTGACGGACCGCTAAATCAAGACAAATCTCGGGAAAAATGGAGCTCCGAGGTCGAGCTTTGAGAGGAGAAAGCTTAACTAGTGTGGCTCGGGCATTTCATCGAACACCTCATGTGCATAGGAGGTGAGCTAGAGTACCCAAATGCCCTCCCCTCGCCGGCCAGAAAAAACAGAGTGCTCTGCCGCGGCGATGGGCATATATAGGCAAATTATTTGTCCCGGTTCGTGGCATAAACCGAGACTAAAGCCCCCCTTCTATACCGGTTCAAGGCACGAACCGGTATCAATGGATGTGGGCCAGGAGCGCGGTCCATTGGTCCCGTTCGTGCCTAGAACCAGAACAAATGGGTCCAGACGAACCGGGACCAATGCCCACGAGGCCCCGGCCGCCCCCTGGGCTCATGAACCGGGTCTAATGCCCCCCATGGGTCCCGGTTCGTGAAGAACCGGGACTAATGGGCTGACCAGGCTCGAATCAAAGCCTTGTTTTCTATTAGTGGTGGCTGCAGGGTGAAGCTGATACATCAAGATGTTGCAGGCCACGCTTATCCTAATCAGGCTGTAGCGTTCCCGGATAAATTGCATGTATGCCACACAATTTGTAATAGTGGGAGCCTGGGAGGGCTCTAGCCTTCAAATCCTCCAGACGGGAACACGGAGTTACCACCGCAGTAGCAACACAAAAGAGTGATACCAGGGGTTTGCTAATTATAGAGGATCAACACAAGCAGTTCAGAGAAGTTGATCTTTGGAGACCCGTTGCTCATCCCAATTCACAGCTATGTTTAATCGAGTGGCTGAATTGGTTCCTCCTGATGCCCTCCATTTTCAAACTTAACACTAAGCCCATGCGCATGTATGCATCAACGACATGAAACCAATCTTGCTTTTAGAACACCTATATGCTTGGATATAGATACTAGCTATAGCGTATAGGTTGGAGGACTTCAAACTTGGTTCCATAGAAGTGACGGGACCTGTATATATAGGCTGGGTTTGTTGAGTTATTTATCATAGTATGGGCTCGTGAACAAGGAGGGGGGGGGGGGGGGGGGGGTCTCTTATTAATACCTTTGCATTGCTAATCGTAACTCACAACTCACAAGGGAGCATGCCTAGTGTGGAGCACAATGCCAAGTCAAAATTGTAATCTTTTCTTACAAAAATGCAAGCCAAATTGGTATATATGTGTGCGCTTTAATAATCCACTGCTTAGATTTTTTATCTTCTTTAGATGAATTGAATGCACAAGAAAATTTGTCTTGTCAACAATTATGCATGCTATAAATCCCTATTCATCTCGCCTAAATTCTTAACAATGTTTTGTTACCCTCCTTAAAAAATAGATATAAATAAACAGGTCGCATGTACATACACATACACCGTCAAACACGTGCACACACTTAGTCAAAAAAATCATGTATTTTCGTATTATATGTATCTTCATAATA
Organism: Hordeum vulgare subsp. vulgare; assembly: GCF_904849725.1. NCBI lineage: Eukaryota > Viridiplantae > Streptophyta > Magnoliopsida > Poales > Poaceae > Hordeum > Hordeum vulgare. The sequence goes on along the minus strand of NC_058522.1, from coordinate 546,218,646 downwards.
TATATGTTCACTTTGCAATTTAAAATTTTGAATCGACCCTTATGTCCATGCCTAACTATTATTCATATTTTCAAAGCAGAACCAGTCATCATCTTAGGCCATTACTCTTCACCAAGCCATACATATGGCTCATTTAAAGTTTCTCAAGTGAATTAGGTTCGATTTTATTTACATGCTCTAGGAATAGAGAGGCATGAACTATTGAATACGTGCTCTATTCAGTTGCTCCAAATGTTCACCAGGATCGAAAGGACACCCTCCAAAATGTGCCTCCCCTAGATGGAAGCCGATTAGCAAAATTTAACAATTTTATGCGCAATCAGAGAGAGCCTAGTTGCATACGTATAACTTGGCGGCCAACTTGATGTTGACATTAATCAGAGCTATTAGGCAATATTATTGAACTTAACCATCACCTTAAACATTAGTTATGAGAGCCAAAATTATAAAATTCAAATGTGAAATGGCTACCGCATTGTGACAGCAAAATCATTAATGATCGCGTCTATCTCGTGCTTAATGGAAGACCAGAATTTTTGAAGAACACAACCGATGTCCATTTCACTGTTCAATTTCATCAACAGAGAAAGAAAGGATCACATCATCATTCGATGACCAGTTCCCAAGAATCTGTTTATTGTAGGCGTAAATGTGATTTTGGAGGTCCACCGCCTCTGAAATCGACCCGGTTAGTAATTAGGCGAGGAATGGCACACTTGTGCTTCTTGCCATTGGCGATGTATGTATGTCTTGATCGGGGAATTAATGCTAACAGATAACGGGGAATGAACCATGCCAGCATCTCTCTCTTTCTTTGCTCCACCAAGATATATCACTCATTCCGGTAGTTTTATGCTTGGATTAATGCTTTCTTACCTTCATGTAGTGATATCTATACTGTTGGTCTTGCAGCAATATGCTGGGCAATGTGATTAGCTCGTAACCGTGCCACTTTCGAGAAAAAGTGGATTAATAACCCTTTTGAGATTGTTTTCACAGCCTGTGCTTTCATGCAATATTGGGCAGGTTTGCAGAAGCCGGAATTGGCTGAGGTGATCAAGAAAGGCGCAGAAATGTTGAAGGAAAATGCGTCACTAATGTTGCTGCTATGCGGGCCACCAATGCCAAAATCTAGCGAGCAGGGTGATGAAGGTGACAAGTGGGATGAATGGTGAGCTGGTGGAATGTGGATCAGGCTGGTGGCGATAGCAGAGCTGATGCTGGTGTTCCTTTTAGCTTAGTTCTTTCTCGCTTGTTGACCCTGCGTGGTCTGTTTCAGTACTTGTGGGTTGTTTTGTGTTGGTCTGGTAGGACCTCTTGCGATACTTGGTGGTGGTAGTTCTTTTCTTGTTTTGGGCGAGTTTGGATGATACCTAGGTTTTCGCCCCCATAGTTTGTGTTCCTGACGACAGGCGCAGACGGTGAGTTTTCTGGTATTGCCCCGAACTCGCTTCTTTCCCTTTCCCTAACCCTTACTCTGGTTCGGAGAAAAACTTTGTATTTCCGTTATGCATTATAATGGAAAGGGGGGAAGCCCGGTTCGGAAAAAAAAATATCACTCATTCCAATGTCCTCCATTCCAACAATGTTGTGGAAAGTCTCTGGGCAAGCACGTGCATGGATAGTCTGCAAGCCACAATGATGCATAGTAAGGGGGTGTTTGGTTCCCAGCCACACTTTGCCAAGCCAAAATTTGGCAGCCACAGTTTTGTTGGCATGTGTTTGGTTTTTGCCACAGTTTGGCTTGCCACACTTTATTGCCCGTGTGGCCCATTTGTCATAGAGTCATTTTTTTGCCAACTTTTACCAAAGTTTGGCATTCGTTTTTTCAACCACACTTTGTGGCTTGCCACACTTTGATGGCTTGCCACACTTTGGCTTGGCAAAATTAGTCACCAACCAAACGAACCCTAAAACACCTATCGGCTTTCGAAAGATAGATAGATAGGATGTCTCGGTTACAATTTATAAAACATGGACACAAATGCACTTGTGTGGTTTTGAGAGCATGTGCATGCCGCTGTCAGCGTGATTTAGTTATTTGTACCACATATTTGCTTGCTGAAGGTACACATGAACACCCATCTCCTGTCAACACATATGGGGTTCTTGATTATAGCATTAATTTTGTCTCTTGATCAGGACACGTACTACACTTACTTTAATTTGGTAGTCAAAACAAATACACACACACATACATATATAGATACAGATGTGAATTTTCTCTCATTCTCAATTTTCTCACATTACTTTCATGGCTGTCAAAGTCAATGTACTCTACCTTGAATGCAATGAGCTACATGAACGAACTATTCCCAATTTCATCCTGAGAGAGAAGCATAAGCATATATGGTTAACATTATGGATAAGGAGACAATGAAGCTTTGAGAAGAGAAGGTGTCGGGAAGGAAATTTCTAGCAATATAGGGCCATGCAGTGGGTTAATGCGTATGTGAAGGGTTCTTTCTTCTTCCATCTTCTTCTTTCCATTTACTACACATCCGATGATCAGTCTCAAGACTCCAGCAATCCCATGCTCAACATTTTGACAACTAACGACCGGGGATGGACCAAGGTCGGCAAGTTTTATGGTGCCATATTCAAGGATAGGAAGGTTGGGGATCAATTTAGACTACCCCTACAAGTTCAAGGTTTAAAATAGACTTTATCCTTTAATTTGTGTACAGTTTTGAGCAATGTCGGGCGTTCGAAATGATGCTCATTGTTTTTCTCTTCTTGTTACTCGTTTCATATCTTCACATTGATAGCGATGAATTACATGAACAAACTATTCCCATTTTCATCCTGACAGAGAATCATAAGCATATGTGCTTAACATTATGGATGATGAGACGATAGAGCTTTGAGAACAGGAGGTGTTGGGAACGAAATTTCTAGCAATATGGGGCCATGTAGTGGGTTAATGTGTACGTAAAGGGTTATTTCTTTGTTCATCTTCTTTGTTCAGAAAGGGAGGATAACCCTCGGCCTCTGTATTGAGAAATGCACGGCTATATTCTTTCCATCCACTACACGTTCGATGATCAGTCTCAAGATTTCAGCAATACCATGCTCAACATTTTTTGCCAAAATGGAGGCAAAAGATTTGCCTCATCGGTTGATTAAGAAGAAAAGGGTTGTCAGTTAATTAACGGAAAACCAGGCAAAACTGTTACAAATAAGACCCTGCATGCGGATTACTCCCGAACAATGAAGCCACGAGACAACACAGATTAACCAATCGGCACACCCAACGCAACACTTCCACAAACCCCAAACTCTTGGGTCTTCACATCACGGATCAAACTCCAGTGGCTCACCGTAACATGAAAATAAAACCTCCATGAAGACGACTTACAGAACCAAGTCCACATTTGCATCTCAAACAGGTGCATCATTGTCGTGGTAATTGCATGGCAGATGCCATGAGATGGCTAAGAAAGGTGAGAGCAAGGCTACGATGGAGATCCGAAACAGGATTGCACAACTGCACACGGTGATATACCAAGGTTCGGGGCCCTCGCTGTGGAGGTAAGACCCCTACTCCTGCAAGGATCTCTATGATGAACACATGGTGTCCAGGGTTCTCGTGGAGCTGTATGAGAGGAGGAAGAGAAGAGGCTCTAAGCTCTACTCCTTGCCTCGTATGTGGGTGTGGTGGTGAGAATGAGGAGACCCTCTCCTCAAAGAGCTCCTCAAAGGTCTTATACTCGGACCTCTCAAGTTACAAAATACATGGAAAATGGGGGCAGGCCCCGGTTGCTAGCATATTTATCTGCCAGTGGGGCCCATCAGCTATAGCGTTTTGTTGGCCGAAGGGCCCGTCGGCTGTCGGGTCTTGTCCCGTGTGATCACGTAGTGGGTGGAACTATTCATAAATAGTGCCTTGCTATAGCGGTATGGCAGACTCTACACCCTGCCAGCCACAGTGTCTTATGTTCGTGTCCGATGGGACGCCTGATGTTGACTTCGTCGGGATGTAATCGGCCAGGTTCCAGTCGGTCGGACCGCAACCGCCTGGCCCGCACTCATGCGGGTTCCAGCCGGCCAGTCCGCAGCCAGTTGGGCTTCAGCTAGCCGGCCCGCAACAGTCGGGTTGCAGCCAGTCGGGCCCCAGCTGGCCACGTAGTCAATCTTCGTCAGTTGTCTTGTTGATTCGTGGGATTTGGCATACCTGGGGTTACTCTCTGATATTGTTTTGGAATGATGTCTTGTCTCCTTGAGCCTACCCTCGGGTCAATCCCCCGGCAATCATGGGACCTCCTACACCTCATGAGGTCTCTTTATCTTGTGATGACATAAAAGCACAAAATTCCTTGTTCACATACTCTGTCCCATTCTCTGTTAGAATAATTTGGATCTGTGTGTTGAATTGATTTTTCACATAAGCATAGAAGTCCACGAAACATTTGAACACCTCATCCTTGTGCCTCATGAGGTATATACATGTCATGCGAGAGTAACAATCAATAAATGTAATAAAATACTTCATTCCACTAACAGAGATAACATGACATGTCCACACATCTCAATGAACCGAGTACAAAAGGAGATATACTCCTAATCCCTCTACTCACATAAGATGTCCTTGTGTGTTTGGCAAACTCACAAGTATCACACAAAAGCTTGTTCTTATCCACCCCACACATTACATCAGGAAAGACCCTTAGTCATTTTATCAAAAGATAGATGCCCCGTTCTAGAATGCAAAAGCATCACTATTGCTTGTTTATTTCCAATAGTTACTGCCATCACCGTAGAAATGTGTTATCTGGCACCTCATGATCCATGTCATAGCCCATTATGCATGATTCAAGTCCCAAGCTTCCTCCATGTTCTCCTCTCCTGAATTAGACATATTTTTCGATCAATGGTTATCCGACAATCCAAGTCATCAATCAAAGCACTCATTGATAGCAGGTTGACCGGAAAAGTAGGAACATGCAAAAATGAAGAATGTTTAATAAGAGGTGTTGTTGGGGATATTACCTCTTAATGACCCGCCCTAGTTGGGCCGGGTTACCAATCAGGCGATTCATCCAAACAGTTATTTGGGCCTTGTCCTGGCCGGATCAAGGTCGTATGACGGTTAAATGATTTCTGGAAGGTCTCCAAGCTTTGGAAGACGGCGACTTAGAGACCACAGGGGTCACGATTTGTAGAAAGGAAAGCACCTTTGTAAACCCTAGGGGTTCGACCTGTATATAAAGGCGAGTCTCAGGGGAGGAACAGGTAGGTTAGAAATCAACGAGTGCTAGGTTCGGCGAGTTACGCCCTCCTTGTAATCGAAACCACATCAATACAAACCAAAGCAGGACGTAGGCCTTTACCTCCTCGCGAGGGCCCGAACCTGGGTAAATCGCCGTGTCTCTCCAGCTTAACCCCTTTGAGTCGCCACCAAGGTGCGATGGCTCCAGTACTAAGTCCTTTCACGAGGACATCTGCCCTGACAAAACCACGGCAGTTGGCGCCCACCGTGGGGCCTACGCACGGTGGAGTTGAGTTCTCAAAGGGAGCCCTACCATGGTTTGGGAGTTACGCGACGGGGCTCATGACTCGGAGCCGCCGCGGGATAACCTACATCGACAACCAGCAATGGGGACCTGAAGCGGATTCGATTGAATCTGGTTACAGGGTCCCCTTCGGCAAGATCAACATCTTCATCGGCATGATTGGATCATCCGCGCCTGAGCCGGACATCTCCACCGACATCGTCGAGCTGGCCAGGTACGTCCGCCCAGTAATAACGCCAACTTTGACTCGCCCGGTCTTTGTGGGGTTCACGCAGGGATCGGAGGAGCCAGAGCGCTCGGCGACTCAGGAAACTACACCGGTCAACTCTGATGATGAATCATCCATGGGCGACTCAGATTCAATCCGGTCTCTGCATGGGGATTGTCTTGGGGGCTTGTCGCTGACCATCGACCCCGAGGTCCTTGACCGAACTCGCCGCCAGATCACCATCTACATGGCAGGAGCGACTCAGCCCACACAAAACCCTACTGGAGGCGATGGAACCGGCGAGACGTCCAGGAGCCCGGCCGCAGTCCTGGTGGATTTAGCGGCGGAGATCACAAGGCTAATGGCGACTCCCCTCCCACCAAAAAACCAGGAGGAGATAAACACGGAACCGGCGAAACTCAGAGAGGCAGTGGCAAAGGCTCATCGGGATGCCGAGATAGAGTCCGCCAGGATAGAGACTCGGCAAGCTCAAATTACAGCCGAAAGGATGCGTTTAAACACTGACAACTGGCGGCTCGAGAGACAGCAGCGCGCGTCCGACGCCGTCCATCAGCGGAGACACCAGGGTCGCCTACCCCATGATCTCAACCCGACCCGCCTGTTCGACACTCCACGAATCCCTGGGGCGGGAGCCGCCCCGGGGGGAGGACCGGGCCGCCCGCCTAACCCGCCGGCTCAGCCAGTTGAGGATCACATTCCTCGATTCCGGACGCCTCAAGGCCACTTTTCCAACCCGGTGGATAACGTGCTTGCCGCAACTCGCCATCTGGAGTCTCTTCCGATTCACGGCAACACCCCTGCCGAGATAGAAGCAAGGAACGCCATCGAGATGTTGAAGACGACGGTGGTTCAAAACGCCCAGTTCTCACATAGCCTCGAGAGATTGCACTCCACCCCCCAAGCAAGTTACACCAGGAGTCGGCCAGAGGACCAGCCCGCCGTAAACAGCGGGCCGCGACACGTCCGACAGGACAACCCGCCTGAACCGAACCGGCTGGGCCGGGATCTCCCAAACTTCCAAAACACCCCGGCCCCCCTCGTCGGGGGTGGAGGGCGAGTAGGAGTACCATGCTTGGCCCTCGCCCTTCGTAACGAAAGGATGCCCAAAGACTTTAAGGGGACAAGAAAGGTGCCTAATTACACCCCGGACCTTGAGCCGGCATCATGGATCGAGAGTTATGAGATCGCCATGGACATGCTCGATGTGAACGAGGCGGTTTGCGCCAGATACTTCACAATGATGCTCGAGGGGTCAGCACGTACTTGGTTGAAAAACTTACCTCCCAACTCCATCCAGACTTGGGCCGAGTTAGAAGAGCGTTTCATCAAAAACTTCCGAGGAACTTGCAAATGTCCGATGACGATCGTCGATCTACAACATTGTGTTCAGCGCCCGGATGAGTCGGCTCACCATTGGTCACGGCGGGTCGCAGAAATTATCCATCCGTCAGATGGTATTACGGCGGCTCAGGCTGTGCTGATCCTCGAGCAAAATTGCCATTATGAACCCTTGGTGCAAAAATTGGGGCGACTCAAACGAAAGGTCCAAGACATGGGAGAACTGATGGACACCCTCACTAGGTACGTGGAGGCTGATGATACCAAAGATCCTGGTGAAGATGGCAAGGCTAATTCGCCCAACAAGAGCGAGTCATCCAAGAATCATACCCGGTTCCAGGGACGTAACCGCCACAATCAAGGGACTAACGGCAAGCGAAGACCGCAAGAAGAGCCCTCAGACTTGGTCGCCAATACCAACGCTAACAACGGCAAGAAGAAAAACAAGGGGTTTAGCGGGAAGAGGCCGCGTAACTACGAAGAGCTACTCAAAGGCCCTTGCCCGCACCACGCCACGGCAGACGGCCCGGCGACTCATTCTTGGGAAAACTGCTTCATGATGCGAGAGTTTCAGGCGGAGGCGATCAAGAAGAGTCAAAACGATGACCCAGACCAGCGCCAGGAGCAATTCGCCGCACCCAACCAAAGACAGAACCCTTTCGGTGGTTTTCCCGAACAGAGGGCTCAGGGAGGCCCACAGCCAGGCGGCGGCCAATACCCGGTGCACCACCAGCGGCGGTATAACCCGCCAGGAGCCTTTCAGCAGCCACCCCCACAGGGGGCTCCGCAGGGTCAGGACGATAATGGAGGCTTCCGCAGCAACCCCAAACAGTTAAGTAATGGGCAGTATCATGTTTTCACCACTAATTCTTGCAGGCATGATAAGAAGGTGAGTCACCGGGCGTACAGTGTGTCTGAACCGGCGCTTCCCAGATACCTCCATTGGTCTGAGCAAACCATAACGTGGAGCAGGGAGGATCACCCGCCGAGAGTTGATAACCCCAGCGATCTGGCGTTGGTCGTGGCTCCCCAAGTTGGGGGTTACACCCTATCAAAAGTGCTAATGGATGGTGGCAGCAGCATCAATATCCTATACTTTGACACTTTCCAAAGGATGAACTTACTGGAAAAAAGACCTGATTCCTTCAACTACGGTTTTCCACGGGATCGTCCCACGCAAGTCGGCCTATCCCATAGGCCGAGTCAGGCTCACGGTGGCGTTTGGAACTGCGTAGAATTATAGGTCGGAGTCACTGATCTTCGAGGTGGTCAAATTGAAAGGCCCCTACCATGCGCTGTTTGGGCGGCCGGCTTACGCCCGCTTCATGGCTCGCCCGTGCTATGTCTACCTCAAGCTCAAAATGCCTGGTCCCAAAGGACCCATCACGGTTGATGGAGATAGAAGGATTGCAAAGGAATGTGAAGAAGGGGACGCGGCTTATGCGGAAGTCTCCTGTGCTGCGGAAGAGCTCGAACACCATCGGGCCAATGTTGACCCGGCGGATATGTCACCCGTGAAGAAACCGACTACAGATTCTGAGTCGCCCCTCAAGTTCAAACCAACGGATGACACTAAGACAATCGATTTCGTGCCTGGCGATTCATCCAAGCAGTTCACCATTGGGACGGGTCTGGACCCCAAATAAGAAAGCGCGCTCATCGAATTCATCCGTGAGAATCGGGACATCTTTGCATGGAAGCCTTCTGACATGCCTGGTGTGCCGAGAGAATTCGCTGAGCACCATCTTAATGTTGACCCAAAGTGCAAACCCATCCAGCAGTACCTTCGCAGATTTAACAAGGAGCGACGCAAGGCGATTGGGGAAGAAGTTGCCCGCCTTTTAGCCGCCGGGTTCATCGTGGAAGTTTTTCACCCCAAATGGCTGGCTAACCTGGTTTTGGTACTCAAGAAGAATGGTACTTTTCATATGTGTATTGACTACACAGACCTCAACAGAGCTTGTCCAAAAGATCCCTTCGCTCTTCCCCGCATCGACCAAATCATTGACTCGGTGGCGGGATGCGAACGATTGTGCTTTCTGGACGCCTATTCAGGATATCATCAAATCAAGATGGCCGTGGAGGATCAAGAGAAAACAGCCTTTATAACCCCCTTCGGGGCCTTTTGTTATGTGTCCATGCCCTTTGGACTCAAGAGTGCGGGGGCGACTTATCAACGTTGCATCCAGAATTGCCTCCGTAGCCAAATTGGCCGCAACGTCCATGCCTATGTAGACGATATTGTGATCAAGACCCGCCAGGGGGAGACGCTACTGGAGGATCTCAAGGAAACGTTCGATAATCTACGGGTATATCAGATGAAGCTAAATCCCACCAAGTGTGTTTTTGGTGTGCCTGCAGGAAAATTGCTGGGTTTCCTGGTATCGGAGCGCGGCATTGAAGCTAACCCGGACAAGATCGAAGCGGTTACATCCCTTGGAAAGCCGGCAAACGTTAATCAAGTTCAACGACTGGCGGGTCGCATTGCGGCCCTAAGTCGTTTTGTGAGTCGCCTGGGGGAGAAGGCGATCCCTCTTTATCAGTTATTGAGGAAATCCGATCGGTTTGTTTGGACAAATGAGGCAGACGAGGCGCTCGAAGCCCTGAAACGCCAATTGGTTAACCCGCCGGTCCTGGCCGCCCCAACTGAAAAGGAGCCCATGCTTCTGTATATCGCGGCAAATTCCAAAGCAGTAAGTGTGGCAGTGGTCGTTGAGAGAAAGGAGGAAGGGAAGGAATACGCAGTGCAACAACCGGTATATTTTATCAGCGAGGTGCTAACTCTTTCCAAGCAGCGGTACCCACATTGGCAGAAGCTGGTATATGGGGTGTTTATGGCGAGTCGAAAACTTAAGCATTATTTCCAAGAGCACCCTATCACAGTGGTTAGCTCTGCCCCCCTTGGGGACATCATCCAGAATCGGGAGGCAACAGGACGAATCGCCAAGTGGGCAATAGAACTTGGGCCCCATCACATACAGTATACTCCCCGCACAGCCATCAAGTCCCAGGCCTTAGTTGATTTCGTCAACGACTGGACGGAGTTACAGGCTCTGGAAGACCGGCCTGATCTCACTTACTGGACTATTTATTTTGATGGGTCTAGGCAGCTGGAAGGCTCGGGGGCTGGTGTGGTGTTGGTATTCCCTCAAGAAGATAAGTTCTGTTACATTCTCCGACTCATGTTTCCGTGCACTAACAATGCGGCGGAATACGAAGCTCTGCTTCACGGCTTGTGACTCACCAAGGAGATGAATCTAACACGAGTCAGATGCTTTGGCGACTCTGATTTGGTGGCACAGCAAGTTTCAGGTACCTGGGATTCTCGGGACCCCATGATGGCGGCTTACAGGCGAGCTGTGTCTGATGTGGCGGGTCATTTTCACAGTTATCAGGTGGACCATATTTATCGACGCCTCAACGAGGCGGCTGACGCCCTCTCACGACTTGGCTCCCAGAGAAAGCCGGTCCCTCCTACTGTTTTTCTGGATACCTTACATAAACCATCCGTGATTCTACCATCAGAAGAGGAATTGTCGATACCGGATCCTGAGTCTCAGCTCGTGGCGGCTCTCCATGTCACTCCAGATTGGGTTCTTCCTTATCTGGCTCATCTCGCTTGAGGTGAGTTACCAGCAGACGAAGTTCTGGCTCGCCAAATCGTTCAACGCAGCAAATCCATGGTCATCATCAATGGCGAGTTATATAAGCGGAGCGCCTCTGGATTTTTTCAGCGATGCGTTTCCTCCGAAGAAGGATGCATAATCTTAAATGGCATTCATTCCGGAGATTGTGGGCATCATGCCGGGTCACGCTCTTTGGTATCAAAAGCTTTCCGTCATGGTTTCTTTTGGCTGACGGTTCATGCAGACGCGGAAGATATAGTTCGTCAGTGCGAAGGATGCCAACGTTATGGGCGGCAGGCTCATGTGTCGGCTCAAGAATTAAGAATGATCCCCATCACTTGGCCTTTTGCAGTCTGGGGGATGGACATGGTCGGCCCCTTTAAAATGTCCTCTAACAAGAAGACCCATTTGCTGGTGGTGGTTGATAAGTTCACCAAGTGGGTTGAGGTAGAACCTATTGGAGCTTGCGATGCGGAAACAGCGGTCAAATTCTTGAAAAGGTTAATTTTCCGGTTTGGATACCCGCACAGTATCATTACTGATAATGGTACTAACTTGTCCCAAGGGGCGATGCAGGAGTTTTGTCATCGAGAACATATCCGACTTGATGTTTCTGCGGTGGCTCACCCGCAATCTAACGGGCAGGCAGAACGGGTGAATCAGGAGGTTTTGCGAGGGATTAAGCCCCGACTCATGGTTCCCCTGGAAAAAACCCCAGGGTGTTGGGTTGAAGAGTTGCCTTCAGTATTGTGGAGTATCCGGACCACCCCGAACCGGTCCACGGGTTTCACCCCTTTCTTCCTGGTCTACGGAGCAAAGGCTGTTCTTCCTACTGATATAAGGCATGATTCCCTTAGAGTCGCCGCATATGTGGAACAAGACAATGGGTTGTCACGTCAAGACTCTTTGGATGCCTTAGAAGAGGCACGTGACCTGGCTGCGGCTCGGTCAGCTATCTATCAACAGGATCTACGGCGTTATCACAACCGCCGGGTTAAAAGTCGGACCTTTCAGGAAGGCGACTTGGTTCTTCGGTTGATACAAGATCGTGCAGGCATGCATAAGTTGTCACCACCTTGGGAAGGGCCGTTCGTCGTCAGTAAAAATCTCCGCAATGGTTCTTATTATTTGGTGGATCTCCGGCCTAACCGGCCAACCACGGAGGCTGAGTCAATTCGCCCCTGGAATATTGCCCACCTGCGGCCTTATTACACTTGAGCTCTTAAGCTCTACATTTTGTAAGTTTTTTAGTTTTATTATAAAGCAATAAAGTTGAGTATACTCCCTGACTTGGGGGCTTCTTCATTAAAAGGACAACTTTTGTCATCCTGTTGCAACCTTATGAGCCGACAGAATCAGCATTTTAGGGTGTGTTCGAGCTTTCTGACTCGCCTCATCCTGTCGCGACCTTATGAGCCGACGAAACCTGCATTTTAGGGTGTGTTCGAGCTTTCTGACTTGCCTCATCCTGTCGCGACCTTATGAGCCGACGAAACCTGCATTTTAGGGTGTTTGCTCGAGCTTTCTGACTCGCCTCATCCTATCGCGACCTTATGAGCCGACGAAACCTGCATTTTAGGGTGTGTGCTCGAGCTTTCTGACTCGCCTCATCCTGTCGCGACCTTATGAGCCGACGAAACCTGCATTTTAGGGTGCGTGCTCGAGCTTTCTGACTCGCCTCATCCTGTCGCGACCTTATGAGCCGACGAAACCTGCATTTTAGGGTGCGTGCTCGAGCTTTCTTACTCGCCTCATCCTGTCGCGACCTTATGAGCCGACGAAACCTGCATTTTAGGGTGTGTGCTCGAGCTTTCTGACTCGCCTCATCCTGTCGCGACCTTATGAGCCGACGAAACCTGCATTTTAGGGTGTGTCCTCGAGTTTTCTGACTCGCCTCATCCTGTCGCGACCTTATGAGCCGACGAAATTGCTGCTTTTATTCATGGCATAGCTTTAAGGGTTTTTTACCTTTCTTTCCGATCCCTCTGGGAAATATTTGTTATCACTTATTTTGTTTCACATATGTTGTTTTCAAAGCCTAAGTCAGGTTGATGATCAGAATTACTTCATCCATGGCGGGTTAAGCATCATAAAGAAGTCTCAAATATTTCAAATCGCCTTATGGGCGATATAAAGATTCTTTCAAAGAGTATCACAGAAGCAGTATCGACTTATGAAAAAGACCTATTACATGGCTCTCAGGCCAAATTGATGAGGTTTATTCTGTTGGCGCCTTAGGATCACTTTGCTGCGAGCTTTGGCCGACTTCGATTTGCAAATCGCCCAATACCCAGTTGCACTTAGCCAGAGCTGCGAAGTCATCTTCATTAGTCAGGATTGATGCCAAGTCAGCTTCCAAGTCGAAAGGGTTCTTGGGTCGCCGAGGAGTTAAACTGGTCGTCACAAAGGTTGGCGGGTTGACCTTTTTGTTTTTGCTGTCATAAGCCGCCTGATACTTTGATAAATCAAGACTTGTTGCGAGTTGGGTTGCTGCCAGTCAGGAATCCTTGACAACATGTTGATAGTCCTCTTCAACGAATTCTGACCCGTCGTCTTTGAGTTGAGGGAAGCCTGCCGCTACCTCTTCCGGGTTGATCTCTAGTGCATACGCCAAGCAGCGACTCAAGGCAGTCAGAACACCCCTTTGGGCGGCTGACCTAGTTAGCTCGCCAATCTGAGGAGGAAGTGTTGATAGGCAGCCAAGCACTTTCTTTATGGAAGTTATAGGCTCTTTGGCGCCCATCACAGCCCTGACAGTTAAGACACTGTCGGTGTACAGTTGCTCTGTCAGCGTGTAAATCGGCTTCAGCATCAGCGCGCAATCTTCCTGAAGGTTGGTGGCTCTTGGACCTAAGTAAGGGGTCATGATAATCAGCGACTTATGATAAGAGTTATTTAAAAAGGAAAAAGGAGGCAGAAAAGACCAAAAGTTTGAGTAAGCTTACCAAATACGGCTTGCGTCATGTTTAAGATATGACGCTTTAAGCCAGACAATTCTTGTTGCACAGTGGCCAGCCTGGCTTCAACCTTTTCTGCTCTTTTTATGGGAGCATCTTGGTCAGCTTGAGCTCTTTTCAGATCAACTTTTAGTTTTTCCAGCTCAGCCAAGGCCAATTGATATTTCTCCTCCGACTTAGCTCGGGCATCTTGCTGACCAGATAAGTTCTTCTTTAAATCGCCAAGCGTCGATTCAGTCTGAGCAAGAGTTTCCTGTTGAAAAAGTACAAAAAAGGGGCAAGTCTCAGAACTATTGCAAGCAAATATCCCTGACACTTGGGGGCTAATGTATAATTTTTTCTTTTCGGATGAAATTATACGATATCAAGATCCGGATCATCTTTTTACTGATGACCCGGCCCTTGGGGGTTACTGGTCGCAAAGTTTTTCCTAAATTTTTCAAGACCCGGCTCATCTTTTTACTGATGACCCGGCCCTTGGGGGTTACTGGTCGCAATGTTTTTCCTAAATTTTTTATCAAGACCCGGCTCATCTTTTTACTGATGACCCGGCCCTTGGGGGTTAATGGGAGTAATACAATGTAACAAAACTTACCTCATGTTTGTTTTTTAACATCCGCAATAGGCTTTTCTCCATCTCATAGCTCGCCTCCAGGCGACTTGAAAAACCAGAGCAGAGTTCCTTGAACTCCAGATTTTCATATTCAGAAAGCTTCGTCTTGGAGAGTCTAGATTCGGGAATGGCTTGAGAAGAGGATGCCACATGCCTTGACAAAACCGTTGCCGCCGGCTTAGAGAAGCCGGTACCAGTAATAACTACAGCATCCGGGTCTTCTGTTGTCATCAATGGGCTTGGCGACTTAGGGGCATCCATTTCTTCCTTGGGCGAGTCTGGAAGATCTATTTGATTTTCAGGCTCGCCTTGGTCCGGGTTGTCCTGAATCGGCATTGATTCTTTGATGGGCTCTGAAGTTGTGACAGGAGTTGATCCGCTGGTTTTCCTTTTCTTGGCATGTGCCCTAAAAGAAGGGAGAAGCGCATTAAGGAACTGAAAGTCTATTACCCTCAGAATTCAAAGTAAGATTATCAAAAGACTTACCCAGGAACTCGAATCATTGGCGGAAGTGTCGACATCACTGAGTCGCCAGATGTAGGAGGAGAGTTCTACAAGAATTATACGTCAAAGATATAGGCGGGTTACAGATGTGATCCAAAGAAACATGAAGAATTGTTATTCATAAGTACCTCATTTGGTTTCCTTTTGTTCGTTGCTGGTAAGCCGGACACCAGATCACCGGAATGACTTCGGGTCTTCCGATTTGAAGTATGCTGTGCTTTCTTCAATAGAAAATTTGGGTCCAAACAAGGATTTGGGTGTGAGAAGGGAACTTTCCCACAAACCCGCCTGGCCGGCTTAGGTGGAGAAGGAGATGAATCGGAGGAAACAGAAATTACCTCAACAGAGTCCTCCTGGCTTTCGTTGTCTTCATTCTATTTCAAAAGAAATAGAGATATAAATACAAAGATTAACAGTAGTAGATGGCAAGTGAAAAGAGGATGAACTTTTACCTCCGAAAGTGCATCGCCGACTTGAGATTCATCGACTTCGGATGGCTCAGCCACAACAGTTTTGCCCTTACCCTTGGTTCTCTTTGAAGGCGGCTTAACATTTTTCATGGCTGGCCTCTTGGGCTTCCTGGACCAAAACTTATCGCCTTTCTGAAATAGCATATGTTACAAAAACCAAAATACAAATGAAGCATAAGAATTAAAGACCAAAGGCGGGTTAGATTTGTTCACCTTGGGCGCCGGGTTAATTTTGCAGAAAGCCTTGAGGCCGATTTGGACGCATTTTCCCGCAGGCTCGCCAGTCAGCTTCTTGATAATGGTGACGATGTCCTTTTCTGTTAAAGCCATATGGAAATAACATTGAGGATGATCTAGGGTGCCATCAAATTCGCACATCAGACCGTCCCGGCGACTCAGAGGGAGAATACGCCATTCGACCCAGCAGCGGATTAGGTCAACCCCGGTAAGGCTGTTGTTTGTCAAGGATCTTAACTCGGACAGTACTGGGATGAATTCCGATTCCTCCTCCTCGGTAAGTTTGTCTGGAAGCTTGAAGTTCGTTGGAAGGCGATTTTTCCTGTAGCCCAGAAGCTTGTTTTCGCCTGCAGGAGAAGTCTCTTGACAGTAGAACCAAGACTCGCCCCAACCTTTGGGATGGCTGGGCATGGCGAGTGAGGGAAATGGGCTATCCCTGTGGCGCTGGACATTGGCACCGCCGAGTTCCAGGCTGGGGCCGTTGTGGAATTCCGTTTGGCGATTCAGATGGAAAAAGTGCCAGAATAAAGGAACAAAGGGCTCAATCCGCAGATAGGCCTCGCAGAATGCTTGGAATTGGCATAAGTTACTTATGGAATTGGGTCCCAAATCCTGGAGGCGGACGTTCATGAAAGCCATGGCGTCTCTAAGAAACTTCGATCCGGGCGGCTTAAAACCTCGCTCCAGGTGTTCAACAAAAACAACTATTTCCCCTTCTCTGGGGTTAGGAAGATCTTCTCCGAACCCGGTACGCCAGCCGATAACATTCTGAGGGTCCAAGTTGCCCGTTTTCACATAGTCTGCTAGTATGGTGTCATCGACCTTGGTGGGAAGCCAGTCACTTTTGAAGACGGCGCCCATGCTACAAAGAAGTAAAGTATGGATTTATACGCCTTGAACATCTATTGTAAGGGGTGAAATAAATTCATCTAACGCGCCAAGTAATTTGTTCACGGACGGAGAGGGAAACTTGACCCGCCATATCAAGAGCCGAGTTGGGTTGCTACGGCGACTTACGAAGTCTGGTTATTCTCGGGAGCTACGTTCTAAGGATGATGGAAACGTTCGTTCAAAATATCAAAGTGTGAAGACTACAAACAACTTTCTGTAAACAGTAGGTAAATGATGGATCTATCAGGCAGGTGAAAAAACGTAAGAAAAATGGCTGGATACAACAATTTATTACCGAGGCAAGGTGACGCCCTTCGTTTGATAAAACATTATTCTCAGTTCACAAGTAAGGGCGGAGGAATAAAGGTATTCAAAACATCGGCTATCTCGTCGACGTTTATGCTAAGCAGTTTAGGGTATGCGACACCTACTCGCGAAGAACATCAAGAACATGACAGTGACTGGAGCGTCAAGTGGAGTTTGGATCTGTTCCTAAATAGACGGAGGCCTAACCTAATGCTCTCGGTCGAAAGAGGCCGACGGTGACGAAGGTTGTTGGAGAAGCACGGAGGTCCCGTCAAGCGAAGAGATCTTCGACGGCGGTGGAGTTCGTGGCGAACGGCGAGATGGTCGACGACGATGCGACGATCAATGGCGGCGGACGGATCGGCCGCGGTGCGAAGCTTGACGACGGCGAAGGCCTATGGGCGGCACCGAAGCTTCTCGGGCGAAGGCGGAAAGAACGGTCGGCGGCGGAGCCCCCGGGAGGCGATGAGAGTTTCTCGCGGTGATGATGGGGAGGAGATTGACGAGACTGATAGGTGGGAAGCGTTAGTCCTGTCCCCCCTCCCCCCCGTCTATTTATTAGGGCAGGCGCTGGAATCGAGGCGCCGCGAGCGGGAACCGCCGGGGAATAAAAAGATTCGCTATAAATGTGCTCCGAAGATTTTGGGATAACGATGCGCTAAGATCCGTTGGGGTTATGTCAGTCCTCCCGAAAATCGAGGGATAAGAAGAGGCCAACAAGAAATGGTTTGGCGACTTAAAGAGTTTTCGGTGCCAGATGGCGGGTTACAATTTCTGGCGTAATGAAGAAAAATGAGGAATGAATCGCCTTCAACTAAGCGGAAGTATTGGCGTGAAAAGAAGTTCAAGTCAATCTGGGGCCTAATGTTGGGGATATTACCTGTTAATGACCCGACCTAGTTGGGCCGGGTTACCAATCAGGCGATTCATCCAAACAGTTATTTGGGCCTTGTCCTGGCCGGATCAAGGTCGTTTGACGGTTAAATGATTTCTGGAAGGTCTCCAAGCTTTGGAAGACGGCGACTTAGAGACCACAGGGGTCACGATCTGTAGAAAGGAAAGCACCTTTGTAAACCCTAGGGGTTCGACCTGTATATAAAGGCGAGTCTCAGGGGAGGAACAGGTAGGTTAGAAATCATCGAGTGCTAGGTTCGGCGAATTACGCCCTCCTTGTAATCGAAACCACATCAATGCAAACCAAAGCAGGACGTAGGCCTTTACCTCCTCACGAGGGGCCGAACCTGGGTAAATCGCCGTGTCTCTCCAGCTTAACCCCTTTGAGTCGCCACCAAGGTGCGATGGCTCCAGTACTAAGTCCTTTCACGAGGACATCTGCCGTGACAAAACCACGACAGGTGTGCATTGCACTGTACCAACACTTTTAATGGACTGTGAGGTGCCATCGGCTATTTTTATAGTTTGTCTACGTGTGGCTGGATACTCGGAAAATGACTCAAACACACTCAATGCACCAGTGACATGTTTAGATGCACCGGAATCCAGAACTCATTCCGGCTGTGATACTAGCGATAATGTTGAGGTATGGGCACAATTATCTTCATTAGTAAGGTAAAGTGAGAAAAATCACCAAATGTGGAGTCTCTTTGGTCTTTACCACCCATACTCTCCATCTTCTCTTTTAGTTTCCTCAACTCTTCCAAAACTTTTGTGGAGACCTCAACTTTGTCATATGATTGCTCTTCCTGGACCGCCACATTTGCTTTGTGACCAATCATATATCATGGACCTCTAACTCCACCTCTTAATCCTCTTGGTCCACCTAGGTGATTTCTTCTCCCCCGCCCACGGGTTGGCTTGCGCGGGGCATCACAATCATGACTCAAATGTCCCACCTCAGCACAACTGAAACACTCTCTGGTCTCATTGTTCCTGGTTAGTATGAAGGCATGTCGAGATGGGGTTACTATATTGCTTTTCATCACCTTCGGTCTGGCCTCCTCTTGTGTAATAGCAGCTATTGCTTCCTCCAACATAGGGAGAGCAGGCTGATGGAACATAGTAGCATGTCGGACCACATATTCAGAGTTGAGACCCTTAAGGAATTGTATACACGCATGCGCTCAGTCCACTTCTTCACATTGGATATGCATTCTACATGAGGTAAATCAAGGGGATCATAGTGGTCTGGATCAGTCCACAACCGTTGCAACTCAGTGACATACTCCATCACACAAAGCGCCCCCTGCCTGAGATCACTTACTTTCTCCTCTGTATCAACCATCAACATCACATTACCCTCCCAGAGTATAATTTTGAAAGAGTTTTCCATACCTCAGGTGCAATTGATATTGTCTCAACTGTTGTAGCGATGGTTGCAAATAGGGAATTTAATATTCGTGCCACAATCAGGGGATTGGTAGTACTCCAAGTCCTCCATTCTGCACATTTCTTGTCCAATGGCTCATGTGCCTATCCATTTACAAAGCTCTCAAATGCCTTTGTTTTCAAGATAAGCAATGCCCTCTTTGACCAGCTCAAATATTTGTTTACACCCTCCAATTTGATTTCATTCAGCATCAATTCTATTTTCTGAATTGACTCTGGCTAAACGACAATCGCATTGCCTGAAGGTGATGCATCGCTCACCTTTGCCTTCATAAGTTTAGCTAGTTTCTCAAACGCTTTCTCAATTCCTTGGTCCCCCCCCCTCATTGCTCCACCTTGAACTTGCAAATGAAAAGCACTAACCGTTGATTTCACTACTGCACCTCACTATATCCTGTTAGGTAGTCGAGCACACGTGAACCCAAATAACTATCCACACGAAGCTAACTTCTCCCTTGACCAAATCTTCTCCTCACCAAGTTAAATAAAAAATTTAGATGCAACACCACACGAGTTTCCAATCCCTGCACGTATATGTACTACTACCAAATCTCACCTCTTTGTAATGTGGAAAAGCGTGGGAAAAAGGTCATTGTTTTTGCGTGGGAATTCCCAAATCTGTGATGTGGAGAAGCGTGGGAAAATTGTGTGGTGCTTGGATAGTTGTGTTATATGTTGAAAATGTGCAACAAGAGCTGGTGCAAAGCTCCATATTCGCAACAAGGCTGACAACTTCACATGGACTCTCGTCGCCGTGTATTCTGCAGCATAGGATGAGTTGAAGGCCGACTTCCTCCGCGAATTGGTTAATCTGGCAAAAGATAATCCATATCCCATTCTTATTGGTGGTGATTTCAATTTGCTACGAATTCCAAGTGAGAAAAGTCGAGGAAGGTTTGATGATCATTGGCCTTTCCTTTTCAATGTTGTCATCGACAGACTTGATCTGCGGGAGGTTTCAATGATTGGAAGACAATTCACTTGGGCTAACAACCTTCCGGAGCCGACATATGAGAAACTAGATCGCGTTTTATGGATACCAACTGGGAGTTCAAATTCCCTATGGTTTCTATTCATGCTCTACCTCGCATCGAGGCTCTTTCCGACCATGCACCCATCCTCTTGACTACGGGTTTGCCACGCCCACAACAGAGACGCAAGTTCATGTTTGAACTTGGTTGGTTGCATCGGGATGGCTTTCATGATATGGTCAGGGAGGTGTGGGAAAAACCGGTTGCCGGACATACCCCAATACAGAAATGGAATAACAAAATATGTGTAATGTGTAAATTCCTAAGTGGTTGGGATAGGCATACGACGAGTATCCTCAAAACAGAGAAGCTTCATCTTTCATCTATTATTGATGAGTTAGAAGGTCTAGCAGAGGTCAGACCTCTATCCGTGCACGAAGTCGACATCAAGAGTCAATCAAAGGCACATATAGCCCGCATGCTGCGTGAGGAGGAGCTCAAATGGTACCAGCATTTAAACTCTCAGTTTATCCCGAAAGGTGATTGATACGTCTCAAACGTATCTATAATTTTTTATGGTTTCACGTTGTTATCTTGTCAACTTTGGATGTTTTGTTTACCTTTTATATCTTTTTGGGGACTAACTTATTAACTCAGTGCCAAGTGCCAGTTCCTATTGTTTCTGTGTTTTTTACTCTTTTCAGGTCTGATATTGGAACAGAGTCCAAATGGAATAAAATCCCCGAAATGAATTTTTACAGAACGGAAGAAGATCGGGAGGCTTGAGGGCCAAGCAAGTGGGCCCATAGGGGGCCCACAAGCCCTGTTGCCGCGGCCAGGGGGAGGCCGCGGAAACCAAGCTTGTGGCCCCCCTGGCGCTCCTCTGCCCTAGGTCTTTGCCTTATATATTCCCTAAAAATCCATAAAAAATCAAGGGATCCACGAAAATACTTTTTCGCCGCCGCAAACTTCCGTTTCCGCGAGATCTCATCTGGAGACCCTTCCCGGTGCCCTGCCGGAGGGGACTTTGGAGTTGGAGGGCTTCTTCATCAACATCATCGCCCCTCCAATGACTCGTGAGTAGTTCACTTCGGACCTACGGGTCCGTAGTTAGTAGCTAGATGGCTTCTTCTCTCTCTTGGATCTTCAATACAAAGTTCTCCATGATCTTCATGGAGATCTATCCGATGTAATCCTCTTTGGCGGTGTGTTTGTCGAGATCCGATGAATTATGGATTTGTGATTAGATTATCTATGATATATATTTGAGTCTTTGCTGATTTCTTATTTGCATGATTTGATATCCTTGTATGTCTCTCCGAGTCTTGGGTTTTGTTTGGCCAACTAGATCTATGATTCTTGCAATGTGAGAAGTGCTTGGTTTTGGGTTCATACCGTGTGGTGAACTTTCCCAGTGACAGAAGGGGCAGCAAGGCACGCATCATGTTGTTGCCATCAAGGGTAACAAGATGGGCTTTTATCGTAGATATGAGATTGTCCATCTACATCATGTCATCTTGTTTAAGGCGTTACTCTGTTCTCATGAACTTAATACACTAGATGCATGCTGGATAGCGGTCGACGTGTAGAGTAATAGTAGTAGATGCAGATGATACGTCTCAAACGTATCCATAATTTTTTATGGTTTCACGTTGTTATCTTGTCAACTTTGGATGTTTTGTTTACCTTTTATATTCTTTTTGGGACTAACTTATTAACTCAGTGCCAAGTGCTAGTTCCTGTTTTTCTGTGTTTTTTATTCTTTTCAGATCTGATTTTGGAACGGAGTCCAAACGGAATAAAATCCTTGAAATGAATTTTTCCAGAACGGAAGAAGATCGGGAGGCTTGAGGGCCAAGCAAGTGGGCCCACAGGGGGCCCATAAGCCCTGTTGCCGTGACCAGGGGGGAGGCCGCGGCAAACAAGCTTGTGGCCCCCCTGGCGCTCCCTTGCCCTAGGTCTTTGGCCTATATATTCCCTAACAATCCAGAAAAAACCAAGGGGTCCACGAAAATACTTTTTCGCCGCCGCAAGCTTCCGTTTCCGCGAAATCTCATCTGGAGACCCTTCCATGTGCCTTGCCGGAGGGGACTTTGGAGTTGGAGGGCTTCTTCATCAACATCGTCGCCCCTCCAATGACTCGTGAGTAGCTCACTTTAGACCTACGAGTCCGTAGTTTGTAGCTAGATGGCTTCTTCTCTCTCTTGGATCTTCAATACAAAGTTCTCGATGATCTTCATGGAGATCTATCCGATGTAATCCTCTTTGGCGGTGTGTTTGTCGAGATCTGATGAATTGTGGATTTGTGATCAGATTATCTATGATATATATATTTGAGTCTTTGCTGATTTCTTATTTGCATGATTTGATACCCTTGTAAGTCTCTCCGAGTCTTGGGTTTTGTTTGGCCAACTAGATCTATGATTCTTGCAATGGGAGAAGTGCTTGGTCTTGGGTTCATACCGTGTGGTGACCTTTCCAAGTGACAGAAGGGGCAGCAAGGCACGCATCATGTTGTTGCCATCAAGGGTAACAAGATGGGCTTTTATCGTAGATATGAGATTGTCCATCTACATCATGTCATCTTGCTTAAGGCGTTACTCTGTTCTCATGAACTTAATACACTAGATGCATGCTGGATAGCGGTCGACGTGTGGAGTAATAGTAGTAGATGCAGACAGTATCGGTCTACTTGTTTTGGACGTGATGCATATAGATATAATCATTGCCATAGATAACGTCACGACTTTGCGCGGTTCTATCAATTGCTCGACAGTAATTCGTTCACCCACCGTCTATTTGCTTTCATGAGAGAAGCCACTAGTGAACACTTTGGCCCCCTAGTCTATTCACACCTATCGTTTCCACTTTTGCTTTTACTTTGTTTTTTTTCTTTGTTGCTTTCAGTTCTCACTTGGCAAACAATCTATAAGGGATTGACAACCCCTTCATAGCATTGGGAGCAAGCTCTTTGTGTTTGTGCAGGTACTTGTGATATTCCTTCACTGGATCGATACCTTGGTTCTCAAAACTGAGGGAAATACTTATCACCGCTGTGCTACATCACCCTTTCCGCTTCGAGGGAACACCAACGCAAGGCTCCAAGGCCACGGGGGAATCCTTTGCATATTTGCCTAGGAAGTCCCTAAAGGCGTAGCCGTAGCAGAAGGATTCCTGGTGCCGTTGCTGAGGAGTATCAAGACAAGAATAGTCTCCCGTCAGCACGCTTGTTTCTGGCGCCGTTGGAAGGTCTTTTGTTGAAGTAGCAGTAATTCGAATACTAGATACTTTCATGGTGCCGCCAATGGTAGACACCAGATGAAACTTATTCATACCCTACATTAGGATGAGGGCACGATAGAGGGCCATGAGCAACTTAAAAACATGTTTGGAGCCCGAGAGGAAGGAAACTTCTCGATGGATGATTCCTGGACAGAAGACATCCCCCAGGTCTCTAATGAGGAAAATAGTCTTCTAACAACTCCATATTCTGAGGAGGAAGTTAGAAATACGGTTTTCCTAATGGAGCACAACAAAGCCCCTGGTCCGGATGGGTTTCCTGCAGAGTTCTATCAGAACTTCTGGGAAATCATCAAATCGGACCTCTTTCTTTTGTTTGGCTACCTACATGTTGGCCAACTAGAATTGTTTCCCTTAAACTTTGGTGAGATTATTTTATTACCTAAGGTTAATGAGGCAGAAAGGATACAACAGTGTAGACCTATCTGCCTCCTTAGTGTTAGCTTTAAAATATTCACGAAGGTTGCGACCATTAGGCTAAATTCGGTTGCTGAAGATGTGGTTCGGCCTTCACAAACCGCTTTTATGCAAGGAAGAAACATCCTAGATGGATTTGTTATCCTTCATGAAACATTCCACGAACTGCATCGAAAAATTTGAATGGGGTGGTACTCAAAATCGACTTTGAAAAGGCTTAATTATGACAAAGTCAAATGGACCTTTCTTCAACAGGATCTCAGAACGAAAGGTTTTTCTGCAGAGTGGCGAGCTATGATCCATAGTTTCGTTTCTGGAGGTAGCATGGCCATTAAGGTCAATGATGACGTGGGCCCCTATTTCCATACGAAAAAAGGATTGAGACAGGGTGACTCAATATCGCCCATGCTATTCAATATAGTGGCGGATATGTTAGCTGTCATGATTGAGTGTGCCAAAGTTGGCGGCCAAATTGATGGGGTAGTGAATTATCTTGTGGATGGTGGTCTCTCTATCCTTCAATATGCTGACGATACGATCCTCTACATGGATCATGACCTCAAGAAAGTGAGGAATCTAAAATTAATTTTATCAGAATTCGAGCAACTCTCAGGTCTTAAGATCAACTTCCATAAAAGTGAATTGTTTTGTTTTGGCGAGGATCGGGACGAGGCCCATCTATAGCTAACCTGTTCGGATGTGGGTTGGGACAGTTTCCGATCACATGTTTGGGGATACCGATACACTATCGGAGACTCACAAGTTCTAAATGAAAACACGTCGAGGAGAGACTGCAAAAAAGACTAAGCAGTTGGAAAGGTAAACTTCTATCTCTAGGCGGAAGATTGGTCCTCATAAATTCAATACTAAGCAATATGCTGCTATATATGATTTCCTTCTTCCATCTGCCGAAAGGAGTATTACATAGACTGGATTACTTTCGATCAAGATTCTTTTGGCAAGGAGATAGGGAGAGAAACAAATATTGACTGGCTAAATGGAGTGTGGTTTGTCGTCCCAAAGACCAAGGCGGGTTGGGCATTCATGACCTTGAGGTTAAGAATAGGGACCTACTTGGAAAATGGTTGTTTAAGTTATAGATAGATGATGGTGTATGGCAAACCCTCCTGAAGAGAAAATATGTGGGTTCAAAGGAGATATCCCAAGTATATTGGAAGCCTGGTGACACGTCTCCGTCGAATCTACTTTTCTGAACTCTTTTCCCTTGTTTTGGACTCTAATTTGCATGATTTGAATGGAACTAACCCGGACTAACGCCTTTTTCAGCAGAATTGCCATGGTGTTGTTTTTGCGCAGAAATAAAAGTTCTCGGAATGACCTGAAAATTTACAGAGAATTTTTGTGGAATATATAAAAAATACTGGCGCAAGAATCAACGGAGGAAGTGGAGCATGGAGCCCACAAGCCCACCAGGCGCGGGCCCCCCTGGCCGCGCCTGGCAGGCTTGTGGGGCCCACAACGCTCCACCGCCTCTAATCTCAGCTCTATTTAGTCCGTCTCGCCCGGAAAAAAATCAAGAAGAAGAGTTCATCGCATTTTACGATACGGAGGCGCCGCCACCTCCTGTTCTTCATCTGGAGGGCAGATCTGGAGTCCGTTCTGGGCTCCGGAGAGGGGAGATCGTCGCCATCGTCATCACCAACCTTCCTTCATCGCCAATTCCATGATGCTCTTCACCGTTCGTGAGTAATCTCATCGTAGGCTTGCTGGACGGTGATGGGTTGGATGAGATCTATCATGTAATCGAGTTAGTTTTGACGGGAATTGATCCCTAGTATCCACTATGTTCTGAGACTGATGTTGCTACTACTTTGCCAAGCTTAATGCTTGTCTCTAGGGCCCGAGTGTCATGATTTCAGATATGAACCTATTATGTTCTCGCCAATATATGTGTGTTCTTGATCCTATCTTGCAAGTTGTAGTCACCTACTACGTGTTATGACCCGGCAACCCCGGGGTGACAATAGCATGAACCACTCCCGGAGATGACCATAGTATGAGGAGTTCATGTATTCAGCAAGTGTTAATGCGTTGGTCCGGTTCTTTATTAAAAGGAGAACCTTAATATCCCGTAGTTTCCATTAGGACCCTGATACGTCTCCGTCATATCTATAATTTTTGATTGTTTCATGCCAATATTCTACAACTTTCATATACTTTTGGCAACTTTTTATAGTATTTTTGGGACTAACATATTGATCTAGTGCCCAGTGTCAGTTCCTGTTTGTTGCATGTTTTTTGTTTCACGGAATATCCATACCAAACGAAGTCCAAACGTAATAAAAACTTACGGGGATTTTTTTGGAATATTTATGATTTTTGGGAAGAAGAATCAACGTAAGGCGATGCACGGAGTGCCCACAAGCCCTGTCGCCGCGGCCAGGGGGTGGGCCCGCGGCAGGCAGGCTTGTGGACACTCCTTAAGGCGGTTGGAGCCCTTCTTTTGCCGCGAGGAAGATAATATCCGGAAGAAAATCGTGTTGAAACTTCAGCCCAATCGGAGTTACGGATCTCCGGGAATTTAAGAAACGGTGAAACACAGAATCTGGGAGCGCAGAAACAGAAGGACACAGAGAGAGATCCAATCTCGGAGGGCCTCTCGCCCCTCCGCCGCCATGGAGACCAGGGACCAGAGGGGAAACCCTTCTTCCATCTAGGGAGGAGGTCAAGGAAGAAGAAGAAGGAGGGGGCTCTCTCCCCTCTCTCCTGGCGGCGCTGGAACGCCGCCCGGGACATCATCGTGTGACAGCGATCTACACCAACACCTCCGTCATCTTCACCAACCTCTCCATCATCTTTCCCCATCTATATTCAGCGGTTCACTCTCCCGCAACCTATTGTACCCTCTACTTGAACATGGTGCTTTATGCTACATATTATTATCCAATGATGTGTTGCTATCCTATGATGTCTGAGTAGATTATCGTTGTCCTATCGGTGATTGATGAATTGCTATGATTGGTTTAATTTGCTTGTGGTTATGTTGCTGTCCTTTGGTGTCCATCATATGATCGCGCGCGTGGATCACACCATAGGGTTAGTTGTATGTTGATAGTACTATGTATTGGCAGGCTAGAGTGACAGAAGCTTCAAACCTAGCATAGAAATTGATGCATATGGGATTGAAGGGGGACCAATATATCTTATTGCTATGGCTGGGTTTTACCTTAATGAACGTTAGTAGTTGCGGACGCTTGCTAATAGTTCCAATCATAAGTGCATAGAATTCCAAGTAAGGGATGACATGCTAGCAGAGGCCTCTCCCACATGATACTTGCTATCGATCTAGTAACGTAGTCAGTTGCTTAGGGACAATTCCGCAACTCCTACCACCAGTTTTCCACACTCGTTAGACACTCGTATTTGTTTCTTTTTCTAACCAGCCCCTAGTTTTATTTACATGTTCTTTACTTTCTTGCAAGCCTATCCTTTCACTCCTACAAAGTACTTCTAGTCTCATACTTGTTCTAGGTAAAGCGAATGTAAAGTGTGCGTAGAGTTGTATCGATGGTCGATAGAACTTGAGGGAATATTTGTCCTACCTTTAGCTCCTCGTTGGGTTAGACACTCTTACTTATCAAGAAAGGCTACAATTGATCCCCTATACTTGTGGTTTATCAAGACCTTTTTCTGGCGCCGTTGCCGAGGAGCAATACCGTGGGGTGAATATCCTCGTGTGTGCTTGTTTGCTTTATCGCTAAGTACATTTATTTCATGTTCAAAGTTGTTCTCTATCTTTAGTTATTAATATGGAACACGAAATACCAAAAAAATTAGGTGTACTTGCTACTCATGGAGATGGGGAACCTCCTAAAACCCTCGAGGCTCGTTATGTGGAAAATATTATGCACTTCTTTAATAATCCTGAGAAATCCCCATTCAATACAATGGGATACACGTTGGATCAACGTGAATACTTTAGGGATTATCACTTGACTCAAAAAGGGAAACTTTTATGGGATCAAATCCATTTGTTGAAATGGTATGCTTGGGAACTATGCAAGAGATATGGTATTACTTGTTGCTCTAGGATGAAGGCTCCACACCTTCCCTTTTCTTGTGAGTTTAATGATCATAGAACCTTGTCTTCTTATGCTAATGGTATATATGATTACTATGATGTGGATCAAATAGAAGAGTTTGTTGCTTTTATGGGTGCTTATGAAATTGAGGCTCTATTTAAAAGGTGTGATGGTAATGATGATGCTCCTTACCGATCTGAAAATTCGGCTATGCTTCGTTATTGTTATACTAATTATGAATATAATGCCCATATTGAACGATTTAAGGAGAAATCCTATGCTTCCCAAGAAGAGACTATTATTTTGCAGGAAACTATGGAAGAAGAAAATGCTGAAATTGTGAGCTCATTAGATGAAAAAGATGACGAGGAGAGCGAAGAACAAAAGGAGGAAGAACGAACTAGCTACCCGTATCCACCTTCTAATGAGAGTAAATCTTCTACTCATACATTATTTAATTTCCCTTCGTTCTTACCGAAGGATGAATGCTATGATCCCTTGGATTCGTTTGAAATATCCCTTTTTGATGAACTTGATGCTTGCTATGCTTGTGGCCATGATGCCAATATGAATGATGCTTATGAAGATGAGCTAGCTATAGTTCCTTATGTTACACATGATGATTTTGATGAATATAATATGCATGTGCTTGCTGCTCCTACTTGCAATTATTACGAGAGAGGAACTACATCTGCACCTCTCTATGTTTCCAATACGATAAAATTGCAAGAAACTGCTTATGCTATGTATTGGCCTTTACTTGATGTGCATGAATTGTTCTTTTATGACATGCCGATGCATAGGAAGAGAGTTAGACTTCGTCATTACATGATATATGTTACCTTGTGCTCACTACTAAATTTCAAATCATTGCTAATTAAAATTGGCTTTGATATACCTTGGGATCCAGGTGGATCCATTACTTGAGCACTTTATGCCTAGCTTAATGGCTTTAAAGAAAGCGCTGCCTGGGAGACAACCCAGAAGTTTTAGAGAGTCATTTATTTCTGTTGAGTTCTTTTATTTAGTTTAAAAACAAAAAATATAGAGGGGAACTTAAAACTTTTTCAAAAAGAGAAGTGATTGAAAGGTGATGCATTGTGGAAGTGAGGGTCGACCTTCAACACTTATGTTCATGCTCATGGAAACAATGTAGAATTTTTCATGGAAGTTTCTCAAAAAAATAATTATCCCCTTGTACAATTCCTTTTTAAAAAAATGTGCCAAGCAAAGCCTTTACGATTAGTTTGGGTGATAGTTGTTTGATCACGCTGAGAAAAGACAGAAACTTTCTGCTCACAAAATTAATTTTCATTTTTATTCTGGAATAGATTTTGAGTTGACTTATTTTTCTGCTGATTTATATGCAAATTTTCCACACGTTCGTAATTTTTCAGATTTTTTGAGATATCATAAGTATACGGAATATACAGATTGCTAGAGACTGTTCTATTTTGACAGATACTGTTTTCTATGCATTGTTCTCTTATTTTGATGAATCTATGGGTAGTATCAGTGGGTATGAACCATGGTGGAGTTGGATTACAGTAGATAGAATGCTAATATGAATTTAGAATGAGTTCACAACAGTACTTAAAGTGGTGATTTATTTTATTATACTAACGGATCTCACGAAATTTAGTTGAGTTTTGTGTGATTGAAGTTTTCAAGTTTTGGGTGAGAGAACGATGGATGAAGGAATAAGGAGAGGCAAGAGCCTAAGCTTGGGGATGCCCGAGGCACCCCAAGGTAATATTCAAGGAAGACTCAAGCGTCTAAGCTTGGGGATGCCCCGGAAGGCATCCCCTCTTTCGTCTACAATCTATCGGTAATTTTACTCGGAGCTATATTTTAATTTGTCACATGATATGTGCAAATGCTTGGAGCGTCTTTTGTGTTTATTTTTCCTTTTTCTTTTATGCACCATGTTGGTATGAGATAGTCCCTGGTTAGCTTTATAGAATGCTTCATGTGCTTCACTTATATCATTTGAAGTTTGGATTGCCTGTTTCCCTACACATAGAAAACCGCCATTAGTAGAATGCTCTTTTGCTTCACTTATATTTGTTAGAGCGGGGCATATCTTTTGTAGAAAGAATTAAACTGTCATGCTTCACTTATACCTATTTAGAGAGTTAACAGGAGTTGGCCATTCACATGGTTAGTCATAAAACCCTACATAAAACTTGTAGATCACTGAATATGATATGTTTGATTCCTTGCAATAGTTTTGCGACATGAATATGTGATATTAGAGTCATGCTAGTGAGTAATTGTGTATTCTTAGAAATACTTGTGTTAAGGTTCGTGATTCCCGTAGCATGCACGTATGGTGAACCGTTATGTGATGAAGTCGGAGCATGATTTATTTATTGATTGTCATCCTCTATGTGGAGGTCGGGATCACGCGATGGTTAACTCCTACCAACCTTTCCCCTAGGAGCATGCGTGTAGTACCTTGTTTCGATGACTAATAGACTTTTGCAATAAGTATGTGAGTTCTTTATGACTAATGTTGAGTCCATGGATTATACGCACTCTCACCCTTCCACCATTGCTAGCCTCTCTAGTACCGCACAACTTTCGCCGGTGCATTACACCCCCACCATATAGCCTCCCTCAAAACAACCACCATAACTACCTATTATGGCATTTTCATAGCCATTCCGAGATATATTGCCATGCAACTACCACCGTTCCGTCTCATGACATGTGCCACCACTTCCATATTGCCATTGCATGATCGTAAGATAGCTAGAATGATGTTTCCATGGCTTGTCCGTTTTTTGATGTCATTGCTATGCTAGATCATTGGCACGGTACACTACCGAAGGCATTTCATATAGTCATCATTGCTCTAAGTATTGAGTTGTAAGTGTGATTATCATCATTAATAGAGCATTGTCCCATGTGAGGAAATAAAGGAGGCCAAAGATGCCCACCAAAAAAAGAGAGGCCAAAGAGCCCACAAAAAATGAGAGAAAAGAGAGAAAGGACAATTGCTACTATCCTCTTTCCACACTTGTGCTTCAAATAGCACTATGATCTTCATGACAGAGAGCCTCCTATGTTGTCACTTCCATATACTAGTGGGAAATTTTCATTATATAACTTGGCTTGTATATTTCAATGATGGGCTTCCTCAAAATTGCCCTAGGTCTTCGTGAGCAAGCAAGTTGGGTGCACACCCACTAGTTTCTTTTGTGATCTTTCATACACTTACAAGCTCTAGTGCATCCGTTGCATGGCAATCCCTACTCACTCACATTGATATCTATTGATGGGCATCTCCATAGCCCGTTGATACACCTAGTTGATGTGAGACTATCTCCTCCTTTTTGTCTTCTCCACAACCACCATATTCTATTCCACCTATAGTGTTATGTCCATGGCTCACGCTCATGTATTGCGTGAAAGTTGAAAAAGTTTGAGAACACTAAAGTATGAAACGATTGCTTGGCTATAGCCGAGGTTGTGCATGATTTAAATACGTTGTGTGGGGAAGATGGAGCATAGCCGGACTATATGATTTTGTAGGGATAACTTTCTTTGGCCATAATATTTTGAGAAGACATGATTGCTTGGTTAGTATGCTTGAAATATTATTGTCTTTATGTCAAATGATAGACTATTGCTTCGAATCACTCGTGTTTTAGTATTCATGCCATGATTAGATTATATGATCAAGATTATGCTAGGTAGCATTCCACATCAAAAATTATCTTTTTTATCATTTACCTACTCGAGGACGAGCAGGAATTAAGCTTGGGGATGCTGATACGTCTCCGCCGTATCTATAATTTTTTATTGTTTCATGCCAATATTCTACAACTTTCATATACTTTTGGCAACTTTTTATACTATTTTTGGGACTAACATACTCATCCAGTGCCCAGTGCCAGTTCCTATTTGTTGCATGTTTTTTGTTTCACAGAATATCCATACCAAACGAAGTCCAAACATAATAAAAACTTACGGGGATTTTTTTGGAATATTTATGATTTTTGGGAAGAGGAATCAACGTGAGGCGATGCACGGAGTGCCCACAAGCCTTGTCGCCGCGGCCAGGGGGTGGGCCCGCGGCAGGCAGGCTTGTGCACACTCCTTAAGGCGGTTGGAGCCCTTCTTTCTCCGCAAGAAAGATAATATCCGTAAGAAAATCGTGTTAAAATTTCAGCCCAATCAGAGTTACGGATCTCCGGGAATTTAAGAAACGGTGCAATGCAGAATCTGGGAGCGCAGAAACAGAAGGACACAGAGAGAGATCCAATCTCGGAGGGCCTCTCGCCCCTCCGCCGCCATGGAGACCATGGGCCAGAGGGGAAACCCTTCTTCCATCTAGGGAGGAGGTCAAGGAAGAAGAAGAAGGAGGGGGCTCTCTCCCCCTCTCTCCCGGCGGCGTCGGAACGCCGCTCGGGACATCATCGTGTGACGGCGATCTACACCAACACCTCCGTCATCTTCACCAACCTCTCCATCATCTTCCCCCATCTATATTCAGCGGTTCACTCTCCCGCAACCCGTTGTACCCTCTACTTGAACATGGTGCTTTATGATGAATAACATCCGGCATAATCATCCATCACCGATCCAATGCCTACAAGTCTTTTCCTACTGGTCCTTGCTACGTTACTTTGCTGCTACTGCTCTCACTGCTGCTACTATTACTCTGTTGCTACTGTTGTTACTCTGCTGCTACTGGTTACTGTTGCTACTGCTGCTATCACCCTACTTTGCTATTGATACTTTGCTGCAGATACTAAATCTTTCAGGTGTGGTTGAATTGACAACTCAGCTGCTAATACTTGAGAATATTCTTTGGCTTCCCCTTGAGTTGAATCAATAAATTTGGATTGAATACTCTACCCTCGAAAACTGTTGCGATCCCCTATACTTGTGGGTTATCACCTGGGGACTCTCATTTTTGGGCAGGCTTAATGGCTACGAAGAAATATTTCTTCCGCTATGGAACCTTTTTGATTAAGGACGGGTCGGAAATTAGATTCTCGGAGGATAAGTGGCTAGGTAATGCTTCACTCCAGGAACAATATCGAGCTTTGTACAATATTGTGTGTCACAGGGGAGATACCATTGTTGGATATATGCGCTAGAGGCAATACTAAATTGGTTATTATTATATTTCCTTGTTCATGATAATTGTCAATTATTCATGCAATAATTGTATTAACCGGAAACCGTAATACATGTGTGAATACATAGACCACAACATGACCCTAGTGAGCCTCTAGTTGGCTAGCTTGTTGATCAATAGATGATCATGATTTCCTGATCACGGACATTGGATGTCATTGATAACGGGATCACATCATTAGGAGAATGATGTGATGGACAAGACCCAACCTAAGCATAGCACTACATCATCTTGTTCATCTGCTAAAGCTTTTCTAATGTCAAGTATCATTTCCTTAGACCATGAGATTGTACAACTCCCAGATACCGTAGGAGTGATTTGGGTGTATCAAATGTCACAACGTAACTGGGTGATTATAAAGGTGCACTACAGGTATCTCTGAAAGTGTTTGTTGGGTTGGTATGGATCGATACTGGGATTTGTCACTCCGTGTGACGGAGAGGTATCTCTGGGCCTACTCGGTAATGCATCATCATACTGAGCTCAATGTGACTAAGGAGTTAGCCACGGGATGATGTGTTACAGAACAAGTAAAGAGACTTGCTCGTAACGAGATTGAACAATGTATAGGGATACCGACGATCGAATCTCGGGCAAGTGTCATACCGGTAGACAAAGGGAATTGTATAGGGGTTGAGTGAATTCTCGACATCGTGGTTCATCCGATGAGATCATCGTGGAACATGTGGGAGCCGACATGGATATCCAGATCCCGCTGTTGGTTATTGGCGGAAGAGATGTCTCGGTCATGTCTGCATGTTTCCCGAACCCGTAGAGTCTACACACTTAAGGTTCGGTGATGCTAGAGTTGTTATGGGAATCGTATATGTGGTTACCGAAGGTTGTTCGGAGTCCCGGATGAGATCTCGGGCGTCACGAGGAGTTCCGGAATAGTCCGGAGGTAAAGATTTATATATGGGAAGTCCACTTTCGGTCACCGGAAAAGTATTGGGGTTTATCGGTATTGTACCGGGACCACCGAAAGGGTACCGGGGGTCCACCGGGAGGGTCCACCTGCCCCGGAGGGCCACATGGACTGAAAGGGGAGAGGAACCAGCCCCTGGTGGGCTGGTGCACCAAGGGGAGGTGGCCCAAGGCCAAACCCTAGATACTTGGTGCTTGTGTAATGAGGGGAACAGTCGTTGAAGAGGAACTTCATGAAAATGACAAACCAGTTGTTGCTCTAGTGAAGAGACCCAAAGTTGAACCCAAACCCGAGACTAAGTGCTTCTGTAATGAGGGGAACAGTCGCTGAAGAGGAACTGTCCTAGATACTTGGTAGATGAGAAGGCTGACAAAGTCGACAAAAGTATATTAGATATACATGATATTGATGTGTACTTTACCACTACTCCTAGTAGCGCCAGGGTATTAGATACCGGTTCAGTTGCTAAGTGTTAGTAACTCAAAATAAAAGCTACGGAATAAACGGAGACTAGCTAAAGGCGAGGTGACGATGTGTGTTGGAAGTGTTTCCAAGGTTGATGTGATCAAACATCACACGCTCCCTCTACCATCTGGATTAGTGTTAAACCGAAATAATTGTTATTTGATGTTTGCGTTGAGCATAGACATGATTGGATTATGTTTATTGCAATACGGTTATTCATTTAAAGAGAATAATGGTTATTCTGTTTACTTGAATGATACCTTCAATGGTCTTGCATCTAAAATAAATGGTTTATTGAATCTTGATCGTAGAGATACACATGTTCATAATATTTATACCAAAATATATAAAGTACCAATGATAGCCACTTACTTGTGGCACTGCCACTTGAGTCATATTGGTATAAGACGCATGAAGAAGCTCCATGCTGATGGATCTTTGGACTCACTCATTTGTGAAAAGTTTGAGACATACGAACCATGTCTATTGGTATAAACGCATGAAGAAACTCCATGCAGATGGATCGTTTGGACTCACTTGAGTTTTGAATCTCTTGAGACATGAAAATCATACCACATGGGCAAGATGACTGAAGACCTCATTTTCCAGTGAGATGGAACAAGAAAGTAACTTGTTGGAAGTAATACATTTTGATGTATGCAGCCCAATGAGTGTTGAGGCATGCAGTGGATATCATTACGTTCTTACTTCAGAGATGATTTGAGTAGATACTACATACTAGTATATTTACTTGATGAAACACAAGTCTGAATTATTGAAACGTTCAAGTAATTTCAGAGTGAAGTTGAGGATCATCGTGACAAGAGGATAATATGTCTACGATGTGATCGTGAAGGTAAACATATATATATCTAAGTTGCGAGTTTGGTAAACATTTAAGACAATGTGAAAATTGTTTCACGTGAAAATTGTTTCACAACTCATGCCACCGGGAACACCATAGTCTGATGGTGTGTCCGTATGTCATATCCGTGCCCTATTAGATATGGTGCATATTATGATGTCTCTTATCAAATTACCACTATCGTTTATGGGTTAGGCATTAGAGACGACCACATTCACTTTAAATAGGGCACCACGTAATTCCCTTTGAGATGATACCGTATGAACTATGGTTTAGAGAAACCTAAGTTGTTGTTTCTTAAAAGTTTGGGGTTGTGATGCTTATGTGAAAGAATTTCAGCCTGATAAGCTCGAACCCAAAGCGGATAAATGCGTCTTAATAGGACACCCAAAACAGTTGGGTATACCTCCTATCTCAGATCCGAAAGCAAAAGTGTTTGTTTCTAGAAACGGGTCCTTTCTCGAGGAAAAGTTTATCTCGAAAGAGTTGAGTGGGAGTATGGTGGAGACTTGATGAGGTTATTGAACCATCACTTCAACCAGTGTGTAGCAGGGCGCAGGAAGTTGTTCCTATGGCGCCTACACCAATTGAAATGGAAGCTTATGATAGTGATCATGAAGCTTCGGATAAAGTCACTGCCAAACCTCGTAGGTTGACAAGGACGCGTACTACTACAGAGTGGTACGGTAATCCTGTCTTGGAGGTCATGTTGCTAGAAACAACGAACCTATGAACTATGGAGAAGCGATGGTGGGCCCAAATTCCGACAAATGGGTGGAGGCCATGAAATCCGAGAGGAGGATCCATGTCTGAAAAAAAAGTGTATACTTTGGAAGGACTACTTGATGGTCGTAAGATTATTAACTACAAATGGATCATTAAAAGGAAGACAAACGATGATGGTGAAAAGCCACCATTAAGAAAGCTTGACTTGTCGCAAAGATGTATCCGACAAAGTTCAAAGAGTTGACTATGATGAGACTTTCTCACTCGTAGCGGTGCTGAAAGTCTGTTGGAATTATGTTAGCAGTTGCTGCATCATTTATGAAATCTTGCAGATAGGATGTCAGAATATTGTCTCCTCGGCGGTTTCCTTGAGGGAAGGTTGTATGTGATACAACCAGAAGATTTTGTCGATCCTAAAGGATGCTAACAAGTACGCAAAGCTCCAGCAATCCTTCTATGGACTGGAGCAAGCATCTCGGAGTTGGAATATACGCTTTGATGAGATGATCAAAGATTTTGGTTTTATACAAAGTTTATGAGGAACTTGTATTTCCAAAGAAGTGACTCGGAGCACTATAGAATTTCTAATAAATATATCTGGTTGACATATTGTTGATCGGAAATGATGTAGAATTTCTAGAAAGCATATAGGGTTGTTTGAAAAGTGTTTTTCAAAGGAAAACCAAGATTAAGCTACTTGAACATAGAGCATCAAGATCTATGGAGATAGATCAAAGTGCTTAATAGAACTTTCAACGAAATGCATGCCTTGACAAGTTTTTGAATGAGTTCAAAATAGATCGTCAAGGAAGGAGTTCCTGGTTGTGTTGTAAGGTGTGAATTTGAGTAAGACTCAAAAGCCCGACCACGGTAGAAGAAAGAGAAAGGACGAAGGTCGTCCCCTATGCTTCAGCTATAGGCTCTATAGTATGTTATGATGTGTACCGCACCTGAAGTGTGCCTTGCCATGAGTCAGTCAAGGGGTACAAGAGTGATCCAGGAATGGATCACTGGATAGCAGTCAAAGTTATCCTTAGTAACTAGTGGACTAAGGATTTTTTGTCGATTATGATGGTGATTAGAAAGTTCTACGTAAAGGATTACGTTGATGCAAGATTTGACACTAATCCGGATAATTCGAGTAGTAAACCGGATTCGTATAGTGGAGCAGTCATTTGGAATAGTTCCAAATGGTGCATGGTAGCAGCATATATAGAATGACATAGAGATTTGTAAAGCACACACGGATTTGAAAGGTTCAGACCCGTTGAGTAATAAACCTCTCTCACAAGCATGATATGATCAAACCCGAGAACTGCATGGGTGTTAGATTCATTGCAATCACATAGTGATGTGAACTAGATTATTGACTCTAGTGCAAGTGGGAGACTGTTGGAAATATGCCCTAGAGACAATAATAAATTGGTTATTATTATATTTCCTTGTTCATGATTATTGTCTATTTCATGTTATAATTGTATTAACCAGAAACCGTAATACATGTGTGAATACATAGACCACAACATGTCCCTAGTGAGCCTCTAGTTGGCTAGCTCGTTGATCAATAGGTGATCATCGTTTCCTGATCATGGACATTGGATGTCATTGATAACGGGATCACATCATTAGGAGAATGATGTGATGGACAAGACCCAATCCTAAGCATAGCACTAGATCGTCTTGTTCGTCTGCTAAATCTTTTCTAATGTCAAGTATCATTTCCTTAGACCATGAGATTGTACAACTCCCGGATATCGTAGGAGTGCTTTGGGTGTATCAAACGTCACAACGTAAGTGGTGATTATAAAGGTGCACTACAGGTATCTCCGAAAGTGTCTGTTGGGTTGGTACGAATCGAGACTTGGATTTGTCACTCCAGTTGGAATTATGCCCTAGAGGCAATGATAAATAAGTTATTATTATAATTCCTGGATCAAGATAATCGTTTATTATCCATGCTATAGTTGTGTTGAATGAATACTTAGATACATGTGTGGTTACATAGACAAAACACTGTCCCTAGCAAGCCTCTAGTTGGCTAGCCAGTTGATCAAGGATAGTCAGGGTCTTCTGACTATGTACAAGGTCTTGTTGCTTGATAACTCGATCACATCATTGGGTGAATCATGTGATGGACTAGACCCAAACTAATAGACGTAGTATCTTGATCGTGTCATTTTGTTGCTACTATTTTCTGCGTATCAAGTATTTATTCCTATGACCATGAGATCATATAACTCACTGACACCGGAGGAATGCCTTGTGTGTATCAAACGTAACAACGTAACTGGTTGACTATAAAGATGCTCTACCGGTATCTCCGAAGGTGTCCGTTGAGTTAGTATGGATCAAGACTCGGATTTGTCACTCCGTGTGATGGAGAGGTATCTCGGGGCCCACTCGGTAATACAACATCACACACAGGCCTTGCAAGCAATGTGACTTATTGTAAGTCACGGGATCTTGTATTACGGAACGAGTAAAGAGACTTGCTGGTAAACGAGATTGAAATAGGTATGCGGATACTGACGATCGAATC
This sequence comes from Hordeum vulgare subsp. vulgare, assembly GCF_904849725.1. Lineage (NCBI taxonomy): Eukaryota > Viridiplantae > Streptophyta > Magnoliopsida > Poales > Poaceae > Hordeum > Hordeum vulgare. The sequence continues at coordinate 546,180,213 of NC_058522.1, read as the reverse complement.
TCGGGCAAGTAACATACCGAAGGACAAAGGGAATGACATACGGGATTATATGAATCCTTGGCACTGAGGTTCAAACGATAAGATCTTCGTAGAATATGTAGGATCCAATATGGGCATCAAGGTCCCGCTATTGGATATTGACCGAGGAGTCCCACAGGTCATGTCTACATAGTTCTCGAACCCGCAGGGTCTACACACTTAAGGTTCAGCGTTGTTTTATGCGTATTTGAGTTATATGGTTGGTTACCGAATGTTGTTCGGAGTCCCGGATGAGATCACGGACGTCACGAGGGTTTCCAGAATCGTCCGGAGACGAAGATTGATATATATGATGACCTCATTTGATTACCGGAAAGTTTTCGACATTACCGGGAATGTACCGGGAGTGACGAAAGGGTTCCGGATGTTCACCGGGGGGCAGCCCACCCCGGGGAAGCCCATAGGCCTTAGGGGTGCCGCACCATCCCTTAGTGGGCTGGTGGGCAATCCCAAGAAGACCCCTGTGCAGGAGATAAGAAAAACCAAAGAGAAAGAAAAAAAGGGGAAGTGGGAAGGAAGGGAAGGACTCCACCTTCCAATCCTAGTTGGACTAGGATTGGAGGAGGATTCCTCCTCCCCCCCCCCCTTCGGCCGAACCCCTTGGGGCTCCTTTGTTGGAAATATGCCCTAGAAGCAATAATAAATTAGTTATTATTATATTTCTTTGTTCATGATAATCGTTTATTATCCATGCTATAATTGTATTGATTGGAAACACAGTGCATGTGTGGATAGATAGACAAAACACTGTCCCCAGTAAGCCTCTAGTTGACTAGCTCGTTGATCAATGATGGTCAAGGTTTCCTGACCATAGGCAAGTGTTGTCACTTGATAACGGGATCACATCATTAGGAGAATCATGTGATGGACTAGACCCAAACTAATAGACGTGCATGTTGATCGTGTCATTTTGTTGCTACTGTTTTCTGCGTATCAAGTATTTGTTCCTATGACCATGAGATCATATAACTCACTGACACCGTAGGAATTCTTTGTGTGTATCAAACGTCGCAACGTAACTGGGTGACTATACTGATGCTCTACAGGTATCTCCGAAGGTGTTCATTGAGTTAGTATGGATCGAGACCGGGATTTGTCACTCCGTGTGACGGAGAGGTATCTCGGGGCCCACTCGGTAATACAACATCACACACAAGCCTTGCAAGCAATGTGACTTAGTGTAAGTTGCGGGATCTTGTATTACGGAATGAGTAAAGATACTTGCCGGTAAACGACATTGAAATAGGTATGCGGATACTAACGATCGAATCTCGGGCAAGTAATATACCGAAGGACAAAGGGAATGACATACGCGATTATATGAATCCTTGGCACTGAGGTTCAAACGATAAGATCTTCGTAGAATATGTAGGATCCAATATGGGCATCCAGGTCCCGCTATTGGATATTGACCGAGGAGTCACTCGGGTCATGTCTACATAGTTCTCGAACCCGCAGGGTCTGCACACTTAAGGTTCGACGTTGTTTTATGCGTATTTGAGTTATATGGTTGGTCACCGAATGTTACTCGGAGTCCCGGATGAGATCATGGACGTCACGAGGGTTTTCAGAATGGTCCGGAAATGAAGATTGATATATAGGATGACTTCATTTGGTTACCAGAAGGTTTTCGGGCATTACCGGTAATGTACCGGGAATGATGGATGGGTTCCGGATCTTCACCGGGAGGGGGGACCACCCACCCGGGAGGGCCCAAGGAACTTGGGGGTGGCACACCAAGTAGGTGGGGTCAGCCCAAGGCTGTCTTGCGCAAGAGAAAGAAAAAACCAAAAGAAGAGAAAGAAAAAAAGGAAAGGTGGGAAAAGAGAGAAGGACTCCACCTTCCAATCCTAGTTGGACTAGGAGTGGAGGAGGACTCCTCCTCCCCTTGGTGGCGCAGCCCTTGGGGCTCCTTGAGCCTCAAGGCAAGCCTCCCCTCCCTCCTATATATATGGAGCAATTAGGGCTGATTTGATACAACTTTTTCAAGGCAGCCCGACCACATACCTCCACGGTTTTACCTCTAGATCGCGTCTCTGCGGAGCTCGGGCGGAGCCCTGCCGAGATTAGGTCATCACCAACCTCCGGAGCGCCGTCACGCTGCCGGAGAACTCATCTACCTCTCCGTCTCTCTTGCTGGATCAAGAAGGCCGAGATCATCGTCGAGTTGTACGTGTGCTGAACGCGGAGGTACCGTCCGTTCGGCACTAGATCGTGGGACGGATCGCAGGACGGTTCGTGGGACGGTTCGCGGGGCGGATCGAGGGACGTGAGGACGTTCCACTACATCAACCGCGTTCACTAACGCTTCTGTTGTGCGATCTACAAGGGTACGTAGATCGGAAATCCCCTCTCGTAGATGGACATGACCATGATAGGTCTTCGTGCGTGTAGGAAAATTTTTGTTTCCCATGCGACGTTCCCCAATAGTGGCATCATGAGCTAGGTTCATGCGTAGATGTCTTCTCGAGTAGAACACAAAAGTTTTTGTGGGCGGTGATGTGCGTTTTTCTGCCCTCCTTAGTCTTTTCTTGATTCCGCGGTATTGTTGGATCGAAGCGGCTCGGACCGACATTACTCGTACGCTTACGAGAGACTGGTTTCATCGCTACGAGTAACTCCGTTGCTCAAAGATGACCGGCGAGTGTCGGTTTCTCCAACTTTAGTTTAATCGGATTTGACCGAGGTGGTCCTTGGATGAGGTTAAATAGCAATTCATATATCTCCTTTGTGGTGTTTGCGTAAGTAAGATGCGATCCTACTAGATACCCATGGTCACCACGTAAAACATGCAACAACAATTAGAGGACGTCTAACTTGTTTTTGCAGGGTATGCTTGTGATGTGATATGGCCAACGATGTGATGTGATATATTGGATGTATGAGATGATGATGTTGTAATAGTTAATATCGACTTGCACGTCGATGGTACGGCAATCGGCAGGAGCCATAGGGTTGTCTTTAAACTAACATTTGTGCTTGCATATGCGTTTACTATATTGCTAGGACGTAGCTTTAGTAGTAATAGCATGAGTAGCACGACAACCCCGATGGCGACACGTTGATGGAGATCATGGTGTGACGCCGGTGACAAGAAGATCGTGCCGGTGCTTTGGTGATGGAGATCAAGAAGCACATGATGATGGCCATATCATGTCACTTATGAATTGCATGTGATGTTAATCCTTTATGCACCTTATCTTGCTTAGAACGACGGTAGCATTATGAGGTGATCTCTCACTAAAATTTCAAGACGAAATTGTGTTCTCCCCGACTGTGCACCGTTGCGACAGTTCTTCATTTCGAGACACCACGTGATGATCGGGTGTGATAGACTCAACGTTCACATACAACGGGTGCAAAACAGTTGCACACGCGCAACACTCGGGTTAAGCTTGACGAGCCTAGCATGTGCAGACATGGCCTCGGAACACATGAGACCGAAAGGTTGAGCATGAATCGTATAGTTGATATGATTAGCATAGAGATGCTTACCACTGAAACTATTCTCGACTCACGTGATGATCGGACTTGAGATAGTGGATTTGGATCATGTACCACTCAAATGACTAGAGAGATGTACTTTTTGAGTGGGAGTTCTTAAGTAATATGATTAATTGAACTAATTGTCATGAATATAGTCTAATGGTCTTTGCGAATTACGATGTAGCTTGCGCTATAGCTGTACTGGTTTTTATATGTTCCTAGAGAAAATTTAGTTGAAAGTTGATAGTAGCAAACTTTGTAGAGGATTGTCCTCGTTGTTGCGCAGAAGGCTTATGTCCTTAATGCACCACTCGGTGTGCTGCACCTCGAGCGTCGTCTGTGCATGCTGTGAACATCCGACATACACGTTTCTGATGACTACACGATAGTTCAGTGCAAAATACTTAATGGCTTAGAAGCAAGGCGTCGAAGACGTTTTGAAACGTCACGGAACATAAGTGATGTTCTAAAGAGATTAAATTGTGATTTCATGCTTGTGCCCTTGTTAAGAGGTACGAGACCTCCGACAAGATTCTTTGTCCACAAAGTAAAGGAGAAAAGCTCAATCGTTGAGCGTGTGCTCAAATTGTCTGAGTACGACAATCGCTTGAATCAAGTGGGAGTTAATCTTCCAGATGAGATAGTGATGGTTCTCCAAAGTCACTGCCACCAAGTTGTGAGAGCTTCATGATGAACTATAACATATCAAGGATAGATACAATGATCCTTGAGCGATTCGCGATGTTTGACACTGCGAAAGTAGAAATCAAGAAGGAGCGTCAATAGTTGATGGTTAGTAAAACCACTAAGCTTCAAGAAAGGCAAGGGCTAGGAGGGATACTTCGTGAAACGACAAAACAGTTGCTGCACTAATGAAGAGACACAAGATTAAACCCAGACCCGAGACTAAGTGCTTCTGTAATGAGGGGAACAGTCACTGAGGCGGAGCAACTCTAGATACTTGGTAGATAAGAAGGCTGGCAAAAGTCGAAAGAAGTATATTTGATATACATGATGTTGATGTGTACTTTACTAGTACTCCTAGTAGCATGAGGGTATTGGATACCGGTTCGGTTGCTAAGTGATTAGTAACACGAAATGAAAGCTACGGCATAAACGGAGACTAGCTAAAGGCGAGGTGACGATACGTGTTGGAAGTGTTTCCAAGGTTGATATGATCAAACGTCGCACACTCCATCTACCATCGGGATTGGTGTTAAACCTAAATAATTGTTATTTGGTACTTGCGTTAAGCATGAACATGATTGGATCGTGTTTATTGCAATATGATTATTCATTTAAAGATAATAATGGTTACTCTATTTGCTTGAATAAATCACCTTCAATGGTTTATTGAATCTCGATCGTAGTGTTACACATGTTCATAATATTGGTGCGAAAAGATATGAGGTAATGATGATAGTACCACTTACTTGTGGCACTGCCGCTTGAGTCATGTTGGTATAAATTGCATGAAGAGGCTCCATGCTGATGGATCTTTATACTCACTTGATTTTGAATCACTAGTAACATGCAAATCATACCACATGAGCAAGGCCTTGTTTTCATTGAGATGAAACAAGATAATAACTTGTTGGAAGTGATACATTTTGATGTATGCAGTCCAATAGGTGCTGAGGCACGCAGTGGATATCATTATGTTCTTACTTCAATGACGATTTGAGCAGATACAAGAGTATTTACTTAATGAATCACAAGTCTGAAATATTGAAAGGTTCAATTCTGTTTCAGGAGTGAAGTTCGTCGTAACAAGAGGATAAACTGTCTACGATATGATTATAGAAATGAATATCTGAGTTACGAGTTTTGGTACGCGGTTAAGACAATGTGGAAAGTGTTTCACAGTTCATGCCACCTCGAACATCATAGTGTGATGATGTGTCTGAACGTCATAGCCACGCACTATTTGGTATGGTGCATGCTATGATATCTCTTATCGAATTACCACTATCGTTTATGGGTTATGCATTAGAGACAACCGCATTCACTTTAAATAGGGCACCACGTATTTCCGTTGAGATGACACAGTATAGACTGAGGTTTAGAGAAATCTAAACTGTCGTTTCTTGAAAGTTTGGGGCTTCGACACTTGTGTGAAAAAGTTTCAGTCGAATAAGCTCAAACCCAAAGCGGATAAATGCATCTTCATAGGATATCCAAAACAGTTGGGTACATCTCCTATCTCAGATCTGAAAGCAAAGTGTTTGTTTCTAAAAAACGGATCCTTTCTCGAGGAAAGGTTTCTCTCGAAAGAATTGAGTGGGAGGGTGGTAGAACTTAATGAGGTTATTGAACCATCACTTCAACCAGTGTGTAGCAGGGCGCAGGAAGTTATTCATGTGGTGCCTACACCAATTGAAGTGAAAGCTGATGATGGTGATCATCGAGCATCGGATCAAGTTACTACAAACCTCGTAGGTTGACAAGGTCGAGTACTACTGCAGAGTGGTACGGTAACCCTGTCTTGGAGGTCATGTTGTTGAGCAACAATGAACCTACGAGTTATGGAGAAAGCAATGGTGGGCCAGGATTCCGACAAATGGCTGGAAGCCATGAAATCCGAGAGAGGATCCATGTATGAAAACAAAGTGTAGACTTTGGAAGAACTACTTGATGGTCATAGGACAGTTGAGTAAAGATGGATCTTTGAAAGGAAGACAGACGATGATGGTGATAAGTCACTATTAGGAAAAGCTCGACTTGTCACAAAGATGTTTCCGACAAGATCAAACAGTTGACTATGATGAGACTTTCTCACTCGTAGCGATGCTAAAAGTCTGTTAGAATTATGTTAGTAGTTGTTGCATTATTTATGAAATATTGCACATAGGATGTCAAAACATTGTTTCCTCGACGGTTTCCTTGAGCAAACATTGTATAGGATACAACCAGGAGGTTTTGTCGATCCTAAAGATACTAGCAAGTATGCAAGCTCCAGCGATCCTTCAATGGACTGGTGCAAGCATCTCGGATTTGGAATATACACTTTGATGAGATGATCAAAGATTTTCGGTTTGTACAAGGTTTATGAGAAACTTGTATTTCCCAAGAAGTGAGTGGGAGCACTATAGAATTTCTGATAAGTATATGTGGTTGACATATTGTGGATCAGAAGTAATATAGAATTTCTGTAAAGCATACAAGGTTGTTTGAAAGGAGTTTTCAAAGGAGTACCTGGATTGCGCTACTTGAACGTTGAGCATCAAAGATCTATGGAGATAGATCGAAAGCGCTTAATGGAAGTTTCAACAAGATCCATGCCTTGACAAGTTTTTGAAGGAGTTCAAAATAGATCAGCAAAGAAGGAGTTCTTGGTTGCATTGTGAGGTGTGAATTTGAGTAAGACTCAAAAACCCGACCCCGACAGAATAAAGAGAATAGATGAAGGTCGTCTTCTATGCCTTGGCCGTAGAATCTGAAGTATGCCATGCTGGGTACCGCACCTGATGTGTGCCTTGACTCAAAGTCTGTTGAGAGGTACAGAGAGTGATCAATGATTGAATCACTAGCAGCGGTCAAAATTTATCCTTAGTAACTGATGGACTAAGGAATTTTTCTCGATTATGGAGGTGGTTAAAGAGTTCGTCGTAAAGGGTTACGTTGGTGCAAGCTTTGACACTAATCCGAATAACTATGAGTAGTGAAACGGATTCGTATAGTAGAGTAGATATTTGGAGTATTTCCGAATAGCACATAGTAGCAGCATCTATAAGATGACATAATGATTTGTAAAGAACACACGGGTCTGAAAGTTTCAGAACCGTTGACTAAAACCGCTCTCACGAGCAAGACGTGATCAGACCCCATGACTATGTGGGTGTTGGATTCGTTGGAATCACATGGTGATGTGAACTAGATTATTGACTCTAGTGCAAGTGTGAGACTGTTGGAAATATGCCCTAGAGGCAATAATAAATTAGTTATTATTATATTTCTTTGTTCATGATAATCGTTTATTATCCATGCTATAATTGTATTGATTGGAAACACAGTGCATGTGTGGATACATAGACAAAACACTGTCCCTAGTAAGCCTCTAGTTGACTAGCTCGTTGATCAAAGATGGTCAAGATTTCCTGACCATAGGCAAGTGTTGTCACTTGATAACGGGATCACATCATTAGGAGAATCATGTGATGGACTAGACCCAAACTAATAGACATAGCATGTTGATCGTGTCATTTTGTTGCTACTGTTTTCTGCGTGTCAAGTATTTGTTCCTATGACCATGAGATCATATAACTCACTGACACCGGAGGAATGCTTTGTGTGTATCAAACGTCGCAACGTAACTGGGTGACTATAAAGATGCTCTACAGGTATCTCCGAAGGTGTTCGTTGAGTTAGTATGGATCGAGACTCGGATTTGTCACTCCGTGTGACGGAGAGGTATCTCGGGGCCCACTCGGTAATACAACATCACACACAAGCCTTGCAAGCAATGTGACTTAGTGTAAGTTGCGGGATCTTGTATTACGTAACGAGTAAAGAGACTTGCCGGTAAACGAGATTGAAATAGGTATGCGGATACTGACGATCGAATCTCGGGCAAGTAACATACCGAAGGACAAAGGGAATGACATACGGGATTATATGAATCCTTGGCACTGAGGTTCAAAGATAAGATCTTCGTAGAATATGTAGGATCCAATATGGGCATCCAGGTCCCGCTATTGGATATTGACCGAGGAGTCACTCGGGCCATGTCTACATAGTTCTCGAACCCGCAGGGTCTGCACACTTAAGGTTCGACGTTGTACTTTTATGCGTATTTGAGTTATATGGTTGGTTACCGAATGTTGTTCGGAGTCCCGGATGAGATCACGGACATCACGAGGGTTTCCGGAATGGTCCGGAAACGAAGATTCATATATTGGGTGACTTCATTTGGTTACCGGAAGGTTTTCGGGCATTACCGGTAATGTACGGGGAATGACGGATGGGTTCCGGATCTTCACCGGGAGGGGGGACCACCCACCCAGGAGAGCCCAAGGACCTTGGGGGTGGCGCACCAAGTAGGTGGGGTCAGCCCAAGGCTGTCTTGCACAATAGAAAGAAAAAACCAAAAGAAGAGAAAGAAAAAAAAGGAAAGGTGGGAAAAGAGAGAAGGACTCCACCTTCCAATCCTAGTTGGACTAGGATTGGAGGAGGACTCCTCCTCCCCTTGGTGGCGCAGCCCTTGGGGCTCCTTGAGCCTCAAGGAAAGCCTCCCCTCCCTCCTCCTATATATATGGAGCAATTAGGGCTGATTTGATACAACTTTTTCAAAGCAGCCCGACCACATACCTCCACGGTTTTACCTCTAGATCGCGTCTCTGCGGAGCTCGGGCGGAGCCCTGCCGAGATTAGATCATCACCAACCTCCGGAGCATCGTCACGCTGCCGGAGAACTCATCTACCTCTCTGTCTCTCTTGCTGGATCAAGAAGGCCGAGATCATCGTCGAGCTGTACGTGTGCTGAACGCGGAGGTGCCGTCCGTTCGGCACTAGATCGTGGGACAGATCGCGGGACGGTTCGTGGGGCGGTTCGCGGGGCGGATCGAGGGACGTGAGGACGTTCCACTACATCAACCGCGTTCACTAACACTTCTGATGTGCGATCTACAAGGGTACGTAGATCGGAAATCCCCTCTCGTAGATGGACATCACCATGATAGGTCTTCGTGCGCGTAGGAAATTTTTTGTTTCTCATGCGACGTTCCCCAACATCCTTGAGCCTCAAGGCAAGGTCCCTCCCCTCCCTCCTATATATACTGAGTTATTTGTTGGAAATATTCCCTAGAGGCAATAATAAAATGGTTATTATCATATTTCCTTGTTCATGATAATCGTCTATTGTTCATGCTATAATTGTATTAATAGGAAATAGTAATACATGTGTGAATAAATAGATCACAATGTGTCCCTAGCAAGCCTCTAGTTGGCTAGCTCGTTAGTCAATAGATGATCATGGTTTCCTGATCATGGGCATTAGATGTCATTGATAATGGGATCACATCATTGGGAGAATGATGTGATGGACAAGACCCAATCGTAAGCCTAGCACTAGATCGTATTGTTCGTATGCTAATGCTTTTATAATGTCAAGTATCTTTTCCTTCGACCGTGAGATCGTGCAACTCCCGGACACCATAGGGGTGCTTTGGGTGTATCAAACATCACAACGTAACTGGGTGACTATAAAGGTGCACTACGGGTACCTCCGAAAGTGTCTGTTGGGTTGGCACGAATCGAGAACGGGATTTGTCACTCCGTGAGACGGAGAGGTTTCTCTGGGCCCACTCGGTAGAACATCATCATGAGCTCAATGCGACTAAGGAGTTAGTCACACGATGAAGTGCTACGGAACGAGTAAAGAGACTTACCGGTAACGAGATTGAACAAGGTATAGGTATACCGACGATCGAATCTCGGGCAAGTTCTATACCGACAGACAAAGGGAATCGTATACGGGATTGATTGAATCCTTGACATCGTGGTTCATCCGATGAGATCATCGTGGAGCAAGTGGGAGCCACCATGGGTATCCAGACCCCGCTGATGGTTATTGGCCAGAGAGGTGTCTCGGTCATGTCTGCCTGTCTCCCGAACCCGTAGGGTCTACACACTTAAGGTTCGATGACGCTAGGGTTATAGGGAATTGTTATACGAGGTTACCGAAAGTTTTGCAGAGTCCCGGATGAGATCCCGGACGTCACGAGGAGCTCCGGAATGGTCCGGAGGTAAAGATTGATATATAGGACGGATGGTTTCGGATACCGGAAGTGTTTCAGGCATCACCGGTAACGTACCGGGACCACCGGGACCACCGGAGGTGGCCCCGGGGGACCACCGAAGGGGGGCAACGACCCCGAGAGATAAGGTGGGCCAAGTGGGGGTGGGAACCAGCCCCTAGGTGGGCTGGTGCGCCTCCCCACTCAGCCCATAGCGCAAGGGAGAGAAAAGGGGGGGCAAACCTTAGGCCAGGTGGGCCTAAGGCCCACGAGATGGTGCGCCACCCCCTCCTCCCCCTTCTGGCCGCCGCACCTCCCATCTGGGGGGCTGCCGCACCCCCTAGGGTGGGAACCCTGGGGGTGGCACCCCCTCTCCCCTCCCCCTATATATATCGGGCACTTTTGGCCATTGACACACGGTTTTTCCTCTCTCTCGGCGCAGCCCCGCTCCTCTCCCTCCTCCTCTCTGCCGGTGCTTGGCGAAGCCCTGCCAGGAGACCTCGTCTCTCCATCGACACCACGCCGTCGTGCTTCTGGAGTTCTTCCCCAACCTCTCCCTCCGCCTTGCTGGATCAAGGTGCGGGAGACGTCACCGGGCTGCACGTGTGTTGAACGCGGAGGTGTCGTAGTTCGGCACTAGATCGGAATCGCTGCGAGTACGACTCCATCAACCGCGTTCTAGCAACGCTTCCACTTAGCGATCTTCAAAGGTATGAAGATGCTCTCACCCCTCTCTCGTTGCTGGTCTATCCATAGGAAGATCTGAATATGCGTAGGAAAATTTTGAATTTATGCTACGTTACCCAACAGTGGCATCAGAGCCAGGTTTTCTATGCGTAGATTCTATGCACGAGTAGAACACAAAAGTTGTGGGCGATGATTTGTCAATTTGCTTGCCGCTACTAGTCTTATTCTTTTCCGGCGATATTGTAGGATGAAGCGGCCCGGACCGACTTTACACGTACACTTACGTGAGACTGGTTCCATCGACAGACATGCACATCGTGCATAAAGGTGGCTAGCGGGTGTCTGTCTCTCCTACTCTAGTCGGATTGGATTTGATGAAAAGGGTCCTTATGAAGGGCAAATAGCTTTGGCATATCATCGTTGTGGCTGTCACGTAGGTAAGAAGGCGTTCTTGCCAGAAACCCAAATCAGCCACTTAAAACTTGCAACAACAATTAGAGGACGTCTAACTTGTTTTTGCAGGGTTTGACATGTGATGTGATATGGCCAAAGTTGTGATGTTGCATGTATGATGTATGAGATGATCATGTTATTGTAATAGGTTTCACGACTTGCATGTCGATGAGTATGACAACCGGCAGGAGCCATTGGAGTTGTCTTAATTTATTGTATGAGATGCAACGCCATGTGCTTACTACTTTTACTTCATTGCTAACGGTTAGCTATAGTAGTAGTGATAGTAGTAGTTGGCGTGACGACTTCACGGAGACACGATGATGGAGATCATGGTGTCACGCCGGTGACGATGATGATCATGCGATGCCTGAAGATGGAGATCGAAAGAGCAAAGATGATAATGGCCATATCATGTCACTATATGATTGCATTGTGATGTTTATCATGTTTTACATCTTATTTCTTAGAACGACGGTAGCATAATAAGATGATCCCTCTTAAAATTTCGAGAACGTATTCCCCTAAGTGTGCACCGTTGCGAAGGTTCGTTGTCTCGAAGCACCACGTGATGATCGGGTGTGATAGATTCTAACGTTCGCATACAACGGGTGTAAGCCAGATTTACACACGCGAAACACCTAGGTTGACTCGACGAGCTTAGCATGTACAGACATGACCTCGAATACAAGAGACCGAAAGGTCGAACATGAGTCGTATGGTTGAATACGATCAGCATGGAGTTGCTCACCATGGTGACTAGTACGTCTCACGTGATGATCGGACACGGGTTAGTCAACATGGATCATGTATCACTTAGATGACTAGAGGGATGTCGATTTAAGTGGGAGTTCATACTTAATTTGATTAAATGAACTTAATTGTCATGAACTTAGTCTAAAAATTGTCTTTATAAATATTGTAGATGTCCAACGTCAACCTCAACTTCAACGCATTCCTAGAGAAAAACAAGCTGAAAGATGATGGTAGCAACTATGCGGACTGGGTTCGCAACTTGAAGCTCATCCTTGAAGCAGCTAAAAAGGCTTATGTCTTTAATGCACCGCTAGGTGACCCTCCCGCTCCCGCAGCAGCCTAGGACATTCTGAACGTCTGGCAAACGCGGAGTGATGACTACTCTCTGGTCAGGTGTGGGATGTTATACAGTTTAGAAACGGGGCTCCAAAGGCGTTTTGAGAACACGGGGCATATGAGATGTTCCAGGAGCTGAAGCTAGTTTTTCAAGCTCATGCCCGTGTCGAGAGATATGAAGTCTCCGACAAGTTCTTTAGCTGTAAGATGGAGGAGAACAGTTCTGTCAGTGAGCACATACTCAAAATGTCTGGGTTACACGGTCGTCTGACTTCACTTGGAGTCGAACTTCCGGATGATGCTATAATTGACAGAATCCTCCAGTCTCTCCCACCAAGCTACAAAGGCTTTGCGCTTAACTACAACATGCAAGGGATGGAGAAGACCATTCCCGAGTTGTACTCGATGCTCAAATCTGCAGAAGTAGAAATCAAGAAAGAGCATCAAGTGTTGATGGTCAACAAGACCACTAGTTTCAAGAAAGGCAAGGGTAAGAAGAACTTCAAGAAAGACGGCAAAACTGTTGCCGCGCCCGGTAAGCCAGATGCCGGGAAGAAGAAAAAGAACGGACCCAAGCCTGAGACTGAGTGCTTCTATTGCAAGGGAAAGGGTCACTGGAAGCGGAACTGCCCCAAATACTTAGCGGACAAGAAGGCCGGCAACGTTAAAGGTATATGTGATATACATGTTATTGATGTGTACCTTACCAGCGCTCGTAGTAGCTCCTGGGTATTTGATACCGGTGCTGTTGCTCACATTTGCAACTCAAAGCAGGAACTGCGGAATAAGCGGAGACTGGCCAAGGACGAGGTGACGATGCGCGTCGGGAATGGTTCAAAGGTCGATGTGATCGCCGTCGGCATGCTACCTCTACATCTACCATCGAGATTAGTTTTAAACCTTAATAATTGTTATTTAGTACCAGCTTTAAGCATGAACATTGTATCAGGGTCTTGCTTAATGCGAGACGGCTACTCATTTAAGTCAGAGAATAATGGTTGTTCTATTTATATGAGTGATATGTTTTATGGTCATGCTCCGCTGGTGAATGGTTTATTCTTGATGAATCTCGATCATGATGTTACACATATTCATAGTGTGAGTACCAAAAGATGCAAAGTTGATAATGATAGTCCCACATACTTGTGGCACTGCCGCCTTGGTCATATCGGCGTTAAGCGCATGAAGAAGCTCCATACTGATGGACTATTAGAGTCTCTTGACTTTGAATCATTTGACACATGCGAACCGTGCCTCATGGGCAAGATGATTAAGACTCCATTCTCAGGAATAATGGAGAGAGCAACCGACTTATTGGAAATAATACATACTGATGTGTGTGGTCCAATGTACGTTGAAGCTCGCGGTGGTTATCGTTATGTTCTCACTCTCACCGATGATTTGAGTAGGTATGGGTATATCTACTTGATGAAGCACAAATCTGAGACGTTTGAAAAGTTCAAGGAATTTCACAGTGAGGTTGAGAATCAACGTGACAGAAAAATTAAATGTCTACTATCTGATCGTGGAGGAGAATATTTGAGTCACGAGTTTGGCACACACCTAAGGAAGTGTGGAATCGTTTCACAACTGACGCCGCCTGGCACACCGCAGCGCAACGGAGTGTCTGAACGTCGTAATCGCACTTTATTAGATATGGTACGATCTATGATGTCTCTTACCGACTTACCGCTATCATTTTGAGGATACGCATTAGAAACTGCTGCATTCACTTTAAATAGGGCACCGTCTAAATCCGTTGAGACGACACCGTATGAACTATGGTTTGGCAAGAAACCTAAGTTGTCGTTTCTTAAAGTTTGGGGCTGCGATGCTTATGTGAAGAAACTTCAACCAGAAAAGATCGAACCCAAAGCGGAGAAATGCGTATTCATAGGATACCCTAAGGAAACTATAGGGAATACCTTCTATCTTAGATCCGAAGGTAAAACCTTTGTTGCCAAGAACGGATCCTTTCTAGAGAAAGAGTTTCTCTCGAAAGAAGTAAGTGGGAGGAAGGTAGAACTTGATGAGGTAATTGCACCCCCTCTCGAACAGGATAGTAGCGCAACGCGGGAAGTTGTTCATGTGGCGCCTACACCGACTAAAGAGGAAGTTAATGATGATGATCATGAAGCTTCGGATCAAGTTGCTACTGAACCGCGAAGGTCCACAAGGGCACGCTCTGCACCAGAGTGGTACGGCAACCCTGTGATGGAAATCATGTTGTTAGACAACGGTGAACCTTCGAACTATGAAGAAGCAATGGCGGGCCCGGATTCCAACAGATGGCTTGAGGCTATGAAATCCGAGATAGGATCCATGTATGAGAACAAAGTATGGACTTTGGTGGACTTGCCCGATGACCGGCGAGCCATAGAAAATAAATGGATCTTCAAGAAGAAGACTAATGCAAATGGTAATGTAACCGTTTACAAAGCTCGACTTGTCGCAAAGAGTTTTTGACAAATTCAAGGAGTTGACTACAAAGAGACTTTCTCTCCCGTAGCGAAGCTGAAATCAGTTCGAATCATGTTAGCAATTGCCACCTTTTATGATTATGAAATTTGGCAAATGGACGTCAAAACAGCGTTCCTTAACGGGAACCTTAAGGAAGAGTTGTATATGATGCAACCAGAAGGTTTTGTCGACCCTAAGGGTGCTAACAAAGTATGCAAGCTCCAGCGCTCCATCTATGGGCTGGTGCAAGCATCTCGGAGTTGGAACATTCGCTTTAATGAGGTGATTAAAGCGTTTGGGTTCATACAAGTTTACGGAGAAGCCTGTCTGTACAAGAAAGTGAGTGGGAGCTCTGTAGCTTTCCTCATACTATATGTGGATGAAATATTATTGATGGGGAATAATATAGAGATATTGGAGAGCATAAAGGCCTATTTGAACAAGAGTTTTCAATGAAGGACCTTGGAGAAGCTGCATACATATTAGGCATCAAGATCTATAGAGATAGATCGAGACGCCTCATAGGTCTTTCACAAAGTACATACCTTGACAAGATATTGAAGAAGTTCAATATGGAAAACTCAAAGAAAGGGTTCTTGCCAGTTTTGCAAGGTATGAGATTGAGTAAGACTCAGTCGCCGACCACGGCAGCAGATAGAGAGAAGATGAGTTCTGTCCCCTACGCTTCAGCCGTGGGCTCTCTAATGTATGCCATGCTGTGTACCAGACCTGATATAAACCTTGCCATAAGTTTGGTAGGGAGGTACCAAAGTGATCCCGGTACGGAACACTGGACAGCGGTCAAGAATATCCTTAAGTACTTGAAAAGGACTAAGGAAATGTTTCTCGTTTATGGAGGTGACGAAGAGCTCGTCGTAAAGGGTTACATCGACGCTAGCTTCGACACAGATCCGGATGACTCTAAGTCACAGACCGGATACGTATATGTGTTGAATGGTGGGGCAGTGAGCTGGTGCAGCAGCAAGCAAGAAGTCGTGGCAGCATCTACATGTGAAGCGGAGTACATAGCTGCTTCAGAAGCGGCTCGTGAAGGAATTTGGATGAAGGAGCTCATCACCGACCTTGGAGTGGTTCCAAGCGCGTCGGGTCCTATGACACTCTTCTGTGATAACACTGGAGCCATTGCCATAGCCAAGGAGCCCAGGTTTCACCGGAAGACGAAGCACATCAAGCGCCGCTACAACTCCATCCAGGACCATGTCGAGAGTGGAGTCATAGATATTTGTAAAGTACACACGGATCTGAATATTGCAGACCCGTTGACTAAACCTCTTCCACGAACAAAACATGATCAACACCATAATGCTATGGGTGTTTGATACATCACAATGTAACTAGATTATTGACTCTAGTGCAAGTGGGAGACTGTTGGAAATATGCCCTAGAGGCAATAATAAAATGGTTATTATCATATTTCCTTGTTCATGATAATCGTCTATTGTTCATGCTATAATTGTATTAACAGGAAACAGTAATACATGGGTGAATAAATAGATCACAATGTGTCCCTAGCAAAGCCTCTAGTTGGCTAGCTCGTTAGTCAATAGATGATCATGGTTTCCTGATCATGGGCATTAGATGTCATTGATAACGGGATCACATCATTGGGAGAATGATGTGATGGACAAGACCCAATCGTAAGCCTAGCACTAGATCATATTGTTCGTATGCTAATGCTTTTCTAATGTCAAGTATCTTTTCCTTCGACCGTGAGATCGTGCAACTCCCGGACACCGTAGGGGTGCTTTGGGTGTATCAAACGTCACAACGTAACTGGGTGACTATAAAGGTGCACTACGGGTACCTCCGAAAGTGTCTGTTGGGTTGGCACGAATCGAGATCGGGATTTGTCACTCCGTGAGACGGAGAGGTATCTCTGGGCCCACTCGGTAGAACATCATCATGAGCTCAATGTGACTAAGGAGTAAGTCACACGATGACGTGCTATGGAACGAGTAAAGAGACTTACCGGTAACGAGATTGAACAAGGTATAGGTATACCGACGATCGAATCTCGGGCAAGTTCTATACCGACAGACAAAGGGAATCGTATACGGGATTGATTGAATCCTTGACATCGTGGGTCATCCGATGAGATCATCGTGGAGCAAGTGGGAGCCACCATGGGTATCTAGACCCCGCTGATGGTTATTGGCCAGAGAGGTGTCTTGGTCATGTCTGCCTATCTCCCGAACCCGTAGGGTCTACACACTTAAGGTTCGATGGCGCTAGGGTTATAGGGAATTGTTATACGAGGTTACCGAAAGTTGTTCGGAGTCCCAGATGAGATCCCGGACGTCACGAGGAGCTCCGGAATGGTCCGGAGGTAAAGATTGATATATAGGACGGATGGTTTCGGATACAGGAAGTGTTTCGGGCATCACCGGTAACGTACCGGGACCACCGGACGTGGCCCCGGGGGACCACCGAAGGGGGGCAACGACCCCGGGAGATAAGGTGGGCCAAGTGGGGGTGGGAACCAGCCCCTAGGTGGGCTGGTGCGCCTCCCCACTCAGCCCATAGCGCAAGGGAGAGAAAAGGGGGGGGCAAACCCTAGGCCAGGTGGGCCTAAGGCCCACCAGATGGTGCGCCACCCCCTCCTCCCCCTTCTGGCCGCCGCACCTCCCATCTGGGGGGGCTGCCGCACCCCCTAGGGTGGGAACCCTAGGGGTGGAACCCCCTCTCCCCTCCCCCTATATATATCGGGCACTTTTGGCCATTGAGACACACGGTTTTTCCTCTCTCTCGGCGCAGCCCCGCTCCTCTCCCTCCTCCTCTCTGCCGGTGCTTGGCGAAGCCCTGCCGGGAGACCTCGTCTCTCCATCGACACCACGCCGTCGTGCTGCTGGAGTTCTTCCCCAACCTCTCCCTCCTCCTTGCTGGATCAAGGTGCGGGAGACTTCACCGGGCTGCACGTGCGTTGAACGCGGAGGTGTCGTAGTTCGGCACTAGATCGGAATCGTTGCGAGTACGACTCCATCAACCGCGTTCTAGCAACGCTTCCGCTTAGCGATCTTCAAAGGTATGAAGATGCTCTCACCCCTCTCTCGTTGCTGGTCTCTCCATAGGAAGATCTGAATATGCGTAGGAAAATTTTGAATTTATGCTACGTTACCCAACAGTATTAGGGCTGATTTGAGACAACTTTTGCCACGGCAGGCCGACCACATACCTCCACGGTTTTTCCTCTAGATCGCGTTTCTGCGGAGCTCGGGCGGAGCCCTGCTAAGATAAGATCACCACCAACCTTCGGAGCGCCGTCACGCTGCCGGAGAACTCATCTACCTCTCCGTCTCTCTTGCTGGATCAAGAAGGCTGAGATCATCATCGAGCTGTACGTGTGCTGAATGCGGAGGTGCCGTCCGTTCGGCACTAGATCGGAGCGGATCGTGGGACGGATCGCGGGACGGTTCGTGGGACGGTTCGCGGGGCGGATCAAGGGACGTGAGGACGTTCCACTACATCAACCGTTTTTATTAACGCTTCCTGCTGTGCGATCTACAAGGGTACGTAGATCTGAAATCCCCCTCGTAGATGGACATCACCATGATAGGTCTTCGTGCGCGTAGGAAAAATTTTGTTCCCCATGCGACGTTCCCCAACAATGGCATCATGAGCTAGGTTCATACGTAGATGTCATATCGAGTAGAACACAAAAGTTTTTGTGGGCGATGATGTGCGATTTGCTGCCCTCCTTAGTCTTTTCTTGATTCTGCGGTATTGTTGGATCGAAGCGGCTCAGACCGACATTACTCATACGCTTACGAGAGACTGGTTTCATCGCTACGAGCAACCCCGTTGCTCAAAGATGACTGGCGAGTGTCGGTTTCTCCAACTTTAGTTGAATCGGATTTGACTGAGGAGGTCCTTCGATGAGGTTAAATAGCAATTTATACATCTCCGTTGTGGCGTTTGCGTAAGTAAGATGCGATCCTACTAGATAGCCATGGTCACCACGTAAAACATGCAACAATAATTAGAGGACGTCTACCTTATTTTTGTAGGGTATGCTTGTGATGTGATATGGCCGACGATGTGATGTGATATATTGGATGTATGAGATGATCATGTTGTAATCGTTAATATCGACTTGCACGTCGATGGTACGGCAACCGGCAGGAGCCATAGGGTTGTCTTTAAACTAATGTGTCTGCTTGCATATGCGATTACTATATTGCTAGGATGTAGCTCTAGTAGTAATAGCATGAGTAGCACGACAACCCCGATGGCGACACGTTGATGGAGATCATTGTGTGGCGTCGGTGACAAGAATATCGTGTCGGTGCTTTGGTGATGGAGATCAAGAAGCACGTGATGATGGCCATATCATGTCACTTATGAATTGCATGTGATGTTAATCCTTTTATGCACCTTATTTTGCTTAGAACGATAGTAGCATTATGAGGTGATCTCTCACTAAATTTTCAAGACGAAATTGTGTTCTCCCCGACTGTGCACCGTTGCTACAGTTCGTCGTTTCGAGACACCACGTGATGATCGGGTGTGATAGACTCACGTTCACATACAACAGGTGCAAAACAGTTGCACACGCGGAACACTCGGGTTAAGCTTGACGAGCCTAGCATGTGCAGACATGGCCTTGGAACACATGAGACCGAAAATTCGATCATGAATCATATAGTTGATATGATTAGCATAGGGATGCTTACCACTGAAACTATCCTCAACTCACGTGATGATCGGACTTGAGCTAGTGGAATTGGATCATGAACCACTCAAATGACTAGAGAGATGTACTTTTTGAGTGGGAGTTTAGCAAGTAATTTGATTAGTTAAACTCTAATTATCTTGAACATAGTCTAAGTCCACTTTGATATATTTGTGTTGTAGATCAATGGCTCACACGACAGTCACCCTGAATTTTAATACGTTCCTAGAGAAAGCTAAGTTGAAAGATGATGGAAGCAACTTTGTAGACTGGGCTCGTAATCTTAAGTTGCTCCTGCAAGCTGGGAAGAAGGATTATGTCCTTAATGCTGCGCTAGGAGATGAACCACCCGCTACGGCTGACCAAGATGTTAAGAACGCTTGGTTAACACGTAATTAAGGAGGACTACTCAGTAGTTCAATGTGCAGTCTTGTATGGCTTAGAGCCGGGACTTCAACATTGCTTTGAGCGTCATGGAGCATATGAGATGTTCCAGGAGTTGAAGTTTATCTCTCAGAAGAACGCCCGGATCGAGAGGTATGAGACCTCCGATAAATTATATGCTTGCAAGATGGAGGAGAATTCGTCTGTCAGTGAACATGTGCTCAAAATGTCTAGGTACTCAAACCGTCTAGCTGAGCTGGGGATTGAACTCCCGCAAGAGGCTATCACTGACAGAATGCTTCAATCACTGTCGCCAAGCTATAAGGGCTTTGTGTTGAACTATAACATGCAAGGGATGAACAAGTCACCCGGCGAGTTATTCGCGATGCTGAAACTCGCAGAGTCAGAACTCCGTAAAGAGCATCAAGTGTTGATGGTGAATAAGACCACTAGTTTCAAGAGAAACGGCAAAGGAAAGAAGGGCGATTCGAAGAAGAGTGGCAAGCATGTTGACAATCCGACGAAGAAACCCAAAGCTGGACCTAAGCCTGAAACGGAGTGCTATTATTGCAAGGGTATGGGTCACTGGAAGCGCAACTGCCCCAAGTATCTGGCTGATAAGAAGGCGGCCAAAGAAAAATCAGGTATATTTGATATACATGTTATTGATGTGTACTTAACCAGCTCTCGTAGTAGTGCCTGGGTATTCGATACCGGTTCTGTTGCTCATCTTTGCAACTCGAAACAGGAACTGCGGAGTAAGCGAAGGCTGGCGAAGGATGAAGTGACGATTGATGACCCACAAGTATAGGGGATCAATCGTAGTCCTTTCGATAAGTAAGAGTGAAGAACCCAATGAGGAGGAGAAGGCTCTGATAAACGGTTTTCAGCAAGGTAATAACTGCAAGCACTGAAAGTAGCGGTAACAAGTGATGGTGTAGTGAGGTGAAACGTAGCAAGCGAAAAGTGACAAGTAACAAGTAGTAGCAACGGTGCAGCAAGTGGCCCAATCCCTTTTGTAGCAAGGGACAAGCCTGAACAA
This sequence comes from Hordeum vulgare subsp. vulgare, assembly GCF_904849725.1. NCBI lineage: Eukaryota > Viridiplantae > Streptophyta > Magnoliopsida > Poales > Poaceae > Hordeum > Hordeum vulgare. The sequence goes on along the minus strand of NC_058522.1, from coordinate 546,159,146 downwards.
AGTCTTATAAGAGGAAAAACGCTCCCGAGGACACACGGGAATTTCTGTCATGCTAGTTTCATCATGTTCATATGATTCGCGTTCGTTACTTTGATAGTTTGATATGTGGGTGGACCGGCGCTTGGGTACTGCCCTTACTTGGACAAGCATCCCACTTATGATTAACCCCTCTCGGAAGCATCCGCAACTATGAAAGAAGACTTAAGACAACGTCTAACCATAGCATTAAACTAGTGGATCCAAATCAGCCCCTTACGAAGCAACGCATAGACTGGGGTTTAAGCTTCTGTCACTCCAGCAACCCATCATCTACTTACTACTCCCCAATGCCTTCCTCTAGGCCCAAATATGGTGAAGTGTTATGTAGTCGACGTTCACATAACACAACTAGAGGAAAAACAACATACAGCATATCAAAATACCGAACGAATACCAAATTCACATGACTATTATTAGCATGACTTATCCCATGTCCTCAGGAACAAAAGTAACTACTCACAAAGCATAATCATAATCATGATCAGAGGTGTAATGAATAGCATCAAGGATCTGAACATAAACTCTTCCACCAAGTAATCCAACTAGCATCAACTACAAAGAGTAATCAACACTACTAGCAACCTTACAAGTACCAGTCGGAGTCGCGAGACGGAGATTGGTTACAAGAGATGAACTAGGGTTGGGAGAGGAGATGGTGTTGATTAAGATGTTGATGGAGATGCCTCCCCTTCGACGAGAGGAGTGTTGGTGATGACGAAGGTGACGATTTCCCCCTCCGAGAGGGAAGTTTCCCAGGCAGGATCGTCCTGTCGGAGCTCTAGATTGGATCTACTCAAGTTCCGCCTCGTGGCGGCGGAGAAACCACGAAAAAGCTCCACCCTGATTTTTTTTTCCGGACGAAACCCTTCATATAGCAAAAGAGGGGCGCTAGTGGGCCACCAGGGTGCCCACAAGCCCTGTTGCCGCGGCCAGGGGGTAGGCCGCGGCAACCAGGCTTGTGGGCCCCTCGTTGCTCCCCTCTGACACTTCTTTCGCCAAGTATTTTTTATAAAATCCAAAAAAATCCACGTTGATTTTCAGGGCATTTGGAGTTGCGCAGAATAGAGGACCCAGACTTGCTCCTTTTCTAGTCCAGAATTCCAGCTGCCGGTATTCTCCCTCTTCAAATAAATCTTGCAAAATAAGAGAGAAAAAGCATAAGTAAGGTTCCACAAAGTATAATAACAGTCCATAAAGCGATAAATATCAACATGAAAGCATGATGCAAAATGGATGTATCAACGATGCGTGTGGGAAATGGTTCCAAGATTGATGCAATCGCCGTCGGCACAGTTTCACTTCAGTTACCATCAAGATTAGTTATAAACTTTAATAATTGTTATTTAGTGCATGCGTTAAGCATGAACATTATATCTGGATCTTGTTTGCGAGACGGCTACTCGTTTAGGCAGAGAATAATGGTTGTTCTATTTCTATGAGTAATATCTTTTATGGTCATGCACCCAATGTGAGAGGATTGTTCATATTGAATCTTGATAGTGATAATACACATATACATAACATTGAGACCAAAAGAGTTAGAGTTAACAATGATAGCGCCATGTTTTTATGGCACTGCCGCTTAGGTCATATTGGTGTAAAGCGCATGAAGAAACTCCATACCGATGGACTTTTGGAGTCACTTGACTTTGATTCACTTGACACGTGTGAACCATGCCTCATGGACAAGATGACTAAAACTCCGTTCTCCGGAACAATGGAGCGTTCAAGTGACTTGTTGAAAATCATACATACCGATCTATGTGGTCCGATGAGTGTGGAGGCACGCGGCGGATATCGTTATTTTCTCACCTTCACTGACGATTTGAGTAGATATGGTTATGTCTACTTGATGAAGCACAAGTATGAAACATTTGAAAAGTTCAAGCAATTTCAGAGTGAAGTTGAAAATCATCGTAACAAGAAGATCAAGTTCCTACAGTCTAATCGTGGGGGTGAATATCTGAGTTTCGAGTTTGGTGGTCACTTAAGACAATGTGGAATTGTTTCACAGTTGACACCACCTCGAACACCACAGCGTAATGGTGTGTCCGAACGTCGTAATCGGAGCGGATCGTGGGACGGATCACGGGACGGTTCGCGGGGCGGATCGAGGGACGTGAGGACGTTCCACTACATCAACCGCGTTTATTAACGCTTCCTGTTGTGCGATCTACAAGGGTATGTAGATCTGAAATCCCCCTCGTAGATGGACATCACCATGATAGGTCTTCGTACGCGTAGGAAAATTTTGGTTTCCCATGCGACGTTCCCCAACAACTCCGTGTGACGGAGAGGTATCTCTAGGCCCACTCGGTAATGCATCATCATACTGAGCTCAATGTGACTAAGGAGTTATCCACGGGATGATGTGTTACGGAACGAGTAAAGAGACTTGCCAGTAACGAGATTAAACAAGGTATAGGGATACCGACGATCGAATCTCGGGCAAGTGTCATACCGGTAGACAAAGGGAATTGTATACGGGATTAAGTGAATCCTCGACATCGTAATTCATCCGATGAGATCATCGTCGAACATTTGGGAGCCAACATGGATATCCAGACCCCGCTATTGGTTATTGGATGGAGAGATGTCTCGGTCATGTCTGCATGTTTCCCGAACCCGTGGGGTCTACACACTTAAGGTTTGGTGACGCTAGAGTTGTTATGGGAATCGTATATCTGGTTACCAAAGGTTGTTCAGAGTCCCGGATGAGATCCCGGACATCACGAGGAGTTCCGGAATAGTCCGGAGGTAAATATTTATATATGGGAAGTACAGTTTCGATCGCCGGAAATGTTTTGGGGTTTATCGGTATTGTACGGGGACCACCAAAAGGGTATCGGGGGTCCACCGGGAGGGTCCACCTGTCCCGGAGGGCCACATGGGCTGAAAGGGGAGAGGAACCAGCCCCTAGTGGGCTGGTGCTTGATACGTCTCAAACGTATCTGTAATTTTTGATGGTTTCACACTGTTATCTTGTCAACTTTGGACGTTTTGTTTACCTTTTATATCTTTTTTGGGACTAACTTATTAACTCAGTGCCAAGTGCCAGTTCCTGTTTTTTTCTGTGTTTTTGACTCTTTTCAGATCTGATTTTGGAACGGAGTCCAAACGGAAATAAATCCCCGAAATGAATTTTTCCAGAACGGAAGAAGATCGGGAGGCTTGAGGGCCAAGCAAGTGGGCCCACAGGGAGCCCACAAGCCATGTTGTCGCAGCCAGGGGGGAGGCCGCGGCAACCAAGCTTGTGGCCCCCCTGGCGCTCCCCTGCCCTAGGTCTTTGGCCTATATATTCCCTAAAAATCCAAAAAAAATCAGGGTATCCACGAAAATACTTTTCCGCCGCCGCAAGCTTCCGTTTCCGCGAGATCTCATCTGGAGACCCTTCCCGGTGCCGTGCCGGAGGGGACTTTGGAGTTGGAGGGCTTCTTCATCAACATCATCGCCCCTCCAATGACTCGTGAGTAGTTCACTTCAGACCTACGGGTCCGTAGTTAGTAGCTAGATGGCTTCTTCTCTCTCTTGGATCTTCAATACAAAGTTCTCCATGATCTTCATGGAGATCTATCCGATGTAGTCCTCTTTGGCGGTGTGTTTGTCGAGATCCGATGAATTGTGGATTTGTGATCAGATTATCTATGATATATATTTGAGTCTTTGCTGATTTCTTATTTGCATGATTTCATACCCTTGTAACTCTCTCCGAGTCTTGGGTTTTGTTTGGCCAACTAGATCTATGATTCTTGCAATGGGAGAAGTGCTTGGTCTTGGGTTCATACCGTGTGGTGACATTTCCCAGTGACAGAAGCGGCAGCAAGGCACGCATCGTGTTGTTGCCATCAAGGGTAACAAGATGGGCTTTTATCGTAGATATGAGATTGTCCATCTGCATCATGTCATCTTGCTTAAGGCGTTACTCTATTCTCATGAACTTAATACACTAGATGCATGTTGGATAGCGGTTGACGTGTGGAGTAATAGTAGTAGATGCAGAAAGTATCGGCCTACTTGTTTTGGACGTAATGCCTATAGATATAATCATTGCCATAGATAACATCACGACTTTGCGCGGTTCTATCAATTGCTCGACAGTAATTCGTTCACCCACCGTCTACTTGCTTTCATGAGAGAAGCCACTAGTAAACACTACGGCCCCCGGGTCTATTCACACCTATCATTTCCACTTTCGCTTTTACTTTGCTTTGTTTCTTTGTTGCTGAGCAAGTTCTTTATGTTTGTGCAGGTACTTGTGATATTCCTTCACTGGATCGATACCTTGGTTCTCAAAACTGAGGGAAATACTTACCACCATTGTGCGACATCACCCTTTCCGCTTCGAGGGAACACCAACGCAAGGCTCCAAGGCCACGGGGGAATCCTTTGCATATTTGCCTAGGAAGTCCCTAAAGGCGTAGCCGTAGCAGAAGGATTCCTGGTGTCGTTGCTGAGGAGTATCAAGACAAGAATAGTCTCCCGTCAGCACGCTTGTTTCTGGCGCCGTTGGAAGGTCTTTTGTTGAAGTAGCAGATGTATTTCTGGCGCCGTTCCCGGGAAAGGAGAGATCTATCCAAGTAGGTCTCAGAAACTCATCTCTTGCATTTACTTTTTTGCCAGTTGCCTCTCGTTTTCCTCTCCCCCACTTCACATTTGTCGTTTTCTTTTGCCTTTCTCCTTTGCCTTTTTCGTTTGCCTTTTTTGTTTGCCTTTTTCGTTCGCCCTTTTCTCTCGCTTACTTTCTGTTCGCTTGTGTGCCATGTGCCTTCAATATGCTTGCATCTTCGCTTGCGGAAAATCTAGTGATATGGATCCTCATCCACTTGCTAATCTCTTTAAGAGATCCAATTATGTTGATCCGATTGCTAGTGAGTTGATTGCACTAGACTATCTTTATGGAGTTTTGCTTGAGATGCGTGAATCTAAAAATTGTGAGGAAGAAATTTATGAAGTGAGTCACGATGGCTCCTTCGATGAAAAGCATGATTGCAATGGTTTCACTATAAATTCTATTAGTGACAATCATGCTAAGAATATGCAAAACCCTAAGCTTGGGGATGCTAGTTTTGCTATGTCCACTACATGTTGCAATGATCATGAGTGGGGAGATGATTTTTCTTATGATCTTGAAAATTTGTTTAAGCATCATGATGAATATGATATTTGCAATATTATTGAAAGTGGGTTTGGAGAAGTCATGACTTTAGTTGATGATAATCCCACTATTTTTGAAGAGCGTCAACATTGCATGCATGTGGATCATGAAAAGAATATCCTATGTGATAGTTACATTGTTGAATTCGAATATGATCCCACATGTAATTGCTATGAGAGAGGAAAATATTGTGGTAGAAACTTTTATGTTACCAAATTACCTCTCGTTATGTGGAGATTGCTATTGTCTCTTTCTTCTTCCTTGCATATGGCAACTATTGGTTGTCTTGACAATTTGTTTTCCTATAAAATGACACCAGCGCTCGATGTATCACGTCTAGCTGTAGCCCCACCACCCCACCAGAGGAGACGGACGCTAGTGGATAATCACCATAATACCAGGGTCGTCGTCCACCCCTGCCCCTACCACCCACGACCATTCAGATCTGGGCAGGAGGCCAAATCCGCCACCAGTCCGCCCTGGACTCTGGAGCCCCACAAGCTGCGTCGGGGGGAAGCGAGGAGGTGGCGCCAATGAGCATAGGACATCGAGGGGATGGAGGGAGTCGAAGCAGGGTCGGCTCGACGCCGCCGAGCAAATGAGAAGCGCCCATGATGCCCGCCATCTCCGTGCGGGAGGGAGCCGCCAACGCCACATGGCCTTTGGCCAACGGCAGCGATGGAGGGGGCTGAGGCGAGGGGATTGGGGCGGGGCGCTAGGGTTTCACCCAGGGGGCGCCCGTGGAAGCACCTCAGGGAGGGAGAAGAGAGGGAGGCCGACCCCATTGATGGTAATCTTAGGATCTTGAATTACTATATCAAGTGCCTCGCTGCACTTGGTAAGGTTGAAATTTCATTTGCAGCAACATTTCAAAACTTTGGCAGCCTTTTGGATCTGCTCCATGTGGTACAAACCTTCTACCAGTTGCAAGAAATATTATGAATTTGGTAACAAATTGCTAACACTAGTCCTTCTGAACAAATAAAGGGCATTTAAGAGTGAGGCATCAGTTTATCATAGTTTTCTATGTACTTGAGAACTTAAGACTTTGTTTGGTCGCTTGCTTAATAAAATCGATGCATGCATCGATTGATGCAGAGGCCAAGGGCTCTGATCCTCCTTTTCCACACAGAAAAGAGTGAGGCATCAGTCACTGTATTCTTAGACAAGTTAGTTACTGTTAAACATGTGTTTTGGGAAACTGCTCGACACCCTAAACGGGGTGTGGCTATCTCATTATATAGAGGTAACAAAGGGTACAATACAAGGTGTATACAAACTCTATATATATAATCTAAAACCCTCCCTCAATCTTCACTGTGGCCTGAAGTACAAAGCAAGTTAAGATTGCGTCTACAGCCTAAAAACTGTGGTTGTGGAAGAGGATTCGTGAAAATGTCAGCAAATTGATCTTTTGATGAGATGAACTTTATACAGAGTAGCTTCTGTGCAACGTGTTCCCGCACAAAGTGATAGTCAACCTCGATGTGTTTCGTCCGAGCATGGAACACCGGATTAGATGAAAGATATGTAGCACCGATGTTGTCACACCAAAGAACCGGAGGATGAGCTGGAGAGACTCTCAACTCTCTCAACAGGGACTGTACCCATATGATCTCAGCAGTCGCATCAGCAACTGCCTTGTACTCATCTTTAGTACTGCTGCGAGACACTGTAGTTTGCTTGCGAGCATTCCAGGCGATCAAGTTAGAACCAAGGAATACTGCATAACCCCCCGTGGATCGCCTGTCATCAGGACTAACCAGCCCAATCCGCATCGGAAAAGGCTGAGAGCTCACAAGATGGTGCAGGCTGAAGAAGCAACCCATAGGAGGCAGTGAGACAGATATAGCACAGAATACGCTTCACAGCTGACCAATGAGATGTCCTCGTTGCATGAAGATACTGACACACATGGTTGACTGCACAAGAGATATCTGGTCTGGTGATAGTAAGATATTGCAGTCCACCAACGAGACTGTGGTACTCAGTAGCATCATCAGGTGAAAGAGGGTCTCCATCAAGAGCAGACAACCGATCAGTGGCACACATCGGAGTGATAGCATGTTTGCATTTCAGCATTCCAACACGACGCAATAAATCCAAAGAATACTTCTTCTGAGTAAGAGTCAACCCAGCAGAAGACCGTGAGACCTCCAGACCAAGGAAGAAGTGCACAGCACCTAAATCCTTGACAGTAAAATCACCACTCAAAGCAGACACAAGACGATTAGCACCACTCAAAGCAGACACAAGACGATTAGCAGCAACATTTGAGGAACTGATAAGGATGATATCATCAACATAAACCAGGAGATACATCATAACTTCAGGACGCTGAAGAAGGAACAGTGACGTGTCAGCAGTGGAGGGAATAAACCCAAGAGCCCGGAGAACAGAGTCGAGGCGTGCATGCCATGCACGAGGAGCCTGTTTAAGTCCATACAATGCCTTAACAAGACGACAGAGATGATGAGGACGTGCAGGATCAACAAAACCCGGTGGTTGACGCATATAAACCTCCTCCTCCAAGATTCCATGTAGGAAAGCGTTCTGCACATCGAGCTGACGAAGAAACCAATCTCGAGTACCAGCAAGAGACAGCAGCAAACGAATGGTAGGAGGCTTGATGACTGGACTGAATGTGTCTTCATAATCAAGACCGTACCTCTGTTTGAAGCCCTTTGCAACTAGCCATGCCTTGTAGCGTTCAATAGAATCGTCAGCATGTCTCTTGACTTTAAAAACCCACTTGGAATCAATAACGTTGACGCCAGATGCTGGAGGAACAAGTTGCCAAGTATCATTCTTCAGTAGAGCCTGAAACTCATGTTGCATCGTAGCACGCCAGTGAGGAATGCCCAGTGCAGCCTGAAAATGACGAGGCTCGGAAGTGGGATAGGCAGCGGTATGAGCCATGCAAGCAGTGAGCCATGCAACAGTCCCGTCTGTGCGGACCTTCGGACGAAAAATACCAGATTGGTTGCATGTTCGAGAACGAAGAGCAACTGCGGCAGGCTGTGCTGGCAACGCTGAGCTTGGCGCAGGCGATGGCGGCAACAGAGGCAAAGCCAAGTCACCCGGCGAGCTCGCGCTAGAGCTCCCTAGCGTCGGGGAGGCAGAAGGCGCGAGGCCCGGTGAGGCCGGCCCACTAGGCGCTGAGACGGGGCCTGCCGATGCAGGCGAACCAGACTCTGGGCCGGGCGAGGTGGTAACCGGCCTAGGCGACGCGACCACCATGGCGGGCGAGGCCGGCTCCCGCGGGGCAGCTGCAGATGCATCCTCCACGGGTATAGCAGCAGCGGGCTGACGGGCGCCACCCGTCATGCATGGCACATGCACAGGATCGACGTCCCGATCCTGAGCTTCGTCCGTCGCCTGTTCATCGAGGAGCTCAAGACGAGCACCACTTCCAATACCTGCAGCATGATTAGGAAGCAACACACTACAAGGATACCCCTATAAAGCAACACATATTCTACAACGTTTTGACTATAAGTTGCAAAATTTACAAGAGATACACATATATGTGTTGTAGAATATGTGTTGTAAATGTGCAGCTTGTGACCATAATGTCCTAAATAGATTGCCACAGATCTTATACGTTTGCAAATATGTGTTGCAAATTATATTTATTATAACACTGGAAATATCCATACTTAAAAATAAAATTAGTTATGCACACCTGTATACATAAATAATGTGACGAAATAAACGATGCTAACTGTTCGAGCCGAAATCAATCACGATTCCTTTCTTTGAGATCGTTGATGGAGGTACTCCAGAATGGGACACGGTTCACCTTGGAAATTTAACCTGACCAGTACACCACATAGGTAACACGCGATGGTCTTGGAGAAAAAAATAAAACCCAATAACAGCCTATTTTGTTCGTCGTGCTGAAGCGAACACAGCGGTCGGTCAACCTTGTTGGTCGTGAGTAGTCGATCCGTCGCCTTGAGCCAGCCGAGCCGCCTGCCTCGCCGTCCCTGCCCGGCCGCCCGGAGCCACCGTTAGAGCATGGTTAATAGTACAGCCAGCTGCTGACTATATGATGTTGACACGTCATCTATAGTCAACCTTATAGCCCATAAGTACAATAGGTAGATGTAAATAAATGATACTTTATTGATAGAAGGCCCATCATCTTCTCTTACAAAGTGTCTAGGAGCACGTGTTACAGCCGGCTGTTAGTTTGTAGCCCGCTTCTTTCTCTCTCCTCTTCTCTCTCTTTCAACTCATCACAAATATATTATTTTAAGTCTTACAACCCGCCTACGTCATCCTATTGTACTTGCTCTTAAACCGCCCTGTGACCCAGCCCGAAGGCTGAGATAGGCGACCTACCGCTGTCTGTCTCGCTTGGCGCCCGATCATATGTTGTTCGTGCAGGAGCACATGGCACACCACCAGCCAGGAGCGCGCCCTGCTGGCAGGACTGCCGGAGGCGCTAAATCCTAGTGGCTAGTGAGATCAGCACTCACCTCAACCGCTGATCCTCCGTTCCTCCCCACTCCCCATCGCCTACTCAGCTCAGAAAGGTACCTCATCCCGGTGTACCCTGATCTTTGAATCTTCATGCTTTGGACGAAATTACATGAAACTTATGTGCAGTAAGGCCTAGTTTGGAAGTGTAGTTTTTAAAATAATGCAATATTCCAAAAATTTGCTATTATAATGTCTTAGCAATGAATACTATACAGCTTCTAAAAACAGCAATTTTCTTAGTTCTAGTGAAACTACATGTAGGTTTGGCTTGTACTGTTCTAATTACTGTAGTTTTGAGCGCTTATGCAACTGAACCTAACTTGAACTAATTATGCATAGGCAGTATCTCTTTAAAAACCTAACTTGATACTGATTATGCTTACGCAACTGAACCTACCCTGAACAATAGGAATCAGTACAACTGAACCTAATACAAAAGTGATACTGCCATGTTGTTAATTGTAGTTATAAGTTACAGACCAAGCTGCATGGTAGTCCAGGACCTCATGACACGAGCGTTTTTCCCCAGTTTGAGAAAAAAGTGGCCTGTGCCTCTTTTCTTAATACTAAAAATACACTATACTACGAGAACTACTCTTTATGAAACTACAGTTGTTGGTATAGCCAAACACCTCACAGTATTTAAAACGACATTTTTTCTAGAAACCATAGTATTCTCATAATACTTTGTACCCAAACGGGGCCTGATATTTGTTATTTTGATGCATTGTCCAATGAATTTAGAATCTACGAAAATTTACTATTTGGATTTCCAAGAGAAAGTAGACAGTAGTGAGTTGGTGAAGATGAATTTCGGGAGCTTGGATATAAAGATACACCAACAGATACAATGATCCGATGTCCATCTAAAGATTATGTTCATTTGATGTGGAATGGAATGTTTCAGAGCTATGAAAAATGGGTATTTCGCGGTGAGTCTTCGTCCGATAAGAATGATGATCAATAACCACAACATGAAACTAAAGGAATTGCTAATATGCATTAAATTATTATGGATTCAATTAGGAAAATATATGATGGTGATGTGCCTATGAGTGATAGTACAATTTTTTCAAATCCAATTCCAAATGGAGCAAGTAAAGAAGCAGAAGCATTGTACAAATTAATTCAAGATTCAGAGAAGCTTTATGACCAGGATGTGAATTGTCTCAGCTTTCCTTACTTTTGCGCTTTTGTTCAATACAAAAGGCATGAACAAATGGTTTGATAAGTCATTTGGATATCCACCACTTAATATTCTCCACATGGATATCCAAATGGAAAAAGATCTGCCTCAAAAATTTCATGACGCCAAGAAGAACATATCGAAGTTTGGATTAGGATGAAGATGAAGACTCGAGATAATTTCGATATGGGTGTAGAATGGAATGTTGTGGAAACAGAACCTTATCATGTTAGCAAATTCTTCAAGCTTTTTGATACTGCCCACCAGAAACAAAATTGGATGAGAAGAGATATAGAGGGAGAAACGGTAGATGCTCCTATAGTGCCAAGTGATGAAACAATACCTCTATAAAGGTCAGCTTCGAATGTGATTGTGGTATTTAGTACTCCCTCCGTAAACTAATATAAGAGCATTTAGATCACTATTTTAGTGATATAAATGCTCTTATATTAGTTTACAGAGGGAGTACATTCTTAGTATCATTGTTGCAACTTATGTCATTTTGGACATGAAACTTACTTAACTACTATATTGCTTCTGCATGCAGGTTTGATGATAATGGAAGTCACCCGATTTGAAAATGTGGAGCCTAGTTGAAGTGACGAATCTATTATTGTTATTTGCTAAAAAATCTTTTATCTCCATGTACTTTATAACTCGAAGATTTGTTGCCGTGACGGGTCTAAATTGTCAATGCTTGATGTTAAATATGTTGAAGGAGAACATCAGAATAATGTGGACCTCGTTGTCTTCTTGCCAATATATCAAAAAATGAAACTCCATGGGCACTAGCACCCATGGTTTTATTGATATAGAAGAAGCATCCCTCATGAGAAACCAGAAATTCGTCCCCGACGTGGATCGAACCCTGGTTGCTGGAGACGCCACTGCGCTCCCTTGCCACTAGGCTACAGCCTAGTTCTCTCTTCTTGCCAATATATCATGCGGGCATCTCTAACTAGGAGGGGAACATCAAAATAATGTCACAAAATAGACTTTCGCCCAGCTTTATAGATAAATCAATGATCCATACAAACTATCCACCTTAGAACAATGTAGTCATAGCTTTTCTTCAGTTAGCTGTAGCATGAGAAATCAGAGACCACCCCTCTGGTGTGTGTGGTGGACTGCGTCGCTAGGAGTGAGGCCTACACGCGAGGCCAGACACTCTCGCCCATGTCTTGTGTGCTGCATAAGGGCATGGACTCCTAAAACGAACATCGCATTTGTTCACAGAACGCTCCGGACACTTGTATCGGAGTCAGACATTCAAAGTGTACTGCCATCGTCCGGACGTATTTCAAACTGAGTTTAATGAAAAATAACATATTTAATGTAAATTTAAAAAGTTGGACGATTTTCATTTAAACTTAGATATTTTTAACATAAATCAAACAATATTTTATCTGGTAAATTAAAATTAAAAAATACGTTGTCCTTGACAGTGACCTCGTATGCTTGGCCAGCAAGGCTACTGATGCCTCCATTGTCGTGTTCGTGTCGTCATCATCCGGCTTCTAGCGGTGGAAGGGCGTGGGGTCATGGTAGGGCTTACCGAGCGCCACTTGGCACTCGCGAATGATCATGTATGCTTGCTCTTGCGTCGCTCGCAGTGCGGCCGTTGCCAATGTAGATGTGGGCGCGCGAAGAGACGGCGGCGGGGATTGTCGAATGCTCCAGGATCGTGATATCGCTTAGAGACCACCGTTTTTCATACTTCAGCATCTCCTTGTCAAGGCGACGAAGACGACGATTTCTCGTCTCCATTGTTGACTTTGACCAGTCGATGATCCAGGCAGTCGCGTCCAGTCATATCTCTCTGCAATTAATGTAACGGATGCACGGACCGGGACGCGATGCGGGCGTCGCTCTTGGCTGAACCGCCGCTTCAATGCCGTCTCTAGGGACAGCTCATGTTTGTTCTGGGCTGGCATGAATACGACACCAAGAGTGAAGGATCGTTCCTGCGATTCAAAGTGTGGGAGAAGTTTTTGGGAGGTTCTGGGTCGTCTCGTGGCGATCTGTATGCCCGCGAATCCTCTAATTTGCAGCCGCCTTGCGGGATTTCAAACAACCCGACGGGTCACAGACCGATGTGGTGCCATGTTGGATGGAAAATTGCGTCAGGACACGTCGGTTTCGATACAAATTCATATGTTCACTAAAAAATGAAAACGAGTAGAATGACTTTGTAGTGAATGGTAACTTCATAAACATGGTCGGTCGCACTGCCATCATCGTCCACGCCATTGTTGTCATCCAAGTAGTCCTTCTAGAGGCTAGAGGGCATCGAGGCCAAACAACCCTGCTCGACCACCTCCTGGCACTTGTAGAGGATCCACCGCGCTTCCTCCTACACCACGTGGACGACCACCATGGTCAACACCGACCCGGGGCGGCCGAAGTGTCTCTTAGCTACCACTCCTGACGTGACGCCTGCCTTGCCGCCCTCTCCTCGCCCGACCTGAGGGCCCTCGATTAGGAGTCGGTGTCGTCATGGCCACCGATGTAGTGGAGGAGGCGACCATGCACCTTTGCGATAGCCGACGTCAACTCATCCATGACTAACTTGTCACACCAGTTCGGCGTTGTGGTAACGCGGTCCTTCGATAATTGTTTTGTGGCGGCGAGGGCGGCTTCAACTTGACATGACGCCTGATCTAGCCGTCGCTATTGCATTACGTGTCATGAAACACTAAATTAATACTATGTCCATAAAAACTAATGATCTTGAACATGATGGATGACACTAGTGATTTTGGATGACAATTATACATATTAGTCGAAACATGGAAGCTAACAAAAAAATGTGTTTTGGATTAGTTTTTTCTAACGTTTGAGCAATAAAATTTATTTACTTCACCCATATTTTACTGAATTTGTACAAACATAGCAGATTAGGTTTTGGATTTGGATTAACTTTTTTCCTATTGGTTTGGCTCCATTTTTTCATTTTCCATCCGTCCTATCCCGCCATAGTGTCTAATCTTTATCTTTACCTACTAATAAAGCAAATAGTTCTTCTTCCGTACGTCATTCAAATTACCCTTAAAGTTGATTAAAATTACCCACCAATGCCACCTATAAGTCATAAAAAACGTTTCAAACAGAAAAATATCCGGACTGGGCCGACCCATGTACGCACCTCCTATATTACGGTCTGGGCGTTGGAAAAAGATGCAACACACCTGTTTGGACCGGCCCATGCCTGGGCGCCTTTTTTTTAGTTTAGTTTTTTTTTATTTTCAGTTCCATTTTGTTTTTCTACTTTAAATAATTCAGAACTTCAAACAACTTTTCTCAATTTTAAGAAACTGAGAATTTCGAAATAAAATATTCCAAAAAAACATATATTTTTTAGAATTCAAAAACTACTCAGGAGTTTTGAAAAATGTTTGCATATAGAAAAATGTTTAAACTTTGAGAAAATGTCCATAAAATAAAAAAAGTCAACGATTTTAAACAAAAGTCCATGTAAAAATCTCAAAAACAGTTCGTGCCTCTGTTTTTAGTCTCATTTTTTATTTTCATTTTTCTGTTCCATTTTTTAGTTTAAATAATTTAGAACTTTGAAAAACTTTTGCAATTTATAAAACTGGGAATTCTGTAATAAAAGTTTGAAGAAAATATAAAATGTCTGTGAATTCAAAAAATGCTCAGGACTTTTGTTAAAATATTCTCATATTCAGAAATTTTTTCATAATTTTCAGAACAATGTTAGTGAAAACAATAAAAGTCCAGGATTTTGAAAAAAAGTTTGTGTGTTATTTTTTGAGTGCAATTGAAAAAAATGTTTGCTAATTCAAAAAATGTTCATGCATTTCAAGAAATGTCCTAATATTTTAAAGACATAATATGATCAGCACCATTGAAGATTATAATTGTTTTTCTCCCGTTGCAACGCACGGGTCCTTTTGCTAGTCTGGCTAAAAAATATTACTATGTGCGCGCGCTTCAATTATCATGGTCCCGCTTGTCATAGGAATCCTGGATGAAGGCTAACATCGGTCAAACAGATCGCGATGAGGTAACTGTGCAAATAAAATCGGAAACCTCCCCCATATCAGCGCACGTACGGTTCCCTTCCTCGTCGCGTACTAGATCCATCGCTCGCCGGCGGCCGGTGGCGGAGCACCACTACGAGGTGAGTATGGTTAGTTGCCGATCTACTCTCACACAATCCATCCTCTCTTCCTCCCTACTCTAACAAGTTGTGCTCTAAATCAATTCACATCTCGTTTGGCAGGCAAATACGGCTGGTAGATTCACCAAATCTAGCTCGTACGTGGTGTCAACAATCCCGCAAGTTCATCATCTTATTGAATCGCGCTGGTCAGTGTCGTGCTCCTTCTCCCATCTCGTTGCTGCAATTCATGCCCTACGGAATGGTTCTGACATTGATTCATATATTCAATTTACTCTTTGCAAAAATTTACCATTGTTTATTACTGAGATAGCGAAAGTCTTATGTATTGTGCTGGGCTTACCCTTTCCCGTGGATGCTATGCAAATCCTTTTGTTTGGTGTCTCTCCCTGATTGAATTGTAATTTTTCAATTCTCTGTCTGCGATATACTGTACAACGTATTTGGCTATCTTAGGAAGGGGCATTGGAATTAGTGGTGAGAGTTTCGTACAGGCTATGGCTTGGGAAATAGATTCTGACTCATACACTACTTGATTTGATTTTACTACCCGTGAGAATCGAGAGGGAGTTGCAGTGGCAATGGCAGTGGCAACCAAAGACTGCAAATCTGAAACTAGCAAACTGTCACAACACAGAAAGGTAGTGGCAATGTTCTCGCCATTCAAACTGATCTAGCAATAAGATATGACTTAATTTTTATTGACATAAACAAAGGGAACATGCCAACTTTACAGCACATGGAGAACAACAGTTGCAAATCAACACATGCACATGGTAGCGAGGATGGCCGAAATAACATTTGGCCTAATTAAATACGTAAACTCTAGTCGTGTTTAACAACATTCATAAAACTAGCAGAACATGCTTATTCTTCTTGCAGTAGACTAATGATATATTGTATAGAGCCACCACAACAGTTTTTAAAGAAGGCAGAACCAATTCTATTGTAGGCCTTCTATTTTTGTGAGATGACAGATATGGGTCTTCTTTTTGTGAGATGAAATATATGCTTCAACTGTTCTACTTCAACTTTTTCTACATTGTTGTTAGTATTTTTTGAAGCCTAAAATGTTTTCTTCTTTCAACTTTAAACTTGTAATCAATATGTACAACAAAGGTGCAGTATACTCACGTACTACTGTTGTTTATAAATACATCCAAAAGATTTAACATTAGTTAATTTCACCATAAATTAATTGGCTGGCACCTCGTGCCTACTTAATGAACATTGAGATGTGAATTAGAATTTCATAGTAATGGTTCATGTCTTAGTTCATCATTTTCACCATGCAATAGGGATAGCTTGATGTATTCCTAGTACCTACTCACTACTAATTGAGTTGCTATTTAAACTTTTGGTCATTGTCATGTTTCAACAGATATGTCACGGAAAAAAAATTATTGTCGTTGAATCCAATGAAAAATAATTTACAGAACAAGCAAATGGTTCAAATGGTGCAGATTTGCAAGAATCAAACAAAAATTATGTTCCACATAAGGTTTGTCTACTTAAATACTCTTTGCAACATGTCATAAATCAGGATTATATTGTTATATGCTTGCACTTTCGCAATTACATAAACTATCCAAAACTTGATGTGTATCATTATATCCTAGAACAAACAAATTATGGTTCATAATGGCGGCGGTGCACGACAACTAGAAAAATGGTCTACTGCAAAAGAGGTATCTTCATATTCTCATATACAAAATTTTGATGAGTGCTGCCATGTTGATGTGTTTACTTGTTGCTATCAGAATGTTGTGTGGAACCAAGAATCTTTTGATCATAATTTCAATGGATAGCAAGGGGAAATAAATTCTGCTGCATATAAGGTATATTTCCATTACCACATATACAACATGTTCAAAATATATTTCTCTGATGGTTATGCATCTATTGCTCGTCTTGCTATAAGAATGTTGTTCCGAAGAAAGAAACTTTGCTTGAGAATGTTAGCGCATGCCAGGGAGAAAAAACTTCCGTTGTAAACAAGCTGGATCATTTCATAATCACATACTAATTTGTGTTTGAACTATAGTGATAGCTTGTTTATTTGTTAATTACTTCTTCTTTGCTACCAGATTCTTATCGAGACCAAAGAAAACAAAAGGTACTAATGTGGGAAGTAAGAGTTCTCAAAATGGTTCCTTGAGAGTGAACTACGTGTAAGAGTGCTCAAATTCATTTCTCATGTTGTCTTGTTCTTTTTATGTTTTATCATATGGTAACTTTGATTTCTATAACACACAAGAACTAAAATCATAATAGGGATGTAGCTCTTGCTACGATTGTAAGTTGTGATCCTAAATTTAAACTCAATGGTGCTGAAATGAATTCTGGGCAGTGCACGTCGATATGGCACATTGGAAAACTGAAAATTTGGTATGGGGTCTCAAAAGCTGCAATACTCTTGATAATGTAGAAAAAACACGGATTGCATGGCCTTCAATCATTGTGCGTGACTAATATCCTGCCTCTATTATTACTTACATCATGTTAATGCATTGCGGTTTAACAGTTTATTTTGTTTTCTTGTGTGTAGATTTGAAAGACAAATGGATGAGTATATGGGTGCATGAAAAGTATACTGCAACCATGATATCGATCTTCCATTTCATGATCACAGTGATGATGGATGCTTTCAATTTTAGTTATGTTGTAGTCAGAATTTCGTGTTGGATGTTGTTCCTTGCTTAAGTCTTAGTGAAGTTGTACAGATGTTGATGGATGCTTTGAGTTTAAGTTTCATTTTCGAGAAAATACTTAGATTATGCATCATAATTGGATGATGTTCCTCCTGTAATATCTACTATCGTAATGAAACAATTTTATCTAATATATATGAATTCTTCCTCTCGTGAGTATATCTCTTGTTTTTCTTTCATTTGAAATACATAATTACTACCTTTACATGGAGCACTAATTTAATTGCTAGTAATATAATGAATGACAATATTCATACCTTATATCTACCAACATTTGAAGCGTTGGAAATTCTCCGTTGCCAAGGTAACGGATTTTGATTCGTGTACATTAAGCCCCAACATATAGAAGTGTTGTAAAAGTTTGTTTCATATGTTGTAATCTTGCAACGGTCCATTTTATCAACGGTAGTATAACCTTGCATTATGCCCTAGCAATACTGAATAAGGCTACGCGTCCCAAACCATTGATAAATACTTTAGCAACGCATATATGGACATTTAGATACGGAAAAATAGTTGCTATACAGGGGGTCTTGTTGTAGTGACAGGAGCATTTGCAACATCCACAAATTGATCAGGCGAAGGTATGGCAGAGTGAGCAGGTGGCGTAGAAGTGGTAGAGTCGTTTGGAAGTGCGTGAAAGGGGAACACATTCTCATCAAACACAACGTCACGAGATATGTAGACGCGATTGGTGGGAACATGTAGGCATTTGTACCCTTTGTGAATGGAACTATACCCAAGAATAACACACCTTTTAGATCGAAACTCTAGCTTAGCTTGTTATACGAACGCAGATGAGGCCAACACGCACACCCAAACACTTTGACAAAAGTGTAATCTGGTATTTTATTGAGCAAGAGTTCAAGCGGGGTTTTCATTTTCAGAAGTCGTGAGGGAAGCATATTTATCAAAAAATAGGCGGTGGAAAAAGCATCACTCCAGAACCGAAAATGGAACGGAGGCATGAGCGACCAAGGTAAGACCAGTTTCTACAAGATGACGATGCTTACGTTCGGCGCTTCCATTCTGCTGATGTGTATGAGGACAAGACACATGGTGCGAAATCCCAAGTTCGTTAAAAAACGAATTGAGGTTGTGATATTCACCCCCCCCCCTCCCCAGTCGGATTGAACATGAATGATTTTCTGCTTAAGGAGACGATCAGCGTGTGCTTGAAACTGAATGAAAACATCGAACACATCAGACTTTCACTTAATAAGATACAGCCAAGTAAACCGACTATAAGCATCAATAAAGCTGACATAATAATTATGGCCACTAACAGAGTTTGGGCATGACTCCATACATCAGGGAAAAAACAAGCTCAAGAGGATGTTCCACAACACGACTAGACTCTGAAAACAGAAGTTGATGACTCTTGCCCTGCTGACAAGCATCACAGATAGTTTCAGCGGTTTTATTGGACACAACTAGTAGTTCATGACGATGCAACACATGACGAACTATAGGAGCAGCAGGGTGACCAAGGCGCGCATGCCAGTGCATAGGCGACACACGAACACCGCTGAACGCCTGAGGAGAACACTGTGTAGGAGGTGTGGGCGGCGCGTCAAGTGCGTACAGGCCATGGCGAAGACGACCCCTAGGCAGAACGGCCCTCGTGTCCCGATCCTTGATAAAGAAATGAAACGAATGGAACTCAACAAGGACATTATTATCACGAGTAAGTTGAGGAATGGACAACAAACTACGTGTAGCAGAGGGAACTCGAAGAACATTGGAAAGATGCAGTTTTCGGAAGTTGTGTGCAAGAAGTGAGGCCTGACCAACATGGGAGATGCGCATACCTGCTCCATTGGCGGTGTGCACCTGATCATGACCACGATATGGTTCCTGAGTAGAGAGCTTGCCCATCTCGCTGGTGAGGTGGTTCGTGGCTCCGTGTGTCCATATACCACGGGTCAATGGAGTATGACGGAGTGCGCCCGTGCTCATGACTCGTCACGGCAGCGGCAGCCTGCTTATCATTCCCTTTGCCATTGTTGCCCAGGCCAAGGAAATCTTGCTTGAAGCGTCGAAGACAGTGGGAGGCAATGTGGCGTTCAATACCACACAGCTGGCAGGCCTGCTGAGCACCACAGCAGGGACAGCAAGCAAGCGGTCGACTACCACCGGTGATGGATGGCGTGGCGCCCCGCGAAGCCTGCGAAGATGAGGCCGCAGCTTTTCCACCAAGCTACGACGGCTTCTGGGGTTTGCCGCGGGTCGCGGCGTTGGCGGAGACAAAACCCGGGGAGGCACGACACGCCTTGATGCGATGTTCACGGCCTAGGAGGCGCGCATAGAGCTCACGTGGCGGAAAATGGAGCCTCGTGACCATGGACATTCTCGATGAGATTATCATAGTCGTCATCAAGGCCATTGAGTACGTGAGTGGTGAAGTCGTCATCACCAAGCGGCTGACCAATCGAGGCCAAAGTGTCGGCGAGGCCACGCATCTTCTTGAAGTAGTCCGTGATGTTGAGGCCGTCAATCTTGGTCCCCCCCAACTCGGTGCGTATAGAGTGAGCACGCGCCTGAGATTGGGAGGCGAAGCTGCTGTGAAGTGCTGACCAAGCACCTCGAGACGTCTCAGCGAAGATGACCAGCGACGACACGCTCGGAGTGAGCGACGACTGGATGGCGGAGAGGATTGCCTGATCCTAGGCCACCCACACGTAATAAGCCGGATGATATGGTGGTGGGCACGGTATGGAGCCGTCCACATACCCCTCCAAGTAGCGGCTGCGGAGAAGAGGCAGCACGTGAGCCCGCCACGACAAGTAATTGTCCGGCGTGAGCTCCACCGGAAGGAGGTGGGAAATGTAAAACGGCGATGGCGCCGCAGCATGATCCACATGAGCCGGTGTCGGTGGCACGTAGATACCCATCGACGGATCCATCTCCAGGTGTGGGGCGATCGCGAGAGGCGCGCCACAGCCCGGCACGGTACCAGTGTACGGCGATGACGGGTAGGCGCCAGGAGCAGCTAAGGCACCACCGGTAGTCGCGATCGGGTCCCCAGAGGACGTGGGAGACGCAGCCACGTAGGGCAGTGAAGGCGGTGGCGCCGCATAGGGTTGAGGGCGCAACGGCGCCGCATAGGGTTGCGGGGGCAGTGCGCCGTAGGGAGGCGCCGGCCAGGCAGACAGTGGTGGTGGCTTGGCACCATAGGCCGATGCCGAGACGTCGTACGGGTGCGGAGCGCCGTAGAGCGATGCAGGGACAGCGCCATATGCGGGCGTAGGACCACGGTAGGGCGACGGTGCAGCTTCGTTGGTCGAGGGAGACGGGCCGCCGGAGTAGACCGACGGAGGCATATCACCCTGCCCACCTGATCCGATATGTGAACCCAGAGGGGCTCCACCGAGGGAACGAGCGTGCCACCAGGCCGCAGCTAGGGGCCGAGAGGCCAGGAAGGGCGAGGAGGGGGCGCAGGCAGAGGCCGGCGCATGGACCGGCGCGGCGACGGCGGCGGCTGTTGGACCCGGCGCGACGACGGTGGTAGGGGCAACGGAAGACATCGTAACCCTAATCTGGTACCATGTTAAACATGTGTTTTGGAAAACTGCTCGACACCCTAAACGGGGTGTGGCTATCTCATTATATAGAGGTACCAAAGGGTACGATACAAGGTGTATACAAACTCTCTATATATAATCTAACAGTTACTACTGATCATTTTTTTCAGGGACACTCCAGAAATTAACATGCTTAAAGGACAAATAAACAGAGGATCGTCAAAAGGCGAAATGAATGTCTGAAGGAACTACCTTTTGTTGAACAAAATAACATTGCACAGTATATTAATGTAATAGTAGTATATAAAACAGATCACGGACACTAGAATATACAACAGAAATGCATCACACAAGCAGCCAATATTTTTCACAAAAACAACAAGCAAATGTGTGGAAATCATAAAAGTGCATGTTGTTATGAAGAAAATTAGTCACTCACATCTCATCAGCTAGAGGCCTTTCTAAGTTCACATAACCCCAGCAACTGCAGGCTACCAAGAATGGGCCCTCTTTCTCTGTATTTGTTTCAGAGATGTGCAACTGAACTTATTCAGTCATCAAGCAGCATAGTACGTGTTCTAGAATGTAGTGATCCCAGGTGACATAACCCACTAGAGGAATATGTTTCTTCAGCTAATCATGTATTCCTACATAAGCTGGAAATTTGATTTGGTGGTACTTGACATACACAAATGCCTGAACCTTGCCTTGGTGATACTACACACAAATGTCTGAACTACACAACACCAAAATACAGGTTGGGGATACTCCTTGGCCTCTTCTCATCTTGCAACTCTGAGTTTTAGGAGTTTTTCGTAACAAGACCAAGTGAATTTGCCAGATTCGAATGACCCGTGAATACAATACGGAGGATTCATCCCACGACACAGATCTAAAACTACATAGCATTGGAAAATCATGAACAGACAGAAAACAGAGAATGAATTTACTGTAAATCATGAACAGACTTTTTTTTTCCCAAAAGCAGAACAGAGCATTACTACATCTACACGATTACCCAAACAGCAACCACTTATTCAATTAGGAAGCACTAGAAAGTAATCGGCTATGCCTTCTTGGGGGACTTGGCGGCCTTCTTGGGCGACTTGGGCTCCTTCTCGGCCGTCTTCTTGGGGAGCAGCACGGTGTTGATGTTGGGCAGCACGCCGCCATGCGCTATGGTGACGCCGGCGAGCAGCTTGCCGAGCTCCTCGTCGTTCCGGACTGCAAGCAGCAGGTGGCGCGGGATGATGCGGGACTTCTTGTTGTCCTTGGCGGCGTTCCCGGCCAGCTCAAGAAGCTCGGCGGCGAGGTACTCGAGGACGGAGGCGAGGTAGACGGGGGCGCCCATGCCGACGCGCTGCGCGTAGCGGCCCTTCTTGAGGAAGCGGGCGATGCGGCTGACAGGGAACTGCAGCCCGGCCTTGACGGACCGCGCCACCGCCTTCTTCCTGGGGCCGCCGCCGAGCTTGCGCCCCACCACGTACTTCTTCGCCTTGGAGACGGCGCCGGCGGTTGATGCGTCCATGGCGGGTAGATTTCAGGATTGGAGGTGCGGAGAAGGCGGGAGTGTCTTGTGTTTGGACGAGGATCGGGTTTGGGCCACTATTTAAACGGCGCGGGAAGGGGGCAGTGTGGGGCCGACGATCCGCGCGCACGGCCATTGGACGGTTGGATCGGTGGAGAATGGACGGCTGCGATGCGGACAAAGGGGAGTGACTGGAGAGAAAAAGGACAGCAGAGATTATTTTTGAGACAACCTTCTGGACCGCGGTCCGTCCGAATGAAGAACGTGTACATGTTTCCTCAAATAATGTTTTGAAAACTTATTTCTTAAAAAATCGTATGTTTCGAAAAATTATTTGAATACATGGTCAACATTTCTTAAATAACGTTGTTTCTTTATAATAAAGTTGCCACGGCAAGCTTCATCTAGTTTTTTCTTCCAGATTTAAAACTGTCATTGTGTTTCAACTATTTTTCACGATAATTATTATTAATTGACCTTGGAAAATTTCAATAATTAACCACGGCAAATTTAATTCATGGATCATGGAAATTTTAGTAATTCATCATGGAAAATTGAGTTTATAGATCATGTCAATTTTAGTATTTTGACCATGACAGTTCTAGTATTTTGAATATGAAAAAAAAATGTATGAACCATAGAAAAATTTATTACATGTGTTATGAAATTTTTTAGTATTTCAACATGACGAATTTAGTGTATGGTTCATGGAAAATTTAAGACATTGACCTTGCATTTTAAAGTAATTGACGACATATTTCTTTTTTATTCATGAACGATGTCAAAGTTATTTCACGAATCATGTCAAATTTTAGTAATTCACCATGCCAAGTTTAGTTTCTTAATTTCTTTTTTTTTATAAAAAGTCAAATTTATTTTAAATGTATAATAACAAGTTTTTGAAATATGTCATGGCATCTTCAATGTAATCATGATGACAATTTACGTGTAATAGGCATGGCAACTTTTAACCGAACAAAAAAAGTCGTCGAAACATAACTATATGAGATTTAGTTTGGAAGGTCTCATCGCCACAGACTTAATCGTGAACACTATTTTTCAATCGGATTTTTTATTTATGAGATAAAATATTTTAAAAACTAAAAATACGGAAGAATCTTATTGACATCATCAATTTTTTCACTTGTGCGTGCAGATGGTGAGAAGCCCAATCTGTGGTCACGAAACGTGTGGCCGGTTGTTACTCCTACAACACGTATATTAGTTTTTGGCGTCCTATTCTTTCTATTTTTTTTACTTTCTTTGTTTCTTCATGGATTTCTTTGGTTTTTTATCCTTTATTTTTGGTTCATCGGCCTTTCTTGTTTCTTTCTCAGTTTCACATGTTTTTTTTTCTTCCTTTTCTTTCTATCATGCCTTTGGTGTCTTTATTGGTTTCTACTAGATTTTTCCTTTGTTTTCCTTTGGATTTCTTTGTTTTTCTTTTTGGTGGAAGGAAAAATTTGATGGTCTCTTACCCGCTCGATCGTTGTGTTATTCGTTTGTTTGGTTGGTTGTTTTCTGTCTTGTTCTTTCTGTTTTTTCCTTTTTTATTTTCCATGTTTTTTGGTTGATTGTTTATTTCAAAAAAATCACCGTTTTTTTTCTTTCTCCGTTTCACTCTGGTTTTTTTCCTTCCTTTTTTTCATGATTTATTTGGTGCCTTTGTTTTTTCTCAGTTTTAATTAGTTTCTTTCAATCGTTTCCTTTGATTTATATATTTATTATTATTATTATTCATTTTTTTCTTTCTGAGTTTTCATTGTTTTTATTCTTTTTTATTACTTTTTATATTTGTTTCCTCTTGTTTTTAACATGTTTCATTGGTTTTTAGCGCTTCCCTTTGTTCTTTGTTTATTTCCATTGGTTACTTTTTTAAACACATGTATAAATTGTTTTCACTACACAATGTACATATTTAGTGTCCATGATGAAAAAAAATTAAATACACGACATATATTTTTTCAGAAGCCTGCTTTGGTAGACCCCCCCCCCCCCTCCACAAACCGTATAAGAGCAGTGGTCATTTCATCAAACCGTATAACATCTATATATGTGATACATACAAGGCATCATACCGATTTATTCTTACAAAATTTCAAAAAGTAACATAGGCATGTATCAAACTCTAGACCTTCCAGTTTACATAAAACCACACTAACCAACTAGGACATACCATTCCATGTGCTTATTTCCTTCTTTTCCGGTTTTCTTCCATTCCAAATAGCCGTCGGGCCGGCACATTGTTGAAAACCAGCCCTTTTATTACTATTTCTTTTTCATTATTTCTATTATTATTTTTTCATTTTTTTCATTTTCATTTCCTTCTTCTTTTTCAGGAAATGCTCACACTTATAAAAAAACATTTTTTAAAGAATGATTGTTTTTTGAAATTTTGTTCATAAAGTACAAATGTCCATTTTTTCTAAAAGTAAATATATGTCGAAAAAGTGTTCGTTTAAAAAGGAAAAGGCACACATCAATAT
Source organism: Hordeum vulgare subsp. vulgare (assembly GCF_904849725.1). Lineage (NCBI taxonomy): Eukaryota > Viridiplantae > Streptophyta > Magnoliopsida > Poales > Poaceae > Hordeum > Hordeum vulgare. Next base: position 546,133,885 of record NC_058522.1, on the reverse strand, counting down.
AATTAAAATTTTGAACATCTATTAAATAGAAAAATTGTACGTTTAAAGAAAATATTCTTTTACATAGAAAAATTTCACATAAAATATGGAACACTTTTAAATTTTCGGAACATATATTAAAAATGAATAAAAATAAAAATATCAATAAGTGACCGGTTTATTGTTCTTTTTTGTTTCTTTTCCAGTCTTGTTGTTTTTCGTTTTCCCTTTAGTGTTCTTTCTATTTTTCTTCAAAAAATGCCCACATCAATATAATGGATCCAAAGTTTTCAACACACTAGCATCACGATGCCAAGCACCCATGATAAATTTCATTGAGTTCCAACATTTTATACATTTTCTATGATTTCCTCGATGAAAACCCCTAAAACACTAGCCGAACGTGACGCAACATGGGTTTGGTAAAAATCCCTAAAAAATTGGTATGTTTGATAAAGCAATTCACTCTATTTAATATATGTATGTGTTAAGACATTCTGAGCAATTTTCAAAGACACAACCTATTTTTGACTTATCTATACAATCTTGTAAAATACAAATAGTTGTACTTTATGAACAAAAATTAAAAGGCAAACATTTTTGAAATTTTGGGAAAACGTAATAAGCGTGAGCATTTTTTGAAAAATAAAAATAGATAAAAAGTAAAAAAGAACGAATAGAAAAATCAAAAATACGATAGTGATAAAAGGACCAATTCAACAATGGACTGGCCCAGCCACGAACTGAAATAGAAGAAAGCAAAACAAAAAGTAAATATTGACAAACACTAGGATGTTCAATTTGATTATTGTGGTCCTTCTTGTACCAAGAGGTCTTGAGTTCAAATCATGTTGCATGCACTTTTTTTTCTTGTTAAAAGAAAGTGAAAAAACATTAAGGGCGTTGGCGTGAGTGAAATGACAATCCTACCCTTTATTATGGATAGGTATAGAGAGATGTAAGCCGTCAATATGTTTAGGGGGGGGGTGTTCTACCGAAGCAAATGTGATGTTTTCAAATACATGCTTAGAACACTGAGAGAAATACTTACCTCTATTGTGCTGCATCATCTCCTTATTTTCGAAGAAAAAAAAATAACGCGGTTTACAAATATCATGGTTATTGCTAACACTACCCCAAATCATTAGAAGATGTTGTATGGTGCCCATTAGTGGTTATCATGAAGTAGCCATGAGCCATCTAGGTGCATTGACTATTAAGCTTGGAGGAGCACTTGCGGTTTGAGTACAGTCGAGGAAAGACTAGAGAGGTAGGAGCGATTAAATTGAGTTGATCATGCCACAAAGTCATTGCGCAAACTAGACTAACTAAGTAACACTGATTATCCCGTGACGACGTCGCTGCTCTTTTTTTTCTTTTTTTTTTTTGAGCAGCGTCGATCCGGCATTTTATTCAATCAAAGACCGTTCATAGTCCAAGAGCACAGCCGCACTTAAGAACTCGGGGATTACATCATACGTTACATTCAACACGCTAGTAAAAAGACAGTGCTTCGCTAAAACATGTGTCGTTACATCTGCCTCTCTTTCACAATGTTTCCCTTCAAATCCCTGAAAAGTTGGGAGATATGATGCCATCTCTCTAAAAACCGGGCCACAGCTTGAACGATCACGTTTAGCATTCCAATCATCAGCCACATTTTTGCTATCGGTGACCAGCTGAACCCTCGTCCATCCTTTTTCCATTGCCAGTAGCATGGCATCGCTGTAACCTAAAGCCTCGCATACAAATGAATCACTACCATGATATGCTTCAAATCTTCTTGTGAGGTAATTCCCCTCGTGGTCCCTGGCTACCACAGCAGCCCCTGCTCTTCATTCGGCAGCACCAACTGCTACATCTGCATTGTGTCGGTGAGCCCGGCCTGCTTCCCAGGTTCACGGTGCTGGCCGTACCGCTGAGAGCAAAGAATAAATGAAGGAGCTGTTTGGCGATCCTCCGGCTCCGTGAAATCCAAGGATCCGGGGAGCATTCTTTTCCCAGCTCTGCAATTTTTAACTGCCACTCCACCAACTCCAAGAGCCGGGTTGGGGAGCGGAGGGCCTCCGAACATGCCCGAAGACATCCTCTTGCTCTTTCTTGGCCAAAATCAGGTATACCACTCATCATGGTGCCCTCCATTCCAGCAATATCTGGAAAGTTTCTGCTAAGGCGTGCTAATGTCCCGTCCATGAGCCACAATTATGCACTAGGGGTAGGAAGATGGGATATCTGGGTTACAATTTATAGCCTAGGTCCAGCCACACCTTTTCCAGTTCATAAACCAAGAGACACCTTTTGTAGTTTCGAGAGCACGTGCACCTATCGAGATAACTAGCAAAAGAGCCCGTGCGTTGCAACGGAAGAGAAAATAACACATGTTTTGAACGCAATATATTTTCACATGACATCACATTTGTGTTGTCGGCGATGGCCTCAGTGCTCACACAATGAAAACGCGTTTGAATGTACAGCCACTCGGAATAAGATGAGAAATATGTTGTTTCTCCCCACGAGGTTTTCCAAATGTGTGCATGTATGGTTAACGATGTTTTCTTTCCTCTCAATTTAGTTTTAATTTAATGGATGTTTATTGCAATTCGTATCGTCGCCGGAAAGAGAGAGAGAAAAAGGATTGTTCACTACAGATTAAGTTTGCATCAAAAATAATATTTAAGAAGTATTCAACAACTAAAAATAACATCCTATTCTACACTTTTTTAATCAAATTTCATATATAACATGTTAAAATCGGAGTTACGATTTAAAAGATATGGATAATTTTGTTTTAGATAAAATGTGGATTGATTAACTGAAAAGTTTTTGGCTGACTTAAATACGAAGGGCGGGTTGATTACCTGAAACATCACGGAGTTTTCTGAAAAATGCAAAAAAAACGGTTCGGCTCTGACTAAAAGATGGACTGGGGGTTAATTACTTAAAAAGACAGGGACTTTTCTACAAAATAGCCACGACGGAGGACAGAAGCCACCGATGCTTTATTATTAGGGAGAGATTTAGTTTTTTTTTGAATGAAAGGGGTTGCCCCCTGCCCCATTTTATATAATGAAGCAGATAGAACACAGTTCAATGTCGCCTATATCAGCCCCCACTACCACACCACACATCAGGCGATACACACAGGTAAAGTCGTGAAAGGTGGCCAGACCACATAAAGCACTACCACAAACTGAAACAAGGACAAGTCTGCAAGGAAATTAAAGCTAGCTATTACATTGAGATCACTCATCCCTCCAGGCAATCCGAAGCAGCTCGCCTCGATGCTTGTCCAGGAGCAAAACAAATCTTCTCAGCACCTCCACTTGTGCAGCGTCGCAGAGCACCGTCCATTTTTGCAAATTCCCTTTTAATTTGGCAAGGCCGCAGCCCAGACCCCTCCATGATCGTCCCTGGAAGCAGAAATCATTTCTCAAAGTCCAGATACTCCACAAGGAGGCAACAGTGATCATATTAAGCATAATTCTTTTCTTTTTGTTTTTCCACATGGAAGAAATATCATCAAAACATTGAATCTTTCTTATCATAAAAAATTCAGAAATAATAGACCAAATATGCTCAGCATTGATACAGTCAAAAAACAGATGTTGTACAGATTCCTTTTCATTACAGAACAGGCAGGTTAGGTCATCCATGTTTTTCCTCTTAGCCACATTATCTCTAGTCAGAACTTTGTTATATAGACACAACCAAAGAAACACATGGATATTCTGAGGACAAAGAACCTTCCACAAGTCATCTCCATACAGAGACCCCACCCCACCAAAATTGATACATTTGTAAAAAGACTTGACTGAGTACTCCCCATTCTTCTCTAACACCCATACAGGTATATCAGGATTGTTAGATAGTGGGTAATTTTTAATATAATCAATGAGACTCACCCACTGATTCATCAAATCCCAATCTACACATCTTCTAAATGTAAGTCTCAGATCAGTACCATCCCAAACATGGGACACCACACAATCTTGTGATTATAAATATCAAACAAACCCCAAAATTTAACTTTAAGGGAACAATCCCCAGCCCATTTGTCCTGCCAAAATCTAATATTCCTACCATTACCAATCTTCCATTCATAAAAATTCCTAGCAGCCTGGAGAGCCCAAGAGATACTCTTTCACACAGGGGAACCCCCTTGTTGTGTGGACCAGAAAATATTAGGATTATCAACATTATATTTAAAAACAAGTAGTTTCTTCCAGTCACTATCTCTACTGTTATGGAACCTCTTCCCCCAGGAAGCCAGCAAAGCCATGTTATAATCTCTAATATTTGGTATGCCCAATCCACCAAATTCCTTCTTCCTAGAAACCAGCCCCCATTTGGCCAAGTGATATTTGTGGTGGCCTCCCATATCCCCCCACAAGAAATGAGCCATCTGAGAGTTGATGGCATTAATGGCCCACTTAGGAAATTTCAGTACAGCCATCAAATAAGCAGGAATGCTAATCACACATGCACACAGCAAAATAATCTTCCCTTTGTATGTAAGATATCTACCTAGCCACCCAGAAATGCCTTTGATGATTCTGTCAATGATAGGTTGGAGATCCTCCCTTCTCAGTTTATCATAATGTAGGGGGACACCCAGATACTTAATGGGGAAGGAACCCATGTTACAGCAGAAAATCTGGGCAAAGATATTAGCTCTCTCCTCATTCACATTAATGGTAATAAGATCACTTTTATGGAAATTGATTTTCATACCAGAGATGCATTCAAAACATGACAAGATCCATTTAAATTTTTTTGCCTTTTCATAGGAATCCTCCAGAAAGAGGAGAGTATCGTCTGCATATTGAAGACTAACAATCCCCCCTGGAATGACATTACTCAAAACCCCTGAAATCAAACCCTGCCCAGCAGCTTTTGCGAGCATCTTGGTGAATACATCCGCCACCAGATTAAAAAGAATTGGGGATATGGGATCCCCTTGTTTAAGACCTTTTCCCCCTACAAAGTAGGGACCCGTAGTATCATTAATACGGACACTAAAGGTCCCTTGGAACAGTAATATCTGTATCCACAAAATCCATTTAGATCCAAAACCTCTGGATTCAAGCATTTCAAACAAAAAATCCCAGTTAACACGGTCGTATGCTTTTTCATAATCCAGCTTGAGCACAAGCCGAGGAACATTGGATTTTTCACCTCATGAATTACTTCATGGGCAAGCACCACACTCTCTAAGATATATCTTCCCTTAATAAATGCAGTCTGATTAGGGGAAATCAGTCTATCACTAATAGGGGAAAGTCTATTAGTTAATACTTTGGAAAAAATCTTAACAGCACAATTGCTCAGGCTAATAGGTCTAAATTTTTTCATAACATTGGCATCAGGCTCTTTTGGAATTAATATAATCAAAGCAAAGTTCAGCCTATGAATGTCTAAATTCCCACCTCAAAATCCTTAACCATTGCCATAAAATCAGACTTGATCAATTCCCAAAAAGTTTGGTAAAACAGAAATGAAAAGCCATCTGGCCCAGGAGCACCATTGGCATATGAGCCAAAAATGGCTTCTTTCACCTCCGCTTCTGAGAAATCTTTTTGGAGACTTTCATTTTCAGCCATGGTGATTAACTCATCATCCCCCCAAAAGGTAGGGTCCAAGTGAATATTATGTCTGGCCTCCTGGGAAAACAGTTCTTTATAAAATGATGTTGCCACCTCCAGCATCTCCACAGGAGAAGAAACAGGACCATGCTCACCAATTAGTTCAGCAAGATGGTTCTTCCTGTGGCGATGATTCGCCAACGCATGGAAGTAAGCATTATTTCTATCACCTTCCTTAATCCTACGATCTCTAGATCTTTGCCACAAGGCAATTTCCTCTTTCCTCATTATCTCTTCTAGTTCTCTCTCAATATCTTTCATACGTTTAATGTCCACATCTGTGACACGATTGGTTTCAGCAAAGACATCTAAAATATCAAATTCCATAATAAGATCTCTCTTTTTCTTTTTAACAGCAGCTTCAATATTAATACTCCACCCTTTGATTTTCTTCCTAAGTCTTTTAGATTTCGCAATCCAAATATCAATAGCAGATCTGCCCACAATGGGAGCATTCCACACTGATTCAACAAGATTTTTAAAATCAGGTTGTTCCAGCCACCACTTTTCAAATCTGAACATCTTTGGGGAGGTAACCCTCCGAGCCATCGTACCTATAATCAGAGGGGTGTGATCACTACCGATTCGGGGCAAAGCCCTAAGAGCTGAAAGGGGAAACATGGTGTCCCAAGAGGGAGAAACAAACACTCTATCAATAGTGGAGTAAATGGGGTTTACCTGGTTATTACACCAGGTGTATTTCCTGTTAGCTACACTGATTTCCATCAACCCCCATTTGTTAATCCAATCATTAAACAAGAAAGAGGTGGAATGATTCACATTACCATTGCTCTTATCAGATCCTGATCTGGTTAGGTTAAAGTCCCCACCCAAAATAATAGAATAAGTGGCTTTCTCCATAACCTCATGCAGGTCTGCAATAAAATCCATCTTGTTCTCATTGTAAGCCGTGCCATAAACAACAACAAACTGCCAAACCAGTTTATCCGTTTTATTCCTAATGGTAGCTGTAATACAGAACTTATGGTTTAAAAAACCAACAGTCTCAAAAAGATCTCCATTGATGCCCACAAGGACACCACCAGCTGTACCTCTAGCAGGTAGCTGGTGCCAAACAAAATTCTTATTACCCGCTATCTTATCTAGAAACTTGCTATCAATGTTTTCTCTCTTGGTTTCAGAGAACCCTACCAAATCCACATTATTAATCCTCAAAAAATCTTGCAGGCGTTGACTTTTTCCAGGTTGTCCTAGACCACGTATATTCCAAAAAACTCCTATCATGAGATTTTAAAAGGATGTGACAGGCTACAAAGCCTCCTAGCATGAATCATGTTTGGACAAGTACTACCAGAAGCATCAACGCCTACTGCTCTGTTAAGTATCATGTCTTCACCACGTGGAGAACCCTTAATATCCTTATTAACAGGTGTGTAAAGGTCATCAGGGAGCACAGTCTCAGGGTTGGAATCTGCAAATTCCAAACACCTAATACTCTCCCTCAGGACCAAATCCTGAATAATACCCCCTGCTCCTTATCACTATCTCCTATGCAAATGTCTACCCTAACAATTTGATCAGCAAGAGTTTGAGTATCGTTTAATGCAAAAGATTTACCTTGGAAGGAAGCAGGAATCTCCAAGTTCTTCTTTTGTAGATATGCAGTAGCCTTCTCCATAATCCTTATGTTACCATGCTGTCTTGTAGTAGGTCTGGTGGAGAGCACATGGCCCCATATCTTCTCTTTACCTGTATCTTCTTTCCTTCTCTTATCCATTTCCTCCATATCCAGGGATTCTAGCAATGATCTCTTAGCAGAACCAAAGCTTGTAGCTATTTGTTCAGGTAGACACACCATCTCAGGCAGATTATTTTCCTCTTCATCTTCAGAATCAGCCATTTCAATCTTCCTCAGCTGTGCAGAACAGTAGTCCATGTGAGAACCAATGTCCATATCATGATTCAGATCCTCAACACTCTCCTCAGATGTCTCCATTTGTGCAGTGGGAGTTTTACACTCAGCTTCCAACAAAAATTGCTCATGTAACTCATCCATCAGCATCCCAGGGTGAAAGCTGGCAGCAGATGTGCAGATTTCTTCCTTAATCCCAGAACCAGCTTTCTTATCCTTTGAGAAGTTTGCTCTATCTAGCTCATCTATTGGTTCATCAGCATCCCCATCCATATACTCCTTATCTTGATCAAACTCTTCCTCCTCTTTATCCTCATCTTCTACATCTAGATCAGGGTCATCTCCATCTCCTCCAGAACCTTCCCCATCCTGGTCAAATCCTTCCACAGTGAATAGCAATATGTAGAGCTTATTTTTCATCTCCACCAATCTCTCATAGGGAATCTTGGTAGGATCTCTACAAGCAACCTTAATTCTGACTTTCTCATAGAAACTCTTAAAAATTTCATTCTAGTCCACATCAACTAGGATACCAAAGCAGGATGCTATTTGGGCAAAAACCATCCATGCACACCATCTGGGAGGAATACCCTCCACTTGGATCCATACTTCAGTCAGCTCACCATAAGGTTCCAGCATCCCAGCCCATTCACATATCTTAACAGAAACTCCATCAATGGGAAGATCAAATGCAGGAAATTCAATAAGTTCCTCTACTTTCTTCCAAGGAGGAAATCTCAACAGAAACTTTCTTTCTTCTAATTCTCTCACTTGCCAAGGCCACTCTTTTCCTTTGCAGAAAATTCCATTAAGCTGCACAATCAAATCAGAGGCAGAGACCTCTCCTTTAAGCACCTTCAAAACTGCACAGTTCTTGTAGTTCAACCAGTTGGATTCAGCTGCCACAGGTATGTCAATATGATAGAATCCCAGATCTACTGCAGCACTACCAAAGTACTCAGTAGTAGGTTGCAGACGTGCCCAAGCAATACAATTATTGACATTATGTGTACCAGAGCAGATAAAGCATCTTTTTGGTTCCACACAATTGCCTACATAGTGCCCAGGCCAGCTACAATTGAAGCATATCATCTCCTTATATCTGGGATCTAAGACTTGCACAGTGGGAGCTGGGACAGAGGCAGGGACTGGAGCAGGGGTTGTGTTTTGAACACTGGGGGCAATCTTACCAGTGTTACCTGATTGCTTCTGACCTGCCGCTGCCCCTTTGACAACAGGAGCTACAGGAGGTGGAGGAAGAGCCCCATGTCCACCTTTCTTGGCAGGATTCTTCTTGGGTCGCTGTTGCCCCTTGGGATCCATGATCCCTTTCACCACAGACACGAAAGAAGCTCTCCTCTCACCACCTTCCTCACAGATCCGAAACCTAGTGGGGGCAGGATCAAAACGGCCGGGGTGGATGATGGGATAACAATCTTCTACAGAGAAGCTCCCAGACCGCAGCAAAGTTTTCTTGATCCAGAACAGGCGGCTGCCTATTGTCGATCTAGGGTTTGGAGAGGGAGGACGATATTTATGGTTGGTTCGACGGCGTGTGGGGGAAGGGATGACCCACAGCTGTCCATAAAATTCCTCCACCTCTTCCTCCTTTCTGTCATCATAGCTAGAATGCGTGTTTCTCTTTACCGCTTTATCCTCCACCACAGATCCATAGATCATCGATGGTGTGTGCTCGTGGGCCCTCAAAGGAGGCCAGCATTGTTCCATATTCCCAGTTTGTCCTTTAGTTATTTATATTACATATTTTTTATACTCTTTCCTAGTCTTAATCACATGAAGTCCCATCTCCTGTCAAGACATGGTACAAAGTTCTTGATTAGTTGATTATACGCATTAATTTGATGACTTGAGCACAATTACTAGTAGCTCTGTCTTTGCTGGGCATAAGCCATAGCGGGCGTGTCGGGAGTGCGTGTGTGCGCAGCTGGGACGTGACGGGCGCGGTGGCATGTGTGCATGCGTGTGTGTGCGTGCGAGCACGGATCTGTCCATGCGGTGCGTTGGGTGCATTGGTTTAGGGCTAGCCGATAGATGTTCCGGACCGGGTCTTCCGTGGCAATCTGGTGCGGGCTCAGCGCGCGAGCCGGGCTCGTTCGTGCGCGCGGTGGCCGCGGCGGGAGCAGGCACGATCATAGACTCGGGAGGTGGGGTCGTGCAGGTCGTGCTCGACACGCTACCCTGGGTATAAAACCCGCGTGGGATGCGTCTGTAATCGGTGTGGTGACGAGTAATAGCTTGGGAAAGAAGTCGTTGTTGCGGCCGCGGCGTACGTGCGCCGGAAAACTCCACCGTGTCCACCTATGCCTTCTCCTTCTTCCTTCTTTCTTCTCTGGTTTGGGCCAGTGCAGCGAGGCGAGCGGTAGAGCGAGAGCGTCGGACAGGCAGGGATACCAACAATTGGCATGAGAGCCTCGTGAGAGGTGATCGCCTGCGGCTATGGCGATGGTTCTGTTCAGTAGAGGCGGTGTGTCGGGGGTGATGCAGATCCCGTCGTTGACGGCTACGGGGTACACCTCCTGGGCGATCAAGGTGGAGGCCATCCTTGATGTCCAGAGGCTGTGGGGCATGGTGGCGCTGGCGATAGGAGCAATGGTGGACGCCGATAGGTGCAAGACAGTGCGGTCCATGCTCCTGACGGCGTTGGAGGAGGACCTGCTCATGCGGGTGGTGTTGAAGCTCACAACGAGGGAGGTATGAGACTCCCTCAAGGTGTGTTTCGTTGGTGCCGATCGGGTGAAGGCCGCGTGGCTGGCGACGCTATGCAGCGAGTTTGACCGCCTGCGGATGGACCACGGTGATGATCTGGATGCGTACGCCGGGAAAGTCTACGACATGGCGACAAGGTAGGCAGGGCTCGGGGCGGTTCTCGATGACGCGGCGATGGTGAAGAAGTTGCTCGATACGGTGCCGGACCGCCTGTACGTGGCGTTGGCGGGCATCGAGCAGTTCCGTGATGTCAAGTGATGTCGTTCGAGGAAGCGTTGAGTCGGCTCAAGGCCATCGACGAGTGCATGAGGCGACGCAATCAGGGCGGCGGGAGATCAGAGGAGCTGCTCATGCTCACGGCGGCGCGGTGTCAAGCTCGGCAACGACAGCGCGGCGGCGGCTTCAACGGCGATGACGGCGGCAGCAGCACGATGTCGAGTTGTGGAGGGAAGGGCGTGGGCGCTGCTACGGCTGTGGCCAGCGCGCGCACTTCCGGCGAGAGTGCCTGAGACCACGGAAGGCGCAGGCTCCGGAGCACCAGGCTCTGCTCGTCGACAACAACGTCGAGGACGACAGGCTCCTCTAGGCTGTGGGCTTAGGGTGTGTGTGTTGGGCATAAGCCACATCGGGCGTGTCGGGAGCGCGTGTGTGCGCAGCTGGGACACGACGGGTGTGGCGGCGTGTCTACGTGTGTGCGTGTGCGTGCGAACAAGGGTCTATCCGTGCGGTGCACTGGGTGCGTGGGTTTAGGGCTAGCCGGTAGCCGTGCCGGACCGGGTCTTCCGTGGTGATCTGGTGTGGGCTCAGTGCACGTGCCGGGTGCATTCGTGCGCGCGGTGGCCGCGGCGGGAGCGGGCACGATCGTAGACTCGAGAGGTGGGGGCGTGCGGGTCATGCCCGGCACGCTACCCTGGGTATAAAACCCGTGTGGTATGCGTCTGTAATCGGTGTGGTGATGAGTACGAGCTCGGGAAAGAGGTCATTATTGCAGCCGTGGCGTACGTGCGCCGGAAAACTCCACCGTGTCCACCTGTGCCTTCTCCTTCTTCCTTCTTTCTTCTCTGCTTTGGGCTAGTGCAGCGAGGCGGGTGGTAGAGCGAGAGCGTCGCAGAGGCAGGGACATGATACGTCTCAAACGTATCTATAATTTTTGATGGTTTCACGCTGTTATCTTGTCTTCTTTGGTTGTTTTATGTACCTTTTATATCTTTTTTGGGACTAACTTATTAATTCAGTGCCAAGTGCCAGTTCCTGTTTTTTCTGTGTTTTTGACTCTTTTCAGATCTGGTTTTGGAACGGAGTCCAAACGGAAGAAAAACCCCAAAATGATTTTTTCCCGAACGGAAGAAGACCAGGGGCTTTTGGGCCAAGCCAGGTGGGCTCCAGGGAGCCCACAAGCTCCCACTCGGCCACCAGGGGGAGGCGGCGGTGGGCAAGCTTGTGGCATCCCTGGCCGCCCCCTGACCTAGGTCTTTGGCCTATAAATTCCCAAATATTCCGCAAAAAATTAGGGGAGCCTCAAAATACTTTTCCGCCGCCGCAAGCTTCCGTTTCCGCGAGATCTCATCTGGAGACCCTTCCCGGCGCCCTGCAGGAGGGGACTTTGGAGTTGGAGGGCTTCTTCATCATCATCATCGCCCCTCCAATGACTCGTGCGTAGTTCACTTTAGACCTACGGGTCCATAGTTAGTAGCTAGATGGTTTCTTCTCTCTCTTGGATCTTCAATACAAAGTTCTCCATGATCTTCATGGAGATCTATCCGATGTAATCTTCTTTGGCGGTGTGTTTGTCTAGATCCGATGAATTGTGGATTTGTGATCAGATTATCTATGATATATATTTGAGTCTTTGCTGATTTCTTATATGCATGATTTGATATCCTTGTAAGTCTCTCCGAGTCTTGGGTTTTGTTTGGCCAACTAGATCTACGATTCTTGCAATGGGAGAAGTGCTTGGTTTTGGGTTCTACCATGTGGTGACCTTTCCTAGTGACAGTAGGGGCAGCAAGGCACACATCAAGTAGTTGCCATCAAGGGTAAAAATATGCGGGTTTTATCATTGGTTTGAGATTATCCCTCTACATCATGTCATCTTGCTTAAGGCGTTATTCTGTTCTTATGGACTTAATACACTAGATGCATGCTGGATAGCGGTTGACGTATGGAGTAATAGTAGTAGATGCAGAAAGTATCGGTCTACTTGTTTTGGACGCGATGCCTATAGATATAATCATTGCATAGATATCGTCATGACTTTGCGCGGTTCTATGAATTGCTCGACAGTAATTTGTTCACCCACCGTCTACTTGCTTTCATGAGAGAAGCCACTAGTAAACACTACGGCCCCCGGGTCTATTCACATCCATCGTTTACACCTCCGCTTTTACTTTGCTTTGTTACTTTGTTGCTTTCAGTTCTCACTTGGCAAACAATCTATAAGGGATTGACAACCCCTTCATAGCGTTGGGAGCAAGCTTTTGTGTTTGTGCAGGATCTTGTGATACTCCTCCACCGGATTGATACCTTGGTTCTCAAACTGAGGGAAATACTTACTGTCACTGGGCTACAGCACCCTTTCCGCTTCAAGGGAACACCAACGCAAAGCTCCAAGGCCACGGGGGAAATCCTTTGCATACTTGCCTAGGAAGTCCCTTAAGGCATAGCCGCAGCTGAAGGATTCCTGGTGCCGTTGACACACCTGTTTCTGGCGCCATTGGAAGGACTTTTGTGCAATAGCATAGCTGACATCAGAAGCATTTCTGGCGCCGTTTTCGGGGAGGAGAAATCAAGATCTATCCAAGTAGGTCTCACAAACTCTTCTCTTGCATTTACTTTTGTTGCCAATTGCCTCTCGTTTTCCTCTCCCCCACTTCACATTTGCCGTTTTCATTTGCCTTTCTCCTTCGCCGTTTTCTTTTGCCCTTGTCGTTTTCCTTTGTCGGTTCTCTTGCTTGCTTGTGTGCTTGTTTGTTTGTTGAAGTCATCATGTCTGAAAACACCAAACTTTGCGACTTCTCGAGCACTAATAATAATGATTTCATTAGTACTCCGATTGCTCCCGCCACTAGTGCGGAATCGTATGAAATCAACGCAGCTTTGCTGAATCTTGTTATGAAAGAGCAATTCTCTGACCTTCCTAGTGAAGATGCCGCATCCCATCTCAATACCTTCATTGAGCTTTGTGATATGCAAAAGAAAAGAGATGTGGATAATGACGTGATTAAGTTGAAACTTTTTCCTTTCTCGTTGCGAGATCGCGCAAAAACTTGGTTTTCTTCTTTGCCTAAAAATAGTATCGGTTCTTGGGATAAGTGCAAAGATGCTTACATATCCAAGTATTTTCCGCCGGCTAAGATCATCTCCTTACGTAACGATATCATGAATTTCAAGCAACTTTATCATGAACACGTTGCACAATCTTGGGAGAGGATGAAGCTTATGATTAGAAATTGTCCCGCTCATGGCTTAAGTTTGTGGATGATTATACAAATCTTTTACGCTGGCTTGAATTTCGCTTATCACAATATCTTGGACTCCGCCTCAGGTGGAACGTTCATGGAAATCACGTTAGGAGACGATACAAAAATCCTAGACAATATCATGACCAACTACTCTCAGTGGCACACTAAAAGGTCGCCTGCTAGCAAAAAGGTGCACGCTATAGAAGAGATTAACTCGCTTAGTGCTAAGATGGACGAGTTGATGAATTTGGTTGCTAGTAGAAACATTACCATAGATCCTAATGACATGCCACTATCTTCTTTGATTGAGAGTAGCAACGCTAGTTTGGATGTGAATTTTGTTGGTAGGAACAATTTTGGCAACAACAATGCTTTTAGGGGAAACTATGTTCCTAGTAACTCCTCTAACAATTATGGCAATTCCTACGGCAACACTTATGGAAATCACAACAAATTACCCTCTGATCTAGAGAGTAATATCAAAGAGTTCATCAACTCTTAAAAGATTTTCAATGCGTCCATAGAGGAAAAACTACTCAAAATAGACGATTTGGGTAAGAGCGTTGATATGATGTCTTGTGATATTGATGCTTTGAAAGTTAGATGCGCTCCTCCCAAAGTCAACTTGGATGAAACTTTGAAAGCTATGCGTATCTCCATGAATGAGAGCAAAGAAAGAACCACCCAAATTCGCGCTAGACATGAATGGTTTTAAAGGGTGCGTTCTAGTGATGCAAATCACGAAGATCTTAAAGTGCTTGGTGTGTCTCCTCTTGAATATTTGTTTTCGCGTGTCAACCCTACTTATGGAGGGGCTGGATATGAATCCACTTTGGTTGAAAAACACCCCAATGATTCGGAGTACACCTATATTGATGATAAAGGTATGGAGAGTGGAGTAGAAGAAGTCAAAATTTTGGGTAGTAATGAAACTCCCACTTTGGATTTCAAGGAATTCAATTATGACAATTGCTCCTTGTTTGAATGCATTTCTTTGATGCAATCCATTGCAAACTCTCCACATGCTTATAGCCAAAGTAAAGCCTTTACCGCGCATATCATAGATGCTATGATGAAATCTCTTGAAGAGAAGCTCGAACTAGAAGTCTCTATACCTAGAAAACTTCATGATGAGTGGGAACCTACTATCAAAATCAAGATCAAAAACTATGAGTGCAATGCTTTGTGTGATTTGGGTGCTAGTGTTTCCGCGATTCCAAAGTCTTTATGTGATATTCTTGGTTTTCATGAGATTGAAGAGTGTTCTCTTAATTTGCATCTTGCGGATTCTACTATCAAGAAACCCATGGGGAGGATCGATGATGTTCTTATTGTTGCAAATAAGAACTATGTACCCATGGATTTCATTGTACTTGACATAGATTGCAATCCTTCATGTCCCATTATTCTTGGTAGACCTTTCCTAAGGACTATTGGTGCTATCATCGATATGAAGGAAGGGAATATTAGATTTCAATTTCCTTTAAAGAAGGGCATGGAGCACTTTCCTAGAAAGAAAATAAGATTGCCTTATGAATCTATGATGAGGGCTACCTATGGTTTGAGCACCAAAGATGACTATACGTGATTTCATCACCTTTCGCCTAGCTAAGGGCGTTAAACAAAAGCGCTTGTTGGGAGGCAACCCAACGAATATATCATTTTTCTTTCTGTTTTGTGTTTTCCACACTTTCATAATTCTGTTATGATTGTGTTTTTGTATTTCTTTTTTGCGTTTGTGCCAAGCAAAACCGTTATGATTAGTCTTGGGGATGATCGTTTGGTCATGCTGGAAAAGACAGAAACTTTCTGCTCACGAAAAGAATTTTAATTTTTTTTATGTAAGAGATTTTGAGTTGATTCTTTTTTATGCTGATTGCTACACAAATTCTTCAGACTGTCGAAAGTTTTCAGAATTTTTGAAGTACTAGAGGTATAGGAAATATACAGATTGCTACAGACTGGTCTGCTGTTAACAGATTCTGTTTTTTGTTGTGTTGGTTGCTTATTTTGATGAAACTATGGATAGTATATGGGGGTATTAGCCATGGAAGATTGAAAGTACAGTAACCCAACATCAGCACAAGTAGAATTGAAGTTTGCTACAGTACCTAAGGAAGTGGTGGTTTGCTTTCTTGTACTAATGTTATCACGAGTTTCTGTTTAAGTTTCGTGTTGTGAAGTTTTCAAGTTTTGGGTGAAGTTCTTATGGACAAAGAGATAAAGAGTGGAAAGATCTCAAGCTTAGGGATTCCCAAGGCACCCCAAGAGATTCAAGGATGTTGTAAAAGCCTAATATTGGGGATGCCCCGGGAAGGCATCCCCTCTCTCGTCTTCAATCCATCAGTAACGTTACTTGGGGCTATATTTTTATTCACCACATGTTATGTGTTTTTGCTTGGAGCGTCTTGTATCGTAGGAGTCTTTTATTTTTGTTGTGTCACAATCATCCTTGCTGCACACCTAGAGAGAGAGACATGCACACACCGTGATTTTGTCGAGCTTCACTTATATCTTTTGCTAGACAATTCAGCTCACATGTGCTTCACTTATATCTTTTGAGCTAGATACTTTTGCTCTGTGTGCTTCACTTATATCTTTTAGAGCACAGCGGTGCGTGGCTTGGTAGTTGATCTATGCTTTGAAGGTAGCCTCAAAAAGGGTAGTTATCCAAAGGTATACGAAAACTTCCACCTTCATGTGCATTGAATAGTTAGAGAAGTTTGATTCATATCAATTAGTTTTGAGTTGTGGTTATGGTAATATTGAAGTCATGCTAGTAAGGTGTTGTGGATCTAGAAATACTTGTGTTGAAGTTAGTGATTCTCGTAGCATGCACGTATGGTGAACCGCTATGTGATGAAATCTAAGCATGATTAGTATATTGATTGTCATCCTTTGCGTGGCGGTCAGGATCGCGTGACGGTTTATACCTACCAACCCTTCTCCTAGGAGTATGCGTTGAATGCTTTGTTTCGACTACTAATAAAACTTTTGCAACAAGTATATGAGTTCTTCATGACTAATGCTGAGTCCATGGTTTATATGCACTTTCACCTTCCACCATCACTATCTTCTTAGTGCCGAGCAACTTTTGCCGGTGCACAAAACCCACCATTAGCCTCCCTCAAAACAGCCACCATACCTACCCACTATGGCTTTTTCAAAGTCATTCTGAGATATATTGCCATGCAAATACCACCATGACATGTGCCACCACATATACATTGCCATTGCATGATCGTAAGATAGCTAGCATGATGTTTCCATTGATGTCTATGCCATGCTAGATCATTGTCACGGTACACTACCGAAGGCATTCCATATAGAGTCATAGTTGCTCTAAGTTTTGAGTTGACAGTGTGATGATCATCATTAATGGAGCATTGTCCCATGTGAGGAAATAAAAGAGGCCAAAGAAGCCCACCCAAAAAAAAGAGGCCAAAGAGCCCACCAAATAAAAAAAATGAGAGAAAAAGAGACAAGGGACAATGCTACCACTTTTTCCACACTTGTGCATATTAAGCACCATGATCTTCATGATTGAGAGTCTCTCGTTTTGTCACCACCATATAGCTAGTGGGAAATTTTCATTATATAACTTGGCTTGTATATTCCAATGATAGGCTTCCTCAAAATTCTCTTAGGTCTACGTGAGCAAGCAAGTTAGATGCACACCCACTAGTTTTCTTTAAGAGCTTTCACATACTCGTAGCTCTAGTGCATCATTTGTACGGCAATCCCTACTCATTCACATCGATATCTATTGATGAGCATCTCCACAGCTCATTGATATGCCTAGTTAATGTGACTATCTTCTCCTTTTTTTTGTCTCACAACCTCCACTACATTCCACACCATCTATAGTGCTATAACCATGGCTCACGCTCATGTATTGCGTGAGAGTTGAAAAGGTTTGAGAAAGTAAAGGTGTGAAACAATTACTTGGCCAATACCGGGGTTGTGCATGATTTAAATTCGTTGTGCAATGATGATAGAGCATAGCCAGACTATATGCTTTTGTAGGGATAACTTTCTTTTGGCCTTATTATTTTGAAAGTTCATGATTACTTTGCTAGTTTTCTTGAATTATTATTGTTTCCACGTCAATAGCAAACTATTGTTTTGAATCTAATGGATCTGAACATTCACGGCGCATAAGAGGAATTACAAAGGACACCTATGCTAGGTAGCATGAAAGCATCAAAAATTCATTCTTATCACTTCCCTACTCGAGGACGAGCAGGAGTTAAGCTTGGGGGTGATTGATACGTCTCAAACGTATCTATAATATTTGATGGTTTCACGCTGTTATCTTGTCTTCTTTGGTTGTTTTATGTATCTTTTATATCTTTTTTGGGACTAACTTATTAATTCAGTGCCAAGTGCCAGTTCCTGTTTTTTCTGTGTTTTTGACTCTTTTCAGATCTGATTTTGGAACGGAGTCCAAACGAAAGAAAAACCCCGAAATGATTTTTTTCCCGAACAGAAGAAGACCACGGGGCTTTTGGGCCAAGCCAGGTGGGCTCCATGGACCCACAAGCCCCCACTCCGCCACCAGGGGGAGGCGGTGGTGGGCAGGCTTGTGGCCTCCCTGGCCGCCCCCTGACCTAGGTCTTTGGCCTATAAATTCCCAAATATTCCGCAAAAAATCAGGGGAGCCTCGAAAATACTTTTCCGCCGCCGCAAGCTTCCGTTTCCGCGAGATCTCATCTGTAGACCCTTCCCGGCGCCCTACCGGAGGGGACTTTGGAGTTGGAGGGCTTCTTCATCATCATCATCGCCCCTCCAATGACTCGTGAGTAGTTCACTTCAGACCTAAGGGTCCGTAGTTAGTAGCTAGATGGCTTCTTCTCTCTCTTGGATCTTCAATACAAAGTTCTCCATGATCTTCATGGAGATCTATCTGATGTAATCTTCTTTGGCGGTGTGTTTGTCGAGATCCGATGAATTGTGGATTTGTGATCAGATTATCTATGATATATATTTGAGTCTTTGCTGATTTCTTATATGCATGATTTGATATCCTTGTAAGTCTCTCCGAGTCTTGGGTTTTGTTTGGCCAACTAGATCTATGATTCTTGCAATGGGAGAAGTGCTTGGTTTTTTGGTTCTACCATGTGGTGACCTTTTCCAGTGACAGTAGGGGCAGCAAGGCACACATCAAGTAGTTGCCATCATGGGTAAAAAGATGGGGGTTTTATCATTGGTTTGAGATTATCCCTCTACATCATGTCATCTTGCTTAAGGCGTTACTCTGTTCTTATGGACTTAATACACTAGATGCATGCTGGATAGCGGTCGACGTGTGGAGTAATAGTAGTAGATGCAGAAAGTATCGGTCTACTTATTTTGGACGCGATGCCTATAGATATAATCATTGCATAGATATCGTCACGACTTTGCGCGGTTCTATCAATTGCCCGAGAGTAATTTGTTCACCCACCGTCTACTTGCTTTCATGATAGAAGCCACTAGTAAACACTACAGCCCCCGGGTCTATTCACATCCATCGTTTACACCTCCGCTTTTACTTTGCTTTGTTACTTTGTTGCTTTCAGTTCTCACTTGGCAAACAATCTATAAGGGATTGACAACCCCTTCATAGCGTTGGGAGCAAGCTTTTGTGTTTGTGGAGGATCTTGTGATACTCCTCCACCGGATTAATACCTTGGTTCTCAAACTGAGGGAAATACTTACCGTCACTGTGCTATATCACCCTTTCCGCTTCAAGGGAACACCAACGCAAGGCTCCAAGGCCACGGGGGAAATCCTTTGCATACTTGCCTAGGAAGTCCCTTAAGGCGTAGCCACAGCTGAAGGATTCCTGGTGTCGTCGACACACCTGTTTCTGGCGCCATTGGAAGGACTTTTGTGCATTAGCATAGCTGACATCAGGACACCAACAGTCTTCTCAAAAAAGTTAGGCTGCTACCTATGTCCAATTGGAATTTCCACGAGGCCACCGCCGTATACATATTTACATACATACATATAGGGCGTGTTTGGTTCCATTAGTGAACAGTACCTGCATTGCATAGCCTTCTCAACTCAGCCTGGTTGAGCAAAAACAGCCTCAAATGTGACATGTGCAAGTTATTTGGTTGCCTGCATCTAGGGTCCCTGCATTAGGTAATACGCAAGTGTACTTTGTTTGGTTTCCTGCATTGGCCCAAGCAGCACATGAACACGGTGTTTGGTTGCATACGGCGTACATGGTGTGCTTACCTTGTACCCTACTTGGTGAGCTTAGCCACAATGAACACACCTAGCACACCAACGCCACATCACAGCAATGGCGATGAACTAGGCGAAGATGATGAAGTTCTCCAGCTTCAACCCCAACTGACGATCCGTCGTAGCACCTTCCATTTTGACACCTCCAACCTTTCCACTATCAACACTGCTGCCTTTGTGCTTTTGCATCCAGTCAGAGTAAGCTTGTTCTGGTGCGTGCCTAGTCTTGAACCCTCTATGGTTGTTGTTGCTATACGATGCCACTTGTGCACTTGCTTCTTCCCATGAACTGTAAACCCCTGGAGCCTTACGGATGAACACGACATACCACTTTTCCTAGAAATGCACAAGAGCAAGAGTTGAAGCAGCAAATCAATGGAGCACACAAGTATAAGAGAAGAAGTAAAGCATGCATGATCATACAACATAACAAGTTCTACATGGCACTACCATGCTGTTATCCTACCACCACATCCAAAAGAGGGTGTCGTCCTACCACCGCAAGTTCACCATCATTGTGAGGGGTTAGTATATACCACCTCACCAAAATATACAAACCATCAAATAGTTTTCCCCCGAAGTGCTTGTCAGGGCCATCAATGACCTCGACGTCCGGGGTCGCAGGGAAGTCTGGCATGGGAGAACCAAGAAGCTCCCCCGAGCCCATGGCATGCTTCCTAGTTGCCAGCCTGAAGGAGAAGATGTGATGCATCTAGCTGTAGTTCTGTATGGGTGTGTTGAGGAACTCAGCATCCCTTGGGTGGTCCAAAGAATGAAACACAAGTGTTGTTTGTTGCGATTAGGAGTAGGCAATGGTGGACAGTATGAAAAGGAAGAGGGTTGTGAGCTAATCGCGACATGGCCGGCGTAGTGCTCTGCCTCCAGAACTATGGAGCAAGTGTTCTCATCCCATGAGGCGCCGCTAAGGTCTCTCAGCTTGGACACTTGGATCCATTGACCTCTCCACTTCCTCAGGTGGCTGTACACCTGGGTGGCGGACACGTCCTGCCCATAGAACTCGAACACCTGCTTCGCAACGGTGTTCAAGTGCACCTCCTTGAAGCCCTTTGTCGTGGGTATAAGCCTGACAGTAGATGTGTAGGGTATGAATGAGATGGGCAGAGTCTTAGCTACGGCGAGGTTGTGTTAGTTCAGGCCCCTCTGCGGTGGAGGTAATAGCCCTACGTCTCAGTGCTCTCGGAGCTTGTTACCGAGTGTGATATGGAGTACCAAGATTTTCTAACCCCTTTACCAGTGGGGGAGGGCGGCTTATATAGAGTGCGCTGCCCCCCACAACGGTTCTGACTCAGGGGTGGAGTAGTGGCGATTGAATGCGTACGTTACAAGTAACTTATGTTCTAAATGCTAATAAATGCACCCGGAAACGTATGGCCGTTTCCCTCCGGAGAGGTTACGACGTACCGAGTGTATCTAGTCGGTGAGCCTGGTGTCCTCCGAATGCTAGTTACCGACTGGATGATTCAGGGTCTGTTACCGACTAGATGATGGGGATACCTTAATTCAGTCGGGGCAGACTTAAGGTCCTGTCCTTTGTGTGGGGTAGTCCTTGGGTAGGACATGTACGGCAGGCCTATGACCCTACCCTAGGACTATGACCCCATCATTAGTCCCCGAATGGATTGGGGTTGAAATGTAGAAGCGGTGTTTGAGGTTCAGATCCGACTGAACTAGGTTCGGCTTGGGCGTTGCTTGCCTCTATCCATTTTATCTCTCTCGACCAACGCTCCGAGTGGAAGTGCTTGCGAAACAGACTGTCAGGAACCGAGTGCTTCCACGACATCTTTTGACGCGACCGGTCAACTGACAGCGGTGGATTTTCCGGGATCTCAAATTTCGGGTTCCGCGCGCTCAGCGGGGACGACGTCAGCGCGCTCGAGTAGCTCCTGACTCCTCGATCCTCGCGCCTTCAACCCCTCCACTGATATCGCCGCGGCTGGTTGGGCAGATAAGATTTCGGGCCCGCTCGCCAGCGACCCAGTCGGTGCTCTATTTAACTCTGGGCGACGAGACCCTTCGGTTACGCTCGCCGAATCTTTCGCTCCGCCTGCTCCGTCTTCCTCGCCACCTCCTGCGCTCATACGCTCCTTCCTTCTCCTCCTTCTCGAGAGCTCGCCGTCGCCGCCATGACCAAAGATCAGACCAGCAAGATGGAAGCGAGGAAGAAGAAGAACAAGGCGGCGGCTGCTCAGCGGCGGCAGCGGCCGTTGCCGGCGGGGTGGATCCAGGGAGACTTTCTCCCCTCCACGGTGACGGAGGGGGACCTGCTGGAGCTGGTGGAGCACGGCATGCTCGTGCATAAGTCCTGGAGGCTGCCGGCGGATGACGAGGTCGAGCCAGCGCCACGGGAGGGGGAGCGCGTCTTGCTCCTCAGCCATGTCCACAGAGGTTTTTCTCTGCCCCCGCATCCCTTCTTCAAAGGCATCATGAACCACTTTGGTGCTCAACTCCATCACTTCCCTCCGAATGCCATCGCCCACCTTTCTGCCTTCATTGTTTTGTGCGAGTGTTTTATCGGTTGTCCCCCCCATTGGGGTTTATTCAAACATATCTTCTCCGCCCGCTCTCAAACCATCAAACACCTTAGTCAGTCGGACGACAAGACGCATCTCCTCCAGCTCTGTGGGGGTTTAGGATTTCAGAAGAAGAGTCGGAGCAGCTATCCTGCCCTCCAGTTGAGCGAATCGGTTAGGAACTGGCAGTCGACGTGGTTCTACTGCCAGGACATAGCCTGTCCGAATGCGTCGACTGGGCTGCCTCCGTTTAGTCTAGACCGGCCCGCCCCACCTAAACAGCTCGCGCTCTCGAAAGCCGAGAAGAACGACATCCAGCCATTGGTCGAGGCACTTGTGGACGTTGTCAGGAAGGGGGTCACCGGCATAGACTTGCTGGAAGTCTTCTTGGGTCGGCGGATCCAGCCGCTGCAGGCCCGCGATCACGCTATGTGGCACTACACAGGGCCTGAGGATTCCACTCGGACCAACGTGGTGGGCGTACCCGAGGAGAGGGTGACCTCGTGGGTGCTCCAAATCATGGGCCCTTGTGAGAACCCCAAGGAGCTCGCCGAGTGACGCCTTTAAGCGCGGATCACCCTCCACCGAATCAGGTGAGTGACATGAGCCGAGTGCATTGAACTGTATCAATTCCTGTCTTTTATTTATATCTCCGTGTGATGTCTGATGTTTCCGACTGAACTTCATGCAGGCGTGGACCAACTGGTTCTCACCCGTCTCGAACGGGAATCCGGAGGAGGAGGAGGAAGAAGGCAGCCAGGAGGGGAGCGTGGAGAGTGTCGAGTACGTCTCCGACAGCGGGGAGTCGGAGGAGGACAACGAGGACGAGGAAGAGGACGAAGAGACAGACTCGCCACCTCAGCAGCTAGAGCATCCGAGCAAACGTCGGCACAAGCCTGCCATCCCTTCAGCTCCTCCTGCGTCGTCGAGTGCTCCGCCTCTTGCCCCGGTGGTCCCGAGTGTTCGAGGCACCAAGAGGGCCAGGGACGCAGCCGCTGAGCCCGCGGGCCAGTCTTCCAGGGCGCTTAGGCGAGTTGGCCCAAACCCCGGAAGGCTCTGCCGCGGATGAGGGTTGCCATCCCCGTCACCTCCACGTAAGTGAATCTAACTTTCGAATCTTTCTGTTGTCCGAGTGAACTCCTGTTTTATAAGTCGAATGGACTTCACTCGACAGGGTCGCCACTTCTGCAACTTCTCCGGCCCGCCAAGGGGACGACCCCATGGACACGGACAACGTTGTCTCGTCCCAGCCAGGTATGTTGTAGGAGAGTCAGGTGCTTTATTTCTGTAGACTGCACCATTCTTTCTTTTTCTAAGTCGTCGTGCCATTTGACTTGTCAGGGGCGATTCACCTGGTCGAGGACGAGCAGGGGAGAGCCGACCCCGCCGTGGAGCCTGTCCTGGAGCCAGTCCCTGAGGCTGCGCCTCCCGCTGCCACCCTTGTCGCCGACGCTCCGCCAACCAAAGCGCCTCCACCGACTGAACCGGTGCCGGTGGGGGAGGACCCGACTGGGGTGGATCTTGGGATGCCCCAGGGACCTCCCACGATTCACGGTTCGTCGAATGTTGAATTCAGCATCCGGCGTCTTCTAGAGGAGCAGGTGGGAGCGGCCAAGGGGGCCATGGTGCAGGCGGAGCTCATGGCTGGAGAAGCCAAGAGGGCTTACGACTCCGTTGCGGCGTTGTACCAGCGGAGCTTGGAGCTGCGCGACGACATCCGAGTAAGTAGTCTAGTAAGTATTTACTTTTCTCCTGCAACCCACTGGGTGGTATTGTTTTTGCAATGGGTTCACTCCGAGTGAACCCAGTGGGTGTAGTCCCCGAGACTTCTGTCGAGTGCTTGCACCGACGGTTGTCTTTATACATTTTGTCTTCAGTTTGGTTGTGTTTAGGCAGGATTTCCGAGTGCGAGTACTTATTGCAGTCGGAGTGCTCTTGCGGTAAGAGTCTCCGAGAGTAAGTTGCACGCAGGTCGAGTAGTATTAGCCTGTGAGGCGTAGGTGAAAACATGCATCTCAATAGGGCGGGCCTGCTTAAGGTGCATGCCAGTGGGGTCACTCTTAGTGAACCCACTGGGTCTAGTCCCCGAGACCGCTGTCGACTGCTTGCGTCGGCAGGGGTCTGAAGAACTTATACTGTGTAGTGAGAAACTTGCTGATTACCCTTTGTTTGTTGGTGGCAGAAAACTTGTGAGATGGGAACGGCCTATGAGGCCCTGAGGGATGAGAGGAACCAATATGCTGGTGAACTGGAAGCTGCGATGCTCGCCATGGCCGGCATGAAGAGTGCACTGGAAGTACGAGAGAAGTCCTTGGAGGAGGCGCTGGAGGCAAACAGGGTGTTGACGGCGGAGGTGGAGAGGATTGGGAAACAGAGGACTGAGCTGCACAAACAGATGGGCATCCTGAACAAACGATGCATAGCCCAAGAGAAGTATGTCACCGACTGGGCTGCGCAGATGATGACTCGTCTGGCTGGTAAGTCTTATGCTTTGTCGAGTGGTTGGACCGTGTGACGAACACTCGGTTTTTACTGCCTGCTTGCTCGTTTGGTGCAGACTTTTGCGGTGACGCCGAAGCTGAAGCGGCGGCTGTGGAGCGGTCCATGAAGGATAATGTGCCACTCGGCGAGGACGCCAACCGGGATCTGCTCCGGGCGCATATCCGCGTAGCCAAAGTGGGTCCTTTCATCAGCCGACTGAGAGAAGTCCTCGGCCGCATTGACAAGGAGCTTTGGCCGGAAGACGAGTCGCGGCAGGAGATGGAGACTCTGTTGGGGCGACTGGAGGAGATTCCGGGCCGAGTGCAATCGTGGAACAAATCGGCAGCGCGTTGCGGTGCTGAAGTTGCACTGTCCTTGGTCCGAGTCCATTGCAAGGAGGTGCGGGAAGATAAGCTGAAGACATTGAAGGTCGTCAATACGAAGAAGCTTCGATTCGAAGACTTCATGGAGACGTTCCTTGAGACTGCTACCCGTATCGCTGATGGAATCGACTTGGACACTTTTGTGGAGCCCTCCAGTCCTGGCGCCGGCCCAGCTGACGCGTGATAAAACTTTGTCCTCGGTATGCCGAGTGTTTGCCTGTAAGATACTCTCGCCACTTCTGTTGGCTATCGTACTTTTAAATCGGTGCGGGTAAGCTTGATCTGCACCGAGTCAGTTATCGTTGCTAAACTTGTGGAATCGGAATGAAAACCTTTAGTCTTAGGTGCGTTTCGAGTGCACCACTTAGTGCGTACTCGGAGAAGAGTAAGACTTAGGTGAGTGTTGGCCACGTCTAAGTCTCCGAGTGGGACTTGTAGTGTGCACTCGAATGAGTTATTACTTAGGTGATTCGTGATCACAGCTAAGTCCCTGAGTGCGACGTATAGTGCACACTCGGAGGGAGTTATTACTTAGGCGATTCAGGATCGCAGCTAAGTTCCCGAGTGCGACGTATAGTGCACACTCGGAGGAAGTTATTACTTAGGCGATTCAGGATCGCAGCTAAGCCCCCGAGTGCGACGTATAGTGCACACTCGGAGGAAGTTATTATTTAGGCGATTCAGGATCGCGGCTAAGTCCCCGAGTGCGACGTATGGTGCACACTCGGAGGAAGTTATTACTTAGGCGATTCAGGATCGCAGCTAAGTCCCCGAGTGCGACGTATAGTGCACACTCGGAGGAAGTTATTACTTAGGCGATTCAGGATCGCAGCTAAGTCCCCGAGTGCGACGTATAGTGCACACTCGGAGGAAGTTATTATTTAGGCGATTCAGGATCGCAGCTAAGTCCCCGAGTGCGACGTATGGTGCACACTCGGAGGTAGTTATTACTTAGGCGATTCAGGATCGCAGCTAAGTTCCCGAGTGCGACGTATGGTGCACACTCGGAGGGAGTTATTACTTAGGCGATTCAGGATCGCAGCTAAGTCCCCGAGTGCGACGTATAGTGCACACTCGGATGAAGTTATTACTTAGGCGATTCAGGATCGCAGCTAAGTCCTCGAGTGCGACGTATAGTGCACACTCGGAGGTAGTTATTACTTAGGCGATTCAGGATCGCAGCTAAGTCCCCGAGTGCGATGTATGGTGCACACTCGGAGGAAGTTATTACTTAGGCGATTCAGGATGGCAGCTAAGTTCCCGAGTGCGACGTATAGTGCACACTCGGAGGAAGTTATTACTTAGGCGATTCAGGATCGCAGCTAAGTCCCCGAGTGTGATGTATAGTGCACACTCGAAGGCAGTTATTACTTAGGCGATTCAGGATCGCACGACCTCCAAAAGGCAGCAGGGCGCGACGGCGACTGGGTGTCTGGGCGACGGTGATGGCAGTAGAAGGAAGATGCTAGGTCAGATTGGAACGTGTGTACACGGCCGCCGTCCGGCCACACCCCCACGACACATCAACCCTTCTTGGCGTAAGTCCTTTGTAGATAAAGCCATATATTTGTTAAACGAAATTTTCCAAATCTTAGATCTAGATGAGTTCTTTTTGTTATTTTCTTAGCTACACAGAGCCATAATTCAGAGTTTAAATTGATTATTACTTTCTAATTTATTAAACAAAAACAATCTTGCATCTTGGAAGGAAGTATGATTTCAGTGCTTCAAAGTAAACGAAAAACAAAAACTAGAAGCGGACGCTCTATCCCAAAAAGGCTGCTCTCGATAAATTTGTTGTGGAAAAAATCTCGAACTAATTCTAAAAGCCAATTTCCAGATGCTAATATCGATGATGCACATGGTGATGATCCAGTAGAGGCTATTTTGATTCTCATCCCAGGCCCCCAAATATCTGGAGACGGCCCTGCTATTTGGGTGCTTGCAGTAAAATTAATTGATGATGAAGAACCTGCGTAGGACTTTGTGTTTGCAACGTAAGAGCGCCCGCTCAAGCGTTTATGTGATTTTTTTTCTTCAGTAAGAACAGCTGAAGGGCTCGTTTCTCCAATGCACACAACGAAGTGCTCGTAAAAAGTCTGTTTAGTTTCTTGAGGCTATGAGATTTTCCAGGGCATTTTTCAGTGCTCGGATAGCGCCAGCCTCTAGACAAAGTTGTCGCACGAGAAAAATAAGTGCCCAAGCGCTTGACGACCCATCCAGTAGCGCCTTGCTAAGTGTATGAGAGCGTTTGAGGAACATAATTTGCAAGTTCCTTATGTAGATGCTCTAAGGGCATGTCCAATGCCAAGACTCTTAACTACCCCCTTCGTTTTTAAATATAAGTTTTTTTTAAAGATTTTATTAGGAGACTACATACGGATGTATATAGACATATATACTTTATACTATAGATTAATTCATTTTGCTTCGTATATAGTCACTTAATAAAATATCTTAAAATACTTATATTTAGAAACGGAGAGAGTAGGCGTTTAACTACTCCCACCTAATTAAGCGCCTATACAGGACGCTAGCTTCCAATGCGCAAGTGCCCAACCAGACACTTATTCTATCACACAAATCGTCTAAGCGTCCGGCTGCTCCAGGTGTGACATCAGGAATTCGGCTTGTGCCCTTAAAATGGTTTTGATTTCAATCCCTATAGCACCTCTCTAAACGCTCCCGTTGTACATACTTTAGGCCATGTTTGGTTAATCCCCTCACCACAGGGATTGGAGAAGTTTGAGGGGGATTTTGATTTTTGTAAGGGATTTAATCCCTTTCAGTCCCTGTTAAACCTCTACTAACCGAACATGCCTTCGGGCTTATTCGGTTAATCCTTTTGGGGACAGGATTAAAGGGGATTGACGAGGATTGGGACATATTTTGAATTACAAGGGGTTTAAATCCTCCTCAAACCTCTTCAATCCTCTTGAATCCATACGCAACCGAACAAGGCCTTAAGGGAAAGCCGCATGATGAGAGTAGATGCAGATACGCGCTTGAACTGACTTGCGGGACAGTGGCACTTCTCAGTTGCAATCTCCAAATCCAAAAAATAATATCAATTAGCATCTCATCGTTCACAAGTTGTCACTTAATTAACATCAACTATTTTGATCTGTCATAAATCTTTAATTTTTTTATTTACCTTCTTCTTTCCTAATATGTGTACTTGCTTGTCCGTAATCTGCAAATTGAACCTCTAATTCGATCATAAGCTCACACTTAATGTGTCCTCACATTTTTGAAGCAAAATTGGTCATCATCTTGGGCCATTATTCTCCAATGAGAGAATCATTTTCAAAATCTAAATTGTATCGAACTATAATCATTTGATAACGAACCTCCGTCAGTAGTACGGAGAACTCCATTTTTCATTAAATCAAGCTCACGTTGAAAATTACAGTAAGTTGCGCCCCAGAAATTATGACTAAATAAACATGCAGGATTAGTACCGAGCAAACATGTGAAATGTTGTCCCAGCACGGATCAGTGCTCGATCAGTCACACGTGTCTGCGATGGGAGGAATTGCGCGGAGATGTGATTTGATGCTTCACGACGCTTATCCCCAACGTATTGTAGCGTTCCCCTATAAATAGCACATATACCACACAATTTACAGTGGTCCATCATCCAATTGTGCAGGGAATGGAAGGAAAGACTTCGTCGACCGCGTCGCCCTCCCTTGGTGGTGACGGGGACCCTAGAACCTGCTCTGGCTCCAACCCAAGTGGCGGTGGGGAAACTCGGCTACCACCAGGATCCTCCCAGGACGCCCCCCGTGCTGCGGTTAAGGCACTAGGGAGCCATCCTGCAGATCGACAGTTGCTCCTGGTCACAACTAAGATTGGTGGGCTGCGATAATTAGTCATGATGCCTTCCATTCTGAAACTAAACACTAATCCAATGCATACATATTCACCAATGACACGAAATCAAGCTTCCTCTTCTAACTTATCATATCTCTGCTTTTGTTTATCATTTGATGGACACCACCTATATGCTCGGAGAAAACACTAGCATGGAAATTGGTCACTTCAAGCTTGGATATGTAGAAGTGAAGAGAATTATATATGTGCTAGGTTTGTGAGTTATTGTAGTATGGGTTCATGAACTAGAGGTAGTTGTTTAGTAAACCCACAATGGTCACAAGTTCGAAGATGTACGAAAATCCTAATACCTTGATCGGTGTTCATTCATATGTCGATGTACATTAAAAACGAGGATTTCTTGGGGGTGGGGGTTACAATAACTCTCATTAACAACTCTACAGTTGTAATTGCAACTCACAACGGGGCAGTTGCATTGGGGCCCAATCGCAAATCTCAATAGTACTCTCTTCTTCTTGAAAATGGAAGGCACATTATTTATACGTGCACTTAATGTTTAAAAACCATGATCACTAATATGAGGGAAAACATATAGATGATCATGATACTGCTCTGCTAGCCATTTTCTCCATTGTACGTTATCTTTTCTGTTAGTCACACATTTTCTAGTTTAATTCTGATCTTTTAATGATTTAATTAGGAGCAAGAGATAATCTACTGCATAAATGATTTTTTTACGTTCTATAGATGAAGTGAATGCACAACAAAAATCATCTTATCAACAATTATACATGATCTAGCACCCTATTTATCTCATCTAAACTCTTAATATTGTTTTAGTAATCACTTTCTAAAATATAGAGTATAACATAGACATGCATATACACATACAACATCAGACACGCACACACACTCGCACTAGAAGCTTACAAGACTGAAATCACATATGTTTGTAATCTATGTATCTTCGTAATACATATATGTTAAATTTGCAATTTGAAACTTTGACCGGTCACTATATGTTCATCACGAGGGTTGTGCTCATTGCGAGACTTAACCCAACACATTACGGCATTAGTTGTCGACAACCATGCATCACATGTGTCCGCGTTCCCAAGAGCACCCCTCTCTTTCAAGAGGATTCACGACATGTCAAGCCCTGGGTAAGGTTATTCGCTTTGCATCGAATTAAACCATGTGCTCTCTTATTATTCATCTTTTCAAAACCTAATTGGTCATCATCTTATGACATTACTATTTACCAAGCGAAACATATTTATTACCCGCTTTAGGAATAGAGAGGCTTGAATGATCTATTAAATCAAGCTCACAGTAAAGGTGACACACAAGCTACATCCAACAACTGTCAATAAAGCAAGATGTCATGATGAGAAATGTCCTTCTTGTTTTAGAATATTCAAACCAAATATGAAGATGATGACATACACATGATTTTATGATTCAAACTCATATCACTATTGTCCACATTCATATTCATTATCAAACATGATCATGTTTTGACTAATTTCAAGAAAAAAAAAGATTTAGGAAATGGAACGAGCAATATTCATATGATCCACACTAATTGAATCCCTAGTATATGGTGGTGCTACTTCCAAGGGTTGTATCTCAGTCTCTCTTTTTTAAGTGTCATATTTAGTTTTCTTGTATTTTTCTAATAATATTTGTCTCTACCGTGTTTTTTGTGGATTGTGTGTTTTTTGCAACTTTTTAGAGTATTTCTATGATTTTTTGACTTGTTGTCTATTGCACCTTTGGTCAACCTTCTTGCAATGTTTTATTGTCTATGCCCTGCTGCATTTTCTATCATTTATCTACTACACTTTTTGGCAACATTCTATTACATGTTTTCTCTACTATAGTTTCCCTTTTTTCATGGTATGATGTAATCAGATAAGCACACCCCCTGCCTACTCTTAAGGTTTAATTTCCACCAGTTAATAAACTACTCCCTCAAATTACTTCTCCACCCCAAATTACTTTTAGCATAAATGGATAAAAATGTATGTATTTAAAACTGAAATATCTCCAGATACATCCATTTCTACGGCAATTAATTCCAGATGGAGCGAGTAGTAAACAATCACTAACTAAGAAGTAGCTCTAGGAAAATGCATAATTATATAGATTCTATCGTTCTTTCGTCCAAACATACAATGTGGAAGAGTTAGGAAAAAAATACCAATACAGATTTTTTTGGGTCTAGGGGCATATGATTTGGCAAAAACAAAGATAGTAAAAAGTCAGAAGAATGTGAAACTTTTTTGCGACAAACATAGTCTAGCATAATACTTACGTTCAAAGTTTCAGGACAAAATGAGTTATCTCGTATTTTAAGCAGAAAAAAGTGTAGCCAAAAAAATCATGGATAGTAGCGTTTAGATAGTATTGGTAATTTTAATTTGCTCAAAATACGACATAAATCATTTTCACCCGAAACTTCTACTGTGAGCATTATGCTGGACCATATACACAAACCCGTGTGGCTACATGACCCGTTGACAGAGCGCGCGTGGCTATAAGACTCTTGACGGGAGCATGACCTGACTATAGGGCTGCAGGTACCACTGACCTTGACCGGTCGGTCCATCCCTGTAACAGGTGTGCGCCTACCTACTCCATGACGCCGTTGACACATGGCTACAGTAGTCGCCAGCCGATGGACCCCTCAACGACGGATCCTACAGTCGGTGGGCCCTACAGGCGATGAGACCGCATCGAGGCCCACCCCCATTACCCTTGCATATTGTAAGAGCTGAGGGGTTGACCTATAAAACCCCTTAGCTCCCCTCCTAGCTAGGGGCGATCCCTGAGTTCTAGCTTAGCGCACCCACGCACCTACAGGAGAGTCAGAGAGAGCAAGCAAGCTCCTTCTTCCTCCTCCACTGAACAATTCAAGGAGCACTATTGTACTACTATTCTCCTATATACTTGATCCGACAAAACTAGGGATGTTACCTCCCACGGAGGGCCCCGAACTTGAATACATCGTGTGTCTCGCACCGCTTGTTCCCAATCTTGTCTCCAGAATCCATCGACGCATTTTGGCCCCAACCACACTTGATAAATCACCTCATGACATCTGTTGTGAGAACATCACAACACAGGCAATGGACGGTTCAATCGGTGGCGAATGGACGGCTGCGATGCGACCAAGAGAAAAAGGAGAGCAGAGATGCTACAGCTCAGCCTTGTGGGCTGGCTCGCTCAACGCGTGATAGAACAATTTACTAGGTCGACCCATTTTGCTGGGATTTTTTTCATTTCGCTGGCTTCTCGTTCGCTCGATCCTTATGCAATCCTTTGGTTTGTTCCGTTTTCCATTTCTCATTTTTTTTACTTTTTATTTTTTTTTGCACCTTCACAGATTTTTTTTTATTTTCTCTTTGCTTTTTTCATCGGTTTTCTTTGTTTCTTTCATGGTTTCACTTGATTTTTTTTTTTTAATTTTCCCTATGATTTCCTTGGTTCCTGTTTCTTTTCCGGTTTTCACTAGATTTTCTGTTTGTTTCTTTGTAGATTATTTATATATTATTTAGGTTTTTTTCATGGTTCATTGTTTTTTCTCAGCTTTCACTGTTTTCATTTCGTTTTTATTGGTTTTTTGTTCTATTTTTTTTTCTTTGTTTATTCTTTTTGTCAGTTTTCATCGTTTATTTTTTTGTTCAACACACGTCTATTTTTTTCAGTATACAATGTACATTTTAGTGTAAATGTTGAATTTTTTAAATACACTATGTAATTTTTTTTCTGAAATATATGTTTCTACAACTTTTTGGAATGCAGGGCCAACACTTTTGCAAGTACACTAGGAATGTTGTTTTAATGTAAATACAAAAATCACACTTTAGTATGGATCAGGGCTCTTTTTCGCAGATGTTCAATTTTTTAATATGGAATTAAAATTGTTTAATTATTTTTAAATCACACTATTAAAAAATCGCACTTTAATTATGTTAGGTGCATTCGCACTTTAATTACTCCCTCCATTCCCTTATACAAGGCAACAAACTCAAATTACAGGTACCAAGGTAAAATTTAATGACTACTTTATAAGCCAACTTTTCTTCTTGTTTAGCGGGATCATTAATACGCCGATTGCATGCAAGGAAGAAATTATTGGGAAGTAGTTCAGTGTCATTGTGACTACATGCATGCAAGTATCAAATAAGTTACTAGTACGAGGAAACATCATTAATTTCTACCTCGTTTAATGTTAGTGGCCTTGTATAGATGCAAAATATGTTTTTCATTGTGGCCTTGTATAAGGGAATGGAGGGAGTATTCCAGGTTAGCGCCAGCCGCCCAAGGCATAGCGCATACGCCAGCCACCCAGCGGCAAACGCAGACCCAACACGTGAAAACCCGAGAATACCGTCGACGGGCTCTATGAATTACAGACGGTGGCATCCCAGTTTGACAGTATTCATTGTAGCAGTGTTCTATGGTCTTCTCATCGCGAGATCGAACAGATGTCACACGCTTGGAAATCCAGATGGGCTGCCAGATTTTCCTATGGACTTGTTCGGTTGACAGAGAAATGAAGGGGATTAGGCAGGGATTGACGGGGATTAAATTCACTATAAGTCAAAATCTCCTCCAGTTCACCCCAATCCCCTTGGAAGGGGGTGTAACCGAACAGGGACTAATTTATGTGAGTGTTCTCCCGTGAATCTTGTTTTAGGATTGGAAATTATTTCTTTTTTAAAATCAGACTTGATTTTCGTGACGTAATACAATATCTAACTGTACATGCTGTTGTAAGTGGAGTAGCTCGCGTCCCGCTCTTCATTGCTACTTCATTTCTGTTGCTTGCCGAGGAGCTGACTATGTTTTGCTTTTGTTTGGCAACACATACGCTGGTACCACCTCCACCTGTACAGCAAACTGGTATACAGTTTTGTCCTCTCAACTTATAGGAGATGCCCATAGGCCGTGGTTAATCAGCAAGTCCAAACAATCAAGGAGCTTGAGAGAAAATATTGAGGTGCCGATATGCTTAAGATGCACGAAATTTAATCATGCTATAAATGATTTACTTATACATGTTTTTGGTTTTATTTTTTTTGGGAGGGAGGGGGGGGGGGGGGGCGCATGCCCCCATCCTCATGAAAGTTGTACCCTAATTTCAATGACCCAAAACCAGATGTACATATTTGAAGCTTGTGAAAAGTTCCAAAAAAAGTTCATGACATAGATATCATATCGAGGAAGCGGGTAGGTGGCGAAGTGAGGATGATGGCGGCGCTCTTGATCAGGGCTCTCCTGATCGCAGTCTCTGACGCGGCCTCGCTCTCGAGAGACCCACTCGATCCACGAGCGAGACCATGTTCATCTCTTTGCTGCCTCATTCTCGTTATCTCTCTCTCTTTTTTTGGTCAACGTGCACCCCATCTAGCCAAACTCCCAAAAAGTGACAAGAAGACAATATGGGTATTGGGTATCTTTGGCAAGCGCTGGCCTTGCCCAGCCTAGTAAGGAAGCTAATTATTTGATTCCTAGATGATCATGCCTCGTTACCTGTGGTTTCCAGCTTTTCCTTCGATGTAGTTGGCAAGCCGTTTTGGCTAGCCTCCGTCGGCAAGGCTAGCCTCGCCCAGCAAGGCGAACAGGCAAGGGAACTAAACTTACTTTGAAACGTCCACCCCGACCGAAGGCCACTTCTCTTTTGTGTGTGCCGACAGAAACTAAAAGCACGAGCACACGTTACAAAGCAATCGAGTAAACCAAATCACGAGATAACACATTCCACCTAAATTTTAACCAGCCAAATATTCAATAGGAAGAATCTATCAACTACCCCTATAAAAGCACGAAAGGGCGGAGAACCAATTCATCTCATCCATCAAATCTTATAATCTGCTGATCTTTATCGCTCCAACATATCAAACACGTTTTATGGTTTAATTACCCACCATGCCATTAGCGCTAACCAATGCATTTTAGCAATCTCCACCAGACCACCACGCCCCGTGCCCATCTCTTCTTTCTCGCAGTCTCCACCACACCACCACGTCGTGGGCAGTTACACACAATAGTACCACGCGCAATCTATCATTGCCTTCATGGCTGCCAGAGCCGTCGCAGTGTGGCGAAGGCAGTACAATGTCGGCGACACATATAGTTAGCAGTCGACAAAGAGAAGGGGGAATTTCGTTGAGGTTGTCGTGCAGGAGTGCTCTGGTTTGCTTCTAAAGCTGAATTACATCTGACAAGACTTTGACAAGGATGTATATAGACATATTTTAGAGTGTAGATTTACTCATTTTACTTTGTTTATAGACCCCTAGTGAAATCTCTTAAAAGATTTATACTTAGAAATGGAGGGAGTATTTTAGAGCATGTACAATAGTCTTATCTTAGCACCTCAGAGTAGTTCCAATTTGGATGCTGCTCCTAGGAGAGGCCAGACGAAGGCGCAGGCGCAAGTGCCCCAGGATGATGGCTCGCATCTGTCGTGGCTAGTACGGTCATGACCGAGAGTACGAAGAAAACACCAGCCGCCACGTAATTTACTGCCACGGGCGAATGGATACTGCTGCTTGAGACGCCATCCTTTAACGACAGTGCGCCACATAGCCTTCCAAAATGTGCAGGTCCACACCGGCCCGATAACCGCCTTGAACGCACTGTTCAGTAGCAGGAGGAAGGCGACGTACCAGGGAGGTTGATGCAAAAATTATCTTGGCCATGCCCATCAGGGAAGAATTTGAGGATTACCCAACTTGGCATTATGATGGTAAAGGCCGTTTCTCTCTGAAATCGGCGTACCAGGTTTATGTCATTGACGACAGAGATAATGTGAAGTCGCCAGCCACGTCTGAACCAAGACAGCCAGAGGTCGAATGGAAGAAAATATGGGAGGTACATTGTCAGCCAAAGGTACAGCAACTCATGTGGAGAATGGCTCGTAATAGTCTGCCATTCAAGATGAGCATCAGGCGAAAGGGCACTCAGTGTGAGACTCTTTGTGTTTGCTGCAAGAGAGCGGATGAGGATGGTTGCCACTTGTTCATCCGCTGCAAGGAAGTAAAGAAACTATGGCGTGAGTTGGACCTGGAACATTTGCGTGTGATGTTGTGCACTTGTATTAACTATTAACGCAAGAGAAGTGGTGAACGAGGTTCTCAAGCTCAATGTGGAAAATCAGGTCCTGATCGCATGCATGCTTTGGAGATGGTGGACTCGCAGAAATAAAATAAACTCTTCTGGGAGCTAGTCTATGGACGGAGACTGTGCCGAACAATGTAAACGTCCTAGTGGCCAGCGATCTTGCTGGACCCGTTGCGTAATGGAATTCGAGTATTCCAACTAAAAAAAAAAGAAAAGGAAGGCGACGTATACGATTTTTTTTTTTTTGCTTCACGTGAAATCTGGAACTAATGGAATGTTCTTCTTCCTTGAGGCATGCGCACGCGTTATGCAGAAAAACATGCCACTATTTATCAGTCGTCCAAAATTTCTTGATGTGCCAGTCGAATTTCACACTGTATTTCCGTATTGCCCAAAGTGCCCCTCATTTCACTCGTTCATCCAACAATGTTCAAAACTTCTTCTCATCTACTGATATCTTCCTTCCACCACCTACTGTCTCTCCGCTGAGCCGGTGACGCAATCGCGCCATGGCACAATACCTGCTTGTGCAGAAAATATCCTGATCAGGATGAATGAACTACCATACTGATCAGAATATCTTCTTCGCAGGGACTTATGTCCAGATAGTATTGTTGAGCAAAACATATATACTTTTGCAGTATCTTAAGTAAGGAAATCTAGTACGTTCACAAAATGTAATGAGTATAAACCAAATATATAGAGCACTAGACTACAACATCAACGAATGTGTGAAACTTAAATGATGTTACAAATAACATTAGTCACTCACCATCTCGCGAGCTGCCCATCTTCCTAGTTTCAACAACCTTGGTGTCGGAGCTGAAGCTAATTGAGCATCCAACATTTAATCTCAACACATATTTGTAACCGCCTGAAAACTTGAGAAGGCTCTCCCTTGCCTGTTATACTGCACATAATATGGAGAAATAGTTTTTGGTTCCAGACTCTCATTCTAGCCCCTCTAACAGTATGTTGCTCACAGTGTCATCATCAGCTGTTTGGAAGGCATTGTCGACTTCTCTAGCCTCCTCTCCATCAATGGTGCCAACTAACACACGATGTGTCTTCGAATCAGGTACCCATCCCTTGTCTAGCATTTGATCCAGAAACTTACACGCCTCACTCTTGAAGCCTTCTTTGATAAGGCCATAAATGATAATGTTAGAAATTCTAGGGCTCGCCATTCCATCTATACTTACCACTTTCAGTAAACTTTCTGAAACCCTGCTTAGTAACGAAAACACAGCCATATCACAGACTAGTAGTTCAAACGTCTCTTGGTCAGGAACAAAGCCATTATTCACCATTTTGTTGAATAACAGAGCAGCCTCAAGAATTGTCTCCTTGGTGAGGAAACAACGCACAAGAACATTGTATGTGTAGCTGTCCAATAGACAACCTTCCATCAGCATCTGTGCAAGGAGAAGCAACAGATCCTTTTCCTTCTTCAAATGCAGTAGTGCATGGATAATTGTGTTATAAGTTGACAATGTGCAAGAAGTGCCAGTGCAAACAGCTAGTGAACGCATTCTGATTGCGTCACGTATCATTCCAGCCATACAACTCCCTTCGATTAGTATATCAAGTGCCTTGCTGGTAAGGCTGCAACCTCTTTTGCAGTGATATTTAAAAACTTCGGCAGCTTCTTGGATCCGCTCCATGTGGCACAAGCCTTCTATCAGCTGCGAGAAAGATTCTGAATTAAGTACCAGATTGCTAACACTGGCCCTTCTGAACAGATCGAGGGCTGTTCTGTAAAACCCTAACCGACAGTAACAAGATACAGCAGAAGAATAAGTACTCTCGTCAGCTGTAAAAGAAGAAACTGTCATTCTACCAATAAGCTCCAATGCTCTTCTAATGTTCCCTTCATTGCAGAACTGAGCGATAACTATGTTCCATGAGCGACGATCAACCAGCCCCCTTGTACGAAATTTCTCAAAATAGCTCACTAAATCTCTCAGAGAACCTGTTACACATAACCCTCTCAACAGTACATTATATGGCTCTGTTTCTGCGACATCATTTTCCTCGAGAAAACTCACAGCTTTGTGGAACTGGGATAATGTACAGTAGCAATCTACAACATTCACATACGTATCTGTCAATGGTGCTTGACCTGACGCTGTCATTTCTTTAAATGTTGTGACGGCATCATCCAATAGTTGGTTTTCACACAAACATTTTATCAAGGCACTATACAAATGTGGGTCCAACTGAAGGCTATCTTGTTTCATCATTTGGTGCAATTTACTTGCCTCCTTGGGTTTATTGAATTTACAGAATAGGGGCAGCACTTGAACATAAAAGCAGCCATCAGGGATGCATCTCAGCTGCACCATCTTCTCAAAGAGTTCTATTGATTCACCTGATCTGCCATGAGAACAAAGTGCTTTTATGAGTATCTTGAAAGTATGGCTATTAGGAGTACACCTTTTCTTGCTCATCCTGTCAAACTGAATCAGTGCCAGATCTAATTTGCCAGCTTCACACAATGCCTCAATTAACCAATTCAAGGTTTCCACATCAGGAAGGACTCCCGCCTTCACAATCTCCATGTACGCGCGGATGAATGGCCGCAAACCCCTCCCTTCCTTGACCAAACCACATAGCACAGCATTGCAAGATGACACTGACATCTTGAGCTTCCCAGAGCAAGCATTCTGAATCACCAGCAAGGCTTCATCGAACCGGTTCTTATTGCTCAGGAACTGAACTAGATCGTTCAAGATTTTGTCCAATACAGGAGCATTCAATTTAACCATCTCCTTTAGGAGGCTGTCCATCTCATCACAATTCCCAACACCACCGAGCTTGGAGATCATGCAGGCATATGTGTCAACCGTATGAGCAAACATCCTCTGACTCGATGCCCATTTAAATATCCGAAGGGACAAGTTCAAATCTGAAGTAGAATCAAGAAAGCGGGTCAGTATCTCTGGCTGGAGATTGTTCTTGAGCGACCGGATTGCAGATTCGAACTCAGTGGACCCCGCTGTACCCCCAGAATCACGAGAAGCAGGCACATCTGAGAAAGAGCAGTATGTTAGCCTGCTCGACAACAGGCGCAGTCTTGAAAACCATATGCAGGATGCAACCTTCAGAGCCATGGAGCCAACTACATGATTACAGAATCATGCTAAACTGACAAGGAGCAACTCATGGATTCACGCTGGAGTTAGAATCTTTGAGCCAACTGCAATCCTGTGCCCCGCTGAAATAAGAACAAGAAAAAACAAATGAAACCAGAAACACTTGTGGTCCCAAAAACTGCAACCTGTTACACTAGGAACGGTACCGTACAAGTACATGTAGTAGTATTTCTGATGTAAATACAGGATCACTGAACTATGGATGGGTGGATCAAGAAAGGAGCAAGCCACAGAATTCTGCATGAGCGAGGCACTTTCACCAAGCATTTCATGGTGTTGAAGCAATCGATCACACACATGGGATGGGTCAAATCATATGAGGTGTGGCGACTGCTATGCAATAACAGTGTCGATATATGCGCATCAGGTCTGGTTTGCACTATTTGTAAGCTCCACGCAGGCAACAATTAGCACTCACAGGCAGGCTCTGGCATTCTGTTAATGAACGCCGCACTGGTACATTGACTGAATGAAAAAGGAAATTCAGATACCATCAGCGGAGAGCTAGAAAAGAGGAAACGCATCCCACACCTGCCGCATGGTCGCGTGCCCTGCGTTTCTGCTCGCCGGGATGCCTCGGTAGAGCACGTCAGCACGCCGCGCCGCCTTGCCGTGCCGCACTCGTCTGGGTCCGGCGGAGGCCTGGGTGCCGACCAGGCGACGTGTTCTGCTGGCTACGCGGGGCGATACCCGCAGGGGAAGGGATCTTAGCTTGTATTGTCGGAGTGGAGTAGAGGGTCCGGGTGAGAGCCGAGGCGTGCGGCGGCGGTCCACGGGCGCGAATCCGGCGGCGAAGGTTGACGGTGGCGCAGAGGGGAGTGGAGGACTGGAGAGAAAAGAGGAGAGCAGAGATGCCCCAGCTCGGCCTTGTGGGCCGCGGCCCAGTTAGAGCCCCGCGCAGGTAAAATGGAGATCTTCCGAAATCACTGGTCAGTTAGGGGCTTAGGGCACACGAAAAAAACTAATCTCTCCGTCTCATAACATAAGAGTAGTTAGTTAGGGCACACACACAAAAACTACTCCCTTTATTCATTTTTGTAAGGCATTTAAGACAACTCAAATTGAACTATTTTAGGTGTTAGCTTAAATGTCTAAAATGTCTTAAAAAAATGAATGAATGGAGTAGTTAGTTAGCTAGTTAGGGCAACTCCAAAATTTCAAAAAAAGAAAAAGTTAGGTCAGCTGCGCCCACCCAAACAAACACCAATGTGACCCTTTCTTTTTGTTCATGTCCGCCGGCCCCCAGTGCACCGAACACGCATGAGGCTTTTATTTATTTTCTTTTTTCAATTTAAAAAATATATATTAGGCCGCCAAAAGTCCTTTACCTACATTAATTCAACTAAGAAATATATAACTAAAAGATAAATAATCCTTAGATATACTGCTCGTCCTTGTCATCGTCGCCGACGAGGTCGATGTAGACCAAAGGCGACCATGGACATGGCCACACTAGTGTCGGTGGTCCTACCGCCGGCGCGCGTGGTGGCGTAGTTGCCACCTCCTATCGCTCCTCCTCTGGATCAGGTGTGCGCATTGGAAGACCGCATGGATCAGGTGTGCGCATTGGAAGACCGCGTCTACCTCACTAGCCCTTGTAGTGGCCTCTCCTCCGGCGGGGACGACGCATGATATCCCACAAATACAGGGGGTCACAACAATCTTCGAGGATATCATTTCATCCAAATTTATTAATTCGCCACAAGCGGAGCCGGAAAATATTTATGAGCCTTAGCAGTGGAGTTGTCAATTCGACCACACGTGAAATGTTATTCTACATCAAAGTATTTAGTACCACAAGAATTTGATAGTTTGGTTATAGTAGCAATAGTAATAAGATCCATAACCATAGCAGTTTGTAATAGCACTAACAACAACAGTAACTTAGCATGATCGATATGAGAGAAGCATAGGCATCGCATCAACGATGGATAAGTATGTTGGATGTCATTCATCCTGTAACAACCACAACCTAGAGCGACACAGAACTAGTTTCAATTCATCAGTATAATGTAGGCATGTATCATTGCCTACCCCTGTGTTTGTATGTAGGCATGTATCTATAATATATTATAGATACGACGGAGATGTATCATTGCCCAACTCATGTGTTTACCCTCTTATGCTATGCTTGTTCGGCTAGGAGGGTAAAGGGAGAACCACTCCGATTGTACTTCCACCTTGCCTCGTTAAGTACCTCAGTGGAGAAAGTCGAAAACTGACTTTCATAATGAGCGAGAACTGGTCGGTGATCTGATGATAAGTGTGAAACTAAAAATCGATGGAGGTTACGCCGTGTTACACGAAGGATTTGTACTCACACAAACCAAGTGATAATGGTTCAACCATGGCATACCCGGACATCACAAAACATTGGGGGCTAGTTACTAGCCCCCGCAGTCAAGCTCCTATGGCTAAGTGAAAGCACTAAAGCCACATAGTCTGATTGCCTTCTTTCCCTAACACACTACCGCCTCTGGGCACCGAGACATCGACTAAGGGTCATAGTGCGGAGGTCGAAACACCGCTTGTAGCATCTACAAGGGGGCCGAAGCCGATGACTGATAACTTTTAGATTAAAACAGCCACACGGGAGTCAAAATAAATAAACAAAGCATGATATACCATGCAGAGCAACGACATCATAAAAGCACAAGAATTTAACTGTCATATGGTACCTGATAGTACGCTCACTCATAAATTACATCTTTTGGGCAAAGGGCCTCTGTCACCCGAGCACCATCCATTACAATGGGGAAGTACTGCTCGAGGCACCTATGTTCCTTCCCTGGAGGCGGGGTCCGGTGTCCATTTCGGTCGGCTTGATATTTGGACAGTGCACCATGGTCTTTCGCAAAGTCTATCTGAGCCCCCTCGATGCATACGAAGTGCTTCAGGATGTCAATCTAGGGTGCGGCGTCGAACGACTTCTGCACCAGGCCGAAGTAGCTGCTCGACAACGGCTCCGAAGGCCATAGCCTAACGTAGAGGTCCTGCATGGCTAGCTCCGCCATCCGATGCAACTCCATCAACTGCTTCATCTGATCAGTAAGAAGGGGAGGTTGCTCGGGGGCTTGAAATTGCGCCCAAAACAACCTTAGCTCGGCATCCCCCTCCCAGGATGCAAAGTGCCTTGCCACATTCGCCGCACTCCTCGGAAGATCCGCAAAAGCGCCCGAGGAACGCCTCACTCGTGTGGGCAACACAACCCTGTTACCAGCGAAGACACATTGTAGTAAGTACGACTTACCATCCGCAATAAGCTTGGCTTGGCAGAGCTCCTTTTGGTAGCCTTGCGCCTCCACCCACGCTTCTTGGTTCGCCGGTATCAACGAGATCAACTCGGACGTCTAATTCTTACTCTTTTGTTCAAGGGCCTCACATTTAGTGACGACATTCTTGAGCTCCCGCAGCACCTCGTCCACCCTTGCCTCGTGCTTATCAGTGACGACCTTTACCGATGTCAGTTCGGCGGCCGCTCGTTCGACCGTCCACTTTTGTTCTGCAGCCTCGTGCCTTGCCTTCTTCAGCTCGGCCTTGAGGTTCTCGACCTCCGCGACGACAGCTACAGTTATAATAAGCACCCCGCACTTAAGGATAAAATCCAAATACCTCACTTAATGAGGAAAACAACGGTATTAAGCAGCCCAGTTCGGACTTACCTTGCGCGTTGTCAAACCGCTTGTTGAGAAGGTCGAGTTCCTCATCGGAGCTCTTGAGCTTCCGATTCACCTCCACCAGCTCCACGATATTGGTGGCTGGTGCCGAAAACGAGGCATGCATAACAGTCATGCATGTCATACTCCCGAGTTATAGGTTTTTGGATCTTGTGCCAGGTTTTCTTCGATCCTGCCAGAGTCTCGGAGGCTACGGTTCACTTTTACTAACGCGAATGTTTTCTGAGCTATTTGACCCCGCTTGAGTTTTTCACACTCACCCAGGGCTCGGGACCCGAGGGGCGCATAATCTCGGTGGGCGTGCCCTAGGGGGGCACGTCCACCAGGATTGTGGCTCCTGGGTAGACCCTCTCCGGTAGATCTTGATGCCAATATTTTTTTTATTAATTCAAAAAATATTCTTCATAAAATTTCAGCTCAATCCGAAAATTTTTATTTCCACACAAAAATACACCATAGTAGTTCAGCTGAAAACAACGTTAGTCCGGATTAGTTTAATTCAAATCATGCAAATTAGATTTCAAAATAAGAGCAAAAGTATTTGAAAAGGTAGATATGTTTTAGACATATCAGCGTGGTGGCCTCCACCACCAATGCGTGGAGCACCACTGGTAGATCGGTCCTGTCTAGGGGCCTCGTCGTCGTCCTTAGCCTCCTCCTCCTTCACCACGAGATCCCACGGCGGCTCGGCTGCTGGAGCATGCAGTGGTGCTGGTGCTGAAAGTGTAATCATGCCCTTAATCATATTTTATGGTGATGACAACATGCATATAGAGAACTAACCAATTCTGTCAAGTGCATCTCAGGTTTAGTTCCTGAGGACTATTGTGTGAATCATGACTAATGTATCCAAAATGCTCAAGTATGGATAAACCAGAAGACTAGTTTTTTAGCTATTTTCGGTTTGCTCTTTGCTACTTGTAAACCGTGTTGGAATTTTCCTTAAAAATATAAAAAAAAGATGAAACACATTAAAGAGAAATATTTTCTTGAGTAAAAATCAAGGTTATCGAACCGATAAAAAAACTACGCAAACATCAAGCCTTCAGCGTCTCCACGCAAAAAAGCACGCACCAGAGGTCCAGCCCAAGAGCAGAGCCAAGGAACTACTTTCATTATTTCACCTTTCACTAACTGAGCTAAACAAAAGATTGAAAAGGATCGAATGTAG
This sequence comes from Hordeum vulgare subsp. vulgare, assembly GCF_904849725.1. NCBI lineage: Eukaryota > Viridiplantae > Streptophyta > Magnoliopsida > Poales > Poaceae > Hordeum > Hordeum vulgare. The sequence goes on along the minus strand of NC_058522.1, from coordinate 546,089,597 downwards.
CTGCACACCAGGCTCGTCGTACAACAATGAGTAGACCGTCTATTTTCCAAACATCTGACTAACTACAGAGGTCACACGACATGTATGTGGCTATGCGTTTGTTCTCGCCGAAACTATTCTCTGTCGGCGCCGGTCAACGCATCCGCCGTGCTGCCTCCGGAAGGAAGCTAGCGCTCTCAGGTGGAGTCTGCACTCTGCATGTCACGCGAGCAGTAACTGTCAAACATAACGTGCAAGTTGCAGCGACAACATGTTTTTTTAGTCAACAGTGGCAACATGGTTGTACTAATGAAAAAAACAAATGCATGCGTGTAAGAGCATGGTTAATAGTATAGCCAACTGCTGGCTATAAGCCATCTTATAGTCAGGGACGAAGCCAACATGCAAGTATAGAGGGGCAAGTTTGTTTATGGAGGAGGCAAAGTTCATAGGAAGAAAAAAAGTAGCTACAACAACCATTGTTATAGTAGAAAAATCAATTTGTTAAGGGGTCTAGCCCCCCCTTGTCCCTCCACCTTATAGCTAGCTTGTACAATAGTTAGCTACAAAAAAATACTACTTTTATCATATATGGTCCAACTTTCATTCTCACAAAACACCTAGGAGCACGTGCTAGAGCTGGCTCTTCACGAAGAGCCCGCTTCCCTTCTCTCTCCTCTTCTCTCTCATTCAATTCAGCAAAAATATAGTATTTTAATCCTTACAGCTTGCTGGCTGTACATTATTGTACTTGCTCTAAGGCTTCCTCCAATGCAAAGATGAGTAGTAAGTGAGGTGCTAAGAGCATTAAATATGTTAAGCAACCATGATATTCAATGCATTGGTGCTAGTTTGTTGTTGCTAAGGTTGACTTACTTAATTGTTTAGCAACTAAAGTCTTGCATGTATAGGCTAGTTCCCTTTATTTTTAATGTTTTACATAGGTTTCCGTGACTAGCACCGTTTTCTTCTGAAAACATCAAACTTCTCTCTTTCTTCTTAATTAGATTGTTACATAGGTTTTTTTTCTTTGTTAGCATGCTTAGCACCTATCCAAAATAGAGCATTGGAAGCAGCCTAATGATCAACTTGGTCCGTCTCATGCAGTAGTAGTTGGTGAGCATGCAGTGGTTGAGCACACTGCATACGTCAACCAAATCTTCAGGTCACGGAAATGGTCGACTCCCACTTTTCCTTCGTACCAACGACGGACTGCACGCAAACCAACGAACGTCAAAGGAGAAAAACAAGCTTCTGATCTCCTGCAAATTGCAACGGAGCAGCTGTTTTGCACAAGTTTCCATATACAATGCGCAAGTTGCAATATGCACGCGTTTTACAGTCTTCTTCGCCATGGAACTACAGAGACTACGCCTTATCCTCCAGCACGCGTGAATGTGCATGCATCATACTCCCTTCGTTAGTAAATATAAGATCTTTTAAAAAAAATATTATAGACTACATACGAAGCAAAATAAATGAATCTATATTTTAAAATGTGTCTATATACATCCATATGTATTTTTTAATGAAATCTCTAAAATGTCTTATATTTAGGAATGAAGGGAGTACATGTTCAAAATAATACTGTATATATTTTCGATGAGAGAGACAAGGTTTGCATCCACTTTCAATTATTTGCATTCCACATACATGCACTGACGCACGCTCCTGCATGTTCGAGAGAGAACCAAGCACGAATCTCAAAGCAAGGATGAAGGACACTCTTGTACTCCCTCCGTTCCTAAATATAAGTCTTTTTAGAAATTCATTATAGGACTACATACGGAGCAAAATGAGTGAATCTATACTCTAAAATATGTCTATATACATCCATATATAGTTCCCCTAGTGGAACCCCTTAAAAGACTTATATTTAGGAAGGGAGGGAGTAGAAACCATGTATAGTATTCCTACGAACTTTCAACACGAGCATACGACGCGCCGGTACGGCCAAAGCCGGGCGGTGCTCAGCTTCCCCAACAAGGCCGGGTATGCGGAATTCCTCGTCCCTCCCATTTGGACCGTGTCCCATGAGGAGGAGAAGGAGCTCCGCCAAGCTGAGGCACAACGCAACGCCGAGGCCAATGATGTGCTCTACATAGCGAAGCTCGTCGATGTCGATCTAGAGCTCCTCGCGTAGAACATTGCATACTTCAAGGAGAAGGAGGCACACCGCAAGAAATTACAATATGACGAGGAGGACCGCATGATCGAAGTCGAAGTCAATGAGTTGTTCGAACAGCTCGGGATGGAGCTCTTTGACGAGGGGGTGGGGGGGTAAAGCCATCTACCGTCAATGACCACGACGTCGGCCCCTTCGGCATCAGGGTGGGTACACCGGTAGCACCACATGGATGGATGCACCACATACATTCCCCTCACAGCTTCTAACTTGGAATCACCATTGGTTCAAAGTGGCCCTACACTAAGTCTAAATCGCGCTCTCTTCAACACAAAACCTATATATGAACTTTTAGAGATACATATGAACCCGTATATATGGTCCTTACTTTAAAGTGTGGAGGTGCAAAAGCCTATAGCATTTGGATGCAACCAATGAGAGACGTCGCACGAGATACATTCAACTTGTTTGGAGGGCAGTCCTTATGCTAGATGTGGCTTTTTTTTCTCTCCTTAGTGTATTTGTGTTGTACTGTATATTGCACGATGTTACTTGCATTTTAAATAAATAAAGATGTGTGCATCGCAATGATGCAGAGAGGAAGGGGTTTCGATGCAGAGAGGAAGGGGTTTCAATCTCCTTTTCTAAGAAAAACATAGCGCCATGTATGGATGAGTATTTAAGCTTAACTTTATATAGAAGAAATAAAAGGGGAGCTAGCTATTGCATTTTGTACAACCATAAATTTCAGAATTTTATTGTCCAAACATAAATGTCTGAAATGTGATATTATATATTAAATAAGCAAAGGAGCATATACATCTCAGAATCTAGACGACCCATTACCGAACAACATTTAGGTTAAACAACCGCATGACATACCTATAGTTGCCTAGTTCCCATGAAGAGAATCATCCGATCCCCAATGATAGTGGCACCCCTTTGAATAATGAAGCATTGTGGGTATTATTTGGTCAAAAAGACATGCAGCAGACATGAGAAGAGAATACATCAATTGAAAACAGGGAGCAAATTAGCTGAAATGATCATGTCAAACACTTAACATGCAATTGCTTAAATGATAAATAAAGGGCAGACTGAACAAAATAAAACGTATAGTATTATATTAGAAGATACACAGGTTTCTTGTGTTAATCAAGCCCGGCAAAGGATGATGAACCGATCAAGGAACCGGTACTGGATTACGACATGTAGTTGAAGACACTGCATATAATCAAAGTGGTCAGGTGAGCTTAAGCCCCCAGTAGACCTTTTGCAGAAAATAATAGTTAAAGTGATCGTAAATCATAGGCAGGTTGATATACAATGTATCAAAAATCATTAGGGAAAACGAGTGAGCAACTTATCATCTCATCATACCACACCAACGGCCGATCCAGAGAGCTCGACGTGCCACCTGATGCCTCTGCCGGCCGGCGACGACTAACGGCAGCGGCAGCCAGCCGCCGGTCACGTCAGAACCGGGTGGTGACGTCGAGGTTCCCGAAACCGCAGAATCATGCAAGATTAAGAGCGAATCGCAGCGATCGAAGAGCGAAAACACAATTAGGATGCGGTTAACTAATGGAGATGGTTGCATTACGACATCAGTCACCATCTAGAACAGAGATTCTCACGCAGGCCGATCCATTAGTATACGTATGTGCTACTCTGCATCAACAGACAAGGGCGCTATTTTTTCAGCCATTATATATATTCCCTGTGATTTATGGTTCCTGCTAGTAGATATTCTCTTTGTTTGGGTTTCTATTCTATTTTTCCGGCGATTCTTTGTTTACGTTTCGATCGAGCGTGACAGCTAAAAAAAAGAAAACTGCAGACGGGCCTGACGTGACCTCACCTCACCACTAAACTATGATAATTCCCATAGTTTCGTTACAACAACTACGGTTCCTACTCTCCCGGTAGACTTTCTTGTTCACTGGTTGCTCGTGATGAAAAGATGAAAGGGGCACCCAACAATTCTTGGCAAGAGTTTGAACAGTAAGCCGAACACGGGTAACCTTGCATTGCCAACCATCCTCAAATCCCATCGAATTTGGCTATCGATATTCGTTTTCGGACGACAGTTAGAAACCCCATATATATGTCAATGGCAGAATGGTTCCTAGGGGTGGAATAAAAGATGAATTTCAGAAGGTTAGGATAACAGATATTGTAAGCCTATCAGAAGCAGTAGACCCCTAACAGTAGCTAAAAATGATGACCACCGGCACCGAATAGTGAATGCAAGACGAAAAGGCCAGACAAGTTGCGCCTCTGCACTATTCCAAGCACAGGAAGGATCGATGAAGCCCCCCATCGTCAACATTCGTGCAGGCCACACACATAATTCCGGTGGTTTTGCGCCGATTGGGCGGCGATGGAAAGCATATGCATGAGCACAAAAAAGCCAAGCAAGATTCGATAAAAGGGAACAGCTCGAGAGGCCGACAAACACGGGGAATAATTCCCTCTCTTTCTCCTAATCCTAAGCTAAAGGAAAGGATCGTAGGACTGGTACTTTGCCTTAGTTAGGGCAGGCCATCATTTGATTTCAGCACTGAAAAGGAGATGATGATTAGCGTGTATGTAATCAAGACCCTCGAGATAGGTAGGTATAGGTAGGTAGGTAGAAAGATGTATCAACATCGTCGTTGCGAGGAGACGGTGTTTGTGAATCGGTGGGATTTGCATTAAGAAACATGATGGGCCAAAAGTAAGCAAGCGGAATTAATGGATGAAGCTAAGGTATTCTACAAAACGAATGAGGCTAAGCAATAGCAGACAAGGGAGTTTTATGAGCAACAAGGAGTTTTGCAAGACGACTTTAAGGGAAGGCATCTTATCTTACCAACGTGCACTCCATCAATAAATAACAAAATTCAAAATAGTTTGTGCGTGTGCTCTGTTGGCGCCACTAACCCTGAAGAACACGGTGAGCGGGATTTTGTCACTGAGTGCAGGCATCAGTGTTTGACCGTGTCGTCCTCGGGGCCGAGGAGTCGGGTACAAAGGCACACGACAGCGGAAGTCAATTTGCTGGGTAGGAAAAAACACAGGCGGATCAATCTGCACCCACTCCCGAAATCCGGAGTATGAACAAAATCGCGAACACGAAGCGGTGAACCGAGGCTTTGGTTTTATTTTTTTGCACTTGCATGGATGCGCGCCAATGATGCCCGGACATCATCATCATTAAACAAAGAGAGGGAGGGGAAAAAAGAAAGGAACAAAGCAGACATGAACAAACGATGCACTCGCCGGTCGCCGCCACCAACGAACACCCAAGGAATAACAGGCGGGGGAAGGCGCCGGCCGCGGCTATATAAGCCGAATTGAACGCACGACGGCAGGACATATGCTACAACACAAATCCCAAGCAAAGAAGCAGCCAACAACATTATTCCGTTACCTGATGGGGTCGACGATGATGGGGTCGACGACGGCGGCGTTCCTGGCGCTGGCGGTGGTGGCGTCGCCGCTGCTGCTCGCGGCGGCGCAGCCGGTGGGGGCGCCGCCGGCGACCAACAACTCGAGGCTGGAGAAGGCCTACGTGGCGCTGCAGGCGCTGAAGAAGGCCATCACGGACGACCCCAAGAACATGACCAACAACTGGTGCGGCCCCGACGTGTGCAGCTACCACGGCGTCTACTGCGCGACGGCGCCCGACGACCCCTGCGCGCGCACCGTCGCCTCCGTCGACCTCAACCACGGCGACATCGCCGGCACGCTGCCGGAGGAGCTGGGCCTGCTCTCCGACCTCGCCGTCTTCCACCTCAACTCCAACAGGTTCTGCGGCGCGCTCCCGGACGCGCTCCGCTCCCTCCGTCTCCTCCACGAGATCGACGTCAGCAACAACCAGCTCACCGGCAACTTCCCCTCCCAGCTCCTCTGCCTCCCCCACGTCCAGTACGTCGACATCAGGTACGTCGTACGCGTCATCATCGTCCTGTACCTCCAGTCCTGCACCGCACCGCACTTTTCACAGAGGTTTAACAACTCACTGGCTGTCCATGGCGTCTCTCAAGGTTTAACAACTTCTGCGGCGAGGTGCCGGCGGCCATCTTCGAGAAGAAGATCGACGCGCTCTTCATCAACAACAACAACTTCGAGTTCACGCTGCCCGCAAACTTCAGCAGCTCCACGGCGTCGGTGATCGTGCTCGCCAACCTGCCGCGGGTCGGCGGGTGCCTGCCGAGCAGCATCGGCGACATGGCCGGGACGCTCAACGAGCTCATCCTCCTCAACAGCGGCATCTCCTCCTGCATCCCACCGGAGATCGGCAAGCTGGACAAGCTCACCGTGCTCGACCTCAGCTCCAACGGCATCGTCGGCAAGCTGCCCGACACCATCGGCAACATGCGCGCCCTCGAGCAGCTCAATGTCGCCAACAACATGCTTGCCGGCGAGATCCCCGAGAGCATCTGCGCGCTGCCCAACCTCAAGAACTTCACCTACTCCCACAACTTCTTCTGCGGCGAGCCGCACCGGTGCCTGGAGGTGCCCCACATCGACGACCGGCAGAACTGCATCGCCGGACGCCCCGACCAGCGGCCTGGCGAGCAGTGCATCGAATTCCTCCACCGGCCGCCTGCACAGTGTGCCGCGCACGGGCAATCGTCGCCACCGCCGATGTACTGATACGTGGCAGACGGCAATACTGGAATTTGTAGCTGTTTGCTGCCTTTGTGCCGTGAGAAAAGGGTAAAAATGCACACACTTGGTATATACTGTAATGTTTATTTTTCGGAAACAAAGAAATAACAATGGATTGACGGATTTGCATTATACTCCTAGAACTCAACTGAAAGGCAAAAAATCATTCCAGTGTCCTTTACCTGTTCCTTCCTCATTTCAAGAGACAATTGTTTATCAGTCTACCAGTCCTACATAATCATAGCAAAATAATGCGCTAATTTGGCGGTGTGACTTCTGCAAAAACTTGGTGTAGTTATTAGTTGGGTCGATCTGGGATGCAGTTAGTTGAGGGGCCATGATATGTCAGAATTCAGTTCAGAATTAGTTGTTAGGACTTAGGACCACTGCTAAAAGTGGGAAAAGAGGGAGTGTATCACTGTTTTTCCCTGTAAAGGTTTAAAAGACTGACTGCTCCGCTAAATTAATTAACCTAAAGTGTTGAACATATGAACCCTGGGGATTTATAAAAAGCACATAATATCATGCCATCTGGCAATTTAGATATCAAACACCGCCAAAGAGCTCCATTTCAAAAGGATATGGATGTCCTTGTCGAAAAAGGAAGCTACAAAAAACAGAGGACGGAGCAAGTAATGGAAAACATAGACAATAAAGTAAGCCAAGATTCTTAAGCCACCAAATTATGAACAGCAATGGCACAAACGCATCTGATAACGATAGGTCAGAGAGGAATTAATTAAAAAGCGAGTACCGTTCATGCATTCCAGCTGCAAAGAGGGGCTTCTTTTACTCGTTGGTTGATCAACTCAAAGGGGCAAGAAGCTTCTTCTACCCCTCCTCTTTGCTGGCTCCAGGCAGGCCCGGGTTCCTTTCCGCGATCCGTTCGAACAAGACGGCTTCATGGTTTCACCATACCCATGTGAACTTTGCACCTTGACCTTGTCACACACAGCAGCCCACTAAGCTTGCTCGGGTAACTGAAAGATTACGGTGCACTGTTTCAAAGTCTATCAAGTACGTATATAATACAGTATGTCAACTAATTTTCAGAGACGGGCAACAGCGACAGGAACTGTATGTATGGCAGCAAGAACATGTATGGTACGACTGAAGAACATAGCTACAAGAAATCGAAATAAAACACATGAAACTTAGTGGTCAGGCAGCATGGCATAACTGACCTTTTCATCATTATTGATGGATTGAGTTAATGACAAGCCGGCGTATGTTAACGAGGCAAATACTGAACGTATTTGCTGATAATGGAAGAGGAAAAATAAAATGTGGCTATGGATATGACTAAACCAGCTGTTGGACCAAGTAAAACATGCAACTTGCCCTAGAATAATTGATAAAGAGAGCTGACGGCGGTCTTACCTCGTTGTCTAAGTAACCACTCATGAAGGTGCAGACAAAGTTAAGTGATAATCAAATCCGCTAAGATAGCAGGTAACCTAATGCATTGTCATGTTCACACGGCAAGGTCAGTCTACCAAGTTAAATGAAGCACGGCAATCTAAACATATCTCAGGATGCATAAATGGTGGCTGATTTGGCAAGCATTCATTCCAGTCATCTAAACAACGTGGTTTGCTACCCTATTTATGACATAACATAGAAATGATGAAGCCGAACTGATACACTATTCTATGCTAGTAGCAGGAACATGGGGTCTGAGATCTAATTCAGTTATGACTATTCTTAGACATGTACTGGTAGGCGATACCACGAGTTTCATTACGACAGCACATGCAAGAAAGAGATATATGACCAAACTGAACCTTAAAGGCACAGTATATGATGAAGTGTTGATTTCATTCAGTAGAAGATTAGGTTTACCAAAAAGTTTTGCATATGTCCTAATCTCCTATGAGTTCCAGTGAGCACAATTTTTTTTTTCTTCACAAAATCGCCTTGCCAGAAATGTTACAAACACAATGAATTCAACCATGGGATGTGAGTGTAACAGTGATACTACACAAGTAGACTATAGAACATGTCCAGTTTCACCTGAATAGTACAAGGGGAACCAATCAACTCATGCAATACCAACATACTGTACATAGCAAATGTTGGCTATAAAATCAGGTTTCAAATAATCTAGCATCATATAGAGATAAAGATATGCAGATTGTCCAATGGTCCTACTAGATATGTCAACAAAATTTGTTGAATCTGCATTGCAGTTAAAATTTTGCAACATTTTAACCTCCAGCGCTGTAATGGAGCAGCCAGTCTATTTCAACTTTCATTGCCAATTAACTAAGGCACTGTTGACTAGACACATTTATATGTGTTTTCGGTGACATGACACCATCTTCCTTAGAACGAACAGAGTCTGTGTGACTCTGCTCTATACAGCTTATCCGCACTACCCACATTTTTCTAACAATTGGTCTATCAAGGATCAAAGGCTCAACCACACTGTACAGATAATGAAACGACTACTTACTCACAAGACTTCATATTGCTTGTGTCAGGCAGATGAACTTCTTAGGGGCAGAGTTGTGTACCAAAAAAGTAGTGTCTTCCGTTACTTGGAAACATTTTAACCTAAACCCTTCTATAATCTGATAAATGTCCCATGTAAGATATGATCTAACTCCACAGCAAGGCACGGTGCTAATCTGCATTGCTAGCATGGATCTGGTCAGTTGGGGCAAATCATCAGGCTAATGTGTAGAATACCTAGCAACTTTATTCATAAAAATAAAGTGACAAAACATCTGCTTTTTCTCATTCTTTTGACAGGCCTTTCCTCTCTTTACATGGGCAAGAGTGATAATGCTAACAACAAAATAAGATTAGTAGCATTTTTAAGGTCCAGATGGCATGGTTTTGACATTATACATCAGGAAAATATGAACTTTGGGAAACTGAGTGAAAACAATCATGAAATGAACAAACTAACATCATCAGAATCACCTATTTGGGCTTATGTGTTTGGCATAATATGTTAGTAATATGAAAAGAAGGTGGCAGGCAAAGATTTTAAATTGCTGTTGTGCATCAAGTGGAGATGCAAAAATGGTAAACATGAGTGGGATATCCATTAACTGACAATTTTGCTGCACAAAATGCATTGAGTGCACGTCTTCACAGGCTCTATAGAATTTGGCGAAAAGGTGTCCCTGAACCCAAACCCCATACCATGACTGGTACGAATTGCATTTGCAGCAAGACTTCAAACTATCAAAGAAATGCATTTAATTCAAAAAAGCTGGAATTGCATTCAATGAACGATAAATAAGGTGACCATAGTATGATTGTCAAACTAACTAAACAGCTTTTATAAGCTACATGATTTAGCAAGAAAAAAAAATCTCAACTAAGAAACTTTTTTTTCTCAACACCACAAGTGTTGTACTCCCTCTGATCCAAATTAACTGATGCTGCCTCTATAGAGGCTGCGTCAATTAATTCGGATCGGAGGATGTACATCTTTCCATTGTAAAGAGGAAATAAACAGTCGGGTACAACCAACTGAACCAAGTTTAAAGCACCATCGAAACAGGAACAAAGAGAGAAAAAAATATCGGGAATTTGTTACAGATCTTAAAGGACTATAAACTGCATACAGACTCCCATGTTAGCTATCAATTACATTTATGCTAAGAAGCAGTACTCATGGATCAATTACATTAATGGAGTTCCCTTTTCAGAATCTTGGCAATAACGTAGGAGGTCATTTGCGCACACTAATGCAGTACCTATAACAGATAGTAGTGCTCTGCAAGGATCATGGTAAAACATGCGATCCAGGCAGTCAGGAAGTTATGGTATTTGCCTACTGGTATGACTAAACGGTACAGATCCAGTAACAAACTTGGGTTAGTTATTATTGTTCAGGTCCATCAGTACTTGAAAAGAGTCTTCAATTATCAGTTAGTTTCGCATGCATATACAAGTTGACCATACCTGAAGGACACAACAAGGATAGAGCATAGTGAAACAATTATTGTGTTCCTAAAATCTACCAGTAGTCTCCACAAGAGCAGACCCCATCCTCAAAGTGGTGGAAACGATTTAGATCTCTGAGTATGATCCGCCTATTAAAGAGCATAGAGACAAGCTTTGCCATCGAATGACAATCTGGACATACACGAAGGTTCTTGACAACACGGAGAGTAGTTCCTGGAGATGTATTTAAGAGCCCGAAAGAAATTGCCAGTTTCTCACTATGGTATCTTAAGCTTGTGGCCTTCTCCTCCTCACCCATTTCAACATGGAAGACCTGAGATGTATTAGGAACATAACCAACAAGTTTTAGCTGCTCAATCACTTGATCGACCATTCGGCGTGCATCTTGTGATTGTGGGTGTCTTCCATCTCCTGCGAAGAACTCATGAACCCTGTTATCTATCTCAATTGAGCTACAGCCAGGCACCTTTACCACCCCCTTTTCATTCATCAGCTTCCTTACCCTGTTCATCTCTTCCCATTTCCCAGTGTTGGCGCACAAATTCGAGAATATTACATAGTCGCTGCCATGAGTATCATCCAGCTCAAGAATCCTCTCAAAGACACGTTTTCCAAGATCAACAGCTCCATGGCTTCCACAGGCAGAAAGCAACGTCCTCCATAAGATGGCGGTGGGCTGTATCGGCAATTCATCAATGAACTTGTAAGCCTTTTCTAGCTGACCTGATCGGGCTAGCAAATCAGTCACGCAACCGTAGTGCTTTATCCCAGGAACGATACCATACTCTCTCATGCTATCGAAGTATTGTAGCCCTTCGCTCACCATGCCAGAATGGCTACAGGCATAGAGCACGCCTAGGAATGTAACAGCATCAGGTCTTATCCCTTGCTTCTTCATCTCTTCGAACAGCGAAATGGCCTCTCTGCCGTAGCTGTGGTTAGCATACGCCACGATCATCACGGACCAAGCTTGCCTATCCCTCGACTCCATCCCCTGGAACACATCGATGGCATCCTCCAAGCTCCCGCACTTCCCATACATGTCGATCAGCGCAGTGTTGACCTTCACGAGGGAGTCAAGCCCTGCCTTCCTGACATACTCATGGATCCACCTCCCCAGCTCCAGCGCGCCCAGCAGCGCGCACGCCGAGAGCACGCTGGTCACCGTCACGGACGTCGGCTTGAGCCCCTTGGCCTGCATCTCCCGGAAGAGCACCAGCGCCTCCCCAGGCCGGCTGCTCCTGACGGCGGCGGTGATCATCGCGTTGTACGAGACCACGCAGTCCCCGTTCGGCACCCTGCCGAACATGGCGCGGGCGGACCGCGCGTCCCCGCACTCGGCGTACATGTTGATCAGCGTGGGCAGGACGTACTCGTGGTCCGCGGCGCCGGTCTTGACGGCCACGCCGTGCGCCTGCCGGCCCTCCTCCCCGGCCCGCGCCGCCGCGCACGCCTTGAGCAGCGACACGAACGTGTACGTGTCCGGCGCGACGCCCTCCTCCAGCATCCGGGCGAGCACCCGCGCCGCCTCGGCCGCGCCGTCAGACGAGCGCGCGTACCCGCGCAGCAGCGTGTTGTACCAGACGACGTCCCCGGGGCTGGGGATTCTGTCGAACACCTGGCGGGCGTACGCGAGGTGGGCCGGGGCGGCGCCCTGCTTGGTGCAGAGCGTAAGGAGCCGGGTGACGAGTGCCGGGTGCGCGCCCAGGCCGGACTTGACGGCGGCGGCGTGGAGCTGGGCGAGCGCCCGGAGGCTCGTGCAGTGCGGGAGGTGGGGGAGGAGCGGGCCCTTGGGTTTGGCGGGAAGGAGAGGGGTGGGCGTGGCGGTTAGAGGCGAGGACGACATGGCCGTCGTGCAACTGCAACGCTGCCTATCCTCTGCTCCTCCGTCGTCCGGAGAAGATTACATCACACGGCGTTGAGTGCTTTGCGAGTTGGCTCACATGTGGGCCCAACCTGTCAGAGACCATTAAATGCAAAAGAAATATATATCATCTACAACTAAAATACGCCTACATATATCAATTTCTCCAACGAGTATTTTCGGACTGAGGGAGTATTTGTTTTCAAAATTGTTTTAAGGGTTTTTATTGAGTTCTGTAATACTCTGACAAAACGTATATGGTTATGTGTTGTATACTCTTTTTGTTTTTAGTTGCTTATACCCTAACACTCTTCAGCGGGCACCAAGGTGGACGATCACGGGCGGAGGGCAGAGCAGCGACAAGGAAGGTGCAAAAGGGATTGTTTCACCGACGGGCAAAGCAAGGTGGACGACAGGCGTGACGACGGCGATGGTGAGGGGCCGAGGGCGGAGCCAAGAAAGGGGAGGAAGAAAAGGGGATGTGTCACCGTCGGCCGGGCCAGGGGCGAACAAGGGCATGCGTCGTGCTCGTCCGCTTGTGTCCGTTTGGCCGCAAACACGACCCAAACTTAAACCGGGAATGGATCGAAAGCGGACCGAAAACGAATATTTGTCCGTTTCTTCACGTGCATTGGGCCACGATTTGTGTTTGTTTACCCCAAACGAATGCAAACAAACGATTTGAGATCGTGCATTGGAGTTGCCCTTATGTCTCCCCACGAGCAAGGGGTGAGGCGTTCACCTTCATCTTCAACTTATAGCCACACCCTCGCTGATCTCCAATGAAAGATGTAGAGTTTACCCTGTAATCCCAACCCATTCGCGAAGAGCAAGGCAAAGGAGGCACCCCTTTGATGACTTCTCTACTTTCTTTTCCGGGTAAGTCTTTTTATATGAAAGAGAAAGAAAAGGTCATTTTTGGCATTTAGAAAATTATTTACGGACTTTTTGTTTTTATAATACATAGAGGGAAAGTATTGTAGTTTTATGTTATATTGCTCTCTTTTTTCAAGATGCTAATAAAGACAACACAAAAACAATGTTTGTATATATCAAGGAATATTAGTGTCCAGTTTTTACAAGATTTTTTGCAGAAAGTACTTGTATATATCCCCACATGAGTTCGAAAACTGTGAGTCCAATATAAGTGTGTTGAGTCAACTCTGTTGTCTAATCGAGTTGTCACCCACAAAATGACATTCTCTTAGCACCACACTTCCCATCGTTATCTCCTAGTGAGCACCGCTATCAATCATTCATGTCTCTGCACCGACGATGGGGTGCGGCGTTCACCTTCAGCACCAACCTATCACCACATCCTTAATGATCTTCAACAAAGGTGTGGAGTTTACATTGTAATCCTAACCCATCCACCAAACACAAGGCATGAGGAGTCTCTTCGGAGATTTCTCTAATTTCCTCTTTGGTTTAGCTTTTATTATTATTATATAAGTGATTTATGCGTAGAATTTTTTGCTGCCTAAATCTTCCATATACTCCTTCCATTTCATAATATAGCCTGTTCTCGATTTTTAAGCTCAAAATTTAATCATAAACTTAACCAACAAGACCAATTGTTAAGCTTAAAATTTAACCGTAATACGAATCCAATGGTATAATTTATGCTCCCGTCGCAATCGATCTTATTGATTAAATTTATAGTTAAATTTAAATTTTAAAAAACGTGGACGCACTACATTATGAAATGAAGGGAGTAGTTGCTTGTGCCACTCTTAAATTTTCTACAAATATTGATGTGATAATCATCCAAGAACCGTAGGCATTCTTGGTGGAGAAAATGGTCCCATGGGTGGGAAGCGATCATCGTGGGGTCGTTCAAGCCAAAATCCTGCAACAAAGAGCAACCAACATCCGATTCTATGGAGACCACTCCCGCCGCTAAGTGGTTCCTCGGGTTATATAGTAAACCATCGAGCGTGATGCGATAGACTAGGATTATGGGTTTGATAGTGTGGGAGGATAGGTTGGGGAAGGTGGTGGGTAGATGATAGTTAAGTACCCAAGTATCGGGCACGAAGGAGGTGGATAAATCTTTGTTGATGAGGACAAAACATTATTTTTGAAGGGAGGGCAAAATGATAGTTGTCCGTATTTCGGAGGTGGGATTATGTTGGCGCATATGTCGTGGCATAGGAATAGAGATAGAGAGAAACGAGGTAAATCCAAGTGAGGTCTTGAACATAATTTAAAAGCGGGTTTCATAAATAGACATTTCTACAAAGTGGTTTTTTCTGTCTAGAAAAACAATTTTGGTTTTATCAAGTATAGGACAACCCTCAGAGCATTTTCAATAATGATGTATTTTATATCATCAAATTGTGATTCGAGTAAAATATTCATGACCAAAAATTGCATTTTCACATCATCAAAAACCTTCAACCTCTATAAATGATGTAAAATGACTAGTGTTCCAATAGGTGATGTAAAATACATCAGCCACACGGCAACCGCTCCACAATTTGTTATATCCAAATGCATATGTATTTGATAAAATATGAAATATGACTAGTTAAACTTTCTAAATCATCACACACAATCAATAAGATATCCAATTTAATATCAAATCCACATGTTAAAACCATAGTTTGGTATGCTCCTCCACAACCACGACATTGCGTCAAACAAGTTGGAGACAGTCGTGGCAGGAATCGATGGCTCCCCTCCACGGACAATGACAGAACGGGAGGTGGCGTGGGAGGAGGCACGACCGCCTTCCTCTTCTTCGTCCAGGACGAAGCCGCAACGGGCTCGTGTGGTGTCTGCTTCGAGCCGCCGCCGCATGGTTTGGTCGTGGATGCCATCTTCCTCGCCGGCGGTTCTATTCCGATGGATGCAATGAGACGAGGGGCTGCAAATACGCCACACCGATTTAGGAGAGGAAAGGCAACATGACCAGTGGCAAACGCGTAGGCGGCTGCCCCGTGGAGCATCGGAGCGGCGATGACCGTCACGGGGCTGAAGGAGGCGTCCATGGGGACCGATGGCGACGGCAAGGAGTGGTCAAGCGCGGCGCGGGGAAGTTTCTTGTGAGAGTTAAGGCTGTGCACGATTGCTTGAGTTTTACTAGAGATTTACTCGAGAGGCACTTGGTGCCCTATTTTACATCACCGACAATTTCTTAGTAATCTTTTTTTTACATGTACATCATGTTGGAGCTATGTTTTGGCCCCTTGATAATATAAAAAATTTGACGGCTGCTACGGATCAGTCGGATGATTTCGCCAGGAAATCATCCGCCTAGCTAGTGGTTAGATTTGACGCTAAGAATGTACGATGAGGCGCTGCATCCGAAGCTGCAAGTGTTGTCCATGACACTATCAAGCATCGCCAAAAGCTTCATAGCAAACCCCAACAACGAGACAAAGCTTCAATGGAGCACCGACGCCGCAGGCGAAGCTTCAGTGCAGCACCGGCGGAGCTCCATTGCAACTCTGACCGAGCTTCATTGCAGCCTCGACAAACCTTCGACGGCTCCGACGAAGCTCCATTGCAACTTCGACAGAGCTCCATTGCAGCCCTCGCGGAGCTCCAACGCAGCACCGATGCTCCGGCACAACTCCATTGCAACCGCGGTCGAGCTCCATTGCAGACGCAACAGAGCTCCAACGCAGCGCCGATGTCTCCGACGTAGCTCAACTGCAACTCCAGCGCTTCGCAACACCGCACCTTTTGGCGAAGCACGTAACCTTCCCCTTCCCGTGTTGCTCCTCAACAAGCGTCGCTGCAAGAACCGACCGGCTTGCCGCCGGTTGGCTCCTCCTGCAATAGGAACGAGGTTGCGCTGATTGGCTGGCCGGGCTTGCGAATCAGCCCGAGCAGGAGAGGACGCCGTGAGAGAGAAGAAGAGGGAGAGATACAGTGCTAGCACAAAGGGGATTAGCTCGAGGGAGACGATAAAATCTGAATGAATGAAAAGATAAGGCTGCGAGACACGTGATGAGAGGGGGAAGCGACTTAAAAGGTGGGAAAATCATCCGCCTGATTTTAAGTGTTTTCCAAGAATTTATTATTTTCACATCGAGGTCATGTATTGGAAGATGCTGTGGACACGGCGGTCTACTCTTCCTTTCCTCGGTCAACTTATTTTGTCGAAACTCGGTGTGTGAAAAACGAGATCAAGGTAGAGTGTGTTTTCTTTAAGGGGGGATCTAGGAGGCCAAAAGCGTAGGGGTCAAATCACGTCCCATCCCATCCCATCCCATCCCGCGTTTTGCTTTACGCGAGGAGCTAGCTACTACTCCGAGCCAAAGGTCAATGCGTGCGGAGAGACAAAAGGCAGGGCTGTTGGAACACTGTTCAACGACGGACGGACGGACGAGCTGGGGTCAACAGTGACGCACGGCACGGAGATCCCATCCCAATCCCAGGTTCGTCGTCGTCGTCGTTGTCGGGTGGAGGCGTGGAGCGTACGTGATCCGGATGGATGGATGGATGGATGGGTAGAGCGGTGCGCGGGTGTTTCGAGGCGGGCGCGCGCCGCTCGAACCCCCGCCCGGAGCCGGTGACGGACGGGGCACGCGCGGGCGACTATTCCCGTCGTTTGACTCGGCGCCCGGTCGCCGTCGGCGGTGCTGCCATCATGGATGGATGGATGGATGGATGGATGCCGCCCATCATCGGCAGGGAGTTGAGTTGGTTGGGCCGCGGCCGCAGCCCCAGCCCCAGCGTGGACGGATGGCTACGTGCGTACCCTCCGTGAACGAAGGAAAACGCCCTCCAACGCTATTTCCGGTAAAGTTGGTCACGACCATTCTATTCTTTCTTAAATCATGTTTCTCAAATTGCTAGGTTTCTTGTCGTAAAACCAATTCAACAGAGTTCAAGTCCTAAACTTAAAGCTGGTGCTCATTTTTTTTTTCAATGTTTCGGCAATGTTCCTTCAATGAAAAATGACGTTTTAAAACATCCGTCGCCTTGCACGCTGTCCGATTGTATGATGCAAGTCGTATGTTTCTCTTTTCTATTTTTCTATCACAGGCGCTTTGTTGCAAAGGTCATTTCCGCAACAAGATCCCAGTTGCAAAACTCATTTTTCTTTTCTGTAATAAGGCTTTTGTTGCAAACATAATTCCTGCAACAAGATCTCGTCCGTTTCTCTTTTTTATTTTCTATTTTTCTGTCACACACGACTTGTTGCAAAGCTCATTCCTGCAACAAGATCCCAGTTGCAGTATTTTTTATTTTCTTTATAACAAGTTTTTTCTTGCAAACATAATTACTGCAACAAGATCTCAGTTATAAATGTTCGTTCAAGATAAGGAAAAAATGTGGGCGCAATGGTGCTGGCTCACGTGGGCACGTGGAGCACAAGGAAAACAGTGGAGTTTTACTGTGGGATCGCGTGATCAGAATCTTTTTCCTTAGTATATACATGTATGTGAGTATTTACAATTGTACCGTGTTAAGTAAAAATTCAATAAGAAAATCATTTCCTTGCCGGTGTGCCTATTTTTCTATAACAAGTCATAGATTTTGTATTTAGCACAACGACATCCATAGCCTAACAATATCACCATATGTATGTTCATTACTTCCTACCACGTAATTAAGAGCATGATTGGTCCGTAGCCAAAAAATTGGCTGGCTAACATTTGGCAACTCCATGACTTGCTAACTTTTGACAAGTTTTGTGGGATGGGCAAAGTATAAGTTGGTAGATAATCAATTGCTAGCCAAATTCGTGGTTTGCCAAACTGTTGCCTTGCCCAAAATAAAAACTGTTGAAAGCATGTTGTATTTTAATTAGAAAATAACTTGTCATTATAATTGCGGAAGGTCATCAAGCTAAAAATGCAGGTTGGCACAGCATCTTGCATTACACCGCCACACAACTCTCTAGGACCTAATTGTGCAAGAACACGAGCCACTTCATTAAACTTTCTACTAGTTGAGCAAACAATGACCTCTTTCCTCACAGGCTTCAATTTGTTAAATTCTCTATCACAAGTCCCAACCTTGACTTATCATGTTGCACTAAACATAAGGCATGTAGCGACCCAAGTGTGATGTAACAGCATCTACAGTCACATCTCTCAAATCCGATCCATCAAACACCTAACTTGTTCGGGCGCGTCCGTGGACACTTACCTGTCACGTCTTAAATAATGTGTTCTACATCCCGATACCTCAAATTAGAAACCTCAAATCCATACTATTACATGCAACGTAAACCTAATATTAAGCGGAGATCGTCCGGCTCCGCCGTGCCCATGTCCGGCGGCTGGCTGCGCCCCACATAGTGTCGGTTCGGTCGTCGACGAGGTAGAATAGGACATGGGACACTACCCGCCTCAGGGGAATCGAGCTCTCGCCGTCTCCCATGCCCTACTCTTCCTCGTCGAAGCCCATAACCTGGACGGTGTTAGTCGACGTGAGGTCGATGACGGATCCTTCCTGGGAGGAGCCGACGTCCACCACGACGCGGTTGCGTCGACCGCACTGGTGCACCCTACGAGGCGTCGGAGAGTGTTACTCCGAATCTCCAACATCCACCACCACGAGGACCTCCACCACATCCCATGACCGTTGCCTTGCCCGATGGGCACGCCGCACCATGGCATTGTATGAGGTCGGCTATGCTTCGTGCTCGGCGCGCCAACGGAGGGGTTGCGCTTCCGCCACGACGTTTAGACGCTAGACTGACTGCACTGCCTCCGGTGAGGCAGCAAAGCCGGATCCAACCACCTATTATGCGGACGCAATGGATTCCCAGCGTTGCGAGTCCGAGCGTTGCCGTTGTGCGGCCACCTTCCTGGAGCGGCGGAGCACAAGCCGGACGACCATCTCCTCCTCGGGGCCGCGTGGGACGAGCTCGTGATCGACGAATCTGGAGGTGAAGGACTTAGATCCGCTGCCTAGCCATGCCGAAGGTGAGCTTGGGTGGTGGATGGGAGTGGAGGGGAGTGAAGTGGAGTGGGATGAAGTGGCTAGGGCTTGGTCCGACAAGCGGATGGGGACGAATATATGTGGGGTAGATGTGGGCCAACACGGGCCAATGCGGGCGAGGCGGGCATGCCTGATCTGTTGGAAATATGCCCTAGAGGCAATAATAAAATGGTTATTATCATATTTCTTTGTTCATGATAATCGTCTATTGTTCATGCTATAATTGTATTAACACGAAACAGTAATACATGTGTGAATAAATAGATCACAATGTGTCCCTAGCAAGCCTCTAGTTGGCTAGCTCGTTAGTCAATAGATGATCATGGTTTCCTGATCATGGGCATTAGATGTCATTGATAACAGGATCACATCATTGGCAGAATGATGTGATAGACCAGACCCAATCCTAAGCATAGCACTAGATCGTATTGTTCGTATGCTAAAGCTTTTCTAATGTCAAGTATCTTTTCCTTCGACCGTGAGATTGTGCAACTCCCGGATACCGTAGGAGTGCTTTGGGTGTATCAAACGTCACAACGTAACTGGGTGACTATAAAGGTGCACTACGGGTACCTCCGAAAGTGTCTGTTGTGTTGGTACGAATCGAGATCGGGATTTGTCACTCCGTGTGACGGAGAGGTATCTCTAGGCCCACTCGGTAGAACATCATCATGAGCTCAATGTGACTAAGGAGTTAATCACACGATGACGTGCTACGGAATGAGTAAAGAGACTTACCGGTAACGAGATTGAACAAGGTATAGGTATACCGACGATCGAATCTCGGGCAAGTTCTATACCGACAGACAAAGGGAATCGTATACGGGATTAATTGAATCCTTGACATTGTGGTTCATCCGATGAGATCATCGTGGAGCAAGTGGGAGCCACCATGGGTATCCAGACCCCGCTGATGGTTATTGGCCGGAGAGGTGTCTCGGTCATGTCTGCCTGTCTCCCGAACCCGTAGGGTCTACACACTTAAGGTTCGGTGACGCTAGGGTTATAGGGAATTGTTATACGAGGTTACCGAAAGTTTTTCGGAGTCCCGGATGAGATCCCGGACGTCACGAGGAGCTCCGGAATGTTCCGGAGGTAAAGATTGATATATAGGACGGATGGTTTCGGACACCGGAAGTGTTTCGGGCATCATCGGTAACGTACCGGGATCACCGGGACCACCGGAGGTGGCCCCGGGGGTCCACCGAAGGGGGGCAACGACCCCGGGAGGTAAGGTGGGCCAAGTGGGGAAGGGAACCAGCCCCTAGGTGGGCTGGTGTGCCTCCCAACTCAGCCCAATGCGTGGGGGAGAGAAAAGGGGGGGGCAAACCCTAAGCTAGGTGGGCCTAAGGCCCACCCGGGGTGCGCCACACCCCTCCTCCCCCCCTTGGCCGCTGCACCAGCCCCCATCTAGG
This sequence comes from Hordeum vulgare subsp. vulgare, assembly GCF_904849725.1. NCBI lineage: Eukaryota > Viridiplantae > Streptophyta > Magnoliopsida > Poales > Poaceae > Hordeum > Hordeum vulgare. Next base: position 546,068,725 of record NC_058522.1, on the reverse strand, counting down.
GCTGCCCCCCCAGGAGAGGGAAACCCTCAAGGGGGCGCAGCCCCTCCCTCCCCTTATATGTAGTGGGCACTTTTGGCCATTGGAGATGAGACTTTGGTCTCTCTCTCGGCGCAGCCCTGCCCTTCTTCCTCCTCCTCTCTGCCGGTGCTTGGCGAAGCCCTGCCGGGAGACCTCGTCTCTCCATCGACACCACGCCGTCGTGCTGCTGGAGTCCTTCCCCAACCTCTCCCTCCTCCTTGCTGGATCGAGGTGCGGGAGACGTCACCGGGTTGCACGTGTGTTGAACGCGGAGGTGCCGTAGTTCGGCACTAGATCGGAATCGCTGCTTGTACGACTCCATCAACCGCGTTCTAGCAACGCTTCCGCTTAGTGATCTTCAAGGTATGAAGATGCTCTTACCCCTCTCTCGTTGCTGGTCTCTCCATAGGAAGATCTGAATATGCATAGGAAAATTTTGAATTTATGCTACGTTACCAAACAGTGGCATCCGAGCCAGGTTTTCTATGCGTAGATTCTATGCACGAGTAGAACACAAAAGTTGTGGGCGGTGATTTGTCAATTTGCTTGCCGCTACTAGTCTTATTCTTTTCCGGCGGTATTGTAGGATGAAGCGGCCCGGACCGACTTTACACGTACGCTTACATGAGACTGGTTCCACCGACAGACATGCACACCGTGCAAAAAGGTGGCTAGCGGGTGTCTGTCTCCCCCTACTCTAGTCGGATTGGATTTGATGAAAAGGGTCCTTATGAAGGGTAAATAGCTTTGGCATATCATCGTTGTGGCTGTCACGTAGGTAAGAAGCCGTTCTTGCTAGAAACCCAAATCAGCCACGTAAAACTTGCAACAACAATTAGAGGACGTCTAACTTGTTTTTGCAGGGTTTGACATGTGATGTGATATGGCCAAAGTGGTGATGTTGCATGTATGATGTATGAGATGATCATGTTATTGTAATAGGTTTCACGACTTGCATGTCGATGAGTATGACAACCGGCAGGAGCCATAGGAGTTGTCTTAATTTATTGTATGAGATGCAACGCCATGTGCTTACTACTTTTACTTCATCGCTAACGGTTAGCTATAGTAGTAGTGATAGTAGTAGTTGGCGTGACGACTTCACGGAGACACGATGATGGAGATCATGATGATGGAGATCATGGTGTCACGCCGGTGACGATGATGATCATGCGATGCCTGAAGATGGAGATCGAAAGAGCAAAGATGATAATGGCCATATCATGTCACTATATGATTGCATTGTGATGTTTATCATGTTTTACATCTTATTGCTTAGAACGACGGTAGCATAATAAGATGATCGCTCTTAAAATTTCGAGGACGTGTTCCCCTAAGTGTGCACCGTTGCGAAGGTTCGTTGTCTCGAAGCACCACGTGATGATCGGGTGTGATAGATTCTAACGTTCGCATACAACGGGTGTAAGTCAGATTTATACACGCAAAACACCTAGGTTGACTCGACGAGCTTAGCATGTACAGACATGACCTCGAATACAAGAGACCGAAAGGTCGAACATGAGTTGTATGGTTGACTACGATCAGCATGAAGTTGCTCACCATGGTGACTAGTCCGTCTCACGTGATGATCGGACACGGGTTAGTCAACATGGATCATGTATCACTTAGATGACTAGAGGGATGTCGATTTAAGTGGGAGTTCATACTTAATTTGATTAAATGAACTTAATTGTCATGAACTTAGTCTAAAAGTTGTCTTTATAAATATTGTAGATGGCCAACGTCAACCTCAATTTCAACGCATTCCTAGAGAAAAACAAGCTGAAAGATGATGGTAGCAACTATGCGGACTGGGTTCGCAACTTGAAGCTCATCCTTGAAGCAGCTAAAAAGGCTTATGTCCTTGATGCTCCGCTAGGTGACCCTCCCGCTCCTGCAGCAGCCCAGGAAATTCTGAACGTCTGGCAAACGCGGAGTGATGACTACTCTCTAGTTAGGTGTGGCGTGTTATACAGTTTAGAAACGGGGCTCCAAAGGCGTTTTGAGCAACACGGAGCATATGAGATGTTCCAGGAGCTGAAGCTAGTTTTTCAAGCTCATGCCCGTGTCGAGAGATATGAAGTCTCCGACAAGTTCTTTAGCTGTAAGATGGAGGAGAACAGTTCTGTCATTGAGCACATACTCAAAATGTCTGGGTTACACGGTCGTCTGACTTCACTTGGAGTCGAACTTCCGGATGATGCTATAATCGACAGAATTCTCCAGTCTCTCCCACCAAGCTACAAAGGCTTTGTGCTTAACTACAACATGCAAGGGATGGAAAAGACCATTCCCGAGTTGTACTCGATGCTCAAGTCTGCAGAAGTAGAAATCAAGAAAGAGCATCAAGTGTTGATGGTCAACAAGACCACTAGTTTCAAGAAAGGCAAGGGTAAGAAGAACTTCAAGAAAGACGGCAAAGCTGTTGCCGCGCCCGGTAAGCCAGATGCCGGGAAGAAGAAAAAGAATGGACCCAAGCTTGAGACTGAGTGCTTTTATTGCAAGGGAAAAGGTCACTGGAAGCGGAACTGCCCCAAATACTTAGCGGACAAGAAGGCCGGCAACGTTAAAGGTATATGTGATATACATGTTATTGATGTGTGCCTTACCAGCGCTCGTAGTAGCTCCTGGGTATTTGATACCGGTGCTGTTGCTCACATTTGCAACTCAAAGCACGAACTACGGAATAAGCAGAGACTGGCCAAGGACGAGGTGACGATGCGCGTGGGGAATGGTCCAAAGTCGATGTGATCGCCGTCGGCATGCTACCTCTACATCTACCGTCGGGATTAGTTTTAAACCTTAATAATTGTTATTTAGTACCAGCTTTGAGCATGAATATTGTATCAGGATCTTGCTTAATGCGAGACGGCTACTCATTTAAGTCAGAGAATAATGGTTGTTCTATTTGTTGGAAATATGCCCTAGAGGCAATAATAATTAGTTATTATTATATTTCTTTGTTCATGATAATCGTTTATTATCCATGCTATAATTGTATTGATTGGAAACATAATACTTGTGTGGATACATAGACAAAACACTATCCCTAGTAAGCCTCTAGTTGACTAGCTCGTTGATCAAAGATGGTCAAGGTTTCCTGGCCATAGGCAAGTGTTGTTACTTGATAACGGGATCACATCATTAGGAGAATCATGCGATGGACTAGACCCAAACTAATAGACGTAGCATGTTGATCGTGTCATTTTGTTGCTACTGTTTTCTGCGTGTCAAGTATTTGTTCCTATGACCATGAGATCATATAACTCACTGACACCGGAGGAATGCTTTGTGTGTATCAAACGTCGCAACGTAACTGGGTGACTATAAAGATGCTCTACAGGTATCTCCGAAGGTGTTCTTTGAGTTAGTATGGATCAAGACTGGGATTTGTCACTCCGTATGATGGAGAGGTATCTCGGGGCCCACTCGGTAATACAACATCACACACAAGCCTTGCAAGCAATGTGACTTAGTGTAAGTTGTGGGATCTTGTATTACGGAACGAGTAAAGAGACTTGCCGGTAAACGAGATTAAAATTGGTATGCGGATACTGACGATCGAATCTGAGGCAAGTAACATACCGAAGGACAAAGGGAATGACATACGGGATTATATGAATCCTTGGCACCGAGGTTCAAACGATAAGATCTTCGTAGAATATGTAGGATCCAATATGGGCATCCAGGTCCCGCTATTGGATATTGACCGAGGAGTCTCTCGGGTCATGTCTACATAGTTCTCGAACCCGCAGGGTCTGCACACTTAAGGTTCGACGTTATTTTATGCGTATTTGAGTTATGGTTGGTTACCGAATGTTGTTCGGAGTCCCGGATGAGATCATGGACGTCACGAGGGTTTCCGGAATGGTCCGGAAACGAAGATTGATTTATAGGATGACCTCATTTGGTTACCGGAAGGTTTTCGTGCATTACCAGAAAAGTTTCGGGCTCATCGGTAGTGTACTGGGAGTGCCGGGAGGGGTGCCAGGGACCATCAGGAGGGGTGTCACGCCCCAAGGGGTCTCATGGGCTATGGAAAGAGATAAACCAGCCCCTAGTGGGCTGGAATAAGTTCCCACTAAGGCCCATAAGGTTTGAGAAGGAAAAAACACAAGATGGAAAGAGTTTCCAAGTGGGAAGGTGGAATCCTACTCCAAGTAGGATTGGAGTAGGACTCCTCCACCTTCAATTTCGGCCAAACCTTTAGGTTTTGAGGCTGCCTCCTCCCCTCCCTCCCTCCTATATATAGTGGGGTTTTAGGGATGATTTGAGACAACTTTTGCCATGGCAGCCCGACCACATACCTCCACGGTTTTACCTCTAGATCGCGTTTCTGCGGAGCTCGGGCGGAGCCCTGCTGAGATTAGATCACCACCAACCTCCGGAGCGCCGTCACGCTGCCGGAGAACTCATCTACCTCTCCGTCTCTCTTGCTGGATCAAGAAGTCCGATATCATCGTCGAGCTGTACGTGTGCTGAACGCAGAGGTGCCGTCCGTTCGGCACTAGATCGGAGCGGATCGTGGGACGGATCACGGACGGTTCGTGGGACGGTTCGTGGGGCGGATCGAGGGACGTGAGGACGTTCCACTACATCAACCGCGTTTCTTAATGCTTCTGCTGTGCGGTCTACAAGGGTACGTAGATCGGAAATCCTCTCTCGTAGATGGACATCACCATGATAGGTCTTCATGCGCGTAGGAAATTTTTTGTTTCCCATGCGACGTTCCCCAACAGTGGTATCAGAGCTAGGTTCATGCGTAGATGTAATCTCGAGTAGAACACAAAAGTTTTTGTGGGCGGTGATGTGCGTTTTGCTGCCCTCCTTAGTCTTTTCTTGATTCCGCAGTATTGTTGGACCGAAGCGGCTCGGACCGACATTACTCGTACGCTTACGAGAGACTGGTTTCATCACTATGAGTACCTCCGTTGCTCAAAGATGACCGGCGAGTGTCGGTTTCTCCAACTTTAGTGGAATCGGATTTGACCGAGGAGGTCCTTGGATGAGGTTAAATAGCAATTCATATATCTCCGTTGTGGTGTTTGCGTAAGTAAGATGCGATCCTACTAGATACCCATGGTCACCACGTAAAACATGCAACAACAATTAGAGGACGTCTAACTTATTTTTGCAGGGTATGCTTGTGATGTGATATGGCCAATGATGTGATGTGTTATATTGGATCTATGAGATGATCATGTTGTAATATTTAATATCGACTTGCACGTCGATGGTACGGCAACCGGCAGGAGCCATAGGGTTGTCTTTAAACTAATGTTTGTGCTTGCAGATGTGTTTACTATATTGCTAGGACGTAGCTTTAGTAGTAATAGCATGAGTAGCACAACAACCCCGATGGCGACACGTTGATGGAGATCATGGTGTGACACCGGTGACAAGAAGATCGTGCCGGTGCTTTGGTGATGGAGATCAAGAAGCACATGATGATGGCCATATCATGTCACTTATGAATTGCATGTGATGTTAATCCTTTATGCACCTTATCTTGCTTAGAACGACGGTAGCATTATGAGGTGATCTCTCACTAAAATTTCAAGACGGAATTGTGTTCTCCCCGACTGTGCACCGTTGCGACAGTTCTTCGTTTCGAGACAGCACGTGATGATCGGGTGTGATAGACTCAACATTCACATACAACGGGTGCAAAACAGTTGCACACGCGGAACACTCGGGTTAAGCTTGACGAGCCTAGCATGTGTAGACATGGCCTCAGAACACATGAGACCGAAAGGTCGAGCATGAATCGTATAGTTGATATGATTAGCATAGAGATGCTTACCACTAAAACTATTCTCGACTCACGTGATGATCGGACTTGAGATAGTGGATTTGGATCATGTACCACTCAAATGACTAGAGAGATGTACTTTTTGAGTGGGAGTTCTTAAGTAATATGATTAATTGAACTAATTGTCATGAACATAGTCTAATGGTCTTTGCGAATTACGATGTAGCTTGCGCTATAGCTCTACTATTTTTAATATGTTCCTAGAGAATATTTAGTTGAAAGTTGATAGTAGCAAACTTTGCGAACTGAGTCTGTAAAACTAAGGATTGTGCTCGTTGCTGCACAGAAGGCTTATGTCCTTAATGCACCACTCAGTGTGCTGCACCTCGAGCGTCGTTTGTGGATGTTGTGAACATCCGACATACATGTTTCTGATGACTACGCGATAGTTCGGTGCAAAATACTTAATGGCTTAGAAGCGTGGCGCTGAAGACGTTTTGAAACGTCACGGAACATGAGTGATGTTCTAAAGAGATGAAATTGTGATTTCATGCTTTTGCCCTTGTTAAGAGGTATGAGACCTCTGACAAGATTCTTTGTCCATGAAGTAAAGGAGAAAAACTCAATCCTTGAGCGTGTGCTCAGATTGTCTGAGTACGACAATCGCTTGAATCAAGTGGGAGTTAATCTTCCAGATGAGATAGTGATGGTTCTCCAAAGTCACTGCCACCAAGCCGTGAGAGCTTCGTGATGAACTATAACATATCAAGGATAGATACAATGATCCTTGAGAGATTCGTGATGTATGACACTCCGAAAGTAGAAATCAAGAAGGAGCATCAATGGTTGATGGTTAGTAAAACCACTAAGTTTCATGAAAGGCAAGGGCTAGAAGGGATACTTCGTGAAACAGCAAAACAGTTGCTGCACTAATGAAGAGACCCAAGTCTAAACCCAAACCCGAGACTAAGTGCTTCTGTTATGAGGGGAACGGTCACTGAGGCAAAGCTACCCTAGATACTTGGTAGATAAGTAGGCTGGCAAAGTCGAAAGTAGTATATTTGATATACATGATGTTGATGTGTGCTTTATAGTACTCCTAGTAGCGCGAGGGTATTGGATATCGGTTCAGTTGCTAAGTGATTGGTAACACGAAATGAAAGCTACGGAATAAACGGAGACTAGCTAAAGGTGAGGTGACGATACTTGTTGGAAGTGTTTCCAAGGTTGATATGATCAAACGTCGCACACTCCCTCTATCATCGGGATTGGTGGTGAAACCCAAATAATTGTTATTTGGTGTTTGCGTTGAGCATGAACATGATTGGATCGTGTTTGTTGCAATACGATTATTCATTTAAAAGAATAATAGTTATATTATTTGCTTGAATAATTACCCTCAATGGTTTATTGAATCTCGATCGTAGTGTTACACATGTTCATAATATTAGTGCCAAAAGATAAAAAGTAATAATGATAGTACCACTTAGTTGTGGCACTGCCACTTGAGTCATGTTGGTGTAAAATGCATGAAGAAGCTCCATGTTGATGGATCGTTTGGACTCACTTGACTTTGAATCACTTGAGACATGCAAAACATGCCACATGAAGCAAGTAGAGTAACTTGTTGGGAGTAATGCATTTTCGATATGTGCAGTCCAATAAGTGCTAAGGCACGCATTGGATATCATTATGTTCTTAGTTCACTGACGATTTGAGTAGATACAGGAGTATTTACTTGATGAATCACAAGTCTGAAATGTTGAAAAGTTCAAAGCTATTTTAGAGTGAAGATCGTCATGACAAGAGGATAAACAGTCTACGATATGATCATAGAGATGAATATCTGAGTTACGAGTTTTGGTACGCAGTTAAGACAATGTGGAAATTGTTTCGCAGTTCATGCCACCTGGAACACCATAGTGTGATGATGTGTCTGAACGTCTTAGCCACGCCCTATTTGATATGGTGCATACTATGATGTCTCTTATCGAATTACCACTATCGTTTATGGGTTATGCATTAGAGACAACCGCATTCACTTTAAATAAGGCACCGCGTATTTCCGTTGAGATGAAAAAGTATAGACTAAGGTTTAGAGAAATCTAAGATGTCATTTCTTGAAAGTTTGGAGCTGCGATGCTTATGTGAAAAAGTTTCAGTCTGATAAGCTCGAACCCAAAGCGGGTAAATGCATCTTCATAAGATATCCAAAACAGTTGGATACATCTCCTATCTCAGATCCGGAAGCAAAGTGTTTGTTTCTAGAAACGGGTTCTTTCTTGAGGAAAGGTTTCTCTCGAAAGAATTGAGTGGGAGGGTGATAGAACTTGATGAGGTTATTGAACCATCACTTCGACTAGTGTGTAGCAGGGCACAAGAAGTTGTTCCTGTGGCGCCTACACCAATTGAAGTGGAAGCTGATGATGGTGATCATTGAGCTTCGGATCAAGTTACTACAAACCTCGTAGGTCGACAAGGTCGCGAACTACTACAGAGTGGTATGGTAACCCTATCTTGGAGGTCATGTTGTTGAACAATAATGAACCTACAAGCTGTGGAGAAGCGATGGTGGGCCCGGATTCTGACAAATGGCTGGAGGCCATGAAATCCGAGAGAGGATCCATGTATGAAAACAAAGTGTAGACTTTGGAAGAACTACTTGATGGTCGTAGGACTATTGAGTAAAGATGGATCTTTAAAAGGAAGACAGACGACGATGGTGGTAAGTCACTATTAAGAAAAGCTCGACTTGTCGCAAAGATGTTTCCGACATGATCAAACAGTTGACTATGGTGAGACTTTCTCACTCGTAGCGATGCTAAAAGTATGTTAGAATTATGTTAGTAGTTGTTGCATTATTTTTCAAATATTGCACATAGGATGTCAAAACATTGTTTCCTCGACGGTTTCCTTGAGAAAACATTGTATGTGATACAACCAGAAGGTTTTGTCGATCCTAAAGATACTAACAAGTATGCAAGCTCCAGCGATCCTTCAATGGACTGGTGCAAGCATCTCGGAGTTGGAATATACACTTTGATGAGATGATCAAAGATTTTGGGTTTGTACAAGGTTTATGAGAAACTTGTATTTCCAAAGAAGTGAGTGGGAGCACTATAGAATTTCTGATAAGTATATGTGGTTGACATATTGTGGATCAGAAGTAATGTAGAATTTCTGTAAAGCATACAAGGTTGTTTGAAAGGAGTTTTCAAAGGAATACCTGGATTGCGCTACTTGAACATTGAGCATCAAAGATCTATGGAGATAGATCGAAAGCGCTTAATAGAAGTTCCAACAAGATGCATGCCTTGACAAGTTTTTGAAGGAGTTCAAAATAGATCAGCAAAGAAGGAGTTCTTGGTTGCGTTGTGAGGTGTGAATTTGAGTAAGACTCAAAACCCGACCACGGCAGAATAAGGAGAATAGACGAAGGTCGTCTTCTATGCCTTAGCCATAGACTCTAAAGTATGCCATGCTGAGTATCGCACCTCATGTGTGCCTTGCAGCAAGTCTGTTAAGAGGTACACAGAGTGATCCAGGATTGAATCACTGATCAGCGGTCAAAGTTATCCTTATTAACTAAATAGACTAAGGAATTTTTCTCGATTATGGAGGTGGTTAAAGAGTTCGTCGTAAAGGGTTACGTCGATGCAAGCTTTGACACTAATCCGAATAACTATGAGTAGTGAAACGGATTCGTATAGTAGAGTAGATATTTGGAGCATTTCCGAATAGCACGTAGTAGCAGCATCTATAAGATAAAATAAAGATTTGTAAAGAACGCACGGATCTGAAAGTTTCAGAATCGTTGACTAAAACCTCTCTCACGAGCAAGACGTGATCAGACCCCAGAACTATATGGGTGTTGGATTCATTGAAATCACATGGTGATGTGAACTAGATTATTGACTCTAGTGCAAGTGGGAGACTGTTGGAAATATGCCCTAGAGGCAATAATAATTAGTTATTATTATATTTCTTTGTTCATGATAATCGTTTATTATCCATGCTATAATTGTATTGATTGGAAACATAATACTTGTGTGGATACATAGACAAAACACTGTCCCTAGTAAGCCTCTAGTTGACTAGCTCATTGATCAAAGATGGTCAAGGTTTCCTGGCCATAGGCAAGTGTTGTTACTTGATAACGGGATCACATCATTAGGAGTATCATGTGATGGACTAGACCCAAACTAATAGACGTAGCATGTTGATCGTGTCATTTTGTTGCTACTGTTTTCTGCGTGTCAAGTATTTGCTCCTATGACCATGAGATCATATAACTCACTGACACCGGAGGAATGCTTTGTGTGTATCAAACGTTGCAACGTAACTGGGTGACTATAAAGATGCTCTACAGGTATCTCCGAAGGTGTTCGTTGAGTTAGTATGGATCAAGACTGGGATTTGTCACTCCGTATGACGGAGAGGTATCTCGGGGCCCACTCGGTAATACAACATCACACACAAGCCTTGCAAGCAATGTGACTTAGTGTAAGTTGCGGGATCTTGTATTACGGAACGAGTAAAGAGACTTGCCGGTAAACGAGATTGAAATAGGTATGCGGATACTGACGATCGAATCTCAGGCAAGTAACATACCGAAGGACAAAGGGAATGACATACGGGATTATATGAATCCTTGGCACTGAGGTTCAAACGATAAGATCTTCATAGAATATGTAGGATCCAATATGGGCATCCAGGTCCTGCTATTGGATATTGACCGAGGAGTCTCTCGGGTCATGTCTACATAGTTCTCGAACCCGCAGGCTCTGCACACTTAAGGTTCGACGTTGTTTTATGCGTATTTGAGTTATATGGTTGGTTACCGAATGTTGTTCGGAATCCCGGATGAGATCACGGACATCACGAGGGTTTCCAGAATGGTCCGGAAACGAAGATTGATATATAGGATGACCTCATTTGGTTATCGGAAGGTTTTCGTGCATTACCAGAAAAGTTTCGGGCTCATTGGTAGTGTACTGGGAGTGCCGGGAGGGGTGCCGGGGACCATCAGGAGGGGTGTCACGCCCCAAGGGGTCTCATGGGCTATGGGAAGAGATAAACCAGCCCCTAGTGGGCTGGAAAAAGTTCCCACTAAGGCCCATAAGGTTTGAGAAGGAAAAAACACAAGATGGAAAGAGTTTCCAAGTGGGAAGGTGGAATCCTACTCCAAGTAGGATTTGAGTAGGACTCCTCCACCTCCAATTTCGGCCAAACCTTTAGGTTTTGAGGCTGCCTCCTCCCCTCCCTCCCTCCTATATATAGTGGGGTTTTAGGGCTGATTTGAGACAACTTTTGCCACGGCAGCCCGACCACATACCTCCAGGGTTTTACCTCTAGATCGCGTTTCTGCGGAGCTCGGGCGGAGCCCTGCTGAGATTACATCACCACCAACCTCCGGAGCGCCGTCACGCTGCCAGAGAACTCATCTACCTCTCCGTCTCTCTTGCAAGATCAAGAAGGCCGAGATCATCGTCGAGCTGTACGTGTGCTGAACGCGGAGGTGTCGTCCGTTCGGCACTAGATCGGAGCAGATCGTGGGACGGATCGCGGGACGGTTCGTGGGACGGTTTGCGGGGCGGATCGAGGGATGTGAGGACGTTCCACTACATCAACCACGTTTCTTAACGCTTATGTTGTGCGATCTACAAGGGTACGTAGATCGGAAATCCCCTCTCGTAGATGGACATCACCATGATAGGTCTTCGTGCGCGTAGGAAATTTTTTGTTTCCCATGCGACGTTCCCCAACACTATTTATATGAGTGATATGTTTTATGGTCATGCTCCGCTGGTGAATGGTTTATTCTTGATGAATCTCGATCGTGATGTTACGCATATTCATAGTGTGAGTACCAAAATATGTAAAGTTGATAATGATAGTCCCACATACTTGTGGCAGTGCCGCCTTGGTCATATCGGTGTTAAGCGCATGAAGAAGCTCCATACTGATGGACTATTAGAGTCTCTTGACTTTGAATCATTTTACACATGCGAACCGTGCCTCATGGGCAAGATGACTAAGACTCCATTCTGAGGAATAATGGAGAGAGCAACCGACTTATTGGAAATAATACATACTGATGTGTGTGGTCCAATGAACGTTGAAGCTCGCGGTGGCTATCGTTATGTTCTCACTCTCACCGATGATTTGAGTAGGTATGGGTATATCTACTTAATGAAGCACAAATCTGAGACGTTTGAAAAGTTCAAGGAATTTCAGAGTGAGGTTGAGAATCAACGTGACAGAAAAATTAAATGTGTGCGATCTGATCATGGAGGGGAATATTTGAGTCACGAGTTTGGCACACACCTAAGGAAGTGTGGAATCGTTTCACAACTGACGCCGCCTGGCACACCGCAACGCAACGGAGTGTATGAACGTCGTAATCGCACTTTATTAGATATGGTACGATCTATGATGTCTCTTACCGACCTACCACTATCATTTTGGGGATACGCGTTAGAAACTGCAGCATTCACTTTAAATAGGGCACCGTCTAAATCCGTTGAGACGACACCGTATGAACTATGGTTTGGCAAGAAACCTAAGTTGTCGTTTCTTAAAGTTTGGGGCTGTGATGCTTATGTGAAGAAACTTCAACGAGAAAAGCTCGAACCCAAAGCGGAGAAATGCGTGTTCATAGGATACCCTAAGGAAACTATTGGGTATACCTTCTATCTTAGATCCGAAGGTAAAACCTTTGTTGCCAAGAACGGATCCTTTCTATAGAAAGAGTTTCTCTCGAAAGACGTAAGTGGGAGGAAGGTAGAACTTGATGAGGTAATTACACCCCCTCTCGAACAGGATAGTAGCGCAACGCGGGAAGTTGTTCCTGTGGCGCCTACACCAACTAAAGAGGAAGTTAATGATGATGATCATGAAGCTTCGGATCAAGTTACTACTGAACCGCGAAGGTCCACAAGGGCACGCTCCGCACCAGAGTGGTACGGCAACCCTGTGATGGAAATCATGTTGTTAGACAACGGTGAACCTTCAAACTATGAAGAAGCAATGGCGGGCCCGGATTCCAACAAATGGCTTGAGGCTATGAAATCCGAGATAGGATCCATGTATGAGAACAAAGTATGGACTTTGGTGGACTTGCTGGATGACCGGCGAGCCATAGAAAATAAATGGATCTTCAAGAAGAAGACTGATGCAAACGGTAATGTAACCATTTACAAAGCTCGACTTGTCGCAAAGGGTTTTCGACAAATTCAAGGAGTTGACTACGAAGAGACTTTCTCTCCCGTAGCGAAGCTGAAATCAGTCCGAATCATGTTAGCAATTGCCGCCTTTTATGATTATGAAATTTGGCAAATGGACATCAAAACAGCGTTCCTGAACGGGAACCTTAAGGAAGAGTTGTATATGATGCAACCAGAAGGTTTTGTCGACCCTAAGGGTGCTAACAAAGTGTGCAAGCTCCAACGCTCCATCTATGGGCTAGTGCAAGCATCTCGGAGTTGAAACATTCGCTTTAGTGAGGTGATTAAAGCGTTTGGGTTCATAGAAGTTTACGGAGAAGCCTGTGTGTACAAGAAAGTGAGTGGGAGCTCTGTAGCTGTCCTCATACTGTATCTGGATGACACATTATTGATGGGGAATAATATAGAGATGTTGGAGAGCATAAAGGCCTATTTGAACAAAAGTTTTTCAATGAAGGACCTTGGAGAAGCCGCATACATATTAGGCATCAAGATCTATAGAGATAGATCAAGACGCCTCATAGGTCTTTCGCAAAGTACATACCTTGACAAATATTGAAGAAGTTCAATATGGAAAACTCAAAGAAAGGGTTCTTGCCAGTTTTGCAAGGTGTGAGATTGAGTAAGACTCAGTCGCCGACCACGGCAGCAGATAGAGAGAAGATGAGTTCTGTCCCCTACGCATCAGCCGTGGGCTCTCTAATGTATGCCATGCTATGTACCAGACCTGATATAAACCTTGCCATAAGCTTGGTAGGGAGGTACCAAAGTGATCCCGGTATGGAACACTGGACATCGGTCAAGAATATCCTTAAGTACCTGAAAAGGACTAAGGAAATGTTTCTCGTTTATGAAGGTGACGAAGAGCTCGTCGTAAAGGGTTACGTCGACGCTAGCTTCGACACAGATCCGGATGACTCTAAGTCACAGACCGGATACGTATATGTGTTGAATGGTGGGGCAGTGAGCTGGTGCAGCAGCAAGCAAGAAGTCGTGGCAGCATCTACATGTGAAGCGGAGTACATAGCTGCTTCAGAAGCAGCTCATGAAGGAATTTGGATGAAGGAGCTCATCACCGACCTTGGAGTGGTTCCAAGCGCGTCGGGTCCAATGACACTCTTCTGTGATAACACTGGGCCATTGCCATAGCCAAGGAGCCCAGGTTTCACCGGAAGGCGAAGCACATCAAACGCCGCTACAACTCCATCCAGGACCATGTCCAGAGTGGAGTGATAGATATTTGTAAAGTACACACGGATCTGAATATTGCACACCCGTTGACTAAACCTCTTCCACGAGCAAAACATGATCAACACCATAATGCTATGGGTGTTCGATACATCACAATGTAACTAGATTATTGACTCTAGTGCAAGTGGGAGACTGTTGGAAATATGCCCTAGAGGCAATAATAAAATGGTTATTATCATATTTCCTTGTTCATGATAATCGTCTATTGTTCATGCTATAATTGTATTAACAGGAAACAGTAATACATGTGTGAATAAATAGATCACAATGTGTCCCTAGCAAGCCTCTAGTTGGCTAGCTCGTTAGTCAATAGATGATCATGGTTTCCTGATCATGGGCATTAGATGTCATTGATAACAGGATCACATCATTGGCAGAATGATGTGATAGACCAGACCCAATCCTAAGCATAGCACTAGATCGTATTGTTCGTATGCTAAAGCTTTTCTAATGTCAAGTATCTTTTCCTTCGACCGTGAGATTGTGCAACTCCCGGATACCGTAGGAGTGCTTTGGGTGTATCAAACGTCACAACGTAACTGGGTGACTATAAAGGTGCACTACGGGTACCTCCGAAAGTGTCTGTTGTGTTGGTACGAATCGAGATCGGGATTTGTCACTCCGTGTGACGGAGAGGTATCTCTAGGCCCACTCGGTAGAACATCATCATGAGCTCAATGTGACTAAGGAGTTAGTCACACGATGACGTGCTACGGAACGAGTAAAGAGACTTACCGGTAACGAGATTGAACAAGGTATAGGTATACCGACGATCGAATCTCGGGCAAGTTCTATACTGACAAACAAAGGGAATCGTATACGGGATTAATTGAATCCTTGACATTGTGGTTCATCCGATGAGATCTTCGTGGAGCAAGTGGGAGCCACCATGGGTATCCAGACCCCGCTGATGGTTATTGGCCGGAGAGGTGTCTCGGTCATGTCTGCCTGTCTCCCGAACCCGTAGGGTCTACACACTTAAGGTTCGGTGACGCTAGGGTTATAGGGAATTGTTATACGAGGTTACCGAAAGTTTTTCAGAGTCCCGGATGAGATCCCGAACGTCACGAGGATCTCCGGAATGGTCCGGAGGTAAAGATTGATATATAGGACGGATGGTTTCGGACAGCGGAAGTGTTTCGGGCATCACCGGTAACGTACCGGGACCACCGGGACCACCGGAGGTGGCCCCGGGGGTCCACCGAAGGGGGGCAACGACCCCGGGAGGTAAGGTGGGCCAAGTGGGGAAGGAAACCAGCCCATAGGTGGGCTGGTGTGCCTCCCCACTCAGCCCAATGCGTGGGGGGAGAGAAAGGGGGGGGGCAAACCCTAAGCCAGGTGGGCCTAAGGCCCACCATGGGTGCGCCGCACCCCTCCTCCCCCCTTGGCCGCTGCACCAGCCCCCATCTAGGGCTGCCCCCCCCAGGAGAGGGAAACCCTCAAGGGGGCGGAGCCCCTCCCTCCCCCTATATATAGTGGGCACATTTGGCCATTGGAGATGAGACTTTGGCCTCTCTCTCGGCGCAGCCCTGCCCTTCTTCCTCCTCCTCTCTGCCGGTGCTTGGCGAAGCCCTGCCGGGAGACCTCGTATCTTCATCGACACCACGCCGTCGTGCTACTGGAGTTCTTCCCCAACCTCTCCCTCCTCCTTGCTGGATCAAGGTGCGGGAGATGTCACCGGGCTGCACGTGTGTTGAACGCGGAGGTGCCGTAGTTCGGTACTAGATCGGAATCGCTGCGAGTACGACTCCATCAACCGCGTTCTAGCAACGCTTCCGCTTAGCTATCTTCAAGGTATGAAGATCCTCTTACCCCTCTCTCGTTGCTGGTCTGTCCATAGGAAGATCTGAATATGCGTAGGAAAAATTTGAATTTATGCCACCTTACCAAACATGATCTCCCCCATATACGCCACATATTTGGGTTAGAAATGGGGGGTGACAGCGAGGCCGGGCATTTGACGCCGGTTTGAGGGGCCCATGTGAGTCAATTTTTTGCGATCGGGGAGTGATCGCGCGGCCTGCCCTGGCGTTTGAGGAGGGTTTGAGGGATCCGACTGTAGATGCTCTAACACCGTGGCCTGATACGTCTCCAACATATCTATAATTTTTGATGGTTCCATGCTATTATCTTGTCAACTTTGGATGTTTTATATGCATGAATATGCTATTTTATATCTTTTTTGGGACTAACCAATTAACTCAGTGCCAAGTGCCAGTTTCTGTTTTTCCGTGTTTTGGCCCATTTTCAGACGGAGTCCAAATGGAATGAAACTTTACGATGATTTTTTTTTGACCAAAAGAGACCCCCGAAGCTTTGGAAGAAGAACAGATGGGCCACGAGGGAGTCACAAGCCCTCACGCCGCCACCACCCCCCCCCCCCGATGGTGGCGAGCAGGCTTGTGACCTCCTCGTGGGCCGAACCAACATAATTCCACCACCATAAATTCCTATAAATTCATAAACCTCCAGAAAGAAACCTAGATTGGGAGTTCCGTCGCCGCAAGCCTCTGTAGCCACCAAAAACCAATCTGGAGCCCGTTCCGGCACCCTGTCGGAGGGGGAATCCATCTCCGGTGGCCATCTTCATCATCCCGGCGATCTCCATGATGAGGAGGGAGTAGTTCTCCCTCGGGGCTGAGGGTATGTACGAGTAGCTATGTGTTTTATCTCTCTCTCTCTCGTGTTCTTGAGATGTCTTGATCTCGATGTACCCTGGGCTTTGCTACTATAGTTGGACTTATGATGTTCTTCCCCCTATACCTTCTTGTAATGAATTGAGTTTCCCCTTTGCAGTTATCTTATCGGTTCGAGTCTTTGAGAACACTTGATGTATGTCTTGCACGTGTCTATCTGTTGTGACCAACTTGCGGGTTTGTGACAATTGGGAACCTATGCATATGGGTTGGCACACGTGGATTCATGTGAGTAATTGATGTATGTTTTGGTGATCAACTTGCGGGTTCGTGACATTGGGAACCTATGCACAGGGGTTGGCACACGTTTTGGCTCTCTGGTAGAAACTTTGGGGCACTCTTTGAAGTTCTATGTGTTGGTTGAATAGATGATTCTGAGATTATGTGATGCATATCGTATAATCATGCCCACGGACACTTGAGGTGACAATGGAGTATCTAGGTGACATTAGGGTCTTGGTTGATATGTATCTTAAGATGTTATTCTAGTACGAACTCTATGATGGATCGAACGGAAAGAATAGCTTCATGTTATTTTACTACGGACTCTTGAATAGATCGATCAGAAAGAATAACTTTGTGGTGGTTTCGTACCCGACAATAATCTCTTCGTTTGTTCTCCGCTATTAGTGACTTTGGAGTGACTCTTTGTTGCATGTTGAGGGTTAGTTATATGATCCAATTATGTTATCATTGTTGAGAGAACTTCGCTAGTGAAAGTATGAACCCTAGGCCTTGTTTCCACGCATTGCAATACCGTTCGTGCTCACTTTTATTACTAGTTACCTTGCTGTTTTTGTAATTTCAGATTACAAAAACCTATATCTACCATCCATATTGCACTTGTATCACCATCTCTTCGCCCAACTAGTGCACCTATACAACTTACCATTGTATTAGGTGTGTTGGGGACACAAGAGACTCTTTGTTATTTGGTTGCAGGGTTGCTTGAGAGAGACCATCTCCATCCTATGCCTCCCACGGATTAATAAACCTTAGGTCACCCACTTGAGGGAAAATTGCTACTGTCCTACAACCCTCTGCACTTGGAGGCCCAACAACGTCTACAAGAAGAAGGTTGCGTAGTAGACATCAAGCTCTTTTCTGGCGCCGTTGCCGGGGAGGAGGATCGCTTGCCGAGGAGATCAAGACAAGAGTAATCTCCCGTCAACACGCCTATTTCTGGCGCCGTTGCCGGGGAGGAGAAATCAAGATCTATCCAAGTAGGTCTCACAAACTCTTCTCTTGCATTTACTTTTGTTGCTAGTTGCCTCTCGTTTTCCTCTCCCCCACTTCACATTTGCCGTTTTCATTCGCCTTTCTCCTTCGCCGTTTTCTTTTGCCCGTTTCATTTTCTCTTCCTGCTCGTTTGTGCGTGAGATAGTCCATCAATGGCTAGACCCACCACTCCAAACGACACCCCTGAAAATGGAGTTCTCAATTTCAGGCAGAATGAGGAAGAAAATTTGAAGGACGCTTGGTACAGGATTTGCAATGCTCAAAGTAGATCTACTCGTAAGCAATCCACTATTGTCCTCCTTCGTAGTTTCTGTGTTGGAATTTCTCCTTGGAATAGGTATATCCTTGATACCATTGTAGGCGGGAACTTTTTGGGGAGCCATACTGTTGACTCCTATAGAGCTATCATTAATTTCGTAGGCTCACCCCCGCTCATGGTTAATGGAACTATCTTGACCTTGGAACACGTGATGCAAAGGCTTGACGCTATTGAAAACAAAATTGCCACAATTGAACTTATTGAGGGTTTGGATAGAAAGATCCATAATCAAATTACTCAGTACGGATCCAAAGTGGGAAACTTTTTAAAAAAATTAAAGGAGAAGGAACTTATAGTTAATTGTTAGGGCATAGTTTATGCCTAAGTAATTTTGGTGATTGATGACAGTACCGCAAAGGACTAATCGTGTGTATTAAGATTTCAGATAACACATGACAACGGCACAAGACGACTCGCCCCCTCTTTCCTTGGAACGGAAGCACGGTGTACTCTACAATTCTCCTTCTTTGAGTCATAGGAACGTCGTACTATCAAGAGGGGACCCGAAGTGGAAAGGTTTGGGTGGAATCAATTTTGCACGCACACACTTTATCTCCTTTCCCCTTACCTGCAACTTTGGAGTGGCTCCCGCCTCTGTTTTTATCTCATCTAAGCAAAAGGTCTCCCAGCGGTAGTACCGCTGTGCCTAGCGGTACTACCGCTCGCCCTGGCGGTAGTACTGCTAGCCCTGGCAGTAGTACCGATGCGCTGGCGGTAGTACCGCGCCTGGTCAGCGGTAGTACCGCTCCAGGAGCTTAGTACCACCTTCCTAGCGGTTGTACTTCGTCGGACCTTTTTGCGAATACTTTCTTGGCGGCGGTTGGCCCGATAGTGCTTCTGCACTACCATGGGCCCAGCGGTAGTACCGCTAGAGTGCGAGCGGTAGTACCGCTAGGCTCGGGCTGTGAGTGGGAAAACGGTCGGATTCACCCCCCCCACTATATAAGGGGTTCTTCTTACTGTGGAACCCTACCTTTGACCCTCCCAAGCTCCATTGTTGCTCCCTAAGCTCAAAAGTGCCCGATCTTTCTCCCTAGCCAATCAAACTTGTTGATTCCTTAGGGATTGGTTGAGAAGGCCTAGATCTACACTTCCACCAAGAGAAAAGTTGATTCCCCCACCAATCCCTTGTGGATCTTGTTACTCTTGGGTGTTTGAGCACCGTAGACGGTTGAGGTCACCTCGGAGCCACATTCCATTGTGGTGAAGCTTAGTGGTTTTGTTGGGAGCCTCCAAGCTTTGTGTGGAGTTTGCCCCAACCTTGTTTGTAAAGGTTCGGTCACCGCCTTCAAGGGCACCAATAGTGGAATCACGGTACCTTGCATCGTGCGAGGGCGTGAGGAGAATACGGTGGCCCTAGTGGCTTATTGGGGAACATTGTGCATCCACACCGCTCCAACGGAGACATACTTCCTGTCAAAGGGAAGGAACTTCGGTGACACATCCTCGTCTTCATTGGTTCCACTTGTGGTTATCTCTAACCTTTACTTCGTGTATGCTTATGTTGTCGTCTATCTCTTACTTGTCTTAGTTGTTCTTGTTGTTAGCATCATATATGTTCACCTCGTTGTTGCTATTTTACTGAACCTGTATGTTGCTTAATCTAACTTGTTAAGATTAGTTAAAAAGTGGTCGTTGCCTATTCACCCCCCTCTAGTCAACCATATCGATCCTTTCAATTGGTATCAGAGCCACATCTCTTTATTAAGGGTTTAACCACCCGAAGAGTATGGAAGATGATGAGGGAGTTCCCCGTGCACAAACCGAAGGCATGGACTTGACTTCGATCACAAGGGACGACTTGAATACGGCTATGGCCGCACTCAAGACGTCCATGACGAACGAGGTCAAGACCATGCTTAAAGAGTTAATTGAGGGAATTAAAAACTCTCCCGAACCGGCATTGGTGGTTAAACCCACCACCACGGATTCGGAGGCCAATTCCGTCAGGGAAACGACTAAAGATATGCAACCTTCCCGTCCTCTCGAAAATGATGGGAATGGGACATATGCATCTGTTCCACCACCCTTAGTCTATGGAGGACCGGTTCCCACACCGCGTCTTAATCCTGTTGGACCTCCTCCTAAGCTTTTAAAAGGTGATTTTGCTAACTGGATATTTTCTATTAAGTCTCATTTGAATGAGAGCTCAACAAATTTGTGGAGAATCATCGACCAAGGATATTATCCCCATGATCCAAGCAACCTCACTCCAAGAGAAGATGCGGACAATCAATATAATCACTCTGCTTTGTTTATTCTCCAGTTTGCAGTGCCACCTGAAGATCTTCCTCACTTGCATCCCTTCACTTTGGCCAAGGACTGTTGGGAGCACATTATGGTGTTGTACAAGGGAAGCTCGAGCATTCAACGATCCAACTATGAAGTGGTACTTGATAAGGCCGGTGAGTTTGTGATGAAGGAAGACGAGGACCCTCGTGATCTCTATCGGAGGGTGACTACTATTGCTGTGGCACTCAAGGACCATGGGAGCAAGGATGTGGATGATACATGGGTCAAGCGCAAGTTTCTCAAAGCCATCATGCCTTTCAATAAAGCCATGTCATCTGTCATTCGTCAGCGACCAGACTTCCACTCCTTGTCTTCCAGTGAGGTGTTGGATGAATTCATTGCAATGTCAATCATGAACGAGACAGCTGACAATGCACTTGCTCGTGTTCGCTCAAAGACAGCTTCACCCAACCTTGCGTTAAAGGCAAAAGCAACTTTTGAAGAAGAAGAGGATGAGGAAGAGGAGAGCTGCCCTGAAGACACGAAGTATGCTTATCATGAGCACATGGCTCTTGCGTCAAGGCAATTCTGGGGCAACAAGAGGATATCAAGACCCACCTTCACCAAGAACAACTCGAGTGGGTTCAAACCCAAGCAACGAGTGAGGACATGCTATAACTGTGGTAACGTGAGTCACTTCGTGGACGAATGTCCCTATGAGAAAAGGGAAGACAACAGGGGCAAGCTCATTCGCAAAGACAAAACCAAGTCATTCCCAATCAAGAACAACTTTGTGAAGAAACCTCACCCAAAGGGCATGGTGGCCCTTGAAGAGTACCCTTTCGATGATGATGATGATGATGATGATACAGTGGCAACGGCAACTGTTGCTATTGCCACCCCCTCTCCCAAGAAGGTGTCTCTCTTCAATGCCCCCAACGAGAACCACATCGCCAAGTGCCTCATGGCAAAAGGTATCAATCAGGTAACCCCAATCATTAAGACCAACATCGCTACTGCTCCTTCATTGTTAAATTGTGTTGATGATAGTGATGTTGGGGAACTTAATGAGCATGATCTTGACAAGTTTCTGTGCACTATTAAGGGAGAATCCAAGAAGCACTTTGTTGCTCTCTTGGAACAACTGGGTGAGGCCAATGACCTCATCGAGTCTCATGAGGAGACCATCTCCGAGCTTCAGGGACACAGTCGTGACCATGCCGATGAAATTGTTGAATTATCTATTGCTCTAGAAAAGGAGCGCACTCTTCGTTTGGCTCTTGAGGAGTCATACAACAATGACTATGCTAAAATGCAAAAGAAACTAGATCATGATACTGTTCTTACTCGTATGCTTAAGTATGAGAAGTATGCTCTTGGGGTTGGCCATGACAGACTCAAAGTGGAGTTTGACACACTTGACAAGGCTCACAAGGTCTTGAAAGGTGTTCATTTCTCTCTGAAAGAGTCTCATGATCAACTCCAAGCAAAGCTTACCAAGGAGATCTCTACTTGTCATCCCTTTGTGTTAATTGATAATGCTTGTACAACTAATCCTTGTTGTGAGCATGTACATCTTGTGGAGGAAAATGCCAAGTTAAAGGAGAAACTTGAGAAGGGCCTTGTGGCATGCATACAAGGTGAGAAGAGCCTAAACGACCTCTTGAGCAATCAAAAGGGTGCTGTAGGAAAGGAGGGACTTGGACTTACCTCCAAGTCAAAAGGAAAAAGGAGAAACAGGAACAAACGATCCCCTACCCTCATGGACATCTTTGTCAAAGAAGGCGAAGGGACTCGGGAGGTGAACATGAACAAGGTGGACGATGGTAACGTCAAGAAGGGCAAAACCATTCCTACTAACACAGCCGGCAAACTCAATCCTTCCTATGTCTTATGTCGTGCTAGTGATGGGCATGTTTATGCCAGATTTGTTGGTTCTTACTGTGAGTCCATTGAATGGGCTATCTGGGTTCCTAAGACCCTTGTCTCTAACATTAAAGGACCCATTAAAAAATGGGTACCTAAAACCAGGCCTTGATCTATTGCAGGAGTTTGCTTCCGGTGGGGTGTCATGGTTGCTCAATAGTGGAGCAACAAATCATATGACCGGAAGCAAGGACTTAGTGGTGGATGTGCATCCTTCTCCATCTATGCCCACCCATGTCCAATTCGCCGATGCATCCTCGTCAAAGGTATTGGGATTTGGTAAGGTGGTCATCTCTCAAGAGTTATCTATTGAGAAGGTCGTGCTTGTTGAGTCTCTTGCCTACAATTTACTTTCGGTTTGTCAACTTGCAATTATGGGTTTTTTCACGTTCTTTAATCTTGATACTGTGGTCCTCCTGTGGAGCAAGACTCTTAAAGTAGCCTATGTTGGATATGTCGAAAATGGTCTTTATGTGGTGAACTTCTCAAAGCGACCCACTAAGACTGTGACGTGCTTAATGGCTAAAGTTGATGTGGGATGGCTTTGGCATCACCGACTAGCTCATGTCAATATGAGATCTTTGCAAAGTCTTCTAAAAGGGGACCATATTCGTGGACTAACAAATGTGAGTTTTGCTAGAGATCGTGCTTGCAGTGCCTGCATTGAAGGAAAGATTCATGAAACTGCTCATCGTCCAACGACTCTCATTTACACTAAGAGGCCATTGGAGCTCCTCCATATGGATCTTTTCGGTCCTCCATCATGTGATAGTCTTGGAGGCAGAAAGTACTGCTTGGTGATTGTTGATGACTACTCAAGATACACCTGGGTATATTTCTTCAAAAGGAAGAGTGAGACTCAACAAACTGTCATCAACTTTGCTAATAAATCTCAACGTCAACATGAAGCAAAGATCTTGATGATTAGAAGTGACAATGGCATCGAGTTCAAGAACTACACCTTGGATGAGTTTCTAGGTGATGAGGGAATAAAACATCAATATTCAGCACCATATACCCCTCAACAAAATGGCGTGGCAGAAAGGAAGAACTGGACCTTGATGGATGTTGCAAGGACAATGATGGCGGAATTCAAATCTCCATATAACTTTTGGGCTGAGGCCATCAACACAACATGTCATGCGTCCAATCGGCTCTATATCCG
The DNA here is from genome assembly GCF_904849725.1 of Hordeum vulgare subsp. vulgare. Classification (NCBI taxonomy): domain Eukaryota; kingdom Viridiplantae; phylum Streptophyta; class Magnoliopsida; order Poales; family Poaceae; genus Hordeum; species Hordeum vulgare. The sequence continues at coordinate 546,044,901 of NC_058522.1, read as the reverse complement.
CAAAGGCTTGAACAAGACTCCATATGAGATTCTCACTAGAAACAAACCCAATCTCAAGTACTTCCGGGTATTCGGTTGTAAGTGTTTCATTCTCAAGAAAGGTGCACGTTTAGCTAAATTTGATTCTAGAGCACAAGAGGGCATGTTTGTTGGTTATGCTACAAACTCTCATGCTTACCGTGTCCTCAACAAGTCCACCGGACTCATTGAGGAGACGTGTAACGTGGAGTTTGATGAAAATAATGGCTCCCAAGTGGAGCAAAGTGGTCTTTGTGATGTAGGTGATGAAATTCCTCCCCAAGCCATAAGAAGAATGTGGATTGGTCAAATACTCCCCATTGAGGAACCCCTTGTGGCCGAAGGAGAAGGACAATGCTCTACTCAAGTGGAGCCATCACCCCCACAAGCCCCACATGCTTCCGATGAACAAAGAGAAGACTCTCAACAAGATGAACAAGCTCAAGGTCAAGATCAATTGCCCAACAATGGTGATGTGTCCCATGATATTCAAGCACTTACCCAAGGTTCCGAACCTGCTCATGATCAAGATCAAGTGCAACCACAAGATCCAGACCAAGTAGAAGCACAAGATCAAGATCAAGAGCAACCACAAGTACAAGGACAAACAAGTGAACCTGCTCAAGTCGAAAGTCAAGATGATCAGGATACTGTCTCGCAATTCCCTTCTACAACACCAACAGCCGGTGCCAAGGGAGGTTCAAGACGCAACGGCAAGCAAAGTAAACAAGTCGATGCTCCCTAGTTATCCAATGAAGAACTCTTGGAGCGTCGAGCAGCCAAGATTGCGAACAAGCTAAGAGTCAAGTCACATCTTTTGAAGAATGTACTTGGCAGTTTAAAAAAGGGAGTATCCACCCGTCAACAGATTTGGAATTATTGTGAGCATCACGCGTTTGTTTCGTATTGTGAACCTCAACAGGTACAGGAAGCGTTCGACGATGAGGATTGGCTTGTTCATGTTCAAACGATAAGATCTTCGTAGAATATGTAGGATCCAATATGGGCATCCAGGTCCCGCTATTGGATATTGACCGAGGAGTCTCTCGGGTCATGTCTACATAGTTCTCGAACCCGCAGGGTCTGCACACTTAAGGTTCGACGTTGTTTTATGCGTATTTGAGTTATATGGTTGGTTACCGAATGTTGTTCGGAGTCCCGGATGAGATCACGGACGTCACGAGGGTTTCCGGAGTGGTCCGGAAACGAAGATTGATATATAGGATGACCTCATTTGATTACCGGAAGGTTTTCGGAGTTACCGGGAATGACGAATGGGTTCCGGGAGTTCACCGGGGGGGGCAACCCACCCCGGGGAAGCCCATAGGCCTTGAGGGTGGCACACCAGCCCTTAGTGGGCTGGTGGGACAGCCCAAAAGAGCCCTATGCGCCTAGGAAAGAAAATCAAAGAGTAAAGAAAAAAAATGGAGGTGGGAAGGGAAGGAAGGACTCCCACCCACCAAACCAAGTCCAACTCGGTTTGGGGGGGGAGCCTTCCCCCTTGGACTCGGCCGACCCCCTTGGGGCTCCTTGAGCCCCAAGGCAAGGTCCCCTCCCTCCCACCTATATATACGGAGGTTTTAGGGCTGATTTGAGACGACTTTTCCACGGCAGCCCGACCGTATACCTCCACGGTTTTTCCTCTAGATCGCGTTTCTGCGGAGCTCGGGCGGAGCCCTGCTGAGACAAGGTCATCACCAACCTCCGGAGTGCCGTCACGCTGCCGGAGAACTCTTCTACCTCTCCATCTCTCTTGCTGGATCAAGAAGGTCGAGATCATCATCGAGCTGTACGTCTGCTGAACGCGGAGGTGCCGTCCGTTTGGTACTAGATCGTGGGACTGATCGCGAGATTGTTCGCGGGGCGGATCGAGGGACGTGAGGACGTTCCACTACATCAACCGCGTTCACTAACGCTTCTGCTGTACGGTCTACAAGGGTACGTAGATCACTCATCCCCTCTCGTAGATGGACATCACCATGATAGGTCTTCGTGCGCGTAGGAAAATTTTTGTTTCCCATGCGACGTTCCCCAACAAATTCTTCAGACTGTCGTAATGTTTTAGAATTTTTGAAGTACCACAGGTATACGAAATATATAGATTGCTACAGACTGGTCTGCTGTTAACAAATTATGTTTTTGTTGTGTTGGTTGCTTATTTTGATGAAACTATGGATAGTATCGGGGGGTATTAGCCATGGAAGATTGAAAGTACAGTAACCCAACATTAGCACAAGTAGAATTTAAGTTTGCTACAGTATCTAAGGACGTGGTGGTTTGCTTTCTTGTACTAATATTATCACGAGTTTCTATTTAAATTTCGTGTTGTCAAGTTTTCAAGTTTTGGGTGAAGTTCTTATGGACAAAGAGATAAAGAGTGGCAAGAGCTCAAACTTGGGGATGCCCAAGGCACCCCAAGAGATTCAAGGATGCCGTAAAAGCCTAAGCTTGGGGATGCCCCGGGAAGGCATCCCCTCTCTCGTCTTCAATCCATCGGTAACGTTACTTGGGGCTATATTTTTATTCACCACATGTTATGTGTTTTTGCTTGGAGCGTCTTGTATCGTAGGAGTCTTTTATTTTTGTTGTGTCACAATCATCCTTGCTGCACACCTAGAGAGAGAGACATGCACACACCGTGATTTTGTCGAGCTTCACTTATATCTTTTGGTAGACAATTCAGCTCACATGTGCTTCACTTATATCTTTTGAGCTAGATACTTTTGCTATATGTGCTTCACTTATATCTTTTGAGCTAGATACTTTTGCTATATGTGCTTCACTTATATCTTTTAGAGCGCAGCGGTGCATGGCTTGGTAGTTGATCTATGCTTTGAAAGGGGTAGTTATCCAAAGGGATACGAAAACTTCCACCTTCATGTGCATTGAATAGTTAGAGAAGTTTGATTCATCTCAATTAGTTTTGAGTTGTGGTTGTGGTAAAATTGAAGTCATGCTAGTAAGGTGTTGTGGATCTAGAAATACTTGTGTTGAAGTTAGTGATTCCCTTAGCATGCACGTATGGTGAACCGCTATGTGATGAAATATGAGCATGATTAGTCTATTGATTGTCATCCTTTGCGTGGCGGTCGGGATCGCGCGGTGGTTTATACCTACCAACCCTTCCCCTAGGAGTATGCGTTGAATGCTTTGTTTCGATTACTAATAAAACTTTTGCAACAAGTATATGAGTTCTTCATGACTAATGTTGAGTCCATGGTTTAGATTCACTTTCACCTTCCACCATCACTATCTTCTTAGTGTCGTGCAACTTTCGCCGGTGCACAAAACCCACCATTAGCCTCCCTCAAAACAGCCACCATACCTACCTACTATGGCTTTTTCAAAGTCATTCCGAGATATATTGACATGCAACTACGACCATGACATGTGCCACCACGTCTACATTGCCATTGCATGATCGTAAGATAGCTAGCATGATGTTTCCATTAATGTCTATGCCATGCTAGATCATTGTCACGGTACACTACCGAAGGCATTTCAGATAGAGTCATCATTGCTCTAAGTTTTGAGTTGAAAGTGTGATGATCATCATTGATGGAGCATTGTCCCATGTGAGGAAATAAAAGAGGCCAAAGATGCCCACCAAAAAAAAGAGGCCAAAGAGCTCACCAAAAAAAATGAGAGAAAAAGAGAGAAGGGACAATGCTACCACTTTTCCACACTTGTGCATATTAAGCACCATGATCTTCATGATTGAGAGTCTCTCGTTTTGTCACCACCATATAGCTAGTGGGAAATTTTCATTATATAACTTGGCTTGTATATTCCTATGATGGGCTTCCTCAAAATTGCCTTAGGTCTTCGTGAGCAAGCAAGTTGGATGCACACCCACTAGTTTTCTTTAAGAGCTTTCACATACTCCTAGCTCTAGTGCCATCATTTGTATGGCAATCACTACTCATTCACGTTGATATCTATTGATGAGCATCTCCATAGCTCATTGATATGCCTAGTCAACGTGACCATCTTCTCCTTGTTTGCCTTGCAACCTCCACCACACTCCACACCACTTATAATGCTAAAACCATGGCTCACGCTCATGCATTGCGTGAGAGTTGAAAAGGTTTGAGAAAGTAAAGGTGTGAAACAATTACTTGGCCAATACCGGGGTTGTGCATGATTTAAATTCGTTGTGCAACGATGATAGAGCATAGCCAGACTATATGCTTTTGTAGGGATAACTTTCTTTTGGCCTTGTCATTTTGAAAGTTCATGATTACCTTGCTAGTTTGCTTGAATTATTATTGTTTCCACGTCAATAGCAAACTATTGTTTTGAATCTAACGGATCTGAACATTCATGTCACGTGAGAGAAGTTACAAAGGACAACTATGCTAGGTAGCATGCAACATCAAAAATTCATTATTTTATCACTTCCCTACTCGAGGACGAGCAGGAGTTAAGCTTGGGGATGCTTGATACGTCTCCAACGTATCTATAATTTTTGATGGTTCCATGCTATTATCTTGTCAACTTTGGATGTTTTATATGCATGAATATGCTATTTTATATCTTTTTTGGGACTAACCTATTAACTCAGTGCCAAGTGCCAGTTTCTGTTTTTTCCGTGTTTTTGGCCCATTTTCAAACGGAGTCCAAATGGAATGAAAATTTACGATGATTTTTTTGGGACCAAAAGATACCCTCGAAGCTTTGGAAGAAGGCCAAATGGGCCACGAGGGAGTCACAAGCCCTCATGCCGCCACCCCCCCCCCCCCCCCCGGTGGTGGCGAGCAGGCTTGTGACCTCCTCATGGGCCCAACCGACGTAATTCCACCGCCATAAATTCCTATAAATTCATAAACCTCCAGAAATAAACCTAGATCGGGAGTTCCGCCGCCGCAAGCCTCTATAGCCACCAAAAACCTATCTAGAGCCCGTTCCGGCACCCTGCCGGAGGGGGAATCCATCTCCGGTGGCCATCTTCATCATCCCGGCGATCTCCATGACGAGGAGGGAGTAGTTCTCCCTCGGGGGTGAGGGTATGTACCAGTAGCTATGTGTTTGATCTCTCTCTCTCTCTCTCGTGTTCTTGAGATGTCTTGATCTCGATGTACCGTGGGCTTTGCTACTATAGTTGGATCTTATGATGTTCTTCCCCCTCTCCCTTCTTGTAATGAATTGAGTTTCCCCTTTGGAGTTATCTTATCGGTTTGAGTCTTTGAGAACACTTGATGTATGTCTTGCACGTGTCTATCTGCTGTGATCAACTTGCGGGTTTGTGACAATTGGGAACCTATGCATATGGGTTGGCACATGTGGATTCATGTGAGTACTTGATGTACGTTTTGGTGGTCAACTTGCGGGTTCGTGACATTGGGAACCTATGCACAGGGGTTGGCACACGTTTTGACTCTCTGGTAGAAACTTTGGGGCACTCTTTGAAGTTCTATGTGTTGGTTGAATAGATGATTCTGAGATTATGTGATGCATATCGTATAATCATGCCCACGGATACTTGAGGTGACAATGGAGTATCTAGGTGACATTAGGGTCTTGGTTGAGATGTATCTTAAGGTGTTATTCTAGTATGAACTCTATGATGGATCGAACGGAAAGAATAGCTTCATGTTATTTTACTACGGACTCTTGAATAGATCGATCAGAAAGAATAACTTTGTGGTGGTTTCGTACCCGACAATAATATCTTCGTTTGTTCTCCGCTATTAGTGACTTTGGAGTGACTCTTTGTTGCATGTTGAGGGCTAGTTATATGATCCAATTATGTTATCATTGTTGAGATAACTTCGCTAGTGAAAGTATGAACCCTAGGCCTTGTTTCCACGCATTGCAATACCGTTCGTGCTCACTTTTGTTACTAGTTACCTTGCTGTTTTTGTAATTTCAGATTACAAAAACCTATATCTACCATCCATATTGCACTTGTATCACCATCTCTTCGCCGAACTAGTGCACCTATACAACTTACCATTGTATTAGGTGTGTTGGGGACACAAGAGACTCTTTGTTATTTGGTTGCAGGGTTGCTTGAGAGAGACCATCTCCATCCTACGCCTCCCGCGGATTGATAAATCTTAGGTCACCCACTTGAGGGAAAATTGCTACTGTCCTACAACCCTCTGCACTTGGAGGCCCAACAACGTCTACAAGGAGAAGGTTGCGTAGTAGACATCATGGCCATGATCACAAGTTCACGGCCGTTCGTTACGCCCGACATGACCTAGCCTCATACCACAGATCAACACTAATATTTCCCGCGCACTTTGTCCTTACTCATGCGTACACAATATCAACTTCTTGGTTCGTCACTTATCCTCAAATCGCTCCAAGCCAAGCACACTTACCTTTGGAATTCTATTTGAATTGATTCCCGGAAAAAAGGAATTCCTTGTTGATATGATTAGTCCATCATTCCTATTAAGTCAGCCTCTCACATACACACACACACACTCAAGGGAACCGACGTCCTTATCGGTCCATCATGATTGTTTCCTCTTGACACACGCATTTGCGTGCAGTCCGACATATGTGTCATCTCGTGTGACACAACAAGCCACATGCTCCATGGAAAAAGTGTTTGTGTTGGCTCTCTATTAGTTTTCGGAATTTAGAGAATTTATGGAGGTGGAATTAGGTCAAACAGAGCCACGAGGGGCCCACAAGTTATGAGGGCGCGCCTACCCCTTGGGCCCGCCCTGTTGCCTTGACATCTCCTCGTCTGTTGTCTAGTCTCCTTCTGAATCTTCCAGGTCTCTTTTGTCCAGAAAAAATCATTTGAAAGTTTCATAGCGTTTGGACTTTGTTTGGTACTGATTTCCTAAAAAACTAAGAACAAGCAAAAATAACAAGTGACACTAAGCACTTGGTTAACAGGTTAGTTCCTAAAAATGATATAAAATAGCATATTAGTGCATATAAAGTATATAATATTAATAATATAATAGCAAGGTTACCAGCAAGTCTCTTTACTCGTTCTGTAATACAAGATCTCGTGCCTCACACTTGAGTCACATTGCTTGCAAGGCTTGTGTGTGATGTTGTATTACCGAGTGGGCCCCGAGATACCTCTGTGTCACACGAATTGACAAATCCCCTTGATCCATGCTAACTCAACGGACACCTTCGGAGATACCTGTAGAACGCCTTTATAGTCACCCAGTTACGTTGTGACGTTTGATACACACAAGGTATTCCTCAGGTGTCAGTGAGTTACATGATCTCATGGTCATAGGAATGAATACTTGACACGCAGAAAACTGCTCGAATTATGCCCTAGAGGCAATAATAAATGTATAGTTATTATTATAATTCCTGTATCAAGATAATAGTTTATTATCCATGCTATAATTGTATTGAATGAAGACTCATTTACATGTGTGGATACATAGACAAAACACCGTCCCTAGCATGCCTCTAGTTGGCTAGCCAGTTGATCGATGATAGTCAGTGTCTTCTGATTATGAACAAAGCGTTGTTGTTTGATAACTGGATCACGTCATTGGGAGAATCACGTGATGGACTAGACCCAAACTAATAGACGTAGCATGTTGATCGTGTCATTTTGTTGCTACTGTTTTCTGCGTGTCAAGTATTTATTCCTATGACCATGAGATCATATAACTCACTGACACCGGAGGAATGCTTTGTGTGTATCAAACGTCGCAACGTAACTGGGTGACTATAAAGATGCTCTACAGGTATCTCCGAAGGTGTTGGTTGAGTTAGTATGGATCAAGACTGGGATTTGTCACTCCGTGTGACGGAGAGGTATCTCGGGGCCCACTCGGTAATACAACATCACACACAAGCCTTGCAAGCAATGTAACTTAGTGTAAGTTGCGGGATCTTGTATTACGGAACGAGTAAAGAGACTTGCCGGTAAACGAGGTTGAAATAGGTATACGGATACTGACGATCGAATCTCGGGCAAGTAACATACCGAAGGACAAAGGGAATAACATACGGGATTATACGAATCCTTGGCACTGAGGTTCAAACGATAAGATCTTCGTAGAATATGTAGGATCCAATATGGGCATCCAGGTCCCGCTATTGGATATTGACCGAGGAGTCTCTCGGGTCATGTCTGCATAGTTCTCGAACCCGCAGGGTCTGCACACTTAAGGTTCGACGTTGTTTTATGCGTATTTGAGTTATATGGTTGGTTACCGAATGTTGTTCGGAGTCCCGGATGAGATCACGGACGTCACGAGGGTTTCCGGAATAGTCCGGAAACGAAGATTGATATATAGGATGACCTCATTTGATTACCGGAAGGTTTTCGGAGTTACCGGGAATGTACCGGGAATGACGAATGGGTTCCGGGAGTTCACCGGAAGGGGGCAACCCACTCCGGGGAAGTCCATAGGCATTTGGGGGGGTCACACCAGCCCTTAGTGGGCTGGTGGGACAGCCCACCAATCCCCTATGCGCCAAGAGAGAAAAAAATCAAAGGAAAGGAAAAAAAAGGAAGAAGTGGGAAGGGGGAAGGACTCCCTCCCACCAAACCAAGTAGGACTCGGTTTGGGGGGGGAGAGTCCTCCCCCCTGGCTCGGCCGACCCCTTGGGGATCCCTTGGACCCCAAGGCAAGGTCCCCCTCCCTCCTCCTATATATATGGGGCTTTTAGGGCAGATTTGAGACGACTTTCTCACGGCTGCCCGACCACATACCTCCATAGTTTTTCCTCTAGATCGCGTTTCTGCGGAGCTCGGGCGGAGCCCTGCTGAGACGAGATCATCACCAACCTCCGGAGCGCCGTCACGCTGCCGGAGAACTCTTCTACCTCTCCGTCTCTCTTGCTGGATCAAGAAGGCCGAGATCATCGTCGAGCTGTACGTGTGCTGAACGCGGAGGTGCCGTCCGTTCGGTACTAGATCGTGGGACTGATCGCGGGATTGTTCGCGGGGCGGATCAAGGGACGTGAGGACGTTCCACTACATCAACCGCGTTCTCTAACGCTTCTGCTGTTCGATCTACAAGGGTACGTAGATCACTCATCCCCTCTCGTAGATGGACATCACCATGATAGGTCTTCGTGCGCGTAGGAAAATTTTTGTTTCCCATGCGACGTTCCCCAACAGTGGCATCATGAGCTAGGTTCATGCGTAGATGTCTTCTTGAGTAGAACACAAAAGGTTTTGTGGGCGGTGATGTGCGTTTTGCTTCCCTCCTTAGTCTTTTCTTGATTCTGCGGTATTGTTGGATTGAAGCGGCTTGGACCGACATTACTCGTACGCTTACGAGAGACTGGTTTCATCGTTACGAGTAACCCCCTTTGCTCAAAGATGACTAGCAAGTGACGGTTTCTCCAACTTTAGTTGAATCGGATTTGACCGAGGAGGTCCTTGGATGAGGTCAAATAGCAACTCATATATCTCCGTTGTGGTGTTTGCGTAAGTAAGATGCGATCCTACTAGATACCCTTGGTCACCACGTAAAACATGCAACAACAAAATTAGAGGACGTCTAACTTGTTTTTGCAGGGTATGATTGTGATGTGATATGGCCAACGATGTGATGTGATATATTGGATGTATGAGATGATCATGTTGTAATAGAAATATCGACTTGCATGTCGATGGTACGACAACCGGCAGGAGCCATAGGGTTGTCTTTACACTAACGTTTGTGCTTGCAGATGCGTTTACTATTTTGCTAGGATGTAGCTTTAGTAGTAATAGCATAAGTAGCATGACAACCCCGATGGCAACACGTTGATGGATGATCATGGTGTGGCGCCGGTGACAAGAAGATCGTGCCGGTGCTTTGGAGATGGAGATCAAGAAGCACGTGATGATGGCCATATCATGTCACTTATGAATTGCATGTGATGTTAATCCTTTTTTTGCACCTTATTTTGCTTAGAACGACGGTAGCATTATGAGGTGATCTCTCACTAAAATTTCAAGACGAAATTGTGTTCTCCCCGACTGTGCACCGTTGCTACAGTTCGTCGTTTCGAGACACCACGTGATGATCGGGTGTGATAGACTCAACGTTCACATACAACGGGTGCAAAACAGTTGCGCACGCGGAACACTCGGGTTAAGCTTGACGAGCCTAGCATGTGCAGCCATGGCTTCGGAACACATGAGACCGAAAGGTCGATCATGAATCATTTAGTTGATATGATTAGCATAGGGATGCTTACCACTGAAACTATACTCAACTCACGTGATGATCGGACTTGGGATAGTGTAAGTGGATCATGAACCACTCAAATGACTAGAGAGATGTACTTTTTGAGTGGGAGTTTAGCATATAATTTGATTAAGTTGAACTCTAATTATCTTGAACATAGTCTAAGTCCACTTTGAATATATTTGTGTTGTAGATCATGGCTCACGCAAGTGTCATCCTGAATTTTAATACGTTCCTAGAGAAAGCTAAGTTGAAAGATGATGGAAGCAACTTTGTAGACTGGGCTCGTAATCTTAAGCTAATCTTACAAGCTGGAAAGAAGGATTATGTCCTTAATGCTGCGCTAGGAGATGAACCACCCGCTACGGCTGATCAGGATGTTAAGAACGCTTGGTTAGCACGTAAGGAGGACTACTCAATAGTTCAATGTGCAGTCTTGTATGGCTTAGAACCGGGACTTCAACGTCGCTTTGAGCGTCATGGAGCATTTGAGATGTTCCAGGAGTTGAAGTTTATCTTTCAGAAGAACGCCCGGATCGAGAGGTATGAGACCTCCGATAAATTCTATGCTTGCAAGATGGAGGAAAACTCGTCCGTCAGTGAACATGTGCTCAAAATGTCTGGGTACTCAAACCGTCTAGCTGAACTGGGGATTGAACTCCCGCAAGAAGCTATCAGTGACAGAATCTTTCAATCACTGCCACCAAGCTATAAAGGCTTTGTGTTGAACTACAACATGCAAGGGATGAACAAGTCTCCCGGCGAGTTGTTTGCGATGCTGAAAGTCGCTGAGTCTGAACTCCGTAAAGAGCATCAAGTGTTGATGGTGAGCAAGACCACTAGTTTCAAGAGAAACGGCAAAGGCAAGAAGGGCAATTCGAAGAAGAGCGGCAAGCCTGTTGCCAATCCGCCGAAGAAACCCAAGGCTGGACCTAAGCCTGAAACAGAGTGCTTCTATTGCAAGGGTATGGGTCACTGGAAGCGCAATTGCCCCAAGTATCTGGCAGATAAGAAGGCGGGCAAAGAAAAATCAGGTATATTTGATATACATGTTATTGATGTGTACTTAACCGGCTCTCGTAGTAGTGCCTGGGTATTCGATACCGGTTCTGTTGCTCACATTTGCAACTCGAAACAAGAACTGCGGAATAGACGAAGGCTGGCGAAAGACGAAGTGACGATGCGCGTAGGAAACGGTTCCAAGGTTGATGCAATCGCCGTCGGCACAGTGTCACTTCAACTACCATCGGGATTAGTGATGAACATAAATCATTGTTATTTAGTGCCTGCGTTGAGCATGAACATTATATCTGGATCTTGTTTATTGCGAGACGGTTACTCTTTTAAGTCTGAGAATAATGGTTGTTCTATTTCTATGAGTAACATCTTTTATGGTCATGCACCGAATGTGAGAGGATTGTTCATATTGAATCTTGATAGAGATACGCATATACATAACATTGAGACCAAAAGAGTTAGAGTAAACAATGATAGCGCCATATTTTTGTGGCACTGCCGCTTGGGTCATATTGGTGTAAAGCGCATGAAGAAACTCCATGTTGATGGACTTTTGGAGTCACTTGACTTTGATTCACTTGACACGTGCGAACCATGCCTCATGGGCAAGATGACTAAGACTCCGTTCTCCGGAACAATGGAGCGTGCAAGTGACTTGTTGGAAATCATACATACCGATGTGTGTGGTCCAATGAGCGTGGAGGCACGCGGCGGATATCGTTATTTTCTCACCTTCACTGACGATTTAAGTAGATATGGTTATGTCTACTTGATGAAGCACAAGTCTGAAACATTTGAAAAGTTCAAGCAATTTCAGAGTGAAGTGGAAAATCATCGTAACAAGAAGATCAAGTTCCTACGGTCTGATCGTGGGGGTGAATATCTGAGTTTCGAGTTTGGTACTCACTTAAGACAATGTGGAATTGTTTCGCAGTTAACACCGCCTGGAACACCACAGCGTAATGGTGTGTCCGAACGTCGTAATCGTACTTTGTTAGAAATGGTGCGATCTATGATGTCTCTTACTTATTTGCCGTTATCGTTTTGGGGTTATGCATTAGAAACAGCTGCATTCACTTTAAATAGGGCACCATCGAAATCCGTTGAGACGACACCATACGAACTGTGGTATGGCAAAAGGCCAAAGTTGTCGTTTCTTAAAGTTTGGGGATGTGATGCTAATGTCAAAAAGCTTCAGCCTGAAAAGCTGGAACCCAAAGCGGAAAAGTGCGTCTTCATAGGTTACCCAAAAGAGACAGTTGGGTACACCTTCTATCTCAAATCCGAGGGCAAAGTGTTTGTTGCTAAGAACGGAACTTTTCTCGAGAAGGAGTTTCTCTCGAGAGAATTGAGTGGGAGGAAGATAGAACTTGACGAGGTTGTCGAACCTCTCATCCCTCTGGATGGTGGCGCAGGGCAAGGGGAAACCTCTGTCATTGCGATGCCGGTTGAGGAGGAAGTTAATGATGATGATCATCAAACTCCAGTTCAAGTTTCTGTTGAACCACGCAGGTCGACGAGATCACGCGCTGCTCCAGAGTGGTACGGTAATCCCGTCTTATCAATCATGTTGTTAGACAACAATGAACCTGCAAATTATGAAGAAGCAATGGTGGGCCCAGATTCCAACAAATGGCTAGAAGCCATGAAATCCGAGATAGGATCCATGTATGAGAACAAAGTGTGCACTTTGGAGATGCTGCCTGAGGGCCGCAAGGCTATTCAGAACAAATGGATCTTTAAGAAGAAGACGGACGCTGACGGTAATGTGACCGTTTATAAAGCTCGACTTGTGGCAAAGGGTTTTTCACAAGTTCCAGGAATTGACTACGATGAGACTTTCTCTCCCGTAGCGATGCTTAAGTCCGTCAAAATCATGTTAGCAATAGCTGCATTTTTCGATTATGAAATCTGGCAGATGGATGTCAAAACGGCGTTCCTTAATGGTTTCCTTAAGGAAGAGTTGTATATGATGCAACCCGAAGGTTTTGTCGATCCTAAAAATGCTGACAAGGTGTGCAAGCTCCAGCGATCCATTTATGGACTGGTGCAAGCATCTCGGAGTTGGAACAAACGCTTTGATGAGGTGATCAAAGCATTTGGGTTTATACAAGTGGTTGGAGAATCTTGTATTTACAAGAAAGTGAGTGGGAGCTCTGTGGCGTTTCTAATATTATATGTGGATGACATATTACTGATTGGAAACAACGTAGAGCTTTTGGAGAGCATAAAAGGTTACTTGAATAAAAGTTTCTCTATGAAGGACCTAGGAGAAGCTGCTTACATTCTAGGCATTAAGATCTATAGGGATAGATCAAAACGCCTGATAGGACTTTCACAAAGCACATACCTTGATAAAGTTTTGAAGAGGTTCAAAATGGAACAGTCCAAGAAAGGGTTCTTGCCAGTGTTACAAGGTACGAGATTGAGTAAGACTCAGTGCCCAGCAACTGATGAAGATAGAGAGCATATGCGCTCCGTCCCCTATGCTTCAGCCATAGGCTCTATCATGTATGCAATGCTGTGCACTAGACCGGATGTTAGCCTGGCCATAAGTATGGCAGGTAGGTTCCAGAGTAATCCAGGAGTGGATCACTGGACGGCGGTCAAGAATATCCTGAAGTACCTGAAAAGGACTAAGGAGATGTTTCTCGTGTATGGAGGTGACGAAGAGCTCGCCGTAAAAGGTTACGTCGATGCAAGCTTTGACACAGATCCGGACGACTCTAAGTCGCAAACGGGATACGTATTTATTCTTAATGGGGGTGCAGTAAGCTGGTGCAGTTCCAAGCAAAGCGTCGTAGCAGATTCTACATGTGAAGCGGAGTACATGGCTGCCTCGGAGGCGGCTAAGGAGGGTGTCTGGATGAAGCAGTTCATGACAGATCTTGGAGTGGTGCCAAGTGCACTGGATCCAATAACCTTGTTCTGTGACAACACTGGTGCCATTGCCTTAGCAAAGGAACCAAGGTTTCACAAGAAGACCAGACACATCAAACGACGCTTCAACCTCATCCGCGACTACGTCGAGGAGGAGGACGTAAATATATGCAAAGTGCATACGGATCTGAATGTAGCAGACCCGCTGACTAAGCCTCTTCCACGGCCAAAACATGATCGACACCAGAACTGTATGGGTGTTAGATTTATTACAATGTAATTCACATGGTGATGTGAGGGCTAGATTATTGACTCTAGTGCAAGTGGGAGACTGCTGGAATTATGCCCTAGAGGCAATAATAAATGTATAGTTATTATTATAATTCCTGTATCAAGATAATAGTTTATTATCCATGCTATAATTGTATTGAATGAAGACTCATTTACATGTGTGGATACATAGACAAAACACCGTCCCTAGCATGCCTCTAGTTGGCTAGCCAGTTGATCGATGATAGTCAGTGTCTTCTGATTATGAACAAAGCGTTGTTGTTTGATAACTGGATCACGTCATTGGGAGAATCACGTGATGGACTAGACCCAAACTAATAGACGTAGCATGTTGATCGTGTCATTTTGTTGCTACTGTTTTCTGCGTGTCAAGTATTTATTCCTATGACCATGAGATCATATAACTCACTGACACCGGAGGAATGCTTTGTGTGTATCAAACGTCGCAACGTAACTGGGTGACTATAAAGATGCTCTACAGGTATCTCCGAAGGTGTTGGTTGAGTTAGTATGGATCAAGACTGGGATTTGTCACTCCGTGTGACGGAGAGGTATCTCGGGGCCCACTCGGTAATACAACATCACACACAAGCCTTGCAAGCAATGTAACTTAGTGTAAGTTGCGGGATCTTGTATTACGGAACGAGTAAAGAGACTTGCCGGTAAACGAGGTTGAAATAGGTATACGGATACTGACGATCGAATCTCGGGCAAGTAACATACCGAAGGACAAAGGGAATAACATACGGGATTATACGAATCCTTGGCACTGAGGTTCAAACGATAAGATCTTCGTAGAATATGTAGGATCCAATATGGGCATCCAGGTCCCGCTATTGGATATTGACCGAGGAGTCTCTCGGGTCATGTCTGCATAGTTCTCGAACCCGCAGGGTCTGCACACTTAAGGTTCGACGTTGTTTTATGCGTATTTGAGTTATATGGTTGGTTACCGAATGTTGTTCGGAGTCCCGGATGAGATCACGGACGTCACGAGGGTTTCCGAAATAGTCCGGAAACGAAGATTGATATATAGGATGACCTCATTTGATTACCGGAAGGTTTTCGGAGTTACCGGGAATGTACCGGGAATGACGAATGGGTTCCGGGAGTTCACCGGAAGGGGGCAACCCACTCCGGGGAAGTCCATAGGCATTTGGGGGGGTCACACCAGCCCTTAGTGGGCTGGTGGGACAGCCCACCAATCCCCTATGCGCCAAGAGAGAAAAAAATCAAAGGAAAGGAAAAAAAAGGAAGAAGTGGGAAGGGGGAAGGACTCCCTCCCACCAAACCAAGTAGGACTCGGTTTGGGGGGGGAGAGTCCTCCCCCCTGGCTCGGCCGACCCCTTGGGGATCCCTTGGACCCCAAGGCAAGGTCCCCCTCCCTCCTCCTATATATATGGGGCTTTTAGGGCAGATTTGAGACGACTTTCTCACGGCTGCCCGACCACATACCTCCATAGTTTTTCCTCTAGATCGCGTTTCTGCGGAGCTCGGGCGGAGCCCTGATGAGACGAGATCATCACCAACCTCCGGAGCGCCGTCACGCTGCCGGAGAACTCTTCTACCTCTCCGTCTCTCTTGCTGGATCAAGAAGGCCGAGATCATCGTCGAGCTGTACGTGTGCTGAACGCGGAGGTGCCGTCCGTTCGGTACTAGATCGTGGGACTGATCGCGGGATTGTTCGCGGGGCGGATCGAGGGACGTGAGGACGTTCCACTACATCAACCGCGTTCTCTAACGCTTCTGCTGTTCGATCTACAAGGGTACGTAGATCACTCATCCCCTCTCGTAGATGGACATCACCATGATAGGTCTTCGTGCGCGTAGGAAATTTTTTGTTTCCCATGCGACGTTCCCCAACAAAAACAATAGCAATAAAATGACACGATCACATGCTACATTCATAGTTTGGGTCTTGTCCATCACATGATTCTCCTAATGATGTGATCCCATTATCAAGTGACAACACTTGTCTATGGTCAGGAAACCTTGACCATCTTTGATCAATGAGCTAGTCAACTAGAGGCTTACTAGGGACAATGTTTTGTCTATGTATCCACACATGTATTTGTGTTTCCAATCAATACAATTATAGCATGGATAATAAACGATTATCATGAACAAAGAAATATAACAATAACTAATTTATCATTGCCTTTAGGGCATATTTCCAACACTACCTTGACTACGATCATGATGAGATCATGGTCTACTTTAGGCCTACTGGAAGTGATGATGATGGTCCACTTACTCCAGACTATGATCTTGACGCCGCCTGCCAAAGCTAGCTAGTAGGCATGCATGCATGCCATATCTCATGTTGTTACCACCTCATGTTTAGTTGAAATTGTCTACTTAATACTTTCTTGAATAAATAGATATTGTCGAATTTTGATTCTGGTATTTGCATTGTACTATTTAATTACTATTCTAAAACTTCGATTATGTTGTCATTTTGGTTGGATCGCGCTGTTGTACATACTTTGTCACCTCTGATCACAAAAGAAAAAACACTTAGTGATGGCTCATGTAAGCTATTGTCATAGGTTGCAGTAGTCAACGCTAACGGTGCATTGCTGGGATAGTGATAGTATCATGACATCAACATTTTTTCGTTGTGCTTCCATTAAAGCATGATTCAGGAATGTCTTTAACCGCTTCCATGTATGTTTTTTCTAAATCTCACGAAAAAATGGAAAATAGAAACATGAAAAATGGCCAAGTCTTAGTAAAGCTCGAGATGGAAACATGGCTGTCTTGTGTTATCGTGCGGCCCCCACTGGACACATGGAGCGCATAGGTTAGATTCATGTTGTTCCTCGTCATTGTGTAACGTCTAATCATTTTTCCATAATATCAAACATAATCTAAAGAGATACGATGCTTCATTAGATGTTTGTAGAGTGGCCCTCATTGAACCTTTTTAGATCTTCGTAGATGTCGTGATCTTCAATATCCATTACCAAGCACGCATGTGGTACTAGGCGGCGGTTGTAAGATTTAACCCCCCCCCCCCAATTGAATGAGCATCCCCTGGGATTTTGAAGATAATCTAACAGATTCAGTCTTTCGTGAGATGCACGGGGCGGGGCTCCTTATGGACCTTTTAGATCTCTAATCCTCACATCTCTCACGACCCATCGATCCTCATAGTTGCATGTCGTGAAACACATGAGGGGCTTCAGGCCAACGACCGCAAAGGTGTAACCCCTAATTGAAACTTCCGAAATTCAAAACAAAATGACCTACAGAGTCGCGATGTCTCCCAAATTTATGGTGGCGCACGGAGGTGTTTGGGGCTGTCCTTTTTTTCGCAAAAGATATAAACCCCCCAGTAAAAAAAGTTTCTAAATTTCAAACATAATCTAAAGAGATTCGGTGCTTCATTAAATGCGCTTGGAGTGGGCCCCATTGAACCTTTTTAGATCATCATAGATGTCGTGATCTTCAATATCCATTGCCAAACACGCACGTGGTACTAGGCGACGGTTGCAAGATTTAAACCCCCCAACTGAATGAGCATCCCTGGGATTTTGAAGATAATCTAACAGATTCAGTCTTTCATAAGATGCACGGGGTGGGGGCCCTTATGGGCCTTTTAGATCTCTACTCCTCACATCTGTCACGACCCATCGATCCTCATAGTTGCACGCCGTGAAACAGGTGAGGTGATGCAGGCCAACGACGACCGCAGAGGTGTAACCCCTAATTGAAACTTCCGGAATTCAAAACAAAATGACGTACAGAGTCGCGATGTCTCCCAAATTTATGATGACGCGCGGAGGGGTTTCGGGCCGTCCGTCTTTCGCAAAAAGATATGAACCCTCCGAGTAAGAAAAAAAAGTTTCTAAATTTAAAACATAATTTTGTGGATATAAAAGACGCACACTAGTGGGTGAGCATTATTTTTTGACAGTTACTATCAAACACAGTGTTGAAAACGAAATGACAACTGCGTGGCTGTCATCATAAAAAAAAAAAAAGATACCCTAGAATAAAACCTGGCGGAGAAGCCGTCTTCCTGCGACAGCGACTCCAGCGTGGTGGCAACCAATTAGATTATCACCATCTCCCTCTCCCTCTCCCGGATAGTAGTAGAAAAAAGCAAGCAAGCAAGCAAGCGGCACCATAACATAAATCCCCGTGTCCGTAGACCACAGTACCACACCAGGCCGGTCCGCATGCGCCAGGCTCGCTCTACTACCAGTAGCTGTAGTAATCCCATCCCATCCATCATTGGCTCCCGATTCACACTCGATTCTTTCTTTTATCCGCGCAATTATCTCCCTCCCTCTCATGTGTTTGTTTTGTTGCCTTGCAACTTGGATGCGTTCCCTTCCTGCGGCTGTGGGGTAGGATTGCAGGAAGAAGAAGAGAAGAGAAGAGGCCGCCGCTGGCCGCTGCCACCATCTTTATCGGCTGGCTGGATTCCTCATCTGCTTTCCTTCCCTTACCTTTCCTTTCCCTCGGCCTTCTCTTCTCCGAGACCCACCTCCACCTCCCCCCATCCTTCCTCCCTCCTCCCTCCTCTGGTCCCCGCGCCCGGGGAGCAGCCCTTTTAGTGCAAGATTCAATCTGCTCCTCCTGCTCGCCCTGCCGCTCCCTTCCTCCTTGCCCCGCCCACAGATTCGCCCCCCTTCTCCTCCTCCCCTCGCGCCGCCCGGCGGTTCTTGATCCGGTTCCGCTTGCCGTGCTGCCCGTGCTGCTCCGGGCCAAAGGCTGCTGCTTGGAGGCGGCGGCGGCGGCGGCCTCGATCTGCGCCGGGGCTCAGATTTGATCGGCGTGGCGCGCTCCTGTGGAGCCCGGGGGTTCCGATCGGCCGCGCTCCCGGTGTGCTGACCCAATTCCCCGACTTTGATGAGGCTCTCGCACTGTGAGAGCTACTGCGCCGCCCCCCTCTGCTACATCCCCTGCCTCCCCAAATCCAAAGATGCACCACCACCAGCCGCCGCCGACGCCGACGCCGTCTCCGCCGCGCCCTGCCCGGTCTCCATCGAGGACAAGCCGCCTCCCGTCCAGAAGTTTGAGCTTGTGGCGGCGCCGGCCGACAAGGACGACGAGGACCACAAGGAGGACTGCGAGAAGACGACGGCCGCGGCGCCGGCGCCTGCGCCACCACCCAAGAGCAACCTCAAGAAGGCCAACTGCGGCGACGACGTGGTAATTGCCCCCAAAGGCAATGTGAAGTGGCTTGATTTGCTGGGGAAGGATCTCACCGAGGTCAAGGAGTTCGAGCCAAGGTATACATACCATACCACTACCACCATCTTCTTCTCCTCCATGAAATTTTCCAACTGAATTGGCTTCTATCGCTGCTGTTGCCCATTCACAAGGATGGGTGAATTATTGTCTTGTGACGTGTCTGCTCACCATTGCAATTAACTAGGCGAATGTTTTGCATGCTCCGATTTTAGTAAGCCAAGGTTTGTACCAAGGACCCGATCCTCCCGGATATTAAATCATATTGCGCGTTGCGCGAGCGTTGACATGCGTGAACGAAACCGTTCCTCGGCCCCAGATGGGCGTCTGTTTTCCTTAATCTATCTTGCATGATGTCTCACATTGTATTGTTTTGTTCTTCCTAGAAATCTGCTTCTTGATACGGGGAGGGGACAGGTCGCCCAGTATTGAACTACAACTTGGAATGACTCGGTCATAACATTTACTTCGGACACGTATAGATAGGCCTTACTGCCCCGGCAGCTCAAGAGACATCCTTCTGATGCACTGCATTTCTATATGCTTGGTTTTGGTGGGGAGTAAATTTAATATTTCGTGCGGAGATGACAGGATCAACTTTATACATGTGTTAGACTTGGTATTTAAACGAGTTTTGTTTATTATGAAATTTATCTTTGACTTTTGAAAGTGTTGTCAGCTAGTTATGTAGATTGTGTTGGCATCAGTGATCTTCTAGATTCTCAAGCCCACCCTCTAAACTTTAACAAAGTGGTTTGAGGGCATTGTTTCAGCCAAGTGGTCTGAGCCTCGGAAGCCGCCGTGTTTTCAACCTGAGCTGAGTATAACAGCATAAATCGTATGATCAGTAATTCTGGGCTATGCCCATTTTAGTTGTGCTCTTAATTTGAGACCATGGCATAGCCTTGTCATAGTCTCATGGACTCCTTGTCGATAGTGATTTAGTACCAGTCAAACTGTTAAATCACTGATCATGACTACTTGGCAACAAGAATGATTGCCTCGTTATTTCGCTTTCACCTTTGATAAGTGGCAACTTTTTGTTACAGTTTAATTCCGAATAAAAAATGCTTCATGGAACTACACCATGATGATCCACAATTGAGTGGGATGTTCCTATTTCACCGGTCTTATCTTGAAGCAAACAATAAAACAACAAAGCAAACCTCTTTTATGCTCCTTTATCGCGATAGGCCTTAGCGTGTACGGAAATGAACCCTTTAGCGACTTTACCATGTAGAGATATTATGCTTCTTCTCACGGCCGGCTGGTCTTTGGCTTCCTCGACTGCTTAATTAAACTGACATTGTGTCTCCCCTGCATGATTTCAGCGAATCCGGAGACTCGATGGACGATGAGGGCATCTCGACGTGCGTGTGCGTCATCCAATGAACCCAAGGAGGAAGGCTCATGTACATTTGTGTGAAAATTAAGGGGGGCGCCCAGCATTCGTTGCCTGTACCGGTTTCATCAGTACATGCCGCCATAGCTGCTTAGTAGATGTAGTAGAGGGGGGGTGGGGGTTTTCTGCTGTTTTTATCAATCAGTCTCAGATCGGTCGAGTTCTTCGGTGTGGGGTGGAGCTTTGTCTGCGGGAGTCGATACAGTACGCGTTTCGACGCTCCTGTCGGGTCGGCTGGTGTTGTAGTTCAGAGTTGAGACTTGAGGGTATTGCTTCTTCTGTAAAGTTCCCAATACAAAAGATGATATTCATCAGTCAGAAGACATAGGGATGATGAGCTGATGTTTGGTTAGAAGAAGAGAACAAAGGTGCACATGCCTGTGTGTGCTGGGAACATGGGGATGTGGTGACCCTTGTGCACATGGGCGTGCCCCCTCCCTTGTCCAAAATGAAAATGAAAATGAAAATGCTCTGTGCATTTTAGAAAAAAAAAATGATACCCCTTGCACATGATACATTATATTTTGATAAAAGGGAGACCGCAGGCGAAATTGGAAGGATGGCCTGCTTGATTTTGTCCTTGTTTAAGATGGTTTGCCAGTTTGTTTGGTTGAATCAATCATCATCAGAAGAATTAGGCCAAAAATTAGGGTACAATTTGGGAAAATGAAACTTCCATTGAAGAGAAGCAAATGAAGTTCAATCTTTGCCAACATTGGCCAAATCACACAGAAAAGCAGAACCGTGGCCAGAGTTTAGGCTGGCCGAATATTTGGCGGCCCAAAGCAAAAGCGCCTACGCCCACTCGCGCCAATAAGTAGCAGCAGCATCTTAAGACCGAGGTTCGCTACAGCATACTGCAGCGAGGAGAAACAGTGAACGAGCCCCAAAAGTAGCCACGGCGCCCATCATAGCTAAATTTTCCGTCTCTTACCGGAAGAGGCGGCGTCTCAGTGGCCGACCTTGACCCCTGTTATTTTTGATCATATCTACTCCCTCCGTTTTTAAATATAAGTCTTTTAAGCGATTTTATTAAGGGACTACATACAAAGCAAAATGAATTAATCTGCCCTCTAAAATATATCTATATACGTCCGTATGTAATCCTCTAATGAAATCTGTACAAAAACTTACATTATGGAACGGAGGGAGTAGTATCTAGAGTTTGCCTTGATTTGTCACCACTTGCACAGCCCGTATCGAAACAGTGCTTTACTCATGTTATATATTTTTATATCATATCTAATATCCAGAGTTTGCCTTGATTAGATACCGCTTGCGTAGCACGTACGGAAACAGTGCTTTGCCCCTGGATGATCAGTCAACTGGGTATTATTGTACACACAGTTCACCAGAATTTGCCAAGTAGATCCCCAAAGAGGCACTCTTTTGTTGCATTCCATACATATTTAGCCAAAGGAGAGGTGAAGAACAGCTGCTCTAGGCTCTAGAGCCCCACAAAACTAGGAGATCATTCCTTACCAGCCACTCCTTTCCAAATTGGGGTTATCCATAAAAACTAATATACTCAATCCGTGCAATAATATAAGAGCGTTAGGACGTTTGTTTCTCTGTAAACTAATATTGGACATTTCTCTGTAAACTTTCCATATCTAGGTACGATTCCTAACTATTCCTCTGTAAACTAATATAGGAAGTTTTAGATCAATAAAGTGGGAGTACAAGCCAACAGAAAACCTTACGTAAAACGCAGTTATCAAGTATAAAAAGAACCCAGATTTGGCGGGTATCCACTTAACCCTATCAGTTTCTCTGACAGAGCAACTTGACAACAAACTGTCGAAGTCTCCACCCTAAAAGACCTCCTGACTGAGAATTTTTTATCACAAATTGCACAGATCTTGTACGAATTAAGTTCTACAGCGCAGCAGCAGCAGCAGCAATCTGGGAGCGCCTGTTTTCAACAAACTGCTTCCAGAAGATATCGAATTCTCCAGCCTTGATCGCCTCCCGTATCGACCGGAAGAACCGGAGATAGTGATGGGTGTTATGTCTGTAAAATTGGTAGAAAAAAAAACAGATGTCATTCACTCATAATATCTCATTGCTCTACAGAAATGCATGACTGGGTATTCAACTCGGCTTACATCTCCAGTAGAATCTGAGCCAGCATCTCGTGGACGTTGATCAGATGGTTGAGATAGGCACGGGTGTGATTCTGGCACGTGAAGCAGCCACAGCCATCGACTATCCGTGACGTGTCCTTCCTGAAGGAATATATATACCCAAAAGAATATGAGTCACTTTACAAGGATCAACAGATCCTATATGCAGATGTAAAGTTTATTCAACATGTGTAAAGCACTGAGAATTATAATTGGGATCGATGCCCCTGTTTTTCTTTTCACTTCAGGGCACATCGATAGTAGTTTGCATACTTCATTGCATTTTGTACAGAAGATGCTACAAATTTATATATTTATGTGTAGAGGAAACCGGTGGTTTTCTCAACCTTGTCTGAGCTTCTACTTTTCAAGTAAAACTCAACTAACTAGTAAATTCACATATATCTTTTGAAACATATTGTAGGCTACGGTAGTCATTAGTCAATATCCATGAACAAAAATTGAAATAGAACTCCATTAAGCAAGTGAAGATGCACAAAACACAATTAAATGTCCTGAACATGCTATTTCAGCATAACAGGTACCTACCGATATGTTGTTGCACGCAGGTTAATCTTTGCAGAATCCCCAGAACTACTGTCGAATACACCATTCTGCATCTCTCTTTCAACCATGTCAATGGGGAAGATCAGTGCAAAACCACCCATAGTAAGTTGGTAAATGTATCTGCCAATTGAGAAACATGTAAAAGAAAAATGATCAACAAGCTAATGGGACTACAGATGCTACAGGACAAGATGAACTTGCATACGTGGAATCAAAAAGGTCTATGCCAGAAGCTACACCCTCCAAGACCTCCTCTGGAAGACATAAAAAGTACTGAACCTGTCAAACTTGTTACAGACAAAACAATGCAACAATAGTATTCCAATACAAACAAAACTCAGAAAGGGATGGGATAAGCTTAACATATTGCAAAAGAAACATGAATCAATCTACTAAAAGATAACAACCATTACTTACTACCACGCTGCGCAGAATACAACTAATGTTATAAGATAGATTATGTATTAGTGTAACTTTACCAGCTCTAGTCTCTAGCTTATGAATTGTCAAGATGTCAAGATAAGGCTAGAATGTAATAACACACTATGGGTGAGACCAAAAAGAAAGCAAAACTTTCAGACATGACCCAGTTGAGCAGAGAAGACGACAAACAGCTAATTATCTCTAGACGAGAGCCATAGGAATTAACTTAAATAAATTAACACATCAAAGATGTATCACAAGCCGGCTGAGAAAAAAAAAAGGATGCATCACAGGGACCTGGAAGACCAAGCCTAGAGACAATGCGAGGTTTCTCCAATGGCAAACAATCCTGAAACAGAAACAAAATGGCTAAAACAGCATGAACACAAGACAGAGAACACTTTTCAACAAACTTAAAGGATACTTCTGGAAGCATGAAAAATAGATTCAGCTTGTAATCACAACCAAAGGCTAGAGGAGATTGGCCACATGGGCAATCCTAGACCAAATTCTTGCCTGAAGTCTTCATGGTGCTATAACATTATCACACAATGCAGGTTGATGTAACTGTTCCCAGATCATAGTAACCATTTAATAACACTACCTTAGAAATCAGAAATCATAAGATAGCCTGATGCTCTAACATGCAACGTTAACAGGTTGTCTGGCTTATTTCAGCAAGGTCAACCCAAGAATGTTTAGCATGACACGTTAGACTAGAAGCCAGCCAAGCAACTTATGTTGACAGATTTGAAATGCATTATTAGTTTCTTAAATATGCCTTGTCCTGACTTTTGCAGGTTTTCATTTGGGACGAACTTGAGGAATTAGCAAATGCACAAGAGGTAAGAGGGCAGCAACTTTGCACAAAGATCGTCTGCAGTTAATGCCCTTTAAGGCCTTAATTAATTCAAAGTTACAATTCTGCAAGTAACCTACTCCCTCCGTACCTAAATACTTGTAGTTGGGGAGAACTAGACTAGTTCTCCCCAACTACAAGTATTTAGGTACGGAGGTCATAACGGTATTATGCCATCATCCTTGCAGTAACCATAACATGGGCATTCTTCTTAGTGAGAATCACTGCAGTAGGATAGTAGCTAGGAGGATTTGAAAGGATATATAGATAAAGAATATGGTTCTCACTGTTACTGCATTGAGTAAACTGCAACGTTCTTCAACACTCTCTCCAAGGCCAAACCCTCCAATCCAAAAGCCTGTATCCAACATTGCCAGAAAGAATCAGTAGAAGCAGCATGCATTGGGCTTTTCAAAGTAAATAAGCATCACCCTGTTTTCAGTACAAAATTGAGCAAAAACGTCAGGTTCCATCCTCATCTAAGGGATTGGGTAAATAAGCAGTAACTACTGAAGGTTAGCAGTAGGGATTGATAAATGAAAATAACCTGATACATTTCTCTTCGATACTTCAGTGGCACACAGTTTTCGTTGTTCTATACTGGATCCCCCAACAACTACACCTAAACTGTTTTTCCCAGCAGCCTGAAATCATGAGGAACACGCAATAAAATAAATAAAAGCTACATACGACCAAAGGAAACATTTCCATCAATATATAGAAAAAAGTAGCACATGGATCCTAAAGCGGTATCACAAGAGAAGCCCACATCTTATTTCTCAGTTTTTCTGTTGTGAAGCTTGAACCAAAGGCACCTAGTAGTGCAGTCAAGTGTCACACGAGCTCAGTCACTAAACGTGAAAATTAACTTGTAAGTGTCACTCAGGCATGCATTTATTTTTAGCTGCTCTAAAGAATTCAAAAGGAATTGGCAAACCTTCCAATTGGAAAAGAAACATATACACAACATTCCGGTAAAAAAAAAGTTCAGATGGGAAAACCTGAACATCATACCGCATCCAATGCAATACATGCGTCAAGCCAGCGTAATGTTCGCTCAACAGATGTTTTGTTCCGTTTCTCATTAACCCAGGCTGGAACCTCATCTGCCAAGCTTGCCCACAAATTAGGTTGCATGCAGGAAATCAACTCCATATAGTCTGATGGTTTGACCTAAAATGTTGAAGGAAATTGAATTCAGATGCATGAGTCAAAATACGTATTCTTGGAAGTTGAAGAACAGATTACATCCACCGACCAGTTTACGACCCGCTGGTGTTTCAAAAGATGCACCAAATTTATTGGTGGCGTCACTTGATGGTAAACACTCAGTAGACTCGCCCGCTGCGGCTACAAGGATATGATCAGGCAGACCCACCATACGATGCAAACCACCAATATTAGATATTGTTTTCGATGAAGGGACCTCTATACTGGTGAAACCAAAAAGAAAGGTGACCAAACACATTTAGTCAAATACTCAGAAGAAAGGGAGCCATCCTATCCCAGAAGAGAGGTTTTAGCTCTATGTTGGTATTTTGTCAAACAGAATACATGGCCAGCAGCAAAAGGAAAAAGAAGGGGGGCTTACAAGTGGGTTGGGCAGACATTGAGGAGGAGGGAGTCTGGAAGGGGGAGGGAGGAAAGCAGGTCAGGAGACATAAATGCCGGCAGCCCCTTGCGTGTGGACAAAAGCAGCGCTGGCGTCTCAACACCGCTGCTTCCAATCTGGAGCAACCCAGCGCGAGCCTTCGCCCCACTAGCACACACTTTTGTCACTGCAAACCGCATGCTGACCTTCGCTTCACTACACAACCTGCAGTATATTGCCCTGCTAGGCGCAAACCGGAACGAGCACTATCCTTGATCTGTGCCACAGTTGTGAATCTGCTGGTGTGGTGATGATAAAGGATCTGCACATGTAAAGTTCTGCACTTAGTACAAAACAATGAAATCACTCTAGTTAGTATGACAAGGTGACGATAATGGATCGAAGGCACGCATTCCAAACATAAACAAACGAGACGATGGTGTGACCTATCACGGTTTATTCAGAGATTTAGACACGCCCCTTAAATCAAACTGACAACTCGTCGCGTTACAAAATCTCTCCGAAAGGGTCAACAAAAGATGCCGAGTTTCCTCCTACGCCCAACACGGTGCCTTCCGGAGGATTTGCTAGTTAACAAAGGCTTAATTAACGCTAAGGGCCTGCAACCAAGCATGCTGTACTTGTACAAGACAGAGTTCCAAAGCACCAAATTACACACCAGGCATCCGTCATTTGCTTGGTTGAAAGTTGAAACCCGTTCTAACATACATATATGGGCCACGGCACGATGTCTGCAGCTAAAACCGATAACCAGTTGGCCATTAATTTAGCTAAAACCGCGCTTGCAGACGTGCTCAGATACAGAAACAGATACAGATACAGATGCAGGGGCGACTGGCCCTGACGGCGTGGAACGGGGGTTTAGTTAAACCCAGACCTGCTGTAGAACAAACCTGTACGATTCTATCAGTAGCTAGCGCGCCAGGGAGCAGGCAAATCCGCGGGAAACTAGGCAATGATAATCGAAATAGACTGGTCAAAGCAGAGGACATAGGTACCGGGAAAAGGAGGTCTCGGAAGAATCCAAGGGGGCTAGGGTTCGTCGCCGGCAAAGCAAAACGAATGCAGGCAGGTCCGGACGAATCTCCGCTCCTCGCCGGTCTGGTGGAGGCGAGGAAGAGGAGGAGGAGGACTCCGGGAGAAGAATCGCTTCGAGGTGGCGCGCCGCCGCGAGCGAGGGGGGGGAGCCAAGATAGGGAGAAGGAAGAAAGGGAAGGCAGAGGTGAGGTTTTTTTTTCCAGCTTTACCCAAAAGAAAATGAAAATTTGCACGCGTGGGCTCCAGGCCGATGGGCGATGGGGCCAGGGGCGTCGTTGGATTTTGATGGATTTCTGGGGTGCTTTTCCAAACATTGGCACCCAACGACTGCAAATTAGGTAGACCGAGTTGATTTTCCATACTCCATTGGAAAATAATTAGGCCCCGTTTGAAATGTCTGTGAAATTTACAAATGTAAATGATTACATCGGGATATTATTGTCCGTCAGTAAAATACAACTGAATAAAATTCCGCCTGTAATCTGCTGACGCCCTGATGTGTCTGACCACTGTATCATTTTGTGATGATTGAAGAAATGCAGCAAGCATGGATGGGGAGGAGGCAGAGGAGACTAGGAGCATGGTGTGGATCTGACCGCTTGGAGCAGGAGGAGGGCATGAGTGGCCGCCGCTCGCCGCCGTCGCTGTTGCCTGCCATATCGCGATCGCCGGGGATGGCAGAGGGAATGAGTGGTCGCCGCTCGTCGTCGTCGCCTGCCATATCGTGGTCGCCGGGGACGGAGGAGAGAATGAGTGGTCGCCGTCGCCTGCCATATCGCGGTCGTCGGGGACCTCGCTGGCTTCGGAGCGGACGGTGTCTCTCGTCCCTATCCCCCTGCCGCGTCGTGGACGCCGACGACGTCTCCCCGTCCCTCATTACAGCGGCGCAGCAGTTAACCTGGTCTTGAGCGTCGAGGTGAGAAAATACGACGCCCAGAGATCTGTATTGTTTACCGGTCTGTTTCTTGTGTAAAAGCAAAACCGGGTGTATTTTTTACAGCCTGGAAACGACGTTCCAAGCACCTACTCGAAGCCGAGCGTTTTTTTACAGAGGGGATGTTTTACAACCGTAATGGGGTAAAAAAGACATTCCAAACGGGCCCTATGAGGATTTGGCAGGTGTTCTTTTATTTGTTGCGATGAAGAGGGTTTGGTAGGTTTTGATCCTTGCCAATAGTTGGGTTCGCGAAAGGACAATAACTTTTGGTGTATAAGTGTATATATGTACATCCTATATAAAAAAACAAATTATTAATTAAATAAAAATTCAACAAACTCTTAAAAAAATGAAATAAACATGACCTTCTATTATACGGGTAAAAATCCACAAAAAGGAAAAAATCACTTCAAAGACAAAAAAAACTCGGTAAAATAGTGTGAATAGTGACCTGTAATAGCAAATAATATTTTTCTCGTCCTGAAGTCAATGTTGGTTTTCTATTTATGAAAATTTATATACTAGTGCAAAAATAAAGTCAACTATTGTAAAAAAAACTATCAAACATTTGACTTTCTCAATTACCTTTTTCCCGTATGAGGTGTATATACAACCAGTAGTTAAAGGTATTTTTTGTTCGCAAATATATCATCGTTGTTGGCTGACAGCCAGGGCCTAGGAGCCTTACGAAAATTCAAAGCCCAAATAATAAAGATACAAAGAGAGGGGGAAAATGACAAATCCGACATGATTAGGGTCAACAATGATAAAGCAAAAATGACAACATTCGCATATGAGTTTTTTCTCCACTTGTATTCCAAATTCGATTTGAAAATTTCTAGGGATTCTAGACTCATATCTTGTGGACATTAAAAAACATAACATTTTATTCATTTCTTATTTTTGCAATGGTACCTTATCAAAGTGTGTATCATAACCCTTGCAAGGTAGTAGGAACTATTGGGATGTAGCTAATCCGAGCTCGTGCTCAAATGAGCCTATATGAACAGTAAAGTCATAAAAAATAAAAAATAAATCTGTTTTTTCATGTGAAACATTGACAAATTTTCTACTTGCAAAATTTCATCATGGAAACACTTTTATGGATGTCACTATTGAAAATATGCCCTAGAGGCAATAATAAAATGGTTATTATCATATTTCCTTGTTCATTATAATCGTCTATTGTTCATGCTATAATTGTATTAACAGAAAACAGTAATACATGTGTGTATAAATAGATCACAATGTGTCCCTAGCAAGCCTCTAGTTGGCTAGCTCGTTGATCAATAGAGGATCATGGTTTCCTGATCATGGACATTAGATGTCATTGATAACGGGATCACATCATTGGGAGAATGATGTGATGGACAAGACCCAATCCTAAGCATAACACTAGATCGTGTTGTTCG
This sequence comes from Hordeum vulgare subsp. vulgare, assembly GCF_904849725.1. Lineage (NCBI taxonomy): Eukaryota > Viridiplantae > Streptophyta > Magnoliopsida > Poales > Poaceae > Hordeum > Hordeum vulgare. The sequence continues at coordinate 546,014,990 of NC_058522.1, read as the reverse complement.
TATGCTAAAGCTTTTCTAATGTCAAGTGTCTTTTCCTTCGACCGTGAGATTGTGCAACTCCCGGATACCGTAGGAGTGCTTTGGGTGTATCAAACGTCACAACGTAACTAGATGACTATAAAGGTGCACTACGGGTACCTCTTAAAGTGTCTGTTGGGTTGGTACGAATCGAGATCGGGATTTGTCACTCCGTGTGACGGAGAGGTATCTCTGGGCCCACTCGATAGAACATCATCATGAGCTCAATGTGACTAAGGAGTTAGTCACACAATGACGTGCTACGGAACAAGTAAAGAGACTTACCGGTAACGAGATTGAACAAGGTATAGGTATACCGACGATCGAATCTCGGGCAAGTTCTATACCGACAAACAAAGGGAATTTGTATACGGGATTGATTGAATCCTTGACATCATGGTTCATCCGATGAGATCATCGTGGAACATGTGGGAGACACCATGGGTATCCAGATCCCGCTGATGGTTATTGGCCGGAGAACGTCTCGGTCATGTCTCCATGCTTCCTGAACCCGTATGGTCTACACACTTAAGGTTCGATGACGCTAGGGTTATAGGGAATTGTTATACGAGGTTACCGAAAGTTGTTCGGAGTCCCGGATGAGATCCCGGACGTCACGAGGAGCTCCATAATGGTTCGGTGGTAAAGATTGATATATAGGATGGATGGTTTTGGACACCGGAAATGTTTCGGGCGTCACCGGTAGTGTACCGGGACCACCGGGACGACCGGAAATGGTCCCGGGGGTACACCGGGAGGGGCCACCAGGCCCAAGAGGTAGCATGGGCCAAAAGGGGGAGGGAAACCAGCCCAAAGTGGGCTGGTGCGCCTCCCACAAAGAGGCCCAAGGCGCAGGAGGTGGAGAGGGGGGGGGAAACCCTGGGCGTTGGTGGGCCTAAGGCCCACCTAGGGGTGCGCCACCCCCTCCCCTTGCCTTGGCCGCCGCACCTCCCATATGGGGGGGCTGCCGCACCACCTAGGGTGGGAACCCTAGGGGTGGCACCCCCTCCCCTCCTCCTATATATAGTGGGGGTTTTGGGGCTGTTTTGCACACGGTTTTCCCTCTCCCTCGGCGCAGCCCTGCTCCCCTTCTTCCTCCTCTCCCACGGTGCTTGGCGAAGCCCTGCCGGGAGACCTCATCTCTCCATCGACACCACGTCGTCGTGCTGCTGGAGATCTTCCCCAACCTCTCCCTCCTCCTTGCTGGATCAAGGTGCGGGAGACGTCACCGGACCGCACGTGTGTTGAATGCGGAGGTGCCGTAGTTCGGCAATAGATCGGAATCACACTGCGATCTGAATCGCCGCGAGTACGACTCCATCAACCGCGTTCTAGCAATGCTTCCGCTTAGCAATCTTCAAAGGTATGAAGATGCACTCACCCCTCTCTCGTTGCTGGTCTCTCCATAGGAAGATCTGAATATGCGTAGGAATTTTTTGATTTTATGCTACGTTACCCAATAGTGGCATCCGAGCCAGGTTTTCTATGCGTAGATTGTATGCACGAGTAGAACACAAAAGGTTGTGGGCGATGATTTGTCAATTGCTTGCCGCTACTAGTCTTATTCTTTTCCGGCGGTATTGTGGGATGAAGCGGTCCGGACCGACCTTACACGTACGCTTACGTGAGACTGGTTCCACCGACAGACATGCACACCGTGCATAAAGGTGGCTAGCGGGTGTTTGTCTCTCCTACTCTAGTCGGATTGGATTTGATGAAAAGGGTCCTTATGAAGGGTAAATAGCTTTGGCATATCATCGTTGTGGCTGTCACGTAGGTAAGAAGGCATTCTTGCTAGAAACCCAAATCAGCCACGTAAAACTTGCAACACTAATTAGAGGACGTCTAACTTGTTTTTGCAGGTTTTGACATGTGATGTGATATGGCCAGAGTTGTGATGTTACATGTATGATGTATGAGATGATCATGTTATTGTAATAGGTTTCACGACTTGCATGTCGATGAGCATGACAACCGGCAGGAGCCATAGGAGTTGTCTTAATTTTACTTCATTACTAACGGTTAGCTATAGTAGTAGTTGGCGTGACAACTTCACGGAGACACGATGATGGAGATCATGATGATAGAGATCATGGTGTCACGCTGGTGACAATGATGATCATGCGATGCCTGAAGATGGAGATCGAAAGAGCAAAGATGGTAATGGTCATATCATGTCACTATATGATTGCGTTGTGATGTTTATCATGTTTTTCATCTTATTGCTTAGAACGCCGGTAGCATAATAAGATAATCCCTCTTAAAAATTTCGAGAACATATTCCCCTAAGTGTGCACTATTGTGAAGGATCATTGTCTCGAAGCACCACGTGATGATCGGGTGTGATAGATTCTAACGTTCGCATACAACGGGTGTAAGCCAGATTTACACACGTGAAACACCTAGGTTGACTCGATGAGTTTAGCATGTACAGGCATGACCTCGAAGACAAGAGACCGAAAGGTCGAACATGAGTCGTATGGTTGAATACGATCAGCATGAAGTTGCTTACCATGATGACTAGTCCGTCTCACGTGATGATCGGACACGGGTTAGTCAACATGGATCATGTATCACTTAGATGACTGGAGGGATGTCGTTTTAAGTGGGAGTTCATACTTAATTTGATTTAATGAACTTAATTGTCATAAACTTAGTCTAAAAGTTGTATTTATAAATATTGTAGATGGCCAACGTCAACCTCAATTTCAACGCATTCCTAGAGAAAAACAAGCTGAAAGATGATGGTAGCAACTATGCGGACTGGGTTTGCAACTTGAAGCTCATCCTTGAAGCAGCTAAAAAGGCTTATGTCCTTGATGCGCCGCTAGGTGACCCTCCCGCTCCTGCAACAGCCCAGGACATTCTGAACGTCTGGCAAACGCGAAGTGATGACTACTCTCTTGTTAGGTGTGGCATGTTATACAGTTTGGAAACGGGGCTCCAAAGGCGTTTTGAGCAACACGGTGCATATGAGATGTTCCAAGAGATGAAACTAGTTTTTCAAGCTCATGCCTGTATCGAGAGATATGAAGTCTCCGACAAGTTCTTTAGCTGTAAGATGGAAGAGAACAGTTCTGTCAGTGAGCACATACTCAAAATGTCTGGGTTACACGGTCGTCTGACTTCACTTGGAGTCGAACTTCCGGATGATGCTATAATTGACAGAATCCTCCAGTCTCTCCCACCAAGCTACAAAGGTTTTGTGCTGAACTACAACATGCAAGGGATGGAGAAGACCATTCCCGAGTTGTACTCGATGCTCAAGTCTGCAGAAGTAGAAATCAAGAAAGAGCATCAAGTGTTGATGGTCAACAAGACCACGAGTTTCAAGAAGGACAAGGGTAAGAAGAACTTCAAGAAAGACGGCAAAGCCGTTGCCACGCCCGGTAAGCCAGATGCCGGGAAGAAGAAAAAGAATGAACCCAAGCCTGAGACTAAGTGATTCTATTGCAAGGGAAAAGGTCACTGGAAGCGGAACTGTCCCAAGTACTTAGCGGACAAGAAGGCCGGCAACGTTAAAGGTATATGTGATATACATGTTATTGATGTGTACCTTACCAGTGCTCGTAGTAGCTCCTGGGTATTTGATACCGGTGTTGTTGCTCACATTTGCAACTCAAAGCAGGAACTGCGGAATAAGCGGAGAGTGGCCAAGGACGAGGTGACGATGCGCGTCGGGAATGGCTCCAAGGTCGATGTGATCGCCGTCGGCACGCTACCTCTACATCTACCGTCGGGATTAGTTTTAAACCTTAATAATTGTTATTTAGTACCAGCTTTGAGCATGAATATTGTATCAGGGTCTTGCTTAATGCGAGACGGCTACTCATTTAAGCCAGAGAATAATGGTTGTTCTATTTATATGAGTGATATGTTTTATGGTCATGCTCCGCTGGTGAATGGTTTATTCTTGATGAATCTCGATCGTGATGTTACACATATTCATAGTGTTAGTACCAAAAGATGTAAAGTTGATAATGATAGTCCCACATACTTGTGGCACTGCCGCCTTGGTCATATCGGTGTTAAGCGCATGAAAAAGCTCCATGCTGATGGACTATTAGAGTCTCTTGACTTTGAATCATTTGACACATGCGAACCGTGCCTCATGGGCAATATGACTAAGACTCCATTCTCATGAATAATGGAGAGAGCAACCAACTTATTGGAAACAATACATACTGATGTGTGTGGTCCAATGAACGTTGAAGCTCGCGGTGGTTACCGTTATGTTCTCACTCTCACCGATGATTTGAGTAGGTATGGGTATATCTACTTGATGAAGCACAAATCTGAGACGTTTGAAAAGTTCAAGGAATTTCAGAGTGAGGTTGAGAATCAACGTGACAGAAAAATTAAGTGTCTTCGATCTCATCGTGGAGGAGAATATTTGAGTCACGAGTTTGGCACACACCTAAGGAAGTGTGGAATCATTTCACAACTGATGCCGCCTGGCACACCGCAATGCAACGGAGTGTCTGAACATCGTAATCGCACTTTATTAGATATGGTACGATCTATGATGTCTCTTACCGACTTACCGCTATCATTTTGGGGATACGCATTAGAAACTGCATCATTCACTTTAAATAGGGCACCGTCTAAATCCGTTGAGACGACACCGTATCAACTATGGTTTGGCAAGAAACCTAAGTTGTCGTTTCTTAAAGTTTGGGGCTGCGATGCTTATGTGAAGAAACTTCAACCAGAGAAGCTCGAACCCAAAGCGGAGAAATGCGTATTCATAGGATACCCTAAGGAAACTATTGGGTATACCTTATATCTTAGATCCGAAGGTAAAACCTTTTTTGCCAAGAACGGATCCTTTCTAGAGAAAGAGTTTCTCTCGAAAGAAGTAAGTGGGAGGAAAGTAGAACTTGATGAGGTAATTACACCCCCTCTCGAACCGGAGAGTAGCGTAGCGCGGGAAATTGTTCCTGTGGCGCCTACGCCAACTGAAGAGAAAGTTAATGATGATGACCATGAAGCTTCAGATCAAGTTGCTACTGAACCACGAAGGTCCACAAGGGTACGTTCCGCACCAGAGTGGTACGGCAACCCTGTGATGGAAATCATGTTGTTAGACAACGGTGAACCTTCAAACTATGAAGAAGCAATGGCGGGCCCGCATTCCAACAAATGGCTTGAGGCTATGAAATCCGAGATAGGATCCATGTATGAGAACAAAGTATGGACTTTGGTGGACTTTCCCGATGACCGGCGAGCCATAGAAAATAAATGGATCTTCAAGAAGAAGACTGATGCAAACGGTAATGTGACCGTTTATAAAGCTCGACCTGTCGCAAAGGGTTTTCGACAAATTCAAGGAGTTGACTACGAAGAGACTTTCTCTCCCGTAGCGAAGCTGAAATCAGTCTGAATCATGTTAGCAATTGGCGCCTTTTATGATTATGAAATTTGGCAAATGGACGTCAAAACAGCGTTCCTTAACGGGAATCTTAAGGAAGAGTTGTATATGATGCAACCAGAAGGTTTTGTCGACCCTAAGGGTGCTAACAAAGTGTGCAACCTCCAACGCTCCATCTATAGGCTGGTGCAAGCATCTCAGAGTTGGAACATTCGCTTTAATGAGGTGATTAAAGCGTTTGGGTTCATACAGGTTTATGGAGAAGCCTGTCTGTACAAGAAAGTGAGTGGGAGCTCTGTAGATTTCCTCATACTGTATGTGGATGACATATTATTGATGGGGAATAATATAGAGATGTTGGAGAGCATAAAGGCCTATTTGAACAAGAGTTTTTCAATGAAGGACCTTGGAGAAGCTGCATACATATTAGGCATCAAGATCTATAGAGATAGATCGAGACGCCTCATAGGTCTTTCGCAAAGTACATACCTTCACAAGATATTGAAGAAGTTCAATATGGAAAACTCAAAGAAAGGGTTCTTGCCAGTTTTGCAAGGTATGAGATTGAGTAAGACTCCGTCACCGACCACGGCAGCAGATAGAGAGAAGATGAGTACTGTCCCCTACGCTTCAGCCGTAGGCTCTCTAATGTATGACATTCTGTGTACCAGACCTGATATAAACATTGCCATAAGTTTGGTAGGGAGGTACCAAAGTGATCCCGGTATGGAACACTGGACAGCGGTCAAGAATATCCTTAAGTACCTGAAGAGGACTAAGGAGATGTTTCTCGTTTATGGAGGTGACGAAGAGCTCGTCGTAAAGGGTTACGTCGATGCTAGCTTCGACACAGATCCGTATGACTCTAAGTCACATACCGGATACATGTATGTTTTGAATGGTGGGGCAGTGAGCTGGTGCAACAGCAAGCAAGAAGTCGTGGCAGCATCTACATGTGAAGCGGAGTATATAGTTGCTTCAGAAGCGGCTCATGAAGGAATTTGGATGAATGAGCTCATCACCGACCTTGGAGTGGTTCCAAGCGCGTCGGGTCCAATGACACTCTTCTGTGATAACACTGGGGCCATTGCCATAGCCAAGGAGCCCAGGTTTCACCGGAAGACGAAGCACATCAAACGCCGCTACAACTCCATCCAGGACCATGTCCAGAGTGGAGTAATAGAGATTTGTAAAGTACATACAGATCTGAATGTTCCAGACCCGTTGACTAAACGTCTTCCTCGAGAAAAACATGATCAACACCATAATGCTATGGGTGTTCGATACATCACAATGTAACTAGATTATTGACTCTAGTGCAAGTGGGAGACTATTGGAAATATGCCCTAGAGGCAATAATAAAATGGTTATTATCATATTTCCTTGTTCATGATAATCGTCTATTTTTCATGCTATAATTGTATTAACAGAAAACAGTAATACATGTGTGAATAAATAGATCACAATGTGTCCCTAGCAAGCCTCTAGTTGGCTAGCTCGTTGATCAATAGATGATCATGGTTTCCTGATCATGAACATTAGATGTCATTGATAAAGGGATCAGATCATTGGGAGAATGATGTGATGGACAAGACCCAATCCTAAGCATGGCACTAGATCGTATTGTTCGTATGCTAAAGCTTTTCTAATGTCAAGTGTCTTTTCCTTCGACCGTGAGATTGTGCAACTCCCGGATACCGTAGGAGTGCTTTGGGTGCATCAAACGTCACAACGTAGCTGAGTGACTATAAAGGTGCACTATGGGTACCTCTGAAAGTGTCTGTTGGGTTGGTACGAATCGAGATCGGGATTTGTCACTCCATGTGACGGAGAAGTATCTTTGGGCCCACTCGGTAGAACATTATCATGAGCTCAATGTGACTAAGGAGTTAGTCACACAATGACGTGCTACGGAACGAGTAAAGAGACTTACCGGTAACGAGATTGAACAAGGTATAGGTATACCGACGATCGAATCTCGGGCAAGTTCTATACCGACAGATAAAGGGAATTGTATACGGGATTGATTGAATCCTTGACATCGTGGTTCATCCGATGAGATCATCGTGGAACATGTGGGAGCCACCATGGGTATCCAGATCCCGCTGATGGTTATTGGCCGGAGAACGTGTGGGTCATGTTTGCATGCTTCCCGAACCCGTAGGGTCTACACACTTAAGGTTCGATGACGCTAGGGTTATAGGGAATTCTTATATGAGGTTACCGAAAGTTGTTCGGAGTCCCGGATGAGATCCCGGACGTCGCGAGGAGCTCCGGAATGATCCGGAGGTAAAGATTGACATTAGGATGGATGGTTTTGGACACCGGAAATGTTTCGGGCGTCACCGGTAGTGTACCGGGACCAACGGGAGGGGCCACCAGGCCCAAGAGGTAGCATGGGCCAAAAGGGGGAGGGCAACCAGCCCAAAGTGGGCTGGTGTGCCTCCCACAAAGAGGCCCAAGGCGCAGGAGGTGGAGAGGGGGGGGGGAAACCCTAGGCGCTGGTGGGCCTAAGGCCCACCTAGGGGTGCGCCACCCCCTCCCCTGCCCTGGCCGCCGCACCTGTTGGAAATATGCCCTAGAGGCAATAATAAATTAGTTATTATTATATTTCTTAGTTCATGATAATCGTTTATTATCCATGCTATAATTGTATTGATTGGAAACACAATACTTGTGTGGATACATAGACAAAACAGTGTCCCTAGTAAGCCTCTAGTTGACTAGCTCCTTGATCAAAGATGGTCAAGGTTTCCTGGCCATAGGCAAGTGTTGTCACTTGATAACGGGATCACATCATTAGGAGAATCATGTGATGGACTAGACCCAAACTAATAGACGTAGCATGTTGATCGTGTCATTTTGTTGCTACTGTTTTCTGCGTGTCAAGTATTTGTTCCTATGACCATGAGATCATATAACTCACTAACACCGGAGGAATGCTTTGTGTGTATCAAACGTCGCAACGTAACTGGGTGACTATAAAGATGCTCTACAGGTATCTCTCAAGGTGTTAGTTGAGTTAGTATGGATCAAGACTGGGATTTGTCACTCCGTGTGACGGAGAGGTATCTCGGGGCCCACTCGGTAATACAACATCACACACAAGCCTTGCAAGCAATGTAACTTAGTGTAAGTTACGGGATCTTGTATTACGGAACGAGTAAAGAGACTTGCCGGTAAACGAGATTGAAATAGGTATGCGGATACTGACGATCGAATCTCGGGCAAGTAACATACCGAAGGACAAAGGGAATGACATACGGGATTATACGAATCCTTGGCACTGAGGTTCAAACGATAAATATCTTCGTAGAATATGTAGGATCCAATATGGGCATCCAGGTCCCGCTGTTGGATATTGACCGAGGAGTCTCTCGGGTCATGTCTACATAGTTCTCGAACCCGCAGGGTCTGCACACTTAAGGTTCGACGTTGTTTTATGCGTATTTGAGTTATATGGTTGGTTACCGAATGTTGTTCGGAGTCCCGGATGAGATCACGGACGTCACGAGGGTTTCCGGAATAGTCCGGAAACGAAGATTGATATATAGGATGGCCTCATTTGGTTACCGGAAGGTTTTCGTGCATTACCGGAAAAGTTTCGGGCTCATCGGTAGTGTACCGGGAGTGCCGGGAGGGGTGCCGGGGACCATCGGGAGGGGTGTCACGCCCCAAGGGGTCTCATGGGCTATGGGAAGAGATAAACCAGCCCCTAGTGGGCTGGAATAAGTTCCCACTAAGGCCCATAAGGTTTGAGAAGGAAAAAACACAAGGTGGAAAGAGTTTCCAAGTGGGAAGGTGGAATCCTACTCCAAGTAGGATTGGAGTAGGACTCCTCCACCTCCAATTTCGGCCAAACCTTGAGGGTTTGAGGCTGCCTCTTCCCTCCCCCTCCCACCTATATATACGGAGGTTTTAGGGCTGATTTGAGACGACTTTCTCACGGCTGCCCGACCACATACCTCCATAGTTTTTCCTCTAGATCGCGTTTCTGCGGAGCTCGGGCGGAGCCCTGCTGAGACAAGATCATCACCAACCTCCGGAGCGCCGTCACGCTGCCGGAGAACTCTTCTACCTCTCCGTCTCTCTTGCTGGATCAAGAAGGCCGAGATCATCGTCGAGTTGTACGTGTGCTGAACGCGGAGGTGCCGTCCGTTCGGTACTAGATCGTGGGACTGATCGCGGGATTGTTCGCGGGGCGGATCGAGGGACGTGAGGACGTTCCACTACATCAACCGCGTTCACTAACGCTTCTGCTGTACGATCTACAAGGGTACGTAGATCACTCATCCCCTCTCGTAGATGGACATCACCATGATAGGTCTTCGTGCGCGTAGGAAAATTTTTGTTTCCCTTGCGACGTTCTCCAACAGCACCTCCCATCTGGGGGGGCTGCCGCACCACCTAGGGTGGGAACCCTAGGGGTGGCACCCCCTCCCCTCCCCCTATATATAGTGGGGGTTTTGGGGCTGTTTTGCACACGGTTTTCCCTCTCCCTCGGCGCAACCCTGCTCCCCTTCTTCCTCTTCTCCCACGGTGCTTGGCGAAGTCGTGCCGGGAGACCTCGTCTCTCCGTCGACACCACACCGTCGTGCTGCCGAAGATCTTCCCCAACCTCTCCCTCCTCCTTGCTGGATCAAGGTGCGGGAGACGTCACCGGGCCGCACGTGTGTTGAACGTGGAGGTGCCGTAGTTCGGCAATAGATCGGAATCACAACGCGATCTGAATCGCCACGAGTACGACTCCATCAACCGCGTTCTAGCAACGCTTCCGCTTAGCGATCTTCAAAGGTATGAAGATGCACTCACCCCTCTCTCGTTGCTGGTCTCTCCATCAGAAGATCTGAATATGCGTAGGAAATTTTTGATTTTATGCTACGTTACCCAACAGTCACATCAATACAAAATCGATGCTCCAAAAATGTCGATTTTTTTTGTGCGACTTCCACAAATGTCATTTTAAAGTGAAAATCTGCAGGCTCTTAAAACATTTTTTAAAGTTTATAAAAAAACTTTTTTTTCATGAGCTCGGGATCAGAAGGTTACTTTCAGAACTATTGCTCCATTGCCATACTTTCAGAAAAGAAGACGAGGGTACAAAAAATACCAAGAGACTAGTGATCAAGATAATGATTGACTCTACTATCATCGTCATTACCACCCCAAAGATAGGTCAAGTCCCAAAATGACAACCCACAAGATCGAAGTTGTCAGTCAGCGCGACAAAAGCGTCATGCCTCCGTGTTGTTAATCGAATTAGTTATGACATCCACACCGATCATAGGTTTGAACCATAAGACTTTCATTCGAGTATTATGCCTTCTCGTCGTTGATAAGTTGCCGCCCAAGGACATATAAATTGAGTATACGACAATCAAAGCATGACTCTAAGTTTTAACCCGTGATTTCTTCCCCCCCTGAAACCCAAATAAACCTCCATATACAAGGGAGACCAGAGAGGGCTACCAAATGGCGGCCGACGGGTGGGTTTTTCTCCATTTGCATCTTCTTCTCTCGATGTGATCTAAAACCATGTTGGCAATTTTCAAATGGTTCTTTCCTTGTAGGCTTTTTTGCAGCTGCACTGAAAAACACCATCTTTTTTGGAGAGTGGAAAATTGGGGGCTTGTAGGAGGATTTTTTTTGTTTTTGTCATTTATGATATTGGTTATGTCCCATTACTCAGTCTTGTCAATAGAAATTTCAACTGCTCAAAAATGCCATCGCTTCATTAGACACATGCTCAAAAATTCCACTAGACATCATTACTATCAGCTCAAATCTCGTTTGCCATGTTATAATGACCAAAATACCTATCAAACAACATTTCAACTATTCCTTTATCTCACTACAATAAAGTGCGGGTCTCACTTGATCCCAAATAGCGTTTTTATTTTGGTGTAAAATTATTCGCTTTCTTACTTGTGACAAGTGGGGCCCACACTTATCATTGTGCGATAGAGAAAGCTGACATGTGGGTCTAGGGGTATTTCCGTCAAATAAGATGGTCAACAAGTTTGACCTGACAATAAGGATGTCTAATGACATTTTTGAGCAAACGTCTAATGGAACGATGGTATTTTTGAGATATCTAATGGAAATTTTTAGTAAGCACCTCATGGAGCGATGACATTTTGGAGCTGTTTTAACTTTTAATGGATAAACTGAGCAGTGAAACACAACTAATGTCATAAATGGTAAAAACCCTTGTTTTTTTAGACAACTTGTAGGAGAATTGTTGCCAAGGCCCAAAGCCCATGATCGGCTTGAGCGGGCTCGGCCCGAGCCGCTCTGGTCCACGGGAGAGAGAGAGAGAGAGAGCGCGGTGGAAGGAACGGGGGAGGAGGAGGGAGAGGAACAGAGCACTCCGCAAGCATGCAGATAGCCTTCAGCAGCTTCCTGCTCCCCCCGCCGTCGCCTCCGCTGCCCAGCCCCGCCGCGGCCGCCGCCTCCACCTCGTCGTCCTCGTACCTAGTGGCTGCGCACAGGGGCCGCCGCCGGCCGGAGCCTCGCTGCCGCTGCGGCCGCTCGCCGGAGATACCCCCCGCCAACACCACCACCAGCGGTTCCGGCGACCGCCGCTCGTGCGGAGAGGAGGACGCCTCCGCCCCGCCTCTCCTCCCGGTAGAACTAGACGGCGCCGCCGCCTCCGCGGACAGCCAGACCGGTGAGCCACGCGAGCTTAACTGGCGACATGAGTTATCTGAAAGGCATTTCGCGCGTGGTTGTGTGGTTGAGGAGATTTCTTAGGATTGTGGTTGTACTGGAACAAGGGAAAGTGAAAAAATACGCGAAATCAAGTACTTGAGTGCCACAACTGTGAATTTCTACTAATTAGCTTGCTGCATGTTTGGGATTTATGCATACTTCGGCAGATCCCCTCTGGTTTTCTCGCATGCTGTTGCTTATGCAGGGGAGCTATATAACTTTTGCCTCCTGCTTGAATGCATAGTAGAATTGCTATCTACTCCGTAGGTGCCTTGAATTGTGTTATATTGAGCCACTGAATAATTGGGGATTGTTGCTCTTGGTCTTGCCTGCTTAATGGTCCTTGCAGCTGTAGCATAAACATATCAGAACAAGTGTTGCCGTGTTTCCTTGTGGGTGGCGTGCCGCCTAGCATAATGTTCATTATAACACGGTGCCCATGCTCCTAATTTCCAAATCTTGCCTGCCTACTGAGTTGGTGACTCTGTAATTTATCATTGGACCTGCTGTTTTTGTTTGATAGTTCTTTGCCAAAGCTACCTGTAATAGTACTTACTTTTCGACACTCTTGTGAGATGCACCATCATTCCTGCTATATATGACCTACTGTAGGAAGTGTGGTGCCAAGATATCAGGCAACTTCGACTAAAGGGGGCATCAGGAATGGAGATTTTGAAAAATGGGAAGACAATAAACGTGGGACAGATGGTTTATCCAATAACAAGTCCAGGTCAGGTTACTCCAAAGCATTTGGGGTGGATTTGTCCCCAGATAATGTGGCTGTTGCCACTGTTTATTTTGTGCAAGGAGTTTTAGGTCTTTCCAGACTTGCTGTCAGCTTTTATTTGAAAGATGATCTCCAGCTTGATCCAGCAGAGGTATGGCCGTCATCATCTTTGTTTTCTTTATATAGTTATAACCTTTTCTCAAGTTTCACTGGACACGCATGGTTTTGTTCCAGTTGAGCAAAAGCACAGTATGAGGGCATCCAGTGAATTACTCTGTTACCTATTCTGCTAACGTTTTAAGTCTTAGGCAATACCTGTTGACCCAGATATTAATTTGGTTCCTGTTATCCAGACTGCAGTTATAACTGGTTTCTCGGCGTTGCCGTGGTTGGTCAAGCCTCTTTATGGTTTTATCAGGTCTCACCGAAATACCAAATCTCATTTCTGCTACTTTTTTATGTGTAAGTACTCGTGACACTATATTGTTGTGATTTATGATGCAGTGATTCCGTCCCTCTCTTTGGATATCGAAGAAGGTCATACCTAATTCTATCAGGACTCCTTGGAGCAATTTCCTGGAGTTTGATGGCAACAATTGTGGATGATAAGTACAGTGCAGCGCTCTCTATTATTCTTGGATCTCTTGCAGTTGCCTTCTCTGATGTTGTAAGTGAGCAGAAAAAGTATGTTTACAGTATTTTATTTTCCTTCGAAATGATCATCAATGATGCTGGTGTAGTTATTTAGTTTTGTTTAACCCTTGACATTTAGAAAATGATAGTCCCCTTTAGGGGTATAGCTCGAGTTGGTCCATAAAGGGATGCTCTGATCCAATGCTTTTACTGTTTGAAATGAAACATAACTTGCTAGCATTTCCGTTAGGTTTTGGTCATCCGCTGGAGCAGCAGTCAGTCATTAGACATGGTTTGGACAACATGTCATATGCACATGCTATCATGGCACATAGCCTGATAATAGGAGGATTATGTGATTCATGATGCTCTCAATATGAATAGATTTTGAACTGATTTTTAAATTATAAGGAACTCAACATAAACCATATATTCAATTGTTTTTAAGTTGATACTTGATACGTTGTTCAAAGAACTCAACACAGTATGGGCCTCACTTGTCAAAAGAGCAGAAAGAATATCTGAACTATATTCTGAAGACAGAAAGTGTCAGTACTCATAGTTCGTTTTGTGATTAACTGAAAATATTGCAGGTGGTTGATTCTATGGTTGTTGAGAGAGCTCGAGGTGAGTCACAGAGTACATCTGGATCTCTCCAGTCACTATGTTGGGGATCCTCAGCCTTTGGGGCAATTGTGAGCGCATACTTCAGTGGTTCTCTAGTGGATACTTATGGTGTAAGGTTTGCTACTTGGTGTGAAGGAACTTTTTAAAAGCTAGTGGCACCTCTGCATATCACAGTTCACTGATCAGATGTTTCACTAAATGCAGATTTGTCTTTGGTGTTACGGCATTTTTACCTCTGATGACATCTGCTGTTGCTGTTCTTGTAAATGAACAGCGCTTGCCTTCCGAAGAACGTTCCATCTCACTCTCAAGTTCAGGGTTGATTGAAAGCTCTAAGCAGCAGATTAGGCAGATTTGGACTGCTGTAAAACAACCGAACATTTTCTTGCCTACTTTGTTCATATTCCTTTGGCAAGCAACACCACAGTCGGATTCTGCCATGTTTTACTTCGTGTATGTTCCATGGACTCGATGGTTTGATCTTCTTGATTGCTATGGATCATTCTGTTAGACCTGGTTTTGTCTTCTGAAGAAAAGTATGAAGTTTCTAAAATGCTAGTGTATAAAACTCTAAATACAAAAGGCAACGGGACTGTAAATTGCTACTTGGTTGTACATCTTTTTAAAATGGCTGATTATGTTACTTTCTATTGAATTTCAGCACAAATAAGATTGGATTCACTCCAGAGTTTCTAGGGCGTGTCACACTCGTTACATCTGTTGCATCCTTACTGGGCGTTGGAATATATAATTCGTTCCTGAAGGCAGTTCCGCTGAGAAAAATCTTTCTTGTGACAACAATTTTAGGTTCTGCCCTTGGAATGACACAGGTCCGCTTCTCTGCTTACTTGTTCTAGCAGTCCTATTTACTCTTTGTTGGCAAATCATGCTTAGCAGTTAGCTGTGTGTTTTCCACTTCCAGGTTCTTCTTGTCACTGGGCTCAACAGGAAGCTGGGGATAAGTGATGAATGGTTCTCCATTGGGGATTCCTTGATCCTCACAGTCCTTGGTCAGGTATGAAACACTATTGCAATGACTAGTTAACTCGAGGACTAAGTGTTTGCATAATCCTGATACTTAAACTGTGCCATTTCTGTCCCTTTTCACATTTAGAATTACAGTCTTCTGATGTAAACACTGATGATGCCCAATTTCTTTTTGTAGGCTTCGTTCATGCCCGTGTTGGTGTTGGCCGCAAGATTGTGTCCTCTGGGAGTGGAAGCGACGCTGTTCGCCACCCTGATGTCCATTTCAAATGCGGGAAGTGTCGCAGGCGGTCTGGTGGGCGCGGGCCTAACTCAGTTTCTGGGTGTCACAAGGGACAACTTTGACAATCTGGCTCTGCTGATCGTGATCTGCAACCTCAGCTCCCTGCTGCCTCTGCCTCTCCTGGGCCTCCTTCCAGATGGATCACCGGATGCCGATAATGGGCAAACTACTAAAGTCGATTGAAATACTTGAGCTTCTCTTAGAGATTAGACTCAGAGATAGTCAGATCCTGGCATGAACTCGATCACCTAGGGGGGGACAAGATGGAAACTGCAGCCAACTTTGGGCATTGGCTGGCGCAGTGTACGGTTGAGCGTTGAGAAGAGCACCCCCAGCAGAAGGTGAAGTTCCAGATGACCGCACACCACGACGCACCATGGCAGTCAAGATTCATGGTGGTAGTCTTCATGCATTTCAGACGAGGTTAGCTCGGCTGGGAAGCAGATGGTGTTGCCTTGCCGTGCTGTTAGATGCTCTGGTCTCTTTCTTAGGTAAACTAAACGGGGCATATGAACGAGAAGACTAGCTGCACCGTATGACTCCATGTATATACACACCGTCTCACTTTGCTATGCATGTATATACAGATATCCTTTCTTAAAGAAAGAAAACAAATGTGGAATGTGGAGCGAGTTTCGCACTGCTACTCACACACACTGCTACATAATAGGTCACCACAGTCGATGTCAAAACCGACGGCTTAAAAGGGTTATCCCAGGTAGCTTTTGTTGGGGACGGCTTAAAAGAGTTATCCCAGGTAGCTTTTGTTGGGACCGACCGTAAAAATTATGAGCCGACTGTGAGTGTAGCACCATAGCAGGCGGTTTCTGTGGACAACTGACTCCTTTTCTCTGAACATTGAAATGTTGAAGGAAGCTCTTTCAGCAATGATAGGAAGTTCAACTATTACAATCTACAATCTCTGAACAATTTACAATCTGATGATGATCAATGTACAGTTGGATGAAATTGCTCAAAATCAATGATGGAGTCTCGCAATTTACTACAGCCGGGACGAAATGGCAATCATCGGCAACATCATGCAACTGAATTTTCACATTCTCTGCGGCCTGGCCAGCGACATCATATCTTCCAGCTGGAGGAGTGCACCTCACCTCCCTCTGATGCAGATAAGGCTCGTAGACATGCAGCTACCCGCTAGATTTGAATGAGGCTTTGCATATAAATGTACAAACCATAGACATAGGTATGTGCATCGCTCCGCCGCTAGACCTGAATAAGGCTCAAGGCATAAGAATGCAACGATATGTAACGTTGGCTTTGGTTTTGCTCCACTATCTCATATACAAATTCGAAGTTTTTTCTACAGGAGGTTCATTGCAAGAACCGGAATAAGATACCGGACGAGATTATATAGATGGAGCATGCAAGCATAAAATTCATGAGGGCAAGTCCTTCAGTCACACCTACTCAACTGTTCATCCTACTGCCATGATTAACCGGTGTTCGATCTTGTTCATGCTAAACACACGCATTGGTGAACCAGCTACGCCTACGCACTCATACTTGAAGCATGAGAGGAATCAATATGTGTACTAGTACACCATGCTTAATTAATGTGTCATCTCTAGAAATGTTATACCCCACTCTCCATTCGGCAGAAAGCATAAAAAACTCCCCCAAAATTTTATTCGCAACGAGCCAACGATGATAATACATATGTAAAGTGTATTGCCATTATATGCAGTGTGGCGAGTGCAGTGTGCTCGTCACCCACGTGCGCTACTAAAATGCGTTGTCTTAAATTTGTCTCGCGAGGTTGGAAAACTATTGAGGTCTGTCATAACTCGATAGTGTTAAATTTGTTTTTTAATCAGATGAGAAAGCTATTTTACTAAAGTAATTATAGGTTTCCTAATTTTTTAATGTTAATCATAGAAAAAATAAAATATAGAAACCATTGATATTGTGGGTCTCAATCATAACGGTTCGGATCTATTCTTTTCTAAAACCTATGTGTTAACAAAAATCATATAGAACTGACGTTTTTCTAGAAATGGAGCGCATGCGAACGCAGCAAGGCCCATCAGATTCGCCGCAAGAATCTCAGCGTAGGGCGCGTCATCATGTCATCACCACAAACCGTTCCCTCCATGGTGTCAATAATGTAGGTCGCCGCGTCTAGTAAGCTCGTCTCATCACCTCCACTTGTGCTCTGTCCCATTCCTCTTCTTCTCTCCATCTCTGCATGTCCCGACGTTTCCTTATACCCCTCCCCAAGTGATTGGCGCGACGATTTTCGTTCAACCTTCATGCCGCACCTTTGTTGTAGATTCAGGGTACGCTGCTCGATCACATTTGTCACGACCTCGGTTCCGTGTAGGTGCCAGCTCTGGCTTTGGCGCGAGTCTCTTCCCCGCACACATCATTTTCGACGAGGATCCTATGCTGGCAAGAGGGGGGGGGGGGGCAGGGGTAGCAAGTTGTCCTCTTCCCACCCGCATCACCTCCAAACTCTGTCGCGGTTCCTCATCGTCGCCGTGCGTTTTTCTGTCCTGCAGTCATGCCTAGTTTCTGTGCCCAAGCTCGAAACCTGCCATAGGTGTAAAAACTGGTTTCCGCAAGCCCGTGCTCGACCCAGCCCAACCTTCAGGCTTGATTCTCAAGCCCAGACCCAACATGGGCCAATGCCCAGGCCTGGCCCGGCTCGGCCCAGGATTTTCGGTCGGGGTCTGGTCGGGCTGGCCGTGCCGTGTTTTTCATGGCTAGATCTGGTTTCAACATAAAGCACCTCCTAAACAAAGCTACACTCTACCACCAAGGGCAAGCCAACATCCGAAGGCCAGAGAGACCCGAGATGGGGAGAGTAAGCTCTTCTAGAACGCCCCGAGAAGTAAATGAGTACATTTGTATCGGTCCTATTTGATCTTTTGTTGTCGCTGTAAACATTGTGGCATTTCAACAAAGCTTCACGAGATTGTCTTAAAAAATAAAAAAAACGTCACGTTTAACTAGCTAGCCGTATAGAAGGCTGCTCGATTTTTGGTGCCGCGCCGTGGGCCGGAGAGAGGAGGGAGATAGATCGGCGGCGGTGGTTTCGTGGAAGCGTTGGCGGCGTCGATCCGGCGTAATAACAACTTGCAAATGATCGACCAGTTTGTTGCCCCATCCCGTACCCACCGCATGTGGATCGATCAAGGGTTTTCGCTATAAAACTCACCTGATCCTCTCCACGTACGCATCGCTCCTCCTCCACAGCACCACGCACGTACACATCGCGCGCAGTTCGGCCGATCGAGCAGGATGAATCTCCCGGCGACCATTCTCCTAGCCTGCACCATCCTCCTACTTCTCGGTCTCAATGGTACGTACGTGCGCACTTGCCAACTTGTTCCTCAGCACACACTCCACTCTTAGTTCCTACTGTACGTGTTGTAGTAATTGGTAGCTGCTCGTGTTTCGTTTTTTTACGGCTTACATACACTGATCGGTCTGCGTACGTGCATGCATGCAGTTTCCCCCGTGGAGTCGTCCCGGCCGCAGCCGCAGGGGCTCGGGAAGGGCAACCACCACGACCATAACGGGCACGGCGGCGACGACCGGCACCAACGCGACCACTCCGACGACTACAACGGGTACATCTTGTACGTGTTCGGCGACTCCTTCGCCGACAACGGCAACCTGGTGAAGATGAACCCAAGGTCCGAGCTGAACCGCCAGTGGCGCCCTCCCTACGCCTTATCCGGCCGCTTCTCCAACAGCTTGGTTCAATCCGACCTCATCGGTACGTAGGTGCGTGCGTCTCCTTGCTAAATCTCCGACTTCTATCTGTCACAACACTTGATGGAGACCGACGTACGTGTCATTCTCTTCTATACCATGTTGCAGCCTTCATGCTAGGGCAGAGAAAGTCCCCTCCGGCGCACAGGCTCACGCGCAAGGTCGGCCGGGCTGGCCTCAACTTCGCCGCTGCCGGCTCCGGCGTGTTCGACGTGCCGGGCACCCAGACGCTCGCCAGGCAGATCCACACCTTCCACAAGCTCGTCAAGGACGGAGACATCGACCAGGAGCGCCTCGCATCGAAATCCGTCGCGCTCGTCGCCGTCTCCGGCAACGACTACGCCGGCCTCCCCGCCGACACCAAGAGCTTCGCCGAGGTGGAGGGTTTCGCCTCCAAGGTGGCGGCGGAGATCGCGGCCAACGTGCGGCGCCTGCAGGACATCGGCGTGCAGAGGTGCTGGTCAACAACCTCCACCCCTTCGGCTGCTCGCCGTCGCAGACGAGGGCTAACAACTACACCCACTGCAACGAGCGGCGCAACCTGGCCGCCATGCTCCACAACCACCACCTCGCCGACAAGCTGGCCGACATGGAGGGCGTGCTGGTGGTCGACCTCAACGCCGCCTTCAGCAACGTCGTCCGGCACTACGACGACGACGGGGACGGCGACATCATTCCCAATCTGTTCAGGGAGAAGCTGGCGCCGTGCTGCGAGAGCATGGACCCCAAGGGGTACTGCGGGCAGGTGGACAAGGAGACGTTGGAGCCCCTCTACAAGGTGTGCGACAACCCCAACATGTTCTTCTTCTGGGACGAGATGAACCCGACCATGGTCGGCTGGCAGGCCGTCATGGGCCCGCTCGACCACCCCATCAGGAAGTTCCTAGGGCTCGTTAAGTAGACGATGGTGCATCCACATGTGCATGTATACCCAGTGCTTTGTGAACAATATAGTGGGCCAATGCTCGCCACCCGCCCCCAAGCGCCACCTCGCCAGCCAGATCTCGATCCATCGCCACTCCCGTCCTCGTGTTCGCCTCCGATCTAGGATGCAGGGCAGAGAGCTTGAGGGACGTCGGTGCATACCAACCGAAAATATTTGTCACCGTCAATGCTCGCCACCCGCCCCCAAGCCCGTAAGGCCTTATTCGGTTAATCCTCCTTCCAAGGGGATTGGAGGAAAATTTGACTTGTTAGAGATTTAATCTTCTCAATCTCTGTCAAATCCCTTTTACTTTCATGTCAACCGAACAAGGTTTAAGAAAGATCGTGGCGGTTGGGTTACTTAGGTATGTGGAAACCACGACGGGTTATTTCTGCATGTATGCGCCGCCTCGGGCAAGACGTATGTGGCAGGCGGTCCGGTGTGTCACTTTCGAGGCCCTTCTGTAAGCCTCTTTTGATGATCGGTTAGATATCTTCTTGCAACTGGCATGATCTAGCTAGACGGATCAGCAATCACGAGGTCTTTGCCATGGATCAAGACACGATGTTGGGTTCTATAGTCATCGACATGGATGTTCCGAAGATGAAAATCCAAGACTTGGCATCATTAGTAGAATCCAACAATGATGATGCGACTCATTTTCCTTGTTTAAAGTGTCACTTGAGGACTAGACTTGTCTACTCCTCGTCGCCGTGTAGTTGCGGTTGTGTGTGGACAATCATTTGGTAGGCTCCAAGAAGGGGTTACAAGGGAGTTGATTTGGTTTATTATATTTTGTCTGGCAATTAATCACGATATATTCTCTTCGTTCTTTCTTTTATTTTACCCATTTTATCATATTTAATAACACGGTTGCATATATTCTTAATTGAAACATAAGCTGCGGGTAACGAAGCTCCCATTTTTCTTTAAAAAATTCCAGACGCATCTAGACCAGATAAGCAAACCTTGGAACACGAATGATACTAATTCAAGGTTGATGCTACACATACGGACTGTTACAGGATGGCTACGGACTGTTACAGGATGGCCGACGACAGGCGTGGTGTCGGCGCCGCTCCTTGGAGACGGGGCGACGTGGTGGCGCAGGGTGGCCGCCGTCGCGCGCCCGGCCCAGATCTGGGCCTGATGGGCCCCATCTGGGTCCTAGCGGACCGCCCCCGGCGTGCCTCGTTGTCTGCTGCGCGGTGAGGAAGAGGAGCAGCTCGGATGTGGGGCGGCGGCGCCGACGACGTGCCTGCAGCAGCGCGAGGGCGGGAGCTTTACGGGCCTATGAGGGCTCGGCCGGGCCTGTGGGACCACGGGTATGGTGTGCTCCTGCTATTGCGTCCGGACGGCTACCGTCGCTGACGGTGGAGGTTGAGCCCTACCGCGTGCCTACGGTGCGGTTGCCCTAGTCCCGGCTTCGAATCATCGTCGTGTTGTCTTCACTTCGCGGTGTCGTGGTGAGACGGCGTGGGGGCCTCAAGACCGCGTTGACGCAGGGTGGTAGTTGGTTTATTGGCACGCTCCGGAGTGCCCGAGGTACGGGTTGGGATCGGGGGAAACCCCTGTCGGCAATTAATCATGATATATTCTCTTCGTTCCTTCTTTTATTTTACCCATTTTATCATATTTATTAATAACACAGTTGCATATATTCTTAATTGAAACATAAGCTGCGGGTAACGAAGCTCCCATTTTTCTTTAAAAAATCCAGACGCATCTACACCAGATAAGCAAACCTTGGAACACGAATGATACTAATTCAAGGTTGATGCTACACATACGGACTGTTACAGGATGGCTACGGACCCTTCCATAACTTTTTCTCACCCCTTCCTGATTTTCATTCGGGTGGGGCCCAACTCTCACCCTTAATCCAATTAGAACATGTCAACTCAAGAATCAGCCTTTAAACTTAAGTAAACGTCCGTACATGTAGCATTTCTCCTAATTCAATATCCAGTTGAACATAACCATGTATGTACGCATGAAGTAACTTCTCAATAATCAAACTAATACACAAAACAAGGTGGATGGGCAGTCATGCCAAGGTTGATGGGCAAACAACATATAATCAAATAATAGTCTCTTTTCTCCCACAAGAAAAAAGATGCTCTGAAACATACATACAATGATGCAACCATGCATATATGGAGAGGTAGCATAATCATTATATAAGTAGTGAAATTTTGGATGACAATATACATGATAGTAACAGTACCAAACGGAATAGCACTAAATTGACATGATAATATCCTTTGCTGCGTTCCATTCAGCCGGGAGTATTCTAGCTACGAGCTCCTTGAGAACAGACGGGCAGCTGGACTTGAGATGCTCATAACCTTCGCTTGCCATCATCGCCTCCAAATTGGAAGGCGAAGCAAGAAACCTCAAACAAGCTTCTTTGAGACGATGAAAACCATGCTGCTCAGCTATAGCCAAACTGGTTGCTACCATGTTTGAATCAACATGACAACACAATTTCTCCTCGCAAATCTGCTTCAGCCTGTCAATGTTGTACCTATCAGCAGCTACAAGTAGATGACTGGCCATCACCACATCAACCACAGGAGAAACTTTGTCTGTGTATATGAAATGGAGCAAGGCCTTGAACACGTCAGGTTCCATGTCATATATTTTGATAGTACTACTAGAACTCTCCTCCATGGCGCCGAGGAGCTCCGCCTTGAAGACAGATGATCGAGCAACCATGACACACCTATGAGCGGGGAATATCTCACCGCCAACTTGAAATGTTAGGTCTGCCGCATCTTTGCTCTCGAGGAGATCACCGAGATGTCGGTGCAAGTCATCTGGAGAAGCCCTTGTTTCTTCTTCGTGGAGGATCTCCTTCATGACGGTGACATCGCATCTGATGGTTAGACAATCATCTCTGAGATGCTCCGATTTTTCCAGCTTAGCTTTCTTCATTAGGTTATGGTAGCCCCAATTTGGAGCTTTCCTTGAGAATGTATGTGTACCTTGGTTGCGGGTGTATGAAAGCACTGGTTCTCGGTTCTCGTCAAGTAGACTCAACGTGAAATTCGCCTTCACATCTTCGGCACAGGCGGATCGAAGATGTAGAAAAATTGATATGTAATCAGGACAAACCGCGCTACCGTTTGGGTAATAGGTCATGGCCCAGTCGTGGCCTCCAACGCTGAAAGTTGTAGAGGTCAGGTACTCGCCATTCTTGAGTAGCGCCTTGGCTCTTGAGTATCCATCTACCTTGAGCACGTATGATCGCACATATGACCTATGCACAGATTCATCAGCTACCATGGCAATAGAAATCTTGCAATGCTTCGCCATTCTTGGAGCAAGATGGAAGACAAGCGTATCCATGTAGATAGAGATGACAAGCACGTGGACAACAGCCGGGCCTTGATTGATTCTTGCCGCCGGGCAGAACACAACGTATTCACGCGGAACACTCTAATCGATAGGTGTTTCTTTTGCTTTATTGATTGATGATTAATTGATAACTAAACTAACAGGATATGTCTTACGAGCGCTGGTGTATATACATACATGTATATAAAGGCCTAAGGTATAGCTAGCTAGAGCAAATACAGTACTAATCGGTCTACTACTATTAATCCTACTCCTACTCGGTAAGGAATTAATACTGGTGTACAGAACTACAGATGCATGTTCCGTGCATGTTTGTGCCTCTTTTTCCTTTTTCTTTTTTTGTTCTGCAAAGGAAGTTCTTTTTTTTTTTTTTTTTCTTTTTTTGCGATGGAAGTTTCTGCCTATGTCTCCAACATAATACTAGTACGTAGTAGTATATGCTCCGTATTATATAACTAACTAGCTGGAAGATAGCTTCAAACAAAAGGCAGATTTGTACGTGGTCTCGACCAGAGAAAATATGTGTTCAGCACAAAAGTACGGAATGCTTTTGCCGCCTACAATTCATTGAAAACCAATTTTCCTGAAACTGAATTCAAACAACCCTCAACACAGCTGCACTACCAACAATACCGTCACAACCAGTGGTACATCTAGAAAGAAAATGAAGGATGAGCTCAAAGTTTACACCCAGAAAAATAAAAGCTTACTTGAAATTCGTGACTTTGGAGGGTAGGCTGAAGCCTATCGAAGCCTTTCAGGTGGTTTCACCACTCTTCACAACCATAGCTAACAAAATATATTTAGTTGTCAAATGGTTGAGGATTCACTTCAATGGCAACAAAACGGCCGAGGGTTACATGCATTATTTTTTCTTAGTGCTTTAAACTCAAGGCTCCTACATCACAAGATCTGGAAATTCGTAAGGGCATGCACCCAGGCGACTCGATTGCCTTGGGATTCATGAAATAGTTGAATTTTGCACAAGGCCACAATAAGTTTTAATCGTTGAAACTTACTTTTTTATACTAAGTTCAGAAAGTTCAAATTTATATTATTTTTAAAAAATCATCAAAATGTATTTAAAATGAATCTTATGTGAAAGACCTCATCATGAAAAACACGAATATGAAAACATAACTTAATTTAGACTTTTTATTCAAAGGATATAAAATCCAAAAATTGAAAGCCCAAAGAGAAAACGGGTCAGTAGCTGCTATGCGACACATTTGAAGTGAAATGGAAAGAAAGCGACGCTGTTCGAGCAAATGGCTCTGGTGCGACACATTTGAGCACGTAAATAGACCAGTTGCACAACATGCCCCTTAAACTGAACTAATGCCCTCATTAGTTGTTATGGGTTGAACCCACCATTTATCCACGTAAGCGCGGGACCCATAAATTGTCCATGTAAGCGCAGGACCCACCTGTTCGCAGTGACCTGAAGAGACGAGTGCCCGTGCCCGTCCGCCCGCCGTCGCCCATTGCTTCCCCTTTCCCCAATCTTTCTCTTCTCTGGCGACCTAGCGCATATGTCTTCCTCCTCTGCCACACACTCAAAATGGTGACAGTATGGTCCAGTGCCGCTCACAATGTGCCCTGACTGCCCACGTCCAGAGCCTCTTAAACGGTGGGTCAGTAAGACTGATGACAATGTCAATTTTGGACGCAAATTTGTGAAATGTTTGGGCAAAACAATGGTAGGAAAGGATGACAAAGTTAGGTCTCAGTTCTTAGCCCATTCTTTCGCTGTCGTTTGCTCTGATTTCTCCATATTTTGTTTTTTCTCGTCGAATTTGGGATTTAGAGTTCATGTTGTTGTTTTCAGATCCTGAAGAAATGTACCCATTTCGAGTTGATGGATGATTATATTGAGAGGATTCTGTTTGAGGGCTACATTGGTTCGAGCAGGGCCACAGCCTGGGAGACCAATTTGGACGAGGTGCCGCCGATTGGTGTGGAAAATTTGGGGAGCTCAGACACGAGTTCGGACAGAGGGGCGGGCAGAGTCCTGCCGATGGCGAGGTACACGTGCAATGCTGAATTGCACGCGGAGTCCGAACTGAATGAGGAACGGAAGAAGATCAAGAAACATCTAATGCAGATGATAGAGTTGTAGAAGCAAGCCAATATCATGTCAGGAGGGTTCTATTGTTGTATCATTGCTATGTTTTTATTTTACTTATTGTTAATCCATCATTAGAATTGGCATTTAGGCCTGTGAGGGTAGAGAATGCGATCTGTGCATTAGACTGATATGATATGTTATATGAGACAGATCGGGAGAGAATGAGAAGAAACGTGGTGAGGAGTGGGGAATGACGGGTCTGCAAATGTTCGGGCTGTTTTTTGCCAAAATCCGTGGGGTCGGGCAGGTTTTGGACGTGGATAAAACACTTACCCCAGTTTGGGGACCCATGCGCCGATTTTCATAGTTCTAGGACCTAGTTGACACACCTGCAATAGTTTAAGGACCTATAGTGCACTTCACTTCTAACAAAATATACTAATAGCTAGTCAAATAGTTGAGGATTGGCTTTAAAACATGATTGTTTATTTATATATATGCTATATTTTTCTTAGTGCTTTAGATTGACTAGTAAAAGTGCTTGTGCGTTGCAACGGGCGAACACCAAAAACTCATAAAAGTTATAATGTTCAACAGAAAACAATTCCAGTTCATCAAATTGCACCAATCTGATGTAAATCCTACAAATCATTTGGTTGATGCTAAAGTGGAGGATTAAGGTCTGGTTGATGCAGTGTTATATTAACAATTGGACATATCAAGAAGGGCCACAAAATCTCTTGAACAGGAAAAATTACTGACATAAACTTCTTTGTTCCTCCAATATGCTTGCATTAGTTAACTCTATCTGCACATCTTAGTTCCTATGTCAATCATGTATCGGATTGGTAAAATTTAAGCTAGCCAAGGAATGAAAAGACAAATATGATCATTGTAGTCTACGACAATTTATTGTGTTTCAACAAAGGCCATGGAAAAGATATGTAAATGAAAACGAGCAATACCCACCCAACTCGAAATTGGTGTCACTTAAAGAAAAGATTGTTTGTTAGCACTGAAGTATCGAGTGAAAGGGAAACTGAAAATAGTTCGATAGCAGAATAGCGAGATATTAGAACAAAATTTAGGAATAGTACAACTACTATTTTAAAAACTGAACTAAGTTTTCTCTCTACGCATATATCTTCAATCAGATGTCCACTTATTAGTTGCCAATTAAAGGTTGAACTTAGAATTATAGACCTTACAATTACTCCCTAATAGGCCCAGTCAACATGACACATTTATCATTGCTAAAATGTTGATATCTCAGGATCCTAGATTATACAGTGATAATCATCCCATATTAAGATAAGAAACAATTAATGAATAAATAAAATAACTATAATTCGGAGCTTCAAATAAAGCAACTGGTTCGGTTAATTCTTTAGTCGACGGCTCTATTATACCTGATGGAATTATCCTCCTCTTGCTGCCAGTCGAGCACCTTGACCCGCTCATCCTTAGCGCAGCATATCCACACAACCCATTGCACCACTCAAAGATACAGGTTGTGAACTCCACTAACGTGTTGTAATTGGATTTAGCTTTTTCCTCATGGAGCCAAAATCTTTTGAACAACATGTCGTACTGTAATTTCATGGCAAACATGCAAGCATATTAGCTGGACTTTTTGAGATTTACTATATATGCATTTCTTAATCACTTTATCTAAATAAATACCCAGGCACCAAGTGAGGCAGGAGCACAATGTGCATCACTTTGTAAGAACCATAAAGAGTAACAAACAAACAAATTCCCGGGAAAAACAGACTTCGTAAGAATTCTATATTTATACCCAAGTAGCATGACTGGATGGTATTTCATTGTAAGTCGTGAGCGACATGCGCATGCTGTTGCTTCAGAGGATAGGGATACAATGTTTCCTGTGCTTGAAGATTTCTTCGCCATGTAACTGACCTTAGTTTTAGGAAATCTCTTGTAACAGAGTTCGAAGATTAGCACAAATAATTGGTTCCTATCAGAAGACCTGTTAGTTGATATGTGGTCGACATTGCATCCTTAGCACATATAAGGGGAGCGTCTGGTGGCTGGCGAGTGGAGACAGCGACCTGGGGGCGACTGACGGTGGCAGTGAGGCGACATGTCTCAGAGGATCATGAAGAAAAGAATCATATTCTGGCAAATGGAAGATAGCCCATCAATTTAAGCATGAAGAATCTATGAGAATAATGGATTCAGTCTGCTTGAAGTCATGTTTGTTCTCCTTGGCAATAAAACATCAAAACTTACTGCCAAACAATATCCTAAAAATTTCCTAAGGGAGAACTGCTCCCCATTTTATATGGACACCAATTCCTGTCAAAATATCAGAAGATGACATGAGATTCCACAATAAAGAACCAAACTATGAATGTGAGGAAAACATGGCGTTGTAGATCTGAATGTGAGCCAAACTATGAATCTACATCATTGCAGAAGAGACTCTACATATAAACACTGAACCGAACCTGAAACGCTTCTCTTCGCCGCAGGTGATAAGTGCATAAGGGTCCGAGGTCCCATTCAAGTTGGCTGCAATCAAATTCTTCGCGGCTAGCAGCTCCAGATGTTACAGGCACGTACCCAAATCACACGATCGCTCACAGAGCCAATCACAATCAGGGGCCGCAACAAAATCAGAGACAAGGGGCTGATCAGCCGGTCACCTTCACCACGTACGCCGACGGCCCGGTGGAACCTCCCTTATACCGAGCATCAATCCCGGAAAAGCCAAACCGAAAACGCTCGCAACGTTAGCATGGGTGATTGTTGGTCGTCGCGCCGTAATTAACCGCCCAAATATTTTCCCCACTGACGGACCCCAGGCAAACCGCCGGAGCTTGCTTACCTTGTCGGCGCCGTCGAGTTCCCGGGCGAGGCCGAGGTCGTCGGCGCCCGCTAGCGAGGACCGCGGGACGAGGAGCTCGCAGGCGGCGTAGAGCGCGACGATGAGCATGGCCGCGGCGCAGATGACCTCGATCTCCCAGCACGTGGGCAGGAGGAACCCGAGCGCCCTCGCTCGCATCCGAGCCGCTCCAACGCACCAGAGGTCCCGCCGCTGTCGGATCTGCGCGGGGGCTTCGCCCGGAGGACGCACACGGACGGCGACGAGGGAGGATGAGAAGGGGAGCATCCGCTGCGCAGGCGAGATGCGGCGGAGTGGCAGAGCTTGGTGACGGGAGGGGAGCGACTCTGTCCAGGGCCTTTTTTTACAAAAAGACGAAACATTTTTTCCACTTACTATAGGACTGTGGTTTGATTTCAAAGAAACAGAAGGACTTTTCTAAAAAACGCCAGCGACGTACGACAGAAGCGATCCGTACTTTATTATTACTAGCAAAAGGGCCCGTGCGTTGCAACGGGAGAAAAATAACTATAATCTTCAAGGATGCTGATCATATTACGTCCTTCAAATTTTAGGACATTTCTTGAAATGCATGAACATTTTTTGAATTAGCAAACATTTTTTTCAACTGCACTCAAAAAATAATACACAAACTTTTTTCTCAAAATCATGGACTTTTATTGTTTTCACCAACGTTGTTCTAAATATGGGAATACTTTTAGAAATATCCCAAGCATTTTTTGAATTCACAAACATTTTATGTTTTCTTCAAAATTCTATCTCAAAATTCTCAGTTTTATAAGTTGCAAAAGTTTTTCAAAAGTCGATATTATTTAAATTTTAAAAGATGAAACAGAAAATGAGACTAAAAACAGAGGCAAAACTGTTTTTAAGATTTTTACACGGACTCTTGTTTAAAATTATTGACTTTTTTCATTTTACAGACATTTTCTAAAAATTTAAACATTTTTTTGTATATGCAAACATTTTTCAAAACTCCTGAGTAGTTTTTGAATTCTCAAAAAAATTTATTTGTTTTAATATTTTATTTCAAAATTCTCAGTTTCTTAAATTTAAGAAAAGTTATTTGAAATTCTAAATTATTTAAAGTAGAAAAAAAGAACTGAAAAGTAAAATAAAAAAACGAAACTAAAAGAACAGGCGGCCACGCATGGGCCGGCCCAAATAGGTGTGTTGCATCTGTTTCCAATGCCCAGAGCGTAATATAGGAGGTGCCTAAATGGGCCAGCCCAGTCCAAAAATTTTCCTGTTTAAAACGTTTTCTGTGACTTATAAGTGGCAATTGTGGGTAATTTTCATGAACTTTATGGGTAATGTTAATGACGGACGACAGAAGCACTAATTGCTTTATTAATAGGTAAAGGCTAGTAAAAGGGCCGGTGCGTTGCACCGGGTGTAAAAAAAAATATATATGCTTAGATAGTTGGAAAAAACTACCTAAAGGGTTCGTGCGTTGCAACGGATGTATAGACAACATATTGTTAATAAAGATCTCCATGCACACCAAGCAACATTGTGTGACTTTTTTACCATTATAAAACACATTTTGATTTTTGATTTTTTTTCTCCATCTTTTCCACGAAGCTAAAAAGTTCAGAGTATCTATGCATCAATTATTTTTAATATGTATTCCTTCAGCCCCTTCATTTCTTTTACCGTGCGCATCATTTTCCTTTTTCTGTCACCTCGTGTCCGTTTTTCCTTTTTTTCTTCTCTGTCACCCTTCCTTATTTCCTTTTTATTAAACCTTACAAGAAGGTATCTACACGATCAACATAGAGTGACCGCAAGGGGTTGGGGTTGGGGGAGGCAATCAAGGGGGAAGTGGCTCATGGCCAATCAAAGAAGATTATGTGTACGTGAGTTTGTGTCCACATATAAACAGTTCAACGGCACTCCACATATAAGGTGTTGAAGGGACAGCTCCAGAAAAGACAATCCCTGGTTTTCAGTTCTTCTGGGTTGCAGAGCACGCAGTTCGAATCCTCAGTGACATTGAATGTTATGCCTAAGAAGCATGCCAGTGGTCTGGGTCTATCATTCTGGAGGAACTATGCAAAGGCCTTAAGCTTGCAAATGCATTTGCAGGTCCGAATCCGCTTTATAGGTGTGAGCCTGAAGGAAAAAGGAAGAATAGCCCCGTAGATGGTGCAAATGCCATTGCTTTCCTTAGGTAAACATGATGGTCGAGGAGGAGCTGTTGGAGATCGTATGTTCATCAACGGCTAGAAATTGGGGGGGGGGGGGGAGGGGAGTGCGCTTGCTTATTGGATGATTGCGTGTTGTAAAAAGGCTATTTTGTCATGCAGTATTAAATGCACTCTATTTGGTTTACAGTCCCGTGCGTTGCAACGGTAAATAAAAATATTACGTAGTAGCCAAATAAGTATGGCTCAATATCCTGACATATGAGTGTTCTCCATTTTCTATTTTACCACGATGGCCCATCATATTACCACTTATTTTTTTTGCCATCCTCGTTGATGATGGCCCCGGTGTCCATGTTATCAAATTTTGTAACATTTTATAAAATTTCACACACATTTTCTTTGGATTCATGGATATGTTTGAATACATCGTCATTTTCAAAATCTTGAATGTTTTATTTTGGATGAATATATTTTTCGAAATTCTGAATTCTTTTACAATATCGGAACAGTTCATTAAAATCATCAACATTTTTTAGTCCGTGAACATTTTATGTTTTCCTGAAAGTTTATTTAAATTACCAAACATTTTATGATTTCATGATTCGTTTTTCCAAAACTCAAAACCTTTTAAATACAGAATTTTGAAAAAATCCGAATTAATTTATAGAAGAAAAATAAATTGAAATAAGAAACATTTTATATTTTCCAGAATATATTTGTCGAAATTGTGAATTATTTTATAATATGCAAACTGTTTTTTGAAAATCATAAACAATTTTGAATTCCGCAAACAATTTATGATTTCCTGGTCCTTTTTTGAATTTCTAGACATTTTATGATTTCCTGAACATTTTTTCTATGTTTTGAATACATGATCATTTTCAAATCATGAACGTTCTATATTTTCTGAATATATTTTTGAAAATTGTGGATTCTTTTATAATATGCAAACATTTTTTCAAAACTCGAGACTTTTAAAATTGGAACATTGAAAAGTTCCGAATTAAATAAAAGAATATATTTTTGAAAATTGTGGATTCTTTTATAATATGCAAACAGTTTTTAAAAACTCGAAACTTTTAAAATTGGAATTTTGAAAAGTTCCGAATTAATTAAAAGAAGGCAACAAACAAATTGAAATAATAAAAAAGAAAATCCGATGAAAAAGTTGTTGTTCAGGAACCGAACCTGGGATTCCTGGATGGAGTAGCGGCACTAAAGCCAATAGGCCAAGCTTGTTGTTGTTGCTTTCGAAGGTCTCGCCCCGCCTTTTAAGTACTGATACGGACGGTGACTTTGACAAATTCGAAAATCGAATCGTTTCCTTCACTTATGGTGGCATAGTGGGTAATTTAATACAACATTAGGGGCAATTTTAATGACGTACCACAGAAGCAATAGGTAAAGATTCATAGGTACTTTGATTCATAGTACTTTGAAAACGTAGGAATAAGAAAAGTATAGGGTTGAAGTGGCATGTCCGCTTGAATCCTATAGGATTAGCTATGAGTGTTTGATGCCACAGAAAAACAAAGGAATTGCAAAAAAGGTTGAAGTGGATGTTAGAATTTCTATGAAATATAGTACAAAAGATTCCATCGAAAATATCCATATAAGATTCAATCATATGAATAAAAGGACCAACATAGCAAAAATTTAAAATCATTTCAATCCTTCAAGAATCCTATTTATTTCTTTTGAATCAAAGGAGGCCCTAATGTAGGAAAAATCCTAAGGATTTCAATCCTCCAAAAATTCTATAAAATGTCTTTAAATCAAAGGAGTCCTAAAACACTAAATTGTTCGTAAAAATCATATAGGAAGGGAATCTCCCTAGCCTTGGAGTGGAGCAACAACGAACCGTTGATACTGGAAACTAATAGCATCATTGCACACAAAATGATCATGGAGTCGGACAAAAACCGATCACTTGTAGCAGCTCGAGTTGGCGAGATAAAGAGGCTTCTTTTGTGTAAGCCCAGAGCATGTAATATCACATGTGAGTAGGAGTAGAAATAAACTTAGTCATATGTTAGCTGAAATGGAACTCTCGATCCCTCATACTGTTGTTTGGCTACGGAACGGACCCGATAAAATCGGCATCTTGTGTCAGCAGGATTGTAATGAGCTACTTTGATAATACTCCCTCTATAAAATAATGTAACAACGTTTAGATCACTATTTACGGAGAAAGTACAATTCTTTCCGTTCGCAACAAAAAAACTAAATTGTCCATGCTTGGACGTGGTATGACCCTGTACCGTAGCCCGAGCTCTGTTTTTGTGGAAAGTAGTAACTTGACTACGTGAGCTAATCCGTTGCTCGAGAGTGAGAGGTGCAATGCAACACGACACGCACACACATTTTTCTCCGAGGCGAAGAAGCAGCTGAGGCCGTTTCGTTCGCCTGCCCGACACAGAACGCTTCTGGCTTCCTGTCCTCTCCCCCTGCCACCATCTCATTCTCAATTCTTGGAGAGGTCGCCCCCCCCAACCCAATCCCCCCCATTAAGCATCCGACGCGCAACCAGACAAATCCTTCCAGGCGGCACCACCACCACCACCAGCAGCGCCACTGCCACCCCCATCCCCACGCGCGCGGCGAGCAGGCGAGCAGGCGCCATGCGTCCGGCCGGCACCAGCAGCAGTCTCCCGGCCCAGCTGGGCACGCCGGGCCGCCCGCGCCGGCGCACGGGTCTCAGCCTCCTGATGCCGCAGCGCCCGGACGTCTCCTCCTCTCTGGCCGTCTCGCTCCCCTCCCTCCCCCACCATCACCGCTCCCCCTGCCGGGGTCGTCGGACCCGCCCAGCCGCGACGGCCCCGCCCCCGCCCCCGCTGCACGAGCTCGAGCGCGTGCGCCGCGTGGGCAGCGGCGCGGGCGGGACGGTGTGGATGGTGCCGCTCCTCCTGATCCTGATCCTCCGGCGCTCGGCAGCACTCCCGTCAGGAGATGCTCTTGAGAGGTGCACGCCAGGATCTAGTCCAGGATGTGCTGGACCGGCTTGTCGTCCTGAACAAAGACCCTGATCTGAATGCCCATCCGCTCGTCGGCGTTCTTGAGGTAGGAGTTGTAGAACCGCGTGACCATGCCCCAGACGTCGTTCGTCGGGTGGAGAAGATAGCGCGAGATGATGTAGAACACCGAGTCTTTCCGGGGGAACATCCGGTCCAGCTCCTGCTGGTACGCCGGGTTGAGGAAGAGGCTGGGCGCAATGTAGCCGTCCGTCCTCATGACCACTCACTGCACCCGGTGGAGGAACTGCCGGTGGTCGTCGCAGTACGCGAGCTTGTTCTCGAGAGATGTGTTTTGGGCAGTCTGTTCATGTTCGGACGCTAAACACAGATGCATCAATCGGAGTTGATTTGTATACGTACGTAACGTACGTCTGCAGCCGTCGCTGAAGAAGAAGCACGTCCCGATTTTGATTGATCGTGCTCGTGCCATGGGTCTCTGTCTCGGCAAGACCGACAGCCGCCCTTCACCTTGGTCCGACCTCCCGCGGAAGGGCTCGCAGAAGAGGTCGCCCATGGTCTTTCCCCGGCCGACGAGCAGCACGCGGTCGGTGAGCATGGCGTAGTGGAAGGCCGAGGACATGGCGAGTATCCGGTTGCCGAGGCCCCGGTAAGACAGCAGCATGAGGTAGCTGCAGCTGTCGACGGTGCCGAGGCCCCGGTAAGACAGAACCACGACGACGCGGTGCGGCGCCAGATCGCGCGGGAGCACCCAGAGGTGGTGCGCTGCCACGGCATGTGCGAGCGCGGCGGGGAGCTGCAGATCCTGCTCGAGTACATGGACGGCGGGTCCCTCGACGGCTGCCGCATCGCCGACGAGCCCTTCCTGACCCACGTAATATAGACGGCTGGTTATTTAGCATGAAAGCAAGGGGTTTTGTGTAAAATGTGAAAAAAAAAACGGTTCGACCTCACTTATTAACGGACTGCGGGTTAATTAAAGGAAACTACATGGGCCTTTCTGCAAAAATGCCATGACGGACGGCAGAAGCCATCGGTGCTTTATTATTAGGGGAGATAGGAAAAGATTTCTTTTGTTTTGCGAAATGCTTTAAATTATAATACAACACAAAGATCACAAGGGCCTCCACGACTGCTTGGCACAGTGATGGTGCTTGCGGTTGCGTTAAGAGCTCGATGTGGTGTTGGCGAGGACGGAGCACAACGGGAGGCATGGAGTTGCGGTGGTCTTAGCAGGGCAACATCTGTGTGGTGAGGCGGACTCGAGGCGGTGGTGCGTGCTAGAGGCGGCGTTTGAACCACCGTCCAGGTTGATGGTGTGAGTTAATCACGTTGTCCTGTACACGTAGGATTAGGAAAGAAAGTCAAACCAAATCCTAATAGTATTTGGATACCTAGTCTTAGTCTATTTCCATAGTCACTTGTGAACGTGTATAAAAGGCACCCTAAGGATGTTGCTTGTAATACCAGATCAGATAACAAAGCAATACAAAGTATTACGACAGGGTCAACACAAGCGTGTGGCCATCCAATTCAGCGATTTGTGTCTCGCCTAGAGATCGATTACGTGAGACCATGAGAGAGAGCCACGTATGGGAGTTGCACGTAGGACTGCTAGGTGAATCCATCCAGCTGCCTGCTTTCCAGCTTTGCTAGCTTGCGCACGTACTGCTACTCCTACTTTGGTAAATTGATCTAGGGACTCAAAGCCAACAATTGGTATCTAGAGCCTCGACGATCTACGATCTACGATCTACGATGACGGACAGCGACGCTGAGTCGGTCAAGTCTGGCAAAGGCGGTCCCAAGACGAACAAGAACGGCGACAAGGTGATGAAGGGCGGCAAGTCAGCAACTGGTGGTGGGGGAACAGACGGCGCCAACGTCCAGGCGCATCGCAACATCCCCATCCAGTACCCGATGCTCACCGACGCCAACTATGGCGTGTGGGCGGTGAAGATGAAGATTATTCTCCGAACCCTCTGAGTGTGGCAGGCAATCACGGACGACGACGTCGATGACGAGTCCGACGAAGGTGTCATGGCCGCCATAGCCCAGTCTGTGCCGGATTCCGTGCTGATGACATTTGCGGAGTTCGAGACGGCAAGAGAGGCATGGAACGCACTCAAGGAGATGAGGATCGGAGAAGATCGCGTCACCAAGGCTCGGGCACAAGTGCTGAAGCGCCAATTTCACAAGTTGCAGATGGAGGAAACTGAATCGGTGAACGACTATGCCATGTGTCTTACTCTTACTACTTTGGTGGGAGAGATCCGCGCGCTTGGTGCAAAGCTCGATGAGACCGAAATTGTGGAGAAATTTTTCAGTTCAGTGACTGATAAATTTACGTACATCATCGGCATGCTCGAGCAGCTTTACGACATCGAGAACATGAGCATAACGGAGGCGATCGGACGCTTGCGTACATGGGAAGAGAATGCTCATGGCTGTCGGAAAGGCAACGGAGGAGATAGTGACCAACTCATGTACTTGCGCGCAGATTGGGAGTCCCCAAGTAGCAAAGGAAGACGTGATGGCAATGAAGGCTCAAGCAACGCAACGCGCGGCGGACAGGCCGGAGAAGGCAAAGGAAAAGGCAAGCCACAAGGTCGTGGTAAGGCTGACCGATCTAAAGGGCGGAAGCAACGGAACTTGGATATGTCCGAGGTCAAGTGCTATAACTGCAACGAGATGGGTCACTTTGCAAAGGATTGTCCGGAGCCTGACAAGCGGGCAAATTTGGCAAAGCAGGAAGACGAAGGTCCAGGTCTTCTCATGGCTGAAGTTTATGATCTCTCTGAAACGGTGGTTGTGAAATCAAACCGGAAGGTCTTACTTCATGAGAAGAAAGTGATACCGAAGCTATCCGGGGATCACAACGTGTCGTGGTATCTCGACACGGGTGCCAGTAACCACATGAAGGGTTGTAAGGAGAAATTCCTCGAGCTAAAATACGATGTTGAAGGCTCGGTCAAGTTTGGTGATGGTTCAAATGTGGAGATTTGTGGGCAAGGATCTGTCCTCTTCGAGGGTCTCATAGGCGAACATCGCATACTCACCGGAGTATACTACATCCCACGGCTTTGCAACAACATCATCTCTATTGGGAAGCTTGACGAGAATGGATGCAAGGTGAATATCGAGAACGGAGTGATGACGATCTTTGACAACCTCCGAAACGTTCTAGCTCGTGTTAATCGCACACGGAATAGGCTCTATATCCTCAACCTTGATCAATCTCAACCGGAGTGTTGGCTTGCCAAGAGTGATGATGATTCGTGGTTATGGCATGCTAGATTTGGACACGTGAACTTCTACGCCTTGAAGAAGATGTCAAAGATGGAACTGGTATCCGGGATGCCAGTTATCGACCATGTTGATCGAGTATGTGACGAGTGCTTGGTTGGAAAACAGCACCGCAGGCCATTCCTTGCTCAGTCTACCTATCGTGCAAGTGATGCACTCGAGCTGCTCCATGGTGACCTATGTGGCCCTATCACCCCGGCAACTCATGGAGGAAAGAAGTACTTCTTCCTTGTGGTAGATGATTACTCGAGATATATGTGGGTCGTTCTCCTACAATCTAAAGATGAGGCGTTTGAAGCGTTCAAAAAGCTGAAGGCTGCAACAGAGATGGAACACAAGCTGAAAGTTCGCGCTCTACGGACAGATCGCGGCGGAGAGTTTACGTCGAATGAGTTCAACGACTACTACGAGAAGATTGGCATAAAAAGGTTCCTCACGGGACCTTACACGCCGCAGCAGAACGGGGTCGTTGAAAGGCGCAATCGAACCGTTGTTGACATGGCAAGGAGTTTACTCAAGAGCAAGAACCTACCGGGGACTTTTTGGGGAGAAGCTGTCTCGACGGCGGTCTATCTTCTCAACCGGGCTCCAAGGAAGGCGGTGATCGGCAAGACTCCGTATGAAGCAATTTACGAACGTAAGCCGAATGTGTCTCATCTACGGACGTTCGGGTGCGTGGCACATGTGAAGACGGCGGAGCCGCATCCCTCAAAGCTTGCCGATCGTAGCACCAAGATGGTGTTCATCGGATACGAGAGGAGTTTCGGCACCAAGGCATACCGCTTCCTGTAGGGGAACGTCACATGGGAAACAAAAATTTTCCTACGCGCACGAAGACCTATCATGGTGATGTCCATCTACGAGAGGGGATGAGTGATCTACGTACCCTTGTAGACCGTACAACAGAAGCATTAGTGAACGCGGTTGATGTAGTGGAACGTCCTCACGTCCCTCGATCCGCCCCGCGAACTATCCCGCGATCAGTCCCACGATCTAGTGCCGAACGGACGGCACCTCCGCGTTCAGCACACATACAACTCGACGATGATCTCGGCCTTCTTGATCCAGCAAGAGAGACGGAGAGGTAGAAGAGTTCTCCGGCAGCGTGACGGCGCTCCGGAGGTTGGTGATGATCTCGTCTCAGCAGGGCTCCGCCCGAGCTCCGCAGAAACGCGATCTAGAGGAAAAACCGTGGAGGTATGTGGTCGGGCTGCCGTGGAAAAGTCATCTCAAATCAGCCCTAAAACCTCCGTATATATAGGTGGGAGAGGGGGGACCCTGCCTTGGTCAGCCGAGCCAAAGGGGGGAAGGACTCCCCCCCAAACCGAGTCCTACTTGGTTTGGTGGGTGGAGTCCTTCTTTCCTTTCCCACCTCCTCCTTTTTTTTCTTTTCTCTTTGATTTTTCTTCCAATGCGCATAGGGTCCTTTTGGGCTGTCCCACCAGCCCACTAAGGGCTGGTGCGCCACCCTCAAGGCCTATGGGCTTCCCCGGGGTGGGTTGCCCCCCCCGGTGAACTCCCGAAACCCATTCGTCATTCCCGGTACATTCCCGGTAACTCCGAAAACCTTCCGGTAATCAAATGAGGTCATCCTATATATCAATCTTCGTTTCCAGACCATTCCGGACCCTCGTGACGTCCGTGATCTCATCCTGGACTCCGAACAACATTCATTAACCAACGATATAACTCAAATACGCATAAAACAACGTCGAACCTTAAGTGTGCACACCCTGCGGGTTCGAGAACTACGTAGACATGACCCGAGAGACTCCTCGGTCAATATCCAATAGCGGGACCTGGATGCCCATATTGGATCCTACATATTCTACGAAGATCTTATCGTTTGAACCTCAGTGCCAAGGATTCATATAATCCCGTATGTCATTCCCTTTGTCCTTCGGTATGTTACTTGCCCGAGATTCGATCGTCAGTATCCGCATACCTATTTCAATCTCGTTTACCGGCAAGTCTCTTTGCTCGTTCCGTAATACAATATCCCGCAACTTACACTAAGTTACATTGCTTGCAAGGCTTGTGTGTGATGTTGTATTACCGAGTGGGCCCCGAGATACCTCTCCGTCACACAGAGTGACAAATCCCAGTCTTGATCCATACTAACTCAACGAACACCTTCGGAGATACCTGTAGAGCATCTTTATAGTCACCCAGTTACGTTGCGACGTTTGATACACATAAATTATTCCTTCGGTGTTAGTGAGTTATATGATCTCATGGTCATAGGAACAAATACTTGACACGCAGAAAACAGTAGCAACAAAATGACACGATCAACATGCTACGTCTATTAGTTTGGGTCTAGTCCATCACGTGATTCTCCTAATGACGTGATCCAGTTATCAAGCAACAACACCTTGTTCATAATCAGAAGACACTGACTATCTTTGATCAACTGGCTAGCCAACTAGAGGCTTGCTAGGGACAGTGTTTTGTCTATGTATCCACACATGTAAATGAGTCTTCATTCAATACAATTATAGCATGGATAATAAACGATTATCTTGATACATGAATTATAATAATAACAATATTTATTATTGCCTCTAGGGCATAATTACCACACTTCTACGATCCACAAACCAAGTGTCTACGGATTTCACGTGACGTCGTGTTTGAAGAAAACCAAACGTGGAATTGGAGCGCCGCAACCGACGATGCTCCAAACAGTAACATGTTTACAGTTGAATTTCCAACTGACGATGATGCAGGAGAGGACGTCCAGGTGGTTGGCAAGACGCCCCACCAAGGTGACCACAATGGTAGTGATCATCATGGTGCCAACACGTGCATAGGTCGCAAGGAGATAGCGACAACAAAGCGCACGATACAGATGGAGATCTCGACGACAACATCGACAACGAGGCGCATAGTGACGATGACAATCAAGATGATGGTCATGTTCACGACGACTACGCCAACGATGCGGATGTCGATGACACGCTCGGGACTCAGCCATCTTCCTCAAGTGCATCAACATCGACACAATTTGTGTCACCTCCTTCGCAAGCTACAACGGACTCCTCAGGGCCTCGTCGCTACAAGACGCTCAAGAAAGTCTACAAGTATACAAAGCCAGTTACACTCGAGTACTCCGGACTATGTCTGGTCGGAGTTGAGGAGCCAGCGAACTTCGTAGAGGCGAGCAAAAGTCCTAGCTGGACGCACGCCATGGATGAGCAAATGACACGTGGACTTTGGTAACCCGACGTCCAAACCAAAAGGCGATAGATTTGAAGTGGGTTTACAAGTTAAAGAAGGACACGGAGGGTGCCACTGTGAAGTACAAAGCAAGATTCGTTGCAAAGGGCTACGTACAACGTCAAGGAGTTGACTACGATGAGGTGTTTGCACCGGTTGCTCGACTCGAGACGGTGAGAGTGCTCCTAGTTTTGGCAGCACAAGATGATTGGAAGGTTCATCATATGGATGTTAAATCTGCTTTCCTCAATGGCGATCTCACAGAAGAAGTGTACGTAGAATAACCCCTCAGCTACGAGAAGAAAGACGAACAAGCGGAAGTTGATAAGCTCAAGAAGACACTTTACGGGCTGATGCAAGCGCCAAGAGCTTGGAATTCAAAGTTAGGCCAAAGTATGGTCACGCTCAGGTTCAAAAGATGTGCCCTCGATGATCCGAATGATAGTCTACAAAGCACCAAAGAAGAGGTGAAGGTTGAAGACACGACCAAAAAGGAGTGTTGTCATCAAGCTACGGACGAGCCGGCGACAGTAAAGACGGTCCATGAAATGCTGCAAGGGACGTCAAAGGCCATGCCAATGATAACAGTTATGAGAAGCAGCAATCGTGTTTGGGACCCAGGTCGGAAGTAAGGACATCGTGATTAGGGGGTGAATGTGAGTTAATCACGTTGTCGTGTACACGTAGGATTAGGAAAGAAAGCCAAACCGAATCCTAGTAGTATTTGGATACCTAGTCCTAGTCTATTTCTATAATCCCTTGTGGACGTGTATAAAAGGCAGCCTAGGAGTGTTGCTTGTAACATCAGAAAAACGAAAAGCAATACAAAGTTTGACGAGCCTGTGGCCATATATCGATTCGTGGCTTTGTGTTTGTTGTGCCGAAAATAGTGTCGTGTCGATCGTAGCCGGTTGAAGAAACGATCCGTCTGCACACAATCCAGCTACCTGCTTGCTAGCTTGCTAGCTTTGGTGGTGTCATAGCTGGAGCTATGATGGCTCGGCTAGGATATAGTCCTGGAGAGCAGCGAGTGTCCAGGCCACCTCTAGGATGTGTGGCGAGCGGCGGTGCTTCCCGGTGGTGTCGGATTGGGAGTTGTCTGCGGCTAGGTGTTGGATTGTCGCAAGGCTATCAATTGAAGCGGATGGTAGACTTCTGTGGCGGTCCTCACACTTGCTGGATTAGTTGGATGGCTGTGGTTCCTCGGCCACATTGTAGATGCTTGGTGGCCATCGTTTATCCTTGTTGTGCGGTATTTCAGTGGTTCTCGATCTATGCAGCTACAATGGCGAGGCGCTGCAATGACGTCGATGCGATACGCCATGAATAGTGCTGCCCAATTCCTTTGAGGTGTGAAAATGTGCGATGATGGGATGAAGATCTTGCACGACTCTTGTCCGCCGGCGATGATGACGCCCGTGGATGTTGTCCACCTCCTTGGAGGCGTTTTCGAGGTGTATCCGACATTTTCCTCGTTCGTGTGGAGTTGGTTGTTGTCTTGGGACGAAATCCTTGATTCGGTCGAATTGACATGGTGGCGGCATACTTGACGTCGCTCCTCTGTTGGGAGCATCGTATTTGGAGATAGGCCTTGATTCCTTGTTGCTCTCCTATGGTGTTCGTCCGTGTTTCTATTATGATGTTCGATGACGCTATGCATGATCGTCACCGGTGTGTCCAAGACGGCTTTTTCCTCAGAACGAAGCAAGTCCTGCCATTTACTTTGGCACCCCTCCTCGGCATTGAGGGTGGATGGTCGGTCGACAAGTGAAGTTTAGTGAGCGTGACTGTTCTTCGGACATGCCCGGCGTGTGGGTCGAGATGTGGTGTTGTTATCTTTAGGGCAGGCGCTTGTATTTTGTAGTGCTCTATGCTGGTTGATGGTTGTCCCTCCATGCTACGCTCGTTGTCGCAGTGACAGGTAGTCTTTTTGTATTTATAATTTTGTTTTTTATAAAGCTATGATATGTCTAGACGTACTCTCAAAGAAAAAAAAAACAAAGATCACAAGCTCCACATACACGGCAGCCATACTTCGCATTCAGTGGGTACCTTCGGCTGGTTACAAAGGATTTGACGCACTTGGGATCAGCTCCGAATAAGATATATAGGACCTCGCCCGATCGCTCGCGTCGCCTCCAGGGGGGCTACTCGGGCGCCCAGCCGCCTTCGTCCTCGACCTCTCTCCTCCCCTGCTTCCTCGCCGCTGTCGGAGGAGGCCGACGAGCGAAGCTTGCCCGGCGGACGGCGGACGGCGGGCCTTCCTCCCTTCTTCACGAGGGGATCCTCTGGCTGAGATGCGACGGTGTCTGTGGACGAACGGCATGGAGGCGGAGTTGGCGCGCTCGGGCGGCGGTCCGATGGGATCCTAGCGGCGTTGCGGGGGCTGCCGGTGGATATGGGGTTCACAACCCCAGATCGGTTCTCCTCCTCGGATGATGCTGGATCTGAACAAGGTGGTGGCGCCATCCCCTTCGTCGGGGATGACGGTCAGGTGGTGGGTCCTTGTGGCATTGCCGGTGGCGGCGGATCTTGGGATCCCGCTCC
The DNA here is from genome assembly GCF_904849725.1 of Hordeum vulgare subsp. vulgare. NCBI lineage: Eukaryota > Viridiplantae > Streptophyta > Magnoliopsida > Poales > Poaceae > Hordeum > Hordeum vulgare. The sequence continues at coordinate 545,972,476 of NC_058522.1, read as the reverse complement.
CGGGGACGTCGCAGGATGTGGTGGTCCGTGCAGGAGAGATGGGTTCTTCCAACAGATCTGGGTAAATGCTTGCTTTCGGCTACTGCCAAAGCCGGCGATGGCGGCGTTGTCTACGTCGTTCCCTTCCTGAAGGCATCGTCGAGGAGAAGTTCGGGGCCACTCTTTGCTACCTTCGGGGGAAACCCTAGATCAGTAGATCGGATGACGGCGACGCTCTGGTGTCGTTTCCCTCTTGGGGGCGTCATTCATGGAGGTACACACGGGCTCGAGGGATCATTGGTCGGCATCTACGATGGAGCGGCGTTCCTTGTGACACATCGACGTCGTGGAATCTCGGCGGCGAGGCGCAGCAAAGTCTCGGCGACAGATGCGTAATGATGAGCGCACGTAGGGAGGAGGCGATGTCTGGCGTCGTGGGGGCATCGACGGCAGGCCTTGCAAGGTCGATGCGTCAGTAACTCTTCTGAAGATGGATTGATGGTAAGCGGCGGCGACGACCTATGAGGGTGCGTTGGACCGGTTTGTGCCCCTGACCCGGTATGTGGCTCGGTCGGGGCCTCCGGCTTTAGATGTTAGGCTAGGTGAGAGGTCTGGGTATGTGGCTCACACTTTCTGCACCCCTTCATCATTGGATAGGAGTAGCGACAAATATTGTCAAGAGGGCGGCTTCAGATATATTGATGTATTGCTTTGTAAGATCTTTGTGAATAATTAATAAAATGGCTGCATGCCACTAGTAGAAATAAGGGCTTTCGTCCCACCTCGAAAAACACATTAGTCCCGGTTGCTTTACGAACCGGGACTAATGTTAGTATTAGTCCCGGTTCGAGCGGCAAAGGCGCCGGTCGGGCATTACTCCCGGTTCAAATGGGACCTGGACTAAAGGGTTTGGAGGATTTAGTCCCGTTTCGTGTCTTGGACCTTTAGTCCCGTTCGTGTCTCGAACCGGGACTAAAGGGTTTGGAGGCTTTAGTCCCGGTTCGTGTCTTGAACCGAGACTAAAGGGTAGACCTTTAGTCCCGGTTCGTGACACGAACCGGGACTAAAGGTGTTTAGATTTTTTTTTCTGTTTTTAAATTCTTGTTTCTAGTTTCTGTTTTAAATTGCTTATATCTTTTTGGATATTTGATGTTTTTTATTGATTCTTTTTGCATTAGATTCAAAATTTTGTCTAGTTTATGTTTGTGCCATTAGTTTTCAAATTTGAATGGTTTAAATTTGAATTTGTTTAAATTTGCTTCAAACCCAGTTTTTGAATAACTTGAGTTTACAAATAGTTTTTAATTTAATTCTTTTTGCTCCCACTCATGTGTTAGATTGTTGTCACAGTAAGATTTATTTGATTATTTTTAGAATAATTTAAATTAGGATTTTAATTAAAGAAATATTGTTTTGCTTATATAGTTGTTTTAGTCATTTAATTGTTGTATTTTATTATTTTTAGCCAGTTCTTTCTGTAGATTTTAATATGTTATAGTATGGTGCATATTTAATGTACAAAAAAAATCTACAGTTCAATTAATTTTAAAAAAATGCCTTTGTAGCAGATGGGTTTTCGTCTGAAACCTTGATACTTTGAGTTTTGTAGAAAATAAACAAAAATGAGAAAATCTTCAAAAAATAAACAAAAATGATAAAATCTTCAAAAAATAAAATCCATTGAGATATTGTTAGGTTTTAGTGTCTAGTCGGTATAGAAATTTTGAGATATGAATTTTGACCGTTTTTACAAAAAAAGGAAAAAAAATAAACGACCATAACTTTTGCATACGACGTCCAAAAAAATTAATATATCAAAAAAACTAGAAAAAATTGGTACTCGATTTCACCCGGGCTTGCCCGGTGAAGTTTTCTCACATGCTCAAAATTCCAAATGGAAAAAAAGTTATTTCAAAAAGAAGTTTTTTCCAAAAAAAAGAAAAATAATTTTATTTAAAAATATTAGGTTGTTTTCATTGAAATTCACTATTATTGTTACTTATTAAGTTTATTTTAATAATTGTTTGTAATTCAAAAAATTAAATCATGTGACATGACATCAAGACCCAAGTTATTTAGGATTGATAGCTTACTATTGTCAGGAAAACAACAAGTACACACTTGGCAACTAGGGGCGATAGAACCAGAAAGTTAAGCGTGCTCGGGCTGAAGCAGTGAAAGGATGGGTGATCGGCTGGGAAGTTAGACGATTTGAAATGAGTGATCCACGCTAGAGCAGTGAGGATGGGTGTCATCCTCTTTTTCTAAATTTTTTTTCTCCGCATTCAGTTTTTCTGTGCAAAAGAGGACATGAGTGCTAATCTGTGCAACTAATGGAGTATCAAGGTCGCATGGCAACCTACCAGAAGTGAGTGATTCCATTTGCAGGAGGCTTATTAATTACTTCCTCCGTCTAGGTTTATAACACATGTGCATCGTTCTAGATTAATAATGTAACTAGTTAAATATGATTATATTTGATAAGAATATATATGTTTAAAAACTACATCTACTTAAGAATTCAATGATATATTTTTAACGACATATAACTTATATTTAAGAGTGAATTTCAGTTTTACCCCCTTACTTTAACATTTTTTATACTAATTACTTCATTTAATAAATTTTCATCCAGATTATCCCATTTAGCAAAACAATTGCCAGCTTTTATCCTAGTAATTCTTTTCAGAGCGATCTTCCAGCTAACTCCCTGCCATCAGGTTCCTCTTGGCGTTTCTTCCAATGCCCGAACCGTCACTTGGTTTAGCCACACTTGGTTTTTTTTCTCATAGCTGTCAGGTGTATGTGTGCACCACATCGCAGGAAAGATGAATAGTTATCTTGAGCGGTCAAGTATGTTCAGTTTTGCATTGTGTGGGTTCTGGTTCGTAGGTTTGATGTGATGATATTTTAGTTTTTTTCCTCAATGCAAAACATTGGAGAAGCTTTTATTTTACGCTTTGGTAAATCATCAAATAAAAACATGACATTGTATTTTACAGATCTGCGGTGCTATTGTCCTACATGTGTTTTTTAGTAGGGCCCCAATGATGCGTGTCGATTTAAATTAGCACTACAAGTTATTAACATAATATGACGAGATTTCTTTCTTTAATAGAAATATATGCTTGGGCACTTAGTCTTGACTCTCAAGTAAAACACGATTGCTGCAATAAAGCTCTTAAAAATTAAAAGGGGTAAAAATAGTCAAGATTATCATTAAATGGGGTAATCTGGATGAAAATTTGTTAAATGGGGTAACTAATGTCAAAAATGCTAAATTAGGGGATAAAAATCGGAATTGACTCTATATTTAACTAGTCAAATCGATGACCCAGAGCTACATACACGTCCTATAGACCGAGACGGAGGGAGTATTGAACATTTGCCACCACATGAATTCGCTGTAGTCTCTCTGCCGGTACATCAACCATTTTTCAGTGTACCATTCTACTCGCCTGAACATATATATACAAGGAATGATACTAACATTCTTTGTTCTGAAACATCCATCCAGCCATACATGGAGAAGTAGCATAACCATTAAAACAAGACGCTCTTTCTAGCAAGAAAAAAACGATAATAAATTGGTCTGTTGGCATTACTTCCACATTGTCATGACAATATCCTTTCCCACGTCCCATTCAGCCGGGAGGATTATAGCTATGAGCTCCTTGAGAACAGATGGGCAGCTAGATGTGAGATGCTCATAACCATCGCTTGCCATCATAGCCTTGAAATTGGAAGGAGAAGCAATGTATTGCAAACAAGCCTCTTTGAGACGATGGAAACCATGCTGCTCTGCTAAAGCCAAACTGGTGGCCACCATGTTGGAATCGATGTGAGTGCACAATTTCTCCTTGCATATCAGCTTCAGCCTATCGGTGTTGTACCTGTCAGCCGCCACAAGTAGATGGCTGGCCATCGCAACATCAAGCACTGGAGGAACCAAGTCAGTGTATATGAAGTGAAGCAAGGACTTGAAAACATCTGCTTCCATGTCATGGATTTCAAATTTTCAATAGGACTAGCTGCAGAACTCTCTTTGAGAAGGTTAGAACAGGGGAGGTATGGCTGTATGAAGGCACCGGATCTCCATTCTTGTCAAGTACATTGAGCGTGAATTTCCCCTTGGCATCTCCAGCATCTGCAGATTCAAGACGTAGAAAAAGGGATATGTAACTGGCATGATCCCTGTTCTCACCGTTTGGGTAACATTCCATGGCCCAGTCGTGTCTTCCAGCACTGAAAGGGTCAGAGGTAAGGCACTTGCCGGTCTTGAGAAGCGCCTTGGCTCTGGAGTATCCAATTTACCTTGAGCACGTACGACCTTTCTTCACATACCATGGCAGCAGAAATGTTGCATTGCTCTGCCATTCTGGAGGTGGGCTTGGATTAAGGTGGAAGTTTGGTCAGCGGAATGGTTAATTTGTCCCCTCTATCTTTATCTACTCATACTCGCCGCTGTCCAGTGATGTCGCCGGAAGCACCGCCGCCGGCGGCGCTATGGATTGGAGGTGGTGGCACTAGGAGGGGATGGGAGGCAGGGCGCGGGACGGGGATTGGCGGAGGGTGGAGCTCGACGGCGGGAGCTAGTGGTGGCGGGGGAGAAGCGGAGCGCGCAGAGGTAGCGGAGGGGATCGGGAGGGAGAGATGGGCGTGGGAAAAGGGTGGCGGCGGGAGCAGTAGAAGGAAGAGAGGACTGGCGAGTTAGGTTTACAAAATAAGCCGTCTTTTTTTCTAAACTTATTTCATAAATTTTCTTTTTTATTCACTAGCAAAAGGACCTATGCATTGTAATGAGAGAAAAAAAACACCACATGCTCTTAATTTTTTTAAATGGCCTATAATCTGATAATTTGTAGTTACGGCACCAACAAAGATAGTCTTACCCTACAAAAGTGCAGTTTAAGATTTCATGGGTCTTCTATTTTAACACGGCTTGCATGTAAATTTAACACGTACAAAAAACGGGCAAGTGACCTTCAGTTTCATCTCCAATACTAATTTTGTTGACGTGGTCATCCCCAATCTGTATCAGTACCGGTATGAAAGAAAGACGAATAATGAATTATTTACTAAAACTGCACCCTAGATAGAATTTATATTAAATGTTTAACAGGTAAAATAACATCATATTTAAATTTTACATATTTTTCTATCAAATTTCATATATAACATGTTAAATTTGGAGTTACACTTTACAAGATATGAGTATTTTTAAAAACATTTAATATGCACCGTGGGTTTAATCTCAGAAACATTAATGGGTTTTTTATAAAATAGCATGAGGGACTAAGAATATCTATTACCTTTATTAGTAGGTAAGTTATTATAAAACATCAGAGGGTTTTCTATAAAATAGCATGATGGACTAAGAATACATATTTCCTATATTTTCTTTATTAGTAGGTATAGATTGGGACTTCTAAATCAGTTACAAGATAACTAATTTAAAAGCCTCAACAAATTTAAGTAGCGGGTTGTTATTTAAGCTGGGGGGAGGCATCTTATTTTTTAAGCCGTCCAAATTTGATGGATGATTTTAATTTATTACAACATGACCATGATGATTTTAATTTACATACAAGTAAATTAATCAAATATCTGGTTCTCAATTTTATAGGACAAAATGACCGTCAGAGAATTTGAAGAGTTAGCGCACGACGGATACAACTATCCTACATGGGCTATGGATGTTAAAATTAGTCTTTCATCCCGTGGAATTGTAGCTGCACTCATACCTCTTGCAAATCCTCCTCGAGAGGGAATTGCACAATTAACTGAGTGGGAACAATATGGTAATGTATACATAATAAGACACCATATCCATCCATATCTAAAATATGAATATTTGATGGAGAAATCTCTAAGCAATATGTGGCAATCACTTAAGACTAGATATGAACAACAAAAGGCAGTTATACTACCTAAAGCTTGTTGGGGAACGTCGCATGGGAAACAAAAAATTTCCTACGCGCACGAAGACCTATCATGGTGATGTCCATCTACGAGAGGGGATGTGTGATCTACGTACCCTTGTAGACCGTGCAGCCCAACCCATTTCAATTGATCGTCGTTGGCAATCTAACCCAGTCCTACGTGGCAAAATTACGACGAAATCAAAACATCATGGTTGAAATCAGCCCAACCCATTTCAATTGATCACATGGGCTGATTTTATTTTTTTGGGCTTTTTCTTATTGGGCTTCTTTTTTGGCCTTAGCCCATTTATAGCCACTTTTAATTTTCTTTTTCGAAATTTTTTTTTGGGCCCTGGCCTTTAATGCCCAAATACATTTGGTCGAGTTTCAGTTTTGGCATTTTTTCATTTTTGAATTCAGCAACTTTTTGTTTTAGAACTTGGTTTCATTTCTATTTGTTGGGCCTTATCAACCCAATTATTTGTTCAATATTAAATCCAACACTATTTTATATTCAAATCAAGAAAACTCCAAGTCAAATTAAAATCATCCATCATATACCATCACATAGTACATCTCCCAGGTTTACATAACACAATAGCTCATCTCATGAATACATTTCTTTACACAGGAATATAGCAAGAACGGAAAGAATTGCACAATAGAACAATGGAACATCTGCTAACAATGGAGTTCATTCCACTCTCCTATGAGACATAGGTTCAGAAATTTTTATGTTGTGTTGATTTGAATGTCCCAAGTAGGCATCATCGACATCTTCTCACCACTTTCCTAGCAACAAAAAAAAGACAAAAGAAAAAACATTAGACCGTAATATTACACCAAAGCATAGATCGGTAACTTCAACGAGAAAAGGCAGAATATTTATCCATTGCTTAGTGCCAAGAGAAAGCACATGCAGCTATGTATTTTATTACTTACGATTGTTTCTATCACTAAGGCGTCTAGTTTACACGATACCCATTTTTTAAATTCAGAAGGAATCAATGCATTTTTTTAACTGTAGTGCATGCGAAAATACAGTCTAGTTTACATGATACCCATTTTTTAAATTCAGAAGGAACCAATGCATTTTTTTAACTGTAGTGCATGCGAAAATACAGTCTAGTTTACATGATACCCATTTTTTAAATTCAGAAGGAATCAATGCATTTTTTTAAAACTATAGTGCATGCGAAAATACAACTGCAGTGCATGGGAAAATACAAATAATATGATTTTTTTTATAAATCTATAGTTTATAGTTTGATTCTTATATAAACAGGCTTGAACTATCATCTTTGGACAAAATATGCAGTGCAAAATATATCCTGTAATGTCCTACTTGGTACAATTGCTTAATAGAGAACAATCTATCCATCTAATTCGACAAAAAAACAGCCATGTATATATAGAACTGCAGCTTAATTCACAAAATACCCATGTATTTCTAAAACTACACAGAGCAAGAAGCCAAGAATAAAAGAGAAGCAAAGAAATCACATTTTCTGTTTGCCTAGTCCACTTCCACCTTAAATGACATAAGCAGCTTACAAATATATGGAATGTAAGTTTAACGGAAATCATTTGGAATTGTAGGTTTTCAGATTAGTTTGTGAACCTCATGAACATGCCATGGTTTAAGTGTAAGTAGAGCATGTTCAATAAGGCCTTGTCTTTGAAGCTTTTTGCCCACTTATTGTTGATACAAACCTATGCAAATATATGTCTAGCAGTTCTAGAAGATATGAAATCATGGATTTGTCCTCTCTGTTGCAAACATCTACAACAACAAAATTTACATTACCCTTGATCGGTGCTAGAAGATATTTCACCCCGCAGAAGGTCACCAGCACTCACATGAGAAAATCCAAAATCCGAAGCGATCCTACTACATTACGTATGATTTCCTCACTTGTCTGATCTGCCTGCTCATGATTTCCTCGTATTAAAATACGATCTGGGTACCTAACCCTGGAGACAATTTGATCGTAACGGTTAGATTAAATGGCACATAATGTAACTTTAAGGAGAACAACTCAAATCTGATCAGGACAATCAGTCTTTCTAGTACAATGAAAACATGGCATTGACTGTCCTGGGACGCATCCCTCTATGGTCTGTAGAGGAGAAAACATTTGTAGACTTGGAAAGGCAAAGTATTATGTAAACATCGGTGGAAAAATGGTAGTATTAGTCATTCATGTATGCAGATATGTCAAGATGTGTGCAGATTTGCATATACCTTATACGGTTATACCAGTCCATCAATGTGACAATATAGAGACAGAAAACAAACCATGTGTGTGACCTGTGGCTAATATTACAATCAGGATGTAACACATACATGCAATTTATAATATATCAGGTATTCATCATATGGTTTCTCATAAATATGAGGAGGTCCTGGGTTCCTATGAACATGGTTCTGTCATGTGGATCATGAGCAAGTTCTACATTTCTGCTTATGAATTGCTGATACACCTATTCAGAAACATGTCCATAACATAGTGCAACAACGAATGAACGACAACATTATTTCCTGCTTATGAATTGCTGATACACCTATCCAGAAACAAGTCCATAACATAGTGCAACAACGAATGAAAGGCAACATTATTTCCTTGAGAAAACATTTACTTGTAGCAAATGTTTCCATGGTTTCCTAAGTAAGCAAACTTCATAATTTCCGCCAGTCAACATCCTAGTGAGGTACGTGCTTGGGTAGGTACACGGAAATGATCCTCCACCTTTCTTGATAGTACATAAAAGAAAAGAGGTGCCAGATGATTCTTTCATACTCACCACAAAGAGAAAGCTATATTTTCCGAATTCAGTAGATCTCCAAATCTCGATGCAGGATTCGACATCCTCAATGGAGAAGACTGCGTTGGAGACTGCTCCCACGCCGGCGCCGCGGAGCATGCCGCTTTCCGTGGACATCCCCATGAAGGCACCGATGAAGATCCCAACTAGTGAGCCCACTGAAAGACAGAAAACTTTCAGATAAAACTGTACCAACCATTACACGCTACATGGGCTGGCTACTCATGGAACAATTGCAATTCAAATATGCAATACAACAACGAGTTAAACAACAGAGAACGAAAACAGAGGACGCTAGGGTGATCGACCTAAACCTGTATAAAAATGATAAGTGTAAGGTTTTAAGATAAGCTCAGCATGCCTCGTGATCAATAATCCTGCCTGCAGGATTGAATTGCTGCCCACAAGGTCATCCAGAATACATACACCGGCTACCGGGAAGCAAAGAAAAAATGGCACATGAACCCAAAATTGCACCAGAGAGGGTGACGCTCCACTTCCACCTAATACTGAATTCGTAATCGGACACCAATGCTACGGGTAGAAAAACTGAATCAAATACATGCACTGCAATACACTTCTCCACTGCATGTTTAATTAAAGTAGCAGAAGAAGGTTTCTACTCTTCATTACAGAAAAAGGAGTATTCAGTTAACAGAAAAATGCTAATGCTACTGCAAGCAAACAAGGAGTTCAAACAAACAAGCAAGAACATGAAAATCTGATAGTAACAAGCAAGCACATGATAATCTGAATCTCGGGAGAAAAGAAGAGACTACTCCATCAAACAACTTTGATATACATGCTAAAGTTTCTTAGTTCAGACTTTTTTCCCTGAATTCCTATTTCAGTCATCATCTCTCTAAGTCCAAAGTAGCGGACAATCTGTTGAGGCGAAAGCGTCTACTTGTTGTTTTACCTTCGGGGACACATATGCATCCGACTCTAGAACAAAAGTTTTGGTTTCCATCGGTGTTTTTTTCTATTTAGTTGAAATCTAAGGCTCGGATTCATCTTCAACCTTCAGCTCAAGCGCCGAGCCGGTCGTGTCTGCCTTGAAGGAGGTCCTTACAAGCGTTCGCAGGTGACACCACAGCCTGCTACTCTCTTAATAGAAAATTGGCAGATCCAAATAAATTGTACAGCTGCCCGAGGAATAGCATACCCATTTACCATAATGAACTCTACTAATACCCCGTTTTTTATCTGCTCTACATATTAACTTTGTCTTACATTAGACATTGTAAACGTTGATCTAGTTTATAAAAAAAATGTTAGCATTTACAATACCTTTGGAATCATCATCGAATATATTTTCACATCACATATACTTTTTAATACATATAGTTGGCAGCAGTTTCAGAGAAAGTTTGGAACATGATACATTTTGGTGAAGTAAGTGTGTGTCTGTCTGTCAGGGAGAAGTGTGATTCAGAGTTTCAGAGTGAAGTTGTTTCTGAATACTCAAGTAATTAGCTAGCTAGAAGTGATTTAGATGTTCCTCTTCCTATTGGCTTGCAGCTTGTACGTACTAGGAGCTAGCTAGGATTTGATTGACATGCAGAGATTTCTCAATCGATCAATCGATCGATCATACAAGTGCCTAAAAGTAATTGGTGGAGCAGAGCAGAGCAGAGGTGGGGTGGGTACCAGAATTGGGCCATCTCGCTGGATGGGGTCTGCTTGGAGAGCGATTCGTAGAAGATCCCGAGGGGCTCCCTCTGGCAGCCAAATTGATTGCAAAAATTTGGGAATTAGATGAACTTGAGATGGAGGAATTAGACTAGAGTAGAGTAGAGTAGTACCTCCTCTGGTGTTTCGAACTTCTGGCCGGTGAGGGAGAAGACCTTCTTAGCCGCCTTGCCCTTGGCCTTGTCCTTGCCCTGGTCGGCCGTAGTAGCTTTCTTGGCGGTGGTAGTGGCCGCGGTGAGCTTGGCCCGCGCTGACGGAGCCTAGGGCGAACCTGAGGAGGCGCTCCTGCGCGCTAATCCGCGCGAAACCCACAAGAAACCGAGCCAAGTGAATCATCGGTCAACCAATCGAAAAGGGCGGACGTGTAATGAAAACAAGGGGTGAGAATTCCTTCAGGATCTACATCGTTGGGAGTAAGGATGGGTTACCTGCGCGAGGATGCTGATCATCGTGATGGCCGCCGGCGGCGAGGTGGCGAGGCGCCGATGGCCTCCGCCTTCACCCGCTCTTTGCCCATCCCGGACGGCCGGTGCTACTTCTTCTGCTTCTGCTACAGCGGCGGCGGCTAAGGAGATTGCTTGCCGGTGGATATCGACAGCGAGATGCGGATCCATCGGGGAGGGTCGGGGTTGATCGGACCAGCGATATCAACGGCGAGATGCGGATCCATCGGATCCAGCGACCTGGCAACGAGGTCCACCAGGGTGAGGGTTGCGGGCGCGAGAGATGAATCTGACGGGAGGGGAGGAGAGAGTGGCGCGAGGGGACCCCGAAGGTGTGCTGCGCACCGGCGAGAGCCGCGTCAACTCCCCGGAATCGAGCGGCACAGATGACGGCGGCAGAGGAGTCACGGAAGGGGACAGAGAGAGGGCTCGCGCGAGGGGAGAAGGGGGATCATGCACGGGAGTGGTGGCGGCGGCAAGGGAGGAGCGAAGCTAGGGTTCAGAGAGAAAGAGAGGGGTTTGGTGCGGTGTTGGGTGGTGGGTTGGATCAGAAGTGGATGGAAGGATGGATGGACTGATGTTTGCCATGTCACCGATCCAAGGCACAAGTGATCCCACCAATCAGAATTGAGTTTTTTAGTTTTTTTCACTTATAAGGCAAATAGTCAATGTGATGTCAAAATTCATGGCAAAGTTTGTACAAATGATCTCACCAATCACAATTGAGTTTTTTTTAGTTTTTTTCACTTACAAGGAAAATGAATATTGCTGAATTATTTTTGAACTATGGAAGGAAGGGTTTTCACATATTTGAGGAATATATGATCTAAAGTATTTATGATTTTTTTTATAATTTTTGGAATGACAGAATAGTAGGTTGCTTCACAAACTAGACGGGTTTGGCGCGTGACATAGAATGGACCCACGAGTGACATGTCAACATAGTTAGAACATGTTACGACATTTTTACAATCATCGTAAAAGTTATGACGATCTCATCTTATGCGGTTACGACGTTTTTGACTCACATCGTCGTAATTTATATGTAGATTTGATCCCCTCAAACGGTTTACGACAATCTCGGATGAAATCGTCATAGATTTATGACGAATTCATCAACGACGTCTTAAAAAACGTCATGTATGAGCATATTTCTTGTAGTGATAGCTACCTTGCGAGGAGTATCCTCGGCACAGATGGGGGGACCGGTTTGAGGACGTACTCTCAGTTCCGTGCGCCAGACCCGGTGGGCATGACACATCTTTGGGGGATCTAGTCCAAAGACCTCGTCACAATTTCCCTGCCGGTATACCAAATGGTGTACTACGCTAGCGACGGCTAGTGGCAACAAGTCGGGATTGTGTCGTGTGGGTAAAGTGTATAACCTCTGCAGAGTGTAAAACTATTCGAATAGCCGTGTCCACGGTCATGGACGACACATGAATCTTTCTTGACATACAGGACCTGTCTTGCTTATTTCCCTCTTTGCCTCAATTCTTGGAACCTATGTGAGTGTGAGTTGATCGAGGATCCTCACTTTGATGAAAGTTATTCTAAATATAATTATGTTTTCTTCAGAAAATATTTTTTTATCCACAAGCTATTGTTTACAAATAAAATTAGCTTTATGCAAATGAGCCATATAGCCTTCCTTTGAAGCCACATGTAGCTATTAGGTCCTTCTCCGAGGGAGGCATGTTGAGTACGTAATGTACTCATGGCAATAACTTTGTTGAACAACAGAGATCTATGAAGACGAGGGTGCCGACTACGATTATTATGATGATCCTGAGGAGTGAGGTCACGTGGACTACATCGACTGCCTGTGGCTAAGATGGAGTCGCTACGCATTTTCTTTTCCGCTGTGTTTTTCTGAATGTAATAAATGTCATGAGACATTTGCTATGTATGCCTTGTGGCAAGATTTACTAAACTCATATTGTATTATTTTAACATTCTGCAATGATACCATTTCACTGTGTTGTCAACAATGATCCTGGGGTTGACGATTAAACACAGGAGGGTCTGGAAGTAAATTTCGGCTTCTCACATAACTATGCTCCCGACTGACAGGACCCTGCAACAACAATATCATTCCCGAAATTATATAGTTTATTCTAAACTTATACATGTGCTCCTACAGGCCGAGAGACACGATGAACTTCTGCTAAAAAATAGTAATCAACGCCCACTTGGGGCTGCTCCTCTGCCTGAAGTACATGCAAATTTTCCAAAAAATACTAACTTCAATGGTTCTTTCAAAGGCCAAAACAAGAACTTTAAGGGTAAGAGAAACCACAACAGGAAGAACAAGCCACAAAATTCAGAAAAAGAGAAGGGCATAACAAAGAATAAGTTTGATAAAACTAAACTTTGCCACAAATGTGGATGCTACAAGCATGTCACCAAAAAATGCCGCACCCAAAGACATCTAGTAAACCTCTACGTGCAATCCATGGAATGTAACAAACATGTCCAAGGATCAAGATATGAAGCTCACTTCAATCTTCAACCTGATAACAACAAGGAAGCTGATTTTTGGCAATATGTTCAAGGAGCACTAAGTAACAACAAGGAATTCCATCTATCACACGACTCCATGGACACGGAGAATATGATGACCGAATACATCGTCGACATGTTCGAAAACTTTGACTAGTCAATTGACTCCATTTTGATATTTTATTTGTTTACATCCAACGGATTGTTGTAAAAAACATATTATTATTGTTGTTGTTGTTGTTGTTGTCATTCTATATTGTAAAAACACAATATATATTGTATGAGCACTTTGATATTAATAAAATTTCTATGTATTCTATATATCCAATAAAGTGTTTTGATTAACATAAAATTCCATATTTTGATATATAGATTCCTACGGGAGTCAATCTAATGGAGGAGGAAATATGTCTTGTGGACAGTGGCACCACAAACTCTATGCTTAGGGAAATAAAGTATTTACAAACTCTTACAAAATTGAATGGAGATATTTTAACAATCGATGGACGCGATGCGGTAATTGTTGGCACAGGAAGTGCCATATTTACCCTCCCTATGGGTACACAAATTGTAATTGAGGATGCTTTATTATATCTCGATTCAACTTGTACCGTCATAGGTTATAGAGATATCCGCAAAAAATGGTTTTCACATTGAAACTTATGTAGACAACAAAGAGGAATATCTCCTCTTTACCAAAGACAACGGATATGGCAAACAAATATTTGAGAAAATTCCCTCTTTATCATCAGGATTGTACTACAAATACATAAAACCAGTAGAACACGTTGTGTATAAGGTAATTTTCCAGAATGTAAATGCATTCCAAATTTGGCATGATCGCCTTGGTCATCCCGGTATCGGGATGATGAGGAAAATTATCGGCAATTCAAATGGCCGTGACTTAAATGAAGCTAAATTCCCACAATCTTTGGATTTTATGTGCACTGCATGTGCTACTGGAAAACTCATTTTAAGACCCTCATATCTTAAAATTCAAGAAAAACCATTATAATTCCTTGAATGAATTCAAGGCGATATTTGTGGTCCTATCCAACCATTGTCTCGACCTTTCAGTTATTTCATGGTTCTAATAGATGCATCCACACAATGGTCTCATGTGTGTTTATTATCTACACGAAACCATGAATTTGCCAAAATAATGAGACAAGTTATCAAATTACAAGCTCATTATCTTGAGAATCGAATTAAATCAATTCGAATGGACAACACTGCTGAATTATCTTCACATGCTTTTAATGATTATTGCGTGGCATTAGGCATTGAAGTTTTGCACTCTGTCCTATATGTCCACACTCAAAATGGATTGGCCGAATCTCTAATTAAGAGAATTAGGCTCATTGCACGACCCTTACTAATAAATTGCAATTTACCAACTTTTTGTTGGGGTCACGCAGTTTTACACGCTGCTGACTTAATCCAATTATGACCAACTACGTATCACAACACTTCCCCTCTGCAATTAGTACGCCGAAGCCTACCAAATATTTCCCATCTGCGTAAATTTGGATGGGCCACATGTGTGTCAATCTCACCGCCGCATCGTACATCCATGGGCCCACATAGAAAATTGGGGATCTATGTGGGGGTACAAATCACCGTCGATAATCAAGTAACTTGAACCCTCATGGGGGATCTGTTCACAGCCCGTCACGCTGATTGCATCTTCAATGAGGACCATTTCCCGACATTAGGGGGAGACATCAAGTACCAAAAAGTGTTGGAAATATGCCCTAGAGGGAATAATAAATTAGTTATTATTCTATTTCTTTGTTCATGATAATCGTTTATTATCCATGCTATAATTGTATTGATTGGAAACACAATACTTGTGTGAATACATAGACAACACACTGTCCCTAGTAAGCCTCTAGTTGACTAGCTCGTTGATCAAAGATGGCCAAGGTTTCCTGGCCATAGGCAAGTATTGTTACTTGATAACGGGATCACATCATTAGAAGAATCATGTGATGGACTAGACCCAAACTAATAGACGTAGCATGTTGATCGTGTCATTTTGTTGCTACTGTTTTCTGCGTGTCAAGTATTTGTTCCTATGACCATGAGATCATATAACTCACTAACACCGGAGGAATACTTTGTGTGTATCAAACGTCGCAACGTAACTGGGTGACTATAAAGATGCTCTACAGGTATCTCCGAAGGTGTTCGTTGAGTCAGTATGGATCAAGACTGGGATTTGTCACTCCGTGTGACGGAGAGGTATCTCGGGGCCCACTCCTAAAGACACTAACAAGTATGCAAGCTCCAGTGATCCTTCAATGGACTGGTGCAAGCATCTCGGAGTTGGAATATACACTTTGATGAGGTGATCAAAGATTTTGGGTTTGTACAAGGTTTATGAGAAACTTGTATTTCCAAAGAAGTGAGTGGGAGCACTATAGAATTTCTGATAAGTATATGTGGTTGACATATTGTGGATCAGAAGTAATGTAGAATTTCTGTAAAGCATACAAGGTTGTTTGAAAGGAGTTTTCAACGGAATACTTGGATTGCGCTACTTGAACGTTGAGCATCAAAGATCTATGAAGATAGATCGAAAGCGCTTAATAGAAGTTTCAACAAGATGCATGCCTTGACAAGTTTTTGAAGGAGTTCAAAATAGATCAGCAAAGAAGGAGTTCTTGGTTGCGTTGTGAGGTGTGAATTTGAGTAAGACTCAAAACCCGACCCCGGCAGAATAAAGAGAATATACGAAGGTCGTCTTCTATGCCTTGGCCGTAGAATCTGAAGTATGCCATGCTGGGTACCGCACCTGATGAGTGCCTTGACTCAAAGTCTGTTGAGAGGTACAGAAAGTGATCCATGATTGAATCACTAGCAGCGGTCAAAATTTATCCTTAGTAACTGATGGACTAAGGAATTTTTCTCGATTATGGAGGTGGTTAAAGAGTTCGTCGTAAAGGGTTACGTCGATGCAAGCTTTACACTAATCCGAATAACTATGAGTAGTGAAACGGATTCGTATAGTAGAGTAGATATTTGGAGTATTTCCGAATAGCACATAGTAGCAGCATCTATAAGATGACATAAAGATTTGTAAAGAACACACGGATCTGAAAGTTTCAAAACCGTTGACTGAAACCTCTCTCACGAGCAAGACGTGATCAGACCCCATAACTATACGGGTGTTGGATTCGTTGGAATCACATGGTGATGTGAACTAGATTATTGACTCTAGTGCAAGTGGGAGACTGTTGGAAATATGCCCTAGAGGCAATAATAAATTAGTTATTATTATATTTCTTTGTTCATGATAATCGTTTATTATCCATGCTATAATTGTATTGATTGGAAACACAATACTTGTGTGAATACATAGACAAAACACTGTCCCTAGTAAGCCTCTAGTTGACTAGCTCGTTGATCAAAGATGGCCAAGGTTTCCTGGCCATAGGCAAGTATTGTTACTTGATAACGGGATCAAATCATTAGAAGAATCATGTGATGGACTAGACCCAAACTAATAGACGTAGCATGTTGATCGTGTCATTTTGTTGCTACTGTTTTCTGCGTGTCAAGTATTTGTTCCTATGACCATGAGATCATATAACTCACTAACACCGGAGGAATACTTTGTGTGTATCAAACGTCGCAACGTAACTGGGTGACTATAAAGATGCTCTACAGGTATCTCCGAAGGTGTTCGTTGAGTCAGTATGGATCAAGACTGGGATTTGTCACTCCGTGTGACGGAGAGGTATCTCGGGGCCCACTCGGTAATACAACATCACACACAAGCCTTGCAAGCAATGTGACTTAGTGTAAGTTGCGGGATCTTGTATTACGGAACGAGTAAAGAGACTTGCCGGTAAACGAGATTGAAATAGGTATGCGGATACTGACGATCGAATCTCGGGCAAGTAACATACCGAAGGACAAAGGGAATGACATACAGGATTATATGAATCCTTGGCACCGAGGTTCAAACGATAAGATCTTCGTAGAATATGTAGGATCCAATATGGGTATCCAGGTCCCGCTATTGGATATTGACCGAGGAGTCTCTCGGGTCATGTCTCCATAGTTCTCGAACCCGCAGGGTCTGCACACTTAAGGTTCGACGTTGTTTTATGCGTATTTGAGTTATATGGTTGGTTACCGAATGTTGTTCGGAGTCCCGGATGAGATCACGGACGTCACGAGGGTTTCCGAAATGGTCCGGAAACGAAGATTGATATATAGGATGACCTCATTTGATTACCGGAAGGTTTTCGGAGTTACCGGGAATGTACCGGGAATGACGAATGGGTTCCGGGAGTTCACCGGGGGGGGGGGGCAACCCACCCGGGGGAAGCCCATAGGCCTTGGGGGTGGCACACCAGCCCTTAGTGGGCTGGTGGGACAGCCCAAGAAGGCCCTATGCGCCATAGGAAGAAAATCAAAGAGAAAAGAAAAAAAAGGAGGAGGTGGGAAAGGGAAGAATGACTCCACCCACCAAACCAAGTTGGACTCGGTTTGGGGGGGGAGACCTTCCCATCTTGGCTCGGCCGACCCCCTTGGGGCTCCTTGAGCCCCAAGGCAAGGCTCCCCCTCTTCCCCCTATATATACGGAGGTTTTAGGGCTGATTTGAGACGACTTTTCCACGGCAGCCCGACCACATACCTCCACGGTTTTTCCTCTAGATCGCGTTTCTGCGGAGCTCAGGCGGAGCCCTGCTGAGATAAGATCACCACCAACCTCCGGAGCGCCGTCACGCTGCCGGAGAACTCATCTACCTCTCCGTCTCTCTTGCTGGATCAAGAAGGCTGAGATCATCGTCGAGCTGTACGTGTGCTGAACGCGGAGGCGCCGTCCGTTCGGCACTAGATCGTGGGACTGATCGCGGGATGGTTCGCGGGACGGATCGAGGGACGTGAGGATGTTCCACTACATCAACCGCGTTCACTAACGCTTCTGCTGCACGGTCTACAAGGGTACGTAGATCACACATCCCCTCTCGTAGATGGACATCACCATGATAGGTCTTCGTGCGCGTAGGAAAATTTTTGTTTCCCATGCGACGTTCCCCAACAGTGGTATCAGAGCTAGGTTCATGCGTAGATGTCTTCTCGAGTTTAACACAAAAGTTTTTGTGGGCGGTGATGTGCGTTTTGCTGCCCTCCTTAGTCTTTTCTTGATTCCGCGGTATTGTTGGATCGAAGCGGCTCGGACCGACATTACTCGTACGCTTACGAGAGACTGGTTTCATCGCTACGAGTAACTCCGTTGCTCAAAGATGACTGGCGGGTGTCAGTTTCTCCAACTTTAGTTGAATCGAAATTGACCGAGGAGGTCCTTGGATGAGGTTAAATAGCAATTCATATATCTCCGTTGTGGTGTTTACGTAAGTAAGATACGATCCTACTAGATACCCATGGTCACCACGTAAAACATGCAACAACAAAATTAGAGGACGTCTAACTTGTTTTTGCAGGGTATGCTTGTGATGTGATATGGCCAACAATGTGATGTGATATATTGGATGTATGAGATGATCATGTTGTAATAGTTAATATCGACTTGCACGTCGATGGTACGGCAACTGGCAGGAGCCATAGGGTTGTCTTTAAACTAACTTTTGTGCTTGCAGATGCGTTTACTATATTGCTAGGACATAGCTTTAGTAGTAATAGCATGAGTAGCACGACAACCCCGATGGCGACACGTTGATGGAGATCATGGTGTGACGCCGGTGACAAGAAGATCGTGCCGGTGCTTTGGTGATGGAGATCAAGAAGCGCATGATGATGGCCATATCATGTCACTTATGAATTGCATGTGATGTTAATCCTTTTTGCACCTTATCTTGCTTAGAACGACGGTAGCATTATGAGGTGATCTCTCACTAAAAATTTCAAGACAAAATTGTGTTCTCCCCGACTGTGCACCGTTGCGACAGTTCTTCGTTTCGAGACACCACGTGATGATCGGGTGTGATAGACTCAACGTTCACATACAACGGGTGAAAAACAGTTGCACACGCGGAACACTCGGGTTAAGCTTGACGAGCCTAGCATGTGCAGACATGGCCTCGGAACACATGAGACCGAAAGGTCGAGCATGAATCGTATAGTTGATATGATTAGCATTGAGATGCTTACCACTGAAACTATTCTCGACTCACGTGATGATCGGACTTGAGATAGTGGATTTGGATCATGTACCACTCAAATGACTAGAGAGATGTACTTTTTTGAGTGGGAGTTCTTAAGTAATATGATTAATTGAAGTAATTGTCATGAACATAGTCTAATGGTCTTTGCGAATTACGATGTAGCTTGTGCTATAGCTCTACTGTTTTTATATGTTCCTAGAGAAAATTTAGTTGAAAGTTGATAGTAGCAACCTTTGCAGAGATTGTCCTCGTTGCTGCGCAGAAGGCTTATGTCCTTAATGGACCACTCGGTGTGCTGCACCTCGAGCGTCGTCTGTGGATGCTGTGAACATCCGACATACACGTTTCTGATGACTACACGATAGTTCAGTGCAAAATACTTAATGGCTTAGAAGCAAGGCGCCGAAGACGTTTTGAAACGTCACGGAACATAAGTGATGTTCTAAAGAGATGAAATTGTGATTTCATGCTTGTGCCCTTGTTGAGAGGTACGAGACCTCCGACAAGATTCTTTATCCACAAAGTAAAGGAGAAAAGCTCAATCGTTGAGCGTGTGCTCAGATTGTCTGAGTACGACAATCACTTGAATCAAGTGGGAGTTAATCTTCCAGATGAGATAGTGATGGTTCTCCAAAGTCACTGCCACCAAGCCGTGAGAGCTTCGTGATGAACTATAACATATCAAGGATAGATACAATGATCCTTGAGCGACTCACGATGTTTGACACTGCGAAAGTAGAAATCAAGAGGGAGCATCAATAGTTGATGGTTTGTAAAACCACTAAGTTTCAAGAAAGGCAAGGGCTAGAAGGGATACTTTGTGAAACGGCAAAACAGTTGCTGCACTAATGAAGAGACCCAAGATTAAACCCAAACCCGAGACTAAGTGCTTCTGTAATGAGGGGAACAGTCACTGAGGCGGAGCAACTCTAGATACTTGGTAGATAAGAAGGCTGGCAAAAGTCGAAAGAAGTATATTTGATATACATGATGTTGATGTGTACTTTACTAGTACTCCTAGTAGCATGAGGGTATTGGATACCGGTTCGGTTGCTAAGTGATTAGTAACACGAAATGAAAGCTACGGCATAAATGGAGACTAGCTAAAGGCGAGGTGACGATACGTGTTGGAAGTGTTTCCAAGGTTGATATGATCAAACGTCGCACGCTCCCTCTACCATCGGGATTGGTGTTAAACCTAAATAATTGTTATTTGGTGCTTGTGTTAAGCATGAACATGATTGGATCGTGTTTATTGCAATACGATTATTCATTTAAAGCGAATAATGGTTACTCTATTTTCTTGAATAATCACCTTCAATGGTTTATTGATTCTCGATCGTAGTGTTACACATGTTCATGATATTGGTGCCAAAAGATACGAGCTAATGATGATAGTACCACTTACTTGTGGCACTGCCGCTTGAGTCATGTTGGTATAAATTGCATGAAGAGGCTCCATGCTGATGGATCTTTATACTCACTTGATTTTGAATCACTAGTGACATGCAAATCATACCACATGAGCAAGGCCTTGTTTTCATTGAGATGAAATAAGATAGTAACTTGTTGGAAGTGATACATTTTGATGTATGCAGTCCAATGGGTGCTGAGGCACGCAGTGGATATCATTATGTTCTTGCTTCAATGACGATTTGAGTAGATACTAGAGTCTTTGCTTAATGAATCACAAGTCTGAAATATTGAAAAGTTCAATTCTGTTTCGGAGTGAAGTTCGTCGTAACAAGAGGATAAACTGTCTACGATATGATCATAGAAATGAATATCTGAGTTACGAGTTTTGGAACGCAGTTAAGACAATGTGGAAATTGTTTCGCAGTTCATGCCACCTAGAACATCATAGTGTGATGATGTGTCTGAACGTCATAGCCACACACTGTTTGGTATGGTGCATGCTGTGATGTCTCTTATCGAATTACCACTATCGTTTATGGGTTAAGCATTAGAGACAACCGCATTCACTTTAAATAGGGCACCACGTATTTCCGTTGAGATGACACAGTATAGACTGAGGTTTAGAGAAATCTAAACTATCGTTTCTTGAAAGTTTGGGGTTTCGACACTTATGTGAAAAAGTTTCAGTCTGATAAGCTCAAACCCAAAGCGGATAAATGCATCTTCATAGGATATCCAAAACAGTTGGGTACATCTCCTATCTCAGATCCGAAAGCAAATTGTTTGTTTCTAGAAACGAATCCTTTCTCGAGGAAAGGTTTCTCTCGAAAGAATTGAGTGGGAGGGTGGTAGAACTTGATGAGGTTATTGAACCATAACTTCGACCAGTGTGTAGCAGGGCGCAGGAAGTTGTTCCTGTGGCGCCTACACCAATTGAAGTGAAAGCTGATGATGGTGATCATCGAGCATCGGATCAAGTTACTACAAGCCTCGTAGGTTGACAAGGTCGCGTACTACTACAGAGTGGTACGATAACCCTGTCTTGGAGGTCATGTTGTTGAGCAACAGTGAACCTACGAGTTATGGAGAAAGCAATGCTGGGCCCAGGTTCCGACAAATGGCTGGAAGCCATGAAATCCGAGAGAGGATCCATGTATGAAAACAAAGTGTAGACTTTGGAAAAACTACTTGATGGTCATAGGACTATTGAGTAAAGATGGATCTTTAAAAGGAAGACAGACGATGATAGTGATAAGTCACTATTAAGAAAAGCTTGACTTGTCGCAAAGATGTTTCCGACAAGATCAAACAGTTGACTATGATGAGACTTTCTCACTCGTAGCGATGCTAAAAGTCTGTTAGAATTATGTTAGTAGTTGCTGCATTATTTATGAAATATTGCATGTAGGATGTCAAAACATTGTTTCCTCGATGGTTTCCTTGAGCAAACATTGTATGAGATACAACCATGAGGTTTTGTCGATCCTAAAGACACTAACAAGTATGCAAGCTCCAGTGATCCTTCAATGGACTGGTGCAAGCATCTCGGAGTTGGAATACACACTTTGATGAGGTGATCAAAGATTTTGGGTTTGTACAAGGTTTATGAGAAACTTGTATTTCCAAAGAAGTGAGTGGGAGCACTATAGAATTTCTGATAAGTATATGTGGTTGACATATTGTGGATCAGAAGTAATGTAGAATTTCTGTAAAGCATACAAGGTTGTTTGAAAGGAGTTTTCAACGGAATACTTGGATTGCGCTACTTGAACGTTGAGCATCAAAGATCTATGAAGATAGATCGAAAGCGCTTAATAGAAGTTTCAACAAGATGCATGCCTTGACAAGTTTTTGAAGGAGTTCAAAATAGATCAGAAAAGAAGGAGTTCTTGGTTGCGTTGTGAGGTGTGAATTTGAGTAAGACTCAAAACCCGACCCCGGCAGAATAAAGAGAATATACGAAGGTCGTCTTCTATGCCTTGGCCGTAGAATCTGAAGTATGCCATGCTGGGTACCGCACCTAATGAGTGCCTTGACTCAAAGTCTGTTGAGAGGTACAGAAAGTGATCCATGATTGAATCACTAGCAGCGGTCAAAATTTATCCTTAGTAACTGATGGACTAAGGAATTTTTCTCGATTATGGAGGTGGTTAAAGAGTTCGTCGTAAAGGGTTACGTCGATGCAAGCTTTACACTAATCCGAATAACTATGAGTAGTGAAACGGATTCGTATAGTAGAGTAGATATTTGGAGTATTTCCGAATAGCACATAGTAGCAGCATCTATAAGATGACATAAAGATTTGTAAAGAACACACGGATCTGAAAGTTTCAAAACCGTTGACTGAAACCTCTCTCACGAGCAAGACGTGATCAGACCCCATAACTATACGGGTGTTGGATTCGTTGGAATCACATGGTGATGTGAACTAGATTATTGACTCTAGTGCAAGTGGGAGACTGTTGGAAATATGCCCTAGAGGCAATAATAAATTAGTTATTATTATATTTCTTTGTTCATGATAATCGTTTATTATCCATGCTATAATTGTATTGATTGGAAACACAATACTTGTGTGAATACATAGACAAAACACTGTCCCTAGTAAGCCTCTAGTTGACTAGCTCGTTGATCAAAGATGGCCAAGGTTTCCTGGCCATAGGCAAGTATTGTTACTTGATAACGGGATCAAATCATTAGAAGAATCATGTGATGGACTAGACCCAAACTAATAGACGTAGCATGTTGATCGTGTCATTTTGTTGCTACTGTTTTCTGCGTGTCAAGTATTTGTTCCTATGACCATGAGATCATATAACTCACTAACACCGGAGGAATACTTTGTGTGTATCAAACGTCGCAACGTAACTGGGTGACTATAAAGATGCTCTACAGGTATCTCCGAAGGTGTTCGTTGAGTCAGTATGGATCAAGACTGGGATTTGTCACTCCGTGTGACGGAGAGGTATCTCGGGGCCCACTCGGTAATACAACATCACACACAAGCCTTGCAAGCAATGTGACTTAGTGTAAGTTGCGGGATCTTGTATTACGGAACGAGTAAAGAGACTTGCCGGTAAACGAGATTGAAATAGGTATGCGGATACTGACGATCGAATCTCGGGCAAGTAACATACCGAAGGACAAAGGGAATGACATACAGGATTATATGAATCCTTGGCACCGAGGTTCAAACGATAAGATCTTCGTAGAATATGTAGGATCCAATATGGGTATCCAGGTCCCGCTATTGGATATTGACCGAGGAGTCTCTCGGGTCATGTCTCCATAGTTCTCGAACCCGCAGGGTCTGCACACTTAAGGTTCGACGTTGTTTTATGCGTATTTGAGTTATATGGTTGGTTACCGAATGTTGTTCGGAGTCCCGGATGAGATCACGGACGTCACGAGGGTTTCCGAAATGGTCCGGAAACGAAGATTGATATATAGGATGACCTCATTTGATTACCGGAAGGTTTTCGGAGTTACCGGGAATGTACCGGGAATGACGAATGGGTTCCGGGAGTTCACCGGGGGGGCAACCCACCCCGGGGAAGCCCATAGGCCTTGGGGGTGGCACACCAGCCCTTAGTGGGCTGGTGGGACAGCCCAAGAAGGCCCTATGCGCCATAGGAAGAAAATCAAAGAGAAAAGAAGAAAAAGGAGGAGGTGGGAAAGGGAAGAAGGACTCCACCCACCAAACCAAGTTGGACTCGGTTTGGGGGGAGACCTTCCCCCCTTGGCTCGGCCGACCCCCTTGGGGCTCCTTGAGCCCCAAGGCAAGGCTCCCCCTCTTCCCCCTATATATACGGAGGTTTTAGGGATGATTTGAGACGACTTTTCCACGGCAGCCCGACCACATACCTCCACGGTTTTTCCTCTAGATCGCGTTTCTGCGGAGCTCGGGCGGAGCCCTGCTGAGATAAGATCACCACCAACCTCCGGAGCGCCGTCACGCTGCCGGAGAACTCATCTACCTCTCCGTCTCTCTTGCTGGATCAAGAAGGCCGAGATCATCGTCGAGTTGTACGTGTGCTGAACGCGGAGGTGCCGTCCGTTCGGCACTAGATCGTGGGACTGATCGCGGGACGGTTCGCGGGGCGGATCGAGGGACGTGAGGACGTTCCACTACATCAACCGCGTTCACTAACGCTTCTGCTGCACGGTCTACAAGGGTACGTAGATCACACATCCCCTCTCGTAGATGGACATCACCATGACAGGTCTTTGTGCGCGTAGGAAAATTTTTGTTTCCCATGCGACGTTCCCCAACAAAAAGAATGCCCGGAAATCGATTGGAATGCCCAAGGGATTTCCTTCTATGATACACGTATT
The DNA here is from genome assembly GCF_904849725.1 of Hordeum vulgare subsp. vulgare. Classification (NCBI taxonomy): domain Eukaryota; kingdom Viridiplantae; phylum Streptophyta; class Magnoliopsida; order Poales; family Poaceae; genus Hordeum; species Hordeum vulgare. The sequence continues at coordinate 545,947,219 of NC_058522.1, read as the reverse complement.
CAAGAAACTAAACTTTAAGTTCGGAAAATAGTTATTTGGCAACACATTGCAAATAACCTGTCAGATTCATTTACTTGCTATAAAGGTGTTACCAAATCCTACAATCCTGCCAAATACGCGCCTGAAAGAGTGGAGGTAACAACAAAAACTACTCAACCCTGTGTTAAAAGGAAGAGGGGGAGAAGTGCGGCCAGGAACAGGATTCAGCTCCTTACAAGCAACAAAGGAAATAGAGAAAGAAACCCTCTAAACCAGTAAATGTAAATCAACCTAGTGTGATAATCATCAAATGGGTAATATACACCCATTGGGAGAACAACCTCCACAACCCAACTCAGTTGTGCACTTAATGACTGGGACATCAGAAAACCCTGACTCAATCGTATTGGAAAATCATGACCGGTCAACAAGGGTAAATGAAATTTCCACAAACAATATAGATTCAGGAGAATCTTACAATCGTAAGTCTACAATTGTCGACATATATTTCTCAACTACAGTTGCAGATAACCTTTTAAATGATCACGATCCAAAGACCGTGGCAGAGTGCAGGAAACGCTCCGACTCGTCTAAATGGAAGGATGCAATCCAAGTAGAGTTAGCCTCGCTCAATAAACCAAAGGTATTCACTGAAGCAATACCTACACCTCCCAGAGTTTTCCCCGTGGGATTCAAATGGGTTTTTGTTCGTAAAAGAAACAAGAACAACGAGGTGGTGAGATATAAAGCAAGGCTTGCAGCCCAAGGCTTCCATCCAAAACTCCAATGGTAGTTTGATCTCTAGACATAGAGAAAGATCAATTTAGACCAACGGATAATGAAGAAGAGATATTAGGACCTGAAGTTCCATATCTTAGTGCCGTTGGAGCACTCATGTATCTTGCAAATTGCACGAGGCCTCATATTGCATTTGTAGTAAATTTACTAGCTAGACATAGCACAACTCCTACTAAACGCCTTAGGACGGAAGTTAAGAATATCTTTCGATATCTCCAATGCATAAAGGATCTTGGCCTATTTTTTCAATTTCAGAGAAATTTGGACATTGATATGATTGGGTATACTAATGCTGGCTACTTATCTGACCCCCACAAAGCCACATCACAAACCGGTTTCATGTTCCTACATGGTGGGACAACCATATCCTGAAAGTCTTCCAAGCAGACTCTAGTGGCTACATCCACCAATCATTCTGAAATAATCACATTATATGAGGCAACACGTGAATGTGTGTGGCTTCGCAGAATGATAAACCACATACAAAAGTCATGTGGTAAGGGTTCTATCGAATCTCCAACCATTATCTACGAAGATAATGCAGCTTGTGTTGCTCAAATGCAAATGTGTTATATAAAGAGCAATATCACTAAGCATATTTCTCCTAAATTATTTTTCCCCTTACAAAAGAAATGGAAGATAAACATTTAGCAACTCAAATCATGCGATAATCTAGCTGATCTTTTCACAAAATCACTCCTAGCTTTAACATTTGAAAAATATGTTTATGTGATTGGTATGCGACGACTTCGAGATTTGCAAAGATGAGGGGAAGAGTCTCTCTGAATCATTACCTGTTCAAACATTATATTGCGCTCTTTTTTCCTTTATGAGTTTACTCTCATGATTTTCATCAAGGTTTTTAATGAGGTAATATCAACATAAGAATATATGTCATACATCCTACTTTTCCTCACTGGGTTTTTTAATGGGTGTATACAAGACATATTAGTTGTCCTCTAAAGTTACCAATGAGTTTTTATCCTTAAGGTTTTCTCATATAAGTTATCAAAGAGACAATAACATTTGTTGTATCATTTTCTCCTTATTTTTTCTAATAGGTTTTGATAAAGTTTTAACAACATATTAAATACTATTCTCCTTATATTTTTTTCATAGGGTTTTTGTGAAAGTTATTCAAGATCATATATGCTTGTGATTAAGAACAATATCCTCAAAGTTATACAATGATACAAGATATAAAAGAATCAGCTTTGTACAAGGAGGAGTGTTAAGAATAAACCGACGTCATCAGCCCTAAACGTTGTTAGGATCCGTCACGTGTGTTCAAAGCGCCGTACAGACGCGAACATCCGTACGGGCATCTTCTCGCGTCGTACATGCGCCTATTGTAAACGAACGCCTCTTCAGAAGCGCCCCAAATCCTTGTATAAATAATAAGGCCTTGCCCACAATCAATAAACACAAGTTTTCTCACCAGTTCTTACACAAGCTATGTAAGATCTGGGGGAAACAATCCAACACCTTCGAGGCGTAGTGCTTGGAGGAAACTGGCCCATGGTATGCTTTTACTGAAGTTTTACGCTCGTTATGCTTATGAGGCCAGTTCAGGATTATGCATGGCCATCATCCTTGTCAACGCAGATGATTTTGTTGCTGCTTCTAATTACCTCCTGAATCAGTTCCTTCACGCCAATACAGCTGAAGGTATCGCACTCCATCAGCGCCTGACTCTTGTAAGAAATCTGGACATTCATTCTATAATCGTGCAATCAGACTGCCTTGGAGAGGTTCAGGAGCTGACCATCACTGAAAAGTCATGTGACTACTATAGAACCTATTATCTATGAATGCAAGGAGCTGATGCAGGACATTGGCAAGGTCAATACTTACTCCACTGGCTGTCATTATCAAAAAAAGCTTTCGTCCCGCTTTATAAATAAACCAAACCACCGAGCCACATCATCCGATAACAGTCACAACAACGCACACACGCCGCGCTGGAGGTAGCACGACACCACATGGTATCACGGTTACGCTGTGGGCACAACACAACAACCCCAAACAAAATAGAAACAACATGGCGGCGTGGCATAAAACAGAGGGCACTCTAATCCGGCTCCGTAGGTGGAGGAGGGAGCGGCGGCGCCAAGCGGAGAGCCATCGCACGAAGACGAGAGATGATGGAGTTGATGGCGTCTCGGTCCCGCGAGCGGCTAAGCAGTTGCGAGAGCTGCAGATATCCGCACAATTTGAACACCGCGTCAGTAGCACGACGAAGAGGAACACGTTGAATAACAAGCTTATTTCAAACAGTCCACGACGTCCAGGCCAGGACCCCCACCGTCAGGCACCTAGTGTGGCGGGCAGATGGGGGTGTAACCTGAAGTTCGGCGAAAAGGTCAGGGAAGTTTGTGTGGCACTAGGTGTCACCGACCACTTCGCGGAAACAACTCCATAGGAATTGCGCGAACACGCAAGAGAAGAAGATGTGATTAGACTCCTCTTCCATCGCACAAAACGGACATATGCCATCCCCTGGTCCGTTCCGCTTAAGGACCTCAACACCAGAGGGAAGGCGTCCACGAAGCCATTGCTAGAGGAATATCCGGATCTTCAAGGGGAGCATACAGAAGTATCCAAGTCTCCCGATGTCCTGGGATGTCCCAAAGCGCCGCGAAAGGCTCAATGTCCTGGGATGGCGCAATGGGCCGGTAGAGGGATTTCATACAGAAGCATCACGATGGCTCTAATCGCCAGGAGATGATGTCGTTGGGCCGATCCAAGTTTGGAGCATGAAGGGCGATGGACTCCAAGAGGTCTTGCCAGGCGATCGTGTCCATCGGTCCGAAAGGACGTCTAAAAGCGAGGCGCCCAAGGTCGATAAGGGCCTCCTCCACCGAGATCTAGGGGACGACCGCTATAGAGAATAGGGTCGGGAAACAAGCTGCAAAGGGGGACTCGCCAGCCCAGCGGTCAAACTATAACAAGGTGGATGCGCGAGAGCCAACATAGATAGAGGTCCCAATTCGAAGAACCGGGAGGAGCTGAATGAGGGACTGCCAGAACTGAGATCCTCCAGACCGCTGGCAGAAGGCCAGAGGCTGGCCACGCATGTAGTTATTCTGAATTATGCGGAGCCAAAGGCCCCCCCTCGCCCTTTGAAATCCTCTAGAGCCAACGAGTGAGCAAAGCGATATTCATACGTTTGGGGGACATGATCCCAAGTCCACGCTGGTCGCGCGGTTTGCATATCTCAGATCACCGAACCATGTGGTACTTCTGCTTATCTCCCTCGCCGGCCCAAAAAAATCCGTCTCGACCGTAGTGATCTCATGGTGGAGGGTCTCTGACAAGCTGTAAAGTTCATCAGGAATAGTAGCAAGCTGGACAGGGAGGAGTTGATGAGAACCGTCCAGACAACCTTCGAAAGCCACTGAATTCTGTTTTGCAACTTCTTGTGGATGATGTATGTTGTGTTTAAGTAATAAAGCTAGCCCTGATGGGACGGAGAGAGTACAAAACGCAACATTCATGGGGAAATTAGAAAAATGCCAAACAGAATTATAGCTAATAGAAAATATAATAGTCTTTTTGTTGCAGGGAAGAAAAATATATAAAAATATATATCCCCTCCGTCCGATGAAGACTATACATTTAGTTTAAAAATTTGTTCATAAAAAAGTGTACTTTTATCTTTCCAATACACTTTAACCGATACCCGATGTACCGAACCGAAAGAACCAGGACCGAAAAGTGAGGTTCCTATTTCGGTTGTCAAATTTACATAACCAAAATTTATTCAGTAATTTTGGTTTTAGCACCTGGTTAACCGAAATAACCAAATAACCAAAACTACACAACACGACTAGCTCTTTCTCTCGAGGTGCTAGGCTGACTAGCCGGTCGAGGTCCTAGGCTGACTCGGCCGGCTGGCCATGTAGACTGAGCGCTCTGTCCCTCTATAGTCCCTATCTTTACCTAATAATAAAGCAAATAGTATTTTTGGTCGTCCATCATTAAATTTGCCCCTGAAGTTGGCAATAATTACCCACCAATACCATCCTTAAGTTAGAAAACGATCCGTTTTTCTTTTCTAAAATTCGTGGCCCAAAGCGATTGGTTCATCTAACTGAAGGCCCTTTAGATATCACATGGGGAGAATAACAAGAATGTCTTGAGCCTTCTACTTGCACCCGGGACACCCAAGTTCGACTCCCCACCCATCCACTTTCTTCTTCCTTTTTTTGTGCCCAAGTATCATTTTACTAGATGGGCTGCACTCTTACAACTTCGGCCTAACTATTTTTTTAATGTTTTTGTTTTTTGCAGATTCAAATATTTTTTTTAAATATTCATATCCTTTAAACTCTAACTCCAAATTTCAAAAGTTATATACAAAATAGCTTAAAAGAATATGTAGATTTAAAATATAATATTATCTTTCATGTTAATTATTTCCAAAATTATGTTTACATCCTTAATTAATACCTTTCTTTATATGGGGCGTTTTAAAAATATATATATTCGTTATGCATGTACTTTCAGATTGGTTGTTTTCAATGGAGATTCTAATATATTTGCAACCAAAGTAAGTCTTGATTTGGGTTACAGATACAAACACATAGATCAACAAATCAGGAATGATGCTCTTATGCACATGTTATCATTGAGTATTAGAGTGTACTTTCCTATTTCAATCTAATGCATTATTTGTTGAGTATGATTGAGGAACGCCCTAAAAAGGTGGATTGATACCCACAACTAGGTAGATATTTTTGTTGTCTAGAAAATTGGACATAACTTCGGTACACTTCAAATATCGTCCCAGTTTTATGTTTTTGCACAAAATCACTTATCATGTTGTTCTTCATATAGCACCGTGAAAGATTTTAAGTGATTTATCGGTGTCGCCGAGCGTGTGTATGAAAGACGATTTTTTTCTTCCGTCGCAACGCACGGGCATATTTGCTAATACAAAATACGTTAATTGCATTACCACAGTTTGTTTGTCTAAAAAAAACTATCACAGTTTGTGGGGTTTAGTACCACCTCGGACAGCCACTAGGAAAGGTACCGCAGGCAAGACAATAAAAGGTAGTAGGGGTACGAGCTAGCCATGGGCCGTGTCGCATGCATTTCAGCTCCATCAAAATTTAACCTTGCAAAGAATCGAACCGCGAATATCTTGTTACAGGCCATGCACTACAACCGGCTGACCTAACAAGTGTTTCTAATTGATTAGCAGCATCAAATTTTAAGAACCAGCACGCCTGGCAGCTCTGAATTATTTTCGAAAAATTGTATGCATTTAAAAAACTGAGTGTTTTATGAAACGCGAACACTTTTTTAATTTGAGAATGGTTTTAAACAAAATGAAATATTTTAGAAAAGCATATTTTTCAAAATCACCAATACTTTTTCTAAAAACAGGAACATTTTATGAAATTACGAAAAAAAGCTGGGCAAATGCGAATATTTTTAAAATCCCAAGTAAAATTTGATAAAATATATTTTTAGCTAGCCGTTCTAATGTAGCGAATTTGAATCGCTTAATGTAGCGAACTAGAATAATTTACTGCAGCGATATTATTTTTTTGAAAAAAATGTGCTTATTTATACTGTACATTTTAGAAATGTGCAAACATTTTCGGAATTTCTGAAAAAATTAAAAAAGGTGGAAAAAGTTCATCAATTTATAAAAAAAATGTGTTGAACAATTTTTGAATATACATCAAACATTTTTTTAAACTACACGTGAATTTTCTCAACATTTTGTCATGTTTTTTAAACATTCATTAATTTGTTCAAATACATGAACTTCTTGCCAAATTCGTGAACACTTTCTTATTTCCGTGAACTATTTCAAACTTTTGGAAAAAAAATCCCGGCCACCCTTTGCAATCTCGGTTTGACAAACAGTTAGACCGGAATTGCATAGTTCAGGTGCAATCGACATGAATTTTGATTTTGGGGTTCATTTCGTCGAACCTCTACGAGTTCAGGGTTTAAAATGGATTTTTTCCAAATATGCCCACCCATATACATACACGACATCCATACTTTACATTCAGTTTTTCAGTTCGGAAATACAGATGAGTGCTAATAACCGGATAAAATAAGGCTGGTTGTAATGGGTAGTATCATATACTAATATCATGCATATATGACTCAAATCTGAAATCTCATCAATCAAGGTGAATTATGAGTGGATGGCACTAGTTTTAACTAGACAATGAAATATTTCTCACATATTCAATTTTGAAGGCAATAAATGTAGCATCCTCCTCATTGAACTTGCATGGTAGATGTAAAAAACCATGCGCATAGCCACTCATCTCCTTTCTTTAAACTCTATAAATTAAATATGGTGTGGGACTCAAAGCACTTTAACTCAATTAGACTCAAAATGAGCCTAATATAATGGAAATCTGAAAATTTTGAGATGAGCCTTATAAACCGAAAAGGAGGGAGTATATGATATCACACCCGTAATGCATAGTATCATGTGTTAGTATCATATGATGATTTATTTATTGTCATGCAAGACACATAGTAGCACAACATTTAACATGATATGATACTCAACTCTCTCTTTCTTCATTTAATTCTATGCCACCTCATCAAAATTGTCTACTCCTATGATACTACCTATGATACTTTCATTAAAGCAAGTACAATAAGGTACAGTCAGCAGGCTGTAAGGATTAAAATACTATATTTTTAATGAGTTGGATGAGAGAGAAGAGGAGAGAGAGAAGGGAAGCGGACTCTTCATGAAGAGCCAGCTCTAGCACGTGCTCCTAGGTGCTTTGTGAGAATGAAAGATGGGTCATATATGATAAAAGTAGTATTCTTCTATAGCTAACTATTGTACAAACTAGTTATAAGATGGGCTATAAGATGACTTATAGCCAACAGTTAGCTATACTATTAACCATGCTCTTACGGACAGCCTGAAGCAACACAAACATCTAGTAGTCATTTATTAAGGACACATCTTTGTCAAAAAGAATGTATTGCGGACACATGCAAAATACCGTTCTATAGTCATCGGTCGCTACAAAACAGTGCAGCGGCGACGAGCCGCGCCGTCATCAGCGCTTCTCATTTGGTCATGTTTGACTGATTCTCTTGGTATCCTCATATGCAACGGTTTTAGTTGGTCCATAGGCCGAAAGTATTGAAGTTCTATTTTCTGAAAAATATCCAGAGTTTAGACCATTTGTGCGAGCATTGGAACAACCGAACAAGGATGGCACTAACTCTGCTTCCAGCTGAACGTAACTACTTCTATGCACGCATGAAGTAATCGAATCAATAATTGAATAAACTAATACAAAATGATTAAGCAACTTCTGTAGATGGGCAGTCTAAATAAAACTGTAATCGATATGTAGCATTTTTTTCTGAAACATACATATGCAGCCTTACATGATAAAAGTACGTAGTATTAGTATAAACTTCGATGCCATATATGATAAAAGTACTAAACGCTTTACTACTAAATTTCCATGACCACATCCTTTGCCACGCTCCATTCAGCCGGCAGGATTCTAGCAATCAGCTCCTTGATGACAGATGGGCAGCTGGACTTCAGATGGTCATAACCGTCGCTTGCCATCATAGCCTTGAAATTTGAAGGTGAAGAAAGGAATTGCAAACAAGCCTCTTTGAGAGCATGAAAACCATGCTGCTCTGCCAGAGCCAAACTGGTTGCCACCATGTTGAAATCCATGTGAGTGCACAATTTCTCCTCGCATATCTGCTTCAGCCTGACTATATTGTACCTGTCAGCCGCCACTAGAAGATGGCCAGCCATGACCATATCAGTTTCGCCTTTGTTGCGAGCCATCTCAAGCACCGGAGGGACAGAGTCGGTGTATATATAGTGGAGCAAGGACTCAAACACATCAGGCTCCATGCCAGAAATTTCAATCAGACTACGGGAGCTCTCCTTCATGGCGCCAAGGAGCTCCGCCTTGAAGACGGATGAGCGAGCAGCGAGGACACACCTGTGGGCTGAGAATCTTTGTGCGCCGACTTGAAAGGTTAGGTCTGCAGCGTCTTTGTTCTTGAGGAGGTCGGCAAGATGCTGGTGCAGGTCGCCTGGAGGAACCCTAGTTTCTTGTTCCCCATGGATCTCCTTGGTCACGGTGACATCGCACCTAATTGTCAGACAGTCGTCTCTCAGATGCACCGATGCCTCGAGATCTGCCCTCTTGATCAAGTCCTGGTAACCCCAGTCTGAACTTTTTGTTGAGAAGGTACGCATACTGCTGGTACGGCTGTATGAAGGCACCGGTTCACCGTTCTTGTCAAGTATGGTGAACGTGAATTTCGCATTGACAACTTTAGCATCAGCAGATTCAAGTTGTAGATAAAGAGATATGAAATCGGCATAACCCTCACGAACACCGTTTGGGTAATACCGCACCGCCCAGTTGTGTCCTCCAACACTGAAAGGGGCAGAAATGACGAACTTGCCTTTCTTGAGTAGCGCCTTGGCTCTTGAGTATCCATCTACCTTGACGACACACGACCTTTCGTCAGATCCAGCTACAATGGCAGCAGAGATCTTGCATTGCTCTGCCATCCTGGAGATTAGCTTGGACTTGGAGTCGTACTAGTAGTACTATGGAAGAAGACTGGCGAGGTAAAGTGAGATCTTGATGGATCATCTATCTATTTATGTAGGTGCACTTGGGAAGGTAAATCCATTCGTTTCACATTCTCAGTCAAACGAAACAGTGGCTTGTTCGCACCTCGATCTAGATATTTGCACCCGCATAATCATCCACTCGTTTTACCTTCACGAGGAGACGCCATTAATTGCATTGCAGCGTTTACCTTAATGATGGAGCATTTGCAGCTGAAAAGTTTTCTTGGTGCCGAGGGGTTGAATTGTTGATTCCGGTCACATCAGTGTGTACAGACTACAGACGGAAAAAAATCACCAACGTGTACAGCGGGTGCATGCATGCATTGCAACGGCAGATGAAAACGTGGAGACAACGGATAATAATAGATCGAGCAACTCTGTTGCGAAGAAAATCTGCAACAAAAAACTTGCTCGTCAGCTTGGTGCTCGCACGACCAGAAACTGCCTCCTTTCCAAAATACTCGAACGGAAAGCATAGATAATTGCATGGAAAATGTCATATACGTAATTCATAAGCATGGAGAAACAACACTTAAGGGGAGCGTTGGAACACCAATAAACGACACCTCAGCTGAACGTAACGACCTCAACAAATCATCATCCATACCACAAAGCCCATTTTTGTTTAATAGATTACAAACTGTATAGAGATTTTGTAGCGTGGACCTTCGTTCCATCACTACATGTCTTGCTCCGCCGCTCCTTCCACCGGCTCACGAGCCGGATTAGTTATTTAGTTTTATTTCAGGGGATGTTGTGCTGAGCCTCCGACCCCCTAGTTCGGCCTCATGGGTGGCCCCCCCGCGCGCGCGCCGCTTGCCAGGGGCGTCTCCCCCACCTCCCTTACTCCTCGTCGCCATCGGAGGCCGTCGACGGGCGAATCTTGGTTGGCGTCGGCGTCGGCAGACCATTTTTCCTCCTCCCCAGGTGATATGCGGCACGGGACCCAGCGTGCTGATGAGGAGCGAGGTGCTCACACGGGTCGCCTCGGTGGCTACGCGGCCGGTCGTGCTACGGGCATGGCGGTGCGACGGTGCGGAGGCGGTGCACGGAATTTCTCGTGGCACGTGGTGGTCTATTGGGGAGGCGCAGTGGCTAGCTGCGGCCGCGGTTCCATTAGATCCAAGGATACGGCGATGAGGGCTGCGACGTCGTGGGTCGCTGGCCTTAGCCAGATCTGGTCGGGGCTGATGGTTGGACGTGTTCGTGACACCCGGTGAATGACCCTTTGTCATCGAGTTGCGGACGACGCGGTGGCAGGTGCGGCCCACCGACAACTGGGCGGATCTCAACTGGTTCTTCTGATCACATAGGGATTCAACCTCGATATTGGTCCTTGACACCGCGGGCAACCCCGAGGAAACCCTAGGTCTCATTGGGATCGAGCGATGATTGTGCTTTTGAATCGTTATCCCTCTTAAGGGCATCGTCTTTGGAGTTTGCTCAGGTGGAAGGGACCAGCGATGTTTGCGGCTTATAGACTGTGCTACAACTGTCGATGAAAATCGTCACTACAAGAAATATGTCAACTTGTGACCTTCTCTCAGTGACCCGAGCTGAATTGGTCGTAAATCCACGACCATTTCGCTAGGAAGGGCTCAAACCCTGAAATTGCCTTACACCAAATAGTCATAAAGTACACAATAGTGGTCAACGACCTTATTTCTAGATGATTACGGGCAATATAAATGGTCATCAGGTTGTGAACGTGGATGCATTGGTACTTAACGCCACCTCTTTTCTAAATGTATTGTGAAGGAAGTAACATTTTTATTTATCCAAATGTTATGAAATTTTTACAGCGCCTTCATATGCCCAAATTATCATCCTTCTCCAAATTGCAGCTCAATCCAATCATCTATGTGATCCCAACATCAATTTCTATTTTTGCTTCAGATTGGCACATTGCAAAGCAAGTGCTGTCTAGACCCTCCTATTTCCCTCACACTTTTCGGGCTCTCTTACATATTCAAACCATTTCTACATGCCAATATTCTACTCCATTTGCCTAGTAAAGCTTCGTCGGTAAATTTCCAAAGTTTATATCTAAAAAGGAGCTTTGTGAAGGAAGTACTGGATAGGATTATCCAAATGATCTGAGATTTTTCCAAATGTTTCATATGCTCAAATAATCACTCTCCGCAAAATTTTAGATTTATCCAGCAATCCATGTGACCTCATCATGCAAACTTTTATTCTGGACATATTTTCATTTTGTGAAGCAACTATATTTTATATTGCTTAGTTATTTATGAAACTTTACGAGGGAATGTTGATACCTATATAACTTATCTCTACCAAATTTTAGCTCATTTCATTTAGCCAATTTCTCTCAATAATTTTCCCAAGTATCTGTCCAGAGAAGAGCATTGTGAAGTAAGTACCACTTTGGCACGTCCACATGGTATCAAATTTGTACAGTACCTACCTACGCCTAGATTGTTATCTTCCACGAAATTTCAGCTCAATCAATTCATTCATTTGAGCACAGCTTCAACATTCATACATTTGTCATGTGTGGTACTTTGCAAAGCAAGTGCCACCTAGGCTCCTCCGTTTGAGCTGAAAAGTTTCCAAGAGAGTCTCCTTAGTTGATGATCATCCTCAGCCAAAACTCAGGATCATTGGCCATGTTCATTTCCCCCACCGCTAATCAAACACTTGGCTGCTAATTCATGTTTGAGCTTAGTTCCATCTCCTCGTAAGATTCTTCTGTTGTATTCTTCTTCCTAAGAGCAAGTACAATAGTATAGCCAGCTGCTGGCTATAAGCCATTGCCATGTCATCTATAGCTCACCTTATAGCCAACATGTACAATAGTTCATTGTAAAAGTGTACTACTTCTTTATTATATGGTCCACCTTCCATACTCACAAAATGCCTAGGAGCACGTGCTAGAGCTGGCTCTTAGCTAAGAGTCCGCTTACCTTCTCTCTCCTCTTCTCTTTCCTCTAACTAAACAAAAATATATTAGTTTATTCCTTATAGCCAGCTGACTCAGCTCTATTGTACTTGCTCTAACACCTACCAGGGGACTATCCAAAACATCAAACATGCCTAGGCCACCGAGAACACGTGGAAACGCCAAAGTCACGCGGTGACCACCCGGTTGGCATGCCATTTTGCGCGCTCTGGAGTTGGGGCCCTCGAACACCATACAAACCACGTCGTATTGCCACCACACAATGTATCTCTGATTAAATGGATACTTATGTAGCTATAAATGATTTTTTGGTAAAAAATAAAAAGCAAACTATAATGCACTCATAGTTCAAATTTGACCCGCTTCCTACTAAATCGGGGGCAATTTGTCTTTTTCACGAGAGGTGTCTCAAAGATTTTGACACCCAACCATTTTGTCAATTGTACATTAAATATGATTGAATATTTTAGAAAATAATTTGGTCCAATTTTGCAACAAATATGTGGTAGGTCCTTAAAAAAACTCATTTTGGACACTCGAAAAATGGAATATGAATTTTCCGTCCAAAGAAAATGAAAAGTTCCTTAGACAACATTGTTTGTCATTTCAATATGCAACCTTGTGCACAATATGAGATCATTTGAAGACTATGCGATGAATGTGGCAATAAGATTAATCATCTCACTTAAAAGCTATGAATCTTCACACATGATAGCTCATTTTTAGAACACTTTTTAAAAATAATTGCTGTATTACAAGTTTATTATTTTTTCTAGTAACTTGATCACATATAATGACACAATGCGAAAGTTTTACAATTTTTTGATTTGTTTTGAATTTTGCATGCCCATTTCAAAATGCAGTCAAAACGACGGGCATGCCCGTTCCTAGCTAGTGGTTGAATCTTGGAATTTTTTTTGGTGTTTATGTGATTAAATAGATACTTTTGTAACTAGAAATGATTTTTGCAAAAATAAAAGGGCAATCTATGAGGTAGATGCAGTTCAAATTTGACCCGCTTCCTACTGAATCGGGATAAATTTGTCTTTTTCATGAGAGGTGACTCAAAGCTTTTGACAAACAACCATTTAGTTGATTGTACTTTAAATATGATCTAATATTTTATAAAAATTATTTGGTCCAGTTTTGCAACAAATATATGGTAGGTCCTTCACAAAAAAACTCATTTTGGACATTCAAAAAATGGAAAATGATTTTTTGTCCAAATAAAATGAAAACTTTATTAGACAACATTGTTTTTCATTTCAATATGCATCCTTGTGCATAATATGAGATCATTTTAGTAAACTATGTCATGATTGTGGTCATAAGACTCATCATTTGGCTTGAAAGCCATGCATATTCACACATTAGCTCATTTCTAAGAAACACTTTTTGAAAATAGTTAATGTATTATAAGTTATTATTTTTTCTCATAACTTGGTCACATTTAATGGCATAATGCAAAGGTTTTCCAATTTTTTTATTTTTTTGAATGTTTAATGTCTGTTTCAAAATGCGGTCAAAGCGGATGGTATGACCGTTCCTAGCTACTCGTTGAATCTTGGAAAATTTTTGGTGTTTTCTGATTAAATAGATACCTTTTTACCTAAAAAATATTTTTAGAAAAAAATAAAGAGCAAACTATAAGGCAACTGCAGTTCAAATTTGATCCGCTTCAACTAGATGAGCAGAAATTTGTCTTTTTCACGATAGTTGGATAAAAGATTTTTACACCCAACCATTTAGTCAATTGTATATTAAATACGGACTACTATTTTATAAAATTTATTTGGTCCAATTTTGCAACAAATATTTGGTAGGTTCTTCACAAAAAAAACTCATTTTAGGCACTATAAAAATGGAAAAAGTTTTTTTCGTCCAAAGAAAATGAAAACTTGTTTGGGCAACATTGTTTTCCATTACAAAATGCTTCCTTTTGCATAATATTAGATCATTTGAACAAACTATGCCATGAATATGGCCATAAGATTGATCGTTTGGCTTGAAAACCACTAATCTTCACACATGACAGCTCATTTCTGAGAACATTTTTTAAAAATAGTTGTTATATTACAAGTTAATTATTTTTCTTCATAAATTGGTCACATATAATGACACAATGCAAAGGTTTTCAATTTTTCAATTTTTTGAATTTCTTATGCCGGTTTTGAAATGTAGTCATGTTTGCGGGTATGGCCGTTCTTATCTAGGTTTGGAATCTTGTGAAAAATTTGGTGTTTCTATGACGAAATAGATACTTGTGTACCTAAAAATTATTTTTAGAAAAAATAAAGAACAAATTATGAGGCACCTGCATTTGAAATTTGACCCGCTTCCAACTGAATCAGCATTTTTTTTTCTTTTTCACGAGAGGTGGATCAAAGCTTTTGACACCCAACCATTTGGTCAATTATACATTAAATATGGCCTAATATTATAGAAAATTTATTGGGTCCAATTTTTGCAACAAATATATGATAGGTATTTCAGAAAACAAAACTCATTTCACGCACTCAAAAAATGGAAAATAGATTTTTCGTGTAAAGAAAATAAAAACTCACTTTGTCAATATTGTTTGTCAATCCAAGAGTAAACTTGTGCAAAATATGGTAACATTTGAACAAATATTTGATAGTTCTTTTATAAAAAAATCATTTTGAGCAATCAAAAATGGGAAATGATTTTCGTGGGGATGTCATCGGTGTTGCATTGAAAGTTTTTCATGCTTGGTGCTGTCGTGACATATTGATGTGATCGTACGGCCACCCATGCGCAGATCGGGCGGCTAGCTATGCGAACGATTTCTATACAAAATCGTATGGCTGACTCGTAGGAGCCGCCTATTGTTCATCGATTACGACCAATTTAGATAGTCATAACATCATCAAAGCCTATACTTCGCTCTAATTGGTCTATGGGCATGTCACGTGGATAAAACATTAGAGACCGTCAAATACTCCTAGATCCAACGACCCACACCCACTATCCATCTCACCCACCCACACCCACTCACCACGAGCTCCTCTCTCCCCCGTACACCACTCCTCGTCTCCTTCTCTCTCTCCGCCGCACACCACTCCCAGATCCAACTTGTCACCGCCCAATCTCGGCCACCTCAGGCGGGATTCGACGGTGCTCTCGTCCTCCCTCCCCTCCGGCAAGATCCAGCGCGTGGGTGGGAGCATGAGTTGGACCCCCGGTGACGACAGGCAGGAGCCCCGTGGTCGCGTTTGAGGAGACCGCAGCGGCGTCGAGGGAGCGGAAGGAGGACGGTGGGAGCACGTCAGCCTTGTGTGGGACGACGCCGAGGAGGAGGCGGGGAGACCGAAGGGGAGATGGCGATGGCGGGGGGGGTCAGGTACGCGCTCATCGCGTGGGGCCCCGCCATCTCCCTCTTCGCCAACGTCAGGAGGACGACGGGATCACGATGGCGTGGGCGAGATGCTGCAGCCGGAGGTGCTGGCACCGCCGAAGATATTCTACAACGAGTCGGGGGCGCGCAAGTACACCACCTCCTCCCGCATCATCGAAATCCAGGCAAGCAGGCAAAGCGAGTCCCTTTTTGTTGCGTTTGTTGTGTGAGCTCGACCGGTCCGTGGTGAGGCTGACCCGGGTTTGCTTCTTTTTCTCCTTCGCAGGCAAGGATCTCCGAGAGGGCGCTGGAGCTTCTCGCACTCCCCGATGACGGTGTCCTCAAGATGCTTCTCGACATCGATAGGCCTCTTTTGATGCTCACTTGCAGTACTACCATGTAATTACTACTCGATTCTCTGTTGCTTTGACAGAATAACCATGTGTCTTGGTCAATTGCTGGTGTTCACAATCATGGTTCTCTGAGCTGTGAATCGCAGGGTGCGGTTTTGGGCTTAGCAGCGAGACGCTGACGGGGCATGGGCGCCACCGGTTTCCTGCTCTTATGGGCATGGTGGTGTGTCACTCAGGTTTCTGTTTGATAGCTCCAGTTTTGTTTTCGACTCATAGATGTTGCTCTCGAGCGGGAGACGGAGGGTGACCTCCTGCTCGCAGACATGGGCGAGGTAAAATGCCTATTACAGCATTAGATTAGTTGAGAATTTTAGTTTCGAATGATATGTTTGTGTCATAGATCATGAGCTTGTCTTATGCAATTCTTCTTGTTACAGAGTGTTATGTGTTATTAGCTATTAGAATGTATCCTTGGTAATGATAATAATGCACAGGACTTCTGTTCAACATGATCTTGAAATCAAACCTGATTGACACTGTAAATGTAAATGGACCTATGTCTAGTGGGGAAAATAGGAGTGTGAATCCAAAGAACATGAACTAGTTTTGGTGCTCGATCTGTGGGATTGTGGACGTGCTACTATGTGCTTGTAACCATGTTCTGTGATGCCACTTTTCTGTTCCGATCTATATCTAGTTCAGTATGTAGACTTAGGATTTTAGTTCAATTGGATCAAATTAACTGTGATGCCACTTTTCTGTTCCGATCTATATCTAGTTCAGTATGTAGACTTAGGATTTTAGTTCAATTGGATCAAACTAAACTGCTGCCATGCTACTATCTCTGTTTACTCAATTGCTAATTTTGTTAGGAAGGTTGTGCTAGTCTTTGTGGCTTCTTTCGTTGTACAAGGGGAGCCCTCTCTTTCTCAGAGATAGAATTCTGGGTGCAGGTTCATCATAGTTTTAGTGCAATTATTTTGATTAGATGGATGGATGAAGTGTTTCTTCCTTCCTTATAAAGCTAGCCTACTGTATCGAAACTAATGCACTTGTTCATGTATTGTAAGTGTATTGAAAGTGATCACAACTTCTTAAGTGTACCATAATGCATATTTTGTTTGCCTTTTTTAGATCTGCTTTTATGCTTACATTAGTTCTTCCATTTCAGTACACTCTAATGCTCGTAGCATTTATGTTCACTCTTTTACAGGAGCTTCAGGCCTATGAATTTTTAAGTTTGAAGCCGCAAAACCAAGTGCAAAGCGGTGAAGCCCTACTCAACAAAGAGTTGTTTGATCAGTTTGACTATAATAGACTGTAAATTGTAATATTGTAACAGATTGTAATATACTAATTTAATGTTATTTGATGAATTATATTTGTTCTAGTCTGTTTGAAATAGTGATTATATATGTTGAAAAAAATGTGACACGGAAGCTTGACTAGTGGGAACCACTGAAATTTTTTTGAGCAATTTGAAATTTTTATGTGGGACTCATGTATGATATTATGACAAGTGGGACCCATCTGACTAGTAGGACCAGCTCCAAAATATAATGGCTGAAAATAGAAATCAATTTATTGTAGGAAGGCCACGACCCAAAAAAAAACTAAACTCTTGGGCTTGGCCCATGTAGTTGATAAAAAATGACTTGAAAAAGGCTGTATTACTTGGCTCGGCCCATATAGACACCAAATTGGACCGGGCTGATTCTAGTCGACGACCTTTTCATTTAGTCGCAATTTTGCCACGTCAGATCCGACGTGGTATGGGCAGATTGCCCGCGACCAAAAAATTGGTCGTAGAACCAACAACCTTTCATTTTGGTCATTATAGTTTATTACAGACGCTCAGCTTTTTACAAACTATTTTTGGTCACAAAAAGGTCATAAATGAAAAATAACGACCATTCAGTGACCAATATTGATGGTCGTAAGTTAGCATATTTCTTGTAGTGCGTGCCGACTTCGGTCATGACAGACGACGCCGACGTCTCCGATGTCCTTTCCTTGTTGAGGCATCATCGTTGCACTTTGCATCGTCAAGCTCGGGATGCTCCGGGGGAAACCCTAGATCTGGATCTCCTGGATCGGACGATGACGACGCCTTTAGTGTTGTTCGTCCTCTTGGGGGCATAGTTTTGGAACAATTGCTGGATGGGGGGGGGGACTAGAGAGGAGCGATATTTCATCTACAACAAGGCGAGCGGCGGATCCAGATGGCATGGGGATGTGCAGTTTTAGGGACGGGCTGAGGCGGAAGGATACGTGCAGCATGGTGGCAGTGTTTGGCGCCATGGTGGCGTTGGTGGCAGGCCTGACAAGGTCGGTGCATCAATATCTGCTCTGAAGATGGGCGCGTGAAATACGGTGGTGGCGGCTTCTAAGAGTGCGGCTTCTAAGGTGTGACACAATCCCAGTATGTGGCTAGGCTGGGGCACCCGACTTTAGATGTTTGGCTTTCCTGCGATGTCTGTTTGATATTCGCCTTGGATATTCGGCACCCGTTCATCAAGGGCATAGGAGTAGCGACACGTGTTGCCAAGATGGTGGCTTCATACTTAGTGATGTATTACTTTGTAAGGTTTTTGTGAATAATTAATAAAATGGCATGCATCACCCAGATGAAGAGGCCGTGGTGTATCCTTCTTTTCAGCAAAAAAAAGCCCCTATTATGTTTGCTCTCTCGCTACTTGAACTACTCACTGTATCAACCCTGTTGCTGCCGTTGCTTTATAATTTGAAGCGGCGTCTGTACTCAACCCCAACAACTTGTTCTTACTCCAAACACGTCAAACATTTAGCAGATAAAAGAAGTAAAACAGTAATGCTTAACTGAAAAGTACAAAAACCTGGTTTCCTCTACAATCCCCTTGGACATCGATCTTTCTGAAATTCAAAGCGGACAAACTCTCAACAGCATAACAAGCACATATCTGCTGGGCTGCACTACAAGCAATGTTAATAGAGAAATATAACCAAGGACCCGTTACAAGGTCTGCTGGACAGGGCTGACTGAATGGTTTGCTGCAAAATGAGAGCAGCAATGCAGAGGCCGGGGGTTTAACCTCTTTTTCTAAAAAAAATTGGCATACGGCATGAAACGGAAAAGGAACTGAACCTCTCTGTGTCCTTCCTCTGTACTTCTATTGTTCCACTCTGGATCTTGTTTCTGATCAGGAGTGGTTGCTCTCGAGTCTCCACAGCAAACTGTGTATCTTCTGCTCATGTCCGGCGATTGCCGCCGCGGCAACTGGTTGATGATTACACGGATATTTTTCTTTAGCTTAGTGTTTTAAACTGAATTATAACACAAGGTCCAAAGGTCCACATACACAACATCCATACTTTGCATTCAGTTTTTCAACGTGGAAGTACAGAGGAATGCCAGAATGAAGGAAACGACACAAGCATCTAGTAGTGTTGTACTCCCTTGGTTTTTATTTAATCTGCATATTAGATTTGATCAAAATTAAGAGACTATATAACAGTAGGGCTCAAACTAATACGCAGAGTACAACTTGATCAAAATTTACAAAAATGACTTAATACAAAACTAATATGCAGAGTAAATAAAAGCGGAGGGAGTATTAAGGACACATGGGAACCACCACTTGTAGTCGGTTTGAGCCCCACTGCCATATAGTCTCTTCATTTTGTTGGTTTTGAGTTTAAAATAGCCCGTGAAATAGCCGCGATAGCTGCGCTTTAGCTGCCCCGAGAGCCTCGCCGCTACGCTATGTCTGTTGCCGTGAAATCTTCCACGTATCTTTCTAAATGGCTCAAAAATTAGCAAAACCCTTCATAAATCATCTCTCCCACCAGAATTGTTTTTCGCTATTTGCCGCGATTGCCCGCTATGGCCGCTGCTATAGCTTCGGGGAGAGGCCAACGCGAAATCGATTCTCCGGCGGTTTTAATCTATGACTTTTGACATATTCTCAGTAGCCTCATCTGCGATGGTTGTAGTTCAATAGTTCATGCCGGCGAAAGGAAATGAAGCTTCTATTTTCTAAAGAAAGTTGAAAATTGAGACCACTTATGCGAGTACTGGAACAATGATGGCACTAACTCCATCTCCAGCGTAATGTAACCATACAAGATACAACCATGAAGTAACACTCAATAATTATTATTTAAATTAACATACAATTGATAAGCAAAGATAAGTACATAGACAAGCAATCTCAATAATACTACTTTCTTTTGTCTCACAAGAAAGAAAATAACAATTCTACTCAACTGAGTAGATTGTATATGATTGACAAGTAGCTGCTCTGTTCTGAAACATACACGGAACCATAAATCGAGAAGTAGCATAGCCATAAGTACTAAATCTGGATGGCATATATGATAATATAATAATAGTTATTATGTAGGCATTACTACTGAAATTTGGATGACATATATGATAATAGTACCATACTACGCATTACTTCCACATTGTCATGATAATATCCTTTGTCACTTTCAGTTGAGCCGGCAGGATTCTAGATATCACCTCCTTAAGAAGAGACGGGCAGCTGGATTTCAGCTGCTCATACCCATCACTTGTTGACACCATCGCCTCCAAATTGGAGGGAGTAGCAAGGAATTTCAATCAAGCACCTTCTCAAAAAAGAAAAAGAAAAAAAGGAATTTCGATCAAGCTTCTTTTAGATGATGAAAACCATGCTGCTCGGCCAAATCTAAACTAGTTGTAACCATGCTGGAATCAAGGTGATTGCATAATTTCTCCTCGCATATCAGCTTTAGCCTGCCAATGTTGTACCTGTCAGCTGCTACCAGCAGGTGGCCGGCCATCACCGCATCAGGCGCTGCTGGAACTGAGTCAGTGTATAAGAAATGGAGCAAAGTCTCGGACACATCAGGATCCATGTCACAGATTTTAATAGGACTGCAGGAACTCTCCTGCATGGCGTCGAAGAGCTCCGCCTTGAAGACGAATGACCGAGCAGCAAGGATACACCTATGAGGGGCGAATGTCTCTCCGCCGACTTGAAAGGTTACATCTGCTGCATCTTTGTTATTGTGAATTGGTCGCTGAGATGCCGGTGCAGCCGTGCAGAACCCTTGATTGTTCTTTGCTGTGGATCTCCTTCATGACGGTGATATCGCACCTGATGGTGAGATAGTCATCTCTCAGGTGCACCGATCCCTCCAGATCAGCCTTCTTGACAACGTCTTGGTAGCCCCTGGATGAAACTGCCATGGCCACGGCTGTACGAAGGCACCGGTTCTCCATTCGTTTCAAGCACACCGAATGTATATTTAGCCTCCACATCTTCGGCATCGGCAGATTCAAGAAAAGATAAACAGATATGAAATCTGGGTAGTTCTTCCGGCTACCGTTTGGGTAAAATATCTCACGACCCAGTTGTGGCCGCCAACACTGAAAGGGGTAGAAGTCACGCACTTCAGGTTCTTGAGCAGCGCCTTGGCTCTCGAGTATCCATCATTCCATCTACCTTGAGAACACTAGTAAGCTGCACGTGCGTCACGTTCCAACTAATATTACTGATTGCTGTGAGAATTAACATGTTCAAAAAGATACTTCAATGTTACTATTATTTTAGAAATAAACTGTAATTTAAATGAGCTTTAAGATATGCTACAGTTTAACCCGCACACTATTGTGAAGACACAACTAATTATCCTAGTATTTCTTATGTGTTTACGCAATTCTTAACGTGGTAAAAGCTTACAAGGTGCAATGCATGTCTAGAATGTTATAAATTATATTTGCAGGTGCAGGAATTTTTTTAGAAACATAACGGAAATTTAGGAAACCTCAAGACACCATATAAAAACTACAAGATAGAAATAGTGAATGGCACGAGCTGCACTTGCCGGTTAAAGGCTGGAACCACTTCCTCAAAAAAAAAAATCTGGAACCACGAAGGGACAAGACAAACGTGGCAAGCACCAGCTCTTACCCGGCGTACAACCGAGACCGAACAATACACCCAGGCTGTTAAACGACAGCGAAACGGCTACAGCAACACAAGTGATTGATTGAGGTGTGGAACACGAGACATAAAAACGAATCTGGCAACTCATACAAAAAGATAAAGCATCTCGCTTACTCTTCAACAACAGCTAACTGCGCAGAAGATCATCATCAAATCAAATCATGAACATGTGATTTATTTCAGACGATACACTGTCGGCTGTTTTTGGTACAAAATTCATGTACCTATGTACAGTTTGGTCAGGCCTCCGCTGGGACACGGCAACAGTACAACATTAGAAACAGGCGACCCAGTTGCTGTGGCTCAGGAAACTTCGGTGTTCGTCAGGCGTCTGCCTATCGATACAGGGCCACCATAGCACCGCTCGAAGAGGCTCTAGGTGAGTACCAAAAACCGGAGGAAGGAGCAGAGTGGCCGCTACAGGCAAAAGGGCCGGCATCGAAGCTGAAAAGGAATAGCGCCATCGCTGATCTGACTCCCTATGGCTAAATCAGGGCACATTTGGTACTGCAAGTGATACAGTGGCAAAATCGTTATCGGAATCATGTTAGGTGCCGAACCCGAACGGCGACTTGCTCCTGCTGCCGCCTTCGCCGTACTGTTCGTTCCATTTTCTTAGCTCGTTCATGCTCGTGGCGTCGAAAGCAACGGACGGGCTCACCTGCACGGTGGGAGAGAAAACAATCAAACATGAAACATAAAGTCATCCAACTTTAAGGGCGCAGTCAACAGACGGTTTGTTTCTAATTACCTTGGCTTTCGCTTGGACAAAGTCATCCAGCTTTAAGGACCTTAAAGAAGTTTCCGTACTGCCCGCAGACCCCTAAGAGAAAGTGATAACCAGGTGAGCAAAGACATGACGAGAAAGATCCACGGTGAATAAACTTGGAATGCAACAAGTAATACTGAAAGCAAGGAAATTCCACCTTCTTTTCTTCTTCTAGCAGTTCATGAACTGGCATGTACGCTGCAGCTACACATAGGTTCTGCAGAAAATGTGCCAAGCAAGTTACAAATAGGTGAAATAGGTGGACAGCAGATAATGTGGCACGCAAGGAAGAAGAATAGAACATCTGTGGATGACTTGAGCATGATACCTTCAAATCACTCCGAGGATGACTTGAGCATGATACCTTCAAATCACTCCGAGAGTAACCTTCTGTTGCATTGGCTAGTTCGTCGAATCCAAATTCAGATTCTAGGTTTTCTTTGGCAAGTAAAATCTTGAGAATTTTCATCCTATTCTGCGCATCCAGAAGGTCGGCGTATATCCTGTGGGTCATCTTGACATATCATCACATTTAAGTCACTCGAGCCAAAACAATACTTTCCCAGGCACAACACAAGCACATCAATGCAGGTTTTACCTCCTAGGCAAACGCCGTATTACAGCGTCATCTAGATCGAACAGATGATTTGTTGCACCAAGAATAAGGATCCTTTGACTATCTTTGGACCTTAGACCATCCCAAGCTGCCATAAATTCATTGCGCATGCTTCTCGTTGCTTCATGTTCCATTGCACCACCCCTTGCACCAAGTAAGCTGTCAACCTGCCATTAGCAAACCAAAATTGCATGAGTCAGGAGATTACGCATGACCTGTCAAAAAGATAAGGATGCCGTCCTAAATATAAAACACCTACTTCAGTATGTTTGATAAATGAAAACTCACCTCATCCACAAATATGATAACAGGAGCTAGCCGACTTGCAAACGAGAAAAGGGCTTTGGTGAGCTTCTCAGCGTCTCCAAACCACTGTTGACAGAAAAATGATGGTAGTGAATTAAAGTTGTGAAATAATGGATGCATTTCAGGAAAAGAAAATTCACACAAGAGATGAGCTTCGATATTTGGCTTCATTCATGTAAAGCAGCAGCCCGCACTCAAGCAGCAGGGAGAAATTGTAGATCAATGCAGTGCTGAAATTAGTCTAGGAACTAAGAGAGATTGTGATGCCTTTCTTAATTATTTTGTGGCTTACTGGTTTCTGCTTTTGATTTTTTTAAACTACTTTTAGTTCAGTCTTCTCATGTTATATTATCCTGCACTTATTATATCTATTTTGTACTTATTTGGTAAGCTCATCCTTATGCCCACTAATAGACCTAAATTTATCATCTCCAACCTATGTTTATTTCTCCATTTTCTTATTGCACCATGAAGAAGGCTCACTTACAGACAGAACAGTGATGGCAACGTGGAGGTTTGGCATTTTGACAACGAGAGCAATATCTAGGCGCATGTCCTTGCTCCTCTGAAGTGGATGGACGATTCGCACAATCTGTAGCAACATTATCTGATATGGTGCTACTGTTGTTCGGATACATACCATCCTCTTCAGCAGCATGTCTCCAGTTTCCTGGTACAGCTCCAGGATTCGTAAAAACAACCATAAAGTAGCACCATAGCATCATTATAAGCTGCAGAAGAAAGAAGAACCCTGAAGAAATTTAAACAAAACAGAAACACACATAATCATGGCCTGATTTTCTCATTAAAAAAAAGAAGTCCATGATAGCAAATAATGTAAGGCGCTTCGTCCATATGGTGAATAATTCAGTCTAATTGGAAGAAACCAACACATCCTTTGTCATACTCAATGTTTTAGAACCAAAAATCTAAAAGCTAATAAATATAGTTTGGTGAATAACAAGATAGCGGCTCAAAATATCATGTCTAGGAATTATCATCAAATATGGTTCAATCTGTATGCTACGGCTTGAAGCACGAAAAATTAGTTAAATAAGAGTATAACCATAGCATCGGATGATGTTCTCAATGCTCAAAGTCAAGAATAAGAAAGGGCCCTTAAAAGGTAATTTCAAAGGATATACAATATTTCTTGAGATATAATTAGTTCAATAAATATATGTTGCTGGAGCATACGCATCTATCATGTGTTAATCCGGAAGACATCAATTATTCTTAACCTGAATTAAGATTCATATTGCACAATTAGCTGCTCTTGAAAATTAGTACAGATTATTGTGTAGGCAGAACTTCCTATTTTATATAGATCTGAGTGATGCTAGCTTGAACTGAAGTAAAACATACATTACTAATTTTGTCATACATGCATATAATCAAATTCCAGGACAGCTAATTGAAAAGGCAACTAAGAAGAACCTCCACTACGCACCATGCAAATACTTTTCTGGCTGAACCAAATCAGTGTCAACTCCTGAGATATCGAGGTAAGCCTATAAATCATATCTTCAGGTCGCAAAATAACTTTCCCTGTGTGAAGGTAATTTGATGCCATGTTGGTAATGTTTTCAAATAAGAAATTATCTCGGAGCAACACAATTTCCAAAAATTATCTCGAAAGCACACCGCGCTATACGCCATCATAACATCCAAACCATGTATAACGACTGAAATAAAGCGAACACATCCCGCTCACACGCAAACATGAAATATGAGCAACATGAGGCCAAACAATACATATGAAGCCCTCCCAGATCCAGAAAATTAAAACAATCAACAATTTAAAGTTTTAAACACCATAACAACACGTACAGGAACATAAATATGCATTTTAGCTGGACAACAAGCAAGCGAACCTCGAGGAGCAGAACAGAGATGCAACAAAGCAGGAGATCGGGACGCGTCAACACAGGAGATCGCATAACCTGCTAAATAAATGGAGATGAAGTACTCAGAGCACCGACATGCTATGGAAAAGAGCACAGACAGGTAAAAGAAGAGTTGTTCCACAGACAAGTAAAAGAACATTCCATTTACCTGAATTGAAGAGGAGAAGTAGGCAAGCAGAGCAGCCAAGATGGATTGAGCATACCAAGGACGAGTGACACGCAAACCCGAACGCAAAAACCTAATAGAGATAATTTTTCAGCTGAACCAGTAGATGCACTCCTTCAGGTATGCACCCTAAGGCTTTGTTCGGTTGCAACGGATTTGAAGGGGATTGAAGTGGATTGGGGAGGAATAAATCCGCTGTAAGTCAAAATCCACATCAATCCCCTTCAATCCTCTCCAATCCCCTTGTGGTGGGGATTAACCGAACAAGCCCTAATAGGTCCTATAAAAATTACAACAAAATAGAGGATGGAACTTGACTGCCTTCTATATCTATATCATTTGAGGACAAAAGAAGCCAAGAAAATAGCGACGAACCACCAATCACTGCTAAAACTAACTATCATTCCCCTGTCATATATTAGAAAGTAGAGAAAAGACCTGTCAATTTTGCTTCGTCGTGCATCAGTGATTTCTCATGTGTTCTTCTTAAAGAAAACATATACCTATAAGTATACAAGATCGCCATCAGTGCTCATGTAAGACACTGTTCTGTTTACCAGTTGGACTGTAAGGCAACACAGATCATTCTCTGAACCTTCATAAAAATAATTAATCATCCAAAAATGGAAGTAGCTGACTAACAATAGAGCTCTCTCCTCATATCCCTAAAGAAGTGAAAAACAAGCAAATGGTTGTCCTCTTTTTCTTAGGTCCAGATCATACCATTTGTCCACATGGCAAAGATCAACCATATCACTTGTCGAAATGATGTAGCCGCTGCCAAGAACAGAGCACTAATCAAATTTTCTGTATAACATAGCAATATGCACCATGGCTTGATCAGAATGCAAGCCAACAAGAGAAGAAGAGAAAGGCCACAACCTGCAAGCAAAATAAACAGAGCATGTCGTTGAGGCGAGGAAGGAGAGAAATCTGAATCGCCCGGTCGTGTCGTCTCTGAATGCGAGGACACACCCTCTTCCACCCCCGCGTAGTCACCTCTTCCTCGGCCTCCACCCCATGCTGTCGCCCTCGGGGCGGGGGCGAGCGCAGCGGGGCGCGGCACGGCGCGGGGAGAGCGGATCTGCGCGGAGAGGAGGGCGGCGGTGGCGCGGCACAGGGCCGACGGTGGCAGGGCGGGAGAGGAGGGCGGCGGTGGCGCGGCGCGGGGCCAATGGTGGCGGGGTTCGGCGACGGGAGAGGAGGGTTGCGGTGGTGGGTCGGGAGAGGAGGGCCGGTTGTGGCGCGACGCGGGGCCAACGGTGGCGGGGCTCGGCGGCGGGAGAGGAGGGCCGCGGGGGCGGGTCTGGAGAGGAGGGCGGCTGTGGCGCGGGGCTCGGGGCTCGGGGGGAGGGGTCGCGGCGACGACCCAGTTGGGCGAGCGGCGGCCGAGCGGGGCGAGCGGGAGCGGCGGGCGATCGGGGTGAGCGTGGGTTTGCGGGAGCAGTTCCAGATCGAGGTGAGCGGGGGTTAGCCAGGAGGAGTTTTCGTTAGCATTTAAGTTTCGTTAACAACATCTAATCAGGCCATTGATTAAGTGATTAACGACTGAGATTGTGATTTGGATCTGCCCTCTCCTCTCGTGCTTTTATTAGTAGAGATACGATATTTCCTCAGATTCAACTACAATGGCAGCAGAGAGATCTTGCGATGCTCTGCCATTCTGCCTTGATCACCTGTGAAATAGAGGCCACAACTGTGACCTTTCTGGTGTATATCTCGTATTAATAGACCAACAAGTGTATGGAAAGAATGCCGATTACAATCCTTACCATAATGGCCTCACTTGATTACATTAACAAGGCAGAAGCAAGTATGTAAAGGAATAACCGAATATCTCTGACGCAATATCACATTCACCGACGGGAAAATCGTATATACAGAATGCGGTTCGCAACCATTGGGAAAAATCAGCAAATGAAAGGTTTGTTTGCATCTAGTGACTTAGATGTTCACTACATAACAAATACGGAGTATTTTTTGCCATGACAGGTTGGTGAGAAAACACCAGATAATCAAACAGCGCCTTTTCTTTTCTCGCACGGAAAAAATAAGCATACTACTCGCCTGAACATATATTAAACCGAACGATTGGTACTAACTTTTTTTGTTCTGAAACATGCATGAAACCATACTGGAGAAGTAGTATAACGATTGCAACGATCAGTACTAAGATTTGGACAACATCTATGATAACAGTACTCTAGGCATCACTCCCACATTGTCATGATAATATTCTTTACCGCTTTGAGCTCAGCCGGGAGGATTCTAGCTATCAGCTCCTTCAGAACAGATGGGCAGCTGGATTTCAGATGCTCGTAACCTTCACTTTCCATCATTGCTTCCAAATTGGACGGAGAAGCAAGGAACTGAAAACAAGCTTCTTTGAGACCATGGAAACCATGCTGCTCGGCTAAAGCCAAGCTGGTTGCCACCATATTGGAATCAATGTGACAGCACAATTTCTTCTCACATATCAGCTTCAGCCTCACGATGTTGTACCTGTCAGCGGCCACGAGCAGATGACCGGCCATCACTACGTCAAGAAATGGACGAACCGAGTCGGTGTATATGAAGTGGAGAAGGGCCTTGAACACATCAGCTTCCATGTCATTGATTTCAATAGGACTTGCGGAAGAACTCTCCTTCATGGCGCCGAGGAGTTCCGCCTTGAAGACAGATGACCGGGCTGCTAGGACACACCTGTGAGCGGAGAATCTCTGTCCGCCGACCTGAAAGGTGAGGTCTGCTGCATCATTGTTCATGAGCAGGTCGCCGAGATGCTGGTGCAGGTCGCTTGGAGGAACAATTGTTTCTTCGTCGTGGACAACGGTGAGATTGCACCTGATGGTGAGACAATCGTCTCTCAGATGCTCTGATCTCTCCAGATCAGCCTTCTCAATGAAGTTATTGTACCCCCAGGCTGAAACTTCCTTTGAGAAGGTTTCTGTAGTGTTGTTGGTACGACTGTATGAAGGCACCGGTTCTCCATTCTTGTCAAGTACACTGAAAGTGTATTTCGCCTTCACATCTTCGGCACCAGCAGATTGAAGAAGTAGATAAAGAGATATGGAATGATCACAATCCTTGGGGTGACCATTTGGGAAGTATTCCACGGCCCAGTCGTGGCCTCCAACGCTGAAAGGTGCAGAAGTCATCCACTCGCCGTTCTTGAGTAGCGCCTTGGCTCTTGAGTATCCATCCACCTTGAGCACACACCACTTCTCCTCAACTACAATGGCAGCAGAGATCTCGCAGTGCTCTGCCATTATTCTGGAGGCGGGGCTTGGTGGATTGGAGTAGACCGGCGAGGAAAGAATTTCGATCCATTATATATTGGGAAGTTGGATCCCTTCGTTTCACATTCAGCCAAACGAAAACAGTGGCCTGTTCGCATCTCCATTACTAAGATTTTAGCGCCTGCACATTAATTACTCCAATATCTTCCACTGCACTGCAAATGAAAAGAGTAAATGCCGATGCAAAGGTCCAGGCCGACGAGCACCTTTTCATCTGCCGATGCAATGCATGCATATTAATGATTTCCCATGTGACCCTAAATCGACAATTAAACCTTTCAATGAACAAACAAAACTTTTCATCTCCAGACGCCACACCTTTCAACGACAAATGCCACGGCCCTTCTTGTATGAACATAATCAGCAACAAAGAAGCAATTAGCCAGGTTCGCGTTCACGCGGCCAGAAACTATGCATGTGCAATCGATCTGCTGGAACAGAAACAACAGAAAATATGTGCAAATTTCATGGTTTGTGGGCGCGTCATCTAAGCGACCTGCACTGTTATGAAAGAGGTAATTGAGAAGCTGCTTGCCCATTAGAATAAGCGGTTAGCTATCTCAGAAAACAGCCAACAACTCAAAAAAAAAAAAGGAACAGCAATGATCGTACTACAATTCAGATGTACGAAACGGCCTGAACACCAATGATACTCGACTGCAGCAAGAGATTTTGAAGAAAGTTTTCACAGTACTCAAATATTTCACCCTCCATTTTCTCAAGACAACAACCACTCTGTCTTTAGCAGACAACAGAACTACAACACTTCCATAACGGAAAACTACAGTAACCTTTTTCCCCTTTAAAATCAAGTTTTCGAAAACTGAATCCAAACAACCCCCAACAGCATAACAAGTGCAAAACAGCACTACTAGCAATGTTCAGAGGGAAATAATAACCAACGCCCCATCACAACTAGTTTTAGCTAACAGAGGATATCGGTAGTCAAATGCTTGCGTTTTACATTCAATTTTTCAGTGCACAGCAGTACCTTACATTCAGTTTTTCAGTGCGAAAGTAGACATGAGTGCTGACAACCCCACAAACCATCATCTAATAGTTGTGTGTGAAGGACCCACGCAACTTACCATGGTAGTCAGTCGCTACAAAACAGGGCGACAGTGATGAGAAGAACAGCCATTCTACTCACCTGAACATAAATTAGACTGAATTATCAATACTAACAATTTTGTACAGAAACACACTAGCAGATATACATGAAGAAGTAGCATAGCCATTACTACGATAATTTGGATGACAAATAGATAATACTACTACATATGTAGGCATTACTTCCACATTGTCATGGTAATATCCTTCGCGGCTTTCAGTTCAGCCGGGAGGATTCCAGCTATGAGCTCCTTGAAAACAGATGGGCAACTAGATTTCAGATGCTCATACCCATCACTTGCCATCATCGCCTCCAAATTGGACGGAGAAGCAAGGAACTGGAAACAAGCTTTTTTGAGAGCATGGAAACCATGCTGCTCGGCTAATGCCAAACTAGTTGCCACCATGTCGGAATCAATGTTACTGCACAATTTCTCCTCGCATATCAGCTTCAGCCTCCCGATATTGTATCTGTCAGCGGCGACAAGTAGATGGCCGGCCAGCACCACATCAAGCACTAGAGGGACTGAGTCAGTGTATATGAAGTGGAGCAAGGAATTGAATACATCAGGTTCCATGTCACGAATCTCAATAGGACTAGCTGCAGAAGTCTCCTCGATGCTGCCGAGGAGTTCCGCCTTGAAGACGGAAGACCGAGCAGCAAGGACACACCTGTGAGCAGAAAGTATTTCTCCCCCAACTTGAAAGGCTAAGTCTGCTGCATCCTTGTTTTCCAGGAGGTCACCAAAATGCTGGTGCAGGTCGCTTGGAGGAACTCTGGCTTCTTCTTCGACGTGGTTCTCGATGACCGTGACATCGCACCTGATAGTGAGACAGTCATCTCGCAGGTGCACCGACCGCTCTAGATCAGCCCTCCTGATGAAGTCACTGGAACCATAGTAAAAAATTTCACATGAGAATGTTACAGGATCAGAGCCGGAGGTGCAGCTGTATGAAGGCACCGGTTCTCCGTTCTTGTCAAGTACACTGGTCGTGTATTTCGCCTTCACATCTGCATCGGCAGGTTCGTGAAATAGATAAACAGACATGAAATCAGGACAGTTCTGGGGGTAGCCGTTTGGGTAGAATTCCAGGGCCCAATCGCGGCCTCCAACGCTGAAAGGGGCAGAAGTCACGCACTCGCCGTTCTTGAGCAGCGCCTTGGCTCTTGAGTATCCATCCACCTTGAGCACATATGAGCGCGCATACGACCTTTCCTCGGATCCAGCTACCATGGCAGCAGAAATCTTGCATTGCTCTGCCATTCTTGAGATGGGCTTGGAGTAAGATGGAAGTTTGCAGCTGAATGATCAATTTGTTACCTCTATCTATCTATATTCATTCCCGCCAATGTCCAGTGATGTCGCCGGAAGCATAGCCGAGGTCGTGGCGCCAGTAGCAGAGCAGAGCCCGGGGCGGGGATTGGGGGAGGGTGGAGCTCGACGGCGGGAGCTGGTGTCGCGGAGCGCAGCAGCGGTGGCGGGCGGAGAGACGCGCGCGGGGGGAAAGGGTGGCGGCGGAAGCAGTGGAGCGGACAGCGGAGAGAGGACCGGCGACTTAGGTTATCTGCCGGACGGTTTTTACCAGTCGCTGTGAGAAAAAACGGACGGCCGAGATCGGCCCAGGCAGGAGACAGGACGGCTGAGACTGCACTCGCCCTGATCAGGTAATGGTGCAATTTAGAGCCAATTTTTTTTAAAATGTTACATTTTTTATTTAATTTGAAAAATATTGCGTAGGCTTAAATTTTTACAAAAATATTACCCCGTTGGCTTTGGCTATCCCGAAGCCGACTGGATCCAGTCGGTCACATCATGGCCGATTAGGTCGCCTCTTACGCAGCCATCAATCAGCCTTAGTTAGACATATTATCACTAATCGTCCTATCCATGACCAACTAATCGGTGCGTATGTCATGTGAGGATATTTCTCTTGCTTATCTGTCGTAACCAAATAATACTAATAAATGACCTATTAATGATCAATTAATATTAATTGATGTTGGTGAGGTCAATAGGTGCATGAAATTTTTTTCATGTCTAACTCCAAATTTTTTATGATCGCAATAGCAAAATAGCCCCTTTATAACTTTTCCTGCCATTTTTTTCCGCCTTTGTTTCCCGTCAGTTTTTCCCTCCATTGCGCTTGTCATGTGAGCCTATAAAACAAGGCATTGCAACTCTATTCCTCCATCATCCAGCCACACTTCCATACACCAACGCGCTAGTCATTATGAGTATGTTATACTCAGATCAAATCATTAGGCCTAGGAAAATGAAGAGTACGAGTTTGTTTCCGGGTGAAAGTACTGTGTTGTTGGTGTGACGATCTCTGTAAAGGAAGGAGGTGACGAATTGACGAATTTTTCAGATTACTTGCCTGGCACTATTAACAGACTATCACTCAAGTTTTTTTTTTGAACAATAGAGCACTCAAGCTTATAGTTATCATAGAAATGGTGTGAGGGCGTGAGGTGGACGAGGCAGCATAAAATACTGCTGTCATATGTCCTAAAGTGTTGTTACCATATTATACAATAAAGACAAATTTTACGTGGTTAATCGCAAGATATGTCTTAAGTTACTGCCATCCAACATACCTACCTTGAATGTTAGATACGCCCACCCTCTCCTCCCCTCCATTGAATATGCTTCTAGAAATACTACTCCCTCCATTTCTAAATATAAGTTTTTTTAGAGGTTCTACTAGGAAACTACATACGGATGTCCATAGACATACTTTAGAGTGTAGATTCACTCATTTTGCTGCGTATGTAGTTCCTAGTGAAATCTCTAAAAAAAACTTATATTTAGGAACAGATGGAGTAGCTAGTTTTTTAAAAGAAAGAAAATGCTTCGACTAGCACGTACATTCACAGTATGCATTTTTTTAATTGTTGTTTTTTCTTGTCTGCCTTTTTTTTTTCTTTTTCTGTACAACTTTCTCATGCACCGAACCTATGGAACCGGCCGTTAGGTGCATCCATTTTTTGATATATATTTTGCAAAAATAATAAAAAAAATCAAGAAAAATGTTGGCATCAAACTCGCTCATGTGTTGCCCTCGTGTAAGAAATTGCAAAGAAATGAATTTCGTGGTATTGTTGGCGTAAAAAACAAAAACATCACTACATTACACATACTATTCAGTCTAAATTGTCCTGGAAACTCTGATTTTTTTCGTCCAAATTTTTTATAGGAGTTTTTATGCCCGTAGGTCAAGTTTGTTCGAAAGAAGTTTCAAATATTTTGGCTTCTTTCCTGAATGGGAAAAGATTATCTTCCACCGGCCGATCCGTCCAATCCATCCGTCGCCCTGCTCGTCCGTTAAATCTCGAAACTGGATCGGTGTTTCAGAAACTGGGCAGGTGTTTCACAAAGCTGCCTGGTATGTGCCTTCGCCTCCGCCTCGGCCCCGACGACCTTGCCGCCGCCGGCCTGCTGCGGCCCCGTCGCCCCTCCGCCGTCGGCCTGCTGCGGCCCCGACGACCTCGCCGCCGCCGGCCTGCTGCGGTCCCGTCGCCCCTCCGCCGTTGGCCTGCTGCGGCCCCGACGACCTCGCCGCCGTGGGCCTGCTCAGCCTCGCCGGAGCTGCCGCCGTTGCCATGGCCTTCCCCGCCCTGCTCCCGGCCCCGTCGGCGAGCTCCCGCGACCACGGGGCAGCCGCCTCGCCTCACGCGGCCAGGGGGCAGCCGCCTCGCCTCACGCGGCCAGGGCCAGCCGCCCGTCGCCCACACTGCCGGAGTGCTGCGGCGTCCCAGCCCGCTCTCGGCTCCGCCGTAGCCCCTCGGCCACGCTGGCGAGCTCCCGCAACCAGGGGGCTAGACGCCTCGCCGCCCGTCGCCCCGCACCGCCGTAGCGCGGCCCCATCCCAGCCCGCTGCAAAAAATTCATGAAACATGACCTTTGTTGCAAAAAATTCTTCCGCAACAGCACCTATGTTTGCAGAAAGACGAACAATTTTTTTCCTGAAACAAGCAATTGTTTCTGAAACTCGACCGTTGTTTCAGGATTTAATGGATCCAAAGTTTATTTTTTGCAACAAAGCGATTGTTTCTGCAACTCGAACGTCGTTTCAGGAATTAAATCAGGAACGGATCGGACGGCTATGGGCGAGATCGAACGGCCGTGGAGGTGATGGATTTTTAGTAAATATCCACCGGTGGATTGGTAGCAGCCCCCTTCCTGAATTGCTAAGAAAAATCCCATGTCAGGTTCGTTAGGGTATTTTTTGCTTTCTCAGCGTCAAGGAAGAAACCAAAGAGCCAGCTTTTTTTTTAAATCCAGTAAAAAAAATCTTCAAATAGTAACCCATAATGAATTAAGGTATTGGCAATATCATTAAACTGAGTAAAATATGCATCTTCCTCTTCGTCCCATGTTCAATCTCCTGAGTCCACCAACTCATCAACCACATTAACAATTGTCTAGGTTCAGCTTATCTAACACCTTGTATCGCTCGACCATAGTGATTATTTTCTATTCCCTAGTGATCATGTTGTCGCGCCGTGATAGCCCGAGACCGACGTTTTAGAAGATTCTCTTTTTATTCCGTTTTCGTTGTGTGATTATTTTTATTTCTCGCATCATCATCGCATCATGCGCATCATCTGCATGGCATCAGCATTTCGTTGTCGCCAATTTTCAAACTTGCATCCGTTATTAGTTGTCGGTTCTCTCCGTGTTTGTCGTTGTCCGTTCTGAGCCCAACCACACAAGCACGCGCCCGCGGCATCGTCAAAACCCTGTTTTTAAAAGTGTGTATAAAACATTCTCCGATTGGGTTGAAACTTGCCGCTCGGTCTTATTTAGATATAGGTAGACCGCTTGTCAAATTTCGTCGCAATCGGAGTCCGTCTGGTACCCGAATGGTCGAACGTAGCGGCACCGTATTCGGTCTACCGTCGGACGTTTGTCGATGTTTTAAAATTACGTTGTCGGGTGCCGTTTTCCCTCTCTTCTCCGGCTAGCCTACTCTACACGGCCACTTACCCGTCCCCGCGTGCGAAACCGTCCGATTTAGATCGCGTGGAAACCGGGCGAAATTCTGCTAAACCTAGCCCCCCATTGTTATAAATAGACCCCCATGCCATTTTTAGACAGTCATCCCCTCTCTCGTCGAAATCCGTGCCACCCCGAACCCCTGGTCGCCCTCCTATCTCTTCCAGCCGTCGGGCCCGCCCAGGCCCGGATCGCGCCGCCCCCAACTCTGCTCCCGAGCACCCCGCGCCGCGTGTGCCTCACGACGCCGCCTCCCGTCGACCCCCGGCTGGACCCCGTCGCCAACCGCCCTCGCGTGGCAACCTCGCCGGAGTGCCACCGCTGCTCGGTCCTTGCAGAAGCTCCGCGCTGCCGGCACTCCCTTGCCGCCCCATCGCAGCTCCCGTGCCGGCCCCAGCGACCGCCGCCGTCGCCCGTGTTGCTCCGCTTGCCAGATCCGGCGTGGATCCGGCCTGCAGCCGCGGATCCAGTCTCCTCCCGGCCTCCCTCGTGCTCCTGTGGCCTGCCATGCTCGCCGGAGCCGCCGCCATGGCTCCCGCGCGAGAGCGAGGCCGAGCGCCCGCTCCTCCCGCTCGGCTGTCGAGTGGGCCAGCGCCTCCAGCGGCCCAACAACCTCCATGCCTCGCCGGCCCACCTCTCCATCTGCCTCACCCCAGGCCTCCTCCTCCAGGCCGGCCCGATGGCCCAAGGTGAGCACCCGAGCCTATCCCCGCCCTAGGCGCTGTATAATATGTTGTGCATGCCCCTGTTCGGCCCGTGGATTAATTTAGCATATTCTGCAATTTTATTAATTTCAGGAAAATGCTAGATTTTAAAATGCCCGTGGATTTTAAACCGTATGTCGTATCGAGGCGATTAATATATGAAACTTGTGTAGTTTTCCGCGTAGATTAATAATTTGCAACTTGCATGCATGTTTGAATTAGTTTGACTTGCCAAATGCCTAGTTTTACGTGCTGTCCTATTATGTTAGTTGTTCCGTACTTATTTCCGTGCGTGTCCGGATTGCTCGAACTCCGTAGATGAAATGCTCATTTTTAGGGACCTTTTGCCATATATTTTAGAGTAGTGGTTTGTATTTTTGCATGTAGGATTCCGTCGCTAGTTTATTAAATCGCTTTTAGGACATAATCTCGCATATACGTGTGGCGATATTATTATCTTGCAACCCCACATGCTATATATGTTTTCGGGGTAGAAAAATCCATATAATTTAACTGTGCATTTAGTTTTATCTTTTGAGCAAGTAAGTTCGCGTGATATTTTGCCATGTTGCCCTTTTGTTTATTTTACCGTGCAAATACCATTACTATCTTTGCCATGCTAGTTTTAATGTTTCTATCGTTATGTCTCGTTGCCTACCACCTGTTAAATATCAGCCTCTCAACATTGCCATGAAAAACCTTCAACCTGTTCACAACCTAGTAAACCACTGATTGGTTATGTTACCGCTTGCTTCACCATGTGTTAGCGTTGCTAGTTGCAGGTGCAGTTGCTTCCATGTGAAAACATGGGTTCCTTGTTATATCACCATATTTACTGCTATTTAATTTAATGCACCTATATACTTGGTAAAAGGTGGAAGGCTCGGCCTTTCTAGCCTGGTGTTTTGTTCGACCTTTGCCCCCTTAGTTTCGGCTACCGGTGTTATGTTCCATAATTGAGCGCTCCTAACACGATCGGGGTTGTTATGGGGACCCCCTTGATAATTCGTTTTAGATTAAAGCTGATCTCGCAAGGCCCAACATTGGTACTATATTTGTCCAACATAATAATTTTGTTAATTCTGAAAGCATAGGGTGTCATGAACCCGAGGAGTAATTTTACATAATACCAGGGGGGCAGTGCTGATGGTGCTGGTCCAAAACTAGAGCCGTTTGCGGGCCAACCCGGGGCAACTCAGAAGATTTCTATCAGGCCACTTCACGCTGTGCTCATCCGTCGTGTCCTGAGAACGAGATACGCGGCTCCTATCGGGATCGTCGACATGTCGGGTGGCCTTGTTGGATTAGTTTTACCTTTAACGAATGTCTTGTGCATCGAGATTCCGGTGATGCTTTGGGTAATCTCAGAGTTCAGGTTTTCCACTAAGGAGTCCGACGAGATCGCGAGTTTCGTGATCGAGGATTTCTATGCGGCTTGTGGTAATTTGTGATGGATTAGTTGGAGCACCCCTACATGGTTAAATCTTTTAGGAAAGCCATGCCCGCGGTTATGTGGCAACGTGGAAACTTTGTTTAACACTAGTTCTAGATAACTTGAAGTTAACTTAATTAAAATATGCCAACTTAGTGCGTAACCGTGACTGTCTCTTTCGCGAGTTCCTTCTCGGGTCGAGGACACGGTGGGGTTATGTCTGACGTAAGTAGGTGTTCAGGATCATTCATTTGATCATCAATAGTTCACGTCCGTCATGCGTAGATCATCCCCCTCTTATTCTTGTACTCGTAAGTCGGCCACCAATTAAATGCTTAGTTGCTTGCTGCAACCTCACCACTTAACCATACCTCACTCATTAAGCTTTGCTAGTCTTGATACCTTTGGAAAATGAGATTGCTGAGTCCCCTGTGGCTCACAGATTACTACAACATCAGTTGCAGGTACAGGTAAAGGTTACTTGACGCGAGCGTGTTGATTGTTCATTTGGAGTTGATTCTTCTTCTTCATCGATCTAGGATGGGTTCCAGGCCGGCAGCCTGGGATAGCAAGGATGGACGTCGTTCTTCTTTTCTCGTTTGTTTTCGTCCGTAGTCGGACCCTGCTCTTCTTTATGATGATTATGTATTGTACTGATGTGACTATGATGTAGCTTGTGGCGAGTGTAAGCCAATTCCATATATCTCATGTTTTCAGTACATGTACTTGTAACGATATCCATTCTTGCGAAACGACGTGATGCATTTCTATCCCTGACGAGGCCCTCGTGCCAAATTAATAATAGGATCGCATCTTGGGCGTTACATGCGCGTTGTAGCACTAGTAAAATAAGCAAGAGGATATTTCTTCTACAACACTAAGTGCATGTCAAGTGATAAGTAAGGGTAGCTTGATAAGATCTATAAGGTTTAGGGTTAAGTGTTTCACACATGTGAGCAAAGTTCTTAACTTGATATTGAGGACATGAAAGTTCGTATAGATCGATCTCTGAAGTGTGCCACCTGCATGAACAAAGTTTTTAAAGCGATACATAAATCGATGCTTATTTATGATAATGTTAAAGGTCCTTCCCATTTGATACACCAATTTCTTCCGGATTGATCTTTAAAATGCGCCATGTGCATGAACAAGGTTTTCATTACAAGAAAAATTATGGAAAATTTCCTTCGTGCCCGATATATTAAGTGAGCCACACGCGTGAGCGAAGTTCTTAAATTTTTATGATGGATCTAAAGTTCTTCCTGGTCGATCTCTCAAGTGCACCATGTGCATGAACAAAGTTTTCAAAATCATATACATGATGATAAAGACCTTTGGGCTTGATCCATTAATCACCCCTCTTGCATCTCAATACCATTACTTCCATGAGAATTGAAGCGTAAAAAGTGAAAGAAAACATAATGAGCCTGAATTCCTTCGTAGCATATCTCATAAGTACGTCCTCTATGAAAAGAAAATGCTTGAATTAATATCAACATCACCAATGCTTGAGTTTTTAAATTGTTATGATGGATGTAAAGTTCTTCCTGATTGATTTCTCAAGTGTGCCACATGCATGAACAAAGTTTTCAAATTGATATAACTGGTGATAACACCTTCAGGCTTGATCCATTAATACGGAAGTGTAATCGTGGATGAAGTTTAATAAAGTGCTTACAGATTGAAATCTTAAGTGTGCGAGCTGCATGAACAAAGTGTTCAAAGTTATAAATAGATAAATGCTTAGCTTACCGATAATGTTAAAGATCCTTCCCATTTGATTCACTAAATGTTAGTCGAGTGATACGAAGGTGTAATTGCATGAGAGGTTAAATCGTTGATGTAGTCCTTGGTGCCAGGTCTATTAAGTTCGTAAATTACTATGGATAAAGGTAAAAGTTCTTTCATATCGATCTCTCAAGTCCACCACGTCCATGAACAATGTTTTCAACACAGTGTATAAGATTGTGGAAATCTTGCGCACCCGATGTAATTAGTTCTTGGCAGAAAGGTCAAGCAAATTAAAGACGGCATACTTCTAACACAAAATAAATATACCACTGAGATTCTCACAAGAGTGGGGTTGGAAGGTTGCAAGCCAGTAAGTACACCAATTTCAACTTCAGAGAAGCTTACAGTTGAGTGTGGAGAACCTCTTGGACCGGCAGATGCAACAAATTAGAGAAGTGTTGTAGGTGCCTTACACTTACCCGTCCTGGCATTTCTTATTAAGTGAATAAGGTATGTTAATATCTACATGCACCTACTACTACTCATTGGACTGTAGTTAAAAGAATTTTGAGGTATCTAAGGTTTACAGAGGGGCTTGGACTTCAAATCATCAAGTCCCACTAGTGGAAAACGGGCCTTTGGCCTGGACCCTTTAGTCCCGGCCTCCCTCTGGGTCGGGACTAAAGGCCCGGCCACGTCGCCCCAAATCGCAATGCCGCCCACGAGGCTTTGGTCCCGGCCCGTAAGGAGCCTTTAGTCCCGGTTTGTGTCTCAAACCGGGACTAAAGGGCTACGCGGTGTGCAGCCCGCATGTGCGTCACCTTTAGTCCCGGTTTGTGTCTCAAGCCGGGACTAAAGTCCTCTGCCTATATATAGCACAGCCCCTCTCCCCTCTTCCTTGCATTTTTCTTGGATGGAAGAGTGTGGGTGTGTGCTAGCTCTCCATTTTTTTGATGCACTAGAGGTGTTTGTTGAAATGTGTGTTAGAGCGATGCCGCTTTAGTTCACCGAACACAACTACGATATGAGATGCCCGAGCCACGCTTAAACCTCTTCCTCTTTATTTCTACTTATTCTAAAAGGTTAGCAACTATATTTCCTCGTTTAGACCGTGCGGTACTAATTTTTAGGATCGTGATTGTATTTGATATACTGTCGTATAACGCAGATGAGCCATCCATGGATGTACGGTGATCGACGCGCAGCCGCTTACAGAGAAGGCGTGCATTCTTTTCGAGATGCAGCCGATGCGAACAAGAATGGTGGTGGCTATATGTTTTGTCCATGTGTTGAATGTCGGAATGAGAAGAATTACACTTCCTCAAGAGTCATTCAGAGCCACCTGCTTCGGTCCGGTTTTATGTCGGGCTATAATGTTTGGACCAAGCACGGAGAAAGAGGGGTTATGATGGAAGACGACGATGAAGAAGAAGAGAACAATGATGACAACTACCGATCTATGTTCCCTGAGTATGCTACAATGAAGAAGAAGATCAGGATGAAGAACGGGAACCAGATGAGCCCGCTGATGATCTTGGCCGGGTCATTTCTGATGCACGGCGAGGTTGCGACACAGAAAAGGAGAGGTTGCAGTTCGAGCAGATGTTACAGGACCACAACAAATTGTTGTACCCAACTTGTGAAGATGGCCAGAAGAAGCTGGGTAGCACACTGGAATTGCTGAAGTGGAAGGCAGAGACCGGTGTGACTGACTCGTCATTCGAAAAGTTGCTGGTACTAATGAAGAAGATGCTTCCAAGAAAGAACGAATTGCCCGCCAGCACGTACAAATCAAAGAAGCTTGTCTGCCCTCTAGGATTAGACGTGCAGAAGATACATGCATGCCCTAATGACTGCATCCTCTACCGCGGTGAGAAGTACGAGAATATGGATAAATGCCCGGTATGCACTGCATTGCGGTATAAGATCAGAAAAGATGACCCTGGTGATATTGAGGGCGAGCCACCCAGGAAGAGGGTTCCTGCCAAGGTGATGTGGTATGCTCCTATAATACCACGGTTGAAACGTCTGTTCAGAAATAAAGATCATGCGAAGTTGTTGCGATGGCACATGGAAGATTGTATGAAAGATGATAAGTTGAGGCACACCGCTGATGGTCGGTAGTGGAGAAAAATCGAGAGAGAGTTCCCGAGATTTGCAGCTGACGCAAGGAACTTATGGTTAGGTCTGAGTACAGATGGCATGAATCCTTTTGGGGAGCAGAGTTGCAGTCACATCACCTGGCACGTTACTCTATGTATCTACAACCTTCCTCCTTGGTTGTGCATGAAGCGGAAGTTCATTATGATGCCAGTTCTTATCCAAGGTCCAAAGCAACCCGGCAACGATATTGATGTGTACCTAAGGCCATTAGTTGATGAACTTTTATAGCTGTGGGCTGAACCAGGTGTACGTGTGTGGGACGAGCACAAACAAGAGGAATTTGACCTTCGAGCGTTGCTTTTCGTAACCATCAATGATTGGCCTGCTCTTAGTAACATTTCAGGACAGTCAAACAAGGGATACAATGCATGCACGCACTGTTTGGATCAGACAGAAAGTATATATCTGGACAAATGTAGGAAGAATGTGTACCCGTACAATCGTCGTTTTCTTCCGCCCAAGCATCCCTTAAAGAAAAAAGGCAAGCATTTCAATGGCAAGGCAGAACCCCGGGGGAAGCGTGTCATCCGTACTGGTGCTGAAGTATTTGATATGGTCAAAGATTTAAAAGTAATCTTTGGAAAGGGTCCTGGCAGCCAACCTGTTCCTAACGGCCTGATAAGCGCGTACCCATGTGGAAGAAGAAATCTATATTTTGGGAGCTACCCTACTGGGAAGTCCATGAGGTCCGCTCGGCAATCGACGTGATGCACCTGACGAAGAATCTCTGCGTGAATATTCTAGGCTTCCTGGGCTTGTATGGGAAGTCAAAAGATACACCGGAAGCACGGGAGGACCAGGAACGTCATAAAAGAAGAGATGGCATGCATCCAGGGCAGTTTCAAGGGCGTGCCAGCTACGCTCTTACTAAGGAAGAGAAGGAAATCTTCTTTGAAGTCCTTTTCAGTATCAAGGTCCCGACTGGCTTCTCGTCGAATATAAAGGGAATCGTAAATATGAAAGACAAAAAATTCCAAAAACTAAAGTCTCATGACTGCCACGTGCTTATGACGCAATTGCTTCCGGTTGCATTGAGGGGAATTCTACCAGAAAATGTTCGCCTGGCAATTGTGAAGGTATGTGCATTCCTCAATGCAATTTCTCAGAAGGTAATCAATTGAGAAAGTCTATCAGGGTTACAGATTGATGTGGTCCAATGTCTGGTCAGCTTTGAGTTGTTGTTCCGGCCATCCTTCTTCAATATAATGACACACCTCCTAGTTCACCTAGTCGAAGAGATTAGAATTCTCGGTCCTGTGTTTCTACACAATATGTTCCCCTTCGAGAGGTTCATGGGAGTCTTAAAAAATATGTTCATAATCGTGCTAGGCCAGAAGGAAGCATCTCCAAGGGCTATGGAACAGAGGAGGTCATTGAGTTTTGTGTGGACTTTCTTCCTGACCTTAAGCCGATTGGTGTTCCTGAATCTCGGTATGAGGGTAGGCTGACAGGAAAAGGCACACTAGGAAGGAAAGCAAAAGTATGTATGGACGGGCATTCTTTCTCTCAAGCACACTACACAGTTCTACACAATTCCACCGTGGTGGCTCCGTATATCGTGAGACACAAGAATATTCTACGCTCCGAAAACCCGGGGAAGGCTGACTCTTGGATTAAAGGGGAACACGAGAAGACTTTCGGCAGTTGGTTGCAGACACATCTCATGAATGACGACACCGTTGGAGATCAGCTGTACTGTTTGGCCAGGCCACCATCTTCGACTATATGTACTTTCCAAGGGTATGAGATAAATGGGAATACATTTTACACGGTTGCCCAAGATAAAAAGAGCACCAACCAAAATAGTGGTGTCCGCTTTGATGCAACAGACGAGAATGGGCACTGTTTGTAAACATATTACGGGTACATAGAGGAGATACGGGAACTTGACTATGGACCTACTTTTAAGATCCCTTTGTTTCGGTGCAAATGGGTGAAGCTGGCAGGAGGCGGAGTAGTTGTAGACCAAAAGTACGACATGACAACAGTGGATCTCAACAATCTTGCGTACATGGACGAACCATTTGTCATAGCCAATGATGTCGCTCAGGTTTTCTATGTGAAGGACATGTCTACAAAAACGAGAAAAAGAAATCAGCAAAAGAAGATATCGTCCGATGAGCCAAAACGCCACATAGTTCTTTCGGGGAAAATAAACATCGTGGGAGTATATGACAAGACAGACATGTCAGTAGATTATAATAAGTTTCATGAAATTCCGCCCTTCAAAGTGAAAACGGACCCAAGCATCCTACTGAATGATGAAGATTCTCCATGGCTATGACCCAGAAGAAAACAGAAATAATAGATAGGACTATTGGTGCAATAATGTAATAATGTATTAACCCTTTTATGTAATGCATGTATGGAATGTACTAAACCTTTTAGTTTTGATTTATTTATTCAATTTCAAACACGAAGTGCATCCAGTTTTTGTCGTAGCCCTCTCAACTTTTTAACACATGCTATGTGGGTGAAATGATGATAGCATGCTAACTTTCAACATTTTCAGAGTTCATTTGTAGTGCTTTTCAATTTTAGGGTCAACTAGCTC
This sequence comes from Hordeum vulgare subsp. vulgare, assembly GCF_904849725.1. Classification (NCBI taxonomy): domain Eukaryota; kingdom Viridiplantae; phylum Streptophyta; class Magnoliopsida; order Poales; family Poaceae; genus Hordeum; species Hordeum vulgare. The sequence continues at coordinate 545,903,456 of NC_058522.1, read as the reverse complement.
AAAACAAAAAAAAAGTAAATGCACGAACAAGACCAAATGAAGTCAGAAATTGTTGAAATTTTGTGATGTGCCTTTGAATGGTGCATTTTGAACACACAAAAAGTCTGGAGTTCAAATAAGTTCAAAAAAATGAAATCCCTTTGTAAGAGATGAGTTCTCTTTCGAAACCCTGATACTTCGAGAGAGATTGTCCGTTTTGTACACGAAGTGCATCCAGTTTTTGTCGTAGCACTCTCAACTTTTTAACACATGCTATGTGGGTGAAATGATTATAGCATGCCAACTTTCAACATTTTCAAAGTTCATTTGTAGTGCTTTTGAATTTCAGGGTCAACTAGCTCAAAAAAAATAAGTAAATGCACAAAGAATACCAAATGAAGTCAGAAATTGTTGAAATTTTGTGATGTGCCTTTGAATGGTGATTTTTGAACACACAAAAATTATGGAGTTCAAATAAGTTCAAAAAATGAAATCCCTTTGTAAGAGATGAGTTCTGGTTCGAAACCCTGATACTTCGAGAGAGATTGTCCGTTTTGTACACGAAGTGCATCCAGTTTTTGTCAGAGCCCTCTCAACTTTTTAACACATGCTATGTGGGTGAAATGATGATAGCATGCCAACTTTCAACATTTTCAGAGTTCATTTGTAGTGCTTTTCAATTTCAGGGTCAACTAGCTCAAAAAAAATAAGTAAATGCACGAAGAATACCAAATGAAGTCAGAAATTGTTGAAATTTTGTGATGTGCCTTTGAATGGTGCATTTTGAACACAAAAAAAGTATGGAGTTAAAATAAATTCAAAAAAATGAAATCCCTTTGTAAGAGATGAGTTCTCGTTCGAAACCCTGATACTTCGAGAGAGATTGTCCGTTTTGTACACGAAGTGCATCCAGTTTTTGTCGTAGCCCTCTCAACTTTTTAACACATGCTATGTGGGTGAAATGATGATAGCATGCCAACTTTCAACATTTTCAGAGTTCATTTGTAGTGCTTTTCAGTTTCAGGGTCAACTAGCTTAAAAAAATAATAAGTAAATGCACGAAGAATACCAAATGAAGTCAGAAATTGTTGAAATTTTGTGATGTGCCTTCGAATGGTGCGTTTTGAACACACAAAAAGTATGGAGTTCAAATAAGTTCAAAAAAATGAAATCTCTTTGTAAGAGATGAGTTCTCGTTCGAAACCCTGATACTTCGAGAGAGATTGTCCGTTTTGTACACGAAGTGCATCCAGTTTTTGTCGTAGCCCTCTCAACTTTTTAACACATGCTATATGGGTGAAATGATTATAGCATGCCAACTTTCAACATTTTCAGAGTTCATTTGTAGTGCTTTTCAATTTCAGGGTGAACTAGCTCAAAAAAAAAGTAAATGCACGAAGAATACCAAATGAAGTCAGAAATTGTTGAAATTTTGTGATGTGCCGTTGAATGGTGCATTTTGAACACACAAAAAGTATGGAGTTCAAATAAGTTCAAAAAAATGAATTCTCTTTGTAAGAGATGAGTTCTCGTTCGAAACCCTGATACTTCAAGAGAGATTGTCCGTTTTGTACACGAAGTGCATCCAGTTTTTGTCGTAGCCCTCTCAACTTTTTAAGACATGCTACGTGGGTTAAATGATGATAGCATGCCAACTTTCAACATTTTCAGATTTCATTTGTAGTGCTTTTCAATTTCAGGGTCAACTAGCTCAAAAAAATAAGTAAATGCACGAAGAATACCAAATGAAGTCAGAAATTGTTGAAATTTTGTGATGTGCCTTTGAATGGTGCATTTTGGACACACAAAAAGTATGGAGTTCAAATAAGTTCAAAAAAATGAAATCCCTTTGTAAGAGATGAGTTCTCATTCGAAACCCTCACACTTCGAGAGAGATTGTCCGTTTTGTACACGAAGTGCATCCAGTTTTTGTCGTAGCCCTCTCAACTTTTTAACACATGCTATGTGGGTGAAATTATGATAGCATGCCAACTTTCAACATTTATAGAGTTCATTTGTAGTGCTTTTCAATTTCAGGGTCAACTAGCTCAAAAAAAAGTAAATGCACGAAGAATACCAAATGAAGTCAGAAATTGTTTAAATTTTGTGATGTGCCTTTGAATGGTGCGTTTTGGACACACAAAAAGTATGGAGTTCAAATAAGTTCAAAAAAATGAAATCCCTTTGTAAGAGATGAGTTCTCGTTCGAAACCCTCATACTTCGAGAGAGATTGTCCGTTTTGTACACGAAGTGCATCCAGTTTTTATCGTAGCCCTCTCAACTTTTTAACACATGCTATGTGGGTGAAATTATGATAGCATGCCAACGTTCAACATTTATAGAGTTCATTTGTAGTGCTTTTCAATTTCAGGGTCAACTAGCTCAAAAAAAAGTAAATGCACGAAGAATACCAAATGAAGTCAGAAATTGTTTAAATTTTGTGATGTGCCTTCGAATGGTGCATTTTGAACACACAAAAAGTATGGAGTTAAAATAAGTTCGAAAAAAATGAAATTCCTTTGTAAGAGACGAGTTCTCGTTCGAAACTCTGATATTTCGCTCTCTCTTCTTCCTCGTTCTCCTGCCCGGCGCGGCACCGACGAACTCGACGACGCCGTCAGGCTGCCCGCCGTCCTCCTCGCCGTCGCCTGCCGTCCTCCTCGTCATCGCCGTCGTCCTCCTCGCCCGCCGCCGTCCTCCTCGTCGCCGCCGTCCTCCTCGCCGCCGCCTGTCGTCCTCCTCGCCGTCGTCGACGCCTCCGGCCGGTAAGCCCCCCGCCCCCTCCTCCCCAACACTCCGACCGGTAGAAGAAAAGAAGAAAAAGGAGAAGAAAAGAAGAAAAAGGGAAGAAAAGAAGAAAAAGGAGAAGAAAAGAAGAAAAAGGAGAATAAAAGAAGAAATAGGAGAATAAAAGAAGAAATAGGAGAATAAAATAAGAAAAAGGAGAAGAAAAGAAGAAAAAGGAGAAGAAAAGAAGAAAAAGGGAAGAAAAGAAGAAAAAGGAGAAGAAAAGAAGAAAAAGGAGAAGAAAAGATTTCTTTTTGTCATTTAATTCCTATTGTGCTAGATTATTAGGGTTAGTAATATTTAGAATTAGGTTAGGGTTACAAGAAGAAGAAAGATGAACAAAAATAAGAAAATAAGATTAGGAAAAAGGAAAATAAGAAGAGGAGGAGAAGAAAAGAAGAAAAAGGAGAATACGAAGAGGAGGAGAGGAGAAGAAGAGGAAAAATAGAAGAAGAGGAGAAGTAGAAGAAGAGAAGTTGAAGAAGAAGGGGAGAAGAAAATAAAGAAGAAGAAGAAGACATTTCTACGTATATAGATGCTTAATTAGTGTTTCTTAGATTATTGCTTAATTTTTCTATTGTATATGCTTAAGTGTTAGTAGTTTATTTTACTACATATACAATTAGTTTATTTTTAGCAAGAAAATTAATAGAAATAGTTTATTTTTTACTTCATTTTACGATGCCTATCCCGCATCCTCGTCGTCGACTCGGCGGAGGACACCTGCTTGATCAGAGGGGCCATGTCCGGGACTTGGCTCCGCCCGGCTGGTATTGGGAGGTGCTACCTTCCGGGGGGCGTAGGTTGGTGAGGAGCGAGACCGTTGTTGACCCGATCCTTGTTTGGTGGCGGTCGTGTGGGCCAGTGACGGTGCCGAGGCTTCCGGACACCGCAGAGGTGGTACGTCACCGTGTCAGCGAGGAGGATGTGCACGTCCGTCGCTACATGGTTGCGTTGGAGGGCAGGTTCGACCATACCTGGCAGGTTCTTCAGGGATCTCACTGGAGCTATGATCATGTGATGGTTCCTTCTCTTTGGGTGTCCACCGCCTGCGACGATACCCGTCGGGCGCTACTGTTCTAGCTGTATCAGTGATGCTATATGTATGACAGTATTCGAGGAGTATTAGTGATAATATTCGACGATGTACGGACAAAAGAGATGATTTAGTTTTGCTTATAATTGAATGCATGCTAATTTGAATGCTACTTTATTTTACGATTTGGTTTTGCTTATTGAATGCTCAAATTGGAAAAGTACTCCTACTTTGAATACTATGCAGAAATCTAGGAGTCCTGGGTGGAGCCACGACCCGGGACTAAAGTTGTTTTGGAACGGAGTTCCTGATAGAATAATTCTTTTTTGGTACAAAGTTCAACAAAGTCCTTTGACACTAGACAATATGACATATAGAAGGGTAGATGAGATCAGGAAAAATAGGATCATTTTCTACACATCTAGAATGTCGCCATTTTGTTAAATCCTTAAAGGTTAAGAGAATCCGTTAGACATATTTTAGAGTTTAGGTTCTAGCCAAGACCTGGGACTAAAGGTCCTCCTATATAAAACGACACTTCAAAGTTTCCAACCCCTCTTATATAGTTTGTTAGTTTATTAGTTAATCAAATGTCCGTTTTTTGCAGAACTATGGATCCACATATCAGGAACCTCGAAGAGGAAGAACTTCTCGAAGATATAATCAAAGACGGCCCCGACGTTGATCCAGCTGAATCTCCATCGTCATATCTAAACCCCTCCGGATATGGAATGGAGGTCGACCGACACGAAGATGAAGCCGATGGGGCAGGAGATAGGTCCAATGACGGAGAAGGTGATAGCTCCACTCATGGAGAAGCCGGTGGAGAAGCCGGTGGAGAAATAGTAAAGTCCGGCGAGATATACATATGAAGTTCGGCAATCACTTGTAATATGTGAAAAATATTGGAGATAGCTCTATATTGTATACATATACATTCATTTGACGAATGTTTCTCCCTCTTAGGCCTCCACATCGAGCAAAGCTACGAAACGAGGCCTGACTAGAAAGTTGGATGCACAGACGCATTACACCTTTGAGGTGATATTGCCTACGGGCGAACCCAAGCTTCCTAAGAATGCTGCTTACACATTCAAGAAGCAATGCGGAGTTCTCGTTAGGGATCACGTCCTGATCAGCGTTCGGGAGTGGAACAAGCGCAAAGGGGCAGCTGATAGTGACTATGTCGCCGAAAGGTACAAAGATAATCTTTGGAATGATCTCATGTCACATTTCAACCTGCCAGAATGTGAGAATGAAGACGCCGCAAAAAAACTGAGGGCCAAAGTCAAGCAGTGGACTCTAAATAAGATGGCCGAACTATTCCGTAGCTGGAAGAAGAAGCTATGGAAAAACTATCTGAAGACAAAGAAAGTGCCAGTATTCGAGGGGTATCTAGCCAAGCAGGCGAATCACTGGAAGTCATTTCAAGAGTACAAGGAGTCAGAAGATGCCCAGGCATTATCAGAAAAGAACAAGAAAATTGCCGACAAGAAGAAATATCACCACAAGCTGGGGTCAGGGGGCTATGAGACTGCCATCCCAAAGTGGGATAAGAAAGAGCAAGATCTTCTAGCTAAAGGCATCCTACCTGAACCACTCCATGATGAGTGGGAATTGAGAGCAAGAAATTGGTTCCTTGTGCATGGTGGTTCGTATGACGAAGAAACAGGGGACCTCATCTGCAGTGACGGTCTTAGGATACCCAGGGAGAATTGGAAAAAGATACTGAAAGAAATTAAGGAGGGAAAAATACAATTCACTTCAGATAGAGAGAAAGATTTGCTCACACTGGTCCTCGGAAATGACGAACATGGAGGACGAACGCGAGGCTTCGGTCCTTCTTACCCGTGGTGGCTTGGGTTTGCCAGAGACCAAGACACTTACAGAAGCCGAGCGAGAGCAAAGAAGCGGCAGCAGGATGAGGAGAATGACAAGTTCAACCAGTTGCTTGCCAGGATTAACGAGCAACAGAAGCAGATTGATGAGCTTAGAGGAGTAGCGCGCTAGGAAGATCTTGCACTCGATATTACCGGCGCCCCATCTAAGCGGAAAAGTAGTGTGGCTAAATCTGAGGCCTCGCCCGACGATGCACGAAGAATGATAGAGGGCGGTCCCGGCTACCCCGTGGATGGAATCAAGGAGTCAACATCATGTGAACTCCATCAGAAATTCAAGAACATATCCATGAAGGTGGTCGTCGGACAAGCTTTACCTTCTGGCCCTGATGCACGGTGGCATGGCCATGAGATTCCAGCTGGCTTTGCTAAAGTCGGGGTGGATGAAATCATGGCGGGGTTTCATGATATGTAGCTCGACATAGCTGGACCCGAAGATGAGAGGACACTCGGAGAAGTACTGGGTGGAGTCATCCTATGGGACAAGAACTACATCAAGCTTCCAGGATCGGCCCCAAGGACAACACTGCCTCCGAGTCGTCGCAGGTCACCTACACCTCCATCACCTCCAAGCCCTCCACATGACGTCGGCCAGCACAACACGAGTCCATCTCGATCACCGCCGCCGGACTTGGGTCGTCCGTCTCCGCCGCCGCCCGCTCCGGATACTAAGCAGAAGCGTGCCAGCAAGAACGCTCCGCCGATGATTTCTAAGCGACGGAACCCCCCAAAGCGCAAACTGTCGCCCCTCCCAAAGGTACCTCATGCTAATCTTCCTATCAGACCTTATGATCGTACCGCCAAGGAAAACGCCAGGATAGCAAAGGAACATCATGATGCGCAGATGAAAAAGAAGGAACCCGAGCCCCGCCCGAAATACACCGAGAAGCAAATAGCATTTGCAAAATACTTTACAAACCTTCCATCACAGTATGACTTACACCATAAGCCTCATGACTATACATGCACATTGCAGAAGGAAGTGAAAAAGAGCAGATCACGTGCAAGTGCAAGTGGGAGCAAATCAAGTTCAACTACAAGCAAAAAAAGATCAGACGTTCCTCAGCTTGGACAACAAGCCAAACAGTCGATCCCACCCCTCAGGGTGTTACCCGAGAATGTCCCCCCTCTGGTGCAGGGGCAAGATTTGGAATTAGCAAAGAAGTGGGCGGATGAATGGGGTTTCCCGGTTGAAGACATTCTGGCTTCCCAAGACGACAGGTTACCCAAGGTTGTGGTAGCCCCTAAGCCATAGTTTGTCATGGGAGCGCCTTTGGTCAGTAAAGATGATCTCCCAACAAATATGCGTTACTTGCATACATGGTACTTAAGTGATTCAAAGAATGGGAGAACGATGATCGTGGTGAGTGTCCCACGGGAGTACTACGGCCGCCCCGAAGAAATCCATATCGACTTTGATGAACTCTTCCAGATGTACGATGGCGACGCCCTCGACAAATCGCTTATGAGTTGCTATTGTCTGTAAGTTTTTCAATTCGTTGTCTACATATAACTTGTTTAGTTATTTCGATTCATTGTCTACATATAACTTGTACTCTATTATGCAGAATGAAGATTCTGGATTGTAAAAATAGGAACATCCTAAATATTGGTTTATTGACCCAGATAAAAATACATATAGCGACGCTAACTGATAAACCCAAGGAGACGGAGGAAAACCTTCTAAGGTTTCTAACAGATCAAAATTTCTGTGACCACATACTGTTTCCATACAACTTCAGGTGAGGGTCTTTACTCTGTTGTGTCCATTCACTTATAAGTGTAATTGATAAGTTACACACACACACACACACACACACACACACATATATATATACATGTGCAGCTTCCATTGGATTCTGTTGGACATTCAAATTGATAAAGGAAGAGTTGATGCCTTCGACCCATTATCGAGACCCTTGGAACAGTTCCAAAGCCTGCAGGACATGCTCCAAGGGTAATTTCAATTATTCTTGCGCTCTATCGGTCTCTTTCGATGATTTTCTGATATATCAATTAATGAAAAACTTAGCAAATCATTTTCCTTGTCGGGCAGGGTTTGGAAGCGGTTCAAGTGCGTGACTCCCGGTATCGAGCCTGAGAAGCTGACCTTTAGAGCGGCTCAGGTAAGTAGTAGTATGATATACTTCTATTTTCAATACATTTATGATGCTAGATTATTATTTTGATTATATATATTCTATTCTCGTAAAGTGCGACCAGCAGCCACGGGGGACGTGTCTATGCGGATACTATGTTTGCGAGACCATTCGCACGTTTACCTCTGAGCACAAGGATCACAGATACGACATAAGCAATGAACATTCACACCTCTATTTTTACCCGTCATTCTTTGTTATCATGATTGATATTCATATTCATCTGCTCTTCTTATATAGTACACGGCCATGAGGGAGAAGTCCCTACCAGAGCAACGCGCGATTGCTGTTGTAGACGAGCTTGCGACCTTTCTGAGGACGGAAGCTATAGATGACAAAGGACGATTTAGTGTAGCTAGGGGCCATTACTGATGTTGGTCCATGTAATCGAATAGACGGGCTCCAGTCCCGATAATTCAGATCTCCATATAATTGTATATATATGCTCGCTTGTAAGATAAGTTAATCTTATATATATATATATATATGCATAATTATTGCTATTTAGAATTATATCAAAACTAATTCCCGAACACCAAACGAGGCATCACGTTAATCTCCCGAACACCTAAACCCTAAAACCCTAAAACCCAAAAAATAAACAAAATCTGAAACTCTTTAGCCCCGGTCCGTGTTAAGACCCGGGACTAAAGGGCCTGCCCCTGAGGACGCTCCGAGGCGCCCACGTGGAGCACCTTTGGTCCCGGCTTGGAACAGGGTCGGGACTAAAGGTTAGGCCTTTAGTCCCGCCCCTTTAGTCCCGGTTGGTGAACCGGGACTAAAGCCCCTTACGGGCCGGGGCTATAGGCCCTGTCCCCACTAGTGTCCTCCTCTTTACTTGTCACTGCGTATTCAGATGCAGACTGGGCAGGGTGTGCTGATGACAGACGGTCTACAGGTGGTTTTGCTGTGTTTCTGGAAACAAATCTTGTATCATGGAGTGCAAGAAAATAGGCTACAGTTTCACGGTCAAGAACTGGCGTTGAATATAAAACTTTGGCAAATGCTACAGCTGAAGTAAGGTGGATACAAACACTACTTTATGACCTTGGAATTAAGAGTCCACAAGCTGCGTGGTTATGGTGTGATAATATTGGTGCAACATATCTCTCAGCTAATCCTGCTTTCCATGCATGCACAAAGCACATTGAAGTTGATTTCCACTTCGTAAGGGAAAGAGTAGCCCGAAAGCTCCTTGATATTCGATTTATACCTACAGGAGATCAACTTGCTGATGACTTCACAAAACCTCTCACTATAAGGAGGTTGGATGAGTTTAAGTACAATCTCAACCTTGGCAAAGTTTCCTAGAGGTTTAGATTAGGGGAAGTGTTAGAATATGTTGTATAGAGATAGGAAAGTAGTTCAAACTTGTAATCTTTTCTATCTTTACTCCTACCGTATCTCTCACCCTCTCCGTTGAAACTCTTTGTAACCGACCGTATCACGGGCAATCTCATCTTGTAAGCAAAGGCATCTTTTGTATAAATACCAATGCGGCCCGAGCAAAGGGTTTAACGCTTCCACAATATTTTACAGGTGACACGTAGAGGGACAACGAGGGAGGCTGGATCCCTGTCAGCATTATGGCTGCTACGCACACCGTCATGGTGCGGCTCACCGCGGTTTTGGGTAGATGCTATAGTTCAGTGTGGCGTGACTGTCGGTGAAAATTGTGTCGATCTCGGTCATGGCGGATGATGGCAACATCGTGGACATTGTCTCCTTGTTGAAGGCACCGTGTTTCGACTGCTCCGGGGAAATCTTAGATCTCTGTCTCCCGGGTCGGGCGATGGAGGTGCCTTCACAGTTGTTTTCCCTCTTGGGGGCAATGTTTGGAGCGACGCTGCCTCGAGGAGACAAGAAAAGGAGCCGTGTTGCATGTACTGCATCGTTGACGACGGGTCTTAGCAGCATGGCACAACGAAGTCTGAGCGACGGACACGTGTTGCAAAGGAGGGTGGCGCTTTCTGACGTTATGGTGGCAAAAGGGGATGATAAGGTCAATGCATTCATGAAGATGGGACAACATAAGATGGCGGCGGCAGATTATAGAGCATGCACATGTGGTGCGTTGAGGGTCTACTAGACCAGTTGGTGCTCCCAGCTTGCCGGCGAAAGGCTTTGTGAGGCCATCGGCACATGGTGTGCATTGGTGTGAGGTCAAGGCACATCATCAAAGCTTGTAAGTATCACGATGATGTTCGCGGAGAAGGTGGCTTTGAATTGATTCATGTATTTACTTTATAAGGCTTTGTTGAATAATTTGATAAAGATAATTGTGTGCATCGGTCAATGCACAGTCGGGGGATTATCCTTGTTTTTGAAAAATAATACATGGAGGACGTAATCATTAATAAACCCAAATGATTAGTGCCACATGTGTGCCATGAAGCAATTCGACACTGATGATTTTTACAATTAAATTTGCCATCTGGAAAGAAAAAAACCCAAATAAAAAATTGAAACTTGCCATCCAAACAGTAAATTGCCATGCCTGACAACTAAAATTGCCATCCTTGCATCACTAAACTTTTCATAAAAAAATTCAAAGTTGTCATGTGTTCGTGTCACACGATGTGACACTTACCAGGGTCCTTACTAAACAATTAGGTACTATATTTTTTTTGAGATAATTAGATGCTATATACGATAATACTGGAGGCATTACTTCCGGAATGTTATGTCATATGTGTGACGCTTACCAGGGTCCTTACTAAAAAAGTTGAATGCCTTATATGATAATACTGGAGACATTACTTCCGGAATGTCATGATAATATCCTCTGCTGAATTCAACCGGATGATTCTAGCAGTCAGCTCCTCAACAACAGACCAGCAGCAGCTGGACGTCAGATGATCAAAGCCGTCACTCGCTATCATAGCCTTAAAATTGGACGGAGTAACGAGGAACCGCAAACAAGCTTCTTTCAGACGATGGAATCTATGCTGCTCGGCCAAAGCCAAGCTGGTGGCCACCATGTTGGAGTCAATGTGACTGCACAATTTCTCCTCGCATATCACCTTCAGCCTAGGGATGTCGTACCTGTCAGCCGCTTCGAGTAGATGCCCGGCCATCACCACATCAAGTAGAGGAACCGAGTCGGTGTATATGAAATGGAGCAAGCACTCAAACACATCAGGTTCCATGTCACGGATTTCAATGGTACTACATGAACTCTCCGCCATGGCACCCAGGAGCCCCGCCTTGAACACGGACGACCGAGCAGCGAGGACACACCTGTGAGCCGGGAATCCCCGTCCCCCGACTTGAAAAGTCAGGTCTGCTCCATCCTTGCTCCCTAGGAGGTCGCCGAAATGCCGGTGCAGGTCGCTTGGAGGAATCCTGGCTTCTTCGTCGAGGATGTCTTTGACGACGGTGACGTCGCACCTGATGGTGAGACAATCGTCTCTGAGATGCGGCGATCCCTCGAGCCCAGCCTTGTGGATGAAGTCGTGGTAGCCACGGTCGGGGGCTTTGCTTGAGAAGGTGTGTAGAGGGATGGCACGGCTGTACGAGGGCACCGGAGTTCCGTTCTGGTCAAGCACACTGAGCTTCAGTTTCGCCTTCACCTTCACGTCTTCGGCGTCGGCGGACTCGTTGTGTACGTAAAGCGATATGAAATCGTCACAATGCTTTGGGTAGCCGTTGGGGTAATATCTGACGACCCAGATGTGGCCTCCGACGCTGAAAGGGGTGGAAGTCATGCACTCCCCGTTCTTGAGCAGCGCCTTGGTCCTTGAGTATCCGTCTACCTTGAGCACGTACGACCTCTCCTCGGAGTCGGCGATGATGGCGGCCGGGATCTCGCGGCAATGCTCTGCCATATGGAGTGGAGGTGGGATTGAACTCGGAGTAAGATGGAGGACTGGCGAGAGGAAAGATTATGCTGCGTATGTCTATGGCGAGAGGTGTACTTGGGGACTCATATTCATCATCAAACTCATCGTCTGTCTACGACGAGTACTTACTTTCTGCACGACGTACGGGAACGAGGACGAAGCGAACTGCAGTTTCTTTCCTCTAACAAATAATCGAGTATGGAGTATATAGCTAGCTAACTTATGTACAGACCACAAGGCACGTAGAACACAAGCAGCGTGACTGGATTTATTCTTGCCGCCGGCCGGTGCGCGAAACACGAATCGATTGGAACCGCGTGCTCCTGTTTCCTTTTCTTTATTGATTGATGATTCTTCAACTCAACCCACGGGATGTGTCTTATACAATCCCTGGTTTATATAAAGGCCTGATGTACGTTCTGGAGAAATACTCGGTGACCAACTCTAATACGAATCCGACTCGGTATGGAGTGCTGACCATACAAGGACACATGCATGCACGTTCTCTGTAAGTTTGTGCGGAACAACTCGATCCCTGCCTGCCATTTACTCCGCTCGTTTTACCGTCACGGGGAGACGCCACGCCATTGCGTTGCAGCTAGCGCTCTGCCATCGGTGAGAGGTGAAAGGAGTCACGATACTAGTTGGCAACTGGGGAACTTTGCTTCTGTCCGAATATCGTCGGTTTGGGTCACGTTGACCGGGGCGGAAAATCTTTTTTTTTTGGGTAGCTAGTAAAGGGTGCGTGAATTGGATACGCAGACGTTTGCACTGGCGCACACTGTCTTCGATTTCTTATCTGGACTAGTAAGCTTCCACGTACAATGCATGTAATCACTTTATAATAGTTTACTATTACATGACAAAAGTCCAGCTGCCTTGTGTCAAAATAGACCATCTTCATATTGCCATTCGTGTGTTAAGTTAGAACTTCTCTATATTATCATCAACCTCTTTTAAATATCTGATTTTCTTCCTCATGGTGTTTGTAGCCTTGTTGCTAGAGTGACTGTGGCAATCACACTCATTGAAGTAAGACCTCTTACACCAGTCCTTCCACAACTCCACCCACGACGCAAGGCATGCGATGCACAAGGGGAACATTTGACATCACCTGACGGATCGCATCGCATGTGTTCGTCGTCTTTCTAGCATGACAAGTGCCCAAGTGAAGCCCTCCCATTGTCCCCTCACGATGTTATCGCCAATGGCACTCATGTGAGCACGCCTCCCTATTATAATCATGTACTATGTTGATCTCACCACACCAATCCCTAGTTCTCACCTTGCTGCCGAATCTTGCCAATTTTGCGATCAAATGGGTTCCTAGGCGGGCAATCCAATCATCACCAGTCGACGTCTCATGCAGGCCATGCACAAATTAGCCACCAACAATCCTGGTGTATCTCAACGACACTACCGAGAAAAAGGGAGCCGTGGGTGCTAACCGTCTCGGTGTTGATTTGGTCACCATAGTAATTCAGTAGCCAAAATTATAATTCACATGTGTACAGACTATACTTTCAAGCATATTGGCCAAAAATTCCGACGTTTGCACTACTGGCGCACACTGTCTTCGATTTCTTCTCTGAAAAACCATTTAATGAACCTTCAAAAAACAGAGCTCCGACCTCCGCATCAATCAGTCATATTATAAAAAAAAGTACGGAAATAAAATCTTAGATCCATAAAAACTCACATTATGAGCAAGAAGAACCAAACCTTAAATAAAATCTGTCACAACTGACGAAACCAAAAGGCAGGTTATGATGCCTATACACCTACCATATACATTAGTTAATGAATGTAACGACCTCAAAACCAATAATAGATATTTTGGACAATTTTTCCACTGTACTCGACTGTGACAACCTTTTGTTTTCTTCTCAAGCTCATCTACAATTACTGATAATCATTTCTTTTCCATTTTACAAACTAGTTGGGTGCTCCACACATTTGTGCGGATAGAATTCGTTTTGTGGTATGCCATTCTTGTTTTCTTGCATTTGGTATATACAAATATTGTAGCACAATGCATGATGTGAAAGGAGCATTGTAACATACCATGACCCCCGCGTCATCCTATCGAGGGCGACTCTTAAGATATAGACGCTCACATAGCGGGCTCATGGCGCATGTGCATTGAAAAAACACTAGTTAGAAGATCCATACTTGCGTGAAAACCATGGTGCTATGTGGCAGTTGGCGAATGGAGTGTGTGGCAGTGGTGTTGCGGTTGGCGGCGGCCCACTATGTCAATGAATGGAGGCGAGAATTCTTGTTGAGGCAAACGCCTTTCCCAGCTTGAAAGTGGCTAGTAGCAATGATATCGACGTACGCCGTCTCCTTGAAGACATTGTTTTGGCCTTCCCCTTAATTCCAAGGCACTCCGAGTGAAAATTCTTTATCCTCTTTGGATAAGACAACTACGGCACTCCGTTGCATGGTGTCATTAATTTTAAGATGGGCCTTGGCCTTCTTTCTAAAAATACAATAATAGAAAACTTATTTTGTGTTGTTTCTAGTATGATGGGTACGAACATGCAATTAATATGTCACTACATTAGTAGATAGTACATCATTCAAAACACATGGAATGACTATACCAAAAATGTATATCTTGAGAGAACATTGTTGGACCTCACTAAAAAGATTTCCATTAAGTGTGTTAGAAATTTCCTGGTATGTCATACTAGAAGGACAAAGGAATAGCATACCAACGCATTTGTGGGGCTATATCCTATATGTACATGAATAGTTGATCCCCCAATACCACCAATTTTCTCAACATGCAATTCGGCCAACTCACATGCCATCGTAAACTGGATGAAATTGTCGTGCCACCATGCATGAGGAATAATCCACCTTAATATGCATCACACACTCGACAACTATACAATAATCAAATATTTTTAATGCTCATATTCTTAATCCAAACACTAATATTTCATACAATGAAATCTCATTAAAATATTATACTCCCTCCGACCCAAAATAAGTGACTCAAAACTTACTCAGTTTTGTACTAACTTTAGTACAAAACAGAGTCACTTTTGAGTCTCTTATTTTGGGACGAAGGGAGTATATGAAAAATGTATTTCATATGAAAGCTGTTTTTCTAAATTCAAATTTAGTATATACAAATAGCAGTACTTATTATACTAAATATGTTTTCGGTGATAGTATTATGAAAAAATAGAGACGAAAAGGCATAACATATTACTCATTCTGCTGGGCAAACTATATTTACTTGAACAATTTTTTGTATAGAAGTATCCATTTTGACTAAATACTTTCTTGTTGCCTAAAATTGAATGCCTTTATTGTTGCTATGCAATTAACATATATTGGGGAAGATGTGGTTATGATGCTTTTTTTAATCTTTTAGATTTTTTAATCTAAAATCATCCTTTTGGAAACTCAATGTTAATTTGAGTTTTTAAACCAAATTGCTATATTGTACTCTTATGATGAAGTTCATGTATGAAACAAGTTGTATCTTTTATCTAACTAGTACTATGGTATCCATACTTTATTCTGAATTTACATATTTTAGGATCTCGTATGGATTTCTTACGAAACAAAAATGTTGACTCCTTCAATGTCTTATTCTAAATTTCAAGTAAACAATAACTAAATTTGGCCTTTGATGGCATCTAGATGTATTCCATATCCAAACTACTTTTCTATTTTTATTTTCATTGAAAATTTAACATATTATGTTTTCCAATTTTCTTTATCAAGGATTTCATAGGGAGTTTGACAGAAATCCAATTAGCAGATTTATTTTATTATTTCAATTTTTTATTTTCTCAATTGAGTTGCATACTTCATCCACCCACTAAGTGTTTTCTAGAGTAATTTTATCCAAGCTTTACTATTGATATTTTTTATTTTTTATTTTCGTATATACTCCCATCCATTCCTTTGTGTAAAGTGTGTTTTTTGCATGGTGACATGGGTAAAAAAATAAGAAAAAAATTGGATGGAAATATCTAATTGATTAGGAGAGTGTGTTCAAGTGTGTGGATGTTTGTGTTTAATCTTTACATGATATTAGTCATATACATCACTGTAATCTTGACCCATCATGATCATGATCAATTGAACCTGAGTATTACCAGTCAACAAAAAAAGTTTAAAGAAGACTATAAGAAACTAAAACTTTCTTTCCATTGTCAGTTAACACATCATTAGACATGCATTTAAATGAATTTCTTTCATTTCGCCTGAACTCCAGCCGTTTTTTCCCCAATTGGCACTCAATCAAAATTTTCTGCCGTCAGATTTAGTGCATGAATCCCAGAGCATGTTTTATCATCGTATCCATCAATAGGTTTTTTGTGGTCCATGTCCATGGTTTCTGGGAGGTTGATTGGTAAACAATGGATATTCAAATAGTAGTACTTTCCTTCTTCTCTCAAGGAAAAAAAAAACCATACTGGTCGCCTTTTATATTAAACTGAATGAAAGGTACTAATAACCTTTTTTTTTTTCTGAAACATGCATGAAACCATACATGTTGATTTTTGGTTTTAGGAGAGCTCATGAAACCATACATGCATGGAGAAGTAGCATAATAATTACAACTATTAGTACTAAAAATTTGGCTGAAATATTTCCAATCGCATTACTACTAAATTGCCATGATAACATTCTTTGCAGATTTAAATTCAGACGGGATCATTCTAGCTATGAGCTCCTTGAGAACAGATCGGCAGCTGGATTTCAGATGCTCATACCCATCACTTGCCACCATCGCATCAAAGTTAGACGGAGAAGCAAGGAACTGCAAACAAGCTTCTTTGAGACGATGGAAACCATGCTGCTCAGCTAAAGCCAGGCTGGTTGCCACCATGTTGGAATCAATGTGATTGCACAATTTCTCCTCACACATCTGCTTCAGCCTGATGATATTGTACCTGTCAGCTGCCACCAGAAGATGGCCAGCCATAACCACATCAGTTTCGCCGTTCTTGGTAGCCACCTCAAGCACAGGAACTGAGTCGGAGTATATGAAGTGGAGCAAGGACTCAAATACATCAGGTTCCATGTCATGAATTTCGATAGGACAAGCTGCAGAACTCTCCTTCATGACGCCAAGGAGCTCCGCCTTGAAGACGGATGAGCGAGCAGCGAGAACACACCTGTGGGCTGAGAATCTTTGTTCGCCGACTTGAAAGGTTAGGTCTGCGGCGTCCTTGTTCTTGAGGAGGTCGGCGAGATGGTGGTGCAGGTCGCTTGGAGGAATTTTTGCCTCTTGGCTCCTGATCCCCGTGACGGTGACATCGCACCTTATGGTGAGGCAGTCGTCTCTCAGATGCGCCGATGCCTCCAGATCAGCCTTCTTGATCACGAGTGAGGAGCTCCAGACTTGACCTTCAGAGAAGGTACGCACGGCGTTGGTACGGCTCCATGAAGGCACTGGTTCTTCATTCTTGTCAAGTACACTCAGCGTTAATTTCGCCCTCACGTCTTCATCATCGGTAGATTCGAGACGTATAAAAAGAGAGATGGAATCGGCATTAATCTTCCAGACACCGTTTGGGTAATATCTCAGGGTCCATTTTTAGCCTCCAACACTGAATGGGGTAGAAATCACAGACTGGCCGTTCTTCACTAGAGCCTTGGCTCTTGAGTATCCATCCACCTTGAGCACATACGACCTTTCCTCAGATACCATGTCAGCAGAGATCTGGCATTGCTCTGCCATTGTGGAAGTGGAGTAAACGGGACTAGTAGGATGGATGACTGGCGAGCAAAGATTTTACTGCAACATATAGAGGTGCACTTGGGAAGTTAAATGCATTCGTTTCACATTCAGTCAAACGGAAACAGCGGCCTGTTCGCATCTCGATCTAAATGTTTGCGTCCGCCTGCCTGCCTTTTACTACTAGTGCTCGATTACATTCACGAGGAAACCGCGCCACTGCACTGCAACCTTTTCATCTGCCGCTGCAATGCATGCAACAATTAATGATGATATTTCCTTGGATCAAAGTGACTCAAATCGACAGTCTAACCCCTCGCCACATAAAAAAACTTTTCATCTGCCTACATCAAAAATAAACTTTTCTTCTTTTTGTGAAAAAATAATCTTTTCAGCTGCCCATAAAATGGCAGAGCCCTTTGCTATGAACGAAAAATCAGCAAGAAAGAACTCGGAAGCATCTTCACCATTTTGACCACCACTTAATGACAATATAATCCAGCTGAATGTGTTGCAACTTGCAAATATAATTCAGATATTTGGGTGGGCCGAGCAACAGGCAAAGGGTTATAGCAATATATATTCCAGTTGATTGTACCGACCACCTGAATGAATCATCATCCACACCACAAGCACATTTGCATGATCACGTTTAGCATGTTAAGAAACTCAATTTTGGAGAGTGTTCTCTCTCTCTCTACTCCAACCGTACAGCCTTTTCTTCCTCCCGTCAATTTACTCAACAAGGCAGCGACCAAATTAGCCTTTTTGGCGCTAGTTTCCTGTTACGTGCCATTTTTTCCACAACACATTGTATATTTAGCACACAGAACCACATCAGTTAATTTGTTTCCCCCACAATCCCTTTAAAACCGACTTTTCAAAAACTAAGTCTGAAGTCTGAATAACCCCCCAAAATGACAGTACTCCATAGTGCACCTCTATATATAGATATATTCAGCAAAATGCTAGTAGATCACGTTTCTTCGACTCACCAAAGTAGTACTACAGTCTAGCTGAAGGCAACGATCTGAAGAAACCATCATGCACACGACAAGCACATTTTCGTGATCACGTTCAACAAATTAGCAAGCTGTGTAGAGATTTTGGAGAATGTTTTCACTGTACTTGACCGCAGCCACTTTTTCATTCTCCAAGCGCATCATGTATTTAGAAGACAACAGAAATACAGTCATGCTTAACTGAAGACTAGAAAAACCCACAATCCCTTCAATCGATTTTCGTGAAAAAACTGGACAGCTCTCGACAGCATCACAAGTACACAACTGCTGAGCTGCACTACCAGCAATATTCAGAGGGCCTTTAAAAGAAAATTATTCAGAGGATCGTTTGCTACAGAAGGAAAGAACCCGCCGGCGAAACGTTAAATGAACTGAACCTCTCTGTGTCCTTCCTCTGTACTTCTATCATTCCTCTCTAGATCTTCTTCCTCCTTATGTGTGGTTGCTGTCCACAAGCAACGGTGCATGTTCTGGCCATGGAAACGGCTTATTAAAAAGAAACAGGGCAAATGTGAACTGCAGTTGTATTCGGCCACAAAAACTGGGCAGCCCTTTTGGCATCGGCTCTTCTCATTTGGTCATTCTTGACTGATTTTACCAGAAGCCTCATCTGCAATATTTTTAGGTGGTACAAAGGACCAAGGTAATGAAGCTTCTATTTTCAGGGGGAAGAAAAACAGAGTATAGAACATTTGTGCGAGCATTGGAACACGGAGGGCACTAATTAAAAATCCAGCTGAATGTACCCATGCACTCATGAAAGAATCAACTCAATAAGTACACAAATACATAATGGATAAGCAAGAGGCACGTACAGGGGCAGTCTCAGTAATGATTTCATAACTAGCAAGAGAAGAGCTAGCATTCCACTTACATGAGTAGATTGAATGATTCATGTCTAGCATTTCTGTTCTGCAACCATACATGGAGAAGTAGGATAACCATTACTAATAAAATTTGGATGACATATATGATAACAGTACGAGACTGGTGTAGAGTAACTAAAGGCATTACTTCCACATTTCCATGATAATATCATTTGCCACTTTCAGTTCAGCCGGCAGGATTCTAGATATCACTT
This sequence comes from Hordeum vulgare subsp. vulgare, assembly GCF_904849725.1. Lineage (NCBI taxonomy): Eukaryota > Viridiplantae > Streptophyta > Magnoliopsida > Poales > Poaceae > Hordeum > Hordeum vulgare. The sequence goes on along the minus strand of NC_058522.1, from coordinate 545,883,941 downwards.
CCTTGAGGACAGGCGGGCAGCTGGATTTCAAATGCTCATACCCATCGCTTGCTACCATCGCCTCCAAATTGGACGGAGAAGCAAGGAACTGCAAACAAGCTTCTTTGAGACGATGGAAACCATGTTGCTCGGATAAAACCAAACTGGTTGCCACCATGCTGGAATCGATATGATTGCACAATTTCTCCTCGCATATCAGCTTGAGCCTGCCAATGTTGTACCTGTCAGCCGCAACTAGTATATGACCATCGGTCACCACATCAAGCACCCTAGGAAGTGAGTCCGTGTATATGAAATGAAGCAAGGAATTGAACACATCAGCTTCCATGTCAGAGATTTCAATAGGACTAGCAGAAGAACTCTCCTTCATGGCCCCGAGGAGCTCAGCTTCGAAGACCAATGACCGAGCAGCAAGGACACACCTGTGAGCGGAGAATTTCTCCCCGCTGACCTGAAAGGTGAGGTCTGCTGAATCCTTGTTCATGAGCAGGTCGCCGAGATGCTGGTGCAGGTCGCTTGGAGGAACCCTTGTTTCTTCGTGGTGGATGACGGTGACATCGCACCTGATGGTGAGACAGTCATCTCTTATATGCGCCGATGCCTCCAGATGAGCCTTCTTCATGAAGTTACCATAGCTTTCACCTTTGCTTGAGAAGGTAACCATAGGGTGCGTATAGCTGTATGAAGGCACCGGCTCTCCATTCTCGTCAAGTACACTGAACTTGAACTTCGCCTTCACATCTTCAGCATTGGCAGATTCAAGCACGAGATGAAGAGAGATGAAATATTCACAATCCTCGTAGCTACCGTTTGGGTAGTACCTCACGGCCCAGTCGTGGCCTCCAACAACGAAAGGGGTGGAAGTCACGCGCTCGCCGTTCTTGAGTAGCGCCTTGGCTCTGGAGTATCCATCTACCTTGAGCACGTACGACCTTTCCTCGGACAGAGAGATAGAATGCATGGCAGCAGACATCTTGCATTGCTCTGCCATTTTGGAGGTGGGCTTGGTGGTATAGCCTGGATTAGGATGGAAGAGTAGCGAGAGGAAGTACAGTACGAGTACTTTGCTTCATGTAGTACTATCTATATATAGAGTGAGATAAGACATAAGAGAGAGGAAAGTGCACTCGGGAAGTCAAACCGAAACGGTGGCCTGTTCACGAATCACACCTCGATCTAGATGTTTGCGTCTGCCATTTACTACTAATTAGTACTAACTCGTTTACCTTCACGAGGAGACGCCATTGCACTCCAAACGAAGATAGGCGCCATCACAAACTAAACTTTTCATCTGCCTAATTTTTTTTTTTAAAAAAAGCCCTTTACCAGCCAATGCTTCACCTCCCACAGAATGGCGGAGCGCTTTTCTACCGACGACGTTTTCACACGTCCGAAACACGCACCTTCTAATACATTGCTTTCGTCCAATCAACCAGCGTCATCGGGGAAGGAAAACGAATGCAGCATGCGGTCCAGTGGAGACACATCAGGTCGTGTGTTCATCGGGCATAAAAAGGTTGTTTGCAAAGCAATTTCGAACAAAAAATCGGCAAGAAAGAACCAAGTACTAGCCAGATTGGCGTTCGTGCGACCGCGAAACATGTTTTACATAAACAGAAAAGCACGGACATGGCCTGCAGATTTCATGGCTTATGAGCTATACGATCTGCAGTATACTGCAGGAGTAGTATGATTCAGAACTCGGAAGCATTTTGACCATTTGGAACACCAATGACAGTACAATCCAGCTGAATGTGTTGCAACTTGCAAATATAATTCAGATATGTTGGGTGGGCCGAGCAACAGGCAAAGGGTTATACCAACGAAATTAAGCAATATATAATCCAGTTGAATGTACCGACGACCTGAATGAATCATCATCCACACCACAAACACATTTTCATGATCACGTTTAGCATGTTACAAAAACTAAATTTTGGAGAGTGTTTTCTCTGTACTCGACAGCGACAACTTTTTCTTCCTCCCGCCAATTTACTCATCAAGACAGCGACCAAATTAACCTTTGGAAAAACTTTCCTACGTGCCATTATTTCTCCGCAACATAACGTATATTTAGCACACATAACCACAGCAGTTAACTTGTTTCCTCTAAAATCCCTTTAAAACCGACTTTTCGAAAATTAAGTCTGAATAACCCTCAACAGCATAGCTAAGTCCTTCACACAGCAGCACTACGAGAAATATTCAGAGGGGAATAATAACCAATGGCCCTTCACAACTTCTCAGAGTATTAGCTATCAGAAGATATTAGGAGTAATAATCAGTTGTTGACGATTACTGCATGCAGATATCTTTTTTATTCTTTTGCTTTGTGCTTTAAACTGAACTGCAACACATGATCCCGAAAGCCAGATACACGAGCAGAGGGTAATGAAGTTTTTATTTTCGGAAGAAAAAAAATAGACTAGTCCAGACCATACTCGAAATACCCTTTCACTCCGTTTTATAGATAAAGCAATGATCCATACAACCCATATACAAGTTCAACCACACATAGAAGCCGGGGCGACCGCATAGTCTAGCCCACAGAAAATAAAAGAAATTAGAAAAAAGCCACCTAGTGACGGTAGAGCCTCGGCCCTACATGAAGGCAAGCCATCGCGACATAGCCAGAAGAGAAACCAGCATGCCATCCAGACGCTCCCTGTCGCGCAGCCTAGAAAGAGGATGCTAATGCTACATAAAAACCAGGAATTTGAAGAAGGAGCGGTCCATACTTTCTTTTATCTCAGGAAATAAAATTACCATTCTCGTCACATGAATGCCGATCGATAAGTAGCATTTTTATTCTGAAACATAAACGCACCATGCATGGAGATGTAGCATAATATCCTTTGGTACCAAAAGGATGACAATATATGATAATGGTATGGTATGACATTACTTCCACATTGTCATGATAATATCCTTTGCTGATGTAAATTCAGCCGGGATGATTCTAGCTATCAGCTCCTTGAGAACAGCTAGGCAGCTGGATTTCAGATGCTCATAGTCATCACTTGCCATCATAGAGTCCAAATTCGACAGAGAAGCAAGGAACTGCAAAAAAGCTTCTTTGAGGCGAAGGAAACCATGTTGCTCGGCCAAAGCCAAGCTGGTAGCCACCATGTTGGAATCAATGTGACTGCACAATTTCTCCAGGCATATCAGCTTCAGCCTACCAATGTTGTACCCGTCAGCGGCCAGAAGTAGATGGCCGGCCATCACCAGATCAAGCACTGGAAGGTTTTTTTAGTCCATGTCCATTGTTTTTGGAAGGTTAATTGGCAACAACAAATCATAAAACAATACTTTAATTCTTCTCACAAGAGAAATAAATAAACACACTGGTCGCCTGAACATATATTAAACCGAATGATCCGTAGTAACATTTTTTTCTGAATAATATGCATGAAACCATACATGGAAAACAGGAGAAGTACCATAACAAGTAGAACGATTAGTACCAAAAAAATTGGATGACATATATGATAATAGTACCACACATTACTACTAAATTGCCATGATAATATCCTTTGCCGATTTAAATTCAACCGGGATGATTCTAGCTATCAGCTCCTTGGGAACTGATGGGCAGCTGGATTTCAGATGCTCGTAACCTTCACTTTCCATCATTGCTTCCAAATTAGACGGAGAAGCAAGGAACTGCAAACAAGCTTCTTTGAGACGATGGAAACCATGCTGCTCGGCTAAAGCCAGGCTGGTTGCCACCATGTTGGAATCAATGTGATTGCACAATTTCTCCTCACATATCTGCTTCAGCCTGCTGATGTTGTACCTGTCAGCTGCTACTAGTAGATGGTCAGCCATAACCACATCAGTTTCGTCTTTGTTGCTACCCATCTCAAGCACAGGAACCGAGTCAGTGTATATGTAGTGGAGCAAGGAATTGAACACATTAGCTTCCATGTCATGAATTTCAATAGGACTAGCTGCAGAACTCTCCTTCATGGCGCCAAGGAGCTCCGCCTTGAAGACGGACGACCGAGCAGCGAGGACACACCTGTGAGCTGAGAGTGTCTGACAGCCGACTTTAAAGGTGAGGTCTGCTGCATCCTTGCTCTTTAGGAGGTCACCAAGATGCCGGTGCAAGTCGCCTGGAGGAACCCTTGTTTCTTCTTCACTGTTGATCTCCTTTATGACAGTGACATCGCACCTGATGGTAAGACAGTCATCTCTCAGATGTCCTGATCCCTCTAGATCAGCCTTCTCAATGAATTCATTATAGCCCCACTCTGATTCTTCCCTTGAGGAGGTATGTACAACGTTGGTACGGCTGTATGATGGCACTGGTTCTCCATTTTTGTCAAGTACGTTGAGCGTGAAGTTCGCCTTGACATCTTCGCCATCGGCAGATTCGAGAAGTAGAAAAATAGATATGAAATCGACACAATCCTCAGATTCGCCGTTTGGGTAATATTCCACGGCCCAGTCATGGCCTCCAAAATTGAAAGGGGCAGAAGTCACGCTCTCGCCAGTCTTGAATAGCTCCTTGGCTCTTGAGTATCCGTCTACCTGCATCATGCACATGAGCACATCGAATTGTAAAACCAAGATGCCCGTAAAGTGGAGAGTGTAAAAGGATAGACAACAAATACCTTCAAGCTATTTTGTAGCATTCCATCCATTCAAGACCAAGCCATAGAAAAAACCTGAGAATAACTTACCACTGAATCAAGTAAATTAAGAATACCATAAGCAAGACTGTAAATAGAACTGTAGAATCATGAGCACAAAGTCCAAAAATACACACACAAGAATAGCTTACTGTTGACCAAGGAATCTGCGAAAGAATCTATCATATCGATCTTTTTTCCTTGCGGGAACGAATCCATCCATCGATACGTCGTGCTTGAGGAAAGATTGATCATTTTTTTCCAGAACAGATCCATCCATCTTTTAAATCTCAACCGTCAAATCTTTTACGATTAACATAAAATCAACGAATATAAAAGGGTTGCGTATGGAGAACTAGTCTTGTCTTGAGTTGTCATAAGTGCCACTTTATGATGAATGATAGTATAGTCCTTGGGCATAAAATTTCTGAAAGAGGCATTTATGTAGATAAAGCTAAATTTGATGCTGTTGAGAAAGTGCAATGTCCTAAATATATCAATGGTATAAGGAATTTTCTTGGTCATGTTGGTTTCTATAGAAGGATTATTAACGATTTTTTCTAAAATTTCTAGGCTTTTGCTTTTGATGATGAGTGTGTATATGACTTTAAAATTTGTAAGAAAGCTTTGATTACTACTCCTATTGTTCAGCCACCTGATTGGAATTTATATTTTAAAATTTTGTGATGCCAGTTATTATGCATATCAGGGTTGTTCTTGGTCTGAGAGTTCATAATAAATTGAATGTTATTCAGTATGCTAGAAAAACCTTGGTCAAAGCTAAAAAATGCTAGTAGTGAGAAGGAATTTCTAGAAGTTGTGTTTTCTTGTGATAAGTGTAGACCATATATGGTTGATTCTAAAGTTACTATTTAGATTGATCATGCCGCTATTAAATATATTATGGATTAGAAAGATGATAATCTTGCGTTGATTAGTGTTGGAAATATGCCCTAGAGGCAATAATAAATTAGTTATTACTATATTTCTTTGTTCATGGTAATCGTTTATTATCCATGATTGTATTGATTGGAAACACAATACTTGTGTGGATGCATAGACAAAACACTGTCCCTAGTAAGAAGATGGTCAAAGTTTTATGACCATAGGCAAGTGTTGTTACTTGATAACGGGATCACATCATTAGGAGAATCATGTGATGGACTAGACCCAAACTAATGAACGTAGCATGTTGATCGTGTCATTTTATTGCTACTGTTTTTCTGCGTGTCAAGTATTTATTCCTGTGACCATGAGATCATATAACTCACTGGCACCGTAGGAATACCTTGTGTGTATCAAACGTCACAACGTAACTGGGTGACTATAAAGATGCTCTACAGGTATCTCCGAAGGTGTCCATTGAGTTAGTATGGATCAAGACTGGGATTTGTCACTCCGTGTGACAGAGAGGTATCTCGGGGCCCACTCGGTAATACAACATCACACACAAGCCTTGCAAGCAATGTGACTTAGTGTATGTCACGGGATCTTGTATTACGAAACGAGTAAAGAGACTTGCCGGTAAACAAGATTGAAATAGGTATACGGATACTGACGATCGAATCTCGGGCAAGTAACATACCGAAGGACAAAGGGAATGACATACGGGATTATATGAATCCTTGACACTGAGGTTCAACCGATAAGATCTTCGGAGAATATGTAGGATCCAATATGGGAATCTAGGTCCCGCTATTGGATATTGACCGAGGAGTCTCTCGGGTCATGTCTACATAGTTCTCGAACCGCAGGGTCTGCACACTTAAGGTTCGACGATGTTTTATGCGTATTTGAGTTATATGGTTGGTTACCGAATGGTGTTCGGAGTCCCGGATGGGATCACGGACGTCATGAGGGTTTCCGGAATGGTCCGGAAACGAAGATTGATATATAGGTTTGTCTCATTTGGTTACCGGAAGGTTTTCGGGCATTACCGACATCGTACCGGGAGTGACGAATGGGTTCAGGGAATTTACCGGGAGGGGGGAACCCACCCGGGAGTGGCCCAAGGCCTTAGGGGTGACACACTAGCCCTTAGTGGGCTGGTGGGACAGCCAATAAAGGCCCATGGCGCCACCAAGGAAAAAACCAAAGAGAAAAAGAAAAAGAAAAAGGAAGTGGGAAGGTGGAGAAGGACTCCACTTTCCAATCCTAGTTGGACTAGGATTGGAGGGGGAGGACTTCCCCCCTTGGTTCGGCCGACCCCTTGGAGCTCCCTTGTACCTCAAGGCAAGGTCCCTACCCTCCCTCCTATATATATTGGGGTATTAGGGCTGATTTGTGATAACTTTGCCACGGCAGCCCGACCACATACCTCCACGGTTTTTCCTCTAGATCGTATTTCTACGAAGCTCGGGAGGAGCCCTGCTGGGATAGATCACCACCAACCTCCGGAGCGCCGTCACGCTGCCAGAGAACTCATCTACCTCTCTGTCTCTCTTGCTGGATCAAGAAGGCCGAGATCATGGCGGAGAACTCATCTACCTCTCCGTCTCTCTGTTGACGGCACCTTGGAAATCCTTCTGCTACGGCTACGCCTTAAGGGACTTCCTAGGCAAATATGCAAAGGATTTCCCCCGTGGCCTTGGAGCCTTGCATTGGTGTTCCCTCGAAGCGGAAAGGGTGATGTAGCGTAGCGGTGGTAAGTATTTCCCTCAGTTTGAGAACCAAGGTATCGATCCAGTGAAGGAGTATCACAAGAGCCTGCACAAACAAAAAAAGCTTGCTCCCAACGCTATGAAGGGGTTGTCAATCCCTTATAGATTGTTCGCCAAGTGAGGACTGAAAGCAACAAAGTAACAAAGCAAAGTAAAAGCGAAAGTGGAAACGATAGGTGTGAATAGACCCGGGGGCCGTAGTGTTTACTAGTGGCTTCTCTCATGAAAGCAAGTAGACGGTGGGTGAACAAATTACTGTCGAGCAACTGATAGAACCGCGCAAAGTCGTGACGTCATCTATGGCAATGATTATATCTATAGGCATCACGTCCAAAACAAGTAGACCGTTACTTTCTGCATCTACTACTATTACTCCACACGTCGACCGCTATCCAGCATGCATCTAGTGTATTAAGTCCAAAAGAACAGAGTAACGCCTTAAGCAAGATGACATGATGTAGAAGGACAATCTCATATCTACGACAGAGCCCACCTTGTTACCCTTGATGGAAACCACACGATGTGTGCCTTGCTGCCCCTACTGTCACTGGGAAAGGTCACCACACGGTAAGAACCCAAAACCAAGCACTTCTCCCATTGCAAGAATCATAGATCTAGTTGGCCAAACAAAACCCAAGACTCAGAGAGACTTACAAGGATATCAAATCATGCATATAAGAAATCAGCAAAGACTCAAATATATATCATAGATAATCTGATCACAAATCCACAATTCATCGGATCTCGACAAACACACCGCCAAAGAAGATTACATCGGATAGATCTCCATGAAGATCATGGAGAACTTTGTATTGAAGATCCAAGAGAGAGAATAAGCCATCTAGCTACTAACTACGGAGCCGTAGGTCTGAAGTGAACTACTCACGAGTCATTGGAGGGGCGATGATGATGATGATGAAGCCCTCCAACTCCAAAGTCCCCTCCGGCAGGGTCTCCAGATGAGATCTCACGGAAACAGAAGCTTGCGGCGGCGAAAAAGTATTTTCGTGGATCCCTTGATTTTTTCTGATTTTTAGGGAATATATAGGCGCAAGATCTAGGTCAGGGGGGCTCCAGGGAGGCCACAAGCCTGCCTGGTGGCGGAGTGGGGGCTTGTGGGCTCCCTGTAGCCCTCCTGGCTTGGCCCACAAGCCCCCTGATCTTCTTCCGTTCGGGAAAAAATCATTTCGGGGATTTTATTCCGTTTGGACTCCGTTCCAAAATTAGATCTGAAAAGAGCCAAAGACACAGAAAAAAACAGGAACTCGCACTTGGCACTGAATTAATAAGTTAGTCCCAAAAAAGATATAAAAGGTACATAAAACATCCAAAGATGACAAGATAACAGCATGAAACCATCAAAAATTATAGATACGTTTGAGACATATCAGTAGGAAATTTTTGTTTCCCATGTGACGTTCCCAAACAGTGGCATCATGAGCTAGGTTCATGCGTAGATGTTATCTCGAGTAGAACACAAAAGTTTTTGTGGGCGGTGATGTGCGATTTGTTGCCCTCCTTAGTCTTTTCTTGATTCCGCGGTATTGTTGGATCGAAGCGGCTCGGACTGACATTACTCATACGCTTAAGAGAGACTGGTTTCATCGCTATGAGCAACTTTGCTCAAAGATGACTGGCGAGTGTCGGTTTCTCCAACTTTAGTTGAATCGGATTTGACCGAGGGGCCTTGGAGAGAGGTTAAATAGCAATTCATACATCTTCGTTGTGGTGTTTGCGTAAGTAATATGTGATCCTACTAGATACCCATGGCAACCATGTAAAACATGCAACAACAATTAGAGGACGTCTAACTTGTTTTTGCAGGGTATGCTTGTGATGTGATATGGCCAACGACGTGATGTGATATATTGGATGTATGAGATGATCATGTTGTAATAGTCAATATCGACTTGCACGTCGATGCTACGGCAACTGGCAGGAGCCATATGGTTGTATTTAAACTAATGTTTGTGTTTGTAGATGCGTTTACTATATTGCTAGGACATAGCTTTAGTAGTAATAGCATAGTAGCACGACAACCCCGATGGCGACACGTTGATGGAGATCCTGATGATGGAGATCATGGTGTGGCGCCGGTGACAAGAGGATCGTGCCGGTGCTTTGGTGATGGAGATCAAGAAGCACATGATGATGACCATATCATGTCACTTATGAATTGCATGTGATGTTAATCCTTTTATGCACCTTATTTTGCTTAGAACGACGGTAGCATTATGAGGTGATCTCTCACTAAAATTTCAAGACGAAATTGTGTTCTCCCCGACTGTGCACCGTTGCTACAGTTCATCATTTCGAGACACCACGTGATGATCGGGTGTGATAGACTCAACGTTCACATACAACGGGTGCAAAACAGTTGCACACGCGGAACACTCGGGTTAAACTTGACGAGCCTAGCATGTGCAGACATGGCTTCGGAACACAAGAGACCAAAAGGTCGAGCATGAATCATATAGTTGATATGATTAGCATAGAGATGCTTACCAGTGAAACTATTCTCGACTTACGTGATGATCGGACTTGAGATTGTGGAATTGGATCATGTACCACTCAAATGAGTAGAGAGATGTACTTCTTGAGTGAGAGTTCATAAGTAATATGATTAATTGAACTAATTATCATGAACATAGTCTAATGGTCTTTGCGAATTAAGATGTAGCTTGCGCTATAGCTCTACTATTTTTATATGTTCCTAGAGAAAATTTAGTTGAAAGTTCATAGTAGCAACTTTGCTAGTCCGTAAAACTGAGGATTGTCCTCATTGCTGCGCAGAAGGCTTATGTCCTTAATGCCTCACTCGGTGTGCTGCACCTCGAGCGTCGTCTGTGGATGTTGCGAACATCTGACATACACGTTTTTTGATGACTACGTGATAGTTTAGTGCGCAATACTTAATGGCTTAGAAGCAAGGCGCCGAAGACGTTTTAAAAACGTCGCAGAACATAAGAGATGTTCAAGGAGATGAAATTGATATTTCATGCTCGTGCCTTTGTTGAGAGATATAAGACCTCCGACAAGATTCTTTGCCTACAAAGTAAAGGAGAAAAGCTCAAAATCGTTGAGCATGTTCTCACATTGTCTGAGTACAACAATCGCTTGAATCAAGTGGGAGTTAATCTTCCAGATGAGATAGTGATGGTTCTCCAAAGTCACTGCCACTAAGCTGCTAGAGCTTCGTGATGAACTATAACATATCAAGGATAGATACAATGATCCTTGAGCGATTCGCGATGTTTGACACTGCGAAAGTAGAAATCAAGAAGGAGCATCAATAGTTGATGGTTAGTAAAACCACTAAGTTTCAGGAAAGACAAGGGCTAGAAGGGATACTTCGTGAAACGGCAAAACAGTTGATGCACTAATGAAGAGACCCAAGATTAAACCCATACCCGAGACTAAGTGCTTCTGTTATGAGGGGAACGGTCACTGAGACGGAGCTGCCCTAGATGCTTGGTAGATAAGAAGGCTGGCAAAGTCGAAAGAAGTATATTTGATATACATGATGTTGATGTGTACTTTACTAGTACTCCTAGTAGCGCGAGGGTATTGGATACCGGTTCGGTTGCTAAGTGATTAGTCACACGAAATGATAGCTACGTAATAAACGGAGACTAGCTAAAGGCGAGGTGATGATACGTGTTGGAAGTGTTTCCAAGGTTGATATGATCAAACGTCGCACGCTCCCTCTACCATCGGGATTGGTGTTAGACCTAAATAATTGTTATTTGGTGCTTGCGTTAAGCATGAACATGATTGGATCGTGTTTATTGCAATACGATTATTCATTTAAAGAGAATAATGGTTACTCTATTAGCTTGAATAAACACCTTCAATGGTTTATTAAATCTCGATCGTAGTGTTGCACATGTTCATGATATTGGTGCCAAAAGATACAAGGTAATGATGATAGTACCACTTACTTGTGGCACTCCCGCTTGAGTCATGTTGGTATAAATTGCATGAAGAGACTCCATGCTGATGGATCTTTTTACTCACTTGATTTTGAATCACTTGTGACATGCAAATCATACCACATGAGCAAGGCCTTGTTTTCATTGAGATGAAACAAGATAGTAACTTGTCGGAAGTAATACATTTTGATGTATGCAGTCCAATGGGTGCTGAGGCACGCAGTGGATATCATTATGTTCTTACTTCAATGACGATTTGAGTAGATACAGGAGTATTTACTTAATGAATCACAAGTCTGAAACATTGAAAAAGTTCAATTCTGTTTCAGAGTGAAGTTCGTCGTAACAAGAGGATAAACTGTCTACGATATGATCATAGAGATGAATATCTGAGTTGCGAGTTTTGGTACACAGTTAAGACAATGTGGAAGTTGTTTGGCAATTCATGCCACCAAGAACACCATGGTGTGATGGTGTCATAGCCGCGACCTATTTGATATGGTGCATACTATGATGTCTCTTATCGAATTACCACTATCATTTATGGGTTATGCATTAGAGACAACCGCATTCACTTTGAATAGGGCACCGCGTATTTCCATTGAGATGACACAATATAGAATATGGTTTGGAGAAACCTAAGTTGTCGTTTCTTGAAAGTTTGGGGCTACGACGCTTATGTGAAAAGGTTTCAGTCTAATAAGCTCGAACCCAAAGCGGATAAATGCGTCTTCATAGGATATCCAAAATAGTTGGATACATCTCCTATCTCAGATCCGGAAGCAAAAAGTTTGTTTCCAGAAACGGAATCTTTCTCGAGGAAAGGTTTCTCTCGAAAGAATTGAGTGGGAGGGTGGTGGAACTTGATGAGGTTATTGAACCGTCACTTCAACCAGAGTGTAGCAGGGCGCGGGAAGTTGTTCCTATGGCGCATACACCAATTGAAGTAGAAAACTAATGATGGTGATCATTGAGCTTTGGATCAAGTTACTACAAACCTCGTAGGTCGACAAAGGTCGCGTACTACTACAGAGTGGTACGGTAACCCTGTATTGGAGGTCATGTTGTGGTCAAAATCGTTATGAAGAAGCAATGGTGGGCCCGGATTCCGACAAATGGTTGGAGGCCATGAAATCCGAAAGAGGATCCATGTATAAAACAAAGTGTATACTTTGGAAGAACTACTTGATGGTCGTAGGACTATTAAGTAAAAGATGGATCTTTATAAGGAAGACGGACGATGATGGTGAAACGTCACTATTAAGAAAAGCTCGACTTGTCGCAAGGATGTTTTCCGACAAGTTCAAAGAGTTGAGTATGATGAGACTTTCTCACTCATAACGATGCTAAAGGTTTGTTGGAATTATGTTAGCAGTTGCTGCATTATTTATGAAATATTGCACATAGGATGTCAAAACATTGTTTTCCTCGACGGAAAAGTTGTATGTGATACAACCATAAAGTTTTGTCGATCCTAAAGATGCTAACAAGTATGCAAGCTCCAGCGATCCTTCTATGGACTGGTGCAAGCATCTCGGTGTTGGAATATATGCTTTGATGAGTTGATCAAAGCTTTTGGGTTTATACAAGGTTTGTGAGAAACTTGTATTTCCAAAGAAGTGAGTGGGAGCACTATAGAATTTCTGATAAGTATATGTGGTTGACATATTGTGGATCAAAAGTAATGTAGAATTTCTGTAAAGCATAAAAGGTTGTTTGAAAGGAGTTTTTCAAAGGAATACCTGGATTGCGCTACTTGAACATTAAGCATCAAGATCTATGGAGATAGATCGAAACACTTAATAGAAGTTTCAACAAGATGCATGCCTTGACAAGTTTTTGAAGGAGTTCAAAATAGATCAGCAAAATAGATCAGCAAAGAAGGAGTTCTTGGTAGATCAGCAAAATAGGTTGTAAGGTGTGAATTTGAGTAAGACTCAAAACCTGACCCCGGCAGAATAAAGAGAATAGGCGAATGCCGTCTTCTATACCTTAGTCGTAGACTCTAAAGTATGTCATGCTGAGTACCGCACCTGATGTGTGCCTTGCTAAAAGTCTGTTAAGAGGCACACGGAGTGATCCAGGATTGAATCACTGATCAGCGGTCAAAGTTATCCTTAGTAACTAATGGATTGAGGAATTTTTCTCGATTATGGAGGTGGTTAAAGAGTTCGTCGTAAAGGATTACGTCAATGCAAGCTTTAACACTAATCCGAATAACTATGAGTAGTGAAACGGATTCGTATGGTAGAGTAGATATTTGGAATACTTCCGAATAGCACATAGTAGTGATACGTCTCAAACGTATCTATAATTTTTGATAGTTTCATGCAGTTATCTTGTCAACTTTGGATGCTTTATATACCTTTTATATCTTTTTTGGGACTAACTTATTAATTCAGTGCCAAGTGTTAGTTCCTGTTTTTTCTGTGTTTTTGACTCTTTTCAGATCTGATTTTGGAACGGAGTCCAAACGGAATAAAATCCCCGAAATGAATTTTTCCAGAACAAAAGAAGATCGGGGGACTTGAGGGCCAAGGCAGGAGGCCCACAGGGGGCCCACAAGCCCTGTAGCCGCGGCCAGGGGGGCCCGCGGCTACCAAGCTTGTGCCCCCCTGGAGCTCCCCTGCCCTAGCTCTTTGGCCTATATATTCCCTAAAATCCCAGAAAAAATAAGGGCGTCCACGCAACCACTTTTCTGCCGCCGCAAGCTTCCGTTTCCGTGAGATCTCATCTGGAGACCCTTCCCTGTGACGCCCTCAGCTTAATCGTACGCTAATCATACACGCAAATGCGTACGATCAAACCCAAGGACTCACGGGGAGATATCACAACACAACTCTAGACACAAATAAAATAACATCAGCTTCATATTACAAGCCAGGGGCCTCGAGGGCTAGAATACGAAAGCTCGATAACACACGAGTCAGCGAAAGCAACAAATATCTGAGTACAGACATAAAACATGGGGGTGCCTTAGAGAAGGCTAGCACAAAAGATACAACGATCGAACGAGGCGAGGCCTCCTGCCTGGGAACCTCCTAACTACTCCTGATCATCAGCGGCCTCCACGTAGTAGTAGGCACCGTCGGGGTAGCAGTCGTCGGTGGCGGGGACCTCCATCTCCTGGGCTTCATCATCTGGTCGCAGCAAACGGATCAAGAGGACAAGGGGGAGCAAAGCAGCGGTGAGTACTCATCCAAAGTACTCGCAAGTCTTACATCAGAACTATTCTAATTATGCATCAGTATCAAAGAAGGGGGTTATATGTGGACTGACTGCAGCAATGCGAGAATAGAGAGAGGAGGCCTAGTCCTATCGAAGACTAGCATCTTCAGGGTCTTGCAGCAATAGACGAGAGTAGCACACGAGTAAAACATTAATAGTCATATTGTTGCAGCAAAATTAAAGTGAGGTCACGCCTAAAGATCCTTCCTCGACTCCCTGCGAGGAAGCAATCCCGAGACAAACTAATTCCAGTTAAGTAACAATTGTAGTTGTATAAGATCGGGGCACAACTCCAAGTCGTCCTGTAACCGTGGACACGGCTATCCGAATAGTTAATTTTCATCCCTGCAGGGGTGCACCACATGTCCCGTCACGCTCGATAACACTCTGGCCGGACAAACTTTTCTGGGTCCTGCCCGGCCTCGGAATATCGACACGTCGCAGCCCCACCTAAGACTAATCAGAGAGGCCAGCCCGCCGGTCTAAATCCTAAGCACAAAGGGTTCATGGGCCCAGTTCCCCTTCACGCTCCTGCACGTGGCGTGGGCGGCCGACGTCAGTCCTAGCATCCCTTAATCACAAGCGCGATGCATCTCGGGACCACTCGGGCGCGCGCCGCTACACTGCTGGCATCTGAAAAGCTTCGGCTGATACCGCGACGTCGAGTACCCATAATTCTTCCCGCGTAGCCGGTTAGTGCGAAAAGGTCTCCGACCAACCCAGATCAAAAACCCAAATCCATTAGCATTTTAATTAGGCCAACAACACGGTCTCGCGGGAATCCACCCGTCTTACAACTAATCACCAATGATCCCAGTAACATGGTCGAGTAACTGTGTGGTTGTAACATCGGGGGAATCCGAGGTATCACCCTCGTTGGATTCCGAACGACGTACCCGGCAAGGTGGGCTTAGAGGAATCACCCTCGGGGGTCCCACACTCGCGGGGTGGCACGACAGAGACGTCATCGGGAATGGTGAAAGAGGAATCACCCTCGATAACCACGACCGACTAGCTATACTACAGAGATATCATCAGGAGTACTTAGCGAGGTGTCACCCTCGGTACCCGATAGTATCCCTGTAGCGTCGTACAACGAAGGGGGGTGAACGTGCTGTGTCGGGTCTGGCTCGTCGATCAGAGATCGAGATTTGGAAACAAGCGGGGCAACTGATCTACGGGGTCAGAGGGGATGACTGCTCCACCTATACTAAGCAGGTTAAAGGTACAGGACTGAAAGTAGCAGTTCATCAAAAACAGGCTATGCATCAGATATAGGAGCTAACTACAACAGTAGCAAAATACTAATGCAAGCAGTAGGAAGAAAGACATAGACGATATAGGAATGATCAAGGGGAGTTTGCTTGCCTTGCTGCTCTGCGGCAAAGGACTGATCGGCAGGGTCGTAGATGTACCCGGCAGCAGCGTCAGTCTCGGGGTCTACCGGTAAGAAGAGGGGGAAGAAACAATAAATAATAGCACCGATGCAACACAAAGCATGACATGGAAATATGCAGGCTAGGCATGAGCTAACGCAGGAACATCCGTCATAGACGGGTCGGAAGAATATCTGACGATATTTTCCGGGTCTCGGGATACTACCGGTTACACTGAAAATGATGGAAAAGTTCCATGTTTGCCATGCTAGGGACGCGTGACAGACGAACGGGCCGTGTATCCGGGTTCGTCTCGCTTTGCTGATCAACTTTCATGTTGAAATAATTTTGATCTGACTTACGGATTATTTAATATTAATTTTTAAAGTTTTATTAATTATTTAAGAATTAAAAACAGATTTAAAAGATTTAGTAAAATCCTATTATGACATCATCGGGATGTCAGGCTGACATCACATTTGACCGGTCAACTGACCAGCGGGTCCCGAACGTCATGGCACAAGTTTTATTTAAGATTAAATATTTATTAATCAGATTAATTCAACGAGGGACCCACGTGTCATACTCTAATTATGTTAATTAATTATTTTAACTAATATATCTATTTATTTATTTATTTAGGAAAAACATTATTTTTAATTATCGCGCGGGGCCTCCCTGTCATTGACAGCGGTGCATTGGCCCCACCGGTAAGTGGCTTAAGGTTATTTTCTCATTTATTTTTATTAGATACCTAACCGCTCAAATACCGTATTTCTCTAAATATCCAAATACACAAATACATACATCACATCTCATACATACATACGGAATACAACCTTTGTTTTTATTTCTTTTTTCTCAAAAACTCTCATCTCTCATCTCTCTGTTAACAGAGACAGAGAAGTTCTTTTGCTACTCCACCTAGAAGAACACCAACTTCGAATCCTTCTACCGGAGTCCACCGTCGACGGATCGAGGCCCCGTTTGCCGGAACGGAACCGGGACGGCGAGGAGATCGACACGGTGGGAGGAGCCCGAGGAGGGGCTCACCGACGGTGACGTGACGGCCCGGTGAAGCCGGAGTTCGCACGAAGTGACGGTGGAGACGGTGACGGTGAGGTTCCGGTGGTGATGTGCCGGCGAGGAGGAGCCGGTGAGGAGGGCCCCCCGGAGATGGAGCCGCCGGCGGGATGGGGAGGGCCCCGGCCGCCGGATCCGGAGGGGGAGGTGGGCAAGGAGGCCGTGGGGGAGGAGGTGGATGAGGGGCCGTCGGGGAGGGGGCGGTGGAGGGAGAAGGCCGGCGGGAGGCGGAGTGGCCGCCGGGGGGCTGCCGGCGGGAGGGTGGTCGCCGGCCGGGGAGGGAGAGGGGCGAGGTGGAGGCGCTCTGGGGGGATAGGAGGGGGCGACGTGAGAGGGGATGGGGGGCTCTCGGTTGGTGGGGGGGCCGAGAGAGAGGGAGTGGAGGGAGTTACGGGATGGGAGGAGGGAGTGTCGGTGGGGGGTGGGGCCCCCCCACGAGGGGGTGGCTGGCGGCGGCGTACAGGGGAGGGGAGGGAGCTGGCGTGGGGAGGCTGCTCCCTCGCCAGGGGCTAGGGTTTGGCCGGTTGGGCCGGTGGGAGGCCCAGCTGGGCCGGGGGAGTGGGGTTGTTTTCATTTTTTTTTTGTTTTTTTTTTTGTTTTACCTTTTCCTTTTCTTATTATTTCTTTCTTTCAGTTTTCTTTTCTTTCTTTTAGCATTATTATTTCTTTAATACTTTCCCCTTACATATATATCCCTTTAACACTTGTAATGAACCGATAAAGTGCTTCCCTTTGCTTTCAATTCATCGATCCGGACAGACGCGAATCCACGCGGGTCTGAGATGGGAATTCGATGACGTGGCATCATTAGCGGTTGATCACTGTAGCTTAATTACAATCACTACTGTAGCAAAAGTCGAGGATGTCACAATTCTCCCCTACTAACAAGAATTCTCGTCCCGAGAATTAAGAGGTAGAGGGAAAGATCCCGGGGTATTCATCACGAAGATGATCCTCGCGTTCCCAAGTGGCTTCATCTTCAGAGTGATTTGACCACTGCACCTTAAGGAACTTGGTGACCTTGCGACGAGTCTTACGTTCAGCTTGGTCGAGAATGCGGACCGGGTGCTCTTTATAAGAGAGGTCTTGTTGGAGCTCTAGCATATCGTGATCCACTGCTCGAATAGGGTCCTTGAAGCAGCGACGGAGCTGAGAAACATGGAAGACATCATGAACCTGAGAAAGGTTCGCCGGCAGTTCCAATTGATAAGCCACTCTTCCACGCCTTTCGAGAACAGTGAAAGGACCAATATAACGAGGAGCTAACTTGCCCTTGATTCCGAAACGGTGTGCACCTCTCATTGGTGTGACACGAAGATAAGCCTTTTTGCCAGGCTGATAGACTATATCTTGATGATGACGGTCATACTGACTCTTCTGACGAGACTGGGCAGCCTTCAGATTCTCATGAATAATGCGGACTTGATCTTCGGCATGTTGAATAATATCCGGACCGAAGAGTGATCTTTCCCCAGTTTCTGACCAATTCAGAGGAGTCCGACACCTTCGCCCATACAATACTTCGAAAGGGGCCATCTTCAGGCTAGCTTGATAGCTATTGTTGTAAGAGAACTCGGCATACGGGAGAGATTCCTCCCATTTCTTACCGAAAGAAATGACACAAGCTCGAAGCATGTCCTCAAGAATTTGGTTGACTCGTTCAACTTGTCCCTGGGATTGAGGATGAAATGCAGTGCTGAAGGACAGATGAGTCCCCATAGCCTTCTGAAAACTTTCCCAGAATTTTGAAGTAAACAAGCTGCCACGGTCCGAACTGATCACCAACGGAATACCGTGAAGTGAAACAACTCTTGACATATAAAGATCTGCCAGTTGACTAGCATTAATCGTCTCTTTGACGGCCAGGAAATGTGCAACTTTGGACAGTCGATCAATGACGACAAGAATAGCATCATTACCTTTCTGAGATCTGGGAAAACCAGTGACAAAGTCCATTTCAACGTGATCCCATTTCCACTCGGGAATAGAGATAGGTTGCAGAGTTCCAGCAGGCTTTTGGTGTTCTGCTTTGATACGCCGGCATATATCACATTCTGCCACATAGCGTGCAATGTCTTGTTTCATATTGGGCCACCAGAATCTTTGCCGGATGTCTTGGTACATCTTGGTACTACCCGGGTGAATAGACAATGGTGTGTCATGAGCTTCTTCCATCACCTTCCCAGTCATCCTGAGATTTTCCTTCTTATTTGGGACGAATAGGCGACCCTTGAAATACAAGGCGCCACCTTCATCAACGGTGAAAAAGGAGGGTTTACCCTTTGCAATATAGCTCTTAATCCTGTCGACATCATCGTCAAAGTTCTGTATATTCTTTATGGAGCTCACAAGATCTGGTTCAACCACTAGGTTACTAAGGGAACCCTGATTAACAACACGAAGGTTCATCTTTTGATACTCTTCAGGAGGCGGCACAAGGTAACCCTGAGGAATAATGTGGAGGTTCAGCTTACGGAATTCCTCTTGCAGACGATCGTGAACCTGATGAACCTGGAGGTGGTTGCAGTATGACTTGCGACTTAAGGCATCAGCCATTACATTAGCCTTGCCAGGGGTATATGATATACTACAGTCAAAATCTGCTATACGCTCCATCCATCTTTGTTGACGCAGGTTCAGCTCCGGTTGAGTGAACAAGTACTTCAAACTTTGATGGTCGGTGTAGATTTCACAACGATTACCGACAAGGTATTGTCGCCATTCCTTCAATGCATGAATGACTGCGGCAAGCTCGAGATCATGAACTGGGTAGTTCTCTTCATGAGCACGCAGTTGACGTGAAGCATAAGCGATCACCTTGCGATCCTGCATTAGGACACAACCTATTCCTTGACGAGAAGCATCACAGTATATGACGAAATCCCTTTTCGTATCTGGAGGAGCAAGTACTGGAGCGGACGTCAGTTTGTCCTTGAGCGCTTGGAAACTTTCCTGGCATTTATCAGTCCATTCATACTTAACACCTTTGTGAAGCAGGTTGGTTAAGGGCTTCGCAATCTTGGAGAAGTTCTCGACGAATCGACGGCAATAGCTGGCGAGTCCGAGAAAACTTCTGACTTGCTTGACATTCTTCGGGGGAGTCCAGTCAAGAATAGCTTGAATTCGTTCGGGGTTGACCGCAATACCATCCTTGGAAATCACATGACCAAGGTAAGTCACTTCGTCTAGCTAGAACTCACATTTGGAATACTTCGCATAGAGTTTATGCTCCCGAAGCTTATCCAGTACAAGACGAAGATGTTCAGCATGCTCTTCTTTGTTCTTCGAAAACACCAGAATATCATCCAGATATACCACGACAAATTTGTCGAGGTAGTCCATGAATATATAATTCATCAATCGAGAGAAAGTTGCCGGTGCATTGGTTAAGCCGAAGGACATGACGGTGTACTCGTATGATCCATATCGAGTAACAAAGGCGGTCTTTGGAATATCCTCTTTGCGAACACGGATCTGGTGGTATCCCAATCTCAAGTCGAGCTTAGATAAAAAGGTGGAACCAGCAAGTTGATGATACAAATCATTTATCCGCGGGAGAGGATATTTGTTTTGAATGGTGGCCTGGTTGATAGGACGATAGTCTTGAACCAATCGATTTGTCCCATCCTTCTTCTTAATAAAGAGAGAAGGTGCTCCCCAAGCAGAGGAACTCGGACGGATGAAACCCAGACGGAGCGAGTTGTCAATTTCTTGCTTAAGTTCAAGGAGTTCATGTGGTGGCATTTTATAAGGACGCTTGGCAATAGGAGTGGTACCGGGTACCAAGTCAATGACAAACTCGACAGCTCGAGCAGGGGGAATCCCCGGAAGTTCTTCTGGAAAGACATCTTGGAATTCTCGGACCACTGGAATGTTTTCAATCCCTTCAAGAGGCGACGCATTTAATGCATTCAAGGCATACAGCCGTGCCTCAGCATTACGGACGAGATGAGCATGGTAGCTTACGAGTTCATCTGAAGGGTGTAGGAGGTGGACGGTTTTGGTGGCACAAACGATCGATGCCGTATGAGCTTTCAACCAGTCCATCCCCAATATGAGATCAATGTTGGATGACTTTAGTAGGATGGGGTTGGCAAGGAATTCTAATCCTTCAATTTCAACTGGAACATGGGGGCAAACCACAGAGGTTCGGCATTCGCCCCCAGGGGTGTTTACCACTATCGGGAGGTTCATCTCTTCGCTCCTAATGTCATGCATGTATGCAAAATTTTCCGACATAAAGGAATGCGATGCTCCTGTATCAAACAATACAGAAGCAGGTACTGAGTTAACGAGAAGTGTACCCATCACGGTAGCAGGCTGGTCTTGAGCTTGACCCATATCAATGTTGTTGGCCTGACCACGAACATAAGCAGGCTTAGCGTTGAAGTTGCGGTTCTGGTTGTTGCCACGGCCAGTTGCGGGAAGTGCCAGCTGATTCTGATTCTGCCTGCAGTCTCTAGCACGGTGACCTGGACGGCCACACTTGAAGCACAGCCCGTCCTCGGGACGGGAAGGAGGAACTCGAGGCGGTGGAGCTGGAAGCCTCGGCTGCCTAGGTGGTGGAGGAGGCAGGCGAGGTGCAGCATAGGACGGCCTCGGAGTAGGAGCAGGTGCATGGTAGATGTTGTTGGGAATCCAGATCTTCCGCTTCTGTGCAGATGAGCCCGAAGATGAGCCCATGTCACGGTTGCGCTTGCTGCTATCTTTGTATTCCTGCAGACCAGTCTCAACCTGAATAGCCTTGTTCACGAGGGTGGCGAAATCAGCATAGTCCTGAACGAGGAGTGTCAGCTTGATATCAGGGTGGAGGCCTTCACGGAACTTCTCCTGCCTGCGTGCATCAGTCGCAATGTCTTCTTCAGCATAGCAAGATAATTCCAGAAATTCCCGCTGATAAGCATCCACAGTCTTGTTGCCCTGGACCAAGTTGCGGAACTCACGCTTCTTCCGGTCCATGATTCCCTGGGGAATGTATCGAGCACGGAAAGCAGCCTTGAACTCTACCCAAGTGATGATAGTTCCATCGGGCTGAGAGCGCCTGTGGCTGTCCCACCATTGAGCAGCGGGACCTTCAGAAAGTAGGCGGCAAAGTTGACATAGCTCGCCAGGGGCACATTGGCAGACTCTAGCTCATAAGAAATGTCACGGAGCCAGTCATCAGCATCAAGAGGCTGAGTTGAGCTGCGGTAGATCGCAGGGTTGAGACGGCAGAAGTCTTGCAGTGTCACGCCTTGTGGTTGGTTCAGGTTCGGCCTTTGGAACTGATCCATGAGCCCTTGCATAAACTGGCGGTTCAGCTCAAACTGTTGGATCATCCCCGCCATATACTCAGGAGGCGGGGGTGGTGCATCGTTGGCACGGCCACGCGGGCGGCCAGCTGGTCTAACCATCCTGTTAAATATTTAGCAGGGGTAGTTTAGCTTAAAGTAATTGAAAGGCATCGCACGCATTCATGAAGTAACCAAGCATAACGAAAGGGAAATGCGATAGATACTCCATAGTAGCTGAGTTCGACATACAGACCCATACATAAGTTCGATTACAGACTAATGATTAAAAACTCGAAATTTGGCGATAGCCCGAACGCATTTGATGATACCCTGGACTCACTAGGCGGCACGCAGGCACGCGATGGAAGAGTACCACAACGAGATGTAGCGATAAGACTACATCAACGTCGGAGAGGACGAACGAATCCTGGTAGCTGGCGGTGATAGAAGGTAGGGACAGGACCCTGTGTCCCGTTGTGACTCTGGTGACGGTACCGCATCCAGTCGAGGAGCTGAGGTCCAAGTGCAGGGGTTCTACCCCCAACATCTGTCCACTCGAGAGCTGATGGTAGCTCTGTCCTGCTCGGCTCGCGGATGCGCAAAGGGGGAACCCTCGGACAGTGTGATGGCTGCAGCTCTGTCAACGCGTCGTAAAGACGAGCGTGTGTAGCATACAACTCCACAGTCAGAGCTCGGAAAGCACGATCCATTGCCTCAGTGTACTGCACCAAAATCCGCGCGTCGTATCGACGCGTCACGTAGGGGGCGCAGACAGCGACGTAGGAACAGTCGTTGCGCTCCCGAACGTCAGAAGCGTAGGCAGTGAGATCAGACCCAGTCTCATCCCCAGCAGGAGCATGCGGGATGTATCTGAAAGGGCTCTCCTCCAGGTGAGGGTACGCTCCACGGAGACGGGTGATGGCGATGTAGGCCGCATCATGGACGGCCATCTCGACCGACACTCCAATACCACAAAACACGTGGCGCTCGAGGGTCTCGCCGCCCCTCTGGTCGAAGATGCGAACCTCAGCCTGGTACTGGTACTGGTTGTACTCGCGGAAATCCTCGAACACAGTGTACTCAGGGTACCAGCGATATCCCAGCCTGGTCAGGAGATCGACCAAAATGGCCGGGAACCCAGTCGTCTCGGTGGCCTGTGTCAGGCGCACGTGCTGTCTTGCGGGACGCATCTGAAAATAAGATTGACGAATGTCAATGACAGTGTGTGTAATACATATTCACGAGAGAAAGAGTAGATAGTCCAGCGCTCCGGATTGATGTGATTCGAGAACCTAATGTTAGAGTTAGTAAAATCTTTGACCCGAAAGAGAAGAGAAAGTAGAGCCCAGAGTATAGGAAAGGAGTAAAAGGTACTAATACCACCCAATTGAGATGTGGGCCCGTAAGCCACAACATCAGCGTTAGTAAAGTTTTTCAAACACTAGACTCAACTTCGGCCAAGGAGTTGGAAAGGGGGCTACCTACAGGCAGTTGGCTCTGATACCAACTTGTGACGCCCTCGGCTTAATCGTACGCTAATCATACACGCAAATGCGTACGATCAAACCCAAGGACTCACGGGGAGATATCACAACACAACTCTAGACACAAATAAAATAACATCAGCTTCATATTACAAGCCAGGGGCCTCGAGGGCTAGAATACGAAAGCTCGATAACACATGAGTCAGCGAAAGCAACAAATATCTGAGTACAGACATAAAACATGGGGGTGCCTTAGAGAAGGCTAGCACAAAAGATACAACGATCGAACGAGGCGAGGCCTCCTGCCTGGGAACCTCCTAACTACTCCTGATCATCAGCGGCCTCCACGTAGTAGTAGGCACCGTCGGGGTAGCAGTCGTCGGTGGCGGGGACCTCCATCTCCTGGGCTTCATCATCTGGTCGCAGCAAACGGATCAAGAGGACAAGGGGGAGCAAAGCAGCGGTGAGTACTCATCCAAAGTACTCGCAAGTCTTACATCAGAACTATTCTAATTATGCATCAGTATCAAAGAAGGGGGTTATATGTGGACTGACTGCAGCAATGCGAGAATAGAGAGAGGAGGCCTAGTCCTATCGAAGACTAGCATCTTCAGGGTCTTGCAGCAATAGACGAGAGTAGCACACGAGTAAAACATTAATAGTCATATTGTTGCAGCAAAATTAAAGTGAGGTCACGCCTAAAGATCCTTCCTCGACTCCCTGCGAGGAAGCAATCCCGAGACAAACTAATTCCAGTTAAGTAACAATTGTAGTTGTATAAGATCGGGGCACAACTCCAAGTCGTCCTGTAACCGTGGACACGGCTATCCGAATAGTTAATTTTCATCCCTGCAGGGGTGCACCACATGTCCCGTCACGCTCGATAACACTCTGGCCGGACAAACTTTTCTGGGTCCTGCCCGGCCTCGGAATATCGACACGTCGCAGCCCCACCTAAGACTAATCAGAGAGGCCAGCCCGCCGGTCTAAATCCTAAGCACAAAGGGTTCATGGGCCCAGTTCCCCTTCACGCTCCTGCACGTGGCGTGGGCGGCCGACGTCAGTCCTAGCATCCCTTAATCACAAGCGCGATGCATCTCGGGACCACTCGGGCGCGCGCCGCTACACTGCTGGCATCTGAAAAGCTTCGGCTGATACCGCGACGTCGAGTACCCATAATTCTTCCCGCGTAGCCGGTTAGTGCGAAAAGGTCTCCGACCAACCCAGATCAAAAACCCAAATCCATTAGCATTTTAATTAGGCCAACAACACGGTCTCGCGGGAATCCACCCGTCTTACAACTAATCACCAATGATCCCAGTAACATGGTCGAGTAACTGTGTGGTTGTAACATCGGGGGAATCCGAGGTATCACCCTCGTTGGATTCCGAACGACGTACCCGGCAAGGTGGGCTTAGAGGAATCACCCTCGGGGGTCCCACACTCGCGGGGTGGCACGACAGAGACGTCATCGGGAATGGTGAAAGAGGAATCACCCTCGATAACCACGACCGACTAGCTATACTACAGAGATATCATCAGGAGTACTTAGCGAGGTGTCACCCTCGGTACCCGATAGTATCCCTGTAGCGTCGTACAACGAAGGGGGGTGAACGTGCTGTGTCGGGTCTGGCTCGTCGATCAGAGATCGAGATTTGGAAACAAGCGGGGCAACTGATCTACGGGGTCAGAGGGGATGACTGCTCCACCTATACTAAGCAGGTTAAAGGTACAGGACTGAAAGTAGCAGTTCATCAAAAACAGGCTATGCATCAGATATAGGAGCTAACTACAACAGTAGCAAAATACTAATGCAAGCAGTAGGAAGAAAGACATAGACGATATAGGAATGATCAAGGGGAGTTTGCTTGCCTTGCTGCTCTGCGGCAAAGGACTGATCGGCAGGGTCGTAGATGTACCCGGCAGCAGCGTCAGTCTCGGGGTCTACCGGTAAGAAGAGGGGGAAGAAACAATAAATAATAGCACCGATGCAACACAAAGCATGACATGGAAATATGCAGGCTAGGCATGAGCTAACGCAGGAACATCCGTCATAGACGGGTCGGAAGAATATCTGACGATATTTTCCGGGTCTCGGGATACTACCGGTTACACTGAAAACGATGGAAAAGTTCCATGTTTGCCATGCTAGGGACGCGTGACAGACGAACGGCCGTGTATCCGGGTTCGTCTCGCTTTGCTGATCAACTTTCATGTTGAAATAATTTTGATCTGACTTACGGATTATTTAATATTAATTTTTAAAGTTTTATTAATTATTTAAGAATTAAAAACAGATTTAAAAGATTTAGTAAAATCCTATTATGACATCATCGGGATGTCAGGCTGACATCACATTTGACCGGTCAACTGACCAGCGGGTCCCGAACGTCATGGCACAAGTTTTATTTAAGATTAAATATTTATTAATCAGATTAATTCAACGAGGGACCCACGTGTCATACTCTAATTATGTTAATTAATTATTTTAACTAATATGTCTATTTATTTATTTATTTAAGAAAAACATTATTTTTAATTATCGCGCGGGGCCTCCCTGTCATTGACAGCGGTGCATTGGCCCCACCGGTAAGTGGCTTAAGGTTATTTTCTCATTTATTTTTATTAGATACCTAACCGCTCAAATACCGTATTTCTCTAAATATCCAAATACACAAATACATACATCACATCTCATACATACATACGGAATACAACCTTTGTTTTTATTTCTTTTTTCTCAAAAACTCTCATCTCTCATCTCTCTGTTAACAGAGACAGAGAAGTTCTTTTGCTACTCCACCTAGAAGAACACCAACTTCGAATCCTTCTACCGGAGTCCACCGTCGACGGATCGAGGCCCCGTTTGCCGGAACGGAACCGGGACGGCGAGGAGATCGACACGGTGGGAGGAGCCCGAGGAGGGGCTCACCGACGGTGACGTGACGGCCCGGTGAAGCCGGAGTTCGCACGAAGTGACGGTGGAGACGGTGACGGTGAGGTTCCGGTGGTGATGTGCCGGCGAGGAGGAGCCGGTGAGGAGGGCCCCCCGGAGATGGAGCCGCCGGCGGGATGGGGAGGGCCCCGGCCGCCGGATCCGGAGGGGGAGGTGGGCAAGGAGGCCGTGGGGGAGGAGGTGGATGAGGGGCCGTCGGGGAGGGGGCGGTGGAGGGAGAAGGCCGGCGGGAGGCGGAGTGGCCGCCGGGGGGCTGCCGGCGGGAGGGTGGTCGCCGGCCGGGGAGGGAGAGGGGCGAGGTGGAGGCGCTCTGGGGGGATAGGAGGGGGCGACGTGAGAGGGGATGGGGGGCTCTCGGTTGGTGGGGGGGCCGAGAGAGAGGGAGTGGAGGGAGTTACGGGATGGGAGGAGGGAGTGTCGGTGGGGGGTGGGGCCCCCCCACGAGGGGGTGGCTGGCGGCGGCGTACAGGGGAGGGGAGGGAGCTGGCGTGGGGAGGCTGCTCCCTCGCCAGGGGCTAGGGTTTGGCCGGTTGGGCCGGTGGGAGGCCCAGCTGGGCCGGGGGAGTGGGGTTGTTTTCTTTTTTTTTTTGTTTTATTTTGTTTTTGTTTTACCTTTTCCTTTTCTTATTATTTCTTTCTTTCAGTTTTCTTTTCTTTCTTTTAGCATTATTATTTCTTTAATACTTTCCCCTTACATATATATCCCTTTAACACTTGTAATGAACCGATAAAGTGCTTCCCTTTGCTTTCAATTCATCGATCCGGACAGACGCGAATCCACGCGGGTCTGAGATGGGAATTCGATGACGTGGCATCATTAGCGGTTGATCACTGTAGCTTAATTACAATCACTACTGTAGCAAAAGTCGAGGATGTCACATTCCCGGTGCCCTGTCGGAGGGGACTTTGGAGCTGGAGGGCTTCTACATCAACATCATTGCCTCTCCAATGACTCGTGAGTAGTCTAATTCAGACCTACGGGTCCGTAGTTAGTAGCTAGATGGCTTATTCTCTCTCTTGGATCTTCAATACAAAGTTCTCCATGATCTTCATGGAGATCTATCTGATGTAATCTTCTTTGGCGGTGTGTTTGTCGAGATCCGATGAATTGTGGATTTGTGATCAGATTATCTATGAATTATATTTGAGTCTTTGTTGATTTCTTATATGCATGACTTGATATCCTTGTAAGTCTCTCCGATTCTTGGTTTTTGTTTGGCCAACTAGATCTATGATTCTTGCAATGGGAGAAGTGCTTTGTTTTGGGTTCATACCGTGCGGTGACCTTTCCCAGTGTCAGAAGGGGCGGCAAGGCACGCATCGCGTTGTTGCCATCAAGGGTAACAAGATGGGCTTTCATCATAGATTTGAGATTGTCCGTCTACATCATGTCATCTTGCTTAAGGCATTACTCTGTTCTTATGAACTCAATACACTAGATGCATGCTGGATAGCGGTCGACGTGTGGACTAATAGTAGTAGATGCAGAAAGTATCGGTCTACTTGTTTTGGACGTGATGCCTATATGTATGATCATTGCCATAGATAACGTCATGACTTTGCGCGGTTCTATCAATTGCTCGACGGTAATCCGTTCACCCACCGTCTACTTGCTTTCATGAGAGAAGCCACTAGTGAACACTACGGCCCCCGGGTCTACTCACAATTATCATCTCCGCTTTTACTTTTACTTTGCTTTGTTTACCTTTTGCTTTTAGTTCTCACTTTGCAAACAATCTATAAGGGATTGACAACCCCTTCATAGCGTTGGGTGCAAGCTCTTTGTGTTTGTGCAGGTACTTGTTACTTGACGCGATCCTCCTACTGGATTGATACCTTTGTTCTCAAACTGAGGGAAATACTTACCGCCGCTGCGCTACATCACCCTTTCCTCTTCAAGGGAACACCAGCGCAAGGCTCCAAGGCCGCGGGGGAATCCTTTGCATATTTGCCAAGGAAATCCCTATAGGCGTAGCCAGCAGCAGAAGGATTTCTGGCGCCGTTGCCGGGGAGAGATCAAGTCAAGATCTATCCAAGTAAGTGTCACAAACTCATCTCTTGCATTCACCTTTTTTGCCAGTTGCCTCTCGTTTTCCTCTCCCCCACTTCACATTTGCTGTTTTCATTTGCCTTTCTCCTTTGCCGTTTTCATTTGCCTTTTGCCGTTTTCCTTTGCCAGTTTTCTTGCTTGCTTGTGTTCTTGTTTTTTTGTTGAAGTCATCATGGCTGAAAACACCAAACTTTGCGACTTCTCGAATACTAATAATAATGATTTTATTAGTACTCCGATTGCTCCCGCCACTAGTGCGGAATCATATGAAATCAACGCTGCCTTGCTGAATCTTGTTATGAAAGAGCAATTTTCTGGCCTTCCTAGTGAAGATGCCGCATCCCATCTTAATACTTTCATTGAACTTTGCGATATGCAAAAGAAGAAAGATGTGGATCATGATGTTGTTAAATTGAAGCTTTTCCGTTCTCTTTGCGAGATCGTGCAAAAACCTGGTTTTCTTCTTTGCCTAAAAATAGTATCGATTCTTGGAATAAGTGCAAAGATGCTTACATATCCAAGTATTTTCCGCCGGCTAAGATTATCTCTCTCCGTAACGATATCATGAATTTCAAGCAACTTGATCATGAACACGTTGCACAATCTTGGGAGAGGATGAAGTTAATGATTAGAAATTGTCCCGCTCATGGCTTGAGTTTCTGGATGATTATACAAATCTTTTACGCTGGTTTGAATTTTGCTTCTAGAAATATCTTGGACTCCGCCTCAGGTGGAACGTTCATGGAAATCACGTTAGGAGAAGCTACAAAACTCCTAGACAATATCATGACAAACTACTCTTAGTGGCACACTGAAAGGTCACCTGCTAGCAAAAAGGTACACGCTATAGAAGAAATTAACTCGCTTAGTGCTAAGATGGACGAGTTGATGAATTTGGTTGCTAGTAGAAATGCTCCTTTAGATCCTAATGACATGCCACTATCTTCCTTGATTGAGAGTAGCAATGCTAGTTTGGACATTAATTTTGTTGGTAGGAACAATTTTGGCAACAACAATGCTTTTAGAGGAAACTATGTTCCTAGGCCTTTTCCTAGTAACTCCTCTAACAACTATGGCAATTCCTACAACAACACTTATGGAAATCATAACAAATTACCCTCTGATTTAGAGAGTAATATCAAAGAGTTCATCAACTCTCAAAAGATTTTCAATGCGTCCATAGAGGAAAAACTACTAAAAATAGACGATTTGGCTAAGAGCGTCGATAGGATGTCTTGTGATATTGATGCTTTGAAAGTTAGATGTGCTCCTCCCAAGGTTAACTTGGATGAAACTTTAAAAGCTATGCGCGTCTCCCTGAATGAGAGCAAAGAAAGAACTGCCCAAATTCGCGCTAAGCATGAATGGTTTAAAAGGGTGCGTTCTAGTGATGCAAATCACGAAGATCTTAAAGTGCTTGGTGTGACTCCTCTTGAATCTTTGTTTTCGCGTGTCAAAACTATTGATGAAGGGGCTGGATATGAATCCACTTTGGTTGAAAAATGCCCCAATGATTCGGAGTCCACCTATCTTGATGATAAAGGTGTGGAGAGTGGAGTAGAAGAAATCAAAATATTGGGTAGTAATGAAACTCCCACTTTGGATTTCAAGGGATTCAATTATGATAGTTGCTCCTTGTTTGAATGCATTTCCTTGATGCAATCCATTGCAAACTCTCCACATGCTTATAGCCAAAGCAAAGTCTTTACCGCTCATATCGTAGATGCTATGATGAAATCTCTTTAAGAGAAACTCGAATTAGAAGTCTCTATACCTAGAAAACTTCATGATGAGTGGGAACCTACTATCAAAATCAAAATCAAAAACTATGAATGCAATGCTTTGTGTGATTTGGGTGCTAGTGTTTCCGCGATTCCAAAGTCTTTATGTGATATTCTTGGTTTTCATGAGATTGAAGAGTGTTCTCTTAATTTGCATCTTGCGGATTCTACGGTCAAGAAACCCATGGGAAGGATCAATGATGTTCTTATTGTTGCAAATAAGAACTATGTACCCGTGGATTTCATTGTACTTGACATAGATTGCAATCCTTCATGTCCCATTATTCTTGGTAGACCTTTCCTAAGGACTATTGGTGCTATCATCGATATGAAGGAAGGGAATATTAGATTTGAATTTCCTCTAAAGAAGGGCATGGAGCATTTTCCTAGAAAGAAAATAAGATTGCCTTATGAATCTATGATGAGGGCTACTTATGGTTTGAGCACCAAAGATGACTATACGTGATTCCATCACCTTATGCCTAGCTAAGGGCGTTAAACAATAGCGCTTGTTGGAGGCAACGCAACGAATCTATCCTTTTTCTTTCTGTTTTGTGTTTTCCACACTTTCATAATTCTGTTATGATTGTGTTTTTTGTGTTTCTTTTGCGTTTGTGCCAAGTAAAACCGTTATGATTAGTCTTGGGGATGATCGTTTGATCATGCTGGAAAAGACAGAAACTTTCCGCTCACGAAAAGAATTTTCATTTTTTTCTGTAAGAACTTTTGAGTTGATTCTTTTTTGCTTCTGATTGCTACGTAAATTCTTCAGACTATCGTACATTTTCAGATTTTTTTAAGCACCAGAAGTATCCGAAGTATACAGATTTCTACAGACTGGTCTGGTGTTAACAGATTATGTTTTTGTTGAGTTGGTTGCTTATTTTGATGAAACTATGGATAGTATCGGGGGGTATTAGCCATGGAAGATTGAAAATACAGTAACCCAACATCAACATAAGTAGAATTTAAGTTTGCTATAGTACCTAAGGAAGTGGTGATTTGCTTTCTTATACTACTGATATCACGAGTTTCTGTTTAAGTTTCGTGTTGTGAAGTTTTCAAGTTTTGGTTGAAGTTCTTATGGACAAAGAGATAAAGAGTGGCAAGAGCTCAAGCTTGGGGATGCCCAAGGCACCCCAAGTCGATTCAAGGATGCCGAAAAAGCCTAAGCTTGGGGATGCCCCGGGAAGGCATCCCCTCTTTCATCTTCAATCCATCGGTAACGTTACTTGGGGCTATATTTTTATTCACCATATGTTATGTGTTTTGCTTGGAGCGTCTTGTATCGTAGGAGTTTTTTATTTTTGTTGTGTCACAATCTTCCTTGCTGCACACCTAGAGAGAGAGACATGCACTCACCGTGATTTTGTTGAGCTTCACTTATATCCTTTGGTTAGGCAATTCAGCTCACATGTGTTTCACTTATATCTTTTGAGCTAGTTGATTTTGCTCTGTGTGCTTCACTTCTATCTTTTGGAGCACGGCAGTGCATGGCGTGGTAGTAGATCTATGCTATGAAAGAAGTCTCAAAAGGGGTAGTTATCCAAAGGGATATGAAAACTTCCACCTTTATGTGCATTGAGTAGTTAGAGAAGTTTGATTCATCTCAATTAGTTTTGAGTTGTGGTTGTGGTAATATTGAAGTTATACTAGTAAGATGTTGTGGATCTAGAAATACTTGTGTTGAAGTTAGTGATTCCCGTAGCATGCACTTTTGGTGAACCGCTATGTGATGAAGTCTGAGCATGATTAGTTTATTGATTGTCATCCTTTGTGTAGCGGTCGGAATCGCGCGATGGTTTATACCTACCAACCCTTCCCCTAGGAGTATGCGTTGAATGCTTTGTTTCGATTACAACTAAAATTTTGGCAACAAGTATATGAATTCTTCATGACTAATGTTGAGTCCATGGTTTAGATGCACTTTCACCTTCCACCATCACTATCTTCTTTAGTGTCGTGCAACTTTTGCCAGTGCATAAAACCACCATTAGCCTCCCTCAAAACAGCCACCATACCTACCTACTATGGCTTTTTCAAATCCATTCCGAGATATATTGCCATGCAACTACCACCATGACATGTGCCACCACTTCTACATTGCCATTGCATGATCATAAGATAGCTAGCATGATGTTTCCATTGATGACTATGCCATGCTAGATCATTGTCACGGTACACTACCGAAGGCATTTCATATAGAGTCATCATTGCTCTAAGTTTTGAGTTGTAAGTGTGATGATCATCATTGATGGAGTATTGTTCCATGTGAGGAAATAAAAGAGGCCAGCGAAGCCCATTTACAAAAAGAGGCCAAAGATGCCCACAAAAAAAAGAGGCCAAAGAGCCCACCAAAAAATGAGAGAAAAGGAGAGAAGGGACAATGCTACTATCTTTCCACACTTTTGCTTATTAAGCACCATGATCTTCATGATTGAGAGTCTCTCGTTTTGTCACCACCATATAGCTAGTGGGAAATTTTCATTATATAACTTGGCTTGTATATTCCAATGATTGGCTTCCTCAAAATTGCCTTAGGTCTTCGTGAGCAAGCAAGTTGAACGCACACCCACTACTTTTCTTTAAGAGCTATCACATACTCTTAGCTCTAGTGCATCATTTGTATGGCAATCCCTACTCATTCACATTGATATCTATTGATGAGCATCTCCATAGCTCATTGATATGCCTAGTCAATGTGACCATCTTCTCCTTGTTTGCCTTGCAACCTCCACCACACTCCATTCCACTTATAGTGCTAAAACCATGGCTCACGCTCATGTATTGTGTGAGAGTTGAAAAGGTTTGAGAAAGTAAAGGTGTGAAAACAATTACTTGGCCAATACCGAGGTTGTGCATGATTTAAATTCGTTGTGCAAGGATGATAGAGCATAGCCAGACTATATGATTTTGTAGGGATAACTTTCTTTTGGCCTTGTTATTTTCAAAGTTCATGATTACCTTGCTAGTTTGCTTGAAGTATTATTGCCTCCGCGTCAATAGCAAACTGTTGTTTTGAATCTAATGGATCTGAACATTCATGTCACATAAGAGAAGTTACAAAGGACATCTTTTCTAGGTAGCATGAAAGCATCAAAAATTCATTCTTTATCACTTCCCTACTCGAGGACGAGCAGGAGTTAAGCTTGGGGATGCTTGATACGTCTCAAACGTATCTATAATTTTTGATGGTTTCATGCTGTTATCTTGTCAACTTTGGATGTTTTATATACCTTTTATATCTTTTTGGGACTAACTTATTAATTCGGTGCCAAGTGCCATTCCTGTTTTTTCTGTGTTTTTGACTCTTTTCAGATCTGATTTTGAAACGGAGTCCAAACGGAATAAAATCCCCGAAATGAATTTTTACAGAACAGAAGAAGATCGGGGGACTTGAGGGCCAAGGCAGGAGGCCCACAGGGGGCCCACAAGCCCTGTAGCCGCGGCCAGGGGGGCCGCGGC
The DNA here is from genome assembly GCF_904849725.1 of Hordeum vulgare subsp. vulgare. Lineage (NCBI taxonomy): Eukaryota > Viridiplantae > Streptophyta > Magnoliopsida > Poales > Poaceae > Hordeum > Hordeum vulgare. The sequence goes on along the minus strand of NC_058522.1, from coordinate 545,850,016 downwards.
TACCAAGCTTGTGGCCCCCCTCGAGCTCCCCTGCCCTAGCTCTTTGGCCTATATATTCCCTAAAATCCCACAAAAAATAAGGACGTCCACGAAACCACTTTTCCGCCGCCGCAAGCTTCCGTTTCTGCGAGATCTCATCTGGAGACCCTTCCCGGTGCCCTGCCGAAGGGGACTTTGGAGCTGGAGGGCTTCTACATCAACATCATTGCCTCTCCAATGACTCGTGAAGTCGTGAGTAGTCTACTTCAGACCTACGGGTCCGTAGTTAGTAGCTAGATGGCTTCTTCTCTCTCTTGGATCTTCAATACAAAGTTCTCCATGATCTTGATGGAGATCTATCTCATGTGATCCTGTTTGGCGGTGTGTTTGTCGAGATCCGATGAATTGTGGATTTGTGATCATATTATCTATGAATTATATTTGAGTCTTTACTGATTTCTTATATGCATGATTTGATATCCTTGTAAGTCTCTCCGAGTCTTGGGTTTTGTTTGGCCAACTAGATCTATGATTCTTGTAATGGGAGAAGTGCTTGGTTTTGGGTTCATACCGTGCGGTGACCTTTCCCAATGACAGAAGGGGCAGCAAGGCACGCATCGTGTTGTTGCCATCAAGGGTAACAAGATGGGCTTTCATCATAGATTTGAGATTGTCCATCTACATCATGTCATCTTGCTTAAGGCGTTACTCTGTTCTTATGAACTCAATACACTAGATGCATGCTGGATAGCGGTCGACGTGTGGAGTAATAGTAGTAGATGCAGAAAGTATTGGTCTACTTGTTTTGGACGTGATGCCTATATGTATGATCATTGCCATAGATAACGTCATGACTTTGCGCGGTTCTATCAATTGCTCGACAGTAATTCGTTCACCCACCGTCTACTTGCTTTCATGAGAGAAGCCACTAGTGAACACTACGGCCCTCGGGTCTACTCACAATTATCATCTCCGCTTTTACTTTTTCTTTGCTTTGTTTACTTTTTGCTTTGAGTTCTCACTTCGCAAACAATCTATAAGGGATTGACAACCCCTTCATAGTGTTGGGTGCAAGCTCTTTGTGTTTATGCAGGTACTTGTGACTTGACGCGATTCTCCGACTGGATTGATACCTTGGTTCTCAAACTGAGGGAAATACTTACCGCCGCTGTGCTACATCACCCTTTCCTCTTCAAGGGAACACCAGCGCAAGGCTCCAAGGCCGCGGGGGAATCCTTTGCATATTTGCCAAGGAAATCCCTATAGGCGTAGATAGCAGCAAGTAGCAGCATCTACAAGATGACATAAAGATTTGTAAAGCTCACTCAGATCTGAAAGGGTTCAGAACCGTCGACTAAAACCTCTCTCACAAGCAAGACGTGATCAAACTCCAGAACTGTAAGGGTGTTGGATTCGTTAAAATCACAAAGTGATGTGGACTAGATTATTGACTCTAGTGCAAGTGGGAGACTGTTGGAAATATGCCCTAGAGGCAATAATAAATTAGTTACTATTATGTTTCTTTTTTCATGATAATCGTTTATTATCCATGCTATAATTGTATTGATTGGAAACACAATACTTGTGTGGATGCATAGACAAAACACTGTCCCTAGTAAGCCTCTAGTTGACTAGCTCGTTGATCAAAGATGGTCAAAGTTTCCTGACCATAGGCAAGTGTTGTCACTTGATAACGGGATCACATCATTAGGAGAATCATGTGATGGACTAGACCCAAACTAATGAACGTAGCATGTTGATCGTGTCATTTTATTGCTACTGTTTTTGTGCGTGTCAAGTATTTATTCCTATGACCATGAGATCATATAACTCACTGGCACCGGAGGAATACCTTGTGTGTATCAAACGTCACAACGTAACTGGGTGACTATAAAGATGCTCTATAGGTATCTCCGAAGGTGTCCAATGAGTTAGTATGGATCAAGACTGGGATTTGTCACTCCGTGTGACGGAGAGGTATCTCGGGGCCCACTCGGTAATACAACATCACACACAAGCCTTGCAAGCAATGTGACTTAGTGTATGTCACGGGATCTTGTATTACGAAACGAGTAAAGAGACTTGCCGGTAAACGAGATTGAAATAGGTATACGGATACTGACGATCGAATCTCGGGCAAGTAACATACCGAAGGACAAAGGCAATGACATACGGGATTATATGAATCTTTGACACGGAGGTTCAACCGATAAGATCTTCGGAGAATATGTAGGATCCAATATGGGCATCCAGGTCCCGCTATTGGATATTGATTGAGGAGTCTCTCGGGTCATGTCTACATAGTTCTCAAACCCGCAGGGTCTGCACACTTAAGGTTCAACGATGTTTTATGCGTATTTGAGTTATATGGTTGGTTACCGAATGTTGTTTGGAGTCCCGGTTGGGATCACGGACATTACGAGGGTTTCCGGAATGGTCCGGAAACGAAGATTGATATATAGGTTTGTCTCATTTGATTACCGGAAGGTTTTCGGGCATTACCGGCATCGTACCGGGAGTGACGAATGGGTTCCGGGAATTTACCGGGAGGGGGGAACCCACCCGGGACTGTCCCAAGGCCTTAGGGGTGACACACCAGCCCTTAGTGGGCTGGTGGGACAGCCAAGAAAGGCCCATGGCGCCACCAAGGAGAAACCAAAGAGAAAAAGAAAAAAAATGAAGTGGGAAGGTGGAGAAGGACTCCACTTTCCAATCCTAGTTGGACTAGGACTGGAGGGGGAGGACTTTTCCCCTTGGTTCGGCCGACCCCTTGGGGCTCTCTTGAACCTCAAGGCAAGGTCCCTCCCCTCCCTCCTATATATATTGGGGTATTAGGGCTGATTTGTGACAACTTTGCCACGACAGCCCGACCACATACCTCCATGGTTTTTCCTCTAGATCGTATTTCTACGGAGCTCGGGCGGAGCCCTTAGATCACCACCAACCTCCGGAGCGTCGTCACGCTGCCGGAGAACTCATCTACCTCTCCGTCTCTCTTGCTAGATCAAGAAGGCCGAGATCATCGTCGCGATGTACGTGTGCTGAACGCGGAGGTGCCGTCCGTTCGGCACTAGATCGGGAAGGATCATGATGAGATCGCGGGACGGATCGCGATAAAGTTCGCGGGACGGATCGTGATGAGATCGTGGGATGGAGTGTACGACTACGGTGATTTGAATCACGCAAGCTGTTCCACTACATTGTCCGCGTTTCTTAACGCTTACCGCTGTGCGATCTACAAGGGTATGTAGATCTGAATCTCCTCTCGTAGATGAACATCATCATGATAGGAATTGCGTGTGCGTAGGAAAATTTTTGTTTCCCATGCGACGTTCCCCAACAATTAGGTGGGTGATGTTGTTACAAGAATTTGATTTGCATATGATTGATAAAAAGGGAGCTGAAAATCTCGTAGCAGATAACTTGTGTAGGATGGAAAATATTCTTGATGACCCAATTCTTGTCAATGATAGTTTATATACGAATAACTCATTGTTATAAATACTCTCTCTTGTGATAATCCTTGGTATGGTGATGCAAACTTTATTATTGCTAAATAGTTAACACCTAACTTTACTTACCAACAAAAGAAAAAATATATTATTATTTGATTTAAGACATTACTTTTGGGGTGATCCATATTTTTATAAAGAAGGAGTAGATGATATTATTAGACGTTGTATACCTGAGTACGACCAAGAACTAATTCTCAGGAAGTGTCACTCTAGTCCATATGGAGGACACCATGCTAGGGATAGAACTGCATACAAATTATTGCAATCTGGTTTTTATTGGTCTACTCTTTTTAAAGATGCACATTAGTTTATGATTTTTGCGATGATTGTCAAAGAGTCAGAAGAAATGACTATGAATCATTCACTTGTTATTAAACTATTTGACATTTTCCTTCCATGTATGGTTACGTTCATATTTTAGTTACTGTTGATCATGCCAGTAAATGTGTAGAAACTATTCCCATTTAAAGTGCTAATCATAAAGTTTCTATTAAAATGTTTAAATATGTTATTTTTTCTAAGGTTTGAAATCCCTAGAATTTAATGACTGATGGTGGTTCACATTTTATTCATGGTCCTTTCAAGATTTTTTGCTAAATATTATGTAATCCTCATAGTAGCGTTGCCTTATGTTCCTCAATCTAGTTGGCAAGTAGAATTAAGTAATTGAGAGATAAAATTAATATTGCGAAAGACTGTTAATAAATCTAGAAAGAATTGGTATGAGAAATTAGATGATGCACTCTTAGCATATATAACTTCTTATAAAAATCCTATGGGTATGTCTTCTTATAAGATGGTTTATGAAAAAACATGTCATTTACCTCTCGACGTAGAATATAAAGTCTATTGGGCAACTAAAAACTTAATTATGATTTCCTACTTGCGGGTGAAAATAGATAATTTGTATTTGAGTTCTCTTAAGTGGAGAATTGCGACCTATGAAGTGTTATGCTATTTAAAGAAAAGGTGAAGAGATGACATGATAATATAATTCTGAAATGAGAATCTAATATTGGTGATAAAGTTCTTTGGTACAAATGTCACTTTAGACATTTTGCAGGCAAAGTTCTCTCCAAATGGGAAGGACCATATGTCATCAATTTTTTTATCATGTCAAAACTATCAAGATCAATAACACCGAAGAAAATAAACAGAAGGTGATTAATGAGCAAGGACTTCAACAATATGTTACATGTAATCTCATCAACATTGATTCAGATGGTATTCAAGTAATTACACAGGTGGAATATATAGAAGAGACCTTCCGGAGAAACCGGGAGGAGGTAACATGGAAAACAACAACTTCTTGTTTGAGTTGGATCTTTGTTGCCTTACCCGATCAAACTTTTTATATATGGCCTCACAACAATATGTATCTAGACAATGGCATCCGAAGATTAAAAGAAAAAACCCTTTGTGCTTTTCATCTCCCAAAGGAAGAGATGACCCGTCATTTGGATTTACAACGAGCTTGCCCATTGTCCTTTGGATTTACTCGCTGGAGAATCACGAGCTGAAGCAAAGCTGCCGATGGCGGATCTTTTGCTTGCGCGCCAAATCCGGGACAGTGCAGGAAGTCAGTGCTTGGAATTAAAATCGCTTTCGGGCTTTCCTTTTCGTTGGGTGCGCCGGACGAGTGAAAATGGAAAGCCAGTTTGAAGTCATAGCTCACCGAGCGAGGAGAGGGCTGAGTAAATGTAACGTGGGTAAAGGTGGTCACTGGCTGCCTAAAGCATGCATGCGACGATCACAGGAACATCAAACAAATAATACTAGCAGGTAAACAGGTTAGCCAATACAGGACGAAAACGCTCGGCATCGATCGTCTCCAATCCAATCAGGCCAGATCAACTCTTACGTAACTTTATGTAGCTAGTTTATCTAGTAGGTAGGTGCAGCAAAGCTCTTGGGAATATGCATGGTCGCCGAGCTGGTTTTACAGTGGCACAACTCAGCTCACAAAACGGTGGATGTAGGCATAGTAATCTTGCATCCGGCCAGGGTGAAAAGAAAACAATAATGCAAGACATGTCTCTCCATCAAAGTCCTGGTTCACTCCGCCCACAGTCAAAATTGTGTGTGACAGCATGGTGTACACCCACACAGACAGGGTACAGGCTAGACTGGCTACTGCGTATAGTACGCAGGTGAAGATAAGGATGCAGACATAGTCTGTGGCTCTGTGCCTGAGCAGCTGAGTTGGAGCATGAAAACGTATAGACTGGGCAAAAGATCTCCTCGCCTCAGCTAAACCTCTCTCTCTCCTTTTTCCACTGTGTGGGAGAGAGGCATTGGGTTCCTTTTTTTTACTCCTGTACACGCTTTTACCGTTTGCTGCTGCTGGGTTGCTTGCGCATCAGCGCATGTGCATCAATCAAGACTTGGCTGAGTACGAGTAGCAATGTAGTAGCATCCTTGTGTTTGTGTGTGTCTCCTGTCTCCTCCACCCTATATAAACGCTCGTAGACCCCGCATCCTTGTGTTTGTGTTTGTGTTTGTGTTTGTGTGTGAAACTCCCAAGTCCCAACGGCAAACCAACAGCCTAGCACAATGGCGAACACAATCCGTCACGTCTTCCTTCAAGCCGTTGAGGCCTTTTGCTGGTTTATTGGGACATTTCTTAGCATGAACGTCTTAGTGCTAGCGCTCATCATATTTTGATTCACTCATCCATTTAGTGGTTTCTTTTGAAATGGAGGTTGAGTCCCGGCCTCTGCATCAATAGATGCATACAGCCATATATTGAAAAGCAAATGAGTCTCAAAAAGGTACATGAAGTGTGCCGCAAAAAATAAAAAAATAAAGCGATACAAGGCATCATTCGTGTTCAAGCCGGAGATGACAAAATATATAGATGACTAAACACCTATCCTATTAACATGACGCCATCCAAACCGGTTGAAGATACCCTGTGCTATCATCTCCCAACGGACACACCCAGTAACCGTATGCTCCCTGGCTTTCACAAGAGTGAGTAATGACCACGTGCGGATCAGTGCGGTAGCCCTGAAGATAACCTGCAAGAAGTGAAAGTCGCGTTGTCTGTTAAACACTAAGTCATTTATGCAATTCCATATAGCCCACAGCAATGCATAGGAACCCACGCGAATAAGTTTTGCAGTATGTACATCGACCCCCTGTAACAACATCCCAAATAACATGCTTATACTATTAGGAGGAGTGATGTTAAAAGCGATATGCAACGAGCGCCAAACCAGTTTAGCCATAGGACAATCGAGAAAGAGGTGCTTAATACTTTCTTTATTCAGACAAAAGCTGCATCTAGTATTACCATTCCAGTTTCGCTTGGCTAGATTATCCTTCGTTAGAATCACCCCTTTGTGAACAAACCACATAAAGATTTTTATTCTAAGAGGAACTTTGATCTTCCAAATATGCGCTGATTTTAAAATAGGTGTTGAATCTATGAGATGCGTGTACATAGATTTTACCGTAAATACCCCATTCGTGGTCAGCATATAATGAACACGATCAGGACTGTGAGAGAGGTTGACATCCATCAACCTTCTCACGAGATGCAACCAACTAGTCCATCTATCGCCGATAAGAGAACTACGAAATTGAATATTTAGAGGAATCTCGCTAAGAATTGACGCAAAGGACGCTTGTCGACGTTGTGAAATATGGTACAGCCGCGGATATTGGAAAGCTAAAAGCATCCCCCCTAACCAGGTATCTTCCCAGAAACTAGTGGATTCACCATTACCAATGATGAACCTAGTTCTGTCGAAGAAAGCATTTTTTTGTCCGCATCAACCCCTTCCAGAAAGGATAATCAGTTGGTCGTGTTGTAACCTGAGACAACGTTTTGTTTTGTAAGTACTTGTTCTTTATAATTTGTACCCACAAATCTTCAGTTTCTGAAGATAGTCTAAACAGCCATCTGCTTAGTAGACATTTGTTTTTGGTCTCTAAATTTTCAATTCCTAATCCCCCTTGATCTTTGGGTCTACACAAAATATCCCATCTAGTAAGTATGTACTTTGTCTTGAGCTCATCGCTTTGCCAGAAAAAACGGGACCGAAAGAAATCCAATCTTTTTCGCAACCCCACGGGTACTTCGAAGAAGGATAGGAGAAACATAGTTACAAAGCAGTCTTCTAGAGCAGGTCAATTTAGATTACATTGTCAAAACTACCCCTAGGATATTTGAATGTTTCCATATAAATATAATGCTCTGTTTCTTCTATTTTGTACCTTCCCATTCTCAGGAATGATAGCTATCATATTTCGTATTAACTCCTTTGCTTAGTAATGTATTATTTTTGATGCATTTCCATTTTAATTTCTTCTTGCTTCAATTTCAAAGAAGCTTTCTAGCGCAAATCATTTCAGATGGATATATAAATTCAGGTTTCCGATTGCACCCGCAAAAACAGGCCTATGATATTTGTATGTTTCCATAAGAGATATAATGCTCTTTTGTTTTAGAACCACATAAATTGTTGCATGCACATGTGTGCGGGCATAATTAGCTTGTAATCCCTCCATTCCATAATATAAGAACGTTTTTGACATTAGTGCTCATCTACACCGACGCTAAAAAAAATCAAAAACAATACTAGATTTTTTTTAAATCCAATTGTTTTTTGTGTGGTAAATAATTTGATCTGTGAGGAACGCATCAAATTTTAACTTGTTTGGACATCTGAACATCTTTCAACAAAAAAAAGCAAATCAGGGTCTATAAAAAAGGTTTACTGTTCATGAACTGTTCTGACCCGATTTGTATTTTTTGCCGAGGGCTGCTCATATGTCCAAATAAGTTGAAATTCGGAACGAACCTTACGCATCAAAATAGGTACCACACGATTCTTTTTGGATTTTTTAAAATTTGCTAGTATTTAATTTTATTCTTTTCGTTGGCGGGAGCAGATGAGTCTGGGAGTAGACTTGGATTTTCGATATCCAAGACAAATCTATGTTTGCAGAAAGTCTTATATTTGTAAATGTCATCGTATTTGGTTCCATTTATTTACAGAAAAATTAAATAATATGTTTTCACTACAAAGTAAACTTCGCGATATTCTGGCCGCTCATCGAGCTGGCCTTTTCTAGTTTGGTAAATTACACATGAGTTTGCTGGCACGTAGAACAACACTAGATTTGCGTGGGCCTGCATTCTGCAACCCAAACTAATTAACTAGGAATGCATGCACCGCGCTGAGTATAGGAGGAGTCAAGCACTGATTCGCTGCAGGGCGGTCGGGATCTCCCCTGGCATGACAACGGCGAGGCAGCACGGCAGTCGGGATATGCCCTGTTTTCTAATAGTATTGTATTATGTAAAAAACTTAATTAAATACACTCGCATCACTATGATCTAAGAACATAAATCCAAAACTTAAATGATATGCCCGAACTTCTAAAAAATAATGTGTTTTCATATGTGCTTGCATAGTTTAACTATTTTGATTTTCGTTAATGTCATCTAGGATTTTTTATTAATATATTAGTGACATAGATTTTGAAAAATACAATGAACTATTTTTTTCATTTTCAGAAAACTATGTGTTGTCGCAAAGGAAATTGAGAGTATACATGCAGGGGCGGACCTAGAAACTATTTTAAATGGGGCAAACAATAGGAGTGGGGGCACACTTTGTACAAATTTACATAGTTTTGACAAAAAATTCTGAAATTTCAAAGAAATATAACCGGAGTTTTATATTTTGAGTGGGGTCCTAGGCCCCCACTCCCATGAACGTGGGTCCGCCCCTGTATACATGTATGGGTAATTTATGGTCGGGATTTGTTTTGTCCATGAGCATACCCCTTGTGTTTGTGTGTGTGGTGGTTTCTGTTGTAGCTGGTGATGTTGAGTCTGAGTTGCACTGCTTGATATTTTTGGGTATATGAATCATGACTGGTTATGTTGCTTATGTTTCATGTGTTCTACTAATCTTTTGTTTCTCTTGCATGCATGTTAAAATATTTTGTTTATTCTTGATAGATGAAGGGGTATGTGGTCTATAGAGGGAGCCGTCCTGGATCGAGTTTATGCTTCATGGCATGCATGTCATGAGCAAGTGCATCGTTACCCAAACAACTGCTATTTAGCGTATGATAGCATGGACGAAGCTGAGTATGCTTACTCCTAGTCTGTACTCGCAAACCAGCACATAGTAGGCAATGATGTACGTGATGAACATTGTCGTCATCATGGTGTTGCTTCTATATATCCTCGGCAGATTAGTAAATCTGGCCATAAGTTTTCAAATATGAGCCCATATCAAATACTATTATGCTAACTTAAATAATCACATGAGCTTTGGCGAAGCATAGAGACAGGGACATGAGCCTAAACTTTCACAACACACGTTACACTCACCATAGATAGACAAATAAAAAATGAATGAAAAAACTTGTTCCACAAATAACAACAAATAGATTAGGCACATAAATCTCACTAGTCCTTTATATATCCTACGTCTGTGGAGGATTACTCACGCATGAAAAGAAAAAACGAACAAACAAAGAGATTAAATAAAAATAAATCGTGTCGGTAACATTTCAAGTGAGTTTGCTGGCATATAGAACTATATACTAGTTTTTCATGGACCTGCCTTGTGTAACTCAAACCAGCTAGCCATGCATGGCGCTGAGCAAGGGAGTTATCACTGATTCGGTTCTGCAGGTTGGGACGGTGGTCGGGATCTCCTCCGGCATGACAACGGCGAGGCAGCACCGGACAAGGAGGCGGTCGTCGTGCATCGGCGAATCCGCAATTGAGTCCAGCTTGAAGTAGAACTTACGGTTGTCACCGTCGAACGTGTGCCTCATCTTGTTGGACTCGAAGTTGACCACACCCTCGAGCTGAAAGCTGAACTCTGCTGTCGCTGCCGGCGCCTCAGCCGCCTTATTTGCGCGGACGAGGTACAGGCAGCTGGTGCATTTATACGATTTGGGGCAGAATCTGAAGTACCATGTGCTCCCGCCCACGGCGAAGTGCGTGGAGTAGGCGTACTCATCGTCCTGGAGCACAGCCTTGAGCTTAGAGATGCTGTCGATGGTCAACGTATGGGACCCGGCCATGGCGACCTGCGGTGGAGGTGGCTCCAACTCCAAGACGGTGTTGGATTTCAGCAGGTTTCTGAGGAGGCGTGGCAGCTTTTTTTCGGGCTGCTGCTTCTTCTCCATGGTGCACCTGATGGTGAATTCGTCGTAGCGGGCACAGACGCACGACGACGCCTCCAGCTCCCTCCTGCTCACGCTTAGGCCCAGCATGTAGTTGGTGTGTTCTTGTATGGTTGCCCGGTCGCTCTCAATGTGGAAGACGGTGTGCTTGCCGGTGGCGTCGAGGATTTCGATGGAGACGTAGGTGCCGACGGCCGAATCGAGCGTGTGCATCCGGTACCGGTAGTTGATGGAGACCGAGACGACCAAGTCCTCCGCTAGGCCTTCTTCGTCGAAACTCATCGGCCGCACTCTGACGTCCCAGTAAAGGTCGTCGAACAAGAGTTGGTGCGCAAGCAGCAATTCAGGCGACCGCACCAGCTTGGAGTACCTGCGGACACGCACCACGCTCGTCATCGGCGCCGGTCGGCTTGCGCTGGCACCCATTGTCGACGTACTACTAATTATGCGCAGCTGTGTATATATATACGTACGTAGGCCCGCTGGAGTCGGGAGTGGAGTCGTCTCTGTCTACGAATACAAAGCCATAAACGGATTCCGGCTCCTGTCGTGTCCTGAAGCAAGTTTGAAAGATCACGTCCTTGTGCACACCCGGGCGTCATTTTAATAATTATTATTTTATTAAAATTATAACAGACAGAGCCGGGCTTTCCGGCTGTGTTCATAGAAAGAACCATGTAAAACAATTTATGTTTAAAAATTCATCCGATTAATCAATTAACTTACTGATTAATCCATACTCCTAGGTCCCGCCGATTAACTAATAATTCAACCAATTAATTAATTAAATGGGTGATTAACTTGTCGATAGCCTATTAATTTCTACTCGCCGGCCAACCGAACAACTATCGGTTAACGATTTTTTCAAGAATGCAAAACAAGTCCACAAAAGCCTAAACTGTTACAAAGGCTGAAAGTCCCCGGACAAAATAGGCCGGGATCAACTTAGCCAGGCCGACCATATTAAATTTTATCATGCATGCCTTTGTCATACATGATTCGTGTAGCGGAGCAGCTGGGACTATCCAATTGTAAGTTGGTTGGTCATGCAAAGATGATCTTAATACATAGGTTGTCACTAGCAAGTGTGCCAGCTCCGTTTAATCTTCACTGGGTCCATACAATTCTTGTTTATCTTTCCCATCACAATTGTTCTCTTTTGATTTTGTTTTATTTCTATTTCAAATTTCTTGATTAGTTTTTTTTAACACAATACAACGAAAACCGCTAATTCGTCTCTGTTAACGCAAGCACGCGTACCCTATCCCTATGAGCACATTTAAGAGTCTAAGACGGCACATCATATTAAGATTGAGAGTCGCCACAAATGCGTTCACACTCGACGAAAATGTCTACTCGCACTGAACGCACAACGTCTAAAGGCATGAAATAAATCTAGGAAAACGCAACCACCAGTGTCACTCTAGTGGGTTGGGATATCACTGTCCTTCTAACCATCCAACAACATCGGTATATTGGAATTTAAAAATATTAATAATATTCAAAGAAACCATGAGTGAAGATAATATGACTTCTTCGAAAATAAAAAAGGTTGAATACTTTGGATATCATTGGCATTTGAGTACAAAAATACATTTTGGAATTATTTATTATCCTAGGTTTATTAGGGAACATTTATAAAACCCAAAATAAACTTTATAATATTTTATGTGTATTTTGTTTCACATTTGGGTTGGAAATATGTTCATTGTTCTTTATATTGGCAATAATAGTTTATTATTCTTTTTAGGATTTTCCAGTGATTTATTTGCTATTTTATTTAGCCAATCTATGTCCTGTTCAGTATAAAAATATGTGGCTAAAATTTACTCTTCTCCCAGGCCGCACATGCACAAACCAAGTGCAATCGTTTTCTATCCTTCGCCAGTGCCCTGGACAGTAACAATGCAGCGCACAGTGCATGCAATGTAATTGGGTCAGTGTACCTCCCCAGATACTAAAAAGTACAGCTGCACTATTTGGATAGAACGAGCGCAGCCTCACGCGGAAGAGTGCAGTAAGTCATTTCATTTTATTTTGTTTTTTTTAAATACTATAACTTTTTGAACTGAGCATTGGAATAACGATCCTATTTCACGGGCTGTATTTCTTACGACGAGTTCTTCAAAACTAAATCTCATATGGATAGATTTCGATAAACTTTTTTTTATCAACTGTGGGGTGATATGTAGGAAACTTGAGTTATAAAGAAAAGCAACTTCATGCTAAAAGAGAAGTACTTCTATCATGACTAAAGGTTAAATAACTTCATCCTTTAGCAACCATATGGCAAATGTGGTCAGCTATTTTCAAACTGAAATGGTTAAATTATGCGTTCGATGCGCATGCTCGGCTCCGCATGCGTAGGATGCTCATTAATTCATGTATGAAAAAATATTCAAAAAGCTATAACTATCAAACCATGTGTCGAAATTATGATATGTTTTCACTGTTGGGTTCCTCGTGGCGTACTCTTCAGAACGAGATCCCATACGAATATGTTTTGAAGAATTTTTTCCAAAAGCAACTTCGATGCTAGATGAGGCAACTTTAGTGCTAAACGGAAGTACTTTGATGCTATATTTATTGCATCTTGTGTATACACATGAGTTGCTTGTTGAATGCACTCGAGTTGCGCAAAACACACACTAAAAGTTGCTTACTTTTTTGTGATACTTGAGTGCAATTATGGCTACTATTCATAAATAGCACACAACTGAGCATTAATGGCAGGCAACTGAACATTAACCGTAGACAATTGACCATCAGTAATAGGCAATTGAGCATCAAAATTGAGCAATTTCATAGTATTTTGTAGGCAACTGAGCATCAGAATTGAGCAATTTCACAGTATTTGTAGGCAACTGCTCATCCTTGTTAAATTATGTAAAGCTTTTAGAGGTGAATCTAGTCAACTGTTAGTCGTGGTTACCAACTTAGAAGAATTCTTCGTTGATAGATAGTCATACTAAGGGGGAAAAGCAGTTGCTTGCCTATAGAATTAAAGTTGCCTCGTCTAGCACACAAAGTTGCTCAAGAAAAGTTCATCGAAATCTATCCATATGGGATATAGTTCTGAAGAGCTCGTCGTAAGAAACACAGCCGTGAAAACGGATCGTTATTCTGACGCCCTGATGACCCACAAGTATAGGGGGTCAATCGTAGTCCTTTCGATAAGTAAGAGTGTCAAACCCAACGAGGAGGAGAAGGCTCAGTAAACGGTTTTCAGCAAAGTAATAACTGCAAGCACTGAAAGTAGCGGTAACAAGTGATGATGTAGTAAGGTGAAACGTAGCAAGCGAAAAGTAACAAGTAACAAGTAGTAGCAACGGTGCAGCAAAGTGGCCCAATCCCTTTTGTAGCAAGGGACAAGCCTGAGCAAAGTCTTATAAGAGGAAAAACGCTCCCGAGGACACACGGGAATTTCTGTCACGCTAGTTTCATCATGTTCATATGATTCGCGTTTGTTACTTTGATAGTTTGATATGTGGGTGGACCGGAGTTTGGGTACTGCCTTTACTTGGACAAGCATCCCACTTATGATTAACCCCTCTCGCAAGCATTCGCAACTACGAAAGAAGAATTAAGACAACGTCTAACCATAGCATTAAACTAGTGGATCCAAATCAGCCCCTTACGAAGCAACGCATAGACTGGGGTTTAAGCTTCTATCACTCTAGCAACCCATCATCTACTTACTACTCCCCAATGCTTTCCTCTAGGCCCAAATATGGTGAAGTGTTATGTAGTCGACGTTCACATAACGTCACTAGAGGAAAAACAACATACAACATATGAAAATACCGAACGAATACCAAATTCACATGACTATTATTAGCATGACTTATCCCATGTCCTCGGGAACAAAAGTAACTACTCACAAAGCATAATCATAATCATGATTAGAGGTGTAATGAATAGCATCAAGGATCTGAACATAAACTCTTCCACCAAGTAATCCAACTAGCATCAACTACAAAGAGTAATCAACACTACTAGCAACCTTACAAGTACCAATCGGAGTCGCGAGACGGAGATTGGTTACAAGAGATGAACTAGGGTTTGGAGAGGAGATGGTGCTGATGAAGATGTTGATGGAGATGACTCCCCTCCGACGAGAGGAGTGTTGGTGATGACGAAGGCGACGATTTCCCCCTCCGAGAGGGAAGTTTCCCCGGCAGGATCGTCCTGCCGGAGACCTAGATTGGTTCTGCTCAAGTTCCACCTCGTGGCGGCGGCGAATCCACGAAAAAGCTCCACCCTGATTTTTTTCTCGGACAAAACCCTTCATATAGAAAAAGAGGGGGGCCAGTGGGCCACCAGGGTGCCCACAAGCCCTGTTGCCGCGGCCAGGGGGGTAGGCCGCGGCAACCAGGCTTGTGGGCCCCTGGTTGCTCCCCTCTAACACTTATTTCGCCGAGTATTTTTTATATATTCCCAAAAAAATCCACGTTGATTTTCACGGCATTTGGAGTTGCGCAGAATAGAGGACTCAGACTTGCTCGTTTTCCAGCCCAGAATTCCAGTTGCCGGTATTCGCCCTCTTCAAATAAACCTTGCAAAATAAGAGAGAAAAGGTGAAAGGATCAATATGGTTGACTATAGGGGGGGTGAATAGGCAAAGACCACTTCTTAATTAATCTTAACAAGTTAGGGTAAGCAACATATGGGTTCACTAAAATAGGAACAACGAGGTGAATCTATATGATGTTAACAACAAGAACAACTAAGACAAGTAAGAGATAGACAAAAACATAAGCATACACGAAGTAAAGGTTAGAGATAACCACAAGTGGAACCAATGAAGACGAGGATGTGTTACCGAAGTTCCTTCCCTTTGACAGGAAGTACGTCTCCATTGCAGCGGTGTGGAGGCACAATGCTCCCCAATAAGCCACTAGGGCCACCGTATTCTCCTCACGCCCTCACACGATGCAAGGTACCGTGATTCCACTATAGGTGCCCTTGAAGGCGGCAACCAAACCTTTACAAACAAGGTTGGGGTAAACTCCACACAAAGCTTGGAGGCTCCCAACAAGAGCACGAAGCTTCACCACAATGGAATGTGGCTCCGAGGTGACCTCAACCGTCTAGGGTGCTCAAACACCCAAGAGTAACAAGATCCGCAAGGGATTGGTGGGGGAATCAACTTTTCTCTTGGTGGAAGTGTAAATCTAGGCCTTCTCAACCAATCCCTAAAGAATCAACAAGTTTGATTGGCTAGGGAGAGAGATCGGGCACTTTTGAGCTTAGGGAGCAACAATGGAGCTTGGGAGGGTCAAAGGTAGGGTTCTACAGCAAGAAGAACCCCTTATATAGTGGGGGGAAATCCAACCGTTTTCCCACTCACAACCCGAGCCTAGCGGTACTACCGCTAGCACTCCAGTGGTACTACTGCTGGCTGCAGCGGTACTACCGTTGGCACTCCAGCAGTACTACCGTTGGCTGCAACGGTACTAACGCTGGGCCCATGGTAGTGCAGAAGCACTACCGGGCCAACCACCGCCAAGAATGTCTTCGCAAAAAGGTCCGACGAAGTACAGTCGCTAGGAAGGCGGTACTAAGCTCCTGGAGCGGTACTATCGCTGACCAGGGGCGGTACTACCGCCAGCACAACGGTACTACCGCCAGCACTAGCGGTACTACCGCTAGGGCTAGCGGTACGACCGCCAGTTCTAGTGGTACTACCGCTAGGCACATCGGTACGACCGCGAGTTCCAGTGGTACCACCGCTAGGCACAGCGGTACTACCGCTGAGAGACCTTTTGCTTAGATGAGATAAAAACAGAGGCGGGAGCCACTCCAAAGTTGCAGGTAAAGGGAAAGGAGATAAAGTGTGTGTGTGCAAAATTGATTCCACCCAAACCTTTCCACTACGGGTCCCCTCTTAATAGTACGGCGTTCGTATGACTCAAAGAAGGAGAATCGTGGAGTACACCGTGATTCTGTTCCGTGGAAAGAGGGGGCGGGTCGTCTTGTGCTGTTGACATGTGTTATCTGAAAACTTAACACACACGATTAGTCCTTTGCGGTACTGTCATCAATCACCAAAATTACTTAGGCATAAAATATGCCCTAACAATCTCCCCATTTTTGGTGGATTGATCACAATACCGGATTTGCAGAGTGAATAGCATGTGAACATAAAGATAGTGGTATAGAAAGTTAAGGAGCATATGATAGAAATAAATCTCACACTAGTTCAAGTCTCACATAACACAAAACAAAGATAGCAAATAAGAGCAAACCAAGTTCAAAGCAAACACGATAAGATAAGCAAAGCTCAAATCTCAAATCCAGCTCCTAGACTCTCTCCACCTTTGGCACAAGACACCAAAAAGGGGCACACCTAATGACAGAGGTGGTCACTCCTCATCCACATCAGCCCGAGACTCGTCCATGGCATCCGGATCGTCCTGCTCCTCCTCATTGTCCTCCTCAGACGCCTCCTCCTCTGCATCAGACCATTGATAACCTTGAGCCCGCATCCAATCAGACTCTGGAGTGATGTCGTCCTCTGAGCCGCTGGAGATTTCAACATCAAGTGTCCTCAGGACACGCTTGTGCCTCTAACGGTTCTCCTTCTGGGCAACATGAGACTGGTACTGTCCCTTGGCCTGCATACAGAAGAGAGTCTTCATTATATCCTTCAGTTTCACTGCCCAAGATGGCATAGCAGAAGAGTGAGACTGAGAAGCGGGGCCTCTGTCAGCAGCAGTCTCTGTGTCAGTGTCCATGTGCTGAGACGAAGTGGATGGGTTGGCCCATTTGTCTTTGATGCGGAGCCTGATAGGATCGTGCACAAAGTAATCAGCCTGAAGGTGGAACTCATCAATCAAATAGACTTCGTGCCACCTCTGGCGAATATAGGCAAACACGTACGGCCCGTAGATGGGAACCTTGCGGTTCATGATGCAGTTCCAGAGCTCATTGAACATCACGTCAGAAATGTCGAGAGGGGCAGATTCCTTAGTCCTAGCCTCCTCACAAAGCAGAAGCATCTCAGCTAGATAACCATGCACCTCGTCAAAGTTTCCAATGCGAGGAAAGAGAGTGTTGCGGAAGATCCGATGCATGATATCCATATGCTTGGGGAGCACACCTTTCTTCACATAAAGTTGTTGCAGCCTGTCCTTGGGGTGGCAGTAGATGAAGATGGAGCATGAGGACGCAACCCAAGAGGATTGTCAGCTCCCTAAAAGTCGACCTTGAGAAACTTCATGAAATTCTGACCAGGAACTTGTCATCTTCTGAGTACCAGTCATCCAAGTCATGGTGTGCTCGTCATCATGTGAGAAGTGAACAGTGACATAGAATTGGGCGACAACATCTGGATCAAAGTCGCGCTTGAAGGTGATGATCTCCTTAATGCCAAGCTTGTCAATCAAAGAGAGAGCCTCACAAAAGTAATCCGGGTTCTGGTGAAGGTTAGCCAAGTCAATCCACTGAACTGGAACAAACATCTTCTTGAAGTGTTTGATGATGTCGCGATAGATCGTGCAGTGATCCCGTGACCAAACATGCTCGTCATTCTTGATCTGAGCCTTCTCTTCTAGATAGTGATTGCGGGTGCGGAACCGCATAAACTCCTTAGGGGGCATATTGCGAATGTTGATCCCCTTGGTCTTGTGAGCTGTCTTCTTGAAAGACTTCTTTTTGGGATTCAGACCGGAAGTGGCGGAACCCTCTGGAGCATCTGGAGTGCGATACTGCTTCGGCTGGGTGTCCCGTGGGGAATTCGAGCGGCGAGCACCACCTGTGACACACAAGAAACACACTGAAAAAGAGCGACACGAGGAGTCAAGGCAATGAACAAAAAGAGGCATAAAAGTAAACTCACAATGCCAGAAAATGGAAAAGAAAAAATATCCTCCTGACGGTAGTACCGCTACACCTATCGGTAGTACCGCTGGGGTCCTACCGGTAGTACCGCTACCCCTGGCGGTAGTACCGCTGGGGTCCTATCGGTAGTACCGCCAGCCGGGCGGTAGTACCGCTAGGGGGTTGACTTTCAGATCTGAATAGAAAAAGACCCATAGGAACGGCTAGATTGGATTTACGAGGGCCATGGGTACTGCATAGAATCACTACAAAAACCACCATAGCCCTAAACACATGAGGATCTCAAGCATCATCTAGATAAAGACATGCCTAGTCAAGAGGATCCAAGTTTTAGATCTAATCCAAAATAAGAGAAAAAGTGCTTGATCTAAAACATGAAGAACTTTGAGCATGTCAATATAAATGCAATGAATCATAGGACCTACACTCCCCTAGAATATCTCCTTCGTTCCATCCAAGAACGAAGCACACAAAACCATAGTCATGGATCCAAATCACTAATGCTCCTACCCCTAGAACAAGAAAATACAAATCAAGAGAATAAAGGGAGGAGCTTTACCGGAGTCCATGGCACTTGGTGGAGCAAACCCTCCAACTCAACGGAGAGAAGGGCTCCACAGATAGAGATCCAAATAGGGTGAGTTTGGGGTTGGGGAAGGGAGAGCCACGAGGAAGAAGAAAGAGGGCAGGAAAAACGGGCTCCCCCTCCTTTATATAGTCCAAGGGGTACGGGCCAGCGGTAGTACCGCTGGGGTCCTCGCGGTAGTACCGCTACCCGTGGCGGTAGTACCGCTGCCTGTAGCGGTAGTACCGCTGGGGTCCTGGCGGTAGTACCGCTCCCCCTTGAGACAGCCCTAAAATTCCTAGTCAGGTCGTGGTAGGTTGGGGTCCTGGCGGTAGTACCGCTATCCCTGGCGGTAGTACCGTGGGTGTAACACCCCGGACACACCCGCCGGTGGTCGTTACTCCTGGCGGGATCTAGACTGGCCCCACATATCAATACTAGTCTTTTATGTGCACTTTGTCCTCACTCATGTGCACCCGGGATGAACTTCCCGGTCGGTCACCCCTGGCGGTAGTACCGCTGCCTGTAGCGGTAGTACCGCTCCCCCTGGAGACATCCCTAAAAGTCCTAGTCAGGTCGTGGTAGGTTGGGGTCCTGGCGGTAGTACCGCTATCCCTGGCGGTAGTACCGCGGGTGTAACACCCCGGACACACCCGCCGGTGGTCGTTACTCCTGGCGGGATCTAGACTGGCCCCACATATCAATACTAGTCTTTTATGTGCACTTTGTCCTCACTCATGCGCACCCGGGATGAACTTCCCGGTCGGTCACCCCTGGCGGTAGTACCGCTGCCTGTAGCGGTAGTACCGCTCCCCCTGGAGACATCCCTAAAAGTCCTAGTCAGGTCGTGGTAGGTTGGGCTCCTGGCGGTAGTACCGCTATCCCTAGCGGTAGTACCGCTGGTGTAACACCCCGGACACACCCGCCGGTGGTCGTTACTCCTAGCGGGATCTAGACTGGCCCCACATATCAAAAGTAATCTTTTCTATGCACTTTGTCCTCACTCATGCGCACCGGGATGAACTTCCCGGTCGGTCACCCATCCTAGAACTACTCCAAGCCGAGCACGCTTAACTTGGGAGTTGTGTTTGGATGGGCTCCCGGAAAAGAAGGAATTCCTTATTGATATGAGTAGTCTATCATCCCTAATAAGCCAGGCTATCACATACACCACCACTTAGAGGAATCGACGTCCTCGTCGGGCCACACGAGCGTTCCCTTTTGGTACAAACGTCTGTGCATCCAGTCCAGTACATGTACCATGTCGTGTGCCACGACGGGTCACAAACGTCATGAACAACATGACCGCATACTTGTCCGCAAACATCCTTGTAACCGTGAGGGTCGGCTCTGATACCAAACTTGTAACACCCCGGACACACCCGTCGGTGGTCGTTACTCCTGGCGGGATTTAGACTGGCCCCACATATCAATACTAGTCTTTTCTGTGCACTTTGTCCTCACTCATGCGCACCCAGGATGAGCTTCTCGGTCGGTCACCCATCCTAGAACTACTCCAAGCCGAGCACGCTTAACTTGGGAGCTCTGTTTGGATGGGCTCCCGGAAAAGAAGGAATTCCTTATTGATATGAGTAGTCTATCATCCCTAATAAGACATGCTATCACAGCTGGGGTCCTGGCGGTAGTACCGCTCCAAATGGCACAACGAGACATAGGATTGCATGAGAAAGACGTGGGCAAACGACAAGTCAGTGTAATAAGAAGATAGCACCAGCAAGATATACTGACTCGTCATTTTGTATCCTTTCTTCCATATGAAAGAAAGGTGGGGGCGGTGGCCGAGGCCACCTATGTTTGAGACAAAGGTATGACACAACGAAGAATTATCCTTGGGTTCATGACCAACGCTCGTCTTTGAAGCACAAGTGCCATTTGGTACTGGCTAAAGTGAGAGACTTGATCAATTTATGCATAATGGGGGGAGGAAAAGTTCATTGAGAGAACAACACTCCCCCTATGTCCATGCCTACATCTATCACAAGATCGAATGCATAGTGAGGTGCAAAGTGCCTAGCTTCAATCCGCATTACTTGAATCAATGATATTTAGCTCATGCCTTAACTCCCGGAACCTTGATTCATCTAGGGGCTTACTGAAAATATCTGCAAGTTGCTCTTCAGTGTGGATGAAGTGAACCTCAATATCACCAAGCTTGATATGTTCACGAATGAAGTGATGGCGAATGTCAATATGCTTGGTCTTGCTATGTAACACTGGGTTGAGGGAAATCTTGATAGCACTTTGATTGTCACATAGAAGCGGCACTTTTTCACAAGTGACACCGTAATCCTTTAAAGTTTGCCTCATCCATAGCAATTGTGCACAACAACTTGCAGCTGCCACATACTCAGCTTCGGTGGATGATAGTGAGACACAATTCTGCTTCTTTGAAGACCAAGTTACCAGTGAGCGACCAAGGAATTGGCATCCTCCAGAAGTTGATTTCCTCTCCACACAATCTCCTACCCAATCTGAGTCAGAGTAGCCCACTAGGTTGAAGTTTGCTCCTTTGGGATACCATAGACCAAAGTTTGGGATATGAGCCAAATATTGAAAGATTCGCTTAACAGCCATACAATGACTTTCTTTTGGTGTGGATTGAAACCGTGCACATATCCCTACACTCAACATAATATCTGGTCTAGATGCACAAAGGTAAAGGATGTTGGAAATATGCCCTAGAGGCAATAATAAAATGGTTATTATCATATTTCCTTGTTCATGCTAATCGCCTATCGTTCATGCTATAATTGTATTAACAGGAAACAGTAATACATGTGTGAATGAATAGATCACAATGTGTCCCTAGCAAGCCTCTAGTTGGCTAGCTCGTTGGTCAATAGATGATCATGGTTTCCTGATCATGGACATTAGATGTCATTGATAACGGGATCACATCATTGGGAGAATGATGTGGTGGACAAGACCCAATCCTAAGCCTAGCACTAGATCGTATTGTTCGTATGCTAATGCTTTTCTAATGTCAAGTATCTTTTCCTTCGACCGTGAGATTGTGCAACTCCCGGATACCGTAGGAGTGCTTTGGGTGTATCAAACATCACAACGTAACTGGGTGACTATAAAGGTGCACTACGGGTACCTCCGAAAGTGTCTGTTGGGTTGGCACGAATCGAGATCGGGATTTGTCACTCCGTGTGACGGAGAGGTATCTCGGGGCCCACTCGGTAGAACATCATCATGAGCTCAATGTGACTAAGGAGTTAGTCACTCGATGACGTGCTACAGAACGAGTAAAGAGACTTACCGGTAACGAGATTGAACAAGGTATAGGTATACCTGTTGGGGAACGTCGCATGGGAAACAAAAATTTTCCTACGCGCACGAAGACCTATCATGGTGATGTCCATCTACGAGAGGGGATGAGTGATCTACGTACCCTTGTAGACCATGCAGTAGAAGCGTTAGAGAACGCGGTTGATGTAGTGGAACGTCCTCATGTCCCTCGATCCGCCCCGCGAACAATCCCGCGATCAGTCCCACGATCTAGTACCGAACGGACGGCACCTCCGCGTTCAGCACACGTACAGCTCGACGATGATCTCGGCCTTCTTGATCCAGCAAGAGAGATGGAGAGGTAGAAGATTTCTCCGGCAGCGTGACGGCGCTCCGGAGGTTGGTGATGACCTTGTCTCAGCAGGGCTCCGCCCGAGCTCCGCAGAAACGCGATCTTGAGGAAAAACCGTGGAGGTATGTGGTCGGGCTGCCGTGGAAAAGTCGTCTCAAATCAGCCCTAAAACCTCCGTATATATAGGTGGGAGGGAGGGGGCCTTGCCTTGGGGCTCAAGGAGCCCCAAGGGGGTCGGCCGAGTCCAAGGGGGAGGACTCTCCCCCCCCCAAACCGAGTTGGACTAGGTTTGGTGGGAGGGAGTCCCCCTTCCTTCCCACCTCCTCCTTTTTTTTCTTCCTCTCTTGATTTTCTTCTCCTTGGCGCATAGGGCACTTGTGGGCTGTCCCACCAGCCCACTAAGGGCTGGTGTGTCTCCCCCAATGCCTATGGGCTTCCCCGGGTGGGTTGCCCCCCCCCCCCGGTGAACTCCCGGAACCCATTCGTCATTCCCGGTACATTCCCGGTAACTCCGAAAACCTTCCGGTAATCAAATGAGGTCATCCTATATATCAATCTTCGTTTCCGGACCATTCCGGAAACCCTCGTGACGTCCGTGATCTCATCCGGGACTCCAAACAACATTCGGTAACCAACCATATAACTCAAATACTCATAAAACAACGTCGAACCTTAAGTGTGCAGACCCTGCGGGTTCGAGAACTATGTAGACATGACCCGAGAGACTCCTCGGTCAATATCCAATAGCGGGACCTGGATGCCCATATTAGATCCTACATATTCTACGAAGATCTTATCGTTTGAACCTCAGTGCCAAGGATTCATATAATCCCGTATGTCATTCCCTTTGTCCTTCGGTATGTTACTTGCCCGAGATTCGATCGTCAGTATTCGCATACCTATTTCAATCTCGTTTACCGGCAAGTCTCTTTACTCGTCCCGTAATACAAGATCCCGCAACTTACACTAAGTTACATTGCTTGCAAGGCTTGTGTGTGATGTTGTATTACCGAGTGGGCCCCGAGATACCTCTCCGTCACACGGAGTGACAACTCCCAGTCTTGATCCATACTAACTCAACTAACACCTTCGGAGATACCTGTAGAGCATCTTTATAGTCACCCAGTTACGCTGCAACGTTTGATACACACAAAGCATTCCTCCGGTGTCAGTGAGTTATATGATCTCATGGTCATAGGAATAAATACTTGACACGCAGAAAACAGTAGCAACAAAATGACACGATCAACATGCTACGTCTATTAGTTTGGGTCTAGTCCATCACGTGATTCTCCCAATGACGTGATCCAGTTATCAAGCAACAACACCTTGTTCATAATCAGAAGACACTGACTATCATTGACCAGCTGGCTAGCCAACTAGAGGCATGCTAGGGACGGTGTTTTGTCTATGTATCCACACATGTAGATGAGTCTTCATTCAATACAATTATAGCATGGATAATAAACTATTATCTTGATACAGGAATTATAATAATAACCATATTTATTATTGCCTCTAGGGCATAATTCCAACAATCTCCCACTTGCACTAGAATCAATAATCCAGCACTCACATCACCATGTGAATTACATTGTAATAAATCTAACACCCATACAGTTCTGGTGTCGATCATGTTTTGGCCGTGGAAGAGGTTTAGTCAGCGCGTCTGCTACATTCAGATCCGTGTGCACTTTGCATATATTTACGTCCTCTTCCTCGACGTAGTGGCGGATGAGGTTGAAGCGTTGTTTGATGTGTCTGGTCTTCTTGTGAAACCGTGGTTCCTTTGCTAAGGCAATGGCACCAGTGTTGTCACAGAACAAGGTTATTGGATTCAATGCGCTTGGCACCACTCCAAGATCCGTCATGAACTGCTTCATCCAGACACCCTCCTTAGCCGCCTCTGAGGCAGCCATGTACTCCGCTTCACATGTAGAATCTGCTACGACGCTTTGCTTGGAACTGCACCAGCTTACTGCACCCCCATTAAGAATAAATACGTATCCGGTTTGCGACTTAGAGTCGTCCGGATCTGTGTCAAAGCTTGCATCGACGTAACCTTTTACGGCGAGCTCTTCGTCACCTCCATACACGAGAAACATCTCCTTAGTCCTTTTCAGGTACTTCAGGATATTCTTGACCGCTGTCCAGTGATCCACTCCTGGATTACTCTGGAACCTACCTGCCATACTTATGGCCAGGCTAACATCCGGTCTAGTGCACAGCATCGCATACATGATAGAACCTATGGCTGAAGCATAGGGGACGGAGCGCATATGCTCTATATCTTCATCAGTTGCTGGGCACTGAGTCTTACTCAATCTCGTACCTTGTAAAACTGGCAAGAACCCTTTCTTGGACTGTTCCATTTTGAACCTCTTCAAAACTTTATCAAGGTATGTGCTTTGTGAAAGTCCTATCAGGCGTTTTGATCTATCCCTATAGATCTTAATGCCTAGAATGTAAGCAGCTTCTCCTAGGTCCTTCATAGAGAAACTTTTATTCAAGTAACCTTTTATGCTCTCCAAAAACTCTACGTTGTTTCCAATCAGTAATATGTCATCCACATATAATATTAGAAACGCCACAGAGCTCCCACTCACTTTCTTGTAAATACAAGATTCTCCAACCACTTGTATAAACCCAAATGCTTTGATCACCTCATCAAAGCGTTTGTTCCAACTCCAAGATGCTTGCACCAGTCCATAAATGGATCGCTGGAGCTTGCACACCTTGTTAGCATTCTTAGGATCGACAAAACCTTCGGGTTGCATCATATACAACTCTTCCTTAAGGAAACCGTTAAGGAACGCTGTTTTTACATCCATCTGCCCGATTTCATAATCGAAAAATGCAGCTATTGCTAACATGATTCTGACGGACTTAAGCATCGCTACGGGAGAGAAAGTCTCATCGTAGTCAACTCCTGGTACTTGTGAAAAACCCTTTGCCACAAGTCGAGCTTTATAAACGGTCACATTACCGTCAGCGTCCGTCTTCTTCTTAAAGATCCATTTATTCTGAATAGCCTTGCGGCCCTCAGGTAGTATCTCCAAAGTCCACACTTTGTTCTCATACATGGATCCTATCTCGGATTTCATGGCTTCTAGCCATTTGTTGGAATCTGGGCCCACCATTGCTTCTTCATAATTTGCAGGTTCATTGTTGTCCAACAACATGATTGATAAGACGGGATTACCGTACCACTCTGGAGCAGCGCGTGATCTCGTCGACCTGCGTGGTTCAACAGAAACTTGAACTGGAGTTTCATGATCATCATCATTAACTTCCTCCTCAACCGGCGTCGCAACGACAGAGGTTTCCCCTTGCCCTGCACCACCATCCAGAGGGATGAGAGGTTCGACAACCTCGTCAAGTTCTATCTTCCTCCCACTCAATTCTCTCGAGAGAAACTCCTTCTCGAGAAAAGTTCCGTTCTTAGCAACAAACACTTTGCCCTCGGATTTGAGATAGAAGGTGTACCCAACTGTCTCTTTTGGGTAACCTATGAAGACACATTTTTCCGCTTTGGGTTCCAGCTTTTCAGGCTGAAGCTTTTTGACATAAGCATCACATCCCCAAACTTTAAGAAATGACAACTTTGGCCTTTTGCCATACCACAGTTCGTATGGTGTCGTCTCAACGGATTTTGATGGTGCCCTATTTAAAGTGAATGCAGCTGTTTCTAATGCATGACCCCAAAATGATAACGGCAAATCAGTAAGAGACATCATAGATCGCACCATCTCTAACAAAGTACGATTACGACGTTCGGACACACCATTACGCTGTGGTGTTCCAGGCGGTGTTAACTGTGAAACAATTCCACATTGTCTTAAGTGAGCACCAAACTCGAAACTCAGATATTCACCCCCACGATCAGACCGTAGGAACTTGATCTTCTTGTTACGATGATTTTCCACTTCACTCTGAAATTGCTTGAACTTTTCAAATGTTTCAGACTTGTGCTTCATCAAGTAGACATAACCATATCTACTTAAATCGTCAGTGAAGGTGAGAAAATAACGATATCCGCCGCGTGCCTCCACGCTCATTGGACCACACACATCGGTATGTATGATTTCCAATAAGTCACTTGCACGCTCCATTGTTCCAGAGAACGGAGTCTTAGTCATCTTGCCCATGAGGCATGGTTCGCACGTGTCAAGTGAATCAAAGTCAAGTGACTCCAAAAGTCCATCAGCATGGAGTTTCTTCATGCGCTTTACACCAATATGACCCAAGCGGCAGTGCCACAAAAATATGGCGCTATCATTGTTTACTCTAACTCTTTTGGTCTCAATGTTATGTATATGCGTATCGCTATCAAGATTCAATATGAACAATCCTCTCACATTCGGTGCATGACCATAAAAGATGTTACTCATAGAAATAGAACAACCATTATTCTCTGACTTAAAGGAGTAACCGTCTCGCAATAAACAAGATCCAGATATAATGTTCATGCTCAACGCAGGCACTAAATAACAATGATTTAAGTTCATCACTAATCCTGACGGTAGCTGAAGTGACACTGTGCCGACGGCGATTGCATCAACCTTGGAACCATTTCCTACGCGCATCGTCACTTCATCTTTCGCCAGCCTTCGTCTATTCTGCAGTTCCTGTTTCGAGTTGCAAATATGAGCAACAGAACCGGTATCGAATACCCAGGCACTACTATGAGAGCCGGTTAAGTACACATCAATAACATGTATATCAAATATACCTGATTTTTCTTTGCCCGCCTTCTTATCTGCCAGATACTTGGGGCAATTGCGCTTCCAGTGACCCATACCCTTGCAATAGAAGCACTCCGTTTCAGGCTTAGTTCCAGCCTTGGGTTTCTTCGGCGGATTGGCAACAGGCTTGCCGCTCTTCTTCGAATTGCCCTTCTTGCCTTTGCCGTTTCTCTTGAAACTAGTGGTCTTATTCACCATCAACACTTGATGCTCTTTACGGAGTTCAGACTCTGCGACTTTCAACATCGCAAACAACTCGCCGGGAGACTTGTTCATCCCTTGCATTTTGTAGTTCAACACAAAGCCTTTGTAGCTTGGCGGCAGTGATTGAAGGATTCTGTCAGTGATAGCTTCTTGCGGGAGTTCAATCCCCAGCTCAGCTAGACGGTTTGAGTACCCAGACATTTTGAGCACATGTTCACTGACAGACGAGTTTTCCTCCATCTTGCAAGCATAGAATTTATCGGAGGTCTCATACCTCTCGATCCGGGCGTTCTTCCGAAATATAAACTCCAACTCCTGGAACATCTCAAATGCTCCATGACGCTCAAAGCGACGTTGAAGTCCCGGTTCTAAGCCATACAAGACTGCACATTGAACTATTGAGTAGTCCTCCTTACGTGCTAACCAAGCGTTCTTAACATCCTGATCAGCCGTAGCGGGTGGTTCATCTCCTAGCGCAGCATTAAGGACATAATCCTTCTTCCCAGCTTGTAAGATTAGCTTAAGATTACGAGCCCAGTCTACAAAGTTGCTTCCATCATCTTTCAACTTAGCTTTCTCTAGGAACGTATTAAAATTCAGGATGACTGTCGCGTGAGCCATGATCTACAACACAAATATATTCAAAGTGGACTTAGACTATGTTCAAGATAATTAGAGTTCAACTTAATCAAATTATATGCTAAACTCCCACTCAAAAAGTACATCTCTCTAGTCATTTGAGTGGTTCATGATCCACTTACACAATCCCAAGTCCGATCATCACGTGAGTTGAGTATAGTTTCAGTGGTAAGCATCCCTATGCTAATCATATCAACTATATGATTCATGATCGACCTTTCGGTCTCATGTGTTCCTAGGCCATGTCTGCACATGCTAGGCTCGTCAAGCTTAACCCGAGTGTTCCGCGTGCGCAACTGTTTTGCACCCGTTGTATGTGAACGTTGAGTCTATCACACCCGATCATCACGTGGTGTCTCGAAACGACGAACTGTAGCAACGGTGCACAGTCGGGGAGAACACAATTTCGTCTAGAAATTTTAGTGAGAGATCACCTCATAATGCTACCGTCGTTCTAAGCAAAATAAGGTGCATAAAAGGATTAACATCACATGCAATTCATAAGTGACATGATATGGCCATCATCACGTGCTTCTTGATCTCCATCACCAAAGCACCGGCACGATCTTCTTGTCACCGGCGCCACACCATGATCATCCATCAACGTGTTGCCATCGGGGTTGTCGTGCTACTTATGATATTACTACTAAAGCTACATCCTAGCAAAATAGTAAACGCATCTGCAAGCACAAACGTTAGTATAAAGACAACCCTATGGCTCCTGCCGGTTGTCGTACCATCGACGTGCAAGTCGATATTTCTATTACAACATGATCATCTCATACATCCAATATATCACATCACATCGTTGGCCATATCACATCACAATCATACCCTGCAAAAACAAGTTAGACGTCCTCTAATTTTGTTGTTGCATGTTTTACATGGTGACCAAGGGTATCTAGTAGGATCGCATCTTACTTAAGCAAACACCACAACGGAGATATATGAGTTGCTATTTAACCTCATCCAAGGACCTCCTCGGTCAAATACGATTCAACTAAAGTTGGAGAAACCGACACTTGCCAGTCATCTTTGAGCAAAGGGGGTTACTCGTAACGATGAAACCAGTCTCTCGTAAGCGTACGAGTAATGTCGGTCCAAGCCGCTTCAATCAAACAATACCGCGGAATCAAGAAAAGACTAAGGAGGGCAGCAAAACGCACATCACCGCCCACAAAAACTTTTGTGTTCTACTCGAGAAGACATCTACGCATGAACCTAGCTCATGATGCCACTGTTGGGGAACGTCGCATGGGAAACAAAAAATTTCCTACGCGCACGAAGACCTATCATGGTGATGTCCATCTACGAGAGGGGATGAGTGATCTACGTACCCTTGTAGACCGTGCAGCAGAAGCGTTAGAGAACACGGTTGATGTAGTGGAACGTCCTCACGTCCCTCGATCCGCCCCGCGAACAATCTCGCGATCAGTCCCACGATCTAGTACCGAACGGACGGCACCTCCGCGTTCAGCACACGTACAGCTCGACGATGATCTCGGCCTTCTTGATCCAGCAAGAGAGACGGAGAGGTAGAAGAGTTCTCCGGCAGCGTGACGGCGCTCCGGAGGTTGGTGATGACCTTGTCTCAGCAGGGCTCCGCCCGAGCTCCGCAGAAACGCGATCTAGAGGAAAAACCGTGGAGGTATGTGGTCGGGCTGCCGTGGAAAAGTCGTCTCAAATCAGCCCTAAAACCTCCGTATATATAGGTGGGAGGGAGGGGGCCTTGCCTTGGGGCTCAAGGAGCCCCAAGGGGGTCGGCCGAGTCCAAGGGGGAGGACTCTCCCCCCCCCCCCAAACCGAGTTGGACTAGGTTTGGTGGGAGGGAGTCCCCCTTCCTTCCCACCTCCTCCTTTTTTTTCTTCCTCTCTTGATTTTCTTCTCCTTGGCGCATAGGGCACTTGTGGGCTGTCCCACCAGCCCACTAAGGGCTGGTGTGTCTCCCCCAATGCCTATGGGCTTCCCCGGGTGGGTTGCCCCCCCCCCCCCCCGGTGA
This sequence comes from Hordeum vulgare subsp. vulgare, assembly GCF_904849725.1. NCBI lineage: Eukaryota > Viridiplantae > Streptophyta > Magnoliopsida > Poales > Poaceae > Hordeum > Hordeum vulgare. The sequence continues at coordinate 545,819,760 of NC_058522.1, read as the reverse complement.
ACTCCCGGAACCCATTCGTCATTCCCGGTACATTCCCGGTAACTCCGAAAACCTTCCGGTAATCAAATGAGGTCATCCTATATATCAATCTTCGTTTCCGGACCATTCCGGAAACCCTCGTGACGTCCGTGATCTCACCCGGGACTCCGAACAACATTCGGTAACCAACCATATAACTCAAATACACATAAAACAACGTCGAACCTTAAGTGTGCAGACCCTGCGGGTTCGAGAACTATGTAGACATGACCCGAGAGACTCCTCGGTCAATATCCAATAGCGGGACCTGGATGCCCATATTGGATCCTACATATTCTACGAAGATCTTATCGTTTGAACCTCAGTGCCAAGGATTCATATAATCCCGTATGTCATTCCCTTTGTCCTTCGGTATGTTACTTGCCCGAGATTCGATCGTCAGTATCCGCATACCTATTTCAATCTCGTTTACCGGCAAGTCTCTTTACTCGTTCCGTAATACAAGATCCCGCAACTTACACTAAGTTACATTGCTTGCAAGGCTTGTGTGTGATGTTGTATTACCGAGTGGGCCCCGAGATACCTCTCCGTCACACGGAGTGACAAATCCCAGTCTTGATCCATACTAACTCAACTAACACCTTCGGAGATACCTGTAGAGCATCTTTATAGTCACCCAGTTACGCTGCGACGTTTGATACACACAAAGCATTCCTCCGGTGTCAGTGAGTTATATGATCTCATGGTCATAGGAATAAATACTTGACACGCAGAAAACAGTAGCAACAAAATGACACGATCAACATGCTACGTCTATTAGTTTGGGTCTAGTCCATCACGTGATTCTCCCAATGACGTGATCCAGTTATCAAGCAACAACACCTTGTTCATAATCAGAAGACACTGACTATCATCGATCAACTGGCTAGCCAACTAGAGGCATGCTAGGGACGGTGTTTTGTCTATGTATCCACACATGTAAATGAGTCTTCATTCAATACAATTATAGCATGGATAATAAACTATTATCTTGATACAGGAATTATAATAATAACCATATTTATTATTGCCTCTAGGGCATAATTCCAACAATACCGACGATCGAATCTCGGGCAAGTTCTATACCGACAGACAAAGGGAATCGTATAAGGGATTGATTGAATCCTTGACATCGTGGTTCATCCGATGAGATCATCGTGGAGCTAGTGGGAGCCACCATGGGTATCCTAACCCCGCTGATGGTTATTGGCCAGAGAGGTGTCTCGGTCTTGTCTGCCTATCTCGAACCCGTAGGGTCTACACACTTAAGGTTCGATGACGTTAGGGTTATAGGGAATTGTTATACGAGATTACCAAAAGTTGTTCGGAGTCCCGGATGAGATCCCGGACGTCACGAGGAGCTCCGGAATGGTCCGGAGGTAAAGATTGATATATAGGACGGATGGTTTCGGACACCGGAAGTGTTTCGGGCATCACCGGTAACGTACCGGGACCACCGGGACCACCGAAGGGGGGCAACGACCCCGGGAGGCTAGATGGGCTAAGTGGGGAAGGGAACCAGCCCCTAAGTGGGCTGGTGCGCCCCCCACCCAGCCCATGTGCACGAGAAAAAGGGGGAAGGGGGGGGAACCCTAACTTAGGTGGGCCTTAGGCCCACCAGAGGGGTGCGCCACCCCCTCCTCCCCATCTGGCCACCACACCCCCCATCTGGGAGGGCTGCCGCACCCCCTAGGGTGGGAACCCTAGGGGTGGCACCCCCTCTCCCCTTCCCCTATATATAGTGGGCACTTTTGGCCTTTGGAGGACACGGTTTTCCCTCTCCCTCGGCGCAGCCCTGCACTTCTTCCTCCTCCTCTTTGTCGGCGCTTGGCGAAGCCCTGCCGGGAGACCTCGTCTCTCCACCAACACCACGCCGTCGTGTTGCTGGTCTTCTTCCCCAACCTCTCCCTCCTCCTTGCTGGATCAAGGTGCGGGAGACGTCACCGGGCTGCACGTGTGTTGAACGCGGAGGTGCCGTTGTTCGGCACTAGATCGGAATCGCTGCGAGTACGACTCCATCAACCGCGTTCTAGCAACGCTTCCGCTTAGCGATCTTCAAAGGTATGAAGATGCTCTTACCCCTCTCTCGTTGCTGGTCTCTCCATAGGAAGATCTGAACATGCGTAGGAAAATTTTGAATTTATGCTACGTTACCCAACAGTGGCATCAGAGCCAGGTTTTCTATGCGTAGATTCTATGCACGAGTAGAACACAAAAGTTGTGGGCGATGGTTTGTCAATTTGCTTGTCGTTACTAGTCTTATTCTTTTCCGGCGGTATTGTGGGATGAAGCGGCCCGGACCGACCTTACACGTACGCTTACGTGAGACTGGTTCCACCGACAGACATGCACATCGTGCATAAAGGTGGCTAGCGGGTGTCTGTCTCTCCTACTCTACTCGGATTGGATTTGATGAAAAGGGTCCTTATGAAGGGTAAATAGCTTTGGCATATCATCGTTGTGGCTGTCACGTAGGTAAGAAGGCGTTCTTGCTAGAAACCCAAATCAGCCACGTAAAACTTGCAACAACAATTAGAGGACGTCTAACTTGTTTTTGCACGGTTTGACATGTGATGTGATATGGCCAAAGTTGTGATGTTGCATGTATGATGTATGAGATGATCATGTTATTGTAATAGGTTTCACGACTTGCATGTCGATGAGTATGACAACCGGCAGGAGCCATAGGAGTTGTCTTAATTTATTGTATGAGATGCAACGCCATGTGCTTACTACTTTTACTGCATTGCTAACGGTTAGCCATAGTAGTAGTGATAGTAGTAGTTGGCGTGACGACTTCACGAAGACACGATGATGGAGATCATGTTGATGGAGATCATGGTGTCACGCCGGTGACGATGATGATCATGCGATGCCTGAAGATGGAGATCAAATGAGCAAAGATGATAATGGCCATATCATGTCACTATATGATTGCATTGTGATGTTTATCATGTTTTACATCTTATTGCTTAAAACGACGGTAGCATAATAAGATGATCCCTCTTAAAATTTCGAGAACGTATTCCCCTAAGTGTGCACCGTTGCGAAGGTTCGTTGTCTCGAAGCACCACGTGATGATCGGGTGTGATAGATTCTAACGTTCGCATACAACGGGTGTAAGCCAGATTTACACACGCGAAACACTTAGGTTGACTCGACGAGCTTAGCATGTACAGACATGACCTCGAATACAAGAGACCGAAAGGTCGAACATGAGTCGTATGGTTGAATACGATCAGCATGAAGTTGCTCACCATGGTGACTAGTCCGTCTCACGTGATGATCGGACACGGGTTAGTCAACATGGATCATGTATCACTTAGATGACTAGAGGGATGTCGATTTAAGTGGGAGTTCATACTTAATTTGATTAAATGAACTTAATTGTCATGAACTTAGTCTAAAAGTTGTCTTTATAAATATTGTAGATGTCCAACGTCAACCTCAACTTCAACGCATTCCTAGAGAAAAACAAGCTGAAAGATGATGGTAGCAACTATGCGGACTGGGTTCGCAACCTGAAGCTCATCCTCGAAGCAGCTAAAAAGGCTTATGTCCTTAATGCGCCGCTAGGTGACCCTCCCGCTCCCGCAGCAGCCCAGGACGTTCTAAACATCTGGCAAGCGCGGAGTGATGACTACTCTCTCGTCAGGTGTGGCATGTTATACAGTTTAGAAATGGGGCTCCAAAGACGTTTTGAGCAACACGGGGCATATGAGATGTTCCAAGAGCTGAAGCTAGTTTTTCAAGCTCATGCCCGTGTCGAGAGATATGAAGTCTCCGACAAGTTCTTCAGCTGTAAGATGGAGGAGAACAGTTCTGTCAGTGAGCACATACTCAAAATGTCTGGGTTACACGGTCGTCTGACTTCACTTGGAGTCGAACTTCCGGATGATGCTATCATTGACAGAATCCTCCAGTCTCTCCCACCAAGCTACAAAGGCTTTGTGCTTAACTACAACATGCAAGGGATGGAGAAAACCATTCCCGAGTTGTACTCGATGCTCAAGTCTGCAGAAGTAGAAATCAAGAAGGAGCATCAAGTGTTGATGGTCAACAAGACCACTAGTTTCAAGAAAGGCAGGGGTAAGAAGAACTTCAAGAAAGACGGCAAAGCTGTTGCCGCGCCCGGTAAGCCAGATGCCGGGAAGAAGAAAAAGAACGGACCCAAGCCTGAGACTGAGTGCTTTACTGCAAGGGAAAAGGTCACTGGAAGCGGAACTGCCCCCAAATACTTAGCAGACAAGAAGGCCGGCAACGTTAAAGGTATATGTGATATACATGTTATTGATGTGTACCTTACCAGCGCTCGTAGTAGCTCCTGGGTATTTGACACCGGTGCTGTTGCTCACATTTGCAACTCAAAACAGGAACTGCGGAATAAGCGGAGACTGGCCAAGGACGAGGTGACGATGCGCGTCGGGAATGGTTCAAAGGTCGATGTGATCGCCGTCGGCACGCTACCTCTACATCTACCGTCGGAATTAGTTTTAAACCTTAATAATTGTTATTTAGTACCAGCTTTAAGCATGAACATTGTATCAGGGTCTTGCTTAATGCGAGATGGCTACTCATTTAAGTCAGAGAATAATGGTTGTTCTATTTATATGAGTGATATGTTTTATGGTCATGCTCCGCTGGTGAATGGTTTATTCTTGATGAATCTCGATCGTGATGTTACACATATTCATAGTGTGAGTACCAAAAGATGCAAAGTTGATAATGATAGTCCCACATACTTGTGGCACTGCCGCCTTGGTCATATCGGCGTTAAGCGCATGAAGAAGCTCCATACTGATGGACTGCTAGAGTCTCTTGACTTTGAATCATTTGACACATGCGAACCGTGCCTCATGGGCAAGATGACTAAGACTCCATTCTCAGGAATAATGGAGAGAGCAACCGACTTATTGGAAATAATACATACTGATGTGTGTGGTCCAATGAACGTTGAAGCTCGCAGTGGTTATCGTTATGTTCTCACTCTCACCGATGATTTGAGTAGGTATGGGTATATCTACTTGATGAAGCACAAATCTGAGACGTTTGAAAAGTTCAAGGAATTTCAGAGTGAGGTTGAGAATCAACGTGACAGAAAAATTAAATGTCTACGATCTGATCGTGGAGGAGAATATTTGAGTCACGAGTTTGGCACACACCTAAGGAAGTGTGGAATCGTTTCACAACTGACGCCGCCTGGCACACCGCAGCGCAACGGAGTGTCTGAACATTGTAATCGCACTTTATTAGATATGGTACGATCTATGATGTCTCTCACCGACTTACCGCTATCATTTTGGAGATACGCATTAGAAACTGCAGCATTCATTTTAAATAGGGCACCGTCTAAATCCGTTGAGACGATACCGTATGAACTGTGGTTTAGCAAGAAACCTAAGTTGTCGTTTCTTAAAGTTTGGGGCTGCGATGCTTATGTGAAGAAACTTCAACCAGAAAAGCTCGAACCCAAAGCGGAGAAATGCGTATCCATAGGATACCCTAAGGAAACTATTGGGTATACCTTCTATCTTAGATCCGAAGGTAAAACCTTTGTTGCCAAGAACGGATCCTTTCTAGAGAAAGAGTTTCTCTCGAAAGAAGTAAGTGGGAGGAAGGTAGAACTTGATGAGGTAATTACACCCCCTCTCGAACAGGAAAGTAGCGCAGCGCAAGAAGTTGTTCCTGTGGTGCCTACATCGACTGAAGAGGAAGTTAAGGATGATGGTCATGAAGCTTCGGATCAAGTTACTACTGAACCGCGAAGGTCCACAAGGGTACGCTCTGCACTAGAGTGGTACGGCAACCCTGTGATGGAAATCATGTTGCTAGACAACGGTGAACCTTCGAACTATGAAGAAGCGATGGCGGGCCCGGATTCAACAAATGGCTTGAGGCCATGAAATTCGAGATAGGATCCATGTATGAGAACAAAGTATGGACTTTGGTGGACTTGCCCGATGACCGGCGAGCCATAGAAAATAAATGGATCTTCAAGAAGAAGACTGATGCAAACGGTAATGTAACCGTTTACAAAGCTCGACTTGTCGCAAAGGGTTTTCGACAAATTCAAGGAGTTGACTACGATGAGACTTTCTCTCCCGTAGCGAAGCTGAAATCAGTCCGAATCATGTTAGCAATTGCCGCCTTTTATGATTATGAAATTTGGTAAATGGACGTCAAAACAGCGTTCCTTAACGGGAACCTTAAGGAAGAGTTGTATATGATGCAACCAGAAGGTTTTGTCGACCCTAAGGGTGCTAACAAAGTGTGCAAGCTCCAGCGCTCCATCTATGGGCTGGTGCAAGCATCTCGGAGTTGGAACATTCGCTTTAATGAGGTGATTAAAGCGTTTGGGTTCATACAGGTTTACGGAGAAGCCTGTATGTACAAGAAAGTGAGTGGGAGCTCTGTACTTTCCTCGTACTATATGTGGATGACATATTATTGATGGGGAATGATATAGAGATGTTGGAGAGCATAAAGGCCTATTTGAACAAGAGTTTTTCAATGAAGGACCTTGGAGAAGCTGCATACATATTAGGCATCAAGATCTATAGAGATAGATCGAGACGCCTCATAGGTCTTTCGCAAAGTACATACCTTGACAAGATATTGAAGAAGTTCAATATGGAAAACTCAAAGAAAGTGTTCTTGCCAGTTTTGTAAGGTATGAGATTGAGTAAGACTCAGTCGCCGACCACGGCAGCAGATAGAGAGAAGATGGGTTTTGTCCCCTACGCTTCAGCCGTGAGCTCTCTAATGTATGCCATGCTGTGTACCAGACCTGATATAAACCTTGCGATAAGGTTGGTAGGGAGGTACCAAAGTAATCCCGGTGCGGAACACTGGACAGCGGTCAAGAATATCCTTAAGTACCTGAAAAGGACTAAGGAAATGTTTCTCGTTTATGGAGGTGACGAAGAGCTCGTCGTAAAGGGTTACGTCGATGCTAGCTTCGACACAGATCTGGATGACTCTAAGTCACAAACCGGATACGTATATGTGTTGAATGGTGGGGCAGTGAGCTGGTGCAGCAGCAAGCAAGAAGTCGTGGCAGCATCTACATGTGAAGCGGAGTACATAGCTGCTTCAGAAGCGGCTCATGAAGGAATTTAGATGAAGGAGCTCATCACCGACCTTGGAGTGGTTCCAAGCGCGTCGGGTCCTATGACACTCTTCTGTGATAACACTGGAGCCATTGCCATAGCCAAGGAGCCTAGGTTTCACCGGAAGACGAAGCACATCAAGCGCCGCTACAACTCCATCCAGGACCATGTCCAGAGTGGAGTGATAGATATTTGTAAAGTACACACGGATCTGAATATTGCAGACCCGTTGACTAAACCTCTTCCATGAGCAAAACATGATCAGCACCATAATGCTATGGGCGTTCGATACATCACAATGTAACTAGATTATTGACTCTAGTGCAAGTGGGAGACTGTTGGAAATATGCCCTAGAGGCAATAATAAAATGGTTATTATCATATTTCCTTGTTCATGATAATCGTCTATCGTTCATGCTATAATTTTATTAACAGGAAACAGTAATACATGTGTGAATGAATAGATCACAATGTGTCCCTAGCAAGCCTCTAGTTGGCTAGCTCGTTGGTCAATAGATGATCATGGTTTCCTGATCATGGACATTAGATGTCATTGATAACGGGATCACATCATTGGGAGAATGATGTGGTGGACAAGACCCAATCCTAAGCCTAGCACTAGATCGTATTGTTCGTATGCTAATGCTTTTCTAATGTCAAGTATCTTTTCCTTCGACCGTGAGATTGTGCAACTCCCGGATACCGTAGGAGTGCTTTGGGTGTATCAAACGTCACAACGTAACTGGGTGACTATAAAGGTGCACTACGGGTACCTCCGAAAGTGTCTGTTGGGTTGGCACGAATCGAGATCGGGATTTGTCACTCCGTGTGACGGAGAGGTATCTCTGGGCCCACTCGGTAGAACATCATCATGAGCTCAATGTGACTAAGGAGTTAGTCACACGATGATGTGCTATGGAACGAGTAAAGAGACTTATCGGTAACGAGATTGAACAAGGTATAGGTATACCGACGATCGAATCTCGGGCAAGTTCTATACCGACAGACAAAGGGAATTGTATACGGGATTGATTGAATCCTTGACATCGTGGTTCATCCGATGAGATCATCGTGGAGCTAGTGGGAGCCACCATGGGTATCCAGACCCCCCTGATGGTTATTGGCCAGAGAGGTGTCTCGGTCATGTCTCCCTGTCTCCCGAACCCGTAGGGTCTACACACTTAAGGTTCGATGACGCTAGGGTTATAGGGAATTGTTATACGAGATTACCGAAAGTTGTTCGGAGTCCTGGATGAGATCCCAGACGTCACGAGGAGCTCCGGAATGGTCCGGAGGTAAAGATTGATATATAGGACGGATGGTTTCGGACACCGGAAGTGTTTCGGGCATCACCGGTAACGTACCGGGACCACCGGGACCACCGAAGGGGGGCAACGACCCCGGGAGGCTAGATGGGCTAAGTGGGGAAGGGAACCAGCCCCTAAGTGGGCTGGTGCGCCCCCCACCCAGCCCATGTGCACGAGAAAAAGGGGGAAGGGGGGGGAACCCTAACTTAGGTGGGCCTTAGGCCCACCAGAGGGGTGCGCCACCCCCTCCTCCCCATCTGGCCGCCACACCCCCCATCTGGGAGGGCTGCCGCACCCCCTAGGGTGGGAACCCTAGGGGTGGCACCCCCTCTCCCCTTCCCCTATATATAGTGGGCACTTTTGGCCTTTGGAGGACACGGTTTTCCCTCTCCCTCGGCGCAGCCCTGCACTTCTTCCTCCTCCTCTCTGCCGGCGCTTGGCGAAGCCCTGCCGGGAGACCTCGTCTCTCCACCAACACCACCCGTCGTGTTGCTGGTCTTCTTCCCCAACCTCTCCCTCCTCCTTGCTGGATCAAGGTGCAGGAGACGTCACCGGGCTGCACGTGTGTTGAACGCGGAGGTGCCGTTGTTCGGCACTAGATCGGAATCGCTGCGAGTACGACTCCATCAACCGCGTTCTAGCAACGCTTCCGCTTAGCGATCTTCAAAGGTATGAAGATGCTCTTACCCCTCTCTCGTTGCTTGTCTCTCCATAGGAAGATCTGAACATGCGTAGGAAAATTTTGAATTTATGCTACGTTACCCAACAAAGGAGGGATCCAATCATGGAGCGATATACCTTTTGATCCACTGCTTTACTATTGGGATCAGTGTCAAGTTTGCATCTTGTTGGAATGGGGAACTTGAACGGCTTGACATCTTCAAGCTCGAACCGTTTGAGCATGTCTTGAGTGTACTTGGCCTGTTTGATGAAGGTCCCTTCTAGACCTTGTTTAATCTCGAATCCGAGGAAGAACTTCAACTCTCCCATCATGGACATCTCAAATTTCTCGGTCATTAGTGCAGCAAATTCTTGTTTCGAATCACAATCCCATTGGCATCTTGCTTGTTTTTGAAAATCCATTTGGTCCCGATGACATTATGTTCCTCCTTTGGTCTTGGTACTAAATCCCAGACTTGATTACGCTTGAAGTTGTTAAGTTCTTCATGCATGGCCATAAGCCAATCCTCATCATCGAGCGCTTCCTGTACCTGTTGAGGTTCACAATACGAAACAAACGCGTGATGCTCACAATAATTCCAAATCTGTTGACGGGTGGATACTCCCTTTTTTAAACTGCCAAGTACATTCTTCATAAGATGTGACTTGACTCTCAGCTTGTTCGCAATCTTGGCTGCTCGACGCTCCAAGAGTTCTTCATTGGATAACTGGGGAGCATCGACTTGTTTACTTTTCTTGCCCTTGCGTCTTGAACCTCCCTTGGCACCGGTTGTTGGTGCTGCAGAAGGGAATTGCAAGACAGTATCCTGATCTCCTGACTTTCGACTTGAGCAGGTTCACTTGTTTGTCCTTGTACTTGTGGTTGCTCTTGATCTTGATCTTGTGCTTCTATTTGGTCTGGATCTTGTCGTTGCACTTGATCTTGATCTTGAGCAGGTTCGGAACCTTGGGTAAGTACTTGAATATCATGGGACACATCACCATTGTTGGGCAATTGATCTTGACCTTGAGCTTGTTCAACTTGTTGAGAGTCTTCTCTTTGTTCATCGGAAGCGTGTGGGGCTTGTGGGGGTGATGGCTCCACTTGAGTAGAGCATTGTCCTTCTCCTTCAACCACAAGGGGTTCCTCAATGGGGAGTATTTGACCAATCCCCATTCTTCTTATGGCTTGGGGAGGAATTTCATCACCTACATCACAAATACCACTTTGCTCCACTTGGGAGCCATTATTTTCATCAAACTCCACGTTACACGTCTCCTCAATGAGTCCGGTGGACTTGTTGAGGACACGGTAAGCATGAGAGTTTGTAGCATAACCAACAAACATGCCCTCTTGTGCTCTAGAATCAAATTTAGCTAAACGTGCACCTTTCTTGAGAATGAAACACTTACAACCGAATACCCGGAAGTACTTGAGATTGGGTTTGTTTCTAGTGAGAATCTCATATGGAGTCTTGTTCAAGCCTTTGCGGATATAGAGCCGATTGGACGCATGACATGCTGTGTTGATGGCCTCAGCCCAAAAGTTATATGGAGATTTGAATTCTGTCATCATTGTTCTTGCAGCATCCATCAAAGTCCGGTTCTTCCTTTCTGCCACGCCATTTTGTTGAGGGGTATATGGTGCTGAATATTGATGCTTTATTCCCTCATCACCTAGAAACTCATCCAAGGTGTAGTTCTTGAACTCGATGCTGTTGTCACTTCTAATCATCAAGATCTTTGCTTCACGTTGACATTGAGCTTCATTAGCAAAGTTGATGATAGTTTGTTGAGTCTCACTCTTCCTTTTGAAGAAATATACCCAGGTCTATCTTGAGTAGTCATCAACAATCACCAAGCAGTACTTTCTGCCTCCAAGACTATCAAATGATGGAGGACCGAAAAGATCTATGTGGAGGAGCTCCAATGGCCTCTTAGTGTAAATGAGAGTCGTTGGACGATGTGCAGTTTCATGAAAGTTTCCTTCAATGCAGGCACTGCAAGCACGATCTCTAGCAAAACTCACATTTTTTAGTCCACAAATATGGTCCCCTTTGAGAAGACTTTGCAAAGACCTCATATTGACATGAGCTAGTCGGCGATGCCAAAGCCAGCCCACATCAACTTTAGCCATTAAACACATCGCAGTCTTAGTGGGTCGCTTTGAGAAGTTCACCACATAAAGACCATTTTCGACATATCCAACATAGGATACTTTAAGAGTCTTGCTACACAGGACGACCACAGTATCGAGATTAAAGAAAGTGGAAAAACCCATATTTGCAAGTTGACGAACCGAAAGTAAATTGTAGGCAAGAGACTCAACAAGCATGACCTTCTCAATAGATAACTCTTGAGAGATGACCACCTTACCAAATCCCAATACCTTTGACGAGGATGCATTGGCGTATTGGACTTGGGTGGGCGTATATGGAGAAGGATGCACATCCACCACTAAGTCCTTGCTTCCGGTCATATGATTTGTTGCTCCACTATCGAGCAACCATGACACCCCACCGGAAGCAAACTCCTGCAATAGATCAAGGCTTGGTTTTAGGTACCCATTTTTTAATGGGTCCTTTAATGTTAGAGACAAGGGTCTTAGGAACCCAGATAGCCCATTCAATGGACTCATAGTAAGAACCAACAAATCTGGCATAAACATGCCCATCACCAGCACGACACAAGACATAGGAAGGATTGAGTTTGCCGGCTGTGTTAGTAGGAATGGTTTTGCCCTTCTTGACGTTACCATCGTCCACCTTGTTCCTGTTCACCTCCTGAGTCCCTTCGCCCTCTTTGACAAAGATGTCCAAGAGGGTAGGGGATCATTTGTTTCTGTTCCTCCTTTTTCCTTTTGACTTGGAGGTAAGTCCAAGTCCCTCCTTTCCTACAACACCCTTTTGATTCCTCAAGAGGTCGTTCAGGCTCTTCTCACCTTGTATGCATACCACAAGGCCCTTCTCAAGTTTCTCCTTTAACTTGGCATTTTCCTCCACAAGATGTACATGCTCACAACAAGGATTAGTTGTAAAAGCATTATCAATTAACACAAAGGGAGGACAAGTAAAGATCTCCTTGGTAAGCTTTGCTTGGAGTTGATCATGAGACTCTTTCAGAGAGAAATTAACACCTTTCAAGACCTTGTGAGCCTTGTCAAGTGTGTCAAACTCCACTTTGAGTCTGTCATGGCCAACCCCAAGAGCATACTTTTCAGACTTAAGCATACGAGTAAGAACAGTATCATGATCTAGTTTCTTTTGCATTTTAGCGCAGTCATCGTTGTATGACTCCTCAAGAGCCAAACGAAGAGTGCACTCTTTTTCTAGTGCAATAGATAATTCAGCAATTTCATCGTCATAGTCACGACTATGTCCCTGAAGCTCGGAGATGGTCTCCTCGTGAGACTCGATGAGGTCATTGGCCTCACCCAGTTGTTCCAAGAGAGCAACAAAATGCTTCTTGGATTCTCCCTTAATAGTGCACAGAAATTTGTCAAGATCATGCTCATTAAGTTCCCCAACATCACTATCGTCAACACAATTTAACAATGAAGGAGCAGTAGTGATGTTGGTCTTAATGATGGGGGTTACCTGATTGATACCTTTTGCCATGAGGCACTTGGCGATGTGGTTCTCCTTGGAGGCGTTGAAGAGAGACACCTTCTTGGGAGAGGGGGTGGCAATATCAACAGTTGTCGTTGCCACCATATCATCATCATCATCATCATCGGAAGGATACTCTTCAAGGGCCACCATGCCCTTTGGGTGGGGTTTCTTCACAAAGTTGTTCTTGATTGGGAATGACTTGGTTTTGTCTTTGCGAATGAGCTTGCCCCCGTTGTCTTCCCTTTTCTCATAGGGACATTCGGCCACGAAGTGACTCACGTTACCACAGTTATAGCATGTCATCACTCTTTTCTTGGGTTTGAAACCACTTGAGTTGTTCTTGGTGAAGGTGGGTCTTGAGTTCCTCTTGTTGCCCCAGAATTGCCTTGACGCAAGAGCCATGTGCTCATGATAAGCATACTTTGTGTCTTCAGGGCAGCTCTCCTCTTCCTCATCCTCTTCTTCTTCTTCAAAAGTTTCTTTTGCCTTTAACGCAAGGTTGGGTGAAGCTGTCTTTGAGCGAACACGAGAAAGTGCATTGTCAGCTGTCTCGTTCATGATTGACATTGCAATGAATTCATCCAACACCTCACTCGAAGACAAGGAGTGGAAGTCTGGTCGCTGATGAATGACAGATGACATGGCTTTATTGAAAGGCATGATGGCTTTGAGAAACTTGCGCTTGACCCATGTATCATCCACATCCTTGCTCCCATGGTCCTTGAGTGCCACAGCAATAGCAGTCACCCTCCGATAGAGATCACGAGGGTCCTCGTCTTCCTTAATCACAAACTCATCGGCCTTATCAAGTACCACTGCATAGTTAAACCGTTGAATACTTGAGCTTCCCTTGTACAACACCATAATGTGCTCCCAACAGTCCTTGGCCAAAGTGAAGGGACGCAAGTGAGGAAGATCTTCAGGTGGCACTGCAAACTGGAGAATAAACAAAGCAGAGTGATTATATTGATTGTCCGCTTCTTCTTTTGGAGTGAGGTTGCTTGGATCATGGGGATAATAGCCTTGCTCAATGATTCTCCACACATTTGTTGAGTTGTGATTCAAATGAGACTTAATAGAAAATACCCAGTTAGCAAAGTCACCTTTTACAAGCTTAGGAAGAGGACCAACAGGATTAAGACGCGGTGTGGGAACCGATCCTCCATAGACTAAGGGTGGTGGAACAAATGCATACGTCCCATTCCCATCATTTTCAAGAGGAGAGGAAGGTTGCATACCTTTAGCCGTTTCCCTAACGGAATTGGCCTCCGAATCCGTGGTGGTGGGTTTAACCACCAATGTCGGTTCGGGAGAGTTTTTAATTCCCTCAATTAACTCTTTAAGCATGGTCTTGACCTCGTTCGTCATGGACGTCTTGAGTGCGGCCATAGCCGTATTCAAGTCGTCCCTTGTGATCGAAGTCAAGTCCATGCCCTCGGTTTGTGCACGGGGAACTCCCTCATCACCTTCCATACTCTTCGGGTGGTTAAACCCTTAATAAAGAGACGTGGCTCTGATACCAATTGAAAGGATCGATATGGTTGACTATAGGGGGGAGAATAGGCAACGACCACTTTTTAATTAATCTTAACAAGTTAGGGTAAGCAACATATGGGTTCACTAAAATAGCAACAACGAGGTGAACCTATATGATGCTAACAACAAGAACAACAAAGACAAGTAAGAGATATACAACAACATAAGCATACACGAAGTAAAGGATAGAGATAACCACAAGTGGAACCAATGAAGACGAGGATGTGTTACCGAAGTTCCTTCCCTTTGAAAGGAAGTACGTCTCTGTTGGAGCGGTGTGGAGGCACAATGCTCCCCAATAAGCCACTAGGGCCACCATATTCTCCTCACGCCCTCACACGATGCAAGGTACCATGATTCCACTATAGGTGACCTTGAAGGCGGCAACCGAACCTTTACAAACAAGGTTGGGGAAAACTCCACACAAAGCTTGGAGGCTCCCAACAAGACCACGAAGCTTCACCACAATGGAATATGGCTCCGAGGTGAACTCAACCGTCTAGGGTGCTCTTGGTGGAAGTGTAGATCTAGGCCTTCTCAACAAATCCCTAAAGAATCAACAAGTTTGATTGGGTAGGGAGAGAGATCGGGCACTTTTGAGCTTAGGGAGCAACAATGGAGCTTGGGAGGTAGGTAGGGTTCTACAGCAAGAAGAACCCCTTATATAGTGGGGGCCGGGGGAAAATCCAACCGTTTTCCCACTCACAGCCCGAGCCTAGCGGTACTACCGCTGGCTGCAGCGGTACTACCGCTAGCACTCCAGCGGTACTACCGCTGGCTGCAGCGGTACTACCGTTGGAACTCCAGCCGTACTATCGCTGGCTACAGCGGTACTACCGCTGGGCCCATGGTAGTGCAGAAGCACTACCGGGCCAACCACCGCCAAGAAAGTCTTCGCAAAAAGGTCCGACGAAGTACAGCTGCTAGGAAGGCAGTACTAAGCTCCTGGAGCGGTACTACCGCTGACCAGGGGCGGTACTACTGCCAGCACTAGCGGTACTACCGCGAGTTCCAGCGGTACCACCGCTAGGCCCAGCGGTATCACCGCTAGGCACAGCGATACTACCGCTGAGAGACCTTTTGCTTAGATGAGATAAAAACAGAGGCGGGAGCCACTCCAAAGTTGCAGGTAAAGGGAAAGAGATAAAGTGTGTGCGTGGAAAATTGATTCCACCCAAACCTTTCCACTACTGGTCCCCTCTTAATAGTACGGCGTTCCTATGACTCAAAGAAGGAGAATCATGGAGTACATCGTGCTTCTGTTCCATGGAAAGAGGGGGCGAGTCGTCTTGTGCCGTTGACATGTGTTATGTGAAAACTTAACACACACGATTAGTCCTTTGCGGTACTGTCATCAATCACCAAAATTACTTAGGCATAAAATATGCCCTAACAAAAGGCATAAGTGTGGTTCCACAAAGTATAATAACAGCCCATAAAGCGATAAATATCGGCATGAAAGCATGATGCAAAATGGACGTATCACGCTGTGTTCAAAAGTTATGACTTTTTGAATTTTTTGAAACGTTAATAAATGCACATGGTTGGTTGTCCTCAAGTGCGCCTGCTACCACGAGCGGACGATGTTGCGCTTGGTAGGCACGTCCATGTACCTCAAGGCCAGCCAATCATCTCTCAAAATCACTAATTATGGAGTAATGAATAGCATCAAGGATCTGAACATAAACTCTTCCACCAAGTAATCCAACTAGCATCAACTACAAAGAGTAATCAACACTACTAGCAACCTTACAAGTACCAATCGGAGTCGCGAGACGGAGGTTGGTTACAAGAGATGAACTAGGGTTTGGAGAGGAGATGGTGTTGATGAAGATGTTGATGGAGATGACTCCCCTCCGACGAGAGGAGTGTTGGTGATGACGAAGGCGACGATTTCCCCCTCCGGGAGGGAAGTTTCCCCAGCAGGATCGTCCTACCGGAGCCCTAGATTGGTTCTGCTCAAGTTCCGCCTCGTGGCGGCGGTGAATCCACGAAAAAGCTCCACCCTAATTTTTTCTCGGACGAAACCCTTCATATAGCAAAAGAGGGGGGGCCAGTGGGCCACCAGGGTGCCCACAAGCCCTGTTGCCGCGGCCAGGGGGGTAGGCCGCGGCAACCAGGCTTGTGGGCCCCTGGTTGCTCCCCTCTAACACTTCTTTCGCCCAATATTTTTTATATATTCCCAAAAAATCCACGTTGATTTTCAGGGCATTTGGAGTTGCGCAGAGTAGAGGACTCAGACTTGCTCATTTTTCAGTTCGGAATTCGAGTTGCCGATATTCTCCCTCTTCAAATAAACCTTGCAAAATAAGAAATAAAAGGTATAAGTATGGTTCCACAAAGTATAATAACAGCCCATAAAGCGATAAATATCAACATGAAAGCATGATGCAAAATGGACGTATCACGCCCTGTTAAAAAGTTATGACTTTTTGAATTTTTTGAAACGTTAATAAATGCACGTGGTTGGTTGTCCTCAAGTGCGCCCGCTACCACGAGCGAACACTCTTGCGCTTGGTAGGCATGTCCATGTACCTCAAGGCCACCCAATCATCTCTCGAAATCACTAATTATGGAGTACTCCTTTCAAAGATCACTCCAACCTCACTACTGGAAAAATGACCTTTCGTTCGGAGCATTAGTCCCGATTGGATTTTGGACCGGAACTAATGTGACCTCCAGTCCCGGTTCCAATGACTAGGCTTTAGTCCCGGTTCATTTGTGACCTAACATCAATCGGGATTAAAGGGGTGGTGGTAGACTGGCGTTAGGCTGGGCCCCCTACGAGTCCCTTTAGTCCCGGTTGGTATCACCAACTCGGACTAGAGATAAACCTTTAGTCCCGGTTGGCGATACAAACCGGGACTAAAGGGGGTCTAACCTTTAGTCCCGGTTGGAGATACCAACCCGGACTAAAGGGTTTTGAAACTTTCTTTTCTATTTTTCTATTTGTTGTCTATTTTTAGTTTCTCTTTTAAATTCCTTACATCTTTTAGGATATTTGATGTTTTTGACTATTCGTTTTTCCATTAGATTCAAAATTTTGTCTAGTTTTTGTTTGTGCCTTAGTTTTCAAATTTGAATGGTTTAAATTGAATTTGTTTAAATTTCCTTCAAACCCTAGATTGTGAATAACTTGAGTTTAAAAATAGTTTTTACTTTAATTCTTTTTTCTCCTAGTCACATGTTATATTGTTGTTATAGTAAGATTTATTTGGTTATTTTTACACTAATTTAAATTAGAATTTTAATTAAAACAGTAGTGTTTTGCTTATATAGTTATTTTAGTCATTTGGTTGTTGTTTTTAATTGTTGTCACTATAAATGAACTCTGAAAAAGGTTTAAACTTGGCATGGTATCATCATTTCGATCACATAGCATGTGATAAAAAGTTGAGAAGGTCATAGCAAAAACTGGATGCACTTCGTGCATAAACTGGACCATCTCCTTCGAAGTATGAGGGTTTCAGAGGATTCTGGATCTGCACAAACTGGATACACTTCGTGTACAAACTGGCGACATGAAGATGACCAACTGCGGCGCCGCCTTTGTCCATCACCGGACCGCCTCCGGCTTCCCGAAGCTTCCTCTTCAGGATTCGGTGAAGAAGTGGCAGAAGGGGTTCTTCTACGTGAAGAACGTAGACCCCAGGAACGACTACGTCAACCTATCGCCCTTCGCCATCGCGCCGCCGCCGACGAAGCTGAACTGGAAGAGCACCTTGCCGAAGCCGATTGAAGAAGTGAAGCTCGTCTACGCCCACCTTGAGCTTCTCAAGACACGAGGCCTTTCGGTCGAGTATCTACTTGCCACCATGGTGGCGCACCGGATTCTGCCTCTGCAACGCCGACCGCATCTAATCTGTCAGATGAGCGGACGGCATGACCCATGTCGGCTCTCGACGAAGGATCTGCGAGCCGACAAGGTGGGAGAGCGGGTGAACCTAATCTCCTCCGCTTCCATGGTTAAGGCGACGCGTGGGAACGGGGCATGGCCCCTTACGACCGGGACCATCCGGCCCCGATGGTAAGCTTCATCATGCTAGTGTTTTCTATTTTCTTTTGGATGTCGTCCGGCTTCTGACGCCGAACGCCGGCTACTCCGTCAGGTGTTCGCACGCGTGCAAAGTCTACATTTTGATGCATCACCGAGATACAAAATCACTCTTATTTTTGTGAAATCATAATCTTCAATGGTCATGATCACATTTTGATGCATCACCGAGATACACAATCACTCTCATTTTTGTGAAATCGTGAACATTTTTTTAAATCATGGTTAAAGAAATGAAATCATGAACATATTTGAAATTGTAAACATTTTTCCAATTCGGGAATCTTTTTTAAAATCATGATTTTTTTTGAATCCATGATAATTTTATACTATTTGCCAACAGTTTTAAAAAAATGTGAACATTTTACACGCAATTTTCTTGAAACCGCGAACATTTCAAGAATCAACAAACCTTTCTTGAAAATTGGTAGAACAATTTTCAAAATTAATGAACATTTATTGAAATGCCTAATCATTTTGGAATCAGCGAACATGTTATGAATCAATAAACTATTTTTTAATTATGAGCAGTTTTTGAAATTTTAGGATATGTTTCAATTCATAAGCATTTTTTGAATTAGCAAAATTTTATTCAGTTTCATTAAAAAAATAATATGCAAACTTTTTTATAAAATCATGAATGTTTTTTATTTCCCGAACAATGGTTTTAAAATTTGCAAACATTTTTGAATATGTGATTGTTTTCTAAAAATCAAAAATATTTTTCTGCCTCCACAAATATTTGTGAATTATTACATATTTTATTTCAAAATCTCAATTTTTTTAAATTTTCCATTTTTAAATTTCCATATTATTTGAGGTATAAAATAATAATAATGAAAAAATAATAATTCAAAAAGCAGGTCGTCTGTACAGGGTTCGGCCCAATCAGGTGCGTTGTGTATTCTCCTAGGACGCAGAGTGCAGTATAGGAAGTTTGTGTTGTATGTACCGGCCCAGACTGAGATTACTCTGTGTGAAACCTTTTTTCTTACTTGTACCCTTGGTGAGTAATAGTTTACAACTTTAGGAGCAATTTTGATGACGGGCGGGCAGAATCACTACTCCTTTTATTAGTAGGTAAAGATTACGGTAAGGCCGGGGCCCAAATTTGAGTTTGACCCTTGCCTCCAAAATCTCAGGGCCGGCGCTGGCCCTCCCATCCGATTACATCATGAGGCATCAATGTCGGTTGTTGCATGCTCTGGGCCGGTAATGATGCGGCGCGTGCATCGGAACAAAAGCACGGGAGAGATGGTTATGGTTGATTGGTGCCAGGTTAGTCAGATGTGGACGTGGTAACTACGAAAAATCCGGATTGTCAAGCCGATCGATGTAGGAGTGTGCTAGATAACAAACATGTCCGGATCGTGCGGACCGGGCTGTTTAAGAGTCGGCGTTGAAGATTCCCTTAGTTGATCTCTTCGGACGCATCTAAACTGAACTTATCCCCGTTCTCCAAACAAAACTAATCCCTCGCAACAACCTTCTGGTGTTATATGAGCAATGGGAAGACAACGATTTCATTTAACATGCATTTCCACCCTTTTTCAGATCTCCGGTTGAAGGGTTGTTCAATGAAGCTACTCGAGGACAATCAGGCTTTTAGAGCCAGGTATTGTGAGTGCTGAAGCTGGTGTCTATTTATTCAGAAGCTAGATAAGGATTCAGTTATCCGACAATCCTCGGCAATCGTCAAAATGGAGATCCAATGGATCGCGTGGCAGGGCTTCTACCCATTTATTGTTTCACTGTGTTTCGTTTACCTTGGTCATGGCCTGGCGGGGGCTCTCAAATGCAAAAACATATGAGTACATCATACTACCATCATTCCAAAATGAGCTCCTACAAAGGGAGGTTACGTGCTGATTTGGCAGAATCAAATTGGGCTTTAGTTTGGTGCGGGGCCCACCCTGAAATTAAGGGTTTTTTTTTTTGCGGGTAAATTTTTTTGAGGGGGGGGGGGGGGGATTTTTTATTAGGGTGAAGGAGAGATTTCGTAGGATTGTGTAAAAAGTTAGGTAAGTCTAGCAATTTTTTTTCCAAAGACTTTTTTTATAGGCTAGGTAGTGTACCATAATAACAAAACGTACAGGAACCGAAATTCATAGGTATGGCAACCAGAGATTTGGTTGCTAACCTTTTTTTTTTTTTTTGAGAGGGAAGGAATTTGTTGCTAACTATTCTATTGCCAGCGAAACAAGTGCAAAAATCAAGGGAAATGGATGGGTGAAACCGAGGGTAAATTCTGTTAAGTATGGGGCTTTTGGGCCGTCCCTCTCGACAGTTAAGGAAAGTACTTTGGCCATCACTCAATACACAAACACTCTTCCTTCCGCCATCAGGTCCATGGCATAACAAATAGTATTACTGTACTTAACACACAAACATTCATCCTACCGATCCGACATCGCCCACAAGGTATAACAGAGTAGATAATTACTCGATCCGTCCATACACATGATTACTACATATAATAAATTTTAAAAAGATGCATGCATGCATGACTTGAACCGGACGCATTACTAGTACATCGAATTACCAACACACACCATACACTTACGCCTAATGCTGATCTTGCCTACTCCTAGGTGGCATCAGTTTTGAAGAAATATTAAAACTAGACATGAATGTTGATCTTGTCCACATGGACATCAACTTTGAAGAAAACATTAATAAACTAATTAATTGGAATAACTAATAGCCGGTTATGGAGACCCAGGCAAAGAAAACATGGAATGACAGAGAACAAATAAAAGCACATGAGAAGGCAATGATCTCAACAAAACCACCAAACTTGCAGTTCTCCTCTATCTTCAACGAGTAGTAGAAAGCAAATCCCGCAATCACTGCAGCCACTTGGGAGAAGAAGACAGACAGAAAGAAGCTGACGCGGACCGCCGTTCTCCACGGACCGGTGATACGGTCCATACCTTCCTTTGGCTTCGTCCTGTCGGAGTGCTGCCTGGCGAGATCCACCTCCGCGACGAGATTCTTCTCCAGCTGCTGCTCGATGGCCAGAGCCGCCCAACGCTCACCGTCTTCCAGCCGTTGGCGCACCTTCTCGCTGCAGCCGTCGAGCCTCCGTCGGAGTGTGAGGAGCTTCTCGTTGGCCACATTCAGTTCGTCGTTTGCGGCTTTGTGCGCCGCATCCTCATCCTTGGCGACCCGATCGTGGGCCGCTTGTGCACTCTCCAAGATGGCCCGGACGAAGAAGATGAGAAGCAACGAGCAGGTTTGGGCGCTCACTAGACACCGCACCAACATAGAGATGTCATTACGCATCTTATCTTTGTCGCAGCCATCACTAGGAGAAGCAGGAGGAGGAGCTGCGCAGGTGGACGCTGTGGAAGAGGAACTGGTGTTGAAAGTACTAATGGCTATGACTAGCGCATAAACGGCAAAGGCAGCGACAACAAACCCACAGAAAAACTCTGAGCACTTGCGAGCGGACAGCGCATTCATCTTGTTCTTCTTGTGGATGGACGCTGTGAAGAATGGATGGGGATGGCTGCAGGGAGAGCTGCTGCTGCTTATATATATATAGGGGAGGGACTGGGGAGGGGGAGGGGAGGAAGGAGAGCAGTGGCCCGTGATACCCTAGTCAGTAGCCGTGCGTCCGAGCCCGGAGGCCAGCGCTTGTCCACTCCCACCCACACACACACACACACACACACAATGGCCAGTACATACGCATCGCATCACCGCGCGCGCCCACAAGAAAGCAGCTCCTCCATTCATTAGATCAGGGCATGTGGCAATTGGCGATTTCGACGGCGCAGACCTGAATGCTTCCATTTTCGTGAAAGATTCAGCGCAGGCCCAACAGCTTGCTGCCCGTTGCGTTGGTCGCCGACTGTTGTCTGGGTCGCAGAGTGCTGACGGTAAAGTGCTGCGGATGGCTCCGTGCAAACACTGTAGGCTTGGTTATCATAGAGAAACGTCTGACTGAATTTATCGTAAACAACGGTAGACATCCATTCACATGGTAAGAATGTGTTAAAATAAACATCATACGTTTAATCAGGCTGTGGCAATGATGTGTGATAGGCCTAACCTAACTAGCTATAGCTAGGGCCGCAGCTTAGAACATGGCCGGAGAGGCAGGGTGACAGGGCAGCTAGCTTCCATCGTTTTTTTTTAACACAATGAGAGGATGGTGTCTCGGGGTGCACGTAGACGTAGTAGTACGTCCCTGTCTGTACACCTCACGATATATATAGCAACG
Organism: Hordeum vulgare subsp. vulgare; assembly: GCF_904849725.1. Lineage (NCBI taxonomy): Eukaryota > Viridiplantae > Streptophyta > Magnoliopsida > Poales > Poaceae > Hordeum > Hordeum vulgare. Next base: position 545,797,237 of record NC_058522.1, on the reverse strand, counting down.
CATCCAGCAATGCACGCAAATCGCTCACCGCGGGTGGAAGGCAGCATGCCACGCCACGACCACCCAACGGATTGAGGGAATGCACATTAGCACGGCAATCGGTTTTAGGTAATACACTACGTACGTACTATCGGCAAGCACGGAGTAGAACCAATGGAACATGGGGGTGGTTGCACCCGTTTCACCCCCAAAATAATGGTCGAAAAATCATTAAATTCGTTGGCAACAAACTAGCACATGAAATGTTACACCCGCGTAAAAACAAAACTTGGGGAACAGTAACTTTCATGGTGTTGCTGGTGGAAAAACAAAATCAGCATTATCTTATTCATTGGATTATTTGAATTGCTTGCCACATGTGTGGCTGTTTGTTTTCTATTGTCAGTTTTTTTTTATGGTGGGTTCTTTTGTTGATATTTTTATACGAGTACTTCAGTATATGTCAAGTCTATTGTCAAAAACGTTTAAAATATTTTATTTTTTAATTTCCCTGGATTGCTAAACAAATGTGGACTCTCTTATCCCGTACATATATCACCAGGTGTATCACGGTTTTTTCCATGCATGCATATTTTGATGTTTTTCGTACTGACATGAATCAACGGTTCTTTTGTACAACCTCATTCTTCAGGCACTCCATATATGCACATATTTTGATACGACGCGGAGTCTAGCTACTGCAGAGGTCCGGCATTAGTTTTAGTGAATACAAATACCAATATTTGTAATAAAAAAAGAATTAAAAATAATAACAGGATTGGCTTAAAAGAAAAGGCATTCTCAAACATTCCGAAGTTCATGACCGTGGCGGATGCTGCCCTCTAGCAGACTCATGACCCAAGCTTTGCTCGGTCTGCTAAGAGGAATGAATGGACCATGGGGGTAGGTGCACCCTTTTTTCCCAAAAAACATAGTAATTTTAGAAAATGGTCGAAAAAAACAAGAAATTTGCTGCCTACAAACTACATAAAAGTGTTACACTAAAGTAATATGTTTGGGGACAAATGACATCCATGGTATTGTTTGCGGATAAACAAAATAAGCATTATATATATTAGAGGTAGTATTCACTCTATATGGGGTACTCGCTTTTTGTTTGAAACAGAGTTTTCTCGCCGCTGCCTAGGTTCCCCTGCCTTGACGCCACCTCCTTCGCCCCGACAGACGAGCGCCATCCGGGAAAGCCCTTGTGGCGTTGGCGGCGGTGAGGATCTCTTGTCATGGGGTGTGAGATGGGGTGTGTGTGTGGCCTCCTCTCTTCGTCAGCGCAGTGGAGCGTCGCGGTGTTCCCCTCCCCCGTCCCCTTCCCACGACGTCCTTCTCATAGGCGGGTCTCTCCATGTCACGCTGTCTCTAGGATTACCCCGGGGTGGCACTACCCCTGGCGGTAGATCTGGGAGCCCATGCCCATATTCGTTCAAGGATGGAGGCGGTTGGATTACGGGTGTCCAACAGCCCCCGCAGGACAGTGGCGGTGATGCATCTGGTAGCCTCGTCGCACTGGTGAGGCGTGGGAGGTGTGCCAGGCGCACTGGCCAGCGCGTGGAGGCGCTTGGTGTTGTTGTGGTTTGGCCCTAGCACTCTTTGTCCGCCAAGTCATGTTTCTACCGGGCGTTGACCTCTTTGATCAGGTCGCTGACGAGTTTCGGTCTTCCTCGTCGGAGATCTATACGGATTGGTTTATGTCCTCCATGGATATCTAGATCGGAAATGATCCGGTTGAGAAATTTAGTTTGATTTCTGGCAAAAGGAATGAACTCATGCCAGAGCTGGTCAGATTTCGGGGGCCCTGGGCGAGCTATAGAACACCATGCCTTTAATATGGTAAGTAGCAAAAGTGAAACACATGGCCTGAAGTGAGATAGGGTATTTTTCTTCTTCTAAATAATGTTTGTGAGGTTGATTATTGATCCTACAGTTCTAAAAAATGACATGAACACAACTGATTCAAGTATCTGACTTCATACATGGGTGTAAGACAAACAAAACAATATGATAGGATTGTAGCTACCGATTGAAATTCATGTAAAGAACAATGGCATGCTATTGATGGCTTTTCTATTGTTCTTCTTGTTCAAGTTGGAGAGATAGGTAGACTTGTACAGTACATGTTGGTAGTGTTTCAACAGGCACAACCCGATCGACTGATCGGAGCTAGATATAAAGTGTGAGGAATTCATGGTTGAATGTGCAAAGATAAATGGGAAACAGACCAGACCAAGGATCAGTCCTGGATGTTGAACAAGATTTGAACACCAAATTTGCCTAGAGAACCATCAAGATTAGGACACAAGCCTACGCCTGCCTGGCTAGCCGAGTCTATCCGTTCTTTTTTTGGTGCGGCTGTGCTGTTCCACGAGTGTATATATATATCCGTTGTTTGTGCTTGGTTTTGATGGCCAGTCGTAAGGACTGCATCAGCCTTGAATCATTTACCTGACGAAAATGCTCAACATATATATATATACACGACAACGCACATAGTTTAACGACGATCGAGTTGCGACAATGTACTACTACTGGTGATGTAAAATTAATTAACGCAGGCGGCCGCTCGATCAGTTGCGACGCGGTGGACCATCAGCGAACAGGAGATGTCATTCGCTGCAGCTGAACCAGAAGGAGGGGCGAGCCGACCAAGAAGCAGAAGCTCAAAATGTGAGGGCAGCGGCTCCACCGATGCGGGAGGCAGGCGAATCCTTGCCGAAACGGGAAACAGAATCGGCTAAGTCAGTCGCGTCGCAGGCAGCCGACCAGGATGCATCAGCACTCAGCAGGCAGCTGGTACCACGGGCAGCACAGAGGCCAGCACCTCGTCCTCGGTTGGGTGCCTTCACATCCTGACCAATGCCATCTTGAAGATGAACCCCATGCATGGTGCACAACAGGCGGAGGGCATACACTTGCATTTGCATGCATGGAATCTTGAGAAGGAGGCAGGTCGATAATCCGGCATCTATCTAGTTAACCAGATTATGGCTTTGCGTGTTAGTACTAGTAGTACAGTACGTTATAATTAGTTAGTCCAAGACCAAGACGACCCAAGTTTACGTCCAGTACGTACTACGTACGGCACATCAATCATTCGCCGTAGCCCGTCGCTGCATGCGCCCATGCAGCCGATCGAGGCCACCACGCGTCGCGCGGGACCCAATGCGGCACTCCTTGTGTTAATTAATCATCAGTTCCTCAAAGTTAAAATCGCTCTCCGGCCGACTCCCCTTTCGCTGCCTTTTGCGAGTCAAAAGATGCATGGGAAAGGCTCGATCGAGTTGCAGCCATTGCAGCCTGTACCGCTGTACGTACGTAGCAGGTACTGCTGGATACTGGCGCACGCAAAAGATACAAAGGAGTAGTGCCTATATGCGTTTTACTAGCAGTAAATCGGTACAACGGAAACTTAATTATACGCTGCCCCATACACCACGATGATTCAGTAGGCTACTTGGAAATCTAATGACGTTCTTTATATTTGATACCCTATAAAAGAAAGTATACTTCGAGTCTTGTCTTCTTAACCTGTTATTTTATGTCTTTTTTTTTGAATAAAAGGGGTTCCCCCTCCACTTTTCAGTTATTTTATGTCTTAGTGCGCCAATTATAACTAGCAAATCGATCAAGCTAATTAACAATCAGTTTATTAGGTGGTAGCTTCATATATATTCCATGTAGAACACGCCACCCATATAGCCCGCACAAGATCGGCCTCTCATAATATATATGTTCCATAGCCATCGCATTGCAATTGCTCGACAGAAGTTGGTTAATTACACTCGATCGTTTGCCAAAATGCAAATCAAACAAATTCTCATATCACATCATTATTTTCGAATGGTTCCTGACCAAACCCACATACCTCTTTCTGGGAAAATAAAGGTAAGTAGTGCAGACCATTTCAGATTCACAAAATTGCACATGATAACTTATTGATCCAACAACTGGAATGACACAAAACAAAATTTGTATACAGAACAGAAACCATTTTGAATGAACAAAGATGCTGCCATGAGTTAAAGATAAAAGTTAGCTAGTCACATGAACTAAATTGTTGCGTGGTTACTCTCTGAGCGTACACAGCATCGTTCGGCTAAGCCGGTTCTAACTTTTTGACTGTGAAATGAAAAGTTGATCTTGGCCCGGCCGCGATCCTTGCCTAGTTAACGAGGTCACGTACACAGCTGCCCCTCCTTTGCTTTGATTGCCAGCCTTGTTATTGTGTGCGCGAGTGCAGCAGTCCGTCCACGAGAGCCCGGGACTCATGTCGTTAAAAAAAAAAGACATGGCATTTTGATTTACCACGAGCTTGCAGTATGGCATTGTCATTTTGATTCACAAGTTGAAGAATCGGCAGAGCTGTTAATGGCTAATATTTTTGTTTGCTAGCTTGACATGTCCGAGAGTGCCTGCAGCAAATCAATTCCTCAAATTAAAAATCGCTTTCTGAGTGCCCTTTCGCTGCCTTTTGCGTTCGCCTGACGAGCTAGTCAAAGATAGGAAAGGCTCGAGTTTCAGCCATTGCAGTGCAGCCTACTGTAGCAGCTAGTACTGCATGCGTACTGGATACTACTAGCTAGCACACGCACAAGAATACCAAGGACTACCTAGCAGTAGTACGAAAAAGTTTAATGAAGCTGGGAATCCCTGTTTCACCTCGTGATATGCTCCGATGGTGCATTTTTTACTGGCAGTAAATCCTTACTACACCGGAAGACGGAAGCTTGTATATATATGCTGTCCCGTACAGCGGGATTAATTTATTAGGCTCCTTGAAAATCTAATGACGAGTTGATGCCCCCTGTTAGGAAAATACTCAAACACAATAGACACGGTCGCACGGCGTCTTTCATATTTGATTGATGCCCTATATATAAAAGAAAGTATATATACTTCAAGTCTTGTCTTCTTGACCTGTTACTTTTGTGTCTTAGTGTGCCACTTTGTTTTAAGTCCCAAGATTTAAGTTTGACTAACATTATAGATAATATAGTGAAATTTATAAAACTAAATTAAATTTATTATACTTCTCATAAGATTTTTTTTTTAAAAGTTAGCAGGAAAGCTGCTAAGATTCCATTCAGAAGAAGTACGCCGACGACGAGAACTGCTCGGTTTATTAAAGGAAAACCAAGCGAAAACCTGTACAACAGGCAACCACACCTAGCTAAACTAGGAAACATCGCACATGACATACATGGACGCCGGTAAAACAAAACAAGAAGAATAGAGTACACCACAGTCATGGTAGTGTCATCGTATATAACCCATCGCGCTCGCGACCCGACTATTTCGGCTTCACTACAAGAACATTGAAGGGCACCCGCATCGAGCATGTTTGCCACAAGTGTGTTCTTCAACTTCATCGACCTTAGAGCGAGAAGACATGTCCGAAAGAAGGCAAATATGTGCCACTCCAATCCCGAGAGGAGGACGAACAAACTTGTCTGATGCACATTGCATGTCAAGTGTGCTCATGCTGCCAACACCGCCGTGCAACAGCCACCCTTGACAAATGCCGAAGTCCGACCATCCACACCACCACTAACCAAGTGTGCTTCACCTGGAACCTCTCCAAAACAATGCTTCCAACAAAGTAAGGCAGCCAAGCAAACCCCATTGCCGATCCGACAAGGCAGATCTAGGTTTTCACCCGGAGAAAGGATCACAAAGGCAGAAGACGGTGGCTCTCCTCGGTGATCCCTTCAAGAAGGAAAACAACATCCGCAGATGTTGCCATCACCGGCATCAAGCAAGATTTTCATCTGGAGAATCCACACACAACCACACTACCACCACCCGACCGCACTGCACCCAACTCCATGCAACCCCACCACCTTGCACCTTTCACCGCCGGACCGTAAGCACCAATGCAGGTCTGAACATGAACAAATCGCACATGCCCGCCTGCCCGCACCCCCGCTGCACGATCCCCCGCCTGGGACTCCACCGCACAGGCAGGAAGGCGCAGATCCGCCTTCCCAGCCGCATCAGCCCGCGTCAGGCCCCGAAGAATCCAGATCGGGACCCTTCAGCACACATCTGCAACTGTGTGCCCACCGGAGAAAGGCAGAGGCGGCGCGGCCTCGAGCACTAGCGTCCCACCTCGGCCAACCATTGCCGCCATCGGCAACTGCTGAATACATCCTCGGATCTGCCCGTCCGCCGCCAAGCAAGGTCAGACTTTCGAGATCCGCGACGCGGCCAGAGAAAACGCCCCGCCGCTGCCATCCCCGGAGCCGGCCGGGCTTCGCCGGCGAGCCCCTCAGGCAGCGGCAAGGGGAGGGAGGGAGGTGGGGGGAGTAGGTGGCCGGTGAGATTTTCTCCCCCCGAGTCGCCAGGGAGACGACGCGGGGGTGACGACAGCAAAATCCTGGTGCCGCCCTTACTTCTCATAAGATGGAGGTTAGAAAATGCTAACCATTAGCTTTGGTGGTACTTTTATATTCGATGTAGGACACGCCATCCATAGCCCGCACAAGTTCGGTCTATCATAACCTTCATCCGGGTTTATTAGGCCCCCATGTATTTCAGGTTCAAGGTTGACCATGTGTTTAACTAAAATTATATAAAGCATATATGGTACACAAAGTATATTCATCAAGAAAAGCCCGGACTACCCAAAGTACTCTACTGGCTTCTGCTGTTTGCTGCTGCTGCCAAGCCAAGGCGCCGGCCGGGTTCCACGTTACCTATCATTTAAAAAGACTTATATTTAAGAACGAAGAAAGTACTACGTATAATCTTGAGCCATTACCATACATGTCATTTGTTTTGGTTGTCCTCATATATCTAATCTAACGAATTGTAAATTTATTACCTGAAATGAAGGGTAATAACATTCCGTTTTTAATCTGCCATCACTCCATCATCCAACAGCTAGCACAGCCGCTATATGGCAGCGCAACGTGGAAAGACGGGACGCTAGGGCTGGTTGCTACCTCCGATTCTTTAGTTACTGAGTTTAGGCTTTTCCATCATGCCCTTGCTCGCGTGTCCTCGCGGAATACCCCGTGCGTGTGCTAGCGGGTCTCGTCGAGGATTTCTATGGAGATGTGGACGCTGAGGGCCGACTCGAGGTGATGCCTCCCTCAAGCTCACGTCGACGCGGAACAAGACAGCCAGGTTTGAAACACGCTCGGAGTATCCCCAGACCGAAATGACACAAACACACGTCACCGGCTCCGTCAATCGGCTCGCCATGGTGCCCATCGACGTGCCGACCGAGAAATCCCAGACGATAGAGAAAACCCGTTCGTATAAGTCAACTGTGGTTCAAAGCACGAAGATGACACGATGAGGCTACTCGTGAAAAGTAGGAGTATCATGTAGTAGTATTATGCATATGGGCCCCACTATGCCCAGCTTGAGAGGAGTGGAATCCGAGGTAGGTGTGTGCAATATTTCATCAATATGTGTGCTTGTAAAGATAAAAAAAAAGATAAATATATGACAAAAGACTTGTTGAAGAAAAAATCATCTAAAACACTATCATAATTTTAAATTCTGGATCATTTTTTGATAATTTTGTTTTCTATTTTTTAACAAAATTTAAAATTCAGATCAAGTATTCATAACAACGAACTATTTGAAATTCGAAAATAAAATAATGCAAATGAAAACATTTTTGAAAACTTATAATATATTTGTATATTGTGACCAATTTTTGAAAATTCAATCTATTTTCAAAAAAATTGATTCGTTAAAACAACTCTGAACTAGTTTTGAAAGCGCTAACAAATGTTGAATACTTTAAACATTATTTTACAAATTTAAGTACACAGAAAAGGAAGAAAAAAAGAAAGACAAAACGAAAAAGAAAAGAAAGTATGGTTCGAAACCATGTGCAACTTATTAGTAGCAAATACTACTGTTATCCACGTTCTAAAAAGAAAAGTCTAGGCCTGCTGTAGCTGAATAGACAACGATGTTTATATACTAGGCCGTTCATCCATATTTTATCACAAGAAGGCCTTTAATTAGTGTGGTGACTTGCGCCCGCAAGGTGGACAAGACCTTTCGCGCTTCCACGTCCTAGGCCTTGGGGTTCGAATCCTGGCGACGCACTTTTTTTTCTTCTTTTTCTTACTCCTCCCTTTCACCAACATATGGGTCCTATGGCTCGTGCTGACATGTCATACAAAGAATAAGCGATACACGTGTATAGCAAGACTGTTGTTTCAACCTAAGGAGCATTACTAACCATGCATTTCCATGTACCGGGATCATATTGAAACAATACACAAGTTCCACGATTAAGTTGCACTACTAGTAGAAAAGCCTAGTAATAGCGCTGGTTTAACCCTTACTGGTAGCGCTGGGGCCAACGCTACTGCTAACAGGTTAGCAGTAGCGCTTTATTAAAATCTTGTACAAAACAAGCACGAGTGAGAGAATAGTTGATGGTATGATCAACTATGCATCCTCTTGGAATGTTAATATGGTCCATGTAAATTACCTGCCAAAAATAAAGACACATAATCTATTTTAAAAGCAGGATGCTCCGAAAACAAGAAAAGGTAGTTCTTATGGGAATGAAGGGAAGTACCGGAAGCATTGGTAGACAACCGCCAATTAGGAATTTCAGTCTTGCGCCCGCAAGGAGGACAAGAAGGCCTTTAATTAGTGTGGTGACTTGCGCCCGGAAGGAGGAAAAGACCTTTCGCGCTTCCACGTCCTAGGCCTTGGGGTTTGAATCCTGGTGACACACTTTTTTTCTTCTTCTTTTTCTTACTTCTCCCTTTCACCAACATATGGGTCCTATGGCTCGTGCTGACATGTCATACAAAGAATAAGCGATACACGTGTATAGCAAGACTGTTGTTTCAACCTAAGGAGCATTACTAACCATGTATTTCCATGTACCGGGATCATATTGAAACAATACACAAGTTCCACGATCAAGTTGCACTACTAGTAGAAAGCCTAGTAATAGCGCTGGTTTAACCCTTACTGGTAGCGTTGGGGCCAGCGCTACTGCTAACAGGTTAGCAGTAGCGCTTTATTAAAATCTTGTACAAAACAAGCATGAGGGAGAGAATAGTTGATGGTATAATCAACTATGCATCCTTTTGGAATGTTAATATGGTCCATGTAAATTACCTGCCAAAAATAAAGACACATAATCTATTTTAAAAGCAGGATGCTCCGAAAACAAGAAAAGGTAGTTGTTACGGGAATGAAGGGAAGTACCAGAAGCATTGGTAGACAACCGCCAATTAGGAATTTCAGTCTACCATCGTTCCTCTTATCCTCGTATTTATTAACTTCCCTCATCACATCAAACAAAATATGCTCGCCCACTCGAACTCATGGACAACACTCATGTCTCCTAAGTCGTATAAATAATCTAGAGGCACCATATTTCTTGTCCCATGCGCTAGGTGTTGGAAATATGCCCTAGAGGATATAATAAAATAGTTATTATTATATTTCCTTGTTTAAAGATAATCGTTTATTATCATGCTAGAATTGTATTGAATGGAAACTCAGATACATGTGTGGATACATACACAACACATTGTCCCTAGTAAGCCTCTAGTAGATTAGCTCGTTGATCAAAGATGGTCAAGGTTTCCTAGCCATAGACAAGGGTTGTCACTTGATAACGGGATCACATCTCATTAGGAGAATGATATGATGGACAAGACCCAAACTATGAACGTAGCATGCGATCGTGTCGTTTTATCGCTACTGTTTTTCTGCATGTCAAGTATATGTTCTTATGACCATGAGATCATGTAACTCGCTGACACCGGAAGAATACCTTGTGTGTATCAAGCGTCGCAACGTAACTGGGTGACTATAAAGGTGCTCTACATGTATCTCCGAAGGTGTCCGTTGAGTTAGCATGGATCAAGACTGGAATTTGTCACTCTGTATGACGGAGAAGTATCTCGGGGCCCACTCGGTAATACAACATCACAACGAGCCTTGCAAGTAATGTGACTAAAGAGTTAGCCACGGGATTTTGTATTACGGAATGAGTAAAGAGACTTGGCGTTAACGAGATCGAACTAGGTATAGAGATACCGACGATCGAATCTCGGGAAAGTAACATACCGAAGGAGAAAGGGATGTTATACGGGATTAACTGAATCCTTGACATAGAGGTTCAACCGATAAAGATTTTTGTAGAATATATAGGAGCCAATATGGGCATCCAGGTCCCGCTATTGGTTATTGACCGGAGAGTATCTCGTGTCATGTCTACATAGTTCTCGAACCCACGGGGTGTGCACACTTAAGGCTCAGTGACGTTTAGTTATTATTGAGTTATGTATGTTGGTGACCGAAAGTTGTTCGGAGTGTCGGATGAGATCCCAAACACCACGAGGAGCTCTGGAATGGTCCGGAGGTAAAGATTTATATATTGTAAAGTTGCATTTGGCTTTCAGAAAGATTTCGGGCATTATCGTTAAAGTACCGGGAGTGACGAATGGGTTCCGGGGTTTCACCGAGAGGGGGCCTAGTAGGCCTACAAGTGACGCACTGATAACCCACAAGTATAGGGGATCGCAACAGTTTTCGAGGGTAGAGTATTCAACCCAAATTTGTTGATTCGACACAAGGGGAAGCCAAACAATATTCTCTAGTATTAGCAGTTGAGTTGTCAATTCAACCACACCTGAAAGATTTAGTATCTGCAACAAAGTTTCAGTAGCAGAGTAGTGTGATAGTAACAGTAGCAGCGGTGACAGCAGTAGCGGCAAAGTAACGTAGCAAGGACCAGTAGGAAAAACTCGTAGGCATTGGATCGGTGATGGATAATTATGCCGGATGACATTTATCATGTAACAGTTATAACATGGGAAATATGTAACTAGCTCCAGTTCGTCAATGTAATGTAGGCATGCATTCCGTATATAGTCATACGTGCTTATGGAAAAGAACTTGCATGACATCTATTGTCCATCCCTCCCGTGGCAGCGGGGTCCTAATGGAAACTAAGGGATATTAAGGTTCTCCTTTTAATAGAGAACCGGAACAAAGCATTAGCACTTAGTGAATACATGAACTCCTCATACTATGGTCATCTCCGGGAGTGGTTCCGGCTATTGTCACTCCGGGGTTGCCGGGTCATAACACATAGTAGGTGACTACAACTTGCAAGATAGGATCAAGAACACATATATATTGACGAGAACACAATAGGTTCAAATCTGAAATCATGGCATTTGGGCCCTAGTGACTAGCATTAAGGATGGCAAAGTAGTAGCAACATCATTCTCAGAACATAGTGGATACTAGGGATCAATTCCCATCAAAACTAACTCGATTACATGATAGATCTCATCCAACCCATCACCGTCCAGTAAGCCTACGATGAGATTACTCACGAACGGTGAAGAGCATCATGGAATTGGCGATGAAGGACGGTTGGCGATGACGATGGCGACGATCTCCCCTCTCCAGAGCCCAGAACGGACTCCAGATCTGCCCTCTAGAGGAAGAACTAGTGGTGGCGGCGCCTCCGTATCGTAAAACGCGATGAACTCTTCTCCCTGATTTTTTCCGGGCGAGAGAGAATATATAGAGCTGGAGTTGGAGGCGGCGGAGCCCCGAGGGCCCCACAAGCTTGCCAGGCGCGGCCAGGGGGGCCCGCGCCTCCTCGGCTTGTGGGCTCCTCGCTCCACGTCTCCGGTTGATTCTTGCGCCAATATTTTTTTATATTCCACAAAAAATCCTCGTAAATTTCTAGGTCATTTCGAGAACTTCTATTTCTGCGCAAAAACAACACCATGGTAATTGTGCTGAAAACAGCGTTAGTCCGGGTTAGTTCCATTCAAATCATGCAAGTTAGAGTCCAAAACAAGGGCAAAAGAGTTTGGAAAAATAGATACGATGGAGACGTATCGACTCCCCCAAGCTTAAAGCCTTGCTTGTCCTCAAGCAATTCAGTTGACAAACTGAAAGAGACAAAAGAAAAACTTTTACGAACTCTGTTTTATCTTGTTTTTGCAATTATGTCTAACTCATATTCATATTTTCAGCAAGATCATAAGCTAACCACAAAAGCAATGACATTTAGGTCTCATGATAAACTCATATCAATGGCATAATCAACTAGCGAGCAATAATAATAAGTTTCAAACGTCAACACTTCAATCAAAGCAATCATGAAGCAATATGAACAGATGATATCTCGCTAGCTCTTTTTGAGACCGCAAAACATAAATGCAGAGCACCTTGAAAGACCAAGGGCTGACTGGACATTGTAATTCATGGCAAAGAAGATCGAGTCACATTCATAGTCAATATGAATTAAAAGCAAAGCATAAAAATGACGGAGGTGCTCTCTAATTGGTGCTTTTAGAAAGAAGAGGATGACTCAACAGAAACATAAATAGACAGACCTTCGCAGAGGGAAGCATTGATTTGCAAGGGTGCCAGAGCTCAAGCTTTTAAAACAGAGATAAATAATTTTGGGTGGCATGCTTTCATTTTCAACGCGATGACCAAGAGTTTTCACCATCTTCCATGCTACACATACTATAGGCGGTTCCCAAACAGAAAAGTAAAGTTTTGACTCCCCCACCACCGATCAATCACACTCCACGACTAGCCGAATACCCGGGTGCCGTCGACACCAACAACAATGCAGGGGGAGTTTTGTTTGCAATTATCTTTTCGATTTGAGCATGGAATTGGGCATTCCAATTACCGGCCCCTTTCTCGTGAGTGATAGTGAATAAACACATATCGAGGATAACACGCCTAGCATGGAAGATACTGATCGCCCCTTGTCACCACATGAGCGGTTCGGGCATGCAAAACATATTATTACTTGAAGGTTTAGAGAGTGGCACATGCAAATTTACTTGGAATGGCAGGTAGATACCACATATATGTAGGTATGGTGGAATCATATGAAACAACTTTGGGTTTATGGAAGTGGATGCACAAGCAGTATTCCCGCTTAGTACAAGTGAAGGCTAGCAAAAGACTTGGAAGCGACCAACTAGAGAGCGACAACAGTCATCAATATGCATTGAAATTAACCAACATTGAGTGCAAGCATGAGTAGGACATAAATCACCATGAACATGAATATCATAGAGGCTATGTTGATTTTGTTTCAACTACATGCGTAAACATGTGCCAAGTCAAGCCACTTGAATCATTCAAAGGAGGATACCATCCTATCATACTACCTCATAATCAATTTGAAATTCATGTTGGCATCCAAGACAAACCATTATAAGCTCCTAGCTAATTAAGCATGGCATCAGAAACTATGATCTCTAAGTTGTCATTGCAAACATGTTTCTCTCATAACAAAGCTGAATTAGGAACGATGAGCTAGTCATATATACCAAAACAAAATACATCAAGTTCATACCAGCTTTTCCAGGCTCAGTCACTTCATCATATATCGTCATTATTGCCTTTCACTTGCATGACCGAATGATGTGAACAATATAAGAGTGCTCGTGCATTGGACTAAGCTGGAATCTACAAGCAAACAAAAAGGAGAAGACAAAGTAATATGGCTCTTTGATGGATAAACAAATATGCATACGAGAGCCACTAAATATTGTAACCATGGTCTTCTACCTTGACCCAAAGAAAAAGAAAACTATTTACACGGGAAAGCTCCCAACAAGCAAAAGAAGAACATGAAATCTTTTTGGGTTTTCTCAATCTAAACAAACACACGAGAAGAAAGCGAGAAAGAGAAATAAACTAGCATGGATGATTGATACGTCTCAAACGTATCTATAATTTTTGATGGTTTCATGCTGTTATCTTGTATTCTTTGGTTGTTTTATGTACCTTTTATATATTTTTAGGACTAACTTATTAATTCAGTGCCAAGTGCCAATTCTTGTTTCACTTTGTTTTTGACTCTTTTCATATCTGATTTCGGAACGGAGTCCAAACGGAAGAAAAACCCCGAAATTATTTTTTCCCGAACGGAAGAAGACCAGGGGGCTTTTGGGCCAAGCCAGGTGGGCTCCAGGGAGCCCACAAGCCCCCACTCCGCCACCAGGGGGAGGCGGTGGTGGGCAGGCTTGTGGCCTCCCTGGCCGCCCCCTGACCTAGGTTTTTGGCCTATAAATTCCCAAATATTCCGCAAAAAATCGGGGAAGCCTCGTAAATACGTTTCCACCGCCGCAAGCTTCCGTTTCCGTAAGATCTCATCTAGAGACCCTTCCCGACGCCATGCCGGAGGGGACTTTGGAGTTGGAGGGCTTCTTCATCATCATCATCGCCCCTCCAAGGACTCGTGAGTAGTTCACTTCAGACCTACGGGTCCGTAGTTAGTAGCTAGATGGCTTCTTCTATCTCTTGGATCTTCAATACAAAGTTCTCCATGATCTTCATGGAGATCTATCCGATGTAATCTTCTTTGGCGGTGTGTTTGTCGAGATCCGATGAATTGTGGATTTGTGATCAGATTATCTATGATATATATTTGAGTCTTTGCTGATTTCTTATATGCATGATTTGATATCCTTGTAAGTCTCTCCGAGTCTTGGTTTTTTTGGCCAACTAGATCTATGATTCTTGCAATGGGAGAAGTGCTTGGTTTTGGGTTCTGCCATGTGGTGACCTTTCCCAGTGACAGTAGGGGCAACAAGGCACACATCAAGTAGTTGCCATCAAGGGTAAAAAGATGGGGGTTTTATCATTGGTTTGAGATTATCCCTCTACATGATGTCATCTTGCTTAAGGCGTTACTCTGTTCTTATGGACTTAATACACTAGATGCATGTTGGATAGCGGACGACGTGTGGAGTAATAGTAGTAGATGCAGACAGTATCAGTCTACTTGTTTTGGACGTGATGCCTATAGAAATAAGCATTGCATAGATATCGTCACGATTTTGCGCGGTTCTATCAATTGCTCGACAGTAATTTGTTCACCCACCGTCTACTTGCTTTCATGAGAGAAGCCACTAGTAAACACGATGCCCCCCGGGTCTATTCACATCCATCGTTTACATCTCTGCTTTTACTTTGCTTTGTTACTTTATTGTTTTCAGTTCTCACTTGGCAAAAAATCTATAAGGTATTGACAACCCCTTCATAGCGTTGGGAGTAAGCTTTTGTGTTTGTGCAGGATCTTGAGATACTCCTCCACTGGATCGATACCTTGATTCTCAAACTGAGGGAAATACTTACCACCGCTATGCTACATCACCCTTTCCGCTTCGAGGGAACACCAACGCAAGGCTCCAAGGCCACGGGGGAAATCCTTTGCATACTTGCCTAGGAAGTCCCTTAAGGCGTAGCCGCAGCAGAAAGATCAAGCCAAGTATTCTCCCGTCGACGTGCCTATTTCTGGCGCCGTTGCCGGGGATACACAGCTGACATCAGAAGTATTTCTGGTGCCGTTGGAAGGTCTTTTGTTGCACTAGCAATGATACAGTGGCAAAGTGTGAACACCGACTATCAAAGTGAATGTGTGAGCATGAGTGTAAAGTTGGTGAGAAACACGTACCCCCCCAAGCTTAGGCTTTTGGCCTAAGTTGATCTACTCCCAAGGAGGGAAGTAACCGTCTCCGGGATACTCCGGAGTGGACTGAGGGTGCCACTGCTGGGTGAGCTCCTCTGGCTCCCACTGATAAACTGGCGTCTGGTACTCGACTGGTAGCTCGGGCACGGGCGCCTGCGGTGGCGCTATGCCCCAATATGCGTAGATGTCCGAGGGCATAATAATGTACCTGCCTAGATGAAGATTGAACAAAGAAGGAGCAGGGAAGGTAATAGTCTCACGAGTACCTTGGCTAAATACCAGGTTATAAATCATCCTCTTATTTATATCTTTATCAAGAAAGTCATGGCGAACCATGCTATGATAATCTAGATATCTCTCAGGAAGAAGCATCTCTTCTTCCTCGTGCAGTCTAATAGGTATCTCAAAATGTCTAGCAAGACGGGTAGCATAGATACCTCCATAAACAATGCCTGTAGTACGGTTCGTGTTCAACCGTTGAGCCACTATAGCGCCCAAGCTATAAGTTTTATCATTATAAAGGGCTTCGCGCAAAACCGCAAGATCTGGGAAGCTAAGAGCCCTAGCTTTCCCATGACCAATCAAACATTTTCCCACGAATAAAGAGAAATACCGAAGCATGGGAAAATGTATGCTAGCAACTCTAGCGCAAGACACTCCTCTCTCCTCTCCTACAGCAATAGTATCTATGAAAGCCTCCAAGTCCCGTGGACGAAGTTCATGAATATTCCCAACATAACGTAATTTGCAAGCATTGCAAAAATCCTGAAGTGACATGCGCTGGGGGATATCATATAACTTGAACTCAACCATATGAGGGTTCTTCCTTGGATAGAAATTAAAGCTTTGCACGAAAATATTAGTGAGGAGGAGGCATTGTGGGCACTTATCTTCGACAAATGGTGTAAGGCCTGCGTTCTCCACCAAGTAATAAAAATCCTCATAAAAACCGGCGGCACATAAGAACACATCGCTTGGTCACTCGCACGCTCGAACTTCTGCAACTCGGGGGACCGGATACTTGGGTTTCTTCTTCTCATTTTCAACATCCTAGGGGTCACGGCTTGAAGAGCCTCTTAGGAACTGATACGTCTCCAACGTATCTATATTTTTTTATGGTTTCATGCTATTATCTTGTCAAACTTTGGATGTTTTGTATGCCTTTTATATCTTTTTTGGGACTAACTTATTAACTCAGTGCCAAGTGCCAGTTCCTGTTTTTTATGTGTTTTTGACCCTTTTCAGAGGAGGATTTTGAACGGAGTGCAAATGGAATAAAACTTCTGAAAAGATTTTTTCCGAAACAGAAGACGGTCGGGAGACTTTAGAACCTAGGCAGAGGGTCACCAGGGACCCCACAAGCCCTCATGGCGCGGCCAGGGGGGCCGCGCCTTCTAGGCTTGTGGGCTCCCAGGGCCTCCCCTGCACTGGGTCTTTCGCCTATATATTCCCTAAAATCCGAGAAAAAATCAGGAGATCCACGAAAATACTTTTCCGCCGCCGCAAGCTTCTGTCTCCGCATGATCCCATCTGGGGCACGTTCTGGTGCCCTGCCGGAGGGGGATTAGGATACAGAGGGCTTCTTCATCAACATCATGACCTCTCCGATGATGCGTGAGTAGTTCACCATAGACCTACAGGTCCATAGCTAGTAGCTAGATGGCTTCTTCTCTCTCTTGGATCTTCAATACATAGTTCGCCATGATCTTCATGGAGATATATCCGATGTAATCTTCTTTTGCGGTGTGTTTGTAGAGATCCGATGAATTGTGGATTTATGATCAGATTATCTACGAATCTTATTTGAGTTTCTTATGATGTCTTATATGCATGATTTCATATCCTTGTAATTCTCTTCGAGTTATGGGTTTTATTTGGCCAGCTTGATCTATGATTCTTGCAATGGGAGAAGTGCTTGGTTTTGGGTTCATACCGTGCGGTGACCTCACCCAGTGACAGAAGGGGTAGCGAGGCACACATCGTGTTGTTGCCATCAAGGGTAAAAAGATGGGGTTTTCATCATTGGTTTGAGTTTATCCCTCTACATCATGTCATCTTGCTTAAGGCGTTACTCTGTTCGTGATGAACTCAATACACTAGATGCATGCTGGATAGCGGTCGATGTGTGGAGTAATTGTAGTAGTTGCAGAAAGTATCGGTCTATTTGTCTCGGATGTGATGCCTATATGTATGATCATTGCCTTAGATATCGTCATGACTTTGCGCGGTTCTATCAATTGCTCGACAGTAATTTTTTCACCCACTGTATATTTGCTATTTTGAGAGAAGCCTCTAGTGAACACTATGGCCCCCGGGTCTACTTCACACCATATTTTTAGCCTTACTCTTTTACTTCGTTGCACTTTCCCCCTTCAGATCTCACTTTGCAATCAATCTTGAAGGGATTGACAACCCCTTTATAGTGTTGGGTGCAAGCTCGTTTGTGTTTGCGCAGGTACTCTCGACTTGACGAGATTCTCCTACTGGATTGATACCTTGGTTCTCAAACTGAGGGAAATACTTACTGCTCCTGTGCCACATCACCATTTCCTATTCAAGGGAAAAACCAACGCAAGCCCAGTCTCCGTCAACTTGCGAATTTCTGGCACTGTTGTTTGTTGCCATAGCAGAAGGATTTCTGGCGCCATTGCCGGGGAGGATCAAGTCAAGAACTCATCCAAGTAAGTGTCGCAAACTCATGTCTTGCATTTACTTTTTTTGCCTCTCATTTTACTCTCCGCCACTTCTGAAAAACAAAAATTTACCAAAAAATATTTGCCTTTTTCGTTTGCTTTTCCTTTGCTTGTGTGCTATGTGCCTTCAATATGCTTGCATGTTCGCTTGCTGAAAATCTAGTGATATGGATCCTCACCCACTTGCTAATCTCTTTAAGAGATCCACTTATGTGGAACCAACTGCTAGTGAGTTGAGTGCACTTGACTTTCTCTATGGAGTTTTGCGTGAGATGCGTGAATCTAAAAATCGTGATGAAGAAATTTATGAAATGATTCATGAGGGCTCCTTGAATGAAAAGCATGATTGCAATGATTTCATTATAAATTCTATTAATGACAATCATGCAAAAATATGCAAAACCCTAAGCTTGGGGATGCTAGTTTTGCTATGTCCACTACTTGTTGCAATGATATTTGCAATAATATTGAAAGTGGGTTTGGAGAAGTCATGACTTTAGTTGATGATAATCCCACTATTTTTGAAGTGCGTCAACTTTGCATGCATGTGGATCATGAAAAGAATATCCTTTGTGATAGCTATTTTGTTGAATTTGATTATGATCCCAGATGTAATTTCAATGAGAGAGGAAAATATTGTGGTAGAAACTTTCATGTTACCAAATTACCTCTCGTTATGTGGAGATTGCTATTGTCTCTATCTTCTTCCTTGCATATGGCAACTATTGGTTGTCTTGACAATCTGTTTTCCTATAAAATGCCTATGCATAGGAAGTATGTTATACTTAGATGTGATTTTCACATGTTTTATGATGCTCTCGTTGTGCTTTAATTCTTGTCTTTTGTGTGAGCATCATTGATTTATCAATGCCTATCTAAGGGCGTTAAACAATAGCGCTTGTTGGGAGGCAACCCAATGAATTTATATTTTTATTTCTGTTTTGTTGCGTCCACACCATCATAATTCTGTTATGATTGTGTCTTTTGTGTTTCTTTTTGTGTTTGAGCTAAGCAAAACTTTATGACTAGTCTTGGTGATTGTTGTTTGATCCTGCTGGAAAAAGACAAAAACTTTTCGCTCACGAGATTATTTTTCATTTTTATTCATAAATAGATTTTGAGTTGATTCTTTTTGCTTCTGGTTGATATGCCTTTTGCCCAGGCAGTCGTAATGTTTCAGAATTTTTGAGGTACCATAAGTATACGAAGTATACAGATTGCTACAGACTGGTCTGTTTTTGACAGATTCTGTTTTTATTGAGTTGGTTGCTTGTTTTGATGAAGCTATGGATAGTATCGGGGGGTACTAGCCATGAAAAAGTGAGAATACAGTAATCTAACACCAATATGAATAGAATTCAAGTTGCTACAGTACCTAAAGAGGTGGTAGTTTGTTTTCTTGTGCTAATGCTATCACGAGTTTCTGTTTAAGTTTTGTGTTGTGAAGTTTTCAAGTTTTGGGTGATGATCTCATGGACAAAGGGATAAAGAGTGGAAAGATCTCAAGCTTGGGGATGTCCAAGGCATCCCAAGCCAAATTCGAGGACACCAAAAAGCCTAAGCTTGGAGATGCCTCGGGAAGGCATCCCCTCTTTCGTCTTCAATCCATCGGTAACATTACTTGGAGCTATATTTTTATTCACCACATGATATGTGTTTTGCTTGGAGCATCTTGTATCGTAGGAGTCTTTTGTTTTTGTTGTGTCACAATCATCCTTTCTACACACATTTTGACAGAGACATGCACTCATCGTGATTTTGCTAGAATGCTCATCGTGCTTCATTTATATCTTTTGAGCTAGACAGTTTTGCTCTGTGTGCTTCACTTAGATATTTTAGAGCACGGCGGTGCGTGACTTGGTAGTTGGCTTGTGCTATGAAAGTAGTCCCAAAGGTGATAGGTACCCAAAGATCAGGGATGATTCTAGGGGGGGCAATGGGGGGCTAGACCCCCCTAACAAATTGATTTTTCTACTATAATAATGGTTGTTGTAGCTAATTTTTTTTACTTTATATGAATTTTGCCCCCTCCATGAACAAACTTGCCCCCCCCTATGCTTGCATGTTGGCTTCGTCCCTGCCAAAGAGGATACAAAAACCTCCATCTTCATGTGCATTGACTAGAAAGAGAAGTTTTGATTCCTCTCAACTAGTTTTGAGACGTGGATTTGGTTATGCTAAGAGTTATGTTAGTAGGGTGTTGTGAATCTAGAAATACTTGTGTTGAAGTTAGTGATTCCCGTAACATGCACGTATGGTAAACCACTATGTTAGGAAGTCGGAGCATAATTGATCTATTGATTGTCATCCTTTCTGTTGCGGTCGGGATCGCGCGATGGTTAACACCTACCAACCCTTCCCCTAGGAGTATGCGTTTAGCACTTTGTTTCAATTACTAATAAAAACTTCCGCAACAAGTATGTGAGTTTTTCATGACTAATGTGAGTCCATGGTATAGATGCACTTTCACCTTCCACCATTGCTAGCCTCTCTAGTACCGGGCAATTTTCGCCGGTGCACAAACCCACCATATGCCTTTCTCAAGACATCCACCATACCTACCTACTATGGCATTTTCATAGCCATTCCGAGATATATTGTCATGCAACTCCCACCGTTCCGTCTCATGACTTGTGCCGTCACTCTCATATTTCCATTGCATGATCGTAAGATAGCTAGCGAGATGTTTCAACGTCATACGCCAAGCTAGATCGTTGCACATCCCGGTACACTGCCGGAGGCATTTCCTATAGAGTCATCATCGTTCTAAGCTTTGAGCTATGAGTAAATAAAAGTGTGATGATCATCATTATTAGAGCATTGTCCCATGTGAGGAAATAAAAAAAAGGAGGCCAAAGAGCCCAAATAAAAAAAAGAGGCCAAGAGCCCAAATAAAAAAAAAGAAAAAGAGAGAAGGGACAATGCTACTATCTTTTGCCACACTTGTGCTTCATAATAGCACCATGTTCTTCATGATTGAGAGCCTCTCGTTTCATCACCACCATATGCTAGTGGGAATCTTTACTATATAACTTGGCTTGTATATTCCAATGATGGGCTTCCTCAAATTGCCCTAGGTCTTCGTGAGTAAGCAAGTTGGATGCACACCCACTAGTTCTTCTTTTGAGCTTTCACATACTTATAGCTCTAGTGCATCCTTTGTATGGGAATCCCTACTCATTCACATTGATATCTATTAATGGGCATCTCCATAGCCCTTTGATACGCCGGGTCGATGTGACCATCTTCTCCTTTTTTGTCTCACAACCACCACCACACTCTATTCTACCTATAGTGCTATATCCATGGCTCACGCTCATGTATAGCGTGATAGTTGTAAAAGGTTTGAGAAACTAAGAGTGCAAAAACAATTACTTGGCCAATACCGGGGTTGTGCATGATTTAAATTAGTTGTGTGGGGATGATGGAGCATAGCCAGACTATATGATTTTGTAGGGATAACTTTCTTTGGCCTTGTTATTTCGAAAGTTCATGATTACCTTGCTAGTTTGCTTGAAGTATTATTGTTTTCATGTCAATAGCAAACTATTGTTTTGAATCTTACGGATCTGAACATACATGTTACTTGAAAGAAGTTACAAACGACAACTATGCTAGGTAGCATTCCACATCAAAAATTCAGTCTTTATCACTTCCCTACTCGAGGACGAGCAGGAGTTAAGGTTGGGGATGCTTGATACGTCTCCAACGTATCTATAATTTTTGATGGTTTCATGCTATTATCTTGTCAAAATTTGGATGTTTTGTATGCCTTCTATATCTTTTTTGGGACTAACTTATTAACTCAGTGCCAAGTGCCAGTTCATGTTTTTTCCGTGTTTTTGACCCTTTTCAGAGGAGAATTTTGAACAGAGTCCAAACGGAATAAAACTTCCGAAAAGATTTTTTCGAAATAGAAGACGAACGGGAGACTTGAGAACCAAGGCAGAGGGTCACCACGGACCCCACAAGCCCTCAC
The DNA here is from genome assembly GCF_904849725.1 of Hordeum vulgare subsp. vulgare. NCBI lineage: Eukaryota > Viridiplantae > Streptophyta > Magnoliopsida > Poales > Poaceae > Hordeum > Hordeum vulgare. The sequence goes on along the minus strand of NC_058522.1, from coordinate 545,775,108 downwards.
GGCGCGGCCAGGGGGGCCCGCGCCTCCCAGGCTTTTGGGCTCCCTGGGCTCCCCTGCCCTAGGTCTTTCACCTATATATTCCCTAAAATCCGAGAAAAATCAGGAGATCCACGAAAATACTTTTCCGCCGCCGCAAGCTTCTGTCTCCGCAAGATCCCATCTGGGGCACGTTCTGGTGCCCTGCCGGAGGGGGTATTTGGATACAGAGGGCTTCTTCATTGATAACCCAGAAGTATAGGGGATCGCAACAGTTTTCGAGGGTAGAGTATTCAACCCAAATTTATTGATTCGACTCAAGGGGAAGCGAAATAATATTCTCAAGTATTAGAAGTTGAGTTGTTAATTCAACCACACCTGAAAGATTTAGAGTCTGCAGCAAAGTATCAGTAGCAAGGTAGTATGATAGCAGTAGTAGCAACAGTAACCAGTAGCAGCAAAGTAACAACAGTAGCAACAGAGTAACAACAGCAGAAGTGACAACAGTAGTGGCAAAGTAACGTAGCAAGGACGAGTAGTAAAAGACTCGTAGGCATTGGATCGGTGATCGATGATTATGCCGGATGCTATTCATCATGTAACAATTATAACATGGAGAGATAAGTAACTAGCTCCCGTTTGTCAATCTAATGTAGGCATGTATTCCGTATGTAGTCATACGTGCTTAGGGAAAAGAACTTGCATGGCATCTATTGTCCATCCATCCCGTGGCAGCGGGGTCCTAATGGAAACTACGGGATATTAAGGTTCTCCTTTTAATGAAGAACCGGGCCAACGAATTAAAACTTGGTGAATACATTAACTCCTCATACTATGGTCATCTCCGGGAGTGGTTCCGGCTATTGTCACTCCGGGGTTGCCGAGTCATAACACATAGTAGGTGACTACAACTTGCAAGATAGGATCTAAAACACACATATATTGGCGACACCATAATAGGTTCAGATCTGAAATCATGGCACTCTGGCCCTAGTGACAAGCATTAAGCATGGAAAAGTAGTAGCAACATCTATCTCAGAACATAGTGGATACTAGGGATCAATCCCCATCAAAACTAACTCGATTACATGATAGATCTCATCCAACCCACCACCGTCCAACAAGCCTACGATGAGATTACTCACGTACGGTGAAGAGCATCATGGAATTGGCAATAGAGAAAGGTTGATGATGACGATGGCGACGAACTCCCCTCTCCGGAGCCCAGAACGGACTCCAGATCTGCCCTCCAAATGAAGAACAGGAGGTGGCGGCGCCTGCGTATCGTAAAACGCGATGAATCCTTCTCCCTGATTTTTTTCCGGACGAAAGAGGCTAAATAGAGCTGGGTTGATAGGCGGTGGAGCTTCGTGGGCTCCACAAGCCTGCCACGCGCGGCCAGGTGGGGCCCGCGCCTGGTGGGAGACAAAGTCTAACCATAGATTAAACTAGTGGATCCAAATCAGCCCCTTACGAAGCAACGCATAAACTAGGGTTTAAGCTTCTGTCACTCTAGCAACCCATCATCTACTTACTACTTCCCAATGCCTTCCTCTAGGCCCAAATAATGGTGAAGTGTTATGTAGTCGACGTTCACATAACACCACTAGAGGAAAAACAACATACAACATATCAAATTACCGAACGAATACCAAATTCACATGACTACTATTAGCATGACTTATCCCATGTCCTTAGGAACAAAAGTAACTACTCGCAAAGCATAATCATATTCATGACCACAGAGGTAATGAGTAGCATCAAGGATCTAACATAAACTCTTCCACCAAACAATCCAACTAGCATCAACTACAAAGAGTAATCAACACTACTAGCAACCTTACAAGTACCAATCGGAGTCGCGAGACGGAGATTGGTTACAAGTGATTAACTAGGGTTTGGAGATGAGATGGTGCTGATGAAGATGTTGATGGTGACGAGTCCCCTCCGATGAGAGGAGTGTTGGTGATGACGATGGCGACGATTTCCCCCTCCTGGAGGGAAGTTTCCCCGGCAGGATCGTCCTGACGGAGCTCTAGATTGGTTGTGTCAAGTTCCGCCTCGTGGCGGCGGCGAAACCACGAAAAAGCTCCTCCATGATTTTTTCCTGGATGAAACCCTCCATATAGCAAAAGAGGGGGGCCAGTGGGTGCTGCTGGCTACGCCTATATGGATTTCCTTGGCAAGTATGCAAAGGATTCCCCCGCGGCCTTGGAGCCTTGCGTTGGTGTTCCCTTGAAGTGGAAAGGGTGATGTAGCACAGCGGCGGTAAGTATTTCCCTTAGTTTGAGAACCAAGGTATCAATCCAGTAGGAGGATCACGTCAAGTCACAAGTACCTGCACAAACACAAAGAGCTTGCACCCAACGCTATGAAGGGGTTGTCAATCCCTTATAGACTGTTTGCAAAGTGAGAACTGAAAGCAAAAAGTAAACAAATCAAAGTAAAAGTAAAAGCGGAGATGATAATTGTGAGTAGACCCGGGGGCCTTAGTGTTCACTAGTGGATTCTCTCATGAAAGAAAGTCGACGGTGGGTGAACGAATTACTGTCGAGCAATTGATAGAACCACACAAAGTCATGACGTTATCTATGGCAATGATCATACATATAGGCATCACGTCCAAAACAAGTAGACCGATACTTTCTGCATCTACTACTATTACTCCACACGTCGACCACTATCCAACATGCATCTAGTGTATTGAGTTCATAAGAATAGAGTAACACCTTAAGCAAGATGACATGATGTAGATGAACAATCTCAAATCTATGATGATAGCACATCTTGTTACCCTTGATGGCAGCAACACGATGCATGGCTTGCTGCCCCTTCTGTCACTGGGAAAGGTCACCGCACGATATGAACCCAAAACCAAGCACTGCTCCCATTGCAAGAATCATAGATCTATTTCGCCAAACAAAACCCAAGACTCGGAGAGACTTACAAGGATATCAAATCATGCATATAAGAAATCAGCCAATACTCAAATATAATTCATAGATAATCTGATCACAAATCCACAATTCATCGAATCTCGACAAACACACGGCCAAAGAGGATTACATCGGATAGATCTCCATGAAGATCATGGAGAACTATGTATTGAAGATCCAAGAGAGAGAAGAAGCCATCTAGCTACTAACTACGGACCCGTAGGTCTGAAGTAGGCTACTCAGGAGTCATTGGAGAGGCAATGATGTTGATGTAGAAGCCCTCCAGGTCCAAAGTCCCCTCCGGCAGGGCACCGGGAAGGGTCTCCAGATGAGATCTCGCAGAAACGGAAGCTTGCCGCGGCGGAAAAGTGGTTTCGTGGACGCCCTTATTTTTTCTAGGATTTTAGGAAATATATAGGCCAAAGAGCTAGAGTAGGGGAGCTCCACGGGGGCCACAAGCCTGGTAGCCGCGGGCCCCCCTGGCCATGGCTACAGGGCTTGTGGGCTCCCTGTGGGCCTCCTGCCTTGGCCCTCAAGTCCCTCGATCTTCTTCTGTTATGGAAAAATTCATTTCGGGGATTTTATTCCGTTTGGACTCCGTTCCAAAATCAGATCTTAAAAGAGTCAAAAACACAGAAAAAACAGGAACTGGCACTTGGCACTGAATTAATAAGTTAGCCCCAAAAAAGATATAACAGGTATATAAAACATCCAAAGTTGATAAGATAACAACATGAAACCATCAAAAATTATAGATATGTTTGAGAAGTATCAGTGGGCCAGTGGGCTGCCCACAAGCCCCCATGGCGCGACCTTGGGGGGTGGCCGCGCCGTGCAGGCTTGTGGGCACCCCCTGGTGCCCCTCTGGCACTTCTTCGGCCCAGTATTTTTGATAAATCGGGAAAAAAATCCCCGTTGATTTTCATGGCGTTTGGAGTTGCGCAGAATAGGTATCTAAACTTTGCTCCACTTTCAGGCCAGAATTCTAGTTGCCGGTATTCTCCCTCTTCATGTAAACCTTGCAAAATAAGAGAGAAAAGGCATAAGAATTGTACCGTGAAGTGAAATAACAACCAAAGAAGCGATAAATATCAACATGAAAACATGATGCAAAATGGACGTATCAACTCCCCCAAGCTTAGACCTCGCTTGTCCTGAAGCGAAAGCCTAGCTCAATAAATATGTCCACATGTTTAGGGAGAGAGGTGTTGACAAAACAAGATACGAACATGCATGCATCATGATCAAGATCAGAACAGCAATACCAACATATAATCTCTCATGCCAAAGTGATAATTCCTTCACAAAGTAAAGCATGGACCAAGAACCTTACCGAGAAGTAACAACCGATAGCCTTTAGTCATTGGAGCAATTGTAATTTATCACAACATCGGAAAGAGTCAAATAAGAGCTTGTAAAGCAAATCCACATACTCAATCATTCTTTCGTTCTCTACAATTGCTACAACTCACGTGGTACTCACGAGATCAAAGTTTCAGCTGGACACAGTGAAAGATAGGGGCTTACAGTTTTGCCTCACAACTGCTTACCTCAAGGGTAATGTCAACAATAATAATTCATGAATACTTACCTCCAAGTTGACATATGAATATAGATCTTTCCCAAGCATATGACGTTAGCCAAGATAAAGGCGAAATAAGGAATTGGTGAAGATCACCATGACTCTTTCAAGGGTAAAAAGTAAAGGTACAAGATAGGCCCTTCGCAGAGGGAAGTAGAGGTTGTCATGCGCTTTGAGGTTTGGATGCGTGTCCTCTTAGTGCGGAGGAACGTCACTTTATATTGCCTCCTGTGATAAAGAACTTTATTATGCAGTCTGTCGTTTTTATGTCTTCCTCATCACAGGTTCGTATAAAGCTTATTTTCCACACACTAATAGATGATACATATTAGAGAGCAATTTTTATTGCTTGCACCGATGACAACTTACTTGAGGGATCTTATTCAATCCATAGGTAGGTATGGTGGACACTCATGGCAAAACTGGTTTGAAGGTTTATGGATGCACAAGTAGTATCTCTACTTGGTGCGGGAGTTTTGGCTAATATGAGGTGGAAGCAATCGTCACATGCTAAGGGATCTCTAATCATATAACATTGTTCAGAGCCAAGCAAACACAATTCATTATCTTGTCTTCCTTATCCAACATCTACTTCTAGGCATGTAATAGTTTAGTGAGTATTTACAATCATAGATGGTGTCAGAGATGATATATTTATATGTGAACCTCTCCTTCTTTATCACTTCCTATTAATTGCAACAATGATCAAGGTCTACGTTTGCCTACCCTCAACAAGTTTCAATCCTCATTCTTTTTATATGTGAAGCCATCACTTCCCATAAGATCATTACATGATCTTTCATGCGTTTGTTCTATTCTCACTCTTTTGATCATGGCAAGAGGAAAGGCCCTTCAACTAATACACTCTTTATTATATGGCTCACGAGCAAGATTAAATCGGGGGTGACACAAAACAAAACTCAAGACTAAAACACTAAGACTTTTAAACTACTAGAGAAAGGGAAAACTAAAAAGGAAAACTAAAACAAAGGTAAAGGCAAAAGATGTGATGGTGATACGATACCGGGGCAACTCCCCCAAGCTTGGCACAAGCCAAGGGGATTGCCCATACCAATGCTCAGTTGTCTTCCTTTGGTGGTGATGGTGGAGTTGTTGAAGAGGTCTTGAGCATGTTTAATTTCCACTTGAGCATGAAATTCTGCTCCCTCAGATCATCATTTTCCTCTTCAAGCTTCAACAGCCTTTGACATAATTCCTGCTTACTCTCCTGCAAGAAACGAGAAGGGATAAACAAGGTCTTAGGCTTCTTCCTTGAGTCAGGGAGGCTCGACTTTTTGAACTCCACATGAGTGCGTCCAGGTTGAGGTAGAGGAGCCTCCTCTTCATCGGAACTCATTTGTTCCTTCCCCTTGGGATCATAGTCTTCTTCCTCATCAGTGGTCCCGCCATATGGTTCCAAGTCCCCATGGACCTTGGGGTTAGCAAGGTAATCAGCCACATAGCTCTCCCCCTCTGAATCCTAAGAAGACATCTTGACCTAAATATGCGGCAAAAAGAAGGCTCGAAACAAAAAACAGAAGAAATCTGTGTGATGCAGGGGTCAAACCAAACGGGAGTATATATAACGATTTTTTCCAGACCAGAAGGAGTCCCCTGCACGAAAACGGAGTCCGGGAGACGCACGAGGTGGCCACAAGCCCTCACGGCGTGGCCAAGGGGTGGGTCGGCATCGTGCAGGCTTGTCGCCTCCTCGCGCACTTTTCGGGCTACTTCCAATTTTTGTATTTTTTCAAATATTCCAAAACGGAGAAAATTTCCTATTGGAAAAGTTTTGGACTCTGTTTTCTTACCGAATCACATACCTCTTCATTTTTGGAGTCTGAAACATGCTGATAAATGTCCCTTAGGTATTCTTCCGAAGTTATGGTATTGATGATATTGCTTTCAACATTTATGGGAGTACCTGAGATATAATGCTTGATTCTCTGCCCGTTTACAACTCTCGGACAATTGCCTTCCGTGTTGTTGATCTTGATAGCATCGGAACGATATACTTCCTCAATAACATAGAGACCTTCCCATCTAGAGAGAAGCTTGCCTTCAAAGAATCTTAAACGAGAGTTATATAGCAAGACATAATCACCTACATTGAACTCACGCTTTTGTATCCTCTTATCATGCCACCTTACCTTCTCTTTGAACAGCTTGGCATTCTCATATGCCTAAGTTATCCACTCATCAAGAGAGCTAATATCAAATAACCTCTCTTCACCGGCAAGTTTGAAATCGAAGTTGAGCTCTTTGATTGCCCAATATGCTTTATGCTCTAGCTCAAGAGGTAAATGACATGCTTTACCGTACACCATTTTGTACGGAGACATGCCCATGGGATTCTTATAGGCAGTTCTATAAGCCCACAGTGCATCATCGAGCTTCTTAGACCAATTCTTTCTAGACCTGTTGACAGTCTTTTGCAGAATTAGTTTAATCTCTATATTACTTAGCTCTACTTGACCACTGGACTGAGGGTGATAGGGAGACTCAATTCTATGGTTGACATAGTACTTAGCAAGCGTTTTCCGGAAAGCACCATGAATGAAGTGTGAACCACCGTCGGTCATTAGATATCTAGGGACTCCAAATCTAGGGAAGATAACTTGTTTCAGCATCCTGATAGAGGTGTTGTGATCAGCACTACTAGTGGGGATAGCTTCTACCCACTTAGTGACGTAATCAACAATAACTAAGATGTGAGTATACCCATTGGATTTTGGAAAAGGTCCCATATAATCAAAGCCCCAAACATCAAATGGTTCAATGACAAGTGAATAGTTCATAGGCATTTCCTGACGTTTGCTAATGTCACCTATTCTTTGACATTCGTCACAAGACAAGACAAACTAACGGGCATCCTTGAAGAGAGTGGGCCAATAGAAACTTGATTGCAATACCTTGTGTGCAGTTCTATCTCCCGCATGGTGTCTTCCGTAGGCCTCGGAGTGACACTTCTGTAGGATCTGTCCCTGTTCATGTTCAGGTACACAACGTCTAATAACACCATCTACTCCTTCCTTATAAAGGTGAGTATCATCCCAAAAGTAGTGTCTCAAGTCAAAGAAGAATTTCTTGTTTTGCTGGTACGTGAAACTAGGTGGTATGTATTGGCGACGATATAGTTTGCATAATCAGCATACCACGATGCACTACGTGAAGCATTGATGACATTCAATTGCTCATCGGGAAAGCTATCATCAATAGGTTGTGGGTCATCGAGAATGTTCTCCAACAAAGACAAGTTATCTGCTACTGGGTTATCAGCACCCTTTCTGTCAACAACGTGCCAATCAAATTCTTGTAGCAAGAGAACTGCTACTACAACAAAAGACCTTCCAACGGCGCCAGAAGTAGGAGTGTTGCTTGATATTCCTCAGCAACGGCACGAGGAATACTTCTGCTACGGCTACGCCTTAAGGGACTTCCTAGGCAAATATGCAAAGGATTTCCCCCGTGGCCTTGGAGCCTTGCGTTGGTGTTCCCTCGAAGCGGAAAGGGTGATGTAGCACATCGGTGGTAAGTATTTCCCTCAGTTTGAGAACCAAGGTATTGATCCAGTGAAGGAGTATCACAAGTGCCTGCACAAACACAAAAAGCTTGCTCCCAGCGCTATGAAGGGGTTGTCAATCCCTTATAGATTGTTCGCCAAGTGAGAACTGAAAACAACAAAGTAACAAAGAAAAGTAAAAGAGAAAGTGGAAACGATAGATGTGAATAGACCCGGGGGCCGTAGTGTTTACTAGTGGTTTCTCTCATGAAAGCAAGTAGACGGTGGGTGAACAAATTACTGTCGAGCAATTGATAGAACCGTGCAAAGTCGTGACGTCATCTATGGAAATGATTATATCTATAGGCATCACGTCCAAAACAAGTAGACCGATACTTTCTGCATCTACTACTATTACTCCACACGTCGACCGCTATCCAGCATGCATCTAGTGTATTAAGTCCAAAAGAACAGAGTAACGCCTTAAGCAAGATGACATGATGTAGATGGACAATCTCATATCTACGACAGAGCCCACCTTGTTACCCTTGATGGCAACTACATGATGTGTGCCTTGCTGCCCCTACTGTCACTAGGAAAGGTCACCACACGGTGAGAACCCAAAACCAAGCACTTCTCCCATTGCAAGAATCATAGATCTAGTTGGCCAGAAAAAACCCAAGACTCGGAGAGACTTACAAGGATACCATATCATGCATATAAGAAATCAGCAAAGACTAAAATATATATCATAGATAATCTAATCACAAATCCACAATTCATCGAATCTCGACAAACACACCGCCAAAGAAGATTACATCGGATAGATCTCCATGAAGATCATGGAGAACTTTGTATTGAAGATCCAAGAGAGAGAAGAAGCCATCTAGCTACTAATTACAGACCCGTAGGTCTGAAGTGAACTACTCACGAGTCATTCGAGGGGCGATGATGATGATGATGATGAAGAAGCCCTCCAACTCCAAAGTCCCCTCCGGCAGGGCACCGGGAAGGGTCTCCAGATGAGATCTCACGGAAACGGAAGCTTGCGGCGGCGGAAAAGTATTTTCATGGATCCCTTGATTTTTTGCTGTATTTTAGGGAATATATAGGCGAAGGATCTAGGTCAGGGGGGTGCCAGGGAGGCCACAAGCCTGCCCACCGCCACCCCCTAGTGGCGGAGTGGGGGCTTGTGGGCTCCCTGTAGCCCTCCTGGCTTGACCCACAAGCCCCCCAATCTTCTTCCGTTCGGGAAAAAAATCATTTCGGGGATTTTATTCCGTTTGGACTCCATTCCAAAATCAGATCTGGAAAGAGCCAAAAACACAGAAAAAACAGGAACTGGCACTTGGCACTGAATTAATTAGTTAGTCCCAAAAAAGATATAAAAGGTACATAAATCATCCAAAGATGACAAGATAACAACATGAAGCCATCAAAAATTATAGATACGTTTGAGACGTATCAAGCATCCCCAAGCTTAACTCTTGCTCGTCCTCGAGTGCGGAAGTGATAAAGAATGAATTTTTGATGCTTTCATGCTACCTAGCATAGATGTCCTTTGTAACTCCTCTTATGTGACGTGAATGTTCAGATCCATTAGATTCAAAACAATAGTTTGCTATTGACGTGGAAACAATAATAATTCAAGCAAACTAGCAAGGTAATCATGAAATTTAAAAATAACAAGGCCAACTGAAAGTTATCCCTACAAAAGCATATAGTGTGGCTATGCTCTATCATCATTGCACAACGAATTTAAATCATGCACAACCCCGGTATTGGCCAAGTAATTGTTTCACACCTTTACTTTCTCAAACCTTTTCAACTCTCACGCAATACATGAGCGTGAGCCATGGTTTTAGCACTATAAGTGGTGTGGAGTGTGGTGGAGGTTGCAAGACAAAATAGGAGAAGATGGTCACATTAACTAGGCATATCAATGAGCTGTGGAGATGCTCATAAATAGACATCAATGTGAATGAGTAGGGATTGCCATACAAATGATGCACTAGAGCTAAGAGTATGTGAAAGCTCTTAAAGAAAACTAGTGGGTGTGCATCCAACTTGCTTGCTCACGAAGACCTAAGGCAATTTTGAGGAAGCCTATCATTGGAATATACAAGCCAAGTTATATAATGAAAATTTCCCACTAGCTATATGGTGGTGACAAAACGAGAGACTCTCAATCATGAAGACCATGGTGCTTAATATGCACAAGTGTGGAAAGGTGGTAGCATTGTCCCTTCTCTCTTTTTCTCTCATTTATTTTTTATTTTTTGGTGGGCTCTTTGGCCTCTTTTTTTTGGTGGGCATCTTTGGCCTCTTTTATTTCCTCACATGGGACAATGCTCCATTAATGATGATCGTCACACTTTCAACTCAAAACTTAGAGCAACGATGACTCTATATGGAATGCCTTCGGTAGTGTGCCGTGACAATGATCTAGCATGGCATAGACATTAACGGAAACATCATGCTAGCTATCCTAGGATCATGCAATGGCAATGTAGACGTGGTGGCACATGTCATGGTGGTAGTTGCATGGCAATATATCTCGGAATGACTTTGAAAAAGCCATAGTAGGTAGGTATGGTGGCTGTTTTGAGGGAGGCTATTGGGGGGTTTTGTGCACCGGCGAAAGTTGCATGACACTAAGAAGATAGTGATGGTGGAAGGTGAAAGTGCATCTAAACCATGGACTCAACATTAGTCATGAAGAACTCATATACTTGTTGCAAAAGTTTTATTATTAATCGAAACAAAGCATTCAACGCATACTCCTAGGGGAAGGGTTGGTAGGTATAAATCATCACGCGATCCCGACCGCCACGCAAAGGATGACAATCAATAGACTAATCATGCTCAGATTTCATCACATAGTGGTTCACCATACGTGCATGCTACAGGAATCACTAACTTCAACACAAGTATTTCTAGATCCACAACACCTTACTAGCATAACTTCAATATTACCAAAACCACAACTCAAAACTAATTGAGATGAATCAAACTTCTCTAACTATTCAATGCACATGAAGGTGGAAGTTTTCGTATCCCTTTGGATAACTACCCCTTTTGAGACTACTTTCAAAGCATAGATCAACTACCAAGCCACGCACCGCTGTGCTCTAAAATTTATAAGTGAAGCACATAGAGCAAAAGAATCTAGCTCAAAAGATATAAGTGAAGCACATGTGAGGAGAATTGTCTACAAAAAGATATAAGTGAAGCTCGACAAAATCACGGTGAGTGCATGTCTCTCTCTCTCTAGGTGTGCAGCAAGGATGATTGTGACACAACAAAAATAAAAGACTCCTACGATACAAGACGCTCCAAGCAAAAACACATAACATGTGGTGAATAAAAATATAGCCCCAAGTAACGTTACCGATGGATTGAAGACGAGAGAGGCGATGCCTTCCCGGGGCATCCCCAAGCTTAGGATTTTACGACATCCTTGAATCTCTTGGGGTGCCTTGGGCATCCCCAAGCTTGAGCTATTGCCACTCTTTATCTCTTTGTCCATAAGAACTTCACCCAAAACTTGAAAACTTCACAACACGAAACTTTAAACAGAAACTCGTGATAACATTAGTATGAGAAAGCAAACCACCACTACCTTAGGTACTGGAGCAAACTTAAATTCTACTTTTGATGATGTTGGGTTACTGTATTTTCAATATTCCATGGCTAATACCCCTTGATACTATCCATAGTTTCATCAAAATAAGCAACCAACACAACAAAAACAGAATCTGTTAACAGCAGACCAGTCTGTAGCAATCTGTATATTTCGTATACTTCTGGTACTTCAAAAATTATGAAACATTACGACAGTATGAAGAATTTGCGTATCTAACAGAAGCAAAAAGAATCAACTCAAAATCACTTACAAAAAAAATGAAAATTATTTTCGTGAGCAGAAAGTTTGTGTCTTTTCCAGCATGACCAAACGATCATCCCCAAGACTAATCATAACGGTTTTGCTTGGCACAAACGCAAAAAGAAACACAAAAAACACAATCATAACAGGATTATGAAAGTGTGGAAAACACAAAACAGAAATAAAAAGGATAGATCCGTTGGGTTGCCTCCCAACAAGCGCTTTTGTTTAACGCGCTTAGCTAGGCGAAAGGTGATGGAATCACGCATAGTAATCTTTGGTGCTCAAACCATAAGTAGCCCTCATCATAGATTCATAAGGGAATCTTATTTTATTTCTAGGAAAGTGCTCCATGCCCTTCTTCAAAGGAAATTGAAATCTAATATTCCCTTCCTTCATATCGATGATAGCACCAATAGTCCTTAGGAAAGGTCTACCAAGAATAATGGGACATGAAGGATTGCAATCTATGTCAAGTACAATGAAATCCACGGGTACATAGTTCTTATTTGCAACAATAAGAACATCATCGATCCTTCCCATGGGTTTCTTGACAGTAGAATCCGCAAGATGCAAATTAAGAGAACACTCTTCAATCTCATGAAAACCAAGAATATCACATAAAGACTTTGGAATCGCGGAAACACTAGCACCCAAATCACACCAAGCATTGCACTCATAGTTTTTTATCTTGATTTTGATAGTAGGTTCCCACTCATCATGAAGTTTTCTAGGTATAGAGAATTCTAGTTCGAGCTTCTCTTCAAGAGATTTCATCATAGCATCTACGATATGCACGGTAAAGGCTTTGCTTTGGCTATAAGCATGTGGAGAGTTTGCAATGGATTGCATCAAAGAAATGCATTCAAACAAGGAGCAATTATCATAATTGAATTCCTTGAAATCCAAAGTGGGAGTTTCATTACTACCCAAAATTTTGATTTCTTCTACTCCACTCTCCACACCTTTATCATCAAGATGGTTGGACTCCGAATCATTGGGGCGTTTTTCAACCAAAGTGGATTCATATCCAGCCCCTCCATAAATAGGTTTGACACGTGAAAACAAAGATTCAAGAGGAGACACACCAAGCACTTTAAGATCTTCCTGATTTGCATCACTAGAACACACCCTTTTAAACCATTCATGCCTAGCGCGAATTTGGGCGGTTCTTTCTTTGCTCTCATTCATGGAGACACGCATAGCTTTCAAAGTTTCATCCAAGTTGACCATGGGAGGAGCGCATCTAACTTTCAAAGCATCAATAACACAAGACATCCTATCAACGCTCTTAGCCCAATCGTCTATTTTGAGTAGTTTTTCCTCTATGGACGCATTAAAAATCTTTTGAGAGTTGATGAACTCTTTGATATTACTCTCTAAATCAGAGGGTAATTTGTTGTGATTTCCATAAGTGTTGTTGTTGGAATTGCCATAATTGTTAGAGGAGTTACTAGGAAAAGGCCTAGGAACATAGTTTCCTCTAAAAGCATTGTTGTTGCCAAAATTGTTCCTACCAACAAAATTCACGTCCAAACTAGCGTTGCTACTCTCAATCAAGGAAGATAGTAGCATGTCATTAGGATCTATAGTAGCGTTTCTACTAGCAACCAAATTCATCAACTCGTCCATCTTAGCACTAAGCGAGTTAATTTCTTCTATAGCGTGCACCTTTTTGCTAGCAAGCGACCTTTCAGTGTGCCACTGAGAGTAGTTGGTCAGGATATTGTCTAGGAGTTTTGTAGCGTCTCCTAACGTGATTTCCATGAATGTTCCACCTGAGGCGGAGTCCAAGATATTGCAATAAGCGAAATTCAAGCCAACGTAAAAGATTTGTATAATCATCCACAAACTCAAGCCATGAGCGGGACAATTCCTAATCATAAGCTTCATCCTCTCCCAAGATTGTGCAACGTGTTCATGATCAAGTTGCTTGAAATTCATGATATTGTTACGTAAGGAGATGATCTTAGCCGGCAGAAAATACTTGGATATGCAAGCATCTTTGCACTTATCCCAAGAATCAATACTATTTTTAGGCAAAGAAGAAAACCAAGTTTTTGCGCGATCTTGCAACGAGAAAGGAAAAAGTTTCAACTTAATCACGTCATTATCCACATCTCTTTTCTTTTGCATATCACAAAGCTCAATGAAGGTATTGAGATGGGATGCGGCATCTTCACTAGGAAGGCCAGAGAATTTCTCTTTCATAACAAGATTCAGCAAAGCTGCGTTGATTTCATACGATTCCGCACTAGTGGCGGGAGCAATCGGAGTACTAATAAAATCATTATTGTTGGTACTTGAGAAGTCGCAAAGTTTGGTGTTTTCAGCCATGATGACTTCAACAAACAAACAAGCACACAAGCAAGCAAGAAAACTGGCAAAGGAAAACGGCAAAAGGCAAAAGGCAAAAGAAAACTGCAAAGGAGAAAGGCAAATGAAAACGGCAAATGTGAAGTGGGGGAGAGGAAAATGAGAGGCAACTGGCAAAAAAATTAAATGTAAGAGATGAGTTTGTGAGACCTACTTGGATAGATCTCTCCTCCCCGGCAACGGTGCCAGAAATACTTCTGCTACTGCAACAAAAGACCTTCCAACAGTGCCAGAAATAGGAGTGTTGCTTGATACTCCTCAACAACGTCACCAGGCATCTTTCTGCTACGGCTACGCCTTAAGGGACTTCCTAGGCAAATATGCAAAGGATTTCCCCCTTGGCCTTGGAGCCTTGCGTTGGTGTTCCCTCGAAGCGGAAAGGGTGATGTAGCACAGCAGTGGTTAGTATTTCCCTCAGTTTGAATACCAAGGTATCGATCCAGTGAAGGAGTATCACAAGTGCCTGCACAAACACAAAAAACTTGCTCCCAACGCTATGAAGGGGTTGTCAATCCCTTATAGATTGTTCGCCAAGTGAGAACTGAAAGCAACAAATTAACAAAGCAAAGTAAAAGCGAAAGTGGAAACGATACATGTGAATAGACCCGGGGGCCGTAGTGTTTACTAGTGGCTTCTCTCATGAAAGCAAGTAGAGGGTGGGTGAACAAATTACTGTCGAGCAATTGATAGAACCGCGCAAAGTCGTGACGTCATCTATGGCAATGATTATATCTATAGGCATCACGTCCAAAACAAGTAGACCGATACTTTCTGCATCTACTACTATTACTCCACACGTCGACCGCTATCCAGCATGCATCTAGTGTATTAAGTCCAAAAGAACAGAGTAACGCCTTAAGCAAGATAACATGATGTAGATGGACAATCTCATATCTACGACAGAGCCCACCTTGTTACCCTTGATGGAAACTATATGATGTGTGCCTTGCTGCCCCTACTGTCACTGGGAAAGGTCACCACACGGTAAGAACCCAAAACCAAGCACTTCTCCCATTGCAAGAATCATAGATCTAGTTGGCCAGAAAAAACCCAAGACTCGGAGAGACTTACAAGGATATCAAATCATGCATATAAGAAAGAGCAAAGACTCAAATATATATCATAGATAATCTGATCACAAATCCACAATTCATCGGATCTCGACAAACACGCCGCCAAAGAAGATTACATCGGATAGATCTCCATGAAGATCATGGAGAACTTTGTATTGAAGATCCAAGAGAGAGAAGAAGCCATCTAGCTACTAACTACGGACCCGTAGGTCTCAAGTGAACTACTCACGAGTCATTGGAGGGGTGATGATGATGATGAAGAAGCCCTCCAACTCCAAAGTCCCCTCCAGCAGGGCACCGGGAAGGGTCTCCAGATGAGATCTCACGGAAACAGAAGCTTGCGGCGGTGGAAAAGTATTTTCGTGGATTCCTTGATTTTTTTGCTGTATTTTAGGGAATATATAGGCGAAGGATCTAGGTTAGGGGGGCGCCAGGGAGGCCACAAGACTGCCCACCACCGCCCCCTAGTGGCGGAGTGGGGGCTTGTGGGCTCCTTGTAGCCCTCCTCGCTTGGTCCACAAGCCCCCTGATCTTCTTCCGTTCGGGAAAAAATCATTTCGGTGATTTTATTCCGTTTGGACTCCGTTCCAAAATCAGATCTGAAAAGAGCCAAAAACACAGAAAAAACACGAACTGGCACTTGGCACTGAATTAATAAGTTAGTCCCAAAAAATATATAAAAGGTACATAAAACATCCAAAGATGACAAGATAACAGCATGAAACCATCAAAAATTATAGATACGTTTGAGACCTATCAAGAACCCATCTGATAAGTCTAGGTTTAGCGTCCTTCTTCTCCATGAGGTACTTAATAGCAGCATGATCTGTGTGAATAGTGACTTTGGAATCAACTATGTAAGACCTGTACTTTTCAGATGCAAACACGAGTGCTAAAAATTCCTTCTCCGTAGTGGCATAGTTTCTTTGGGCACTGTCTAGAGTTTTACTAGCATAGTGAATAACATTCAACTTCTTATCAACTCTTTGCCCTAGAACAACACCAATAGCATAATCACTAGCATCACACATGAT
This sequence comes from Hordeum vulgare subsp. vulgare, assembly GCF_904849725.1. Lineage (NCBI taxonomy): Eukaryota > Viridiplantae > Streptophyta > Magnoliopsida > Poales > Poaceae > Hordeum > Hordeum vulgare. The sequence goes on along the minus strand of NC_058522.1, from coordinate 545,758,743 downwards.
CTCAAAAGGTAAGTTCCAATCAGGTGGTTGAACAACAGGTGCGGTTATCAAAGCTCTCTTAAGTATTTCAAAGGCTTCCTCACAATCATCGTTAAAAACAAAAGGAATATACTTTTGCAAGAGATTGGTAAGAGGCCTAGAAATCTTAGAGAAGTCTTTAATAAACCTTCTATAGAAACCAGCATGACCAAGGAAACTTCTTATACCTTTGATATATGTGGGTTATGGCATTTTCTCGATTGCATCAACCTTAGCCTTATCGACTTCAATACCTCTTTCAGAAATTTTATGTCCTAAGACGATGCCTTCATTGACCATAAAGTGGCACTTCTCCCAATTCAAGACAAGATTAGTGTCTTTACATCTCTGCCAGACTCGATCAAGGTTGCTGAGGCAATCATCAAAGGAAGACCCATAAACAGAGAAGTCATCCATGCAAACCTCAACAATCTTTTCACAAAAGTCAGAGAATATAGCCATCATACATCTTCGAAAGGTGGCAGGTGCATTACATAAGCCAAAAGGCATATGTCTATAAGCAAAGGTACCGAAAGGGCAGGTGAAAGTGGTTTTCTCCTGATCAGATTGTGCAACTGGTATTTGGGAGAAACCAGAATAACCGTCTAGAAAGCAGAAGTGTGTGTGTTTGGATAGCCTTTCTAGCATTTGGTCGATAAAAGGCAGAGGGTAATGATCTTTCCTACTGGCCTTATTCAACTTCCTAAAATCAATCACCATCCTATAGCTAGTAATAATCCTCTGTGAGATCAATTCATCCTTGTCATTAGGGACAACGGTAATGCCTCCCTTCTTAGGAACGCAATGCACCAGACTCACCCAATCGCTGTGAGCAACAAGATAGATGATACCTGCTTCCAGGAGCTTTAGTATTTCTTTTCTCACTACTTCTTTCATCTTAGGATTCAATCTCCTTTGATGATCATCAACTGGTTTGAAGTCAGGATCAGTTTTAATCTTGTGCTGGAATAGAGTAGGACTAATGCCCTTAAGATCATCAAGAGTATATCCAATAGCAGCACGGTGCTTTCTCAGAGTTTTTAGTAACTTATTTTCTTCATGCTCTGAGAGGCTAGCACTAATTATAACAGGATATATCTCTTTTTCAACAAGATAGGCATACTTAAGAGTATCAGGCAACTGTTTAAGCTCGAACACAGGATCACCCTTTGGTGGGGGTGGATCCCCAAGCAGTTCAACATGCAAGTTATTCTTAAGAATAGGATATTGTTCTAAGACAACTCTATCTATCTAATCCCTTTCATCCATATGCATATCATTTTCATGCTCAAGCAAGTATTGCACTAAGGGATCAGTAGGAGGCACGACAATAGAGGTAAGGCAATAGTTTCGTCCCTACTAGGCAACTATTTTTCATGAGGTTGTCTACCAAACTTAGAGAAATTGAACTCATGTGACACACCTTCAAAGCCAACAGTGACAGTTTGCTTCTCGCAATCAATATGAGAATTGACGGTATTGAGGAAGGGTCTGCCAAATATGATGGGACAAAAGCTATCTTGTGCGGTAGCAAGAACGAGGAAATCAGCAGGATACTTCGTTTTACCACACAAGACTTCAACATCCCTAACAATTCCCACAGGGCAGATAGTATCTCTATCGACAAGCTGAATAGTGACATCAATAGGCTCTATCTCAACAGGTGCAATCTCGTCTTTGATTTCATCGTATAAGGATTGAGGTATTGCACTAACACTAGCACCCACGTCACATAAGCCATGATAACAATGATCTCCTATCTTAACAGAAACCACAGGCATGCCAACAACACGCCTATGTTTGTCTCTAGCGTGAGGTTTAGCAATTCTAGTAGCATCTTCATATAAGTGAATATTATGTCCCTCAACTTCTTCAGATAGAAGATCTTTGATAATAGCAATGCTAGGTTCAACTCTAATTTTCTCAGGGGGTGTAAGTGTTCTAATATAGCCTCTACGTATCACAGTTGAAGCTTTAGAATGATCCTTTATCCTAAAAGGGAAAGGTGGTTTCTCAATGTAAGCACTGGGAACAACAGGATCATTATAGGCAATGACTTTCTCTTCAACTGGAGTGGGTTTAACTACATTGACTTCTAACGGAGGATGATATTTAAACCACTTCTCTTTGGGGAGATCAATATGGGCAGAAAAGGATTCACACAATGAAGCTACTATCTCAGAGTGAAGTCCATACTTAGCGTTAAATCACTAAAGGTATTTGTCTCAAGAAAGGATTTATCGCAATCAAACGTGAAATTCGTACCTGACTCCTTACCTTCTTCAAGCTCCCAATCTTCAGAGTTGTGTTTAATTCTCTCCAATAAATTCCATTTGAAGTCAATATCTCTCTTCATAAAAGAACCAGTACAAGAAGTGTCAAGCATGGTGCGGTCATCATGAGAAAGCCGAGCATAGAAGTTCTGAATGATAATTTCTCTAGATAGCTCATGATTGGGGCATGAATATAGCACTGCTTTAAGCCTCCCCCAAGCTTGAGCGATGCTTTCTCTTTCACGAGGCCAAAAATTTTAAATATAATTCCGATCACGATGTACTAAATGCATAGGATAAAACTTTTGATGAAATTCCAATTTCAACTGATTGTAGTCCCATGATCCAGTATCATCACATAGCCTATACCATGTCAACGCCTTATCCTTCAAAGATAAAGGAAAGACCTTCTTCTTGACCTCATCCTCGGGCACACCTGCAAGCTTAAATAAACCACAAACTTCATCTACATAGATTAGATGCAAGTCCGGATGTGATGTTTCGTCTCCTGTAAAAGGATTAGCCAGCAGTTTCTCAAGCATACCCGAAGGAAATTCAAAGCAAATATTTTCAGTAGGTGCAGCAGGTTGAGGAGAAACCATTCGTGCTTCCGTTCGAGGTGAAGATACCCCGAACAAGCCCCTCAAAGGATTAGTATCCATAGTGACAGGTGACAATAAATTTCAGCACACTATATGAATGTTTCCTTACCAAGTTCCACTTACCAATGGCGCTTCACTCCCCGACAACGGCGCCAGAAAAGAGTCGTGATGACCCACAAGTATAGGGGATCAATCGTAGTCCTTTTGATAAGTAAGAGTGTCGAACCCAACGAGGAGCAGAAAGATCTGACAAGTGGTTTTTAGCAAGGTAAAATTTGCACGCACTGAAATTGTCGGTAACAAGTGATTGTGTGGTGAGATGATTCGTAGCAAGCAACAAGTAAAAAAGAAGCAACGGTACAGAAAAGTGGCCCAATCCCTTTTGTAGCAAGGGACAAGCCTGGACAAAGTCTTATAGGAGGAAAAATGCTCCCGAGGACACACGGGAATTTCTGTCATGCTAGTTTCATCAAGTTCATATGATTCGCGTTCGTTACTTTGATAGTTTGATAAGTGGGTGGACCGGCGCTTGGGTACTGCCCTTACTTGGACAAGCATCCCACTTATTCTTAACCCCTCTCACAAGCATCCGCAACTACGAAATAAGAATTAAGACAAAGTCTAACCATAGCATTAAACTAGTGGATCCAAATCAGCCCCTTACGAAGCAACACATAAACTAGGGTTTAAGCTTCTGTCACTCTAGCAACCCATCATTGATGTCTACTACGCAACCTTCTCCTTGTAGACGTTGTTGGGCCTCCAAGTGCAGAGGTTTGTAGGACAGTAGCAATTTTCCCTCAAGTGGGTGACCTAAGGATTATCAATCCGCGGGAGGCGTAGGATGAAGATAGTCTCTCTCAAGCAACCCTGCAACCAAATAACAAAGAGTCTCTTGTGTCCCCAACACACCCAATACAATGGTAAGTTGTATAGGTCCACTAGTTCGGCGAAGAGAAGTTCAAACAAGTGCAATATGGATGGTAGATATAGGTTTTCGTAATCTGAAATTACAAAAACAACAAGGTAAAAAATGGTAAAAGTGAGCACGAACGGTATTGCAATGCATGGAAACAAGGCCTAGGGTTCATACTTTCACTAGTGAAGTTCTCTCAACAATGATAACATAATTGGATCATATAACTAGCCCTCAACATGCAACAAAGAGTCACTCCAAAGTCACTAATAGCGGAGAACAAACGAAGAGATTATTGTCGGGTACGAAACGACCACAAAGTTATTCTTTCTGATCGATCTATTCAAGAGTCCGTAGTAAAATAACACGAAGCTATTCTTTCCGTTCGACCCATCATAGAGTTCGTACTAGAATAACACCTTAAGATACTTATCAACCAAGACCCTAATGTCACCTAGATACTCCATTGTCACCTCAATTATCCGTGGGCATGATTATACGATATGCATCACACAATCTCAGAATCATCTATTCAACCAACACATAGAACTTCAAAGAGTGCCCCAAAGTTTCTACCAGAGAGTCAAAATGTGTGCCAACCCCTGTGCATAGGTTCCCAATGTCACGAACCCGCAAGTTGATCACCAAAACATACATCAAGTACTCACATGAATCCACGTGTGCCAACCCATATGCATAGGTTCCCAATTGTCACAAACCCGCAAGTTGATCACAACAGATAGACACGTGCAAGACATACATCAAGTGTTCTCAAAGACTCAATCCGATAAGATAACTCCAAAGGGGAAACTCAATTCATTACAAGAAGGGAGAGGGGGAAGAACGTCATAAGATCCAACTATAGTAGCAAAGCCCATGGTACATCGAGATCAAGACATCTCAAGAACACGAGAGAGAGAGAGATCAAATACATAGCTACTGGTACATACCCTCACCCCGAGGGAGAACTACTCCCTCCTCGTCATGGAGATCGCCGGGATGATGAAGATGGCCACCGGAGATGGATTCCCCCTCCGACAGGGTGCCAGAACGGGCTCCAGATTGGTTTTTGGTGGCTACAGAGGCTTGCGGCGGCGGAACTCCCGATCTAGGTTTCTTTTTGGGGGTTTCTGAATTTATAGGAATTTATGGCGGTGGAATTGCGTCAGTAGGGCCTACGAGGAGGTCACAAGCCTGCTCGCCACCACCGGGGGGGGGGGTGGCGGCGTCAGGGCTTGTGACTCCCTCGTGGCTCTTCTGGCCTTCTTCCGTAGCTTCGGGGGTCTCTTTTGGTCCAAAAAAATCATCGTAAATTTTCATTCCATTTGGACTCCGTCTGAAAATGGGCTAAAAACATGGAAAAAACAAAAACTGGCACTTGGCACTGAGTTAATAGGTTAGTCCCAAAACAGACATAAAATAGCATATTCATGCATATAAAACATCGAAAGTTTACAACATAATAGCAGGGAACCATAAAAAATTATAGATACGTTCGAGACGTATCAAGCATCCGCAAGCTTAACTCCTGCTCGTCCTCGAGTAGGGAAGTGATAAAGAATGAATTTTTTATGTTGCATGCTACCTAGCATAGTTGTCCTTTGTAACTTCTCTCACGTGACATGAATGTTCAGATCCGTTAGATTCAAAACAATAGTTTGCTATTGATGTGGAGACAATAATACTTCAAGCAAACTAGCAAGGTAATCATGAACTTTCAAAATAACAAGGCCAAAAAGAAAGTTATCCCTACAAAATCATATAGACTGGCTATGCTCTATCATCATTGCACAATGAATTTAGATCATGCACAACCCGAGTATTGGCCAAGTAATTGTTTTCAAACCTTTACTTTCTCAAACTTTTTCGACTCTCACGCAATACATGAGCGTGAGCCATGGTTTTAGCACTATAAGTGGTGTGGAGTGTGGTGAAGGTTGCAAGGCAAAAAAGGAGAAGATGATCACATTAACTGGGCATATCAATAAGTTGTGGAGATGCTCATCAATAGATATCAATGTGAATGAGTAGGGATTGCCATACAAATGATGCACTAGAGCTAAGAGTATGTGAAAGCTCTTAAAGAAAACTAGTGGGTGTGCATCCAACTTGCTTGCTCACGAAGACCTAAGGCAATTTTGAGGAAGCCCATCATAGGAATATACAAGCCAAGTTATATAATGAAAATTTCCCACTAGCTATATGGTGGTGACAAAATGGGAGACTCTCAATCATGAAGATCATGGTGCTTAATAAGCACAACTGTGGAAGGATAGTAGCATTGTCCCTTCTCTCTTTTTCTCTCATTTTTTTGTGGCCTCCTTGGCCTCTTTTTTTTGTTGGTGGGCATCTTTGGCCTATTTTTGTTTCCTCACATGGGACAATGCTCCATCAATGATGATCATCACACTTACAACTCAAAACTTAGAGCAATTATGACTCTATATGAAATGCCTTCGGTAGTGTATCGTGACAATGATCTAGCATGGCATAGACATCAATGGAAACATCATGTTAATATCTTATGATCATGCAATGGCAATGTAGAAGCTGTGGCACATGTCATGGTGGTAGTTGCATGGCAATATATCTCGGAATGACTCTGAAAAAACCATAGTAAGTTGGTATGGTGGCTGTTTTTGTTGGAAATATGCCCTAGAGGCAATAATAAATTAGTTATTATTATATTTCTTTGTTCATGATAATCGTTTATTGTCCATGCTATAATTGTATTGATTGGAAACACAGTGCATGTGTGGATACATAGACAAAACACTGTCCCTAGTAAGCCTCTAGTTGACTAGCTCATTGATCAAAGATTGTCAAGTGTTGTTACTTGATAACGGGATCAAAGATTGTCAAGTGTTGTTACTTGATAACGGGATCAAAGATTCTCAAGTGTTGTTACTTGATAACGGGATCACATCATTAGGAGAATCATGTGATGGACTAGACCCAAACTAATAGACGTAGCATGTTGATCGTGTCATTTTGTTGCTACTGTTTTCTACGTGTCAAGTATTTGTTCCTATAACCATGAGATCATATAACTCACTGACACCGGAGGAATGCTTTGTGTGTATCAAACGTCGCAACGTAACTGGGTGACTATAAAGATGCTCTACAGGTATCTCCGAAGGTGTTCGTTGAGTTAGTATGGATCGAGACTGGGATTTGTCACTCCGTGTGACGGAGAGGTATCTCGGGGCCCACTCGGTAATACAACATCACACACAAGCCTTGCAAGCAATGTAACTTAATGTAAGTTGCGGGATCTTGTATTACGGAACGAGTAAAGAGACTTGCCGGTAAACGAGATTGAAATAGGTATGCGGATACTAACGATCGAATCTCGGGCAAGTAACATACCGAAGGACAAAGGGAGTGACATACGGGATTATATGAATCCTTGGCACTGAGGTTCAAACGATAAGATCTTCGTAGAATATGTAGGATCCAATATGGGCATCCAGGTCCCTCTATTGGATATTGACCGAGGAGTCTCTCGGGTCATGTCTACATAGTTCTCGAACCCGCAGGGTCTGCACACTTAAGGTTCGACGTTGTTTTATGCGTGTTTGAGTTATATGGTTGGTTACCGAATGTTGTTCGGAGTCCCGGATGAGATCACGGACGTCACGAGGGTTTCCGGAATGGTCCGGAAATGAAGATTGATATATAGGATGACTTCATTTGGTTACCGGAAGGTTTTCGGGCATTACCGGTAATGTACCGGGAATGACGAATGGGTTCCGGATCTTCACCGGGAGGGGGGACCACCCACCCGGGAGGGCCCAAGGACCTTGGGGGTGGCGCACCAAGTAGGTGGGGTCAGCCCAAGGCTGTCTTGCGCAAGAGAAAGAAAAAACCAACAGAAGAGAAAAAAAAGGAAAGGTGGGAAAGGAGAGAAGGACTCCACCTTCCAATCCTAGTTGGACTAGGATTGGAGGAGGACTCCTCCTCCCTTGGTGGCGCAGCCCTTGGGGCTCCTTGAGCCTCAAGGCAAGCCTCCCCTCCCTCCTCCTATATATATGGAGCAATTAGGGCTGATTTGAGACAACTTTTTCAAGGCAGCCCGACCACATACCTCCACAGTTTTACCTCTAGATCGCGTCTGTGCGGAGCCCTACCGAGATTAAATCATCACCAACCTCCGGAGCGCCGTCACGCTGCCGGAGAAGTCATCTACCTCTCCGTATCACTTGCTGGATCAAGAAGGCCGAGATCATCGTCGAGATGTACGTGTGCTGAACGTGGAGGTGCCGTCCGTTCGGCACTAGATCGTGGGACGGATCGCAGGACGGTTCGTGGGACGGTTCGCGGGGCGGATCGAGGGACGTGAGGACGTTCCACTACATCAACCGCGTTCACTAACGCTTCTGCTGTGCGATCTACAAGGGTACATAGATCGGAAATCCCCTCTCGTAGATGGACATCACCATGATAGGTCTTGGTGCGCGTAGGAAAATTTTGTTTCCCATGCGACGTTCCCCAACAGTGGCATCATGAGGTATGTTCATGCCTAGATGTAATCTCGAGTAGAACACAAAAGTTTTTGTGGGCGGTGATGTGCGTTTTGCTGCCCTCCTTAGTATTTTCTTGATTCCATGGTATTGTTGGATCGAAGCGGCTCGGACCGACATTACTCGTACGCTTACGAGAGACTGGTTTCATCGCTACGAGTAACTCCGTTGCTCAAAGATGACCGGCGAGTGTCGGTTTCTCCAACTTTAGTTGAATCGGATTTGACCGAGGAGGTCCTTGGATGAGGTTAAATAGCAATTCATACATCACCGTTGTGGTGTTTGCGTAAGTAAGATGCGATCCTACTAGATACCCATGGTCACCACGTAAAACATGCAACAACAATTAGAGGACGTCTAACTTGTTTTTGCAGGGTATGCTTGTGATGTGATATGGCCAATGATGTGATGTGATATATTGGATGTATGAGATGATCATGTTGTAATAGATAATATCGACTTGCACGTCGATAGTACGGCAACCGACAGGAGCCATAGGGTTGTCTTTAAACTAACATTTGTGCTTGCAGATGCGTTTACTATATTGCTAGGACGTAGCTTTAGTAGTAATAGCATGAGTAGCATGACAACCCCGATGGCGACACGTTGATGGAGATCATGGTGTGACGCCAGTGACAAGAAGATTGTGCCGGTGCTTTGGTGATGGAGATCAAGAAGCACATGATGATGGCCATATCATGTCACTTATGAATTGCATGTGATGTTAATCCTTTATGCACCTTATCTTGCTTAGAACGACGGTAGCATTATGAGGTGATCTCTCACTAAAATTTCAAGATGAAATTGTGTTCTCCCCGACTGTGCACCGTTGCGCCAGTTCTTCGTTTTGAGACACCACGTGATGATCGGGTGTGATAGACTCAACGTTCACATACAACGGGTGCAAAACAGTTGCACACGCGGAACACTCGGGTTAAGCTTGACGAGCCTAGCATGTGCAGACATGGCCTCGGAACACATGAGACCGAAAGGTCGAGCATGAATCATATAGTTGATATGATTAGCATAGAGATGCTTACCACTAAAACTATTCTCGACTCACGTGATGATCGGAATTGAGATAGTGGATTTGGATCATGTACCACTCAAATGACTAGAGAGATGTACTTTTTGAGTGGGAGTTCTTAAGTAATATGATTAATTGAACTAATTGTCATGAACATAGTCTAATGGTCTTTGCGAATTACGATGTAGCTTGCGCTATAGCTCTACTGTTTTTATATGTTCCTAGAGAAAATTTAGTTGAAAGTTGATAGTAGCAAACTTTGCAGAGGATTGTCCTCGTTGCTGCGCGGAAGGCTTATGTCCTTAATGCACCACTCGGTGTGCTGCACCTCGAGCGTCGTCTGTGGATGCTGTGAACATCCGACATACACGTTTCTGATGACTACACGATAGTTCAGTGCAAAATACTTAATGGCTTAGAAGCAAGGCACCGAAGACGTTTTGAAACGTCACGGAACATAAGTGATGTTCTAAAGAGATGAAATTGTGATTTCATGCTTGTGCCCTTGTTAAGAGGTATGAGACCTCCGACAAGATTCTATGTCCACAAAGTAAAGGAGAAAAGCTCAATCGTTGAGCATGTGCTCAGATTGTCTGAGTACGACAATCGCTTGAATCAAGTGGGAGTTAATCTTCCAGATGAGATAGTGATGGTTCTCCAAAGTCACTGCCACCAAGCTGTGAGAGCTTCGTGATGAACTATAACATATCAAGGATAGATACAATGATCCTTGAGCGATTCGCGATGTTTGACACTGCGAAAGTAGAAATCAAGAAGGAGCATCAATAGTTGATGGTTAGTAAAACCACTAAGTTTCAAGAAAGGCAAGGGCTAGAAGGGATACTTCGTGAAACGGCAAAACAGTTGCTGCACTAATGAAGAGACCCAAGATTAAACCCAAACCCGAGACTAAGTGCTTCTGTAATGAGGGGAACAGTCACTGAGGCGGAGCAACTCTAGATACTTGGTAGATAAGAAGGCTGGCAAAAGTCGAAAGAAGTATATTTGATATACATGATGTTGATGTGTACTTTACTAGTACTCCTAGTAGCACGAGGGTATTAGATACCGGTTCGGTTGCTAAGTGATTAGTGACACGAAATGAAAGCTACGGCATAAACGGAGACTAGCTAAAGGCGAGGTGACGATACGTGTTGGAAATGTTTCCAAGGTTGATGGATCTTTATACTCACTTGATTTTGAATCACTAGTGACATGCAAATCATACCACATGAGCAAGGCCTTGTTTTCATTGAGATGAAACAAGATAGTAACTTGTTGGAAGTGATACATTTTGATGTATGCAGTCCAATGGGTGCTGAGGCACGGAGTGGATATCATTATGTTCTTACTTCAATGACGATTTGAGAAGATACAAGAGTATTTACTTAATGAATCACAAGTCTGAAATATTGAAAGGTTCAAATCTGTTTCAGGAGAGAAGTTCGTCGTAACAAGAGGATAAACTGTCTACGATATGATCATAGAAATGAATATCTGAGTTACGAGTTTTGGTACGCAGTTAAGACAATGTGGAAATTGTTTCGCAGTTCATGCCACCTGGAACATCATAGTGTGATGATGTGTCTGAACGTCATAGCCACGCACTATTTGGTATGGTGCATGCTATGATGACTCTTATCGAATTACCACTATCGTTTATGGGTTATGCATTAGAGACAACCGCATTCACTTTAAATAGGGCACCGCGTATTTCCGTTGAGATGACACAGTATAGACTGAGGTTTAGAGAAATCTAAACTGTCGTTTCTTGAAAGTTTGGGGCTTCGACACTTATGTGAAAAAGTTTCAGTCGAATAAGCTCAAACCCAAAGCGGATAAATGCATCTTCATAGGATATCCAAAACAGTTGGGTACATCTCCTATCTCAGATCCGAAAGCAAAGTGTTTGTTTCTAGAAACGGATCCTGTCTCGAGGAAAGGTTTCTCTCGAAAGAATTGAGTGGGAGGGTAATAGAACTTGATGAGGTTATTGAACCATCACTTCGACTAGTGTGTAGCAGGGCACAAGAAGTTGTTCCTGTGGCGCCTACACCAATTGAAGTGGAAGCTGATGATGGTGATCATTGAGCTTCGGATCAAGTTACTACAAACCTCGTAGGTCGACAAGGTCGCATACTACTACAGGGTGGTATGGTAACCCTGTCTTGGAGGTCATGTTGTTGAACAATAATGAACCTACGAGCTGTGGAGAAGCAATGGTGGGCCCGGATTCCGACAAATGGCTGGAGGCCATGAAATTCGAGAGAGGATCCATGTATGAAAACAAAGTGTAGACTTTGGAAGAACTACTTGATGGTCATAGGACTATTGAGTAAAGATGGATCTTTAAAAGGAAGACAGACGATGATGGTGATAAGTCACTATTAAGAAAAGCTCGACTTGTCGCAAAGATGTTTCCGACAAGATCAAACAGTTGACTATGATGAGACTTTCTCACTCGTAGCGATGCTAAAAGTCTGTCAGAATTATGTTAGTAGTTGCTGCATTATTTATGAAATATTGCACATAGGATGTCAAAACATTGTTTCCCCGACGGTTTCCTTGAGCAAACATTGTATGTGATACAACCAGGAGGTTTTGTCGATCCTAAAGATACTAGCAAGTATGCAAGCTCCAGCGATCCTTCAATGGACTGGTGCAAGCAACTCGGAGTTGGAATATAGACTTTGATGAGATGATCAAAGATTTTGGGTTTGTACAAGGTTTATGAGAAACTTGTATTTCCAAAGAAGTGAGTGGGAGCACTATAGAATTTCAGATAAGTATATGTGGTTGACATATTGTGGATCAGAAGTAATGTAGAATTTCTGTAAAGCATACAAGGTTGTTTGAAAGGAGTTTTCAAAGGAGTACCTGGATTGCACTACTTGAATGTTGAGCATCAAAGATCTATGGAGATAGATCGAAAGCGCTTAATGGAAGTTTCAACAAGATCCATGCCTTGACAAGTTTTTGAAGGAGTTCAAAATAGATCAGCAAAGAAGGAGTTCTTGGTTGCGTTGTGAGGTGTGAATTTGAGTAAGACTCAAAACCCGACCCCGGCAGAATAAAGAGAATAGACGAAGGTCGTCTTCTATTCCTTGGACGTAGAATCTGAAGTATGCCATGCTGGGTACCGCACCTGATGTGTGCCTTGACTCAAAGTCTGTTGAGAGGTACAGAGAGTGATCCATGATTGAATCACTAGCAGCGGTCAAAATTTATCCTTAGTAACTGATGGACTAAGGAATTTTTCTCGATTATGGAGGTGGTTAAAGAGTTCGTTGTAAAGGGTTACGTTGATGCAAGCTATGACACTAATCCGAATAACTATGAGTAGTGAAACGGATTCGTATAGTAGAGTAGATATTTGGAGTATTTCCGAATAGCACATAGTAGCAGCATCTATAAGATGACATAAAGATTTGTAAACAACACACGGGTCTGAAAGTTTCAGAACCGTTGACTAAAACCGCTCTCACGAGCAAGACGTGATTAGACCCCATGACTATATGGGTGTTGGATTCGTTGGAATCACATGGTGATCTGAACTAGATTATTGACTCTAGTGCAAGTGGGAGACTGTTGGAAATATGCCCTAGAGGAAATAATAAATTAGTTATTATTATATTTCTTTGTTCATGATAATCCTTTATTGTCCATGCTATAATTGTATTGATTGGAAACACAGTGCATGTGTGGATACATAGACAAAACACTGTCCCTAGTAAGCCTCTAGTTGACTAGCTCGTTGATCAAAGATGGTCAAGGTTTCCTTGCCATAGGCAAGTGTTGTTACTTGATAACGGGATCACATCATTAGGAGAATCATGTGATGGACTAGACCCAAACTAATAGACGTAGCATGTTGATCGTGTCATTTTGTTGCTACTGTTTTCTCCGTGTCAAGTATTTGTTCCTATGACCATGAGATCATATAACTCACTAACACCGCAGGAATGCTTTGTGTGTATCAAACGTCGCAACGTAACTGGGTGACTATAAAGATGCTCTATAGGTATCTCCGAAGGTGTTCGTTGAGTTAGTATGGACCGAGACTGGGATTTGTCACTCCGTGTGACGGAGAGGTATCTCGGGGACCACTCGGTAATACAACATCACACACAAGCCTAGTTGGACTAGGATTGGAGGAGGACTCCTCCTCCCTTGGTGGCGCAGCCCTTGGGGCTCCTTGAGCCTCAAGGCAAACCTCCCCTCCCTCCTCCTATATATATGGAGCAATTAGGGCTGATTTGAGACAACTTTTTCAAGGCAGCCCGACCACATACCTCCACAGTTTTTGTTGGGGAAAGTCGCATGGGAAACAAAAAATTTCCTACGCGCACGAAGACCTATCATGGTGATGTCCATCTACGAGAGGGGATGTGTGATCTACGTACCCTTGTAGACCGTACAGCAGAAGCGTTAGTGAACGCGGTTGATGTAGTGGAACGTCCTCACGTCCCTCGATCCGCCCCGTGAACCGTCCCGCGATCAGTCCAACGATCTAGTGCCGAACGGACGGCTCCTCTGCGTTCAGCACACGTACAGCTCGACGATGATCTCGGCCTTCTCGATCCAGCAAGAGAGACGGAGAGGTAGATGAGTTGTCCGGCAGCGTGACGGCGCTCCGGAGGTTGGTGGTGATCTTATCTCAGCAGGGCTCCGCCCGAGCTCCGCAGAAACGCGATCTAGAGGTAAAACCGTGGAGATATGTGGTCGGGCTGCCGTGGCAAAAGTTGTCTCAAATCAGCCCTAAAACCCCACTATATATAGGAGGGAGGGAGGGGAGGAGGCAGCTTCAAACCCTCAAGGTTTGGCCGAAATTTGAGGTGGAGGAGTCCTACTCCAATCCTACTTGGAGTAGGATTCCACCTTCCCACTTGGAAACTCTTTCCACCTTGTGTTTTTTCCTTCTCAAACCTTATGGGCCTTAGTGGGAACTTATTCCAGCCCACTAGGGGCTGGTTTATCTCTTCCCATAGCCCATGAGACCCCTTGGGGCGTGACACCCCTCCCGATGGTCCCCGGCACCCCTCCCGGCACTCCCGGTACACTACCGATGAGCCCGAAACTTTTCCGGTAATGCACGAAAACCTTCCGGTAACCAAATGAGGTCATCCTATATATCAATCTTCGTTTCCGGACCATTCCGGAAACCCTCGTGACGTCCGTGATCTCATCCGGGACTCCGAACAACATTCGGTAACCAACCATATAACTCAAATACGCATAAAACAACGTCGAACCTTAAGTGTGCAGACCCTGCGGGTTCGAGAACTATGTAGACATGACCCGAGAGACTCCTCGGTCAATATCCAATAGAGGGACCTGGATGCCCATATTGGATCCTACATATTCTACGAAGATCTTATCGTTTGAACCTCAGTGCCAAGGATTCATATAATCCCGTATGTCATTCCCTTTGTCCTTCGGTATGTTACTTGCCCGAGATTCGATCGTTAGTATCCGCATACCTATTTCAATCTCGTTTACCGGCAAGTCTCTTTACTCGTTCCATAATACAAGATCCCGCAACTTACATTAAGTTACATTGCTTGCAAGGCTTGTGTGTGATGTTGTATTACCGAGTGGGCCCCGAGATACCTCTCCGTCACACGGAGTGACAAATCCCAGTCTCGATCTATACTAACTCAACGAACACCTTCGGAGATACCTGTAGAGCATCTTTATAGTCACCCAGTTACGTTGCGACGTTTGATACACACAAAGCATTCCTCCGGTGTCCGTGAGTGATATGATCTCATGGTCATAGGAACAAATACATGACACGCAGAAAACAGTAGCAACAAAATGACACGATCAACATGCTACGTCTATTAGTTTGGGTCTAGTCCATCACATGATTCTCCTAATGATGTGATCCCGTTATCAAGTGACAACACTTGCCTATGGCCAGGAAACATTGACCATCTTTGATCAACGAGCTAGTCAACTAGAGGCTTACTAGGGACAGTGTTTTGTCTATGTATCCACACAAGTATTGTGTTTCCAATCAATACAATTATAGCATGGATAATAAACAATTATCATGAACTGAGAAATATAATAATAACTAATTTATTATTTCCTCTAGGGCATATTTCCAACAGTCTCCCACTTTCACTAGAGTCAGTAATCTAGTTCACATCACCATGTGATTCCAACGAATCCAACACCCATATAGTTATGGGGTCTGATCACGTCTTGCTTGTGAGAGAGGTTTTAGTCAACGGTTCTGAAACTTTCAGATTCGTGCGTTCTTTACAAATCTTTATGTCATCTTATAGATGCTGCTACTACGTGCTATTCGGAAATGCTCCAAATATCTACTCTACTATACGAATCCGTTTCAGTACTCATAGTTATCCGGATTAGTGTCAAAGCTTGCATTGACGTAACCCTTTACGACAAACTCTTTAACCACCTCCATAATCGAGAAAAATTCCTTAGTCCATTAGTTACTAAGGATAAATTTCGACCGCTGCTAGTGATTCAATCATGGATCACTCTCTGTACCTCTCAACATACTTTGAGTCAAGGCACACTTCAGGTGCGGTACACAGCATGGCATACTTTAGATTCTACGGCTAAGGCATAGAAGATGACCTTCGTCTATTCTCTTTATTCTGCCGTGGTCGGGTTTTGAGTCTTACTCAAATTCACACCTCACAAAGCAACCAAGAACTCCTTCTTTGCTGGTCTATTTTGAACTCTTTCAAAAACTTGTCAAGGCATGCATCTTGTTGAAACTTCTATTAAGCGCTTTCGATCTATCTCCATAGATCTTTGATGCTCAACGTTCAAGTAGCGTAATCCAGGTACTCCTTTGAAAACTTCTTTCAAACAACCTTGTATGCTTTACAGAAATTCTACCTTACTTCTGATCCACAATATGTCAACCACATATACCTATCAGAAATTCTATAGTGCTCCCACTCACTTCTTTGGAAATACAAGTTTCTCATAAACCTTGTACATACCCAAAATCTTTGATCATCTCATCAAAGTGTATATTCCAACTCCGAGATGCTTGCACCAGTCCATTGAAGGATCACTGGAGCTTGCATACTTGCTAGTATCTTTAGGATCGACAAAACCTTCTGGTTGTATCACATACAATGTTTGCTCAAGGAAACCATCGAGAAAACAATGTTTTGACATCCTACGTGCAATATTTCATAAATAATGCATCAACAACTAACATAATTCTAACAGACTTTTAGCATCCTACGAGTGAGAAAGTCTCATCATAGTCAACTGTTTGATCTTATCGAAAACATCTTTGCGACAAGTCGAGCTGTTCTTAATAGTGACTTATCACCATCATCGTCTGTCTTCCTTTTAAAGATCCATCGTTACTCAATAGTCCTATGACCATCAAGTAGTTCTTCCAAAGTCTACACTTTGTTTTCACACATGGATCCTCTCTCGGATTTCATGGCTTCCAGCCATTTGTCGGAATCTGGGCCCACCATCGCTTTCTCCATAACTCGTAGGTTCACTGTTGCTCAACAACATGACCTCCAAGACAGGGTTACCGTACTACTCTGCAGCAGTACGCGACCTTGTCGACCTACGAGGTTTGTAGTAACTAGATTCGAAGCTCAATGATCATCATCATCAGCTTCCACTTCAATTGGTGTAGGCGCCACATGAACAACTTCCTGTGCCCTGCTACACACTGGTTGAAGTATTGGTTCAATAACCTCATGAAGTTCTACTACCCTCCCACTCAATTCTTTCGAGAGAAACCTTTCCTCGAGAAAGGATCCGTTTCTAGAAACAAACACTTTGCTTTCGGATCTGAGATAGGAGATGTACCCAACTGTTTTGGATATCCTATGAAGATGCATTTATCCCCTTTGGGTTCGAGCTTATCAGACTGAAACCTTTTCACATAAGTGTCGAAACCCCAAACTTTCAAGAAACGACAGTTTAGATTTCTCTAAACCTCAGTCTATACTGTGTCATCTCAACGGAAATACGCGGTGCCCTATTTAAAGTGAGTGCGGTTGTCTCTAATGCATAACCCATAAACGATAGTGGTAATTCGATAAGAGACATCATAGTATGCACCATACCAAATAGTGCGTGGCTATGACGTTCAGACACATCATCACACTATGATGTTCCAGGTGGCATGAACTGTGAAACAATTTCCACATTGTCTTAACTGTGTACCAAAACTCGTAACTCAGATATTCATTTCCATGATCATATCGTAGACAGTTTATCCTCTTGTTACGACGAACTTCACTCTGAAACGGAATTGAACTTTTCAACATTTTAGACATGTGATTCATTAAGTAAATACTCCTGTATCTACTCAAACCGTCAGTGAAGTAAGAACATAATGATATCCACTGCGTGCCTCAGCACCCATTGGACTGCATACATCAAAATGTATCACTTCCAACAAGTTACTATCTTATTTCATCTCAATGAAAACAAGGCCTTGCTCATGTGGTATGATTCGCATGTCACTAGTGATTCGAAATCAGGTGAGTACAAAGATCCATCACCATGGAGCCTCTTCATGCAATTTATACTAACATGACTCAAGCGACAGTGCCACAAGTAAGTGGTACTATCATCATCAACTCGTATCTTTTGGCACCAATATCATGAACATGTGTAACACTACGATCGAAATTCAATAAACCATTGAAGGTGATTATTCAAGAAAATAGAGTAACCATTATTCTCTTTAAATGAATAATCGTATTGCAATAAACACGATCCAATCATGTTCATGCTTAACGCAAGCACCAAATAACAATTATTTAGGTTTAACACCAATCCCGATGGTAGAGGGAGCGTGCGACGTTTGATCATATCAATCTTGGAAACACTTCCAACACGTATCGTCACCTCGCCTTTAGCTAGTCTCCGTTTATGCCGTAGCTTTCATTTCGCGTCACTAATCACTTAGCAACCGAACCGGTATCCAATACCCTCGTGCTACTAGGAGTACTAGTAAAGTACACATCAACATCATGTATATCAAATACACTTCTTTCGACTTTTGCCAGCCTTCTTATCTACCAAGTATCTTGAGTTGCTCCGCCTCAGTGATTGTTCCCCTCATTACAGAAGCACTTAGTCTCGGGTTTGGGTTTAATCTTGGGTCTCTTCATTAGTGCAGCAACTGTTTTGCCGTTTCACGAAGTATCCCTTCTAGCCCTTGCCTTTCTTGAAACTTAGTGGTTTTACAAACCATCAACTATTGATGCTCCTTCTTGATTTCTACTTTCGCAGTGTCAAACATCGCGAATCGCTCAAGGATCATTGTATGTATCCTTGATATGTTATAGTTCATCACGAAACTCTCACTGCTTGGTGGTAGTGACTTTGGAGAACTATCACTATCTCATCTGGAAGATTAACTCCCACTTGATTCAAGCGATTGTCGTACTCAGACAATCTGAGCACATGCTCAACGATTGAGCCTTTTCTCCTCTGCTTTGTGGACAAAGAATCTTGTCAGAGGTCTCGTACCTCTTAACAAGGGCACAAGCATGAAATCACAATTTCATCTCTTTAGAACATCACTTATGTTCCGTGACGTTTTACAACGTTTTCGGCGCCTTGCTTCTAAGCCATTAAGTATTTTTGTACTAAACTATTGTGTAGTCATCAGAAACGTGTATGTCGGATGTTCACAGCATCCACAGACGACGCTCGAGGTGCAGCACACCAAGTGGTGCATTAAGGACATAAGCCTTCTGTGCAGCAACGAGGACAATCCTCGGTTTTACAGACTCAGTCTGCAAAGTTTGCTACTATCAACTTTCAACTAAATTTTCTCTAGGAACATATAAAACAGTGGAGCTATAGCGCAAGCTACATCGTAATTCGCAAAGACCATTAGACTATGTTCATGACAATTAGTTCAATTAATCATATTACTTAAGAACTCCCACTCAAAAAGTACATCTCTCTAGTCATTTGAGTGGTACATGATCCAAATCCACTATCTCAAGTCCGATCATCACGTGAGTCGAGAATAGTTTCAGTGGTAAGCATCTCTATGCTAATCATATCAACTATACGATTCATGCTCGACCTTTCGGTCTCATGTGTTCCGAGGCCATGTCTGCACATGCTAGGCTCGTCAAGCTTAACCCGAGTGTTCCGCGTGCGCAACTGTTTTGCACCCGTTGTATGTGAACGTTGGGTCTATCACACCCGATCATCACGTGGAGTCTCGAAACGACGAACTGTAGCAACGGTGCACAGTCGGGGAGAACACAATTTCGTCTTGAAATTTTAGTGAGAGATCACCTCATAATGCTACCGTCATTTTAAGAAAAATAAGGTGCATAAAAGGATTAACATCACATGCAATTTATAAGTGACATGATATGGCCATCATCACGTGCTTCTTGATCTCCATCACCAAAGCACCGGCACGATCTTCTTGTCACCGGCGTCACACCATGATCTCCATCATCATGATCTCCATCAACGTGTCGCCATCGGGGTTGTCGTGCTACTCATGCTATTACTACTAAAGCTACGTCCTAGCAAAATAGTAAACGCATCTGCAAGCACAAACGTTAGTTATAAAGACAACCCTATGGCTCCTGCCGGTTGCCGTACCATCGACGTGCAAGTCGATATTATCTATTACAACATGATCATCTCATACATCCAATATATCACATCACATCGTTGGCCATATCACATCACAAGCATACCCTGCAAAAACAAGTTAGACGTCCTCTAATTTTGTTGTTGCATGTTTTACGTGGTGACCATCGGTATCTAGTAGGATCGCATCTTACTTACGCAAACACCACAACGGAGATATATGAGTTGCTATTTAACCTCATCCAAGGACCTCCTCGGTCAAATCCGATTCAACTAAAGTTGGAGAAACCGACACTTGCCAGTCATCTTTGAGCAAAGAGGTTACTCGTAGCGATGAAACCAGTCTCTCGTAAGCGTACGAGTAATGTCGGTCCAAGCCGCTTCAATCCAACAATACCGCGGAATCAAGAAAAGACTAAGGAGGGCAGCAAAACGCACATCACCGCCCACAAAAACTTTTGTGTTCTACTCGAGAAGACATCTACGCATGAACCTAGCTCATGATGCCACTGTTGGGGAACGTCGCATGGGAAACAAAAAATTTCCTACGCGCACGAAGACCTATCATGGTGATGTCCATCTACGAGAGGGGATGTGTGATCTACGTACCCTTGTAGACCGTACAGCAGAAGCGTTAGTGAACGCGGTTGATGTAGTGGAACGTCCTCACGTCCCTCGATCCGCCCCGCGAACCGTCCCACGATCAGTCCCACGATCTAGTGCCGAACGGACGGCACCTCCGCGTTCAGCACACGTACAGCTCGACGATGATCTCGGCCTTCTTGATCCAGCAAGAGAGACGGAGAGGTAGATGAGTTGTCCGGCAGCGTGACGGCGCTCCGGAGGTTGGTGGTGATCTTATCTCAGCAGGGCTCCGCCCGAGCTCCGCAGAAACGCGATCTAGAGGTAAAACCGTGGAGATATGTGGTCGGGCTGCCGTGGCAAAAGTTGTCTCAAATCAGCCCTAAAACCCCACTATATATAGGAGGGAGGGAGGGGAGGAGGCAGCTTCAAACCCTCAAGGTTTGGCCGAAATTTGAGGTGGAGGAGTCCTACTCCAATCCTACTTGGAGTAGGATTCCACCTTCCCACTTGGAAACTCTTTCCACCTTGTGTTTTTTCCTTCTCAAACCTTATGGGCCTTAGTGGGAACTTATTCCAGCCCACTAGGGGCTGGTTTATCTCTTCCCATAGCCCATGAGACCCCTTGGGGCGTGACACCCCTCCCGATGGTCCCCGGCACCCCTCCCGGCACTCCCGGTACACTACCGATGAGCCCGAAACTTTTCCGGTAATGCACAAAAACCTTCCGGTAACCAAATGAGGTCATCCTATATATCAATCTTCGTTTCCGGACCTTTCCGGAAACCCTCGTGACGTCCGTGATCTCATCCGGGACTCCGAACAACATTCGGTAACCAACCATATAACTCAAATACGCATAAAACAATGTCGAACCTTAAGTGTGCAGACCCTGCGGGTTCGAGAACTATGTAGACATGACCCGAGAGACTCCTCGGTCAATATCCAATAGAGGGACCTGGATGCCCATATTGGATCCTACATATTCTACGAAGATCTTATCATTTGAACCTCAGTGCCAAGGATTCATATAATTCCGTATGTCATTCCCTTTGTCCTTCGGTATGTTACTTGCCCGAGATTCGATCGTTAGTATCCGCATACCTATTTCAATCTCGTTTACCGGCAAGTCTCTTTACTCGTTCCATAATACAAGATCCCGCAACTTACATTAAGTTACATTGCTTGCAAGGCTTGTGTGTGATGTTGTATTACCGAGTGGGCCCCGAGATACCTCTCCGTCACACGGAGTGACAAATCCCAGTCTCGATCTATACTAACTCAACGAACACCTTCGGAGATACCTGTAGAGCATATTTATAGTCACCCAGTTACGTTGCGACGTTTGATACACACAAAGCATTCCTCCGGTGTCCGTGAGTGATATGATCTCATGGTCATAGGAACAAATACTTGACACGCAGAAAACAGTAGCAACAAAATGACACGATCAACATGCTACGTCTATTAGTTTGGGTCTAGTCCATCACATGATTCTCCTAATGATGTGATCCCGTTATCAAGTGACAACACTTGCCTATGGCCAGGAAACATTGACCATCTTTGATCAACGAGCTAGTCAACTAGAGGCTTACTAGGGACAGTGTTTTGTCTATGTATCCACACAAGTATTGTGTTTCCAATCAATACAATTATAGCATGGATAATAAACGATTATCATGAACTGAGAAATATAATAATAACTAATTTATTATTGCCTCTAGGGCATATTTCCAACAGTTTTACCTCTAGATCTCGTCTCTGCGGAGCTCGGGCGGAGCTCTGCCGAGATTAGATCATCACCAACCTTCGGAGCACCGTCATGCTATCGGAGAACTCATCTATC
Organism: Hordeum vulgare subsp. vulgare; assembly: GCF_904849725.1. Classification (NCBI taxonomy): domain Eukaryota; kingdom Viridiplantae; phylum Streptophyta; class Magnoliopsida; order Poales; family Poaceae; genus Hordeum; species Hordeum vulgare. Next base: position 545,736,357 of record NC_058522.1, on the reverse strand, counting down.
TCTCCCTCTCTCTTGCTGGATCAAGAAGGCCGAGATCATCGTCGAGCTGTACGTGTGCTGAACGCGGAGGTGCCGTCCGTTCGGCACTAGATCGTGGGACGGATCGCGGGACGGTTCGTGGGGCAGTTCGCGGGGCGGATCGAGGGACGTGAGGACGTTCCACTACATCAACTGCGTTCACTAACGCTTCTGCTGTACGATCTACAAGGGTACGTAGATCGGAAATCCCCTCTCGTAGATGGACATCACCATGATAGGTCTTCGTGCGCGTAGAAAAATTTTGTTTCCCATGCGACGTTCCCCAACAGTTTTGAGGGAGGCTAATGGTGGGTTTTGTGCACCGGTGAAAGTTGCACGACACTAAGAAGATAGTCATGGTGGAAGGTGAAAGTGCATCTAAACCATGGACTCAACATTAGTCATGAAGAACTCATATATTGTTGCAAAAGTTTTATTAGTAATCGAAACAAAGCATTCAACGCATACTCCTAGGGGAAGGGTTGGTAGGTATAAACCATCGTGCGATCCTGACCGCCACGCAAAGGATGACAATCAAAAGACTAATCATGCTCAGACTTCATCACAGAGCGGTTCACCATACGTGCATGCTACGGGAATCAGTAACTTCAGCACAAGTATTTCTAGATCCACAACACCTTACTAGTATGACTTCAATATTACCAAAACCACAACTCAAAACTAATTGAGATGAATCAAACTTCTCTAACTATTTAATGCACATGAAGGTGGAAGTTTTCGTATCCCTTTGGATAACTACCCCTTTTGAGACTACTTTCAAAGCATAGATCAACTACCAAGCCACGCACTGCTGTGCTCTAAAAGATAAAGGTGAAGCACATAGAGCAAAAGTATCTAGCTCAAAAGATATAAGTGAAGCACATGTGAGCTGAATTGTCTACCAAAGGATATAAGTGAAGCTCGACAAAACCATGGTGAGTGCATGTCTCTCTCTCTAGGTGTGCAGCAAGGATGATTGTGACACAACAAAAAATAAAAGACTCCTACGATACAAGACGCTCCAAGCAAAACACATATCATGTGGTGAATAAAAATATAGCCCCAAGTAACGTTACCGATGGATTGAGGACGAGAGAGGGGATGCCTTCCCGGGGCATCCCCAAGCTTAGGCTTTTACGGCATACTTGAATCTCTTGGGGTGCCTTGGGAATCCCCAAGCTTGAGCTGTTTCCACTCTTTATCTCTTTGTCCATAGGAACTTCACCCAAAACTTGAAAACTTCACAACACAAAACTTAAATAGAAACTCGTGATAACATTAGTATGAGAAAGCAAACCACCACTTCCTTAGGTACTGTAGAAAACTTAAATTCTACTTATGCTGATGTTGGGTTAATTTATTTTCAATCTTCCATGGCTAATACCCTCCGATACTATCCATAGTTTCATCAAAATAAGCAACCAACTCAACAAAAACATAATCTGTTAACAGCAGAGCAGTCTGTAGCAATCTGTATACTTCATATACTTTTGGTACATCAAAAAATCTGAGAAATTACGAAAGTATGAAGCAATTGCATAGAAATCATCATCAAAAATAATCAACTCAAAAGCTCTTACATAATAAAAATGAAAATTCTTTTCGTGAGCAGAAAGTTTCTGTCTTTTTCCAGCATGATCAAACAATCATCACCAAGACTAATCATAACGGTTTTGCTTGGCACAAACACAAAAAGAAAGACAAAATACAAAATCATAACAGAATTATGATGGTGTGGAGAAAACAAAATAGGAAGCAAAAAAGCAAAGAAAAATTTATTCATTGGGTTGCCTCCCAACAAGCGCTATCGTTTAACGCCCTTAGCTAGGCATTGATTTCAATGATGCTCACATAAAAGGTAAGGATTGAAACACAACGAGAGCATCATGGAGCAAATGGCTAGCACATTAAGTCTAACCCACTTCCTATGCATAGGGATTTTGTGATCAAACAATTTATTGGAGCAAGAATCAATTAGCATAGGAAGGCAAAACAAGCATAGCTTCAAAAATTTCAACACATGGAGAGGAAGCTTGATACTATTGCAATAAGTAGAAGCATATGATCCTCTCTCATAGTAATTTTCAGTAGCATCATGAATGAACTCAACAATATAACCAGCACCTAAGGCTTTCTTTTCATGATCTACAAGCATAGGAATTTTACTACTCTCCACATAATGAAATCTATTCTCAAGAATAGTAGTGGGACTATCGTAAAAGACTTGACCACTACAAATTGTGTCCACAATGAAAAAGCAAGGTTTAGAAAAAGGGTTCTCGAGAGTATGACAAGTTTTATCATCCCTCTTCTTTAAAGCATAAGTATCCTCACAATAATCATCATATATAGGGGGCATGCTTTCATCAAAATGATTTTGATCATTCAAAGTGGAAGAACTAAAAAGATCATCTTCATCAAATATAGCATCCCCAAGCTTGTGGCTTTGCATATCATTAGCATCATGGGTATTCATAGAATTCATGCTAACAATATTGCAATCATGCTCATCATTCACATATTCTATGCCAAGCATTCTATGTAATTCTTCTTTCAGCACTTGAGCACAATTTTCCTTCCCATCATGCTCACGAAAGACATTGAAAAGATGGAGCATATGAGGCATCCTCAATTCCATTTTTTTGTAGTTTTCTAGCGAAAGAAAAAGAAACAAAAAGATTTGATTGCAAGATCTAAAGATATACCTTCAAGCGCTAACCTCCCCGGCAACGGCGCCAGAAAAGAGCTTCGTTGACGGGAGGTGAGTGCCGCTTACCTAGCCTCCCCGGCAACGGCGCCAGAAAAGAGCTTGATGTCTACTACGCAACCTTCTCCTTGTAGACGTTGTTGGGCCTCCAAGTGCAGAGGTTTATAGGACAGTAGCAATTTTCCCTCAAGTGGGTGACCTAAGGTTTATCAATCAGCGGGAGGCATAGGATGAAGATGGTCTCTCTCAAGCAACCCTGCAACCAAATAACAAAGAGTCTCTTGTGTTCCCAACACACCCAATACAATGGTAAGTTGGATAGGTGCACTAGTTCGGTGAAGAGAAGGTGAAAGAGTGCAATATGGATGGTAGATATAGGTTTTTGTAATCTGAAATTACAAAAACAGCAAGGTAAAAAATGGTAAAAGTGAGCACGAACGGTATTGCAATGCGTGGAAACAAGACCTAGGGTTCATACTTTCACTAGTGAAGTTCTCTCAACAATGATAACATAATTGGATCATATAACTAGCCCTCAACATGCAACAAAGAGTCACTCCAAAGTCACTAATAGCGGAGAACAAACGAAGAGATTATTGTCGGGTACGAAACGACCACAAAGTTATTCTTTCTGATCGATCTATTCAAGAGTCCGTAGTAAAATAACACGAAGCTATTCTTTCCGTTCGATCCATCATAGAGTTCGTACTAGAATAACACCTTAAGATACTTATCAACCAAGACCCTAATGTCACCTACATACTCCATTGTCACCTCAAGTATCCGTGGGCATGATTATACGATATGCATCACACAATCTCAGAATCATCTATTCAACCAACACATAGAACTTCAAAGAGTGCCCCAAAGTTTCTACCAGAGAGTCAAAAGGTGTGTCAACCCGTGTCCATAGGTTCCCAATGTCACGAACCCGCAAGTTTATCACCAAAACATACATCAAGTACTCACATGAATCCACGTGTGCCAACCCATATGCATAGGTTCCCAATTGTCACAAACCCGCAAGTTGATCACAGCAGATAGACACGTGCAAGACATACATCAAGTGTCCTCAAAGACTCAATCCGATAAGATAACACCAAAGGGGGAACTCAATTCATTACAAGAAGGGAGAGGGGGAAGAACATCATAAGATCCAACTATAGTAGCAAAGCCCATGGTACATCGAGATCAAGACATCTCAAGAACACGAGAGAGAGATCAAACACATAGCTACTGGTACATACCGTCAGCCCCGAGGGAGAACTACTCCCTCCTCGTCAAGGAGATTGCCGGGATGATGAAGATGGCCACCGGGGATGGATTCCCCCTCCGGCAGGGTGCCAGAATGGGCTCTAGATTGGTTTTTGGTGGCTACAGAGGCTTGCGGCGGCGGAACTCCCGATCTAGGTTTCTCTTTGGGGGTTTATGAATTTATAGGAATTTATGGCGGTGGAATTGCGTCAGTTCGGCCTACGAGGAGGTCACAAGCCTGCTCGCCACCACCGGGGGGGGGGGGGGGGGTGGCGGCGTGAGGGCTTGTGACTCCCTCGTGGCTGTTCTGGCCTTCTTCCAAAGCTTCGGGGGTCTCTGTTGGTCCAAAAAAATCATCGTAAAGTTTCATTCCATTTGGACTCCGTCTGAAAATGGGCCAAAAACACGGAAACACAAAAACTGGCACTTGGCACTGAGTTAATAGGTTAGTCCCAAAAAAGATATAAAATAGCATATTCATGCATATAAAACATCCAAAGTTGACAAGATAATAGCATGGAACCATCAAAAATTATAGATACGTTGGAGACGTATCAATCATCTACTTACTACTTCCCAATGCCTTCCTTTAGGCCCAAATAATGGTGAAGTGTTATGTAGTCGACGTTCACATAACACCACTAGAGGAAAAATACCATACAACATATCAAATTACCGAACGAATACCAAATTCACATGACTACTATTAGCATGACTTATCCCATGTCCTCGGGAACAAAAGTAACTACTCACAAAGCATAATCATATTCATGACCAGAGAGGTAATGAGTAGCATCAAGGATCTGAACATAAACTCTTACACCAAACAATCCAACTAGTATCAACTACAAAGAGTAATCAACACTACTAGCAACCTTACAAGTACCAATCGGAGTCGCGAGACGGAGATTGGTTACAAGTGATGAACTAGGGTTTGGAGATGAGATGGTGCTGATGAAGATGTTGATGGTGACGAATCCCCTCCGATGAGAGGAGTGTTGGTGATGGCGATGGCGATGATTTACCCTCCGGGAGGGAAATTTCCCCGGCAGTATCGTCCTGCCGGAGCTCTAGAAAGGTTCTGCTCAAGTTCCGCCTTGTGGCGGCGGCGAAACCATGAAAAAGCTCCTCTGTGATTTCTTCCTGGATGAAACCCTCCATATAGCAAAAGAGGGGGGCCAGTGGGCCAGTGGGCTGCCCACAAGCCACCATGGCACGGCCTGGGGGGTGTTCGCGCCGTGCAGGCTTGTGGACACCCCCTGTTGCCCCTCTCGCACTTCTTTGGCCCAGTATTTTTGATAAATCGGGGAAAAAATCCCCGTTGATTTTCACGGCGTTTGGAGTTGCACAGAATAGGTATCTCAACTTTGCTCCACTTTCAGGCCAGAATTCCAGTTGCCGGTATTCTCCCTCTTCATTTAAACCTTGCAAAATAAGAGAGAAAAGGCATAAGAATTGTACCGTGAAGTGAAAACTTGATGCAAAATGGACGTATCAGTGGGCTTGTGGGCTCCACGCTCCACGTCCTCCGCTGATTCTTGCGCTGGTATTTTTCATTAATTCCAGAAAAATTCTCCATAAATTTTCACGTCATTCCGAGAACTTTTATTTCTGCGCAAAAACAACACCATGGCAATTCTGCTGAAAACAACGTTAGTCCGGGTTAGTTCCATTCAAATCATGCAAATTAGAGTCCAAAACAAGGGCAAAAGTGTTCGAAAAAGTAGATACGACGGAGACGTATCATTCATCAACACCATGACCTCTCCGATGATGCGTGAGTAGTTCACCATAGACCTACGGGTCCATAGCTAGTAGCTAGATGGCTTCTTCTCTCGCTTGGATCTTCAATACAAAGTTCTCCATGATATTCATGGAGATCTATCTGATGTAATCTTCTTTTGCGGTGTGTTTGTCGAGATCTGATGAATTGTGGATTTATGATTAGATTATCTATGAATATTATTTGAGTTTCTTCTGATCTCTTATATGCATGATTTCATATCTTTGTAATTCTCTTCGAGTTGTGGGTTTTGTTTGGCCAACTTGATCTATGATTCTTGCAATGGGAGAAGTGCTTGGTTTTGGGTTCATACCGTGCGGTGACCTCACCCAGTGACAGAAGGGGTAGCGAGGCACGCATCGTGTTGTTTCCATCAAGGGTAAAAAGATGGGGTTTTCATCATTGGTTTGAGTTTATCCCTCTACATCATGTCATCTTGCTTAAGGCATTACTCTGTTCGTCATAAACTCAATACACTAGATGCATGCTGGATAGTGGTCGATGTGTGGAGTAATAGTAGTAGATGCAGAAAGTATCGGTCTACTTGTGTCGGATGTGATGCCTATATGTATGATCATTGCCTTAGATATCGTCATGACTTTGCACGGTTCTATCAATTGCTCGACAGTAATTTGTTCACCCACCGTAATATTTGCTAGTTTGAGAGAAGCCTCTAGTGAACACTAAGGCCCCCGGGTCTACTTCACACCATATTTTCAGCCTTACTCTTTTACTTCGTTGCAGTTTCCGCCTTCAGATCTCACTTTGCAATCAATCTTGAAGGGATTGACAACCCCTTTATAGCGTTGGGTGCAAGCTCGTTTGTGTTTGCGCAGGTACTCTGGACTTGACGAGATTCTCCTACTGGATTGATACCTTGGTTCTCAAATTGAGGGAAATACTTATTGCTCCTGTGTTGCATCACCCTTTCCTCTTCAAGGGAAAAACCAACGCAAGCCCAGTATCCGTCAACGTGCCAATTTCTGGCACTGTTGTCTGTTGCCGTAGCAGGAACCTCCTCATCTTTTCCTTTTTCTTTCTTTGAAAATGTCTGAAATTTTTAGTGACTCAAAGGAAAAGTGAACAAGGCTCAACAAAACTCATAGCAACTACTCTAACAAGTTCCTAGAGGCCATATCATGCATCAGAACTACTTGGGACCAACTAAAATTAGCATGCAAAGCTCAAGAACAGGGTCACCAAGGCAGCAAAATAACGCGACGTATAAGGCACTAGAGCAAAAACTAATTGGACCAATGGAGGAGTCACATACCAAGGAATAATTTCCCCAAAACAGTTTTGTGAATGGGGCTTTGCACAAGGAGATTGAAAAACGCAGCAAGAAGAGCAAGAACACTGGTTTGAGCTGTGGAATGATTTTTTCTGGAGGTAGGAGAAGGAGATGGGAGCTGGAATAAGTGGAGGGGGACCACGTGGGGCCCACAAGCCTGGTAGGCGCGGCCAGGGGGTGCCCGCGCCTCCTGGGCTTGTGGCCCACTCGTGCATGCCCCTGACTAGCTCTCTGTCTCAGGATTTTTCAAAAATTCCAGAAAAATCATACTTGAGTTTCAGGGAATTTGGATACCTTCTATTTTTGGGACACTTTTCTAAGGGACGCAAAAAGCAGAAAACAGGAAAAACTAAAGCTAAATCTATCATTTGTCTTCTAAACAACCGAAGGTAAAAGTTCGGAACATAGGTTTGTGTCTCTTAGATTCATCCATCTCATGGTCATCAAAAGAAATCTGTCAATGAGGTTGATCAAGTCTCCTTGACAAACTTTTTCGAATCGCATAAAACCGAAGAATTTTCGAATAGTCACTAGGTTACCTCAATGGGGATGTGCATATCCCCGACAAGCAAATCATACTTCATCTTGACAGTAGGTATAGGGCATTCAAAGCTCCCAATAAGAATTGATGAAGTTTTTTGAATAGCACTGATGCAATGTACTCGATATTGTTTCTTCGAAAAGTGCACCATATGCTCATTACCATTGACATGGAAAGTGGCATTACCTTTGTTGCAATCAATAACAGCCCCTGCAGTGTTTAAAAAGGGTCTTCCAAGGATGACCGCCATGGCATCATCCTCGGGAATATCAAGAATAACAAAGTCTGTTAAGATAGTAAGGTTCGCAACCACAACAGGCACATCCTCGCAAATGCCGATAGGAAAAGCAGTTGATTTGTCGGCCATTTGCAAGGAAATTTCAGTAGGTGTCAACTTATCTAATTCAAGTCTACAATATAGAGAGAGAGGCATAACACTAACACCGGCTCCAAGATCGCATAAAGCAGTTCTAACATAATTGTCTTTAATGGAGCAAGGTATAGTGGGCACTCCGGGATCACCTAGTTTCTTAGGAGTTCCACCCTTGAAAGTGTAGTTGGCAAGCATGGTGGAAATCTCAACCTCAAGTATCCTCCTCTTATTGGTCACAATATGTTTCATGTACTTAGCATAAGGAGACATTTTGAGCATATCTGTCAAACGCATTTGTAGAAAGACAGGTCTAATCATTTCAACAAAGCGCTCAAAATCCTCATCATCCTTTTTCTTGGATGGTTTGGGAGGAAAAGGCATGGGTTTCTGAACCCATGCTTCTCTTTCTTTACCATGCTTCCTAGCAATGAATTCATTCTTATCATATCTCTTGTTCTTAGGTTGTGGGTTATCAACATCAATAGGTCCAATCTCCAGTTCCTTATCATTGCTAGGTTGATCATCATCATGAACACCACTATCGATATCATTGCTACGCTCATGTTCATCACCAGATTGTGTTTCGGCATCAAAAATAGAGACATCATTTGGATTCTCGGGTGTAACAGCAACAGGGTTGCTAGCATGCAAGTTCCTATCATCTTTCTTTTTCTTCCTAGTACCAAGATGACTAGGTGCATCAGTGCTAACTCCTTGAGAATCTTGCTCAATTCTCTTACGATGGCCCTCAGGATACAAAGGTTCCTGACTCATTCTACCACCTCTAGTGACAACTCTAAGAGAATTGTCATTCAACTCATTAACCAAGTCATTTTGAGCCTTAAGTACTTGTTCTACTTGAGTAGTGATCATAGAAGCATGTTTAGCCAAAAGCTTAAGATCATTGACATTTCTATCCACACAAGTACTTATATGATTAATCATACGAGCATTTTGTTGCACTTGTCTGCTAACATAATCATTGAAACTTTGTTGTTTGACAACAAAGTTATCAAATTCATCTAAGCATAAGCTAGCAGGTTTATCAAAAGTAATATCACTCTCATTGAATCTACGAAGAGAATTTACCTCTACTACTTGTGTCGGGTTATCAAGACCATGTATTTCTTTGATAGGTGGTAGATTTTTGACATCTTCAGATTTAATGCCTTTCTCTTTCATAGATTTCTTAGCTTCTTGCATATCTTCAGGACTGAGGAATAGAATACCTCTTTTTTCGGAGTTGGCTTCGGAGGTGGTTCAGGAATAGTCCAAGCATTCTCATTGCACAAGATATTATTCAATAGAATTTCAGCTTGTTCCACAGTTCGTTCCCTGAAAATACAACCAGCACAACTATAAAGGGGGTCCCTAGAAGCATCGGTTAGTCCATTATAGAAGATATCAAGTATTTCATTCTTCTCAAGAGGGTGACCAGGCAATGCATTCAGCAACTGAACAAGCCTCTCCCAAGCTTGTGGGAGACTCTCTTCTTTAACTTGCACAAAGTTATATATTTCCTGCAAGGCAGCTTGTTTCTTATGGGAAGGAAAATATTTCTCAGAGAAGTAGTAGATCATATCCTGGGGACTACACACACAACTAGGAGCAAGAGAAGTGAACCATGTCTTAGCATCATCCTTTAGCGAGAAAGGAAACAACTTAAGGATATATTAGTGGCGGATCTTTTCCTCACTCGTGAATAGGGTGGCTATATCGTGCAGCTTAGTAAGATATGCTACAACCGTTTCAGACTCATAACCATGAAAAGGATTAGATTCGACCAAAGTGATTAACTCAGGATCGACGAAGAATTCATAATCCTTATCGGTCACAAAGATAGGCGAAGTAGCAAACTTAGGGTCGTATTTCATCCTAGCGTTCAGAGATTTTTCTTTCCACTTGCGCAGTAATTTCTCAAGATTATAGTTATCCTTACAAGCAAGAAAGTTCTCAGATATCTCTCCCTCCATAACATAACCCTCGGGTATATTAGGCAATTCATATCTAGGAGAGCTAGTTCTAACAGGCGAAACAGCAGGTTCTACTTCAATAAATTCAGCAGTTTCAGAAGTATCATCGCATTCATCAGCAACTCTAGCAATTTGTGCATCAAGCAATGCACCTAGTGGCAATGTAGTATCAAGCAAAGCATCATCACAAAGCATCATGGATAGCAGAAGTAGCATCATCAAGCACAAGCGACACAACAAAATTTCTAGCAGGAGGTGGTGTCGCAAACTTACTCATAACTGAATGTGAATCAAGTGCAGAGCTAGATGAGAGTTCCTTACCTGTCCTCGTAGTTGAGGGCAAGACTTTAGTTTTTGGATCTCTCGGATTCCTCATAGTGATCAGCAGACGTAAATCCCAAGTGACTCAGAGAATAGAGCTATACCTGTGATACGTCTCCAACGTATCTATAATTTTTTATGGTTTCATGCTATTATCTTGTCAAACTTTGGATGTTTTGCATGCCTTTTATATATTTTTTGGGACTAACTTATTAACTCAGTGCCAACTGCCAGTTCCTGTTTTTTTCCATGTTTTTGACCCCTTTTAGTGGAGGATTTTGAACGGAGTCCAAACGGAATGAAACTGCCAAAAAGATTATTTCCGGAAAAGAAAAAGATCGGGAAACCAGAGAATGAGGGCAGGGGGGCACCAGGGACCACACAAGCCCTCATGGCGCGGCCAGGGGGCCTGCACCCCCCTGGCTTGTGGGCTCCTTGAGTCTCCATTGCCCTAGGTTTTGCGCCTATATATTCTCTAAAATTCCATAAAAAAATCAGGAGATCATCAAAAGTACTTTTCCGCCGCCGCAAGCTTCTGTCTCCGCAAGATCCTATCTGGGGCACGTTTTGGTGCCCTGCCGGAGGGGGGATTCCGATACGGAGGGCTTCTTCATCAACACCATGACCTCTCCGATGATGCGTGAGTAGTTCACCATAGACCTACGGGTCCATAGCTAGTAGCTAGATGGCTTCTTCTCTCTCTTGGATATTCAATACAAGGTTCTCCATGATCTTCATGGAGATCTATCCGATCTAATCTTCCTTTGCGGTGTGTTTCTCGAGATCCGGTGAATTGTGGATTTATGATCAGATTATCTATGAATCTTTTTGAGTTTCTTCTGATCTCTCTTATGCATGATTTCATATCCTTGTAATTCTCTTCGAGTTTAGGGTTTTGTTTGGCCAACTTGATCTATGATTCTTGCAATGGGAGAAGTGCTTGGTTTTGGGTTCATACCGTGCGGTGACCTCACCCAGTGACAGAAGGGCTAGCGAGGCACGCATCGTGTTGTTTCCATCAGGGGTAAAAAGATGGGGTTTTCATCATTGGTTTGAGATTATCCCTCTACATCATGTCATCTTGCTTAAGGCGTTACTCTGTTCGTCATGAACTCAATACACTAGATGCATGCTGGATAGCGGTCGATGTGTGGAGTAATAGTAGTAGATGCAGAAAGTATCGGTCTACTTGTCTCGGACGTGATGCCTATATGTATGATCATTGCCTTAGATATCGTCATGACTTTGCGCGGTTCTATCAATTGCTCGGCAGTAATTTGTTCACCCACCGTAATACTTTCTATTTTGAGAGAAGCCTCTAGTGAACACTATGGCCCCCGGGTCTACTCCACACCATATTTTCAGACTTACTCTTTTTCTTCGTTGCACTTTCCACCTTCAGATCTCACTTTGCAATCAATCTTGAAGGGATTGACAACCCCTTTAAAGCGTTGGGTGCAAGCTCTTTTGTGTTTCCGCAGGTACTCTGGACTTGACGAGATTCTCCTACTGAATTGATACCTTGGTTCTCAAACTGAGGGAAATACTTACTGCTCCTGTGCTACATCACCCTTTCCTCTTCAAGGGAAAAACCAACGCAAGCAAGTCTCCGTCAACGTGTCAATTTCTGGCGCTGTTGTTTGAGAAGTAGCAAGAAGAATTTCTGGCGCCGTTGCCGGGGAAGCACTTTTGTTGCCGTAGCAGAAGAATTTCTGGTGCCGTTGCCGGGGAGGATCAGGTCAAGAACTCATCCAAGTAGGTGTCGCAAAATCATCTCTTGCATTTACTTTGTTTGCCAGTTGCCTCTCGTTTTCCTCTCCCCCACTTCAGAATTTGCCTTTTTCGTTCGTCCTTTTTCTCGCTTGCTCTTTGTTCGCTTGTGTGCTTGCTTGCTTGCTAGGGTCACCATGAATGAAAACACCAAACTCTGTGACTTCTCGAATACTAATAACAATGATTTTATTAGTACTCTGATTGCTCCCGCCACTAGTGTGGAGTCATACGAAATGAATGCCGCTTTGCTGAATCTTGTTATGAAAGAGCAATTCTCCGGCCTTCCTAGTGAAGATGCCGCATCCCATCTCAATACCTTCATTGAGCTTTGCGATATGCAAAAGAAGAGAAATGTGGATAATGATGTGATTAAATTGAAGTTTTTTTTTGTCGTTGCGAGATCGCGCAAAAACTTGGTTTTCTTCTTTGCCAAAAAATAGTATCGATTCTTGGGATAAGTGCAAAGATGCTTATATATCCAAGTATTTTCCGCCGGCTAAGATCATCTTTTTCCATAATGATATCATGTATTTCAAGCAACTTGATCATGAACATGTTGCACAATCTTGGGAGATAATGAAATTTATGATTAGAAATTGTCCCGCTCATGGCCTGAGTCTTTGGATGATTATTCAAATCTTTTACGCTGGCTTGAATTTCGCTTCTAGAAATATCTTGGACTCCGCCTCAGGTGGAACATTCATGGAAATCCCGTTAGGAGAATCCACAAAGCTCCTAGACAACGTCATGACGAATTACTCTCAGTGGCACACTGAAAGGTCACCTGCTAGTAAGAAGGTACACGCTATAGAAGAAATTAACTCGTTGAGTGCTAAGATGGATGAGTTAATGAATTTGGTTGCTAGTAGAAGTGCTCCTTTAGATCCTATTGATATGCCCTTGTCTTCCTTGATTGAGAGTAGCAACGCTAGCATGGACGTTAATTTTGTTGGTAGGAATAATTTTGGCAACAACAATGCTTTTAGAGGAAACTATGTTCCTAGGCCTTTTCCTAGTAACTCCTCTAATAACTTTCACAACTCCTACAACAATACTCATGGAAATTACAATAGATTACCCTCTGATCTAGAGAGTAATATCAAAGAGTTCATCAACTCACAAAAGATTTTCAATGCGTCCATAGAGGAAAAGCTACTCAAAATTGACGATTTGGCTAAGAGCGTTGATAGAATGTCTAGTGATGTTGATGCTTTGAAAGTTAGATGTGCTCCACCCAATTAAGATCAATATACATGAAACTTTGAAAGCTATGCGTGTTACCATGATTGAGAGCCAATAAAGAACCGGCCAAATTCGTGCTAGACATGAATGGCTTAAAAAGGCGTGTTCTCGTGATAAGAATCACGAAGATCTTAAAGTGCTGGGTGTGACTCCCACTGAATCTTTGTTTTCTTGTGACAAACCTAGTGATTATGGGGCTGGATATGAATCCACTTTGGTTGAAAAGTGCCCCAAAGATTCGGAGTCCATCTATCTTGATGCTAAAAGCATGGAAAGTGGAGTAGAAGATATTAAAACTTTGAGTAGTAATGAAATTACTACCATGGATTTCAAGGAATTCAATTATGATAGTTTCTCCTTGATTGAATGCATTTACTTGATGCAATCCATGTTAAACTCTCCACACGCTTATAGCCAAAACAAGGCCTTTACCGATCATATCGTCGAAGCTATGATAAAATCTCTTGAAGAGAAACTTGAATTGGAAGTCTCTATCCCTAGAAAGCTTCATGATGAGTGGGAACCTACCATCAAAATCAAAATCAAAAACTATGAATGCAATGCTTTGTGTGATTTGGGTGCTAGTGTTTCCGCGATTCCAAAGTCTTTATGTGATGTTTTGGGTTTTAATGAGATTGACTAGTGTTCTCTTAATTTGCATCTTGTGGATTCTACTGTCAAGAAACCCATGGGAAGGATCAATGATGTTCTTATTACTGCAAATAGGAACTATGTACCCGTGGATTTCATTGTGCTTGACATTGATTGCAATCCTACATGCCCTATTATTCTTGGTAGACCTTTCCTAAGGACTATCGGTGCTATCATCAATATGAAGGAAGGGAATATTATATTTCAATTTCCTATAATAAAAGGCATGGAACACTTTCCTAGAAAGAAAATAAGATTGCCTTATGAATCCATGATGAGGGCCACTTATGGTTTGAGCACCAAAGATGACGATACGTGATTCTATCACTTTTATGCTTAGCTAAGGGCGTTAAATAATAGCGCTTGTTGGGAGACAACCCAATGAATTTATCTTTTCATTTCTGTTTATTTGCGTCCACACCATCATAATTATGTTGTGATTGTGTTTTTTGTGTTTTGTTTTTGTGTTTGAGCCAAGCAAAACCTTTATGACTAGTCTTGGTAATGGTTGTTTGATCCTGCTGGAAAAAGACAGAAACGTTTCGCTCACGAGATGATTTTTCATTTTTATTCAGAAATAGATTTCGAGTTGATTCTTTTTTATTCTGGTTGATATGCCTTTTGCCCAGACAATCTTAATGTTTCAGAATGTTTTAGGTACCAGAAGTATACGAAGTATACAGATTGCTACACAGTGGTCTGTTTTTGACATATTCTGTTTTTGTTGAGTTGGTTGCTTGTTTTGATTAAACTATGGTTAGTATCGGGGGGTACTAGCCATGGAAAAGTGAGAATACAGTATCCCAACACCAATATAGATAGAATTCAAGTTTTCTACTGTACCAAAAGAAGTGGTAGTTTGTTTTCTTGTGCTAATGTTATCACGAGTTTCTGTTTAAGTTTTGTTTTGTGAAGTTTTCAAGTTTTGGGTGATGTTCTCATGGACGATGAGATAAGGAGTGGAAATAGCTCAAGCTTGGGGATGCCCAAGGCATCCCAAGACATATTCAAGGACACCAAAAAGCCTAAGCTTGGGGATGCCCCGGGAAGGCATCCCCTCTTTCGTCTTCAATCCATCGGTAATATTACTTGTAGCTATATTTTTATTCACCACATGATATGTGTTTTGCTTGGAGCGTCTTGTATCATAGGAGTCTTTTCTTTTTGTTGTGTCACAATCATCCTTGCTGCACCAACCCCCTTAAGGAGAGGCCACAAGCCTGCCAGCCGCCGGCCCACCCCCTAGCCGTGGCTGGTTGGCTTGTGGGCACTCCGTGCACCGTCTCGCGTTGATTCTTCTTCCCAAAAATCATAAATATTCCAAAAAAAATCCCCGGAATTTTTTATTGCGTTTGGACTTCGTTTGGTATGGATATTCTGCGAAACAAAAAACATGCGACAAACAGGAACTGGCACTGGGCACTGAATCAATATGTTAGTCCCAAAAATAGTATAAAAAGTTGCCAAAAGTATATGAAAGTTGTAGAATATTAGCATGAAACAATCAAAAATTGTAGATACGACGGAGACGTATCAGCATCCCCAAGCTTAATTCCTTCTCGTCCTCGAGTAGATAAATGATAAAAAAGATAATTTTTGATGTGGAATGCTACCTAGCATAATCTTGATCATATAATCTAATCATGGCATGAATACTAAAACACGAGTGATTCGAAGCAATAGTCTATCATTTGACATAAAGACAATAATATTTCAAGCATACTAACAAAGCAATCACGTCTTCTCAAAATATCATGGCCAAAGAAAGTTATCCCTACAAAATCATATTGTCTGACTATGCTCCATCTTCCCCACACAACGTATTTAAATCATGCACAACCCCGGTTTTAGCCAAGCAATTGTTTCATACTTTCGTGTTCTCAAACCTTTTCAACTTTCACGCAATACATGAGCGTGAGCCATGGACATAGCACTATAGGTGGAATAGAATATGGTGGTCGTGGAGAAGACAAAAAAGAGGAGATAGTCTCACATCAACTAGGCGTATCAACGGGCTATGGAGATGCCCATCAATAGATATCAATGTGAGTGAGTAGGGATTGCCACGCAACGGATGCACTAGAGCTTATAAGTGTATGAAAGCTCACAAAAGAAACTAGTGGGTGTGCACCCAACTTGCTTGCTCACGAAGACCTAGGGAAATTTTAAGGAAGACCATCATTGGAATATACAAGCCAAGTTATATAATGAAAATTTCCCACTAGTATATGGAAGTGACAACATAGGAGACTCTGTGTCATGAAGATCATAGTGCTATTTGAAGCACAAGTGTGGAAAGAGGATAGTAGCAATTGTCCCTTCTCTCTTTTCTCTCATTTTTTTGTGGGCTCTTTGGCCTCTCTTTTTTAATTTTTTAATTTCTTTTCATTTTGGTGGGCATCTTTGGCCTCTTTTTTGTAAATGGGCTTCGCTGGCCTCTTTTATTTCCTCACATGGGACAATGCTCTATTAATAATGATCATCACACTTACAACTCAATACTTAGAGCAATTATGACTCTATATGAAATGCCTTCAGTAGTGTACCGTGACAATGATCTAGCATAGCAATGACATCAAAAAACGGACAAGCCATGGAAACATCATTCTAGCTATATTACGATCATGCAATGTCAATATGGAAGTGGTGGCACATGTCATGAGATGGAACGGTGGTAGTTGCATGGAAATATATCTCGGAATGGCTATGAAAATGCCATAATAGGTAGGTATGGTGGTTGTTTTGAGGAAGGCTATATGGTGGGTGTAATGCACCGGCGAAAGTTGCGCGATACTAGAGAGGCTAGCAATGGTGGAAGTGTGAGAGTGCGTATAATCCATGGACTCAACATTAGTCATAAAGAACTCACATACTTATTGCAAAAGTCTATTAGTCATCGAAACAAGGTACTACACGCATGCTCCTAGGGGAAAGGTTGGTAGGAGTTAACCATCGCGCGATCCCGACCTCCACACAAAGGATGACAATCAATAAATAAATCATGCACCGACTTCATCACATAACGGTTCACCATACGTGCATGCTACGGGAATCACAAACCTTAACACAAGTATTTCTAAAATTACACAATTACTCACTAGCATGACTCTAGTATCACATATTCATGTCGCAAAACTGTTGCAAGGAATCAAACATATCATATTGAGTGATTTACAAGTTTTATGTAGGATTTTATGACTAACCATGTGAATGACCAACTCATGTTAACTCTCTAAATAGGTATAAGTGAAGCATGAGAGTTGAATTATTTCTACAAAAGATATGCCCCGCTCTAACAAATATAAGTGAAGCAAAAGAGCATTCTACAAATGGCGGTTTTCAATGTGTAGGGAAACAGGCAATCCAAACTTCAAAAGTTATAAGTGAAGCACAAGAAGCATTCTATAAAGCCAACCAAGGACTATCTCATACCAGCATGGTGCATAAAAGAAAAAAAGGAAAAATAAACACAAAAGACGCTCCAAGCATTTGCACATATCATGTGACGAATTAAAATATAGCTCCGAGTAAAATTACCGATAGATTGTAGACGAAAGAGGGGATGCCTTCCGGGGCATCCCCAAGCTTAGACACTTGAGTCTTCCTTGAATATTACCTTGCGGTGCCTCGGGCATCCCCAAGCTTAGGCTCTTGCCTCTCCTTATTCCTTCATCCATCGTTCTCTCACCCAAAACTTGAAAACTTCAATCACACAAAACTCAACAAAACTTCGTGAGATCCGTTAGTATAATAAAATAAATCACCACTTCAAGTACTATTGTGAACTCGTTCTAAATTCATATTAGCATTATATCTACTATAATACAACTTCACCGTGGTTCATACGCCCCGATACTACCCATAGATTCATCAAAATAAGAGAACAATGCATAGAAAACAGAATCTGTCAAAACAGAACAGTCTGTAGCAATCTGTATATTCCGTATACTTATGATATCTGAAAATTACGAACGTCTCGAAAATTTGCATATAAATCAGAAGCAAAAAGAATCAACTCAAAAGCTCTTCCAGAATAAAAATGAAAATTAATTTCGTGAGCAGAAAGTTTCTGTCTTTTCTCAGCGTGATCAAACAACTATCACCCAAACTAATCGTAAAGGCTTTACTTGGCACATTATTTAAAAAACAAAGGAATTGTACAAGGGGATAATTATTTTTGTGAGAAACTTACATGAAAAATTCTACATTGTTTCCATGAGCATGAACACAAGTGTTCAAGGTCGTATTGGAAATATGCCCTAGAGGCAATAATAAAATGGTTATTATCATATTTCCTTGTTCATGATAATCGTCTATTGTTCATGCTATAATTGTATTAACAGGAAACAGTAATACATTTGTGAATAAATAGATCAGAATGTGTCCCTAGTAAGCCTCTAGTTGGCTAGCTCGTTAGTCAAATAGATGATCATGGTTTCCTGATCATGGGCATTAGATGTCATTGATAAAGGGAACACATCATTGGGAGAATGATGTGATGGACAAGACCCAATCCTAAGCATAGCACTAGATCGTATTGTTCGTATGCTAAAGCTTTTCTAATGTCAAGTATATTTTCCTTCGACCGTGAGATTGTGCAACTCCCGGATATCGTAGGAGTGCGTTGGGTGTATCAAATGTCACAACGTAACTGGGTGACTATAAAGGTGCACTACGGGTACCTCCGAAAGTGTCTGTTGGGTTGGTACGAATCGAGATCGGGATTTGTCACTCCGTGTGATGGAGAGGTATCTCTGGGCCCACATGGTAGAACATCATCATGAGCTCAATGTGACTAAGGAGTTAGTCACACGATGACGTGCTACGGAATGAGTAAAGAGACTTACCGGTAACGAGATTGAACAAGGTATAGGTATACCGACGATCGAATCTCGGGCAAGTTCTATACCGACAGACAAAGGGAATCGTATACGGGATTGATTGAATCCTTGACATCGTGGTTCATCCGATGAGATCATCGTGGAGCAAGTGGGAGCCACCATGGGTATCCAGACCCCGCTGATGGTTATTGGCCAGAGAGGTGTCTCGGTCATGTCTGCCTGTCTCCCGAACCCGTAGGGTCTACACACTTAAGGTTCGATGACGCTAGGGTTATAGGGAATTGTTATACGAGGTTACCGAAAGTTGTTCGGAGTCCCGGATGAGATCCCAAACGTCACGAGGATCTCCGGAATGGTCCGGAGGTAAAGATTGATATATAGGACGGATGGTTTCAGATACCGGAAGTGTTTCGGGCATCACCGGTTACGTACCGGGACCACCGGGACCACCGGAGGTGGCCCCGGATGTCCACCGTAGGGGGGCAACGACCCCGGGAGGTAAGGTGGGCCAAGTGGGGAAGGGAACCAGCCCCTAGGTGGCTGGTGCGCCTCCCCACTCAGCCCAATGCGTGGGGGAGAGAAAAGGGGGGGCAAACCCTAAGCCAGGTGGGCCTAAGGCCCACCAGGGATGCGCCACACCCCTCCTCCCCCCTTGGCCGCCGCACCAGCCCCCATCTAGGGCTGCCTCCCCCCCCCCCAGGAGAAGGAAAACCTCAAGGGGGCGCAGCCCCTCCCTCCCCCTATATATAGTGGGCACTTTTGGCCATTGGAGAACACACTTTTGCCTCTCTCTCGGCGCAGCCCTGCCCTTCTTCCTCCTCCTCTCTGTCGGTGCTTGGCGAAGCCCTGCCGGGAGACCTCGTCTCTCCATCGACACCATGCCGTCGTGCTGCTGGAGTTCTTCCCCAACCTCTCCCTCCTCCTTGCTGGATCAAGGTGCGGGAGACGTCACCGGGCTGCACGTGTGTTGAACGCGGAGGTGTCGTAGTTCGGCACTAGATCGGAATCGCTGCGAGTACGACTCCATCAACAGCATTCTAGCAACGCTTCCGCTTAGCGATCTTCAAAGGTATGAAGATTCTCTTACCCCTCTCTCGTTGCTGGTCTCTCCATAGGAAGATCTGAATATGCGTAGGAAAATTTTGAATTTATGCTACGTTACCCAACAGGTCGACCCTCACTTCCGCAATGCATCACCTTTCAATCGCTTCTCTTTTTGAAAAAGTTTTAAGTTCCCCTCTATATATTTTTGTTTTTAAAATAAATAAAAGCACTCGACAGAAATAAATGAGTCTCTAAAACTTCCGGGTTGTCTCCCAGGCAGCGCTTTCTTTAAACCATTAAGCTAGGCATAAAGTGCTCAAGTAATGGATCCACCCGGATCCCAAGGTATATCAAAGCCAATTTTAATTAGCAATGATTTGAATTTTAGTAGTGAGCACAAGGTAACATATATCAAGCAATGACGAAGTCTAACTCTCTTCCTATGCATTGGCATGTCATAAAAGAACAATTCATGCACACCAAGTAAAGGCCAATACATAGCATAAGCAGTTTCTTGCAATTTTATCATATTGGAAACATAGAGAGGTGGAGATGTAGTTCCTCTCTCATAATAACTACAAGTAGGAGCAGCAAGCACATGCATATTATATTCATTAAAATCATCATGTTTAACATAAGGGACTATAGCTAGCTCATCTTCATAAGCATCATTCATATTGGCAACATGGCCACAAGCATAGCATGCATCAAGTTCATCAAAAAGGGATATTTCAAACGAATCCAAGGGATCATAGCATTCATCCTTCGGTAAGAATGAAGGGAATTAAATAATGTATGAGTAGAAGAGTTACTCTCATTAGAAGCTGGACACGGGTAGTTAGTCCACTCTTCCTCCTTTTGTTCTTCGCTCTCCTCTTCATCTTTTTCATCTAATGAGCTCACAATTTCAGCATTATCTTCTTCCATAGTTTCCTGCAAAATAATAGTCTCTTCTTGGGCAGCATAGAATTTCTCCTTAAATCGTTCAATATGGGCATTATATTCATAGTTAGTATAACAATAATGAAGCATAACCAAATTTTCATATCGGTAAGGAGCATCATCAGTATTGTCACACCTTTTAAACAAAGCCTCAATTTCATAAGCATCCATAAAAGCAACAAACTCTTCTATTTGCTCCACATCATAGTAATCATATATACCATTAGCATAAGAAGCCAAGGTTCTATGATCATTAAATTCACAAGAAAAGGGAAGGTGTGGAGCCTTCATCCTAGAGCAACAAGTAACACCATATCTCTTGCATAGTTCCCAAGCATACCATTTCAACAAATGGATTTGATCCCATAAAAGTTTCCCTTTTTGAGTCAAGCGATAATCCCTAAAGTATTCACGTTGATCCAACGTGTATCCCATTACATAATTTAATGGAGTTTTCTCAGGATTATTAAAGAAGTATATAATATTTTCCATGTAGCGAGCATCGAGGGTTTCAGGAGGTTTCCCATCTCCATGAGTAGCAAGTACACCTATTTTTTTGGTATTTCGTGTTCCATATCCATAACTAAAGATAGAGAACAACTTAGAACAGCAAATAAATCTACTTACTTATAAAGCAAACAATCACACACGAGAATATTCACCCCACGCTATTGCTCCCCGGCAACGGCGCCAGAAAAAGGTCTTGATAACCCACAAGTATAGGGGATCAATTGTAGCCTTTCTTGATAAGTAAGAGTGTCGAACCCAACGAGGAGCTAAAGGTAGGAAAAATATTCCCTCAAGTTCTATCGACCACCGATACAATTCTACGCACACTTTACGTTCGCTTTACCTAGAACAAGTATGAAACTAGAAGTACTTTGTAGGAGTGATAGGATAGGCTTGCAAGAAAGTAAAGAACACGTAAATAACACTAGGGGCTGGTTAGATAAATAAACAACTACGAGTGTCTAACGAGTATTGAAAAGTGGTGGTAGGAGTTGCGGAATTGTCCCTAAGCAATTGACTACGTTACTAGATCGATAGCAAGTATCATGTGGGAGAGGCCTCTGCTAGCATGTCATCCCTTACTTGGAATTCTATGCACTTATGATTGGAACTATTAGCAAGCGTCCGCAACTACTAACGTTCATTAAGGTAAAACCCAACCATAGCAATAAGATATATTGGTCCCCCTTCAATCCCATATGCATCAATTTCTATGCTAGGTTTGAAGCTTCTATCACTCTAGCCTGCCAATACATAGTCCTATCAACATACAACTAACCCTATGGTGTGATCCACGCGTGCGATCATATGATGGGCACCAAAGGACAGCAACATAACCACAAGCAAATTAAACCAACCATAGCAATTCATCAATCACCGATAGGACAACGATAATCTACTCAGACATCATAGGATAGCAACACATCATTGGATAATAATATGTAGCATAAAGCACCATGTTCAAGTAGAGGGTACAGCGGGTTGCGGGAGAGTGAACCACTGAATATAGATGGGGGAAGATGATGGAGATGTTGGTGAAGATGACGGAGGTGTTGGTGTAGATCTCCGTCACACGATGATGTCCCGGGCGGCGTTCCGGCACCGCCGGGAGAGAGGGGTGGAGAGCCCCCCTCCTTCTTCTTCTTCCTTGACCTCCTCCCTAGATGGGAGAAGGGTTTCCCCTTTGGTCCATGGTCTCCATGGCGGCGGAGGGATGAGAGCCCCTCCGAGATTGGATCTCTCTCTCTCTGTGTCCTTCTGTTTCTGCGCTCCCAGATTCTGCGTTTCACCGTTTCTTAAATTCCCGGAGATCCGTAACTATGATTGGGATGAAATTTCAACGCGATTTTCTTCCGGATATTATCTTTCTTGCGGCGAAAGAAGGGCACCAACCGCCTTAAGGAGTGGCCACAAGCCTGCCAGCCGCGGGCCCACCCCCTGGTCGCGGCTGCTGGGCTTGTGGGCACTCCGTGCACCATATCGCGTTGATTCTTCTTCCCAAAAATCATAAATATTCCAAAAAATCCCCGTAAATTTTTATTGCGTTTGGACTTCGTTTGGTATGGATAATCTGGGAAACAAAAAACATGCAACAAACAGGAACTGGCACTAGGCATTGGATCAATATGTTAGTCCCAAAAGTAGTATAAAAAGTTGCCAAAAGTATATGAAAGTTGTAGAATATTGGCATGAAACAATCAAAAATTATAGATACGATGGAGACGTGTCAAGCCCCGAGGGCCCCACAAGCCTGCCAGGCGCGACCAGGGGGGCCCGCGCCTCCTGGGCTTGTGGGCTCTCGCTCCACGTCTCCGGTTGATTCTTGCGCCAGTATTTTTTATATATTCCACAAAAAATCCTCCTAAATTTCCAAGTCATTCCAAGAACTTTTATTTCTACGCAAAAACAACACCATGTCAATTCTGCTGAAAACAACATTAGTCCGGGTAAGTCCTATTCAAATCATGCAAGTTAGAGTCCAAAACAAGGGCAAAAGAGTTTGGAAAAGTAGATACGATGGAGATGTATCACTGATACATCTCAAACGTATCTATAATTTTTGATGGTTTCATGTTGTTATCTTGCCATCTTTGGATGTTTTATGTACCTTTTATATCTTTTTGGGGACTAACTTATTAATTCAGTGCCAAGTGCCAGTTCCTGTTTTTTTGTGTTTTTGGCTCTTTTCAGATCTGATTTTGGAACGGAGTCCAAACGGAATAAAATCCCCGAAATGAATTTTCCCGAACGGAAGAAGATCAGGGGGCCTGTGGGCCAAGCCAGGAGGGCTGCAGGGAGCCCACAAGCCCCCACTCCGCCACCAGGGGGAGGCGGCGGTGGGCAGGCTTGTGGCCTCCCTGGCGCCCCCCTGACCTAGATCTTGCGCCTATATATTCCCTAAAAATCGGAAAAAAATCAAGGGAGCCTCGGAAACACTTTTCCGCCGCCGCAAGCTTCCGTTTCCGCGAGATCTCATCTGGAGACCCTTCCCGGCGCCCTGTCGGAGGGGACTTTGGAGTTGGAGGGCTTCTTCATCATCATCATCGCCCCTCCAATGACTCATGAGTAGTTCACTTCAGACCTATGGGTCCGTAGTTAGTAGCTAGATGGCTTCTTCTCTCTCTTGGATCTTCAATACAAAGTTCTCCATGATTTTCATGGAGATCTATCCGATGTAATCTTCTTTGGCGGTGTGTTTGTCGAGATCCAATGAATTGTGGATTTGTGATCAGATTATCTATGATATATATTTGAGTCTTTGCTGATTTATTTTGTGTATGATTTGATATCCTTGTAAGTCTCTCCGAGTCTTGGGTTTTGTTTGGCCAACTAGATCTATGATTCTTGCAATGGGAGAAGTGCTTGGTTTTGGGTTCTTACCATGTGGTGACTTTTCCCAGTGACAGTAGGGGCAGCAAGGCACACATTGAGTGGTTGCCATCAAGGCTAACAAGGTGGGCTCTGTCGTTGATATGAGATTGTCCATCTACATCATGTCATCTTGCTTAAGGCGTTACTCTGTTCTTTTGGACTTAATACACTAGATGCATGCTCGATAGCGGTCGACGTGTGGAGTAATAGTAGTAGATGCAGAAAGTATCGGTCTACTTGTTTTGGACGTGATGCCTATATATATAATCATTGCCATAGATATCGTCACGACTTTGTGCGGTTCTATCAATTGCTCGACTGTAATTTGTTCACCCACCGTCCACTTGCTTTCATGAGAGAATCCACTAGTAAACACTACGGCCCCCGGGTCTATTCACATCTATCGTTTACACCTCTGCTTTTACTTTGCTTTGTTACTTTGTTGCTTTCCGTTCTCACTTTGCAAGCAATCTATAAGGGATTGACAACCCCTTCATAGAGTTGGGAGCAGGTTCTTTGTGTTTGTGCAGGCACTTGTGATACTCCTTCACTCGATCGATACCTTGGTTCTCAAAACTGAGGGAAATACTTACCACCGCTGTGCTACATCACCCTTTCCGCTTTGAGGGAACACCAACACAAGGCTCCAAGGCCACGGGGAAATCCTTTGCATATTTTCCTAGGAAGTCCCTAAAGGCCTAGCCGTAGCAGAAGGATTCCTGGTGCCGTTGCCAAGGAGAATCAAGACAAGAACAGTCTCCCGTTAGCACGTGTTTCTAACGCCCTTGGAAGGTCTTTTGTTGCAGTAGCAGAAGTATTTCTGTCGCCGTTGCCAGGGAAGGAGAGATCTATCCAAGTAGGTCTCACAAACTCATCTCTTGCATTTAATTTTTTGCCAGTTGCCTCTCGTTTTCCTCTCCCCCACTTCACATTTGCCTTTTTCGTTTGCCTTTTTTTCATTTGCCTTTCCTTTGCTTGTGTGCTATGTGCCTTCAATTTTCTTGCATCTTCGCTTGCTAAGGATCTATTGATATGGATCCTCACCCACTTGCTAATCTTTTCAAGAGGTCCAACTATGTTGAACCAATTGCTAGTGAGTTGAGTGCCCTTGACTTTCTCTATGGAGTTTTGCTTGAGATGCGTGAATCTGAAAATCGTGATGAAGAAATTTATGAAGTGATTCATGAGGAATCCTTGAATGAAAAGCATGATTGCAATGGTTTCACTATAAATTCTATTAGTGACAATCATGCTAAAAATATGCAAAACCCTAAGCTTGGGGATGCTAGTTTTGCTATGTCCACTACTTATTGCAATAATCATGATTGGGGTGGTGATCTTTCTTATGATCTTGAAAATTTGTTTAAACCTCATGATGAATATGATATTTGCAATAATATTGAAAGTGGGTTTGGAGAAGTCATGACTTTAGTTGATGACAATCCCACTATTTTTGAAGAGCGTCAACTTTGCATGCATGTGGATCATCAAAAGAATATCCTATGTGATAGTTACATTGTTGAATTCGAATATGATCCCACATGTAATTGCTATGAGACAGGAAAATATTGTGGTAGAAACTTTCATGTTACCAAATTACCTCTCGTTATGTGGAGATTGCTATTGTCTCTTTCTTCTTCCTTGCATATGGTAACTATTGGTTGTCTTGACAATCTGTTTTCTTATAAAATGCCTATGCATAGGAAGTATGTTAGACTTAGATGTGATTTTCACATGCTTTATGATGCTCTCGTTGTGCTTCAATTCTTGTCTTTTGTGTGAGCATCATTGAATTATCAATGCCTAGCTAAGGGCGTTAAACAATAGCGCTTGTTGGGAGGCAACCCAATTAATTTATCTTTTTCTTTCTGTTTTGTTGCGTCCACACCATCATAATTCTGTTATGATTGTGTCTTTTGTGTTTCTTTTTGTGTTTGAGCCAAGCAAAACCTTTATGACTAGTCTTGGTGATGGTTGTTTGATCCTGCTGGAAAAAGACAGAAACTTTTCTCTCACGAGACTATATTTATTTTTTATTCAGAAAGAGCTTTTGAGTTGATTATTTTTGCTGCTGGTTTATATAGCTTTTTCCCAGGCAGTCATAATTTTTCATAATTTTTGAGGTACCAGAAGTATACAAAGTATACATATTGCTACAGACTGGTCTGTTTTGACATATTCTGTTTTTGTTGAGTTGGTTGCTTGTTCTGATGAAACTATGGATAGTATCGGGGGGTACTAGCCATGGAAAAGTGAGAATACAGTAATCTAACACCAATATAAATAGAAATCAAGATTGCTACAGTACCTACAGAGGTTGTAGTTTATTTTCTTGTGCTAATGATATCACGAGTTTCTGTTTAAGTTTGTGTGTTGTGAAGTTTTCAGGTTTTGGGTGTTGTTCTCATGGACAAAGGGATAAAGAGTGGAAAGAGCTCAAGCTTGGGGATGCCAAAGGCATCCCAAGCCAAATTCAAGGACACCAAAAATCCTAAGCTTGGGGATGCCCCGGGAAGGCATCCCCTCTTTCGTCTTCAATCCATCGGTAACATTACTTGGAGCTATATTTTTATTCACCACATGATATGTGTTTTGCTTGGAGCGTCTTGTATCGTAGGAGTCTTTTATTTTTGTTGTGTCGCAATCATCCTTGCTGCACACCTTTTGAGAGAGACATGCACTCATCGTGATTTTGCTAGAATGCTCATTGTGCTTCACTTATATCTTTTGAGCTAGATAATTTTGCTCTATGTGCTTCACTTAGATCTTTTAGAGCACGGCGGTACGTGTCTTGGTAGTTGGTTTGTGCTATGAAAGTAGTCCCAAAGATTATAGGTACCCAAAGGGGATACAAAAACTTCCATCTTCATGTGCATTTGAGTAGAAAGAGAAGTTTGATTCCTCTCAATCAGTTTTGAGACGTGGATTTGGTAATATTAAGAGTTATGTTAGTAGGGTGTTGTGAATCTAGAAATACTTATGTTGAACTTAGTGATTCCCGTAACATGCACGTATGGTGAACCGCTATGTTAGGAAGTCGGAGCATAATTGATCTATTGATTACCCTTCCCCTAGGAGTATGCATTTCGCACCTTGTTTCGATTACTAATAAAAAAATGCGCAACAAGTATGTGAGTTCTTCATGACTAATGTGAGTCCATGGTATAGATGCACTTTCACCTTCCACCATTGCTAGCCTCTCTAGTACCGCACAATTTTCGCCAGTGC
Source organism: Hordeum vulgare subsp. vulgare (assembly GCF_904849725.1). NCBI lineage: Eukaryota > Viridiplantae > Streptophyta > Magnoliopsida > Poales > Poaceae > Hordeum > Hordeum vulgare. The sequence goes on along the minus strand of NC_058522.1, from coordinate 545,708,994 downwards.
ACAAACCCACCATATGCCTTCCTCAAAACAGCCACCATACCTACCTACGATGGCATTTTCATAGCCATTCCGAGATATATTGCCATGCAACTCCCACTGTTCCGTCTCATGACTTGTGCCGTCACTCTCATATTTCCATTGCATGATCGTAAGATAGCTAGCGAGATGTTTCAACGTCATACGCCAAGCTAGATCGTTGCACATCCTGGTACACTGCTGGAGGCATTTCCTATAGAGTTATCATCGTTTCTGAGCTTTGAGCTATGAGTAAATAAAAGTGTGATGATCATCATTATTAGAGCATTGTCCCATGTGAGGAAATAAATAAAAAGATGCCAAAGTTGCCCACAATAAAAACGAGAGAGAAAAAGAGGCCCAAGAGCCCAAACAAAAAAAGAGAGAAAAAGAGAGAAGGGACAATGCTACTATCTCCTTTCCACACTTGTGCTTCATAATAAGCACCATGTTCTTCATGATCGAGAGCCTCTCGTTTTTCCACCACCATATACTAGTGGGAATCTTTATTTTAGAACTTGGCTTGTATATTCCAATGATGGGCTTCCTCAAAATTGCCCTAGGTCTTCGTGAGCAAGCAAGTTGGATGCACACCCACTAGTTCTCCTTTTGAGCTTTCACATACTTATAACTCTAGTGCATCCTTTGTATGACAATCCCTACTCATTCACATTGATATCTATTAATGGGCATCTCCATAGCCCTTTAATACGCCGAGTCAATGTGACCATCTCCTCCTTTTTGTCTCACAACCACCACCACACTCTATTCCACCTATAGTGCTATATCCATGGCTCACGCTCATGTATTGCGTGATAGTTGAAAAAGGTTTGAGAAAGTAAGAGTGCGAAAACAATTACTTGGCCAATACCGGGGTTGTGCATGATTTAAATTAGTTGTGTGGGGATGATGGAGCATAGCCAGACTATATGATTTTGTAGGGATAACTTTCTTTGGCCTTGTTATTTAGAAAGTTCATGATTTCCTTGCTAGTTTGCTTGAAGTATTGTTGTTTTCATGTCAATAGCAAACTATTGTTTTGAATCTTACGGATCTGAACATTCATGTCACATGAAAGAAGTTACAAAGGACAACTATGCTAGGTAGCATTCCACATCAAAAATCCAATCTTTATCACTTCCCTACTCGAGGACGAGCAGGAATTAAGCTTGGGGATGCTTGATACGTCTCCAATGTATGTATAATTTTTCATGGTTCCATGTTATTAGCTTGTCAAACTTTGGATGTTTTGTATGCCTTTTATATCTTTTTTGGGACTAACTTATTAACTCAGTGCCAAGTGTCAGTTCCTGTTTTTCCGTGTTTTTGACCCTTTTCAGAGGAGGATTTTAAACGGTGTCCAAACGGAATAAAACTTTCGAAAAGATTTTTTCCGGAACAGAAGATACACACCAGACTTGAGAACCAAGGCAGCGGCCACCAGGGAACCCTACAAGCCCCCTAGGGCGGCCAGGGGGCGCACCTAGCAGGCTTGTGGGCCCCCTGTGGCTCGTCTTCCCTACCTCTTCCGCCTATAAATTCAGGAAAATTCCAAAACTGCGCGAGAGATCCACGAAAAAACTTTTCCGCCGTCGCAAGCTTCTGTCTCCGCAAGATCCCATCTGGGGCACGTTCTGGTGCCCTGTCAGAGGGGGGATTCGGATACGGAGGGCTTCTTCATCAAACACCATGACCTCTCCGATGATGCGTGAGTAGTTCACCATAGACCTTCGGGTCCATAGCTAGTAGCTAGATGGCTTCTTCTCTCTCTTGGATCTTCAATACAAAGTTCTCCATGATATTCATGGAGATCTATCCGATGTAATCTTCTTTTGCGGTGTGTTTGTCGAGATCCGATGAATTGTGGATTTATGATCAGACTATCTATGAATCTTATTTGAGTTTCTTCTCATCTCTTATACGCATGATTTCATATCTTTGTAATTCTCTTCGAGTTGTGGGTTTTGTTTGGCCAACTTGATCTATGATTCTTGCAATGAGAGAACTGCTTGGTTTTGGGTTCATACCGTGCGGTGACCTCACCCAGTGATAGAAGAGGTAGCGAGGCACGCATCGTGTTGTTGCCATCAAGGGTAAAAAGATGGGGTTTTCATCATTGGTTTGAGTTTATCCCTCTACATCATGTCAACTTGCTTAAGGCGTTACTCTGTTCGTCATGAACTCAATACACTAGATGCATGCTGGATAACGGTTGATGTGTGGAGTAATAGTAGTAGATGCAAAAAGTATCGGTCTACTTGTCTCGGACGTGATGCCTATATGTATGATCATTGCCTTAGATATCGTCATGGCTTTGCGCGGTTCTATCAATTGATCGACAGTAATTTGTTCATCCACCGTATTATTTGCTATTTTGAGAGAAGCCTCTAGTTAACACTATGGCCCCGGGGTCTACTTCACACCATATTTTCAGCCTTACACTTTTACTTCGTTGCACTTTCCGCCTTCAGATCTCACTTTGCAATCAATCTTGAAGAGATTGACAACCCCTTTATAGCGTTGGTAGCAAGCTCTTTTGTGTTTGCGCAGGTACTCTGGACTTGGTGCGATTCTCCTACTGGATTTATACCTTGGTTCTCGAACTGAGGGAAATACTTACTCCTCCTGTGCTGCATCACCCTTTTCTCTTCAAGCGAAAAACCAACGCAAGCTCAGGGGAGGACAGGCCCGCGCGTCCCGCCCGTCCGTGCGACATCCAACGCAACGAGCTCGATGGCGCACGCGGCCGCGACGTCCTTCCTCTCCGCCTCCGCTCGTCGGTTCCGCCTCTTGGTCGATTATGCGTCCAGCTTTGCGATATCCTCCGGCGTGAGTTTCGACCGTGACTTGTTCGTACCCTGGGGCGCCTTCTTCTTCTTCGCCTTGGTGGCCGGGACGACGACCGAGTCGCCGGAATTCGGCGAGGGATTGTCCATGGCGGGAGAGGGTGGCGGGCGGGACGTGTGAGGGTTTTGGGGGAAAATGAAATGCAATGGGGCATGGGGGCGGGAAGGCCGCGCTGCTTTGTGCCGCTGACGGGCGGGCCAGGGGAGGACAGGCGCGCGCGTCTCGCCCGTCCGCGCGGCTCCAAGCAGCGAGCTTGATGGCGTACGCGGCCGTTGCGTCCTTCCTCTTCGCCTCCGCCCGCCGGTTCCGCCTCTTGGTCGATTCTGCGTCCAGCTTTGCGATCTCCTCCAGCATGAGTTCCGATCGCGGCTTTCTTCGTACCCTGTGGCGCCTTCTTCTTCTTCGCCTTGGTGGCCGGGACGACGGCCGGGTCACCGGAATTCGGTGGGGGATCGTCCAATAGCGGGAGAGGGTGGCGGGCGGGACGTGCGAGGGTTTTGAGGGGAAATGAAATGGAATGGGGCATGGGGGCGAGAAGGCCGCGCTGCTTTGTGCCACTGACGGGAGGGCCAGGGGAGGACAGGCGCGCTCGTCCGCGTGCTGTCCGTTTCGCCTGAAAAACGGATCAAGTTTGGGTCGGGAATGGGTCAAAAACAGACAGAAAACGGACAAACATCGGTTTGCACCCCCGCGCTGGGCCGCCTGGCGTGTCTGTTTTACCCAAAACGGACACAGACGGATAGGATAGGGTCGAGCGCTAGAGTTGGTCTTAGTGAGACCGGTCCAATACAGAACAGCTATCACGGTAATTGACATTTTATTGTAAGCACACCATCAAAAAGGTTACATTTTATTGTAGGGGGATTGACACTTTGTTGTAAGCACACCATCTTGATTACATTTTATTGCAGGGGGATTGACACTTTATTGTAAGCACACCATCTTGGTTACATTTTATTGCAGGGGTGGCTATTTGCCCGCACGGTAGACAACAAATAAGACGTGTGTGATATATTATATGAATAATAAAAGAAAAGAAAACAAGACGTGTGTGTGCGAGTGAATGGACCGTGCACGTCGCCCCGGTCGGTACGGCGGTTCACACGCGCCCTACTCCCCAGAGCCATCATCATCAGGCGCTCGTGAACCCCACCTGTCATGCCTTGTCGCGGCGAAGAAAGAAAAGGAATGCCGCGCCTGTTCCTCTGCACGGGAGAAAGCGAGACACAAGGAGCATTCATCTCAAGCTCAATCCCGCATTATCATTTCCCCTCTCCCCCCCCCCACCTAACCAAATACTCCTAGCAGAGAAACCCCAAACCCCAAACCCCTAGCACCTTCTTCTCGCCGCCCGCCGCCCGGTATGTCGCATCAATCACGTGGGGTGCCGATCCTCGACTCGGCCTTATTGCTTGTTTTTAGAGGGATATATGTTACACAAGGAACAGAGTCTACAAATGCCGAGAGCTTCTTTTTTCTTTCTCTTCTTCCCTTTCCTCCCGGCGTTCTCGTAGATTTGCTTCCATCCTGTTTTGCTTCAGATTTTCTACGTTGGCGAATCCGCATTTCTTGAGGAGGGTGAACAACACCGAGCCCCCCCGTGATGATTTAATTGTCTTCACCTTTTCGATCCTGTGGATTCGCACCATTTGTGGTTGATTCCGCTGGTTCCTGTCGCTACCCCAACCCCCTCCTCCCTTTCGTATTCCTATTTTGCGTATACTGTTGATTCTTGACATCTACTACAACAAGGTTTCGTTATTTTATTTTGGTTACAGTGGTGATTACGTATCAGCAGTATAAAGCGCATCCTAAGTTACACAGAAATCGAGTTCCACTCTACTGCCCTTGTTTCTATTGCGCACGGCAACGTCCAGATGTATGAGTTCTAATGCCTTGTTATACCCCCAGGGGCTCTTAATCCAAGCATGAGTTACAACCCGGCAACCTTTCAATTGAAAAAAACTCTTTTTTTTTCTTTTTTTTGTTCTGCAGAGTAGTGTTGGTTTATTTACATTACAAATTGTAAGCCATTCCTGATAAATCAGTAACAAAAATGCGTTACATGGAACTTTTCAGCAGAGTTAGCGGGCAATGGCTAAACCAACAACAGAGAAGTGTTCTACCCAGGGAGGCAATAATATAATCAGATATGCTGCCTCCTCCATGCAAGGATGGCCTGATGCCATGGAGGACTTTGTGAGTTGCATTCACTACTTTATGAAAATAGTGAGATACTATGCGATTTTTATTGATGAAATAATGAATTTGATCCACCTACGCTTAACATCTGCAGCACACAAGTATCCTAGATCTGAATCGATCTAATACATCCTTCTTTGGTGTTTATGATGGCCATGGAGGTTTGATCCTCATTCTGACACTGTTAGAACATAGCGCTTTTTTAGCTGTTTTTTTTTTTTACAATTATGTGTCAGTAACTAAAGTTTATCATAACTGATTGACTTATACAATCGGGTCTGTGCTGAGATTATGACGAACATAACATAACTTATGCAGCAGAGGAAATTGTGTTTCAGTGCAGCACCTTGTAGCGAGCTGTCATACCAAACTGTAACTTTAGCTCCCCTCCAATGGTCACAACCGCGGAGGACATCAAACTTTAATTGATACTTTTTTTCGACTGGTGGATGCTTTATGTTACTACAATACTTAAGTGTACTTTCGTTACAGCCATCACATGTACTGAAGGGATATTTCAACCAATGTATGAACTTTTGTACAGGCGTATGATTTATTCAGCCTTTGTTTTCTGTTATATAAGATGCTCATGCAATGTTATATATTTGCCTTTTCAGGAGCAGACGTTGCAAGGTATTGCTGGACTCAATTTCATGACGACCTTGCCAAGGATGGGGACTATGCCAACAATCCGCAGAATGCAATGATTAATGTGTACTCTAGGTATTTTCCACATGCTCTACATTTTCGCAAAAAGTTTCTCGAACCCTATGCACTAGGGGCGATAGTCAGTAGTGTCCTCTGTCTCAGTTTGTTTTGGGAAGTAAGCAGATAAGAGCCTTGTTGAGTACCTCAAATCCGCGACCTTCAACGACCAATAATTTCTGGAGAGCAGCCATGGTATCCCAGCAAGCTTTCAAATGAACCGAGAAAGCCTCATGTTTAGCCTCCCCGTCAGTGAGGAGCTGCCCCTGGACTTTAATGAAAGCGATGCTTTTCTTTTGCTCTATGGCCATTTGCAACAGCTTGGACCAAATTTCTGTTGGCATCCCCCTCTGGAAGCCATCTAATTCTTGAAATGTTGCCTTGAAATTATTCGTTCGAGAGAGGACAGCCTGGGAACAACCAATTTCAATATGTGGCGAAGCCAAAGATCATCGTGAGATACCAATCAGGATTCCCGAGCCACCTTCAATCTGAAAATCACAAACCCATATAAAACGACGTCCGTGCATATATACTTATCTCAGTTCATGGTCCTCCACATAGCACCTGAACCTACACATTATATTGCAATTCAGATTCTAGTTGTTCGTCTCTGATGCTCTAGACCTAGGAAAAAGTTAATGCCGAGCCACCAGATCAGGTAGAAATTGTGTTTTGAGTTCGTCTCCCTGAGGCCCATACACAACAGTCATCCACGAAGAATTGGCGTCTTTTAGACGCACCAGGCCCATGGAAAATCAGTGTCAAGAGTGATCTGATCCACCTGTAACAAGGCCGAATCCCAAACCAACAGTATGCCCCTCATGTCAGCAGGCAAGCAAAGCCGTCAAGTGGTGCATTAAAATGTATTGATCGATTACAGCAAGTTTAGTTTCTCGCAAACACACCAAATTAACATGCAACGAGTCAATAAACTCCCTCACTGCTATTCAGAGCACAAATACTCCAGCATAACTCCTCGGGATTGATATCCATAAAAAAAACATTAACACCACTACCGCTTGCCTCAGAATAGTTTTCAATAATTGTGAAGTTTTAGCTATGATATGCAAATCCGTCAAATTTCATTAAACAATGAGTAACTGTGGCCCACACAGAAGACAAGTGTTATGTGCATCTATACATGTTCACATAATCTGCACTCATATGTATGCATTTCCATTTTAATATTGAAAGATGAAAAGGCTAGCACGTAGAGATGCAATATCTAATTGTTTTATGCTTAACTAATTGTTGCAGTATCGATGCGAAGTTGAAACAGTCAGATGACTGGAGGATAATAGCTTATCCTCCTGGGATTAGCAATCTGATAAGGCGTCTCATCATTGGTGGTTGTACTATTAAACGGTGGCTGTGGAAGGTGATGCAGAATGTTCTTTAAACATTTTATCTCTTGGTTAATGCTGCATATTATAATGTGTAAAGGGGAATTAGAAGGGATCAGAGGGTGTCATAAAGGAGATCTACTGTATTTTTCTGAGATGTCTTTCTGAACCGGAAGCTAAATGCAATTGAGGTTGAGTTGATCATTTGTTTGTCATTGTTTGCTTCTTTTATTGAAGGGCACATCAGCAAATTTATTCTTCAATAGCCTAATTTTCCATATGATTTTCATTTTTTTCTGCATTATGCCTCAGTCTGTAATTTATTTGCAGGAACCTTATCTTGGGCCCCTACAGGAAGGATGCACAGCATGCACTGTTCTAATTAAAGGCAATCGGATCATTGTTGGTAACATTGGTGATTCCCGCTGTGTACTCTCATTGCATCCTGAAGCCCAAGAGAATTTGAAGGTAGAGTGAAAATTAAAATCAAATTTCTGTTTGCCGCGTCCAATTTTGTGATAATGTATGTGTTGAAATGTGCATAACATTTTTTTATCCATTTTTATTGTAAGGTTCTTGATCTATCCAAACCCCATGAACCAGCGGCCGAACTTGAAAAGGAGAGAATCTTAAAGGCAGGAGGACAAGTATGGGATGAGGCTGTTGGGTCAAAGTTGGGCATTCAATGCGTCGAGGGAACATTACCCACTTCCAGATCTTTTGGTTAGTCCTTATCTGATTTGCTTTAGGTTTCTTGGATACAATCCATTGTTGATGGGCATTTTTTAACTATTTACATTTCAGGTGATTTTCTATTCAAGCAGAATAAATATTTGTCTTGTGGAGAACAAATGGTGATATCTATTCCTGCCATATTCGATGTAAGTTTGTCACTATGTTGCATGAGCTATGTGTAAGTTTCTTGCTGCTTGCGGTCTGATGGGAATGACTGTTTATTTTTCTAGGAGAACATCACTAATAGCATGGAATTTATTGTTCTAGCAAGTTCTGGCATCTGGTAAGTATGATGTGAAAATAACTGTTGATCCAAGCTACTAAAGTTACTCAAAATTATTATTTATCTTTCATGCCTGTTCCATCCTAAGCAAGTAATATTTGTCACCTGAAGTTTGCACATTTTCGTTCAAGTTAAATTTGATCCAGCATGTCCTAGAAGGGCCTGAGTTTGAGCTACTTCATCCACATGTGCAGTTCAGTTTCCATTTTCTCAAACGGAGGACAGTAAACTATTTTCTGAGTTCAAGTTGCTGAAAAGAGCAATATGTGTCAGTATTTAGGTTAGCTAGTGCTTTATATAAGATAATTAATTAAATTAAATAGTTCAATATCATGCTGATTTGCTATATGGAAATGGCACTTTACTATGTTTGATTGTTTTCCATAACAACGATAGGAGTTGAGCGGAAAGTCTTTATGTTCACGTGGAATTATGCTAAAACTAATAAGAGATCGCGTTACTGGTCACCAGTCTGGATCCAGCCCCGTGGTTATAGCTTTTTTTGTATATTACCCCACATTTTTTTCCTTTATATATAGCCGTAACAAGATTAAGTAAATGTTGATATTTTTCTTCTCCAGGTCTGTCAAGAGCAGTACGCAGGTGATTGAAGCTGTACGTGAAGGCTGGCAATCCGTGAGTCTTTTTCGTTAAAAATAATTCTGCTTGTCAATAAAAATAATAGTACGTTTAAGATAAACTACCCACTGGAAAAGTTTCAGCACAAAGAAAATTCAATTCGTTTAGGTTTGTCATCAATGCAGGGCAAAGAACTTAAATCCATTTGCGAGGAGCTTCTGGATTCATGCCTTGCGCAGGGATCAAAACTTAACTTGTCAGTGATAGTGGTTGTGTTCAATCCTTACCAGCCTCCTCCTCTGGTGCAAGATTCTACCCATGGAGGCAATGGCATAGTGGTTGAGTCAAATCCAAACCCGCCTGCTCCTATGGTGCCAAACCCTGACATACAGGAGGTCAATGACCAAACATCTGATGGCAGGCAATCTGTTGAAACTGCTGTAGTCACTGACAACACTGACAAAGCGCTGGGGCAGGAAAAGAAGAAGGGTTTACGATGCTTTTCTGTCGACAGCAGGAGATCTGGCACAGGCAAATCTCCCAGAAGACATGTCAAGCCGCTCAGCCGTGTGTTGGGTCTGTTGAAGAACGGGAACTGTGCCAGCACGAGTGCGACTCAGACCACTCAGTCAACGGATGCAAGCGACCTAGTTTAGAGAGAGTGTTGACAGAGTTCGTGGCAATCGGCCAGCGTGTCGTGTGGAAAAAACATCCCTTATGAACCGACTTATCACGGGAAGAACCAGTCGCTCCCAACCCATTCAGATAAAAATGCCTCGCGCCTACCGACCATGCGCGCTCTGACAATCCAATTGGCATTCCTAGTTGATTTGTTGTACTATGCTTTTCCGAAGTCAAGCTTAAGGACCATTCCAACTTTTTCTTAACTTGGGTATGGTAAAAGGATCTCTGAAGTGTTAGAATCCCGTCCATAATGTTCCTGTCTTAATAAAGGCATTTTGTTGACGGCTGATTAATGTTCCTGTCAGTGAATTCCTCAACCTGATTTTCAAGGGGGGTTTGGTGATCAGTTTATAAGGACAACGAGGGAGGCAAATTGGGCGGAAGTGTTTGATTCAGGATCATGGGCTGGGATGGAATGGAACACTCATTCTTCAAAACTGAATATTACCTTCAACATGTCGAACGCATGCATGGAACCACGCGGAAAGGGCTGCCTCTAGACGCTGTCAGCTTGCTCCCCCGACGGACTCCCACATGAAATCCTCTCCAACCTGCGGGCCGCAGCCGTTGTCACTCCCTCACCTCTCTCCCCCTCTTGATCTAGTCTCTTCCTCGTCCCTCTTGAACACCGCCGCCTCTCGCTCTCCCGAACGACGGCGTGGGGGGCGGCTCGCTGGCTGCCGCTGCTTCAACAGCAGGCTAGCAACGGGGCGACATGAGCGGTTGTGGCTAATTCGACAGCAGTTACTGGCAGCAGAGAGAGGTACGGGTGCCAACCTCCTCCGTCAGCGCTCTAACCAGAACAAGGTCAACCTGACCTCCATCAGCACAGGATGCGTTGAGCGACAGGTGACGAGCAAAAAAGAGGTGAAACAGTACAGCAGTAGCTGTTGGAATTCAGCAATGCTCAGGCTTGTTCTAGTGTTAGTTTCAAGAAAATCCACTCTTCCTTTCTCTGAGGACAGTTTAAAAGGAACTCGTCAATTATGTTTGTTAATCATTGAGATAGTATACTCTGTTTTCGTTTGGCTAGCTGGACACGTATATCTTTCAGATACATCCGACCTTCTAATGCTTGTCTTTTTGACCAATTTTTGACAGAAATTAACAAACATAAAGAGCTATGAAAGGATTTGAGATAAACCAAATCCATTCCGTTCTATCCCATAAACCAAACGCCGAGATGGAGTTATTCCGTTTCACCCAATTCCCTCTACCAAACACCGGAAATGGAACTGATCCATTTGGATGGAATGGAATGGAACCATGACAGTCCATTCTACTCCGTCCCCGAACCAAATACACTATAATGATGCCAACGTGGAATGTCTCAAAACGACACATGATATTAGACTTGACAAAATCTCAACAACACAGATAAAACTCCGCGGGGATATTGTTAGGTCCAAAGCCCTATTACTATCCAGCCCAAAAAAGAGCAGTTCTAACCTCATCTTTAGTGAGGGCACAGGTTAAAAAGGCATTTTTAGCTTCCATAAGTTTCTCGTGACAAGTGAAAAAGATTCCCCGGGGCAGGCCGGAAGAGCTCATTGTAAGGTAGCATATTTCAGGAGGTTTCATGTCCCCTCGATACTTACCTCACCATCGATAAAAGAGTGAATTGCATTTTTATGTTTTCTACCATTGAAGATACGATGATACTCCTGTTCTTAAATATAAGTTATTTTAGAGATTTTACTATGAACTACATACGGATGTATATAAACATACTTTAAAGTATAGATTTACTCATTTTGCTTCATATGTAATCTGTATTAGAATTTTTTTTAAAACTTATATTTAGAAACGGAGGGATGTTAGCACTAATCTTGTCATATGATGTATCTGCATATTTGTTTGTAAGTCATGCATGTAGTAGTAGCTGCGGCAGTGTGCATACATAGAGATGTGTTCATGTGTGTGCATGCAAGCTACAAATAATATTTTGTGTTTATCCCAAGTCAAATGCATGCATCGGTTAGTTAGTGGGTTAGTTGTGCATGCTATTTGAGTAGTGGTGGGCTGACCGAGTGAGCCCAGTGATGGAGAGATTCCAGGACATGTTAGTTGCATGAGAATAGGTCTTAGTTAGTTAGTGGCATGACTGTATGGATGCTCACCACTATATATATATAATTATTATTTTTTAGAAAATGAGGATATATTCCCGGCCTCTGCATCTAGACGATGCATACAGCCATTTTATTGATTATTCACACAGACCATACAAAGTAATACATCAGTTAGCCTGAAGCCAGCATCTAGGCAACACATGTTGCTACTTTTATTCCTTGATGAAGGTGTGCTGAATATCCGGGCCAAATACCAAACAGATATCGCACCAAATCCTAACATCTATAGTCTGATGCTCCAGCTCAGCCACCACTGAGACTGGATCCCAAACTGGTCTGGCGTAGAAGCCGCCTCCACCATCTACCACCGTACCCTCTCCAGAGCTAGAACAAACGCATCATCCTTGCGAGGTCTGCCGTCAACGCCACCACGGTGCCAGACAGCGCCATCATCCTGCACGTATCCGCCTACACGTGCCTGTCGACGAACCACCGCAGTGTCATGCCGCCGGGCTACACCGTATGGCTCACGGTAGAACAAACACCACTCCTCCTCTTGTCCCGTCCACCCAGCACATACTCTAAAACGATGCCCTCAGGAGGAAAACGACATCGAAGATGCCATCATCGTCCGACCAGTAGATCCAGATCTAAGGTTTCCCTCGGAGCATCACGAGTGTGGTGCCACAACCTGGAACAACGATGCCATGGACTGGTAACGACGTCTTAGACGCCGCCATCGTCCGCCATGACCGAGGTCGGTGCGGTTTTCACCGGAAGTCGCGACCCCCCGATCTCGTGGCTGGATGGAACCGAGGGAGGCACGTATGTAGAAGGTGTTGCACTCTGAGTTAATAAAAAGGAGTAGGAGCTGAGAGGGCTGAGAAAAAATGTAGACACCGGGAGTTACAAGGCAAAGCAGTTTTTCTCTACGGTGAGGTGTGTGTGTGTGTGTGTTTTCTTATGTTTTCACATATGTGCGTGAGTGTTCAAGAGAAACAAGACACTAGAGAGTTTTGTGAGGCACTCAAAAGGTAGAAGAAGAAGAGGTGGTGCCAACAAAGGAGTAGTATGTCGTATTCTCGTCCCTCGAAACAATCATCGCTCACTAGATTACTAGAGCCAAAACAACTCCTCATTGGTCAGAATCTCATTGAGTTAAAGTGAGGGAAGCCTTTCTACAGCAGAGCTCAACATCAATTGGTCCCTCTTCCTCCATTCTCTCGACATTCTCAAGTTCCAATTTGATTTTGTTCTTCCTTTTTCTTCGCATGGCCAAATGCAATAGAGGCCAAACCCTGATTTTTTTTAATTAATTATCTTAGGCTTAATGTTCAAAATGTCAATGGGGTCCTTGGATCTAACTGGTTTCTCCCAAATGCCACGGGCCAAGAGTAGGAAATCCATTTTCTTAAGCCAACTAAGCTCAAAACAAAACTCTCTTTTCTTAGTGTTAGGATTAATTAAGGGATTACTACCTGCTTTCTATATCCGCATGCAGTTGCTTTGGCAACTGTCGCCGTCGGTTCACTCGACATGCATCTCTCTGTACATACATTTTTTTAATGACATCCCCTCAATCTCTCTCTCTCTCTATATATATATATATAATCATATCATTAATAAATAAATAAACTGTTCACTTTACATCTCTGTCTTTATGGCCTCTCTCATTTTACTTTGCAATACGATTATCAACACGCTCTGCATCTAAGCAATTTTGAGATGGAGAAGAACATTGTTGAAATTTGGAGGTGGGCCTTAGGCCCATTAGAGAATTTCAGAAAATCTACAAGGGCCCATGTAGGTGGTGGCATGACAAGGTGGTGGGAGTTTAGTCCCACCCCGCTAGTGGAGGAGAGTTTGGACCCCTTTATAAGGGTCTCTCTTCCACATGCTATTGGAGAGTGAGAAAAGAAGGTGCCCTCGCGCATTCCTCCTCCGCCGCCCACCTCGCCACGCCGCGGGTTGCGGGAATGAGCCGAGCTCATACCTACGCGCTTATTTTTGCCGGTCAGGAACGGAGAATACGGCCCACGTCTCTCCACCCAGCCGCCTTTATAAGCACGCGATTGCCTACCCTAGCCGTCACGAAAATCAGATCACATCTGTCTCACGCGTTCGTTCCTTCAACTGCTGCTACCGTGAGAGCAGGCCTCCGAAACCTCGCCTCTTCGGTTCCTGTACGGGAGAGGGGCGATTAGGTTTTTGGGGACTGCTCGCCTTCGTCCGTCTGCTTCGTCTACGTCCGCGTCGCCCTCGTAATCGCCATGTCTTCACCAACCGAAGCTGACCGTCTCCGCGAGGAAGCCGAGAAGAAGACGGCAGAGGATACTGCCGCCGCCGCCGCTGCTGCTACGGCCAACTGGCCGATTGGAGGGTATGATTCGTTTATCCTCATGTTCGTATTCATCCTACCAGTACTACTTGTTTGCATAGATATCCACTATATGCGTAGTATGTGCTAGGTTAGCTCAAGATCAGTATGTCATTAGTCTAGTCAATGCCATGCTAGTTATTATTTCGTGGATTAATATACTCGGAAAATTGCCTATTTACTCAACAATCCAAAAACCTAATGTCTGTAGGAATTTTTCGAGTAATGGTTTTGCTGCTGCACTGAAACCGGATAAGTTTACCGGTACCTTTTTCAAGCGTTGGCAAACGAGAACCACCTTATGGCTCACGGCTATGAACGTGTTCTGGGTAGCCGGTGTCACTCCTACGGAAACTATCACTCCTGAACAGGAGAAGATGTTTAAGGAGGCCACCGTCCTATTCCTTGGAGCAGTCATTAGCGTGATCGGAGATAAGCTGGTTGATGCATATTTACATATGCATGTTGCCAAGGACTTGTGGGAGGCGCTCGAATCTAAATTCGGGGCCACCGACGTTGGGAGTGAGATGTATGTTATGGAGCAGTTCCACGATTAGAAGATGGTTGACAACCGTTCTGTATTGGAACAAGCTCATGAGATAATATGCATAGCTAAGGAACTTGAGGTTCTTAAGTGCAATTTGCCGGGCAAGTTTGTCGCGGGCTGTATAATTGCTAAGCTCCCTAATTTCTGGAGGAACTTTGCTACTACTCTGAAGCATCAGAGGCGTGAGTTCTCAGTAGAGGACATCATCGGCCATCTGAGTGTTGAGCAGAACTCGAGAGCAAAGGACTCCAATGGAAAAGCGGTGGAAAGCTCTTCTGCTGCCAATATGGTACATCAGAGGAACTTCAATTCTCACAAGCCCAAGGGAAAGAACTCTGTCCAACAGAATACCGACTTCAAGAAGAAGGGGAAGAAGCCCTTCAAGAAGAATAAGAAGGGAGATGGCTGCTATACTTGTGGTTCAGAGGAACATTGGGCGAACAAATGCCCAAACAAGTACAAGAAGCCGGCGCAGGACTCCAAGTCTGCAAACATGATTGTGGGCAACAATGAAAGTGGTGCATCTGGGTACAGTAATTCACTTACTGTATTTACAGTTTGTCAGTCCACCGATTGGTGGGTGGACACGGGTGCAAATATTCATGTGTGTGCTGACTTATCATTGTTCTCTTCTTATCAGGCCACCGGTCGCGGGTCCGTATTGATGGGGAATGGCGCGAGTGCTTCTGTTCTTGGTGTTGGCACGGTCGATCTGAAGTTTACTTCGGGAAGGATCATGCAACTGAAGAACGTGCAGCATGTCCCCGCCATCAAGAAGAATCTCGTTAGTGGCTCCCTTCTGTGTAGAGAAGGGTTTAAGTTGGTGTTCGAGTCTAATAAAGTAGTAGTTACGAAATATGGACTTTTCGTTGGAAAAGGTTATGAATGCGGAGGTCTGTTCCGCCTTTCTCTAGCAGATTTTTGTAATAAAGTCGTGAACAATATTCATTCGAGTGTTAATGAATCTGAAGTTTGGCATTCACGTCTTTGTCACATAAGTTTCGGTGTTATGTCGCGGCTAGCAAAACTGAATTTAATCCCAACTTTCACTTTAGCCAAAGGTTCTAAGTGCCACTCGTGTGTGCAAGCAAAGCAACCTCGCAAGCCTCACAAGGCTGCAGAGGAGAGACACTTGGCACCATTAGAACTCATACATTCTGACCTTTGTGAGATGAATGGTGTGTTGACTAAAGGTGGAAAGAAATACTTCATGACATTGATAGATGATTCCACTAGATTTTGCTATGTGTATCTGTTAAATACTAAAGATGAGGCTCTACACTACTTTAAAATCTATAAGGCAGAAGTTGAGAATCAACTTGAAAAGAAAATTAAACGAGTCCGGTCTGATCGTGGTGGAGAGTACTTCTCAAACGAATTTGATTCATTTTGTGCGGAACACGGCATTATTCATGAGAGGACGCCTCCCTATTCACCCCAGTCAAACGGGGTTGCCGAGCGGAAAAACCGTACTCTAACTGATTTGGTTAACGCCATGTTAGATACATCGGGTTTATCCAAGGCATGGTGGGGGGAGGCTATATTGATCGCGTGTCATGTCCTGAATAAAGTTCCTACAAAAGATAATGAGGTCACTCCCTACGAGGAGTGGTCGAAGAGAAGGACGACACTCTCGTACTTACGTACTTGGGGCTGCTTGGCGAAAGTCAATGTACAGATCCCCAAGAAGCGTAAGCTTGGACCAAAGACTGTGGATTGCGTTAATTTGGGATACGCTAAGAATAGCGTAGGCTATAGATTTCTAGTAGTGAAATCTGAGGTACCTGACGTGAAGGTCGGTACAATAATGGAGTCGAGGGATGCTACATTCTTTGAGGATATATTTCCCATGAGAGATATGCAAAGCACTTCTAGACAGGAATCTGAGATAACTCCTGAGCCTGCCATTCCTATGGAATATTATGAACAAACACATGATGAAAATCCTGAGGAGGATGACGAGGAAGCCCGTGGTAGGGGCAAGAGACAAAGGACTGCAAAGACCTTTGGTGATGATTTCTTTGTATACCTCGTGGATGATAATCCCACTTCTATTTCAGAAGCGTATGCTTCTCCAGATGCTGATTACTGGAAAGCTGCGGTCCGTAGCGAGATGGACTCCATCATGGCTAACGGGACATGGGAAATCACTGATCGTCCCTATGGTTGCAAACCATTGGGATGCAAGTGGGTGTTCAAAAAGAAGCTTAGGCCCGATGGTACGATTGAAAAGTACAAAGCTAGGCTTGTGGCCAAGGGCTATGCCCAGAAAGAAGAGGAAGATTTCTTCGATACTTATTCACCTGTGGCTAGACTGACCACCATTAGAGTACTACTCTCATTGGCGGCCTCTCATGGTCTTCTCGTTCATCAAATGGACGTTAAGACGGCTTTCCTGAATGGAGAGCTAAATGAGGAAATCTATATGCAACAGCCAGATGGCTTTGTGATAGAAGGTCAGGAAGGAAAGGTGTGTAAGTTGCTGAAATCTTTATATGGTCTGAGACAAGCACCTAAGCAATGCCATGAGAAGTTTAATACAACTCTGACATCTGTTGGCTTCGTTGTTAATGAAGCTGACAAATGTGTATACTATCGCCATGGTGGGGGCGAAGGAGTTATATTGTGCTTGTATGTTGATGACATACTGATATTTGGAACCAACCTCAAAGTAATTGAGGAGGTTAAGTCTTTTCTGTCTCAAAACTTTGAGATGAAGGACCTTGGGGTGGCTGATGTTATCTTGAACATCAAGCTGTTGAGAGATGATGAGGGTGGGATTACACTTCTGCAATCCCACTATGTTGATAAGATTTTGAGTCGCTTTGGATATTCAGACTGCAAAATTTGTCAAACACCATATGATCCTAGTGTGCTTATTCGAAAGTTTAAAGGCATAGCTATAGATCAATTGAGATTCTCTCAAATTATCGGTTCACTTATGTACCTAGCTAGCGCAACGAGGCCTGACATCGCGTTTGCTGTGAGCAAACTTAGCCGGTTTGTTGCAAACCCGGGCGATGTTCATTGGCGTGCTGTTGAAAGAATTATGCGCTACTTGAAAGGTACCGTCAACCACGGGCTTCACTATACGGGATTCCCATCGGTACTTGAAGGGTATAGTGATGCGAATTGGATCTCTGATGCTGATGAGATGAAGGCCACTACTGGGTATATGTTTACTCTTGGGGGTGGTGCTGTTTCCTGGAAGTCTTGCAAGCAAACGATCTTAACAAGATCGACAATGGAAGCAGAATTAACAGCATTAGACACATCTGGTGTCGAAGCAGAATTTCTTCGAGATCTTTTGATGGACTTACCTGTGGTTGAGAAGCCGGTTCCGGCTATCCTTATGAACTGCGATAATCAGACGGTTATTGTTAAAGTGAAGAGTTCAAAGGACAATATGAAGTCCAACAAACATATAAGAATGAGATTGAAGTCTGTCAGACGTTTGAGAAACTCCGGAGTGATAGCGTTGGATTATATCCAAACGGCTAAGAATCTGACAGATCCCTTTACTAAAGGGCTATCATGTGTTGTGATAGATAGTGCATCGAGGGAGATGGGTATGAGACCCACATGAGTTGCCATGGTAGTAACCCAACCTATATGATCGGAGATCCCGTGAAGTAGGACCTGGGAAAACAAGCCAGTGGTGAACTAAGGAGAGTAACTTTACTAACCCACTCCGTTGGAGATGCAATACTCTCGGGTACTGTACGGTAGGATGACTACTGTCTTAATGTGTTCTAAAGCTTATATGTAAGCAAGATGCTGTCCTACAGAGCGATCTTTGGAGGAACACACCTATATGAGCTTGACTGCTGGTCACAGTCTATGAGGTTTGGGTGATCTCTAGTAAACTCATGAATAGGCCAGGAGTGTGACTAATATGCTCCACCCGAGGGGTCACCTTCGGCAGTCTAGTACTAGTAAGACTTGTGGTGAAGCTCTTTTACGCCAAGCTGACAATTCAAGGCATAGTCCATTGTTCAGTTGTAAAGGAGTGTAGCTACTTGTTCTAGGTGAAGCTCAACCTTAATAGGTCTTCACTAAAATGCTGGTATATTAAAACAGTGATTGGAACGAGGGAACACGATGTGCCCTTGAGATCTGGTGGGGGATTGTTGAAATTTGGAGGTGGGCCTTAGGCCCATTAGAGAATTTCAGAAAATCTACAAGGGCCCATGTAGGTGGTGGCATGACAAGGTGGTGGGAGTTTAGTCCCACCCCGCTAGTGGAGGAGAGTTTGGACCCCTTTATAAGGGTCTCTCTTCCACATGCTATTGGAGAGTGAGAAGAGAAGGTGCCCTCGCGCACTCCTCCTCCGCCGCCCGCCTCGCCACGCCTCGCCTCGCCTCGTCACGACGCGCCACGCCACGCCGCGCCGCGGGAATGAGCCGAGCCGAGCTCATACCTACGCGCTTATTTTTGCCGGTCAGGAACGGAGAATAGTAACGGACAAGGCACGATCCGAGACGTCGGATCGTGGCCGTTACCGACTCGGACGTGGGTTCGGCCCACGTCTCTCCACCCAACCGCCTTTATAAGCACGCGATTGCCTACCCTAGCCGCCACGAAAATCAGATCACATCTGCCTCACGCGTTCGTTCCTTCAACTGCTGCTGCCGCCGGCGACTCCGTCCCGTTTACCGCGTACACGGTCGACGGGAGAGCAGGCCTCCGAAACCTCGCCTCTCCGGTTCCTGTACGGGAGAGGGGCAATTAGGTTTTTGGGGAGCGATCACGCGACTGCTCGCCTTCGTCCGTCTGCTTCGTCTACGTCCGCGTCGCCCTCGTCATCGCCATGTCTTCACCAATCGAAGCTGACCGTCTCCGCAAGGAAGCCGAGAAGAAGACGGCAGAGGATACCGCCGCCGCCGCTGCTGCTACGGCCAACTGGCCGATTGGAGGGTATGATTCGTTTATCCTCATGTTCGTATTCATCCTACCAGTACTACTTGTTTGCATAGATGTATCCACTATATGCATAGTATGTGCTAGGTTAGCTCAAGATCAGTATGTCATTAGTCTAGTCAATGCCATGCTAGTTATTATTTCGTGGATTAATATACTCGGAAAATTGCCTATTTACTCAACAAACATGAGGGAAAGAACAGGCAAAACCACTCTTGCAGGTCCGGCGACTCCTCGTCCTCGTGGAAGGACATGAAGCGCTCCAGCGCGAGCAAGGGGCAACCTTGATGGAAATGGTTCCTAGTGTGAAGCACAAGGTAACCTTGTCCCCATCCCCGCTTTGTCTGGCGTGGAGCTTGCGATCGTGCCTACCAGTGCGCGGCGTGAAGTCTGTATGCCTCGTCTGGTCCCGGCATGCCAACGGCCGAGGCAACACCCGAGGTGGGTAGGCTCCTAGCCCATTCCCCGCAATGATGCTCATTGAAACGAATCAAAGTGATTGATCTATCATTGTCGATGGTTACAAGGAGTATATATAACTCCTGGAGAGACGCGACGATCGGAGAGAGATGCGTCGGTTTCAGGGAGTCGGGAAAGAGAGAGACGTCCGTGCGGGAGGAACCGCTTGAACGGTTGGGCAAGGGGAGATTTTCCCCTAATTTACATAATTAGTTTTAACACTCCCCCTAATCTACGCTTGACCATGTGGAGTCATCTTCATGATTGTCCGGGAAGCTTTATCATCTCAAAACTCTTCTTCAAAAGTTCTTCATAAAAACTCTGATGAGAACCTGAAACATAAACTTCACAACAATAGCATAATGTGATGTTATTGAACAAGGATATCTCAAGAAGAGACTCCCCCGGTTGCCTGCAAGTCTCTAAGTCGTCGCATACCAATTCCATGAACATATTTCTGAAATGTTGAATTTGGTAGAGACTTAGTAAATAAATCAGCAAGGTTGTCGCATGATTTAACTTGCAGAATGCTTATTTCCCCGCTTTTCTGAAGATTGTGAGGGAAAAACCATTTAGGAGAAATATGCTTAGTAATATTACTCTTGATGTATCCTGTTTGCATCTGTGCAACACAGGCCGCATTATCCTCATAGATAATGGTGGGTGATTTCATTGACCCAATTCCACATGACTGTTGTATGTGGTTTATCATTCTGCGAAGCCATACACATTCACATGATGCTTCAAATAATGAAATTATTTCAGAATGATTGGTAGATGTAGCTACTAGAGTCTGTTTTGAAGACTTCCATGATATAGCTGTACCACCATGTAGGAACACAAAACCGGTCTGAGATCTGGCATTATGGGGATCAGACAAATAACCGGCATCTGCATACCCAATCATATCAGAGTCCAGATTTTGCTGGAACTGAAAAAACAGGCCAAGATCCTTTGTGCCTTGGAGATATCGAAAGATATTCTTTACTCCAGACCAATGTCGTTTGGTGGGAGCTGCGCTGTGTCTAGCAAGTAGATTCATTGCAAATGCAATATCAGGTCTTGTGCAATTTGCAAGATACATAAGCGCTCCAACTGCACTGAGATATGGAACTTCAGG
This sequence comes from Hordeum vulgare subsp. vulgare, assembly GCF_904849725.1. Classification (NCBI taxonomy): domain Eukaryota; kingdom Viridiplantae; phylum Streptophyta; class Magnoliopsida; order Poales; family Poaceae; genus Hordeum; species Hordeum vulgare. The sequence goes on along the minus strand of NC_058522.1, from coordinate 545,688,103 downwards.
TCCCAACACCTCTTCTCCATCATCCCTCGGTCTGAACGGGTCTTTCTCTACGTCTAGAGATCGAACCACCATAGGAGTTTTAGATGGATAGGATTTGTCCATAATGAATTTCTCCAATATTTTCTGGATATATGCAGCTTGGTGTACCATGATTCCTGAGGGAAGGTGCTCAAGTTGAATACCTAAGCAAAATTTGGTTTTACCCAAATCCTTCATCTCAAATTCCATCTTTAGGTGATTGCGTGCTTCATCAATGTCTGGTGCACTGCCGATGATGTTGAGATCATCAACATACACAGAAATGATGCAAAATCCTATAGAGGACTTCTTGATGAAGACACATGGGCAATCATCACTACTGGAGTAACCTTTCTGAAGAAGGAACTCACTTAGTCGGTTGTACCACATCCTTCCCGACTGTTTTAAGCCATACAATGACTTATTCAGCTTTACACAATACATGTTGCGTTTTGCACTCTTATTCGGGACAGAGATTCCGTCAGGAACCTTCATATATATGTCCGAATCTAGTGACCTATAAAGATATGCGGTCACGACGTCCATCAACTGCATGGATAGACGACTTTGTACTGCCATAGATATAAGATATCGAAAATTGGTTCCACTCATTACTGTAGAGTATGTCTCATTGAAACCAATGTCGGGTTTCTGCGTAAAACCTTGTGCTACGAGCCTTGCTTTATATCTCACCACCTCATTGTTCTCATTCCGTTTCCGGAGGAAAACCCATTTGAATCCCACAGGGAAAACATTGGGAGGTGTAGGAATTGCTTCAGTGAATACCTTCCTTTTGTTAAGCGAGGCAATTTCTGCTTGGATTCCATCCTTCCATTTAGGCCAGTCGGAGCGCCTTTGGCACTCAACGATAGACCTTGGATCATGATCAGTGATAAGGGTATCTACAATCTTTTCAGCAAAATATATGTCGACAGTCGTAGTCTTGCGGTCAAATGATTCTCCAGAATCAACATAGTTGATGGAAATTTCTTGCACCCCTAGAGACTCTTCGTGATTTCCCAATACGATTGAGTCTGGGTGTTCCGATGTTCCAGCTAGTTTGTGCACACTGGAGCTGGGTTATGAAGGTTGCCCTTCCACTGGGTGTTTGTCAACATTGAGTTGACCTGCATTTACTGACTCTGAGGATTTTCTCCTCGATTTCCTTTGCTGCTTGCTAGAAGCTAGCTCCAGGTCAGAAGCCATACTACTCCCCCTCTTTTTAGGAACAGGGAGTTGAGTGGTTTTTATTGGTACCTCCACTCTTTCTGGCGCGTTTCTGGCCGGATTTAAGGATTTTGTAACACCTTTTAGATCAGTAAATGAATCTGGCAGATTATTTGCAAGATGTTGCAAATTAATGATCTTCCGAACTTGAAGTTCGGTCTCATGGGTACGTGGATCAGAGGATGAAATGGTATGAGCATTCCAATCAATTTTCGGGCATTCTTTCTGGTACTTGAAATCTCCCCCTAATGCCGGAAAATATTCCTCATTAAATATGCAATCAGCGTGACGGGCTGTGAACAGATCCCCAGTTAGGGGTTCTAGGTACTTGATAATCGACGGTGATTTGTACCCCACATAGATCCTCAACTTTCTGTGTGGGCCCATAGATGTCCGCTGTGGTGGTGAGATCGGGATGTATGCAACACATCCGAACTTACGCAGATGGGAAATGCTTGGAGGATTTCCACGTACCAATTCCATAGGGGAAGAACTGTGATATGCAATTGGCCTCAATTGTATCAAGTCAGCAGCGTGTAAAGCTGCATGACCCCAACAAGAGGTTGGCAAGTTGCAATTCGTCAACAAAGGTCTTGCAATGAGTTTAATCCTCTTAATTAATGCTTCAGCCAAACCATTTTGTGTATGGACATATGGAACAGAGTGTTGAACTTCAATCCCCAAAGCCATGCAATAATCATTGAAAGCACGTGAGGAGAATTCTGCAGCGTTGTCCATTCGAATTGTCTTAATTCGACTTTCAGTATAATGGGCTTGCAACTTAATGACTTGCCTCATTATTTTGGCAAATGCATGGTTTCGTGTGGACAGAAGACACACATGTGACCATCGTGTAGATGCGTCAATCAGAACCATGAAATACCGGAATGGACCAGATAATGGTTGAATAGGACCACAAATGTCTCCTTGAATACGTTCAAGGAACTGAAGTGGTTCAGCTTGTATTTTGAGATGCGAGGACAAGATGTGCACACAAAATCAGAAGAATGAGGAAATTTTGACTCAAGCAAATTATGACCAATGGAATTGCTAGTAATTTTTCTCATCATCCCGATTCTGGGATGGCCGAGGCGATCATGCCAGGTTTGGAATGCGTCAACATTCTGAAAAATTACTTTGTATGCAACATGTTCCACGGGTTTGATGTACGTATAGTACAAACCAGACGATAGAGAAAGAATTTTCTCATGTACCTTTTTTGCCATATCCGTGATCTTTAGTAAAGAGTAAATACTCCTCTTTGTTGTCTTCATGGGTTTCAATATGAAAACCATTCTTACGGATATCTCGATAACTGATCAGGGTACGTGATGAGTCATGATACAATAAAGCATCCTCTATCGTCACTTGTGTACCACTTGGGAGTGTGAATATGGCACGTTCAGTACCAACAATCACTGTATCGCGTCCAGCGATAGTTAGAATATCTCCATTCATCTTTTTCAGAGTTTGGAAATATTTTATCTCCCTTAGTATGGAGTTTGTGGTACCACTGTCCACAAGGCATAATTCCTCTTCCATCGGATTGCCCCCGTAGAAAAACTATATAAAAACGAAAGAATTTTCAATAAGAAAACCTTATGTTAATACATAGAATACAATCTTTATTATATCAAATGTGCTGATACAATACAATATAAAGACAACAACAAACTTATGTTCTTATTACAATTATCACAAATGGACATAGTTAAATAGATCACTAAGGAGGTCGAGGGACTTGTCAAAGTCACCAAACACATCGTTTGAGGTGTACTCAAGTAACATGGCCTCCGTTTCAGCAGGGTCCTCAAGTGGATAAGGAATCTTGGCGTTGCTTGGTCCAAGAGGAATATCCTGTGAATCGCCAGCTCCATTTGCGCTATGCGGATGTAGGTTGAAGTTAGCTTCAAGCCTTTTCCCTTGAGGTGCTTTGCGTCCCTGAGATTGCTGGTGCAGCATGACCAGATGCTTGGGCATTGAGCACTTTTCAGTAGAATGCGAGTAGCATCCACACTTGTTGCAAAGTTTAGTTTTATCGAACTTTGGCTTTGCAGTGCCTTTGCCCTTGCCCATGTTTCTGAATTTTCTGTTCCCATTGCGCTTGTGCTTGTGCTCAGAATTGGAATGTTTACCTCGAAAGGTACCATTAAACTTCTGTCTATTCGCGACATTCAGATGGACTTCAGGTAAAGGTTGTGCCCCAACTGGGCGCTGAGAGCCATTCTTAGCGAGTAGCTCATCATGCTTTTCAGCCTGAAGTAACATGTGAATAAGATCGGAATATACAGTGTAGTTGCGAGCACGGTATTGTTGTTGGAGGATCCTATCAGAAGGGAGCATAGTAGATAAATTTTTCTCTATCATCTCCCCCTGAGTAGGTTCCTTCTCACAAAAATGCAGTTTGGAACATATCTTATGAACAACATGATTGTACTCACCAATGGACTTGAAATCCTGAAGGCGGAGATGAGTCCAATCATGGAGTGCTTCAGGCAGGACCACTGCCTTCTGCTGTTCATACCTTGTTTTGAGGGCCAGAAACAGAGTACTAGGAGATTCCTCCTGTAAATACTCAGACTTGAGATCTGGATGAATATGGTGCCTTATGATGTATAAGGCAACATAATTCTGCTGTTCTGTCAGCGGCGTGGCTCCAGCCGTGAGAGGAGTCTCCGGGGGCTGGATTGCACGCGCAATCCCACGGGACGCAAGACTGATCTTGATGTCCATGGCCCATGTAGGATAGTTGTGTCCATTGAGGGCAAGCTCCTCAAACTCTTTGGCAGTCATCTTGGCCTACATGGGGAACCAGAGATAATTAATTTACGGGCAGTAAATTAAAAACCATCATGGTTGTGTAATGCAAAAAATTTGATAGTCAAGTGTAAAACTTGAAAAATTCTCAACCTCAATTGTGTGAACATAACACATTGAAGATCACTTAGATCTCACAGTAATAGGCTGCATGGCCATTACCTTGTGTATGCTACAATTTATATATAAGGAATACACGTTGAAGGTAATCGCATGTCAAGATTGACAAAGTGTAGACCTTACAGTAAGAGGGGATAGTCTGCAAATGAGCAGTAGATCCCAACTCATCACCTTGTGATTCCAAATATAATAAGGGAGAAAATATACAATTTTGTTTGCAAGTTTGATATGTGAGAGAAGATGATTTCAATCACAAGCACATGTTCAAGCGAATTGAATATGTGGTAAACACATAGAACATGTCATTCTTCCCAGATGAAATCCGGTACTTTATTTATATGCAATCCATTACATAATATAAACACACCTACTAATAATTACAAAAGTCCCAACATAGAATAAATCTAAAATAGGACTAAAATGTAAGTAGTTGTCAAACTAAGTACTAAACAGTACTAAACATAGTCGGCAAGTTTCGATCTCTTCTTCTCTCTGTGTTCTTCCGCTCGTGGGTTGAGTTCTACGTGCTGATAACGTGACACGAATCAAAGTGATTGATCTATCATTGTCGATGGTTACAGGGAGTATATATAACTCCTGGAGAGACGCGACGATCGGAGAGAGATGCGTCGGTTCCAGGGAGTCGGGAAAGAGAGAGACGTCCGTGCGGGAGGAACCGCTTGAACGGTTGGGCAAGGGGAGATTTTCCCCTAATTTACATAATTAGTTTTAACACTCATGTCTACTAGACCCCGGCGATGACCCCCGCGATGACCCCCAACGAGCGCATGCGTTGCAGGGCCTCCTTCCAGAGCACGGATGCGACACTTGCCCTGACCGGGAAGGTGATCAACACGCCATCCCCGTCCTCCACCACGTCAACAGATTGGCTTCTCACCGACGGATAACCTTGATGATCTTTGGGGCTGTTGTATACCTACCCAAGTAAACATGATGATCTAGCACTCAATTCTCCTCACTATTCTATGGAAGATTTGGGACTCCATAACCTTCAGACAGGAAAATCATCGCAACATTTACACCCTCAAGCGAATCATTGATGACATCATGCTTTGGACACACCGGATGAAGAAACCGGAGCATAAACAAACCGCCTACTCGTGGCGAATCTATCTCTTATCATGTTTACACGTGATTAAGTAATTCATCTTGTAATCTGACAAACATTGGGTTATAAAACTTGAAATCTATACCTAATAATAAAGCGACTAGCGTTTCTGTCGGAATTTCCGCCGAGGCATTTTTACAAAAAAAACCTCCTGTTTTTGAGAAATCAGCCCGCGGTCCTTTTTTAAAGAAAAAACGTTTCGGTTTTACACAAACACCCCTCCCTGTGGTCAGCACCTTATCCACACGCGACCGCTCTGGTGGCCAGAGGTGGGTCGCCGTCGGGCACGCGCACGGCAGCAGTGCAGCACCGACAGTGCCGTCGTGGGGCTCAAGATGGGGCGCTGCTCGGGCGGCACAACGACAGCAGGGCCCTCCTCGCGGGCCACGCGCTGTCGGTGATGCTCTTCGGGGCCTCTGGCACCTCGCGGCCGGCTGAGCCTGGCCATCCTCGAGGACACGCGAGCGCCGTCGTCGTTCCTCATCGAGCTGCCCGTGCTGGCGGCCGCGTTGCACGGGGAGATGGCCACGGGGACCGTGAAGTTGACGCTGGAGAGAAACCCCATCAACACCATTATTGTGTGGTGGAGCTGCTGCTCCTGTTCGAGAGGTAAGAGAGAGGGTGAGGAGAAGTAGTAGACCGGTGGTAGAAGGGGAGGAGGGAGGAGGTGGCTCACCGGCGGGGGGTCTTGCTGCTGCTACTGCAGTCTGTAGATCTAACTAGAAAATCGGAGTGAAGGATGAAGGAAGAGATGTCCAACAGGCCCAGACAGTCAAGCTGCTAGATTCAGGTTGGATGCATGCGTACAAAGGGAATGAAATCGGCTGGATGCATGTGAGATTGATGGGATTGTGCGTTGTAGATTACGGCTGCTTTGAAAGAGGGCGTGCTTGCTTGCATTGGGAATAAATAAGCAGAAGATTCAGGTTGGATGCATGCATTGCACTTTTAATCATGTGCACGAAACGAATGCACTTTTGACATTAACTAATTTGAGGTGTTTTGCGTTTTTCAGTAGTTTTAATTATGTGCATGATCATTTTCTTTTTGAATACACAGAATAATTACTCACACCGGTAATCATATCGTAAAATATACATCACTGCATTACTTGGGCTAATACATGTCATTATTTTGGTCTTTGCCAATGATAATATTTTCAATCAAAGGAAGATAATGTGAGGCAGAAGCGACGGATCGGGAGTTACAACGGAGTATTGCACTAGGTAAATCCTCGAACACGACACAAACTATCAGGCATAAGAAATCATCTATGAAAATCTAATGACTTCCCAGCCGTTGCCATCGAGCTTCATCTCGTAGGACATTCGTTATTTGATTCGAATGTATCCAAGAATAATTTTATATATTATATATTGCACATCATGAGAAAAAATAAATTGTATACAATGCAGGATGGAGCAACGTTCTAAGTATGATGACCAAACTCATTGCCTTAAAATTGACCATGTTTATCATCTGCGACAATGGCGAAGATGATAGGTAGTAATATGGATGAGTCGTCGTTGGAGACGTGCAAGGATTTTTTTGTCTTCCGTTGCAACGCACGGGCACATTTCCTAGTATATATTCAGGTGGAGAGCTCCCCCACCACCCCGGTGAGTTTTGAAGGAAAAAAATGCGCGAGATGTGTACACGGAGATGGTGAGATTCACCTACCATGGCAGCAGAGATCTTGCAATGCTCTGCCATTCTAGACGTGGGCTTGCTGGCATATAGCCTGGAGTAGGATGGAAGAGTTTTGCTGCATCTACCTATAAATATGGAGCAGGAAAGGTTTTGGTAAGCGCACTAAGTTAAAACGAAAACAGTGGCTTCACGAAGAGACTGCAAACGAAGACAGTGGAAACGAAACGAACCATTTCATCTGCCGATGCAGTGAGTGCAACATTAATGATTTTCCACGTCGGTCCATGTGACCTCAATTTGACAGTCAAATCTTTCAATGCACAAACATAACTTTTCATATGCCTAAATAAAAAATAAAATTTTCAGCAGCCAGTGCTTCACCACTAACAAAATGGCAGGGCGCTTTGTTGTGAACAGAAGTCAGTAAACAAATAATCAACTAGCCAGATTGGTGTTCGCGGACCACAAAGTATGTGCAAGCGATTTGCTCGTCTTGATCATTTGGAACACTCGCGGACCACAAAGTATAATCCAGCTGAACGTGTTGCACCTTGCAAATATGATTCAGAATTTTGGGTGGGCAGAACAGCAGGTAGAGGGGCGGCATACCAATTGAAAGAAGTATAAATCCAGTTGAACGCACCGACCCGAACGAATCATCATCCATACTAACAATCACAATTTCGTGATCACGTTTAGCACCCATCTTAAGAAACTCAATTTTGGAGAGTGTTTTCTCTGTAGTGAACCGAAACAACTTTTTTCCCTCCCACAAATTTATCAATACGACAGCGACCACGTTACCTTTATCACTAGTTTCCGGTTAGCCGCGTGCTTACGTTCCATTTTTCTCATAGCGCATGGTATATTTAGCAGAAAACAGAACCACAACAGTTGTGCTCAAATGAAAATTACAAAACCCCTGTTTTCCACTGCAATCCCTTACAAACCATTTTTGCTGAAACTGGACCTGGAGAGGACACCCCCCAACATCATAACAAGCACACAGCTGCACTACTGCCGATATTCAGAACAACCTCCCTCTCCACATCAAGCAGTGCAGCCGTGTACTCCTCCATGCTGGATGGTATAGTTATGCTGTTGGGAGCCATTTGGCCAAAATATTCACTGGATGGTATAGTTATTTCGGTTTGCATTTCAGCCATGCACAACAGCATAATAACGACCAAAATATTTTGGTTTGCCAAAGGACCAAAATATTCACTTGAATTCAATTAAATATTTGAAATTTTGTAAAATATTTGAATTCTTGTGTACTACTAAAATTGCTGAAAATAAAGTGTCTACTGAAATAACCGAAATCCATTGAATTTCATTAATATCTCACTGAAAGTGAAAAACATGTTCCACATACATGAGCAGGGGATAATAAAGATTCTACTCCAAACCGAGATGTAGCATAATATCATTTGGTACTAAAATTTGGAGTATAATAATGGTACGGAAAGCATTACTTCCACATTGTCATGATAATATCCTTTGCTGATGTAAATTCAGCCGGGATGATTCTAGCTATCAGCTCCTTAAGAACTGCGGGGCAGCTGGATTTCAGATGCTCATACCCATCACTTGACATCATAGCATCCAAATTGGACGGAGAAGCAAGGAACTGCAAACAAGCTTCTTTGAGACGACGGAAACCATGTTGCTCAGCCAAAGCCAAGCTGGTAGCCACCATGTTGGAATCAATGTGACTGCACAATTTGTCCTCGCATATCACCTTCAGCCTACCGATGTTGTACCTGTCAGCCGCGACAAGTAGATGGCCAGCCATCACCACATCAAGCACCGGAGGAACCGAGTCGGTGTACATGAAATGGAGCAAGGACTCGAACACATCAGCTTCCATGTCACGGATGACAATGGTACTACCGGAACTCTCCTCCATGGCGCCGAGGAGCTCCGCCTTGAAGACAGACGACCGGGCAGCAACGACACAGCGATGAGCAGAGTATCTCTGCCCGTCGACCTGAAAGGTCATGTCCGCTGCATCATTGCTCTTCAGGAGATCGCCGAGATGCCGGTGCAGGTCGCTTGGAGGAACCATTGCTTCTTCGATGTCCTTCATAACGGTGACATCGCACCTGATGGTGAGACAATCGCCTCTAAGATGCGCCGATCCCTCAAGCTCAGCCTTGAGGATGAAATCATAGTAGCCACAGGTTGGAGCTTTCCTTGAGAAGGTGTGCACAGGGGCGGTACGGGTGTACGAAGGCACCGGATCACCATTCTTGTCAAGCACATTGAGCGTCAGTTTCGCCTTGGCTTGTTTGGCATCGGCCGATTCATGGCGTACATACAGAGATATGAAATCGTCGCAATTCTTGGGGCAGCCGTTGGGGTAATATTTGACGGTCCAGTCGTGGCCTCCAACACTGAAAGGGGTGGAGGTGGCGAACTGGCCGTTCTTGAGTAGCCCCTTCATTCTTGAGTATCCATCTATCTTGAGCACATAAGATCTCTCCACAGATTCGGCTACCATGGCAGCAGGGATCTTGCAGAGCTCTGACATGCTGGGGGCGGGATTGGATTAAGATGGAAGACTGGCGAGAGGAAAGATCTCTACCTATATCTGTTCCTTCTCGGCGCCGTCCGGTGGTGTCGCCCGAAGCACGGCTGCCGCTGGAGCTTGGGATTGGAGGATCTGGCGACTAGCGGTAGGGTGTGGAGAGGGAACGCCGGGGCGTGGATTTGGGAGGGTGAAGCTCGACGGCCGGAGCGGGTCGCAAGCAGGGAGAAACTGAGCGCGGCGGCGGGAGCGGAGGGGATCGGGGGGAGAGACCGCCGGAAAAGGGGTGGCGGCGGAGCCGAGAGGAGATTGTTGCGTTAGGTTTTCTGCTGATCGTTTTTACCTGGGGATGGGATGATTCACCCCACTTTACAAGGGGCTGGATGATTTGATCCAGTGTTGTTTCAATGACCGGTGACTCCGGCCCCATCCGGCAGCATTTCAGGGAAGGCAAATTATAAATTGGAAAGTAAAGTGGGGGCAAAAGATTAAGGACGTCACTAGGCAGCGGCGCCGTACCCAGGGCTTTCCGTACGGCGGCCCTACTACTGCCAAAAACCACGAGAGTTGGACCTAAAAAGGTGCCTCCACCATTGATTACGAAGTATTCCCCACGGTCCTAACCATTTTCATCCATTCTGTGAACGCTATGATAGGGTATGATATGGTGAGATTAGATTGCTTCCATGCAGGGAATCATAAAAGTACAAAAAAGGAAACCACTGCATGCATGCAAAGCCTGATACACAAAAACTTTTATCTCTTAAACCGTTAATTCGACCGATGATTCGTTTTCGCCGCTGACTTTGTTTCGATGAAATCTTCAAAACTAGATCCCATGTCGACATGTTTCAGTAACTTTTTTTTCTTGTACTTACCACATTTGTTGTACTTGTTTGTCATATTAGTAAGTACTTACTTGTCTAATAAAAAATAACTTAATCGCCATATTCTTAGAAATTATGAATAAATATGACATCTCGACATAATCAAACTAGCAAGCACAAACAACTTTTTCTAGGCGATTACGCGTAAAAATATGACAACTCAACATATTTAAAACTGATGACCATAAGAAATACTTTTTGGTCATCGTTTGTAAATATGTCAACTCGGCATAGTTAAGCTAATAAGCACACGAAATAGTTTTCTCGCAAAGTTGTATGTAAATATGACAAGTTGGTATATTTTAAATTGGCAAACACAACCAATGACATGCTTTTATATCATGTATAATGAAATCTGTTACAAGGCTTTTGTACGAAACAACATTAAAATGTGATAATCAAGTTATTTTTTAAGGCAAGTAATCGTTAATAATATGGCAAGTGGGTCAAAAAATATGGCAAGTATGAACGAAAAAAATAGTTGATAAAGCATATCGATATGGGATCTAGTTTCGAAGAACTCGTAGCGAGAAAGCTGTTGGAAATATGCCCTAGAGGCAATAATAAATTAGTTATTATTATATTTCTTAGTTCATGATAATCGTTTATTATCCATGCTATAATTGTATTGATTGGAAACACAATACTTGTGTGGATACATAGACAAAACACTGTCCCTAGTAAGCCTCTAGTTGACTAGCTCGTTGATCAAAGATGGTCAAGGTTTCCTGGCCATAGGCAAGTGTTGTCACTTGATAACGGGATCACATCATTAGGAGAATCATGTGATGGACTAGACCCAAACTAATAGACGTAGCATGTTGATCGTGTCATTTTGTTGCTACTGTTTTCTGCGTGTCAAGTATTTATTCCTATGACCATGAGATCATATAACTCACTGACACCGGAGGAATGCTTTGTGTGTATCAAACGTCGCAACGTAACTGGGTGACTATAAAGATGCTCTACAGGTATCTCCGAAGGTGTTAGTTGAGTTAGTATGGATCAAGACTGGGATTTGTCACTCCGTGTGACGGAGAGGTATCTCGGGGCCCACTCGGTAATACAACATCACACACAAGCCTTGCAAGCAATGTAACTTAGTGTAAGTTGCGGGATCTTGTATTACGGAACGAGTAAAGAGACTTGCAGGTAAATGAGATTGAAATAGGTATGCGGATACTAACGATCGAATCTCGGGCAAGTAACTTACCGAAGGACAAAGGGAATGACATACGGGATTATATGAATCCTTGGCACTGAGGTTCAAACGATAAGATCTTCGTAGAATATGTAGGATCCAATATGGGCATCCAGGTCCCGCTATTGGATATTGACCGAGGAGTCTCTCGGGTCATGTCTACATAGTTCTCGAACCCGCAGGGTCTGCACACTTAAGGTTCGACGTTGTTTTATGCGTATTTGAGTTATATGGTTGGTTACCGAATGTTGTTCGGAGTCCCGGATGAGATCACGGACGTCACGAGGGTTTCCGGAATGGTCCGGAAACGAAGATTGATATATAGGATGACCTCATTTGATTACCGGAAGGTTTTCGGAGTTACCGGGAATGTACCGGGAATGACAAATGGGTTCTGGGAGTTCACCGGGAGGGGGGCAACCCACCCCGGGGAAGCCCATAGGCTTTGGGGAGACACACCAGCCCTTAGTGGGCTGGTGGGACAGCCCCAAGGGGGCCTATGCGCCAAGAATAAAGAATCAAAGGAAAAGAAAAAAAAGAGGGAGGAAGTGGGAAGGGAGGGGGACTCCTCCCACCAAACCAAGTCCAACTCGGTTTGGGGGGGGGAGTCCTCCCCCCTTGGCCCGGCCGACCCCTTGAGGGTCCCTTGGACCCCAAGGCAAGGTCCCCCTCCCTCCTCCTATATATATGGAGCAATTAGGGCTGATTTGAGACGACTTTCTCACGGCTGCCCGACCACGTACCTCCATAGTTTTTCCTCTAGATCGCGTTTCTGCGGAGCCCGGGCGGAGCCCTGCTGAGACAAGATCATCACCAACCTCCGGAGCGCCGTCACGCTGCCGGAGAACTCTTCTACCTCTCCGTCTCTCTTGCTGGATCAAGAAGGCCGAGATCATCGTCGAGCTGTACGTGTGCTGAACGCGGAGGTGCCGTCCGTTCGGTACTAGATCGTGGGACTGATCGCGGGATTGTTCGCGGGGCGGATCGAGGGACGTGAGGACGTTCCACTACATCAACCGCGTTCTCTAACGCTTTTGCTGTACGATCTACAAGGGTACGTAGATCACTCATCCCCTCTCGTAGATGGACATCACCTTGATAGGTCTTCGTGCGCGTAGGAAAATTTTTGTTTCCCTTGCGACGTTACCCAACAGTGGCATCATGAGCTAGGTTCATGCGTAGATGTCTTCTCGAGTAGAACACAAAAGTTTTTGTGGGCGGTGATGTGCGTTTTGCTTCCCTCCTTAGTCTTTTCTTGATTCCGCGGTATTGTTGGATTGAAGCGGCTTGGACCGACATTACTCGTACGCTTACGAGAGACTGGTTTCATCGTTACGAGTAACCCCCTTTGCTCAAAGATGACTGGCAAGTGACGGTTTCTCCAACTTTAGTTGAATCGGATTTGACCGAGGAGGTCCTTGGATGAGGTTAAATAGCAACTCATATATCTCCGTTGTGGTGTTTGCGTAAGTAAGATGCGATCCTACTAGATACCCATGGTCACCACGTAAAACATGCAACAACAAAATTAGCGGACGTCTAACTTGTTTTTGCAGGGTATGCTTGTGATGTGATATGGCCAATGATGGGATGTGATATATTGGATGTATGAGATGATCATGTTGTAATAGAAATATCGACTTGCACGTCGATGGTACGGCAACCGGCAGGAGCCATAGGGTTGTCTTTATACTAACGTTTGTGCTTGCAGATGCGTTTACTATTTTGCTAGGACGTAGCTTTAGTAGTAATAGCATGAGTAGCACGACAACCCCGATGGCGACACGTTGATGGAGATCATGATGATGGAGATCATGGTGTGACGCCGGTGACAAGAAGATCGTGCCGGTGCTTTGGTGATGGAGATCAAGAAGCACGTGATGATGGCCATATCATGTCACTTATGAATTGCATGTGATGTTAATCCTTTTATGCACCTTATTTTTGCTTAGAACGACGGTAGCATTATGAGGTGATCTCTCACTAAAATTTCAAGAAAAAATTGTGTTCTCCCCGACTGTGCACTGTTGCTACAGTTCGTCGTTTCGAGACACCACGTGATGATCGGGTGTGATAGACTCAACGTTCACATACAACGGGTGCAAAACAGTTGCGCACGCGGAACACTCGGGTTAAGCTTGACGAGCCTAGCATGTGCAGACATGGCCTCGGAACACATGAGACCGAAAGGTCGAGCATGAATCGTATAGTTGATATGATTAGCATAGAGATGCTTACCACTGAAACTATTCTCGACTCACGTGATGATCGGACTTGAGATAGTGGATTTGGATCATGTACCACTCAAATGACTAGAGAGATGTACTTTTTGAGTGGGAGTTCTTAAGTAATATGATTAATTGAACTAATTGTCATGAACATAGTCTAATGGTCTTTGCGAATTATGATGTAGCTTGCGCTATAGCTCTACTGTTTTTATATGTTCCTAGAGAAAATTTAGTTGAAAGATGATAGTAGCAAACTTTGCAGACTGAGTCTGTAAAACCGAGGATTGTCCTCGTTGCTGCACAGAAGGCTTATGTCCTTAATGCACCACTCGGTGTGCTGCACCTCGAGCGTCGTCTGTGGATGCTGTGAACATCCGACATACACGTTTCTGATGACTACACAATAGTTCAGTACAAAAATACTTAATGGCTTAGAAGCAAGGCGCCGAAAACATTGTAAAACGTCACGGAACATAAGTGATGTTCTAAAGAGATGAAATTGTGATTTCATGCTTGTGCCCTTGTTAAGAGGTACGAGACCTCCGACAAGATTCTTTGTCCACAAAGTAAAGGAGAAAGGCTCAATCGTTGAGCATGTGCTCAGATTGTCTGAGTACGACAATCGCTTGAATCAAGTAGGAGTTAATCTTCCAGATGAGATAGTGATAGTTCTCCAAAGTCACTGCCACCAAGCTGTGAGAGCTTCGTGATGAACTATAACATATCAAGGATACATACAATGATCCTTGAGCAATTCGCGATGTTTGACACTGCGAAAGTAGAAATCAAAAAGGAGCATCAATAGTTGATGGTTTGTAAAACCACTAAGATTCAAGAAAGGCAAGGGCTGGAAGGGATACTTCGTGAAACGGCAAAACAGTTGCTGCACTAATGAAGAGACCCAAGATTAAACCCAAACCCGAGACTAAGTGCTTCTGTAATGAGGGGAACAGTCACTGAGGCGGAGCAACTCTAGATACTTGGTAGATAAGAAGGCTGGCAAAAGTCAAGAGAAGTATATTAGATATACATGATGTTGATGTGTGCTTTACTAGTACTCCTAGTAGCATAAGGGTATTGGATACCGGTTCGGTTGCTAAGTGATTAGTAACACGAAATGAAAGCTACGGCATAAACGGAGACTAGCTAAAGGCGAGGTGACGATACGTGTTGGAAGTGTTTCCAAGGTTGATATAATCAAACGTCGCACGCTCCCTCTACCATCGGGATTGGTGTCAAACCTAAATAATTGTTATTTGGTGCTTGCGTTAAGCATGAACATGATTGGATCGTGTTTATTGCAATACGATTATTCATTTAAAGAGAATAATGGTTACTCTGTTTTCTTGAATAATCACCTTCAATGGTTTATTGAATCTCGATCGTAGTGTTACACATGTTCATGATATTGGTGCCAAAAGATACGAGTTGATGATGATAGTACCACTTACTTGTGGCACTGCCGCTTGAGTCATGTTAGTATAAATTGCATGAAAAGGCTCCATGCTGATGGATCTTTGTACTCACCTGATTTCGAATCACTAGTGACATGCAAATCATACCACATGAGCAAAGCCTTGTTTTCATTGAGATGAAATAAGATAGTAACTTGTTGGAAGTGATACATTCTGACGTATGCAGTCCAATGGGTGCTGAGGCACGCAGTGGATATCATTATGTTCTTACTTCACTGACGATTTGAGTAGATACTTGAGTATTTGCTTAATGAATCACAAGTCTGAAATATTGAAAAGTTCAATTCTGTTTCGGAGTGAAGTTCGTCGTAACAAGAGGATAAACTGTCTACGATATGATCATAGAAATGAATATCTGAGTTACGAATTTTGGTACGCAGTTAAGACAATGTGGAAATTGTTTCGCGATTCATGCCACCTAGAACATCATAGTGTGATGATGCGTCTGAACGTCATAGCCACGCACTATTTGGTATGGTGCATACTATGATGTCTCTTATCGAATTACCACTATCGTTTATGGGTTATGCATTAGAGACAACCGCACTCGCTTTAAATAGGGCACCGCGTATTTCCGTTGAGATGACACAGTATAGACTGAGGTTTAGAGAAATCTAAACTGTCGTTTCTTGAAAGTTTGGGGCTTCGACACTTATGTGAAAAAGTTTCAGTCTGATAAACTCGAACCCAAAGCGGATAAATGCATCTTCATAGGATATCCAAAACAGTTGGGTACATCTCCTATCTCATATCCGAAAGCAAAGTGTTTGTTTCTAGAAACGGATCCTTTCTCGAGGAAAGGTTTCTCTCGAAAGAATTGAGTGGGAGGGTAGTAGAACTTGATGAGGTTATTGAACCATCACTTTGACCAGTGTGTAGCAGGGCGCAGGAAGTTGTTCCTGTGGCGCCTACACCAATTGAAGTGGAAGCTGATGATGGTGATCATCAAGCATCGGATCAAGTTACTACAAGCCTCGTAGGTCGACAAGGTCGCGTACTACTGCAGAGTGGTACGGTAACCCTTTCTTGGAGGTCATGTTGTTGAGAAACAGTGAACCTACGAGTTATGGAGAAAGCAATGGTGGGCCCGGATTTCGACAAATGGCTGGAAGCCATGAAAATCCGAGAGAGGATCCATGTATGAAAACAAAGTGTAGACTTTGGAAGAACTACTTGATGGTCATAAGACTATTGAATAGAGGTGGATCTTTAAAAGAAGACAGACGATGATGGTGATTAGTCACTATTAAGAAAAGCTCGACTTGTCGCAAAGATGTCTTCGACAAGATCAAACAGTTGACTATGATGAGACTTTCTCACTCGTAGCGATGCTAAAGGTCTGTTAGAATTATGTTAGTTGTTGATGCATTATTTATGAAATATTGCACGTAGGATGTCAAAACATTGTTTCCTCGACGGTTTCCTTGAGCAAACATTGTATGTGATACAATCAGAAGGTTTTGTCGATCCTAAAGATACTAGCAAGTATGCAAGCTCCAGTGATCCTTCAATGGACTGGTGCAAGCATCTCGGAGTTGGAATATACACTTTGATGAGATGATCAAAGATTTTGGGTGTGTACAAGGTTTATGAGAAACTTGTATTTCCAAAGAAGTGAGTGGGAGCACTATAGAATTTCTGATAGGAATATGTGGTTGACATATTGTGGATCAGAAGTAATGTAAAATTTCTGTAAAGCATACAAGGTTGTTTGAAAGAAGTTTTCAAAGGAGTACCTGGATTACGCTACTTGAACGTTGAGCATCAAAGATCTATGGAGATAGATCGAAAGCGTTTAATAGAAGTTTCAACAAGATGCATGCCTTGACAAGTTTTTGAAAGAGCTCAAAATAGATCAACAAAGAAGGAGTTCTTGGTTGCGTTGTGAGGTGTGAATTTGAGTAAGACTCAAAAACCCAACCCCGGCAGAATAAAGAGAATAGACGAAGGTCGTCTTCTATGCCTTAGCCGTAGAATCTAAAGTATGCCATGCTGTGTACCGCACCTGATGTGTGCCTTGACTCAAAAGTATGTTGAGAGGTACAGAGAGTGATCCATGATTGAATCACTAGCAGCGGTCAAAATTTATCCTTAGTAACTAATGGACTAAGGAATTTTTATCAATTATGGAGGTGGTTAAAGAGTTTGTCGTAAAGGGTTACGTCAATGCAAGCTTTGACACTAATCCGAATAACTATGAGTAGTGAAACGGATTCGTATAGTAGAGTAGATATTTGGAGCATTTCCAAATAGCACGTAGTAGCAGCATCTATAAGATGACATAAAGATTTGTAAAGAACGCACGGATCTGAAAGTTTCAGAACCGTTGACTAAAACCTCTCTCACGAGCAAGACGTGATCAGACCCCATAACTATATGGGTGTTGGATTCGTTGGAATCACATGGTGATGTGAACTAGATTATTGACTCTAGTGCAAGTGGGAGACTGTTGCAAATATGCCCTAGAGGCAATAATAAATTAGTTATTATTATATTTCTTAGTTCATGATAATCGTTTATTATCCATGCTATAATTGTATTGATTGGAAACACAATACTTGTGTGGATACATAGACAAAACACTGTCCCTAGTAAGCCTCTAGTTGACTAGCTCGTTGATCAAAGATGGTCAAGGTTTCCTGGCCATAGGCAAGTGTTGTCACTTGATAACGGGATCACATCATTAGGAGAATCATGTGATGGACTAGACCCAAACTAATAGACGTAGCATGTTGATCGTGTCATTTTGTTGCTACTGTTTTCTGCGTGTCAAGTATTTATTCCTATGACCATGAGATCATATAACTCACTGACACCGGAGGAATGCTTTGTGTGTATCAAACGTCGCAATGTAACTGGGTGACTATAAAGATGCTCTACAGGTATCTCCGAAGGTGTTAGTTGAGTTAGTATGGATCAAGACTGGGATTTGTCACTCCGTGTGACGGAGAGGTATCTCGGGGCCCACTCGGTAATACAACATCACACACAAGCCTTGCAAGCAATGTAACTTAGTGTAAGTTGCGGGATCTTGTATTACGGAACGAGTAAAGAGACTTGCCGGTAAATGAGCTTGAAATAGGTATGCGGATACTAACGATCGAATCTCGGGCAAGTAACATACCGAAGGACAAAGGGAATGACATACGGGATTATATGAATCCTTGGCACTGAGGTTCAAACGATAAGATCTTCGTAGAATATGTAGGATCCAATATGGGCATCCAGGTCCCGCTATTGGATATTGACCGAGGAGTCTCTCGGGTCATGTCTACATAGTTCTCGAACCCGCAGGGTCTGCACACTTAAGGTTTGACGTTGTTTTATGCGTATTTGAGTTATATGGTTGGTTACCGAATGTTGTTCGGAGTCCCGGATGAGATCACGGATGTCACGAGGGTTTCCGGAATGGTCCGAAAACGAAGATTGATATATAGGATGACCTCATTTGATTACCGGAAGGTTTTCGGAGTTACCGGGAATGTACCGGGAATGACGAATGGGTTCCGGGAGTTCACCGGGAGGGGGGCAACCCACCCCGGGGAAGCCCATAGGCTTTGGGGAGACACACTAGCCCTTAGTGGGCTGGTGGGACAGCCCCAAGGGGGCCTATGCGCCAAGAATAAAGAATCAAACGAAAAGAAAAAAAAGAGGGAGGAAGTGGGAAGGGAGGGGGACTCCTCCCACCAAACCAAGTCCAACTCGGTTTGGGGGGGGGGGGAGTCCTCCCCCCCTTGGCTCAGCCGACCCCTTGAGGGTTCCTTGGACCCCAAGGCAAGGTCCCCCTCCCTCCTCCTATATATATGGAGCAATTAGGGCGGATTTGATACGACTTTCTCACGGCTGCCCGACCACGTACCTCCATAGTTTTTCCTCTAGATCGCGTTTCTGCGGAGCTCGGGTGGAGCCCTGCTGAGACAAGATCATCACCAACCTCCGGAGCGCCGTCACGCTGCCGGAGAACTCTTCTACCTCTCCGTCTCTCTTGCTGGATCAAGAAGGCCGAGATCATCGTCGAGCTGTACGTGTGCTGAACGCGGAGGTGCCGTGCGTTCGGTACTAGATCGTGGGACTGATCGCGGGATTGTTCGCGGGGCGGATCGAGGGACGTGAGGACGTTCCACTACATCAACCGCGTTCTCTAACGCTTCTGCTGTACGATCTACAAGGGTACGTAGATCACTCATCCCCTCTCGTAGATGGACATCACCTTGATAGGTCTTCGTGCGCGTAGGAAAATTTTTGTTTCCCTTGCGACGTTACCCAACAAAAGCCAATGGTGAAAACGAATCATCGATTGAATTAACGGTTTTGTAGATAATTTTTTTTAAATTTCAAACATAAAAGGAATCATATGTTGTCTGTAGCATGCAAAATTCTTACAGGTCGGTCTGCGCGCCGCACGGCAACGCAGCCGTGCGCATGCTGCCAATTAGATTTTCCCAAAGATCAATTTCTGATTTTTATCAGACGCACTACTAATCAACGTACATATAAAGACGCGTTTGCTTTTTTTCAAAAAAAGTTTTCTTTGTCAAATAGGTCAACTTCATTTAGCCATTAATAATATACTTGGATATGCTCATATCTATATTAATATAAAAACATACAAAGACACACAACCAAGTAATCTCAGTCATCAAACCATATTATCCAACAACCCGGATTGCTCTGGTTCGGTTGACATATTTAACGTGCAATTAGTATCATATATTAATATACCAATTTCAAACATTGATTACATAATTATGGAATTAATATATTATTTAATATTAGTGTACAATTAGTATTTCACCAAATATCCAATGTTTAAGTGTCAACGACGTCACATAACCAAACATGACTCCCCACATCAAGCAAGATTGTCATTCCATTCTAGCCAACTATGAGCCACCTATTTATTTTTGTTCTGTTCGAAAGGTTTATCAAGCATGCTAGCACATGAGGAGGAACTTGGGGGCCTCGAGGGAGTCCGCGTTTGCTAGAATGCACCCTTTATCTCGCACCTCCTTTTCGTGGATAATTCTTTGATCTTGAAGAAAGTAGATGAGAACAATGCAAACACCTGAGAAGGATGTTGGACACTTATTGCCTGAATTCTGAATAGATTGTAAGTAATGCAAAATCTAATATTTTCTTTAGCCCTAACACAAGTATCCAGTCAAGAGAGGACTGTTGCAGAATTTTAACTATTGATACAGAAGCCCTCTCAAATACTTATCTGGGTCTACCAACCATGGTTGGAGTGGATAGATCAGATTGCTTTCAACATCTCATAGCCAGAGTTTGCCAGAGATTGAAGGGATGGAAGAATAAAAACTATCAATGCAAGGTAAAGAAATCTTGGTAAAATCAGTTGCTCAAGCTATTCCTTCGTATGCCATGTTTGTTTTTAAGCTGCCAAAAGGAATTTGCAAGGCAATTACGGATGAAATTTCTGGATTTTGGCGGGGCGACATTGGTGACCATAAGAAAATGCAATGATTTGTGTGGTGGATGTTGTGTATACCGAAGAAGAAAGGTGGATTGGGGTTTAGAGACATTCACAGTTTTAATCTTAACATATATGTTAGCAAAACAATGTTGGTGTCTTCTCGAGAACCCAGTCTCTTTGTGTGTGCAAGTTCTCTTTGTGTGTGCAAGTTCTCTTCGTGTGTGCAAGTTCTGAGAGCAAAGTCTTATCCAGATGGAAATGTGTTGAAAGCTGGCCCAAAGAAGGGGGTCTTCCTTTACATGGCAGAGCATAGTGCAGGTATTCAGACTTATAATAGAGCGTGCATATGGAGAGTGGGATCCGGTTCTCATATTGATATTTGGCACGAGCCCTGGATACCGACTAGTGCAATACGAAAAGTGATTACACCAAATAGACTGTTAAGGTTATCTAAAGTGGAGGAACTGATAAACCCTTACACGGGCGGGTGGGAAGAACATATTCTACAGGGTTGCTTCTCGCCTGTTGATGTGCAACGGATCTTGCACATTTCACTTGGTAGTAATCTAGAGGAGAAATTTGTGGCTTGGAACTACACAAGATCGGGGACCTTCTCCGTCCGATGAGCTTACTATAAGGAACTTGATCACCAGTTTGGCGCTAGGATCTCTAGGTCCGATGGACAAGGAAATACACATGTCAATAACATATGGAAAGAGGTTTGGAAACTTAAAGTCCCTCGCAAGGTGAAACACTTCGCATGGAAAGTTGTACACAGAGTCTTGCCATGTTTTGGGGTATTGGCTACACGACATATTATGCTTTTGCCCCAATGCCCTCGCTGCAAAGTTGGGATGGAAGATATCGAACATACACTCTTCAACTGTCGAGAAGTTCAGAAGGTCTAGTCGCAACTAGGTCTAATGGATACAATACGGAAGGCAATTACTAAGAACATGTCCGGCTCTGTAATGGTGGAAATTCTTCTCAGGCTAGTCACAATAAGTGATGGCATTCCTACAACAGAACTTGCATCTGTGGCAGCTTGGTTCTTATGGTGCAGCGATGGCAGATTGTGAAAGGGGTGTCAGCACAAATACCGAAGAAGACAACCATGCCCATGAGAGCGTTAGCAACCAATTACATCAGATCACTTACCTCTAAGCTGTCGGTACGGTTGGGAGATCATATGTAGAAGAAATTGACTTGTGGCATGGTGAAGGTGAATATTGATGCATCTTTTCATGTGGATACAGTTTCTCGAGCAAGTGGAGCTGTGGTATGAGATGATAAGGGCGACGTTATTGTTGCAGCCAACCAGTTCATACCGCATGCCCGTGATGTTGATGACGTTGAACTTCTTGCTATCAGAAATGGAATTTATCTCCTATCTAGCATTGGATGCACTAAAGCGGAGGTTGAATCTGATTGTTCTTTTGCGATGGAATCCATACAGCTCTTGGACAATTATACGGGGCCTGACGGTGTTATTATTGTAGAGTGCAAGCAATTATCCATCGACTTTGCTAAACTTTTTTCGGGCATTGCTTTAGAGAGGCAACCCAGGTAGCTGATGAGTTAGCTAAACAAAGCTTTAGGACTAGATCTTTTGGTTCTTGAGATTCTTCAGTCCCGGACTTTATTTCTACTGGAAATGTGTCCTAGAGGCAATAATAAAATAGTTATTATTGTATTTCCTTGTTCATGATAATCGTTTATTATCCATGCTAGCAATTGTATTAATTGGAAACTCAAATACATGTGTGGATACATAGACAACACACTATCCCTAGTAAGCCTCTAATGGATTAGCTCGTTGATCAAAGATGGTCAAGATTTCCATACTATAGATAAGAGTTGTTAGTTGATAACGGAATCACATCATTAGGAAAACTATGTGATGGACAAGACCCAAACTATGAACGTAGCATGTGATCACATCAGTTTACTGCTGCTATTTTCCGCATGTCAAGTATATGTTCCTATGACCATGAGATCATGTAAATCACTCACACAGAAATAACACCTTGTGTGTATATGTCGCAACGTAACCGGGTGACTATAAAGGTACTCTACAGGTATCTCCGAAGGTGTCTGATGAGTTAGCATGGATCAAGACTAGGATTTGTCACTCCGTGAAACGGAGGGGTATCTCAGGGCCCACTCAGTAATACAACATCACAACAAGCCTTGCAAGCAATGTGACCAAAGAGTTAGTCACGGGATTTTGTATTACAGAACGAGTAAAGAGGCTTGCTAGTAACGATATTGAACAAGTTATGGAGATACCGAAGGACAAAGGGAATAATATACGGGATTAACTGAATCCTTGACACAGAGGTTCAATCGATAAAGATCTTTGTAGAATATGTAGGAGCCAATATGGACTTCAAGGTCCCGCTATTAGTTATTGACCGGAGAGTGTCTCGGTCATGTCTACATAGTTCTCGAACCCGCAGGGTCTGCACACTTCAGTTTCGATGACGTTTCTGTATAGATGAATTATGTATGTTGGTAACCGAATGTTGTTCAAAGTCTTGGATGAGATCCCGGACATCACGAGGAGTTCTGGAATGGTTCGGAGACGAAGATTGATATATAGGAAAGATGTATTCGGGTTCTGGAAAGTTTTTGGGCATTACCGCTAAAGTACCGGGAGTGACGAACGGGTTCGAGGGGTTCACCAGGAGGGGCCACCCACCCGGAGGAAAACCACATAGGCCTAGAGGTGGCGCACCAGCCCCTGGTGGGCTGGGCGGCCAGACTCATGGGCCTATTCGGCCGAATAGAGAGGAGGTGGGGCAATCCCACTACGAGGAGGAGGACTCCTCCACCAAACCAAATTGGAGGAGGACTCCTCCCCCTTGTGCGTCGCCGGACAAACCTAGGGGTTTTCCCTAGGGTACCACCCCTCCCTCCCACCTATATATAATGGAGAGGAGATAGGCTAGCTGAACCACAAACCACGGCGTGGCCCCTCTCCCTCCACTACTTCCTCACACCACGTAGGCTAGTTCGGCACTGCACATCGTAGCCTTGTCGAATAAGCTCCTCCAACATCACCGTCACGTCGTCGTGTTGTCGGAGAACTCATCTACTTCTTCTCCCCTCTTGCTGTATCAAGAAGGCGGAGATCGTCATCGAGCTGTACGTGTGCTGAACGCGGAGGTGTCGTCTGTTCGGCGCTAGATCGTGATTGGATAGCGGGACGGCTTGCGATTTGGATCGCGAAGATGTTCGACTACATCAACCGCGTTTCTTAACGCTTCCCGCTTAGCGATCAACAAGGGTATGTGGATCCGATCTCTCCTCTTGTAGATGGTCATCACCATGGATTGATCTTATAAGTGCGTAGCAAAATTTTTGTTTCCCATGCAACGTTCCCGAATAGTGGCATCATGAGCTAGGTCTATGCATAGATGACATCTCGAGTAGAACACAAAGGAGTCTGTGGGTGTTGATATTCAGATTGCTGCCCTTTTAGTCTTTTCTTGATTCGACGGTTTTGTTGGATGAAGCGGCCGAACCAACTTTACTCGTACGCTTACGAGAGACCGGTTCCATCGACTCACATGCAACTTGTTGCATAAAGATGTCTGGCGGGTGTCTATTTATCCTACTCTAGTTGAATCGGATTTGACAGAGGTGGTCCTTGGAGAAGTTTAAAAAGCAATTTGTATATCACCATTGTGGTTTTGCGTAGGTAAGAATCATTCTTGCTAGATACCCAAAGCAGCCACGTAAAACATGCAACAACAAATTAGAGGACGTCTAACTTGTTTTTGCAGGGTATGATGTGATATGATATGACCAATTACATGATATATATTATATATTTGATATATGATATGATCATGTTGTAATAGTTAAATATCGACTTGCATGTCGATGCTACGGCAACCGGCAGGAGCCATAGGGTTGTCTTTAATTTATTTTGGCGCTTGGTGATGCTTTGCTTTATTGCTAGTTCAATAGTTTTAGTAGTAACAACATAGTTGGCGCGACAACCTCGATGGCAGCACAATAATGAACATCATGGTGTGGCGCCGATGATGATGGAGATCATGCCGGTGCTTTGGAGATGGAGATCAAAAGCACAAGATCATGACCATATCATTGTTGTGTAACGTCGCATGGGAAACAAAAAAAATTCCTACGCGCACGAAGACCTATCATGGTGATGTCCATCTACGAGTGGGGATGAGTGATCTACGTACCCTTGTAGACCGTACAGCAGAAGCGTTAGTGAACGCGGTTGATGTAGTGGAACGTCCTCACGTCCCTCGATCCGCCCCGCGAACAATCCCGCGATCAGTCCCACGATCTAGTACCGAACGGACGGCACCTCCGCGTTCAGCACACGTACAGCTCGACGATGATCTCGGCCTTCTTGATCCAGCAAGAGAGACGGAGAGGTAGAAGAGTTCTCCGGCAGCGTGACGGCGCTCCGGAGGTTGGTGATGACCTTGTCTCAGCAGGGCTTCGCCCGAGCTCCGCAGAAACGCGATCTAGAGGAAAAACCGTGGAGGTATGTGGTCGGGCTGCCGTGGAAAAGTCGTCTCAAATCAGCCCTAAAACCTCCGTATATATAGGTGGGAGGGAGGGGACCTTGCCTTGGGGCTCAAGGAGCCCCAAGGGGGTCGGCCGAGCCAAGGGGGGAAGGTCTCCCCCCCAGACCGAGTTGGACTTGGTTTGGTGGGTGGGAGTCCTTCCTTCCCTTCCCACCTCCTCTTTTTTTTTCTCTTTGATTTTCTTTCCTAGGCGCATAGGGCCCTTTTGGGCTGTCCCACCAGCCCACTAAGGACTGGTGCGCCACCCTCAAGGCCTATGGGCTTCCCCGGGGTGGGTTGCCCCCCCAGTGAACTCCCGGAACCCATTCGTCATTCCCGGTACATTCCCGGCAACTCCGAAAACCTTCCGGTAATCAAATGAGGTCATCCTATATATCAATCTTCGTTTCCGGACCATTCCGGAAACCCTCGTGACGTCCGTGATCTCACCCGGGACTCCGAACAACATTCGGTAACCAACCAGATAACTCAAATACGCATAAAACAACGTCGAACCTTAAGTGTGCAGACCCTGCGGGTTCGAGAACTATGTAGACATGAACCGAGGGACTCCTCGGTCAATATCCAACAGCGGGACCTGGATGCCCATATTGGATCCTACATATTCTACGAAGATCTTTATCGTTTGAACCTCAGTGCCAAGGATTCATATAATCCCGTATGTCATTCCCTTTGTCCTTCGGTATGTTACTTGCCCGAGATTCGATCGTCAGTATCCGCATACCTATTTCAATCTTGTTTACCGGCAAGTCTCTTTACTCGTTCCGTAATACAAGATCCCGCAACTTACACTAAGTCACATTGCTTGCAAGGCTTGTGTGTGATGTTGTATTACCGAGTGGGCCCCGAGATACCTCTCCGTCACACGGAGTGACAAATCCCAGTCTTGATCCATACTAACTCAACTAACACCTTTGGAGATACCTGTAGAGCATCTTTATAGTCACCCAGTTACGTTGCGACGTTTGATACACACAAAGCATTCCTGCGGTGTGAGTGAGTTATATGATCTCATGGTCATAGGAACAAATACTTGACACGCAGAAAACAGTAGCAACAAAATGACACGATCAACATGCTACGTCTATTAGTTTGGGTCTAGTCCATCACGTGATTCTCCTAATGACGTGATCCAGTTATCAAGCAACAACACCTTGCTCATAATCAGAAGACACTGACTATCTTTGATCAACTGGCTAGCCAACTAGAGGCTTGCTAGGGACGGTGTTTTGTCTATGTATCCACACATGTAAATGAGTCTTCATTCAATACAATTATAGCATGGATAATAAACGATTATCTTGATACAGGAATTATAATAATAACTAAATTTATCATTGCCTCTAGGGCATAATTCCAATAATCATGTCACTTACGATTCGTATGTGATGTTAATCCTTTTATGCACATTATTTTGCTTAGGACGACAGTAGCCTCTCTCTCTCTCCCTCCCTCTCTTTCTCCTCTCTCCCTGCCTCTCTCTCCCTCTCTCTCTCTCCCTCTCCCTCCCTCCCTGCCTCTCTCTCCCTCCCTCCCTCCCTCCCTCCCCCCCTCTCTCTCTCTCTCCCTCCCTCCCTCCCTCTCTCTCCCTCCCTCCCTCCCTCCCTCTCTCCCTCCCTCCCTCCCTCCCTCCCTCTCTCTCCCTCCCTCTCTCTCTCTCTCTCTCTCTCCCTCCCTCCTTGACCCGGGACCCGAGACCCGGACTATGATCAATGTTATAGTCGGTGCAATTGATCATTGTTAATCATCGTAGCAATGAAACGGACCCGGGACCCAAGTCTTCACCCCCTCTTATGCAAGAGTATCCCACATAATGGCCGACGCATTTAGTGGTAGCATTGTAACTCATCGGTTTAGGGAATCTTCTTGAATTTTCCTAACAACTTCAGGTATATCTTTTAAAAAAATTCTATTCTTGTGGTTTCTTTTATCATTTTTCATATTTTTTATTGTTTTTCCTATTTTTCCTTTTTAAGAAAGTTCATTTCAAAAATTATTCTGGAACTTTCAAAAAATGTTCGTGTTTTCGTCACTTTGGGGAATTTCAAATATTGTTTGGCATTTTAAAAAATCCCTGTTCCAAAATTTATTCACAAAGTAAATAAATGTTCAATAATTTTTAAAATATTCATGCTTTCAAATGTTTTATGGAATTTAGAAAAATGTCCCATTTAGAAAATCAGACATTCAAAAGGTGTTTGTGTTTTGCGCTTTTCAAAAATTGTTCAAAATTTGAAAACATGTGTCCATTTCGAAAATTTGTTCACAAATTCTTTTTTTTTGAATCTGTTTTACGCTTTCCGAAACATAATCAGAACTTTCAAAAAATGTTAGCGGTCTACAAACCGTTTGGAATTATTATTTTTAGATGTTCGCATGTAAAAAGAATTGAATTTTTTTGTCTTTCTAAAGAAATGTTCAATATATTTTTTCGAAATGGAATCTTCAAAATTTATAGTAAAACCGAGAAGAAATGCTACGGTGGCTGGTTCGTTAGAATGTATTGGCTTGCTACAATGTCCATCCGGTACCGTGAATCGGCTCGCTACAATACGCCAGACGCTACAGCGCGGGGGTTTGCGGCAGTGATTTGGCGGGCGGCGATCAGAGCCGGTGATGGGTCACCCATCCATCCATCTCACTGATACAACAACCAGGTGAGGTGCTCCCAATCATAACGCACTCCCTTTGCTTGCTTGAAGGCGCATGTTGGAATATATGCTCGTCGTGTATACTTGGTTTACCACCGCTGCACTCTAGGTACCCAGCTTGGTCCATATATACCTTCAGACTAGCGCAACGATACTCATTCACGTACTACGTACGATCCTAGATAGTGTTTGGACGTGGAGGTGCAGCTGCGGTAGCACGTTGAGCTACGACCGGCCGGCAGCTGCACATCCACGCCCAAGCTCTAGCTCGGTATCGTCAATTCGTCGTCCAACTCTCCACCAACGTTGTCCTGGAGGCTGGAGGGGAGAAGAAGATCGCCCGGGTCCTTCTCCAACCTCACCTTCGACGACACGGTGATGGTAGGTAAGCCTGGCCGCCGGCCCGTTCCACGTGCCGGGGGGTTAAATTCTCGTTTGCCTTTGGGTCATACTCCCTCCATTCCTAAATACTCCCTCCGTTCATAAATATAAGTCTTTTAAGAGATTTCACTAGGAGTCTACATACGGAGCAAAATAAGTGAATATACACTTTAAAGTATGTCTATATACATCCGTATGTAGTTTAGTAGTGTAATCTCTAGAAAGACTTATATTTAGGAACGGAGGGAGTATAAGTCTTTTAAGAAATTTGATTAATGGTTTACATACGGAGCAAAATGAATGAATATATATTTTAAAATATGTCTATATACATTCGTATGTAGTTCACTAGTGTAATCTCTAAAAAGACTTATATTTAGGAACGGAGGGAGTATTATTAACTGATGGGAAAAATCACCAGTGTACTTGTAAACAAAGACGTGTTTGCTTGCTACTATTCCATTCACTTCGGTCCATTCTTGCAGAGAGGACGAACTAGCTAGTCCGTGAGGACGAGCCGGGAACGAGACGGAAACGGACCGGTTTACTCCAGCAACAGAAAACACAGATATGGCTTGCAAATTCCATGGTCATACGTTCTTGTATCTTATGTTCAGGTCATATAATTCAGAATCATCTTCCCCATTAATATTTGGGCACAACAACCCGCCTTTTCGAAAACAGAGTCTGAACAATCCTCAACAGCGTAACAAGCACACAGATGCACTGCCAGCGATAACCATAGCAGACCCACGCTCCATCCATCACAACTATAGCTAACAGAAGATATTGTTAGTCGATGCTTGAGGACATGCACACCTTTTTCTTTCTTTTGCTTAGTGCTTTAGACTGAATTGCAACACAAGATCACAAGGTCCACATATCCGGCATACATAATTTACATTCAGTTTGCAGTGCAAAAGTAGACAGGAGTGCTAATAACCAACACAACGAAGTAACACAAGCATCTAGTAGTGACATATTAAGGATGGCCCACAAAACCTACCGCTGTAGTCAGTCGCTACAAAACAGAGCAACCGTGAGAGGAATCCCCGCCGTCATCGGCTCTTGTCATTTTCGACTGATTGACTGATTCTCCCTGTCGGTAGCCCCCCTCATCTGCAACAGCTTTAGTTGGTGCAAATTAAGCAAAGGCCCAAGGTAATGGAGCTTCTTTTTTCCTAAACAAGTCCAAACTTAGACGATCTATGCAAGCATTGTAACAATTAAAGATACACTAGTTCTGCATCCAGCGGAACGTAACCATGCACACATGATGTATTTGACTCAATAATTAAACTAACACACAATGGATAATCAAGGTACGTAGATGGGCGGCTGTCTCAGTAATACTTTTTTTTTTTTTAACAGGCAATGACAGGTGCTCTCCCTTTTCATTCAGAAGGGGGGAGAACTGTACAAATCAGCTGCATGTAGCCGAGGGAATGCAAGAAAGCAGTTGAAAGAAAAAAAGAAAAAACAGGAGCCAGATGACCAAGGCAACCCTATTTAACGCCACAGACGCCAGTTACAAGCAAATTTTGCTAACCGACGCCTGCAGCCCTCCTCCATGGGCCGGCCTATTTGGAGATCTGACCTGTGTTTTAGCCTGTGAATTTTTTTCTAAATCTATGAACTTTTTTGAAAATCGGTAAACTCTTTTAAAATCGATGAACTTTTTTCTTGAAAACGATGATTTTTTTGAAAATCGGTGAACGTTATTTAAAATTCGTGATTTAAAAAAAAATCAATGAACTTTTTTTGAAAATCGATGAATTATTTTTGAAAAGTCGATTTTTTTTTTGAATTCTGTGAACTTTTTAAAAATACATAAACATATTCCAAAAATCGATGAACTTATTTTTAATCTTTGAACGTTTTTCGCAAATCCGAACTTTTTTAAAATTTCATGGATTTTTTTTTAATGGCTAACACATTCTACATGGGCCGACTCATGAGGAGGAATGCTGCAGTCGCTGCTTCGGCTAACTGACGCTGAAGGCGCCCTATAGGACCACCAAAGCCAACGTAGCCCCTTTAACAGCCTCTACTAAGAAAATCTTCAACAGTGACCGTAACAATCGCGCGCGCGGTAAAAACAACTTTTAGCGCGCGCGGAACGAAATCGCGCGCTCCAGCAAAAAGCGCACGCGGGGGGGGGGGGGGGGAGGGAAGCGGGCGGCCACGCGTCAGATTTGGCACACCGCTTTCAGCGCGCTATAAAATGCCGCGCCCGTCACGCTGTTGCGCACAACCACGTGCCTCTCCCTCGACGCTTTCTTGGCTCTTTCTCTGCCTCTCCCTCGCCGCTCCCTCTGCCACCATGCCGCCGCGCCGCTGTTCATCCTCGGGCTACCAAGGCGTCCGCGAGCGCCCTTCCGGCATCTACTACGTCGAGATCCGGTTCGGCGACTGATACGTCTCCGTCGTATCTACTTTTTCGAACTCTTTTGCCCTTGTTTTGGACTCTAATTTGCATGATTTGAATGGAACTAACCCGAACTGACGCTGTTTTCAGCAGAATTGCCATGGTGTTTGTTTTTGTGCAGAAATAAAAGTTCTCGGAATGTCCTGAAAATTTACGGAGATTTTTTCTGGAATAAAAGAAAAATACCTACGCAAAGATCCACCGGAGGAGGTGGACCAGTGGGCCACAAGCTCACAGGCCGCGACCACCCCCTCTGTCCGCGCCGTGAGGGCTTGTGGGGCCCATGTGGCTCCACCGCCCCAAACTCAGCTCTATATCTTCCGTCTCGCCCGGAAAAAATATATCAGAGAGAAGGTTTCATCGCGTTTTGCGATACGGAGGCGCCGCCACGTCCTGTTCTTCATCTGGAGGGCAGATCTGGAGTCCGTTTCGGGCTCTGGAGAGGGGAAATCATCACCATAGTCATCATCAACCTTCCTCCATCGACAATTCCATGATGCTCTTCATCGTTCATGAGTAATCTCATCGTAGGCTTGCTGGACGGTGATGAGTTGGATGAGATCTATCATGTAATCCAGTTAGTTTTGACGGGGATTGATCCCAGGTATCCACTATGTTCTAGATTGATGTTGCTACTACTTGGCTATGCTTAATGCTTGTCACTAGGTCCCGAGTGCCATGATTTGAGATCTGAACCTATTATGTTGTTGCCAATATATGTGTGTTTTAGATCCTATCTTGCAAGTTGTAGTCACCTACTATGTGTTATGACCCGGCAACCCCGGAGTGAAAATAGCCGGAACCACTCCCGGAGATGACCATAGTATGAGGAGTTCATGTATTCACCGCGTGCTAATGCGTTGGTCCGATTCTTTATTAAAAGGAGAACCTTAATATCCTGTAGTTTCCATTAGGACCCCGCTGCCACGGGAGGGATGGCCAATAAATGTCATGCAAGTTCTTTTCCCTAAGCACGTATGACTACATACGGAATACATGCCTACATTAGATTGACGAACGGGACCTAGTTACATTTCTCTCCGTGTTATAGTTGTTACATGATGAATCACATCCGTCATACTCATCCATCACCGATCCACTCCCTACGAGTCTTTTACAGCTGGTCCTCGCTACGTTACTTTGTCTAGGCTTGTCCCTTGCTACAAAAGGGATTGGGCCACTTTGTTGCTACTGTTGCTGCTGCTGTCACTTTGCTACTACTGTTGCTACTGTTGTTACTCTGGTGCTGCTACTGCTGTTCCTTGCACTTCGTTGTTACTTGTTGCAAGATCCTTTCTCGTCATTGTTGACGGGGAAGAATATTTCCCGTCCACGTGCAACCTACTGGCGCCATTGATACAACAGTTAGGAATAGTCTGCCGTCAGCAGATATGTTTCTGGCACCGTTGCTATCATACTACTTTGCTACTGATACTTTGCTTGCAGACACTAATCTTTCAGGTGTGGTTGAATCTCACAAACTCAGCTGCTAATACTTGAGAATATTCTTTCGCTTCTTCTTTGGCAAACCAACAAATTTGGGTTGAATACTCAACCCTCGAAAACTGTTGCGATCCCCTACACCTGTGGGTTATCAAGGATTTTCTGGCACCATTGCCGGGGAAGCTTAGCAATATTCTCTGAGTCACTTGGGATTGACGTCTGCTGATCACTATGAGGAATCCGAAAGATCCAAGAACTGAAATCTTGCCTTCCACTACAAGGAGAGGTAAGGAAGTGCCATCTAGCTCTGCACTTGATTCACCTTCAGTTATGAGTAAGGTTGCGACTTCACCTCCTGCTAGAAATCTTGATATGTCGCTTGTGCTTGATGATGTTACTTCTGATGCTATGCTTGATACTATGCCTGCTATGCCTAATACTGCTTTGCCACTAGGTTCCCTTGATGCACATATTGCTAGAGTTGCTGCTAGATGTGATGATACTTCTGAAACTGCTGATACTATTGAAGTAGAATCTGCTACTATGCCTGAATTGCCTGTTATGCCTGATACGCGCTATGTTATGGAGGGAGAGATAGCTGAGGACTTTCTTGCGTGTAAGGATAGCTATGATGTTGAGAAATTACTGCGCAAGTGGAAAGAAAAATCTCTGAATGCTAGGATGAAATACGACCCGAAGTTTTCTACTTCGCCTATCTTTGTGACCGATAAGGATTATGAATTCTCCATCGACCCTGAGTTAATCACTCTAGTCGAATCTGATCCTTTTCATGGTTATGAGTCTGAAACGGTTGTAGCCCATCTTACCAAACTGCACGATATAGCCACCCTATTCACGAATGAGGAAAAGATCCACCACTACTATATGCTCAAGCTGTTTCCTTTCTCGCTAAAGGATGATGCTAAGACCTGGTTCACTTCTCTTGCTCCTGGTTGTGTGTGTAGCCCCCAAGATATGGTCTACTACTTCTCTGAAAAATATTTCCTTGCGCATAAGAAGCAAGCTGCCTTGCAGGAAATACACAACTTTGCTCAAGCTGAGGAAGAGAGTCTCCCACAAGCTTGGGGGAGGCTCATCCAGCTACTGAATGCTTTGCCTGATCACTGATGTCAACTATTCTTCCCCTTTGCAACGACACCAGAAGAATGCTGTCAGCACTCTCCGACAATCGAAACTAGAAGAATGTGTTGACGGACCACAAGCGCATGGGATCACAACAATTTTCGAGGGTAGAGTATTCGACCCAAATTTGTTGATTCGCACGACGGGAGGTGAGAGAATACTCTCAAGTATTAGCAGTTGAATTGTCAGATTCAACCACACCTGAAAGATTAGTATCTGGAAGCAAAGTAGTAACAACAAAGTAGCGAGTAACGGAAGTGTAACGAGCAATAGCAGTGGCAAGGAAAAGAAGTAGGCACATCAGTAGCAAGTAGCAACAGTAGCAAGCGACATTAGTAGCAACAGTAGCAGCAGAGCAAGACAAGTAACAACAGTAGCAACAGTAGTAGCAGCAGCAGAGCAAGACAAGTAACAACAGTAGCAACAGTAGTAGCAGCAGCAGAGCAAGACAAGTAACAGCAGTAGCAACAGTAGTACAGCAAGAGTTGGACAAAATCGTAGGCAATGGGTCGGTGATTTGTTTGGATGATATTCATCATGCAACAGCTATAACACGGAGAGATATGTGGCTTGCTCCCGTTCGTCAATGTGATGTAGGCATGCATTCCGTGTGTTGTCATACGTGCTTAGGGAAAAGAACTTGCATGACATCTATTGTCCATCTCTCCCGTGGCAGCGGGGTCCAAAAGGAAACTACGAGATATTAAGGTTCTCCTTTTAATAAA
The DNA here is from genome assembly GCF_904849725.1 of Hordeum vulgare subsp. vulgare. NCBI lineage: Eukaryota > Viridiplantae > Streptophyta > Magnoliopsida > Poales > Poaceae > Hordeum > Hordeum vulgare. Next base: position 545,654,045 of record NC_058522.1, on the reverse strand, counting down.
GAACCGAACCAACACATTAGCACTTGGTGAACACATGAACTCCTCAAACTATGGTCATCACCGGGAGTGGTTCCGGTTATTGTCACTCCGGGGTTGCCGGATCATAACACATAGTAGGTAACTACAATTTGCAAGATCGGATCTAAAACACACATATATTGGTGACAACATAATAATTTCAGATCTGAAATCATGGCACTCGGGCCCTAGTGACAAGCATTAAGCATGGCAAAGTAGTAGCAACATCAATCTCAGAACATAGTGGATACTAGGGATCAATCCCCATCAAAACTAACTCGATTACATGATAGATCTCATCCTACTCATCACCGCCCAGCAAGCCTACGAATAGATTACTCACGAAGGACGAAGAGGTTCATGGAATTGGAGAGGGAAGAAGGTTGATGATGACGATGGCGACGATCTCCCCTCTCCGGAGCCCAAGACGGACTCCAGATCTGCCCTCCAGATGAAGAACAGGTGGTGGTGGCGCCTCCGTATCGTAAACGCGGCGAAACCTTCTCTTTTTATTTTTCCTGGGACGAAAGTGAACTTATAGACCTGAGGTTGGGGGCGGCAGAGCCGTGTGGGCCCCACAAGCCTGCCCATCGCCACCAGGGGGTGGTGGCGGAGCCAGGGCCTGTGGCCCACTGGCCCACCCCCTCAGGTGGAACTTGGCGCAGATATTTTTTATATTTTCCAAAACTGCTCCCCGTAAATTTTCAGGACGTTTGGAGAACTTTGATTTCTGCACAAAAATAACACCAAGGCAATTCTGCTGAAAACAGCGTCAGTCCAGGTTAGTTCCATTCAAATCATGCAAATTAGAGTCCAAAACAAGGGCAAAAGAGTTTGGAAAAGTAGATATGATGGAGACGTATCAACTCCCCCAAACTTAAAACCTTGCTTGTCCTCAAGCAACTCAGTTGACAAACTGAGAGAGAAAGAAAAACTTTGACAACCTCTGTTTGATCTTGTTGTTGCAACTATGTCTAACTCATAACCAGAATTTCAGCAAGATCACAGGTTAACCACATAAGCAAATGACACAAAGGTCTCACGATAAGCTAATATCAATGGCATAATTAGCTAACGAGCAAATAATAATGAGTTTCAAATACCAACACTTCAATCAAAACAAGCATGAAGCAATATGAATAGGTGGTATCTCGCTAGCTCTTTCTGAGACCGCAAAACATAAATGCAGAGCACTTTCAAAGATCAAGGGCTGACTAAACATTGTAATTCATAGCAACGAAGATCCAGTCATAGTCATACTCAATATCAATCAAAAGCAAAGCATAAAAATGACAGAGGTGCTCTCTAATTGGTGCTTATATAAGAGGAGGATGACTCAACAGGAAAATAAATAGACATGCCCTTCACAGAGGGAAGCATTGATTTGCAGAGGTGCCAAAGCTCAAGCTTTGAAAATAGAGATAATAATTTTGGGTGGCATGCTTTCATTGTCAATGCAATGACCAAGAGTTCTCAATATCTTCCATGCTACTCATGCTATAGGCGGTTCCCAAACAGAAAAGTAAAGTTTTAACTCCCCCACCACCAATCAACCACACTCCACGGCTAGCCGAATCCTCGGGTACCGTCCATACTAACATCAATCCGGGGGGAGTCTTATTTTACAGTTATGTTTTTGATTTAAGCGTGGAACTGGGCATTCCAATTACCGACCCATTTCTCGTGAATGACAGTGAATAAACACATGTCGAGGATAACACTCCTAGCATGGAAGATACCAATAGCCCCTTGTCACCACTTGAGCGGTTTGGGCATGCAAAACAAATTATTTCTTGAAGGTTTAGAGAATGGCACATGCAAATTTACTTGGAACGGCAGGTAGATACCGCAAATAGGTAGGTATGGTGGACTCTCATGGAATTTTTTTTGGGTTTATGGAAGTGGATGCACAAGCAGTATTCCGCTTAGTACAAGTGAAGGCTAGCAAAAGACTGGGTATCGACCAATTAGAGAGCGACAACGGTCATCAAGATGCAATGAGTTTGAGTAACATTGAATGCGAGCATGAACAGGATATAAATCACTATGAACACGAAAATCATAGAGGCTATGTTGATTTCGTTTCAACTACATGCATGAACATGTGCCAAGTCAAGCCACTTGAATCATTCAAAGGAGAATACCATTCTATCATACTACATCATAGTCATCTCAAAATCTATGTTGGCATTCAAGACAAACCATTATAAGCTCTCAGCTAGTTAAGCATGGCATCAGAAACTATGATCTCTAAGTTGTCATTGCAAACATGGTTCTCTCACAACAAAGCTAAATCTAGGTTGACAAGCTAGTCATATTTACAAAAACAAAATAGATAGAGTTCATACCAGCTTTTCAGTCTCAGTCACTTCATCATATATCATCATTGTTGCCTTTCATTTGCACGATCGAACGATGTGAACAATAATAAGCGCATTGGACTAAGCTGAATCTGCAGGCAAACACAAAGGAGAAGAAAAAGTAATATGACACTTTTGAAAGCTAAACAAGTAAGCATGCAAGAACCACTAAGCATTGTAACCAATATCTTCTACCTTGACCCAAAAAAAGAAACTATTTACACAGGAAAGCTCCCAACAAGCAAAAGAAGAAAGAAACATATTTTTGGGTTTTCTCAAAAGGACACAAAACAAGAAAACAAGAAAACGAAAATAAACTAGCATGGATAATACAGTGGCAAAGTGTAAACACCGGCTAACAAAGTGAAAGCATAAGCATGAATGTAAAGTCGGTGAGAACATGTACTCCCCCAAGCTTAGGATTTTGGCCTAGCTTGGTCTACTCCCAAGGTGGGAAATAACCAGTTCCAGGATACTCTGGAGAAGACTCTGGATGCCACTGTTGTGTGAGCTCCTCTGGCTCCCACTGATAAACTGGCATCTGGAACTCGACTGGCGGCTCGGACACAAGCGCCTCTGGTTGGGCCAAGCCCCAATATGCGTAGATGTCCGCGGACATAATAGTGTACCTGCGTGCATGAAGATCGAACAAAGAAGGAGCAGGCAAAGTAATAGTCTCTCGAGTACCCTCACTACACACCAGGTTATAAATCATCCGTCTACTAGCATCTCTATCCAGAAAATCATGGCGAACCATGCTGTCATAATCCAGATATTTCTCACGGAGAAGCATCTCTCCTTCCTCTCCCAGTCTAATGGGTATCTCAAAGTGTCTGGCAAGACGGGTAGCAAAGATACCTCCATAGACAACATCTCTAGAACGGTTCAGGTTCAACCGTTGAGCTACTATAGCGCCCAAGCTATAAGTCTTATCGTTATAAAGGCCTTCGCGCAAAACCGCAAGGTCTGGAGAACTAAGTGATCCAGCCTCCCCACGGCCAATCAAAATTTTCCCACAAATAGTGATAAGTATCGAAGCACAGGAAAATGTATGCTAGCAATTCTAGCGCGAGACACTCCTCTCTCCTCTCCAACAGCAATAGAACCAATGAAATCCTCCAAGTCCCGTGGACGAGGGTCACGAATATCCCCAACATAAGGTAATTTGCATACATTGCAAAAATCCTGTAGTGTCATGCACTGGGGAACATCCTATATCATGTACTCAACCATGGGAGGATTCTTTCTCGGATAAAAGTTGAAGCTTTGAACAAAAATATTGGTGAGGAGGAGGTATTGTGGGCACTTATCTTCGACGATCGCAGTAAGACCTGCGTTCTCCACCAAGTAATAAAAGTCTTCATAAAGTCCGGCGGCGCGCAAAAATTCATCACTTGTTCACTCGCACGCTCGAACTTCTGTGACTCGAGGGACTACGTACTTGGGGTGGTTCTTCTCATCCTCCTTGGGGTTATGGCTTGAAGAGCCTCTCAAGAACCTCCTCATCTTTTCCTTTTCTAGGTCTGAAAAATTCTGAAATTTTTAGAGACTTCGGAAGAAAAGTGAATAAGGATTAACCCAACTTGTAGCAACTACTCCTACTAGTGCCTAGAAACCGTATCACACGCTAAGACTACTTGGGACCAGCTAAAATCAACATTTCTAGCTCAAGAACAGGGTCACCAAGGTAGCAAGGATACGCGAAGGATAAAGCACTAGAGCAAAAACTAATTGGACCAATGGAGGAGTCACTTACCAAGGAGTAATTTCCCCAAAATGGTTCGGAGAATGGTGCTTTGAGCAAGGATATCGAGAATCACAGCCAAATGAGCAAGAACATGGGTTTGAGCTGCGAAACAATTTTTTCTGGAGGTGGAAGAAGAGGCTGAGAGCTGGAATGAGTGGAGGGGTGCCTATGGGCCCCACAAGCTTGCACCCCACCACCAGGGGGTAGGTGGCGGTGGCAGGGTTTGTGGCCCACTGGTCTGGCCCCCAGGCCAGCTCTCAGGCCCAGAAAATTTCAAAAGTTCCAGAAAAAATCATACTAAATTTTCAGGATCATCGGAGAACTTTTATTTTCGAGGTATTTTTCTCCGGGACGCTAAAATAGAAAAGAGGAAAAACTAAACTAATTCTATCATTTTTCTTCTAAGTAAAATAAAGTGAAAGCTCAAAACAGAGGTATGTGACTCTTTGATTCATCCGCTTCATGGTCATCGAAAGAAATCCGTCAATGGGGTTGATCAAGTCCTTATGACAAAACCTTGTCGAATCGCAAGAGAGAACGGAGAATTTTCGAATAGCCACTAAGTCACCTCAATGGGGATATGTATATCCCCAACAAGCAAATCATACTTCATCCTGACACGAGGAATAGGGCACTCAAAGCTCCCAATGAGAATCGATGAAGTCTTTTCGATAACATTGATGCAATGTACTTGATATTGTTTCTTTGGAAAGTGCACTGTGTGCTCATTATCGTTGACGTGGAAAGTGACATTGCCTTTGTTGCAATCTATAACAGCCCCTGCCGTGTTTAAAAAGGGTCTTCCGAGGATGACATCCATGGCATCGTCCTCAGGAATATCCAAGATAACAAAGTCTGTTAAGATAGTGGTGTTAGCAACCACAACAGGCACATCCTCGCAAATGCCAATAGGGAAAGCAGTTGATTTGTCGGCCATTTGCAGAGAAATTTTAGTGGGTGTCAACTTATCCAATTCAAGTCTACGATAAAGAGAGAGCGGCATAACACTAACACCGGCTCCAAGGTCACATAAGGCAGTTCTTACGTAGTTTTCTTTAATAGAGCAAGGTATAGTGGGCACTCCGGGATCACCAAGTTTCTTAGGAGTTCCACCTTTAAAAGTGTAGTTGGCAAGCATGGTGGAGATCTCAAGGTCTGGTATCTTCCGTTTATTAGTCACAATATCTTTCATGTACTTGGCATACGGAGACATCTTGAGCATATCAGTTAACCGCATCTGCAGAAAGACAGGTCTTATCATCTCAACGAAGCGCTCAAAATCCTCATCATCCTTTTTCTTGGATGGCTTAGGAGGAAAGGGCATAGGTCTCTGAACCCATGGCTCTCTTTCTTTACCATGCTTCCTAGCAGTGAAGTCGTTTTTATCGTACTTCTTAGGTTGTGGATTATCAGGATTAACCGAAGGTTCAATCTCCACATCCTCATCATTGCTAGGTTGAGCATTATTATGAACATCACTGTCCATATTGTCACCACGTTCATGTTCATCACCAGATTGTGTTTCTGTTGGGGAATGTCGCATGGGAAACAAAAATTTTCCTACGCGCACGAAGACCTATCATGGTGATGTCCATCTACGAGAGGGGATGAGTGATCTACGTACCCTTGTAGATCGTACAGCAGAAGTGTTAGAGAACGCGGTTGATGTAGTGGAACGTCCTCACGTCCCTCGATCCGCCCCGCGAACAATCCCGCGATCAGTCCCACGATCTAGTACCGAACGGACGGCACCTCCGCGTTCAGCACACGTACAGCTCGACGATGATCTCGGCCTTCTTGATCCAGCAAGAGAGATGAAGAGGTAGAAGAGTTCTCCGGCAGCATGACGGCGCTCCGGAGGTTGGTGATGACCTTGTCTCAGCAGGGCTCCGCCCGAGCTCCGCAGAAACGCGATCTAGAGGAAAAACCGTGGAGGTATGTGGTCGGGCAGCCGTGAGAAAGTCGTCTCAAATCAGCCCTAAAACCTCCGTATATATAGGTGGGAGGGAGGGGGGCCTTGCCTTGGGGTCCAAGGACCCTCAAGGAGTCGGCCGAGCCAAGGGGGAGGACTCTCCCCCCAAACCGAGTTGGACTAGGTTTGGTGGGAGGGAGCCCCCCTCCCTTCCCACCTCCTTCCTCTTTTTTTTCTTTTCCTTTGATTTCTTATCCTTGGCGCATAGGCCCCTCTTGGGCTGTCCCACCAGCCCACTAAGGGCCGGTGCGCCACCCTCATAGCCTATGGGCTTCCCCGGGGTGGGTTGCCCCCCCGGTGAACTCCCGGAACCCATTCGTCATTCCCGGTACATTCCCGGTAACTCCAAAAACTTTCCGGTAATCAAATGAGGTCATCCTATATATCAATCTTCGTTTCCGGACCATTCCGGAAACCCTCGTGACGTCCGTGATCTCATCCGGGACTCCGAACAACATTCGGTAACCAACCATATAACTCAAATACGCATAAAACAACGTCGAACCTTAAGTGTGCAGACCCTGCGGGTTCGAGAACTATGTAGACATGACCCGAGAGACTCCTCGGTCAATATCCAATAGCGGGATCTGGATGCCCATATTGGATCCTACATATTCTACGAAGATCTTATCGTTTGAACCTCAGTGCCAAGGATTCGTATAATCCCGTATGTCATTCCCTTTGTCCTTCGGTATGTTACTTGCTCGAGATTCGATCGTCACTATCCGCATACCTATTTCAATCTCGTTTACCGGCAAGTATCTTTACTCGTTCCGTAATACAAGATCCCGCAACTTACACTAAGTTACATTGCTTGCAAGGCTTGTGTGTGATGTTGCATTACCGAGTGGGCCCCGAGATACCTCTCCGTCACACGGAGTGACAAATCCGAGTCTTGATCCATACTAACTCAACTAACACCTTCGGAGATACCTGTAGAGCATCTTTGTAGTCACCCAGTTACGTTGCGACGTTTGATACACACAAAGCATTCCTCCGGTGTCAGTGAGTTATATGATCTCATGGTCATAGGAATAAATACTTGACACGCGGAAAACAGTAGCAACAAAATGACACGATCAACATGCTACGTCTATTAGTTTGGGTCTAGTCCATCACGTGATTCTCCCAATGACGTGATCCAGTTATCAAGCAACAACACCTTGTTCATAATCAGAAGACACTGACTATCATTGATCAACTGGCTAGCCAACTAGAGGCATGCTAGGGACGGTGTTTTGTCTATGTATCCACACATGTAAATGAGTCTTCATTCAATACAATTATAGCATGGATAATAAACTATTATCTTGATACAAGAATTATAATAATAAATATACATTTATTATTGCCTCTAGGGCATAATTCCAACAGTCTCCCACTTGCACTAGAGTCAATAATCTAGCCCTCACATCACCATGTGAATTACATTGTAATAAATCTAACACCCATACAGTTCTGGTGTCGATCATGTTTTGGCCGTGGAAGAGGTTTAGTCAGCGGGTCTGCTACATTCAGATCCGTGTGCACTTTGCATATATTTACGTCCTCCTCCTCGACGTAGTCGCGGATGAGGTTGAAGCGTCGTTTGATGTGTCTGGTCTTCTTGTGAAACCTTGGTTCCTTTGCTAAGGCAATGGCACCAGTGTTGTCACAGAACAAGGTTATTGGATCCAGTGCACTTGGCACCACTCCAAGATCCGTCATGAACTGCTTCATCCAGACACCCTCCTTAGCCGCCTCCGAGGCAGCCATGTACTCCGCTTCACATGTAGAATCTGCTACAACGCTTTGCTTGGAACTGCACCAGCTTACTGCACCCCCATTAAGAATAAATACGTATCCGGTTTGCGACTTAGAGTCATCCGGATCTGTGTCAAAGCTTGCATCGACGTAACCTTTTACGGCGAGCTCTTCGTCACCTCCATACACGAGAAACATCTCCTTAGTCCTTTTCAGGTACTTCAGGATATTCTTGACCGCTGTCCAGTGATCCACTCCTGGATTACTCTGGAACCTTCCTACCATACTTATGGCCAGGCTAACATCCGGTCTAGTGCACAACATTGCATACATGATAGAACCTATGGCTGAAGCATAGGGGACGGAGCGCATATGCTCTCTATCTTCATCAGTTGCTGGGCACTGAGTCTTACTCAATCTCGTACCTTGTAACACTGGCAAGAACCCTTTCTTGGACTGTTCCATTTTGAACCTCTTCAAAACTTTATCAAGGTATGTGCTTTGTGAAAGTCCTATCAGGCGTTTTGATCTATCCCTATAGATCTTAATGCCTAGAATGTAAGCAGCTTCTCCTAGGTCCTTCACAGAGAAACTTTTATTCAAGTAACCTTTTATGCTCTCCAAAAGCTCTACGTTGTTTCCAATCAATAATATGTCATCCACATATAATATTAGAAACGCCACAGAGCTCCCACTCACTTTCTTGTAAATACAAGATTCTCCAACCACTTGTATAAACCCAAATGCTTTGATCACCTCATCAAAGCGTTTGTTCCAACTCCGAGATGCTTGCACCAGTCCATAAATGGATCGCTGGAGCTTGCACACCTTGTCAGCATTTTTGGGATCGACAAAACCTTCGGGTTGCATCATATACAACTCTTCCTTAAGGAAACCGTTAAGGAACGCCGTTTTGACATCCATCTGCCAGATTTCATAATCGAAAAATGCAGCTATTGCTAACATGATTCTGACGGACTTAAGCATTGCCACGGGAGAGAAAGTCTCATCGTAGTCAATTCCTGGAACTTGTGAAAAACCCTTTGCCACCAGTCGAGCTTTATAAACGGTCACATTACCGTCAGCGTCCGTCTTCTTCTTAAAGATCCATTTGTTCTGAATAGCCTTGCGGCCCTCAGGTAGTATCTCCAAAGTCCACACTTTGTTCTCATACATGGATCCTATCTCGGATTTCATGGCTTCTAGCCATTTGTTGGAATCTGGGCCCACCATTGCTTCTTCATAATCTGCAGGTTCATTGTTGTCTAACAACATGATTGATAAAACGGGATTACCGTACCACTCTGGAGCAGCGCGTGATCTCGTCGACCTGCGTGGTTCAACAGAAACTTGAACTGGAGTTTCATGATCATCATCATTAACTTCCTCCTCAACCGGCGTCGCAATGACAGAGGTTTCCCCTTGCCCTGCACCACCATCCAGAGGGATGAGAGGTTCGACAACCTCGTCAAGTTCTATCTTCCTCCCACTCAATTCTCTCGAGAGAAACTCCTTCTCGAGAAAAGCTCCGTTTTTAGCAAAAAACACTTTGCCCTCGGATTTGAGATAGAAGGTGTACCCAACTGTCTCTTTTGGGTAACCTATGAAGATGCACTTTTCCGCTTTGGGTTCCAGCTTTTCAGGCTGAAGCTTTTTGACATAAGCATCACATCCCAAAACTTTAAGAAACGACAACTTTGGCCTTTTGCCATACCACAGTTCGTATGGTGTCGTCTCAACGGATTTTGATGGTGCCCTATTTAAAGTGAATGCAGCTGTTTCTAATGCATAACCCCAAAATGATAACGGCAAATCAGTAAGAGACATCATAGATCGCACCATCTCTAACAAAGTACGATTACGACGTTCGGACACACCATTACGCTGTGGTGTTCCAGGCGGTGTTAACTGCGAAACAATTCCACATTGTATTAAGTGAGCACCAAACTCGAAACTCAGATATTCACCCCCACGATCAGACCGTAGGAACTTGATCTTCTTGTTACGATGATTTTCCACTTCACTCTGAAATTGCTTGAACTTTTCAAATGTTTCAGACTTGTGCTTCATCAAGTAGACATAACCATATCTACTTAAATCGTCAGTGAAGGTGAGAAAATAACGATATCCGCCGCGTGCCTCTACGCTCATTGGACCACACACATCGGTATGTATGATTTCCAACAAGTCACTTGCACGCTCCATTGTTCCGGAGAACGGAGTCTTAGTCATCTTGCCCATGAGGCATGGTTCGCACGTGTCAAGTGAATCAAAGTCAAGTGACTCCAAAAGTCCATCAGCATGGAGTTTCTTCATGCGCTTTACACCAATATGACCCAAGCGGCAGTGCCACAAAAATATGGTGCTATCATTGTTTACTCTAACTCTTTTGGTCTCGATGTTATGTATATGCGTATCGCTATCAAGATTCAATATGAACAATCCTCTCACATTCGATGCATGACCATAAAAGATGTTACTCATAGAAATTGAACAACCATTATTCTCAGACTTAAAAGAGTAACCGTCTCGCAATAAACAAGATCCAGATATAATGTTCATGCTCAACGCAGGCACTAAATAACAATGATTTAAGTTCATCACTAATCCCGATGGTAGCTGAAGTGACACTGTGCCGACGGCGATTGCATCAACCTTGGAACCGTTTCCTACGCGCATCGTCACTTCGTCTTTCGCTAGCCTTCGTCTATTCCGCAGTTCCTGCTTCGAGTTGCAAATGTGAGCAACAGAACCGGTATCAAATACCCAGGCACTACTACGAGAGCCGGTTAAGTACACATCAATAACATGTATATCAAATATACCTGATTTTTCTTTGCCCGCCTTCTTATCTGCCAGATACTTGGGGCAACTGCGCTTCCAATGACCCATACCCTTGCAATAGAAGCACTCTGTTTCAGGCTTAGGTCCAGCCTTGGGTTTCTTCGGCGGATTGGCAACATGTTTGCCGCTCTTCTTCGAATTGCCCTTCTTGCCTTTGCCGTTTCTCTTGAAACTAGTGGTCTTGCTCACCATCAACACTTGATGCTCTTTACGGAGTTCAGACTCTGCGACTTTCAGCATCGCAAACAACTCGCCGGGAGACTTGTTCATCCCTTGCATGTTGTAGTTCAACACAAAGCCTTTATAGCTTGGCGGCAGTGATTGAAGGATTCTGTCAGTGATAGCTTCTTGCGGGAGTTCAATCCCCAGTTCAGCTAGACGGTTTGAGTACCCAGACATTTTGAGCACATGTTCACTGACAGACGAGTTTTCCTCCATCTTGCAAGCATAGAATTTATCGGAGGTCTCATACCTCTCGATCCGGGCGTTCTTCTGAAAGATAAACTCCAACTCCTGGAACATCTCAAATGCTCCATGACGCTCAAAGCGACGTTGAAGTCCCGGTTCTAAGCCATACAAGACTGCACATTGAACTATTGAGTAGTCCTCCTTACGTGCTAACCAAGCGTTCTTAACATCCTGATGAGCCGTAGCGGGTGGTTCATCTCCTAGCGCAACATTAAGGACATAATCCTTCTTCCCAGCTTGTAAGATTAGCTTAAGACTACGAGCCCAGTCTACAAAGTTGCTTCCATCATCTTTCAACTTAGCTTTCTCTAGGAACGTATTAAAATTCAGGATGACTGTCGCGTGAGCCATGATCTACAACACAAATATATTCAAAGTGGACTTAGACTATGTTCAAGATAATTAGAGTTCAACTTAATCAAATTATATGCTAAACTCCCACTCAAAAAGTACATCTCTCTAGTCATTTGAGTGGTTCATGATCCACTTACACTATCCCAAGTCCGATCATCACGTGAGTTGAGTATAGTTTCAGTGGTAAGCATCCCTATGCTAATCATATCAACTATATGATTCATGATCGACCTTTCGGTCTCATGTGTTCCGAGGCCATGTCTGCACATGCTAGGCTCGTCAAGCTTAACCCGAGTGTTCCGCGTGCGCAACTGTTTTGCACCCGTTGTATGTGAACGTTGAGTCTATCACACCCGATCATCACGTGGTGTCTCGAAACGACGAACTGTAGCAACGGTGCACAGTCGGGGAGAACACAATTTCGTCTTGAAATTTTAGTGAGAGATCACCTCATAATGCTACCGTCGTTCTAAGCAAAATAAGGTGCATAAAAGGATTAACATCACATGCAATTCATAAGTGACATGATATGGCCATCATCACGTGCTTCTTGATCTCCATCATCAAAGCACCGGCACGATCTTCTTGTCACCGGCGCCACACCATGATCATCCATCAACGTGTTGCCATCGGGGTTGTCGTGCTACTTATGCTATTACTACTAAAGCTACTCCTAGCAAAATAGTAAACGCATCTGCAAGCACAAACGTTAGTATAAAGACAACCCTATGGCTCCTGCCGGTTGCCGTACCATCGACGTGCAAGTCGATATTTCTATTACAACATGCTCATCTCATACATCCAATATATCACATCACATCGTTGGCCATATCACATCACAATCATACCCTACAAAAACAAGTTAGACGTCCTCTAATTTTGTTGTTGCATGTTTTACGTGGTGACCGAGGGTATCTAGTAGGATCGCATCTTACTTACGCAAACACCACAACGGAGATATATGAGTTGCTATTTAACCTCATACAAGGACCTCCTCGGTCAAATCCGATTCAACTAAAGTTGGAGAAACCGTCACTTGCCAGTCATCTTTGAGCAAAGGGGGTTACTCGTAACGATGAAACCAGTCTCTCGTAAGCGTACGAGTAATGTCGGTCCAAGCCGCTTCAATCCAACAATACCGCGGAATCAAGAAAAGACTAAGGAGGGCAGCAAAACGCACATCACCGCCCACAAAAACTTTTGTGTTCTACTCGAGAAGACATCTACGCCTGAACCTAGCTCATGATGCCACTGTTGGGGAACGTCGCATGGGAAACAAAAATTTTCCTACGCGCACGAAGACCTATCATGGTGATGTCCATCTACGAGAGGGGATGAGTGATCTACGTACCCTTGTAGATCGTACAGCAGAAGCGTTAGAGAACGCGGTTGATGTAGTGGAACGTCCTCACGTCCCTCGATCCGCCCCGCGAACAATCCCGCGATCAGTCCCACGATCTAGTACCGAACGGACGGCACCTCCGCGTTCAGCACACGTACAGCTCGACGATGATCTCGGCCTTCTTGATCCAGCAAGAGAGACGGAGAGGTAGAAGAGTTCTCCGGCACCGTGATAGCGCTCCGGAGGTTGGTGATGACCTTGTCTCAGCAGGGCTCCGCCCGAGCTCCGCAGAAACGCGATCTAGAGGAAAAACCGTGGAGGTATGTGGTCGGGCAGCCGTGAGAAAGTCGTCCCAAATCAGCCCTAAAACCTCCGTATATATAGGTGGGAGGGAGGGGGGCCTTGCCTTGGGGTCCAAGGACCCTCAAGGAGTCGGCCGAGCCAAGGGGGAGGACTCTCCCCCCCCCCAAACCGAGTTGGACTAGGTTTGGTGGGAGGGAGTCCCCCTCCCTTCCCACCTCCTCCCTCTTTTTTTTTCTTTTCCTTTGATTTCTTATCCTTGGTGCATAGGCCCCTCTTGGGCTGTCCCACCAGCCCACTAAGGGCTGATGCGCCACCCTCATAGCCTATGGGCTTCCCCGGGGTGGGTTGCCCCCCCGGTGAACTCCCGGAACCCATTCGTCATTCCCGGTACATTCCCGGTAACTCCAAAAACTTTCCGGTAATCAACTGAGGTCATCCTATATATCAATCTTCGTTTCCGGACCATTTCGGAAACCCTCGTGACGTCCGTGATCTCATCCGGGACTCTAAACAACATTCGGTAACCAACCATATAACTCAAATACGCATAAAACAACGTCGAACCTTAAGTGTGCAGACCCTGCGGGTTTGAGAACTATGTAGACATGACCCGAGAGACTCCTCGGTCAATATCCAATAGCGGGACCTAGATGCCCATATTGGATCCTACATATTCTACGAAGATCTTATCGTTTGAACCTCAGTGCCAAGGATTCGTATAATCCCGTATGTCATTCCCTTTGTCCTTCGGTATGTTACTTGCTCGAGATTCGATCGTCAGTATCCGCATACCTATTTCAATCTCGTTTACCGGCAAGTCTCTTTACTCGTTCCGTAATACAAGATCCCGCAACTTACACTAAGTTACATTGCTTGCAAGGCTTGTGTGTGATGTTGCATTACCGAGTGGGCCCCGAGATACCTCTCCGTCACACGGAGTGACAAATCCCAGTCTTGATCCATACTAACTCAACAAACACCTTCGGAGATACCTGTAGAGCATCTTTATAGTCACCCAGTTACGTTGCGACGTTTGATACACACAAAGCATTCCTCCGGTGTCAGTGAGTTATATGATCTCATGGTCATAGGAATAAATACTTGACACGCAGAAAACAGTAGCAACAAAATGACACGATCAACATGCTACGTCTATTAGTTTGGGTCTAGTCCATCACGTGATTCTCCCAATGACGTGATCCAGTTATCAAGCAACAACACCTTGTTCATAATCAGAAGACACTGACTATCATTGATCAACTGGCTAGCCAACTAGAGGCATGCTAGGGACGGTGTTTTGTCTATGTATCCACACATGTAAATGAGTCTTCATTCAATACAATTATAGCATGGATAATAAACTATTATCTTGATACAGGAATTATAATAATAAATATACATTTATTATTGCCTCTAGGGCATAATTCCAACAGTTTCTGCATCAGACACAGAAATATCATTAGGTTCTTCAGGTGTGACAGTATTTGGTGAACTGGCGTGTAGGCTTCTATCATCCTTCTTCTTCTCCTTAGGATGACTAAGTGTATCAGCATTGATTCCTTGAGAATCTTGATCAATTCTCTTAGGATGACCTTCAGGATACAAAGGTTCCTGAGTCATTTCGCCTCCTCTAGTAATGACTCTGACAGAGTTGTCATTTAATTCATTGAGCAGGTCATTCTGAGCTTTAAGTACTTGTTCTACCCGAGTAGTAATCATAGAGGCATGTTTACTCAGAAGCTTCAGATCGTTGATATTTCTGTCTACACAAGCACTTAAATGGCTAAGAATACGAGTACTTTGTTCCAAATGTCTGCTAACATAATCATTGAAACTCTCTTGTTTGGCAAAAAAGTTGTCAAATTCATCAAAGCATAGGCTAGCAGGTTTATCAAAAGGAATATCACTCTCATCAAACCTACGCAGAGAATTCACTTCTACTACCTGTATCGGGTTATCGAGACCATGGATCTCTTCGATAGGTGTTAGATTTTTGACATCGTCGGATCTAATGCCTTTCTCTTGCATAGATTTCTTGGCTTCTTGCATATCTTCGGGATTGAGGAATAGAATACCTCTTTTCTTAGGAGTTGGCTTCGGAGGTGGTTCGGGAATAGTCCAAGCATTATCGTTGATCAAGATGTTATTCAGTAGGGTCTCAGCTTGTTCTACAGTTCGTTCCCTAAAAACACAACCGGCACAACTATCTAGGTGGTCTCTAGAGGCATCGGTAAGTCCGTTATAGAGGATATCAAGTATCTTGTTCTTCTTAAGAGGGTGATCAGGCAAAGCATTTTGTAGCTGGACGAGCCCCCCCAAGCTTGTGGAAGACTCTCTTCTTGGAGCTGAGCAAAGTTGTATATTTCCTGCAAGGCAGCTTGCTTCTTATGGGCACGGAAATATTTCTCACAGAAGTAATAGACCATCTCCTGGGGACTACGCTCACATCCAGGAGCAAGAAAGGTGAACCAGGCTTTAGCGTCATCCTTTAGAGAGAAAGGAAACAACTTAATGATATAGCAGTGGCAGATCTTCTCCTCATTAGTGAAAAGGTTGGCTATATCGTGTGGTTTGGCAAGATGGGCTATGATCGTCTCAGACTCATAACCGTGAAAAGGATCAGATTCGACTAGAGAGATTATCTCAGGATCGACAGAGAATTCATAATCCTTATCGGTGATAAAGATAGGTGAAGTGGCAAACTTTGGGTCATATTTCATCTTAGCTTCCCGAGATTTTTCCTTCCAGTTGAGAAGTAATTTCTCAGCGTCATAGGCATCCTTACACGCAAGAAAATCCTCAGCTATCTCTCCCTCCATAACGTAACCCTCAGGTATATTAAGCAATTCATATCTAGGAGAGCTAGATCTAGCAGGAGCAAAAGCAGGTTCTATCTCAATAGTATCGACAGTATCAGAAGCATCACGAGCATTGGCAGTAACTCTAGCAATATGAGCATCAAGGAATACCCCTAGTGGAACATCAGGCAAAGTAGTATCTCTAGCAGTATCAAGCATAGCATCATCAGGCAAAATAGCATATCTAGCATCATCAGGCAAAGCAGTATCAAGCATAGCATCTCTAGCAGTATCAAGCATAGCATCATCAGGCAAAATAGCATCTCTAGCATCATCAGGCAAAGCAGTATCAGGCATACTAGTATGTCTAGCAGTATCAAGCATAGCATCAAGCATAGTATCATCAGGCATAGTATCAAGCATAGCATCTCTAGCAGTAGCATCATAAGCATCATCAAGCACAGGCGACATATCAAGATTTCTAGCACGAGGTGTATTTACTCATAACTGAAGGTGAATCAAGTGCAGAGCTAGATGGCAATTCCTTACCTCCCCTCGTAGTTGAGGGCAAGACTTTGGTCTTCGGATCCTTCAGATTCTTCATAGTGATCAACAGATATAAATCCCAAGTGACTCAGAGAATATAGCAATATCTCCCCGGCAACGGCGCCAGAAAAATGCTTGATGTCAACTGTTCTTCCCCTTTGCAACGGCACCAGAAGAATGCTGTCAGCACTCTCCGGCAATCAAAACTAGAAGAATGTTGTTGACGGCCCACAAGCGCATGGGATCGCAGCAGTTTTCGAGGGTAGAGTATTCGACTCAAATTTGTTGATTCGCACGACGGGAGGTAAGAGAATACTCTCAAGTATTAGCAGTTGAATTGTCAGACTCAACCACACCTAAAAGATTAGTATCTGCAAGCAAAGTAGTAACAGCAAAGTAGCGAGTAACGACAGTGTAACGAGCAAGAGCAGCGGCAAGGAAAAGCAGTAGTGACAGCAGTAGCAAGTAGCAACAGTAGCAGCAGAGCAAGACAAGTAACAGCAGTAGCAACAGTAGTAGCGGCAGGAGAGCAAGACAAGTAACAGTAGTAGCAACAGTAGTAGTAGCAGCAGAGCAAGACAAGTAACAACAGTAGCAACAGTAGTAGCAGCAGCAGTTGGACAAACTCGTAGGCAATGGGTCGGTGATTTGTTTGGATGATATTCATCATGCAACAGCTATAACACACAGAGATATGTGGCTTGCTCCCGTTCGTCAATGTGATGTAGGCATGCATTCCGTGTGTCGTCATACGTGCTTAGGGAAAAGAACTTGTATGACATCTATTGTCCATCCCTCCCGTGGCAGCGCGGTCCAAAAGGAAACTACGGGATATTAAGGTTCTCCTTTTAATAAAGAACCGGACCAACGCATTAGCACTTGGTGAACACATGAACTCCTCAAACTATGGTCATCACCGGGAGTGGTTCCGGTTATTGTCACTCCGGGGTTGCCGGATCATAACACATAGTAGGTAACTACAATTCGCAAGATCGGATCTAAAACACACATATATTGGTGACAACATAGTAATTTCAGATCTGAAATCATGGCACTCGGGCCCTAGTGACAAGCATTAAGCATGGCAAAGTAGTAGAAACATCAATCTCAGAACATAGTGGATACTAGGGATCAATCCCCATCAAAACTAACTCAATTACATGATAGATCTCATCCTACTCATCCCCGCCCAGCGAGCCTACGAATAGATTACTCACGAACGACGAAGAGCTTCATGGAATTGGAGAGGGAAGAAGGTTGATGATGACGATGGCGACGATTTCCCCTCTCCGGAGCCCAAGACGAACTCCAGATCTGCCCTCCAGATGATCTGAAATCTTCTCTTTTTATTTTTTCTGGGATGAAAGTGAACTTATAGACCTGAGGTTGGGGGCGGCAGAGCCGTGTGGGCCCCACAAGCCTGCCCACCGCGACCAGGGGGGTGGTGGCGGAGCCAGGGCTTGTGGCCCACTGGCCCACCCCCTTAGGTGGAACTTGGCGCAGATATTTTTTATATTTTCCAAAACTGCTCCCCGTAAATTTTCAGGACGTTTGGAGAACTTTAATTTCTGCACAAAAATAACACCAAGGCAATTCTGCTGAAAACAACGTCAGTCCAGGTTAGTTCCATTCAAATCATGCAAATTAGAGTCCAAAACAAGGGCAAAAGAGTTTGGAAAAGTAGATACGATGGAGACGTATCAATCACCCTCTTGAGAAGAATGAAATACTTGATATCTTCTATAATGGACTTACCGATGCTTCCAAAGACCACCTAGATAGTTGTGCCGGTAGTGTTTTTTGGGAACAAATTGTAGAACAAGCTGAGATCCTATTGAATAACATCTTGTGCAATGAGAATGCTTGGACTATTCCCGAACCACCTCCTAAGCCAACTCCGAAGAAAAGAGGTATTCTATTCCTCAGTCCTAAAGAAATGCAAGAAGCGAAGAAATCTATGCGAGAGAAAGGCATTAAATCTGAAGATGTCAAAAATCTACCACCTATCGAAGAGATCCTTGGTCTCGATAAACCGATACAGGTAGTAGAAGTAAATTCTCTGCGTAGGTTTGATGAGAGTGATATTCCTTTTGATAAACCTGCTAGCTTATGCATGGATGAAGTTGATAACTTTGTTGCCAAACAACATAGTTTCAATGATTATGTTAGAAGACAATTGGAAAAGAATGTTCGTATGCTTAGTCATTTAAGTGCTTGTGTGGACAGAAACGTCAACGATCTTAAGCTTTTGAGTAAACATGCCTCTATGGTTACTACTCAAGTAGAACAAGTACTTAAAGCTCAAAATGACTTGCTCGATGAGTTGAATGACAATTTCGTCAGAGTCGTCGCTAGAGGCGGTAGAATGACCCAGGAACCTTTGTATCCTGAGGGTCATCCGAAGAGAACTGAACAAGATTCTCAAGGAGTTAGCACTGATGCACCTAGTCATCCTAGAAAGAAGAAGAAAGATCATAGGAACCTGCACGCTAGCAACCCTGTTGCTGCTACCCCTGAGAGTTCAAACGATGCCTCTGTCTCTGATGCTGAAACACAATCTGGTGATGAACATGAGCCTAATGATAATATCAATAGTGATGTTCATAAAGATGCTCAACCTAGCAACGATAAGGATGTGGAGATTGAACCTAGTGTTGATCTTGATAACCCACAGCCTAAGAATAGAAGATACGATAAGAATGATTTCGCTGCTAGGAAGCACGGTAAAGAAAGGGAACCATGGGTTCAGAAACCTATGCCCTTTCCTCCAAAATCATCCAAGAAAAAGGATGATGAGGATTTTGAGCGCTTCGTTGAAATGATCAGACCTGTCTTTCTGCAAATGCGTTTGACGGATATGCTCAAGATGTCTCCGTATGCTAAGTACATGAAAGATATTGTGACTAATAAGAGGAGGATACCTGATCTTGAGATCTCCGCCATGCTCGCTAATTACACTTTCAAGGGTGGAACTCCGAAGAAACTAGGTGATCTCGGTGTGCCCACTATACCTTCCTCCATTAAAGGTAACTACGTTAGAACTGCGTTGTGCGACCTGGGAGCCAGTGTTAGTGTTATGCCTCTCTCTCTCTTTATCTTAGACTTGAAATGGATAAGTTGACACCCACTGAAATCTCTCTGCAAATGGCCGACAAATCGACTGCTTTCCCTATCGGCATTTGCGGGGATGTGCTTGTTGTGGTTGCTAACACCACTTTCTTAACAGACTTTGTTATCTTGGATATTCCCGAGGACGATGCAATGGCGGTCATCCTCGGAAGACCCTTTTTAAACACCGCAGGTGCTGTTATAGATTGCAACAAAGGCAATGTCACTTTCCATGTCAACGGTAATGAGCATATGGTGCACTTTCCGAAGAAACAATATCGAGTACATTGCATCAATGCTATCGAAAAAACTTCATCGATTTCTTTTGGGAGCTTTGAATGCCCTATTCCTCGTGTCAAGATGAAGTATGATTTGCTTGTTGGGGAGATACAGATCCCCATTGAGGTGACCTAGTGACTATATGAAAATTCTCCGTTCTCTTTTGCGATTCGAAAGGTTTGTCGAGAAGACTTGATCAACCGATTGATGGATTTTCTTTCGATGACCATGAGATGGATGAATCGAGGAGTCACAAATATCTGTTCCAAGCTTTCACCTTAGGTTGCTTAGAAGAAAAATGATAGATTTAGTTTAGTTTTCCCTGTTTTCTGTTTTAGCGTCCGGTAGAAAAGTACCCATCCGCGAAGGAGATCCCCCGCTCCATACAGCTTTCCTTGACCGCGTCGCTTTGACACGCTACCAGTTCCTTGAGAGGGATGACGAATCCCTCCTATATCGTCTGATATTTAACCGGCAGTGTGTTTTCCATATTACCCTTCCTGCTCCTGCTTTCTTTGACTTTCAGGTAAAACGGAGATATTACATAACCAGAGGAGAGGCAGAGGAGTATGAGAGGGAGGCAAAGGTTGCTCGTCTCCATGAGGCAGCTATTCAGGCAGTGGCTGCAGCGCTCCCATATAACCCCATTATGATTTTGGGTTTCGCCAGGACCATCCTTGGGAGTAGACCAAGTTAGGCCAAAAGCCTAAGCTTGGGGGAGTACGTGTTCTCACCGACTTTACATTCTTGCTTATGCTTTCACTTTGTTAGCCGGTGTTCACACTTTGTCACTATATCATCCATTCTAGTTTATTTTATTTTTCTCGTTTTCTTTTCGTGTGTCTGTCTAGTTTGAGAAAAACCCAAAAATATTTTCTTTTTCTTCTTTTGCTTGTTGGGAGCTTTCCCGTGTAGATAGTTTTCTTTTTTCTTTGGGCCAAGGTAGAAGATATTGGTTACAATGTTTAGTGGCTCTTGCATGCATACCTGTTTAGCTTTCAGAGAGCCATATTACTTTGTCTTCTCTCTTTGTGTTTGCCTGCAAATTCCAGCTTTAGTCCAATGCACGAGCACTCTTATTATTGTTCACATCGTTCGGTCGTGCAAGTGAAAGGCAATAATGACGATGTATGATGAAGTGAGTGAGCCTGGAAAAGCTGGTATGAACTTAATCTATTTTGTTTTTGTAAATATGACTTGCTCATCATGCCTGATTCAGCTTTGTTGCGAGAGAAACATGTTTGCAATGACAACTTAGAGATCACAGTTGCTTATGCCATGCTTACTTAGCTAGGAGCTTATAATGGTTTGTCTTGGTTGCCCACATGAATTTTGAGATGACTATGATGTAGTATGATAGGATGGTATCCTCCTTTGAATGTTTCAAGTGGCTTGACTTGGTGCATGTTCATGCATGTAGTTGAAACAAAATCAACATAGCCTCTATGATGTTCATGTTCATGGTGATTTATGCCCTACTCATGCTTGCACTCAATGCTAGTGAATATCAATGCATTTTGATGACTCTTGTCGCTCTCTAGTTGGTCGCTTCCCAATCTTTTGTTAGCCTTCACTTGTACTAAGCGGGAATACTGCTTGTGCATCCACCTCCATAAACCCAAATTTGTGCCATATGAGTCCACCATACCTACCTATGTGCGGTATCTACCTGCCGTTCCAAGTAAATTTGCATGTGCCACTCTCCAAACCTTCAAGAAATAATCTGTTTTGCATGCCCGAACCGCTCATGTGGTGACAGGGGGCTATTGGCATCTTCCATGCTAGGCGTGTTATCCTCGATATGTGTTTATTCACTATCATTCACGAGAAAGGGGCCGGTAATTGGAATTCCTAGTTCCATACTCAAATCGAAAAGATAATTGCAAACAAAACTCCCCCAGGATTGATGTTGGTATGGACGGTACCCGAGGATTCGGCTAGCCGTGGAGTGTGATTGATTGGTGGTGGGGCAGTCAAAACTTTACTTTTCTGTTTGAGAACCGCCTATAGCATGTGTAGCGTGGAAGATGTTGAGAACTCTTAGTCATTGCGTTGACAATGAAAGCATGCCACCCAAAATTATTATCTCTGTTTTCAAAGCTTGAGCTCTGGCACCTATGCAAATCAATGCTTCCCTCTACGAAGGGCATGTCTATTTATGTTCCTGTTGAGTCATCCTCCTCTTACAAAAGCACCAATTAGAGAGCACCTCTGTCATTTTTATGCTTTGCTTTTAACTGTGTTGAGTATGACTATGACTGGATCTTCATTGCCTTGAATTACATTGTTTAGTCAGCCCTTGGTCTTTGAAGGTGCTCTGCATTTATGTTTTGCGGTCTCAGAAAGAGCTAGCGAGATACCATATATTCGTACTGCTTCATGTTGTTTTGATTGAAGTGTTGACGTTTGAGACTTATTATTATTTGATCGCTAGTTGATTATGCCATTGATATAAGTTTACCGTGAGACCTAGATGTCATTTGCTTATGTGGTTTGCTTGTGATCTTGCTGAAACTCTGGTTATGAGTTAGACATAGTTGCAACAACAAGATCAAACAGAGTTCGTCAAAGTTTTTCTTTTGTCTCTTTCAGTTTGTCAACTGAATTGCTTGAGGGCAAGCAAGGCTTTAAGCTTGGGGAAGTTGATACGTCTCCGTCGTATCTACTTTTCCGAACTCTTTTGCCCTTGTTTTGGACTCTAATTTGCATGATTTGAATGGAACTAACCCGGACTGACGCTGTTTTCAGCAGAATTGCCATGGTGTTGTTTTTGTGCAGAAATAAAAGTTCTCGGAATGTCCTGAAAATTTACGGAGATTTTTTCTGGAATAAAAGAAAAATACCTGCGCAAAGATCCACCGGAGGAGGTGGACCAATGGGCCACAAGCCCACAGGCCGCGGCCACCCCCTCTGGCCGTGCCGTGAGGGCTTGTGGGGCCCACGTGGCTCCACCGCCCCGAAACTCAGCTCTATATCTTCCGTCTCGCCCGGAAAAAAATCAGAGAGAAGGTTTCATCGCGTTTTGCGTTACGGAGGCGCCGCCACATCCTGTTCTTCATCTGGAGGGTAGATCTGGAGTCCGTTTCGGGCTCCGGAGAGGGGAAATCGTCGCCATCGTCATCATCAATCTTCCTCCATCGACAATTCCATGATGCTGTTCATCGTTCGTGAGTAATCTCATCGTAGGCTTGCTGGACGGGGATGAGTTGGATGAGATCTATCATGTAATCGAGTTAGTTTTGACGGGGATTGATCCCTAGTATCCACTATGTTCTAGATTGATGTTGCTACCACTTGGCTATGCTTAATGCTTGTCACTAGGGCCCGAGTGCCATGATTTCAGATCTGAACCTATTATGTTGTCGCCAATATATGTGTGTTTTAGATCCTATCTTGCAAGTTGTAGTCACCTACTATGTGTTATGATCCGGCAACCCCGGAGTGACAATAGCCGGAACCACTCCCGGAGATGACCATAGTATGAGGAGTTCATGTATTCACCGCGTGTTAATGTGTTGGTCCGGTTCTTTATTAAAAGGAGAACCTTAATATCCCGTAGTTTGCATTAGGACCCCGCTGCCACGGGAGGGATGGTCAATAGATGTCATGCAAGTTCTTTTCCCTAAGCACGTATGACTACATACGGAATACATGCCTACATTAGATTGACGAACGGGAGCTAGTTACATATCTCTCCGTGTTATAGTTGTTACATGATGAATCACATCCGTCATACTCATCCATCATCGATCCACTGCCTACGAGTCTTTTACTACTAGTCCTCGCTACGTTACTTTGTCTAGGCTTGTCCCTTGCTACAAAAGGGATTGGGCCACTTTGTTGCTACTGTTGCTGGTGCTGTCACTTTGCTACTACTGTTGCTACTGCTGTTACTCTGCTGGTGCTGCTACTGCTGTTCCTTGCTACTTCGTTGTTACTTGTTGCAAAATCCTTTTTCGTCACCGTTGACGGGGAAGAATATTTCCCGTCCATGTGCAACCTACTGGCGCCATGGATACAACAGTTAGGAATAGTCTGCCGTCAACAGATCTGTTTCTGGCGCTATCATACTACTTTGCTACTCATACTTTGCTTGCAGACACTAATCTTTCAGGTGTGGTTGAATCTGACAAACTCAGCTGCTAATACTTGAGAATATTCTTTCGCTTCTTCTTTGGCGAACCAACAAATTTGGGTTGAATACTCTACCCTCGAAAACTGTTGCGATCCCCTACACCTGTGGGTTATCAGCGACGTCCGCCTTGGCCTCGACACGTTCGAGACTGCGCATGAGGCCGCCCGCGCGTACGATGCGGCGGCTTGGTGACTAGGGCAGCCTCACGCGCACATGAACTTCCACGACGTCTACACGCGCGAGCAGGTGCAGAACCTCGCCCCTCCCCCTCGTCCGATCACGGAGCAAGACCGCCAGGAGCACCGTCGGTAGCAGCGCCGGCTGCTCGTCGCCGAGGAGGATGAGCGAGCCATGGCGGAGTGGCGCCGACGCCACCCGGAGGACGTCGCCGCCGAGAACGCCTACTGGGCGGAGAGGACAGCAAGGCGTCGCGCGGAGCGGCAGGACAAGCGTTGGCGCAAGTTACTCCGCCATATCACAGTACGGGGTCGCCCAAAGCGGTTTGCCGTCCATCTTCACTTCCGACGATGAACGTTGGGAGGACGCGTTTCTAGCTACCTCGGACAACACCCACAGTGACGACTCGTAGTAGTTTTATATCTATATATGCTAGTTTTATTATCTATGTGTTGAACTAGTTTTATTATCTTTGTGTTGAATTAGTTTTATTCTATATGTAGTATATTATCCATATTATCTATATGTAATATATTATCTATATGTTTTATCTATACGACAACAATAAACTATATGCGTGTTAGATAAATTTTGGATGTTATTATTTGCAACTGCTGCTGGAGCGCCGCACGCACGCTAAACGATGCCCTAAAAAAACTTAACCATGCGCTGTAAATTAATTTTTTGAAAGTCGATCGAAGCGCGTCTGCTCTAACACTCCCACGCCCCAACAAAGAGGCCGATTTCTTCTCTGATCATGCATGCATACCATGTACAGTAGCAGGCTTTTGCTTAAAAACACGGCGATTTCGTTCGTTCGAAATGTTCCAAGCGATGTAAGCCCCCACCGTCATAGCGTGCAGATTGTCATGTTTGGCCTTCTTTCTTGATATCGCGAGAAATGAAAATAACCATTTACTCTCTGAGTAGATTAAGCATGATTGACAAGTAGCAATTTTTGTTTTGAAACATGCACGCAACCTTACATGGAGATGTAGCTTAACCCCAATGCTCACCTTATACGGATGCTAAGGCTGTCACATAAGCAAAAAAATCTGACGTGACAAGCTAATTAATAGAAGAGATGAATGTCATGATTCAGAAAAAAACAATGTTAAGCGCGTGGACCTAGGTAAAATAATTTAAAAAACAATCATCAATGCATGCATAACTTTAGTTGCAAAAGCATTAAATAAGGAGGCTTAGCTACAATAAGGACATCTTCAACAGTTTGTTGGTTATAATCATGCTAATTAGCTTGTTAGTAAAACATGTCATGTCATCAACCAACACCTTAACATACAACTACTAGTACAATAGATTGTATCTAGTTTGTCCAATAGAATGTGAGATAATGAATAAGGTGATCTCTCATTCTACATTGAAGCTTGTGCAAGGGTGTTGGTTAATTTATATACAATCTTTCTCTTTTTTTTCATTTATTGTCTGACACATCATAAAAAAATTATGTGTGATATTTGGTCTGTAGGCATTACTTCCACATTGTCATGACAATATCCTTAGCCGCGTTCCATTCAGCTGGAAGGATTCTAGCTATTAGCTCTCTGAAAACGGATGGGCAGCTGGACTTGAGATGCTCATAACCTTCGATTGCCATCATCGCCTCCAAATTGGACGGAGAAGCAAGGAACTGGAAGCAAGCTTCTTTGAGACGGCGGAAACCATGCTGCTCCGCTAAAGCCAAGCTGGTGGCCACCATGTTGGAATCAATATGACTGCACAATTTCTCCTCGCATATCACCTTCAGCCTAGGGATGTCGTACCTGTCAGCCGCCACGAGCAGATGGCCGGCCATCACCACATCAAGCAGAGGAACCGAGTCGGTGTATATGAAATAGAGCAATGTCTTGAAAACATCAGCTTCCATGTCACAGATTTCAATATGACCACTGGAACTCTCCTCCATGGCGCCAAGGAGCTCGGCCTTGAAGACAGACGACCGAGCAGCGAGGACGCACCTGTGAGCGGAGAATCTGTGTGCACCGACTTGAAAGATAAGGTCTGCTGCATCCTTGTTCTCCAGGAGGCCGGCGAGATGCTGGTGCAGGTCACCTGGAGGAACCCTTGATTGTTCTCCTTCATAACGGTGACATCGCACCTGATGGTGAGACAATCATCTCTCAGATTCACGGTTGCCTCCAGATCAGCCTTGCTGATGTCGTACAACCAGTCTGGATCACCCCTGGAGAAGGTACGTACATGGAGGGCAGAGATGTACGGAGGCACCGGTTCTCCGTTCTCGTCGAGCACACTGACCGTGACTTTCGCGTCGGCATCTCCGGCAGATTCTGGAAGTACAGAAACAGAGATGAAATCGGCATAATCCTTAGAGCATCTCTAATGGATGGTGTAAATTTAGACGTGTATATCTTCATATACATGTTCATATACACCTTGCTGAATTAATACACCTTTCAGTTTTTCAGTGGAATATGTAAATTAGGATGTGTATATTTCAACGGCTATATTTTTAAACGGTTATATTTCCAACGACCATATTTCTCATCTATATAAACCACCCCTACCACCTCTCTTCCAGCACACTTTTACCTGTGACTTCTCTTCTCACCTAGATTTCTCTATCGTCTCTCACGCAACACAATGAACACATCCATTTGGGGCATGAGTTCTTCGTCATCTTCATCTGGCGACGATGAACTCATACTTGCAGCATTCGTCGAGCGCGAGGAGGAAGAGAAGAAGAACGCTCGACGCCATGGCGGTTCCAAGCATGGACGTCAGTCAATCGATCGAGGAAGAGATGCCGGATTTCTTCTTCTGTGAAACGACTACTTCAAAGATGTTCCTCGCTTTCCCGAACATTTGTTTCGACGAAGGTTCGTAATTAGTACACTTCTCTGCTTTGGTCCTGTTTTCATTTCCCTGTTTCATTTACTTTTTATGCACAGATTTCGGATGTCGCGTACTCTGTTATGAGAACCTTTTCCTCATCACTAGACCAATTTTTTCATTTGTTGGATTTTGATTGCAATTTAAAGTTTGTTCTGAATGTTCAGAAGTTTCAGTCCCCTGCCCATCGCTGCCTCCTACCCCTCCCGTCGCTGCCTCCTACGCCTCCCATCGCTGCCCCTCCCTTCCTCTGCCCAGGCTGCCGCCCTACCTCTCCCCAGGCGCAGCTAGCGCCGGCCGCCGCCCTACCTCTCCCCAGGCGCATCTAGCGCCGACGGCCGCCCTATACCTTGGGCGGCGGCCGGAGAAGAAACACGACGGCGATCTGGGGGCGAGCTCCTCCGATCCTTTCTCCGGGCAGGGGCGGGACGAAGCAGGCTCTGCTTTTCGCGAGCTCACGAGCGTGAATTGGTCGTGTTTAGTTCCACGCCTGGTACCGTCGTGGCCTGGGCGTAGATGTTTTACACGCTCTTTTACACGAGTCGCTGGGAGCTAAAAAACTGTTGGGATCATGTATATTTACTATACACGTCCATATAGAGGATCCACTAGAGATGCTCTTACCAAAGCCGTTTGGGTAATATCTTATGACCCAGTCATGGCCGCCAACAGCAAAAGGTGTACAAGCCACGTATTCGTCGTTCTTGAGTAGCGCCTTGGCTCTTGAGTATCCATCTACCTCGAGCACGCAAGACCTTTCCTCAGATCCAGGTACAATGGCAGTAGACATCTTGCAACGCTCTGCCATTATTCTGGAGGTGGGCTTGGCGTCAAAGACCCATATATATATTGCGTCTGCCTATATCTATTCCTTCTCGACGCCGCCCGGTGGTCTCATCGGAGGCACGGGCGGGAGAGGGGGTGCGGGGAGGAAGAAGCCCGGGACCGTGATTGGAAGAGGGTGGAGCTCGATGGCGGGAGCGGATGGGATCTTGGGAGAGACGCGCGGCAAGAAGGGGTGGCGGCGGAGCCGAGAGGGGATTGGCACGTTTGGTTTTCTGCCGGTTGCCGTTTAGCAGCCCCGGTGAGAAAAAGGACGGTCGAGATCTGCTTGGGGAGGAGATCGGACGGCCCAGATTGCAATCGCCTGGCAAGCCCATACCTTCAGATTTTTTATTTTTATTTTAAACCGAGGAAAAGCTTTGCCTTTTTTCATTAATTAAGAAGAATATTGTTGCTCGGTTAATTACGGAAAACAAAGCAAAAACCATTACACCAAAGCAAAGCCCACTCTCGTCGATGACACGTCGAGCTCGACAAAAAGACACCAAACTCCCACACACAAACTAATGGAAACCCGTTCTGCCAAAAAAGCCAGCCTTCCGCCATCGTTCAGGAGAAGAATCCGCGACTACTTTGGGAGGAGTAGACTCGGGACTCTTCATCGAGGGGAAAACATAAAGAAAACACCCTCAAAGTTGCAGAAATTCTGAGGCCACCGCCCCGACTTCCCATCGCCCCTTGCGCCCTGTGCAAGCCACCAACACCACCTTCCGGGATCGCCGCCAAGACGTACCACCACTCATCGCCGAGTTGCAACGCGGCAAGACTCGACTGATTACAACCCATATTGAACAGAACAACCCCTCGCGGACCACAACCGCCGCACCAACTCATTCTGGGCCGCTGCTCCGACGTGAAGTCTGACCGCCCCCTCTTGGATGCATCGACCGACTCGACAGTTCCGTCGTCTAAGATACACATAACTGTCACCCAAGACATGTTGAGAAGTTGCCCCTCCTCGTGGAGTTGCTAATCTCCATGGTTCCCGAGGTCGCCGCCTCGGGAGGAGATGCAGCACAAGAGAGATAAGTATTTCCTCAATGAGAACCAAGGTTATCGAACCAATAGGAGGACCACACAAATGCATGTCTTATGCACCTACACAACCATGTAACAAACACTTGCACCCAACACGGGCAAGATGGTTGTCAAGCCCCTCGAACTCGTTATTTGCAAGCGGTAAGTAGTGATAGATAGATAATATAAAATAAAATAACAGAAGTAAAATAGCAGGAATATTTCAGTGTTTTTGTAATATTATTTATGGAGACCCGGGGGCCATAGTTTTCGCTAGAGGATTCTCTCTCGAAGAAAGCATACGGTGGGTAGACAAACTACTGTTGGGCAATTGATAAAAAATCACATAATTATATAATATTTATTCACAACAATGATCACACATATAGGCATCACGTCCATAAGCAACTAGACCGACTCCTTCCTGCATCTACTACTACTACTCCACTCATGGACCACTATCTAGCATGTATCTAGAGTATTAAATAAAAACAAAGTAATGCTTGAAGCAAGATGACATGATGTAGACGAAGTAAACTCAACTAATATGAATAAACCCCGTCGTTTTACCCTTAATGGCAGCAATAAAATACGTCTCATGTCCCCTTCTGTCACTAGGATTGAGCACCGTAAAATTGAACCCAACACAAAGCACCACTCCCACTGAATCTAAGTCAATCTAGTTGGCCAAACCAACCCGATAGACCGGGGAGAAATACGAAGCTATCATAATCATGCATATATGAAAGATCAGCAAAGACTCAATATATTTTCGCGAATAATTTGAAAATAAACTCACAATTCATTGAATCTTAACAAATACACTGCAAAGAGGATTACATAGGATTGATCACCACGGGTATCGGGGTGATCTTTGTCATGAAGAACAGAGAGACAGATCTAGGTACTAACTACGGACCCGTAGGTCTATGGTAGACTACTCACACATCACCATAGGAGCAACAAGGTTGATGTATAGTCCCTCCGTGATCGATCCCCGCTCCGGCATGCCATCGAAACGGGGCTCCAAATGGGCTCACAGCGGAACAGAAGCTTGCGGCATCGGAAAAATAATTTTCGACCGCTCTCTAATGATTTTCCCACATAACAAAATTTATAGGAGTGGAATTAGTTCAGAAGGCAGAGGAAGGTGTCCCCAAGCCATCAGGGCACGACCACCCCCCTGGGCGCACCCTATTGTCTTAGGAGCACCTCGTGTGCCCTTGGGTCACCCTCCGAAGCTTCTAGGTCTTCTTTTTGTCGAGAAAATCATCAAAAAAATTCATTGCATTTGGACTCCGTTTGGTATTGATTTCCTTAAAACCAAAAACACGCAGAAAACAACAACTGACGCTAGGCATTGGGTTAATAGGTTAGTTTTTAAAAATGATATAAAATAGCATATAAAGCATCCAAGATTTCTAATATAATAACATGAAACAATAAAAAAAATTAGATACGTTGGAGACGTATCAAGCCGTCACCCCGACATCCACCATTCCGACGACAAAAAGAGAACCATGCAAACATCTCCATTCTAGCTCTCCAAGGCGATGACTCCATGGAGGAAGTGATGTAGCCGCCACCATCGCACGCTTCGAGACCCCGAAGTTTGGGATTTCTCCCGGAGAGCCCACGCTCCATGGGATGGAAAGAGCCTTCACGACAACGCCTCCAGCGAACGAATGACACCGGGGTGCCACCAT
Organism: Hordeum vulgare subsp. vulgare; assembly: GCF_904849725.1. Taxonomy (NCBI): domain Eukaryota; kingdom Viridiplantae; phylum Streptophyta; class Magnoliopsida; order Poales; family Poaceae; genus Hordeum; species Hordeum vulgare. Next base: position 545,623,414 of record NC_058522.1, on the reverse strand, counting down.
TATCAGCACCAACCAAGGTCGGGCAAAGCGTTCACCTGGAGCTCTTCCATGAACCAATGGAGAGGGAACACTACCATATCTGGGCACTAGAGCTCCAAGATTGCAAGTTCACGCAACATGTCGCCAACACCCTCATTGAAGCCACCAATCTGCACCTCGTGACAGGTTCGTGCACCACCTCATGCTACCTCCGCCGAAATCACCACCACGTGCCACGGATCACGCAGCAACCACGAGATCGGTGCACCACAGGCTCCCCTCCGGCAAGAACCAACGACATCGGGGCCAGTGCCGCCGCCCCGACGTCCTTCACTCCCCATGAGAAAATCTATCACGCTTGTACTACAGCACTCGCGCGCATCATGCGCCCAGACCGCCGCCGCTAGCAAGCACCTACACGGCGGCACCTCCGTGCCTCCCCGTCAAAGAAGTTGCACCACAACACCATGGCCAGACCTCCTCGTGTCCATGCGAGTCAAAGCCCAAGCGAGGCACCCTTCAAATCGGGAGTCACTGCGCTCTAGTAACTGGACGGCCCAACCGCCGACATCGTTGTCCGGGATTTACATGGCAATTCCCTCTGGCAACAGCGGGGGGAGGTTCCTGGTGGACGAATTTGGGTGCTGAGTTGAACCGCACGGGAGCGATACGTCTTCAATGTATCTATATTTTTTATTGTTTCATGCTACTATATTACTAATCTTGTACGTTTATGTGCAATAGTATGCTATTTTATACTTCCTCGATACCATAATATTTGTTGTTGAAAAGAACTAATCTAGTTGTCCTCGACAACAAGTATTTAAAAATAGAGAGAGTATCAGTTTTGGGAACTAACCTACTAACCAAATGCCCAGTGCGAGTTCGTGTTTTTTGCGTGTTTTTGACTTACGCGGAAAATCAATACCAAACAAAGTCCAAACACGATAAACTTTTTGGTCATTTTTTTCCTACCAATTGGGACCCATGAAGCTTCGGGAGGAGGCGAGAAACCACACGAGGAGGCGACAAGACTGGCCCAGGGCACGCCCACCAGGCTTATGGCCCCCTCGCACATCCCCGTGACCTAATTCCACTTATATAAATCATCAAATATTCGGGAAACAAACCAGAAACATGTTTTCTGTCATTGCAAGTCTCTATACCATCGTGATCCCATCTGGAGGCCTTTTTTGATAACCTGTCGGAGGGGGGATTGATCACGGAGGACGTCTACATCAGCCTTGCTGCCTCCATGATGTTGTGTGAGTAGTTCACAAAGACCTACACGCCCATAGCTAGTAGCTAGATGGCTTGTTTTTTTCTTTTTTATCTTCAATACCATATTCTTCACGATTCTCGGGGTGATCTATCCGATGTAATCTTCCTTTGCAGTGTGTTTATTGGGATCATATTATTCATTGAAAGTAATTCAGTCTCCTCTAAATTCTATCATGCATGATTATTATAACTTCATATTCCCCCTGATCTATCCATTTAGTTTGGCCAACTAGATTGATTTATCTTCAGTGGAAATGGTACGTTGTAGTAGATTCAATATTGCGGTGCTCTATATTCCAGTGAAAGAAGGAGACAAGACACATATTTGTATTGTTATTACTAAGTATAAAATGATGGGGTTTGTACACATTGTGTGTCTTACTTTATCTACATCATGTCATCTTGCTCCAAACATTACTCTATTTGTTATGGACTTAATACCTAAAGAACCAAGCATACAAGCGCTCTCGAAGTGGATAAATAGTAGTAGATGCAAAAAAAATCGGTCTAGTTGTTTATGGACGTGATGCCTATATGCATGATCATTTCCCTGAATAACATCATAACTATACACTTTTCTATCAATTTCCCAACAGTAATTTGTCTACCCACCGTATGTTATGGTTTGAGAGGGAAGTCTCTAGTGAAAACTATGGCCCCCAGATCTATTTAATCAATTTGCTAAAAACCAAAATACCTCATGCCTTTATTTACTTTACCTTTTTTCTATCTATCACAATCATAATTAATCCTTGAATATAACAAGTCCAAGGGGATAGACAACCCTCTTGCCCGTGTTGGGTGCAAGTGTTTTATTTTGTGTGTGTAGGTGCTCACAACTGAAATTTGTCTTGATTATCATCTTGTTTCAATAAACCTTGGTTCTCAACTGAGGGAAATACTTACCACTACTATATTGCTTCACCCTTCCAATTCGGGGGAAAACCGAATGCTACTTGTAAACCGTGTTGGATTTTTCCCCAAAGAGGAGGGGAGATGCAGCACAATAGAGATAAATATTTCTCTCTGTGAGAACCAAGGTTATCGAACAAATAGGAGAATCACACAAACCTCTTTTAGCAGCACCTACACACACATAACCAAACACTTGCATCCAACGCGGGCAAGCGGGTTGTCAAGCCCCTTGAACTCGTTACTTGCAAAGATTAACTCTAATAGATAGATACGATAAATATAAAAGTAACTAAAAGGTAAATAAATTGCATCAAGGTAAATTGAGTTTTAGTAAGTATATTTGAGTAGACATGGGGGCCATAGTTTTCGTTAGAGGCTTCTCTCTCGAACATAGCAGTGGCATACGGTGGGTAAACAAATTATTATTGGGCAATTGACAGAATAGCGCTTAGTTATGACATGTTATAACGGCAATGATCATGCATACAGTCATCACGTCCATAAACAAGTAGATCGTCTCCTGGCCGCATCTACTACTATTACTCCACTCATCGATCGTTGTCCAACATGCATCTAGAGTATTAAGTATGAATCAGAGTTATTCTTCGAGCAAGATGACATATTGTAGACAAAGTAAGACAAGCAATATGTTTAGACCCCGTCGTTCTATTCTTAACAGAAACAATAAAAACACATGTTGTGACCCTTTATGTCACTCGTATTGAGCACGACAAGATTAAACCCATCACAATGCACAACTCCCACAAAAGACAAATCAATCTAGTTGCCAAATCAAACCAATAGATCGGAGAGAAATACGAAGCTATAATAATGATGCATAAAAGAATTCAGAGCAGACTCAATATATATTCATGAATAACTTGGTCATAAACCCGCAATTTATTGAATCCCAACAAACACACTACAAAAGAGGATTCCATCAGATAGATCACCGTGGGAATCGCAGTGAAATTTGTATTGAAGATCAAAGAGAGAGAAGAAGATGATGACCCACAAGTATAGGGGATCTATCGTAGTCCTTTCGATAAGTAAGAGTGTCGAACCCAACGAGGAGCAGAAGGATCTGACAAGTGGTTTTCAGCAAGGTAATATCTGCAAGCACTGAAATTATCGGTAACAAGTGATTGTATGGTGAGGTGATTCGTAGCAAGCAACTAGTAACAAAAGTAGAAACGGTGCAGCAAAGTGGCCCAATCCCTTTTGTAGCAAGGGACAAACCTGGATAAAGTCTTATAGGAGGAAAAACGCTCCCGATGACACACGGGAATTTCTGTCATGCTAGTTTTCATCATGTTCATATGATTCACGTTCATTACTTTGATAGTTTGATATGTGGGTGGACCGGCGCTTGGGTACTGCGCTTACTTGGACAAGCATCCCACTTATGATTAAACCCTCTTGCAAGCATCCGCAACTACGAAAGAAGAATTAAGACAAAGTCTAACCATAGCATTAAACTAGTGGATCCAAATCAGCCCCTTACGAAGCAACGCATAAACTAGGGTTTAAGCTTCTGTCACTCTAGCAACCCATCATCTACTTACTACTTCCCAATGCCTTCCTCTAGGCCCAAATAATGGTGAAGTGTTATGTAGTCGATGTTCACATAACACCACTAGAGGAAAAACAACATACAACACATCAAAATATCGAACGAATACCAAATTCACATGACTACTATTAGCATGACTTATCCCATGTCATCAGGAACAAAAGTAACTACTCACAAAGAATAATCATACTCATGACCAGAGAGGTAATGAGTAGCATCAAGGATCTGAACATAAACTCTTCCACCAAATAATCCAACTAGCATCAACAACACTGAGTAATTAACACTACTAGCAACCTTACAAGTACCAATCGGAGTCGTGAGACGGAGATTGGTTACAAGTGATGAACTAGGGTTTGGATATGAGATAGTGCTGATGAAGATGTTGATGGTGATGAGTCCCCTCCGATGAGAGGAGTGTTGGTGATGACGATGATTTCCCCCTCCGGGAGGGAAGTTTCCCCGGCAGGATCGTCGTGTCGGAGCTCTAGATTGGTTCTCCTCAAGTTCCGCCTCGCGGCGGCGGCTCCTCCCGAAAGCTCCCTTCTGATTTTTTGGGAACGAAACCCTTCATATAGCAAAAGAAGAGCGTCGGAGGGGCAACATGGGGCCCACAAGCCCCCCAGGCCCGGCCAGGGGGGTAGGCCGGGCCTCGCAGGCTTGTGGCCTCCTGGTGGCGCGCCCCTCTGGCACTTCTTCCGCCCAGTATTTTTCATAAAATCCAAAATAATTCCCTGTTGATTTTCATGACTTTTGGAGTTGCGCAAAATAGGTATCTCAAACTTGCTCCCTTTTCAGGCCAGAATTCCAGCTGTCGGCGTTCTCCCTCTTCATGTAAACCTTGCAAAATAAGAGAGAAAGGGCATAAGTATTGTACCGTGAAGTGAAATAACAGCCCAAAAAGCGATAAATATCAACATGAAAGCATAATGCAAAATGGACGTACCAGAAGCCATCTAGGTATTGGTTATGGACCCGTATGTCTTTTGGTGGACTACTCACACATCATCATGGAGGCAGCAAGGTTGATGTCGACGACCTCAACGATCGATTCCCCCTCCGACAGGGCACCGAAAAAGGTCAACAAATGGGATCATGATACGTCTCCAACATATCGATAATTTATGACGTATTCATGCCATGTTTGCCGACGTTTACAATATTCTTATATTGTTATGTTGCACTTTATATGATTTATTTAGAACTAACCCAGACTGTTGTTGTTTTCAGCAAAACTACCGCGATGTTGTTTTTTGTGTAGAAATAAAAGTTCTCGGAATTGGACAAACTTTCTGACGATTTTTGGAGGAAAAGAGAAATATTGGAGCAAAGAACCACCACACGGGCCCCGTGGTGCCCACTAGACACCAGGGAGCGCCAGCCCCCTTCACGCGGCCTGATATCTAGTGGGCACCTCGTGTCCCATATTGGCATGATTCCAACACCCAAAATCCTATAAATATAGAAACCTCCAAAAAATAACCCTAGACGAGAAGCTCCGCCGCCGCAACTCTCTATATCGATGAAAAACCAATCTAAAGACAGTCTAGTACCCTGCCGGAGAGGCGAAATCATCTCCCGTGGCCATCTTCATCATCCCGATGGCCACCATGATGAGGACGGAGTAGTCCACCCTCGGGGCTGAGGGTTTGTACCAATAGCTATGTGTTTAATCTCTCTCTCTCTCTCTCTCTCTCTCTCTCTCGGGGCTGATGACTGATGGTGGTTGACATTTTATTCATGGTGCTTTCCGTAAAACGCTTGCTAAGTATGATGTCAACCATAGAATTGCATCTCATTATCATCCTCGGTCCAGTGGTCAAGTAGAGCTAAGTAACAGAGAAATTAAACTAATTCTGCAAAAGACTGTTAATAGGTCTCGAAAGAATTGGTCTAAGAAGCTTGATGATGCATTGTGGGCTTATCAAACTGCTTATAAGAATCCCATGGGCATGTTTCCATACAAAATGGTTTACGGTAAAGCATGTCATTTACCTCTTGAGCTAGAGCATAAGGCTTATTGGGCAATCAAAGAGCTCAACTTTGATTTCAAACTTGCTGGTGAGAAGAGGTTATTTGATATTAGCTCAGTTGATGAATGGAGAACTCACGCATATGAAAATGCCAAGTTGTTTAAAGAAAAATTTAAGAGGTGGCATGATAAAAGGATACAAAAACGTGAGTTGAATGTAGGTGATTATGTCTTGCTATACAATTCTCGTTTAAGATTTTTTGCAGGCAAGCTTCTCTCTAAATTGGAAGGTCCTTACATTGTTGAGGAGGTATATCGTTCCGGTGCCATAAAGATCAACAACACGAAAGGGAATTTTCCGAGAGTTGTAAATGGGCAAAGAATCAAGCATTATATCTCAGGTACTCCCATAAATGTTGAAAGCAATATTATTAATACCATAACTCCGGAGGAGTACATAAGGGATATTTATCAGCCTGTTTCAGACTCCAAAAACGAAGAGGTATGTGATTCGGTAAGTAAACCGACTCCAAAACTTTTCCAGTAGCAATTTTTCTCTGTTTTGGAATTTTTTAGAAAAATAGAAAAAATTAAAGTAGTCCGAAAGCGCACGAGGAGACGACAAGCCTGCCAGGCGTGACCTACCCCCCTGGCCGCGCCTGGGGGGCTTGTGAGCACCTCGTGTGCCTCCGGACTCCGTTTTCTTGCGGAGTACTCTTTCTGGTCGGGAAAAATTCATTATATATTCTCCTGAAAGGTCTGACCCTCGTATCACGCAAATATCCTCTGTTTTCATTTCGAGCTGCTGTGCAGACAGATCTAGATCGCTATGGCATCCCCAAAAGTTCCGAAGGACAAGTTCTTCGAGAAGGTCATCAATCCCTACCTCGCGGGACTGCTGCAACACCCTCAATCTATCGAGATGCATGAGGGGGTGCTGCACATCTGTCATGTTGAGGGGCCTAAGAAGACCGGAAGTGTGGAGGCGAGGCTCGAAGCAATGGAGCAGCAAGTCTTCAAGTGCCAAGGGATGGTGGAACGCGGACTCAACGCCAACCACATGATGATCACGGAGTTCACCAACAAGCACAAGATCGATGCCAATGACATCGGGAAGCACCTCTCCAGGCTCTATGACAGAATTGATCACCTCGAAGCCCAGATCTACGACCTGCAGAACCAAAATTGTGAGTATGAGTATAGACTTAAATCAATACGGTTGGCTGCAGATTTGAGGTTTCCGGAGACTCGATCATCTTTCCATGATGGAGCACATATGCCTTGGAAGATGTAGAATCAACCCCATATTGCAACAACTCCGCCACCATCACCTTCGAAGGAAGACAATTAAGCAAGGGTATGGGCACTCCTCTTGGCTTCTGCCAAGCTTGGGGGAGTTGCCCCGATATCGTATCACCATCACATATTTTGCCTTTACCTTTATCTTAGTTCGATCCTTTTTGGTTTTATCTTTCTCTAGTAGAATAAAGTTCTTAGTATGATCTAGGCTTGAGTTTTTCTTTGTGTCACCCCCAATGTAATCGTGTTCGTGAGTTATATAATAAAGAGTGTTTTAGTTAAGGGCCTTGCTTCATGCCATGATCTAAAGAAAGTATAATAAAATAACAAAAGCATGAAAGATCATGTAATGATCTTATGGGAAGTGATGGCTTCACATATAAAAAGAATGTTGATTGAAACTTGTTGTGGGTGGACAAACGTAGGCCTTGGTCACTGTTGCAATTAATAGGAAGTAATAAAGAAAGAGAGGTGCACATATAAATATATCATCTTTGACACCGTCTATGATTGTGAACACTCATTAAACTATTACATGCTTAGAAGTAGATGTTGGACAAGGAAAACAACATAATGAATTATGTATGCTTGGTTCCAAACAATGTTATATGACTAGAGATCCCTTAGCATGTGACGCTTTCTTCCACCTCATCTCAGCCAAAACTTCCACACTAAGTAGAGATACTACTTATGCATCCATAAACCTTCAACCCAGTTTTGCCATGAGAGTCCACCATACCTACCTATGGATTGAAGAAGATCCCTCAAGTAAGTTGTAATTGGTGCAAGCAATAAAAATTGCTCCCTAAATATGTATGATCTATTAGTGTGTGGAAAATAAGCTTTGTACGAACCTGTGATGAGGAAGACATAAAAGCGACAGACTGCATAATAAAGTTCTTTATCACAGGAGGCAATATAAAGTGACGTTCCTTCGCACTAAGAGGTCACACATCCAAACCTCAAAAGCGCATGACAACCTCTGCTCCCCTCTGTGAAGGGCCTATCTTGTGCCTTTACTTTTTTATCTTTGAAAGAGTCATGGTGATCGACACCAATTCCTTATGTCGCCATTATCTTGGCTAACGTCATGTGCTAGGGAAAGATCTATATTCATATGTCAACTTGGAAGTAAGTATTCATGAATTATTATTGTTGACATTACCCTTGAGGTAAATAGTTGGGAGGCGAAACTATAAGCCCCTATCTTTCTCTGTGTCCGACTGAAACTTTGATCTCGTGAGTACCACGTGAGTTTTAGCAATTGTAGAAGACGAAAGAATGATTGAGTATGTGGATTTGCTTTACAAGCTCTTATTTGACTCTTTCCGATGTTATGCTAAATTGTAATTGTTTCAATGACTAAAGGCTATTGGTTGTTAATTCTCAATAAGGTTCTTGATCCATACTTTACTTTGTGAAGGAATTATCACTTTAACATAAGAGATTATATGACGTTCTTGTTGTTCTAATTATGATCATGATGCATGCATGTCCGTATTTTGTTTTATCGACACCTCTATCTCTAAACATGTGGGCATATTTATTGATCTCGGCTTCCGCTTGAGGACAAGCGAGGTCTAAGCTTGGGGGAGTTGATACGTCCATTTTGGATCATGCTTTTATGTTGATATTTATCGCTTTATGGGCTGTTATTACACTTCACGGTACAATACTTATGCCTTTTCTCTCTTATTTTATAAGGTTTACATGAAAAAGGAGATGGAATTCTGGTCTGAAAAAGGAGCAAGTTTGAGATACCTATTCTGCACAACTCCGAAAGCCGTGAAAACCAACGAGGAATTATTTTGGATTTTATAAAAAATACTGGGCGGAAAAAGTACCGGAGGGGAGCCACTAGGAGGCCATAAGCCTCCCATGCGCGGCCTACCCCCCATGGCCGCGCCTAGGTGGCTTGTGGGCCCCTTGTTGCCCCTCCGGCTCCCATCTTTTGCTATAAGGAGGGTTTCGTCCCAGAAAAAATGAGGAGGATGCTTTTGGGGGGAATCGCCGCCGCCACGAGGCAGAACTTGAGCAAAACCAATCTAGAGCTTCGGCAGAGCCGTCCTGCCGGGGAAACTTCCCTCCCTGAGGGGGAAATCGTCGCCATCATCATCACCAACACTCCTCTCAACGGAGGGGACTCATCACCATCAACATCTTCATCAGCACCATCTCATCTCCAAACCCTAGTTCATCTCTTGTAACCAATCTCCGTCTCGCGACTCCGATTGGTACTTGTAAGGTTGCTAGTAGTGTTAATTACTCTTTGTAGTTGATGCTAGTTGGATTACTCGGTGGAAGATTATATGTTCAGATCCTTGATGCTATTCAATACCTCTCTGTTCATGAACATAATTATGCTTTGTGAGTAGTCACTTTTGTTCCTGAGGACATGGGATAAGTCTTGCTATAAGTAGTCATGTGAATTTGGTATTCGTTCGATATTTTGATGTGATCTATGTTGTCTTTCCTCTAGTGGAGTTATGTGAACGTTGACTACGTGACACTTCACCATTATTTGGGCCTAGAGGAAGGCATTGGGAAGTAATAAGTAGATGATGGGTTGCTAGAGTGACAGAAGCTTAAACCCTAGTTTATGCGTTGCTTCGTAAGGGGCTGATTTGGATCCACTAGTTTAATGTTATGGTTAGACTTCGTCTTAATTCTTCTTTCGTAGTTGCGGATGCTTGTGAGAGGGGTTAATCATAAGTGGGATGTTTGTCCAAGTAAGGTCAGCACCCAAGCACCGGTCTACCCACATATCAAAATATCAAAGTAGCGAACGCGAATCATATGAACATGATGAAAACTAGCCTGACAGAAATTCCTATGTGTCCTCGGGAGCGCTTCACCTCCTATAAGAGTTCGTCCAGGCTTGTCCCTTGCTAGAAAATGGATTGGGCCATCTTGCTGCACCTTTGTTACTATTGTTACTTCCTACTTCCTACGAAGTATCTTATCATACAACTATCTGTTACCGATAATTTTAGTGTGTGCACAGAATACCTTGTTGGAAACCACTTGTCAGTTCCTTCTACTCCTCGTTGGGTTCGACACTCTTACTTATCGAAAGGACTACGATAGATCCCCTACACTTGTGGGTCATCACCTGCTCATGTTGCGGCAGCCGGCTGCGGCAACCGGCCGCGTCGGGCCGGCTACCTCATCGGACGCATCATGTCGGCTACGGCCGGCCGCATCATGTCGGGTCGGCTACCTTGTCGGTCGCATCAGGCCGGCTCTCGGCTTCGGCTGCGACCTCCTCGTCGGCTTCATCTTGGATGCCGCCACACCGCCTCCACCGAGCGACGTTCCCGACCTCGCGCATGGTCGGATTGATCACCCGCCCGCGTGCGAACGACCTCATCTATGTCGCGCGACCAATTTGGCCCATCTATTGGGCGCGCCTCCGCAGGTCCCGTGAAGACTGTGCCGAGTAAAGCGCGCCCCTACACCGATTGAGCACTAGGATGCCGATGCGTCGCCTCGTCGGGCCCCAGCACCGCCGCCCCATGGTTCTCCTTGCGGCTGCACCGACCCGTGACCCGCAGCTAGTCCGCCCCTTCGGGTTGTAGCGGGGTGGCACGCGGTCCCTGCCGTCGCCCGAGGCCATCTCCGTGGGTGCACCGACCCGCGCACCGCCGCTGTGTCGCCCCTTCAGGCCGTAGCGTTGCAGCACGCGGTCTACGGCGCAACACCAAGGTCTTCCGCCATAGCCCCGACCCGCCTGCTGCCGTTGTGTTGCCCCTTGGGTCGTAGCACCGCGACGCATGGTCCATTCCGCCGTCCCCGCACGTCGTCTATGTGCCGCGCAGTCTCCTTCGGCGCGGGAACGCCATCGTCCGCACCGGTCTTCATCATGTTGTTGGGCTCTTCCTCGCATACTTCGAGCATCGTCGTCGCACTCCGAACCAGCCATCGCTGCCGCCTTCAGGTCGCCGCAGCCACTCGCCTTTGGCACTGCTGCAGCTTGCTAACCCGAGCCGCGCCGCCCGTCCACCTCCTTCATCTTCGTCGAGCACCAGCTCATTGCCAAAGTCGTCGTCGTCTTCCCCGACCACTTCGTCTACTCCGACCACCGCTGGCAACATCAGCCCCCGCTGGTTTGCGCCGCAACCGTCGTTGAGTCCTTATTTGCTAGCCTCCTCGACATGGCGTACAAGTTGTGTGTTGGTTCCCGTCTCCGCATGCCTGATGCTGGCTACACCGACGTGTGCCTTCGTCCCTGGTGTGTTCCTAGGACTGGCAAGATTGGAGCGACGCATCGTCAACATCGACTTCGTCCGTCTACGCATGCGCGATGCTAGCAATACCGATGCGTGCCTTCATCCATCATGTGTCCCCGGGCTTGGCAAACTCGGCGCGATGCGTCTCAACTACGTCTTCTTCCTGGCGAACCACTACTTCGACACCAGTGCGCCTATGACTAACTCGACGCCTCCTTGCGCCCGCAGCTCCATGGTAACTTCCTCGACACCGTCTACCTTGACTCAAAAGTGACCACGATGTTCTTCGCACGGCTACACCACCCTACTCTCTCGGTTACCTCGACAAGCGGACAAAGGGCTAATGCCTTGCTTGAGCAACCTCATCGGTTTTCACTCCAGCCACAACTTTCGAGATACATCGACCGTTACGACTATGGGAGGATGCCCGTCGGCTTATCTTCGAATTATTCTCCAGTATCACCATCTGTGTCACTACCGTTGTGACTGGGGGATGTTCAGTATGTTGATTATTAGGAAATATGAGATAGACTAGGATTTTTCCTACCTTGTCTTGTAATCCAAGTTGGTCATTGTACTCCTATATATATGCCCATGAGGCTCAAGCAATAAACAACTATCCCACCAATCTCTCTATTCCCGTTCAACATCATTAATTATCATTTCTTTTTCTTTTAGTGTTTTCAAAGTAACTCTTACCTTTGATCCAAATTGAGTAATATGATTATGAATCTTTTTATCTAAATCAAAAATATGTTCTATGGTAGGCATTTTATTTTCAATAATTTCCAGCATTTGCATAACATGCTCCAAGGTCAATGTTCTTTCATTAATAGTGATAGGTGGTGACCCCACTAAATTTTCCATGGCATTGAAAGCATGTGAGGAAAGAATCATTAAGAAATTACCACCGGTAATGATATCAAGCACAAATCTATACCAAGTACAAATACCCACTTAGAAATTAGAAAGCAGTATGTTGGCGGATTGCCTACGATTTGATATATTTTGAGCATCACAAATCCTTTGACAAGCATCCTTTAAACTTTCTCCTCCCCTATGTTTAAAATTAAGGACCTCATTCTCGGGAGTACATGAAATAAGAGATGAACTAGCCAAAGTAACAAGCAAAACAAGTAAACTAGAAAAGATAAATATTTTTTTTGATATTTTTGACCAAGTAAATTTAACAGCAAATAAAAAGTTGAAGAAGTGAATGATAATTTGTGTGAAGGGACGTGACAAGAAATTGATGATGTCTGAGAGGCAAAAGCACTAGAAATTCTTCCTGCTACTTGCAAACTGCTTTGGGATTTTCCCCGAAGAGTAGGGGAGATGCACCACCGTGGAGATAAGTATTTACCTCAATGTGAACCAAGGATATTGAACAAATAGGAGAATCACACAAACCTCTTTTAGCAGCACCTACACAAACATAACCATACACTTGCACCCAACGCGAGCAAGCGTGTTGCCAAGCCCCTTGAACTCGTTAATTGCAAGGATTAACTACTAATACATATATAGGATAAATATAAAATTAAATAAAAATTAAATAAATTGCAGCAAGGTCAACTGAGTTTTAGTAATATATTTGAGTAGACTCGAGGGCCATGGTGTCGCTAGAGGCTTCTCTCTAGAACAAAGCATAAAGTGGGTAAACAAATTATTGTTGGGCGATTGAGAGAATAGTGCATAGTTATGACATGTTATTCACGGCAGTGATCATGTATATAGGCATCAGGTCCATAAACAAGTAGACCAACTCCTTCCTGCATCTAGTACTATTACTCCACTCATCGGCCGCTATCCAGGATGCATCTAGAGTATTAAGTATGAAAAAGAGTAATGTTTGGAGCAAGATGACATATTGTAGACAAAGTAGACAAGGAATATGTTCCAGGACCGTTGTTTTATCCTTAACGACAAGAATACAAACATGTGTCATGTCCCTTTCTATCACTGTGATTAAGCTCCGCAAGATTGCACCCATCATAATGCACCAATCCCACTAAAGATAAATCAATCTAGTTGGCCAAAACAAACTGATAGATCTCAGATAAATACGAAGCTATAATAATCATGCATAAAATAATTCATAGAAAACTTAATATATATTCATGAATAATTTGGTCATAAACCCACAATTCATAGAATCCCAACAAACACACCGCAAAAGAGGATTACATTGGATAGATCACCGCGGGAATCGTGCTGAACTTTGTATTCATATTCAAAGGGAGAGAGAGAAGAAGCCATCTAGGTACTAGCTATGGACCCGTAGGTCAGTGGTGGACTACTCACACATCATCATGGAGCTAACAAGGTTGATGTAGATGGCGTGCGTGATTGATTCCCCCTCTCGCATGGGACCGGAAAATGTCTCCAGATGGGATCACGGAGGAACTGACACTTGCTGCATCGTAGAAGTGTTTTGGCTTGCTCTCTGTTGGTTTCCCCCAATTTAGAGAATTTATGAAGTTGGAATTAGGTCATACGGACCCACAAGGGGCCACAAGGCATCATGGCGCGCCTACCCCCTCTAGACGCTGATACGTCCATTTTGTATCATGCTTTGTACTGTTATTTATAGTGTTTTTATGCATTTTTTTTACTTGGTGGAGTAATTCTAATGTCTTTTCTCTCATAATATGCAAGGTTTACATCAAGAGGGAGAATGCCGACAGATGGAATTCTGGACATGAAAAAGGCTACGTCTGAGATACCTATTCTGCACATCTCCGAATGGGTTGAAACTTTACGGAGATTTATTTTGAAATAAATAAAAAGTACTGGAGAAAAGAAGTACCACAGGGGGGCTACCAAGCACTCACTTGGCACGAGGGAGTGCCAGCCCCCTGGCACGGCGTGATGTCTATTGGTCCCCTGGCCCACTTCTAGCAACCATCTTATGGTATAAATTCCCTTTTAACCTGAAAAACATGAGAGGGCTTTCGGGACAAAGCGCCGCCGTCTCAAGGCAAAACCTGGCAGGAGCACTTTTGCCCTCCGGCGGAGCGATTCCGCTGAACGAACTTCCCTCACAGAGTGGGAAATCGAAACCATCGTCATCACCAACAACCCTCTCATCTTCGGGAGGCCAATCTTCATCAACATCTTCATCAGCACCATCTCCTCTCAAAACCCTAGTTCATCTCTTGTGCTCAATCTTGTACTGAAAACTCGGATTGGTACCTGGGGTGTGACTAGTAGTGTTGATTACATCTTGTAGTAGTTGCTTTATGGTTTATTTGGTGGAAGATCATATATTCAGATCCAATATGGTATTTAATACCTCTCTGATCATGAGCATGTTTATCACTTGTGAGTAGTTACTTTTGTTCTTGAGGCCAAGGGAGAAGTCATGTTGCAAGTAGTCATGTGAAGTTGATATCCGTTCCATATTTTCATGATATGAATGTTGTGATTACCTTAGCGGTGTTATGTGAACGTCGACTACATAACACTTCACCATCCTTGGGCCTAAGGAAATGCATTGTGGAGTAGTAATTAGATGGTGGGTTGAGATAGTGACACAAATTTAAACCCGAGTTTGTGCGCTACTCTGTAAAGGGCTGATTTGGATCCCTATGTTCAATGCTATGGTTAGAATTTATTAGTAATACTTTTCTCGTAGTTGTGGATGCTTGCGGGAGGGTTAATCATAAGTGGAAGGCTTGTTCAACCAAGAGCATCACCTAAGCACTGGTCCACCCACATATCAAATTACCAAAGAACCGAACGCGAATTAACCCAACATCACGAAAGTGACTAGATGAAATTCCCGTGTGCCTCAAGAATACTTTACCTATTATAAGAATCTGTTCTGGGCTGTCCTTTGCCATAAAAGGATTGGGATACCTTGTTGCACCTATTGTTACTATTGCTACTTGTCACTTTTTATAGTTATCTTGCTATCAAATAACTTGTTACCACTATTGCAGTGCTTGCAAAAATTACCTTGCTAAAAACCGCTTGTCATTTCCTTCCACTCCTCGTTGGGTTCGGCACTCTTACTTATCAAAAGGACTACGATTGATCCCCTATACTTGTGGGTCATCAAGGCTCTTTTCTGGCGCTGTTGTCGGGGAGTGAAGCGCCTTTGGTAAGCAGAATTTGGTAAGGGAAAATTTATATTACATGCTGAAATTTACTATTACTTGTCACTATCACTATAGGAATCAGCTTCTTTGCCGTCTTCCATCACAGACGGCAAAGAGTAAATCCCGGACGGCAAAGAGAATACCACAGACGGCAAAGAATCTCACGGCCAGCAAAAATTTTGCGTCAGCCTATGACGGCATCGTACCTTCTTTGATGTCTGCCTCCCCAAAGCGGACGGCAAAGAGCTTTGCCGTCAGCTTTTCATAGGAGCAGTCGGCAAAGTGCTCGAGACGGCAGCCGACAGGCGTTGCCTCCGTTAGGGGTTAACGGAGGCTTTGTCGTCTGCCTCCCCCTCTTCTTTGCCGTTTGCCTCCCCCCCCCTCTTCTTTGCCGTCTGCCTCCCCCCCCCTCTTCTTTGCCGTCTGCCTCCCCCCCTCTTCTTTGTCGTCTGCCTCCTCCTCCTCCACCCCCTCCACTCTTTGTCGTCTGCCTCCTCCTCCTCCCCCCTCCTCTGTGCCCTCTTCTTTGCCGTCTGCCCGCCCTGGAAGCAGACGGCAAAGAGCCTATATAGACACCCCAGGACGCACAGCTGGGTGCCATGTGGCACCTTTGTCGTCTGTCGGCTGATGGCAAAGACGTGTGCCATGAGCTGGCAGACGGCAAAGAGCCCATATATTACCTGTTTTTTTTTGTTTTATATTATTTCACAACACACACACACACACACACACACATATATATATATATATATATTTGACAACACATTTATATAATTCACCACACATATATGATATATAGTTCACCAAACATATACTTGCCAACACATATATATAATTCACCACACATATATGATATACATATAAATCAATGTACATCCCCATATATCGAAAGAACCAACATACAAATTATTGCACTATTTATCCATATATACATATACATATAGTTCGACATTGTTCATCAACTCAAATGAAAACTAGATGATATACATATAAAGTTCATCCATCGACATTGTTCAACTCCATGAATGCCAGCTTCCATGCATGTAGTATATCCAATCTGCAAAATTGTGAATAAGAAAGTCAGAAGAAGAACAAAATATGATGTTTTTGAGCTAATTATGTCATTTTAGAGGAAAACAAGCTAAGAATATAATATTCATGAGCTAACCAAGGTTCTTATGCCATTTTTAGCTTATTATGTCATTTTGGAGCTAAATGGGTTAATTATGTCATTGTTGGGGAAATTAAAGCAAGGACAATATGAAAGAGGAGAATAAAGAGGAGGAGGAGGAGGAGAAGAAGAAGAAATCAAGAAGAAGGAGGAGAAGGAGGAGAAGGAGGAGGAGAAGAAAGACTAGAAGGTCCTTGGCCTTCTCCTCCTCCTCCTCCTCCTTCTCCTTCTTCTCTTCTTCTTCTTCTTGTTCTTTCTTTTCATTTTTCCTATTTCTTCTCCTCTTCTCCTCTTGTTGGAGCTAAATTACCTAATTATGTCTTTTTGGAGCTATATGGGCTAATTATACCATTTTAGAGGAAAACAAGCTAAGAATATAATTCATGAGCTAACCAACGTTCTTATGCCATTTTGAGCTTATTATGGCATTTTGGAGCTAAATGGGTTAATTATGTCATTGTTGGGGAAATTAAAGCAAGGATAATATGAAAGAGGAGAGGAAAAGAGGAGGAGGAGGAGAATAAGAAGAAATCAAGAAAAAGGAGGAGAAGGAGGAGGAGGAGAAGGACTAGAAGGTCCTTGGCCTTGTCCTCCTCCTCCTCCTCCTTCTCCTTCTTCTCTTCTTCTTCTTCTTCTTCTTTCTTTTCATTTTTCCTATTTCTTCTCCTCTTCTCCTCTTGTTGGAGCTAAATTACCTAATTATGTCTTTTTGGAGCTAAATGGGCTAATTATCCGATTTTAGAGGAAAACAAGCTAAGTATATAATATTCATGAGCTAACCAAGGTTCTTATGCCATTTTGAGGTTATTATGGCATTTTGGAGCTAAATGGTCTAATTATGTCATTGTTGGGGAAATTAAAGCAAGGATAATATGAAAGAGGATAAGAAAGAGAAGTAGGAGGAGAAGAAGAAGAAATCAAGAAGAAGGAGGAGAAGGAGGAGGAAGAGAAGGACTAGAAGGTCCTTGGCCTTCTCCTCCTCCTCCTCCTCCTTCTCCTTCTTCTCTTCTTCTTCTTCTTCTTCTTTCTTTTCATTTTTCCTATTTCTTCTCCTCTTCTCCTCTTGTTGGAGCTAAATTACCTAATTATGTCTTTTTGGAGCTATATGGGCTAAATATACCATTTTAGAGGAAAACAAGCTAAGAATATAATAGTCATGAGCTAACCAAGGTTCTTATGCCATTTTGAGCTTATTATGGCATTTTGGAGCTAAATGGGCTAATTATGTCGTTGTTGGGGAAATTAAGCCAAGGATAATATTAAAGATGAGAAGAAAGAGGAGGAGGAGGATAAGAAGAAGAAATCAAGAAGAAGGAGGCGAAGGAGGAGAAGGAGGAGGAGGAGAAGGACTAGAAGGTCCTTGGCCTTCTCCTCCTTCTCCTCCTCCTCCTCCTCCTTCTCTTTCCTCTCTTCTTCTTCTTCTTCTTCTTCTTCTTCTTTATTTTCATTTTTCCTATTTCTTCTCATCTTATCCTCTTGTTGGAGCTAAATTACCTAATTATGTCTTTTTGGAGCTAAATTGGCTAATTATCCCATTTTAGAGGAAAACAAGCTAAGTATATAATATTAATGAGCTAACCAAGGTTCTTATGCCATTTTAAGGTTATTATGGCATTTTGGAGCTAAATGGGCTAATTATGTCATTGTTGGGGAAATTAAGGCAAGGATAATATGAAATAGGAGAAGAAAGAGGAGGAGGAGGAGAAGAAGAAGAAATAAAGAAGGAGGAAAAGGACTAGAAGGTCCTTGGCCTTCTCCTCCTTCTCCTCCTCCTCCTTCTTCTCTTCTTCTTCTTCTTCTTCTTTCTTTTCATTTTTCCTATTTCTTCTCTTCTTCTCCTCTTGTTGGAGCTAAATTACCTAATTATGTCTTTTTGGAGCTATATGGGCTAATTATACCATTTTAGAGGAAAACAAGCTAAGTATATAATATTAATGAGCTAACCAAGGTTCTTATGCCATTTTGAGCTTATTATGGCATTTTGGAGCTAAATGGGCTAATTATGTCATTGTTGGGGAAATTAAAGCAAGGATAATATGAAAGAGGAGATGAAAGAGGAAGAGGAGGAGAAGAAGAAGAAATCAAGAAGAAGGAGGAGAAGGACTAGAAGGTCCTTGGCCTTCTCCTCCTTCTCCTCCTCCTCCTGCTCCTTCTCCTTCTTCTCTTCTTCTTCTTCTTCTTTCTTTTCATTTTTCCTATTTCTTCTCATCTTCTCCTCTTGCTGGAGCTAAATTACCTAATTATGTATTTTTGGAGCTAAATGGGCTAATTATCCGATTTTAGAGGAAAACAAGCTAAGTATATAATATTCATGAGCTAACCAAGGTTCTTATGCCATTTTGAGGTTATTATGGCATTTTGGAGCTAAATGGGCATTGTTGGGGAAATTAAGGCAAGGAGAATATGAAATAGGAGAAGAAAGAGGAGGAGGAGAAGAAGAAGAAAAATAAAGAAGAAGGAGGAGAAGGAGGAGGAGGAGGAGAAGGACTAGAAGGTCCTTGGCCTTCTCCTCCTCCTTCTCCTCCGCCTCCTCCTCCTCCTCCTCCTCCTTCTCTTCTTCTTCTTCTTTCTTTCTTTTCATTTTTCCTATTTCTTCTCCTCTTCTTGGAGCTAAATTAGCTAACTATGTCTTTTTGGAGCTAAATGTGCTAATTATCTCATTTTGGAGGAAAACAAGCTAAGTATATAATATTAATGAGCTAACCAAGGTTCTTATGCCATTTTGAGCTTATTATGGCATTTTGGAGCTAAATGGGCTAATTACGTCTTTTTGGAGCTAAATGGGCTAACTATGTCATTGTTGGGGAAATTAAGGCAAGGAGAATGTGAAAGAGGAGAAGAGAAACTTACCGTAGTGGTCATCAAGGAGGAGAAACACCTAGAGAAGGGTCGTGCGATGCCGCTCGGGAGTTATTCTACAGAATAGATATTTTGCAATGTCTCAGTTAGCATGATGGCACTCAATTATTAATACTAGTTTATAATGAAACTCACCGTGCCAATCGAAGAGAAGACGGGCATCGGCGGAGGGACTTGACCGCTCTTCTCGCACAGACCGTGAAGAGTGGGTCGTATTAGTTAGTAATGAAATAGACATTACACACATGATTTGGCTATTGTGAAAAAAAACTTACCACAAAAAGCTCGTACACGGCCCGTTGACCCACCTCATTCCGTTACCTCTCCTCCTCAATCAATCGTGTCGTGGTCTGGTCCCTCTCATCAAGAGCAGCCGGACTTGCCAATCTCTCTTTCTCAAGAGCAGCCTGGCTTGCCAATCTGTTTTTCTCAAGAGCAGCCTGGTTTGCCAATCACTCTTTCTGAAGAGCAGCCTGAAACACCATTCCTCGTTACCACAGTAATGATCTATGGTAACACACATAATGAAATGGATGAAAGTGTTCTTAGTCCGTACAACTAACCTCGATGGCAAGATCGACTGGCCGTGGACGATGCATTATCTCAGGACAGCTGCTCGACTGGCGCGCCTTGATCTCCGGGAGAGTGAGTGGACAACGTATTATCCCATCTCCAATGGCTATCGAGCCATGGGGCCTCCCGCCACCAGATATCATCACCAGCTTTGGATCCAAAGGTTCCTTGCTAGGGTTAAAGTCATCCCCTTTCGTAGCCTTCCCCGCGTCCCTGTATGCCACGAGCTTCTGGTGGGATGATATGTTGGTGAAGTTATTGGGATCATCCAGGTCAGACTCAGAGAATGCCTTCGCCTTCTTGTACAAGGCAGTATGGGCCATGCCATAAAGGTCGTACAAGTGTGGCATCTCCGTCTTATTGTGATGCGCCTAAAAGAGAGGAACAAAATATTAGCATCAAGAATGAATTGCATGAATCATGAAGCAAATCACATACCCAGTTTCGTCCGAACTGAACTAAGTTGGCACTGCCTTGATGGTGTGGCACACCAACCATTTGGCTACGCCGATCCTTCGCATTCTCGTGGACAGCTCGCCAGCTGCCTGTGCACCACTCATCAAGCAACGCCTCCCAACAATCCATCTTATCCGCACACCATCTCGGGGGCACCTGTAAGTTATTAGAAAGAATTTTCAGGGCTACGCCTATGAATGAAATCAAGAAAACTACGTAGAAGGACTTAAGAATAGGTAATTACCTTCATGTATTGCTCCTTCTTCACAAACTTTCCGCGGCAATCCTTCTTCTGCTTCTTAATACCACGCATGGCGTAGTAATCTCGAATAGCCTGCGGCCGAGCCTCGTGGCGCAAGTTCTGTAGTAACCGCCTACACTCGGCCTCGAGAACCCTGGCCGCCTCCTCCTCATATCCATCCTCACACCTATAGAAGGTCTGCAATCAAACTTGAAAACACCGATTAGTACAATAATTAGTTGTATTGTTAATTTTAGATTCTGTAAAAGGATAATTTACCCAAAAGCTCTTGATCACCATCTCGGCCCTCATGTGGCACAAGACACCATCTATAATCTCCTCCTGCGGGGCCTGCGCATCCTGGTAGTGCTCCCAGGAAAATCCTAGTGTAGGAACCTGACCCTCACCAGGCAACGTGACAAACCCCGGGAAATTTGTCCGGCAAAGCACACCAAGGACGGAGTTCGGCCTGCGGACTCCAAGAGGGTGTACCCATCCACTGCAGTATGATAAGGTCAATGCATTAGATATTTGAACAAACTTGAAGGCAAAAGCTAAAAAAAGAGTAAATGTACTTACCTATCTCCTTCAGGTTTAATCACCGGCCTCTGCTCGCGGGTAGCTGGCGCGACCGGGAGACGTGTACTACCACGCTTGTACACGGTGGCCCCGTCCACCTGCACATCGCCCTCACTATCTGTAAGCTCATCCCCGACATCCCCGCCCCCTGAGCCACCCGGACCCTCGGTCCAATCCGGCAACTCGGTACGATCCGGCCAGGTCTCCCATCTGGGCCTCTCCACGTCGGGTGAAGCCTCCGGAACCGTAGTCTCGTGGGCCGAATGCACCTCGACCCGAGGCTGCTCCTGGACCGGAGTCTCATGGGACGAATGCCCGTCAACACCAGGCTCCTGGAACGGAGTCCCCGTAGCCTCCTCCGCAAACGGGTCGACTATAGTAGTCCTATGCTCGGGTGAATGAGCTGGTGGTGGTGGCGAGGACAGCTCAACAGTCCTCCTGGATCTTCCGCGGCCACCACCTCTCCATGTACCCTTCCCCTTCTTCCCTACCCGACAAGCACCTCTCCCAGTGGGCAATGCCGCCGACGAAGAAGAATCCACGGGTGGTGTCGACAGACTGTCTGCCAAGGCTCTACGGAGAGATAGGGGTGGAAGGGAAGTACCACCCCTCGTGCGGGGCGCCTGGGAAGAACCCATCGAGTGATCTGGACCAGCGCCCACCATCTTTCCACACCTGGTGACCTGCCATGATAAAGATTAAAAGAAATTAGTACAACATAAAAAAATTGAATAACTGACATGAATAATAATATGTACATGAATAATAAAGATTATAATATATATAATTTAAGTTGTGAATCTTACAAACTAATAATCATCATCAATAAATGCATCATCATCATCACTATCACGCATGTCTTCATGAATGACGTGCTCGTCGGGTTCAACGGCGTGAAGTTGTGAAAGGCCTTCCTTTAATCGTTGAAGCATTGACAGGTCATCCACATCAGTAACCTCTACGAGTTCCAGGTTTTCTGGTTCCGGCTCAGGGCTAGAGTCGGATTCATTGTTGCTGTCTACTTCCATGTTCTTGGGTGAAGCACGGCGGTTCTTGAAACGTTTCTTGGAAAGACGTGTTTCTTGGAAGAATTCTCCATAATATGTGTCTGGGTTAATGTGAGGTTCATAATCCTGTTCAATTGGGAGAGGTGGTCTGACATGTGGCGGCACTTCATAAACAACATACCAACCTTCCAAATTCTTATCCGTTTGGCATGCCAACGGTAGATAGAAAACTTGGGTCGCCTGTTGAGCCGTAATGTAGACATCGGGAACATCTAAATGGGTGTTTGGATTGATTTCAACTAGTCCTATATGTTCATGAGTCCTTCTAGTCTTCTTCGGCTGGAACCAATAACATTTAAAGACTACGACGTTCGGTGGGTTTTCACCATAGAATTGAAGTTCATAAATTTCTTCAACTCTTCCATAATACTCGATAACACCTTCGCCGATAGCAGAGACACCACAATTTGTAGATTTCCGGTCGGGCATAGATAGCTCTTTGCCAAAGGTACGAAAGAGATACCCGTTGATGTTGTATTTCTCAAATGAACGGACCTTATAGTCAAAACCATTAGCGACTTGTCTCAATTCGGCGTCCATAGATTCTGAATTAGCCTACAAGTTTTATACGAGACGATTGTTGCATTATCCGCAAGTTAGACCAAGAAATGAAATGGTCCATTATTGATAATTACCATTTGTTTGAACCAAGAGATGAAGCCGGGATAGCCGCCTCCTGTCTTTGACAGAAGCTCATACTCTTTGACGGAATCATTTTCGATCACCGCTCCATCCGAGAATTTGGCGACGTAACGGCTGTTTTAAATATCTGGGAATAAGAGCAGTTCAAATGAATTAGAAGTTACGGGAAAATGTGCCGAGAACTCACTCGATGTACGGCCGCACTTCTGTTAGGTTGTTGAAGATATACAACGAAATGTTCCGCCATTCTTCGACATCCAACGTTATTGGTTTCGAAGCACAGGCTGGTACGAGCTTCCCTTTGAATAGGCTGAGGTTGGACCCACCTTTTTTAGGGTCTGCATCATTGTGCCGAGGCTCCGGATTATGCAAATGATGATTTTTGGCTTCGTAGTGTGCTGTCACAAAGTTTGCCACCTCCTCAGTAATGAATGCCTCAGCCATCGATGCTTCAATTCTATGCTTATTTTTACATTTAGCTCGAAGGGTCTTCTGCATCCTCTCAGTTGCATAGCACCAACGATCTTGCATGGGCCCACCCAATCTTGCCTCGGTCGGTAGATGTAAAATCAAATGCTACATTGGATTAAAGAAGCTCGGTGGAAAGATCTTCTCTAACTTGCACAACAACTCCGGTGCAAACTCCTCCATGTCTTCTACCACGCCAGGCGACAATTCTTTCGCACAAAGAACACGGAAGAAATAGCTCAGCTCCGCCAATACTAGCCATTCATCCTCAGGAATAAAGCCACGTAACATCACCGGCATTACCCGCTCTAGCCATATGTGCCAATCATGACTCTTGAGACCAAAGATTTTTAATTTTTCAAGACTCGCTCCCCTCTTTAGATTCGCTGCATACCCATCGGGGAACATCAAGTGCATTTTGACCCACAAGATAATTTTCCTCATAGCTGGCCTTCCAAGATTGAACCAGGCCTTTGGCTTCGACCACTTTTGCTTTCCTTTGTCTTCTCGCATGTTTTGTAACGGTCTATGACATAGTGTCTCTTGATCGACTCTAGCCTTAATATTATCCTTTGTCTTCCCATCTATGTCGAACAATGTACCAAAAATAGCCTCTCCGATATTCTTTTCAGTGTGCATCATGTCGATATTGTGTGGAAGAAGGAGGTCTTTGAAGTAAGGCAGATCCCAGAAGCATGGCTTGTGAGTCCAGGCGTGTTTTGAATTATACCCCTTGAAATACCCTGGACGCTCTGGATCAGGCTCGAGGGCGTTTAACTGATCCAGGATCTGTTGGCCTGTGAACGCAGGTGGTGCCAAGTTTAACTTATCTTTTCTGAACTGATGGTCAAGATCCAGGAACTGTCTATGCAAGTCAAAGCAAGAATACTTCCGACCCTCCTGCAACCAATGAAACTGAAGAGCTGCCTTGCATTGGGGGCACGGGAACCTTCCATGCACACCCCATCCAGAGAATAGCGCATACGCTGGCAAGTCATGCATAGAGTACATGTACCACACATGCATTTTGAAGTTTTCTTTTCTAGCGGCATCGTATGTCTTGACCCCATTATCCCAAGCTTCTTCCAATTCATCCTTAAGCGGTTGCAGGTACGCATTGATATTCTTCCCTGGATAATTGGGCCCTGGAATTATCAACGTCAGAAATATGTTCTTTCTTTGCATAATCAGCCCGGGGGGGAGATTGAGTGGAATGACAAATACAGGCCAACAACTGTATTGGGTTGCCGTCATGCCGAAGGGATTAAAACCATCTGTGGCGGTGCAGACTCAAGGATTCCTTGGATCTGCCGCTTTATCCTGATGCAATCCATCGAAATGTTTCCACGCTTCTCCATCCGATCTGTGTACCATCATCTTATTCCCATCCGCATCTAGTTCGGTTCTTTTGCCCAATTTGTGCCATGTCATCTGTCTGACTGTCTCTTCGACCATGAAAATACGTTGAAGTCTTGGTACGATTGGCATATACCGAAGAACATTAACTGCGATTTTGGTCTGCCTCTTCCCACCCATACCATTGTCTACCACAAGATACCTGCAAGACTCACAATTGGGACAATAGTCCAAGTGTGCATACTCCTTCCTAAATAAGACACATCCTTTCTCACATGCATCTATCTTCTCATAGGGCATCTTAAGTACACGAAGTATTTTGTCCGACTGGTACAGGTTTGCAGGCATGACATGGCCTTTGGGTAGGAAGCGTCCAAATAGTGTCATCATCGCGTCGTAGCATTCTCTTCCCAAGTTGAACTGAGCCTTCAGAGCCATTACTTGTGCAATTGCATCCAACTGACAGAGCTCAGTGTGCTCATGGAGAGGACGTTTTGAAGACTCCAACATTTCATAAAAGGCCTTTGCAGATTCCTCCATCTCATCTTCCGAATCCCGAGCATCATCAAAGTCTTGCACCATGTCTTCGATCCCGGTACCATGCTCGTCCGTGCGACGACGAACCACCTCAGCTCTTGTGCATTGTATAGACTCACCATGAAATGTCCACACCGTATAATTAGGCTTAAAACCCCTCCTCTGCAGGTGTTTAATCATTACAGCCTCTGTCGTCTTTTTATAGTTGTCGCATCCAGGACAGGGGCAATAGTTTCTTTCCTCGCCATTTGCGAATGCAGCTTTCACAAATTCCTTTGTTTTTACAAACCATTCTTTCGTCATCTCTTTCTGACTAGGGTGACCGGTATACATCCACGCACGATCACTCATCTTGCGTAGCTACTAAAGACAGAAAAATATATTTATATATAATTTAGCATTTATATTCATCGGTTAATCAGGTTCACCATTTTTATTACGTCCAGGAAACCTACACGCTAATAGGTAAAGATAGGTCCTAATCCCACCCGAGTATGTGTAGATTGGGTTCGTTTTCCCATGCTCTGCTCCGGATCCAACGCAAAATTTCGACAGCACCTCCCCGTTGTTCTCCTGATACACGTCTCCGCAATAAACAGAGAGGATGTGCATCCGGAGAACAACAGGGAGGCACTAACGAAATTCCGCATCGGATCCAGAGCACAGCATACGGGAAAACGAACCCAATCTACACATACTCGGGCAGTCCATGGATAATTTTGGACAATTCGAAAGGATGGCGGTTATAAATATGCAAAGACATGCATATTTATAGATGTCGCCCTTTCGAACGGGAGACGCATACTGGTCACGCATACTCATGATTAAAGAAACCTATATATAGCTAGCAAGTTTCATTGGCACGAAGACCGGGACAGAGCAAATTAAGGGGGTAGGAAGAGAAGTCACTTGTGCTCACCAACAAACGTAGGGGCGCAGCTCGTCCAACGCACGTGGAGGTCGTCGAACAACTGCACATTGAAATTCACCCGATCAACACAAATATGATGTTTTTATAAGATAATCAGAAAATATGTGACCTAACTCTTATTTTCTTTTTTCTTTTTTCCTCATATTCTTCTTCTTATTATTATTATTTTCTTTTTTCCTCTTATTCTTCTTCTCCTTCTTCTTCTTTTCTTCTCTTCTTCTTCTTCTTCTTCTTCTTCTTATTTTCTTTTTTCTTTTTTCCTCTTATTCTTCTTCTCCTTCTTCTTCTCTTCTTCTTCTCTTCTTCTTCTTCTTCTTCTTATTCTTATTCTTCTTATTCTTATTCTTATTTTCTTTTTTCTTTTTTCCTCATATTCTTCTTCTCCTTCTTCTTGTTTTCTTCTTCTCTTCTTCTTCTTATTATTATTATTATTTTCTTTTTTCCTCTTATTCTTCTCTTCCTCTCCTATTTTTCTTCTTCTTCTTTCTTCTCCTTCCCTTCCTTTTCCTTCTTCTTCTTATTTTTTTCTTCTCCTTTCTCCTTCTTCTTCTTTTCCTTTCTCCTTCTTCTTCTTCTCCTTTCTCCTTCTTCTTCTTCTCCTTTTCTCCTTTACTAAATAGGAAACTAACCTAACTAAACCTAAACTAAAACTGAACCTAAACTAAACTAAAACTAAGGCAAAACCTCACTAAAACATATAACTAATTAAAAAAACAAGAAAAAAAACTAACCGAATGTCGCACGGGACCCCAGGGGGAGGAGGGCCGCACGGGGAGGAGGGCCGCAGGGGGAGGAGAGGCCGCAGGGGGAGGAGGGCTGCAGGGGGAGGAGGGGCACGGTGAGGGGCGCGAGGAGGGCGGCGGCGGTGGGATGGGGCGCTGGGTGGGGGTGGCGGCGGCGGCGGCGGGGGTGGGGCGGTGACGGCGGGGTGGGGCGGCGGCGCTGGGGTGGGGGCGGCGGCGGCACTGGGGGGCAGGCGAGGCTGCGGTGAGGGAGAGTGGAGAGAGTGTAGAGAGTGGGAGAGAGGAGGGCGCGGCGACCGTTATCATTAGGTGTCCATCCACTTTGCGTCTGCCGCAGACGGCAAAGGAAGAGAAGGAAGACGACAAAGGGGTGGGGTGGGCGCGGGTGGGGTGGGGCGCTGGGGTGGGGGTGGCATCAGCTTTGCCGTCTGCCTTCTCTTCCTTTGCCGTCTGTGGGCGGACGGCAAAGAGGTGGCTGATGGCAAATAGGTATTTTGCCATCAGCCACCTCTTTGCCGTCTGTTTTCCTGAAGCTGATGGCAAATATATTCTTTGCCGTCTGCTGGCTGATGGCAAAGATTTGGCAGACGGCAAATAAAGGAATTCCAGTAGTGTATGGAAAGTAATCCTTTGAGGGGTTTGTTCGGGGTATATTCACCTCGACCGAAAACACCAAGATTTATCCCTCGACCTGCTGACCCTACTTAAAATGTTTATTATGAAATTCCTTCGGGTATGATAGAGAAACTACTAGCTAATCCTTATGCAAGAGATGGAACAAAACATCCCGATATGCACCTAATCTATGTGGATGAAGTTTGTGAATTATTTAAGCTTGCAGGTTTATCCGGAGATGAAGTCAAGAAGAAGGTTGTCCCTTTACCTTTGGGGGGAAAGCATTGACATGGTATAGGCTATGTGATGATACAGGATCTTAGAACTAGAATCGATTCCAATTGGAGTTTCACCAAAGATTCTATCATATGCATCATGTTCATCATGATCGGAATTTTATCTATAATTTTTGGCATCGTGAAGGAGAAAGTACCGCTCTAGCTTGGGGGAGGTTGAAGTCAATGTTATATTCATGCCTCAATCATGAGCTCCCGAGAGAAATTATTATACATGATTTTTTTGCTTGGCTTATTGGGGAACGTTGCATGGGAAACAAAAACATTCCTACGCACACGAAAACTATCATGGTGATGTCCATCTACGAGAGGAGATTAGATCTATGTACCCTTGTAGATCGCTCAGCGGGAAGCGTTTAAGAAATGTGGTTGATGTAGTGGTACGTCTTCACGATCCGTCCCTCGAACCGTCCCACAATCCATCCCACGAACCGCCTTGCAATCCGTCCCATGATGCGTTCCGATCTAGCGCTGAACGGACGGCACCTCCGCATTCAGCACACGTACAGCTCGATCACGATCTCGTCCTTCTTGATTCAGCAAGAGATATGGAGAAGTAGATGAGTTCTCCGGCTGCGTGACGGTGCGCCGGTGTTCGTGATGATCTATTCCTGCACGGCTCCGCCCGAGCTCCACAGAAATCTAATCTAGAGGAAGAACTACAAGGTGTAGGTTTGAGTTGCACGTGGCAAAGTTGTCTCAAATCAGCCCTAAACCTCTAGTATATATAGGAGGAGCCAAGGGGTGGGGCAAAGCCCCAGGGCGACGGCCAAGGAGGCCTCCTTGGGGAAGGGAGGAGTCCTTCTCCAATCCCACTTGGATTAGGACTCCTTCCTTATTTCCCCACCTCTTTTGAATTTTCCACTTTTTCCTCATGGGCTTTCCTTGGATGACTTTGTCAGCCCATTATACCTTATTATACATCCAATAAACCCACGTGGACCCCTTGGGGCATGGTGGGCCAACACAGTGGGCCCCTGGAACCCATTCGTCACTCCCAGTACACTACCGGCAATGCCCAAAAACTTTTCGGAATCCAAACACCAACTTCCTATATATCAATCTTCGTTTCCGGACCATTCCAGAAGCCCTCGTGACGTCCGTGATTCATTCGGGACTCCGAACAACCTTTGGTCACCAACACATATAACTCAACTATACTAAAACATCATCGAACCTTAAGTGTGCACACCCTGCAGGTTCGAGAACTATGTAGACATGACTCGAGACACTTCTCGGTCAATATCCAATAGCGGGACCTGGATGCCCATATTGGATCCTACATATTCTACAAAGACTTATCGGTTGAACCTCGGTGCCAAGGATTCATATAATCCCGTATGTCATTCCCTTTGTCCTTCGGTATGTTACTTGCCCGAGATTCAATCACCGGTATCCCCATACCTATTTCAATCTCGTTACCGGCAAGTCTCTTTACTCGTTCTGTAATACAAGATCCCATGACTTACACTTAGTCACATTGCTTGCAAGGCTTGTGTGTGATGTTGTATTACAGAGTGGGACCCGAGATACCTCTCCGTCACACGAAGTGACAAATCCGAGTCTTGATCCATACTAACTCAACGAACACCTTCGGAGATACCTGTAGAGCACCTTTATAGTCACCCAGTTACGTTGCGACGTTTGATACACACAAGGTATTCCTCCGGTGCCAGTGAGTTATATGATCTCATGGTCATAGGAATAAATACTTGACACGCAGAAAACAATAGCAATAAAATGACACGATCAATATGCTACGTTCATAGTTTGGGTCTAGTCCATCACATGATTCTCCTAACGATGTGATCCCGTTATCAAGTGACAACACTTTTCTATGGTCAGGAAACCTTGACCATCTTTGATCAATGAGCTAGTCAACTAGAGGCTTACTAGGGACAGTGTTTTGTATATGTATCCACACATGTATTTGTGTTTCCAATCAATACAATTATAGCACGGAAAATAAACGATTATCATGAACAAATAAATATAATAATAACTAATTTATCATTGCCTCTAGGGCATATTTCCAACAGTCTCCCACTTGCACTAGAGTCAATAATCTAGTTCACATCACCATGTGATTTTAACGAATCCAACACCCATACAGTTCTGGGGTTTGATCACGTCTTGCTCGTGAGAGAGGTGTTAGTCAACGGTTCTGAATCTTTCAGATCCGTGTGTGCTTTACAAATCTTTATGTCATCTTATAGATGCTCCTACTACGTGCTATTCAGAAATACTCCAAATATCTACTATACGAATCCGTTTTACTACTCAGAGTTATTCGGATTAGTGTCAAAGCTTTCATCGATGTAACCCTTTACGACGAACTCTTTAATCACCTCCATAATCAAGAAAAAAGCCTTAGTCCACTAATTACTAAGGATAACTTTGACCGCTGTTTTAGTGATTCAATCCTGGATCACCTTTTGTACCCCTTGATAGACTCATGGTAAGGCACACATCAGGTGTGGTACACAGCTTGGCATACTTTAGAGCCTATGGCTAAGGCATAGGGGATGACCTTCATCCTTTCCCTTTCATCTACCATGATCGGGCTTTGAGTCTTACTCAAATTCACACCTTACAACACAGCCAAGAACTCCTTCTTTGCTGATCTATTTTGAACTCCTTCAAAAACTTGTCGAGGCATGCATTTCATTGAAAGTTCTATTAAACATTTTGATCTATCTCTATAGATCTTGATGCTCAATGTTCAAGTAGCTCTATCCAGGTTTTCCTTTGAAAAACTCCTTTCAAACAACCCTTTATGCTTCACAGAAATTCTACATTAATTCTGATCTACAATATGTCAACCACATATACTTATCAGAAATTCTATAGTGCTCCCACTCACTTCTTTGGAAATACAAGTTTCTCATAAACCTTGTACAAACCCAAAAGCTTTGATCATCTCATCAAAGCGTATATTCCAACTCCGAGATGCTTGCACCAGTCCATAGAAGGATCGCTGGAGCTTGCATACATGTTATCATCCTTAGGATTGACAAAACCTTCTGGTTGTATCACATACAACCTTTCCTCAAGGAAACCGTCGAGGAAACAATGTTTTGACATCCTATGTGCAATATTTCACAAACAACGCAGCAATTGCTAACATAATTCCAACAGATTTTTAGCATCGCTACAAGTGAGAAAGTCTCATCATAGTCAACTCTTTGAACTTGTCGGAAACATCTTTGCGATAAGTCGAGCTTTTCTCAATGGTGACTTTTCACCATCATCGTCTGTCTTCCTTTTAAAGATCCATCTTTACTTAACAGTCCTACGACCATCAAGTAGTTCTTCCAAAGTCTACACTTTGTTTTCATACATGGATCCTCTCTCGGATTTCATGGCCTCCAACCATTTCTAGGAATTCGGGCCCACCATCGCTTATCCATAGCTCGTAGGTTCATTGTTGTTCAACAACATGACCTCCAAGACAAGGTTACCGTACCACTCTGTAGTAGTAGGCGACCTTATCGACCTACGAGGTTTGTAGTAACTTGATCCGAAGCTCAATGATCATCATCATCAATTTCCACTTCAATTGGTGTAGGCGCCACAGGAACAACTTCATGCGCCCTGCTACACACTGGTTGAAGCGATGGTTCACTGACCTCATCAAGTTCCACCACCCTTCCACTCAATTCTTTCAAGAGAAACCTTTCCTCAAGAAAGGACATGTTTATAGAAACAAACACTTCACTTCCAGATCTGAGATAGGAGATGTACCCAACTGTTTTGGATATCCTATGAAGATGCATTTATCCGCTTTCGGTTCGAGCTTATCAGACTGAAACTTTTTCACATAAGCATCGTAGCCCCAAACTTTTAAGAAACAACAGCTTAGGTTTCTCCAAACCATAGTATATACTGTGTCATCTCAACGGAAATACGCGGTGCCCTATTTAAACTGAATGCGGTTGTCTCTAATGTGTAACCCAT
Organism: Hordeum vulgare subsp. vulgare; assembly: GCF_904849725.1. Lineage (NCBI taxonomy): Eukaryota > Viridiplantae > Streptophyta > Magnoliopsida > Poales > Poaceae > Hordeum > Hordeum vulgare. Next base: position 545,591,572 of record NC_058522.1, on the reverse strand, counting down.
AAACGATAGTGGTAATTCGATAAGAGACATCATAGTATGCACCGTATCAAATAGGGCGTGGCTATGACGTTCGGACACACCATCACACTATGGTCTTCCAGGTGGCATGAGTTCCGAAACAATTTCCACATTGTCTCAACTGTGTACCAAAATTCACAACTCAAATATTCATCTCTATGATCATATCGTAGACAGTTTATCCTCTTGTCACGACGATGTTCACTCTGAAATAGCTTTGAACTTTTCAATATTTCAGACTTGTGATTCATCCAGTAAATACTCCTGTATCTACTCAAGTCGTCAGTGAAGTAAGAACATAACGATATCCACTACGTGCATCATCACTCATTGGACTGCACACATCAAAAATGTATTGCATCCAACAAGTTACTTTCTTGTTCCATGTGATATGATTTTGCAAGTCTCAAGTGATTCAAAATTAAGTGAGTCCAAACGATCCATCTGCATTGAGTTTCTTCATGCGTTTATACCAACAGGTATGGTTTGCATGTCTCAAACGTTTCAAAAATGAGTGAGTACAAAGATCCATCAGCATGGAGCTTCTTCATGCATTTCACACCAACATGGCTCAAGCGGCAGTGCCACAAGTAAGTGCTACTATCATTATTACTTTGTATCTTTTGGCACCAACATTATGAACATGTGTAACACTACGATCGAGATTCAATAAACCATTGAAGGTAATTATTCAAGCAAATAGAATAACCAGTATTCTCTTTAAATGAATAATCGTATTGCAATAAACACGATCCAATCATGTTCATGCTCAACGCAAACACCAAATAACAATTATTTAGGTTTAACACCAATACCGATGGTAGAGGGAGCGTGCGATGTTTGATCACATCAACCTTGGAAACACTTCTAAAACTTATTGTCACCTCGCCTTTAGTCTCCGTTTATTCCGTAGCTTTTATTTCGAGTTACTAATCACTTAGCAATCGAACCGGTATCTAATACCCTCGTGCTACTAGGAGTACTAGTAAAGTACACATCAATATCTTGTATATCAAATATACTTCTGTTGACTTCGCCATCCTTCTCATCTACCAAGTATCTAGGGTAGCTCCGCCTCAGTGACCGTTCCCCTCATAACAAAAGCACTTACTCTCGGGTTTGGGTTCAATCTTGGGTTTCTTCATTAGAGAAGCAACTAGATTGTCGTTTCATGAAGTATCCCTTCTATCCCTTGACCTTCTTGAAACTAGTGGTTTTACTAACCATCAACAATTGATGCTCCTTCTTGATTTCTACTTTCGCAGTGTCAAACATTGCGAATTGCTCAAGGATCATCATATCTATCCTTGATATGTTATAGTTCATCACGAAGCTCTAGCAGCTTAGTGGCGGTGACTTTGGAGAACCATCACTATCTTATCTCGAAGATTAACTCCCACTTGATTAAGGCGATTGTTGTACTCACACAATCTGAGAACATGATCAACGATATGGATTTTCTCCTTTACTTTGTAGACAAAGAATCTTGTAGGAGGTCTCATACCTCTCAACAAGGGCACGAGCATGAAATCTCAATTTCATCTCTTAGAACATCTCCTATGTTCCGTGACGTTTCAAAACGTCTTCGGCGCCTTGCTTCTAAGCCATTAAGTATTACGCACTGAACTATCATGTAGTCATCAAAAACATGTATGTCAGATGTTCGCAACATCCACAGACGACGCTCGAGGTTCAGCACACCGAGTGGTGCATTAAGGACATAAGCCTTCTGCGCAGCAATGAGGATAATCCTCAGTTTTACGGACTCAGTCCGCAAAGTTGCTACTATCATCTTTCAACTAAATTTTCTCTAGGAACATATAAAAACAGTAGAGCTATAGCGCAAGCTACATCATAATTCGCAAAGACCTTTTGACTATGTTCATGATAATTAGAGTTTAACTAATCAAATTACTCATAAACTCCCACTCAAAAAGTACATCTCTCTAGTAATTTGAGTGGTACATGATCCAAATTCACTAACTCAAGTCCGATCATCACGTGAGTTGAGAATAGTTTCAGTGGTAAGCATCTCTATGCTAATCATATCAACTATACGATTCATGCTCGACCTTTCGGTCTCATGTGTTCTGAGGCCATGTCTGCACATGCTAGGCTCGTCAAGTTTAACCCGAGTGTTCCGCGTGTGCAACTGTTTTGCACCCGTTGTATGTGAACGTTGAGTCTATCACACCCGATCATCACGTGGTGTCTCGAAATGACGAACTGTCGCAACGGTGCACAGTCGGGGAGAACACAATTTCATCTTGAAATTTTAGTGAGAGATCACCTTATAATGCTGCCATCGTTCTAAGCAAAATAAGGTGCATAAAAGGATTAACATCACATGCAATTCATAAGTGACATGATATGGCCATCATCTTGTGCTTCTTGATCTCCATCACCAAAGCACCGAGATGATCTTCTTGTCACCGGCGCCACACCATGATCTCCATCAACGTGTTGCCATCGAGGTTGTCGTGCTATCTATGCTATTACTACTAAAGCTACGACCTAGCAATATAGTAAACGCATCTGCAAACAAAAACATTAGTTTAAAGACAACCCTATGGCTCCTGCCGATTGCCGTAGCATCGACGTGCAAGTCGATATTAACTATTACAACATGATAATCTCATACATCCAATATATCACATCACATCATTGGTCATATCATATCACAAGCATACCGTGCAAAAAAAAATTGGACGTCCTCTAATTTGTTGTTGCATGTTTTACGTGGCTGCTACGGGTACCTAGTATGATCGCATCTTACTTACGCAAAAACCACAACGGAGATGTGCAAATTTCTATTTAACCTCTCTCCAAGGACCGCCTCGGTCAAAACCAATTCAACTAAAGTTGAAGAAACAGGCACCCGCCTGTAATCTTTATGCAAAAAGGTTGCATGTCAGTCGATGAAACCAGTCTCTCGTAAGCGTATGAGTTATGTCGGTCCGGGCCGCTTCAATCCAACAATACCGCCGAATCGAGAAAATACTAAGGAGGGCAGCAAATCGAACATCACCGTCCACAAAACCTTTTGTGGTCTACTCAAGATAACACCTACGCATGAACCTAGCTCATGATGCCACTATTGGGGAATGTTGCATGGGAAACAAAAAAATTCCTACGCACACGAAACCTATCATGGTGATGTCCATCTACGAGAGGATATTAGATCTACGTACCCTTGTAGATCGCTCAGCAGGAAGCATATAAGAAACGCGATTGATGTAGTGGTACGTCTTCACGATCCGTCCCTCGAACCGTCCCACGATCCGTCCCACCATCCATTCCGATCTAGCGTCGAACGGATAGCACCTCCGCGTTCAGCACACGTACAGCTCGATGACGATCTCGGCCTTCTTGATCTAGCAAGAGAGACGGAGAAGTAGATGAGTTCTCCGGCAGCGTGACGGCACGCCGGTGTTGGTGATGATCTATTCCTGCAGGGCTCTGCCCAAGCTCCGCGGAAATCTAATCTAGAGGAAGAACTACGAGGTGTAGGTTTGAGTTGCACGTGGAAAAGTTGTCTCAAATCAGCCCTAAACCTCTAGTATATATAGGAGGAGCCAAGGGGTGGGGCAAAGCCCTAGGGCGCCGGCCAAGGAGGCCTCCTTGGGTCAGCCGACTTGGGAAGGGAGGAGTCCTTCTCCAATCCCACTTGGATTAGGACTCCTTCCTTATTTTCCCACCTCTTTTGAATTTTCCACTTTTTCCTCATGGGATTTCCTTGGATGACTTTGTCAGACCATTATACCTTATTGTACATCCAATAAACCCATGTGGACCCCTTGGGGCGTGGTGGGCCCACCCAGTGGGCCCCCGGAACCCATTCATCACTCCTGGTACACTATCGGCAATACGTGAAAACTTTCCGGAATCCAAACACCAACTTCCTATATATCAATATGCATTTCCGTACCATTCCAGAAACCCTCGTGACGTCTGTGGTCTCATTCGGGACTTCGAACAACCTTCGGTCACCAACACATATAACTCAACTATACTAAAACATCATTGAACCTTAAGTGTGCACACCCTGCGGGTTTGAGAACTATGTGGACATGACTCGAGACACTTCTCGGTCAATATCCAATAGCGGGACCTGGATGCCCGTATTGTATCCTACATATTCTACGAAGATCTTATCGGTTGAACCTCGGTGCCAAGGATTCATATAATCCCGTATGTCATTCCCTTTGTCCTTCGGTATGTTACTTGCCCGAGATTCGATCGTCGGTATCCGCATACCTATTTCAATCTCGTTACCGGCAAATCTCTTTACTTGTTCTATAATACAAGATCCCGTGACTTACACTTAGTCACATTGCTTGCAAGGCTTGTGTGTGATGTTGTATTACTGAGTGGGCCCCGAGATACCTCTCCGTCACACGGAGTGACAAATCTCAGTCTTGATCCATACTAACTCAACGGACACCTTCGGAGATACCTGTAGAGCACCTTTATAGTCACCCAGTTACGTTCCGACGTTTGATACACACAAGGTATTCCTTTGGTGCCAGTGAGTTATATGATCTCATGGTCATAGGAATAAATACTTGACACGCAGAAAACAATAGCAATAAAATGACACGATCAATATGCTACGTTCATAGTTTGGGTCTAGTCCATCACATGATTCTCCTAATGATGTGATCCCGTTATCAAGTGACAACACTTGTCTATGGTCAGGAAACCTTGACCATCTTTGATCAATGAGCTAGTCAACTAGAGGCTTACTAGGGACAGTGTTTTGTCTATGCATCCACACATGTATTTGTGTTTCCAATCAATACAATTATAGCATGGATAATAAACGATTATCATGAACAAAGAAATATAATAATAACTAATTTATCATTGCCTTTAGGGCATATTTCCAACACGGCTTTCCTGTAATGATCAAACCATGCTCGATACTTCTTATTCTGGTTCTTTTATGAAGAAGACTACTGAATTCAGGTGGGATCTTTTGGAAAATATTAAACACAACTCTAAAGATTGGGAACTTGACGAAGGTAAAGAGTGAGGTGTAAAACTTAAGTTTTATTGTGTTAAATCATTTATAAATACAGACAGTTTCAATGATTTTAGCACTAAATATGGATTTGACTCTGAGATAGTTTCCTCGTTCTGTGAAATCTTTGTTGCTCATGTTGATCTCCCTAAGGAGAAATGGATTAAATATCATCCACCTATTAAAGAAAAAGTTGAAGAACCAATTAAAGTTGAGGATGAAACTATCATTTACAATGTTGACCCAGTTGTGCCTAGTGCTTGTATTGAGAAACCACCTTTCCCTGTTAGGATAAACGAACATGCTAAAGCTTCAACCCTGGTTAACAAAAGTTATGTTAGAACAACCAAACCCCGTGAGAAAATCAACGTAGAACCTAGTACTTCTATGGTTAAAGATCTCTTAGTAGATAATATCGATGGGCATGTTATTTGTTTTTGTAATGAAGCTGCTAGAATTGTCAAACCCGATACTAAAGATAAAAATAGACCCGTTGTTGGCTTGCCTGTCTTCTCACTCAAAATAGGAGATCATTGCTATCATGGTTTATGTGATATGGGTGCTAGTGTTAGTGTGTTATTCCTTTCACCTCATATCAAGAAATTATGCATGAGATAGCACCTGCTGCAATAGAAGACATACATGTTACTATTAAACTTGCTAATAGAGACACCATCACACCACTTGGGATTGTTAGCGATGTTGAAGTCTTGTGTAGAAAAGTAAAAATGCCCTACTGATTTTCTAGTACTTGTCTCACCACAAGATGATTTTTGTCCCATAATATTTGGTAGACCCTTCTTGAACACTGTCAATGCTCAAATAGATTGGAAAAGGGAAACTGTCAATGTTAATTTTGGTGGTATGTCTCATGAGTTTCATTTCTCCAAGTTTAGTAAGCAACTCCATGATAAAGAATTGCCTAGTAAAGATGAAGTAATTAGTCTTGCTTCTATTGCCATTCCTCCTACTGATTCATTAGAATAATATTTGCTAGACCATGAAAATGATATGCATATGCGTGAGAGAAATGAACAAGATAATATGTTCTTTGAGAAAAAGCATATCCTTCAACACAACTTGCATGTTCAAACTCTAGGAGGTCCTCCTCCACCCAAGGGTGATCCTATGTTTGAATTAAAGCAATTACCTGACACTTTGAAATATGATTATCTTGATGAAAAGAACATATATCCTATTATTATTAGTGCTAACCTTACAGGGCATGAAGAAGAAAGATTGTTAAAAACTTTAAGGAAGCATTGAGGTGCTATTGGGTATATTCTTGATGATCTTAAGGGCATTAGTCCCACTCTCTGTCGGGACAGGATTAATATGGAACCAGATGCTAAACCCGTTGATAGTCACCAACGAATACTGAATCCCAAAATGAAAGAAGTGGTAAGAAATGGAATATTAAAGCTTTTGAAAGCAGGTATAATTTATCCCATGGCTTATAGTAGATGGGTAAGTCTCGTCCAGTGTGTTCCTAAGAAAGGAGGTATTACTGTTCTTCCTAATGATAAAAATGAACTCATTACACAAGGAATTGTGACTGGCTATGGAATGGTAATTGATTTTAGAAAAATAAACAAAGATACTAGGAAAGATCATTATCCTTTACCTTTCATACACCAAATGCCACAAAGATTATCAAAACACGCACATTTTTGCTTTCTAGATGGTTATTCTGGTTTCTCTCAAATACCTGTGTCACAACCTAATCAAGAGAAAACCACCTTTACTTGTCCTTTTGGAACTTATGGTTATAGACGTATGCCTTTTGGATTATGCAATGCACCTTCTACCTTCCAAAGATGTATGACTAATATATTCTCTGATTTTTGTAAAAAGATTATTGAGGTCTTCATGGATGGTTTTTCCGCTTATGGAACTTTTTTTGATGATTGCTTAAGCAACCTTGATCGAGTTTTGCAGAGATGTGAGTAAACTAACCTTGTCTTGAATTGGAAGAAGTGCCAGTTTATGGTAAATGAAGGTATTGTCTTGGGTCATAAAATGTATGAACGGGGTATTGAGGTGGATAAGGTTAAAGTTGATGTAATTGAGAAGATGCCATGTCCTAAAGATATTAAAGGTATCCATAGTTTCCTTGGTCATGCTGGTTTCTATAGGAGGTTTATTAAAGACTTCTCTAAAATTTCTAGGCCTCTTACTAATTTATTACAAAAGGATGTCCCTTTCGTTTTTTATGATGATTGTGTAGAAGCCTTTGAAACAGTTAAGAAAGCCTTAACTTTTGCACTTATTATTCAACCACATGATTGGAACTTGCCTTTTGAAATTACGTGTGATGCTAGTGATTATGATGTTGGTGTTGTTGTAGGACAAAGAGTTGATAATAAATTAAATGTCATTCATCATGCTAGTAAACCTCTAGACAGTGCCCAGAGAAATTATGCTACCACTGAAAAGGAATTTTTAGCAATTGTATTTGTTTGTGATAAATTCACATCTTACATTATTGATTCTAAAGTAATTCTTCACACTCATAATGCTGCTATTAAATATATTATGGAAAAGAAAGATGCTAAGCCTAGACTTATTAGGTGGGTTCTTTTGCTACAAGAATTTAATTTGCATATCATCGATAGGAAAGGAGCTGAGAACCCCGTAGCTGATAACTTGTCTAGGTTAGAAAATGTTCTTGATGACCCACTATCTATTGATGATAGCTTTCGTGATGAACAACTAGATATGGTCAATATTTCTCATAACACACCGTGGTTTGCGGATTATGCTAATTACATTGTTGCTAAATACATACCTCCTAGTTTCACCTATGAGCAAAAAAAAAATCTTCTTTGATTTAAGACATTACTTTTGGGATGACCCACATCTTTATAAAGAGGGAGTAGATGGTATTAATAGACGTTGTATACCTCAGCATGAGTAGGAACAAATCCTTCAGAAGTGTCACCTCGAGGCTTATGAAGGACACCATGTGGGAGATAGAACTGCACACAAGGTATTACAATGTGGATTTTATTGGCCTACTTTTTTCAAAGACGCTCGTAAGTTTGTCCTCTCTTGTAATGAATGTCAAAGAATTGGTAATATTAGTAGACGTCAGGAAAGGCCTATGAATTATTCACTTGTTATTCAACCATTTGATATTTGGGGATTTGATTATATGGGACTTTTTCCTTCCTCTAATGGATATACACATATTTTGGTTGTTGTTGATTATGTAACTAAATGGGTAGAAGCTATTCCAGCCAATAGTGTTGATCATAACACCTTTATTAAGATGCTTAAGAAAGTTATTTTCCCACTTTTGGAGTCCCTAGATACTTAATGACTGATGGTGGTTCACATTTTATTGATGGTGTTTTTCCTAAGTTGCTTGCTAGATATGATCTTAACCATAGAATTGCATCTCCCTATCATCCTCAGTCTAGTGATCAAGTAGAATTAACCAATAGAGAAATAAAATTAATATTGCAAAAGACTCTCAATAGGTCCAGAAAGAATTTGTCTAAGAAACTAGATGATGCATTGTGGGCCTACAGAACAGCTTATAAAAATCCTATGGGCATGTCTCCTTTTAAAATGGTTTATGGGAAAGCATGTCATATACCTATTGAGTTAGAACATAAAGCTTACTGGGCAATTAAGGAACTCAGCTATGATCCCAAACTTGCTGGTGAAAAGAGGTTATTTGATATTAGCTCATTAGATGAATGGAGAACCCAAGGTTATGAAAATGCCAAACTATTCAAAGAAAAAGTTAAAAGATGGCCTCACAAAAGAATCCAAAAGCGAGAATTCAAAGTTAGTGAATATGTTCTATTGTATAATTCTCGTCTTAGATTTTTTGCAGGAAAACTTCTCTCCAAATGGGAAGGACCATATATCATCGAAGAAGTTTATCGGTCTGGAGCTATTAAGATCAACAACCCCGAAGGCACTAATCCGAAGATGGTCGATGGACAAAGAATAAAGCACTATATTTCAAATACACCAATTAATGTTGAAACAAATATTATCCAAACCATGACACCGGAGGAGCACATTAAGGAGACCTTCCAGAATACTCGAGAACCCTTAAAAGTAAGAGGTATGTGTAAGTAAACGGACTCAGAAAAATCTGCACAAATATTTTCCATCAGTTTTGGAATATTAGAAAAAATAGGAAATTGAAAAACACACCGGAAGGCTACCCACGTGCCCACTTGGCACCAGGGCGCGCGAGCCCCCCTGGCGCAGCCTGATGTCTAGTTGGCCCCTCGGGCACCTTTCTGGCTCTGTTTTCTTGTGGGACACGTATTTCCTTGTATAAAAATTCTCTCTATATATTTCCCGATGGTTTCACCCTATACCACAGAGAAATCCTTTGTTTTTGTTTCGTGCTCTTTTTCCTAGCAGATCTGAAATTGTGACGTCTCAAGATTTGGAGGGAGAGAGCTACATTGCTGATTTCATCGCAAACCCTAAGGTCTACGGAGAGGTGGATCACTACGGCTGGACTACAGAGGAGGAGGAAGACAATGATATGAAGGAAGCAAAGGGTGATAGCTCCAAGGAAGAGGGTGATCCACTGACTCAACCCGGAAATATGCATGTGGAATTCAAGAAGTCAAGCCTCCCCAACAAGTACAAACCTAAGGTCCAATTTATCCCTTCGTTTTCTATAGGAGAGCAAAGCGGCATTATGTGAAAAGATATTAAAGCTGGAGTTGGAGAACGAGGGTCTGAGGGGGATAGTTTCAGCCTCACATGCAAGTTGGAGAAGAAAAACATACCACCACCACCTCCATCTTCATCACCAAGGAAGGAGACTTGAGTACACGGGTATGGGCACTCCCCTTGGCTTGTGCCAAGCTTGGGGGGTGCTCCGGTATCGTATCACCATAACTCTTATTTATCTTTATCCATCTTAGTTTGATCTTTAGTTATTTTGTGGTTTAGTCAAATAAAAATTTACTTTGATCCATCCTTTTGAGTGCTAGTTTCGTGATTTATCTATGTAATCGAGTGAGAGTTATATAATAAAGTTTAGTTTGAGTTTTACTTCTTTACTTTCTCGTTGCAGTCAAAAAAAGGAAAATCATGGAATCGTTACAGATGGATTTCCGTGTATGGGTGTTGCATTGACGAAGATAAAGGGCATCGAACGGTTCCCATCAACCAAATCACATGGCTACAGACTGACTGGTCCAAATTTGAGTCGGCGCCTAGCACCCGCCACAAAATAAGATATTGTAGCCGCGTTCTGCTAGTGTCGGGTTCGAAACCCGCCTCCTTCACGCCCGCCGTTATTTTATTTTGAAAACCGAGCGTAGCTTAGTTGGCAAGGTGCGGAAGTTCGCGGCCAGCCCACGAGTGTTCGAGTTTTCTTCTAAAAAAAAGGGAAACGCTTCCACCCGGCGCGCCGACCGAATCGTTCGGACGGTCGCGCTCGCCCGGTCGCGCGCGGCCCGCGCGCCTCGCTGTCCAGGCATGCAACATTTTTTATACAGATTTGTTGCAACCACGTTTAAATTTGTTTCAAACGATTTTTCATTTTGCTACAATTTGTCCATTAACAAAGTTGCATATACGTTTGGTTATAACTCAAGTTCGTTGGATTTTTCTGCTACAACCGGTGTTTCATTTTTCTACAACCGTGTTAATTTTTGCTACAACCGTGTTAATTTTTGCTACAACCGCTATCATTTTTTGCTGCAACATTCATTAAAAAAGTTATGAGTTGCAACCCGAGTTCACCGGATTGTTTTTGCTACAACCCACATTTTGTTTTGCTATCACGCATCATCGGCGTCGTTTTTTTGCTACGATCACGTTGATGTTTTTTTGCTACAACCATATGTTTGTTGCAACTGTGGACGAAAATTGCTACATCATGACCGAAATTTGCTACATCGAGAAAAAATTGCTGCATGGGTAGATCTAACGGTGCGCCCCGCAGATCTGACGGTCGCGCTGCGACCGACGCGAGCGTTCGCGCCGGCGCGCCGACGCCCAGTACTGCCCATAAAAAAATGGTAAACACTTCCACCCGGCGCGTCGGCCGAATAGTTCGGCCGGTCGCGCGGCCGCGCGCCTCGCTCGCAGATGCTTGCAACATTTTTTCCGTCAAAATTCCTGCAACCGTGTGTTTATCTGATACAAATGTTTTCCATGCAGCTTTTTTTCTCATGTAAATTTGTTACAACTAGCATCACTTTTACTGCAAGCATTTTTTTCTACATTTGTCCAGTAAAAAAAGTTGCATATATGTTTGGTTCCAACTCCAGTTCGTCGGATTTTTCGTTACAATCGATGTTTTTTACTTTGCTACAACCGTGTTAATGTTTGCTACAACCGGCATTTTTTTTGGTGCAACCGTTCACTAAAAAAGTTGCATACACGTTCACGTAGATATTTGTTACAATCGGCGTTTGACTTTTGCTACCATACACCATCAGCTTCGTTTTTTTGCTACGATCAGGTAGATTTTTTTTTGCTATAATTTTTGTATTTTGTTGCAACCATTGAAAAAATTGCTGCATCGCGATGAATTTTTTCTGCATCGGAAGAAAAAATGTTGCATGGTGATCCAACGGTGCGGACGCCGCGACTTTTGGCCGGCGCACCGGCGCACAGCACTGCCCTAAAAAGTTGCCAATAGGTTAGTCTAGCCCAGGTTGGTCTCGTTTTATTAACGTCTCTCTGTCTCTGCTCTCTTCGCCCTTTTTATTATTATGTTTTAGAATCTCTTCACTGGTTTAATTAACTTTCCTTTGCCTCTTGATGTTAAAAAAGAATACTTTCCTTAGCCTCCACTAGGATACTACTCCTATCTTGTTGGCGAAGAAAATATCGAGCAGATCCGGTTGAGATCTGTTTCCAAAGATAATATTTTTCCTGTACAAACTACTAGTAATACTCATCTCTCTCTCTCTGCGCCACGCTGTAAAATTAACAGCAAGTGATTCAGTTTAAACCGCGCGGCAGTCTCTCTTTATCTCTATCTCTCTCTCTTTCTCTGCCGCTCCGCTGTCAAATTAACAGCATGTGAAGAATCTCGTTTAAACCGCGTAACAAACCCGATCGATCCTAGCCTTGCCTTCCTTCACCCGCCATCATCCATCGTCTCCCAAGTGGGACTGGACTCCCGTCCTGCCGCTATCCACCACTACCAGCCTCGCGCGCCGCGGAACCCCCGCTGGCTTAAACCCTAGCTACTGATCCTCCTCCCAGGCCGCCGTAGAACGGATCTATGTACCCCTCACCCAAGCCCTCGCTTGCTCTCCATATAAGGCAACCCACTCTTCCCCTATCTCCATATAAGCAAATTTTGGGCCCCGGGGCGAAGTCGAAAATAAATGAATTTTATACCAAACTTTTATATTCTTCTAAACATATTGTTTAATCAGACTAAAACCTAAACGAGTATGACGTTTTCCACTTAGTTGGCATAATTAGTCACCCAGCAACATTGCTAAATATTAATTATTGTTTTTTTTGTCCTACATTGTAATGTACATTAACAAAACAAATATACTAAATTTAAATTATTTATCCTAACAAAAATTAATTTGATGGTTTGCATAAATTATATATATAGGGGGGTGAGTGTGTGCGTCCATGTTTATTTTAATATCATCAAATATCATGATAAAGCTTCCTAAAGCATATTGTTTAGAAAAAGTTAATAGTGGTTTCTAGTGTATTATTGGGTAAGTATATCTATAGAAATTTATCGAGTATAAATTGAGTAGTTGCCAACTGAATCTTGCAAATTAAGTTAATTAATAAACTGACACTATGTGCGTACTAGATTGTTGATTCTGAGGTAGCATAACTTATAAGAATCACCTATGCAAAGATAAAAAAATAACGTTAGTTCAATTTCTATATACTGATTTTATTATTTCATATGCAGTTATGTGATGTGTTTGGATTTATCTAGTGGAGATATCAGTCTTTCAAATCAAAACTTCTGCACGAAATTGCACATATAAATCTACCTAAGATGGTGTTTATAACAAAGAGTCTAACTTAATTTAATATCATCAGTGATCTATTTATACCTTATACATGCTATTTGTTTGCAGTGTGGACTTTGCTCATGCAAATTGAGAATTTTGTTTTCCCAACATATTTTATGATATTTCAACCTAATATGCAATATTATGGTTGTTAGTAGTATAGTTTAATGTTTGGGGGCCCTCATCCTCTCGGGGCCCGGGGTAGTTGCCCTGTTTGCTCGGCCTATGGGCCGGCCCTGTCTCCCTCCACCCCACACACAAATATCAAAGAACCGCATGGAGGGATTGGCAAGAACGTTGGGTTACGAAGGTACATATGGAGTGGGCAGTTCATGAAGAAGTGGAGGCTATGTATGTATTGGAGGAAACCTCTCATACTTCAGCTACGAAACTTCTCCAAGTATCACATTGATATGGTGGTTACTGAGGAAGGAAGAGAACCATGGCGATTAACTTGTTGGTATGGGGAGGCAAACAGAAGCATGCGGTATAAAACGTGGGAGATGATGCGATTCTTGAAGGCGGATAGTGATCTCCCGTGGTTATGCATCGGGGATTTTAATTAGGTTCTTAGGAGGGAAGAGTAGATGGGTCCAAACAAACGCGATATGGGGCAGATCAATGCCTTTCGAGAGGTGGTGGATGTTTGCCACCTAGGAGACTTGGGGTATTCCGGGCTCGACTGAACCTTCGAACAGAAAGTGCAAAATGGGGCTACGTGCAGAGTTCAACTAGATAGAGCTTTGGCTACGGTGGAGTGGAGCTCATTGTTCCCGTTGTCCTCGTTACGACACCTTCATGCAGTCAAATCAGATCACTCCCCTATTCTCCTTCTTAACAGTATGGAGGCACATAACCAGAGAATCGGAAAGGGGAGGCCGCTTCGATATGAACAGTTGTGGGAAAGGCATGAGGGTTTCCAAGCTACAGTCCAGGAAGCATGGATGGCAACGACAGCTACATCAGCGAAGGAAATTGGTGACAAGCTGCAGCGGTTGGCAGCAACTCTGACCGGCTGGGGATCCACCACCTTTGGTGCTGTGCGCACAGAGCTTAGGAAACTGCAGTCTAGGCTGGGTGCTTTGCGGGAGGATCCACATCGAGTAGCAGCCTCTCGAGAGGAAGCTAAAATAGAGGATAGAATCATCGAGCTGCGATTCTGAGAAGAGGTCATGTGTCGCCAGCGTGCACGGATACAGTGGCTATTAGAAGGGGATCAGAACACGAAAAAATTTCATAAGAAGGCTTCAAGTAGGAGAAAGAAGAATCGAGTTGTGAGCTTGACACGACCTGATGGATCTACATGTGATGAGCCGGTGGAACTGCAGCAAATGACAGTCCAGTTCTATGAGAACCTATATGCTTCTGAAGGGGTTATCGGTATGGAGGAAGTGCTATCCCATGTACCTTGTAAGGTTACAACCTCCATGAATGAGATGTTATCGAAAGATATTAGCGATGGAGAGGTGAAATGTGCTCTGTTTCAAATGTATCCAACCAAGGCTCCTGGACCTGATGGTTTCCCGGCTCATTTCTTCCAAAAATATTGGCATTTGTGTGGTGACGAAGTGACCAAGATTGTGATTCAAGTGTTTAAAGGAGAAGACTCCCTTGAGGAGATTAATACGACGTTCATTGTTATTATCCCAAAGGTATTAAATCCCACATTACTATCCCAGTTTCGGCCTATTAGCTTGTGCAATGTGATCTTTAAAATTGCATCCAAAGTACTTGCCAACCGACTGAAGCAGATTCTCCCGGAAATCATCTCTGAAGAACAATCGGTGTTTGTGCCGGGCCACTTGATCACTGATAATGTTATTACGGCGTACGAATGCCTCCATTTCATGAAGAATAATAGGAGTAAAAAGAATGGGCATTGTGCGGTCAAGCTTGATATGATGTAAGCTTACGACCGTGTTGAATGGGTTTATCTGGAGGCCATTATGAAGAAACTGGGTTTCTGTGAGGTGTTTGTGCGTCAGGTTATGAGAGGGGTCACCTCGGTGTCGTTCTCGTTACTTTTTAATGGAATGCAAACTGAGGAGTTCAAGCCATCTAGGGGCATTAGACAGGGGGATCCGATCTCCCCCTATCTATTTTTACTAGCGGCAGAGGGTCTCTCTTGTATGCTCCATCATGCAAGCACTGCAGGGGTCTTTGAAGGTATTCAAATTGCTACTTTGGCGCCTAAGGTAAACCACCTTTTATTTGCGGATGACTGCCTGCTATTCAGCAAGAATACTCCAGAGAACGCCTACAAACTGAAGGAAATCCTGACCATGTACTGCCAAGCGTCAGGGCAGCGCATAAACAACGAGAAATCCTCTATTTACTTTGGGAAGGGGTGTCCGGCAGCGCAACGATAAGTGCTAAAAGGAATACTTCAGATCCAGAAGGATACCATATGTGAACGAAACTTGGGTTTACCATCGGATGTGGGGCAAGCAAAAAATGGTGTCTTCTCATACTTGAAGGATAGGGTTTGGAAGAATATTCAAGGGTGGATGGAGAAGTGTTTGGCGGGCAGTGGTAAGGAGGTACTGATCAAATCAGTGGTGCATGTGATACCAACTTACTCCATGGCGATTTTCAAATTACCACGGGGCTTATGCCAACATATAACGGCTATGATTCGGAAATTCTGGTGGAGCTGCAAGGCGGGGGAGAGGAAAACGGCGTGGGTGTCGTGGGAGACTATGTGCATGCCGAAGTACAAAGGGGGATTGGGCTTCCGCGATATGGAGCTTTTCAATCTGGCTTTGCTCGCCAAGCAGGTTTGGAGGGTGCTTACTGAACCTGACACAATGAGCGCGAGGATTCTGAAGGCTGTGTACTTCCCCTTCACCGACATCCTTTCCTCCCAACTGGGGTCACGCCCATCGCAGGTCTGGCGTGCACTTTGTGAAGGTAGGGATATTTTGAGAACAGGCTGTGTACTTCCCCTTCACCAACATCCTTTCCTCCCAACTGGGGTCACGCCCATCGCAGGTCTGGCGTGCACTTTGTGAAGGTAGGGATATTTTGAGAACAGGGTTGATCAAGCGGATCGGGAGTGACGAGGCCACGCACATATGGAATGATAATTGGCTGCCCCGAGACTTTTGTTTGTGCCCGCTCGGTGTGATCTCTTCAAATCCCCCGGAGAAAGTTTCTGAACTGATATCACATGTGGACCGATGTTGGGATGAACAGGCCTTGACGGAACACATGCTCCCTATGGATGCCGACCTAGTGCGCAAAATTCCTCTTAGCTATACTTCTCAAGCAGATTATGAGTAATCGGGCCTGTTTTCGGTGCGTTCGTGCTACAGATTGGTAATGGCAACGAAACTCTGACGTGAGCGATGGCTCAATGGAGCAGCAGAACCATCAAACATTGATCGGGAGGAAAGCAATTGGAAGAAACTGTGGGGGACTAAGGTTCCGGCCAAGCTTAGGCTATTCGCCTGGCGCCTGGCTCGTGCTTCTATACCAACAAGACGGGAGAGCGCGAGACGCCATATGACGGAGGACATATCCTGCCCGATCTGTTAGGGGGCGGTTGACAGTTGGAGACATGCTTTGCTGGATTGTAACATGGCGCGGAGTGTCTGGTCCTTGCGCGACGACGACGATGATTCTCTGCTTCCAGTGTATGGGGATGAAACGCCGGATCCGAAGCTCTGGCTACATGGGCTTTGGAACACACTAAGTACTGACCGGTTCATCGCCGTCCTTACCACACTTTGGGCGATCTGGTGGGCACGGCTGAAGGCGATCCATGAGAAAGAATTCCAAAGCCCGCTATCGACACACTTGTTTATCGAGCGTTACCTGCAAGAGCTACGAGGACTACCGGAGAAGAAGAAGTGCACGTCCAGGAGGATCGAGAACACGCCAGCTCCAAGCTGGATCCCACCAGCCAGCGGAGAGGCTAAGCTGAATGTGGACGGAGCTGTGGCAAAGTCAGCTAACATTGGTGCGGTGGGGGTAATATGCCGAGATGAGCAGGGACAGTTCATTGGGGCTTCAGCGATAGTCCTAAATGGAGTGATAGATCCAGCAGTTGTCGAGGCCCATGCATGCAGAGAAGCGATAGCACTGGCGGAAGATTTGATGATCACCAAAGTTCGCATTGCATCTGAATGTCTGAGAGTCGTAAATAATCTGAAAACACAAGATCAACGGGGAGAATATTGCATGATCCTAAATGATATCCAGCAGAGGAAGTGTAGTTTCATTAGTTGTAATTTTGTTTTTAAACGTCGTGATAGTAATAGTGAGGCACATAAAATAGCAAGGATGGCCACAACACTAGGATTAGGGCATCATCTTTGGCTTGATTGTCCTCCTGACAACCTATGTATTCCCCAAAACATTAGTAGTTGAATAAAGTGGGTTGTCAATTAAAAAAAAAAAAGCAAAGCGCAGCGCAGCGCAGCGCAGCGCAGGCCTCCCACAACACAACCCAAGCCCTAAACCCTCTTAGCGTAGCTTAGCGTAGCGTATAGACACCAAACACCAAACCCTCACTGCCGATCCATCCATCTGCTGGTTTCCATGGCCGGCTCCGCTGATCGCCTAGTCCAGTCGCGGCGCCGGCGCCGCGAGGTCGAGGAGGGCGAGGTCGTCTCCGGCTACCGCATGGGCTCCGACACCGACACCGACGACGAGGACGCGCGCTACTACCTCCACCCGGCGCCCCTCCACGACGACCGCCGCCAGAGGATGATGGTCACGGTCGCTCGGCCCGTCCCGGCCCCTGCACCGGAGGGCGTGGTCGTCGGCGGCGGCGGCAGCGTCGTCTCAGGATCAAGATCGATTACCCGGGGCTCCTCACCCACGTCCTCGCTCGGCTCCGACGGGACCATCAGCGACGTCAGCGTCGCAGGGGGCGACGCTGCTGCCAAAACCGCGTCCTTCCCCGCCTGCCCCGTCTGCCACAGGCAGTTCCACACCTCCAAGGCCGTGCATGGCCACATGAGGGTCCACGCGCAGCCCAGGGAGGAGGACAAGGTGTCTGCTGTGGTCAGCGCCGTGGACGAGTCCGGGTCCGTGTCCATGGCCACTGTCGTCGCGGAGCCCAAGATCTTGGACGATCCCATGACCGTGGAGGTGGCCAGCAGCGACCACGTCGTCCCCGGCAGCTGCTGCACCAGCAGCGCCAGCGTGGAGCCCCGTCACAGTCAGAGTGCTGCTCATCTCTCCATGGCCATCGTGGTGGCGGCGGCAGCACCGCCCGCCGCCGTATCAGAGCAAGTCGACATCGCACCGACGCCTCCTGCACCGCAGCAAGTCCCCATCTCCCATCCGGCCGCACCAGCACCAGAGCCAGCCGCCGTCTACCTCCCCCCGCCCGCCCCAGCACAGCAGCATATCAACGCCCAGGACCTGGCCGCCCGGCGTGGGTTCCCGTGCAAGGAGTGCTGCCGGTGGTTCCCTACGCACCAGGGGCTGGGCGGCCACGTCGCCGGCCACAAGAACCGGCGGATCGCGGCGGCGGCCGCCGCAGCCATAGCCGCCGGGATAGACCCGATTGACGACGCCGCGGGCGCGCCGAGGCCGGTGAGACAGCACACCTGCAAGGACTGCGGAGCTGTGTACCCCAGCGGCGTCAAACTCGGGGGGCACATGAGGAAGCACTACAAAGGCAAGCTCATCGTGAAGAGGAAGCGGCCGGCGCGCCTCCTCTTCCCCGCGGACCTCGGGCTCGCGATCCACGGGCATCAGGCGCCACAGGTGCCAGCTGCCGAGGTGGCTGCGCAGCCGCCACAGCCGCCTGCGGTGCCGGCGGGCTGTCTGAGGATCTTCGGCGTCACCATCGTGCAGGAGGCCAAGGAGGAGGAGCCCCCCGTCGAGGACAAGCAGTGATCGATGAATACAACAAACATGCAGTTTGATATCGAGTATGAGCGTATTACTATCGAGTTATTAGTACTATTAGTCATCATACGTATAAAAAGGTTAGGAGATTGGTACCATTAGAAGATTTGTTAGGTCAGAAGCATCTCAGAAGAAGTCTAAAGTTGTGTCATAGTTTGTTCGATACGTGCTTGAATTTGGATAAACAATCTAGCTAAGTCTCAGACGACTTCATAAGATCTTACATTAAGATCCATGTAAAATTTTCTTTTCAATTTTTTATTTTTCTCTCTTGCATTTTATGTCAGACTTGGTTAAATCTGAGACCTAGTCACACTCTTGGATAAATATGTCTTGGTTGTACTCTTTGTTCATCAAGTTTTACTCACACTCTTGGACACGAGTTGTACTTATGTCACGTTCGCTGTTGCACACTGCACAACACACATACACGCACACTTATCTCGATCAGCTTTTCCGGAGCTAAAAGACGCAAAGCGCGGTGACAGAAATTTTCTCGGAAACGATCCAAACAGAAGTACAACTCACGCTCAAACTGGAAGTACATGCATGCATGCACAAAGCCAAATAAATCAACACCAGGAAAGTGTGGTTCTACATAGCGGGTCAACCACGAGGTTTTTTTACCAGAGGCGATTGCAGGGCGAGGGTTTTCGGGTGGTGAGACTGCGGAAGTGTGTGCCATGTGTGGTGGACAAAGCATCTCCAACAGTCGCATAAAAAATTTACGTCCGATCGAAAACACTAGTGTAAATTGTGATGCGCGCGCGATCCGACGCCCTCAAATTTGCTGCGTGCGATAGCGCTTTTTAATGCATGTTCAAAACTTTTTAAAGCATGCAGTATTTTGTTCAAAACTTTTTAACACATGCAGTATTTAGTATTTTGCAGTCTCTGCTAGAACTGTCCGGTACAAAAAAAACGGATTTTTAGCATGTGGAACTCTTTTTGGTTCTTACTCCACTGCGACAAGGCCATGGTAGAGAAAGCAAGATGGGCAGGCGCTGCGACTACAATGGCGAAAAGCACACCAAAGGCGGTGGCGACAACTCACAAGACTCCAACACAAACGGCAAGGACGGTAACATGATCATCACGCAGGGGGGGTTCGACGAAATCCCCGAACGAAAGGCAAGGAGTCGGAAGAGGCGGCCAACCTCACTGCAAGAATGGGAGATCTGCTGCTTACTGCGAAGGAGGTCGACGGGCTTTGTGTTTCAGGACCCAGGTAGGATCACTCAAGAGTCAAGACCGAGGAGATGGTATGCCGTCGGCAAAGTCGGCTCACCCCGGCCAGTGAACATACATGCGCTGGAAAGAACAATGATGAGGGCTTGGGGTCTGCTGCACCGCGAAGCACAGTTCAGAGACATGGGAGGCAACATCTTTGTTGTCCTTTAAAAGCGAGGGAGACTGGAAACATGTGCTTAACAATGGGCCGTGGCAGTTTGACTTCCATGTGATAGTTCTCAAGGACTATGAGAGTGGCAGTTTAACTTCCATGTGATAGTTCTCAAGGACTGTGAGTCTATGAGGGTGATGTCAGGCCGTCGTCGGAGATGGTTTTTAACACGGTGGAAATGTGGGTTCATGTGACAGATCTGCCGCTAGATAAAAGATCTGAGGATTTTAGCAAAGCGTTGAGCAACTTAGGATTCAGGTTGGTGCATGCAGATGGATATGTGACCCTCCTGCTAATGCTTCTAATGAGGGGGGCGGAGAATTAGGGCCTCTTCCGGTCGAAAATTATCGACAAAAGATGGGCATGGGCATGCTGGTGGACACTGGAACGGCTGCAACAGTCAAAGGTAGTTCAAGGATCAGCGACAGTGAGAGGGGGTGGCGCGGTAAAGCGTCATGCTCGTGGACACTGGAAGCCACGGAAGGGAAGAATATTGCGTCACCAAAAGTGATACTAGACTCGGTGATGACTTGTATGGATGAGCGGAGACAAGGTCGAGAAGCAAAGTCTGTTAAGAGGCCGGGAGCTAGTGCAGCATGCGGTATGGAAAACGCCGGAGGGGCATCTCGAAGCTTGGTGACAAAGGAGGCAGGTGGTGTTGTGCTCAGAGACCACACCACACCGGCGCTTGTTACTTCTTTCCGGAGGCGTCGAATCCAGAAGGCGTTGATATTCTGGGAGTGCCAGCGAGCGTGTGAGTGAAGTCGAGCTTGACTGTAAGGTGGTGGTTGATATGGCCCGAAGCAAGGAGAGGAAACCTGACAATTTTAGACCACTGATCGAGGAAGGGGCTCCAGGCCGCGGCAGGAATATAAGGTAAGCTAGGCTCATCGAACAGCGAATAGTGCTGCTCATGTTTTAGCTAAAAAAATAACAAAAAAGAGGGTGTGAGTGAAGAACCTGACATAGCTAAAAAAAGAGGGTGTGAGTGAAGAACCTGACATAGCTAAAAAAATGAGGGTGTGAGCAAAGAAATCTGTCAAGTGTGGAATAATAGTCCACCGGATTCTATTCTGCACATTATTGCATCGGAGGTTTTCGAATAAATAGCAGGCTAAGTTAAGCTAAAAAATAAAAGCATAACAAGCACACAGATGTAATGATCAGAGAAAAATAATGACCCCATCACAACTATAGCTAACAGAAGATATTAATAGTCAATGCTTGAGGATTACATGCATAATATTTTTTTTGGTTTTTCGCCTAGTGCTTTAAACTGAATTACAACACAAAGGTCCACATACACGGCATCCATACTTTACATTCAGTTCTTCAGTTTTCAGTGCGGAAGTAAACATGAGTGCTAATAACCGGACAGAACGAAGTAACATAAGCATCTAGTAGTGATGTATTAAGGACGTGCGCAACCTACCGTTGTAGTCAGTCGCTACAAAACAGGGCACCGTTGACGAAGCCCCGCCGTCATCGGCTCTTGTCATTTGGTCATTTCCGACTGATTCTACCGGTAGTAAGCCTGGTGGAAGGCTGGGGACATGGCATTGCCATAGGCTCCCAGGCCACTGTTGTATCCAGCGTAGATGGGGTAGGTCATGGGAGGGGCTTGGTATGGCATTCCAAGGCCAACATTAGGCACCGGCATCGCAGGTGGGTATGCATATGGCTCCCTCATTGCAGGTGGGCTCTGGCCACAGTAGAGGGCGTGCCCAGCTGGCCTATCATAAGAGTAGGGAGATCCAGTACCGTACGAGACATGGGAGGCTGGTGAGCCGATGAATGCGGTGGTGGTGCTGCTGCTGGTGGCGGTGGCGGGCGAAGATGGTGCACCGGTGTTGTCGCCTAGACGACCAGCCTTGGAAGGGGACATTGCTCCCCCAGCGCTCCCTTTGATGCGCTTGCTTGCTGGGCCACCACTGGAACAACTCGATGCTGCCTTTTTCTTCTCGGTCTTGGCCATCTCCAATTCTTCAAGTCGTTTCCGGAGATCCTCCAGTGGAAACTCAGCTTCGAGTTTGTGGTCCTCAACACACTTTATAACAGCCCGAAGTGCAGACTGCTCCTTCTTATTTGCATTGACCTACAAGAGACGCAATATTAGACCCTAATTTGGTATGAGAAACAGAGCAGGCAGAAATCATCACCAAAGCCACAATGGAAAATTGATATACAGTGCTAGCTACTACTAGCAAACAGAGGTAAACTGGTATAGCTACAAGAAGCAAACATCTATATCTTTCAGAATGCCCTGTTGACAGACTACTTGACTGCTTGTAGAATTTCAGGCGTGCAACGCTGAATTCAATATTACTAATAGTCTTACCCCAGATTGGCCACTACTAGTGCTCACGTTGTCTGGAGCGCAATAGATCTTCTTAGAATCCTCCAGGTAGGTTTTTAAAAGAGGGACTGGAGAGAATTTTTCCAGAAGACCAGCCTCATATGCAAAGTTCACGGCATCAAGTTGTTGCCCCTTTGTGATAAGTTCTTCAATGATGTCTGCAAACATGAATCGTGTCAGATGAGACAGCTTAATTCTTAACAAATTCAGGTGAGAAGGATAATGACCTACAAAGATATTACTAAGGTATAAAGTGCCAGCAGCATACATTCACCATCAGGCAACCCAAAATTATCACCCCAGCCCAACAAGGTCGGTCTCATACAGAAAGAGGGCTGAAGTAAGTAATGCTAAAACATAAGACAAGTATTCTACATATTGCTGAAATGTGTCACTCCTAAAAAGGTCAAGTATTCTACATTTTGCTGAAATGTGTCGCTCCTAAAAAGGTAGTACAATATAGGACGTTTTTGCAAGCTATATAGGGAGTACTCATCAATTAATACAAACATAGAGTAACAACTACTCCCTCCGTTCCTAAATATAAGTCTTTTAAGCGATTTCACTAAGGGTCTACATACGGAGCAAAATGATTGAATCTATACTCTAAAGTATGTCTATATACATCCGTATGTAGTCCACTAGTGAAATCTCTACAAAGACTTATATTTAGGAACGGAGGGAGTAATCATTTAATAACCACCAAAACAGAAGAAAAGGATGCATATTTTGAGAAACCTCATGCATGAGAAAACCACGGAATCCACATGACACTCTTCTACTAACAGTGAAAATAGCACAGAACTATACAACGATAAGCATAGGAATGCAGACAAAATACAGATGATAGTACCTAGTGGCACATCCCCGTGACAATCACTGAAGCAACACTACAACAGAAAGGGTGGTCCATGGTAATGGCCGTATGACCTTCAAAGAATGTAACGCTCCCCAGCACTTGGCTGTTTCCTAGCACTTGCCTAGGACAGTGACAATTCATCCAGGTAGAGGACACACATATGGAAACTTGCCTACACGAAACATCGCTACACCACAGCAACCTAGTTGTGGCTTGTCAATCACCAGTTCAATACGACTTGCTCAAATAAAAAGAACTAAATCTAATCTACTGATCTTATCCACAATCCCCTGAGCAAACCGTGGCTGTGTAGTGGCATCTAAACGCTAGATCTAGCAACTCAACCAATTTCATGCCCTGCGCCGACTAACAACGAGTTCATCATTTTAGTACGTGGTCTCGGGAACATCTGGAGATAAAAGAGCTGAAATGAAGTACTACCTTCCATGTCATCCTCGAGGCCAAGCGTGAGAGCGAGGCGCGGCATCTGCCTGCGCCAGGAGAAGCTGAGGACGATCCTCTTGTAGAGCTCCCTGTCCTCCTTCTCCGCCACGGCGAAGGTGGCGACGTGCTGCAGGAAGGCGTGGGCGTCGGGCGGCTTGGCGCCCTCCACCCCGCCCTTGCGCTCGGCGGCCTCCTTCCACTCGGCGGCCATGGCGCGCGCCCTGTCGCGGGCCGCCTGCGGCACCATGGGCCGCGCGGCCCCAATCTCCGGGTCCGGGTCGGCCAGCGCGGGGACCACCGCCTCCAGGATGAGCACGCAGGCCCAGGCCAGGTCGGTGGGTGACCGGACGGCGCGCCGGTCGACGGGGAAGACCTCGGAGACGGCGTCCATGGCGAACCTGGCAGGGTCGACGCAGCGCTGTAGCGCGGCGGGCAGCTGGGCGCGGAGCGCGTCCACCTCCTTGCGGCGCTCGACGACGAAGGCGAGGAAGCCCGCGGGGTCCATGGCGGCGCACAGCGCGGCGAGGCCGTCGGCGATGTCGTCGGACGAAGGAGGCGGCGGGGCGTCCCCGTCCTCCCGGTCCCGCTTCGGCGCGGGGGACTTGGCGAGGGCGTCGAGGCGGGAGAGCGCGAGCGAGACGGAGGCCTCGATGGAGCGCTCGCGGCGGCGGAGCGCGTCGAGCCTGCGGGAGGCGCGGAGCTCGACGACGCGGCGCCTGGCGCGGAGCGAGTCGGAGCGGGACTTGATGCCGCGCTCGAGGGACCCGAAGTGCTCCGTGAGCTGCTGGTAGAGGCGCGTGCAGCTGGCCAGCAGCTCCTGCTGCCGCTCCAGCTCCGCGAAGCCGTCCCTGATCGCGTCGGCTCCCGGAGGCGCCGCCTCCGCCTCCTCCGCGGCTACCACCGCGGCAGCCATCGCCGGGAACCCTAGCTAGGCGGCGATCCGCGCGGAACCCTAGCGGGAGCCTGCGAGGGGGGAAAGGGAAAGGGAAAGGGGAAAGCGGGGTGGGGGGGGAGCGATGGGGTGGTGGGGGTGGGGGAATAAAGGCGGGGACGACGAGTGTGTGTGTGTGTGTGTGTGCGCGCGCGCGATGTGAGGACGCGCCCGCGGGTATGGGTGTCCTCGCTTTGCCACCCGTCGGCCGACGCCGGCAGGGGATGGGTCCGGGCCCGCCTGGAGGGGAAACGGGCTGGGGGAGCGCGGCGTAGAGGTTTTGGGGGGGGGGGGGGGGGGGGGGGGGGAGGAAAAGCTGGAGGCGTGGCGTGAGATGCAGTGGAACAGTGCGGGTTGGTCGGGCCTTTGCGGAGGAGCACGCGAGGCGATTCATTCCGGCTCTGTCTGCAACAGCGGCAGGAATGAATTATTGTGCGGGCTAGCTATAGTCCTCTGTAGGCGTTGCCTTTGTGCCCACCAACCTATCACTAGCTAATCATGTATTGTAGCCTAGTAATCCCTTGAAGTAGCTCCCTTGGTTATGGATATATGCTGATATTAGTAGTACTAATTCTGGTTTCGCTGTACTTTGGGGGTTTTTTTTTCTTTCGTTCTTTCCGCTGACAACTCAACCAACCAGCGCACTGGCAAGCAAAGTTCCTTCCACCGACGTCCTGGTTGAGTTTGTGAGAACTGGATGGAATAAAATCAACCAAAGTGTTTCACACTCACACTCACACACACACACACACACACACACACACACACACACACACACACACACACACAGCAGGAGGCAACATTTATAGTGGTGCATCGTCAAAGAAAAAGTTACCACGGAAACAGTAGACAGACTCGACACGACACACCAGCAACAAAGGCCCTGCAGGAATGATGGGGTTCAATCAGTCCTTGCCACCGGCAAGGGTAATTGTCACGCGCAAACAGTTTCAGGGTTACAGACATACAACAGCAGTGGTTGCCCTCTGCTGACATCCTGTCCTAACAACTAAATAAGGCTTTATCTAAATCATTGTGCTAGATCATTCGGACGCGATACAGCAGGTCAACTTCAATCGACCTGATCAAGAACAGTTCAACTCCATTCAGACGGGATACATCGGGTGCGGCAATGGGATAATCAAATTCATGTCGACCAACATAGGGAGGAACCACTATGTATGGCTGCTTTCAGCAGGAGTATGTTGAGTTGAATGAACCTCCTTGTGGCAGCATGCCTGTGCACATGGAACACAAAAGATCATCTTGGAGTAGTTCGGTAAATTACCCAGGTTGCCGATTCTTGATGGTCATCTCTACTCCGGCAAGTCATTGGGAGCTTGGCCTTTGACACGGTACATCACCTTGGCGGCCTGATGTCTGCTCTCATGCTGTGACCTCAGGTTATCCTGCTTTGGCTTAGGATGTCTGTTTGTCCTCGGGTCTTGCTTGGCAGGTGTACCAGCCTGGCCTCCGCTTGGTTGCTTGTCGATCCAAGTGCTGGGAGGGAATGGTGGGGGAACCCCGTTTACTGCTTGCTGCTGCTGTATGAATCCTGCATTTTGAACAGGCCGCTGCTGTGGAAATACAGCATTATGAGCAGGCCGCTGCTGGGGGAATCCTGCATTTTGAACGGGGCGCTGCTGGGGGAATCCTGCATTTTGAACGGGCCGCTGCTGTGTGAAATTGTTGTTTTGCATGGGCCGCTGCGGTGGGAACCCGGCATACTGATTCGGATATGGCTGGTTTGGAAAATATCCAGGACCCTGCATCCTGTGATTTTGTTGCATTCTTGGCCCATCTTGGATTGCCAGTTTTGACATCCCTGAATGGATGCCGGCATCGCGGCTTCGATTGTTTGGCCGTTCTAGTATCCGAACATTTTGTCTGTTGGGTTGAGCTTCACCAAAGAACTGAGGACGAGGATTTGGAGCGCTTCTGGACATGTGTGCATGGTATGGATTGTCCACAAAACCCCTCTCATATCCCAAAGGTCCAGAGGGCCTTGCTCTGTGTCCAGGGCCATAGGGTGCAGCCCCATATGGCACATGAAGCAGCCCAGCAGAGCTGCCAGATTTGATCTGCAGGGAATTTTTCAGTAGACGATGTGCAGCCTCTCCTAAGACAGAACCTGTCAGAGCTCCATGCACTTGAGGCCTGGAATTATCAAATCGTTCACAACCAGAACAAACAATTTATCAATTAGCTCGGCTACAGCTAGAGAGAAAAAAGTTGCAACTCAACAAGTATTGTTCCCATGAAAAAGATGTGTATTAATCCTCCATCTGATAGAATATCATGTACTCCCTCCGTTCACAAATATAAGATGTTCTTACTTTTTCTGAATCAGATGTATATAGACATGTTTTTAGTGTGTTTGTTCACTCATTTCACTCCATATATGTAGTCAATATCAAAATATCCAAAACATCTTATATTTGTCAACGGCAGGAGTAGTAATCTATATGCAGTATTTAATGCAAAAGTAGTATCAACGGTTTCTGCTAAGAAAATATGAAATGGTAACCATACCTGTCTCGTGTTTGTCGCCGACTATTATCTTCATGCCACAATATGGGAAAAGGTTTGAAATCATAAGGTTTCAATATCTACAAAATGGTACACTATGTTGGCCCATGATTCATCTCAACAAAAGAAAGACCATATAGTTGAATTGTGAAGAACAGTGGTTAACCAATTCAAATAATTAGACAATAAACGATTCTTTTCCAGCAAATAAAAAAATGATACTCATATTGTTTTCACATATAAGTTACTGTGGCTTGCATACAGACTAACTTTATCCTTGGATAGTACGGTATAGTAAACAAAACTATTTTATCCATGCCGCTGCATGAAAATAACAACACTTGATTCGTCGCATAAATACTTTTTGGGAACATCGTAGTATTGTAGAAAATAATGGTCAAAGTTACATCTCCTAGGCAATGCAAAGTAAAAAATAAAACGCTAAATTGCATGAGACCGATGAGGCGGCACCAAGAAAACTCACACCATTCATTACTTTCACTTATTAGCTGAGTCAAGTCAGCAACTCCTCCATTTACCACCCAAGGCAGAAGTTAAAAGGCTGAACTAGAGTATTATGCTATTAATACCAAGAAAACATATATGTTTATGTTTAATTATCACCAGTAAGTATTGATCATCCAGCTAAACGCACAAAGGTTAGGAAATACTCCCTCCGTTCACTATTATAAGATGTTCTAACTTTTTCCTGATTCAGATCATCAGATGTATATAGACGCATTTTAGTGTGTTTGTTCACTCATTTCAGTCTGTATGTAGTCCATATTGAAATATCCAAAATATCTTATATTTGTGTATGGAGAGTACCTTTGGAGGTATAATGACGCCCTCTGGAGGCTCCGGGATGTGTTTGTGATACTGAGGGCTAACATAGGTAGCATTCCTGGAAAACAATAGAAGAATATAACACTTGAAAGATTTTATGGTAAAATTTGGCTTATAATGTGCTTTGTCATCTTATAATACTTACAAAACTCGGTTATTGGTGATGCCATTGAAACCCTTAACTGGAGATTCTACAGAGATGCTGTACCAATTTCTTTGAGATAAACAAAGAAATCCATTCATTCCGCCACTGAAACCAGGAGCCAATATACCAACATTGTAAGTAGAAATCAAGGCAAATAGCACCATCAAGAAACAGACAATCCAGATCTATATATACCAACCTAGCAGCAGGGTCAATGGGGAGACAATAGGAAGGATCTGTTATCATTTGTTGAGAGTACATCTGATACAGTAATGCAATATGAGCAGATAGTGGATGAGTTTCCCGCACATAAATTATGTCAAACATTGTCGTATTCCTGAATCTCTCTTCTTCCTGCAAAAGCCAGTTAATGTATCTTCAAGTTTCTGTGTCTCCGCAAGCATAAACCAAAGCACGCTGAATAGCTGAAAAAGGAACTACGAGCCTAGTACGTAAACTCAAAAGGATCCTAAAATAAAAGTCAAAGAAAAATAAGACTAGCACATTGATAAAGAAGGATCAGAATCTACATACTGTTAATGTATCTTCAAGTTTCTGTGTCTCCGCAAGCAACCGCCTTTCATCAATAAAAGGCAATTTTGCAATACCCTGGAAAAATAACAGAAACAAATCTTCAAGCAATAGTTAACCAGTCACCTGATGCAAAACTGTTTTGTCCATTAGTTGACTACCTGCCATGCAAAACGTTTTCCGTTCATGTCTATTTCAAAATCTGCAGTTGCAAAAGGAAGGTGGTATGGAGTAAAGAGTATAATACATACGTACAAAGTACCAAACAATGCATCATGAGGTCCTCAAGAAAAGACAAGAGATGCTGGTACCTTTGGGATAGAAATAATTCAACGGTGAATTTGGGTCAGTCATCAAATCCCCGTAGTGCTTTGGCAGTGCATTAGAGCTACAGAAGAAATGAAGAATATATGGTGTTGTTCAGCTTACAATTCATGATATGTGTATGGATAGGCTCGTTAGCAGAAATGACAAACCTAGCAGCTGGCAGTGTTCCCATTAGTTGATCAAATGGCTTGAAAGGTTGACCCAAGAAAAAGGTTATCTCAAACTCAGTCAAACTTTTCAGGTCAGATGCAAAAGGCGCATAATGGTACGGATAGAACCTGTTTGGGTGAAGAGAAGAAAAAAACAGAGTTCATACTTGATACCAAACAAATGGTCAATCATGGGCTTTATCAACCAAGCTGCAGAACTGCCATGTGCCTATGTTCAACTGGTCACCTATGCATGTGGATATGACAGGGGTGTGAAGTATTTTAATAATAACAGGACAAAGTCCAGTTTTCAAGTCTGAATTTTGGCAGGAGTCCAGCTTTTTTAACCTTGAATTCTAGAAAGAAAAGAAGTTCACTTTTCAACCTCCTATGTGGATTCTACAGCTGCAGCATAATGTTGCACCACAGACGAGTAGCAGTTGTTCTTTACATCATCACAAAGAAGAATCACTTCGGAATTCATGGTTGGTAATTGTACAAAAATTAATTATTTTATACCAAGTTACAACACATGATAGGGAAACAATTGGTAACAGACGTAATAGAAAAGGATCGACGCAGAAAGTTCCGATTAAACTTGGGATTCTGGTAAGATTTAGAATTATGATCATGGAGTTGCTACAAATAATAAGATAACTGAGAGTCTCAAGCATACAACCAGTAAAGAGGACATTTGAGTATGATCGTGGATTTTGAGAATCTTTAACAAGTCAAGTGATGTTTTCTCTCGAAGAGAAAAAACAGTAGCTATGCATCCTCACAGTTGATGGTCAATAATTACCTACCACTGCCATGAACAAACACCCTGATAGTAGTATCTCATAACCCAGCAAAGACCTTCCACATATTTCTGAACCTGAAAACATGGATTGCATCAGGTCAGAAAAGACATGGATTGCAGATAGAGATAACATCAGTGTTAAGAGCATGTGGTGACCATATAGGCAGATATGTACTATTGTACTACAAACTACTCTACAAATTTTGTTTGAAGGAGACCTAATAAACTTTCAACAACAGGTTGGAACATTTTCAATCGATCCAGATGGATTATAAAACTAATAACATGCTTCTCAAGGAATAATATGACATGTTAAAATGTAGGCTGGGTGCATATAAGCCTTTACATGTACATCTACAAGTCAAGTGTGATCCCTTTTTATTATTATTAATCTGTTCAGAAATAAGGCAGACACCATTGCAAATACAGCAGGAGGTTTATTGCAGTCAGTACATTGTCATAAATAAATGTTGGTTGTTTTGCAAGACTAAATATGGCATCTTAATCAAAAATGTGTCCTTGATATTGTTGAACACAAAATCATCGATAATGGCTCGCAAAAAATATGCGACCTGGTTAAATTTCATTTGCTGCAATCATAGAGACGACACATTCGTGATGGTGCTGTAGATAAAAGATTACTTTAGACCACTCAATTTCTAGTATGTGAGATCCAGTCATATACCACATGTCAAGCTCAAATAAAGGAAGAAGCACACCAGGCCTGATAGTATATGGTAATGCTTGATGATTAGTTCATGAAGTAGTGCCACTAAGAAACCAACAGCGAATAGCAAGAAGACTCACAACATCTCTCTGAACTTGATCGATGGGTTTTGATTCTGCCTCTTCTCTAAATTTCTCAGCATAGTATCTCTCCCTGAATCCTGGCTCTCCTAGTTTAACCTGAAGGGCAAGTTGGTGCAAAATAAAAGATAGGCAAAACTTACATAGCACAAACTGTCACACTCCCTATTTCATTTTAGCAGAAACAAAAACGCTGGAAATTGTTATATTTACAGATTCTTTGAATTTTAGCAAATCCTATTATCAGACTTTGGAGCTACCAAAATGTCATAATCTAAAATATTGTGTGTTGTGCATAATGCTACTCTATAAGAAAAGGCGAAATAAAGCATACAATACCAACTAGGAAAAGCAATCACCAGATGACATTGTTCCACATACAGTTCTAGTCAATTTTGAAACCCTTAGATAGTGACAGACAATTATGCTCTGAAATCATGCAAGATGCAATTTGGAAATGAGATTAGCGCAAACTAGAACAGTAGAACTCCTTTAGAAAAGATTGCCCAGACTTGATTTCATATGATCTACCATCAATAATGCTGTACTACTACTACCAGTCTACTCTCCCACTACAAGAAGAGAAACAAACCATGTCCACATATTGATTTTCCTCGGAGATATCTCCCTGCGCTCTACGTCTATCCTCGTTGTTCTCATACGCCTGCAATTTAAAAATAATAAACATTCCTTGTCGTTAGGGATAGCAATCGCAAAGGAGGGACTTTGTACACTTCATTCATTAGTTGAAACTAAGGTTGTCATGTACCGAAAAGGTTAACAGATTGTTTTTAAATGTATGTTCACATGGAAGCTGAACCACTCCATGTGGAGGCGTTCAAGAATAGCGAGTAAGAATTGTTCATCAAAAGCAGCAGGAATATTGAAATCCAATTTCACTATTTCAATGCAACTTAACTCTGAGTCGTGACTCCCATCGTATGGATACAAATATATTTCACCAAAAGCACATAATTACACCTTAGACCTGGGCCAAGTAACTTGACCTCGTTTTATTAGCATAAAATGCACCTCAGCATCTTCATAGCAGGCATATATTTGCACTATAAAGTATTTATTTCAGTAAATGACACACATAGGTGATAGGTTTATGCACACTAACATGGATCAAAAGTGTATGGCATTACAGAAGTCAAGAAGGCATTATTTAGAGAATAGCTAGAAAGTACCTTCTGAATACGTGCACGCTTCCGGAAAATTTGTTCTTCATGGATAGCAACAGCCTGAATGAAATGTTCCACTCGTTCCAGTAAAACCTTCCATTGAAAAGAAGAACTTGTCATGGTTTCGGACAACTATAAATGTCACCATGATATCGCCAGGAATATCATTCAATAAGGTCATACCACCAAGCCAATATGTCAGGCTTAAAGTTAACCACGTCTATTTTGATCTATTTTTTGTTCCGATTACAGGGAAGATAACACCCACCACCTCGCACAGTAAGGCAGACAAGCCAAGGGGAACTCTAATGAATTGTTACACCACATATTGGCCAAGCACAGAGAACCAAAACCTCGTAGCTTCTTCAACAATAACAGGTCTATGTTCCCATATCCTAAGTCTACACAACTGTGTTTTTACAATGGGGTGGATGTGGTCTTAGAACTGTGGTGCTGGAAGGGAAGAAAAAGCCTGTAGGCGAGGGAAAATAGGAGGGAAAGAGTGAACTGGAAGACAAAAACAGATGGCATCAGGGGCAATCGCTCATTATATCTTGCTTGCCTACCTGATGGTAATCAAAACAAAAGTTGATTCAAAAATAAACTAGCCAAACCGATCATAAAAGAATGAAACTAACAGCTAATCATCTGAAACTAAAAAATAAGATATTCAGTTGGCAGCTTCTTGCTGCGGCCGCTGTTGTGCTAGGATGCTATGGTTCCTACTCCGTAAAAATGATGCAATTAATGTGTCACGGAAAATGGGAATCATGCAGTCAGTTGATCATGCTCAAGCCATAGTCGGCAAAAAAAATAGAAATGATACTTCACCAAACTGTACGCAAGAAAATCAGGTTCAATCTAGTAATTTTACTATGATATCTCTAGTCAACCCAGTTCTGCCATTACAATTTAGTTGATATGACTGCTATCATTCATCTCAAAGAACGTTTACACTGTATCTTACAAAGTAATGACACAATATGAAAACATGTGCAGGGATGTCCTCTCTCTGTTGGTTTCCCTAAAGAATCTAGGTGACACCACACAGGAACATCTTAATAATTATAGTTTATTACGTTACAACTTACAGCTAAAGCTAATAATAATCCAATATTACTCCTTTTTACATTATGTAAGATTTTTTTGTAGCAAAGATGATGCAATGGTATTTTCTTTGAACCATAAGAGAATTTGAGCACAAAGAGACTCTACCTCACCCCCATCAGTTAGGTAACCGCCCATTGGTTTGAACTCCGCTCTATAAATATTCATCAGAAGATTAATGGCACCCTACAGTATAGAACAAGAAATTAATGACTTCATAGCTCAAATTATCTTGTGAGACGAAAAGAAACCTATTAAAATAAGGAAGTTTGTAAATCAACAGACCTCACGAATTTCCAAAGTTGGCATGTGAGGCAGGAAGTCATTCCCAACAAAGAAGCAGAGAAACACAAAATCATCCAAGATGCGTTCAAGGTTTATCTTGAAGGGGGGATCTACAATCTCCAGATCCTTCTCCAGGTATTCCCGCAGCACCCAGATGTTAAGAAACTGTTAACAAGGTCAATAGTTGCACAGTGAATGAATAGAGTTACAAATTGCATATCAGATGCATCCCCCAAAAGATATTAGACACAAAAGGTAAAGGAAAAGGAAAAATAGCAGCGCAGAAGCTGGCATGCTTCTGAGTACCTGGTACTTCTTTTTATGAATTGGAGGGAGCTCCACGACATTATCAGCCGGACCAGGGCCTTGGCATTCAGCAGCCAAATGCCCAACTTGACCACACAGAAAGCATTTTTCATGTTGCCCTGGCATGGTGATCACCTGTAAAGTCAGTTGAATTATGTAGTTACAGAAGTACTCCTAAATTACCAAAAAGAACACGAAATTTGACTTAAGAGGCGTTGGCCAGAGTCAGTTACGTGCGTACAGTTCTGAACAAAGAATTGTTGCAAATTTACCTCTCTTAAAATCGAGAAGTGGACCTCATGAGTTGCCAGAGCAAGCATGATCAAATCAGCATCCTGAAAAATGCGGTGATCAATGAGTAAAAGGGTGGGTGCAAAAATGACAGCTACTTTGAAATTTGCAAGTAAACTTACAAGGCCATATAAGACATGGCGTGTGTTTGGGTCAAACCCTGGAAGATTTCGCTGTAGACGGATATATGACATGATCTTATGTTCCCCCTCTCCAGGAACATTTGAGTCAGACAATATTACCTTATAAAATGCAACCAATGCAGTTCCCATTTAATACAACATAACAACAAAACTGAGTAATTAACCCAACATGAGGTAGTATCAACACCTTGACAGACTGCCACCCAGGGGAGTGATTCAATCTCAATTGTATGTAGTACTGAAGCGCCGAAGAGAGTACAAACATGAAGGGCGTCCCGGGAGTTATGACATTTGAGTCGATTGCCTCCGACTTCTCCTTCCGGACCAAATTCCTCCCCTCTGCCTCGAATTCCAGCCTCAGCCTTTCCTCCTCGGCCGCCTGAACAAAGCAACAACATGAGAACAGACACAGCTGCCTGCAATGGCAATGCCATGACACCCAAGCAGTAACGTTACCGCATCAGCCGCGTCCTTGGCAGCCCGGAACCGCCTGGACCGCTGCTGGTTCATCTTGGCCCGCGGCGCAACACCATCTGTGCAGTTAAAGTGGAGCATTAGTGAAACCAACTTAGCATGATGAAACCGCATTGGCACGGAGCAAGCAGCCAAGCAAGCGAGCAGCTCACCGATCGCCATGTAGAGGACCTTCCTGGGGCGGACGAGGCAGAAGAGGTGGTCGATGTAATCAAAAATTGACTTGAACACCTCGTCGTAGGTGGTCGGGGAGGGCTGCGTGGGGAGGGAGAGAGGGCCAAAGCCGTGAGACCATGAGCACGATAATAAATAAGCAGGGGAACAACTAACATTAGCTTAATAATAATGAGGGTTTTGGGGGGGGGGGGGGGGGGGGGGGGGGATCGAGCAGTACCCGGCCCTCGGGGTGGAAGCAGGGGTGGATGATGCCGTTCATGTCGAGGTAGAGGTTGTCGAACTCGAGGCCGTTGGGGTTGGGGCGGCGGGGGTCGACGGGGACGAAGGCCCCGGGCTCGAGCTCCACCGGCTCCTCCTCCTCCGCGTCCGACACCGTCTGTGGGTACCGGTCCGCCAGCCACCTGTAGAACGCAGGGACTCCCATCTCTCGGAACCTTCCGGCCGGATCCCTCTCCTCTCTCGCCTCTCCTCCTCGGGGGGCGGCGCTTGCCGGGGGCTTGTGGCGTGCGCGGCGGGGGCGGCGCTTGCCGGGGGCTTGTGGCGTGCGCGGCGGGGGCGGGCGGTGGCTCCCCTCTTCTTCTCTCTCTGGTTCGATCTGGATACGAAGGGGGCAGGAGGTCTGCGGGGTGAGGAAGACGGGGGGTAATGGGCTCGGAGGCGCGTCGCGTGCGTGCCGGAGCTTGTGGTTGGGTTCGGGTTCGGCTCGATCGCTGCCGCTTCTATTTTTTTTTTTATTCTTATGGGAGGTGTTGGGCCTTGCCGTCGTGGCGCGATCCGACCTGATCCGGTCCGGATAAATGATACTCCCGGGACGCCGCGGTAGTAATTACGAGCTGAAACGTCTCCACAAGCTTGCCAGAGTGGTACGATATTTTTTTAGCAGAGTACAATCGAAGTCGCTCACTACGCGAACATACACTCACCCTTATAAACGCACGCACGCACACTCTAACCCTATGAGCATCTTTGAGAGACTAAGCCGGCACATCATCTTGAGATTGACGAAGTCGTCACTGACGCCTTCGTTGTCGACGGGAACGTCTTCTTCCACTGAAAGCACATCGTCGGAAGACCTTAAATAAATCCAGAAAAATGCAAGCACCAATGTCAAGTCTGGGACTTGAACTCTGGTGGGCGGGGAAAACCACAATCCTCCTAACCATCCAACCATGGGTTGGTTTACAGTGGTACGATATCTTGGACGGTATGGATCTTTTTAAAACTAACTAGTTAAATACCAACTAAGTGGTGTGCATAAGTAGATGAGAAAGTGAACAGAGTCCTCGCTTGCACTATGCATTCCCGGGTGGTCAATATAAGGAGCTCCATCTGCCCATTAGTACTTAATTCACACGCAAACTTCACAGAATAGACATATCAACAATTAAGTTTTAGCAATTTCATTCACAATAAGTGAACAATTATTTGATATCACAATGTTTTAGTTTCTCCTTCACCTGAAACTCTTAGGAAGAGGTGACAATCTCCTCTAGCTTGACAACATTAATTTGTAAAGCATGGTATTCAGTAGGGTACTGATCTTTTAATGCTACCTATCAGAATTGTCTAATTTGAATTAATAAGTAGTCAACACCTATATTAAGTTAGAGAAAATCAAACACGTATCTCATAATATATCAATCCATAAAATAGGCGAAAATAGTACATGAAGCCATGCAATGCGCGTGTCTAACAATATAAATTTAATACTTAATCACGCATACACAGAACACGATAAATTCAAAAGTCATACTTAACAAAGTGCAATTAGGCCTAGCACCGTCCCGGCATGGCTCACACCATTCTTTGAGGGCAAGCTAGCTCAGTGATGGATTAACCCCAACAAAACCAAAATATTCATGTTCATCCATATAGCTTACTCTCAACATATTTAGCACAACATCATAGTTGACCTATCATCAGTCGTCATATGCTCCACCTTGCTATCAATCTCCTCAACCTCCTCGGCGATCGTTTCTCCACAAGATTGATCATCATTGTCCTCATATGCACATATGACAACAGGAAAGTAAGACACTCCTAGAAGTTGTAGGCAGCAGCAAAAAAACTATGAAGCTTGAACTTCCAAGATAATTTAAGAGTTATTAGTGCCTAGTGACATTAATTTGGAAAAATCATAACTCTTCAAGGAAAGCCTAAAATATCTGACATAACTTTACATATGAAATAGACTATTTCAATGATGAATGTTGTTATACTTAAATTGTGCATGCTTGAGATTATAACAGAGCTCATAATACAATTCCAGAAGATCCATTGAGCAATAAACACCATAGGAAAGAAGAAAATAAAATACAAACAACCATAATAAGATGATACTTCTTTGTCCCAACAATGTTATCAACAGTTTACACTATCTTCCCTCCGAATAACCCGTTTTCCCTTTTTCGTACATGCATATTCCACACTTAAGTGAGCTTATCACTTGAATAGTATCAGCGCTGCAAATGAATATGGAACAAACTTGTATAACACATTCCGAAGGTGAAAAGAAAACTGCAACCTAAAGTACGACAAAGCACGCCATAGTATGCACATGGAACTCTAATTGTACAACCTCAAGCCTATCAAATACAACATAAACATAATGTAAGATAAGCAATTGAGTACAACCTACACCACAAGTTGATTAAGTGCTCCTTTGCCCTATACGGGTGAAAAGTCATCATGAGGTTAGAAAAGGACGGAGCTTAATCGCAGTTGCAGCAGTTGATATATATATTGAGACCAAGGAAATAAAAAAAATCATATGAATGGGATACCTGCAAACCATGGTAACTGCTGCACATTTTGTAAGCATACAAACATTCAAGCAAAAAGACACGGGATAGGGAATACGTACTCGTCTTGGCGAAGGAGGCCGGCTTGGGGCGATCGTCCTCCGCCCTCCCTTCGGCGGCGGCGGCGCCCACGTCGACCGCGGGATCGCCGTGGCTGATCGGGATGAGGCGGATCTTTGCGAAGACCTCCTCGTCGGCCATGAAGCGCACGGCGGAGACGCGGTAGGGAAGGAGCGCGGGGACGCCCGCGACGGACAGGTCGACGGCGGCCGTGGCCGGCTCGGCGTGGCCTTGTGGGAAGTAGTAGATGGCGGCGCCGACGGGCGGCACGGCGCGCATGCCAGCCAGAGGTGCGCGTCGACGGCCGGGGCTTGTCCTCGCCGCACACCGGCTTGAGTTCCTCCACTCAAGCTCAACAAGGTTGTACTTGAGAAAATATTCATCATAAAAATGTAAAAAAAGGAAAATTTCAGTAGGTTTAGATGTACTCCATCACAAGGGAATTTCAGGATAAGTAGTTCAGTTTTGGAATCCACACTATGCAATCTATAATCCACCCGAGAATATTGCTTCATACATGAACAAGTCTTTTGAAAATTCGAACGTCTACCAAACCATGATTTATTTCCATGCAGATGCTAGAATCCATGTGTACTAACACCATGCTTACCTTGAGTTCAGGGTTCAACTCCATTGTCTCTCCACTTTTGTTTTCTTGTGTAGAACAAGTTGTAACAGATCTATCAAACTGAGCACATGAATAATCACTTAGGAAATTTACATTCACCAGTGAAGCAGAAAGAACAACATTTAGCTAATATGAGTTTGTCGTCATTACCGTTTAGCTAATATGGGTCATTGTATCACAATTCAGAAGCACACAGCTTCATTACCGTTTGTCGTCATCATCAGAAGTTTTGTCATTTCCATAACTGGAACTTGCTCTAATTATGTACACCTGCATCGTTTACATAAAATGAGTCACATAAAGTGCACTTAGCAGTAAGAGTAAACGCCCCCCCCCCATGATCAGGCCTTAAAATAATCCCTTCCATTAGATTAAACGAAGGCATCTGGTACTGACTGTTGGGGAACGTCGCATGGGAAACAAAAAATTTCCTACGCGCACGAAGACCTATCATGGTGATGTCCATCTACGAGAGGGGATGTGTGATCTACGTACCCTTGTAGACCGTACAGCAGAAGCGTTAGTGAACGCGGTTGATGTAGTGGAACGTCCTCACGTCCCTCGATCCGCCCCGCGATCAGTCCCACGATCTAGTGCCGAACAAACGGCACCTCCGCGTTCAGCACACGTACAGCTCGACGATGATCTCGGCCTTCTTGATCCAGCAAGAGAGACGGAGAGGTAGAAGAGTTCTCCGGCAGCGTGACGGCACTTCAAAGCTTGGTGATGATCTTGTCTCAGCACGGCTCCGCCCGAGCTCCGCAGAAACGCGATCTAGAGGAAAAACCGTGGAGGTATGTGGTCGGGCTGCCGTGGAAAAGTCGTCTCAAATCAGCCCTAAAACCTCTGTATATATAGGTGGGAGAGGGGGGCCTTGCCTTGGGGCTCAAGGAGCCCCAGGGGGGTCGGCCGAGCCAAAGGGGGGAAGGTCTCCCCCCCCAAACCGAGTCCTACTTGGTTTGGTGGGTGGAGTCCTTCTTTCCTTTCCCACCTCCTCCTTTTTTTTCTCTTTGATTTTCTTCCTATGGCGCATAGGGCCTTCTTGTGCTGTCCCACCAGCCCACTAAGGGCTGGTGTGCCACCCCCAAGGCCTATGGGCTTCCCCGGGGTGGGTTGCCCCCCCCGGTGAACCCCCGGAACCCATTCGTCATTCCCGGTACCTCCGAAAACCTTCCGGTAATCAAATGAGGTCATCCTATATATCAATCTTCGTTTCCGGACCATTCCGGAAACCCTCGTGACGTCCGTGATCTCATCCGGGACTCCGAACAACATTCGGTAACCAACCACATAACTCAAATACGCATAAAACAACGTCGAACCTTAAGTGTGCAGACCCTGCGGGTTCGAGAACTATGTAGACATGACCCGAGAGACTCCTCGGTCAATATCCAATAGCGGGACCTGGATGCCCATATTGGATCCTACATATTCTACGAAGATCTTATCGTTTGAACCTCAGTGCCAAGGATTCATATAATCCCGTATGTCATTCCCTTTGTCCTTCGGTATGTTACTTGCCCGAGATTCGATCGTCAGTATCTGCATACCTATTTCAATCTCGTTTACCGGCAAGTCTCTTTACTCGTTCCGTAATACAAGATCCCGCAACTTACACTAAGTCACATTGCTTGCAAGGCTTGTGTGTGATGTTGTATTACCGAGTGGGCCCCGAGATACCTCTCCGTCACACGGAGTGACAAATCCCAGTCTTGATCCATACTAACTCAACGAACACCTTCGGAGATACCTGTAGAGCATCTTTATAGTCACCCAGTTACGTTGCGATGTTTGATACACACAAAGTATTCCTCCGGTGTTAGTGAGTTATATGATCTCATGGTCATAGGAACAAATACTTGACACGCAGAAAACAGTAGCAACAAAATGACATGATCAACATGCTACGTCTATTAGTTTGGGTCTAGTCCATCACGTGATTCTCCTAATGACGTGATCCAGTTATCAAGCAACAACACCTTGTTCATAATCAGAAGACACTGACTATCTTTGATCAACTGGCTAGCCAACTAGAGGCTTGCTAGGGACAGTGTTTTGTCTATGTATCCACACATGTAAATGAGTCTTCATTCAATACAATTATAGCATGGATAATAAACGATTATCTTGATACAGGAATTATAATAATAACTATATTTATTATTGCCTCTAGGGCATAATTCCAACAGTCTCCCACTTGCACTAGAGTCAATAATCTAGCCCTCACATCATCATGTGAATTACATTGTAATAAATCTAACACCCATACAGTTCTGGTGTTGATCATGCTTTGGCCGTGGAAGAGGTTTAGTCAGCGGGTCTGCTACATTCAGATCCGTGTGCACTTTGCATATATTTACGTCCTCTCCTTCGACGTAGTCGCGGATGAGGTTGAAGCGTCGTTTGATGTGTCTGGACTTCTTGTGAAACCGTGGTTCCTTTGCTAAGGCAATGGCACCCGTGTTGTCACATAACAAGGTTATTGGATTCAGAGCGCTTGGCACTGTTGGGGAACGTCGCATGGGAAACAAAAATTTTCCTACGCGCACGAAGACCTATCATGGTGATGTCCATCTACGAGAGGGGATGAGTGATCTACGTACCCTTGTAGATCGTACAGCAGAAGCGTTAGAGAACGCGGTTGATGTAGTGGAACGTCCTCACGTCCCTCGATCCGCCCCGCGAACAATCCCGCGATCAGTCCCACGATCTAGTACCGAACGGACGGCACCTCCGCGTTCAGCACACGTACAGCTCGACGATGATCTCGACCTTCTTGATCCAGCAAGAGAGACGGAGAGGTAGAAGAGTTCTCCGGCAGCGTGACGGCGCTCCGGAGGTTGGTGATGACCTTGTCTCAGCAGGGCTCCGCCCGAGCTCCGCAGAAACGCGATCTAGAGGAAAAACTATGGAGGTATGTGGTCGGGCAGCCGTGAGAAAGTCGTCTCAAATCTGCCCTAAAAGCTCCATATATATAGGAGGAGGGAGGGGGACCTTGCCTTGGGGTCCAAGGGACCCTCAAGGGTCGGCCGAGCCAAGGGGGGGAGGACTCCCCCCCAAACCGAGTTGGACTTGGTTTGGTGGGAGGAGTCCCCCTCCCTTCCCACTTCCTCCCTTTTTTTCCTTTGATTTACTTCTCTTGGCGCATAGGCCCCCTTGGGGCTGTCCCACCAGCCCACTAAGGGCTGGTGTGTCTCCCCAAAGCCTATGGGCTTCCCCGGGGTGGGTTGCCCCCCCGGTGAACTCCCGGAACCCATTCGTCATTCCCGGTACATTCCCGGTAACTCCGAAAACCTTCCGGTAATCAAATGAGGTCATCCTATATATCAATCTTCGTTTCCGGATCATTCCGGAAACCCTCGTGACGTCCGTGATCTCATCCGGGACTCCGAACAACATTCGATAACCAACCATATAACTCAAATACGCATAAAACAACGTCGAACCTTAAGTGTGCAGACCCTGCGGGTTCGAGAACTATGTAGACATGACCCGAGAGACTCCTCGGTCAATATCCAATAGCGGGACCTGGATGCCCATATTGGATCCTACATATTCTACGAAGATCTTATCGTTTGAACCTCAGTGCCAAGGATTCGTATAATCCCGTATGTCATTCCCTTTGTCCTTCGGTATGTTACTTGCCCGAGATTCGATCGTCACTATCCGCATACCTATTTCAATCTCGTTTACCGGCAAGT
Source organism: Hordeum vulgare subsp. vulgare (assembly GCF_904849725.1). NCBI lineage: Eukaryota > Viridiplantae > Streptophyta > Magnoliopsida > Poales > Poaceae > Hordeum > Hordeum vulgare. The sequence goes on along the minus strand of NC_058522.1, from coordinate 545,549,384 downwards.
CTCTTTACTCGTTCCGTAATACAAGATCCCGCAACTTACACTAAGTTACATTGCTTGCAAGGCTTGTGTGTGATGTTGTATTACCGAGTGGGCCCCGAGATACCTCTCCGTCACACGGAGTGACAAATCCCAGTCTTGATCCACACTAACTCAACTAACACCTTCGGAGATACCTGTAGAGCATCTTTATAGTCACCCAGTTACGTTGCGACGTTTGATACACACAAAGCATTCCTCCGGTGTCAGTGAGTTATATGATCTCATGGTCATAGGAATAAATACTTGACACGCAGAAAACAGTAGCAACAAAATGACACGATCAACATGCTACGTCTATTAGTTTGGGTCTAGTCCATCACGTGATTCTCCTAATGACGTGATCCAGTTATCAAGCAACATCACCTTGTTCATAATCAGAAGACACTGACTATCATCGATCAACTGGCTAGCCAACTAGAGGCATGCTAGGGACGGTGTTTTGTCTATGTATCCACACATGTAAATGAGTCTTCAGTCAATACAATTATAGCATGGATAATAAACTATTATCTTGATACAGGAATTATAATAATAACTATACATTTATTATTGCCTCTAGGGCATAATTCCAACAGGCACCAATCCAAGATCCGTCATGAACTGCTTCATCGAGACACCCTCCTTAGCTGCCTCCGAGGCAGCCATGTACTCCGCTTCACATGTAGAATCTGCTACGACGCTTTGCTTGGAACCGCACCAGCTTACCGCACCCCCATTAAGAATAAATACGTATCCGGTTTGCGATTTAGAGTCGTCCGGATCTGTGTCAAAGCTTGCATCGACGTAACCTTTTACGGCGAGCTCTTCGTCACCTCCATACACGAGAAACATCTCCTTAGTCCTTTTCAGGTACTTCAGGATATTCTTGACCACCGTCCAGTGATCCACTCCTGGATTACTCTGGAACCTACCTGCCATACTTATGGCCAGGCTAATGTCCGGTCTAGTGCACATCATTGCATACATTATAGAACCTATGGCTGAAGCATAGGGGACGGAGCGCATATGCTCTCTATCCTCATCAGTTGCTGGGCACTGAGTCTTACTCAATCTCGTACCTTGTAAAACTGGCAAGAACCCCTTCTTGGATTGTTCCATTTTGAACCTCTTCAAAACTTTATCAAGGTATGTGCTTTGTGAAAGTCCTATCAGGCGTTTTGATCTATTCCTATAGATCTTAATGCCTAGAATGTAAGCAGCTTCTCCTAGGTCCTTCATAGAGAAACTTTTATTCAAGTAATCCTTTATGCTCTCCAAAAACTCTACGTTGTTTCCAATCAACAATATGTCATCCACATATAATATTAGAAACGCCACAGAGCTCCCACTCACTTTCTTGTAAATACAAGATTCTCCAACCACTTGTATAAACCCAAATGCTTTGATCACCTCATCAAAGCGTTTGTTCCAACTCCGAGATGCTTGCACCAGTCCATAAATGGATCGCTGGAGCTTGCACACCTTGTTAGCATTCTTAGGATCGACAAAACCTTCGGGTTGCATCATATACAATTCTTCCTTAAGGAAACCGTTAAGGAACGCCATTTTGACATCCATCTGCCAGATTTCATAATCGAAAAATGCAGCTATTGCTAACATGATTCTGACGGACTTAAGCATCGCTACGGGTGAGAATGTCTCATCGTAGTCAACTCCTTGAACTTGTGAAAAACCCTTTGCCACAAGTCGAGCTTTATAAACGGTCACATTGCCGTCAGCATCCGTCTTCCTCTTAAAGATCCTTTTGTTCTGAATAGCCTTGCGGCCCTCAGGCAGTACCTCCAAAGTTCACACTTTGTTCTCATACATGGATCCTATCTCGGACTTCATGGCTTCTAGCCATTTGTTGGAATCTGGGCCCACCATTGCTTCTTCATAATTCGCAGGTTCATTGTTGTCTAACAACATGATTGATAAGACGGGATTACCGTACCACTCTGGAGTAGCACGTGGTCTCGTCGACCTGCGTGGTTCGACAGAAACTTGAACCAGAATTTCATGATCATTATCATTAACTTCCTCCTCAACCGGCTTCGCAACGACAGAGGTTTCCCCTTGCCCTGCGCCACCATCCAGAGGGATGAGAGGTTCGACAACCTCGTCAAGTTCTATCTTCCTCCCACTCAATTCTCTCGAGAGAAACTCCTTCTCGAGAAAAGCTCCGTTTTTAGCAACAAACACTTTGCCCTCGGATTTGAGATAGAAGGTGTACCCAACTGTCTCTTTTGGGTAACCTATGAAGACGCACTTTTCCGCTTTGGGTTCCAGCTTTTCAGGATGAAGCTTTTTGACATAAGCATCACATCCCCAAATTTTAAGAAACGACAACTTTGGCCTTTTGCCATACCACAGTTTGTATGGTGTCGTCTCAACGGATTTTGATGGTGCCCTATTTAAAGTGAATGCAGCTGTTTCTAATGCATAACCCCAAAACGATAACGGCAAATCGGTAAGAGACATCATAGATCGCACCATCTCTAATAAAAGTACGATTACGACGTTCGGACACACCATTACGCTGTGGTGTTCCAGGCGGTGTCAACTGTGAAACAATTCCACATTGTCTTAAGTGAGCACCAAACTTGAAACTCAGATATTCACCCCCACGATCAGACCGTAGGAACTTGATCTTCTTGTTACGATGATTTTCAACTTCACTCTGAAATTGTTTGAACTTTTCAAATGTTTCAGACTTGTGCTTCATTAAGTAGACATAACCATATCTACTCAAATCGTCAGCGAAGGTGAGAAAATAACGATATCCGCCGCGTGCCTCTACGCTCATCGGACCACACACATCGGTATGTATGATTTCCAACAAGTCACTTGCACGCTCCATTGTTCCGGAGAACGGAGTTTTAGTCATCTTGACCATGAGGCATGGTTCGCACGTGTCAAGTGAATCAAAGTCAAGTGACTCCAAAAGTCCATCGACATGGAGTTTCTTCATGCGCTTTACACCAATATGACCTAAGCGGCAGTGCCACAAAAATATGGCGCTATCATTGTTAACTCTAACTCTTTTGGTCTCAATGTTATGTATGTGTGTATCGCTATCAAGATTCAATATGAACAATCCTCTCACATTGGGTGCATGACCATAAAAGATGTTACTCATAGAAATAGAACAACCATTATTCTCTGACTTAAAAGAGTAACCGTATCGCAATAAACAAGATCCAAATATAATGTTCATGGTCAACGCAGGCACTAAATAACAATGACTCAAGTTCATAACTAATCCTGATGGTAACTGAAGTGAAACTGCGCCGACGGCGATTGCATCAACCTTGGAACCATTTCCTACGCGCATTGTGTTGGGGAACGTCGCATGGGAAACAAAAATTTTCCTACGCGCACGAAGACCTATCATGGTGATGTCCATCTACGAGAGGGGATGAGTGATCTACGTACCCTTGTAGAACGTACAGCAGAAGCGTTAGAGAACGCGGTTGATGTAGTGGAACGTCCTCACGTCCCTCGATCCGCCCCGCGAACAATCCCGCGAGCAGTGCCACGATCTAGTACCGAACGGACGGCACCTCCGCGTTCAGCACACGTACAGCTCGACGATGATCTCGGCCTTCTTGATCCAGCAAGAGAGACGGAGAGGTAGAAGAGTTCTCCGGCAGCGTGACGGCGCTCCGGAGGTTGGTGATGATCTTGTCTCAGCAGGGCTCCGCCCGAGCTCCGCAGAAACGCGATCTAGAGGAAAAACTATGGAGATATGTGGTCGGGCAGCCGTGAGAAAGTCGTCTCAAATCAGCCCTAATTGCTCCATATATATAGGAGGAGGGAGAGGGACCTTGCCTTGGGGTCCAAGGGACCCTCAAGGGGTCGGCCGAGCTAAGGGGGGGAGGACTCCCCCCCAAACCGAGTTGGACTTGGTTTGGTGGGAGGAGTCCCCCTCCCTTCCCACTTCCTCCCTCTTTTTTTTCTTTTCCTTTGATTTCCTTTTCTTCGCGCATAGGCCCCCTTGGGGATGTCCCACCAGCCCACTAAGGGCTGGTGTGTCTCCCCAAAGCCTATGGGCTTCCCCGGGGTGGGTTGCCCCCCCCGGTGAACTCCCGGAACCCATTCGTCATTCCCGGTACATTCCCGGTAACTCCGAAAACCTTCCGGTAATCAAATGAGGTCATCCTATATATCAATCTTCGTTTCCGGACCATTCCGGAAACCCTCGTGACGTCCGTGATCTCATCCGGGACTCCGAACAACATTCGGTAACCAACCATATAACTCAAATACGCATAAAACAACGTCGAACCATAAGTGTGCAGACCCTGCGGGTTCGAGAACTATGTAGACATGACCCGAGAGACTCCTCGGTCAATATCCAATAGCGGGACCTGGATGCCCATATTGGATCCTACATATTCTACGAAGATCTTATCGTTTGAACCTCAGTGCCAAGGATTCGTATAATCCCGTATATCATTCCCTTTGTCCTTCAGTATGTTACTTGCCCGAGATTCGATCGTCAGTATCCGCATACCTATTTCAATCTCGTTTTACCGGCAAGTCTCTTTACTCGTTCCGTAATACAAGATCCCGCAACTTACACTAAGTTACATTGCTTGCAAGGCTTGTGTGTGATGTTGTATTACCGAGTGGGCCCCGAGATACCTCTCCGTCACACGGAGTGACAAATCCCAGTCTTGATCCATACTAACTCAACTAACACCTTCGGAGATACCTGTAGAGCATCTTTATAGTCACCCAGTTACGTTGCGACGTTTGATACACACAAAGCATTCCTCCGGTGTCAGTGAGTTATATGATCTCATGGTCATAGGAATAAATACTTGACACGCAGAAAACAGTAGCAACAAAATGACACGATCAACATGCTACGTCTATTAGTTTGGGTCTGTTCCATCACGTGATTCTCCCAATGACGTGATCCAGTTATCAAGCAACAACACCTTGTTCATAATCAAAAGACACTGGCTATCATTGATCAACTGGCTAGCCAACTAGAGGCATGCTAGGGACGGTGTTTTGTCTATGTATCCACACATGTAAATGAGTCTTCATTCAATACAATTATAGCATGGATAATAAACTATTATCTTGATACATGAATTATAATAATAACTATACATTTATTATTGCCTCTAGGGCATAATTCCAACAGTCTCCCACTTGCACTAGAGTCAATAATCTAGCCCTCACATCACCATGTGAATTTACATTGTAATAAATCTAACACCCATACAGTTCTGGTGTCGATCATGTTTTGGCCGTGGAAGAGGTTTAGTCAGCGGGTCTGCTACATTCAGATCCGTGTGCACCTTGCATATATTTACGTCCTCCTCCTCGACGTAGTCGCGGATGAGGTTGAAGCGTCGTTTGATGTGTCTGGTCTTCTTGTGAAACCTTGGTTCCTTTGTCAGGGCAATGGCACCAGTGTTGTCACAGAACAAGGTTATTGGATCCAGTGCACTTGGCACCACTCCAAGATCCGTCATGAACTGCTTCATCCAGACACCCTCCTTAGCCGCCTCCGAGGCAGCCATGTACTCTGCTTCACATGTAGAATCTGCTACGACGCTTTGCTTGGAACTGCACCAGCTTACTGCACCCCCATTAAGAATAAATACGTATCCGGTTTGCGACTTAGAGTCGTCCGGATCTGTGTCAAAGCTTGCATCGACGTAACCTTTTACGGCGAGCTCTTCGTCACCTCCATACACGAGAAACATCTCCTTAGTCCTTTTCAGGTACTTCAGGATATTCTTGACCGCTGTCCAGTGATCCACTCCTGGATTACTCTGGAACCTACCTGCCATACTTATGGCCAGGCTAACATCCGGTCTAGTGCACAGCATCGCATACATGATAGAACCTATGGCTGAAGCATAGGGAACTGAGCGCATATGCTCTCTATCTTCATCAGTTGCTGGGCACTGAGTCTTACTCAATCTCGTACCTTGTAACACTGGCAAGAACCCTTTCTTGGACTGTTCCATTTTGAACCTCTTCAAAACTTTATCAAGGTATGTGCTTTGTGAAAGTCCTATCAAGCGTTTTGATCTATCCCTATAGATCTTAATGCCTAGAATGTAAGCAGCTTCTCCTAGGTCCTTCATAGAGAAACTTTTATTCAAGTAACCTTTTATGCTCTCCAAAAGCTCTACGTTGTTTCCAATCAGTAATATGTCATCCACATATAATATTAGAAACGCCACAGAGCTCCCACTCACTTTCTTGTAAATACAAGATTCTCCAACCACTTGTATAAACCCAAATGCTTTGATCACCTCATCAAAGCGTTTGTTCCAACTCCGAGATGCTTGCACCAGTCCATAAATGGATCGCTGGAGCTTGCACACCTTCTCAGCATTTTTAGGATCGACAAGACCTTCGGGTTGCATCATATACAACTCTTCCTTAAGGAAACCGTTAAGGAACGCCGTTTTGACATCCATCTGTCAGATTTCAAAATCGAAAAATGCAGCTATTGCTAACATGATTCTGACGGACTTAAGCATTGCCACGGGAGAGAAAGTCTCATCGTAGTCAATTCCTGGAACTTGTGAAAAACCCTTTGCCACAAGTCGAGCTTTATAAACGGTCACATTACCGTCAGCGTCCGTCTTTTTCTTAAAGATCCATTTGTTCTGAATAGCCTTGCGGCCCTCAGGTAGTATCTCCAAAGTCCACACTTTGTTCTCATACATGGATCCTATCTCGGATTTCATGGCTTCTAGCCATTTGTTGGAATCTGGGCCCACCATTGCTTCTTCATAATTCGCAGGTTCATTGTTGTCTAACAACATGATTGATAAGACGGGATTACCGTACCACTCTGGAGCAGCGCGTGATCTCGTCGACCTGCGTGGTTCAACAGAAACTTGAATTGGAGTTTCATGATCATCATCATTAACTTCGTCCTCAACCGGCATCGCAATGACAGAGGTTTCCCCTTGCCCTGCGCCACCATCCAGAGGGATGAGAGGTTCGACAACCTCGTCAAGTTCTATCTTCCTCCCACTCAATTCTCTCTCGAGAAACTCCTTCTCGAGAAAAGTTCCGTTCTTAGCAACAAACACTTTGCCCTCGGATTTGAGATAGAAGGTGTACCCAACTGTCTCTTTTGGGTAGCCTATGAAGACGCATTTTTCCGCTTTGGGTTCCAGCTTTTCAGGCTGAAGATTTTTGACATAAGCATCACATCCCCAAACTTTAAGAAACGACAACTTTGGCCTTTTGCCATACCACAGTTCGTATGGTGTCGTCTCAACGGATTTTGATGGTGCCCAATTTAAAGTGAATGCAGCTGTTTCTAATGCATAACCCCAAAATGATAATGGCAAATCAGTAAGAGACATCATAGATCGCACCATCTCTAACAAAGTACGATTACGATGTTCGGACACACCATTACGCTGTGGTGTTCCAGGCGGTGTTAACTGTGAAACAATTCCACATTGTCTTAAGTGAGCACCAAACTCGAAACTCAGATATTCACCCCCACGATCAGACCGTAGGAACTTGATCTTCTTGTTACGATGATTTTCCACTTCACTCTGAAATTGCTTGAACTTTTCAAATGTTTAGACTTGTGTTTCATCAAGTAGACATAACCATATCTACTTAAATCGTCAGTGAAGGTGAGGAAATAACGATATCCGCCGCGTGCCTCCACGCTCATTGGACCACACACATCGGTATGTATGATTTCCAACAAGTCACTAGCACGCTCCATTGTTCCGGAGAACGGAGTCTTAGTCATCTTGCCCATGAGGCATGGTTCGCACGTGTCAAGTGAATCAAAGTCAAGTGACTCCAAAAGTCCATCAGCATGGAGTTTCTTCATGCGCTTTACACCAATATGACCCAAGCGGCAGTGCCACAAAAATATGGCGCTATCATTGTTTACTCTAACTCTTTTGGTCTCAATGTTATGTATATGCGTATCGCTATCAAGATTCAATATGAACAATCCTCTCACATTCGGTGCATGACCATAAAAGATGTTACTCATAGAAATAGAACAACCATTATTCTCAGACTTAAAAGAGTAACCGTCTCGCAATAAACAAGATCCAGATATAATGTTCATGCTCAACGCAGGCACTAAATAACAATGATTTAAGTTCATCACTAATCCCGATGGTAGCTGAAGTGACACTGTGCCGACGGCGATTGCATCAACCTTGGAACCATTTCCTACGCGCATCGTCACTTCGTCTTTCGCCAGCCTTCGTCTATTCCGCAGTTCCTGTTTCGAGTTGCAAATGTGAGCAACAGAACCGGTATCGAATACCCAGGCACTACTACGAGAGCCGGTTAAGTACACATCAATAACATGTATATCAAATATACCTGATTTTTCTTTGCCTGCCTTCTTATCTGCCAGATACTTGGGGCAATTGCGCTTCTAGTGACCCATACCCTTGCAATAGAAGCACTCTGTTTCAGGCTTAGGTCCAACCTTGGGTTTCTTCGGCGGATTGGCAACAGGCTCGCCGCTCTTCTTCGAATTTCCCTTCTTGCCTTTGCCGTTTCTCTTGAAACTAGTGGTCTTGCTCACCATCAACACTTGATGCTCTTTACGGAGTTCAGACTCTGCGACTTTCAGCATCGCAAACAACTCGCCGGGAGACTTGTTCATCCCTTGCATGTTGTAGTTCAACACAAAGCCTTTATAGCTTGGCGGCAGTGATTGAAGGATTCTGTCAGTGATAGCTTCTTGCGGGAGTTCAATCCCCAGTTCAGCTAGACGGTTTGAGTACCCAGACATTTTGAGCACATGTTCACTGACAGACGAGTTTTCCTCCATCTTGCAAGCATAGAATTTATCGGAGGTCTCATACCTCTCGATCCGGGCGTTCTTCTGAAAGATAAACTTCAACTCCTGGAACATCTCAAATGCTCCATGACGCTCAAAGCGACGTTGAAGTCCCGGTTCTAAGCCATACAAGACTGCACATTGAACTATTGAGTAGTCCTCCTTACGTGCTAACCAAGCGTTCTTAACATCCTGATCAGCCGTAGCGGGTGGTTCATCTCCTAGCGCAACATTAAGGACATAATCCTTCTTCCCAGCTTGTAAGATTAGCTTAAGATTACGAGCCCAGTCTACAAAGTTGCTTCCATCATCTTTCAACTTAGCTTTCTCTAGGAACGTATTAAAATTCAGGATGACACTTGCGTGAGCCATGATCTACAACACAAATATATTCAAAGTGGACTTAGACTATGTTCAAGATAATAAGAGTTTAACTTAATCAAATTATATGCTAAACTCCCACTCAAAAAGTACATCTCTCTAGTCATTTGAGTGGTTCATGATCCACTTACACTATCCCAAGTCCGATCATCACGTGAGTTGAGTATAGTTTCAGTGGTAAGCATCCCTATGCTAATCATATCAACTATATGATTCATGATCGACCTTTCGGTCTCATGTGTTCCGAGGCCATGTATGCCCATGCTAGGCTCGTCAAGCTTAACCCGAGTGTTCCGCGTGCGCAACTGTTTTGCACCCGTTGTATGTGAACGTTGAGTCTATCACACCCGATCATCACGTGGTGTCTCGAAACGACGAACTGTAGCAACGGTGCACAGTCGGGGAGAACACAATTTCGTCTTGAAATTTTAGTGAGAGATCACCTCATAATGCTACCGTCGTTCTAAGCAAAATAAGGTGCATAAAAGGATTAACATCACATGCAATTCATAAGTGACATGATATGGCCATCATCACGTGCTTCTTGATCTCCATCACCAAGCACCGGCACGATCTTCTTGTCACCGACGCCACACCATGATCATCCATCAACGTGTTGCCATCGGGGTTGTCGTGCTACTTATGCTATTACTACTTAAAGCTACATCCTAGCAAAATAGTAAACGCATCTCCAAGCACATACGTTAATATAAAGACAACCCTATGGCTCCTGCCGGTTGCCGTACCATCGACGTGCAAGTCGATATTTCTATTACAACATGATCATCTGATACATCCAATATATCACATCACATCATTGGCCATATCACATCACAATCATACCCTGCAAAAACAAGTTAGACGTTCTCTAATTTTGTTGTTGCAAGTTTTACGTGGTGACCAAGGGTATCTAGTAGGATCGCATCTTACTTACGCAAACACCACAACGGAGATATATGAGTTGCTATTTAACCTCATCCAAGGACCTCCTCGGTCAAATCCGATTCAACTAAAGTTGGAGAAACCGTCACTTGCCAGTCATCTTTGAGCAAAGGGGGTTACTCGTAACGATGAAACCAGTCTCTCGTAAGCGTACGAGTAATGTCGGTCCAAGCCGCTTCAATCCAACAATACCGCGGAATCAAGAAAAGACTAAGGAGGGCAGAAAAACGCACATCACCGCCCACAAAAACTTTTGTGTTCTACTCGAGAAGACATCTACGCATGAACCTAGCTCATGATGCCACTGTTAGGGAACGTCACATGGGAAACAAAAATTTTCCTACGCGCACGAAGACCTATCATGGTGATGTCCATCCACGAGAGGGGATGAGTGATCTACGTACCCTTGTAGATCGTACAGCAGAAGCGTTAGAGAACGCGGTTGATGTAGTGGAACATCCTCACGTCCCTCGATCCGCCCCGCGAACAATCCCGCGAGCAGTCCCACGATCTAGTACCGAACGGACGGCACCTCCGCGTTCAGCACACGTACAGCTCGACGATGATCTCGGCCTTCTTGATCCAACAAGAGAGACGGATAGGTAGAAGAGTTCTCCGGCAGCGTGACGGCGCTCCGGAGGTTGGTGATGATCTTGTCTCAGCAGGGCTCCGTCCGAGCTCCGCAGAAACGCGATCTAGAGGAAAAACTATGGAGATATGTGGTCGGGCAGCCGTGAGAAAGTCGTCTCAAATCAGCCCTAATTGCTCCATATATATAGGAGGAGGGAGGGGGACCTTGCCTTGGGGTCCAAGGGACCCTCAAGGGGTCGGCCGAGCCAAGGGGGGGAGGACTCCCCCCCAAACCGAGTTGGACTTGGTTTGGTGGGAGGAGTCCCCCTCCCTTCCCACTTCCTCCCTCTTTTTTTTTCTTTTCCTTTGATTTCCTTTTCTTGGCGCATAGGCCCCCTTGGGGCTGTCCCACCAGCCCACTAAGGGCTGGTGTGTCTCCCCAAAGCCTATGGGCTTCCCCGGGGTGGGTTGCCCCCCCCGGTGAACTCCCGGAACCCATTCGTCATTCCCGGTACATTCCCGGTAACTCCAAAAACCTTCCGGTAATCAAATGAGGTCATCCTATATATCAATCTTCGTTTCCGGACCATTCCGGAAACCCTCGTGACGTCCGTGATCTCATCCGGGACTCCAAACAACATTCGGTAACCAACCATATAACTCAAATACGCATAAAACAATGTCGAACCTTAAGTTTGCAGACCCTGCGGGTTCGAGAACTATGTAGACATGACCCAAGAGACTCCTCGGTCAATATCCAATAGCGGGACCTGGATGCCCATATTGGATCCTACATATTCTACGAAGATCTTATCGTTTGAACCTCAATGCCAAGGATTCGTATAATCCCGTATGTCATTCCCTTTGTCCTTCGGTATGTTACTTGCCCGAGATTCGATCGTCACTATCCGCATACCTATTTCAATCTTGTTTTACCGGCAAGTCTCTTTACTCGTTCCGTAATACAAGATCCCGCAACTTACACTAAGTTACATTGCTTGCAAGGCTTGTGTGTGATGTTGTATTACCGAGTGGGCCCCGAGATACCTCTCCGTCACACGGAGTGACAAATCCCAGTCTTGATCCATACTAACTCAACTAACACCTTCGGAGATACCTGTAGAGCATCTTTATAGTCACCCAGTTACGTTGCGACGTTTGATACACACAAAGCATTCCTCCGGTGTCAGTGAGTTATATGATCTCATGGTCATAGGAATAAATACTTGACACGCAGAAAACAGTAGCAACAAAATGACACGATCAACATGCTACGTCTATTAGTTTGGGTCTATTCCATCACGTGATTCTCCCAATGACGTGATCCAGTTATCAAGCAACAACACCTTGTTCATAATCAGAAGACACTGACTATCATTGATCAACTGGCTAGCCAACTAGAGGCATGCTAGGGACGGTGTTTTGTCTATGTATCCACACATGTAAATGAGTCTTCATTCAATACAATTATAGCATGGATAATAAACTATTATCTTGATACATGAATTATAAAAATAACTATACATTTATTATTGCCTCTAGGGCATAATTCCAACACATTGTCACTTCATCTTTCGCGAGCCTTCGTCTATTGCGCAGTTCCTGTTTCGAGTTGCAAATATGAGCAACAGAACCGGTATCGAATACCCAGGCACTACTACGAGAGCCGGTTAAGTACACATCAATAACATGTATATCAAATATACCTGATTTTTCTTTGGCCGCCTTCTTATCTGCCAGATACTTGGGGCAATTGCGCTTCTAGTGACCCATACCCTTGCAATAGTAACACTCTGTTTCAGGCTTAGGTCCAGCTTTGGGTTTCTTCGTCGGATTGGCAACAGGCTTTCCGCTCTTCTTTGAATTACCCTTCTTGCCTTTGCCGTTTCTCTTGAAACTAGTGGTCTTATTCACCATCAACACTTGATGCTCTTTACGGAGTTCAGACTCTGCAACTTTCAGCATCGCAAACAACTCGCCGGCAGACTTGTTCATCCCTTGCATGTTGTAGTTCAACACAAAGCCTTTATAGCTTGGCGGCAGTGATTGAAGGATTCTGTCAGTGATAGCCTCTTGCGGGAGTTCAATCCCCAGCTCAGCTAGACGGTTTGAGTACCCAGACATTTTGAGCACATGTTCACTGACAGACGAGTTCTCCTCCATCTTGCAAGCATAGAATTTATCGGAGGTCTCATACCTCTCGATCCGGGCGTTCTTCTGAAAGATAAACTTCAACTCCTGAAACATCTCAAATGCTCCATGACGCTCAAAGCAACGTTGAAGTCCCGATTCTAAGCCATACAAGACTGCACATTGAACTACTGAGTAGTCCTCCTTACGTGCTAACCAACCGTTCTTAACATCCTGATCAGCCGTAGCGGGTGGTTCATCTTCTAGCGCAGCATTAAGGACATAATCCTTCTTCCCAGCTTGTAAGATTAGCTTAAGAATACGAGCCCAGTCCACAAAGTTGCTTCCATCATCTTTCAACTTAGCTTTCTCTAGGAACGTATTAATAGGATGACTGTCGCGTGAGCCATGATCTACAACACAAATATATTCAAAGTGGACTTATACTATGTTCAAGATAATTAGAGTTTAACTTAATAAAATTATTCGCTAAACTCCCACTCAAAAAGTACATCTCTCTAGTCATTTGAGTGGTTCATGATCCACTTACACTAGCTCAAGTCCGATCATCACGTGAGTTGAGTATAGTTTCAGTGGTAAGCATCCCTATGCTAATCATATCATCTATATGATTCATGATCGACCTTTCGGTCTCATGTGTTCCGAGGCCATGTCTGCACATGCTAGGCTCGTCAAGCTTAACCCGAGTGTTCCGCGTGTGCAACTGTTTTGCACCCGTTGTATGTGAACGTTGAGTCTATCACACCCAATCATCACGTGGTGTCTCGAAACGACGAACTGTAGCAACGGTGCACAGTCGGGGAGAACACAATTTCGTCTTGAAATTTTAGTGAGAGATCACCTCATAATGCTACCGTCGTTCTAAGCAAAATAAGGTGCATAAAAGGATTAACATCACATGCAATTCATAAGTGACATGATATGGCCATCATCACGTGCTCCTTGATCTCCATCACCAAAGCACCGGCACGATCTTCTTGTCACCGGCGCCACACCATGATCTCCATCAACGTGTCACCATCGGGGTTGTCGTGCTACTCATGCTATTACTACTAAAGCTACATCCTAGCAAAATAGTAAACGCATCTGCAAGCACAAACATTAGTATAAAGACAACCCTATGGCTCCTGCCGGTTGCCGTACCATCGACGTGCAAGTCGATATTATCTATTACAACATGATCATCTCATACATCCAATATATCACATCACATCGTTGGCCATATCACATCACAAGCATACCCTGCAAAAACAAGTTAGACGTCCTCTAATTTTGTTGTTGCATGTTTTACGTGGTGACCATGGGTATCTAGTAGGATCGCATCTTACTTACGCAAACACCACAACGGAGATATATGAGTTGCTATTTAACCTCATCCAAGGACCTCCTCGGTCAAATCCGATTCAACTAAAGTTGGAGAAACTGACACTTGCCAGTCATCTTTGAGCAACGGGGTTACTCGTAGCGATGAAACCAGTCTCTCGTAAGCGTACGAGTAATGTCGGTCCAAACTGACACTTGCATTGTGATGTTTATCATGTTTTACATCTTATTGCTTAAAACGACGGTAGCATAATAAGATGATCCCTCCTAAAATTTCGAGAACGTATTCCCCTAAGTGTGCACCGTTGCGAAGGTTCGTTGTCTCGAAGCACCACGTGATGATCGGGTGTGATAGATTCTAACGTTCGCATACAACGGGTGTAAGCCAGATTTACACACGCAAAACACTTAGGTTGACTCGACGAGCTTAGCATGTACAGACATGACCTCGAATACAAGAGACCGAAAGGTCGAACATGAGTAGTATGGTTGAATACGATCAGCATGAAGTTGCTCACCATGGTGACTAGTCCGTCTCACGTGATGATCGGACACGGGTTAGTCAACATGGATCATGCATCACTTAGATGACTAGAGGGATGTCGATTTAAGTGGGAGTTCATACTTAATTTGATTAAATGAACATAATTGTCATGAACTTAGTCTAAAAGTTGTCTTTATAAATATTGTAGATGTCCAACGTCAACCTCAACTTCAACGCATTCCTAGAGAAAAACAAGCTGAAAGATGATGGTAGCAACTATGCGGACTGGGTTCGCAACCTGAAGCTCATCCTTGAAGCAGCTAAAAAGGCTTATGTCCTTAATGCGCCACTAGGTGACCCTCCCGCTCCCGCAGCAGCCCAGGACGTTCTAAACGTCTGGCAAGCGCGGAGCGATGACTACTCTCTGGTCAGGTGTGGCATGTTATACAGTTTAGAAACGGGGCTCCAAAGACGTTTTGAGCAACACGGGGCATATGAGATGTTCCAAGAGCTGAAGCTAGTTTTTCAAGCTCATGCCCGTGTCGAGAGATATGAAGTCTCCGACAAGTTCTTCAGCTGTAAGATGGAGGAGAACAGTTCTGTCAGTGAGCACATACTCAAAATGTCTGGGTTACACGGTCGTCTGACTTCACTTGGAGTCGAACTTCCGGATGATGCTATCATTGACAGAATCCTCCAGTCTCTCCCACCAAGCTACAAAGGATTTGTGCTTAACTACAACATGCAAGGGATGGAGAAAACCATTCCCGAGTTGTACTCGATGCTCAAGTCTGCAGAAGTAGAAATCAAGAAGGAGCATTAAGTGTTGATGGTCAACCAGACCACTAGTTTCAAGAAAGGCAGGGGTAAGAAGAACTTCAAGAAAGACGGCAAAGCTGTTGCCGCGCCCGGTAAGCCAGATGCCGGGAAGAAGAAAAAGAACGGACCCAATCCTGAGACCGAGTGCTTCTACTGCAAGGGAAAAGGTCACTGGAAGCGGAACTGCCCCAAATACTTAGCGGACAAGAAGGCCGGCAACGTTAAAGGTATATGTGATATACATGTTATTGATGTGTACCTTACCAGCGCTCGTAGTAGCTCCTGGGTATTTGATACCGGTGCTGTTGCTCACATTTGCAACTCAAAGCAGGAACTGCGGAATAAGCGGAGACTGGCCAAGGACGAGGTGACGATGCGCGTCGGGAATGGCTCAAAGGTCGATGTGATCGCCGTCGGCACGCTACCTCTAGATCTACCGTCGGGATTAGTTTTAAACCTTAATAATTGTTATTTAGTACCAGCTTTAAGCATGAACATTGTATCAGGGTCTTGCTTAATGCGAGACGGCTACTCATTTAAGTCAGAGAATAATGGTTGTTCTATTTATATGAGTGATATGTTTTATGGTCATGCTCCGCTGGTGAATGGTTTATTCTTGATGAATCTCGATCGTGATGTTACACATATTCATAGTGTGAGTACCAAAAGATGCAAAGTTGATAATGATAGTCCCACATACTTGTGGCACTGCCGCCTTGGTCATATCGGCGTTAAGCGCATGAAGAAGCTCCATACTGATGGACTGCTAGAGTCTCTTGACTTTGAATCATTTGACACATGCGAACCGTGCCTCATGGGCAAGATGACTAAGACTCCATTCTCAGGAATAATGGAGAGAGCCACCGACTTATTGGAAATAATACATACTGATGTGTGTGGTCCAATGAACGTTGAAACTCGCGGTGGTTATCGTTATGTTCTCACTCTCACCGATGATTTGAGTAGGTATGGGTATATCTACTTGATGAAGCACAAATCTGAGACGTTTGAAAAGTTCAAGGAATTTCAGAGTGAGGTTGAGAATCAACGCGACAGGAAAATTAAATGTCTACGATCTGATCGTGGAGGAGAATATTTGAGTCACGAGTTTGGCACACACCTAAGGAAGTATGGAATCGTTTCACAACTAACACCGCCTGGCACACCGCAGCGCAATGGAGTGTCTGAACGTCGTAATCGCACTTTATTAGATATGGTACGATCTATGATGTCTCTCACCGACTTACCGCTATCATTTTGGGGATACGCATTAGAAACTGCAGCATTCACTTTAAATAGGGCACCGTCTAAATCCGTTGAGACAACACCGTATGAACTATGGTTTGGCAAGAAACCTAAGTTGTCGTTTCTTAAAGTTTGGGGCTGCGATGCTTATGTGAAGAAACTTCAACCAGAAAAGCTCGAACCCAAAGCGGAGAAATGCGTATTCATAGGATACCCCAAGGAAACTATTGGGTATACCTTCTATCTTAGATCCGAAGGTAAAACCTTTGTTGCCAAGAACGGATCCTTTCTAGAGAAAGAGTTTCTCTCGAAAGAAGTAAGTGGGAGGAAGGTAGAACTTGATGAGGTAATTACACCCCCTCTCGAACAGGAAAGTAGCGCAGCGCAAGAAGTTGTTCTTGTGGTGCCTACACCGACTGAAGAGGAAGTTAATGATGATGATCATGAAGCTTCGGATCAAGTTACTACTGAACCACGAAGGTCCACAAGGGTACGCTCCGCACCAGAGTGGTACGGCAACCCTGTGATGGAAATCATGTTGTTAGACAACGGTGAACCTTCGAACTATGAAGAAGCGATGGCGGGCCCGGATTCCAACAAATGGCTTGAGGCCATGAAATCCGAGATAGGATCCATGTATGAGAACAAAGTATGGACTTTGGTGGACTTGCCCGATGAACGGCGAGCCATAGAAAATAAATGGATCTTCAAGAAGAAGACTGATGCAAACGGTAATGTAACCGTTTATAAAGCTCGACTTGTCGCAAAGGGTTTTCGACAAATTCAAGGAGTTGACTACGAAGAGACTTTCTCTCCCGTAGCGAAGCTAAAATCAGTCCGAATCATGTTAGCAATTGCCGCCTTTTATGATTATGAAATTTGGCAAATGGACGTCAAAACAGCGTTCCTTAACGGGAATCTTAAGGAAGAGTTGTATATGATGCAACCAGAAGGTTTTGTCGATCCTAAAGGTGCTAACAAAGTATGCAAGCTCCAGCGCTCCATCTATGGGCTGGTGCAAGCATCTCGGAGTTGGAACATTCGCTTTAATGAGGTGATTAAGGCGTTTGGGTTCATACAGGTTTACGGAGAAGCCTGTCTGTACAAGAAAGTGAGTGGGAGCTTTGTAGCTTTCCTCGTACTATATGTGGATGACATATTGTTGATGGGGAATGATATAGAGATGTTGGAGAGCATAAAGGCCTATTTGAACAAGAGTTTTTCAATGAAGGACCTTGGAGAAGCTGCATACATATTAGGCATCAAGATCTATAGAGATAGATCGAGACGCCTCATAGGTCTTTCGCAAAGCACATACCTTGACAAGATACTGAAGAAGTTCAATATGGAAAACTCAAAGAAAGGGTTCTTGCCAGTTTTGCAAGGTATGAGATTGAGTAAGACTCAGTCGCCGACCACGGCAACAGATAGAGAGAAGATGAGTTCTGTCCCCTACGCTTCAGCCGTGGGCTCTCTAATGTATGCCATGTTGTTCACCAGACCTGATATAAACCTTGCGATAAGCTTGGTAGGGAGGTACCAAAGTAATCCCGGTGCAGAACACTGGACAGCGGTCAAGAATATCCTTAAGTACCTGAAAAGGACTAAGGAAATGTTTCTCGTTTATGGAGGTGACGAAGAGCTCGTCGTAAAGGGTTACGTCGACGCTAGCTTCGACACAGATCCGGATGACTCTAAGTCACAAACCGGATACGTATATGTGTTGAATGGTGGGGCAGTGAGCTGGTGCAGCAGCAAGCAAGAAGTCGTGGCAGCATCTACATGTGAAGCGGAGTACATAGCTGCTTCAGAAGCGGCTCATGAAGGAATTTGGATGAAGGAGCTCATCACCGACCTTGGAGTGGTTCCAAGCGCGTCGGGTCCTATGACACTCTTCTGTGACAACACTGGAGCCATTGCCATAGCCAAGGAGCCCAGGTTTCACCGGAAGACGAAGCACATCAAGCGCCGCTACAACTCCATCCAGGACCATGTCCAAACTGGAGTGATAAATATTTGTAAAGTACACACGGATCTGAATATTGCAGACCCGTTGACTAAACCTCTTCCACGAGCAAAACATGATCAACACCATGATGCTATGGGTGTTCGATACATCACAATGTAACTAGATTATTGACTCTAGTGCAAGTGGGATACTGTTGGAAATATGCCCTAGAGGCAATAATAAAATGGTTATTATCATATTTCCTTGTTCATGATAATCGTCTATCGTTCATGCTATAATTGTATTAACAGGAAACAGTAATACATGTGTGAATGAATAGATCACAATGTGTCCCTAGCAAGCCTCTAGTTGGCTAGCTCGTTGGTCAATAGATGATCATGGTTTCCTAATCATGGACATTGGATGCCATTGATAACGGGATCACATCATTGGGAGAATGATGTGGTGGACAAGACCCAATCCTAAGCCTAGCACTAGATCGTATTGTTCGTATGCTAATGCTTTTCTAATGTCAAGTATCTTTTCCTTCGACCGTGAGATTGTGCAACTCCCGGATACCGTAGGAGTGCTTTGGGTGTATCAAACGTCACAACGTAACTGGGTGACTATAAAGGTGCACTACGGGTACCTCCGAAAGTGTCTGTTGGGTTGGCACGAATCGAGATCGGGATTTGTCACTCCGTGTGACGGAGAGGTATCTCTGGGCCCACTCGGTAGAACATCATCATGAGCTCAATGTGACTAAGGAGTTAGTCACACGATGACGTGCTACGGAACGAGTAAAGAGACTTACCGGTAACGAGATTGAACAAGGTATAGGTATACCGACGATCGAATCTCGGGCAAGTTCTATACCGACAGACAAAGGGAATCGTATACGGGATTGATTGAATCCTTGACATCGTGGTTCATCCGATGAGATCATCGTGGAGCTAGTGGGAGCCACCATGGGTATCCAGACCCCGCTGATGGTTATTGGCCAGAGAGGTGTCTCGGTCATGTCTGCCTGTCTCCCGAACCCGTAGGGTCTACACACTTAAGGTTCGATGACGCTAGGGTTATAGGGAATTGTTGTACGAGGTTACCGAAAGTTGTTCGGAGTCCCGGATGAGATCCTGGACGTCACGAGGAGCTCCGGAATGGTCCGGAGGTAAAGATTGATATATAGGACGGATGGTTTCGGACACCGGAAGTGTTTCGGGCATCACCGGTAACGTACCGGGACCACGGGACCACCGGAGGTGGTCCCGGGGGACCACCAAAGGGGGGCTGCGACCCCAAGAGGTAAGATGGGCTAGGTGGGGGTGGGAACCAGCCCCTAGTTGGGCTGGTGCGCCTCCCCACTCAGCCCATGGCGCAGGGGAAAGAAAAAGAGGGGGGGGGAACCCTAACTTAGGTGGGCCTTAGGCCCACCAGAGGGGTGCGCCACCCCCTCCTCCCCATCTAGCCGCCACAAACCCCATCTGGGAGGGTTGCCGCACCCCCTAGGGTGGGAACCCTAGGGGTGGCACCCCCTCTCCCCTTCCCCTATATATAGTGGGCACTTTTGGCCTTTGGAGGACACAGTTTTCCCTCTCCCTCGGCGCAGCCCTGCACTTCTTCCTCCTCCTCTCTGCCGGCGCTTGGCGAAGCCCTGCCGGGAGACCTCGTCTCTCCACCAACACCACGCCGTCGTGTTGCTGGTCTTCTTCCCAACCTCTCCCTCCTCCTTGCTGGATCAAGGTGCGGGAGACGTCACCGGGCTCCACGTGTGTTGAACGCGGAGGTGCCGTTGTTCGGCACTAGATCGGAATCGCTGCGAGTACGACTCCATCAACCGCGTTCTAGCAACGCTTCCGCTTAGCGATCTTCAAAGGTACGAAGATGCTCTTACCCCTCTCTCGTTGCTGGTCTCTCCATAGGAAGATCTGAACATGCGTAGGGAAATTTTTGAATTTATGCTACGTTCCCCAACAAATGAGTCTTCATTCAATACAATTATAGCATGGATAATAAACAATTATCTTTATACAGGAATTATAATAATAACTATATTTATTATTGCCTCTAGGGCATAATTCCAACACTGACGGTGAGCCATTGCATCATTCCCTACAAGCTGTTTGGAAAATTGGCTACCAAAACAGGCCTAACTTGTTATCTTTGAACATGTAAACACAGCTCACTGGTTTCAATCATGGATATGGCCCGTAACCTGCTTTATAATCTAAATCCAAGACATATATAAAAAACATGGAAGTTTGTCATACTACACAACGACTTTGTGTCTAGTTTGGTTATTATGCAGCCATAACAGGTTTTTCCCATGTAGGAGTAGCATACGACCACATTTGGAACGAGCTATATGTATGCAATCGTACTGAACATGGAGTTGCTGATAGTAAAAGCAGAGCGATTTTATCCATGGACCGGTGACCATGATGCTAAATCTCACCTTGAACCTTGTCATGTGCGTGAGTTGGAAAACCAAGCAATCACCATCGGCGAGGCCATGGTGGACGACGAACCCTCTCCACTCCTTCCTGAGGAAGTGGTGTCTAGCATTGTACACCATGTGGAACTCGTCATCCGCCTCATCCACCACGACGACCGCCTCGTCGTGCGCCGGGAGATACTTGATGAAGTCCTTGGGGATTGCCTGTCACAACACAACACAATGCATATACATAACCCAGCAAATCAATCAACATCCAATCCGATCCAAGAAGCACATCCAGTGCAACAAGTTCTCTTGCTAAAAAAATACCATTGCGAATGACTTGCTCGCGCAGTCGTGGGTGATGGGCTTGACGAAGGCCGGCCAGCGGATGTCGTGAATCTGGCGCTGGAGCTCCTCCGCCTTTTGTTTGGCGGCGGCATGTGCCTCGTACCCTCCACGGTAGTCGCGACGCTTTGCGCCCGCGAGGTAGTCAGGCTGCTCCGGGAGGGTGGCGACGCGGCCGGACCGCCGGAGCTTGCCGGGGCCCGGGGCCTTGGGCTTCTGCGGCACCAGACATTATAAGTAGGGGAGAAAAGGAGATGGAAGACCGGAGGCAAGGAAGAAGAAGGGAGAGGATCTGACGAACCAACCTGGACTTGTGCTTGGGCTTGGGCCTGGCGGCGGCCTCGCGGACGGCGGCGGAAAGGTGGTGCAGGTGGAGCTCCTCGACCTTCCGCTGGTTCTCCTCGATCTGCCTCCAGCGCTGCTCCTCGTACGAGTTTGATTCTGACATTTTCCCCGATTCTGCGTCCTCCCCTCCGGTGCTACTTTGCTTGGGGAGCAGTCGGTTTGCCCGTTTAGCACGCCCATCCCGCCGCGAAGAACTCGCCCAAGAAACACCCAGAATCGCGGGGCGCGGGAGGGGGGAGATGTACCGGAACCCGAGGTGGCGCCTGCTGCTCCGGCCGCGTCTCCTCCTCGTCGAGATCCATGGACAACAGCAACTCGAGCCCTCCCTCGTCCTCCTCCCTTTTCCGGTGCCTGGAGAGCAGAGGAGGAGAGGGTTTATTTGGGGGTACTCTGCGTCCATTGGGGTGGGACACTGCGGCGTGGGGGCGTGATGCGGCTGCGCGAGAGGAGCGAGGCGGCGGCGGCAGTGCCGAGCGGCGTGGGGGCGTGATGCGGCTGCGCGAGAGGAGCGGGGCGGCAGCGACAGTGCCAAGCGGCGCGGGGGCGTGATGCGGCTGCGCGAGAGGAGCGGTTTGCACGAGTGCGGGATGGGGTCGGGGAGTGCGGGATGCCGTCGTGGGTTTTCCTGATTCGATTGGAGAATGAGGAAGGTGGAGGGACAAGCGAACGAGAGGTCGAACCATCGCTCTGGTCGAACCATCACGACGGCAGATCCCCTTTAATAGTAGAGATAATTTCCCGTGCGTTGCCTCGGAAATTAATGATAATATTTGTAGATGATACTTGATTGATGTAACGTGAATATTTATTCCGATTAACAATGTAAGCATGAGAATACAAATATGAAAGATTTATTGTAGTTGATTAGTTTATTTGTTGTGTTGCCTTGGAACATATAAGTATCATAATGTGTGTTTGTAATTCCTTGGAGTTTTCCACGCGGTTGTCTTCTTTATCGAGAACAATTTGGACATACTTATATCTTTTCTTCATGTACTCGAAGATGTATTTGGTGGACCTGAATGGATGTGGTGTGGTCTCCCCATTTCCTCTTCGTCCTCGCGCGGTGACGGGGAGGAATCCTGGCCGTCGGGGCTCAGACCCTCCTCCTCCGGCCTCTCCCTCCCTCATCGGCGCACCGAGTCGTCGTCGGTGCGGAACGGCTAGCTGCCGGAGGCGTCGGACTATGATGGGGCTCGGCAGCGCAAATTAGAGCGCACTAGGTGGCGGCGGCCCGCCGGATGCGTGGGCTCTTGTGGTGGCGTGGTGGCTGCCATGGAGGGGCGTGCCTGGGCGGATCGCAGTCGGTCGACGATCGAATCTGGTTCTAGGCAACATGGGCTACGGTCGGCAAGGGCGGTTGTTGGGGTCTGACTTCGGGCTCCCGACGGTTGCACAGGGTCGTCCCGTCGTCGGCGCGCGGCGGTTCTCCTCGGGCAGCGACTGTTCCGGTGACGACGCTACCTCGGGTGGTGTTGCTCTGGGTGGTGAGGAGGTGGTGGCGCAGACAGGCTCGGTCGTGGGGCAGGGCAAACGGGGCGGCCGCCCCGGGCCCCTCAAACCGAAAGGGCCCCCTCCCAGGTACATACATGCACTACAACTCTTTATTTGCAACACACACTACAATTCTTAGACCGTGTTTGGTTCCAAATAAGTCACCAACTTATAAGTTGAAAAGTGTAAAAGATGACTTATTTTGCCAAACAGACTCAACTTATAAGTCATAAGTTGCTTCACCCCAACTTAAAACTTATAAGTCACCCACTTTTGCATGGAAATGTGACTTATAAGTCAGATGACAACCAAACAAACGTGACTTATAAGTCACTGGTTTTAAGTCACCAGACTTATAAATCACCCGACTTATTGAAACCTAACAGGGCCTTAATTATGAAGGCCCATGCGTTAGAAAAAAGCTAAAATGAGGCCATGCTCAAGGCTCGTATACATAGATGATGGAGTGTACTTTACCTTAAAAAAAGATGGATGATGGAGCGTACACACTAGGACACATCGTTGATTTGCTTAAAAAAAAGGAGGCATCGCTGCGTCGTTAATTCGATTTTGACCGGAGCGCAGGGCGCCAGCGCCGCCAGGTAGATACGTCTGCCTATTCATCTTTCTTCCTCCCATCAAGCAGCGACCTTTGCGCTTATGATTCGTTCCCGCGATTGTTTCTGCCC
This sequence comes from Hordeum vulgare subsp. vulgare, assembly GCF_904849725.1. Taxonomy (NCBI): domain Eukaryota; kingdom Viridiplantae; phylum Streptophyta; class Magnoliopsida; order Poales; family Poaceae; genus Hordeum; species Hordeum vulgare. Next base: position 545,525,372 of record NC_058522.1, on the reverse strand, counting down.
TCTCTAGTGTTTAGCATCTCGATCTGGTCGCTAGCGTTGCCCTCTAGGTGATAATTGGTCACCGCCCCCACAATGAAAGAATAAATACAGATTAGAGAGAAGGTATGCTCTAGCTGATTATTTTATCATAATATTTGATGAAGACTTTTTTTAATTGATTTATTATCTTTGTGCTAATTTCCAAAACTAATTGTGCTTTTCAGTTTTTGTACTGTTATGACATCTAAAAAGTACCCACTCAGAAGGAATTGTTGGAGGTGACTGATATTTACTATCATCGGTGATTTTGCATATCGGAGAAATTTTTAGGGTGCAAATACTATCTGATATATGCATATCAATTTTGGATGCACTTAGTTTTTGCCCTAAAAATTTACATATACATTCGTTGATTATTATTTAGACATTTATACAAAAGGCTTCGGATTTTAGTTTCGTCCCGGGCCCCTAAATTCCCAGGACCGGCCCTGGGCGCGGCCACTTGGTGCGGGCTGGCACGGCGGTTGGCGGCGGCGTCCTCTCGGCCAAGATATGTGCCCTTTGGTGCCCCATATGGGTCTGGGCAGGCCTGGCTCGGCTCCGCTTGCGCCGACTCCGGCAGACGTAGGGGTGGCTCGTGTGAGAGGTTGCGGAGACGGCAACATGCCCACTGCGGCGCAGCAACGGGAGCTTCACGAGACATCAAGGGCTCGAGTGGGCATGTGTGTCTCGTGTGCCCCCCCTGCTGCGTTCGGTCGGTGACGCCGAGGGCGGTCGAGGTTGTCCCCTCCCGTGTGGCTGCTGACTCTGCCACACCTCATTCTCGGCTGCTCCCTTTCGGGCCCATCGGTCCCGCTTCGCTCTCCATAGTGAGACGGCGGTGGTGTCTCCAATATCGCAGTAGCGCATGTTGGTGGTGGCACATTTGGTGGAGCGCGATGGATCAGTTGGCGTGGGGGTTTGTGGTGGACGGGAGAAATCCTTGTCGGCGTGGCTGGTGATGTCTACTACGCAACCTTCTTCTTGTAGACGTTGTTGGGCCTCCAAGTGCAGAGGTTTGTAGGACAGTAGCAATTTTCCCTCAAGTAGGTGACCTAAGGTTTATCAATCCGCGGGAGGCGTAGGGTGAAGATGGTCTCTCTCAAGCAACCCTGCAACCAAATAACAAAGAGTCTCTTGTGTCCCCAACACACCCAATACAATGGTAAGTTGTATAGGTGCACTAGTTCGGCGAAGAGATGGTGATACAAGTGCAATATGGATACTAGATATAGGTTTTTGTAATCTGAAAGTATAAAAACAGCAAGGTAATTACTAATAAAAGTGAGCACGAACGGTATTGCAACGCGTGGAAACAAGGCCTAGGTTTCATACTTTCACTAGTGAAGTTCTCTCAACAATGATAACATAATTGGATCATATAACTAGTCCCCGAATGGATTGGGGTTGGAACGACGAAGCGGTGCTTGGAGTACGGATCCGACTGGCACGGATGCGACTTTGGCGTTGTTTGCCTCGATCCATTTTACCTTCTTTGACCAACGATCCGAGTGGATGTAGTTGTGAAACGGACTGCCAGGGACCGAGTGCTTCCTCAAATTTCGGTTGCCGCGCGCTCAGCGGGGATGACGACATCGCAATCGAGTAGTACCTGACGCCTCGATTCCCGCGCCTTCATCTTCTCCACTAATATCGCAGCGAGCGGTCGGGGGATAAGATTTCGGGGCCACTTGCTAGTGACCCAGTCGGAACCTTATTTAAACTTCTGCGGCGAGGGTTTTTTCGTTACACTCGCCGGATAACTTGCACTTGCCCCGCTTCTCTCGCCATCTCCTGCGCATCCCAAGCTCCTTCCTTCTCTTTCTCCCTCGCGGATCTGCAGCCTCCGCCATGACAAAGGGGCAGACTAGCAAGCTAGAGGCGCGGAAGAAGAAGGGGAAGGCGGCGGCTCCCGCTCAGCGGCGGCAGCGAGCGTTACCGGCGGGGTGGATCCAGGGGGATTTCCTCCCCTCCACGGTGATGGAGGAGAACTTGCTGGAGTTGGTGGAGCATGGAATGATTGCGCACAAGTCGTGGAGGTTGCCGGCGGAGGGCGAGACCGAGCCGGCGCCCCGGGTGGGGGAGCGCGTCTTGCTGCTCAGCCACGTGCACCGAGGTTTCTCTCTGCCTCCTCATCCCTTCTTCAAAGGTATAATGAACCACTTCGGGGCACAACTCCACCATTTTCCTCCCAATGCCATAGCTCATCTCTCTGCCTTCGTCATGATGTGCGAGTGTTTCATCGGCTGTCCTCCCCATTGGGGGCTTTTCAAACACATCTTCTCTGCTAGATCCCAAACCATCAAACAACCTAACCAGTCGGATGATAAAACTCACCTTCTCCAGCTCTGCGGAGGCTTAGGCTTCCAAAAGAAGAGTAAAAGTAGCTATCCCGCTCTTCAGTTGAGTGAATCTGTTAGGAACTGGCAGTCGACATGGTTCTACTGCCAGGATGTTGCTTGCCCGAATGCTACCACTGGACTGCCTCCTTTTAGCTTAGACTGACCGGCTCCGCCTAGGCAGCTCGCGCTCACGAAGGCGGAGAAGACCCAGATCCAACCTCTGGTCGATGCGCTTGTAGAGGTCGTCCGAAGGGGAGTCACCGGCATAGATTTGCTGGAGGTTTTCCTGGGTCGGCGTATCCAGCCTCTGCAAGCTCGACACCACGCTACGTGGCACTACACGGGGCCTGAGGACTCCACTCGGACCAACGTCGAGTGCGTTTCCGGGGAGACGGTGGCGTCGTGGGTCCTCAACATCACAGGCGCGTGCGAAAACCCTAGAGGGGCCCGGCAAGTGAAGGCCTTCCGCGCGGACAATCCTCCTCCGAACGAAGTGAGTATAACTTGTCGAGTGCACACAACTGTCTTAGATTTATAGATTTCTTCAATCACTATCTGACGTCTGATGTTGTCGACTGTATCTTGTGCAGGCGTGGACTAACTGGTTTTCCCCTGTCTCGAACGGGAATCCGGCCGAGGAGGAGGAAGGCAGCCAGGAGGGCAGCGTGGAGAGCGTCGAGTACGTCTTCGACAGTGGGGAGACGGAGGAGGTGTCTGCAGAAGAAGAAGAGGCAGATGAGGAGCAGAACTCGCCACCTCCACCGCCAGAGCCTCGGACTAAGCGCCGTCATGAACCCGTGGCTCCTTCGTCCCCTCCAGCATCCTCGAGTGCGCCGCCAGCTGCTCCTGTGGTACCGAGTGCCTCGCCAGCCGTTCCCGTGGCTCCGAGTGCTCGGAGCACAAAGAGGACCAGGGACTCTGCTGATGAGCCTGCGGGTCAGCCCTCTAAGGTGGCCAAACCGAGTGGATCTAAGCCTCGGAAGGCTTTGCCGCGGATGAGGGTCACAGTTCCCGTCACCTCAACGTAAGTGCATTGTTCTTCTATCTTCTTTCAGTATTTGATTGAACTCCTGCTTATTGGCCGAATGAATTTTACTCGACAGAGCTGCCACCTCTGCCACCTCTCCGGCACGCCAGGGGGATGATCCCATGGACATGGACAACGTTGTCTCATCCCAGCCAGGTGCGTCGTGGCGATTCTGAGAGTTTACATTATTGCATCACGAATTCTGTCTTTGGTCTTGCCTTTTTCCTGTGGTCTCACGCCGTTCGGTCGGGTTTCCCTCAGGGGTGATTTATGTGGAGGAGGGCGACCAGGGGAGGTCCGAGCAAGCTGCGGTGCCTGTCCTTGAGGCTGTTCCGCCGGTTACTACTCTTGCCATGGACGTGCGCCGACTGAGACGATGCCGTCAACTGAAACGGCACTGGTCGCTGCTGAACCGACTGGAGCAGGCCTTGGGATGCCCAAGGAGCCTCCTATGATGCCAGGCCCGTCGACTGTCGAGTACAACGTCCAGCGCCTCCCGGAAGATCAGGTGGGAGCTGCCAAGGGGGCCATGGTGCAGGCGGAGCTGATGGCGGGAGAAGCCAAGAAAGCGTACGACTCCATCGCGTCCGTGTACAAGCGAAGCTTGGAACTGCGGGACAATATCCGAGTAAGTGGGCTAGTAAGTATTTACTTTCCTCTTGTAACCCAGTGGGTGTTTGAGCAATGCACTCGGATATTGTATGATTATTTTGCAGTGGGTTCACTCTTAGTGAACCCAGTGGGTGTAGTCCCCGAGACTTCTGTCGAGTGCTTGCACTGACAATTGTCTTTATACACATTTTCTTGAACTTGATCAGATCAAAAACTAATCTGTTCGAATGTTACCGGTGGGGGCACTCCGAGTGCACCTACTGGATGAGTCCCCGAGAGTAATTTTACTCAGGTCGGGTAGTAGTAACCTCATAGGGTTGTTTGTTGTCATGTATCTCAATAGGGCGGATCTGTTTGAGCTTCATGCCAGTGGGGTCACTCTTAGTGAACCCACTGGGTGTAGTCCCCGAGACCGCTGTCGACTGCTTGCGTCGGCAGGGGTCTGAAGAACTTAGAATTTTTATTGTTGTCCTTGTTGAATTTGTCTGATCGTCTCTTGGCGCTGACTTGCAGAAAACTTGCGAGATGGGATCAGCGTACGAGACTCTGAGGGCTGAAAAGGTTCAGCTTGCTGGGGAACTGGATGCAGCAATGGTTGCCTTGGCTGGTATGAAGGATGTTCTGGGTGAACGAGAAAAGTCCTTGGAGGAGGCCCGTGAGGCCAACAAGGCATTGGCGGCTGAAGTGGAGAAAATGGGGAAACAAAGGACCGAGCTGATGGGACAGATGAAAGTGTTGAACAGGCGGTGCATAGCACAGGAAAATTACGTCAGTGACTGGGCCCGGAAGATGATAGCGCTTCTCGGTGGTAAGTTCTGTTTTTCCGAGTGCTTATGGGCTGTGGATTTCATTCTGCGCTTACTGTTTGCTCGTCCTGTCTTTGCAGATTTTTGCATGGACGCTGAGGTTGAAGCAGCTGACGTTGAGCGGTCGATTCTTGCAAACGTTCCACTCGGCGAGGATGCCAATCGAGATATGCTCCGAGCGCACATTCGCCTGGGCAAAGTGGGACCTTTCATCGGTCGACTGAGAGAGGTCGTCGGCCGAATCGACAAGGAGCTTTGGCCTGAAGACGAGTCTCGGCACGAGATGGAAGGCTTGATGACTCGGCTGGAGGAGGTCCCGAACCGAGTGCAGGCGTGGAAGAAATCTTCGGCTCGCTGTGGTGCGGACGTCGCTCTGTCGCTTGTCCGAGTGCACTGCAAGGAGGCTCGCGAAGAGAAGCTGAAGGCGTTGCAGGTCGCCAACACGAAGAAGCTTCGATTCGAAGACTTCATGGAGACCTTCCTTGAGAGCGCCACTCGCATCGCCGACGGGATCGACCTCGACACATTCGTGGAGCCTGCCAGTCCCAGTGCCAGTCCTGACGACGTTTAAGAAAACTTTTACCTCGGTATGCCGAGTGTTGGTTGTAAGAAACTTTGGCCATTGCTGTTGGCCGTCACATTCGTGGTTCGGTGTGGATAAGCTTGATCTACACCGAGCCAACTATCCTTAGGCGAACTTTGAATTTGAATCGAATCTTTTTCTCTTCTTTTGCCAAAGAGTTGTTGATACGATTTTGGCTCGTGGTTTTTGTTTGGCGTTTCTTGATGAAGCCAATGGCAAACATGCGGAGCATGTAATTGTCAGTTGTCTTGACATCTGCATGAGCCTCACTGAGGGTCTGCTGAGTCTCCGAGTGGATCTGTAGGATACACTCGAAGGCAATAGAGTACTTAGGCGATTCATGATCGCGGCTAAGTCTTCGAGTGCGACTGTCCGGTCGTACTCGGAGCGAGTTGTTACTCATGTAACTGTCAGTGGTCTTGACATCTACATGAGCCTCAATGAGGTTCTGCTACTCATGTAATTGTCAGTGGTCTTGACATCTACATGAGCCTCAATGAGGTTCTGCTACTCATGTAACTATCAGTGGTCTTGACATCTACATGAGCCTCACTGAGGGTCTGCTGAGCCCCCGAGTGTATGTGTAGGATACACTCGAAGGCAATTGAGTACTTAGGCGATTCGTGATCGCGGCTAAGTCTTCGAGTGCGACTGTAAGGTCGTGCTCGGAGCGAGTTGTTACTCATGTAATTGTCAGTGGTCTTGACATCTACATGAGCCTCGATGAGGTTCTGCTACTCATGTAATTGTCAGTGGTCTTGACATCTACATGAGCCTCAATGAGGGTCTGCTAAGCCTCCGAGTGGATCTGTGAGATACACTCGAAGGAAGCTTTCTATTTAAGCGATTCTTGATCGCAGACAAGTCCCCGAGTGCGACGTTAAGTGCGCACTTGGAGAAAGTGTGTAGTTAGGCGATTCGTGATCGCAGCTAAGTCCCCGAGTGCGACGGTTAGTGCACACTCGGAGAAAATTTGTCTTAGGCGACTCTTGATCGCAGCTAAGTCCCCGAGCGCGACGTTAAGTGCACACTCGGAGAAAGTTAATACTTAGGCGATTCTTGATCGCAGCTAAGTCCCCGAGTGCGACGTTAAGTACACACTCGGCGAAAGTTAATACTTAGGCGATTCTGGATCGCAGCTAAGTCCCCGAGTGCGACGTTTAGTGCACACTCGGAGAAAGTTAATACTTAGGCGATTCTTGATCGCAGCTAAGTCCCCGAGTGCGACGTTAAGTACACACTCGGCGAAAGTTAGTACTTAGGCGATTCTGGATCGCAGCTAAGTCCCCGAGTGCGACGTTTAGTGCACACTCGGAGAAAGTTAATACTTAGGCGATTCTGGATCACAGCTAAGTCCCCGAGTGCGACGTTTGGTGCACACTCGGAGAAAGTTAATACTTAGGCGATTCTTGATCGCAGCTAAGTCCTCGAGTGCGACGTTTAGTGCACACTCGGAGATAGTTTGTACTTAGGCGATTCTTGATCGCAGCTAAGTCTCCGAGTGCGACGTTAAGTACACACTCGGTGAAAGTTAATACTTAGGCGATTCTGGATCGCAGCTAAGTCCCCGAGTGCGACGTTTAGTGCACACTCGGAGAAAGTTAATACTTAGGCGATTCTGGATCACAGCTAAGTCCCCGAGTGCGACGTTTAGTGCACACTCGGAGAAAGTTAGTACTTAGACGATTCTTGATCGCAGCTAAGTTTTTTTTTAGACCGGAGTCTGCGACCGCGGAAGAATTTTGAATCTGCAAAAACTCAATCTGCTTGTATTATTTCACCGATACTTGTTCTTTACATTGCTTCAGTCGACGGTCACGTGTAGAAGCGCTTCACGAGATCTCCATTCCATGCTCGCGGCTCGTCCGTTTCCCTGTCGATGTTGTAGAGTCGGTATGCTCTGTTGTTCAGCACCTTGGAGATGATGATGTTGGAATTATGCCCTAGAGGCAATAAGAAATATAGTTATTATTATAATTCCTGTATCAAGATAATCGTTTATTATTCATGCTATAATTGTATTGAATGAAGACTCATTTACATGTGTGGATACATAGACAAAACACTGTCCCTAGCAAGCCTCTAGTTGGCTAGCCAGTTGATCAAAGATAGTCAGTGTCTTCTGATTATGAACAAGGTGTTGTTGCTTGATAACTGGATCACGTCATTAGGAGAATCACGTGATGGACTAGACCCAAACTAAGAGACGTAGCATGTTGATCGTGTCATTTTGTTGCTACTGTTTTTCTGCGTGTCAAGTATTTGTTCCTATGACCATGAGATCATATAACTCACTAACACCGGAGGAATACTTTGTGTGTATAAACGTCGCAACGTAACTGGGTGACTATAAAGATGCTCTACAGGTATCTCCGAAGGTGTTCGTTGAGTTAGTATGGATCAAGACTGGGATTTGTCACTCCGTGTGACGGAGAGGTATCTCGGGGCCCACTCGGCAATACAACATCACACACAAGCCTTGCAAGCAATGTGACTTAGTGTAAGTTGCGGGATCTTGTATTACGGAACGAGTAAAGAGACTTGCCGGTAAACGAGATTGAAATAGGTATGCGGATACTGACGATCGAATCTCGGGCAAGTAACATACCGAAGGACAAAGGGAATGACATACGGGATTATATGAATCCTTGGCACTGAGGTTCAAACGATAAGATCTTCGTAGAATATGTAGGATCCAATATGGGCATCCAGGTCCAGCTATTGGATATTGACCGAGGAGTCTCTCAGGTTATGTCTACATAGTTCTCGAACCCGCAGGGTCTGCTGACTTAAGGTTCAACGTTGTTTTATGTGTATTTGAGTTATATGGTTGGTTACCGAATGTTGTTCGGAGTCCCGTATGAGATCATGGACGTCACGAGGGTTTCCAGAATGGTCCGGAAACGAAGATTGATATATAGGATGACCTCACTTGATTACCGGAAGGTTTTCGGAGTTACCGGGAGTGACGAATGGGTTCCGGGAGTTCACCGGGGGGGGGGGGGGGGGGCAACCCACCCCGGGGAAGCCCATAGGCCTTGGGGGTGGCACACCAGCCCTTAGTGGGCTGGTGGGACAGCCCAAAAGAGCCCTATGCGCCATAGGAAGAAAAATCAAAGAGAAAAGAAAAAAATAGGAGGTGGGAAAAGGGAGAAGGACTCCACCTTCCAAACCAAGTTGGATTCGGTTTGGAAGGGGAGACCTTCCCCCCTTGGCTCGACCGAAGCCCTTAGGGGTCCTTGGACCCCAAGGCAAGGCTCCCCCTCTTCCCTCTATATATACGAAGATTTTAGGGCTGATTTGAGACGACTTTTCCACGGCAGCCCGACCACATACCTCCACGGTTTTTCCTCTAGATCGCGTTTCTGCGGAGCTCGGGCGGAGCCCTGCTGAGACAAGATCATCACCAACCTCCGGAACGCCGTCACGCTGCCGGAGAACTCTTCTACCTCTCTGTCTCTCTTGCTGGATCAAGAAGGCCGAGATCATCGTCGAGCTGTACGTGTGCTGAACGCGGAGGTGCCGTCCGTTCGGCACTAGATCGTGGGACTGATCGCGGGACGGTTCGCAGGGCGGATCGAGGGACGTGAGGACATTCCACTACATCAACCGCGTTCACTAACGCTTCTGCTGTACGGTCTACAAGGGTACGTAGATCACACATCCCCTCTCGTAGATGGACATCACCATGATAGGTCTTCGTGCGCGTAGGAAATTTTTTGTTTCCCATGCGACGTTCCCCAATAGTGGCATCATGAGCTAGGTTCATGTGTAGATGTCTTCTCGAGTAGAACACAAAAGTTTTTGTGGGCGGTGATGTGCGTTTTGCTGCCCTCCTTAGTCTTTTCTTGATTCCGCGGTATTGTTGGATCGAAGCGGCTCGCACCGACATTACTCGTACGCTTACGAGAGACTGGTTTCATCGCTACGAGTAACTCCGTTGCTCAAAGATGACTGGCGGGTGTCAGTTTCTCCAACTTTAGTTGAATCAGATTTGACCGAGGAGGTCCTTGGATGAGGTTAAATAGCAACTCATATATCTCCGTTGTGGTGTTTGCGTAAGGAAGATGCGATCCTACTAGATACCCATGGTCACCACGTAAAACATGCAACAACAAAATTAGAGGACGTCTAACTTGTTTTTGCAGGGTATGCTTGTGATGTGATATGGACAACGATGTGATGTGATATATTGGATGTATGAGATGATCATGTTGTAATAGATAATATCGACTTGCACGTCGATGGTACGGCAACCGGCAGGAGCCATAGGGTTGTCTTTATACTAACGTTTGTGCTTGCAGATGCGTTTACTATTTTGCTAGGATGTAGCTTTAGTAGTAATAGCATGAGTAGCACGACAACCCCAATGGCGACACGTTGATGGAGATCATGGTGTGGCGCCGGTAACAAGAAGATCGTGCCGGTGCTTTGGTGATGGAGATCAAGGAGCATGTGATGATGGCCATATCTTGTCACTTATGAATTGCATGTGATGTTAATCCTTTTATGCACCTTATTTTGTTTAGAACGACGGTAGCATTATGAGGTGATCTCTCACTAAAATTTCAAGACGAAATTGTGTTCTCCCCGACTGTGCACCGTTGCTACAGTTCGTCGTTTCGAGACACCACGTGATGATCGGGTGTGATAGACTCAACGTTCACATACAACGGGTGCAAAACAGTTGCACACGCGGAACACTCGGGTTAAGCTTGACGAGCCTAGCATGTGCAGACATGGCCTCGGAACACATGAGACCGAAAGGTCGATCATGAATCATATAGATGATATGATTAGCATAGGGATGCTTACCACTGAAACTATACTCAACTCACGTGATGATCGGACTTGCGCTAGTGTAAGTGGATCATGAACCACTCAAATGACTAGAGAGATGTACTTTTTGAGTGGGAGTTTAGCGAATAATTTTATTAAGTTAAACTCTAATTATCTTGAACATAGTCTAAGTCCAATTTGAATATATTTGTGTTGTAGATCATGGCTCACGCGACAGTCACCCTGAATTCTATTACGTTCCTAGAGAAAGCTAAGTTGACAGATGATGGAACCAACTTTGTAGACTGGGCTCGTAATCTTAAGCTAATCTTACAAGCTGGGAAGAAGGATTATGTCCTTAATGCTGCGCTAGGAGATGAACCACCCGCTACGGCTGATCAGGATGTTAAGAACGCTTGGTTAGCACGTAAGGAGGACTACTCAGTAGTTCAATGTGCAGTCTTGTATGGCTTAGAACCGGGACTTCAACGTCGCTTTGAGCGTCATGGAGCATTTGAGATGTTCCAGGAGTTGAAGTTTATCTTTCAGAAGAACGCCCGGATCGAGAGGTATGAGACCTCCGATAAATTCTATGCTTGCAAGATGGAGGAGAACTCGTCTGTCAGTGAACATGTGCTCAAAATGTCTGGGTACTCAAACCGTCTAGCTGAGCTGGGGATTGAACTCCCGCAAGAGGCTATCACTGACAGAATCCTTCAATCACTGCCGCCAAGCTATAAAGGCTTTGTGTTGAACTACAACATGCAAGGGATGAACAAGTCATCCGGCGAGTTGTTTGCGATGCTGAAAGTCGCAGAGTCTGAACTCCGTAAAGAACATCAAGTGTTGATGGTGAATAAGACCACTAGTTTCAAGAGAAACGGCAAAGGCAAGAAGGGTAATTCAAAGAAGAGCGGCAAGCCTGTTGCCAATCCGACGAAGAAACCCAAAGCTGGACCTAAGCCTGAAACAGAGTGTTACTATTGCAAGGGTATGGGTCACTAGAAGCGCAATTGCCCCAAGTATCTCGCAGATAAGAAGGCGGCCAAAGAAAAATCAGGTATATTTGATATACATGTTATTGATGTGTACTTAACCGGCTCTCGTAGTAGTGCGTGGGTATTCGATACCGGTTCTATTGCTCAGATTTGCAACTCGAAACAGGAACTGCGGAATAGACGAAGGCTGGCGAAAGATGAAGTGACGATGCGCGTAGGAAATGGTTCCAAGGTTGATGCAATCGCCGTCGGCACAGTTTCACTTCAGTTACCATCAGGATTAGTTATGAACTTGAATCATTGTTATTTACTGCCTGCGTTGAGCATGAACATTATATCTGGATCTTGTTTATTGCGAGACGGTTACTCTTTTAAGTCACAGAATAATGGTTGTTCTATTTCTATGAGTAACATCTTTTATGGTCATGCACCCAATGTGAGAGGATTGTTCATATTGAATCTTGATAGCGATACACACATACATAACATTGAGACCAAAAGAGTTAGAGTTAACAATGATAGCGCCTTATTTTTGTGGCACTGCCGCTTAGGTCATATTGGTGTAAAGCGCATGAAGAAACTCCATGCCGATGGACTTTTGGAGTCACTTGACTTTGATTCACTTGACACGTGCGAACCATGCCTCATGGGCAAGATGACTAAAACTCCGTTCTCCGGAACAATGGAGCGTGCAAGTGACTTTTTGGAAATCATACATACCGATGTGTGTGGTCCAATGACCATAGAGGCACGCGGCGGATATCGTTATTTTCTCACCTTCACTGACGATTTGAGTATATATGGTTATGTCTACTTAATGAAGCACAAGTCTGAAACATTTGAAAAGTTCAAGCAATTTCAGAGTGAAGTTGAAAATCATCGTAACAAGAAGATCAAGTTCCTACGGTCTGATCGTGGGGGTGAATATCTGAGTTTCGAGTTTGGTGCTCACTTAAGACAATGTGGAATTGTTTCACAGTTGACACCGCGTGGAACACCACAACGTAATGATGTGTCCGAACATCGTAATCGTACTTTATTAGAGATGGTGCGATCTATGATGTCTCTTACCAATTTGCCGTTATCGTTTTGGGGTTATGCATTAGAAACAGCTGCATTCACTTTAAATAGGGCACCATCAAAATCCGTTGAGACGACACCATACGAACTGTGGTATGGCAAAAGGCCGAAGTTGTCGTTTCTTAAAGTTTGGGGATGTGATGCTTATGTCAAAAAGCTTCAGCCTCAAAAGCTGGAACCCAAAGCGGAAAAGTGCATCTTCATAGGTTACCCTAAAGAGACAGTTGGGTACACCTTCTATCTCAAATCCGAGGGCAAAGTGTTTGTTGCTAAAAACGGAGCTTTTCTCGAGAAGGAGTTTCTCTCGAGAGAATTGAGTGGGAGGAAGATAGAACTTGACGAGGTTGTCGAAGCTCTCATCCCTCTGGATGGTGGCGCAGGGCAAGGGGAAACCTCTTTCGTTGCGACGCCGGTTGAGGAAGAAGTTAATGATGATGATCATGAAACTCCGCCTTCAAGTTTCTGTCGAACCACGCAGGTCGACGGGACCACGTGCTGCTCCAGAGTGGTACGGTAATCCCGTCTTATCAATCATGTTGTTGGACAACAATGAACCTGCAAATTATGAAGAAACAATGGTGGGCCCAGATTCCAACAAATGGCTAGAAGCCATGAAGTCTGAGCTAGGATCCATGTATGAGAACCAAGTGTGGACTTTGGAGGTACTGCCTGAGGGCCGCAAGGCTATTCAGAACAAATGGATCTTTAAGAGGAAGACGGACGCTGACGGCAATGTGACCGTTTATAAAGCTCGACTTGTGGCAAAGGGTTTTTCACAAGTTCAAGGAGTTGACTACGATGAGACATTCTCACCCGTAGCGATGCTTAAGTCCTACAGAATCATGTTAGCAATAACTGCATTTTTCGATTATGAAATCTGGCAGATGGATGTCAAAACGGCGTTCCTTAACTGTTTCCTTAAGGAAGAATTGTATATGATGCAACCCGAAGGTTTTGTCGATCCTAAGAATGCTAACAAGGTGTGCAAGCTCCAGCGATCCATTTATGGACTGGTGCAAGCATCTCGGAGTTGGAACAAACGCTTTGATGAGGTGATCAAAGCATTTGGGTTTATACAAGTGGTTGGAGAATCTTTTATTTACAAGAAAGTGAGTGGGAGCTCTGTGGCGTTTCTAATATTATATGTGGATGACATATTGCTGATTGGAAACAACGTAGAGTTTTTGGAGAGCATAAAGGATTACTTGAATAAAAGTTTCTCTATGAAGGACCTAGGAGAAGCTGCTTACATTCTAGGCATTAAGATCTATAGGGATAGATCAAAACGCCTTATAGGACTTTCACAAAGCACATATCTTGATAAAGTTTTGAAGAAGTTCAAAATGGAACAGTCCAAGAAGGGGTTCTTGCCAGTTTTACAAGGTACGAGATTGAGTAAGACTCAATGCCCAGCAAGTGATGAGGATAGAGAGCATATGCGCTCCGTCCCCTATGCTTCAGCCATAGGTTCTATCATGTATGCAATGCTGTGCACTAGACCGGACGTTAGCCTGGCCATAAGTATGGCATGTAGGTTCTTGAGTAATCCAGGAGTGGATCACTAGACAGCGGTCAAGAATATCCTGAAGTACCTGAAAAGGACTAAGGAGATGTTTCTCGTGTATGGAGGTGACGAAGAGCTCGCGGTAAAAGGTTACGTCAATGCAAGCTTTGACACAGATCCGGACGACTCTAAGTCGCACACCGGATACGTATTTATTCTTAATGGGGGTGCGGTAAGCTGGTGTAGTTCCAAGCAAAGCGTCGTAGCAGATTCTACATGTGAAGCGGAGTACATGGCTGCCTCAGAGGCGGCTAAGGAGGGTGTCTGGATGAAGCAGTTCATGACGGATCTTGGAGTGGTGCCAAGCGCACTGAATCCAATGACCTTGTTCTGTGACAATACAGGTGCCATTGCCTTAGCAAAGGAACCACGGTTTCACAAGAAGTCCAGACACATCAAACGACGCTTCAACCTCATCCGCGACTACGTCGAAGGAGAGGACGTAAATATATGCAAAGTGCACACGGATCTGAATGTAGCACACCCGCTGACTAAACCTCTTCCACGGCCAAAGCATGATCAACACCAGAACTTCATGGGTGTTAGATTTATTACAATGTAATTCACATGATGATGTGAGGGCTAGATTATTGACTCTAGTGCAAGTGGGAGACTGTTGGAATTATGCCCTAGAGGCAATAATAAATATAGTTATTATTATAATTCCTGTATCAAGATAATCGTTTATTATCCATGCTATAATTGTATTGAATGAAGACTCATTTACATGTGTGGATACATAGACAAAACACTGTCCCTAGCAAGCCTCTAGTTGGCTAGCCAGTTGATCAAAGATAGTCAGTGTCTTCTGATTATGAACAAGGTGTTGTTGCTTGATAACTGGATCACGTCATTAGGAGAATCACGTGATGGACTAGACCCAAACTAACAGACGTAGCATGTTGATCGTGTCATTTTGTTGCTACTGTTTTCTGCGTGTCAAGTATTTGTTCCTATGACCATGAGATCATATAACTCACTAACACCGGAGGAATACTTTGTGTGTATCAAACGTCGCAACGTAACTGGGTGACTATAAAGATGCTCTACAGGTATCTCCGAAGGTGTTCGTTGAGTTAGTATGGATCAAGACTGGGATTTGTCACTCCGTGTGACGGAGAGGTATCTCGGGGCCCACTCGGTAATACAACATCACACACAATCCTTGCAAGCAATGTAACTTAGTGTAAGTTGCGGGATCTTGTATTACGGAACAAGTAAAGAGACTTGCCGGTAAACGAGATTGAAATAGGTATGCGTATACTGACGATCGAATCTTGGGCAAGTAACATACTGAAGGACAAAGGGAATGACATACGGGATTGTCTGAATCCTTGGCATTGAGGTTCAAACGATAAGATCTTCGTAGAACATGTAGGATCCAATATGGGCATCCAGGTCCCGCTATTGGATATTGACCGAGGAGTCTCTCGGGTCATGTCTACATAGTTCTCGAACCCGCAGGGTCTGCACACTTAAGGTTCGACGTTGTTGTATGCGTATTTGAGTTATATGGTTGGTTACCGAATGTTGTTCGGAGTCCCGGATGAGATCACAGATGTCACGAGGGTTTCCGGAATGGTCCGAAAACGAAGATTGATATATAGGATGACCTCATTTGATTACCGGAAGGTTTTCGGAGTTACCGGGAATGTACCGGGAATGACGAACGGGTTCCGGGAGTTCACCTGGGGGGGGGGGGGCAACCCACCCCGGGGAAGCCCATAGGCCTTGAGGATGGCGCACCAGCCCTTAGTGGGCTTGTGGGACAGCCCAAAAGGGCCCTATGCGCATTGGAAGAAAAATCAAAGAGAAAAGAAAAAAAAGGAGGAGGTGGGAAAGGAAAGAAGGACTTCACCCACCAAACCAAGTAGGACTCGGTTTGGGGGGGAGTCCTTCCCCCCTTTGGCTCGGCCGACCCCCTTGGGGCTCCTTGATCCCCAAGGCAAGGTCCCCCTCTCCCACCTATACATACGGAGGTTTTAGGGCTGATTTGAGACGACTTTTCCACGGCAGCCCGACCACATACCTCCACGGTTTTTCCTCTAGATCGCGTTTCTGCGGAGCTCGGGCGGAGCCCTGCTGAGACGAGATCATCACCAACCTCCGGAGCGCCGTCACGCTGCCGGAGAACTCTTCTACCTCTCCGTCTCTCTTGCTGGATCAAGAAGGCCGAGATCATCGTCGAGCTGTACGTGTGCTGAACGCGGAGGTGCCGTCCGTTCGGCACTAGATCGTGGGACTGATCGCGGGATAGTTCGCGGGGCGGATCGAGGGACGTGAGGACGTTCCACTACATCAACCGCGTTCACTAACGCTTCTGCTGTACGGTCTACAAGGGTACGTAGATCACTCATCCCCTCTCTTAGATGGACATCACCATGATAGGTCTTCGTGCGCGTAGAATTTTTTTTGTTTCCCATGCGACGTTCCCCAACACAAATCTCCACCGGAAGACATGACGGAAAGATGTAGTCGCAAACTCGCCGGAAGTCGCTTAGACGCCTGCCCCACGGTGGGCGCCAACTGTCATGGGTATAAGTATGACAGTAGATGTGTAGGGTACGAAAGGAAGGGCAGAGCCTTAGCTACGGCGAGGTTGTATGAGTTAATGCCCTCAACGGTGGAGGTAATAGCCCTACGTCTCAGTGCTCTGGGAGCTTGTTGTCGAGTGGAATATGGATTACAGTGAATTGCTAACCCTTGCACGAGTGGGGAAGGGCGGCTTATATAGAGTGCGCTGCCCTTCACAATGGTTCGGTGCACAGGGGTGAAGTAGTGGCGAATAAATGCCTACGTTACAGGTAGCGTATGTCTTAAATGCTAATAAAGGCACATGGAAACGTATGACCGTTTCCCTCCAGGGGGGTTACGATGCACAGAGTGGAATCCAGTCGGTTAGTTTGATACAATCCGAATGCTCATCTCCGACTGGATGATGGAGGATTCGTCACCGACTGGATGATGGGAAGTTCTTAATTCAGTCGGAATTGATTAAGAGCCTTATCCCTTATGAAGGGTAGTCTTTGGGTAGGACTTATAGGACAGGCCTATGACCCTACCCTAGGACTGTAACCCCATCAGTAGCAAAGCCCGCGGTACATCGAGATCATCTTCATCCTACGCCTCCCGCGGATATATTGCTGTTATCGAGAGGGGAAAGAATATCAAAGACGCCTCCAGTGAAAACTATAGTCCCCAAATCTATCGAACATATTTACTAAAATCCTAAATATATTACTGTAATTTATTTTATTTTATTTTACTTTGTAGTTTATCTATCTACTGTTATTAATTTTAATCATTGCAATTACGAGTAAAGGGGATTGACAACCCTCTTATCACGTTGAATGCAAGCATTTGCTCTTGCGTGTGTAGATATTGTCAACGATTGTTTGTATGATCCTTTTATTGCTTCGATAAATCTTGATTCTCAACTAGGAAAAATACATATTGCAACAATGGGCCGGCCTTGTTTGCGTGGCGTCATCTTATATGGTACTACTTCACAAACGTACGGGATTTTTTTATTTGCTGCTTTTTACGGAATATTGTCTTTTCTCAGCTTTTCTGTTGTCAACGCAACACACACAACATTCTGAGTCTTCTACAACGTTTCTGGCCGGTTATGGAAACATTCTAGAAGATTCCTAAATTGGGTCTTTTATTATTTTTCCTGTCTTGATTTGGTTTCTATTTTGCTTTTTTCGTTTCTTTTCTGATTTTTTGTTTCTTTTGGGAAAAACATATATTTTCAAATATTTTATTTTTTAAAATTATTCATTTTTTTGCAAAAAAATCGAAAATTCTAAAATATTATCATGTTATCAAGAATAGCTCGCGTTTTACAAGATGTTCAAAATTCTTAAATTGTTCATGTCTTCCAAAAAATATTTGGAGTTTCAAAATATGCTTCATGCTTTCAAAAATAGTTCGCAATTTCAAAAATGTTTAGAATTTTGAAATTTGTTCGTGTTTCCAAAATGTTTAGAATTTCAAAATGTGCTCGTGTGAAGATTTTTTTTTAATATCAGAATTTTAATTTTTTTTCCTCATTTTTCAAATTGTTTCAATTTTCCGCAAATTATTTTTGTTTTCAAAAAAAATGTTGTCATTTGAAAAAATCAGCGATTCAAAAAAAATATCATGTATTTCAAAAAATGGTTTTGTTTTCAAATTTAGTTTTGGAATTTTGTAAAATATTTCTCTTTTTAAAAATTGCTTACATAAGCTATAAAATATTCTATATTTATAAGACCTTTGCAATTTTGACTGAAATGTTTGAATTTTTGTAAACATTGTTTTAATTGCGTCCCTTCTGTGTGTTAATAAAACACCCGCGCTAGCCTCAGATCAGCAGCAGCAGCTGAGAGGTCGAGTGGGCAAGCAGAGTCACACGAAGGAGCATATTGAGCACGAAGAACATCGATGAAGACGAGGGTAGACGGCCAACCCCCAAGCCACGGTCCTCCCGGATGGTTGGAAACCACATTCATGACCGCCATAATAAGCCAGGGAGCTGGCCGACCCCGACGGACAATCGTCCACCCGAGTCGCCCGTGCGGAGCCACGCGGGGTATCGTCTTTGTAAATATAATATTTTTAGAGTTTTCACTATTGTCTATATGCAGATGCATATATAGATATAATTTAAAGCGTAAATTCATTAATTTTGCTTCATATGTAGTCTCTAGTGTTGTCTTTAAAAACACTTATATTTAGGAACAGGTGAAGTACATAATTTCAAAGATAGTACTAATCAAAGTTTCAACATTTAGGTTCCACTTGTGTCAAAAACGGTTACATATTGTTGGGAAGCTCGAGCAAGTAAGTAGACATGTGTACATGACACATAGACGCCGACACCAATAGTGTTGTTGTTATCTTCCTCCTGAGAGGCTAGTTGCGTTGGATTGGAGATATGAACTATCATCATCTTGTTGGAATTCCTTTGCTTGGAGTGGGACTAGCATGTTGGATATCACCTGGTAGGTCGGCATCAGGTCCGGTAAGGGCGTGCCGCCGTCAAGATACTGCATAACCTGGCGCATGCTGGGCCTTGCATCGCTGAATGGGTGCGTACATAGAATTCCAAGCTTTAGCACCAAACTGGCCTCATCCTTACCATAGTTGCCGTGGAGCCTAGCATCCACCGTGTCCAAAATGGACCCATTTTGCCAGTGGTGAAGCACCCAATTAACCAGCAAGGCCTGATCGTCTGTTCTTTCATGACTGATAGGCCGCTGCCCACACGTAACCTCAGCATGAACACCCCGAAAGCAAATACGTCTGTCCCGGGAGATGCCTTGCCGTTGCGGCCTAGCTCCGGCGCTATGTACCCTAGCGTGCCAACCACGCGGGTAGTTTGCGGGTCGGCGCCGGCGCCATGGTCGTAGAGCCTCGCTAGGCCGAAGTCCCCTAATCGACCCTTCATCTCGTTGTCGAGGAGGACATTGCTGGCCTTGATGTCTCGATGTATCACCACTTTCTCCCACTCATGGTGGAGGTAGACTAAGCCAGAGGCTATGCCTTTGATGATCCGGAACCTCGTAGCCCAGTCCAGCACCAACAAGCGGTCGTCGCTGGCATGCAAGTACTTGTCAAGGCTTCCATTGCACATGTTGTCGTAAACTAGGAGGAGCTCACCTTTGCGCCTGCAATATCCCAGCAGCTGCACCAGGTTGCGGTGCTGGAGGCGGCCGAGGCTGACCACCTCGGCGATGAACTCCTTCATGCCCTGCTTCGAATCGTGTGACACTCTCTTCACGGCGATCTCCGATTTGGACAAGGGGAGGACACCCTTGTACACCCTCCCAAACCCGCCTATGCCCAGCAGGTGATCGCTCTTGAATCCTTCCGTGGCGCGGAACAGATCCTTGTATGAGAACCGGTGTGGCCCGAACTCCACCTCCCATTCTTCCAGCAGCTCGGCGTACCTCCGGTGCCTTCGCACGAGCACGAAAATGGCCGCGGCACCGGCGAGGAGGAAGGT
Source organism: Hordeum vulgare subsp. vulgare (assembly GCF_904849725.1). NCBI lineage: Eukaryota > Viridiplantae > Streptophyta > Magnoliopsida > Poales > Poaceae > Hordeum > Hordeum vulgare. The sequence goes on along the minus strand of NC_058522.1, from coordinate 545,505,571 downwards.
CGCCGTTGCTATTGGGAGGGCGATCGTGAGGGCTCTGGACCTGTCGTTTGAACCAACACGGGGAAGCCTTGGTAGCTTGCTGATGTCGATGGCCGGAGCCGGGCGGTTCAGACCGAAGCTCCATCCGAGCACATAGTGCCGCGATCGGAGCGTGCCGCCGGTGGCGGCGGAGAAGCCGACGTATGCCACGTCAGTGAGCACCTTGGAGAGGTCGTGCCTGGCCGAGACGAGTGGCCGCGTAGGCTTGGCCACGTTGAGCGGAGCCACGGTCACGTTCATCTGGGTGGCCTCCCCGTCGTACTCCACCAACACCTGCATGGCCTCGCCGCTGATCAAGGTCAGGTTTCGGAAGTCGCCGTTCACGCTGCCGTCGTCGTAGTAGCCGGCGTAGTAGGACTGCACCGAGCTGAGGCTGTTGACGTCGATGCCGACGTGGTTGTCGTTGATGTCACCGAACTCGTCGTTCTGCATGGTGTCCAGCTCGACGGCGACCAGGCGGTTGCTCGCGTTGCCGTTGCTCTGGACGTTGAGGAGGCCCAGGTAGCCGCTGGGCAGCGCGTCAGAGAAGTTGAGGCCGGCGGCGACGACGAACGCCATGCCGTGGGCGCTCAGGCCCACGTGGTCGGACAGGATGCCGAAGACGAAGGAGGCGGAGAAGGACCGGAACGTCGACGTCGTGCCATTGCGGAAGCGCAGCGGCGCGGGGTAGAAGGCGTGGCCTTTGCGCTGGAGCGTGCCGTTTGTCAGCTCCAGCATGCCGTCCGCCGTGACCCCCACGCCGTCCAGCGTGAGGTTCGTGCCGCCGAAGCCCGAGTACACGAATTGGTCATCTCCATCGGCGAGGCTCAGGCCAACGTAGAGGAGGTGTAGGAGGAGGAGACGTATCTGCTTCATGCTACGGTACCCACGGTTGGTGACAAATCAACAGAGCTGAAAATATGCGGACTTAAGTTGTGCTAAATTCAAGCATAGTAAGAGTTTAGCAGTAGCAACACTCTTGCACTACCGGATCTGAAAAACAACTTTTCATTGCTGTCGCAAGACGTAGCGGAGAAATTTCCTGCCCGGCCTTATCATGTCATTACGACCTTTTGTCCATGGCAGTCGTAGGGTCACTGTCATATCTTTACGATTATTTGTAATGCACCCTGTCCACTTCTACGTGCCACAAGTTCTCCGGTGGTACACTATAAATACCATCTCTGTCATTGAAATGGTTCAGTATCCCCAATGCCGTCGAGATTCATCTATCCTGACGTCGACTCACTCGTCCTTGTTTCTATAATATCTCACTAGCAAAAAATACCCGTACGTTGCAACGGGTAAAACAAATCCTTATTACACTATTGCACTTCATTTGCATTGCACGCATGTTTTTTGTCATATAATAACCGACGACGGCCACAATATCCAGCAATTCATTGCAAACGTGATCAATCCTAACCGTGGTCTAGAGTATTTCGACACCACGGCACCACACGTCGACGTCATCCAACACATCACGGTGTAATGGGACCAGAGCAAGTCCACACCCACCCACATGCATTGCCACAGAAGTACTCCATCGATCTAGAAATACTTGTCGAAGGAATGGCGGATGGAGGGAGTACATCGCCATGTCGTCGCTGAGCATGGTGGTAATCAATGCATTCTTGCCGTTCGAGGACACCATCCTAGACCAATTCTCTCGGTGAGAATTCTCGTAACTAAAACCAATAGAAAGGAAAACTGACAAAAATTGTTTCGTTGGAAATCAGAAACTGTTCTAGCTAGAATAGATAGGTCAGCTAGTAGCTAGCTTTGTGCATTCGCCAAAAAAATGCTAGCTTTGTGGTACGTTGCAACTTGCAAGATAGCATACTGAAAAACTGAGCATATTCTGAAATGTGCATCCACGGGGAGATAAACTCGCTAGCCAGCACAACAACACATAACTTTTTTTGACATCTAAAGGACCAACAGAGTACGACATCACTGTTATTACCTTAACTATTAAGAGAAGGAACAAATCTCGCTGGGAGACACGAGATACCATGACAACTTTGAACCTGACACAAGTTGTATATCCGATCGACGTGCCTCTTAAGATCAAGTCCAGCAATCAACAACTTGTCAATTTGCTCCATGAAGTTCACGCAACTATCATGCACTTCCTCGACCGAACTCCCAACTCGCTTGCTACACCATTCAAATTGAACAAATGATTCTAATTCTGGATGACAGTCCCACATCAATTCATATTTAAATTTGCTTTGTGTCCGGCTAGCAACCGCTTCATCCATAAGTTTTAGCACTACCAGCCCATGATCTGAACAAGCTGCTAATATATCTTCCACCTCCGCTCCTGGGAATATGGAGTTCCACTCAGCATCACCAAAAATCGATGAAGTACAACCCTTGTATACGATCCGCCGGCCACCCTTTTTGAAAAACTCCATAGTCTTCCCTTGAAGCCCAGATTCACCAATACACAAACATCTAATACATCCATGAATGCCTGCATCTGCACAATTAGGCACAAAGTTAGCAATCTTCTTCAAGTTCCACCAAAAACACACTTAAGGATGACCGAGTTAGGTTGCAGCATGTTGGTCAGGTACTTAGAGACGTTGTTGCCGTTGCTAGCGCTCGGACAAAGAATCATCAAGAAACTTTAGTATCTTAGAGGTATATTCTACAATGGAGTACCGACCTGAAGTTGAGTAGTGGCTTTAGCATCATAAATCTATATAACTGCTAGGCTCAATAGTTGTTAAGAAACTGTCTTTTAATTAGAGAAAAGGCATGTAAACTTCTTAAGTTAACAGGTGCTATCAGCTAGCATCACGGACATCTCTGGTGTGTCCCTCGAACAGGCTACGATATAGTGCAAAATAAATAAATTTTGATGAATACAGAGTAAATAATGAGTGAGCAGAAGTGCATAATCAATCAAAAGCATAAAGGCCGACAAATACACCAAAGGACAAATCTGTAACCAAGCAAAATTCAATCTCTGAGTCACATTCTTACTGGGTTATATCTGTCGGCTCGGGCCAGGTCTCACATATGGCCCTGCCTGGAAAGAAGAACTCATCTGCGTCGTTCAGGCCATCCGAGGCTATTGTGGCCGGGACTACACCTAGGCTTCTAGGAACTGAACATTTTTGGTTGGTAGTACTCACTGATATCTGCTGTCGAGCACCACCATATGATGCAAGACGTCTCGGCGCCTTGTTCAAAGTTGCAGGAGCTGCAGCCCCGCCGCTCGCCGGATCTGCTAAGCCATGCCCGGATCCATGCCGCCCCGACACGTTCCCCCTCCCCCCCTCACGCGACGTCGTCGTTCGTCGCCGGAGCTCTGAGCCCCCGCGGCGGATCTCCAGCGCTGTCGGCTGCTGCCGTTCCGCTCGGGAACGAGCGAGCGGGCACGACGCGCCTCGCCAGCGCCACGTGAGCCATGGCCTCGCCCAAGCTTCTAGTGATGCCAGCTGCTGTCGTTCCGGTCGGGAACGAGCGAACGGGCACGGCACGCCTCGCCAGCACCACGTGAGCCACGGCCTCGCCCCAAGCCGTGTCGGCTGTCGCTCGGTCCCCAGCCCACACAGCTGCGTAGGACTCCCGCACCGGCGACACGGTCCCGGTCGACGCGGTGTGGGGCGGGCATCGCGGGATGGAGGTGGCGGCGGGATGGAGGTGGAGATGGGATCGAGGAGACAGTGCGAGGCGTTGTTTTTTTTCTCTTCTCTGTAACGGTTCTAGGCTGACTTATGATGAGGATTGCGGGTTCAATTATCATAAAATAGGAGGGCTTTTTTGTAAAGATGCTGTGACGGGTTTTTCGACAGAAGCGATAGCCTCTTTATTATTAGGTAAAGACTTATTACTGGATGGTCCATACAAGGAAAATCATATTTAGGGATGGCACCTGTCGGATTTGGGCATGGGTTGACCCACCTCATACCTTATCCGTCGCCCCAAATCTTACCCCATCATCCGTATCCATATCCATCATGGATACAATTTTTTTTCCATACCCATAATCCGTCAGGGTGAATGGATACCCGCCGGTAAAATTACCTAGATTTACAACACACCAACTCAAGTATTACATAGTTATAAACAACAACTTGTAATAATGCATAAACAACAATACTTCATGACAACAACAAATACTCATAAATAGCAACACATTCTGGACGTGGGCTAGCTGTGGGACTTATGTACATATAATACATTTAATACTGCCATTTGACACTGCTGGTCGGCTATTTGACATTGTTGATTTAGCAAGCTAGGGCCGTCGAGTGCTCAACCACTATAAGGTGCACGACCATTTGACACTGCTGGCCGGCTACTTTGCCTTGGATGCACTCTTCGCTGACAATTTTCAAGGGTGTTTTAGGATGCGCAAGACTGTTTCGATTATTTGTACCATGGCATTCGGTCCTATGATGACTATTTCATCTTGAAGAAGGATGTCGTAGGAATTATTGGCTTCTCCGGTTACCAGAAGTGTACGCCCCACTCCAAATGCCCGCATATGGCACTATCGTTGATTCGTGGATGAGTACCTACAGATGTCTGAGAGTACATGCAGAGATGCCATGATTATGTTTGTAACTGTTGTAGTCGAGGTGTTTGGACCTTAATACCTGAGAGAATCAACTATGGCAGACGTCGAGAGAGTCTTGGCAATCTCAGAGGCAAGAGGATGGTCAGGTTTGCTTGGATCTCTTGACTACATGTATTAAAAATGGAAGAACTGACCAAGTCTCTAGAACTGCAATATGAGGGTCATGTTAAGAATCTCACCAACATTCTTGAAGTAGTTGCATCACGGAGTATTTGGATTTGGCACGCCTTATTTGGCATGCTCGGGTCATACAATGACATCAACGTGCTACAACGATCACCTTTGTTTGTAAGGCTGACTGAAGGCAAGGCTCATCCTCGCCACTATACTGTCAGTGGACATGAGTACAACACGATCTACTATCTCGTTGATGGTACCTATCCTCTATGGGCTACCTTTAACAACACCATCTCTAACGCAGTGGGTCGGAAAAGTCTCACTTTGCCCAAAGACAAGAAGCAACTAGAAAGAATCTCAAGAGATCATTTGGAGTTTTGCACGCCCGTTTTGCAGTTGTTTGTGGACCCGCTAAACAATGAGATCCACAGACCTTGTGGGAGATGATGACATGTTGTGTGATCATGCACAACATGATCATTGTAAATAAGAGTGAGGATACTACCGCAGCTCTAAAATTCGAGAACATGGATGATCCTATCGAACTTCCACATCAGAATTTAGCCACATTTGAAGAGTTTATTGAAATGCGTCAATAACTTCAGCATCGACCAACTAACGAGCAACTGAATGAAACTTTGATTGACCATCAGTGGATGGTTAAAGAAGACAACAATGTTGAAATGTGAAATTTGCATTTTTTTAATTCAAACTTGTGCTCCATTCGGCTATTTGAACGTATGTATTCTATGTATACGGCTATTTAAACGCGTGCACTCTACGTATGTGGCTATTTAAATGTGCGGATTATTAAAAGTATGGAAGGCTCGACGTAAGATGGTGACCACATCCATGTCCGTGTATTGGTCCCCTATCCATGGACGAATGCGAACGGTAATTTACGGGTTACCTTGGAGATGGCCTTACTACGGGATTGATTCATATTTTTTGCGGGGAGGATCCCCCCCTAAAAGAAATAAGGGGCAGAGGGAGGGATGATTTGATTAGTTGAAAGAAGCCCGTATTCATCCGGTAAAGACCCGTGAGTCTAACTTTTTTTCTCATTAGCTAGGCTCACTAGTCATCCTACTATCCCAATTTTTCTATTAGAATAAACTGCAATCTAGGATATGCTATGTGTCATTTTGTTGCATATATCCACCTACCCCTCAATCAAAATAGTCTCTCGTCCCGATTTATAGTTAATGAATAAATGAAGGTACGCAGGTGAACTATACAAGATCGTAAGACAACTTTTTTATAAAGCAGATTCTGAGATAACTAAATAATATAAATGCACCTAACTACACCATGTATTCCTATCCTACATACCTTTGTTTTTCATGCTACGTGACTATGTCATTCAAATCTCTATTCCTGAAGGGAGAGTTGGTAGCTTCTTTTCCAGGGTTTTTTCGTCTCACCTCTCACCTTCGTCTCTTTTTTTCGTCCGGTTTTTTATCCCTCCTCCCATCATCACATATTTAGTAATGTATTTAATTTCTAATAAACCATTAAAGACCAAATCTAAATTAATTAACCTTAGCATAAGTGGCTAAATCACATTATTAATATTTTCATACATCACCAAATTACATTAATTTCTAATAAATTTTTAAAGACCAAATTTGAATTAAGTATTCATACAATAAGTGGTTCAGTCACATATATTAATATTTCCATACATCATCAAATTACATTAATCTCTACTCCTAGAAGGGGAGTGCATATGTCATTTTGTTGGCTCACACGTAGTAATTAATGCGGAAATAGTTTGGAAACGAGTGCCAAATCAATTTGTAAATCAAACCATTAGTGCACTTAGTTAACTAAATATGAATTATTAATCACCTATGAGCCCCCAGGAGATCCACTTCCTTATAATATGCAAAACGAAAACAATCAACCATCAATTATAATCTCCCCATTATTTCTTCCCTTATGATGCATATACACAGCAGCGGAGCAGCCGCATCAAAATTGTTTTTCCCTTTCTTTCCTTTCCTCGTTATGTTTTTTTCCTTTTCTTCCTATCATATTATAAATCATGACGATACTGATCTAGACACGGCACGAACTACGTCCACCAGCCGTGCACTACATCTTCTAAACATGTACATCGTCCAAAATCACCTCCACAACATCGAGGGTGCGATGATGAGAGGCCTCGCTACACCATCCGCGGACCTAGAGACAGTCGCATCACCGCACGGGTTCGTCATCTTGCGCACCCCGTCGACCCATGTGAGGTATGCTTGATTTTTTTCCACACAGAGAGATGAGTCGGGTCCAGGAGCCGGGGTTGTAGTCAATCCGACCATGACCGTGCCCCATGCTCCAGGATCCTGTGGGGGAAGGAGAGAGGATGTCCCAGCAGAGGAGCGGTGTGCGCCCTGCGCTAGCAGCTCTGTGAAGGAGAGGAGCATTTGTTGCTGATGGTCTATGGGTCACGACTCGATTGATGTAGGTTCAGTCGTTGCCGACGCCAAGCCCCCTGTCATCGAGGACAAGGAGGATTTAGCGAGCTGTGGAGGATAGAGCTTGAGATTAGGGAGACTAGAGATTGAGATGGGTCGATCCTCAATCTTGAATAGTTTTCACCGGTGTGTTACCATGCTACGTTAATCAACCTGAGATGGATATCCAAGATGTAAAGACATGTTAATTAATATAGTATGAGAATGATCATCATACACAAAGAGGATATAAACGAGATGTTTTTCTATTTTACCTTTTCTCAGTTAGTTATTTCTGGAAGTGTTCTGTCGATTCATGTGTAAATATTGAGAAAGTTAGAGATGACATTCCAACCATCAACACGCAAGGCAACACAAATCAATATATGCTTTGGTAAGTTCATGCGAGCTGAAGAAGGTACAAACTATTGACTTCAGACCATGTTTTTTTGAGACACAAATTAATAAGGTTTTGTTCTTTAAATCATTGGTGAAGGTGGAGGTGCCAAATGCAACACCAATCTTGGTGGAGGTACAATCAAGGAGGAGACGGGAGTAGTGTGATCATGGTGGGTTAGGACAAAAGTGGTTGATGTGATCTAGGTCATCCCCAAGTCACCTCTGCTGCCCACAGTGATCTGCATGCATAGTCCCTTTTTGATCTATCAGCCATTTTCATAATAATAATAATTTTATTTGATTACCTATTCATGGGGCATTTGGTTCATTACTTCTTTACCTTTTGTACACACATGGTCATCTACCATAGTTTCTTTCTTTTATATATATGTCTTCTTTTTACTTTCGCTTTGAAAAGTTATGTGGTTATGAACTCATGATCATATTATGTTTTTGGCAGCCACCCAAGAAAGAAAAGAAGATATTTTTGTTTGAGCTTGAGGACTTCATGCCATGTCTTGGGACTCGTGCTGCAGCTGGCTACTAATCAACATCCCGCTTCTCTTTTCTCTCCTCTAACTAAATAAAAATATAATATTTTAATCCTTATAACATTGTTTATGTCACCTTATTATGCTTGCTATATGCACAAAACGTCTAATGGAAAATTAGTATTCCAAATATATAAGGCTGGTCACAATGGGAGGTATCATATACTAGTATTATGTGTATAATACTAGTGTAAGATATTACCTCCATAATGCACACTATTATAACTTGGTATCATAGTATTCTCATTTATTGTCTTGCAGAAGACATACTAGTACATCATTTAATATGCTACGGTATCTTCACATGTAAAACTATCAACATTTCAAGAGACACATAAACAAATATACTTTACTCACATGTCAGATTTACTCCCTTCATTTCAATGAATAAGGCACACACACTTTCTAAAATTCTTCATAAATTACATCACTAATATGAAATGTGACTTCCAAATTATGCCATTGAAAACTTCCTTTCAATATGAATTCAACGCTACATTTTCTATACCATATAACCCACATTTTTTGGTGTAACTTATGGCCAAATTTTAGGATACGTGCACACCTTATTCATGTGAATGAAAAGAGTATTACAAATAAACAAATACACTATTTTCATGTGATATTTTTTTAATAAAATGCACAAATAACAAAGACAAAAATATGACTTCAACTCAAAATTAATCTTGATTGCAGTCCTCTTCCCAACCTACTATAGTCATTTAGAATTCTCTAACGCTACATGTCTCTCACAGTATTTTTCCTATCATTTTTAATGTACATCATGCAACGGTCATAAAGACACTAATGTTACTTCATCATCTCTAAGCTAAACGCACGAATCGTGCTAGTAGTAATAAACAATACAATATCTACACTAATGAACAACATCTACAGTAACAAAAGAGCCATGTCCCACGCAAAGGCCCCCGTTGCCTATGGCCTAGCTACGCTAGTAATAGAACCAAAGGGAGGGGCGAGAGATGCTATGACAATAAATAAAGTATTACTCCCTCCGTTCCTAAATATAAGTCCTTTTAGGGTTTCACAAGAAGACTACATACGGATGTATATAAACATATTTTAGAGTGTAGATTCATCCATTTTGCTCGGTATGTAGTCATTTAGTGAAATCTCTTAAAAGACTTATATTTAGGAACGGAGGGAGTATATGATACTATGCATTAGGAATGTGTTATCATACAAACATACACTAGTATCATATGCATCATACTAGTATATGATATTCCCCATTACGATCAACCTAAAATTAAAACTAGCTACAAGCTGACATGACATAATGTTATTGGAAAAGAAAAGAGGTGAAAGTGAGGGGGCCACAGGATAAGGTGAAACGACGAGGACACGTGAGGCCTCTAGTTATCATATGTTGGATGTTGATCCAGTGACCCACAAGCGCAAGGAAAAGGGAAAAGACTCGACAAGTAATATTTAGAAACCCACCCCTGGTGTTTTCCACTATGGTTTGAATGATATATGGGGTTGTGTTGCAAATATACTTCCTCCGTTTCAAAACATAAGTTGCATTAGTTTTTTTAAAAGCAAAAAAGTCTCTATGTTTGATCAAGTGGAAAAATACCAGCATTTACGATAACAAATCAGCATTGTTAGATTCATCATGAAATATATTTTCACATGTTATTTAATTATATCTAGTGCTATAGTAAAATTTGATATTTTCTTCCTATATACACCTGGTCAAAGATTGAATAAATTGACTTTGAAAAAGAAAATACTCCAACATCTTTATACTATTTTGGAACAGAGCGGAAAGCATCTGCTAGCAATGGCATAATAAATAAACACTAGTCGTACGTACATGGATGTCATCTTCCACCTGAGATGTAAGATACAGTGCCAATGCTCCCCATTGAAGATGGATAAGAGATGGCATACGAGTCGAACCCTTGGTTCTGCAACAGGGCCATCGTACTGAAGCTCGTCATATCTGCCAATGACAGGTCCGGAAGCGGCGTGTCAGAGTCAAGGTAGTGCATGACCTGCCTCATGCTTGGCCTCGTGCTGGCGAACGGGTGCGAGCACAACAGCCCGAGCTTCAACACCCGACATGCCTCGTCCACATCACAGTCACCTCCCAGCCTCGCGTCCACCGTTTCGGCGAGACATCCTCTGCGGAAATGATCAAGGACCCAGTCCACTAGCATCTCGTGGCTGTCAGTGTCCATGCCCGGGGAACCATTGCTCACCGGCCTTCGCCCACAGGTAATCTCGAGAAGGAAGGCGCCGAACGCGAACACGTCCGTGAGCGTCGACGCCTTCCCCGTGCGCACGAGCTCCGGGGCTAGGTAGCCCATGGTGCCGACCACATGCGTGGTATGCGGATCCGTGCCGTGGTCGTACAGCCTTGCGAGCCCGAAGTCCCCCAAGCGCCCGTTCATCTCGCCGTCGAGGAGCACGTTGCTGGCCTTGATGTCTCGGTGGATCACCACCTTCTCCCACCTCTCGTGGATGTAGAGCAAGCCGGAGGCAACCCCTTTGATGGCATGGAACCTTTTGGCCCAGTCAAGCACCCCTTCACACTCGCCGTAGAGGTACTTGTCGAGGCTACCATTTGGCATGTACTCGTACACCAGAAGCAGCTCCCCTTTCCTCCTGCAGTAGCCGAGTAACTGCACGAGGTTGGGGTTCCGGAGCCGCCCGATGCTCACCACCTCGGCGATGAACTCCCTCGTCCCTTGCCTTGACTCGTGGGAGATCTTCTTTATGGCTACCTCCAACTTGGACCTGCTGAGCACACCTTTGTAGACTTTTCCGAAACCCCCGGCACCAAGTAGATGCTTGCTCTTGAATCCTTTGGTGGCGTGGTACAATTCCTTGTACGAGAATCGATGCGGCCCGAATTCGATCTCCCAGTCTTCCAGCAGCTGTGCGTACCTCAGATGTCTCAGCAGGAGTAGAGCGACAACCGTGCAGACAGCAAGGACGACCGCCGCCGTGGCTATGGGCAGAACGATCTCCAGGACCTTGGAGCGAGGCTTGGGTCCAAAGCGCGGCAGCTTGGGTAGCTTGGCGATGTCGATGGCCGGGGCAGGGCCGTTCATGGCGAAGCTCCAGCCGAGCACGTAGTGCCGCGTGTTGATCCCGCCCGTCGACGACGAGAAGCCGATGTAGGCCTGCTCCGTGATCACCGAGGAGAGGTTGTAGGTATCTGATACCAGCGGCCTCGCCGGTTTGGCCACTCCGAGGGGCGCCAGTGTCACGTCGATCTGCCCGGTCCCGCCGTCGTAGCTCACCCACACCTGCATCGCCTCCCTGCTGAAGAGAGTCAGGTTCCTGAAGTCGCCGCTGCCGTCGAGGTAGTAGCCCGTAGGGTGGGACTGCAGGGAGTGCAGATCGTTGACGTCGATGCCGACGTGGTTGGAGTTGATGTCCTTGAAGTCGGTGTTCTGGGTGGTGTCGAGCTCCACCGCGAAGAGGTGGTTGCTTGCGTTGCCGTTGTTCTGGACGTTGAGGAGGGCCAGGTAGCCGGCAGGCAGCGCGGAGGAGAGGCTCTCCGGGGTGGGGCACACGACCAAGGCCATGCCGTGGGCGCTGAAGTCGGTGTAGTCGGAGACGATGGCGAAAACGAAGGAGGAGGCGAAGGAGTGCACCTGCCCGCCCGGCGACCCGCGGAAGCGCAGCGGGGTGGGGTAGAACGCGTGGCCTTTGAGGTTGGTCTTGCGGCTGTTAAGCACCACGAGGCCGTCGGGGGTGACCGTGGCGTTGCCGTCGACGGTGAGGTTGGCGCCGGCGAAGCCTGGGAAGGCAAACTGGACCTGGACGTCGTCGCCGGCTGCGAGGTGAAAACTAAACAACACGACGAAGAGCACCGTAAGCTTCATGATATGATAATGTGCGTGTGCGGCTCGCTTCCGCCGAACTATTGGACCAAGAAGGCTCAGCTTGCTGTATGAATCCTCTGTGAGGAAACTTGCTGTCAAATGGGTCGCTGTCGACACTTTGGATCTAAAGTTTCCGTGTGTTTGAACTAACACACTTTTTTTTAAACACAGTAAAGACCCAAAACACTTATATACACGCACATCCATCCATCCCTGAACGCACACACGCATATCTTACTTCTATAAACACTTCCGAGAGACTGAGCCCGTATATCATCTTGAGATTTAAGAAGTTATTATAGACGTCTTGTCGTCGACGTAAATGACTCATTTCACTGAAAGCGTATCGTTGAAAATCCTAAAATAAAATCAGAAATGATACAAGCATGAGGACGTAAATCCTAATAGGTTAGGACTAGTACAAATGCCCGTGCGTTGCAATGGGCAAAGAAATTAACGTCACTAAGCACATTGTGGTTGCATGGAAGAAGGAATTATAGTAGGGAAAAGGTACATTCTTCTAGCCAAAATGACGTAAAGATTGGTCACTAATGCACTTGCTAGGTTGTTTACTCCGAAAAGCACCGCCTTGGGCTATGGGCGTCAACATTTCACGTCATAGACCAGATGGACAACCGATTGATGGTGTCTCTGTCTTGCACATGATTCCTACTTCGTTCTATTTGTATCGCTCATGCGTGCATAGATGGACTTCTTAGGGTCGGTTAGTACCAGTAAAACAAATAAACATGTGCTTGGAAATCACAATAGATTAACACTCAAACAACTGTTGGCACATATCCCTCAAACAACTTTGCAAGAAACAAAACAATACAGTAGTTTAAAATTATTGAGAAGTACCAAGATCCATTCTTGGAAAGAATCCATTATCATATCAGATAGAATATTGTCCTGTGGAGTCCTCTCCTACAATATCACATGGGGTATAAAAATAGATTTGTCAAGTTCTAGGTTTAACAAAAAATAGGATTCATTACTTTACATGTCTACAACTAACTCATTATCTTGATTATACAACATTCAGTAAATTGATCAATGGTAGTGAGCTACATATGCATATGATTTTTATTTCCCCCAATCGAAATATCATCACTGAAACGATGCAACAAAAAATACAGTATAAACAAGTGTACTTTGATCTAACATTTTATTTATTTATGCAGAACTGTACTGACGGGCCGAATTACTAAATCTCCCCTAATAATAAACCACGGATCGCTTCTGCCGTACGTCGTCGGCGGTTTTGCAAAAAAGCCCCTCCGTTTTCGACGATTCAACCCGCAGTCCTTCTGTAAGTCAAGTCGAACCGTTATTTTAAGTTTTGCAAAAAACACCCTATATTTTATCCAAACTAACTCCTCCCTCCTCCCCCCTCTCTCCCCACAACCCCCACCCCGCAAATGGCGACGCCGCCGGCTCCAGCGGGCGCAGAGGGACCTCCGCCCTCCCGTGTTCCCGGCGGCTGTTGGCCACAACCCCCGCGGGCCGCCGCGCCCACCACACGCGGCTCCCGGGCCACCAAACCACCCCCGCCGGCAATGGTGACGCACGCCGCCATCGACCTGGATCTGAAGACCCCAGCCACCGTCGCCTCCCGGATCCGCCGCCTCCTCCCCAACAACCGTCGCCTCCCGCCGCCGCCTCCTCCGCAACCACCTTCGCCTCCCGGGTCCGCCGCCTCCTCCCCAACCACCTTCGACTCCCAGATCCGCCGCCACCAGCTCGCCCACAAGGAGCTGACACCCGTCAAGGAGCGGTCCTCGCCGGCCACAACTCGGTGTCCGTCGAGGAGAGCACCAGCCGGAGCTTCATCGCCGACCAGGGTGACCCTCTTCCTCCTCCCATCGAGATCTCCCCCATACTACTGCAGGTCAACTACGCCTCCACATGATGTTCATCGGTAGAAGGTGGAGGCCAAGGAGGAGAGGATCATGGTTTCCGTGCGGGTGCGGCCCATAAATGGCAGGGAGTCCGGCGACAGCTCCAACCGGGAGTGCATCAGCCCCACCACCGTCATGTTCCGGAGTACCGTCCCTGACCGCGCCATGTTCCCCACCGCCTACACCTATGGTAAGCAGAAGCACCGGCAGAGCTCAATTTTGCAAATAATGCATGGCAATGTTGGCCACAATTGCTATTCTTGATGTTGAAACCTCGCAGGGATTTCATTCGGTAGTCGATTTCTTAGTTTGTTCTTCTTTCGTGTCATTTTCAGACAGGGTGTTTGGCCCCAATTGCTCTACCAGACAGGTCTACGAGGAAGGAGCAAAAGAACTTGCTCTATCAGTTGTCAGTGGAATCAACTATATGTACAAAACAAACGATGCAACTCCGTTACGTCACTAATTTGGTCTTTGGATGAACTCATGTTGACCAACTAACATTTGCACATGAATCTCTTATCGACAGCAAGCATATTTGATTATACAGCTAATTACACATCAATACCTTTTCTGATCTTCTGAGTTGAACACAAACGGTCTTCCAAATCCAGGAAATTGATCTCTCGTATAGAATTCTCCAGTAATAAGAGCGGAAACCTGAAGGGCAAACACAATGTACAATTTAAATCTCGTCGGATAAACATTAATAATAAATATCGAGAGAAGGAAAAAGTTTTACATGATCTCCTTTTTCTAGGTGGCGTGATGCTTTCCTTTCTAGAATATCCGGAAAGAGTCCAACCTATAGCAAGATATCAGTAAAGATACTTGTCCTCAAACCCAGTAGTTACAAACTGAGGTGTATCTCTCAACCTTCTTCAACAAATAGACATCAAGATCTGCCATCTGCGATTCTTTGAAATCACCTCTTTTGTAAATGTTTGCACCAGTTTCCCCTACAGCAGACCATAAATCATCACCACTATCAGCACTGCTATCAGCCTCGACAAGTATTCTATGAATATATTGGTTGACCTGATAAATATGAGTAGAGATTGTAAACAAAAATGGATTGTATGTGCACATGTGGTAAAACAAAACATTATAAACACATAGCAATATAGACTTACATTTTTAGCCAAAAGCCATAGCCCATGGTTACGCACTTCCACTATTGAGAAGTACCAAGATCCATTCTTGGAAAGAATCCATTATCATATCAGATAGAATATTGTCCTGTGGAGTCCTAGCCTACAATATCACATGGGGTATAAAAACAGATTTGTCAAGTTCTAGGTTTAACAAAAAATAGGATTCATTACTTTACATGTTTACAACTAACTCATTATCTTGATTATACAACATTCAGTAAATTGATCAATGGTAGTGCGCTACATATGCAAATGATTTTTATTTCCCCCAATCGAAATATCATCAGTGAAACGATGCAACAAAAAATACAGTATAAACAAGTGTACTTTGATCTGACATTTTATTTATTTATGCAGAACTGTACTCACGGGCCGAATTACTAAATCTCCCCTAATAATAAACCACGGATCGCTTCTGCCGTACGTCGTCGGCGGTTTTGCAAAAAAGCCCCTCCGTTTTTGATGATTCAACCCGCAGTCCTTCTGTAAGTCAAGTCGAACCGTTATTTTAAGTTTTGCAAAAAACACCCTATATTTTATCCAAACTAACTCCTCCCTCCTTCCCCCCTCTCTCCCCACAACCCCCACCTCGCAAATGGCGACGCCGCCGGCTCCGGTGGGCGCAGAGGGACCTCCGCCCTCCCGTGTTCCCGGCGGCTGTTGGCCACAGCCCCCGCGGGCCGCCGCGCCCACCACACGCGGCTCCCGGGCCACCAAACCACCCCCGCCGGCAATGGTGACGCACGCCGCCCTCGACCTGGATCTGAAGACCCCAGCCACCGTCGCCTCCCGGATCCGCCGCCTCCTCCCCAACAACCGTCGCCTCCCGCCGCCGCCTCCTCCGCAACCACCTTCGCCTCCTCCCCAACCACCTTCGACTCCCAGATCCGCCGCCACCAGCTCTCCCACAAGGAGCTGACACCCGTCAAGGAGCGGTCCTCGCCGGCCACAACTCGGTGTCCGTCGAGGAGAGCACCAGCCGGAGCTTCATCGCCGACCAGGGTGACCCTCTTCCTCCTCCCATCGAGATCTCCCCCATACTACTGCAGGTCAACTACGCCTCCACATGATGTTCATCGGTAGAAGGTGGAGGCCAAGGAGGAGAGGATCATGGTTTCCGTGCGGGTGCGGCCCCTAAATGGCAGGGAGTCCGGCGACAGCTCCAACCGGGAGTGCATCAGCCCCACCACCGTCATGTTCCGGAGTACCGTCCCTGACCGCGCCATGTTCCCCACCGCCTACACCTATGGTAAGAAGAAGCACCGGCAGAGCTCAATTTTGCAAATAATGCATGGCAATGTTGGCCACAATTGCTATTCTTGATGTTGAAACCTCGCAGGGATTTCATTCGGCAGTCGATTTCTCAGTTTGTTCTTCTTACGTGTCCTTTTTAGACAGGGTGTTTGGCCCCAATTGCTCTACCAGACAGGTCTACGAGGAAGGAGCAAAAGAAGTTGCTCTATCAGTTGTCAGTGGAATCAACTGTATGTACAAAACAAACGATGCAACTCCGTTACGTCACTAATTTGGTCTTTGGATGAACTGATGTTGACCAACTAACATTTGCACATGAATCTCTTATCGACAGCAAGCATATTTGACTATACAGCTAATTACACATCAATACCTTTTCTGATCTTCTGAGTTGAACACAAACGGTCTTCCAAATCCAGGAAATTGATCTCTCGTATAGAATTCTCCAGTAATAAGAGCGGAAACCTGAAGGGCAAACACAATGTACAATTTAAATCTCGTCGGATAAACATTAATAATAAATATCGAGAGAAGGAAAGAGTTTTACATGATCTCCTTTTTCTAGGTGGCGTGATGCTTTCCTTTCTAGAATATCCGGAAAGAGTCCAACCTATAGCAAGATATCAGTAAAGATACTTGTCCTCAAACTCAGTAGTTACAAACTGAGGTGTATCTCTCAACCTTCTTCAACAAATAGACATCAAGATCTGCCATCTGCGGTTCTTTGAAATCACCTCTTTTCTAAATGTTTGCACCAGTTTCCCCTACAGCAGACCATAAATCTTCTCGAACAGCAGACCACAAATCATCACCACTATCAGAACTGCTATCAGCCTCGACAAGTATTCTATGAATATATTGGTTGACCTGATAAATATGAGTAGAGATTGTAAACAAAAATGGATTGTATGTGCACATGTTGTAAAACAAAACATTATAAACACATAGCAATATAGACTTACATTTTTAGCCAAAAGCCATAGCCCATGGTTACGCACTTCCACTATTGAGAAGTACCAAGATCCATTCTTGGAAAGAATCCATTATCATATCAGATAGAATATTGTCCTGTGGAGTCCTCTCTTACAATATCATATGGGTTATAAAAATAGATTTGTCAAGTTATAGGTTTAACAAAAAATAGGATTCATTACTTTACATGTCTACAACTAACTCATTATCTTGATTATACAACATTCAGTAAATTGATCAATGGTAGTGAGCTACATATGCATATGATTTTTATTTCCCCCAATTGAAATATCATCAGTGAAACGATGCAACAAAAATACAGTATAAACAAGTGTACTTTGATCTGACATTTTATTTATTTATGCAGAACTGTACTGACGGGCCGAATTACTAAATCTCCCCTAATAATAAACCACGGATCCCTTCTGCCGTACGTCGTCGGCAGTTTTGCAAAAAAGCCCCTCCGTTTTCGACGATTCAACCCGCAGTCCTTCTGTAAGTCAAGTCGAACCGTTATTTTAAGTTTTGCAAAAAACACCCTCTATTTTATCCAAACTAACTCCTCCCTCCTTCCCCCCTCTCTCCCCACAACCCCCACCCCGCAAATGGCGACGTCGTCGGCTCCGGCGGGCGCAGAGGGACCTCCGCCCTCCCGTGTTCCCGGCGGCTGTTGGCCACAGCCCCGCGGGCCGCCGCGCCCACCACACGCGGCTCCCGGGCCACCAAACCACCCCCGCCGGCAATGGTGACGCACGCCGCCCTCGACCTGGATCTGCAGACCCACCCACCGTCGCCTCCCGGATCCGCCGCCTCCTCCCCAACAACTGTCGCCTCCCGCCGCCGCCTCCTCCGCAACCACCTTCGCCTCCCGGGTCCGCCGCCTCCTCCCCAACCACCTTCGACTCCCAGATCCACCGCCACCAGCTCGCCCACAAGGAGCTGACACCCGTCAAGGAGCGGTCCTCGCCGGCCACAACTCGGTGTCCGTCGAGGAGAGCACCAGCCGGAGCTTCATCGCCGACCAGGGTGACCCTCTTCCTCCTCCCATCGAGATCTCCCCCATACTACTGCAGGTCAACTACGCCTCCACATGATGTTCATCGGTAGAAGGTGGAGGCCAAGGAGGAGAGGATCATGGTTTCCGTGCGGGTGCGGCCCCTAAATGGCACGGAGTCCGGCGACAGCTCCAACCGGGAGTGCATCAGCCCCACCACCGTCATGTTCCGGAGTACCGTCCCTGACCGCGCCATGTTCCCCACTGCCTACACCTATGGTAAGCAGAAGCACCGGCAGAGCTCAAATTTGCAAATAATGCATGGCAATGTTGGCCACAATTGCTATTCTTGATGTTGAACCTCGCAGGGATTTCATTCGGCAGTCGATTTCTCAGTTTGTTCTTCTTACGTGTCCTTTTTAGACAGGGTGTTTGGCCCCAATTGCTCTACCAGACAGGTCTACGAGGAAGGAGCAAAAGAAGTTGCTCTATCATTTGTCAGTGGAATCAACTGTATGTACAAAACAAACGATGCAAGTCCGTTACGTCACTAATTTGGTCTTTGGATGAACTGATGTTGACCAACTAACATTTGCACGCGAATCTCTTATCGACAGCAAGCATATTTGACTATACAGCTAATTACACATCAATACCTTTTCTGATCTTCTGAGTTGAACACAAACGGTCTTCCAAATCCAGGAAATTGATCTCTCGTATAGAATTCTCCAATAATAAGAGGGGAAACCTGAAGGGCAAACACAATGTACAATTTAAATCTCGTCGGATAAACATTAATAATAAATATCGAGAGAAGGAAAGAGTTTTACATGATCTCCTTCTTCTAGGTGGCGTGATGCTTTCCTTTCTAGAATATCCGGAAAGAGTCCAACCTATAGCAAGATATCAGTAAAGATACTTGTCCTCAAACTCAATAGTTACAAACTGAGGTGTATCTCTCAACCTTCTTCAACAAATAGACATCAAGATCTGCCATCTGCGATTCTTTGAAATCACCTCTTTTGTAAATGTTTGCACCAGTTTCCCCTACAGCAGACCATAAATCATCACCACTATCAGCACTGCTATCAGCCTCGACAAGTATTCTATGAATATATTGGTTGACCTGATAAATATGAGTAGAGATTGTAAACAAAAATGGATTGTATGTGCACATGTTGTAAAACAAAACATTATAAACACATAGCAATATAGACTTACATTTTTAGCCAAAAGCCATAGCCCATGGTTACGCACTTCCACTATTGAGAAGTACCAAGATCCATTCTTGGAAAGAATCCATTATCATATCAGATAGAGTATTGTCCTGTGGAGTCCTCTCCTACAATATCACATGGGGGTATAAAAACAGATTTGTCAAGTTCTAGGTTTAACAAAAAATAGGATTCATTACTTTACATGTCTACAACTAACTCATTATCTTGATTATACAACATTCAGTAAATTGATCAATGGTAGTGAGCTACATATCCATATGATTTTTATTTCCCCCAATCGAAATATCATCAATGAAACGATGCAACAAAAAATACAGTATAAACAAGTGTACTTTGATCTGACATTTCATTTATTTATGCAGAACTGTACTGACGGGCCGAATTACTAAATCTCCCCTAATAATAAACCACGGATCGCTTCTGCCGTACGTCGTCGTCGGTTTTGCAAAAAAGCCCCTCCGTTTTCGACGATTCAACCCGCAGTCCTTCTGTAAGTCAAGTCGAACCGTTATTTTAAGTTTTGCAAAAAACACCCTATATTTTATCCAAACTAACTCCTCCCTCCTTCCCCCTCTCTCCCCACAACCCCCACCCCGCAAATGGCGACGCCGCCGGCTCCGGCGGGCGCAGAGGGACCTCCACCCTCCCGTGTTCCCGGCGGCTGTTGGCCACAACCCCCGCGGGCCGCCGCGCCCACCACACGCGGCTCCCGGGCCACCAAACCACCCCCGCCGGCAATGGTGACGCACGCCGCCCTCGACCTGGATCTGAAGACCCCAGCCACCGTCGCCTCCCGGATCCGCCGCCTCCTCCCCAACAACCGTCGCCTCCCGCCGCCGCCTCCTCCGCAACCACCTTCGCCTCCCGGGTCCGCCGCCTCCTCCCCAACCACCTTCGACTCCCAGATCCGCCGCCACCAGCTCGCCCACAAGGAGCTGACACCCGTCAAGGAGCAGTCCTCGCCGGCCACAACTCGGTGTCCGTCGAGGAGAGCACCAGCCGGAGCTTCATCGCCGACC
This sequence comes from Hordeum vulgare subsp. vulgare, assembly GCF_904849725.1. Taxonomy (NCBI): domain Eukaryota; kingdom Viridiplantae; phylum Streptophyta; class Magnoliopsida; order Poales; family Poaceae; genus Hordeum; species Hordeum vulgare. Next base: position 545,485,038 of record NC_058522.1, on the reverse strand, counting down.
AGGGTGACCCTCTTCCTCCTCCCATCGAGATCTCCCCCATACTACTGCAGGTCAACTACGCCTCCACATGATGGTCATCGGTAGAAGGTGGAGGCCAAGGAGGAGAAGATCATGGTTTCCGTGCGGGTGCGGCCCCTAAATGGCACGGAGTCCGGCGACACCTCCATCCGGGAGTGCATCAGCCCCACCACCGTCATGTTCCGGAGTACCGTCCCTGACCGCGCCATGTTCCCCACCGCCTACACCTATGGTAAGCAGAAGCACCGGCAGAGCTCAATTTTGCAAATAATGCATGGCAATGTTGGCCACAATTGCTATTCTTGATGTTGAAACCTCGCAGGGATTTCATTCGGTAGTCGATTTCTCAGTTTGTTCTTCTTTCGTGTCCTTTTTAGACAGGGTGTTTGGCCCCAATTGCTCTACCAGACAGGTCTACGAGGAAGGAGCAAAAGAAGTTGCTCTATCAGTTGTCAGTGGAATCAACTGTATGTACAAAACAAACGATGCAACTCCGTTACGTCACTAATTTGGTCTTTGGATGAACTGATGTTGACCAACTAACATTTGCACATGAATCTCTTATCGACAGCAAGCATATTTGACTATACAGCTAATTACACATCAATACCTTTTCTGATCTTCTGAGTTGAACACAAACGGTCTTCCAAATCCAGGAAATTGATCTCTCGTATAGAATTCTCCAGTAATAAGAGCGGAAACCTGAAGGGCAAACAAAATGTACAATTTAAATCTCGTCGGATAAACATTAATAATAAATATCGAGAGAAGGAAAGAGTTTTACATGATCTCCTTTTTCTAGGTGGCGTGATGCTTTCCTTTCTAGAATATCCGGAAAGACTCCAACCTATAGCAAGATATCAGTAAAGATACTTGTCCTCAAACTCAGTAGTTACAAACTGAGGTGTATCTCTCAACCTTCTTCAACAAATAGACATCAAGATGTGCCATCTGCGATTCTTTGAAATCACCTCTTCTGTAAATGTTTGCACCAGTTTCCCCTACAGCAGACCATAAATCTTCTCGAACAGGAGACCATAAATCATCACCACTATCAGCACTGCTATCAGCCTCGACAAGTATTCTATGAATATATTGGTTGACCTGATAAATATGAGTAGAGATTGTAAACAAAAATGGATTGTATGTGCACACGTTGTAAAACAAAACATTATAAACACATAGCAATATAGACTTACATTTTTAGCCAAAAGCCATAGCCCATGGTTACGCACTTCCACTACAAGCATCTACATCCTGAAGGACAAGCAGATGTATACATATGCAGCGAGTCCCCCACGAACATGAGCCGCTTCCCCCTCATCCTCTCCATGAACCTCCTGGCGTCGAACCTAATGGAATCCATCCACGATTCACCAACCAAACACGATCGAGGAAGGAAGGGAAGGGAGGAAATGGGGGATCTGGGGGCGGCGCTCACCGTCGACGAAGTAGGCGGAGCAGGGGTAGCCACGGGAGGAGGAGGCGACGACGCGGGCCTCGTCATCAGAGAGGATGGGCGGGAGCACCCCGATCCCGGCGCCGCGAGTGACGAGCTCGAGCAGGCCCAGGGCGGCGCCCGCGGGCCGGGGCGGCGCGAAGTAGGAGGCGCCGGGCCGGAAGGGCGCCCACTCAGGCTCGAACATGCGGGCCATGGCGCCGTCGATGGCCTCCTCCAGCCGCCGCTTGAGCGTGCCCGCGCCCTCCCCGGTCGCCGGCGACTCCCCCGCCGCGTCCAGCTCCAGCACCATCGCACCCCCCGCGCCCGGGAGCCGCGTGTGGTGGGTGCGGTGGCCCGTGGGGGCCGTGGCCAACAGCCGCCGGGAGCACGGGAGGTGAGCTTCGTTTCCCAGCTCCCGTCAGATCCAGTTGTGAAGGGACTACGGGTTGAATACCTAAAAGTGGAGGGTTTTTTATGCAAAAGTGCCGACGACGTACGACAGAAACGATACGTGCTTTATTAATAGGTAAAGATTAGGGAGAGATATCACTGTCTCTCTAACCATCAAACCACAGGTTAGTTCGTTTGAACTGGCACACTCCCATGCAACATAATAAAGATAAGATACGTACATCAGTCACTGATTTTTCTTATGTCTCGCTCGACGTAGTGGTCACTTTCTTGGACCCTGCTAGGCATCAGCTTACCGGGGCAATTTTAGATCGGCTCACCCTTGAGCCATTCGATCAAGAGCGTGTGTCGTACGTGTACGGCGGGGATCAGCCCACTGGCTTGGACGTCTCTTTGGGACATCCTAGGGAGAGAAAAATTCACACGCACGCGATGCGTCTTCCCCTCCCTCAACACACATCACTCGTCTTTTTTTCCTTCGCGTCTCCCACATTCATACACATGTCGGTCGCCTTGTCCTCCTCTATCAGTCCGTTGCATTTTGATTAGCGTCGTCAAACCCCGTCGCAGCGCCAGCTCATGCCTTCACCACACATTTGCGATGTGTCCAGCACAACCATCGACCATTTGCAGCTCCCGCCGACACCGACGATTATAACCTCGTTGCATCTTCATCCATCGTTCTTGCATCACTGCAGGGAGTTGTAGCTTTTGCCGTCATTGACTACATCCTTTGTCGTTATCGTGGTCACACGGTGTATGGGTGTGTCTTCTCCAGCACCTACATGTGATGGTCGCAACTTCAGCCAACGTCGGTTCCAGCATCGTGGCTATGAGATTGGTGCTTTTGTTGTTTGCCGTGGGTGACCGCCGATTCCAGGAAAGTGGTGTCGTCGTCTCCGACACCGCATAGTTGTTGGTTGCAACAAATGGTGGTTATCATTCCAGCAACGTGTCGGACGTAGCACCGCAGCGCACCGGCGTGTCTTCTCTAGCACCATCGGCCTTCACATAGCGATGTCCCGTTCACTGAAATCCCCCTGGGAAAAAGAGCATACGACATGGAATTGGCAAGGTAGGGTGAGAGAGGGAAGAAGAAGCAACTGTTGGAATGAATAAAGAGGAAGGAGCAGCTCGTGGTAAGAGCATCTCCAACCGTTCGCCCCCAAGGGCTTGAAATAGCGCCACTTGGGGGGCCAACCAACGATATATTCGGCCTGGGGGGGCTCGAGTTCCCAGGCGACCCCCAGCCGCCGAGTTCGGCCCAAATACGGCGCAAAATCGACCCAAAATTGGCCCAAATTCGGCACACTTCGGCACAAATTCAACGAAAACTAATTTTTATCTCATAGTTCATCACATAAACAAAGACAAATCAAATAGTTCAACGAAGCAAGCTCATAATTCAAACAAAAAATAAAACACATCGAACCAAACGTTGCCCTTGAGCCTCCATAGGTGCTCCACTAGATCATGTTGCAGTTCTTGATTCATGTGACATCCCCAGATTAGGCTACAGTAACCCTTATAATCAAGCTACATTAATCACACACTAATGATGCCATGTCATCAAGATTAGCTAACCCAAATTGCCACTTGATAAAAACCAAAACTAAATTCAAATTTAAAATAAAGTGAAATAAATTATTTCTTCAAACAGTAAAACTAGATTCTTGGTTGCGTTGCAAATATTCACTAAGTAATTGTCATGTTGAACCCAACATTATTTGGCCCATCAATTAATCTCTAGGAATTTTATAAAGTGATCCAACGACAAATAAAATGGCCTTTTCAAAATAAACAATTATTTATTTAACTCCCACTTCCTCCAAACTTTGTGTGTTGCCTCATAATAATACACATCATTTATGTGTCAGTTTTCATAACTAACAAAATTCCTTTAGCAGCTATGTTAGGGCATATTTCTCCCTAAGTGGTTTTGGTGATCGATGGCAATGCATGTGCAGACTAATCGTGTGCATTGAGCATTTCGAATAATTCATAACTAGCCACAAGACGATTGGGTGCCCCTCAGAGTCTTTCAAAGACAGTTGCTTTCTACGTTTCTCTTTGGTGGATTTGAGTCGTAGAAAAGCCGTACTATTAAGAGGGGGTACACTTCGGAAAGGTTTGGGTGGAATTAACACGTACACGACTCTATTGCACCACCTTTCCCTTGCTTCTATGGAGCTCCATCTTGTTTCTCCCTGCGTGTGCAAAAGGACTAGCGGTAGTACCGCTGGTGCCAGCGGTAATAACGCTCTCTGGGCGGTAGTAGTTTTTTACTACCGCTCTCTGGGCGGTATTACCACTCTTCGAACGGTAGTAGTTTTTTTACTACCGCTCCGTCGGACTTTTTGCGCATCCACAACCTCAGCGGTGGTAGGCACGGTAGTAATTTTTTACTGCCGTGGTTGGTGAACCTACCGTGCGGTAGTACCGCTCTGCTCGGGCTGTGAGTGGGGGGTAACGGTTGGATTCTTTCCCCCACTATATAAAGGGGTCTTCTTCCTCAAGAAGGTTACCTCTTACCTCCCCAATCTCCATTGTTGCTCCAAAGCTCATTTTCGCCCGATCTCTCTCCCTAGCCAGTCAAACTTGTTGATTTCCTAGGGATTGGTTGACAAGGCCCTCATCTACACTTTCACCAAGAGATATAGACGATTGAGGTCACCGCGGAGCCACATTCCATTATGGTGAAGCTTCGTGGTCTTGTTGGGAGCCTCCAAGCTTTGTGTGGAGATTGCCCCAACCTTATTTGTAAAGGTACGGTCGCCCCTTCAAGGGCACCAATAGTGGAATCACGACATCTCGCATTGTGTGAGGGCGTGAGGAGAATACGGTAGCCTTAGTGGCTTCTTGGGGAGCATTGTGCCTCCACACCGCTCCAACGGAGACGTACTTCCTATCAAAGGGAAGGAACTTCGGTAACACATCCTCGTCTCCACCGGTTCCACTTGTGGTTATCTCTTACCTTTACTTTGTACTTATCTTTGTTGTGGTGTATTCCTTGCTTGAACCAGTTGTCTTTGTTGTTAGCATCATATAGATTGCTCACCTAGTTGTTCATCTAGAGAACCTTTTGTTGCTGACCCTAATTTGTTAAGAAGAGCTAAAAATTGGTAGTTGCCTATTCACCCCCCCCTCTAGTCAACCATATCGATCCTTTCAATTGGTATCAGAACCACGTCTCTTTATTAAAGGCTTCACCACCCGACGAGTATGGTTGACGACGGTGAGGTTGGGCACGAAGTGCTTGAGGTCGTTGAGTTGAGTTTGATCATACAGGACGACTTGAATGAGGCTATGGCCTCACTCAAGACGTCCATGACGACCGAAGTCAAGTCCATGCTTAAAGAATTACTTGAGGGGATGAAGAATTCTCCCGAATCGTTGCTTGTGGCTAAACCCACCACATCGGAGTTGGGGGTCATTTCCAAAAAGGAACCAGCTAAAGGTACTCGAACTTCTTGACAAGAATGGGACGCGAACCTTTGCCTCGGTTCCCCCTCCCCCGGTCTATGGAGGACCGGTCCCTACACCGCATAGTAATAATCCTGGTCCCTTCCTAAACTTGTTAAAGGTGATTTTGCTAATTGGGTCTTTTGCATCAAGTCTCATTTGAATCAAAGATAAACAAATCTTTGGAGAATCATCGAACAAGGCTTCTGCCCACATGATCCAAACAACCTCATTCCAAGAGAAGAGGCGGACAATCAATACAATCATTCTGCTTTGTTCATCCTTCAATCAACGGTTCCTCTCGAAGATCTATCTCACTTGCGCCTCTTCACCCGTGCAAAGGATTGTTGGGAGCACATCATGGTGTTGTACAAGGGGAGCTCAAGCATTCAATGGTCCAACCTTGAAGTGGTTCTGGATGAGGCTGATGAGTTTGTGATGCTAGAAGATGAGGACCCCCGTGATCTGTACCGAAGGGTAACTACTCTTGTCATTGCTCTCCAAGATCATGGGAGCAAGGATACGAATGACACTTGGATCAAGCGCAAGTTTCTCAAGGCCATCATGCCATTCAACAAAGCCATGTTCTCCGTCATTCGTCAAAGGCCGGATTTCCACACCTTGACCTCAAGGCAAGTGTTGGATGAGTTCACTACCATGAATATCATGAACAAGACCGCCGACAATGCTCTTGCTCGTGTCCGGTCGAAGATAGCCTCACCCAAACTTGCCTTGAGATCCAAGGTCATTTGTCATGAAGAAGAAGAAGAGGAAGAAGATAGCTGCCCTTAATACAAAAAGTATGCTTATCACGAGCACATGGCTCTTGCATCAAGGCAATTTTTGGGCAACAAGAGAAACTCAAGGACCAACTTCTCCAAGAACAACTCAAGTGGGTCCAAGAACAAGCAACGAGTAAGGACATGCTATAATTGCGGCAATGTGAGTCACTTTGTGGCGGATTGTCCTTATGAGAAGAGGGAAGACAACGGGGGCAAGCTCATTCGTAAAGACAAAGCCAAGTGTTTCCCAAGCAAGAACATATTCACCAAGAAGACTCCTCCAAGAGGTTTTGTGGCCCATGAAGAGTACACCTCCAATGATGACGAAGAGGATACACGTCGTGAGGGGACCTGGATGCCCATATTTGCTCCTACATATTATATGAAGATCTTTATCGGTTGAACCTCTATGTCAAGGATTCAGTTAACCCCGTATATTATTCCCTTTGTCCTTGGTATGTGATATGTCTCAAACGTATCTATAATTTTTGATGGTTTCAGGCTATTATCTTGTCATCTTTGGATGTTTTATGTACCTTTTATATCTTTTTTGGGACTAACTTATTAATTCAGTGCCAAGTGCGAGTTCCTGTTTTTTCTATGTTTTTGGCTCTTTTCAGATCTGATTTTGGAATGGAGTCCAAACGGAATAAAAACCCCGAAATGATTTTTTCCCAAACGGAAGAAGATCAGGGGGCCTCTGGGCCAAGCCAGGTGGGCTCCAGGGAGCCCACAAGCTCCCACTCCACCACCAGGGGGAGGCGGCGGTGTTAGAACTTGTGGCCTCCCTGGCCGCCCCTTGACCTAGATCCTTGGCCTATATATTCCCAAATATTCAGCAAAAAATCAGGGGAACCTCGAAAATACTTTTCCGTTGCCGCAAGCTTCCGTTTCCACGAGATCTCATCTGGAGACCCTTCCCGGCGCCCTGCCGGAGGGGACTTTGGAGTTGGAGGGCTTCTTCATCATCATCATCGCCCCTCCAATGACTCGTGAGTAGTTCACTTCAGACCTACGGGTCCGTAGTTAGTAGCTAGATGGCTTTTTCTCTCTCTTGGATCTTCAATACAAAGTTCTCCATGATCTGCATGGAGATCTATCCGATGTAATCTTCTTTGGCGGTGTGTTTGTCGAGATCCGATGAATTGTGGATTTGTGATCAGATTATCTATGATATATATTTGAGTCTTTGCTGATTTCTTATATGCATGATTTGATATCCTTGTAAGCCTCTCCGAGTCTTGGGTTTTGTTTGGCCAACTAGATCTATGATTCTTGCAATGGGAGAAGTGCTTGGTTTTGGGTTCTACCATGTGGTGACCTTTCCCAATGACAGTAGGGGCAGCAAGGCACACATCAAGTAGTTGCCATCAAGGGTAAAAATATGGGGTTTTTTTTATCATTGGTTTGAGATTATCCCTCCACATCATGTCATCTTGCTTAAGGCGTTACTCTGTTCTTATGGACTTAATACACTAGATGCATGATCGATAGCGGTCGACGTGTGGAGTAATAGTAGTAGATGCAGAAAGTATCGGTCTACTTGTTTTGGACGTGATGCCTATAGATATAATCATTGCATAGATATCGTCACGACTTTGCGTGGTTCTATCAATTGCTCGACTATAATTTGTTCACCCACCGTCCACTTGCTTTCATGAGAGAAGCCATTAGTAAACACTACGGCCCCCGGGTCTATTCACATCCATCGTTTACATCTCCGCTTTTACTTTGCTTTGTTACTTTTTTGCTTTCAGTTCTCACTTGGCAAACAATCTATAAAGGATTGACAACCCTTCATAGCGTTGGGAGCAAGCTTTTGTGTTTGTGTAGGATCTTGTGATACTCCTCCACCAGATTGATACCTTGGTTCTCAAACAGAGGGAAATACTTACCACCGCTGTGCTACATCACCCTTTCCGCTTCGAGGGAACACCAATGCAAGGCTCCAAGGCCATGGGGGAAATCCTTTGCACACTTGCCTAGGAAGTCCCTTAAGGCGTAGCTGCAGCAGAAGGATTCCTGGTGCCGTCGACACGACTATTTTTGGCGTCGTTGCAAGGGGAAGCACAACTGATATCAGAAGCATTTCTGGCGCCGTTGCCCGGGAGGAGAAATCAAGATCTATCCAAGTAGGTCTCACAAACTCATCTCCTGCATTTACTTTTTTTCTGTTGCCTCTCGTTTTCCTCTCCCCCACTTCACTTTTGCCGTTTTCATTTGCCTTTTTCCGTTCGCCCTTCTTCCGCTCGCTTTCTGTTTGCTTGTGTTACCATGTGCCTTATTTTAGCTTGCATCTTTGCTTGCTAAAAATCCATTGATATGGATCCTCACCCACTTGCTAATCTCTTTAAGAGACCCACTATTATGCAACGAATTGCTAGTGAGTTGAGGGCACGTGATTATTATTATGGAGTTTTGCTTGAGATGCGTGAATCTGAAAATTGTGAGGAAGAAATTTATGAAGTGATTCACGAGGGCTCCTTGGATGAAAAGCATGATTACAACGATTTCACTATAAATCTTATTAGTGACAATCATGCTAAAAATATGCAAAACCCTAAGCTTGGGGATTCTAGTTTTGCTTTGTCCACTACTTGTTGCAATAATCATGATTGGGGTGATGATCTTTCTTATGATCTTGAAAATTTGTTTAAACCTCATGATGAAGATGATATTGAAAGTGTTGGAATTATGCCCTAGAGGCAATGATAAATGTATAGTTATTATTATAATTCCTGTATCAAGATAATAGTTTATTATCCATGCTATAATTGTATTGAATGAAGATTCATTTACATGTGTGGATACATAGACAAAACACCGTCCCTAGCATGCCTCTAGTTGGCTAGCCAGTTGATCGATGATAGTTAGTGTCTTCTGATTATGAACAAGGTGTTGTTAATTGATAACTGGATCACGTCATTGGGAGAATCACGTGATGGACTAGACCCAAACTAATAGACATAGCATGTTGATCGTGTCATTTTGTTGCTACTGTTTTCTGCGTGTCAAGTATTTATTCCTATGACCATGAGATCATATAACTCACTGACACCGGAGGAATGCTTTATGTGTATCAAACGTCGCAACGTAACTGGGTGACTATAAAGATGCTCTACAGGTATCTCCGAAGGTGTTAGTTGATTTAGTATGGATCAAGACTCGGATTTGTCACTCCGTGTGACGGAGAGGTATCTCGGGGCCCACTCGGTAATACAACATCACACACAAGCCTTGCAAGCAATGTAACTTAGTGTAAGTTGCGGGATCTTGTATTACGGAACGAGTAAAGAGACTTGCCGGTAAACGAGATTGAAATAGGTATGCGGATACTGACGATCGAATCTCGGGCAAGTAACATACCGAAGGACAAAGGGAATGACATACGGGATTATACGAATCCTTGGCACTGAGGTTCAAACGATAAGATCTTCGTAGAATATGTAGGATCCAATATGGGCATCCAGGTCCCGCTATTGGATATTGACCGAGGAGTCTCTCGGGTCATGTCTGCATAGTTCTCGAACCCGCAGGGTCTGCACACTTAAGGTTCGACGTTGTTTTATGCGTATTTGAGTTATATGGTTGGTTACCGAATGTTGTTCGGAGTCCCGGATGAGATCACGGACGCCACGAGGGTTTCCGGAATGGTCCGGAAACGAAGATTGATATATAGGATGACCTCATTTGATTACCGGAAGGTTTTCGGAGTTACCGGGAATGTACCGGGAATGACGAATTGGTTCCGGGAGTTCACCGGGGGGGCAACCCACCCCGGGGAAGCCCATAGGCTTTGGGGAGACACACCAGCCCTTAGTGGGCTGGTGAGACAGCCCCAAGGGGGCCTATGCGCCAAGAGAAGGAAATCAAAGGAAAAGAAAAAAAAAGAGGGAGGAAGTGGGAAGGGAGGGGGACTCCTCCCACCAAACCAAGTCCAACTCGGTTTGGGGGGGGGAGTCCTCCCCCCCTTGGCTCGGCCGACCCCTTGAGGGTCCCTTGGACCCCAAGGCAAGGTCCCCCTCCCTCCTCCTATATATATGGGGCTTTTAGGGCAGATTTGAGACGACTTTCTCACGGCTGCCCGACCACATACCTCCATAGTTTTTCCTCTAGATCGCGTTTCTGCGGAGCTCGGGCGGAGCCCTGCTGAGACAAGATCATCACCAACCTCTGGAGCGCCGTCACGCTGCCGGAGAACTCTTCTACCTCTCCGTCTCTCTTGCTGGATCAAGAAGGCCGAGATCATCGTCGAGCTGTACGTGTGCTGAACGCGGAGGTGTCGTCCGTTCGGTACTAGATCGTGGGACTGATCGCGGGATTGTTCGCGGGGCGGATCGAGGGACGTGAGGATGTTCCACTACATCAACCGCGTTCTCTAACGCTTCTGCTGTACGATCTACAAGGGTACGTGGATCACTCATCCCCTCTCGTAGATGGACATCACCATGATAGGTCTTCGTGCGCGTAGGAAAATTTTTGTTTCCCATGCGACGTTCCCCAACAGAAAGTGGGATTGGAGAAGTCATGACTTTGGTTGATGACAATCCCACTATTTTTGAAGAGCGTCAACTTTGCATGCATGTGGACCATGAAAAGAATATCCTATGGGATAGCTATATTGTTGAATTTTAATATGATCCCACATGTAATTACTATGAGAGAGGAAAATATTTTCGTAGAAACTTTCATGTTACCAAATTACCTCTCGTTATGTTGAGATTGGTATTGTCTCTTTCTTCTTCCTTGCATTTGGTAACTATTGGTTTTCTTGCCAATTTGTTTCCCTATAAAATGCCTATGCATAGGAAGTATGTTAGACATAGATGTGATTTTCACATGCTTTAGGATGCTCTCGTTATGCTTCAATTCTTGTCTTTTGTGAGAGCACCATTGAATGCCTAGCTAAGGGCGTTAAACAATAGCGCTTGTTGGGAGGCAACCCAATGAATTTATCTTTTTCTTTCTGTTTTGTTTTTCACACTTTCATAATTCTGTTATTATTGTGTTTTTTGTGTTTCTTTTTGAGTTTGTGCCAAGCAAAACCGTTATGATTAGTCTTGGGGACGATCGTTTGGTCATGCTGGAAAAGACAGAAACTTTCTGCTCACGAAAAGAATTTTCATTTTTTCTCTGTAAGAGATTTTGAGTTGATTCTTTTTTCTGCTGATTGCTACGCACCTTCTTCAGACTTCGTAATTTTTCAGAATCTTTGAAGTACCAGAGGTATATGAAATATACATATTTCTACAGACTGGTGTGCTGTTAACAGATTCTGTTTTTGTTGTGTTGGTTGCTTATTTTGATGAAACTATGGATAGTATCGGGGGGTATTAGCCATGGAAGATTGGAAATACAGTAACCCAACATTATCATAAGTAGAATTTAAGTTTGCTACAGTACCTAAGGAAGTGGTGGTTTTCTTTCTTGTACTAATGTTATCACGAGTTTCTGTTTAATTTTCGTGTTGTGAAGTTTTCAAGTTTTGGGTGAAGTTCTTATGGACAAAGAGATAAAGAGTGGCAAGAGATCAAGCTTGGGGATGCCCAAGGTACCCCAAGAGATTCAAGGATGTCGTAAAAGCCTAAGCTTGGGGATGCCCCGGGAAGGCATCCCCTCTCTCGTCTTCAATCCATCGGTAACGTTACTTGGGGCTATATTTTTATTCACCACATGTTATGTGTTTTTGCTTGGAGCGTCTTGTATCGTAGGAGTCTTTTTTTTTGTGTCACAATCATCCTTGCTGCACACCTAGAGAGATAGACATGCACGGACCGTGATTTTGTCGAGCTTCACTTATATCTTTTGGTAGACAATTCGGCTCACATGTGCTTCACTTATTTCTTTTGAGCTAGATACTTTTTCTCTATGTGCTTCACTTATATATTTTAGAGCACAGCGGTGCATGGCTTGGTAATTGATCTATGCTTTTAAATTAATCTCAAAAGGGGTAGTTATCCAAAGGGATACGAAAACTTCCACCTTCATGTGCATTGAATAGTTAGAGAAGTTTGATTCATCTCAATTAGTTTTGAGTTGTGGTTATGGTAATTTTGAAGTCATGCTAGTAAGGTGTTGTGGATCTAGAAATACTTGTGTTGAAGTTAGTGACTCCCGTAGCATGCACGTATGGTGAACCGCTATGTGATGAAATCTGAGCATGATTAGTATATTGATTGTCATCCTTTGCGTGGCGGTCGGGATCGCGCGATGGTTTATACCTACCAACCCTTCCCCTAGGAGTATGCGTTGAATGCTTTGTTTCAATTACTAATAAAACTTTTGCAACAAGTATATGAGTTCTTCATGACTAATGTTGAGTCCATGGTTTAGATGCACTTTCACCTTCCACCATCACTATCTTCTTAGTGCCGTGCAACTTTCGCCGGTGCACAAAACCCACCATTAGCCTCCCTCAAAACAGCCACCATACCTACCTACTATGGCTTTTTCAAAGTCATTCCGAGATATATTGCCATGCAACTACCACCATGATATGTGCCAACACGTCTGCATTGCCATTGCATGATCGTAAGATAGCTAGCATGATGTTTCCATTAATGTCTATGCCATGCTAGATCATTGCCACGATACACTACCGAAGGCATTCCATATAGAGTCATAGTTGCTCTAAGTTTTGAGTTGAAAGTGTGATGATCATCATTGATGGAGCATTGTCCCATGTGAGGAAATAAAAGAGGCCAAAGAAGCCCACCAAAATAAAAATAAAAATAAAAAAGAGGCCAAAGAGCCCACCAAAAAAAATGAGATAAAAAGAGAGAAGGGACAATGCTACCACTTTTTCCACACTTGTGCATATTAAGAACCATGATCTTCATGATTGAGAGTCTCTCGTTTTGTCACCATCATATAGCTAGTGGGAAATTTTCATTATATAACTTGGCTTGTATATTCCAATGATAGGCTTCCTCATAATTGCCTTAGGTCTACGTGAGGAAGCAAGTTGGATGCACACCCACTAGTTTTCTTTAAGAGCTTTCACATACTCGTAGCTCTAGTGCATCATTTGTATGGCAATCCCTACTCATTCACATTGATATCTATTGATGAGCATCTCCACAGCTCATTGATATGCCTAGTTAATGTGACTATCTTCTCCTTTTTGTCTTGCAACCTCTACCACACTCCACACCATCTATAGTGCTATAACCATGGCTCACGCTCATGTATTGCGTGAGAGTTGAAAAGGTTTGAGAAAGTAAAGGTGTGAAACAATTACTTGGCCAATACCAGAGTTGTGCATGATTTAAATTCGTTGTGCAATGATGATAGAGCATAGCCAGACTATATGCTTTTGTAGGGATAACTTTCTTTTGGCCTTGTTATTTTGAAAGTTCATGATTACCTTGCTAGTTTGCTTGAATTATTATTGTTTCCACATCAATAGCAAACTATTGTTTTGAATCTAATGGATCTGAACATTCATGTCACATAATAGGAATTATAAAGGACACCTATGCTAGGTAGCATGAAAGAATAAAAAATTAATTCTTTATCACTTCCCTACTCGAGGATGAGCAGGAGTTAAGCTTGGGGATGCTTGATACGTCTCAAACGTATATATAATTTTTGATGGTTTCACGTTGTTATCTTGTCTTCTTTGGATGTTTTATGTACCTTTTATATCATTTTTGGGACTAATTTATTAATTAAGTGCCAAGTGTCAGTTCCTGTTTTTTCTGTGTTTTTGACTCTTTTCAGATCTGATTTTGGAACAGAGTCCAAACGGAATAAAAACCCCGAAATGATTTTTCCCAAAGGGAAGAAGATCAGGGGGCCTCTCGGCTAAGCCAGGTGGGCTCCACGGAGCCCACAAGCTCCCACTCCGCCACCAGGGGGAGGCGGCGGTGTCAGGTCTTGTGGCCTCCCTGGCCGCCCCCTGACCTAGATCCTTGGCCTATATATTCCCAAATATTCAGCAAAAAATCAGGGGAGCCTCGAAAATACTTTTCCGCCGCCACAAGCTTCCGTTTCCGCGAGATCTCATCTGGAGACCCTTCCCGGCGCCCTCCCGGAGGGGACATTGGAGTTGGGGGGCTTCTTCATCATCATCATCGCCCCTCCAATGACTCGTGAGTAGTTCACTTCAGACCTACGGGTCCGTAGTTAGTAGCTAGATGGCTTCTTCTCTCTCTTGGATCTTCAATGCAAAATTCTCCATGATCTTCATGGAGATCTATCCGATGTAATCTTCTTTGGCGGTGTGTTTGTCGAGATCCGATGAATTGTGGATTTGTGATCAGATTATCTATGATATATATTTGAGTCTTTGCTGATTTCTTATATGCATGATTTGATATCCTTGTAAGTCTCTCCGAGTCTTGGGTTTTGGTTGGCCAACTAGATCTATGATTCTTGCAATGGGAGAAGTGCTTGGTTTTGGGTTCTTACCATGTCGTGACCTTTCCCAGTGACAGCAGGGGCAGCAAGGCACACATTGAGTAGTTGCCATCAAGGGTAACAAGATGGGCTGTGTCGTTGATATGAGATTGTCCATCTACATCATGTCATATTGCTTAAGGCGTTACTCTATTCTTTTGGACTTAATACACTAGATGCATGCTGGATAGCGGTCGACGTGTGAAGTAACAGTAGTAGATGCAGACAGTATCGGTCTACTTGTTTTGGACGTGATGCCTATAGATATAATCATTGCCATAGATATCATCACGACTTTGCACGGTTCTGTCAATTGCTCGACAGTAATTTGTTCACCCACAGTCTACTTGCTTTCATGAGAGAAGCCACTAGTAAACACTATGGCCCCCGGGTCTATTCACATCCATCGTTTACATCTCCGCTTTTACTTTGATTTGTTACTTTGTTGCTTTTACTTCTCACTTGGCAAACAATCTATAAGGGATTGACATCCCCTTCATAGCGTTGGGAGCAAGCTTTTGTGTTTGTGCGGGATCTTGTGATACCCCTCCACCGGATTGATACCTTGGTTCTCAAACTGAGGGAGATACTTACCACCGCTGTGCTACATCACCCTTTCCGCTTCGAGGGAACACCAACGCAAGGCTCCAAGGCCACGGGGGAAATCCTTTGCATACTTGCCTAGGAAGTCCCTTAAGGCGTAGCCGTAGCTGAAGGATTCCTGGTGCCGTCGACACGACTATTTTTGGCGCCGTTGCAAGGGGAAGCACAGCTGACATCAATGGGCTCCTCCCAAGGTCAACTTGGATGAAACTTTGAAAGCTATGCGTGTCTCCATGAATGAGAGCAAAGAAAGAACCGCCCAAATTCGCGCTAGGCATGAATGGTTTAAAAGGGTGCGTTCTATTGATGCAAATCACGAAGATCTTAAAGTGCTTGGTGTGTCTCCTCTTGAATCTTTGTTTTCGCATGTGAAACCTATTGACGGAGGGGCTGGATATGAATCCACTTCGGTTGAAAAACGCCCCAATGATTCGGAGTCCACCCATCTTGATGATTGATGATAAAGGTGTGGAGAGTGGAGTAGAAGAAATCAAAATTTTGGGTAGTAATGAAACTCCCACTTTGGATTTCAATGAATTCAATTATGATAATTGCTCCTTGTTTGAATGCATTTCTTTGATGCAATCCATTGCAAACTCTCCACATGCTTATAGCCAAACAAAAGCCTTTACCGCGCATATCGTAGATGCTATGATGAAATCTCTTGAAGAGAAGCTCGAACTAGAAGTCTCTATACCTAGAAAAATTCATGATGAGTGGGAACGTACTATCAAAATCAAGATCAAAAACTATGAGTGCAATGCTTTGTGTGATTTGGGTGCTAGTGTTTCCGCGATTCCAAAGTCTTTATGTGATATTCTTGGTTTTCATGAGATTGAAGAGTGTTCTCTTAATTTGCATCTTGCGGATTCTACTGTCAAGAAACCCATGGGAAGGATCGATGATGTTCTTATTGTTGCAAATAAGAACTATGTACCTGTGGATTTCATTGTACTTGACATAGATTGCAATCCTTCATGTCCCATTATTCTTGGTAGACCTTTCCTAAGGACTGTTGGTGCTATCATCGATATGAAGAAAGGGAATATTAGATTTCAATTTCCTTTAAAGAAGGGCATGGAGCACTTTCCTAGAAAGAAAATAAGATTGTCTTATGAATCTATGATGAGGGCTACTTATGGTTTGAGCACCAAAGATGACTATACGTGATTCCATCATCTCTTGCCTAGCTAAGGGCGTTAAACAAAAGCGCTTGTTGGGAGGAAACCCAACGAATCTATACTTTTTCTTTCTGTTTTGTGTTTTCCACACTTTCATAATTCTGTTATGATTGTGTTTTTTGTGTTTCTTTTTGCGTTTGTGCCAAGCAAAACCGTTATGATTAGTCTTGGGGATGATCGTTTGGTCATGCTGGAAAAGACAGAAACTTTCGGCTTACGAAAAGAATTTTCATTTTTTTTCTGTAAGAGCTTTTGAGTTGATTCTTTTTGCTGCTGATTTCTAAGAAAATTCTTCAGAATGTCGTAATTTTTCAGAATTGTTGGAGTACAAGAAGTATACGAAATATACAGATTGACACAGACTGGTCTGTTGTTAACAGATTCTGTTTTTGTTGTGTTGGTTGCTTATTTTGATGAAAGTATGGATAGTATCGGGGGGTATTAGCCATGGAATACAGCAAAAAATCACGGATCCACGAAAATACTTTTCCGTAGCCGCAAGCTTCCGTTTCCGCGAGATCTCATCTCGAGACCCTTCCCGGTGCCCTGCCGGAGGGGACTTTGGAGTTGGAGGGTTTCTACATCAACATCATCGCCCCTCCAATGACTCGTGAGTAGTTCACTTCAGACCTACGGGTCCGTAGTTAGTAGCTAGATGGCTTGTTCTCTCTCTTGGATCTTCAATACAAAATTCTCCATGATCTTCATGGAGATCTATCCGATGTAATCTTCTTTGGCAGTGTGTTTGTCGAGATCCGATGAATTGTGGATTTGTGATCAGATTATCTATGATATATATTTGAGTCTTTGCTGATTTCTTATATGCATGATTTGATATCCTTGTAAGTCTCTCCGAGTCTTGGGTTTTGTTTGGCCAACTAGATCTATGATTCTTGCAATGGGAGAAGTGCTTGGTTTTGGGTTCTTGTCGTATGGTGACCTTTCCCAGTGACAGTAGGGGCAGCAAGGCACACATCGTGTATTTGCCATCAAGGGTAACAAGGTGGGCTCTGTCGTAGATATGTGATTGTCCATCTACATCATGTCATCTTGCTTAAGGCTTTACTCTGTTCTTTTGGACTTAATACACTAGATGCATGCTGGATAGCGGTCGACGTGTGGAGTAATAGTAGTAGATGCAGAAAGTATCGGTCTACTTGTTTTGGACGTGATGCCTATAGATATAATCATTGCCATAGATGACATCACGACTTTGCGCGGTTCTATCAATTGCTCGACACTAATTTGTTCACCCACCATCTACTTGCTTTCATGAGAGAAGCCACTAGTAAACACTACGGCCCCCGGGTCTATTCACATCTATCGTTTCCACTTTCGCTTTTACTTTGCTTTGTTACTTTGTTGCTTTCAGTTCTTACTCGGCGAACAATCTATAAGGGATTGACAACCCCTTCATAGCGTTGGGAGCAAGCTTTTTGTGTTTGTGCAGGCACTTGAGATACTCCTTCACTGGATCGATACCTTGGTTCTCAAACTGAGGGAAATACTTACCACCACTGCGCTACATCACCCTTTCCGCTTCGAGGGAACACCAACGCAAGGCTCCAAGGCCACGGGGGAAATCCTTTGCATATTTGCCTAGGAAGTCCCTTAAGGCGTAGCCGTAGCAGAAGGATTCCTCGTGCCGCCGACACGCCTATTTCTGGCGCCGTTGGAAGGTCTTTTGTTGCAGTAGCAGTATGTTACTTGCCCTAGATTGGACCATCGATATCTCTATACCTATTTCAATGTCATTACCGGTTAGTCTCTTTACTCGTTCCGTAATACAAAATCATGTGGCTAACTCTTTAGTCACATTGATCCGGTCATTCCTCCGGTGTAAGTGAGTTACATGATTTCATGGTCATAGGAATGTATACTTGACATGCAGAAAACAGTACCAACAAAATAACACGATCACATGCTACGTTCATAGTATCGGTCTTGTCCCTCACATCATTCTCCTAATGATGTGATCCTGTTATCAAGTGACAACACTTGTTTATGGCTAGGAAACCTTAACCATCTTCGATCAACGAGCTAGTCAACTAGAGGCTTACTAGGGACAGTGTTTTGTCTATGTATCCACATTGTATTTGTGTTTCCATTCAATACAATTCTAGCATGGATAATAAATGATTATCTTGAAACGGGAAATATAATAATAACTGTTTTATTACTGCCTCTAGGGCATATTTCCAACACCACCAAATTATCAATGTGAATTACTTCAAAAATTATAGTGTTTACGACAAGGAAAAAATCTGTAGAAGAATATGCTTACAAACTGGCATGAATAGATGTGGTATTGTTGAGGACAATGAAGCTATGCTTTCACGTTTTATGGGTGGATTAAATAGAGATATTCAGACTATTCTAGAATATAAGGATTATAACACTATCACTCGTTTATTCTATCTTGCTTGCAAAGCTAAACGTGAAGTGCAAGATCAACACGCATTGGCAAGAACTAACTTTTTTGCAGGTCGCACTTCCTCATGGATGCCACGGACCTCATCTACTTCCACACGTCCTCCTGCATTAGCATCGCCTACTTCAGCCACCAGCTCCAACAGAGATACCAGGAAACAAGCCCTTACCCCACCCTCCGCCAAGAGCACACCTTCCGGCCCAGCACACAGCTCTTCTTCATCCATGGCATCCACAGGGCAAACACATGAAGTTATCTATCATCGTTGCAAGGGTGGAGGTCATTATGCGAGAGAGTGCCCATCCAAGCGTGTCATGATTGTTACTAAGGATGGTGGATATGACCCCGCTAGTGAGTATTGCGAGGAGACTCTGGCTCTTATTGCAAGTGAATAACATGGTTTAGATTATATTGAACACGAGACACAATACATGGGTGCTGACTACGCTAACAGGTATGAAAGCTTAGTTTCTCAACGTGTTTAAAGTGTGCAAGTAACACAGGCTGAGCAAAACCAGAGCCACAACTTGTTCCATACAAAGGGAGTTGTGAAGGAACGTTCTGTTTGCGTAATCATCGATGGAGGGAGTTGCAACAACTTAGCTAGCATGGAGATGGTGGAGAAGTTGTCTCTCACCACCGGACCACATCCTTATCCTTATTACATCCAGTGATTCAACTGTTGGGGAACGTCGCAGGGGAAACAAAAAATTTCCTACGCGCACGAAGACCTATCATGGTGATGTCCATCTACGAGAGGGGATATTCGATCTACGTACCCTTGTAGATCGCACAACAGAAGCGTTAGTGAACGCGGTTGATGTAGTGGAACGTCCTCACGTCCCTCGACCCGCCCCGCGAACTGTCCCGCGATTAGTCCCACGATCTAGTGCCGAATGGACGGCACCTCCGCGTTCAGCACACGTACAACTCGACGATGATCTCGGCCTTCTTGATCCAGCAAGAGAGACGGAGAGGTAGATGAGTTCTCCGGCAGCGTGACGGTGATCCGGAGGTTGGTGGTGATCTGATCTCGGCAGGGCTTCGCCCGAGCTCCGCAGAAACGCGATCTAGAGGAAAAACCATGGAGGTATGTGGTCGGGCTGCCGTGGCAAAGTTGTCTCAAATCAGCCCTAAAACCTCCGTATATATAGGGGGAAGAGGGGGAGCCTTGCCTTGGGGCTCAAGGGGCCCCAAGGGGGTCGGCCGAGCCAAGGGGGGGGAGTCCTCCCCTTCCAAACCGAATCCAACTAGGTTTGGAAGGAGGAGTCCTTCCCCTTTTTCCCACCTCCTCTTTTTTTTCTCTTTGATTTTCTTCCTATGGCGCATAGGGCCTTCTTGGGCTGTCCCACCAGCCCACTAAGGGCTGGTGTGCCACCCCCAAGGCCTATGGGCTTCCCCGGGGTGGGTTGCCCCCCCCCCCCGGTGAACACCCGGAACCCATTCGTCATTCCCGGTACATTCCCGGTAACTCCGAAAACCTTCCGGTAATCAAATGAGGTCATCCTATATATTAATCTTCGTTTCCGGAACATTCCGGAAACCCTCGTGACGTCCGTGATCTCATCCGGGACTCCGAACAACATTCGGTAACCAACCATATTACTCAAATACGCATAAAACAACGTCGAACCTTAAGTGTGCAAACCCTGCGGGTTCGAGAACTATGTAGACATGACCCGAGTGACTCCTCGGTCAATATACAATAGCGGGACCTGGATGCCCATATTGGATCCCACATATTCTACGAAGATCTTATCGTTTGAACCTCAGTGCCAAGGATTCATATAATCCCGTATGTCATTCCCTTTGTCCTTCGGTATGTTACTTGCCCGAGATTCGATCGTCAGTATCCGCATACCTATTTCAATCTCGTTTACCGGCAAGTCTCTTTACTCGTTCCGTAATACAAGATCCCGCAACTTACACTAAGTCACATTGCTTGCAAGGCTTGTGTGTGATGTTGTATTACCGAGTGGGCCCCGAGATACCTCTACGTCACACGGAGTGACAAATCCCAGTCTCGATCCATACTAACTCAACAAACACCTTCGGAAACACCTGTAGAGCATCTTTATAGTCACCCAGTTACGTTGCGCCGTTTGATACACACAAAGCATTCCTCCGGTGTCAGTGAGTTATATGATCTCATGGTCATAGGAACAAATACTTGACACGCAGAAAACAGTAGCAACAAAATGACACGATCAATATGCTATGTCTATTAGTTTGGGTCTAGTCCATCACATGATTCTCCTAATGATGTGATCCCGTTATCAAGTGACAACACTTGCCTATGGTCAGGAAACCTTGACCATCTTTGATCAACGAGCTAGTCAACTAGAGGCTTACTAGGGACAGTGTTTTGTCTATGTATCCACACATGCACTGTGTTTCCAATCAATACAATTATAGCATGGATAATAAACGATTATCATGAACAAAGAAATATAATAATAACTAATTTATTATTGCCTCTAGGGCATATTTCCAACAGTCTCCCACTTGCACTAGAGTCAATAATCTAGTTCACATCACCATGTGATTCCAACAAATCCAACACCCATATAGTTATGGGGTCTGATCACGTCTTGCTCGTGAGAGACGTTTTAGTCAATGGTTCTGAAACTTTCAGATTCGTGTGTTCTTTACAAATCTTTATGTCATCTTATAGATGTTGCTACTATGTGCTATTCGGAAATACTCCAAATATCTACTCTACTATACGAATCCGTTTCACTACTCATAGTTATTCGGATTAGTGTCAAAGCTTCCATCGACGTAAGCCTTTACGACGAACTCTTTAACCACCTCCATAATCGAGAAAAATTCCTTAGTCCATCAGTTACTAAGGATAAATTTTGACTGCTGCTAGTGATTCAATCATGGATCACTCTTTGTACCTCTCAACAGACTTTGAGTCAAGGCACACATCAGGTGCGGTACCCAGCATGGCATACTTCAGCTTCTACGGCCAAGGCATAGAAGACGACCTTCGTCTATTCTCTTTATTCTACCGGGGTCGGGTTTTGAGTCTTACTCAAATTCACACCTCACAACACAACCAAGAACTCCTTCTTTGTTGATCTATTTTGAACTCATTCAAAAACTTGTCAAGGCATGCATCTTGTTGAAACTTCTATTAAGCGCTTTCGATCTATCTCCATAGATCTTTGATGCTCAACGTTCAAGTAGCGCAATCCAAGTACTCCTTTGAAAACTCCTTTCAAACAACCTTGTATGCTTTACAGAAATTCTACATTACTTCTGATGCACAATATGTCAACCACATATACTTATCACAAATTCTATAGTGCTCCCACTCACTTCTTTGGAAATACAAGTTTCTCATAAACCTTGTACAAACCCAAAATCTTTGATCATCTCATCAAAGTGTATATTCCAATTCCGAGATGCTTGCACCAGTCCATTGAAGGATCGCTGGAGCTTGCATACTTGTTAGTATCTTTAGGATCGACAAAACCTTCTGGTTGTATCACATACAATGTTTGCTCAAGGAAACCGTCGAGGAAACAATGTTTTGTCTTCCTATGTGCAATATTTCACAAATAATGCAACAACTACTAACATAATTCCAACAGACTTTTAGCATCGCTATGAGTGAGAAAGTCTCATCATAGTCAACTATTTGATCTTGTCAGAAACATCTTTGCGACAAGTCGAGCTTTTCTTAATAGTGACTTATCAGCATCATCGTCTGTCTTCCTTACAAAGATCCATCTTTACCCAATAGTCTTACTACCATCAAGTAGTTCCTCCAAAGTCTACACTTTGTTTTACATACGGATCCTCTCTCGGATTTCATGGCCTCAAGCCATTTGTCGAAATCCGGGCCCACCATTGCTTCTCCATAACTCGTAGGTTCACTGTTGCTCAACAACATGACCTCCAAGACAAGGTTACCGTACCACTCTGCAGTAGTACGCGACCTTGTCAACCTACGAGGTTTGTAGTAACTTGATCCGATGCTCGAATGATCACCATCATCAGCTTTCACTTCAATTGGTGTAGGCGCCACAGGAATAACTTCCTGCGCCCTGCTACACACTGGTTGAAGTGATGGTTCAATAACCTCATCAAGTTCTACCACCCTCCCACTCAATTCTTTCAAGCGAAACCTTTCCTCGAGAAAGGATCCATTTCTAGAAACAAACAATTTGCTTTCGGATCTGAGATAGGAGATGTACCCAACTGTTTTGGATATCCTATGAAGATGCATTTATCCGCTTTGGGTTCGAGCTTATCAGACTGAAACTTTTTCACATAAGTGTCGAAGCCCCAAACTTTCAAGAAACGACAGCTTAGATTTCTCTAAACCTCAATCTATAATGTGTCATCTCAACGGAAATACGCGGCGCCCTATTTAAAGTGAATGCGGTTGTCTCTAATGCATAACCCATAAACGATAGTGGTAATTCGATAAGAGACATCATAGCATGCACCATACCAATTAGTGTGTGGCTATGACGTTCAGACACATCATCACACTATGATGTTCCAGGTGGCATGAACTGCGAAACAATTTCCACATTGTCTTAACTGCGTACCAAAACTCGTAACTCAGATATTCATTTCTATGATCATATCATAGACAGTTTATCCTCTTGTTACGACGAACTTCACTCCGAAACAGAATTGAACTTTTCAATATTTCAGACTTGTGATTCATTAAGTAAATACTCTTGTACCCACTCAAATTGTCATTGAAGCAAGAACATAATGATATCCACTGCGTGCCTCAGCACCTATTGGACTGCATACATCAAAATGTATCACTTCCAACAAGTTACTATCTTGTTTCATCTCAATGAAAACAAGGCCTTGCTCATGTGGTATGATTTGCATGTCACAAGTGATTCAAAATCAAGTGAGTATAAAGATCCATCAGCATGGAGCCTCTTCATGCAATTTATACCAACATGACTCAAGCGGCAGTGCCACAAGTAAGTGTTCCTATCATCATTACCTTGTTTCTTTTGGCACCAATATCATGAACATGTGTAACACTACGATCGAGATTCAATAAACCATTGAAGGTGATTATTCAAGCAAATAGAGTAACCATTATTCTTTTAAATGAATAATAATATTGCAATAAACACGATCCAATCATGTTCATGCTTAACGCAAGCACCAAATAACAATTATTTCGGTTTAACACCAATCCCGATGGTAGAGGGAGCGTGCGACGTTTTGATCATATCAACCTTGGAAACACTTCCGACACGTATCGTCACCTCGCCTTTAGCTAGTCTCCGTTTATGTCGTAGCTATCATTTCGTGTTACTAATCACTTAGCAACCAAACCGGTATACAATACCCTCGTGCTACTAGGAGTACTAGTAAAGTACACATCAACATCATGTATATCAAATATACTTCTTTCGACTTTTGCCAGCCTTCTTATCTACCAAGTATCTAGAGTTGCTCCGCCTCAGTGATTGTTCCCCTCATTACAGAAGCACTTAGTCTCGGGTTTGGGTTTAATCTTGGGTCTCTTCATTAGTGCAGCAACTGTTTTCCCGTTTCACGAAGTATCCCTTCTAGCCCTTGCCTTTCTTGAAACTTAGTGGTTTTACTAACCATCAACTATTGATGCTCCTTCTTGATTTCTACTTTCGCAGTGTCAAACATCGCGAATCGCTCAAGGATCATTATATCTATCCTTGATATATTATAGTTCATCACGAAGCTCTCACAGCTTGGTGGCAGTGACTTTGGAGAACCATCACTATGTCATGTGGAAGATTAACTCCCACTTGATTCAAGCGATTGTCGTACTCAGATAATCTGAGCACACGCTCAACGATTGAGCTTTTCTCCCTTACTTTGTGGACAAAGAATCTTGTCAGAGGTCTCGTACCTCTTAACAAGGGCACAAGCATGAAATCACAATTTCATCTCTTTAGAACATCTCTTATGTTCCGTGACGTTTCAAAGCGTCTTCGGCGCCTTGCTTCTAAGCCATTAAGTATTTTGCACTGAACTATCGTGTAGTCATCAGAAACGTGTATGTCGGATGTTCACAGACGACGCTCGAGGTGCAGCACACCGAGTGGTGCATTAAGGACATAAGCCTTCTGCGCAGCAACTAGGACAATCCTCTACAAAGTTTGCTACTATCAACTTTCAACTAAAATTTCTCTAGGAACATATAAAAAACAGTAGAGCTATAGCGCAAGCTACATCGTAATTCGCAAAGACCATTAGACTATGTTCATGACAATTAGTTAAATTAATCATATTACTTAAGAACTCCCACTCAAAAAGTACATCTCTCTAGTCATTTGAGTGGTACATGATCCAAATCCACTATCTCAAGTCCGATCATCACGTGAGTCGAGAATAGTTTCAGTGGTAAGCATCTCTATGCTAATCATATCAACTATACGATTCATGCTCGACCTTTCGGTCTCATGTGTTCCGAGGCCATGTCTGCACATGCTAGGCTCGTCAAACTTAACCCGAGTGTTCCGCGTGTGCAACTGTTTTGCACCCGTTGTATGTGAACGTTGAGTCTATCACACCCGATCATCACGTGGTGTCTCGAAACGAAGAACTGTCGCAACGGTGCATAGTCGGGGAGAACACAATTTCGTCTTGAAATTTTAGTGAGAGATCACCTCATAATGCTACCGTCGTTCTAAGCAAGATAAGGTGCATAAAGGATTAACATCACATGCAATTCATAAGTGACATGATATGGCCATCATCATGTGCTTCTTGATCTCCATCACCAAAGCACCGGCACGATCTTCTTGTCACCAGTGTCACACCATGATCTCCATCATCATGATCTCCATCAACGTGTCGCCATCGGGGTTGTCGTGCTACTCCTGCTATTACTACTAAAGCTACATCCTAGAAATATAGTAAACGCATCTCCAAGCACAAATGTTAGTTTAAAGACAACCCTATGGCTCCTGCCGGTTGCCATACCATCGACGTGCAAGTCGATATTAACTATTACAACATGATCATCTCATACATCCAATATATCACATCACATCGTTGGCCATATCACATCACAAGCATACCCTGCAAAAACAAGTTAGACGTCCTCTAATTGTTGTTGCATGTTTTACGTGGTGACCATGGGTATCTAGTAGGATTGCATCTTACTTACGCAAACACCACAACGGAGATGTATGAATTGCTATTTAACCTCATCCAAGGACCTCCTCGGTCAAATCCGATTCAACTAAAGTTGGAGAAACCGACACTTGCTAGTCATCTTTGAGCAACGGAGTTACTCGTAGCGATGAAACCAGTCTCTCGTAAGCGTACGAGTAATGTCGGTCCAAGCCGCTTCAATCCAACAATACCGCGGAATCAAGAAAAGACTAAGGAGGGCAGCAAGACGCACATCACCGCCCACAAAAACTTTTGTGTTCTACTCGAGAAGACATCTACGCATGAACCTAGCTCTGATACCACTTTTGGGGAACGTCGCATGGGAAACAAAAATTTTCCTACGCGCACGAAGACCTATCATGGTGATGTCCATCTACGAGAGGGGATATTCGATCTACGTACCCTTGTAGATCGCACAGCAGAAGCGTCAGCAAACGCGGTTGATGTAGTGGAACGTCCTCACGTCCCTCGATCCGCCCCCCGAACCGTCCCGCGATCAGTCCCACGATCTAGTGCCGAACGGATGGCACCTCCGCGTTCAGCTCACGTACAGCTCGACGATGATCTCGGCCTTCTTGATCCAGCAAGAGAGACGGAGAGGTAGATGAGTTCTCCGGCAGCATGACAGCGCTCTGGAGGTTGGTGGTGATCTGATCTCGGCAGGGCTCCGCCCAAGCTCCGCAGAAACGCGATCTAGAGGAAAACCAATGGACGTATGTGGTCGGGCTGCCGTGGCAAAGTTGTCTCAAATCAGCCCTAAAACCTCCGTATATATAGGGGGAAGAGGGGGAGCCTTGCCTTGGGGCTCAAGGGGCCCCAAGGGGGTCGGCCGAGCCAAGGGGGGTAGTCCTCCCCTTCCAAACCGAATCCAACTAGGTTTGGAAGGAGGAGTCCTTCCCCTTTTTCCCACCTCCTCTTTTTTTTCTCTTTGATTTTCTTCCTATGGCGCATAGGGCCTTCTTGGGCTGTCCCACCAGCCCACTAAGGGCTGGTGCGCCACCCCCAAGGCCTATGGGCTTCCCCGGGGTGGGTTGCCCCCCCCCCCCCGGTGAACACCCGGAACCCATTTGTCATTCCCGGTACATTCCCGGTAACTCCGAAAACCTTCCGGTAATCAAATGAGGTCATCCTATATATCAATCTTAGTTTCCGGACCATTCCGGAAACCCTCGTGACGTCCGTGATCTCATCTGGGACTCCGAACAACATTCGGTAACCAACCATATAACTCAAATACGCATAAAACAACGTCGAACCTTAAGTGTGCAGACCCTGCGGGTTCGAGAACTATGTAGACATGACCCGGGTGACTCCTTGGTCAATATACAATAGCGGGACCTGGATGCCCATATTGGATCCCACATATTCTATGAAGATCTTATCGTTTGAACCTCAGTGCCAAGGATTCATATAATCTCGTATGTCATTCCCTTTGTCCTTCGGTATGTTACTTGCCCGAGATTCGATCGTCAGTATCCGCATACCTATTTCAATCTCGTTTACCGGCAAGTCTCTTTACTCGTTCCGTAATACAAGATCCCGCAACTTACACTAAGTCACATTGCTTGCAAGGCTTGTGTGTGATGTTGTATTACCGAGTGGGCCCCGAGATACCTCTCCGTCACACGGAGTGACAAATCCCAATCTCGATCCATACTAACTCAACAAACACCTTCGGAAACACCTGTAGAGCATCTTTATAGTCACCCAGTTACGTTGCGACGTTTGATACACACAAAGCATTCCTCCGGTGTCAGTGAGTTATATGATCTCATGGTCATAGGAACAAATACTTGACACGTAGAAAACAGTAGCAACAAAATGACACGATCAATATGCTACGTCTATTAGTTTGGGTCTAGTCTATCACATGATTCTCCTAATGATGTGATCCCGTTATCAAGTGACAACACTTGCCTATGGTCAGGAAACCTTGACCATCTTTGATCAACGAGCTAGTCAACTAGAGGCTTACTAGGGACAGTGTTTTGTCTATGTATCCACACATGCACCGTGTTTCCAATCAATACAATTATAACATGGATAATAAACGATTATCATGAACAAAGAAATATAATAATAACTAATTTATTATTGCCTCTAGGGCATATTTCCAACATCAACAACAGTGGAAAGGTTAAGGTAACATGTACTGTTCGTCTGCATTTTAGCATTGCTACATATTCTTATTTTGTTGATTGTGATGTGGTACCCATGCAAGCATGCGCCATTTTACTTGGTAGACCGTGGAAATTTGATAAAAAATTTGTACACCATGGTAGGACAAATCAGTATAATCTTGTTCATAAGGATCAAAATATAACTTTGCTTCCTATGTCTTCTAAACATATTATGAAAGATGACATTGCTAGAGCTAGTAAAGAAAAACAGGACCTACATAAGAGCGAAAATCAGATTGTAGCAAAGGAATTTGAGCAACACAATAAGCCTAATAAACCATCATCTAGTGTTGCATCTGAAATAAAACTGAAGAGTGGTTGTTTACTTGCCACTAAATCTAATATTACTGATTTGGATGTTACTACATCTGTTTGCTATGCTTTCGTATGCAAAGAGGTATTATTTTCATTCGAGGACATGCCTCCCTCTTTGACTCCTGCTGTCATTAACATTTTGCAGGAGTTCACTGATGTCTTTCCACAAGACGTGCCACCGGGATTAGCACCTATTAGAGGGATTGAGCATCACATTGACTTAATTTCGGGTGCATCACTACCCAACCATGCACCATACCGCACCAATCGATAGGAGACAAAGGGGATCATGTGTCAATTACAGGAGCTGCTCGACAAAGGTTATATACGTGAATGTCTTAGCCCTTGTGATGTTCCTATTATTCTAATGCCGAAAAAGAATGGTACATCACGTATGTGTATTGATTATAGAGGCATTAATAATATGGCTTATTCCATCTGTGCCCCCAGTTCCTTAGTTGTGCTCAGTTTTCCCCACGCTTCAAACTTTTGCTCACTTTTCCCCACTCCCTTAGTTGAAACTCTCACAAATGTTCATAACAAGCGTTTGCCGTCTTGGCCATTAACTGACTTGTGGGGCCATGTTGGACTCTGTTGACTGTGGCTGTGGCTTCGCTGGTTGGGCCGTGTTTGTGTTCATAGGACGGGCCCGTTAGTTTGTTGGTAATAAATTAAAAAAGCCTACTATCGATGGATGCAGCTTGCTATGCATGCCCGGCTTTGGCATCGATGTAGCATGCTATGCATGCGAACACCGCCACGCACGCATCTAGTGACCTAGACCTAAACGCATGCATGCAGGCCGACACACACGCATCGATCCGTGCTGCACGGTTGCCGGTGGAATCAGTCGCTCCGCAACGTCGTTTCACACGTCGTAGGAATACGTGCCGGTGGCAGAAGGGGCAGGCTGCACGCACGCTCGCGTCCATATGTCGAGGTATCGGTTCACGCTGCACGGCTGCCGCTCGATTCAGTTGTGCCGGTGGCAGAAGGGGCAGGCAGGCAGCCGCCAACGCAGAGCACGCAGAAGGGGGAGGCAGGGAGCCGCCAACGCAGAGCACGCAGAAGGGGGACGCAGGCAGCCACCAATGCAGAGCACGCAAAGCACGCTCTCTTCGATTTATGTTCACACATTGATGAGCGCATCGGTTCACGCACGCACTGAGTCACGATCTACGCCGTTTGCGTGTGTACCCACTTCGTCTCCCCCGGCTATTT
Source organism: Hordeum vulgare subsp. vulgare (assembly GCF_904849725.1). Classification (NCBI taxonomy): domain Eukaryota; kingdom Viridiplantae; phylum Streptophyta; class Magnoliopsida; order Poales; family Poaceae; genus Hordeum; species Hordeum vulgare. The sequence goes on along the minus strand of NC_058522.1, from coordinate 545,455,438 downwards.
AAACTGTCCTTCATTGCCTCTTCTTCTACAGATCCATCTGCGCCTCCCACTTCTCTTCTTCCCCCAAAAGCCAAAGCTGTTCCACTCAGCGAAGCGTTCAAGATGCAGTACTACGGGCCGACGTTCCAAGAGCCTCCCACCGTGCCGGAACGGCGGTACCCCACCAATGTTGTCGTCGAGGAATCGCTCCGCGTGTGGGCGTTCTCACGCTAGAGGGGTAGCACTGAGCTTGCACGGGGGTTCCTCCGTGCGGGCTTCCACCACCTCCCGGCGGGCTCGCTACCCATGTTCAACCTCGTGGAGCAGCGTCCCCACGCCAACGCTCCAGTGGCAGGGCTCGTCGTCCACTTCACCAACAGGTTCGATGCCTACCACCTGCTCGGCAAGGTGTATTGGTGTGGGTGCGAGTTCATCACATTCACCACCTATAACATCTTCACCGACTTCGAGAGCATCTTCCCCGCTCGCAACCGCATGCACAGCCTCCCGTACTACCTCGGCGACAACGGCCTTGAGGAGGAGTAGTACTGAAGCCGACGGCGAAGAAGACGGTGAAGCCGGCGGTTAAGGTGAAGACGACGGTGAAGACATGGCGGTGTTGCCCTAGCTACCCTATCTACCATGTAGTATTAGTTTGGTGTGTGTGTTTCCCGACCAAGCTACCCTATCTATGCATGTAAGGTTAATTATTATTATCTATGTAAGAACTTATGTTGCCCTAGCAACCCTATCTAAGTTAAGTTATGTGTGTTATATTAATGCTTTGTTATGTTTGTATTTTGTTTGTCCCAAGTTTAGACACGGCTAATTGGCGTGGGAAAAATTAACCAAACTAACTAAAAATGATGTGTTTATAGATGCCTTCTAAAAATAAGAACATATTGTACATTTGTACACGGCTTTGGTTTGCCGAGAGCTCTGTATTTTTTAGGTCTTCCAAGAATACTTTGGTTTTCAGAAATATTGAAGTATCAAATACTTTGAGATGTTTGGCTTTAGTCAAAAGTGTAGTTTTATATACTTTAATCCCTACTTTAATATGTAGAAAACTACACTATGTTTGAAGTATGGTTGGACCTCTTTTTCCAATCATGAAGTATAAATTACACTATGTAGAAAACTACACTTTGAGATGTTTGGCTTTAGTCAAAAGGATAAATGAAGGGACCCATAAAGGAAAGCCAAAAAAATCCTCAATGAGATAGAAGAGATTGGGCAATCAAATTAATGAAAAAAGCAATCAGAAACAAAAAAGAACAAAGCAGTCGTTCCTAAACAAAAAAAGAAACATCGCTTGTTTCTGGGCCTCATTTATCCTTTGTGGGCCTATTGCAGCTTGATTCTCTTTGGGCCCGCGAACTAGGTTTTTTTCTGGCAGAACTAACGAACTCGAGGACAAAAGTTTGGCAAGTGCGAGAGAGAAGAGATGAACTTGATGCATATCCCTTGTGCTGCTCAAGTACTGCTTACTGTCATCTGACGAGCTAGGGTATGATCCAACACTCGAGGTTATTAGCTAACAAAATAATCCTATCACTGAACTGGTAGTTGTCTTCTGTCGAAACTGAAAGTGTCGAAACTTAACAGTAAACTGCATACATTCAGAGATCGAGAGTTGCACTAAACAAAGTTGCATTTGAGATAAACAGATGAGGATTGCTAAACAGTGGCAACAACAGTAGACAAACATCTCTAACGAGAGATGGCCATCAAGTAAAAAATTCCTAGAGCAAGTTTTCCTAAAGCTATCAGATTGGATTGCTTCTTCAACTCAATCAGCTGCTTGAAGTTCTTGTTCATCTTCTTCAATTCCGTCTTCAGTTCGACATCTACCACCGTCGGGTATTCCGGACGCGCTGCTGCTGCCGGAGCGGCACTGTCATGGGGCAGATTGAACTCGCGGATTGCATCCCCCCTCGAATCCAGCAAGCCCAACCCTTGAAGCCTCTCGATGTAATCATCCATCCACTCGAAATGGTGGCATTTCTTCACGATCTGAAAACGAAATCATGTAACCTAATCCAAATCTGACAGATTTTTTGAGAAATTAGAGATAAAGGATGCGAGGAAAACTCAGATCTAACCTACCCCTCCGGCTTGCTCTCGCATTTGACGAACTCGCGCCCAAATTTCCCATTCTTCTCCTCCTTCGAACTCAACCGCTTCAGTGGCGCAGTCCGTGGGCAGTCAGTGCATCGAGTCATCGGCACTGGACCATACACCGGCCACGTGGAACGGGGGGCTGACGAGGAGGTCGACATATCGCCCGAGAGGAAAAAACAGAGGAATTGTTCGAGAGGAAGAAGAACGAGAAGATGGGGAAAGAAACAGAGGAATTGCTCGATCTGCTCGATGCCTTTGTCTGTCAGATGGAGAAGAGGAGAAGGGGAAGCTATATTGACGATTTGCCATATTGTATTTTGCAGTTTGAATATTTGAACCAACTCTTAACACTGACATGTGGTGGTCATGTGCGAAAAATACAATTTCTATGTAAAGTGGGACAAATCGTAAAAACCCGAGAAGGACAGTGCAGTAGCCAATCAGGATGCATCACGCGGATCGCGCATGCCTGCCCCACATCTGACGGGTGGTGTTTGGCGCTAGGGTAGGATCCGACGGCGGACGTTCGACGCTAGGGTTTGGAGCATTTCTGTGGGGATATGAGCGAGTCAACGAGGTTATTAGGGTTTGACCAGATTTCAAATGGCCATAACTAAATTAGAAAAAATCGCAAAAATATAAAACAAACGTAGTTCGTCCGTTTATTAGACCTAGTTACCATAAAAAATATAAACTCGGTATAGGGTTTTTTTTGAAAAATCATTTTTTGAAGTGATTTGTCGAAATCAAGTTCAAATGTTTAAAAAAAATCAAAATGTTGTAATTCTTGCGCACATAGCCGTCATATGTGACAAGGTTATGAGAAAAAAAATATAAACTTGGTCTAGGTCATTTTCATGAAAGAAGGCTTCACACAAATGAGCTATCACCTATGAACATGTTGAGAGTTCGTAGAACAGGGAGAGAGGGTTTAGGGTTTGAAAAAAAAACAAAATAATTCAAAAAAATCAGAAAAATCTCCATAGCTTCATTTTGGAGTGAATAAGAAGGATCTGAACTTACTTTTTCATTTTCATATCTAAAACGTGTTATTTGACGGTTTTGAATTAAAAGCATATTTTTTCAAAAATAATATAGTAATATGAATATTAATCAATAAATAGTGAGACTTCGTTTTTATCCTATATATATGGAACAAGTGTTAATAAAAATATATATGTCTCATTTAGGGAAGGTAAAAAAAACTTGATTTCAAATAGGGCTGTTTACCCTAGCTTTCGAGCTCGTTTCTAGCACATTTCTCATTCGGACTGTTCACCTAGGAATATTGGACTTCAAATGATCGATCAAATACACCGCACAGAGCAATGAACCTCCAATGTTCAACTTCAACTTTGGCTCGAATCCAAATTTTTGCCCAAATTCAAATATTGATTTAAATTCAAATTTTGATGGAAATTTGAATTCTGACTCAAATAAGGAACCAAAGTAGAAGCAACATTATTACAACTGATGCCAACATTATTACAACTGATGCCAACATTATTACAGTAGCTCAAATCTACCAAGTTTTAAGATGCCAACATCTTAATACAAATCTACCAAGTTTTAAGCGATCGACTCGCCCTCAAATTGACAACACAAACATTTCCCAACAACTTAATTCAAAATTTTGACTTGCTCCTTGTGTTTGCAGCTGGCTTCACCATCTTGCTCCTGGTTTCCCTAGTTGAGATGCTCTTTTCTTTCAGACTCTTGTTCCTTTTGATCTTGGACTTTACTTGGTGTTTTCCCCGTGGAGGTGCTGATGGAGTAGTTCCACTCGCCGAGCACTTGACGACCATTTGACGGTCATCTATGGGTTCAGTAATCTTTAAAGGCACAATTGGAAAAATTACCCCCTCCTATTCCTCTCTTATAGCTTCAAAACCATCAAAGGCCATGGTTTCAAAATCTTCTGCTTCATTTGCTGCTGCATTCTCCAGTGCATCTTCAATCTCCATTGCTGCTGCATTCTCCACTGCATCTTCAATCTCCATTGCTGCTGCATTCTCCTCAGCATTGGCTGATGTCCATCTTTCCTCCTCTCCAAATGATGCATCCACTACATTGGTACAAAGCCTAGCAATATGCCCCAGAACTCCACATTTTTTGCAAGCACGCTTCTTTGGTAGACGACCCTCCTCACCTGCTCTAATCCTCTGGTTCCTTGGTCTTCCTGGTGGTCTAGTAATGACAGGAGCGTGGAGTTTGAACCCTCGATCTACTATGTTCCATTGATCTTTCCCCAATAGTGCAGGCACATTGTCAGCATATGCAGCCATAAATTTGGCAACAGAGAAATACTTAGAGAAATATTGATCAACTTCACCATCTGAACCCCCGATAACGGTCATCAGATGTAGGGCATGTATGCATGGCTTCCCACGGATCTGCCATTGCCTACAAGTACATTCTCTAGTGCTTAGGTTCACACGATACCTCCATACCCTATTTTTAGTGTCAGTATAGGTAACCTCTCCCTCATATGTACCGGATCGAATACATTTCATCTTCAGTCCTCTTGCCTTCAAGTGCAATGCCTTAATCAGTGATGGGAGCATTTGATGACCAACATATTGTGTTTCTGCAATTCTTTTGCGAAGATCCATCTTTATCATGATCATTTGCCTCATCTTGTCAAATGCTTGCCACAACAAGAGCCCTTTCACTGGCTTGAACTTTGAATTGAAGCATTCTGCAAGGTTACTGGTCACATAATCTACTTTACAGATTTCGTTGAATTTGCTTCTTGACCACACCTTACCATGATGTGCATCCATGTACTCCTTCACAAGAGGATTTTGAGCATACAACACTCTCAAATGGTGTTCATGCTTCCTTTTGCTGCATGTGTATGATGCTGGCCATAAGTTCTCATCATAAACTTTACCTTTGAACTTCTTTTTGAAATTATGCGCTAGGTGTCGCATACATTCCCTATGCTCCACTCCAGGGAATACAATTTCCACTGCACTCTCTAAACCCTTGCAAGCATCTGTGTGTATAGCTAAACCTGGGGGTGTGCCTATAATGTTGCGCAACTGCTGCAGAAACCAGACCCAACTTTCCTCAGACTCTACCTCCACCACACCAAATGCAACTGGGAACAGCCAGTTGTGTCCATCAACTGCAGAAGCTGCTACTAGCTGTCCTCTCCATCTTCCAGTCAAATGTGTAGCATCTACAACCAAATAGGGCCTGCAACCATCTAGAAACCCCTGGAGCAAGCCTTGAAACAAACAAAAGCACTTCTGAAGCACTCCTTCTGAAATGACTTCCCTTTTATTTTGAATTGAACTGTATGCTTGTCAATCTCTACAACACTCTCTGGACTTGCCATCTCCACTTCAGCTTTGAAAGTGTAAAGCAGCTGAAAAATGTCATTCCATTGACCATTAATTCTGTCAAGAGCCTTTTCCCTAACATTGAAAATTCTCATGTAAGGAATTTCTATCTTGTACTTCTCAAAAAGCTTCCCATGGAATGTTGTTGGACCAAGTCCAGGTTCTTCTCTCAGCCAATCCAATATAGCATCTGCCACCCACCTAGTTTTTGCTAGCTTGGTTTTGGCCTTCCCCCCTCCCCCTCCAGGTGGACAGGTGTGCTTGTGTGGGTTTTTCTTTATCTGAAACAAAATAAAAGGGTAAAAAACAGTTAAGAAACCTTACTCAACAATCTGAAACCAAATTACTAACTGAACTTGGATTACCTGAATATATTTGCTCTTTCTCATACGAGATGCATGCAACTTCCACCTACACCTAGGATATGGACAAAAACCTATGAACCTTGCTGGCTCACTCCTTTTAACCTTATAGGTGTTTTCAGATATAATGCACCATGTTGTCACTGCATTCCGACAGTCCACCATTGATTGGAAAATGGTACCTACACTAAGCTCAGGTTTTTCCCTGTTCCACTCAATTGTTGGCATGTCATCACCATCGTATTCATCCTCGATTAAGCTGTCCATGTTCTCCACCTTCTCTTCATCGTCAGTGTCATCAAACCTAGCTTGGCTCATGGGCTCCTCCATATATTCGTCATCCACTGCTTGCTGACTGGCTACATCGACCAGTTCAGGAAACATCATCTCGTCTTCATCATCATTTGTAGGCACTGCCTCGTCAGGTTCTGCATCCTCTTCTACACCAACTGCAGAAGGTACATGAGAAGCAGCAGCTGAATCGGAACCACAATTGGCAGCAGGCATGGTGTGGCTCCATGAACCACTTGCTTTACTTGGTGTCGACCTACAAGGAGTGTCGGGGTTCTGGCTATTAGCACAGACAGATGATGTCTGAACTCCCTTCCCCTTCACCCGTTCTGCGCGTGGCTGAAGCACATGGATTTGGAGTTTACCGAATCGGCAGCCAGCAATCCCAGCAAAAAGCAACGGCATATGATCGTCGCAAGTTAGTCGAAGAAATCTTTGCTCGTCACTGCTGAAGTAATTCAGTTCAACGACAGCGGCATCACTGCAGGGATAGGTGTTTCTTAGCTCAGCTTGCAAATCTTTGAAAGATATGCTGGTTTCTACCACTTTGGGATAGAAAAATGATGAAATCAAATGCGGTTTAGTACCACGCAGCACACTAGTTTCCATTCTAATCGCGAGCCGGAAAGCCAGCGCGAGATCAATCCTATTTTGTTGAAGGAAATAAAGGCTTCAGTTAGTCGGGTAAAATCGAGCACAAATTCAAACGATTCAAGCAAACAGAAGTCAAATACGGCCTACAATACGACTTAGAACGTCAATTCGAGAGGACACAATGCTTACGCAGGTTTAATCCATGAATTATCTGCCGCGGATTCGACCCAATCCTCTCCACGGTCGACTGCATTCCGGGCATCCTCACTCAACATCGCTATGTAATCCTAGATGGGGAGGTGGGCTATATCTGGCGGACACGCGGCGTCGCCGATGAACGGAATAGGGGCATAGGGTGGAGGAAACAACTGCGGTGGACGCGGCACGATACCGGCGGAGGGGGCGGGGCGGCGCGGTGCAGTGCGGCCTGTCTAGATATGTTTCAGATTCAGACAAGCTGCCCAATACATGTCTCCTTGCGGTCCCATCCGCCAGCAAGCAACAGTCAGACGAAGACTCGGCCCCACTCGTCAGCAATTAACGGTCAATGGATGGTCAAGACGACAAACGGCCGCTATGAGCATTTGTGAGAGTTTCAGCTAAGGAAGAGGGGAAAAGTGAGCAAACGTTTGGAGCATGGGGAAAAGTGAGCACAACTAAGGAACCAGGGGCACTAATTTAAATATCCCTTAATAATATTACTATTCATTATCGTCATCCTATTCCTAGGCTAAATGATATGCTTGATGAATTAAGTGGCTCTACAATTTTCTCCAAAGTTGATTTGCGTAGTGGATACCATCAAGTTCACAACTTGACTTTAAAATATTTGGTTTGGAGACCATCAAATATCAATATGTGCATGATGCTGATTTTAAAGATGTGTTGGAGAATTGTAAAGAAGGGAGAACATGGAACAAATTAATCATTAATGATGGATTTGGGTTCCATGCTAAAAAGTTGTGCATTCCAGCGAGCTTCGTTCATCTTTTGTTGTTACATGAGGCGCATGGAGGAGGATTGATGGGACACTTTGAAGTAAAGAAGGCTGCTACTTCTCAAACAATAGCGCCAGAAATTGACACGTTGACGGAGACTTGCTTGCGTTGGTTTTTCCCTTGAAGAGAAAAGGGTGATGCAGCACAGGAGCAGTAAGTATTTCCCTCAGTTTGAGAACCAAGGTATCAATCGAGTAGGAGAATCGCGTCAAGTCCAGAGTACCTGCGCAAACACAAAAGAGCTTGCACCCAACGCTATAAAGGGGTTGTCAATCCCTTCAAGATTGATTGCAAAATGAGATCTGAAGGCGGAAAGTGCAACAAAGTAAAAGTGTAAGGCTGAAAATATGATGTGAAGTAGACCCGGAGGCCATAGTGTTCACTAGAGGCTTCTCTCAAAATAGCAAATATCACGGTGGGTGAACAAATTACTGTCGAGCAATTCATAGAACCGCGCAAAGTCATGACGATATCTAAGGCAATGATCATACATATAGGCATCCCGTCCGAGACAAGTAGACCGATACTTTCTGCATCTGCTACTATGACTCCGCACATCGACCGCTATCCAGCATGCATCTAGTGTATTGAGTTCATGACGAACAAAGTAATGCCTTAAGCAAGATGACATGATATAGAGGGATAAACTCAAACCAATGATGAAAACCCCATCTTTTTAACCTTGATGGCAACAACATGATGCGTGCCTCGCTACCCCTTCTGTCACTGGGTGAGGTCACCGCACGGCATGAACCCAAAACCAAGCACTTCTCCCATTGCAAGAATCATAGATCAAGATGGTCAAACAAAACCCACAACTCGAAGAGAATTACAAGGATATGAAATCATGCATATAAGAGATCAGAAGAAACTCAAATAAGATTCATAGATAATCTGATCATAAATCCACAATTCATCGGATCTCGACAAACACACCGCAAAGAAGATTACATCTGATAGATCTCCATGAAGATCATGGAGAACTTTGTATTGAAGATCCAAGAGAGAGAAGAAGTCATCTGGCTACTAGCTATGGACCCGTAGGTCTATGGTGAACTACTCACGCATCATCGGAGAGGTCATGGTGTTGATGAAGAATCCCTCCCTATCCGAATCCCCCCTCCGGCAGGGCACCAGAACGTGCCCCGGATGGGATCTTGCGAAGATAGAAGCTTGCGGCGGCGGAAAAGTATTTTCGTGGCTCTCCTGATTTTTTCTGGGATTTTAGCGAATATATAGGCGAAAGACCTAGGTAAGAGGAGGCCCACGGAGCCCACAAGCCTGGGAGGCGCGCCCCCTGGCCGCGGCTAGGGGGCTTGTGGGGTCCCTGGTGACCCTCTGCCTTGGTTCTCAAGTCTCCCGATCGTCTTCTGTTTCGAAAAAAATCTTTTTGGAAGTTTCATTCCGTTTGGACTCCGTTTAAAATCCTCCTCTGAAAAGGGTCAAAAACACGGAAATAACAAGAACTAGCACTTGGCAGTGAGTTAATAAGTTAGTGTCAAAAAAGATATAAAAGGCATACAAAACATCCAAAGTTTGACAAGATAATAGCATGAAACTATCAAAAATTATAGATACGTTGGAGACGTATCAAGCATCCCCAAGCTTAACTCCTGCTCGTCCTCGAGTAGGGAAGTGATAAAGACTGAATTTTTGATGTGGAATGCTACCTAGCATAGTTGTCCTTTGTAACTTCAGATCCGTAAGATTCAAAACAATAGTTTGCTATTGACATGAAAACAATAATACTTCAAGCAAACTAGCAAGGTAATCATGAACTTTTGAAATAACAAGGCCAAAGAAAGTTATCCCTACAAAACCATATAGTCTGGCTATGCTCCATCATCCCCACACAACTAATTTAAATCATGCACAACCCCGGTATTGGCCAAGTAATTGTTTTCCCACTCTTACTTTCTCAAACCTTTTTCAACTATCACGCAATACATGAGCGTGAGCCATGGATATAGCACTATAGGTGGAATAGAGTGTGGTGGTGGTTGTGAGACAAAAAGGAGGAGATGGTCACATTGACTCGGCGTATCAAAGGGTTATGGAGATGCCCATTAATAGATATCAATGTGAATGAGTAGGGATTGCCATACAAAGGACGCACGAGAGCTATAAGTATGTGAAAGCTCAAAAGGAGAACTAGTGGGTGTGCATCGAACTTGCTTGCTCACAAAGACCTAGGGCAATTTTGAGGAAGCCCATCATTGGAATATACAAGTCAAGTTATATAATAAAGATTCCCACTAGCATATGGTGGTGATGAAACGAGAGGCTCTCAAGCATGAAGAACATGGTGCTATTATGAAGCACAAGTGTGGAAAAAGATAGTAGCATTGTCCCTTCTCTCTTTTTCTCTCTCTTTTTTTGGGCTCTTTGGGCTCTTTTTTTTCCTCACATGGGACAATGCACTAATAATGATGATCATCACACTTTTATTTACTCACAACTCAATACTTAGAGCAATGATGACTCTATAGGACATGCCTCCGGCAGTGTACCGGGATGTGCAACGATCTAGCTTGGTGTATGACGTTGAAACATCTCGCTAGCTATCTTACGATCATGCAATGGCAATATGAGAGTGACGAGACAAGTCATGAGACGGAACAGTGGGAGTTGCATGGCAATATATCTCGGAATGGCTATGAAAATGCCATAGTAGGTAGGTATGGTGGTTGTTTTGAGGAAGGCATATGGTGGGTTTGTGCACCACCGGAAGTTGCGCGGCGCTAGAGAGGCTAGCAATGGTGGAAGGTGAAAGTGCATCTATACCATGGACTCACATTAGTCATGAAGAACTCACATATTTGTTGCGAAAGTTTTTATTAGTAATCGAAACAAAGTGCTAAACGCATACTCCTAGGGGAAGGGTTGGTAGGTGTTAACCATCTCGTGATCCCGACCGCAACACAAAGGATGACAATCAATAGATCAATTATGCTCCGACTTCCTAACATAGCGGTTCACCGTACGTGCATGTTACGGGAATCACTAACTTCAACACATGTATTTTTCAGATTCACAACACCCTACTAACATAACTCTTAATATTACCAAATCCGCGTCTCAAAACTAATTGAGAGGAATCAATACTTATCTTACTATTCAATGCACATGAAGATGGAGGTTTTTTTATCCTCTTTGGGTACCTATCACCTTTGGGACTACTTTCATAGCACAAGCCAACTACCAAGTCACGCACCGCCGTGCTCTAAAAGATCTAAGTGAAGCACATAGAGCAAAATTATCTAGCTCAAAAGATATAAGTGAAGCACGATGAGCATTCTAGCAAAATCACGATGAGTGCATGTCTCTCTCAAAAGGTGTGCGGCAAGGATGATTGTGACACAACAAAAAGAAAAGACTCCTACGATACAAGACGCTCCAAGCAAAACACATATCATGTGGTGAATAAAAATATAGCTCCAAGTAATGTTACCGGTGGATTGAAGACGAAAGAGGGGATGCCTTCCCGGGGCATCCCTAAGCTTAGGCTTTTTGGTGTCCTTGAATTTGGCTTGGGATGCCTTGGACATCCCCAAGCTTGATCTCTTTTCACTCTTTATCCATTTGTCCATGAGAGCATCACCCAAAACTTGAAAACTTCACAACACAAAACTTAAACAGAAACTCGTGATATCATTAGCACAAGAAAACAAACTACCACCTCCTTAGGTACTGTAGCAATCTTTATTTCTATATATATTGGTGTTAGATTACTGTATTCTCACTTTTCCATGGCTAGTACCCCCCGATACTATCCATAGTTTCATCAAAACAAGCAACCAACTCAACAAAAACAGAATCTGTCAAAAACAGACCAGTCTGTAGCAATCTGTATACTTCGTATACTACTCGTACATCAAAAATCCTGAAAATTATGACTGCCTAGGAAAAAGGCATATCAACCAGCAGCAAAAAGAATCAACTCAAAAGCTCTTTCCGAATAAAAATGAAAAGTAATCTCGTGAGCGAAAAGTTTCTGTCTTTTTCCAGCACGATCAAACAACCATCACCAAGACTAGTCATAAAGGTTTTGCTTGGCTCAAACACAAAAAAGAAACATAAAAGACACAATCATAACAGAATTATGATAGTGTGGACGCAACAAAATAGAAAGAAAAATATAAATTCATTGGGTTGCCTCCCAACAAGCGCTATTGTTTAACGCCCTTAGCTAGGCATAAAGCGATAGAATCACGTATCGTCGTCTTTGGTGCTCAAACCATAAGTAGCGCTCATCACGGATTCATAAGGCAATCTTATTTTCTTTCTAGGAAAGTGTTCCATGCCCTTCTTTAAAGGAAATTGAAATCTAATATTCCCTTCCTTCATATCGATGATAGCACCGATAGTCCTTAGGAAAGGTCTACCAAGAATGATAGGGCATGTAGGATTGCAATCAATGTCAAGCACAATGAAATCCACGGGTACATAGTTCCTATTTGCAATAATAAGAACATCATTGATCCTTCCCATGGGTTTCTTGACAGTAGAATCCGCAAGATGCAAATTAAGAGAACACTCCTCAATCTCATTAAAACCCAGAACATCACATAAAGACTTTCGAATCGCGGAAACACTAGCACCCAAATCACACAAAGCATTGCATTCATAGTTTTTTATTTTGATTTTGATAGTAGGTTCCCACTCATCATGAAGCTTTCTAGGGATAGAAACTTCCAATTCAAGTTTCTCTTCAAGAGATTTTATCATAGCTTCGACGATATGATTGGTAAAGGCCTTGTTTTGGCTATAAGCGTGTGGAGAGTTTAGCATGGATTGCATTAAATCAAGGAGTAACTATCATAATTGAATTCCTTGAAATCCAAAGTAGTAATTTCATTACTACTCAAGGTTTTAATATCTTCTACTCCACTTTCAATGATTTTAGCATCAAGATAGATGGACTCCGAATCATTGGGGCGTTTTTCAACCAAAGTGGATTCATATCCAGCCCCATCATAATTAGGTTTGACACAAGAAAACAAAGATTCAATGGGAGTCACACCAAGAACTTTAAGATCTTCGTGATTCTTATCACGAGAACACGCCTTTTTAAGCCATTCATGTCCAGCACGAATTTGGGCGGTTCTTTCTTTGCTCTCACTCATGGAAACACGCATAGCTTTCAAAGTTTCATCCGCGTTGATCTTGGGAGGAGCACAACTAACTTTCAAAGCATCAATATCACTAGACATTCTATCAACGCTCCTAGCCAAATCGTCAATTTTGAGTAGTTTTTCCTCTATGGACGCATTGAATATCTTTTGCGAGTTGATAAACTCTTTGATATTACTCTCTAGATCAGAGGGTAATCTATTGTAATTTCCATGAGTATTGTTGTAGGAGTTGCCAAAGTTATTAGAGGAGTTACTAGGAAAAGGACTAGGAACATAGTTTCCTCTAAAAGCATTGTTGTTGCCAAAATTATTCCTACCAACAAAATTAACGTCCAAGCTAGCGTTGCTACTCTCAATCAACGAAGACAAGGGCATATCACTAGGATCTAAAGGAGCACTTCTACTAGCAACCAAATTCATTAACTCATCCATCTTAGCACTCAACGAGTTAATTTCTTCTATAGCGTATACCTTTTTACTAGTAGGTGACCTTTCAGTGTGCCACTGAGAGTAGTTCGTCATGATATTGTCTAGGAGTTCTGTAGCTTCTCCTAACGTGATTTCCATGAACGTTCCACCTGAGGCGGAGTCCAAGATATTTCTAGAAGCGAAATTCAAGCCAGCGTAAAAGATTTGTATAATCATCCAAAGACTCAAGCCATGAGCGGGACAATTTCTAATCATCAATTTCATCCTCTCCCAACATTGTGCAACATGTTCATGATCAAGTTGCTTAAAATTCATGATATAATTACGGAGAGAGATAATATTAGCCGGCGGAAAATACTTGGATATATAAGCATCTTTGCACTTGTTCCAAGAATCAATACTATTTTGGGGCAAAGACGAAAACCAAGTTTTTTGCTTGATCTTGCAACGAGAAAGGAAAAAATATTCAATTTAATCACATCATTATCCACATCTTTCTTCTTTTGCATATAGCAAAGCTCAATGAAGGTATTAAGATGGGATGCGACATCTTCACTACGAAGGTCGGAGAATTGCTCTTTCATAACAAGATTCAACAAAGCAGCATTGATTTCTTATGATTCCGCACTAGTGGTGGGAGCAATCGGAGTACTAATAAAATCATTATTATTAGTATTATAGAAGTCACAAAGTTTGGTGTTTGCAGTCATGGTGACTTCAGCAAGCAATCAAGCACACAAGCGAAGAGAGAGCAAGCGAGAGAAGAGGGCGAACAAAAAAGGCAAATGAAAAAAGGGCAAACGAAGAAAAGGGCAAATATTTTTGTAAATTTTTGTTTTTCAGAAGTGGGGGAGAGGAAAACGAGAGGCAAAAAGTAAATGCAAGAGATGAGTTTGCGACACTTACTTGGATGAGTTCTTGACTTGATCCTCCCCGGCAACGGCGCCAGAAATCCTTCTGCTACTTCTCAAACAACAGCGCCAGAAATTGACACGTTGACGGAGACTTGCTTGCGTTGGTTTTTCCCTTGAAGAGGAAAGAGTGATGCAGCACAGGAGCAGTAAGTATTTCCCTTAGTTTGAGAACCAAGGTATCAATCCAGTAGGAGAATCGCGTCAAGTCCAGAGTACCTGCACAAACACAAAAGAGCTTGCACCCAACGCTATAAAGGGGTTGTCAATCCCTTCAAGATTGATTGCAAAGTAAGATCTGAAGGCGGAAAGTGCAACGAAGTAAAAGTATAAGGCTGAAAATATGATGTGAAGTAGACCCGAGGGCCATAGTGTTCACTAGAGGCTTCTATCAAAATAGCAAATATCACGGTGGGTGAACAAATTACTGTCGAGCAATTGATAGAACCGCGCAAAGTCATGACGATATCTAAGGCAATGATCATACATATAGGCATCACGTCCGAGACAAGTAGACCGATACTTTCTGCATCTACTACTATGACTCCACACATCGACCACTATCCAGCATACATCTAGTGTATTGAGTTCATGACGAACAGAGTAACGCCTTAAGCAAGATGACATGATGTACATGGATAAACTCAAACCAATGATGAAAAACCCATCTTTTTACCCTTGATGGCAACAACACGATGCGTGCCTCGCTACCCCTTCTGTCACTGGGTGAGGTCACCGCACGGTATGAACCCAAAACCAAGCACTTTTCCCATTGCAAGAATCATAGATCAAGCTGGCCAAACAAAACCCACAACTCGAAGAGAATTACAAGGATATGAAATCATGCATATAAGAGATCAGAAGAAACTCAAATAAGATTCATATATAATCTGATCATAAATCCATCATTCATCGGATCTCGACAAACACATCGCAAAGAAGATTACATCTGATAAATCTCCATGAACATCATGGAGAACTTTGTATTGAAGATCCAAGAGAGAGAAGAAGCCATCTAGCTACTAGCTATGGACCCGTAGGTCTATGGTGAACTACTCACACATCATCGGAGAGGTCATGGTGTTGATGAACAAGCCCTCCGTATCCGAATCCCCCTCCGGCAGGGCACCAGAACGTTCCCCAGATGGGATCTTGCGGCGGCGGAAAAGTATTTTCCTGGCTCTCTTGATTTTTTCTGGGATTTTAGGGAATATATAGGCGAAAGACCTAGGGCAGAGGAGGCCCACGGAGCCCACAAGCCTGGGAGGCGTGGGCCCCCTGACCGCGGCTAGGAGGCTTGTGGGGTCCTTGGTGACCCTCTGCCTTGGTTCTCAAGTCTCCCGATCGTCTTCTGTTTCGGAAAAAATCTTTTTAGAAGTTTCATTCCGTTTGGACTCCGTTTAAAATCCTCCTCTGAAAAGGGTCAAAAACACGGAAAAAACAGGAACTGACACTTGGCAGTGAGTTAATAAGTTAGTCCCAAAAAAGATATAAAAGGCATACAAAACATCCAAAGTTTGACAAGATAATAGCATGAAACCCTAAAAAATTATAGATACGTTGGAGACGTATCAAAGACAGAGGGCGTACTTGCTACACATTTCTTTTGACCAAAGATACGACGGGATGTTGAGCGTTTTGTTGCTCGCTGCACGACATGTCAAAAAGCTAAGTCACGACTCAATCCTCATGGTTTATATATGCCTTTGCCGGTACCTAGTGTTCCTTGAGAGGATATATATATGAACTTTGTTTTAGGTTTACCTCAAACAAAGAAGGGGAGGGATAGCATATTTGTTGTCGTGGACAGATTTCAAAAATGCCACACATTATACCATGTCTCCTAATGTGGTTGATTTGTTCTTTCGTGAAATTATTCGCTCACATTGTGTGCCAAATACGATTGTTGCAGATCGTGATGCAAAATTTCTTAGCCACTTTTGGAGATGTTTATGGGTTAAGTTGGGGACTGCTATTGCAACAAAAGACCTTCCAACGGCGCCAGAAATAGGTCTGTCGATGGCACCAGGAATCCTTCTGCTACGGCTACG
Source organism: Hordeum vulgare subsp. vulgare (assembly GCF_904849725.1). Lineage (NCBI taxonomy): Eukaryota > Viridiplantae > Streptophyta > Magnoliopsida > Poales > Poaceae > Hordeum > Hordeum vulgare. The sequence goes on along the minus strand of NC_058522.1, from coordinate 545,439,217 downwards.
CCTTAAGGGACTTCCTAGGCAAATATGCAAAGGATTTCCCCCGTGGCCTTGGAGCCTTGCGTTGATGTTCCCTCGAAGTGGAAAGGGTGATGTAGCACAACGATGGTAAGTATTTCCCTCAGTTTGAGAACCAAGGTATCGATCCAGTGAAGGAGTATCACAAGAGCCTTCACAAACACAAAGAACCTGCTCCCAATGCTATGAAGGGGTTGTCAATCCCTTATAGATTGTTCGCCAAGTGAGAACTGAAAGCAACAAAGTAACAAAGCAAAGTAAAAGCGGAGGTGTAAATGATAGATGTGAATAGACCCGGGGTCCGTAGTGTTTACTAGTGGCTTCTCTCATGAAAGCAAGTAGACGGTGGGTGAACAAATTACTGTCGAGCAATTGACAGAACCGCGCAAAGTCGTGACGATATTTATGGCAATGATTATATCTATAGGCATCACGTCCAAAACAAGTTGCCCCGATATTGTCTGCATCTACTACTATTACTCCACACGTCGACCGCTATCCAGCATGCATCTAGTGTCTTAAGTCCAAAAGAACAGAGTAACGCCTTAAGCAAGATGACATGATGTAGATGGACAATCTCATATCAACGACAGAGCCCATCTTGTTACCCTTGAGGGCAACTACTCAATGTGTGCCCCCAAGACTCGGAGAGACTTCCAAGGATATCAAATCATGCATATAAGAAATCAGCAAAGACTCAAATATATATCATAGATAATCTGATCACAAATCCACAATTCATCGGATCTCGACAGACACACCGCCAAAGAAGATTACATCGGATAGATCTCCATGAAGATCATGGAGAACTTTGCATTGAAGATCCAAGAGAGAAGAATCCATCTAGCTACTAACTACGGACCCGTAGGTGTGAAGTGAACTACTCACGAGTCATTGGAGGGGCGATGATGATGATGAAGAAGCCCTCCAACTCCAAAGTCCCCTCCGGCAGGACACCGGGAAGGGTCTCCAGATGAGATCTCGCGGAAACGGAAGCTTGCGGCGGTGGAATATATAGGCGCCCCTAATTTTCGTGGATCCCCTAATTTTTTGCTGTATTTTAGGGAATATATAGGCGCAAGACCTAGGTCAGGGGGCGCTCTGGGAGGCCACAAGCCCTGCCACCGCCGGCTCCCCCCTGGTGGCGGAGTGGGGGCTTGTGGGCTCCCTGGAGCCCTCCTGGCTTGGCCCACTGGCCCCCTGATCTTCTTCCGTTCGGGAAAAAATAATTTCGGGGATTTTATTCCTTTTGGACTCCGTTCCAAAATCAGATCTGAAAAGAGCCAAAAACACAGAAAAATAAGGAACTGACACTTGGCACTAAATTAATAAGTTAGTCCTAAAAAAATATAGAAAAGGTACATAAAACATCCAAAGATGACAAGATAACAGCATGAAACCATCAAAAATTATAGATACGTTTGAGACGTATCAAGCATCCCCAAGCTTAACTCCTGCTCGTCCTCGAGTAGGGAAGTGATAAAGAATTAATTTTTTATGCTTTCATGCTACCTAGCATAGATGTCCTTTGTAACTCCTCTTATGTGACGTGAATGTTCAGATCCATTAGATTCAAAACAATAGTTTGCTATTGACGTAGAAACAATAATAATTCAAGCAAACTAGCAAGGTAATCATGAACTTTCAAAATAACAAGGCCAAAAGAAAGTTATCCCTACAACAACATATAGTCTGGCTATGCTCTATCATCATTGCACAACGAATTTAAATCATGCACAACCCCGGTATTGGCCAAGTAATTGTTTCACACCTTTACTTTCTCAAACCATTTCAACTCTCACGCAATACATGAGCGTGAGCCATGGTTATAGCACTATAGATGGTGTGGAATGTGGTGGAGGTTGCAAGACAAAATAAAAGGAGAAGAGAGTCACATTAACTAGGCATATCAATGAGTTGTGGACATGCTCATCAATAGATATCAATGTGAATGAGTAGGGATTGCCATAAAAATGATGCACTAGAGCTAAGAGTAAGTGAAAGCTCTTAAAGAAAACTAGTGGGTGTGCATCCAACTTGCTTGCTCACGAAGACCTAAGGCAATTTTGAGGAAGCCTATCATTGGAATATACAAGCCAAGTTATATAATGAAAATTTCCCACTAGCTATACGGTGGTGAAAAAATGAGAGACTCTCAATCATGAAGATCATGGTGCTTAATATGCACAAGTGTGGAAAAAGTGGTAGCATTGTCCCTTCTCTCTTTTTCTCTCATTTTTTTTGGTGGGATCTTTGGCCTCTTTTTTATTTTTATTTTTATTTTGGTGGGCTTCTTTGGCCTCTTTTATTTCCTCACATGGGACAATGCTCCATCAATGATGATCATCACACTTTCAACTCAGAACTTAGAGCATCTATGACTCTATATGGAATGCCTTCGGTAGTGTATCGTGGCAATGATCTAGCATGGCATAGACATTAATGGAAACATCATGCTAGCTATCTTACGATCATGCAATGGAAATATAGACGTGGTGGCACATGTCATGGTGGTAGTTGCATGGCAATATATCTCGGAATGGCTTTGAAAAAGCCATAGTAGGTAGGTATGGTGGCTGTTTTGAGGGAGGCTAATAGTGGGTTTTGTGCACCGGCGAAAGTTGCACGGCACTAAGAAGATAGTGATGGTGGAAGGTGAAAGTGCATCTAAACCATGGACTCAACATTAGTCATGAAGAACTCATATACTTGTTGGAAAGTTTTATTAGTAATCGAAACAAAGCATTCAACGCATACTCCTAGGGGAAGGGTTGGTAGGTATAAACCATCGCGCGATCCCGACCGCCACGCAAAGGATGACAATCAATATACTAATCATGCTCAGATTTCATCACATAGCGGTTCACCATACGTGCATGCTACGGGAATCACTAACTTCAACACAAGTATTTCTAGATCCACAACACCTTACTAGCATGACTTCAGTATTCCATAACCACAACTCAAAACTAAATGAGATGAATCAAACTTCTCTAACTATTCAATGCACATGAAGGTGGAAGTTTTCGTATCCCTTTGGATAACTACCCCTTTTGAGACTACTTTCAAAGCATAGATCTGTTGGAAATATGCCCTAGAGGCAATAATAAATTATTTATTATTATATGTCTTAGTTCATGATAATCGATTATTATCCATGCTATAATTGTATTGATTGGAAACACAATACTTGTGTGGATACATAGACAAAACACTGTCCCTAGTAAGCCTCTAGTTGACTAGCTCGTTGATCAAAGATGGTCAAGGTTTCCTAGCCATAGGCAAGTGTTGTTACTTGATAACGGGATCACATAATTAGGAGAATCATGTGATGGACTAGAGCCAAAACTAATAGACGTAGCATGTTGATCGTGTCATTTTGTTGCTACTGTTTTCTGCGTGTCAAGTATTTGTTCCTATGACCATGAGATCATATAACTCACTGACACCGGAGGAATGCTTTGTGTGTATCAAACGTCGCAACGTAACTGGGTGACTATAAAGATGCTCTACAGGTATCTCCGAAGGTGTTCGTTGAGTTAGTATGGATCGAGACTGGGATTTGTCACTCCGTGTGACGGAGAGGTATCTCGGGGCCCACTCGGTAATACAACATCACACACAAGCCTTGCAAGCAATGTGACTTAGTGTAAGTTGCGGGATCTTGTATTACGGAACAAGTAAAGAGACTTGCCGGTAAACGAGATTGAAATAGGTATGCGGATACTGACGATCGAATGTCGGGCAAGTAACATACCGAAGGACAAAGGGAATGACATACGGGATTATATGAATCCCTGGCACTGAGGTTCAAACGATAAGATCTTCGTAGAATATGTGGGATCCAATATGGGCATCCAGGTCCCGCTATTGGATATTGACCGAGGAGTCACTCGGGTCATGTCTACATAGTTCTCGAACCCGCACGGTCTGCACACTTGAGGTTCGACGTTGTTTTATGCGTATTTGAGTTATATGGTTGGTTACCGAATGTTGTTCGGAGTCCGGGATGAGATCATGGACGTCACGAGGGTTTCCGGAGTGGTCCGGAAACGAAGATTGATATATAGGATGACCTCATTTGATTACCGGAAGGTTTTCGGAGTTACCGGGAATGTACCGGGAATGACGAATGGGTTCCGAGTGTTCACCAGGGGGGGGGCAACCCACCCCGGGGAAGCGCGTAGGCCTTGGGGGTGGCGCACCAGCCCTTGGTGGGCTGGTGGGACAGTCCAAGAAGGCCCTATGCGCCAAGGATAGAAAATCAAAGAGAAAAGAAAAAAAGAGGTGGGAAAGGAGAGAAGGACTCCACTTTCCAATCCTAGTTGGACTAGGATTGGAGGAGGACTCCTCCTCCCTTGGTGGCGCAGCCCTTGGGGCTCCTTGAGCCTCAAGGAAAGCCTCCCCTCCCTCCTCCTATATATATGGAGCAATTAGGGCTGATTTGAGACAACTTTTAAGGCAGCCCGACCACATACCTCCACGGTTTTACCTCTAGATCGCGTTTCTGCGGAGCTCGGGCGGAGCCCTGCTGAGATTAGATCACCACCAACCTCCGGAGCGCCGTCACGCTGCCGTAGAACTCATCTAACTCTCCGTCTCTCTTGCTGGATCAAGAAGGCCGAGATCATCATCGAGCTGTACGTGTGCTGAACGCGGAGGTGCCGTCCGTTCGGCACTAGATCGTGGGACGGATCGCGGGACGGTTCGTGGGACGGTTCGCGGGGCGGATCGAGGGACCTGAGGACGTTCCACTACATCAACCGCGTTCACTAACGCTTCTGCTGTGCGATCTACAAGGGTATGTAGATCGGAAATCCCCTCTCGTAGATGGACATCACCATGATAGGTCTTCGTGCGCGTAGGAAAATTTTTGTTTCCCATGCGACGTTCCCCAACAGTGGCAGCATGAGCTAGGTTCATGCGTAGATGTCTTCTCGAGTAGAACACAAACGTTTTTGTGGGCGGTGATGTGTGTTTTGCTGCCCTCCTTATTCTTTTCTTATTTCCGCGGCATTGTTGGATCGAAGCGGCTCGGACCGACATTACTCGTACGCTTACGAGAGACTGGTTTCATTGCTATGAGTAACTCCGTTGCTCAAAGATGACTGGCGGGTGTCGGTTTCTCCAACTTTAGTTGAATCGGATTTGACCAAGGAGGTCCTTGGATGAGGTTAAATAGCAATTCATACATCTCCGTTGTGGTGTTTGCGTAAGTAAGATGCAATCCTACTAGATACCCATGGTCACCACGTAAAACATGCAACAACAATTAGAGGACGTCTAACTTGTTTTTGTAGGGTATGCTTGTGATGTGATATGGCCAACGATGTGATGTGATATATTGGATGTATGAGATGATCATGTTGTAATAGTTAATATCGACTTGCACGTCGATGGTACGGCAACCGGCAGGAGCCATAGGGTTGTCTTTAAACTAACATTTGTGCTTGCAGATGCGTTTACTATATTGCTAGGACGTAGCTTTAGAATTATAGCATGAGTAGCACGACAACCCCGATGGCTACACGTTGATGGAGATCATGATGATGGAGATCATGGTGTGACGCCGGTGACAAGAAGATCGTGCCGGTGCTTTGGTGATGGAGATCAAGAAGCACATGATGATGGCCATATCATGTCACTTATGAATTGCATGTGATGTTAATACTTTATACACATTATCTTGCTTAGAACGATGGTAGCGTTATGAGGTGATCTCTCACTAAAATTTCAAGACGAAATTGTGTTCTCCCCGACTGTGCACCGTTGCGACAGTTCTTCGTTTCGAGACACCACGTGATGATCGGGTGTGATAGACTCAACGTTCACATACAACGGGTGCAAAACAGTTGCACACGCGGAACACTCGGGTTAAGCTTGACGAGCCTAGCATGTGCAGACATGGCCTCGGAACACATGAGACCGACAGGTCGAGCATGAATCGTATAGTTGATATGATTAGCATAGAGATGCTTACCACTGAAACTCTTCTCGACTCACGTGATGATCGGACTTGAGATAGTGGATTTGGATCATGTACCACTCAAATGACTAGAGAGATGTACTTTTTGAGTGGGAGTTCTTAAGTAATATGATTAATTGAACTAATTGTCATGAACATAGTCTAATGGTCTTTGCGAATTACGATGTAGCTTGCGCTATAGCTCTACTATTTTTATATGTTCCTAGAGAAAAATTTAGTTGAAAGTTGATAGTAGCAAACTTTGCAGAGGATTGTCCTCGTTGCTGCGCAGAAGGCTTATGTCCTTAATGCACCACTCGGTGTGCTGCACCTTGAGCGTCGTCTGTGGATGCTGTGAACATCCGACATACACGTTTCTGATGACTACACGATAGTTCAATACAAAATACTTAATGGCTTAGAAGCAAGGCGCCGAAGACGCTTTGAAACGTCACGGAACATAAGAGATGTTCTAAAGAGATGAAATTGTGATTTCATGCTTGTGCCCTTGTTAAGAGGTACGAGACCTCTGACAAGATTCTTTGTCCACAAAGTAAGGGAGAAAAGCTCAATCGTTGAGCGTGTGCTCAGATTATCTGAGTACGACAATCGCTTGAATCAAGTGGGAGTTAATCTTCCAGATGAGATAGTGATGGTTCTCCAAAGTCACTGCCACCAAGCTGTGAGAGCTTCGTGATGAACTATAACATATCAAGGATAGATACAATGATCCTTGAGCAATTCGCGATGTTTGACACAACGAAAGTAGAAATCAAGAAGGAGCATCAATAGTTGATGGTTAGTAAAACCACTAAGTTTCAAGAAAGGCAAGGGCTAGAAGGGATACTTCGTGAAACGACAAAACAATTGCTGCACTAATGAAGAGACCCAAGATTAAACCCAAACCCGAGACTAAGTGCTTCTGTAATGAGGGGAACAGTCACTGAGGTGGAGCAACTCTAGATACTTGGTAGATAAGAAGGCTGGCAAAAGTCGAAAGAAGTATATTTGATATACATGATGTTGATGTGTACTTTACTAGTACTCCTAGTAGCACGAGGGTATTGGATACCGGTTCGGTTGCTAAGTGATTAGTAACACGAAATGAAAACTACGGCATAAACGGAGACTAGCTAAAGGCGAGGTGACGATACGTGTTGGAAGTGTTTCCAAGGTTGATATGATCAAACGTCGCACGCTCCCTCTACCATATGGATTGGTGTTAAACCTAAATAATTGTTATTTGGTGCTTTCGTTAAGCATGAACATGATTGGATCGTGTTTATTGCAATACGATTATTCATTTAAAGAGAATAATGGTTACTCTATTTGCTTGAATAATCACCTTCAAGGGTTTATTGAATCTCGATTGTAGTGTTACACATGTTCATGATATTGGTGCCAAAAGATACGAGGTAATGATGATAGTACCACTTACTTGTGGCACTGCCGCTTGAGTCATGTTGGTATAAATTGCATGAAGAGGCTCCATGCTGATGGATCTTTATACTCACTTGATTTTGAATCACTAGTGACATGCAAATCACACCACATGAGCAAGGCCTTGTTTTCATTGAGATGAAACAAGATAGTAACTTGTTGGAAGTGATACATTTTGATGTATGCAGTCCAATGGGTGCTGAGGCACGCAGTGGATGTCATTATGTTCTTACTTCAATGACGATTTGAGTAGATACAAGAGTATTTACTTAATGAATCACAAGTCTGAAATATTGAAAAGTTCAATTTTGTTTCGGAGTGAAGTTCGTCGTAACAAGAGGATAAACTGTCTACGATATGATCATAGAAATGAATATCTGAGTTACGAGTTTTGGTACGCAGTTAAGACAATGTGGAAATTGTTTCGCAGTTCATGCCACCTGGAACATCATAGTGTGATGATGTGTCTGAATGTCATAGCCACGCAGCATTTGGTATGGTGAATGCTATGATGTCTCTTATCAAATTACCACTATCGTTTATGGGTTATGCATTAGAGACAACCGCATTCACTTTAAATAGGGCACCGCGTATTTCCGTTGAGATGACACAGTATAGACTGAGGTTTAGAGAAATCTAAACTGTCGTTTCTTGAAAGTTTGGCGCCTCGACACTTATGTGAAAAAGTTTCAGTCTGATAAGCTCGAACCCAAAGCGGATAAATGCATCTTCATAGGATATCCAAAACAGTTGGGTACATCTCCTATCTCAGATCCGAAAGCAAAGTGTTTGTTTCTAGAAACGGATCCTTTCTCGAGGAAAGGTTTTTCTCGAAAGAATTGAGTGGGAGGGTGGTAGAACTTGATAAGGTTATTGAACCATCACTTCAACCAGTGTGTAGCAGGGCGCAGGAAGTTGTTCCTGTGGCGCCTACACCAATTGAAGTGAAAGCTGATGATGGTGATCATCGAGCATCGAATCAAGTTACTACAAATCTCGTAGGTTGACAAGGTCGCGTACTACTGCAGAGTGGTACGGTAACCCTGTCTTGGAGGTCATGTTGTTGAGCAACAATGAACCTACGAGTTATGGAGAAAGCAATGGTGGGCCCGGATTCCGACAAATGGCTAGAGGCCATGAAATCCGAGAGAGGATCCATGTATGAAAACAAAGTGTAGACTTTGGAAGAACTACTTGATGGTCATAGGACTATTGAGTAAAGATGAATCTTTAAAAGGAAGAGAGACGATGATGGTGATAAGTCACTATTAAGAAAAGCTCGACTTGTCGCAAAGATGTTTCCGACAAGATCAAACAGTTGACTATGATGAGACTTTCTTACTCGTAGCGATGCTAAAAGTCTGTTAGAATTATGTTAGTAGTTGCTACATTATTTATGAAATATTGCACATAGGATGTCAAAACATTGTCTCCTCGACGGTTTCCTTGAGCAAACATTGTATGTGATACAACCAGGAGGTTTTGTCGATCCTAAAGATACTAGCAAGTATGCAAGCTCCAGCGATCCTTCAATGGACTGGTGCAACCATCTCGGAGTTGGAATATACACTTTGATGAGACGATCAAAGATTTTGGGTTTGTACAAGGTTTATGAGAAACTTGTATTTCCAAAGAAGTGAGTGGGAGCACTATAGAATTTCTGATAAGTTTATGTGGTTGACATATTGTGGATCAGAAGTAATGTAGAATTTCTGTAAAGCATACAAGGTTGTTTGAAAGGAGTTTTCAAAGGAATACCTGGATTGCGCTACTTGAAGGTTGAGCATCAAAGATCTATGAAGATAGATCGAAAGCGCTTAATAGAAGTTTCAACAAGATGCATGCCTTGACAAGTTTTTGAAGGAGTTCAAAATAGATCAACAAAGAAGGAGTTCTTGGTTGCGTTGTGAGGTGTGAATTTGAGTAAGACTCAAAACCCGACCCCGGCAGAATAAAGAGAATAGACGAAGGTCGTATTCTATGCCTTGGCCGTAGAATCTGAAGTATGCCATGCTGGGTACCGCACCTGATGAGTGCCTTGACTCAAAGTCTGTTGAGAGGTACAGAGAGTGATCCATGATTGAATCACTAGCAGCGGTCAAAATTTATCCTTAGTAACTGATGGACTAAGGAATCTTTCTCGATTATGGAGGTGGTTAAAGAGTTCGTCGTAAAGGGTTACGTCGATGCAAGCTTTGACACTAATCCGAATAACTATGAGTAGTGAAACGGATTCGTATAGTAGAGAAGATATTTGGAGTATTTCCGAATAGCACATAGTAGCAGCATCTATAAGATGACATAAAGATTTGTAAAGAACTCACGGATCTGAAAGTTTCAGAGCCGTTGACTAAAACCTCTCTCACGAGCAAAACGTGATCAGACCCCATAACTATATGGGTGTTGGATTCGTTGGAATCACATGGTGATGTGAACTAGATTATTGACTCTAGTGCAAGTGGGAGACTGTTGGAAATATGCCCTAGAGGAAATAATAAATTAGTTATTATTATATTTCTTAGTTCATGATAATCGTTTATTATCCATGCTATAATTGTATTGATTGGAAACACAATACTTGTGTGGATACATAGACAAAACACTGTCCCTAGTAAGCCTCTAGTTGACTAGCTCGTTGATCAAAGATGGTCAAGGTTTCCTGGCCATAGGCAAGTGTTGTTACTTGATAACGGGATCACATCATTAGTAGAGTCATGTGATGGACTAGACCCAAAACTAATAGACGTAGCATGTTGATCGTGTCATTTTGTTGCTACTGTTTTCTACGTGTCAAGTATTTGTTCCTATGACCATGAGATCATATAACTCACTGACACCAGAGGAATGCTTTGTGTGTATCAAACGTCGCAACGTAACTGGGTGACTATAAAGATGCTCTACAGGTATCTCCGAAGGTGTTCGTTGAGTTAGTATGGATCGAGACTGGGATTTGTCACTCCGTGTGACGGAGAGGTATCTCGGGGCCCACTCGGTAATACAACATCACAAACAGGCCTTGCAAGCAATGTGACTTAGTGTAAGTTGCGGGATATTGTATTACGGAACGAGTAAAGAGACTTCCCGGTAAACGAGTTTGAAATAGGTATGCGGATACTGACGATCGAATCTCGGGCAAGTAACATACCGAAGGACAAAGGGAATGACATACGGGATTATATGAATCCCTGGCACTGAGGTTCAAACGATAAGATCTTCGTAGAATATGTGCGATCCAATATGGGCATCCAGGTCCCACTATTGGATATTGACCGAGGAGTCACTCGGGTCATGTCTACATAGTTCTCGAACCCGCAGGGTCTGCACACTTAAGGTTCGACGTTGTTTTATGCGTATTTGAGTTATATGGTTGGTTACCGAATGTTGTTCGGAGTCCCGGATGAGATCATGGACGTCACGAGGGTTTCCGGAGTGGTCCGGAAACGAAGATTGATATATAGGATGACCTCATTTGATTACCGGAAGGTTTTCGGAGTTACCGGGAATGTACCGGGAATGACGAATGGGTTCCGGGTGTTCATCGGGGGGGGGGGGGCAACCCACCCCGGGGAAGCCCATAGGCCTTGGGGGTGGCGCACCAGCCCTTGGTGGGCTGGTGGGACAGCCCAAGAAGGCCCTATGCGCCAAGGATAGAAAATCAAAGAGAAAAGAAAAGAAAAAAGAGGTGGGAAAGGAGAGAAGGACTCCACTTTCCAATCCTAGTTGGACTAGGATTGGAGGAGGACTCCTCCTCCCTTGGTGGCGCAGCCCTTGGGGCTCCTTGAGCCTCAAGGAAAGCCTCCCCTCCCTCCTCCTATATATATGGAGCAATTAGGGCTGATTTGAGACAACTTTTAAGGCAGCCCGACCACATACCTCCACGGTTTTACCTCTAGATCGCGTTTCTGCGGAGCTCGGGCGGAGCCCTGCTGAGATTAGATCACCACCAACCTCCGGAGCGCGTCACGCTGCCGGAGAACTCATCTACCTCTCCGTCTCTCTTGCTGGATCAAGAATGCTGAGATCATCGTCGAGCTGTACGTGTGCTGAACGCGGAGGTGCCGTCCATTCGGCACTAGATCGTGGGACGGATCGCGGGACGGTTCGTGGGACGGTTCGCGGGGCGGATCGAGGGACGTGAGGACGTTCCACTACATCAACCGCGTTCACTAACGCTTCTGCTGTGCGATCTACAAGGGTATGTAGATTGGAAATCCCCCCTCGTAGATGGACATCACCATGATAGGTCTTCGTGCGCGTAGGAAATTTTTTGTTTCCCTTGTGACGTTCCCCAACAAGATCAACTACCAAGCCACGCACCACTGTGCTTTAAAATATATAAGTGAAGCACATAGAGCAAAACTATCTAGCTCAAAATATATAAGTGAAGCACATGTGAGCTGAATTGTCTACCAAAAGATATAAGTGAAACTCAACAAAGTCACGGTGTGTGCATGTCTCTATTTCTAGGTGTGCAGCAAGGATGATTGTGACACAACAAAAATAAAAGACTCCTACGATACAAGACGCTCCAAGCAAAAACACATAACATGTGGTGAATAAAAATATAGCCCCAAGTAACGTTACCGATGGATTGAAGACGAGAGAGGGGATGCCTTCCCGGGGCATCCCCAAGCTTAGGCTTTTACGGCATCCTTGAATCTCTTGGGGTGCCTTGGGCATCCCCAAGCTTGAGATCTTGCCACTCTTTATCTCTTTGTCCATAAGAACTTCACCCAAAACTTGAAAACTTCACAACACGAAACTTAAACAGAAACTCGTGATAACATTAGTATGAGAAAGCAAACCACCACTTCCTTAGGTACTGAAGCAAACTTAAATTCTACTTGTGCTGATGTTGGGTTACTGTATTTTCAATCTTCCATGGCTAATACCCCCCGATACTATCCATAGTTTCATCAAAATAAGCAACCAACACAACAAAAACAGATATTGTTAACAGCGGACCAGTCTGTAGCAATCTATATATTTCGTATACCTCTCGTATTTCAAAAATTCTGAACAATTACGACAGTGTGAAGAATTTGCGTAGCAATCAACAGCAAAAAGAATCAACTCAAAAGCTCTTACAAAAAAATGAAAATTCTTTTCGTGAGCAGAAAGTTTTTGTCTTTTCGAGCATGACCAAACGATCATCCCCAAGACTAATCATAACGGTCTTGCTTGGCACAAACGCAAAAAGAAACACAAAAAACACAATCATAACAGAATTATGAAAGTGTGGAAAACACAAAACAGAAATAAAAAGGATAGATTCGTTGGGTTGCCTCCCAACAAGCGCTATTGTTTAACGCCCTTAGCTAGGCATCAATGATGCTCACACAAAAGACAAGAATCGAAGCACAACGAGAGCATCATAAAGCATGTGAAAATCACATCTAAGTCTAACATACTTCCTATGCATAGGCATTTTATAGGAAATCAGATTGTCAAGACAACCAATAGTCACCATATGCAAGGAAGAAGAAAGAGACAATAGCAATCTCAACATAACGAGAGGTGATTTAGTGATATGAAAGTTTCTACCACCATATTTTCCTCTCTCATAATAATTACATGTGGGATCATATTTGAATTCAACAATGTAACTATCACATAGGATATTATTTTCATCATCGACATGCATGCAAAGTTGACGCTCTTCAAAAATAGTGGGATTATCATCAACTAAAGTCATGACTTCTCCAAACCCACTTTCAATGTCATTGCAAATATCATATTCATCATGAGGCTTGAACAAATTTTCAAGATCATAAGAAAAATCGTCACCCCAATTATGATCTTTGCAACAAGTAGTGGACAAAGCAAAACTAGCATCCCCAAGCTTAGGGTTTTGCATATTTTTAGCATGATTGTCACCAATAGAATTTATAGTGAAACCATTGCAATCATGCTTTTCATCCAAGGAGACCTCGTGAATCGCTTCATAAATTTCTTCATCATGATTTTCAGATTCACGCATCTCAAGCAAAACTCCATAAAGATAGTCAAGTGCCCTCAACTCACTAGCAATTCGTTCCACATAAGTGGGTCTCTTAAAGAGATTAGCAAGTGGATGAGGATCCATATCACTAGATTTTCAGCAAGCGAAGATGCAAGCATATTGAAGGCACATAGCACACAATCAACCGAAAGGAAAACGAGAGAAAAGGGCGAACGAAAAAAGGCAAACGAAAAAGGCAAAGGAGAAAGGCAAATGAAAACGGCAAATGTGAAGTGGGGGAGAGGAAAACGAGAGGCAACTGGCAAAAAAGTAAATGCAAGAGATGAGTTTGTGAGACCTACTTGGATAGATCTCTCCTCCCCGGCAACGGCGCTAGAAATGCTTCTGCTACTATAACAAAAGACCTTCCAACGGTGCCAGAAATAGGTGTGTCGATGGCACCAGGAATCCTTCTGCTACGGCTACGCCTTAAGGGACTTCCTAGGCAAATATGCAAAGGATTTCCCCCGTGGCCTTGGAGCCTTGCGTTGGTGTTCCCTCAAAGCGGAAAGGGTAATGTAGCACAGCGATGGTAAGTATTCCCTCAGTTTGAGAACCAAGGTATCGATCCAGTGAAGGAGTATCACAAGAGCCTGCACAAACACAAAGAACCTGCTCCCAACGCTATCAAGGGGTTGTCAATCCCTTATAGATTGTTCGCCAAGTGAGAACTGAAAGCAACAAAGTAACAAAGCAAAGTAAAAGCGAAGGTGTAAACGATAGATGTGAATAGACTCGGGGGTCATAGTGTTTACTAGTGGCTTCTATCATGAAAGCAGGTAGACGGTGGGTGAACAAATTACTGTCGAGCAATTGATAAAACCGCGCAAAGTCGTGACGATATCTATGACAATGATTATATCTATAGGCATCACGTCCAAAACAAGTAGACCGATACTGTCTGCATCTACTACTATTACTCCACACGTCGACCGCTATCCAGCATGCATCTAGTGTATTAAGTCCAAAAGAACAGAGTAACGCCTTAAGCAAGATGACATGATGTAGATGGACAATCTCATATCAACGACAGAGCCCATCTTGTTACCCTTGATGGCAACTACTCAATGTGTGCCTTGCTGCCCCTGCTGTCACTGGGAAAGGTCACCACATGGTAAGAACCCAAAACCAAGCACTTCTCCCATTGCAAGAATCATAGATCTAGTTGGCCAAACAAAACCCAAGACTCGGAGAGACTTACAAGGATATCAAATCATGCATATAAAAAATCAGCAAAGACTCAAATATATATCATAGATAATCTGATCACAAATCCACAATTCATCGGATCTCGACAAACACACCGCCAAAGAAGATTACATCGGATAGATCTCCATGAAGATCATGGAGAACTTTGCATTGAAGATCCAAGAGAGAGAAGAAGCCATCTAGCTACTAAGTACGGACCCGTAGGTCTGTAGTGAACTACTCACGAGTCATTGGAGGGGCGATGATGATGAAGAAGAAGCCCTCCAACTCCAAAGTTCCCTCCGGCAGGGCGCTGGGAAGGGTCTCCAGATGAGATCACGCGGAAACGGAAGCTTGCGGCGGCGGAAAAGTATTTTTGTGGATCCCTTGATTTTTTGCTGTATTTTAGGGAATATATAGGCGCAAGACCTAGGTCAGGGGGCGCTCAGGGAGGCCACAAGCCGTGCCACCGCCGCCTGCCCCCTGGTGGCGGAGTGGGGGCTTGTGGGCTCCCTGGAGCCCTCCTGGCTTGGCCCACAGGCCCCCTGATCTTCTTCCGTTCGGAAAAAATCATTTCGGGGATTTTATTCCGTTTGGACTCCGTTCCAAAATCAGATCTGAAAAGATCCAAAAACAGAGAAAAACACGAACTGACACTTGGCACTGAATTAATAAGTTAGTCCCAAAAAAGATATAAAAGGTACATAAAACATCCAAAGATGACAAGATAACAGCATGAAACCATCAAAAATTATAGATACGTTTGACACGTATCACGGACAAAACTGCTTTTTTCGTACTACATGTCACCCCCAAACTGATGGACAAATTGAAGTAGTCAACAAATCATTGTCTACTATGCTTAGGGCTGTTTTGAAGAAAAAAACTAAAAATGCGGGAAGAATGCTTGTGTGATATTAAATTTGCTTATAATCGTCCGCTCCATTCTACTACTAAGATGTGCCCTTTTAAAGTTGTGTACAATTTCTTACCTCGCGCACCTATTGATTTGTTACCTCTTCCATCTTCGGAGATGGTTAATTTTGATGCTAAAGAACATGCTGAGTTGATATTAAAGATGCATGAGTTAACCAAGGAAAACACCGAGCGTATGAATGCTAAATATAAACTTGCTCGAGATAAGGTTAGCAAACATGTTGTCTTTGCACGTGGAGATCTTGTTTGGTTGCATTTGCGTAAGGATAAATTTCGTGATTTGCACAAGTCAAAGCTAATGCCATGTGTTGATGGTCCTTTCAAGGTGTTAGAGAAAATAAATGATAATGCATATAGACTGGAGTTGCCTGTAGATTTTTTGGTTAGTCCCACTTTTAACATTGCAGATTTGAAGCCATATTTGGATGAGGAAGATGAGCTTCCGTCAACGACAACTTCGGTTCAAAAAGGGGAGGAGGATGAGGGCATCAATACCATTTTTACACCCACAACATCAGCTACTATACATATTGGACCAGTTACTAGAGCTCGCGCATGCCAATTGAATTACTAGGTACTTTCGTTTCTTGGAAATCCTTCTAATGTTCATGAACATATGATGCTGCCTAAGTTAGATACTTTTGTTGTACTTATGAATGAAGGATCTAGCATGGACAAGAAGGATATCTGTTGGAGTGGAATCAAGCATGGAGAAGAAGGTGCACGCGCGGGAAAGAACAATGGAGCTTCCACTAGTGATTTTCACACTTTGAAGCCACCATAAGGAGAGCACGAAGGCTTGGACGAAATATTCAAGACGCCACTTTATAAATTTCACCCATAGGCTATTATAGGTGCCACACCACCTTATATTTGGGCCAAACCCATGTAATTTCGAAATACCATATTAGAGGCTATTTTTAGAGTCCGCATGTGTGGGGGAACTAAGTTAGGGTCGGTTTCGGACCCCTCCTGCAAGGGGTCACGAAATTCCTCCTCTATTCCCCCATATATATAACCCTTAGGGCGCCGTTTAGACTTGGGTTTTGTTTAGATTACAAGTTCACCATAGCTGCAACTTTGTGTTCTTCATTTGTATTCCACGACCAGACAAAGGCATCACAGAATCCACTTTCATCAATAAAGCTTTCCTCTTATATTCGCAATATCCATATTGCAATCTTAGTTTCTTGCTTGTTCTTCGTTTGCGTGCAGGAAACAGGCCCTTGTGGTCAGGTTGATCATGCTTCGACGTGGTCAATAACCTCTCGGAGTTGGCTTAGCGATTGCTAAGGCGTGACGTCCTCACACGTTCGTAGTCGGATCGTCAAAGTCTACTCCACCACAAATGATAAGCACCATCTCATCGAAATACAGGGACAACTTCGCCTCTATCACTATCCCAAAGGCTTTACTTGTCACTTTATTGAAATAAAAGCTATGAAACATGATTACCATAGTAGCTTAATTATGTGAACACACAAAATCAGAAAGTAAAAGTGTTGGGTTGTCTCCCAAGAAGCGCTTTTCTTTAATGCCTTTTAGCTAGGAATGATGATTTCAATGATGCTCGTATGAAAAGTAGTAATTGAGGCATGCAAAAGAGCATCATGAATCACATGACAAGAAGATTTAAGTCTAACCCACTTCCTACGCATAGGGTTTTGCAAGCAAACAATTTATTGTAGCAATAATCAACTTGCATAGGAAGGCAAAACAAACATGACTTAAAAACTTTGAACATATAGGGAGGAAACTTGATATTATTGCAATTCCTACAAGCATATGTTCCTCCCTCATAATAATTTTTAGTAGCATCATGAAGGAAATCAACAATATAACTATCACATAAAACATTATTTTCATGATGGATACGCATAGAATTTTTATTAATACCCACACAAGCAAAATTCTTATAATTCACAATAGTGGGAGCAAACTCAACGAAATAACTATCATGAGATACTTGATTGATATAATCCATGTGAAAATTAAAATCATGATGACAAGTTTCACGGTTATCCTTATTCTTTATAGCATAAATGTCATCACAATAATCATCGTAGATAGAAGGCAATATTATACCTATATTTTTAATAAAATATTGATAAACGTCCTATTTGGGCTCATTTCCGGGCTTTCAGACCGGGCTTCGCGCAAAAAAGTTGAGCCCGAGACCAGCCCGATTGTCGGGCTTTTGGTCCGGGTCAGTCGCGTCGGGCTGCCCACGCCCGGGACTAGCTGCTGGTACAAAACCTCAGCCCCGATGGTGAACTACTCCCTCCTCGTCATGGCCTCCGTCGGGATGATGAAGATGGTCACCGAAGATGATTTCCCCTCTCTCCAGCAGGGTACTGGAAAGGCTCCAGATGGGTTTTTCGTCGACAGAGAGAGTTGCGGCGGCGGAGCGGAAGTTCTCTCTTTATTTTTGGAGTTTTTAGTATATATAGGATTTTTCACCGTTAGAATCACGTCAAACGGTGCCACATGGGCCCCACAAGCTACCAGGGTGTGAACTAGGGGTGGGTCGCGTCCTGTTAGCTTGTGGCACACTGATGGCTCCCCTTCGATGGTTCTTCACTTAAATATTGCTTATTTCCTCAAGAACTTGATAGTTCCAAGACATGCTTAGAGTGCTCTGCTCGGAGCATCGGTGTGAGCAGTGTAGCATGGACACCGCCACCATGGGCATGATAAAAGTCAACGGTGATGGGGTTGTATCCAAATCAACCAATGTTGGGGCAGTAGGGGTGGTGTGCAGAGATGAACACGGAACTTTTGTTGGTGCTTCGACAGTCGTCTTCCAGGGGGTGACTGACCCAACGATGCTCGAAGCATATGTATGTCGAGAAGCTATTGTGCTTGGAGGAGATCTTATGTTGAGCAAGATTAAAATTGCTTCTGTGTGTGAGAGAGTCATAAATGATCTCAAATCACAGACACAACTCGGATATTACTGCATAATTTTCAGTCCATAAGCTCGTCATTTTTGGCTTGTGAATTTAGCCATGAACAACACACATGCAATATAGAGGCTCATCGGCTAGCTAGATTAGCAACTACTCTTACCTTTGGGCATCATGTTTGGTTGTTCGAGCCTCCTGAAGGCATTTGTATCCCAATGAACATTAATACTTGAAATAAAATGCATTTTTTTCTAAAAAAAAGCATGAGGAAAAGTCATTCAGGCTGCTACCGCATTGACGCACACGGGATATTAATTTACCTTTTTGCTCTTGGGCAGGGCGGGCCATAACACGCTTTTGCTACACGTAGCTCCACCGATGTGTATGACCATAAACATATACTAATACAAATACCCGTACGCTTGCACCGGGCGAAAACATGAATATTTCATTTTTTTTAATAAAAATCTACATTTTGATAAGAACTGAAACACTTTTTAAACATGTCACGTTTTTATGAAAATTGAAACATTTCTTCGTAAAAGAACATTTTTTGAACAGATGTTTCTTAAAAAAATACTTTTGGGAATTTTATTTTATTTTAGAAATTACAAACAGACATTTTTGAAACAAAAATAGTATGAACATACATATGTAAAACTATGAATATTTTTAAACTTTTTTTGTAGATAGTTGGTTGCTTTCTTTGTAAGAGTTTTTATTTGAAGGTCGGTTATCAAAATCCTCTACGATGACTAATTGAGCATTTTCATCCATTTTGTGCAATTACAACAAAAAGCTAAACCTTCAGCCTTTAGTTTGTTCGAACAATATTTCTGACTTTATATTGCACAAGAAGGAATAGATTGGGAATCATGCCCAAAGTGTTGTAGCATATATCTAGCTTGTTTTCTTTCAAACTTTACTCCGGTGACAAATTTGACATAGTTTTACCTTATTTCACATAATCTATAGTACATATAGAACTTAGTTTTAACTTAGTTTCAGTTGACAAAATTATTGTATCAACTTTTAGATTTGAATCAAACAGGGAGCGAACATAGTTTATTTGTTCATGGACACATTGATTTACTCATTGATTCAAACAGAGAGCAATCAGACTTGAAGAAATACAGCAGGAATCACTTGACAAAATTATTGTACCCACTTTAAACTTGAATCAAACATGGAGCAATCAGACTTGAAGCACTACAGTAGAAATCAGTTGGCAAAATTATTGTATCAACTTTCAGAGTTGAACCACTAAAGACTTCAATCAAAAATCAGACTTGAATTACAACAGAACATAACACATGTGATTGTCTCTTTAGCACAAGTGCAGCAGAACATTTACATAGGAATTAATATTCAAAATCCCTCACATGTGACGGTGGCTTCTAATTAAAGTAAATAAAGGATTCCGCATGAAAGCCTCTTAAGTTGAGACGCCATGATGTGATTTTAACCAAGCTAAGCACTTGAGAACAATAACAGCTGGTAAGCCACGCCATGGTGATTCCAGTAGAGAAAACCAAAATTAAATCCCTACGTTGGGATGATGTTTATTAATGATGTCTGTTTTAGGCTAAGTGGAATTCAACAATTGTGTGCCTATGATAAAAAATGAATGCCAATTGAAAATCTGATTCATCATTCATCAAGGCTTTCACATCCCAAATAAATGGCATCTAGAGAGCACGCTGGACTCAGAATGTGATACTGTGGATACCTTTTATCCAAGATATTTGTTTAGGGCTCCAGGCAGATGGCGGGTGTATTAGAGAAGCACAATTCTACAATGCACACACAATAATTGTATGGTATTGGTACGACCTACCAGCTCTACTGCCATCATAATTTGCATAGAAAAAGGTACTTGCGATGAAGTAGGCAAAGGCGATGGTTGATGGTCTTCTGACAAAGTCGGCGAAAGCGACGGCGTATGGTCTTGTAGTGAAGTTGACGGAGACGAGCCGGATGTTCTTTCGGGGGAGGCGATGGCGAAGTCGACATTGGACTATTCGTCTTCAAATTTTGAGATGTGGTCCGGTCGAGGCTTTCTTTTATGACATCGAAGGATATTCGTAATGTGGGTCTCGCACCCATGGCCATCGTGTTGGAGCCGTTCTTGGTTTTCCTGCATGGACACGCCATTGAATCCGATTGAAATCGGACACGGCCGTCGGCGCCAGGAGGTCAGCGTGAAGAAGGATTGGTGTGCCGTCGGGGTGGATTGAGGGCGAGTGCGGAGGGGGAGGAGATCGGAATCTAGAAGGACGCTGGAGAGGACAGAACGGCGGCATGGAGGCATTCACGAGAAGTAGTCTGTGTGTGTTCACGAGAAGGATATTCTTTTTAAGAACCGGAGAAGGAGATGTGCGTCTGCTCGTGCTCGTTTAGGAGAAGAGAAGTGTTTTCCATACTGTGTGCACTGAGAAGCCCAACAAAGATGGCTCAAATCCAATACTTTAGACCCATGAGGACATCTATGTGGCCAAGTAATGCGGATGGAAGTAGCTGTAAAGAAAACGAGGCGACGTTTTATAGACCAAATCCTTTGAATTAAAACTCGTATAGAAGCTAGCTCACTTGGTTAACCCCATTAGATAGACCCGGCGGTTGGTGGAATCGAACCTCAGTTCTCACAACTCCTTTTTAACTTATAGACCTTTTTTCCGACTTAAACAAGAACTGCAGGTTTATTGGCTAAAATCTCAGGGGGTTTTATGTAAAACATAATGACTGACTAAGAATACTTATTTCTTTTATTAGTAGGTATAGCAAAAGGGCCTGTGCGTTGCAACGGGAGAAAAAAACACCATCTTCAATGGCACCCGATGGACTAAACAGAATCTAAAAAGATGGAAGCTTTTTGTGAAGCCCTTGGGCAAGGAAGCAGGCCTAGGTTAAGCTGATTAGAGATCAAGAGACAAGAAGAAATTAATAGGTCACAGCTCAGATGAGCAATTGCTCCCACATCTCACATAGTATAGCTACGCTGTAGCCGTGCCTTGGGTCTTCTCGCTGCAAATCTCCTTTTGCGTTTCATACGGTGACAAATACATGATAGAATCATATGGATTGCAAAGTAGCCCAGTACAGCAACGATGAGCATGGCCACATAAATAGACATCTTCCACCCCCTGTTGGAACCGGCTGCATAGGCCATAAGGAGAGCAACCAAATCCAGTCGGATCATCCAGTTCATCACCCTCAGCGACTGTTTCTCCCAGTCTCCTTTCTCCTTGCTTGGCAGCCATTGCCGTATCAATATGATGATGACAACTATAGAAGCCATGAATGAAATGGAGTTGCTGTAGAAGAAGGCTAGGTACCGAGGCCTCGTGTTGTCGTGCATCACTGGGTTACCTGCCTCGTACCCGTTGCCACTGCTCTGTCATGCTCCACCTGGCGGTTTCAGGCCAGCCTGGTAGGCTACACTCGCCACCAGAATGCCTAGCAGCATCAGGTACTTGCGCCTCGCGTGCTTCTTCCTTTCTTCTCGATCCCCATCCCACTTGTTTTCTATAACCTTCTTCCCTTGTTCTTCGTCCAGTTTTATGGTGCCATTTTTGTCCGCCCCCTCGGTAAACAAATTAACAGCAGTACGACTGCTACGAAGAGGACCACGACCACCAACGCGAAGATGTAGATGGATGTCTTGAGGTGTTGTGTGCTTCCGGCGGCGTAGGCCCCCATCAAGCAAAACAAGCCCACCGCCGTACAAACAGATAACGCATTGCTCATTTGGAAAACTAATGCCCTACGAAGCACAAGAATGGCAGATTCGGGTGCAACCTGCCCGGATCTCGTCGAAGACGGGGCCGGCAGTTCCATCCACGGAGAGCTCCGGGCTGAGGTCGACCATGGCAGCCACCTGCGAGAAAGAAGGAAGAGAGGTGAGGGAGAGAGGAGGAAGAAGCCAAGAGGCGCATGGACCAAAGTTAGGATTAGATCCGGATCCCCGCGATCCCCTCCCCGTCCACATAGCCCACTAATGTTTGTTGTGTATCCCTTGCAACGGCGTCAGAGATAGTTGTGTCGACGACATTAGGAATCCTTCAGCTACGGCTACGCCTTAAGGGACTTCCTAGGCAAGTATGCAAAGGATTCCCCCGTGGCCTTGGAGCTTTCCGTTGGTGTTCCCTCGAAGCGGAAAGGGTGATGTAGCACAGCGACGGTAAGTATTTCCCTCAGTTTGAGAACCAAGGTATCAATCCGGCGAAAGAGTATCTCACGATCCTGCACAAACACAAAAGCTTGCACCCAACGCTATGAAGGGGTTGTCAATCCCTTATAGATTGTTTGCCAAGTGAGAACTGAAAGCAACAAAGTAACAAAGCAAAGTAAAAGCGGAGGTGTAAACGATGGAGGTGAATAGACCCGGGGGGCGTAGTGTTTACTAGTGGCTTCTCTCATGAAAGAAAGTAGACGGTGGGTGAACAAATTACTGTCGAGCAATTGATAGAACCGCGCAAAGTCGTGACGATATCTATGCAATGATTATATCTATAGGCATCACGTCCGAAACAAGTAGACCGATAAGAATTTCCAACATGGAAAGAATTACAAGGATAAATGGATAAGATGACACGGACAACTAAATTAAATTCACCGGAAAAGATGACAAGAATGAACAAATATGACACGAATCTCCTGAGAATCTTCACAATGAATCACCGGGTAAGAGAGAAAAGAACAGACAGCGGAAGCACAATGAAAAGAAAACTCATGGATAAAAATTGAATGACTGAAGAAAAGGGTGGGAGGGTGGGGAAAAACAAAGACAACTTGGGCTAGATGAGACAACTCCGGAAATAATTGAGAGAATGATCTGCAAAAATTAGAGAGGATTGAATTCACTTGAGGAGAAGCACACCGGTTAAAAAGGAATTAACATGACGACTCCGGTTAACAAGAATTGACAAGACACCTGATTAAGCAAAAGAATTGGCATTCACATAAAAATATGAGAACACCTCTTGGAAAAGATCTGAAATCACCACTTGACATCGAAGCAAGTTGAATTACCATATTTAAACAAACAAAGGGTGAGGCTTATGAAACAAGCCAGAACAAACTCATGAGAAAGATTTCGTCCGATATTTTCGTGGACAGGATCGCACGGGCTCGATTTTTACAGTAGCCATCAAGTGCAAGGCAGTGCACCCGACAAACGAAGCGTCCCCGAGTCTTAGCAAGCTACAAGGACTCTTTAAGACACAACGTGTACCGCTGTAAGTCGACCGTGAACAAACGAATCCACTAGATGTCGAACCCCAACCTAACATCATGTACTTGTTGGAAGATTGTCCTATAAGTAACTACTTGAATTCCCACCTAAGAATTCCCGAAATATCTAGTCATGCAATCTGGTACACGGATACAAGGAGTGATAATCACACAACTCCTATACTAACCCGTCACCTGTATCACATCCGTCAACACACGACCAGAATCTTGGACCTTCATCTACAACAGACCCTCGTGATCACAACGATACAAAGTATGGCAGTACTCCCGAACAATCTGCACCAGTACTGGGGACATCGGGGTTATCTCGCCACTACTAGTATTGAAGCAATTACGAACATCCTTCGTACTGAGATACTAAGAAATCTGAATGATAACGATGTGCTCAAGAATCCCCTGGAGCTCAACTCCCCGGAAGAAAATCAAGTCAGACAGGAGGCACCAAGACAGAACTCCGTCACATCGGCATCATATAGATTCCAATAATATCCGCGTGATTCTAATTTTTTTTTGAGTGAGAAGAGGAGTAGAATTAAATTATTACGTCAAGATTCCTCACCAGAGCATAGAAGAGGAGAAAAAAGAATCCTACTCTCCGATATATAACTAGACTCAAAGCAGTTTTTCACTAGACTCGACTCGGCCAAGTTCGATCAATCAAGGGGCTCTTAGGTCGGTACTGCTCTGATACCAACTTGTCACGCCCAAGATGCGACCCTATCCTCAATTTGGCACGAGGTCCTCGTCACGGATAAAAGCGCGTCTCGTCGTGTCGCAAGAATGGATATCGTTACAAGTACATGTACTGAAAAGAAGAGATATATAGAATTGGCTTACACTCGCCACAAGCTACATCAGAGTCACATCAGTACATTACATATTCATCAAGAGTAAGAGCAGGGTCCGACTACGGACGAAGACAAACGACAAAAGAAGAACGACGTCCATCCTTGCTATCCCAGGCTGCCGCCCTGGAACCCATCCTAGATCGATGAAGAAGAAGAAGAAGAAGAAGCAACTCCAAATGAACAATCAACGCGCTCGCGTCAAGTGCCCTCTACCTGTACCTGCAACTGGTGTTGTAGTAATCTGTGAGCCACAGGGGACTCATCAATCTCATTTCCAAAGGTATCAAGACTAGCAAAGCTTAATGGGTGAGACATGGTTAAGTGGTGAGGTTGCAGCAGCGGCTAAGCATATATTTGGTGGCTAAACTTACGAGTACCAGAAATAAGAGGGGGGTGAACTACGCATACCGGTCGTGAACTACTGATGATCAAATGAATGATCCTGAACACCTACCTACGTCAGACATAACCCCACCGTGTCCTCGATCGGAGAAAGAACTCATGAAAGAGACAGTCACGGTTACGCACACAGTTGACATATTTTAATTAAGTTAACTTCAAGTTATCTAGAACCAGTGTTAAACAAAGTTTCCATGTTGCCACATAACCGCGGGCACGGCTTTCCGAAAGATTTAACCCTGCAGGGGTGCTCCAACTAGTCCATCACAAATTACCACAAGCCGCATAGAAATCCTCAATCACGAAGCTCGCGATCTCGTCGGATTCCCTAGTGGAAAACCTCAACTCTGAGATTACCCAAAGCATCACCGGAATCCCGATGCACAAGATATCTCGTCAAAGGTAAAACTAATCCAGCAAGGCCGCCCGGCGTGTCGACGATCCCGATAGGAGCCGCGTATCTCGTTCTCAGGACACGACGGATGGAACTAGCTACGAGTGCCAAACCTCGAGTTTCCCCGTGGTGGCCCCGCAGGCATACCGTTTGGGACCAACACCATCAGCACTGGCCCCCCCTGTTTATGTAAAATTACTCCTCGGGTTCATGACGCCCTATGCATTTCAATATTAACAAGTTATTATGTTGGGAAAATGTAGAACCAATGTTGGGCCTTGCCGGACCAACTTTAATCTAAAACGAATTATCAAGGGGGTCCCCATAACAACCCCGATCGTGTTAGGAGCGCTCATTTATGGAACATAACATCGGTAGCCGGAAACTATGGGGGCAAAGGTGGAACAAAACACCAGGCTAGAAAGGCCGAGCCTTCCACCTTTTACCAAGTATATAGGTGCGTTAAATTAAAATAGCATTTAATATGGTGTTATAACAAGGAACCCATTCTTTCACATGGAAGCATCTGCACCTGCAACTAGCAACGCTAACACAGGGTTAAGCAAGCAGTAACATAGCCAATCAGTGGTTTGCTAGGTCGAACAGATTGAAGTTTTCATGGCATTGTTGAGAGGCTGATATTTAACATGTGGTAGGCAACGAGACATAATGATAGAAGTGGTAAAACTAGCATGGCAGTGATAGTAATGGTATCTAGGGAAATGGTCATCTTGCCTGAGATCCCGCTTGGAAGAAGAATGTCTCCGTGAAGCAGATGAACCGATGTAGTCGAACGGGTCCTCACAATCCGGCACGCTGCGGAACTCTATCGAGACGAAGCAAACCGGAAACACAAATCAACACACGGAATTCACCACACGATGCACAACACATATGATGCATGAGCAGTTGAATACATGCAAGTCACGGCATGACAATTCACACAATTAAACACTACACATTAAGTGAAGTTCAATATGCAACAAGTTGCATACTGACGAAACCCCGCGTTAATTATTTAGTTCTATCCCGATTAAATACACGGCAATATTAAATGTGGTTAAACATGGCAAGAGGTGAAGTGATGATCCTACGTGTCATCCTAGTCGGTTTAACTCGCGGAACATAGAACGGAGCTACGGCACAAGAGGCATGCAACACAATATGTTATGCCATGAACGCGTCATGCATGCGAGTTTCAACACGGGCAAGAAGGGAAAGAAACAGGTGTCACCACGGCGAGCGAGAGGGAGCCAAGGAGGCAAGACGGAAACGATGCCACGGCAACGTACCTATCCCGATACTCGTCGAGATATCGTGCTAACGTATAGAGAGCGGGTGCAGGAACGCTAAATAAAGATGGGGTGATCCCGTACCTCGGGTTCCAATGTGTCGAGCACAACATAGAGGGACAACGTGCACGGTTAACATATGATGCATACATACATATATTCATACATCACTTGTACACGGAACACGACAACGTCTCAACGTTATACCTTCGAAGCGTGCTATTCGAAGCGGTTCGGGACGTAGCGGACCAACGGTCGTCGTGGAAGTCGTGGTCATCGTGGAAGTAGTCGTACACGCGCCGGTAGTTGAAGTAGTGGTACACGGTCTCGTTGACGGTAGTCGTGCGCTCGGCGTCGTGGTTCTCGGGTCTTCGGCGACGTCGAGGAAGACGAACTCGTTTCCGGGGGTCGTCGAGGGCGTCGTGGTACCCGCTGCGAACTTGTCATCGACCCACGACATGCGGGGATGGTGCTCGTGGCGACGCAAGCGGCAACACAGCAAAAATGCAGCGGCGCCAGCAAACAACGGCAACCAGCAAAGCAGTAGCTACACGGCACAGCTGCACATGTAAGCAGTGGCAGCAACGACAACACCAACAGCTAGATACCTACAGGCAGCAGCAACAAGTCGGCAGCGCAGCAGGCAGCAACATGCATGAGGCAGCTACTAGCAACATCTAGTAGCAGCAACAACTAGGCAGCAGCAAGAGCACATCAGCGACATCACCAGTGACTAGCAACTAAGCAGCATCAAGCAGCAACGACAACAAGTAACAACAGCAAGCAGCCGGCACAGCAGCAAACAATCGGCAGCGGCTAGCGGACCACAGCAACAGCAGGCAGGAGCATCAGCAAGCAACGGCGCAACAACAACAAAAGGCCAGCAGCTAGCAAGCAGCGGCATGCACGGCAACAACAGCAGCGGGCAGCGACAGCAACAGCTCGGCAGGAGGAGTCCCTGGAGGCGACGGCCACGGCCGGCGAACGGCGCACCCGAGCGGAACGGCGGCGACGGAGGAGCGGCGAGGATCGGGCGAGCCACGGCGGGGAGGCCTGGAGGCGAGGTTCGGACGTAGCCGGGGCGAGCTGCTCGCAATCTGCTCGAGCAGGGAGGTGAGGCCGGCGTGGTGGAGGCGGGGCGGCGCCGGCGGGGAGAGGGAGGCGCCACGGCAGGGCAGGTCGACGACGGCAGGGCGACGAGCTGCTGGCAGCGGCAGGCCAAGGCGGGGGCGGCGCGCTCGGGAGACGGCGGGGCACGGGCGGCGCAGGGACTCGGCATGCGAGGACGCGCGGGGACGGGGAGGCGCGGTCGATGACGGGGAGCAGGGGCTGCATGCGCGGCGCGACGAGGGAGGAGGACATGGAAACAGGGGAATCCCCTGGTGACGGCGCTGAAGGGAGAAGGGGAGAGCGAGATCGAGGAGAGACCGAGGGGGGTCGAGCAGCGCTAGGGCTACGGGAGGCTTGGGCCTGGGCCCCGCCGGTTGGGCATTGGGCCTCGGAACTCCCTCTCTCCCTTTGCTGTTTTTTTATTCTTTTAAAAACAGAAAACCCAAACAAAAGAAAAGGAAAAAAAGGAAGGTTTTAACGACATAAGCAAAAAAATGCCTTTTGACTTCTTGAAAATAAAATATACCCCAACTATAAGGATAGCTTGGGCATTTTTTAAAACGAATAAAAATAAACCTTTTGAAGAATAAAACTACCCCTTTTTTTAACAAAAGAATAAGATACCCCTTTTATAAATAAAATGGGTCTCTGGTTTTTAAAAATAAAGAAAAGGAAAAATAACGAAAACCAGAGGGGTTGTCCCCACATTTAATAAAATGATTTTGAAAGAAGACGATTTTAAAAAGGGGTTTAAACGGGACTTTTACACAACCCCAAAACAAAAATCAACGAGAAGAGAGGAGGGGAGTGGTTCGCGGTGCAACAGGGTTTAGCGGTGGCTCTCGCGCACCCTCTCTCAACGCTCCAATAAAACAACGCCACTCACAAGGCACTAACACCCAACTACACGGCAACAAGCAACACCGACAAAACGCAGTTGACATGATGCCATGCAAGAGGTGATGATGCAAACTACATGACGATGCAATGAATAAATCTAATCACACGACGAAAACGGAAGTAAAGGGGAATCTTCTGGAGCGTCGGCCTCGGGCTGTCACACCAGGGAGGCAACAAGCCTGCCCACCGCCGCCTCCCCCTGGTGGCGGAGTGGGGCTTGTGGGCTCCCTGGAGCTCACCTGGCTTGGCCCAAAAGCCCCCTGGTCTTCTTCCGTTCGGGAAAAAATCATTTCGGGGTTTTTTCTTCCGTTTGGACTCTGTTCCAAAATCAGATCTGAAAAGAGTCAAAAACACGGAAAAAACAGGAACTGGCACTTGGCACTGAATTAATAAGTTAGTCCCCAAAAGATATAAAAGGTACATAAAACAACCAAAGAAGACAAGATAACAGCGTGAAACCATCAAAAATTATAGATACGTTTGAGACGTATCACCCACCTCTGCGTCCACCTGTGCGGGCACGGTGAGCGGGGACAAGGACTCCGGCGGGGGAGGTGCAGGAGCGAGGAAGGACGCCACGACCCAGATGACGAAACATTTTTTCCACTTACTATAGGACTGCGGGTTGATTTCGAATGAATAGAATGACTTAATTGTCACTACTGCACATAAAAATGAATTACCACTTGCACAGCAACCCCGCCTCGCTTTTTCTCTGAATTGAATGGGAAGACTTGAAGAATGGAGGATTTCGATCTTGTTTCACTATATTTCATACCAAGCTGTTGAATATACAGATCATGGTTACCAAGCAGGAGACACATAGAATATAGGCTGACGCTACTACGAGAATCCATACCTGCAACCCCCAAGAGAGTATAGCCTTTTCAGTTGGTGATCCAGTAACCTCTGGAGCTTGACCACCTTGTGACATCAAACAAAAGTCAGTAGGCATACACAACTGAACCATAACATGAGAAAGGAAGAAGAACATGTTCAGATTCCTGGATGAAAAGGTGCATGCACATAAATTATAAGCATAGGCTGACCTCAGGCTCAAATATACTTCCGGATGTCTTACCTACCGGACCAGCTATATTGCAGCTCTTCCCCTCTTCCTTCCCCCCTCCCACCGCCGACAGTCCGACACCACTCCTCCCTCCCCCGGTCGGCGTTGCGCGGTTGCCACTTCGCTTTCATCCCCACTATCAGTTTTTATCTCCTCACCAGATCCCCGCCACCAGCTACCGCATTCCCCAAAGATCCATATCACACCGAACCACCAAAGCAATCTAGATCGAGCACCCGAGCTCCCGTGAAGAAGCAAGATCCAGATCGAGCTGAGCTGAGCTGAGCCTCTCTGACCGCCGGAGCTGAGCTGAGTTGAGCTGGTCTGACCGCCGGAGGAGAAGTAGAGGAAGAAGAAGAAGGGCAAGAAGATGAAGCGGAAGACGCGGAACAAGATCGTGATGACGGTGCTGCTGCTGGGGGCGGCGGCGGTGCTGGTAGGCGGCACGCTGGCGTTGATCCTGACGGCGGGGACGTGGAAGGTGAAGCTCAAGGAGTCGCAGGAGAAGGTGTGCAACAAGGGGTGGGAGTGCTCCGGGACCAAGTACTGCTGCAACCAGACCATCACCGACTTCTTCAAGGTGTACCAGTTCGAGAACCTCTTCGCCAAGCGCAACTTCCCTGTCGCCAAGGCCGTCGGCTTCTGGGACTACCAGGCCTTCATCACCGCCGCCTCCCTCTTCGAGAACCAGGGCTTCTGCACCATCGTCGGCATCGACATGCAGATGATGGAGCTCTGCGCCTTCCTCGGACACGTCGGCGCAAAGACCTCATGTATGTAGTATGCTATTTTCATCTTCTTCTACCTGCTGTTTTTCGTCTTTTACTCCGATGGCGGTGGATCGATTCCGACGGATTGCTGGCTTTGCTCTGCTTCCTGTTGCTTCCTCTGCTTTGATTAGATCCAAGAGGCCGACTGACTGATTGAGTCTTCTTGCAGGCGGATTCGGCGTGGCCACCGGCGGTCCGACGCCTCACCTGCGCGAGGACGCGGCCAGATCTTGCCGCCTTCCTAAGAAAAGATACATGACGACGAGGCAGGGAGAGACAGGGGCAAAGAAGGATTGGTCGCAAGTGGGATCTCGTCCCCGGCCTCGCCGTGCTCCGGCCCGGCCATCCCCGTCGCCGCGCCGCCCCTGCCCGCTAGCCTCCCGCGCCGTCCAGTGTCGGCCCAGCCTCCCGCGCCGCCCAGTGTCGGCCTGGCCGTCCGCATCGCGAGCTGAAGATGCGGTCGTTGAAAACGTTTTTTCAAATGCACTTACACACGGACCGCGGGTTGATTTCGAAGAAACAGTTTTTTTGTTGTTGCAAAAACGACAGCTATGGACGACAGAAGCGCTCCGCGCTTTATTATTAGGGGAGATAGGTGATCCACACTTTGGAGTGGTGTAATTTGACACTCTTACCTAAGGTATATGCAACTAGCGTCAAGTATATGCAAGGTGTCTAACACAACGACCTAATAAGTGGGAGTGGATTTCATAGCTATGGTTACTTGTAACTTAGGCCCTGTTTCTCCCTCATATTTGTTATGTCACTTCAAAATCTGTAGTGATTTATCAAACTAAAGCTAGTTATAGGATATCCCAAAGGATTGCAACTGGACATTTTGTTCGACGAGACATTCATTGGTATGCTGTGACGGCTCGAAGGATCAATTCATGGATAGCACACTTTGTTGAGAACTCACAAATATTTCCAACATTATTTTAAGATGAATCAACACCAAGGGTAAAAATAAAAAAACAATTAAAAACATAATTCCCCATCAGAAAAGGCAAAATGAGGTAGACATATAATAAAAGAGCAAATGTGTTTAAAAAATAAAAAAAATAAAAGAACATTTTTTTTTGAGGGGTGGGGGGGCGGGGATTTTTATTTTTTTTTAGGGGGAAGAGCATTTTTTGATAAGTCAAACTGTGCTGCGAGGCAGAGCTCCTCCGACGGCCCGTTTGAGGCCACCAAATCCCAACAAGCTCCAGACAAAGGCCCTTTCAAAAAAGAGCCCAAGGAAGCCGTCCACTCACAGAGCCCGCAGGGATCGGCATCCCTCGCAGCCGTCCGATGGAGCGCTAGGGTTCCACCTCCGATATATAAATCGTCCCCGCGACCCCCGCCTCCAAAACCTTAGACGCGCAAACGCCAATCTCCCTCCTACCCCGAGCGCCCCAGCCGCCGCCGCCGCCGCCGCCGTCGCCGTCGTCCCCGCCGACTGCCGCCATGGTAAGCGTCTCCCCACTCCCGTCCCCGTCCTCCTCTCGCGGATCCGCATCGTGTGCTGACTTCCGTCTTGCCCTTGGCCGCAGTCGCTGATCGCGGGTGAGGAGTTCCAGCACATCCTGCGTGTGCTCAACACCAACGTCGATGGTAAGCAGAAGATCATGTTCGCGCTTACCTCCATCAAGGGTGTGGGCCGCCGCTTCTCCAACATCGCCTGCAAGAAGGCCGACATCGACATGAACAAGAGGTGAGGAACTCCCCCTTTTTTTTCCCCAGATCTCCTCTTGGTTGCTGGGCTGTAGGCTGATTCGTGCGCTGTGTCATGCGGCGGTGCAGGGCCGGAGAGCTCTCCTCGGAGGAGATGGACCGGCTGATGACGGTCGTGGCCAACCCGCGCCAGTTCAAGGTGCCGGACTGGTTCCTTAACAGGAAGAAGGACTACAAGGACGGCAGGTTCACCCAGGTGGTCTCCAACGCCGTCGACATGAAGCTCAGGGACGACCTTGAGAGGCTCAAGAAGATCAGGTATAAACTCGACTCTCCCTCTTTTCTTGTTACCCCATACTATTGGTTGATAGATGACTATGTGTTAGATCTAACTACTTATGATGCTGGTACTTCACATATCAG
The DNA here is from genome assembly GCF_904849725.1 of Hordeum vulgare subsp. vulgare. Classification (NCBI taxonomy): domain Eukaryota; kingdom Viridiplantae; phylum Streptophyta; class Magnoliopsida; order Poales; family Poaceae; genus Hordeum; species Hordeum vulgare. The sequence continues at coordinate 545,406,652 of NC_058522.1, read as the reverse complement.
TAGTAGCTGTTCGTATCCGCTCTGGTAGCATACAGTTTAAATTTATATTATTAGCTAGGGTTGTTGATTGCAATGGTTTTCTGCTGTCAAGTTAATCTCCTAAACAGTAGGATGTCTGAAATGCCTGGTTTGCAATTACTAGCCTCATGTGCTTCATGCTATAAGCTGGCCTGTGCTAGTCTCTGCTTCGACATTTGGTCTAACTTCTTGCGTGGGTAGTGCGCTATTCCTTCTTTCTACAAACACGCAACATGGTAGCTTTGTTTGGATGGTTATTAACTGGAACTTCTGGCAGCTACATGACTTGGCTGTAACTGTTTAATTTAGTCCATCTGTTATATCTAGCCTGTCTATTACTTGTAGATTCAGATTTTCTAGTCTGCTCCACAATTGTTATGTCTTGAAAATATGATACTATGTTTGCCCCATATTCATGTATATCCTTCTGGTGTGCCTTGTATGTGTCCCGGTTGTCAATAATTCTGATTTTTCATGTCTACGATCCTTCTGGTGTACCTTTGTATGTGATCCAGTTCCGTGTAACATTGCTTTTTTGTTTTGAATAGCCGTGCGGTGATGCCTAATGGCTGATTCCTTCAAAATACTCTATTCCAGTAGCATTACCTAGTGGGTTAGTGTGAGCGATTTCTTATGCCTCGAACACCTGCTTTTGTTCCAGGAACCACCGTGGTCTTCGTCACTACTGGGGCGTGCGTGTCCGTGGTCAGCACACCAAGACTACCGGCAGGAGAGGAAAGACTGTTGGTGTCTCCAAGAAGCGATAAGCTTCTCAATGATCCCGCATAGCTTTGCTACCATTACTGTGTTGGTCCATTTCCAGAATCTGAAGGAGTGTTCCTGTTTAGACGATTACCTTGGATGATGTTTTGCCCTAGATAATGTTTTTCGGTTCTGGAACCTTTAATATATTGTATCTTGAATTCCTCGTTTTGAACTCCTAAAGAGTTTGTTTGCCATGGGCTTTCGAGTCATTTCAATGTTTGGCAAGAGCATGTCTATCAGTGATACTCCTGAAGGCCTTTCTAGTCATTTCAATGTTTGCCATGGGCTTTTTGTGCGTTTCAGGTTTGTTGACTAATTGAAGGTTTGGGCATTATCAGTTGTTTGCATTGTCGTTCGTTGGCTAATTGAGTCCTGAAAAACTTCCTAGTTTTGACAACAGAGCATAGGTTTGGCTTATCAGTGATACTCCCTATTTTTTATATACTTGCAGCTGGGGAGAACTAGACCACAAGTATATAGGTACACAGGGGGAGGACATTGTTTGGCTTATCAGTTGTAGTACTACCCCTGTTCCCTTTGTTGTTTTGCCCCTGCACCGGAGGAGGAGAGTGAATCAGCTGACATGCGAACCACAATTCTGCTGCCATGCTGTGACCGCCACACGATGGTCGGCTCTCTTATTATGTTAGATAGTGTTGTGTGCATATGGGTCAGGCTATGTTCGGTTTTAAGGAAGACATTGCTATGGGGGACACACAATGGTGCTGCGAGCTTTCCAGCGATCACAACGACCCTATAGCCGGCATGTTCTTCCCTGATGGACCGATATGTCTGTGCTCCTCCTTTAATTTCTAGGGTTTTTAGTCTGGTTCTTGGAGATCTTGAATCTTGGATAGTGTGAAGATTGGATTCTTAATCTGTGTTGTTTTACCTAAACAAGGCCCAACCCTGCTCCAAGTTCCCCCGGAACAGCCAGCCCGGCACCGTTGTAATATACCAAAATAATTGTTGAACCTTAGAGTGAAATTGTCGTAGGGTACTTGTTTTGGTATTTGAGTGATTAAATTATCGTAACTTGAATAGAGAATATTTTTGGTACAAATTCCTCTTTGATATCATAGATAAAAATGCTAGTGATGAATAAATGATATTTAGGTGCTGACATATTTTACATACACATTATCATTGCATGTAGACTGAACTTGATGCTTGAGAATATCTAAAGAATCGTGAATTGTTTAGTTTTTGAGAATATTAAAAGAATCGTGAATTAATTAGTTTTCAGTGTCAAGGTAAAGCACCTACATGAGCTTTAGCCTGCATGTTTCGTACATCATGTTGTATCTAGAAGTCATGTACATTCACTTCTTTGGATGTCTTGTACAGTCTTGCTATTACCAAATTAAAATTATTCATTGTTGCACTGTAGTAACAGTTTCATACAGTACTACTTTGGATGTCTAAATCATCATCATAGTAAGAATGCGGTTGTTATTCCCTGAGAGTTTCATTGCTTGTTGCACTTGTCATTTTTTTGTCAACTATGTATAGTCACACTCTTTGAAACTTTATGCAGGAGAATTGTATGATGGTTAGTTATCAACTTCATTCATATTCTCATGTCATTGTTCTATGCCTATTTACTCTTGCTTCCATTTTTTTATATTGATGTTGTTCGTCATGCAAATGCCAAGTAGTTTATTGACATGATCTGTATGTGTTGCTTTCCTCTAGCTGGAGAAACAATGGAATAATCCTGAAGTAAAAAATTGAAGCTTATTTGGAGAGAGGTAGAGAGAGTAGTTGTAATTGTAGACTCAGTTTGGCTGCTGCTGCTCCTTAAGTCAAAAGAATTCAGTTTATAATATTCAACATAACCTGTATTGTTCTTGTTGGTTGCAAGTAGATGTATTAGATAACAAATCAAAAAGAAAAATGAATTTTCATCGTTTATTTCCGTGCAAGATCATCTAGTCCGGAGACTGATATTAATAATAAATTTGATCTTTTGTTTCTATGAAAGATATCATCATCTTGGTGGCTCGCATGAACCTCCCAACTTAAATCATAATAATCTTTAAAAAAAGAATGAAGATTACTTATCATACAACAATAAGAAAATATAGCCATGTTTTCAGTCATTTACAGATGAAAAACTTACATAAGCATGATGACCATTGACCTTACTCATGTGATTTTTTTGTGCCTTGTCATAGGCTCAAAATGTAGGTCTATTGTTAGTTTTTACCATATTGCCGTATCTGGTTGGTCGATATGGATGTTGTTGCCCATTTGATCCATGAAATTTTGAAGTCAATGCATGATTATTTTTTGTGATATTTCTTTCCTGGTCAATATATATATCTTGTCGGTATTCCTTTGCCCACCTGATTGCTGATTGCCAAAAATAAGATTGTCAATTTTTATTTTTTTGCTAAATTATCAACTTCTAGACAGCTTGCCGTGTGATGTTTGGTTTTATTTGGGGGCATGGATGTATGATTTTTGTAGCAAGTGTGTTGTGTGTGTGACGGGTGGTTGATTTGGCTGCTCTTATGTGTCTGATATTTTCATGAGTGCCAGACCAGATACTGCTCTTATGTTGCTGAGAGCTGAAATGGAATAACACATGTACTCATTTAATTAGCTCATGTTATTAAACTCCTTGCTTGCCAGTTACTCCATGTTGTTCCTGCTGCAGTAAAGGCATTATTTCCTGCTAGTCTAAATCCGCAGTTAAACAAGCCAAGAAAAATAAAAAAAAAGTGGTGGTACAGGAGAACATCTAATTCGGCTCCGGCGGTGGCGGAGGGGACGACAATGCGAATCGGAGAGCCATTGCGTGAAGATCAACAATGATGGAGGTGATGGCGTCTCGCTCCCGAGGGCGGCTAAGCGGCCGTCAAGGCTGCAAGTAACCACACATTTTGAACGCCGCATCAATAGCTCGTCGAAGGGGTATACGCTGGATCATAAGCTTATTTCGAACCATCCAAAGCGTCCAGGCCAGGACCCCAATAGTCAGCCACCAAATGTGCCGAACTGCGGTGGCGAGGCTTGGAGTTCGGCGAAGATGTCGGGAAAATTGTTGTGGCACCAACTGCCGTCCACCACTTCTCGCGGGCAACTCTAAAGGAATTGAGCGGCCACACAGGAGAAGAAGATGTGGTTGGAGTCTTCTTCAATCCCGCACGACGGACAGATCCCGTCACTTGGGTCATTCCGCTTGAGCACCTCCACACCTGAGGGAACCCGGCCTTGAATCCATTGCCATAGGAAGATCTGAATCTTCAGCAGAAGGCAGAGCGCCTAGATCAACACGAGCGACGCCGGTCTCGGTGTGGGGGCGATGGCCTGATATAGGGATTTGGTGGAGAAGCTACCCGACGACCCTAGGCGCCACGAGACGCGACCGTCCACCTGGTCCACCACAGGCTCGTGAGTGCGACACACTCATGGAGGTCGTGCCACACAATAGTGTGTGAAGGTCCAAAGGTCTCTCAAAAGCGAGGCGCCCTAAGTGCCGCCTCAACTTAAATCCTAGGCTCCACGACAGTGGAGAACAAGTCCGGGAAACGAGTCACGAAGGGGCGGTCGCGTGCTCACCTGTCAAACCGGAACAAGCTAGATGTACCTGCACTAACCGAGATGGAGGTTCCAATGCGGAGTACCAGGAGTAACTGAATGATGGATTGCCAGAATTGGACAATAGTAAATGTTACCTATGAACGTCAAGTCGTCAACTTATGTTTGTCTTAGTCGTCGTTAAACAAGTCAATGACATCATCGACAAGAGATTATTGTGCTGCCTTGCTTATTTCCATCCTTAGTTGATATAAACATTCTTTTTTTTTTCTCATGTATTACGTAAATCAGGATATTACTATATAATATTGCTCTGCATCCATTATAAATCTTTGTTCTGATGTAGTACACAAGTCATGATATTACTATATATAGCCGGGCATACTTAACAAATCTTTGTTCTGATGTACTACATAAGTCTGAAAAGATGTACACCAGTCAAAATAATTTTGGTTTGACATGATTTCAAAAAGCAGGAGTTCTACATGAGAATACTCCAAAAGAAGGGCGCAACTTGGATATATTTGTGTGTGACATTCAGTGAAAGGCTTCTTTCGCTGGGTTTTGTCCATGTCATATATAGAGAAACTAAACATTACTCTCTCCGTCCCAAAATAAATGACTCAACTTTGTATTAGTCACTTATTTTGGGACGGAGGGAGTATTTCTGAAAACTACCGACTGTAGTGTAGCTTTGAGGAACTGAGAGTTAAGCTTTTGTTGTCTATTCAACATATTATCTGTGCTTCAAACAGCTATTATTTTTGTTAGTATTGGTGCCCTGTTCAAATTTTAAAATTGTTGTTATTGAACTACATGAGAATGCTTGTTAGTATATATATGCATCACTCATCTCCGTGAGTATTGTTGTCCCTGCGATTCAGTGACCAGGTGGCGTGGTGTGGATTGCATAGTGGCAGGGATTAACTGAATACATAGCGAGTGACGTAGATTGCTTAGTGGTACGGATTTGCCCCCAAGTGGTTTTGGTGTCCAGCGGGGATCCTCCAATCCTCTAGAAGATTAAAATCTACTACAGGTTTATTTCCACTATAACGGAACAAAGCCTAAGAAAATGTAGTATGCATGGCAGTTTGGTTTTATGGTTTTCTGATTTTTCTGAGCAACCCTAGGGCTAAGGGCATCTCTGGAGAATACCCTTAAAACTATCATAAATACAATACCCTCAAGTATACCTGGTCATAGAAAAACCGATCCGATCGGTCCAACCCGACCCGAAAAAACCCGACCGAGCCTGATTCGACCTTACCCATGGGTTGGGCTCAGGCCTAGGTTTTGAGCCCTCCGGGATTACCGAGTCGGGCTCAGGCCTGAAAAAACCCGACTTTATGCCTACGTCGGGCCATGCTTCTTCGGGCTCGGACCGGGCTTGGGCACAAAAACCTAGGCTCGACGGTCGGGCTTGGGCGGGCTCGGGCCTAAGTTTTGTACCACAAGCTTTTTTAGACGTGGCCCGAGTTTTGGACATGTATACCCTCAAATAGGGGCGAAGCTACGTTGGGGCAACACCAGGCCATGGCCCGCCCCACGTAGCATCAATCGGTGAAGATTGAGGGTCCCATAAGAGAAAACATTGTGAGGTCAACTTTAATCCGACCTATTGGTCCGCCTAAGGAATTTTTGGTAGCTCCGCCACGGCCTTCAAGACTATCATAAATGTTTGGACTATGGTGTCTGGAACAATTTTACTTTTCAATGCAGGCTTATATGCTCGTAGACCAATCCGCACGTCTGAATTCTGGCAGCAAACAAATAATTGATTTGCAGGAGTCCAGACAACATTTTGTTTTGAAAACGAGGTTAAAACCTTCGACCTCTACATCAATTGATGCATACAACCATATTTATTAATTATTCAACAAAGATATGACAAGAACACACATCAAAGCATCCAAAATCATCACTCACACCTACAAACTCAATAATGTGAAATGCACTTATTCCACATATATAATACCAGTGTCGTCGTCGATCCATCCGCATAACGTATCGAAAACTACAACCGGTGTAGCAAACAAAAACGTATACCACATGCACATGTTTTAGAAGGTGCCATCACCATCAATCGCTGACCCGCCTTCAGGAAAGAGATCCGCATCATCCTTGCCATTCTAGCCATCCGTCGACGCCATCACGGTGCCCAAGGGCACAACCTCACTGCACGCAAAGTGTTGAGCACGTTGTGGTCGCCGCCGGTACACCGCAAGACCATGCTGCCAAGTACCATCCGCCGGCACATCTTGAAGTCTTTGGAAGATGTGTCGTGCGTAGCACCTGTCGAACATGCATGACACAATGTAGCCCCTATCGGGCAGGCACGACTTGACATTTTCATCGAAGCTGAGTGCAAGACGAAGCTACTCCACCTCCTGCCTCTCTCTTCCAGCGCTGCTCCACGAACGATGCTCTCAAGAGAGGAATGACACCGCAGTGCCACCATCTTCCGATCTGGAAGACCAAATCCTAGGGTTTCCTCCGAAGCAGTATGAGGGGGTCGACAGTAGTTACACGAAGATGCCTTCATCAAGGTAATGACGCAAAATGCCGTCATCGCCCGTCGTCAGCTCAGTTTTCACCGGCAACTATGTCTTCCTAACTCGCATCCGGGACTAAATGACGGATCTCGCGATCCGACCACCCAGCCTTAGGCCGACCACCTCCGACGGAGGAGATGAAAACCATCGCCAATCCCAAGGTCGCCGCTCCGGGCGTCCGCATGATGCGGATCAAGACTAGGAGTGCAACCACGATCCGAAGCCGAACAGAAGGTAGAGCGGTTGCAGCATGGCCGTCCCCGCTACGTGCCGCTGCGGCTACAGAGTCGCCGTCACACTCCAGCCGTCGTTGTTCGCCATCACCGCTGAGGAGATCAAGATTGGAACCGCCGTACCGATCTTGAGCAGCTGACGCGCGCGAAAAAGGCTGCCGCCATCGAGCCGGTCGGGCTTTGTCCCGACGTCGTCCCCGACGGCGACGGAAAGGAGAGTGTTGGTGAGGGGACCAAAGGAGGATGGTGGGGACGCCCCAATGCAACGTGGTGGCGCCGCACGAGAGCGGTGGTAGGGTCGTAGCGGAGGAGCGAGCGGCGGCGTGTCGCGGGATGCCGGCTGGTCGGTCGCCGCAGAGACGAGATCCTCGATCTGGTTTATCCGGCCGAGTCAAGGTAGTATGCAGACCATATGTCATGACCGGCTTCCATGTCATGTCCGTGGGTTCACAAACTAATAGTATGTCCGCTTTAGCACGGGCGGAGACAGGGGGAGCGAGCAGGGCCTGGCTCACCAAACGATCGACAAAAGCTGAGGTACCTAGTGTATATTTGACTGATATGCGCTAATATGTAAGTATTTGGCCTTCCCTATCAACGGCCATATCCAAATCCTGACTCCGCCACTAAGCTTTAGCGAATAGCGTGGGATATATGCCCAACTCAACCAACCTACTGCCTTAACATTTTCTTCATCTTTGTGCTCATTGCGTACTCCAGAGGTCACGCGCCCTTGCAAACTCGAGGTGTCACATTCTCTTCTTCAACTTTGACTATCATTTCTGCCTCTTTGCTGTAGTTCAAGTGGGCTGTCTTAAGATTTAAATTAAAATTAGCACCACTAACACGATGACTCGAATAGATCTCAACAGGAAGATGCTACGGTCAGGATTTTTTTTCTTGTCAGTGCTAGTCCTAATCAACATTCAGATCGGGAAATGACTGTCTGCCTTTTCCCTTTACACCGAATGGTAGGCATTGACTCCAACACGCAAGTCCATCTACCAATGGTGCATCAAGTCCAGGGTCCTCTCTGGGTCGCAGAAATATGAAAATTAATGAACTGTACAAGAATAACAGGTGCAGTTTTGTATAAATAAGTGCAAACAAAGCAGTTAAATATTCTTTCTATAATAAAGTTAGAACTAACTTGAATGTCATTTTTACGAATCAAATCGACCTACATAATTCGCCTGTTCCAAAAAAATCATCGTTCATTCGCTTGCAAAATGTATAAGGAATTTTACTCTTCTCTCATATTCTTTAGATCCCTGGATAACATCTTTCCCAGTTAGCACTGCCCAGGCAAAGCTTATAACAAATTTCTTGGCAAAAAAACATGAACCCTGAAAGGAGTCTTATGAGTGATGCTGAAGACTCATCGCACAAGTTGGTGCATGCCAATGCCAGAATCTTCACACACGTAACACATACACTTTTGTGATGAGAGAACCTTCCTTTCGGGCGTGCTTTTTTGGCCTAATGCAGCATGATGCTACATCCACGACACGGCAGTAAAGGTCTAGTAGTAATCTATGCATTGTCCACGAAACAAACACAAGTCATCCATCCATGTACGAAGAAAGAATTCTAAAGCAACTGGGAAGAGGGGGTGGCCATGTCGCTGGACTCCAATTGCGCCAATTTGCGCGGCGCATCCTGCGATTGGTCCCAAATTCCGCGGTTTTCCACCGGGTGATGCAAGAGGATGCGTCCCGCGCCATAATTCATGACCTTGAACTTTCGGTTTCTCGTGCATTTGATGATTTGTTCTCACTCCCTGAAGATATCTTCTGGACTGAATCGACAAATCTCATCATAGGCACCTCGGGGTCGAGGTGCACGACGTCTCCTACTGAAAAGACAGCGTCGGAAATCCTAGAGTAAATCCAGCAAAATGCAAACACTCGTGGAAGCCCAGCACCTACTTTAGACTGGCAATTTCTAGCACAAGGAACCTAACAAACTGAGCGTGGTTCGCAAACATACCGATGACTATGAGTGATGACACGAGAGAGAATTTGGGGCGTGGACCCTCTGCCCGTTTGGCCCTCGAATGGCATTGAAATGGAATTGGATGCAATGCATTGCGGCCAACTCAACCCAAGCAGATGGAATCGCCCAAAGTCCTTGGAGCAAAATGATCCATATTCGCCATATCTCCGAACTAATTCCATGTACCACTCCCCATTTAGTCCTATAAAACCCCTTGCAACCCTCTGCCTGAATGCCACAACAGAGCAGACAACGAGGGCGAGATTCCACAGCCGCTTCGCTCACCCGGATCAATCAGGTGTCGGAAGAAGAAAGTATTTCATCTCATCTCTCACCCTCTCGTGTTGTGTCTCGTTTACTACATGGTAATGTGCTTGGGTTAGCAGTGATTATTACAGTGCCTGGGAAATACAACTTAATGGTTTATCCAAGCTCTGAACTCTGTAGTCTGTAGTCTGTACTAGTACTAATATTCTGAAGCTTTTGATTGGGGTTGTTCATCTACAGCCACCTAACCCGGGATCTGATTTTGGGAATATTTGCCTTCATTATCCTCTGGTTTGAGAATATTTCTCCTCATCATCCACGGGTCTGAAAGCATCGCCTTAATTATCGTTATCTGTGTTGATGGTGCGGTGATTGTTTTATCGTTCTTTTGGGAGCATTATTAAAAATGAGAGCAAAAACATGACAAATAATGCAGGCCTTGTATAATCTGGAATCCATGCAGCTAAACCACCTTCGATCCGTATTGCTTCTTCTTCTTCTCCACAAGATTTTGCTGGCCGTTCTGGGATTGTCCTGCTCCCCCCCACCCACCCACAATATATGGCGTTTTAGGTCACTGCTAGTATATCTTATCACCATATGACACAAAACATATATGGCATACGTTCTGTCAAGTAAACAAATGCAGTATATAAACAAATAGCATATGGCATATGCTTCACACATCGTATGCAGATCATTAGCAAGCATTAATCCGAGTTTGCCATTGCCAACAACCCCCTGACCCATGGGATACATGTGTTTTCCTGTCCAATTATTATCAGATTATATCATGCAAAACAGTGCAAAATCGCATTGTTATCTGAGCAATTCCACGGCAGCTGAGTCAGCCATGTGCCTTTTCCCCAAGTTGGTCGTCGCCGGTGACAGTGCCTGAAATTTCCATCCTCTTACAGGCGGCCAAAGTACAATACAAACACCAGATTTTCAACACCAGCAGCGTCACGTCGCTCAACTGTTCGACCAAGCTGTCAAGCCCGAGCTGTAGCCGTAATTAAGCAATGTACTTACTGCTGACACGGACATGTAAGTAATGCGAGCATGAAACTGTCAGGGATCATCACATGTTGCACGTGCATGCAGATGCAGGCGCGCTCATCACCGTCAGCGTATCAGCAAATTGCCTGGCGCAAGCTGTGTGAAACCAGCACACTACATGCATATACACCTAACCGATTTGAGTAATCTGAAGCTGCCACATGCAGAGGCTTCCCCTGAACACTCCATTCACTGATTCGCGGCTCAAATCCTGCATGTTTTCCCACCAAAACAAGCCGAGCTGTATGCTGAGCCTGCGCTGAGCTGCCGTGTAAATCTCTTAGGTTCAGATGGTCAATGGGTAAGGATTGATTCCTAGTAGTAGTTAATCACGGCGTTAACTACTACAAACATGGCACGGGTCTCGAGGGAAAGAAATTAATTGCGGACAGGGCAAGTGCCAGATCTTGTCACCGGCATTATCCTACTAGATGCCAAAAAAATAAATAAATTAATAGTACTAATTAAGAAAAAAAGGCCTGAGCTTTTCGAACTGAACCCAATTCCATTCGACCAAAGGAGAGCGCCTATGGCTATATATACATGCCGCGTACCCGAAGCTCCTCCATAGTCTTTGCGCTGCCGCCCCTTCGCACCAGTCACCACCGTCCACCACCGGCACCTCGCTGCTAATCCTTGGTACTACTTACTACTACTATAAAAGTAGATTACCGTTTGGTTTCTTGTGTGCGGAGTTTGATTGGGTTGTTTTTTCTTGTGAGGGATTAGGGTTCTTGGATTTGTTGCTCATGATGGTGGGTTTCTCGATCCCTTTTTTCAGGCGCGGGTCCGGAGGGGGGAATTTCGCCGAGCAGGATGAACGCATTGGCGGCCACCAGCCGGAACTTCAAGCAGGCGGCCAAGCTGCTCGGCCTCGACTCCAAGCTCGAGAAGAGCTTGCTCATCCCCTTCAGGGAGATCAAGGTGATTGCTCCTTGATCCCGGGTTATTATTTATTTCTTTTGCTGTGAATGAGTGAATCTGGATAGCGTGTGTTCTGTCGAGTTCAGTGGTTACTGAGAACTGAGAAGTAGCACCTTGGTCCTTGGGGAGTTAGGGCAGTTGACCTGCGATTATTTCTTATCTGGTCTGTAAGTTTGTGAGTTTCTGGCTAGGTTACCAGATTATCTTCGGATTCGACATTTTCCAATCGACTACCTCACTTGATTTTTATTTTTTTGGGGGGGAACTTCACTTGATTTTCTCTCTCACACTCTTTTGCTTGCAGTATCCATGTTTAATTTATTCTGATTTTCCTGCTGAATATGGGGAATTTTTTGTTGAAGCGGCCTCTTAACCACTTTCTCTTTGTCTGTGAGGTTAAACCGTGTGCAGGATCCTTCTAATTTATGAGCATGTGTCCTGTCTATTTGAGCTCAACTGCTTGTTCCATTATTCAGTAAAATTGCTGCTTAACTGTGTGGTTGCAGGTTGAATGCACAATCCCGAAAGATGACGGGACATTAGCATCCTATGTTGGGTTTAGGGTGCAGCATGACAATGCCAGGGGTCCTATGAAGGGTGGAATCAGATACCACCATGAGGTTAGCACACACACACATATTCTTGGGTTCCTCTGTTCATCATGATACAACCAGTCAGTAAGCACTCGATTCTTGCCGCACTGTCGCCGACTTGAAATGGTCCTTCAGGCTTCAGCATAAATTCGATTTCCTACAGGAATCTTTTTGAAATGACTGATTGTTCAGCTCGTACCTAGTTATGGAACTGCAATATGTATATGCAGTAAGGCAGAACAAAGCTATGTTGGAAAGTAGTCACATCTCACTAAAACTACTATGCTGGTTCACATTCTGACTTCGTTTCCACTGAAAGTTTAAGACATTGGTAACCCGCATTTTCTGTTATCATAATAAGTTCTTGCACTAAAATGGTATTATTAAATTCAGGTTGATCCTGACGAGGTCAATGCTTTGGCACAACTCATGACATGGAAAACGGCAGTGGCTAATATTCCGTATGGAGGAGCTAAAGGTGGCATAGGATGCAGTCCTGGAGACCTGAGCATATCGGAGCTCGAGCGGCTTACCCGAGTTTTCACCCAGAAAATTCATGACTTAATTGGCATCCACACCGATGTTCCAGCTCCCGATATGGGCACCAACGCACAGGTTATTTATTCTCCTTTGTATATAGTATAGTTTTTCTCAGAATTTGGTGAGAAAAATCAAGCTGTCTTCTGATCTGGCTTCTTTTGCTTGTTGTGGATGCAGACAATGGCATGGATTCTGGATGAGTACTCAAAGTTCCATGGTTACTCACCTGCTGTGGTGACAGGAAAGCCTGTGGTAAGTATCCATCCTGCAACTCTACCATGTAATGTGCAATGGAAATGTTGTTTCCATATGAAATGTGGAAGATGCAGGATTTGATTGTCCGGAGAAATCTGGTTTCTAGTTATCCCTCTTGGCATGTTCCTGAACTTTTTGCTCAACACAGGACCTTGGAGGATCACTGGGAAGAGATGCAGCTACTGGAAGGGGAGTTCTGTTTGCCACTGAAGCCCTACTTGCAGAGCATGGCAAAGGCATTGCAGGCCAGCGTTTTGTAATCCAGGTAATTAAATAATGTGTAGGCTAATGAGTTAAGCTCTTTGAATTTAAAATGATGAAAAGTAATTGAACTGAGGATTCAGTGTGGTGTGAGTCATGAAGCCTCAGCCTATCTATTATTACAAACATAGATTTAAGAAATACTAGAAAAAAAGTGACCGCGTCAGTGGATCGCACAATACGGCTTTTGAACTTTATGGTTACAAAAGGGAACAAGGCCAGAACTATGTTTCTTCACCTACATTTGCATAGATGAGCAATTATTGGCCGCTTGCCTTTTTCAGGGATTTGGTAATGTTGGCTCCTGGGCTGCTCAACTGATCACTGAAGCTGGTGGCAAGGTGATCGCCATCAGCGATGTCACAGGGGCTGTCAAGAACACCAATGGCATTGACATAGCCAAGCTAATGAAGCACTCGGCGGAGAACCGCGGGATCAAGGGCTTTGACGGTGGTGACGCCGTCGACCCGACCTCGCTCCTCACCGAAGAATGCGACGTCCTCATCCCGGCAGCGCTGGGAGGGGTCATAAACAAGTAAATTTTCTTCTTCTTCCTCATCCCAGCTCACTTCATCCTACCTTCTATCAGATTGCTGCTCTGAAGTTCACTTATACTGTAGTATCGTCCTGGCTGTTATTTTTTTCTGTATCTGAAAACATTTTTGTTAACGAAAAGTCTGTTCTTGACCATGATTTTCTTCTTCTTCCAGGGACAATGCTGATGCCATCAAAGCGAAGTACATCATCGAGGCTGCGAACCACCCGACAGACCCCGAGGCCGACGAGGCAAGAACACGAACATTTTGCCACAAACAAAGCTCGCATTCCTTGATAGAATTCACACACTGACTGACAGTAGAGAAATGTACATGTTCTTCGTGGTGCAGATCCTGGCGAAGAAGGGGGTGCTGATCCTGCCGGACATCCTGGCCAACTCGGGCGGCGTGACGGTGAGCTACTTCGAGTGGGTGCAGAACATCCAGGGGTTCATGTGGGACGAGGAGAAGGTGAACCGGGAGCTCAAGACGTACATGACCCGCGCCTTCCGGGACACCAAGGAGATGTGCCGCTCCCACCACTGCGACCTCCGCATGGGCGCCTTCACCCTCGGCGTCAACCGCGTCGCCCGCGCCACCGTCCTCCGCGGCTGGGAGGCCTGATCGCCGGCCGGCATCCTGCAATGCCCTTGCTCTCTCGCCGTCTCCATGGGCATCCCATCGAAGTCACGACTCAACAAAAAAGTTGAATAAACGAGCCCGTGTGTTGTCTCATAAGCTCTGATCTCTTGGAGACCGACAGAACAGTAGCATCACCATCTTCTTCGTGTAATCCGCAGCTGAAAGCGAAACACAGCAATGTAATCCGGTTTTTTTCTTGGCAACTTCGATCGTGTTGATGACGCGTGAGCCTGTCAATTTTATTAGCATCTCATGGCAACAAGCCAACAACGCTACAACAGCATGCACTGCATCAGTCGTGGAGTGGATCATCGGTGGAGATGAGGCTGTAGACGACCACGTCCCCGGCGGCGCGGTGGCTCCGCAGCACGGCCTCGCGGCGGAACCCGGCATCCTCCAGCGCGCGCCGGGACGCGGCGTCGTCCGCGTCCACGAGTGCCTCCACGCGCTCCACGCCCTCCAGGTCCCCGAACGCCGCGGTCGCTGCGCGCCTCAGGGCCGCCGCGGCCACGCCCCTGCCCTGGTGAGCGCGCGCCAGCGCGACTCCGACCTCCGCGCGGCACCGGTCTTCTGTGGGCGATACAGTCACCGCGCCCACGATGGCGCCGCCGAGGCAGACGGCGCGGACCCAGGTGTGCGGCAGCACGGTGCCTCGGAGGAACGCGAGCAGGGCGCCGCGGGACGGGGAGAAGTAGACCCCCGACGCCATGGAGGCCGTAGGTGGTACTAGTACGGGGTCTGCCGCCCACGCCGTCATGGCGTCGGCGTCGGCGAGGTCGAACAGCCCGATGGTCACCTCGTCCGCGCGCTCCGGCGTCCGGGCTGTCGCTTCTTGCTCCATCGATTCCCGACCCTAATTCGTCGGACACAGTGAGGCGCTAAGGAAGGTGAGTGACAGAGCGGTGGCTTACGCTTGCCTACCTCATGTGACGGGCGGAAGGGATCGCCGGAGACGAAGCCGTACATGACGAGATCCCTGACGCGGCCCTTGTGCCAGTAGTGGCGCCGCAGGACGCCCTCGCGCCGGAACCCGGCCTTCTCCACCACGCGCTGCGACGCCGGGTTGTCCACGTCCACGAGCGCCTCCACGCGGGCCAGGCCCGCCACTTCGCCGAACACCGCGGCGAGCGCGCATCTCACGGCGGCGGTGGCCACGCCTCTACCCCAGTGCGCGCGGGCCACCACGTACCCGAGCTCCCCGCGGCACCGGTCCGCCGTGGGTTCCAGGGACACCGCGCCGACGGGGCGGCCGTCGCCGGCGAGGTAGATGGCGCGGAACCATTGGTGCGGGAGCACGGTGTCCCGGATGTGGGCGAGCAGGGCTTCCGTGGACGCGCAGGGCTCCCAGCGGCAGAAGGTGGCGACCTCGGGGTCCGACGTCCATGCCATCATGGCGTCCACGTCCGAGAGGTTGAAGCGGCGGAGGGTCACCTCCGTCGCCATGGGAACACGCGCTCAGTGGGGTCGCGGCTTCGCTCGCGGTTGGTCTGAGAGTGGAGCAGGTGTACAATAGTGATGAGTAGGTAGGGAGTACTCAGGCACTAGATCAATGACAGCGCAGACAAAAACGAACACAAATGGTAACTCGAAACAGGTAGTTTTGCCAGGGGTCTCTCATTTGCTTTTTGCTGATGACACAATGCTTTACTTTAAGGCATCTAGAGTACAAGCTCTATGTGCGAAGGAAGCACTAGACGTTTATGGTGCAGTTACAGGTCAGAGCCTTAACTATAACATATTTTTTAAAAAAGGAGGAAGACCCCCGGAGCGATGCATGCAACCATTTTATTAATTATTTACAAAGACCTTATAAAGTAATAGATCAGTAAGACTGAAGCCACCGTCTAGACAACATATATCGTTACTTCTATACAGTTGATGAAGGGATGCTGATAGTGTGGGCCTAATACGAAACAGACCTCGTAGCCAAACCTAACATCTAAGACCTGATACCTGCCCTGTCGAAGTACACGAGCAGGTTCGGGATGCTCTCAATGTTACCAGCCTGGTTTTTGAAGAAAACTATTTAGCCCTACCCACTCCTAAGGATAGAATGTGAAAAGGCAAGTTCCAAAACCTACAAGAAGAAAACTATTTGGCCCTACCCACTCCTAAGGGTAGAATGTGGAAAGGCAAGTTCCAAAACCTACAAACAAGCCATACCAAAAGACTTGTTCAGTGAGGTGATGGGCAGTTAGCACAACCAGGGAGAGACCCTAATCAAATCAGTGGCGCAAGCTTTGTCGACCTACATAATGGTTTTTTTTAACTTCCATTCTCTGTCCGTGACAATCTTACTAGAATGGTGAGGAATTATTACTGGGGCTCGGCGAAAGAGAGAAGGAAAGTACACTGGAAAGGGTGGGATCATATCTTGCAGCTAAAGGATAGGAGAGGTGTTGGTTTTCGGGATTCCCGCATGTTCAATCAGGCTCTTATCGCTCGCCAAGCTTGGAGGCTCATCACTAGACCATAAAGCCCGTGTGCGCAAGTTCTTAAAGCACGATTTATCCAGAGGGTAAACTTGAGGATACGGTGTTTACGGATAATGCCTCATCATCGTGGCAAGCCATTAGTTACGAGATGGATTTACTAAAAAAGGTCTCATTTGGTGTGTCGCAAACGGCCGAAGCATAAGAGCGTGGCGAGATAACTCGATCCCTCGTCCTTCTCTTACAAGCCCATCTCATGGCAAGGTACTTGTCGTATATGTTTCGTTTTTGAGTTGCTAAATGAAAATGGCTCGTGGAACACTGAGCTAGTCACAAGATATTTTATTGATGCGGATGTTGATGAGATTCTAAAAATCAGAGCTTCGTCGAGATAGGGAGATGATGTCATTGCTTGGGGCCCGTAGATACCTGGAAACTTTACCGTTGAGAGCATGTACCATCTCGTGTTTGATGAGTTGCATCGGGGGAGTGCAACCTCATCTAGTCCGTCATCGTCTGGGAATCGAGGATGCCGGAAGTACATCTGGAATTGTGGTGCACCACCTTCGGATACAAATTTTGGTTGGGGGTTGGCAACAGATGGATTACTAAATACCAATTGTTCTTCCCCTTTGCAACGGCATCAGAAGAATGCTGCTAGCACTCTCCGACAATCGAAACTAGAAGAATGTTGTTGACGGCCCACAAGCGCATGGGATCGCAGCAGTTTTCTAGGGTAGAGTATTCGACCCAAATTTGTTGATTCGCACGTATTAGCAGTTGAATTGACAGATTCAACTACACCTGAAAGATTAGTATCTGCAAGCAAAGTAGTAACAACAAAGTAGCGAGTAACGACGGTGTAACGAGCAATAGCATCGGCAAGGAAAAAGCAGTAGTGACAGCAGTAGCAAGTAGCAACAGTAACAAGCGACAGTAGTAGCAACAGTAGCAGCATAGCAAGACAAGTAACAACAGTAGCAACAGTAGCAGCAGTAGCAGCAGCAGCAGAGCAAGACAAGTAACAGCAGTAGCAACAGTAGTAGCAGCAGTAGAGCAAGACAAGTAACAGCAGTAGCAACAGTAGTAGCAGCATCAATCTCAGAACATAGTAGATACTAGGGATCAATCCCCATCAAAACTAACTCGATTACATGATAGATCTCATCCTACTCATCACCGCCCAGCGAGCCTATGAATAGATTAGTCACGAACGACGAAGAGCTTCATGGAATTGGAGAGGGAAGAAGGTTGATGATGACGATGGCGACGATTTCCCCTCTCCGGAGTCCAAGACGGACTCCAGATCTGCCCTCCAGATGAAAAACAGATGGTGGCGGCGCCTCCGTATCGTAAACGCGATGAAAACTTCTGTTTTTTATTTTTTCTAGGACGAAAGGGATCTCATAGACCTGAGATTGGAGGCGGCAGAGCCGTGTGGGCCCCACAAGCCTGCCCACCGCCACCAGGGGGTGGTGGCGGAGCCAGGGCTTGTGGCCCACTGGCCCACCCCCTCAGGTGGAACTTGGCGCATATATTTTTTATATTTTCCAAAACTGCTCCCTGTAGATTTTCAGGACGTTTGGAGAACTTTGATTTCTGCACAAAAATAACACCAAGGCAATTCTGCTGAAAACAACGTCAGTCCAGGTTAGTTCCATTCAAATCATGCAAATTAGAGTCCAAAACAAGGGCAAAAGAGTTTGGAAAAGTAGATACGATGGAGACGTATCAACTCCCCCAAGCTTAAAACCTTGCTTGTCCTCAAGCAACTCAGTTGACAAACTGAGAGAGAAAGAAAAACTTTGACAAACTCTGTTTGATCTTGTTGTTGCAACTATGTCTAACTCATAACCAGAATTTCAGCAAGATCACAAGTTAACCACATAAGCAAATGACACAAAGGTCTCACGATAAACTAATATCAATGGCATAATCAGCTAACGAGCAAATAATAATGAGTTTCAAATACCAACACGTCAATCAAAACAAGCATGAAGCAATATGAATAGGTGGTATCTCGCTAGCTCTTTGTGAGACCGCAAAACATAAATGCAGAGCACTTTCAAAGATCAAGGGCTGACTAAACATTGTAATTCATAGCAACGAAGATCCAGTCATAGTCATACTCAATATCAATCAAAAGCAAAGCATAAAAACGATAGTGGTGCTCTCTAATTGGTGCTTATATAAGAGGAGGATGACTAACCAGGAAAATAAATAGACAGGCCCTTCGCAGAGGGAAGCATTGATTTGCAGAGGTGCCAGAGCTCAAGCTTTGAAAACAGAGATAATAATTTTGGGCGGCATGCTTTCATTGTCAACGCAATGACCAAGAGTTCTCAATATCTTCCATGCTACTCATGCTATAGGCGGTTCCCAAACAGCAAAGTAAAGTTTTAACTCCCCCACCACCAATCAATCACACTCCACGGCTAGCCGAATCGTCGGGTACCGTCCATACTAACATCAATCCGGGGGGAGTCTTGTTTTACAGTTATGTTTTGGATTTAAGCATGGAACTGGGCATTCCAATTACCGACCCATTTCTTGTGAATGACTGTGAATAAACACATGTCGAGGATAACACTCCTAGCATGGAAGATACCAATAGCCCCCTGTCACCACATGAGCGGTTCGGGCATGCAAAACAGATTATTTCTTGAAGGTTTAGAGAGTGGCACATGCAGATTTACTTGGAACGGCAGGTAGATACCGCAAATAGGTAGGTATGATGGACTCTCATGGAAAAACTTTTGGGTTTATGGAAGTGGATGCACAAGCAGTATTCCGCTTAGTACAAGTGAAGGCTAGCAAAAGACTGGGAAGCGACAAACTAGAGAGAGCAGAAACAATCATCAAGATGCAATGAGTTTGACTAACATTGAATGCAAACATGAACAGGATATAAATCACCATGAACACGAACATCATAGAGGCTATGTTGATTTTGTTTCAACTACATGCATGAACATGCGCCAAGTCAAGCCACTTGAAACATTCAAAGGAGAATACCATCCTATCATACTACATCATAGTCATCTCAAAATCTATGTTGGCATTCAAGACAAACCATTATAAGCTCTCAGCTAAATAAGCATGGCATCAGAAACTATGATCTCTAAGTTGTCATTGCAAACATGGTTCTCTCACAACAAAGCTAAATCTGGGTCGACAAGCTAGTCATATTCACAAAAACAAAATAGATAGAGTTCATACCAGCTTTTCAGTCTCAGTCACTTCATCATATATCATCATTGTTGCCTTTCATTTGCACGATCGAACGATGTGAACAATAATAAGAGCATTGGACTAAGCTGAATCTGCAGGCAAACACAAAGGAGAAGACAAAGTAATATGGCTCTTTTGAAGGCTGAACAGGTAAGCATGCAAGAACCACTAAACATTGTAACCAATATCTTCTACCTTGACACAAAGAAAAAGAAAACTATTTACACGGGAAAGCTCCCAACAAGCAAAAGAAGAAAGAAAATCTTTTTGGGTTTTCTCAAAAGGACACAAAACAAGAAAACAAAAATAAAGTAGCATGGATAATACAATGGCAAAGTGTAAACACCGGCTAACAAAGTGAAAGCATAAGCATGAATGTAAAGTCGGTGAGAACACGTACTCCCCCAAGCTTAGGCTTTTGGCCTAGCTTGGTCTACTCCCAAGGTGGGAAATAACCAGCTCCAGGATACTCCGGAGCAGACTGTGGATGCCACTGCTGTGTGAGCTCCTCTGGCTCCCACTGATAAACTGGCGTCTGGTACTCGACTGGCGGCTCGGGCACGGGCACCTGTGGTTGGGCCTAGCCCCAATATGCGTAGATGTCCGCGGGCATAATAGTGTACCTGCCTGCATGAAGATCGAACAAAGAAGGAGCAGTCAAAGTAATGGTCTCTCGAGTACCCTGACTAAATACCAGGTTATAAATCATCCGTCTACTAGCATCTCTATCCACAAAATCATGGTGAACCATGCTGTCATAATCCAGATATTTCTCAGGGAGAAGCGTCTCCCCTTCCTCTCCTAGTCTAATGGGTATCTCAAAGTGTTTGGCAAGACAGGTAGCGTAGATACCTCCATAGACGACACCTTTAGAACGGTTCAGGTTCAACCGTTGAGCTAGTATAGCGCCCAAGCTATAAGCCTTATCGGTATAAAGGCATTCGCGCAAAATTGCAAGGTCTGGAGAACTAAGTGATCCAGCCTCCCCACGGCCTATCAAACATTTTCCCAGAAATAATGAGAAGTACCGAAGCACAGGAAAATGTATGCTAGCAATTCTAGCGCGAGACACTCCTATCTCCTCTCCAACAGCAATAGAACCAATGAAATCCTCCAAGTCCCGTGGACGAGGGTCACGGATATCCCCAACATAAGGTAATTTGCATATATTGCAAAAATTCCTGCAGCGTGATGCACTGGGGGACATCGTATATCATTAACTCAACCATGGGAGGATTCTTCCTCGGATAAAAGTTGAAGCCTTGAACGAAAGTATTGGTGAGGAGGAGGTACTGTGAGCACTTATCTTGAATGAACGCAGTAAGACCTGCGTTCTCCACCAAGTAATAAAAGTCTTCATAAAGTCCGGCGGCGCGCAAAAATTCATCACTTGGCCACTCGCACGCTCGAACTTCAGTGACTCGAGGGACTATGTACTTGGGGTGGTTCTTCTCATCCTCCTTGGGGTTACGGCTTGAAGAGCCTCTCAAGAACCTCCTCATCTTTTCTTTTTTCTAGCTATGAAAAATTCTGAAATTTTTAGAGACTTCAAAAGAAAAGTGAATAAGGATTAACCCAACTTGTAGCAACTACTCCTACTAGTGCCTAGAGACCGTATCACACGCTAAAACTACTTGGGACCAGCTAAAATCAACCTTTCTAGCTCAAGAACAGGGTCACCAAGGTAGCAAGAATACGCGAAGGATAAAGCACTAGAGCAAAAACTAATTGGATCAATGGAGGAGTCACTTACCAAGGAGTAATTTCCCCAAAACGGTTCGGAGAATGGTGCTTTGAGCAAGGAGATCGAAAATCACAGCCAAATGAGCAAGAACACGGGTTTGAGCTGCGAAACAATTTTTTCTGGAGGTGGAAGAAGAGGCTGAGAGCTGGAATGAGTGGAGGGGGTGCCTGTGGGCCCCACAAGCTTGCACCCCGCCACCAGGGGGTAGGTGGCGGTGGCAGGGCTTGTGGCCCACTTGTCTGGCCCCCAGGCCAGCTCTCAGGCCCAGAAATTTTCAAAAATTCCAGAAAAAATCATACTAAATTTTCAGGACCATCGGAGAACTTTTATTTTCGAGGTATTTTTCTCCGGGACGCTAAAACAGAAAACAGGAAAAGCTAAACTAATTCTATCATTTTTCTTCTAAGCAACAGAAAATGAAAGCTCAAAACAGAGGTATGTGACTCTTTGATTCATCCGTTTCATGGTCATCGAAAGAATTCTGTCAATGGGATTGATCAAGTCCTTATGACGAAACTTCTCGAATCGTAAGACAGAATGGAGAATTTTTGAATAGCCACTAAGTCACCTCAATGGGGATATGTATCTCCCCAACAAGCAAATCATACTTCATCTTGACACGAGGAATAGGGCATTCAAAGCTCCCAATAAAAATCGATGAAGTCTTTTCGATAGCATTGATGCAATGTACTTGATATCGTTTCTTCGGAAAGTGCACGGTGTGCTTATTACCGTTGACATGGAAAGTGGCATTGCCTGTGTTGCAATCTATAACAGCCCATGTAGTGTTTAAAAAGGGTCTTCCAAGGATGACAGCTGTCGTGGGTATAAGCCTGACAGTAGATGTGTAGGGTACGAATGAGATGGGCAGAGTCCTAGCTACGACGAGTTTGTACGAGTTCAGGCCCCTCTGCGGTGGAGGTAACAGCCCTACGTCTCAGTGCTCTCGGAGCTTGTTACTGAGTGTGATATGGAGTACAAAGATTTGCTAACCCTTTTACCAGTAGGGGAGGGCGGCTTATATAGAGTCCGCTGCCCTCCACAACGGTTTCGATTCAAGGGTGGAGTAGTGGCGATTAAACGCGTACGTTACAGGTAACGTATGCTCTAAATGCTAATAAATACACCCGGAAACGTACGGCAGTTTCCCTCGAGAGAGGTTACAGCGCACCGAGTGTATCCAGTCGGTAGGCCCGGTGTTCTCCGAATGTTAGTCTCCGACTGGATGATTCTTGCTACCGACTGGATGATGGGGACACCTTAATTCAGTCGGGGCATACTTAAGGTCCTGTCCCTTATGTGGGGTAGTCCTTGGGTAGGACGTGTAGGGCAGGCCTATGACCCTACCCTAGGACTATGACCCCATCATTAGTCCCCGAATGGATTGGGGTTGAAACGTCGAAGCAAAGCTTGAGGTTCAGATCTGACTGAACTAGGTTCGGCTTGGGCGTTGCTTGCCCTTATCCATTTTATCTCTCTCTCGACCAACGTTCCGAGTGGAAGTGCTTGCAAAACAGATTGTCAGGGACCGAGTGCTTCCACGGCATCTTTTGACGCGGCCGGTCAACTGACAGCGGCGGATTTTCCGGGATCTCAAATTTCGGGTTCCGCGCTCTTAGCGGGGACGACGTGAGCATGCTCGAGTAGCGCCTGACTCCTCGATCCTCGCGCCTTCAACTCCTCCACTGATATCGCCACGGCTGGTTGAGCAGATAAGATTCCGGGCCCGCTCGCCAGCGACCCAGTAGGTGCTCTATTTAACTCTCGGCAACGAGACCTTTCGGTTACGCTCGCCGAATCCTTTGCTCTTGCTTGCTTCGTCTTCCTCGCCACCTCCTGCGCCTGTACGCCCTTCCCTTCCCCTCTTTCTCGAGAGCTCACCGTCGCCGCCATGACCAAAGGTCAGACCAGCAAGATGGAGGCGAGGAAGAAGAAGAACAAGGCGGCGGCTGCTCAGCGGCGGCAGCGACCGTTGCCGGCGGGGTGGATCCAGGGTGACTTTCTCCCCTCCACGGTGACGGAGGGGGACCTGCTGGAGCCGGTAGAGCACGGCCAGCTCGTGCATAAGTCCTGGAGGCTGCCGGCGGACGACGAGGTCGAGCCGGCGCCACGGGAGGGGGAGCGCGTCTTGCTCCTCAGCCATGTTCACAGAGGTTTCTCTCTGCCCCCGCATCCTTTCTTCAAAGGTATCATGAATCATTTTGGTGCTCAACTCCATCACTTCCCTCCGAATGCCATCGCCCACCTTTCTGCCTTCATTGTTTTGTGCGAGTGCTTTATCGGTTGCCCCCCCATTGGGGTTTATTCAAACATATCTTCTCCTCCCGCTCTCAAACCATCAAACGTCTTAGTCAGTCGGATGACAAGACACATCTCCTCCAGCTCTACGGGGGTTTAGGGTTTCAGAAGAAGAGTCGGAGCAGCTACCCTGCTCTCCAGTTGAGCGAGTCGGTTAGGAACTGGCAGTCGACGTGGTTCTACTGCCAGGACATAGCCTGTCCGAACGCGTCGACTGGGCTGCCTCCATTTAGTCGAGACCGCCCTGCTCCACTCAAGCAACTCGCCCTCTCGAAAGCCGAGAAGAACGACATCCAGCCTTTGGTCGAGGCACTCGTGGATGTTGTCAGGAGGGGGGTCACCGGTATTGACCTGCTGGAAGTCTTCGTCGGTCGGCGAATCCAGCCTCTGCAGGCCCGCCACCACGCTATGTGGCACTACACAGGGCCCGAGGATTCCACTCGGACCAACGTGGAGGGCATTCTCGAGGAGAAGGTGACCTCATGGGTGCTCCAAATCACGGGTCCCTGCGAGAACCCCAAAGGAGCCCGCCGAGTGACGCCTTACAGCGCGGACAACCCTCCACCGAATCAGGTGAGCAGCATCAGCCGAGTGCATTGAACTGTCTTGATTTCAGTCGTTTATTTATATCTCCGTGTGATGCTTAATGTTTCCGACTGAACCTCATGCAGGAGTGGACCAACTGGTCTTCCCCCGTCTCGAACGGGAACCCGGAGGAGGAGGAGGAAGAAGGCAGCCAGGAGGGGAGCGTGGAGAGCGCCGAATACGTCTCTGACAGCAGGGAGTCGGAGGAGGAAGACAGCGAGGAAGAGGAAGAGGATGAAGAGCCAGATTCGCCACCTCCGCGGCCAGAGCATCGGAGTAAGCGTCGGCATGAGCCTGCCGTCCCTTCAGCCCCTCCTACGTCGTCGAGTGCTTCGCATGTTGCCCCAGCGGTACCGAGTGTTCGGGGCACCAAGAGGGCCAGGGACGCAGCCGCTGAACTTGCAGGCCAGTCCTCCAGGGCGCCCAAGCCGAGTGGGCCCAAACCTAGGAAGGCTCTGCCGCAGATGAGGATGGCCGTCCCCGTCACCTCCACGTAAGTGAATCTAACTTTCGGCTCTTTCTGTTGACCGAGTGAACTCCTGCTTTACAAGTCGAATGGACTTCACTCGACAGGGTTGCCACTTCTGCGACCTCGCCGGCCCGCCAAGGGGATGACCCCATGGACACAGACGACGTCGTTTCGTCTCGGCCAGGTATGTTGTGGGAGAGTCGGGTATTTTATTCCTGTAGACTGCGCCATCCTTTTTTTTCTGAAGCGTTATGTTATTTGGCATGTCAGGGGCGATCTGCCTGGACGAGGGCGGCCAGGGGAGAGCTGACCCCGTCGTGGAGCCTGTCCAAGGGCCTGTCCTGGAGCCTGTCCTTGAGGCCACTCTTCCTTCTGCCGCCCCTGCCGCCAACGCTCCCCCGACCGAAGTGTCTCTACCGACTGAAGTGCCCCCACCGACTGAACCGGTGCCGGTGGGTGAGGAACCTACTGGGGCAAACCTTGGGATGCCCCACGAACTTCCCACGATTCCCGGTTCGTCGAGTGCTGAATTCAGCATTCGGCATGCCCCAGAGGAGCTGGTGGGGGCGGCCAAGGGGGCCATGATCCAGGTGGAGCTGATGGCCGGAGAGGCCAAGAGGGCTTATGACTCTGTTGCGGCCTTGTACCGGCAGAGCTTGGAGCTGCGCGATGACATCCGAGTAAGTAGTCTAGTAAGTACTCACTTTTCTTCTGTAACCCACTGGGTGTTGTCTGCTGTTTGCAATGGGTTCACTCCGAGTGAACCCAGTGGGTGTAGTCCCCGAGACTTCTGTCGAGTGCTTGCACCGACAGTTGTCTTTATACATTTGGTCTTTATTTTAGTTGTGTCCGTAGACAATATTTCCAAGTGCGAGTACTTATTGCAGTCGGAGCGCTCTTGTGGTAAGAGTCTCCGAAAGTAAGTTGCACGCAGGTCGAGTAGTATTGGCCTGTGAGGCGTAGGTGAAAACATGCATCTCAATAGGGCGGGCCTGCTTGAGGTGTATGCCAGTGGGGTCACTCTTAGTGAACCCACTGGGTGTAGTCCCCGAGACCGCTGTCGACTGCTTGCGTCGGCAGGGGTCTGAAGAACTTAGCCAGTGAACTGACAAACTTGCTGATAACCCTTTGTTTCTTGGTGCAGAAAACTTGCGAAATGGGAACTGCTTATGAAGCCTTGAGAGCGGAGAGGAACCAGTATGCTGGTGAACTAGAAGCTGCAATGCTCGCCATGGCGGGCATGAAGGACGCGCTGGAAGTTCGAGAGAAGTCCTTGGAGGAGGCGCTGGAGGCAAACAGGGTGTTGGTGGCGGAGGTGGAGAGACTGAAGAAACAGAGGACTGAACTGCACAATCAAATGGCTGTTCGGAACAAACGATGGACAACTCAGGAGAAGTATGTCAACAACTGGGCTGTCCAGATGATGACTCGTGTGGCAGGTAAGTCTTATGCTTTGTCGAGTGTTTAAACCGTGTGATGAACACTTGGTTTTTACTGTCTGTTTGCTCGTTTGGTGCAGATTTTTGTACTGATGCCGAAGCTGAAGCGGCGGCTGTGGAACGGTCCATGAAGGACAATGTGCCACTCGGCGAGGACGCCAACCGGGATCTGCTCCGGGCGCATATCCGCGTAGGCAAAGTGGGTCCTTTCATCAGCCGATTGAGAGAAGTCTTCGGCCGCATTGAGAAGGAGCTTTGGCCGGAAGACGAGTCGCGGCAGGAGATGGGGACTCTGTTGGGGCGACTGGAGGAGATTCCGGCCCGAGTGCAGTCCTGGAAGAAATCGGCAGCGCGTTGCGGTGCTGACGTGGCGCTGTCCTTGGTCCGAGTCCATTGCAAGGAGGTTCGGGAAGATAAGCTGAAAGCATTGAAGGTCGC
The DNA here is from genome assembly GCF_904849725.1 of Hordeum vulgare subsp. vulgare. Taxonomy (NCBI): domain Eukaryota; kingdom Viridiplantae; phylum Streptophyta; class Magnoliopsida; order Poales; family Poaceae; genus Hordeum; species Hordeum vulgare. The sequence continues at coordinate 545,379,827 of NC_058522.1, read as the reverse complement.
CACCACGAAGAAGCTTCAATTCGAAGACTTCATGGAGACGTTCCTTGAGACTGCTACCCGCATCGCTGATGGAATCGACTTGGACACTTTTGTGGAGCCTTCTAGTCCTGACGCCGGCCCAGCTGACGCGTGATCAAACTTTATCCTCGGTATGCCGAGTGTTTACCTGTAATATACTCTGGCCACTTCTGTTGGCGGTCGTACTTTTAAATCGATGCGGGTAACCTTGATCCGCACCGAGTCAGCTATCATTTTTGAACTTATGTTGTCGGAATGATAACATTTATTCTTTTGTTTGAATGCTGTTTCGAGTGCGACACTTAGTGCATACTCGGATAAAATTAAGACTTAGGTGATTCTTGGTCACGTCTAAGTCTCCGAGTGCGACTTGCAGTGCACACTCGTAGGACATTCAGGATCGCAGCTAAGTCCTCGAGTGTGACTTATAGTTCACACTCGGAGAAAGTTATTACTTAGGCGAGTCTTGATCGCATCTAAGTCCCCGAGTGTGACGTATAGTGCACACTCGGAGGGAGTTATTACTTAGGTGATTCTTGATCACAGCTAAGTCCCCGAGTACGACGTATAGTGCACACTCGGAGGGAGTTATTACTTAGGTGATTCAGGATCGCATCTAAGTCCCCGAGTGCGACGTATAGTGCACACTCGGAGGAGGTTAATACTTAGGCGATTCAGGATCGCATCTAAGTCCCCGAGTGCGACGTATAGTGCACACGCGGAGGAGGTTAATACTTAGGCGATTCAGGATTGCATCTAAGTCCCCGAGTGCGACGTATAGTGCACACTCGGAGGAGGTTAATACTTAGGCGATTCAGGATCGCATCTAAGTCCCCGAGTGCGACGTATAGTGCACACTCGGAGGGAGTTATTACTTAGGTGATTCTTGATCACAGCTAAGTCCCCGAGTGCGACGTATAGTGCACACTCAGAGGAGGTTAATACTTAGGCGATTCAGGATCGCATCTATGTCCCCGAGTGCGACGTATAGTGCACACTCGGAGGAGGTTAATACTTAGGCGATTCAAGATCGCATCTAAGTCCCCGAGTGCGACGTATAGTGCACACTCGGAGGGAGTTATTACTTAGGTGATTCTTGATCACAGCTAAGTCCCCGAGTACGACGTATAGTGCACACTCGGAGGAAATTAATACTTAGGCGATTCAGGATCGCATCTAAGTCCCCGAGTGCGACGTATAGTGCACACTCGGAGGAGGTTAATACTTAGGCAATTCAGGATCGCATCTAAGTCCCCGAGTGCGACGTATAGTGCACACTCGGAGGGAGTTATTACTTAGGTGATTCTTGATCACAACTAAGTCCCCGAGTACGACGTATAGTGCACACTCGAAGGAAATTAATACTTAGGTGATTCAGGATCGCATCTAAGTCCCCGAGTGCGACGTATAGTGCACACTCGGAGGAGGTTAATACTTAGGCGATTCAGGATCGCATCTAAGTCCCCGAGTGCGACGTATAGTGCACACTCGGAGGAGGTTAATACTTAGGCGATTCAGGATCGCATCTAAGGCCTCGAGTGCGACGTATAGTGCACACTCGGAGGGAGTTATTACTTAGGTGATTCTTGATCACAGCTAAGTCCCCGAGTACGACGTATAGTGCACACTCGGGGGAAATTAATACTTAGGCGATTCAGGATCGCATCTAAGTCCCCGAGTGCGACGTATAGTGTACACTCGGAGGAGGTTAATACTTAGGCGATTCATGATCGCAGCTAAGTTTTTTTGTGTGTGCGTGGGAACTCTGAATCTGCGCAAAACTGAATCTGCTGAATATATTATTTCTTCAAACTTGTTCGTTACACTGCTTCAGTCGACGATCACGTATAAAAACGCTTGAGGAGATCTCCGTTCCATGCGCGCGGCTCGTCTATCTCCCTCTGAATATTGTAGAGTCTGGATGCTCCGTTGTTCAGCACCTTGAAAATGATGAAAGGCCCTTCCCAGGCCGGAGCCAACTTGTGTGGTCTTTGCTGATCCACTCGGAGCACCAAATCGCCAGCTTGGAACGTGCGACTCCTGACGTGACGTGCGTGAAAGCGTCGCAAATCTTGCTGGTAAATTGCCGAATGAGTGAGTGCCATCTCGCGTTCCTCCTCTAGAAGATCGACTCCGTCTTGCCTTGCTTGTTCAGCTTCGGTTTCGGAGAAGAGTTCAACTCTCGGGGCGTTGTGAAGCAGGTCACTCGGAAGGACCGCTTATGCCCCATAAACGAGGAAGAACGGTGAACGCCCCGTTGATCTGTTCGGAGTGGTACGGAGGCCCCAAAGCACTGAAGGTAACTCGGTGACCCACGCACCCGCAGCATGTCCTACCTCGCGCAAGAGTCGGGGCTTCAAACCTTGAAGGATAAGTCCATTCGCACGCTCAGCTTGTCCATTGGATTCTGGATGTGCTACAGAAGCAAAATCCACTCGGATACCTTGACTCGTGCAGAAACCTTTGAATCTGTCCGAGTCGAAGTTTCTCCCGTTGTCTGTGATTATGCTGTGAGGCACTCCGAATCTGGAGATGATGTCCCTGACAAACTTAACGGCTATGGAGGCGTCGAGTTTCTTGATGGGCTTGGTGTTGGAAATATGCCCTAGAGGCAATAATAAATTAGTTATTATTACATTTCTTAGTTCATGATAATTGTTTATTATCCATGTTATAATTGTATTGATTGGAAACACAATACTTGTGTGGATACATAGACAAAACACTGTCCCTAGTAAGCCTGTAGTTGACTAGCTCGTTGACCAAAGATGGTCAAGGTTTCCTGGCCATAGGCAAGTGTTGTCACTTGATAACGGGATCACATCATTAGGAGAATCATGTGATGGACTAGACCCAAACTAATAAGACGTAGCATGTTCATCGTGTCATTTTGTTGCTACTGTTTTCTGCGTGTCAAGTATTTGTTCCTATGACCATGAGATCATATAACTCACGGACACCGGAGGAATGCTTTATGTGTATCAAACGTCGCAACGTAACTGGGTGACTATAAAGATGCTCTACAGGTATCTCCGAAGGCGTTCGTTGAGTTAGTATGGATCGAGACTGGGATTTGTCACTCCGTGTGACGGAGAGGTATCTCGGGCCCCACTCGGTAATACAACATCACACACAAGCCTTGCAAGCAATGCGACTTAGTGTAAGTTGCGGGATCTTGTATTACGGAACGAGTAAAGAGACTTGCCGGTAAACGAGATTGAAATAGGTATGCGGATACTGACGATCGAATCTCGAGCAAGTAACATACCGAAGGACAAAGGGAATGACATACGGGATTATATGAATCCTTGGCACTGAGGTTCAAACGATAAGATCTTCGTAGAATATGTAGGATCCAATATGGGCATCCAGGTCCCGCTATTGGATATTGACCGAGGAGTCTCTCGGGTCATGTCTACATAGTTCTCGAACCCGCAGGGTCTGCACACTTAAGGTTCGACGTTGTTTTATGCGTATTTGAGTTATATGGTTGGTTACCGAATGTTGTTCGGAGTCCCGGATGAGATCACGGACGTCACGAGGGTTTCCAGAATGGTCCGGAAACGAAGATTGATATATAGGATGACCTCATTTGATTACCGGAAGGTTTTCGGAGTTACCGGGAATGTACCGGGAATGACGAATGGGTTCCGGGAGTTCACCGGGGGGGGGGGGGGCAACCCACCCCGGGGAAGCCCATAGGCCTTGGGGGAGACACACAAGCCCTTAGTGGGCTGGTGGGACAGCCCACAAGTGCCCTATGCGCCAAGGAGAAGAAAATCAAGAGAGAAAGAAAAAAAAAGGAGGAGGTGGGAAGGAAGGGGGACTCCCTCCCACCAAACCTAGTCCAACTCGGTTTGGGGGGGGAGAGTCCTCCCCCTTGGGCTCGGCCGACCCCCAAGGCAAGGCCCCCTCCCTCCCACCTATATATACGGAGGTTTTAGGGCTGATTTGAGACGACTTTTCCACGGCAGCCCGACCACATACCTCCACGGTTTTTCCTCTAGATCACGTTTCTGCGGAGCTCGGGCGGAGCCCTGCTGAGACAAGGTCATCACCAACCTCCGGAGCGCCGTCACGCTGCCGGAGAACTCTTCTACCTCTCCGTCTCTCTTGCTGGATCAAGAAGGCCGAGATCATCATCGAGCTGTACGTGTGTTGAACGCGGAGGTGCCGTCCGTTCGGTACTAGATCGTGGGACTGATCGCGGGATTGTTCGCGGGGCGGATCGAGGGACGTGAGGACGTTCCACTACATCAACCGCGTTCTCTAACGCTTCTGCTGTATGGTCTACAAGGGTACATAGATCACTCATCCCCTCTCGTAGATGGACATCACCATGATAGGTCTTCGTGCGCGTAGGAAATTTTTTGTTTCCCATGCGACGTTCCCCAACAGTGGTATCAGAGCCAGGTTCATGCGTAGATGTCTTCTCGAGTAGAACACAAAAGTTTTTGTGGGCGGTGATGTGCGTTTTGCTGCCCTCCTTAGTCTTTTCTTGATTCCGCGGTATTGTTGGATCGAAGCGGCTCGGACCGACATTACTCGTACGCTTACGAGAGACTGGTTTCATCGCTACGAGTAACTCCGTTGCTCAAAGATGACTGGCGGGTGTCAGTTTCTCCAACTTTAGTTGAATCGGATTTGACCGAGGAGGTCCTTGGATGAGGTTAAATAGCAATTCATATATCTCCGTTGTGGTGTTTCCGTAAGTAAGATGCGATCCTACTAGATACCCATGGTCACCACGTAAAACATGCAACAACAAAATTAGAGGACGTCTAACTTGTTTTTGCAGGGTATGCTTGTGATGTGATATGGCCAACGATGTGATGTGATATATTGGGTGTATGAGATGATCATGTTGTAATAGTTAATATCGACTTGCACGTCGATGGTACGGCAACCGGCAGGAGCCATAGGGTTGTCTTTATAACTAACGTTTGTGCTTGCAGATGCGTTTACTATTTTGCTAGGACGTAGCTTTAGTAGTAATAGCATGAGTATCACGACAACCCCGATGGCGACACGTTGATGGAGATCATGGTGTGACGCTGGTGACAAGAAGATCGTGCCGGTGCTTTGGTGATGAAGATCAAGAAGCACGTGATGATGGCCATATCATGTCACTTATGAATTGCATGTGATGTTAATCCTTTTATGCACCTTATTTTGTTTAGAACGACGGTAGCATTATGAGATGATCTCTCACTAAAATTTCAAGACGAAATTGTGTTCTCCCCGACTGTGCACCGTTGCGACAGTTCGTCGTTTCGAGACACCACGTGATGATCGGGTGTGATAGACTCAACGTTCACATCCAACGGGTGCAAAACAGTTGCACACGCAGAACACTCGGGTTAAGCTTGACGAGCCTAGCATGTGCAGACATGGCCTCGGAACACATGAGACTGAAAGGTCGAGCATGAATCGTATAGTTGATATGATTAGCACAGAGATGCTTACCACTGAAACTATTCTCGACTCACGTGATGATCGGACTTGAGATAGTGGATTTGGATCATGTACCACTCAAATGACTAGAGAGATGTACTTTTTGAGTGGGAGTTCTTAAGTAATATGATTAATTGAACTAATTGTCATGAACATAGTCTAAATGGTCTTTACGAATTACGATGTAGCTTGCGCTATAGCTCTACTGTTTTATATGTTCCTAGAGAAAATTTAGTTGAAAATTGATAGTAGCAAACTTTGCAGACTGAGTTTGTAAAACCGAGGATTGTCCTCGTTGCTGCACAGAAGGCTTATGTCCTTAATGCACCACTCGGTGTGCTGCACCTCGAGCGTCGTCTGTGGATGCTGTGAACATCTGACATACACGTTTCTGATAACTACATGATAGTTCAGTACAAAAATACTCAATGGCTTAGAAGCAAAGCGCCGAAAACGTTGTAAAACGTCACGGAACATAAGTGATGTTCTAAAGAGATGAAATTGTGATTTCATGCTTGTGCCCTTGTTAAGAGGTACGAGACCTCCGACAAGATTTTTTGTCCACAAAGTAAAGAAGAAAGGCTCAATCCTTGAGCATGTGCTCAGATTGTCTGAGTACGACAATCGCTTGAATCAAGTGGGAGTTAATCTTCCAGATGAGATAGTGATAGTTCTCCAAAGTCACTGCCACCAAGCTGTGAGAGCTTCGTGATGAAATATAACATATCAAGGATACATACAATGATCCTTGAGCGATTCGCGATGTTTGACACTGCGAAAGTAGAAATCAAGAAGGAGCATCAATGGTTGATGGTTTGTAAAACCACTAAGTTTCAAGAAGGGCAAGGGCTAGAAGGGATACTTCATGAAACGGCAAAACAGTTGCTGCACTAATGAAGAGACCCAAGATTAAACCCAAACCCGAGACTAAGTGCTTCTGTAATGAGGGGAACAGTCACTGAGGCGGAGCAACTCTAGATACTTGGTAGATAAGAAGGCTGGCAAAAGTCGAAAGAAGTGTATTTTATATACATGATGTTGATGTGTACTTTACTAGTACTCCTAGTAGCATGAGGGCATTGGATACCGGTTCAGTTGCTAAGTGATTAGTAACACAAAATGTAAGCTGCGGCATAAACGGAGACTAGCTAAAGGCGAGGTGACGATACGTGTTGGAAGTGTTTCCAAGGTTGATGTGATCAAACGTCGCACGCTCCCTCTACCATCGGGATTGGTGTTAAACCTAAATAATTGTTATTTGGTGCTTGCGTTAAGCATGAACATGATTGGATCGTGTTTATTGCAATACGATTATTCATTTAAAGAGAATAATGGTTACTCTATTTTCTTGAATAATCACCTTCAATGGTTTATTGAATCTCGATCGTAGTGTTACACATGTTCATGATATTGGTGCCAAAAGATACGAGTTAATGATGATAGTACCACTTACTTGTGGCATTGCCGCTTGAGTCATGTTGGAATAAATTGCATGAAGAGGCTCCATGCTTATGGATCTTTGTACTCACCTGATTTCGAATCACTAGTGACATGCAAATCATACCACATGAGCAAGGCCTTGTTTTCATTGAGATGAAATAAGATAGTAACTTGTTGGAAGTGATACATTTTGATGTATGCAGTCCAATGGGTGCTGAGGCGCGTAGTGGATATCATTATGTTCTTACTTCACTAACGATTTGAGTAGATACAGGAGTATTTACTTAATGAATCACAAGTCTGAAATTTTGAAAAGTTCAATTCCGTTTCAGAGTGAAGTTCGTCGTAACAAGAGGATAAACTGTCTACGATATGATCATGGAAATGAATATCTGAGTTACGAGTTTTGGTACGCAGTTAAGACAATGTGGAAATTGTTTCACAGTTCATGCCACCTGGAACATCATAGTGTGATGATGTGTCTGAACGTCATAGTCATGCACTATTTGGTATGGTGCATACTATGATGTCTCTAATCGAATTACCACTATCGTTTATGGGTTATGCATTAGAGACAACCGCACTCACTTTAAATAGGGCACCGCGTATTTCCGTTGAGATGACACAGTATAGATTGAGGTTTAGAGAAATCTAAACTGTCATTTCTTGAAAGTTTGGGGTTTCGACACTTATGTGGAAAAGTTTCAGTCTGATAAGCTCGAACCCAAAGCGGATAAATGCATCTTCATAGGATATCCAAAACAGTTGGGTACATCTCCTAACTCAGATCCGAAAGCAAAGTGTTTGTTTTCTAGAAACGGATCCTTTCTCGAGGAAAGGTTTCTCTCAAAAGAATTGAGTGGGAGGGTAGTAGAACTTGATGAGGTTATTGAACCATCACTTCAACCAGTGTGTAGCAGGGCGCAGGAAGTTGTTCCTGTGGCGCCTACACCAATTGAAGCGGAAGCTAATGATGGTGATCATCAAGCATCGGATCAAGTTACTACAAGCCTCGTAGGTTGACAAGGTCGCATACTACTACAGAGTGGTACGGTAACCCTGTCTTGGAGGTCATGTTGTTGAGCAACAGTGAACCTATGAGTTATGGAGAAAGCGATGGTGGGCCCAGATTCCGACAAATGGCTGGAAGCCATAAAATCCGAGAGAGGATCCATGTATGAAAACAAAGTGTAGACTTTGAAAGAACTACTTGATGGTCATAAGACTATTGAGTAAAAATGGATCTTTAAAAGAAGACAGACGATGATGGTGATAAGTCACTATTAAGAAAAGCTCGACTTGTCGCAAAGATGTTTTCGACAAGATCAAACAGTTGACTATGATGAGACTTTCTCACTCATAGCGATGCTAAAGGTCTGTTAGAATTATGTTAGTTGTTGATGCATTATTTATGAAATATTGCATGTAGGATGTCAAAACATTGTTTTCTCAACGGTTTCCTTGAGCAAACATTGTATGTGATACAACCAGAAGGTTTTGTCAATCCTAAAGATACTAGCATGTATGCAAACTCCAGTGATCCTTCAATGGACTGGTGCAAGCATCTCGGAGTTGGAATATACACTTTGATGAGATGATCAAAGATTTTGGGTTTGTACAAGGTTTATGAGAAACTTGTATTTCCAAAGAAGTGAGTGGGAGCACTATAGAATTTCTGGTAAGTATATGTGGTTGACATATTGTGGATCAGAAGTAATGTAGAATTTCTGTAAAACATACAAGGTTGTTTGAAAGGAGTTTTCAAAGGAATACCTGGATTTAGCTACTTGAACGTTGAGCATCAAAGATCTATGGAGATAGATTAAAAGCGCTTAATGGAAGTTTCAACAAGATGCATGCCTTGACAAGTTTTTGAAGGAGTTCAAAAAAGATCAGCAAAGAAGGAGTTCTTGGTTGCGTTGTGAGGTGTGAATTTGAGTAAGACTCAAAACCCGACCCCGGCAGAATAAAGAGAATAGACGAAGGTCGTCTTCTATGCCTTAGCCGTAGAATCTAAAGTATGCCATGCTGTGTACCGCACCTGATGTGTGCCTTGACTCAAAGTATGTTGAGAGGTACAGAGAGTGATCCATGATTGAATCACTAGCAGTGGTCAAAATTTATCCTTAGTAACTAATGGACTTAGGAATTTTTCTCGATTATGGAGGTGGTTAAAGAGTTCGTGTAAAGGGTTACGTCGATGCAAGCTTTGACACTAATCTGAATAACTATGAGTAGTGAAACGGATTCGTATAGAAGAGTAGATATTTGGAGCATTTCCGAATAGCACGTAGTAGCAGCATCTATAAGATGACATAAATATTTGTAAAGAACGCACGGATCTGAAAGTTTCAGAACCGTTGACTAAAACCTCTCTCACGAGCAAGACGTGATCAGACCCCATAACTATATGGGTGTTGGATTCGTTGGAATCACATGGTGATGTGAACTAGATTATTGACTCTAGTGCAAGTGGGAGACTGTTGGAAATATGCCCTAGAGGCAATAATAAATTAGTTATTATTATATTTCTTAGTTCATGATAATTGTTTATTCTCCATCTTATAATTGTATTGATTGGAAACACAATACTTGTGTGGATACATAGACAAAACACTGTCCCTAGTAAGCCTCTAGTTGACTAGCTCGTTGATCAAAGATGGTCAAGGTTTCCTGGCCATAGGCAAGTGTTGTCACTTGATAACGGGATCACATCATTAGGAGAATCATGTGATGGACTAGACCCAAACTAATAAGACGTAGCATGTTGATCGTGTCATTTTGTTGCTACTGTTTTCTGCGTGTCAAGTATTTGTTCCTATGACCATGAGATCATATAACTCACGGACACCGGAGGAATGCTTTGTGTGTATCAAACGTCGCAACATAACTGGGTGACTATAAAGATGCTCTACAGGTATCTCCGAAGGTGTTCGTTGAGTTAGTATGGATCGAGACTGGGATTTGTCACTCCGTTTGACGGAGAGGTATCTCGGGGCCCACTCGGTAATACAACATCACACACAAGCCTTGCAAGCAATGTGACTTAGTGTAAGTTGCGGGATCTTGTATTACGGAACGAGTAAAGAGACTTGTCGGTAAACGAGATTGAAATAGGTATGCGGATACTGACGATCGAATCTCGGGCAAGTAACATATCGAAGGACAAAGGGAATGACATACGGGATTATATGAATCCTTGGCACTGAGGTTCAAACGATAAGATCTTCATAGAATATGTAGGATCCAATATGGGCATCCAGGTCCCGCTATTGGATATTGACCGAGGAGTCTCTCGGGTCATGTCTACATAGTTCTCGAACCCGCAGGGTCTGCACACTTAAGGTTCGACGTTGTTTTATGCGTATTTGAGTTATATGGTTGGTTACCGAATGTTGCTCGGAGTCCCGGATGAGATCACGGACGTCACGAGGGTTTCCGGAATGGTCCGGAAACAAAGATTGATATATAGGATGACCTCATTTGATTACCGGAAGGTTTTCGGAGTTACCGGGAATGTACGGGGAATGACGAATGGGTTCCGGGAGTTCACCGGGGGGGGGGGGGGGGGCAACCCACCCCGGGGAAGCCCATAGGCCTTGGGGGAGACACACCAGCCCTTAGTGGGCTGGTGGGACAGCCCACAAGTGCCCTATGCGCCAAGGAGAAGAAAATCAAGAGAGAAAAAAAAAGGAGGAGGTGGGAAGGAAGGGGGACTCCCTCCCACCAAACCTAGTCCAACTCGGTTTGGGGGGGGGGAGAGTCCTCCCCCTTGGGCTCGGCCGACCCCCTTGGGGCTCCTTGAGCCCCAAGGCAAGGCCCCCTCCCTCCCACCTATATATACGGAGGTTTTAGGGCTGATTTGAGACGACTTTTCCATGGCAGCCCGACCACATACCTCCACGGTTTTTCCTCTAGATCGCGTTTCTGCGGAGCTCGGGCGGAGCCCTGCTGAGACAAGGTCATCACCAACCTCCGGAGCGCCGTCACGCTGCCGGAGAACTCTTCTACCTCTCCGTCTCTCTTGCTGGATCAAGAAGGCCGAGATCATCGTCGAGCTGTACGTGTGCTGAACGCGGAGGTGCCGTCCGTTCGGTACTAGATCGTCGGACTGATCGCGGGATTGTTCGCGGGGCGGATCGAGGGACGTGAGGACGTTCCACTACATCAACCGCGTTCTCTAACGCTTCTGATGTATGGTCTACAAGGGTACGTAGATCACTCATCCCCTCTCGTAGATGGACATCACCATGATAGGTCTTCGTGCGCGTAGGAAATTTTTTGTTTCCCATGCGACGTTCCCCAACACTTGGCTTCTATCCATTTTGTAAACTTGTCGACTGCCACCAATAGATGTGTGTAGCCTCCTTGGCCTGTCTTGAATGGTCCGACTGTGTCTAATCCCCAAACTGCAAATGGCCACACAAGTGGGATTGTCTTTAGTGCAGCTGTTGGCTTGTGGGACTTATTGGAGTAGAACTGACAGCCTTCACATCGGTCGACCATAGCTTTGGCCATCTCGTTGGCCTGCAGCCAGAAGAATCCAGCTCTGAACGCTTTGGCGACGATTGCTCTCGAAGAAGCGTGATGGCCGCAGGTTCCCGAGTGGATATCCTCTAGGATCAATTGTCCTTCCTCCGGGGAAATGCAACGTTGAAGAACGCCTGAAACACTCTCCTTGTACAATTGACCGTCAATGACCGTGAATGCCTTCGATCTGCGAACTATCTGCCGGGCTTGGACTTCATCTTCTGGAAGTTCTTGTCTTAGGATATATGCTATGATCGGCACAGTCCAATCGGGAATGGCAACCAGGATCTCTGTGACCAGATCAACCACGGCAGGTACATCAACTTCAGTCAGATCTGTTGCGCTCTTTGGTTGTACTGGTTCTTCAGTGAAGGGATCTTCTTTGACCGAGGGAAGATGGAGGTGTTCGAGGCAGACATCACTCGGGACTGGTCTCCGAGTGGATCCGAGTTTCGCCAACTCGTCAGCTGCTTGGTTCTTCAGTCTTGGAACATGATGAAGTTCTAGACCTTCAAACTTCTTCTCCAGCTTCCTGACTGCATTGCAGTATGTTGTCATGGTGGGGTTCCTTACGTCCCACTCTTTCATCACTTGGTTGACCAACAAGTCCGAATCGCCGTAGACCATCAGGCGACGGACACCGAGTGAGATGGCCATGCGCAATCCGTAGAGAAGAGCTTCATACTCTGCCTCGTTGTTAGAGGAATCAAAGTGTATCTAAAGCACGTACTTGAGCTTGTCACCCTTTGGCGATATGATCACAACACCAGCGTCGGATCCATTCAACATCTTAGACCCATCGAAGAACATTGTCCAATGAGCCGAGTAGATGTGAGTCGGTTGCTGTTGTTCTACCCATTTTGCTATAAAGTCAGCCAGGGCTTGAGACTTAATAGCTTTCTTGGCCTCGAACTTGATATCGCAGTACAGCATCTCCATCGCCCACTTCGCCACTCGGCCTGATGCATCCCGACTGTGGAGAATTTCCGACAACGGAGCATCAGAAACGACAGATACCGAGTGGTCTTGGAAATAATGGGCCACCTTCTTTGCAGTCATATAGATCCCATAGATAAGTTTTTGATAATGGGGATATCTCTGCTTGGAAGGGGTCGGGACTTCGGATACGTAGTACACTGGCCGCTGAACTTTGTATGCTTTGTCTTCTTCTTCTCGCTCGACTGTAAGAACAGTACCGACGACTTGATTTGTAGCCGCGATATATAGAAGAAGGGGCTCTTTACTGAGCGGAGCAGTAAGAACCGGCTGGGTGGAAAGTAGGACTTTGAGGTCGTCGAATGCAACTTGGGCTTCGTCTGTCCACTCGAAGGTATCTGACTTCTTCATGAGTCGGTACAGAGGAAGTGCTTTTTCACCGAGTCGACTGATGAACCTGCTCAAAGCCGCTAGGGAACCTGTGAGCCGTTGAACATCGTGTATTCTGACCGGCCTCTCCATTTGGACGATGGTCCCAATCTTTTCGGGGTTAACTTCGATCCCTCGTTCGGAAACAAAGAAACCGAGTAACTTTCCGCTGGGAACACCGAATGAACATTTGGCTGGGTTTAGCTTGATATCGTACCTACGAAGGTTGGCGAATGTTTCTGCCAAGTCAGTCAGCAGGTCTGAACCTTTGCGTGACTTGACTACGATATCATCCATGTATGCCTCCACATTGCGACCGATCTGGTCGAGGAGGCATTTTTGGATCATGCGCATAAAGGTAGCTCCTGCATTCTTCAGACCGAAAGGCATAGTGATGTAGCAGAAGCACCCAAACGGGGTGATGAAGGCTGTTTTCAACTCATCGGAACCATACAGACGGATCTGATGATAACCCGAGTAGGCATCAAGAAATGACAAACGCTCGCACCCCGCAGTCGAATCGACAATTTGATCTATGCGGGGGAGCGGAAAATGGTCTTTCGGGCAGACCTTATTGAGGTGCTTGAAGTCAATGCACATTCGGAGTGACTTGTCCTTCTTAGGCACCATGACGACACTGGCGAGCCACTCAGAGTGGTGAACCTCGCGAATGAAGTTGGCGGCCAACAGCTTGGCCACCTCTTCTCCGATTGCCTTCCTCTTGTGCGCGGCGGACCGACGTAGGCGCTCTCGGACGGGCCGAGCGACGGGATCCACATGCAGTCGATGCTCAGCCAACTCCCTGGGTACACCCGGCATGTCAGAAGGCTTCCATGCGAAGATGTCCCAGTTCTCACGGAGGAATTGGGTGAGCTCGGCTTCCTATTTAGGATCGAGGGTGGTGGAGATGTTCGTCGGGGCGGCAGACTCGTCCGTCGGGTGGATGCTAATTTTCTTCGTCTCTCCCGCCGACTGGAACGCGGACTCAGAAGCTGGTTTCTTCGAGCGCATCAGGTCGACAGGGTCGACTGTCTTCTTGTACTCTTCGAGCTCGAGTACAGCCATCTGCTGGTCGGCGATCCTTGATCCCTCTTGCAGACACTCCTCGACTCGCTGACGGTTGCCGGTGATGGTGATAACGCCTTTTGGGCCTGGCATCTTCAACTTCAAGTACACATAGCACGGGCGTGCCATGAAACTCACGTACGCCGGGCGGCCCAAAATTGCGTGGTAGGCGCTCTGGAAATCCACCACCTCAAATGTGAGCTTCTCCTTGCGAAAGTTTTTGTCGGAGCCAAAAGTGACGTCCAACGCGATCTGGCCAAGTGACTTGGCCTTCCGTCCGGGGACGACTCCGTGGAACTGCATATTGCTCTCGCTGAGTCTGGACATCGGAATGCCCATTCCCTTGAGGGTGTCGACGTACATGATGTTCAGTCCACTACCGCCGTCCATGAGGACTTTGCGCAGTTGGACTCCTTCCACCACCGGGTCGACGACCAGAGCCTGTCTTCCTGGAGTGGGTACATGCGTTGGATGGTCCGACTGATCAAAGGTGATCGCAGTCTGAGACCACTTAAGGAACCTGGGAGCAGTCGGAACGGCCATATTGACCTCTGTGTTCACCAGCTTCAGGCGACTCTTGCTTTCGACATCAGCAAAAATCATGAGGGTTGCATGGACTTGGGGGAACGGATCCTCCTTATCCTCCTCATCTTGTTCAGGATTCTTCTCACTCGGTTGTCCTTCGTTGAACCCCTAGATCAGGAGACGACACTGCTGAGTGGTGTGCTTCGCGTATATGGGATTGCCTTCTTCGTCCACCTTCGTGTGTATTGGACAGGGCTGATCCAGGATGGGATTGTTGAACGGCTTCTTCTTGGGGGCAGATTGCGCTTTCCCTTTGCCCTTGAACTTGGCGCTGGTTACAGCTGCAGCTTCTGCTTGCGGCGTGGGTGGAACCTTCTGTTTCTGCTTCCGAGTGTTACCTCCGTCGGCATCGCCGACTGTCTTGTGTTTGCCGCTCCGGATGCGGTCTTCTTCCTCGCCATTTGCATAACGAGCAGCTATCTCCATCATCTTGCTCATGGAGATGTCGCCTGTCCGGCCGAACTTTAGGTACAACTCTCGGTACCGTACGCCTGCCTTGAATGCGCAGACTGCTTGATGCTCGGTGACGCTCTCCACCGTGTGATAAAGAGTCGTCCATCGCTGGATGAAGTCGCGCAAGGGCTCATTCGGCTTCTGGACACAGTGCTGAAGCTCCACAAGGCTTGCAGGGCATTTGCACGTCCCTTCGAAGGTCCTGATGAACACTCGGGCAAGATCTGCCCAACTGTAAATGCTTGAGGGGGCTAACTGGTTCAGCCAAGCTCGCGCCGAGCCGTCGAGCATCAGAGGGAGGTGCTTCATAGCGACATAGTCATCCCCTCCTCCGATCTGGACTGCCACTCGGTAGTCGTCTAACCATGTTTCAGGCTTGGATTCCCCCATAAATTTGCCGATTCCTGCTGCCAATCGGAAGTTGGGCGGGATGTCAGCCGAGCGGATGGCTCGACTAAAACACTCGGGGCCGGACACGATGGTCCTGCTGCCACTCGGACGATCCAGATCATGGCTATCGCGGTGGGCTCGACCCCTGTCGACTCTTCGCTGGGCGATTCACCCTCTTGCGTCGGGTCTTGGGTCGTAAGTGTCGCCGACTGAACGCCGATCATCATGATGTCGGGACCCATAGGGCCCACCCCACGGAGGGGTGCGCGAACGGCGGCGATCTTCACGGACCATGGAACAACTGCCTCCCCTGTGGTGCTGATAGGAGCCGAGGTTGTGAACCGACCGATGCGTGTTCGCATGGGCGAAACTATTGTGGATCCGATTGTGCGACTGGGAGACTGCCGAATTCTGCTGCTGCGCTGTGTGCAACAGAGCACGGATCTGCTCGATTCCTCTTCCTGCCTCTGAATCAGTCGGTTGGAGGGAATCGGCGATCTTGGCTGCCGCAGCCAAGTTGAGGAGAGGTGTGCGGAACAACTCTACGTTGCTCTGTCGGGTGTGCCGACTGGCAGAACGACGAGGCGGACGGCGTGCACCGGATGCTTCACCGGCTTCACGCTCGTTCCGGCCCGCCTGATGGGGATCTTCATGGGTGTTGGCCATGTGAACTTCTGCTGCAGGCCCGAAGCCCATGTACTCGGAAGGGAGCTCAGTCGTAACCGAGCCTGAGCACTGGGGACGCGGGGCAACCACTTGAGAGGACGCGAACTGACGCGCTCGGGCATATTGCACCCAACGTTGTAGACGCGGACTGCGAGATCGCTTGCTGCGGCGCGCGACGAAGGTGCAAGCCAGCAATGGAGCCGATTGTTGGAGAAGAAGAACGCCGCGAGCGCCGGCACGGAAGTGTGTGGCCCCGCGACGGGGAAGCGCCTCGACGTCGAGAGGTGCCTCCCGAAGCCACGCCGAATCGTCGACGACGAAGGAGAGAGCGCCGAAGAGGATCTGATGACCCATGCTCGAACCTCCACCGGACAACATGACGAAAGGAAGTAGTCGCAAACTCGCCGGAAGTCGCTTAGACGCCTGCCCCACGGTGGGCGCCAACTGTCGTGGGTATAAGCCTGACAGTAGATGTGTAGGGTACGAATGAGATGGGCAGAGTCCTAGCTACGACGAGTTTGTACGAGTTCAGGCCCCTCTGCGGTGGAGGTAACAGCCCTACGTCTCAGTGCTCTCGGAGCTTGTTACCGAGTGTGATATGGAGTACAAAGATTTGCTAACCCTTTTACCAGTAGGGGAGGGCGGCTTATATAGAGTCCGCTGCGCTCCACAACGGTTTCGATTCAAGGGTGGAGTAGTGGCGATTGAACGCGTACGTTACAGGTAACGTATGCTCTAAATGCTAATAAATACACCCGGAAACGTACGGCAGTTTCCCTCCAGAGAGGTTACGGCGCACCGAGTGTATCCAGTCGGTAGGCCCGGTGTTCTCCGAATGTTAGTCTCCGACTGGATGATTCTTGCTACCGACTGGATGATGGGGACACCTTAATTTAGTCGGGGCATACTTAAGGTCCTGTCCCTTGTGTGGGGTAGTCCTTGGGTAGGACGTGTAGGGCAGGCCTATGACCCTACCCTAGGACTATGACCCCATCATTAGTCCCCGAATGGATTGGGGTTGAAACGTCGAAGCAAAGCTTGAGGTTCAGATCTGACTGAACTAGGTTTGGCTTGGGCGTTGCTTGCCCTTATCCATTTTATCTCTCTCTCGACCAACGTTCCGAGTGGAAGTGCTTGCAAAACAGACTGTCGGGGACCGAGTGCTTCCACGGCATCTTTTGACGCGACCGGTCAACTGACAGCGGCGGATTTTCCGGGATCTCAAATTTCGGGTTCCGCGCTCTTAGCGGGGACGACGTCAGCATGCTCGAGTAGTTGAGATGGAACTTGAGCTTTTTTCGAGAGCTTTTTCGTGGTTTCGCCGCCGCCACGAGGCGGAACTTGAGCAGAACCAATCTAGAGCTCCGGCAGGACGATCCTGCCGGGGAAACTTCCCTCCTGGAGGGGGAAATCGTCGCCATCGTCATCACCAACACTCCTCTCATCGGAGGGGACTTGTCACCATCAACATCTTCATCAACACCATCTCATCTCCAAACCCTACTTCATCTCTTGTAACCAATCTCCATCTCGCGACTCCGATTGGTACTTGTAAGGTTGCTAGTAGTGTTGATTACTCTTTGTAGTTGATGCTAGTTGGATTATTTGGTGGAAGAGTTAATGTTCAGATCCTTGATGCTACTCATTATACCTCTGATCATGATTATGATCATGCTTTGTGAGTAGTTACTTTTGTTCCTGAGGACATGGGATAAGTCATGCTAATAATAGTCATATGAATTTGTTATTCGTTCGGTATTTTGATATGTTGTATGTTGTTTTTCCTCTAGTGGTGTTATGTGAATGTCGACTACATAACACTCACAAAGCATGACTACTAGAGGAAAAACAACATACAACATATAGTTGGATGAGCCTCCCCCAAGCTTGTGGAAGACTCTCTTCTTGGAGTTGAGCAAAGTTGTATATTTCCTGCAAGGCAACTTGCTTCTTACGGGCAGGGAAATATTTCTCACCAGGTTCATGTTCATCACCAGATTGTGTTTCTGCATCACACGCAGAAATATCATTAGGTTCTTGAGGTGTGACAGTATTTGGTGAATTGGCGAGCAGGTTTCTATCATCCTTCTTCTTCTCCTTAGGATGACTCGGTGTATCAGCATTGCCTCCTTGAGAATCTTGATCAATTCACTTAGGATGACCTTCAGGATACAAAGGTTCCCGAGTCATTTTGCCTCCTCTAGTAATGACTCTGACAGAGTTGTCATTTAATTCATTGAGCAAGTCATTCTGAGCTTTAAGTACTTGTTCTACCTGAGTAGTAATCATAGAGGCATGTCTACTCAGAAGCTTTAGATCAATGACATTTCTGTCTACACAAGCACTTAAATGGCTAAGCATACGAGTACTTTGTTCTCAAATGTGTGCTAACATAATCATTGGAACTCTGTTGTTTGGCAACAAAGTTGTCAAATTCATCAAAGCATAGGCTAGCAGGTTTAATAAAAGGGATATCACTCTCATCAAACCTACGCACAGAATTCACTTCTACTACTTGTATCGGGTTATCGAGACCATGGATCTCTTGGATAGGTGGTAGATTTTTGACATCTTCGGATCTAATGCCTTTCTCTTGCATAGATTTCTTGGCTTCTTGCATATCTTTGGGACTGAGGAATAGAATACCTCTTTTCTTCGGAGTTGGCTTAGGAGGTGGTTCGGGAATAGTCCAAGCATTATCGTTGATCAACATGTTATTCAGTAGAGTCTCAGCTTGTTCTACAGTTTGTTCCCTAAAAACACAGCCGACACAACTATCTAGGTGGTCTCTAGAGGCATCGGTAAGTCCGTTATAGAAGATATCAAGTATCTCGTTCTTCTTAAGAGGGTGATCAGGCAAAGCATTCTGTAGCTGGACGAGCCTACCCCAAGCTTGTGGAAGACTCTCTTCTTGGAGTTGAGCAAAGTTGTATATTTCCTGCAAGGCAGCTTGCTTCTTATGGACGGGAAAATATTTCTCATAGAAGTAATAGACCATCTCCTGGGGACTACGCACACATCCAGGAGCAAGAGAGGTGAACCATACTTTAGCATCATCCTTTAGAGAGAAAGGAAACAGCTTAAGGATATAGTAGTGGCGGATCTTCTCCTCATTAGTGAAAAGGTTGGCTATATCGTGTAGTTTGGCAAGATGGGCTATGACCGTCTGAGACTCATAATCGCGAAAAGGATCAGATTCGACTAGAGATATTATCTCAGGATCGACAAAGAATTCATAATCCTTATCGGTGATAAAGATAGGCGAAGTGGCAAACTTCGGGTCATATTTCATCCTAGCTTCCCGAGATTTTTCCTTCCACTTGAGAAGTAATTTCTCAGCGTCATAGGCATCCTTACATGCAAGAAAATCCTCACCTATCTCTCCCTCCATAACGTAACCCTCAGGTATATCAGGCAATTCATATCTAGGAGAGCTAGATCTAGCAGGAGCAAAAGCAGGTTCTATCTCAATAGTATTGGCAGTTTCAGAAGCATCACGAGCATTGGCAGTAACTCTAGCAATATGAGCATCAAGGAACACTCCTAGTGGAACATCAGGCAAAGCAGTATCAAGCATAACATCTCTAGCAGTATCAAGCATAGCATCATCAGGCATAGCATCTCTAGCATCATCAGGCAAAGCAGTATCAAGCATCACATCTCTAGCAGTATCAAGCATGGCATCATCAGGCATAGCATCTCTAGCAGTATCAACCATAGCATCATCAGGCATAGTATCAAGCATAGCATCTATAGCAGTAGCATCATAAGCATCATCAAGCACATGCGACAAATCAAGATTTCTAGCAGGAGGTGATGTCGCAAACTTACTCATAACTGAAGGTGAATCAAGTGCAGAGCTAGACGGCAATTCCTTACCTCCCCTCGTAGTTGAGGGCAAGACTTTGGTCTTCGGATCCTTCAGATTCTTCATAGTGATCAGAAGATATAAATCCCTAGTGACTCATAGAATATAGCAATACCTCCCCGGCAACGGCGCTAGAAAAATGCTTGATGCCAACTGTTCTTCCCCTTTGCAACGGCACCAGAAGAATGCTGCTAGCACTCTCCGGCAATCGAAACTAGAAGAATGTTGTTGACGGCCCACAAGCGCATGGGATCGCAGCAGTTTTCGAGGGTAGAGTATTCGACCCAAATTTGTTGATTAGCACGACGGGAGGTGAGAGAATACTCTCAAGTATTAGCAGTTGAATTGTCAGATTCAACCACACCTGAAACATTAGTATCTACAAGCAAAGTAGTAACAACAAAGTAGCGAGTAACGACGGTGTAACGAGCAATAGCATCGGCAAGGAAAAAGTAGTAGTGACAGCAGTAGCAAGTAGCAACAGTAACAAGCGGCAGTAGTAGCAACAGTAGCAGCAGAGCAAGACAAGTAACAGCAGTAGCAACAGTAGTAGCTGCAGCAGAGCAAGACAAATAACAACAGTAGCAACAGTGAGGTGATGGGCAGTTAGCACAACCAGGGAGAGACCCTAATCAAATCAGTGGCGCAAGCTTTGTCGACCTACATAATGGTTTTTTTTAACTTCCATTCTCTGTCCGTGACAATCTTACTAGAATGGTGAGGAATTATTACTGGGGCTCGGCGAAAGAGAGAAGGAAAGTACACTGGAAAGGGTGGGATCATATCTTGCAGCTAAAGGATAGGAGAGGTGTTGGTTTTCGGGATTCCCGCATGTTCAATCAGGCTCTTATCGCTCGCCAAGCTTGGAGGCTCATCACTAGACCATAAAGCCCGTGTGCGCAAGTTCTTAAAGCACGATTTATCCGGAGGGTAAACTTGAGGATACGGTGTTTACGGATAATGCCTCATCATCGTGGCAAGCCATTAGTTACGAGATGGATTTACTAAAAAAGGTCTCATTTGGTGTGTCGCAAACGGCCGAAGCATAAGAGCATGGCGAGATAACTCGATCCCTCGTCCTTCTCTTACAAGCCCATCTCATGGCAAGGTACTTGTCGTATATGTTTCGTTTTTGAGTTGCTAAATGAAAATGGCTCGTGGAACACTGAGCTAGTCACAAGATATTTTATTGATGCGGATGTTGATGAGATTCTAAAAATCAGAGCTTCGTCGAGATAGGGAGATGATGTCATTGCTTGGGGCCCGTAGATACCTGGAAACTTTACCGTTGAGAGCATGTACCATCTCGCGTTTGATGAGTTGCATCGGGGGAGTGCAACCTCATCTAGTCCGTCATCGTCTGGGAATCGAGGATGCCGGAAGTACATCTGGAATTGTGGTGCACCACCTTCGGATACAAATTTTGGTTGGGGGTTGGCAACAGATGGATTACTAATACCAATTGTTCTTCCCCTTTGCAACGGCATCAGAAGAATGCTGCTAGCACTCTCCGACAATCGAAACTAGAAGAATGTTGTTGACGGCCCACAAGCGCATGGGATCGCAGCAGTTTTCTAGGGTAGAGTATTCGACCCAAATTTGTTGATTCGCACGTATTAGCAGTTGAATTGACAGATTCAACTACACCTGAAAGATTAGTATCTGCAAGCAAAGTAGTAACAACAAAGTAGCGAGTAACGACGGTGTAACGAGCAATAGCATCGGCAAGGAAAAAGCAGTAGTGACAGCAGTAGCAAGTAGCAACAGTAACAAGCGACAGTAGTAGCAACAGTAGCAGCATAGCAAGACAAGTAACAACAGTAGCAACAGTAGCAGCAGTAGCAGCAGCAGCAGAGCAAGACAAGTAACAGCAGTAGCAACAGTAGTAGCAGCAGTAGAGCAAGACAAGTAACAGCAGTAGCAACAGTAGTAGCAGCATCAATCTCAGAACATAGTGGATACTAGGGATCAATCCCCATCAAAACTAACTCGATTACATGATAGATCTCATCCTACTCATCACCGCCCAGCGAGCCTACGAATAGATTACTCATGAGCGATGAAGAGCTTCATGGAATTGGAGAGGAAAGAAGGTTGATGATGACGATGGCGATGATTTCCCCTCTCCGGAGCCCAAGACGGACTCCAGATCTGCCCTCCAGATGAAGAACAGGTGGTGGCGGCGCTTCCGTATCGTAAACGCGATGAAAACTTCTCTTTTTATTTTTTTCTGAGACGAAAGGGGTCTTATAGACCTGAGATTGGGGGCGGCAGAGCCGTGTGGGCCCCACAAGCCTACCCACCGCCACCAGGGGGTGGTGGCGGAGCCAGGGCTTGTGGCCCACTGGCCCACCCCCTCAGGTGGAAGTTCGCGCAGATATTTTTTATATTTTCCAAAACTGTTCCCCGTAGATTTTTTAGGATGTTTGGAGAACTTTGATTTCTGCACAAAAATAACACCAAGGCAATTCTGCTGAAAACAGCGTCAATCCAGGTTAGTTCCATTCAAATCATGCAAATTAGAGTCCAAAACAAGGGCAAAAGAGTTTAGAAAAGTAGATACGATGGAGACTTATCAATTACCGACTTGGAAAACAAGCATAGAATTGGCCTGGAGACATCAAGTACATGTCATGTGTGTGGAATGGAGGAAAAGGATAATTTCCATCCATTTATCCGATGCCAATATGGGAGAGATATGTACCTTTCAAGGGCCAAGCTATGGAGGTTGCCAGGGATCTGCGAGTTTCAAAACTGTGGGAAGGAATGGCTCTTACAGGTTTTGGCGCCAAGAAGCACAATTGAGAGGACCATGCTACTAATGATTTTCTAGAGGAGCTGGTATATTAGAAATGAGGTAGTTCACGCCAAACCTGCTCCACCAATGGAGGTTTCTATCAGGTTTCTCGAGAGTTACTTGGAATCGTTAATGGTCATCACGACGAACACTCATGTGGATCCAACTAAAGGGAAGTCGTTTGTTTCCCTCAATAACATTCATGTACCGGTGCCTATGGTCAGGGCCCAGATGGAATCTGCCAAGGGATGGATGGGTGAAACTAAACACTGATGGGTCCTTCGTGTCGAGTGAAGATGCTGGTGGAGGTATGATATTGAGAAATTCGTCCGCGGAGATAATTTATGCAGCACGCAGAGCCTTGTTCTCGTGCAGCGACGCCTTGGAGGCGGAATTATGTGCCTACATGGAAGGACTGTCGTTCGCACTTCAACGCTCAGATCTCCCAATTGTTGTTGAGATGGATTCATCGATATCAATATCCTTGATCACTCTTCGACTATCGTTCATCATATGCTTCGTTAGTTCATGAAATTATATATCTTTTAAATCTTGGACATACTTGTATTACTCTTGTTTCGAGATCGCAAAATAATGCGAGTGATAGTTTTAACCATTTTTTATAGAGTTATTAAGAGAACCATGACTTGGCTGGGCCATGGCCCCCCGAGGTCTTGGAGATAGTTGTTGAGGATTGTAAGGTTTTGATATTTGGGTAATACTCCCTCCGTTTGTAAATATAAGTCTTTTAAAAATTTTATTAGGGATTACATATGAAATAAAATGAATGAATCTATACTTTAAAGCATGTCTATGTACATCTGTATGATGAAATATCTAGAAAGACCTATATTTAGGAACGGAGGGAGTACATGTCTTGATCCCGCAAATTATAAAAAAAAAAAGAACGAAGGGAGTAATTCTTACTTGATTAATTAATAAATAAAGAAATCAAACTTCCACATAGAGGAGTATCAATTTTTCTTGGATTTAACTATGCAGCGGCGCTGCATGCTGGTGCTCTCATGTGGCGGCTCGCATGCACATGCATCACGTAAATGATTTTTTTAACTCTTGAAATTCAAAAAGTTTTATCTTAAAAACCGTTAATTCAATCGATGATCTGTTTTCATCGTTGGCTTTGTCGCGACAAGATCTTCGAAACTAGATCCCATGCCGACATGTTTCGATAAATTTTTTTTCCTTCCGTAATTATCACATTTGTTCCACTCACTTGCTTTATTATTAACCACTTATTTTCCCAATAAAAATAACTTAATTGCCATATTTTTTTATGTCGTTTCGTGCAAAGATTGTGGATCTCACGTGATCATACTTATTTTTTTTTGCTCGTACTTAATCACCATATTTTTTAGAAATTATGTATAAATATGACATCTCGACATAATCGAACGGGCAAGCACAAACAACTTTTTTAGAACGATAACGTGTAAAAATATGACAACTCAACATTTTTAAAACCGATGGCCACAATTTTTTTGTTTTGTTTTTGGTAATTGTTAGTAAATATGACAAGTCGGCGTAGTTAAACTAGCAAGCACACAAAATCTATACACACGATTATCAAGTTGACAACTAAGTTAATTAAATATGGCTATTAAGTGTCTCATAATCTAACAACTAAATAATAGTAATCTGGCAATTATCGATGAAAAAAAAAGTTATCGAAACATGTCGACATGGGATCTAGTTTTGAAGATCTCGTTGCAAGAAAGCTAACGACGAAAACAGATTGTCAATTGAATTTATATAGTTTCAGAGATAAAACTTTTTGAAAATTTAACACTAAAAAAATCTTTGCTAGTTCACCCGTCACACTTCAACGCAGCCGTGCACATGCTTTTCATTAGAATTTCCCATTTTTCTTTCTTCGCTTCTCATTAGAATTTCCGATTTTTCTTTCTTCGCATGGACATACATCAAGCGGCATCACACTCACACGGGCACACCAATCAGTCGAGCAGCAGAGTGTCAGTGGAGATGAAGCTGTAGATGATCATGTCCTTGACGGCGCCCTTGAGCACGCAGTACCGCCGCAGCACGGCCTCCCGCCGGAACCCGGCCTTCTCCAGCACCCGCTGCGACGCCACGTTGGCCACGTCCACCAGCGCCTCCACGCGCTGCAGCCCCTCCACCTCGCCGAACACCGCGGCCACCGCCCGCCGCACGGCCGCCGTGGCCACGCCCTTGCCCCAGTGCGCGCGCGCCAGCACGTACCCGAGCTCCGCGCGGCAGGCGCCGTCGTCCGTCGGCGACACGGAGATCGCGCCGACGGGGCGGTCGCCGCCGCCGGCGAGGCAGATGGCCCGGAACCAGGGGTGCGGGAGCACGACGTCGCGGATGAAGGCGAGCAGGGGCTCCGTGGACTCGTAGGGCTCCCAGCGGCATGGGGCGGCCACCTGCGGGTCCGACGCCCACGCCATCATGGCGTCCACGTCGTCGAGGCCGAACCGCCGGAGCGTCACCTCCACGGCCGGCTTCTTGGCGGGCTGCGCTCCTTGGCCGGCCACCTGCTCCATTTTCTTGTGAGCTGCGTGCTCTGTTTTGCGACGGCGAGCAGATGTTGGCCGTGTTTATAGCTAGAACCTGTCAGAGCAAGCGCACGCTCCGTTTGACCACACCACATACAAATTGTGACTTAGGAAGGAACCTTGATGACCAAGTTTGCCGTGAAGTGGAAATTATGAGGTGTTGTTGGAAAATTGAGAGAAAGGGACAAGTAGGCAAGTGTCCATGCAGATGGCCGATGGGAACGGCAAAGGGAGGTGGGGGGAAGCGACGAAGAAAGCCGGATACAGCCTACATCCTACAGTGCAGTCAATGGTCAGCCTGACCATGACTCTTTTCTTTTAATAATCAAGCAATCTGTTTTCCATTTAGGAAACGCAAATTATTTTTATGGACGAAAAAAAAGACACAGAGGAAGCATATCGAGGAATTATACGGCCGGGCTATGATAGAGCATCTCTACTGGATCCGTATAACTCACGACGTTGTAAAATAATCGTCGGTTTACAATTTTAGACCAAAAAAACAGGCCGAAAAGAACACATATATGACTCTGACCTGTAATTTTTTTAAAGGATATAATAAAGAGCTCCTCCCGATCTATAAAAACACAGTTTTCGCGTCCGCTTCTACGGTGCCTTGTATCGAAAGAGAGTAATTGTCGGAAGCCCAACTGCCACGGAAACTTTCGCATCCGCCATCCACGTCCGTCGTGCGCTGCCCCGAACGTCGACCTGCCTGTCCCCGGACGCCGGCGGCCAGCCCCGGCCGTTGCGCGTGCCCGTGGTTGCTCAAATCCATTCAGCTAACTAGCTCCTCTACCGGCTTGAATCGATTGAGTGAGCTGCTCTGCCCGCTCGAATCGATTGAGCGAGCTAGCTAGCTAGTTCCTCTGCCCGCTCGAATCGATTGAGCGAGCAACCTAGCTAGTTAGTTCCTCCGCCCGCTCGAACCGATTGAGCGAGCAAGCTAGCTAGCTAGCTACAGCGACCGCGGCTCCGTATTTGGCCATTTGAATTAATTCTTGTCGAAAACTCGAGCAAGTACGGAGGAGCTCGCTACGGCGATGAAGGAGGAGCTCCTGAATCGATCCGGCCACGGACGAGCTAGCTTCGTGCACTGTTGTGAACGCTCGTGGTTTCTTATTTGACTGCTTCGTGCAGTGTCTATGGACACGGACGAGAGAAAGAAGAAGACTTGAGAAAGAATATAAAGCAGATATTTAATTTTACAGCTTAATTTTAAGGGTTCTGTTCGGTCGCAACTCGAACCGATCCTTAAAACACGTTTTTCACGGACTGAAAACCGTAATCTCAGTTCCGCGATTTAAGGGGTCTCCTAAAGATGTTCTTAGAGAGCATCTACAGCCGGATCCTCGAATCCCCCCCCCCCCCCCCCGGTAAACATGTTTGATCAGTGAGTAGACATGAAAGTAAAAAAGTGACCCAATCCACGAAAGTACGTTTCTACAGCCAGAAGCAATGCTTCTGGTATCTATACTATTAAAGGAGGATCTGCCGTCGTCGTGATGGTTCAACCTCGTACGATCTGCACCTCCTGCCGCTAGCACTTTTACCGATTTTTTTCAACCCTCCATAAACCAGACGATTAAATAAAAAAACAACCGGTGCACTAAAAAGCCCACTACCTCCCCGCGTCGTACATTGTTACGAAACGATAACCCCCAGTCCCCCACCACCCTGCCCACGTCTTCCCCATCGCTCAGCCCCGCGCTCGCCCACCCCCGCCCCCGCCCCACCAGCCCGCACGACATCCCGACCACCCCGACCCCCTCGCCGCCGGCGAACCCAGCCGCGCCAAAACCCACGCCACGCAGCCCAGAAAGCTAGATTTTGTCTAGCGGCGACGTCCCCGACCCGCCTAGCTCCGCACTCCGCCACCGGCTCACCCTCGCCGGCTCGATCACCATCGGACTGCCTGAGCGTGACGCCCAACGCCTCCACCCCGCTCCGTACGTCGGCCCGAGGCTGTCCATCATGTACCCCGGCAGACGGACACGGGCTCCCCTCGCGAACATGGGCTCGTCGCTCTTCTTCCCAGGCCTGACGCAGATCTGGTGCGGGCGTGCGGCATGACGGTGCTGGCAGCGAGCGGGACACAGCGATAGGAAACCTCCGCGTAGATGCCGGCGTCCACGCACACGCTGCTCCGGAGGCCATTGGTGATGAGGCGGAAGGTGAGGTTGAACTCTGGGCGGGCCATCGAAAAGTCTGTTGGCGACGGCGAGTTGAGGCCGGTGGCGGAGTCGATGGTGATGGAGTAGAAGACTAGAAGGTGTCACCGGGTATTACGAAGAGAAAGAATAGGACGAAGGCCACGATGGAGATGAGCCCTGCGACGATGAGCCATACCCAACACGGGCATGCGCGGGTGGCTTCCATGGTCATGGTCGTGGTTGTTGATCTGTGATTCTACCCTGCATAATAATCGGTAGCAGTAGTTGGTATCTCTATATTAAATATAACTGATACTGGAAGTTGGTTCTATTTGCAAGGTTGTCACTGAGGCATCAGCTATGAAAGGTACCATATACAATTTTCATTGTTTTCTTCAGACATGACAGTGCAAACAATTTTTCCTTTCTCCATTTTTTTCCAATATGTTTCTTTTTACTGAATTGCAGATATCAAAAGGCGCATGGAGAAGGATGTTAACGAAGCGACAAAGGTTGCCCGGCTCACAAAATCAGAACTACAACAATTGAATAAAGAGGTGAGTTAATTTGCGTTACTGTAACTTGCATGATGCATATGCTTTGACAGTGGTAGTAGATGACAACATGTTTGAGTTCTAAGGATCTTCACTTTTATTTGTCATTGACTGAATGGAGACATGTCTCTACCGGCACCCGATATATCTCTATTATTAAAGGAGAATCTATCGTCGTCGTGATGGTTACCCTCCCACCCTTAACAACTTTTAAATAATAATAGCAGCAGTTGGTATCTCTATAATAAATTTTAGACCATGTAATATATTGTTCTATTTGCCAGCTATGTAATTTATTCATCTCTATTCAATTATAGCTTTCTGAAGTTTTGTCTAGCTCTCCTGATCCCGACCAATTAGTTTAGGTTATGACTAATTTGTGGACCTTATCATGGATAAACAGCTAGAGCTGAAGTTTGGGGAGTTGTTCTAAAATAGCTTCAGAATTTTATAATAAAGTTTTAGCTAGAGCTCGTGGGATTTGGAACATCAACTTTTATTTCCTTCACTTACTCCCGTCTATTTCAAGATGCTGCTTGAAAAAAAAAAGAGAAGAAAAGCAAAGAAAAAGCTCTTCCAACAATCGTGGATATGAAAATGAGAGAAATATAAATATATCTTTGCCGTATATGTTAGCTTTGCAAAGGCCTTCATTGTAAGGCAAGCACAGATTATGTGCTCCTTTTTTATTTAATTTTACATAAGCAATACTTTCATTTCATGCAGAAAAGTTGTTTAATAAATTTTCTAGAAACAAAAGAGTTCATGTTTTATTACAATCAAGCATGCACATATATGTATGACATCGCGAAAAATTCAAAAGAATAGACTTTCTATAGAAAGAAGAAATACCCATGATGACATCTTATGTTCTCGTATGCTTTCACACACTCTACATCTGCCCACAGGTATGTTAAATTCGTTACCTTTGAGCATCACTGTGCAGTCTATACACGTACTTTTCTATACGTAATTGTAGCTTCACCCATTAGGTAATTCTTCGATTTGTCCAGTTAACACCTGTTGTTTTCTGAATGTTGCCTGAATCCAGAAAACTAAGCGATTTCCTAATTGTGGCTCCCATCGTAAAAAATGCTTTATATGTTCAATACATGCATTGATGCATAGGATTTTTAGTTATGGATGATCTACTGTGTAGTTCTCGTACTTGTCCTCTATGTGTGCGCGCGCGTGTGTGTGGAGATTTAGAGAGGAGAGGCTGCTGCACAATTGTCTGATTATCATAGGTTTGCACATATATATTTCGTGGAGTACTAGAGAGGAGAGTGAGAGACTGATGCACAACGGAGTGGAAGAGTTCTAGCTTGCCTCCTCAGCGGCAAGAACAACAACTATTGTGGTGCTCATCCTCATCCGACATTAATTGAAAAGGTACTGTAATAACTTGCATATAGGACTGTTGTGTGAGAGTCATAGATTGGCACATGGATGGAGAATAAGTTTCAGTTCTAGCTTGTTGTACTGATCATGGCTCTATTGTGGAAGAGTTCTTGCTGGTAATGTTTGCAAACACATCCACTCACGACCTCTCGCATGTCGCAGCTGCAGGTTAGTAACTACTCTGGTACATCCATTTGGCATCTTTTGTATATAAAGCAACACCTTTTTGTTTGTGTAGATATCAAGTTCAGCATGCACTAATTCATTATTCATACAAATTTGGTATAACTAGCTTTCTGAAGTTTTGTCAAGCTCTCCTGATCCCGACCAATTAGTTTAGGCTATGACTAATTTGTGGACCCTATCATGGATAAACAGCTAGAGCTGAAGTTTGGGAAGTTGTTCTAAAATAACTTCAGAACTTTATGATAAAGTTTTAGCTAAAGCTCGTGGGTTTTTGAACATCAACTTTTGTTTCCTTCATTGAGTTTCGTCTATTTCAAGATGCTTGTTGGAAAAAAGAGAAGAAAAGCAAAGGAAAAGCTCTTCCGACAATCATGGATATGAAAATGAGAGAAATATAAATATATCTTTGACGTATATGTTAGCTTTGCAAAGGCCTTCATTGCAAGGCAAGCACAGATTATGTGCTCCTTTTTTATTTAATTTTACATAAGCAGCACTTCCATTTCATGCAGAAAAGTTGTTTAATAAATTTTCTAGAAATTTTTTTTTCATGTTTTACTACAATCAAGCATGCACATATATGTATGACATCGCGGAGAATTCAAAAGAATAGACTTTCTATAGAAAGAATACCCATGATGACATCTTATGTTCTCCTATGCTCTCAGACACTCTACATCTGCCCACAAGTATGTTAAATTCGTTACCTTTGAGCATCACTGTGAAGTCTATACACGTACTTTTCTATACGTAACTGTGACGTATATGTTTTAGGGGTAATTGTGAGGCACATTTTTCTAGCAGCAGCAACGTTACATGCTATCGTTGTTTTTGTGCAGTCTGGTGTGACCGTCTTGCCACTTTTTTGGCGAAGATTGGATTGGATACCTATGCTTTGGGGTGAATAAAACCGTGAATTCTACATTCTATATTTTGTGCACAGGATTCTTTCAACTTCAAGTTCAACACA
This sequence comes from Hordeum vulgare subsp. vulgare, assembly GCF_904849725.1. Lineage (NCBI taxonomy): Eukaryota > Viridiplantae > Streptophyta > Magnoliopsida > Poales > Poaceae > Hordeum > Hordeum vulgare. Next base: position 545,349,380 of record NC_058522.1, on the reverse strand, counting down.
AAATTATTGGTGGCGATGATTCTAACATACATACTTATTTTTCTCTTTTGCCATAAAATATGATAGCATTTCTTTGTGACTTATTTTTCCATTGGTTATTTACGGTGTTGGCAAGTAGGTGATTCTTATCCATGGCGAATCATTGATTGACTCGGTAAGTTTACTCATTATCTAGACTTGCATGTTTCACAGGAAAGTACAATCTTCTTCCTACAATATATCTCCTTGTAACATAATGCGCGCGCGGTAGGGAATGATAGTTGTTTCTTACGTCATGTTTTTTTTTGTAGTTGTTTCATTTTTGTTTGATCTTGTCACTAATAGTGCTCGGTACGAACATGTTCGGTCAAAGCAAATGTCATCTATGAAGTCATAGCAAAGGTTATCTATAATATAAGATTGTTTGTACTTTTTTATTATTTTCGAGTAACTTGTTGTTATCCTAATTCCTACACTATCAGGGACACTTAATTTGTATGACATATTTGCTTGTGTTGGCTCAGTTTCTACCCCGGCTATAAAAAAAGGATGTATTGTATGTGGAAATGAACACACGATGTTTATTATCTAAGACAGAATGCAAATTTGAATATGCACAAGTTTTTTTGGATTGAGATGCACAAGTGCTCACTACACACATGATAATACCTTTTCCTTCAGAAGGGAATTGATCGATTTTGTATTTAAAGATCGCCATGTCCCCCAAAAAATAAGGTTGTGGTTGCCATGTGACTTGAACACACCTTCCCCAAATCTGCAAATACGGCGTCACATTATGAAGTTCATTTGTCTGTCATGATTAATTGAAATATACTCTCCATTCAAACATATATGGTGTATTCATTATTGTGGAGTGCGCTCCATACATATTATAAGATGCCAATACGACGACTCTACTAGAACACGATGACTCTACTAGAGTTCCTCTAAATTGGTTGTTTCATAGCAATGCGTGGGCATTCAACTAGAGTATTCAACTATTATTAAAGGGAATCAGATGTGTTATACTCCCTCCGTTCCTAAATATAAGACCTTTTAGAGTTTTCATTATAAACTACATACGGATGTATATAGACACATTTTAAAGTATAGATTCACTCATTTTGCTCCGTATGTAGTCCATAGTGAAATGTCTAAAAGGTCTTATATTTAGGAACGGAGGGAGTATTTGTTTCATTATATATTCTATTGCTCCGTGGCAACGCACGGGCATACAGCTAGTGAACAGTAAAATCAAGAAAATTCAGTTTTTTGACTTATGTTTACAGATGTTTGTTGTGCATGTAAGATTTCATGACAAAATTACATTGGTGGAAGTCATGCCAAAAAAAAAATCAGAGCTCCAAAATGCTTCAAATAAATTTTACATTCAAACTATGTATTTTCATGTATGGTTTTTATTTATTTGTGTGCGAGCATCTCCAACAGCCACGCTTCGCGCCGCGCCCAAAAAATGCGTTTGCCGCACGCGCTTCGGCTGGTTTAGCGCGGGGTTAGTCGCATGCTCCAGAAGCCGCGCTATAAGGTAGTGCCCACGCCGCTCCAGCAGCGCCCACATAGATAGATAATTCGGTGCTAGATAGTTCGAAATCATAAAAATTAAAATCTCAGTCGCTCCAATCATCTGCACCATCATCATCGTCGTAGGTGTCGTCAGAGGTTGACAGCCAGATGTCGAACCAACGCCCGTCTTCTTCAGTGAAGAAGGAGCTCCCGCCTGCATTGACGAGGTCGGCCTGCGCACTCGCCAATGCCTTCCGCCGACGCCCGTCCAACCGCTCCTCGCGGCGCCGGCGCGTGTCCTCCTCACGGCGCCTTGCCCAATATTCCTGCTCGTAGGCGACGTCCTTCGGGTGGCGCCGGCGCCACTCCGCCATGACCCGCTCGTCCTCCTGGGCGACGAGGAGGCGGCGCTGCCGCGCAGTGTGCTCCGCACGGTCTTGTGCGGAGTTTCCACGAGGCGGCGGGGCGACGTCTAACGCCTGCTGGAGCGTGTAGACGTCCTGGAAGTTCATTTGGCGGCGCGACCTGCATAGGCGTCACGCCGCTGCGTCGAACGCGCGGGCGGCCTCGTGCGCCGTGTCGTACGTGCCGAGGCTAAGTCGGAGATCGCCGGAGCGTATATCGGCGTAGAACCCGCCGTTGGGGCGCTCGCGGACGCCGCGGTAGCCGGACGCAGAACGACGGCGCGGCGGCATGGTGGCGCGTCGGGGGCAGGGCGCTGGAGCGGTGGCGGCGCGCTGGAGCGGCGGTGGCACGAGAGGCAGAGGGAGAGAGAGAGTGGAGGGGTGGCGGTGCGAGGGAGCGGCAGCGCTGCGCTTTTTATAGGCGCGCGCGAAGCGGCGCGGCAAAAATGGCGCGCAAGCTGCCGCCTTTTCGCGCGCAACCGGTTACCGCGCGCGCTGTTTTTCCGCCGCCGCTGGAGCGCGCCATTCCGTCCCGCGCGCGCTAAAATGACGGTTTACCGCGCGCGCGTCCCTTTTCACGCGGCTGTTGAAGATGCTCTGAGGTATTCACTATAACCTATATTTGTATCATCAAATGATAAGTGTGCATGTGTTGGCATGGATTTAAGATTTCAAAAACAAAAGTTGTGGTTACAAAAGAGGACAGCTGAGTGACGGATCAGCGTTGTCCATGGACGCATCTGAAACGTTTGGAGGGTTAGATTTGACTACTCTAGTAAGGGCAACTCTAACCGATACCTATTGGGCGTTAGAGCAACATAATTTTGTTTTTTCTCCTCTAATGTGCATCTTGCCAATCCCCAATGGCCGTTAGCGGAGGATAAATTATCCCCCCGACTGCCGCACCCTAGATGGCTAAAGTCCACTAGCCGAAAGCATCACTAGCCGTTTGAATCAGCAAGGACCACCTTGCAAGGCTAAATACTCCTGGGTGACCGATAGCGAAGTAGTACCGTGAGGGAAAGGTGAAAAGAACCCCCAGTGGAGAGTGAAATAGAACGTGAAACCGTGCTGAGCTCCCAAGCAGTGGGAGGGGAAAGTGATCTCTGACCGCGTGCCTGTTGAAGAATGAGCCGACGACTCATAGGCAGTGGCTTGGTTAAGGGAACGGAACCCACCGGAGCCGTAGCGAAAGCGAGTATTAATAGGGCGATTGTCACTGCTTATGGACCCATCATTGGTGTTGACTTTGTATACTATTCCGTTGTAGTTGTAAATACACGATCTTTTCGTAGATCCATTGTAATCTTGAAATTCTATAAAAATGAAAACAATAACTTTAGTCGCCTTGGAAAGCGATATGAGGTGCTCGGAAATGGTTGAAGTAATTGAATAGAAGGATCACTATGACTATAGCCTTTGGTAGAGTTCCTAAAGAAGAAAATGATCTATTTGATACCATGGATGACTGGTTACGAAGGGACCGCGCCTATCCCAATCCTATTTTTTTACTTCACCGCTACCGCTCCGAGCAAAACTCTCGTGCCTTTGGTCGCCTCTCCCATGTTGCTCCTGTGTTGCCTCCCTTGGCCCTGGCCACCCTTCTGTCCGACACGAGACGGTTCTTCCACTGTCGTCGTTGCCAGAATCGAGGTGAAATGCCGCCATTGTCACCATAACCGATTCATCAGATTGACAACATTTTTCTTCCACTTTGACGGCTGCTTCTCCAGACCTTGCTTTTGCACCGCTGCATGTCATTTCCACACTTCACCACCTATTGGTTTGGCGGAAATGACGGCAACTGCCGATGCATCACCACCACGCCGCAAGTGTTCGATGAATTGACTAGGTGAGTTTCTTGCACGTTTCTTTTTAAACCGAGACGTATGGATTGAACCTACACATTTGAATTATAGGTGAAGATGTTTTTTTTAAGATCCGATGAAGAGGTTGAGGAAGATTGTTTTGGAATACTCGTCGTCATCCAAAGAGGAAGAAGACCAAGAAGACTTTGGATTCGGTTTTTAAACTATGTTCATGATTTTCTTGAACATCTATATTTACCTTTAGTTTCTATATGTGTGCTGATACGTAGTTATAATGTACACTAGAATTGCATAAGTTTAGAAAAGTCAATAATTAGGGGATTGGCTAGGTCATATCAAAACTTGATGGAGTATAAATAGTCCACTAAGAGTTTACTTCCCCGGATCCTCATTTATTTATAGGGACCGGTTAGAGTTGTCCTAATGGATCCTCTGGGTGCAATGAGACCTCCTGTTCTCCATCATTCATTCAAGCCTTGCTCAAAAGCCCCCCCCCCCCCCCCCCCCCCTCAAAAAAAACGTTCAAGTTTAACGGGGTCTCGGCCTCTGCTATTTCCGATCGTCCATTTACAGTGCCCGGGGCCAATTCAGCAGTTGTCAGGGTCGACGAATCAGAGCTATTGCCACGACGGCGACGGCGACGGCGACGGCCATACTTGTGCTTCCTGCTCTGTTGACGTTCCCGTAGGAGCCCTGAGGCGTCGGAGCGGCCTTGGATCCCGACCCTGCGTCAGATCCAGAGACACAAAATGGTGCTTCGATTAGCTCAGTATGATGCGCTCCGATCAGCTCCACGAGCCTACTCCAAAAAAATATATCTGCAGGAGGTTCTGCACGTACCTGCAGGGGCAACGTCCGGATCGTAGGGCGCCGCCGGAGAAGACATCGGAGCACCCATGGCTGCACGAATGGCACGACGTTATCTTCTGCTCGTGGTGTTGTTCGTGCTTGCGAAATGTGAACTTACCGTCGCACTGGCTGGCGGGCGGGGCCTGGACCCTGCACGCCGCTGGCATCTGCAGCGCGCGGGCGCCGTCCAGGGCGACGCCGAGCGTGGCCGCCGTGCCGCCGAGCACCGCGCAGAGGCACCGCGGGCTGGACCGCAGCACGCCCGACACCGCCGCGCAGCACGGCTCCCCGGGCGCCGTCGCGTTGCCCGACATGTAGCCCATGCAGGGCGACAGGCTCACGAGCTCCGGCATGCACCCAGAGCCCCCGCCACCGCCTGAGGGCGCCGGGGCCGGCGCCTGCGCCTGCGCCGTGCACCGACACGCCAGCAGCGCGGCTGCCACTGCCAGGACAAGGCCGAGCAGCGAGACGCCGTGCTGACACGCTCCCATTGGGCTTGGCGTGGTTCCTGCTCGCCTTCTATGCGCGAACTGTGAGTGCACTGGCACGGACAGTTCTCTTATTTTGTAGCAAGAACCAGTCTCGTTCTTGACACTGACAGACCATGGTCCATGATACTCCATAGGTATTCGCCATTGTTAGGTTGGTAGCGCCGCACCGGTAAGCCCAGGCTTTCCATACGTATTCGCCATTGTTCGGTCAACTTCTCGCCAAATCTTTGGACTTCGTTTTCATGGCGAGTCAGTCGGAGTCTCCAAGACAGAGAGAGCAGTGCACCTGCAAACTTTGTGGATTCATCTGGTCACAATCCCAGCTACCTGACGTCCTGATCACCTAAACGCATCAGCACAAGCGGTTCGCGCAACCACCATGGCCAAACGCTCATCTACCACCTGGAACATTCTTATTTCTTAACCACACACACGAGAGGCGCCGTCAACCAGATGCATATATAATGGCGCGAAACCGCGCGGGATCCTGCACAGTCCAATTTGCTCCTTCAAAAACCTTTGTACATTTCAGTTGTATGATCAGGCTATGAAACGTGACGGTGCGATGGGCGTGGCGGCGGCGATGGTGCTGGTGCTGGCCGTGGCCGTGGCCGTGCTGCCGGCGGCGGTGTCGGGGCAGGCGGGGGTGGCGACGTCGTGCACGGCGTCGCTGATCAGCACGTTCACGCCGTGCCTCAACTTCGTGACGGGGAGCACCAACGGCGGGGGGTCGCCGACGCTGCAGTGCTGCAGGGCGGTGGCCGGGGTGGTCCGCACCGGCGCCGACTGCGCCTGCCTCATCCTCACCGGCAACGTGCCCTTCGGCCTCCCCATCAACCGCACCCTCGCCATCTCCCTCCCCAGGGTCTGCAAATCCATCTCCGTCCCGCTCGTCTGCAGAGGTCCGTTTCCACTTGCAACAATTTCTGTTCACTGCACAGACTGAGCTCTGATTGACGAAAAAAGTTCTTAAACCTTTCCATTTTTTGTGATCTGCAGATACAGCGACGCAGATCCCAGCTCCAGGTAACTTAATTCTTCTTGCTTAGGCTGCCATTGCCATTGTACTACTGAGTGAAAATTACTGAAGCTGATTAACACTGAACCATGAACTTGCAGGGCCAATTGCATTTGCTCCGGCGCTGCCCCCTCTGCGTAAGTATCTTCGACGGCCTTCTGCTCTTACCGTAAGCGTATCGAAGTTGCAAACTAATTCGTTTGTCTGAATATACGATTTTCAATTCTGCAGCAGCGTTGCCGCCGGAGTCGTCGGTGGATGAGACGGCGACTTCGCCGGCGGTGGAAGCGCCGCCGGTCATGCAGGGGCAGAGGCCGGTGGTGGTGCCCAGCTCGGCGTGGAAGGGCGCCCGCACTCCCTCCGTTCTTCTGGTTGTGGCTGCATCCATTTTTGTTCTGATTACGTAGGTTGTACACGTGGACCTGTAGGATGCCCATCTCTGGGAAATGTCTGGTTTTCACCGCAAAAATACATGTGTTTGTCTTGATGACTTTCAGCTTACCTTGTAACAATTTTTTTCTTGCGGGATCAATATGACATGATTAAGGAAGAACAATTACTAAGGACATCTCCATCGCTAATAATTTTTTGCAGATGGGATCAAAATGACATGATTATGAAAAAACAATTATATGATTAATTATGAAAGACCAATTACTAACGACGTATCACGCTAGTTCCTAAACCAGCAAATGTCTTTTGTTAGGGTCTAGCGTGAGATGCCATTAGTAATTGTTCTTCCATAATCATGCTCCGTTCCTTATACGTCCGCGGATGTGTCCGGACACGCCCGCAGACTCATCCAAAAAGCCCCTCTTCCTGCCTGCCTTTACATATCTTAAATCTGGACTCTTAAATTCAAGCAACTCCATGCACGTCGATTATACACGTCAAGGTCTCATGTAAATAACAAATGTTTGGTAGCGAAAATAAATAGTGTCTATATAAAAATTATTTAAAGTGCAGAACTCAATCACCAACTCTTTTATTTTCATTGTAGGTCCACATGATCCACATGAGCATCGGAATTCATCGTTTCTCTTAAAAGATAAAAAAAATCTAGGTTGGACAATGTGTCGAACACATAGAGTGCAAGGGGGAGCTCGGGAGTTGCTGAGCGTATCGTGGTGGCGTCTGGAACGGCGACGAAGACGAGAGACGTGAGTGTTGTGCCGGTGCTGGCGACACGGGCGCTCGAAAGGCTGCGGAGCGCGTGCGGTGGCGGAGCTACGAGACAGACAATGCGGAGGAGGAAAAAAAAAGAGGAGGGAGCAATTGAATCCGGTAGGCCGAGGGGATAGATTTGATGCAATTTGCGATGGGTCGGGCTGTCAGGTCCGACATGGCGGACGCGTCTAGGCGCTCGAGCGCCTCATATTCGCTTTATATTTAGTTTGTATATGAGGGGTGTCAATCAGTTGAGTATTTGAGGGCCGTTTAAGATCCTGTCTGCATCGGTGTTTCACAACCGAACACTGGCCGGACAGCCTGTCCAAACATTGAGACGGATTTAAAAGGTCGGACAGTAGATACTCTAAGTTCCATATGAACAAAGGGTTAGGATCGTTTCAGTGTTTTTCCATTCAAGATGGATCCTGTCTGTGAAGGTGTGGTTGGTGTGTGGGCCCTGCATGATAATATCAGGACCATCTTCTATGCACGTGCATATTATACTAGCATTTTTTCCTGGTCGGTCTATCGGTCAATTCTTACTTCATTTTGGTCAACTTTTTATACATTCACAAATTTTAAGATAAATTTAAATTTCAAGCAATTGCGCAGGTCTGCACAACACATATAACGCTGTATTATGTTGGAATTTTTTTTCCATTCAGTTTTCCAGTCAATTTATTATTTCAACTGGCTTTCGTTCTATTAAAATAATTTAGAATTTCTCTGAAAATATTCAGGATGAGTCTGAAAAAATGTTCACAAATTTTAAGAAAGGTTCAAGAATTTAAAAAATGGTTATAAATAAAAAATGTGTTCAAAAATATTAATATATTTCCACAAGTGCTAAAAAGGTTCAAGGATTTTAAAAGTGTTCATGGTTTCAAAAACAATTAGATTTTTCAAAAATGGTCATTTTTTTAAATGCTTGATGTTTTAGGAAAAGTTTGTGAACTGAGAAATTGCTCATGAATTTTAAAATATTCACATATTCGATTTTTTTCATGATTTTAACTATAATCCTAAATTTAAGTAATTATTCGTAAATTAAACATATTCACAAATTTGAAAATAGAAACAAAAATATAAAAAAACATAAATGAAATAAAAACTGCTGAAAAGTAAACAAAACAAACGGAACCTCCACAAAATCAGAAGGATCATCCTACATAACAGGCCCAATAGCACCAGTGGGTTTCACATTTGCTAACTATCTCCTTGGTATCTGTCTAATATGAATTGTCAAAATAACCGTTGGACAAAAAAATATAAAGAAAAACATAAAAATGAAAATAAAAAAAGATACAGACAAAATAAAAAAAACTACTGAAAAGTAAACAAAACAAACGGAACCTCCATAAAACAGAAGGATCATCCTACATGACAAGCCCAATAGCACCCGTGGGTTTCACATTTGCTAACTATCTCATTGGTATCTGTCTAATATGAATTGTCAAAGTAACCATTGGACAAAAAAATATTAAAAAAACATAAAAATGAAAATGAAAAAATATACACACAAAATGAAAAATAAACTACTGAAAAGTAAACAAAACGAACAGAACCTCCACAAAAACAGAAGGATCATCCTTGGTATATGTGTAAAATGAATTGTCAAAATAACCGTTGGATAATAGTGACCTTTGACGAGGCAACCCAGTGTGCCCGCCACTCGTAAGGCTTGCCCACTCGCTGAACAAAATTTGGGCCAAGATTTTCAGTGATGGGCGTGATACATAGACCGTCCCTAGTATGTGATGTAGAGTAGCGATCCTCATGTCATGTCCACCACTGGTTAGTTTGTCCGATGCCTGACTAGAGACCAATCATACCAGTGGTGAGTAGGCCGAGCCATCTGCCGCTGTTAACTGACCAGATTACGAGTGTACATGTTTGCCACTAGTATGGTTCCATCTATAAGCAGTTTTCCTGTAGTGCATCTATTGGCGTAGTTCGACGACTTCTCCGCTTTAGATTCAAATTCTTGTTGGCTTCGATGATGCGGTGTTCCGGACGCGACATCAAGCATGACCACGACGCTCGTTGATGTGTGCGGGAGAAACATGTTGTTGGCTTCTCTAAGGACCTAATTGAAATTCCTATATTCATTTCAGGGTTGCCTTATGGGATTGGATTCTTCAAATATAGTTCACGTGGTTGGAATATGTATGAGAATGCTACTAGAACGAGTATGATGAAGTCTTTAGTGACATGAGCAAGCACACAAGTCAAACTTTTTGTATATCCCCATGTGCTCTCGTCCGGAACCAAGGGAGGAAGAAACTAAAATAAATACTTTCTCATGTAATTTTTATCTGAAATATATTTTCTCATGTAAATGCGAGATCTATGGTCTTGGCATAGTTAACTCTTTATGTTGGGCATGTGGACCTTGCATATAGGATTTTGTACTTGATGGAATTCTGAATGGATCGATGGAAAACCAAGATAGTTAAAGCTATTTTTACACACATTTGTGTTATAAATCTTTACCAGCGTTGCAAAACCAGACTTGGTTATGACATAGCCGATGCTATATTCATGAGATTTTGCATGGCTATATATGCAAAATTTCTTTTTTTTTTCTTTCATACTCCCTCCGTTTCTAAATATAAGTCCCTTTTTAGAGGTTTCACTAGGAGACTACGGGCCTGTTTGGTTGGAGACTAATTTTACCAAGCCAAAGTGTGGCAAGCCATTAAAGTGTGGCAAGCCACAAAGTGTGGCTGAAAAAACGAACGTGAAACTTTGGCAAAAGTTGGCAAAAAAATTGGCTCTATGATAAATGGACCATAACGACAATAAAGTATGGCAAGCCAAAGTGTGGCAAAAACCAAACATATGCCAACTAAACTGTGGCTGCCAAATTTTAGCTTGGCAAAGTGTGGCTGGGAACCAAACAGGCCCTACATACGAATGTCTACATATTTGACACACTTTAAAGTGTAAATTCACTTTTTTCGTTTCGTATGTAATCCTCTAATGGAATTTTTTTAAAAACTTATATTTAAGAATGGAGAAAGTATATGCTATGTCATTTTATTGAGATTTGGTTAAGTCTCAGTTGACAGAGGCCTAGCCACACTCAATCTTTATTTGGTTTATTGTTTCAAGTGTGTCAAAAATGCGAAAACGCCAAAAATCTAGAAACTGTAGTACCTTGTCGGACTCGAGAAAAAAGGTGTTTATATGGGTTATTTACATACATTGTGCAAGCTTACCGAATGATGCATATAATTAATTACAGTTCCATTCGATGGCCATCTCTGAAGAAAATGACATGGGTCACTTTTTATACCACAATTACAGTGAGCATTGCTGTATATGTTTTGCGGTCTAAAAATGAATTGTCGCGATGGATATTTTTTCCCACATCAGTTATGTTTGTTTGGGGTACGTTGTCCCGACAGAGAGTATATTTTTCCGTCGATGAGTCAAAGAGATAGTGACTAATTAATTTGTAAAAAGAAAGAGGAGGGAGGCGAAGCGGTGATGAGTGAGAATGCTAGCATTTTGGGGGAGCCTTTTAGCAAAAAGACAAGGTCTATCTGTTCCGCTGCCGCAAGATTTTTTTATTTAATTACAAAACAATCCAAGGCGTTTTCTGTAATAAAGAATGACAAGTGCACCGCGCCGGATGACATCAGAGGCTGACTGTGGGTCAGATATGACACGCCAGTACATGCCGGGATTGCTAACCGTACGTGCATGCAAATGTGGCTATTTTTTTATCTCTACTATTAAAAGTACAAGAGGTCAGATCCAACTCTCAATCTAAACCGTCTAATCACTTAATCAATGGTTTAAAAATGTTGTTAACGAAACTATACAGTTTTCGTAAAGCGCTAATTGCCCACCACACGTCTCACGGTCAATCCCTCGCTCGCCACGCTCGTCCGCCTCCTCCTGGTCGCCCCGGTTCCCCCCACCCCTCACCCCCGGGGCGCTCGCCACGCTCGCCCGCCTCCCCCCGCTCGCCAAGCTCGCCCGCCCGCCTCCCCCCGCTCGCCACGCCCGCCCGCCTCCTCCCGGTCGCCCTGGTCGCCCGCCTCCCCCCGCTCGCCGCGCCACGCCGCTGGCTTGCTCGCGCCGCTCGCCGCACCTCCTCCCCACAGCCACCGCCCCGCGCCCCATGCATCGGCGAAGACGTGGAAGAAGGATGAAGGGAGTGGGACCGTTGGCGCCGATGAGCATAGCCCCGAGCAGGCTCTTCGAACAACGATTAGTCTCTCTCTCACACATATCAAGTAGGAGAGGAATCAGAGCATCTCAATCCTGACCTGTCTCTGTTGGCGATCGATTCTCTGATAATCCTCATCCGGTCCAGCTTGCTGTAAACAATCAATCCTCCGGCCATCATCAGCGTATTGATCAATCTGTCTCCGTTCTGGTCAATTAAGGAGGATAAATAAGATCAAGCGAGATGATGTTATTGGCATGCCGCACGACAACCCGGAGACCATGTACCCAGTACCCCACCCGCCCCAACTGCACGGACGCCCCCAAGTCGCGCTTCAAGCCCAAGGCGCGCCCACGCGATCTCCTCAGCTTATGTCCTTTCTTCAACCCACTTATTTGTTTTCTGCATTATGAATTGTTCCCATCTGAACATCTGTGTGATCCTATAACAACAGAAGCATAAATCATTATGTATATGCAATATGAAATTTCAGGAATCACCAAAGCTGATTAAGATAGAGATTAATGACCGGTGTGTATTGGTCATCAATTGATTTATATTGATTTTCCTTCATGTCCTTGACAGCCTAGCCGCATGCTGAGTCCAAGGAGATGGAAGCTGCTGTTCAACGAGGAGTGATGCTTAGATGCAACTGAAATGATCATGAGAGTACAACATGGGGTGAGCTATATCTATCTATCGTTCATCACCACCACTCCACCAGCATAATTAGCTCAGTGACATATTGTATCGATCTCACACCCCGGGTAGGGTAAATGTCATGTATCATGTGTGTAACAACACCTGCAGTCAAACTGCTACAAATAACATTCAATATAGTTGACTTTTTTGTTTTGAAAAAGGATCTAGACAGTGGACACTGTTATAGTCGGGACATAATTATTCACAAGAAATAGAACTTGTAGGAATTTGCATAGAGCATATTTCGACATTCTGGCTCCATCGGTTTGTTTCTTCAACTAATACAAGATTCAATGGGAAGACTTTGAATCATGCTTTCTTGATTGGTGGTAAATACACTCTGCTACATATCCTACTCCACGCATTCTCATCAGTGACACTTCTTTACTACATATTACTTCATCCAGAAGCAGCCTTTTGAAATGTTTACCGAATTTGTGGAGGTTGATGTGAGTTTCTTCATTTCTGGCCTAAAATATTTATTGTCTGTTGTACATTTTGGACAACAATAATCAGAGGTATTTTAGTGGGTTACATTGCTTTACTGATCTTATTTTTGCAAAGATCATATCTATACTTTTTTGGTATGATTCCTTGCTTCAGAAATATAAGAGGTAATATGACAAATATTAAATTTGCAATCTATATAACCTTGTTTGATTAGCATGCCTTGCTCCTTGGCCAGACGTTTGATGTTAGGAAAGAGAGGAGCTGGTCTTGGTCAGTTGCGCTGAAGCATGGGAAGAATGCATGTGAGGTGGTGGTTTGTAGCAGTGACAGTGGAGGATGTTCAATGGAACAGTAGATGCGCCTTGGTGCCTGAATGCATGTGAGTTTTTCCTCCTGTAGTTCGGACACACCTTGTGTGCAGTTTGTGCTTGCTTATAATTTTTGCACTACTAAAAGACAAAATTATCTCCAATCATGTGTTGTACCTTCTACCAACTTCCATATTTTTACATGACTAGACAATTAGCATTGCTATTAATATTTTATTTGTAAATGTATGCAAAGCTCTGGATTATATAATCTTGAGGCTGTCTACTTAACCAAAATGGCCACAAATGATTATCCTCTAGATTTTGCATTTCTTTCTGAACCAAAAATGTTTATCTTCTTTGTATTCCGCCTCTTTCTAAACCCAAATGATTATCTTCTTCAGATTTCCTCCATGAGCCATTGTAGCACCTTTTCTGTTGTGACCATCCTACATATTCAGGGTATGTACTCCCTCCGTTCCTAAATATAAGACCTTTTAGAGTTTCCATTATAAACTACATACGGATGTATATAGACACATTTTAAAGTATAGATTCACTCATTTTGCTCCGTATGTAGTCCATAGTGAAATGTCTAAAAGGTCTTATATTTAGGAACAGAGGGAGTAGTTGTCAACATGCATCCTACATATTCATGGTTGTGGCGCTCCTACATATTGAGATTTGTAACAGTACTGTTTGCTATTTATTAAGGAGTTTAACTAGCACTGTACCGAGATAGCGTTGCACCTGACACATTAAAATAGATTCTTCTGCTGTAAGTTCTCTACTAGAGATATTTGCAGTCTACCAAAATCAGAAGGTAAGATTTGCTCAAATCAAATGTGTGCACAACTAGATTTTGTTACACTAATGATTAAATAGGTAAAAACTTGTACGAATGGCCAAGTAATGCGGTCCAAAATGTACTTCGTTAAACTGGAAATGTTTTTTTTACCGTATGTACATCATTAGAATCAAAGTGGTACATGTGCATCACTTGGCCTCTGTCATGGCCCTCCATGTTCCTGATGGGTGTATGGTTCTTGGTTCACCGTTGAGAGGATTGTCATGAATCTCAGAATCCAGCCGTGGGTGATACCAAGATACAATTTCCATTTAAGTTATGTTTAGAATATCAGGTTAATAAAAATATATAATGCGTTGAGACATGGATTATGTCGATTATCATCAAATAACTAACCATTTCGTTTTCACATTATGGACTGAACTGGGAAAGGAAGCAGTTATTCACATGATTGTAAAGGAATATGTGAAGCTGGCGAGACAAGAGATGAAGTTCTTAGTCTTGGATTCCCCAATTAGGTACATCATTTCTTCAATTATCCTGTTTTAAACTGTATATTTTTGTCATAAATCAAGTGGAATTTGTGTATGCAAGCTGTCAAACTAAAACTTGGAAACAAACATAATTTATTTATTTTTGAACATGTCGCGGGGGGGGGGGGGGGGGGGAATGTGCCGGTTAAGGGAAACCAGGTAGAAATCCGGTTTATGAGGAAGACCAAATCAAAAGCCATAATCCAGCTTATAAGGCGAACTGGACGCAAAACCCATATAGCCTATGGGGCAAAAGAACAGGTAAAAACAAAACACCCCATCTCTACTATTAAAAGCACGAGAGGGCAGATCCATCTTTACATCTAAACCCTCCATACTCTTAATCCACGGTCTGTCTACTTCATTAACTAAACTAAGTGTTAGAGCATATATCTCCATATGTGGTTTTGGTAATTGATGACAATTCCTATGGGCTAATGGTTGCCTTAAGTTATATTTATAGGATTTGTCCATAGGCACTTCTTGAAGTCCATCTGTTGGGTTAAAGGAGTTTATATGATGACCAAGATGGTATTCAAGGTATTATCCAAAGAATGGTCATAGAGACACTAGGTTGATCAAGATCTTAGACAAAGAGTAAATCAATATGATCAACACACAAAGCGTATAAGATGTACCGAGAGGGATCAAGTGATCCCATGGTATGGTAAGCATTATCCATTACGTGTTTGTGTACTAACCCATGGTCTTTGTGAGAGTCCTATGTGGGGGTTAGGTGTGCTTCCATGGGCTTGCGTCAAAAGAAGATCTCATACAACCCATGAAGGATGACGTCAAGTGGTGATCGTCATCAAGATTGTGGTGTGCAAGTTCAAGTGGATCAGCACGAATATATCATTGAAACTATTGCTAATGATCATGTGTTGATAAGGACAAGCTCATGTGCTAACAAGGACAAGATCAAGATAAGCATTCCTGAGCACTACATGCTTGATTCTTGTGGATGCTCACATGGTGGACAAATGAAGATGAATACATAAGCTAGGCTTTCCACATTGTGTATGGGAGAGCTGCTTGAAGACTTCATCATGTCTTGCTCTCAACTTGAGCCAAGAAGGAACAACAACATCAAGCTCAAGTGAAAGGGCTATCTCAAAGGTATCAGTTCCTTTGACATTAGTGGTGCGGAGTAATGATCAGCGAATAAAAGTATACACTCAAGTATGGATCATCGGTACCCCTTTTATAATTCTTGAGTCTTTAGGGATCCCACACTATTAAGAGGGGATCACAGGTTTTGTGATGAACTTGCTCAAACTAGATATCCACTGTTCTGCTCTTACCACATCTCCACTGCTCCGCTGTTATCAGAAAACAGGACCAGTGCCTCGGACATCCGGCCTCCTCCGGACGTCCGAGGCCCGGACGTCCGACCAGCTTCGGAAATCCGGAGCTTTGCACCAGAGAAACTTGAGCCATATAACTCGGACTTCCGGCTCCCTCCGGACGTCCGACCAGCTTCGGAAATCTGGAGCTTTGCACCAGAGAAACTTGAGCCATATAACTCGGACTTCCGGCTCCCTCCGGACGTCCGAGGGCCGGACGTCCGTCCTCTTTCGGAAATCTGGAATCTTGCACCAGAGAAGTTTGAGTCGAATAACTCGGACTTCCGGCCTTCTCCGGACGTCCGGTCCCTGTTCAACTCCACAGTGGTTCCAGATATATTTACAGCCCTCAGACGTCCGACCCCCTATCGGACGTCCGACCCCTTGTGGACGCCCGGACATCCGTGAACTTCCGGATGTCCGACCCCTGTGTGACTTAAAGTGTCCCCAACGGCTGTTTTTCTCTCCCCACTATAAATACCCCCCTCCCACTTCGTGAGAGGGCGCCCCAACACAGCCTTATCCTCATAAGAACACATTTCTACCTCACACACATTTTCTCACACCAAATCTTAGATCCAAGAGCATTTGTGAGCCCCTTTGAGAGTTGTTCCAATCAAAATATAGATCATCTCTCTCTCCTTCTCTCAACCCAAGCTATTAGAGATTTGAGCAAGTTTTGAGCATTCCCCGTGATCTTGTTACTCTTGGAGGTTGAAGACTCCTAGGCGGTAGGAGTTCTTCGGAGAGGAATCAATCCGTGTGATTACCCCCCGGAAAAGTTTGTGAGGGTTTGGAAGCCACCTCAAAGGCTTACCACTAGTGGTTGAGAAATGCCTTCGTGGTGTTATCTCAAAGGGAGAATAGGGTGAGCCTTCGTGGCGTTCGTGTGCCTTCGTGGTAACATCCACCTCTCTAACGGTGACTAGCTTCCCTCCAAGGAAGTGAACATCGGGATACATCTTCATCTCAGTGACCTTGGTTATCCTTAACCCTAACTCCTTACTTGTGGTTTACTTGTGTTACTTGAGCATACATACATTGCGTATTGTTTGTGCTCATTATATTGTGTTGGCTATTTCTTGTACAAGATTAATCATTCAAGCATACCCTCTATATCCACACGTTCACACTTGCATCTTTTGATATATCGTGTGATATAGTGTGATCTAGTATCTTGTGTCGTTCACCTACTTGTCGTGTGATATAGCTCAAGTAAGTTTGTGTAACTTACTTGTGCTTGTTAGTAACTGTATTGTGTCCATCTTGGTAGATCGTGTTGTTGATACACGTTGCAGTGCCTAGTGCATTTAGGATTTGTGCTTGACAAGTACCCTCTTAGTTTATTTCCGCATTAGGTTCAAGCCAAATCCGAAGAAGTTTTTAAATAGCCTATTCACCCCCCCCTCTAGGCGTCATCGAGGTCTTTTCACTAAGCAGTTTTCGTTAGCGCTAATAGCCCACCCCACGTCGTCTCGCGGTCAATCCGTTCGCCCCGCCTCCTCCCGCTCGCTGCGCCGCGCCGCTCGCCCGCTCGTCACGTAGGACGCCGCGTCGCGCCGCTCGCCCCGCCTCCTCCCGCTCACCGCGCCGTTCGCCCCGGTCGCCGCGTTGCTATCATGGGACTGCCAACGCGGATGCCACCCGCCATGAATCCCCAAGATCGTCCTTGTGTTGCGACGGGAGTGGAAGAGGCAGAAGCCAAGGGAGTCTGCAGAGAAGAAGCCATAGCCGTCGAACTCGATGTACATGGGTCCGTAAGTTAGTTTTCGCTCCTCCCCATTCCAAATCCCAAGTTACCTTTTGCTCATCCCTTTCCGAGTGACCGGCGTGGATCCCTAGCGGGAGCGCCTCCTCTTCCACCTACCACAACCCACTCAACCCGCATGATGTCGCCCACACCTCTCTCTCCCCGTCGCCGGCGGATGAGATGACCTGGAGACGGCTACCTTCAGTATGCCGTGACGGTCGATTAATCTTCTTCCTGGTTCAATTTTGAGATTTGATTTGTGGGATTTATTTTGGTTCATTGGTCCCTTTTTGCAGGTTCTGTGGACTCCATCTGAAGAGGGAGTTCGAGTCTAATTCAAAGAGAGCTGGTGCAGTATGTCCCCTTTCACTGGTAATCTCATACAGTTGGAGTGCAATTCAGAGTAGCATTTAGGCCATTTTCTGGGCTATTGATCCATGGAGATGGAATATTGTTCCTTTTCTTAATTCATCGCAAGGAGCTTCATATTAAGTTTGTTGTTAGCTCCAGCCTGCTTCAAGTGTGTGGACTCTGGTCAGAGTTCTACAAATACAGGAACTTATGCAGGACAATATGTCATGCAGGTTTTGTATGTCTTCTATCACTATTCTTTTTTTTGTTAAGACGTTGCAAACTGCAAAGTTAACCGGCACACCGTTTCTTGTTCTAATGCATGAAGACTTAAAAGTATATCAGGAATGTTAATCACAAAGGTAGCAAGCTAACCATGCTGTGTGATTATTATAACTTTTTAGTTATCAAGGATGTATCATATATCTACGGAATAATAGATTTTGGAATAATGCTAATAGTTTGCTCTTTGCTGTCCAATACTTCTAAATATGGTTTGGTTGCTCCACTACATGTTTCTCTGAGTGGTGGGCTTAGATTTCCTGTTCAGTTTATGTGTTTCAAGAACATATACATGTATAGTTTTAGATTGTCATTTATATTTGGCTGCTTCATTCTTATCTAATACTATAGGTATATTCACACATTGAACTGGATTATTGCTATGGTTCAGACATAATGTATCTTGAATGGCTTTTACCGTTGGGAAAATCAAGTGATGGAGGGTATTTTTTTCCAGTGATATCGAAGCACATTGATACTGTTATATGATGCCTCATTTTTGTTCCTGATCTCTCTGTGTTCATATTCAGAAACTTATTTGTGTACTTTTACTTTTTGAGCCATATAAGATATAACAGGAAAAAGCTCCATTTTGAACATCCGTTAAAGAGATGGAAGATAAAATTAATTGAAAGCAAATCTGATTTGCATACTAATGAATGCCAATATTTATGGTAGATCTTTGGTAGTTTAGTGTCCAGTAGATGAACTGGTGAAGTGAGAGTATGCATGGTAGGGTTGGTACGATTTTAGTAAAAGTTGTGTGTAAAACATCCTAGCAATTACTCATGTGGTTAGATAATGATATATTTAGGATGACCCTTTAGATGCAAACACCTGAAAATTAGAAAGCTGACAGTTTATTTGTATTAATTCCTTTGTTACCATTTCCTGGAATGTCTTGCTTTTTTAATATGTGTTATGCTCTACAGTCCCGTGGTCCTTGTGATGTTGTCTGCTACTGATTTACAGGTCCTTGCAGCGCCTTTCTCATGACTGTGCCCTTCACGTTTGTGCATGGTGTGCTCTCTTCTGTTCATCTATTTACTCGGTCATTCCTAAAGAATATATTTCATGTGCTTTGTCTTGATTGTTAGTGTATCCTTCTGTTGCTTTCTTACTATCGATGAGAGGGATAGATATAGATTTTAGTCATGTCTACACTGATGTTCTTTCGTCTAATACTCATATTATGAAGAAACAAGGTCAGTTTGTACCAAAATGGTACCCTCTTGATTACAATTGGTGTTCATGTAGTACTACCTAGAAGGTAGTCTGTGTAGATAACTGCGTCCGGAAACTGGAAAAAAGCAATTAGGATTAGGAAGATGCAAGAAATAAGCAAGTGGCGCTCAATCCAATGAACAAACATAATTAAACATAAATATTGATGCAAAAGGAAGAACTAAAAAATGTAAATACACTCAAGGCGGTTCAAGTAATTAAGCTTACAAGGCCAGTGAAAAACCACATATCTACTTCTCCCAAGCGGACATACTCACTTGGTTTATTGGAAGAGGTGGGGCCTCCAGAAGCTCGTCCCCGCAAAGGAGTTTTTTTTCACCTCACTTGCTTTAGTGAATACCTTTCTCTTTTCCACTGTTGACCAGGAGACAAATTTGGCATCAAATTGGGTAGCAGAAAATAAGTTTTGTTCTTTTATAAGGCTTACAGTATGTTGTATCGACAAATGGTTCAGAGCCTGTCATATTGGTTTTCAGTTTATGTTTCTTAGGTTCTGCCGATAACTAGAGCAGTGGGTATTGTTTGCTCTGGTGAAGAATTCATGCACAAAATTTCTTCCTTCATTTATTGTTCTGTGCAATTCATGATTTAGTCCCGCTAGTGTGCAAAGTTCATGTTATCTTTTTACATTGTTTTTTGGTGGTTGATGCGGATGCAAAAGCAAATATGCAAATTTGGATCTATGATATAGTGCTTCTGATATTTATCTGTACTGATATTTATGACCCTATCACTTCTCTTTTGTTATAACAATCTTATTTACTTTGCTGTTTATAGAGACAAGCAAGCCAGTGTGGAGCTCTGGGGTCAGGCTTCCTTGGAGTTTGCTGGTGATGAAGTTATTGAATTGGCCAAGGAAGAACCGGTTGTTGCTATGTTTTTTGTGACACGCTGTCTAAGAAATATGAAGGTGAGGCCATTTGTACGGATGCATTATTCCTGCCTGTTTAGTTCAGGAATTAAACTTTAAGCTTGCATTTATAGGTCATAGATGGGTAACTGGAAGTGTTGCGTGTCGCTCGTACATCAACGAAGATTTGCAGAAATAAAACGGTTCTGCAGAAGGTATGTTCCTTTGCACCGTATCTCCCTCTCTTACGTGTCTATGTGGCACTTTATTTGTTTCATCCACTGCTCTATGTGGCATTTTATTTTGTTTCATCCACGTCTCTATGTGGCACTTTATCCACGGCTCTACAGAAGCAATTATTTTGTTTCATCCACGACTCTATGTGACACTTCATTTATGAACTAGACCATGACGGTGCGCGTTGTTGTGCGTGTCTATTTCTGCTATAAAATTATAGGAATAAATAAAAACATATGAAACATGATACATGCTTGCAAATTTGCGTGAATTTACACATAAATATCTCTGTAATTACACTAAAAATTAGTTTGCACGCACGGGAATAGTGTGAAGTGGGGTTTAGGGTTTAATTAAACAAAACATTAGTTGGAACACATGGGACTACTGTTAAGTTGGTTCGAGCCTTATCAATATTTGGTTTGAACGGCCGATGGATACATATATTTTTAAAGTCTGTTATCACAATTTTCGTTGTGCATCCTACCCATCGTATTCTTAGTGTGGACTCCATGTGTGTTAGACCTCACTGGACAACCACCTCACAACCTGGTCCAACTTTCATTGACACATATATTTGTAAAAAGGCACAACATTATAGTAATTCTCTATCAAAACATGCTACTATTTAAGTTTTTACATACCTAAAATACGTTGACTTCATAGCATATATCAACACTTATTGAAGAATCAGCAAACAGTAGGCCTGAAGCAACATACCAGTTTAGAGGACATCTCTTAATTATTAATGTCAATAAGCTCACGGTACCTGTCACCATATCTATCCTTGCTTCGTATTGTTCAATCTAGATCAACTAATCAAACGTGTGTATAATGGCTTCAGTTTGTGCAATTGTTGGGAAGGGAAAAAGACTTTGCTTCTTTTTTATTATCTTGGACATGTATCTAGCTTATGCATTCCTTTCAGTGAATTCCTTCCTTGTTTTGCCACGTTCTACATCATCCAACAATCCGTCTTCATGTTGCTCTTCCATCACGTCTTGTTCATCTCTGCTTTTCTATTATGTGACCCTATCATGGGTTCCATGTTTTTTATCTTTTTCGATCTCATTTCTAGCTAGGCTTGGTATATTCTTTCGTATGGATATACTACGTTGGGTAGTTCATGAGGTTTCATATGTACAAGTTGTTGACGGTGTAAATGTAAGGTTTATGTGATATGCTACTTCTAAGTGTGTAATGTCAATAATGTACAAGTATAAATGTGTTCTGTGTTGTAATATTACTTGTGTATTTGCTGAAAGGGAGATGATAACATCGAACAAGAATAAGCACATGCATCTGTCATACAACGTGCTTCTACATATCCATTTTTTTCATTCGATTACAAGTGCGTGCACGTGCACTGCTACTAGTAACCTTTAAGATAAAGAAAATACGGATCCGACCTGCGTTTGATTTTTTTCTTCTAATTTGACCTCTTCGCGTGACGCCAACGTCCTTGGCGTCTGGGTTGCACGGTAGATGCCACAGACCATGGCATTTGGTTCGGGCCCGCATGATACTTCAAATTGCTTAATCACCTGACGTGGCAATGACCAAATGCCATCCCCCATGGCGTTTGGGCATCGGGCAGATGCCACCCACCTTGGCGTTACAGATGTTGTCCAACACCCGGTGTTGGCAAGCAATGCGAGTCCTTGGTGTTTGTGGCCCCACATGGAAACGCCAAGCACCCTGGCGTTTCTAGGGGCCACATCTGCCTAGCCCGACCCCATCACCCACCTATTCTTCCTTCTTCCTCCTCTACCGTTTGAGCTTGGGCGAAAAAGTCCCCCCTCCTCCTCTAGATCCCCCCTTCGATATCCCTCCTCCCTCAACCATTTTATGGGTTCTTTGGGGCAAATCGAAGAGGACGGTGAGCTCCTCCAATCCCTCCAATTAGTTTTTGCAATACCTTTGTGTTTGTGTAGCTTTTTTTTGCACTAGGTGTAACATATGTTTTGAAGTAAAATCTATTTTGTGTAGCTCCTCCAATCCCTCCAATTAGTTTTTTGCACTAGGTGGCTCTAGGTATAACCTAGGTTCTGTTCATATTATTTGCATTAGGTTTATGCCTAGGTTTAGTTCATATTATTTGCACTAGGTGAATGCCTAGGTTCAGTTCATATTATTTGCACTAGGTGAATGCCTAGGTTTAGTTCATATTATTGGCACTAGGTGAATGCCTAGTTTTCGTACATATTATTGACACTAGGTGAATGACAAGGTTTTTGGCACTAGGGTAGTGTGCTTGTTTTTCACACTAGGTTAATGCCTAAAAGAATTATGTTCATATTATGTAGGATGTTTCAGCCGGATAGATATCCGGGCCTTGATGAGTTCTACGAGCAGAAGCATTATACGGTGCTAGTGGAAAGAGGAGAGGTAATTATGATGGCCTTGATGATTATTTTTCTATGTTCCATGATTTTCATATTGTGACAAGTTGAGACAACTAAAAAATTATGCGTTTGTTTGTTTAGGTTCCTCCACTACTTCGTTTGAGGGGGCACAACTCGAATGAATCTCTCTTATATGACCCTCGGTACGAGCCTTATTTTAGAAGAAGGGATCTTCTTCAGTTTGTGCTCAACTTTAAAGGCACACCACCATGGTTGAACGCCGCGACCCTTACCACACTTACGGACCGTTAGAGGCCGGAGACGCACTCTTTTCACCTTCCTCTTGGTGAGATGACCATAACTCTGGAGGATATCGCTATGATCACCGGGCTTCCGACTGAGGGCAGGGCTCTTACAGGGAAGGTTAGGTCCGATGGCTGGCGACAACGGGTTGCAGCATTGGTTGGTGTTGAACCCGAGCCATGGATTCATGAAACCAGGAAGGATCCTAGGCCATCCGGTGTGTTGTTTTCTTGGATACAGAGACATTTTCACAAGTGCCCAAAGGATGCTAGTCCGACTGTTGTGGAGAGGTTTGCCATGGCTTACCTCTAGAATCTTTTGACACAAGTGGTGTTTCCGGATGGCATGGGGGACACAGCCTCGTGGATGTTTTTGGATCCTCTTTATGACTCGGATGTTAAGTGGAGTTGGGTTCGGCGACACTAGCCTTCTTGTACCGCCAGGTACGGCTTAATATCATGCATTTTCGTTTTGTTCAATTGGTATATGCTGCATTTTCATTATATTAAATGGGTATATGTTGCATTTTCATTTTATTAAATATGTAGTTGGATGGAGCATGTATGAGGAGTAAGCCGATGTCCACTCTTGGAGGTTTCGTTTGGGCCCTACAGGTTTGGATGTGGGAGCGTATCCCTGTTGGCCGTAACCTCAGCCTTCCTCCGGAAGAACCTTGGAGGTACCCGTTTGACGAAGGTGAGGAGCGGTGCCCCACTATCACACATACATGGGCTAATGTCCAATGGACGTGTATCGCAGCTATGGGGCGATATTAGGCATACATAAGCGAGCTAGACATGCTGACTTATGAACAGGTAAATGCTTTAGCAAATTTTCTAAAAAAAATTCATGGATGGTCGAGTGACTTGTTGTTATGTAGGTGAATTGGAGGTCGTACACGGTACTTAGGCAGTTCCCTCTGAGCAACATGTGCCTTCGTGACCAACATATTTGGCGTGTGTAGTGCCCCATGATATGCTTTTTTGCGGTGGAGTGGCATCTTCCTCGTCGTGTTTCAAAGCAGTTAAGAGTCCAACAACGCAGCCCGCTGGATCACGTTGAGACAAGTGTGGTGTTACATAAGTGAGTTTTTTTGTATTACGTGTTTATCCTGTTGATCAATGTCTAACACTAGAAAATGGAACTGATGTAGTATTGTAATGCTTTGTAGGACAAACCGGCAAAACAATAAGAGTGTCATCAATTGGGAGGAGCACCACATTATGTGGGTGGACATGTGGAATGCTCAGAGACATAGTCGAGTTGAAACTGATCAAACACCCGACACTGATGAGGCGGCATATTTAAGGCATTTGGAGTGGATGCGTACAGAGTACAGAGTTATCCACAAGGGTGCCTCGACTCGTTCCGATTACTTGGACTTACTGCCAAGTGAGGTTGCTGATGCTGCATTCAACAATTCTATTAGAGAGACAGTTGGAGGTCATCTTGACTATGGCCCTCTACATGACCGAGTGGTACGTCCCTCCTTTACAATATGAACAAGTGTCGTTTATTCGTGGGTGGTATGTCACATATGTTTTATCATCCAGGACACAGAGCTATGGAGATGTATCAACGATAGTAACGTGCTCCTTGGCCGTGTCCCATGTCCACAAACGGACGGGCTTGTTAGAAGTACTCTGCAGATTAGATGTCTTATTAACTGTTGTTTTAGTCTTCGTAGCTTTGTTAGCATATTAACATGTCATTTTCTTTTCCTTGGGCAGAAGGTCGCCAATCGGTGCCGCACACTAGCCGCTTTACTTTCTTGCCATGGTGTTTCGTCCATCAATGTGAGGGCAAGTGCGCAGTACATAATGGATGTGCAGTCTTCCGCTCGTCCGTCTTCCAGCCGTCCACGGGCTTCTTCCGCTCGTCCGTCTTAGAGCCGACCACATGCTTCTTCAAGCCGACCACGTGCTTCTTCTAGCCGAGCACATGTTGAGGAGTTTGAAGAAGAAGAGGAGACAGACGACGAGGCCGCGGATCCGGACTTCATTGAGTTTGGGGCTTCGTAGACGGGAGATGCTCCGCAGCCAAGTCAACCCACTCGGCCAATAGAGGAAACACGCCGAGCTAGCTCTAGGAACATCAGACGTCCTGGCTGGCAGAACACTCCAGAGGGCTACGTTACTAAGGGCAAGATGGCTGCAAAGAGAGGGATGAAGTGAAGTGTTATGACCTATTTAGTATTCTGAGTGTTATGCTGTTAAACTATGAAGTCTTTATCTTCTTAAATATGAATTATGAATTATGAACTATGAAGTATTTATCTTCTGAAGTGTTATGAACTTGAAGTATTTATCTGTTCAAGTATGAATTATGTAGAGAATTATGAAGTTGAAGTATGAATTATGAAGTGAATTATGTTGTTGAAGTATGAATTGTGAAGTGAATTATGCTGTTGAAGTGTGAATTATGCTGTTGAAGTATGAAGGTTCTGTCCTTAAAAAACGCCAGCCCCTTTGACGTTTTGAGTGCAATCTGAAACGTCGGCGTTTGGGATGGAGGCAGGAACGCTCCGGTGCTCAAAAGCTCGGAGTTTCTGTCCCTAAGAAACGCCAACCTTTCTGGCATTTGTAGGTTGCAACGCCAATGCCAACTGGCGTTTTCATATGCGTTGAGCCCTGGATTACTAGCGTCTTGCTACGAAGTTGTGCCCCCCATGGGGGATGGCGTTTGGTAATTGCCACGTCACGTGATTAAGCAGTTTGAAGTATCATGCGGGCTTGAACCAAACGCCATGGTCTCTGGCGTCTATCGTGCAACCTAGACGCCAGGGACGTTGGCGTCACGCGAAGAGATTAGATTAGAATTTTTTTCAAACACATGTCGGATCCGTATTTTCTTTGTCTTAAAGGTTCTAACAAAAAAATTGGCCTGCAAATGTAAGTTATGTTATGGTAAGATATTTTTACAAGTTTGAACACTAAACTAAACATGCAAGTTTTGTGATTGCGGTAATATTAACTCAAAAAGAAACTCGTATAATACATCCGAACCATTCAGATTGAGTGGATTTGTCAACGCTGTAGTATATTCTAACAAGATCCATCAAACAAGTGATGCACCTTCTGTTCAAGCACTTGGATGCCAAGGTACCAAAATCTTGAACGTCACTCCAAAAGCTTCTGTTCTGGAAGTGGAAGGCGGCGATCACCAAGTCGGAAGCCACTTCTCCTGTTCCCCTTGACCCTTCCTGGGTGGTTCGATCAGACAACGAGAGCCATGCTTTCATGGAAAATGCATTGAAGCATCGGGTGCCACACATCTTTATATGTAAATAGCATTAAATAAAATATCAGAGATTTCTTTATATTAAAAAAATTAGGATATGAAACATTGATGCTCATTGTATATCCGTGTTCATTTTCGTATCCTAAAATTTCAGATTGTTTCAGATTCCTTTGTTTTCTTAATTCTATATTCATATAGGGGTGTGTGACACACAAATCCTCTTTCAAGCTTTCATGGCCTTATAAATGGTCCTCTGCACGGCCGGCCCCGTAGTACTCTCATTTGGTCACGGGACTTGTACTCCATCTCCTCCAGCACGCCGGCCGTAGTACTCTCAGTCGGTCACGAGACGCGGCTAGCTCGCCAGCCATGGCTGTCCACGACGAGCCGCTCCACATCCTCTTCTTCCCGTTCCTGGCCTCCGGACACCTCATCCCGATCGCCGACATGGCCGCGCTCTTCGCCGGCCGCGGCGTCCGGTGCACCATCCTCACCACTCCCGTCAACGCCGCCATCATCCGCTCCGCCGTCCACCGCGCCAACGACTCCTTCGCCGGCACCGGCTCCCCGGCCATCGACATCGCCGTCGTGCCTTTCCCCGACGTCGGGCTCCCGCCCGGGGTGGAGAACGGCACGGCCATCGCGTCCCAGGACGACCGCGACAAGTTTTACATCGCGGCCGAGCTGCTCCGGGAGCCCTTCGACCGGTTCCTGGCCGACCACCGCACCGACGCCGTCGTGTCCGACAGCTTCTTCCACTGGTCCGTTGACGCCGCAGCGGAGCGCGGCGTCCCGCGCATCGCCTTCCTCGGCACCAGCATGTTTGCGCGCTCCTGCAGCGACAGCATGCTGCGCCACAACCCGCTGGAGAACGCCCCCGACGACCCCGAAGCCCTCGTTTTGCTGCCGGGACTGCCGCATCGCGTCGAGCTGAAGCGGAGCCAGATGATGGACCCGGCAAAGAAGCCGTGGCACTGGGGGTTCTTGAATAGCGTGAACGCCGCCGACCAGAGGAGCTTCGGCGAGGTGTTCAACAGCTACCACGAGCTGGAGCCGGATTACGTCGAGCACTTCCGGAAGACGCTCGGCCGTCGCGTGTGGCTCGTCGGGCCGGTGGCGCTCGCCAGCAAGGACATTGCTGTGAGAGGCACCGACGCGCCCTCTCCGGAAGCGGACAGCTGCCTCCGGTGGCTGGACGCGAAGCCGGCCGGCTCGGTGGTGTACTTCTCCTTCGGCACACTAAGCAAGTTCGCTCCGGCGGAGCTTCACCAGCTCGCCCGCGCCCTCGACCTCTCAGGCGTGAACTTCGTGTGGGTGATCGGCGCCGCCGCAGGTCAAGATTCTGCTGAATGGATGCCCGAAGGCTTCGCCGAGCTAATCGCGTGCGGCGACCGCGGCTTCATGGTACGAGGCTGGGCGCCACAGATGCTGATCCTTAACCACGCTGCTCTCGGCGGGTTCGTGACGCACTGCGGCTGGAACTCGGTGCTGGAGGCCGTGAGCGCCGGCGTGCCGATGGTCACGTGGCCGCGGTACGCGGACCAGTTCAACAACGAGAAGCTCGTCGTGGAGCTGCTCAAGGTCGGCGTCAGCATCGGCGCCAATGACTACGCGTCGGGCATGGAGGCCCACGAGGTGATCGCCGGCGAGGTGATCGCAGAGTCCATCCAGAGGTTGATGGAGAGCGATGCCATCCAGAAGAAGGCCAAGGACCTCGGCGTGAAGGCAAGGAGCGCGGTGGAGAAGGGTGGGTCTTCGTACGATGATGTTGGCCGGCTGATGGACGTGCTGTCGGCCCGCCGGGGCTCCTGATGATGTTGGAGAAGACATCCAGGCCAGCTGATGGGTATTGGTCCGAGTGTCCGACAGTATGTCTTTTTGGCTGATTAAGGGCCACTAGATCGGCCGGCAATCTTTGCTATGACAGACGTGACGCCATGGAATCTTTTTTGTACGTCGCTACTCTATGATTTTTTTTGAAAAATAAGCAAGGAAAAAGGAAAAATAACTATAACCCCCCCCCCCCCGGGGAAAAAAAGCGCAGACACGCATTTTTTTCTATGACAAAAGGCGATCTAGACGGGCCTTTTAACCACCCTCAACCATACCTGACCAAACGGGCGGCCCGGCCCGCCGTAATCGTGCCAGGCACGGCACGTCCTGCCCGGGCCCGATTAATATATGGGCCGTGCAGTGCCGGCCCGCGTGCCCGGGGTCCATGCCCAAGCATGACACGTTGCCTAATTAGGCCGGCCCGCGGCACGTTAATCTTCCGTCTGTGAAAAAACGCTCGCGCCTCACGAAGAAACCCTGAAAAAAACTCCCGTCCCTCCCTCCCGCCCGCCAGCTGGCCGCCTCGAGCGCTGCGCGCCTACCCCGCTCCCTCGAGCCCCGCGTCGGCCCAAATCTCCCGCGCCTGCCCCGCTCCCTCAAATCTCCCGCGCCTGCCCCGCGTCTCTCGCCCGCCCCGCCTGTGAATCGCTGGTCGCTGACTCGCTCGCTCTCGTGCCCTCCTAATCGTGTCGTGCCGGGCTGGCACGCGGGCTGGGGGTGGCGGCCCGGGCACGGCCCATGGCGTGCTCGTGCATGGCCCGGGCACGATTAGGCCGTGTCGGGCCGGGCCCGTCTCGTGCCTGGCCTGCGGGCAGCCGTGCCGGCCCGTCAAGCACGACCCGTTTGGCCAGGTGTGCCCTCAACCATCCGGACTAACCGACATCCCTTATATTTGATCCAAATCTAGGACCCATATGGGGCATCGGGATGCATCCACCACGTCGGACTGACGATGAGGTCTCATACGGGATCGTCCCGAAACCAGGTGGTCCGATGTACGTCTTCTGTGGTGGGGGTTGTAAACGTCCTGATATGGAATCATCCGAAAACTAGGTGGTCCGACGTACGTCTCCTCTGGTGGGGGTTGAAAACGTCGAGTGGTACCGCTCTGGCTCGCCACCCGAGGCCAAATCCGACTAATTAAACCGGTAGGGGTCCCCCAAACCTAGCCATAATCATCTCCTCCATCTCCGTGCGGCCAGGTAGAAACTATCAACCACCTCTTTCCCGCCCCCCCGCTCGTCCCACGCCTTCTGGCTTCGGCATGGCTCAGCAGAAGAAGACGATCTACGCTATGCTTTGTCGGAGCACCACTTACAGTCCGAGCAGAAGATCCGGGCGAGACGCGCCGCCTGCATCACTGTCGGCATGTCTCCACACTCGCCTGTCGGGACCCCCCGTCATACGAATCTAGCATGTAACACATCATATCACTTTGCAGCCTCACGCACGGTAAGCTTCACGACTGCCGCCTTACCCTGGCCGGGACTGTTTGCACCTTTTGGCTCACGTACATAAATATGTCGCTAGCAATCATATATCAGAGAACCCGGATCGACATGACTAGTTATAGACCTAATTGGAACAACTGTATAGGAACAAGGATACATAACCCAACAATGCAGGTGTCGGTCATCAATTATTGTGTGTAGACGAGTCATAGCAAGCTACACGGACTCCATTACACAGTGTGACATTTCCCCGTAGGGACAAACACAATAACTGTTGGGTAACGTAGTAATAATTCAAAATTTTCCTACGTGTCATCAAGATCAAACTAGGAGAAACCGACAACGAGAGAGGGAGAGCATCTTCATACCGTTGAAGATCGTTAAGCGAAAGCGTTACTATGAACGGGTCGATGGAGTCATACTCGCGACGATCCAATCCAAGCACGGAACGAACGGTGCCTCCGCATTCAACACACCTACAACCCGGGACGTCTCGCCAACTATTACTTCTATTACTATGGCTAACGGTTAGCAATAAAGTAAAGTAATCACATGGCTTCATACAATAAATTAAGACAACTCCTATGGCTCCTGCCGGTTGTCATACTCATCGACATGCAAGTCATGAATCCTATTACAAGAACATGGTCAATCTCATACATCACATATATTTCATGACATCCTTTTGGCCATATCACATCACATAGCATACCCTGCAAAAACAAGTTAGACTTTCTCTAGTTGTTGTTGCAAGTTTTACGTGGCTGCTATGGATTTCTAGCAAGAACGTTTCTTACCTACGTCACAGCCACAACGGTGATATGCCAATTGCTATTTACCCTTCATAAGGACCCTCTTCATCGAATCCGATCCGAATAAAGTGGGAGAGACAGACACCCGCTAGACACCTTATGCAACAAGTGCATGTCGGGCGGTGGAACCAGTCTCATGTAAGAGTACTTGTAAAGTCGGTCCGGACTGCTTCATCCCACAATGCCGCCGAATCAAGATAAGACTAGTAACGGTAAGCAAATTGACCAAATCATCGCCCTCAACTACTTGTGTTCTACTCGTGCATAGAATCTACGCATAGACCTAGCTCATGATGCCACTGTTGGGTAACATAGTACTAATTCAAAATTTTCCCGCGTGTCACCAAGATCAAACTAGGAGAAACCAGCAACGAGAGAGGGAGACATCTTCATACCGTTGAAGATCGCTAAGCGGAAGCGTTACTACGAACGCGGTCGATGGAGTCGTACTCGCGGCGATCCGATCCAAGCACCGAACAAACGGTGCCTTTGCGTTCAAAACACCTACAGCCCGGGGACGTCTCCTCCTTCTTGATCCAGCAAGGGTGAAGGACAAGTTGAGGGAGAGCTCCGGCAGCACGACGACATGGTGGCAGTGGAGCTTCTGGTTCTTCGGCACGGCTTCAGCAAGCACCGCAGAGGAGCAGAAGTGAAGAGGTAGGGCTGCGCTAAGGGGAGAGGTTCAAGGTGTGTGCAGCCCTCCCAAAACCCTCACTATTTATAGGAGGGAGGGAGAGGGGGCCGGCCACCCTAGGGATCCCTAGAAGGGGCGGCGACATCCCTAGGAGGTGGCTTGCCTCCGAAGTTGGAGGGAGGGAGTCCCATGCCCTAGGGTTTTGCCCTATGCGCCCTGGGCCTCCTATGTTGGCTCGCACCAGCCCACTAGGGGCTGGTTCCCTCCCACTTTCAGCCCATGTGGCCCTCCGGGACAGGTGGACCCTCCCGGTGGACCCCCTGTACCCTTTCGGTGGTCCCGGTACAATACCGATAAACCCCGAAACCTTTCCAGTGACCGAAATCGGACTTCCCACATATAAATATTTGCCTCCAGACTATTCCGGAACTCCTCGTGACGTCCGGGATCTCATCCGGGACTCCGAACAACCTTCGGTAACCACATATACAATTCCCATTACAACTCTAGCGTCACTGAACCTTAAGTGTGTAAACCCAACGGGTTTGGGAACCATACAAACATGACCAAGACACCTCTCTGGCCAATAACCAACATCGAGATCTGGATACCCATGTTGGCTCCCACATGTTCCACAATGATCTCATCCGAGGAACCACGATGTTAGGATTCACTCAATCCCGCATGCAATTCCCTTTGTCTACCGGTATGATACTTGCCCGAGATTCGATCGTCAGTATTCCTATACCTTGTTCAATCTCGTTACCGGCAAGTCTCTTTACTCGTTCCGTACAACATGATCCCATGGCTAACTTCTTAGTCACATTGAGCTCATTATGATGATGTATTACCGAGTGGGCCCAAAGATACCTCTCCGTCACACGAAGTGACAACTCCCAGTCTCGATTCGTACCAACCCAACAGACACTTTTGGAGATAGCTGTAGTGCACCTTTATAATCACCCATTTACGTTGTGACGTTTGATACATCCAAAGCATTCCTACGGTATCCGGGACTTACACAATCTCATGGTCTAAGGAAATGATACTTGACATTATAAAAGCTCTAGCAGATGAACTACACGATCTTGTGCTATGCTTAGGACTGGGTCTTGTCCATCACATAATTCTCCTAATGATGTGATCCCGTTATCAACGACATCCAATGTCCATGGCCAGGAAACCATGACCATCTATTGATCAACGAGCTAGCCAACTAGAGGCTCACTAGGGACATGTTGTGGTCTATGTATTCACACATGTATTACGGTTTCTGGTTAATATAATTATAGCATGAACAATAGACAATTATCATGAACAAAGAAATATAATAATAACCATTTTATTATTGCCTCTAGGGCATATTTCCAACAATAACAAAGAAGGATACATGATGGTCAGTCAATGTGTTCGAAGCAGTATCAAGCTACCAGGACTCAATGAAAGCACAAAGAGGCATTTCCTTGTAAACAAGGCTACCATAGGCATACAACTAGGTGTCGAATCCCACACATATAATGCATTTCAAACATACACGCAATATGCACGATATGTGTAGATATAACATGGCATCACAACATTACTCTATGACTTAAAATATTTAGTAAAGGCTCATAAGAGCCAACAAAGTCTCATATTACAACCAGGGATCACATGACTCAACACACAAAGTCATACATGCAACAAGCGGAATCATAACATGTCTGAGTACAAACATCTACTAAAAGTGGCTGGAGGAGCCTAAAAATCTACAACCACCCTCCCAAAGGAGCCAGACCTCTGTTTAGGATTCCCAATCTAATCCGGTCAACATTGAACTTTGCGTAGAAACAAGTAGTGAGACTAAGGTCTCCTCTAGAAAAACATACATTAAGCAATCGTGAGTACAAAGGTACTCACCAAGACTTAGATCAGAACTATCTACATATGCGTAATTATCAACAAGGGGTTTGTGAGTTTATTGGAGCAACCAAGCTTTAACTCTTGTCTAACCTGTTGGGGAACGTTGCATGGGAAACAAAAATTATCCTATGCACACGAAGACCTATCATGGTGATGTTCATCTACGAGAGGGAGATCGGATCCACATACCCTTGTAGATCGCTAAGCGGGAAGCGTTAAGAAACGCGGTTGATGTAGTGGTACAACTTCGTGATTCAAATCACCGTTGTCCCACGATCCGTTCCGATCTAGCGCCGAACGGATGGCACCTCCGCGTTCAGCACACGTACAGCTCGATGACGATCTCCGCCTTCTTGATCCAGCAAGAGAGACAGGGAAGTAGATGATTTCTCCAGCAGCATGACAACGCGCCGGTGATGGTGATGATCTATTCCTGCAGGGCTCCGCCCGAGCTCCGCAGAAAACCGATCTAGAGGAAGAACTAGGAAGTAGAGGTTTGAGTTGCACGTGGCAAAGTTGTGTCTCAAAAACCCTAAAACCTCTAGTATATATAGGAGGAGGGGAGGGGCTAGCCTTGGGGCTCAAGAGATCCCCAAGGGCGCCAATCGAAAGGAGGAGGAGGACTCCAACTCCAATTCGGTTTGGGGAAGGACGACTCCTCCTCTTCCTTCCCACCCGCTCTTTTTTCTGTTCTTTTGGTTTTCTTTTCCTAGTGCCATAGCCCACTTGGGCTGGCCTCACCGGCCCACTAAGGGCAGGTGCGCAACCCTTGGACTATTGGGCTCACTCTCGGGTGGGCGGCCCTGATACGTCTCCATCGTATCTACTTTTCCAAACTCTTTTGCCCTTGTTTTGGACTTTAATTTGCATGATTTGAATGGAACTAACCTGGAGTGACGCTGTTTTCAGCAGAATTGCCTTGGTGTTATTTTTGTGCAGAAATCAAAGTTCTCCAAACGTCCTGAAAATTTACGGGGAGCATTTTTGGAAAATATGAAAAATATCTGCGCCAAGTTCCACCTGAGGGGGTGGGCCAGTGGGCCACAAGCCCTAGCTCTGCCACCACCCCCAATGGTGGCGGTGGGCAGGCTTGTGGGGCCCACACGGCTCTGCCGCCCCCAACCTCAGGTTTATAAGTTCACTTTCGTCCCAGAAAAAATAAAAAGAGAAGTTTTAGTCGCGTTTGCGATACGGAGCCGCCGCGACCACCTATTCTTCATCTGGAGGGCAGATCTGGAGTCCGTCTTGGGCACCGGAGAGGGGAAATCGTCGCCATCGTCATCATCAACCTTCTTCCCTCTCCAATTCCATGAAGCTCTTCGTCGTTCGTGAGTAATCTATTCATAGGCTCGCTGGGCGGTGATGAGTAGGATGAGATCTATCATGTAATCGAGTTAGTTTTGATGGGGATTGATCCCTATTATCCACTATATTCTGAGATTGAAGTTGCTACTACTTTTCCATGCTTAATGCTTGTCACTAGGACCCGAGTGCCATGATTTCAGATCTGAAATTATTATGTTGTCACCAATATATGTGTGTTTTAGATCCGATCTTGCGAGTTGTAGTTACCTACTATGTGTTATGATCCGGCAACCCCGGAGTGACAATAACCGGAACCACTCCCGGTGATGACCATAGTTTGAGGAGTTCATGTGTTCACCAAGTGCTAATGCGTTGGTCTGGTTCTTTATTAAAAGGAGAACCTTAATATCCCGTAGTTTCCTTTTGGACCCCGCTGCCACGGGAGGGATGGACAATAGATGTCATGCAAGTTCTTTTCCCTAAGCACGTATGACGACACACGGAATGCATGCCTACATCACATTGACGAACGGGAGCTAGCCACATATCTCTTCGTGTTATAACTATTGCATGATGAATATCATCCAAACAAATCACCGACCCATTGCCTACGAGTTTGTCCTACTGCTGCTGTTACTTGTCTTGCTCTGCTGCTGTTACTACTATTGCTACTGTTGTTACTTGTCTTGCTCTGCTGCTGTTACTACTGTTGCTACTGCTGTTACTTGTTTTGCTTTGCTGCTACTGTTGCTACTACTGTCGCTTGCTACTGTTGCTACTTGCTACTGCTGTCACTACTGCTATTCCTCGCCACTGCTATTACTCGTTACACTGCTCCTACCTGCTACACTTTTGGTTCGCTGGTCGTCGACGGGAACTGACAATTTCCGTCCATGAGGCAACTTGGCGCCATTGATACAATCATTAGAAATAGTCTGCCTTGTCAACAGATTATTTCTGACACCGTTGTTATCATACTACTTTGCTACTGATACTTTGCTTGCAGATACTAATCTTTCAGGTGTGGTTGAATCTGACATATTCAGCTGCTAATACTTGAGAGTATCCTCTCACCTCCTATAGGTGTACCAACAAATTTGGGTCGAATACTCTACCCTCGAAAACTACTACGATCCCACGCGCTGGTGGGCCGTCAACAACATTCTTCTAGTTTCGATTGCCGGAGAGTGCTAGTAGCATTCTTCTGGTGCCGTTGCAAAGGGGAAGAACAGTTGACATCAAGCATTTTTCTGGCGCCGTTGCCGGGGATTGCAATCAGCATTTTTCTGGCGCCGTTGCCGGGGAGGTATTGCTATATTCTCTGAGTCATTTGGGATTTATATCTGCTGATCACTATGAAGAACTTGAAGGATCCGAAGACCAAAGTCTTGCCCTCAACTACGAGGGGAGGTAAGGAATTTCCATCTAGCTCTGCACTTGATTCACCTTTAGTCATCAGTAAGTTTGCGACATCACCTCCTGCTAGAAATCTTGATATGTCGCCTGTGCTGGCTGATGCTATGCCTGATACTGCTAGAGGTGCTATGCTTGATACTGCTAGAGATGCTATGCTTGATACTACTTTGCCTAATGATGCTAGAGATGCTATTTTTTTTGATGATGCTATGCTTGATACTGCTAGAAATACCACTTTGCCTGATGTTCCACTAGGGGTATTCCTTGATGCTCATATTGCTAGAGTTACTGCCAATGCTCGTGATGCTTCTGATACTGTCGATACTATTGACATAGAACCTGCTTTTGCTCCTGCTAGATCTAGCTCTCCTAGATATGAATTGCCTGATATACCTAAGGGTTATGTTATGGAGGGAGAGATAGCTAAGGATTTTCTTGCGTGTAAGGATGCCTATGACGCTGAGAAATTACTTCTCAAGTGGAAGGAAAAATCTCGGGAAGCTAGGATGAAATACGACCCGAAGTTTGCCACTTCACCTATCTTTATCACCGATAAGGATTATGAATTCTCTGTCGATCCTGAGATAATCTCTCTAGTCGAATCTGATCCTTTTCACGGTCATGAGTCTGAGACGGTCGTAGCCCATCTTGCCAAACTACACGATATAGACACCCTTTTCACTAACGAGGAGAAGATCCGCCACTACTATATCCTTAAGCTGTTTCCTTTCTCTCTAAAGGATGACGCTAAAGGTTGGTTCACCTCTCTTTCTCCTGGATGTGTGAGTAGTCCCGAGGAGATGGTCTATTACTTATGTGAGAAATATTTCCCTGCCCATAAGAAGCAAGCTGCCTTGCAAGAAATATACAACTTTGCTCAACTCCAAGAAGAGAGTCTTCCACAAGCTTGGGGGAGGCTCGTCCAGCTACAAAATGCTTTGCCTGATCACCCTCTTAAGAAGAACGAGATACATGATATCCTCTATAACGGACTTACTGATGCCTCTAGAGGCCACCTAGATAGTTGTGCCGGATGTGTTTTTAGGGAACGAACTGTAGAACAAGCTGAGACTCTACTGAATAACATCTTGATCAACGATAATGCTTGGATTATTCCGAACCACCTCTTAAGCCAACTCCTAAGAAAACAGGTATTCTATTCCTCAGTCCCGAAGATATGCAAGAAGCCAAGAAATCTATGCAAGCGAAAGGCATTAGATCTGAAGATGTCAAAAATCTACCACCTATCGAAGAGATCCATGGTCTCGATAACCCG
The DNA here is from genome assembly GCF_904849725.1 of Hordeum vulgare subsp. vulgare. Taxonomy (NCBI): domain Eukaryota; kingdom Viridiplantae; phylum Streptophyta; class Magnoliopsida; order Poales; family Poaceae; genus Hordeum; species Hordeum vulgare. The sequence goes on along the minus strand of NC_058522.1, from coordinate 545,312,557 downwards.
ATGCAGGTAGTAGAAGTGAATTCTCTGCGTAGGTTTGATGAGAGTGATATCCCTTTTATTAAACCTGCTAGCCTATGCTTTGATGAATTTGACAACTTTGTTGCCAAACAACAGAGTTTCAATGATTATGTTAGCACACATTTGGAACAAAGTACTCGTATGCTTAGCCATTTAAGTGCTTGTGTAGACAGAAATGTCATTGATCTGAAGCTTCTGAGTAGACATGCCTCCATGATTACTACTCAGGTAGAACAAGTACTTAAAGCTCAGAATGACTTGCTCAATGAATTAAATGACAACTCTGTCAGAGTCATTACTAGAGGAGGCAAAATGACTCGGGAACCTTTGTATCCTGAAGGTCATCCTAAGTGAATTGATCAAGATTCTCAAGGAGTCAATGCTGATACACCGAGTCATCCTAAGGAGAAGAAGAAGGATGATAGAAACCTGCTCGCCAATTCACCAAATACTGTCACACCTGAAGAACCTAATGATATTTCTGCGTCTGATGCAGAAACACAATTTGGTGATGAATATGAACCTGGTGAGAAATATTTCCCTGCCCGTAAGAAGCAAGCTGCCTTGCAGGAAATATACAACTTTGCTCAACTCCAAGAAGAGAGTCTTCCACAAGCTTGGGGGAGGCTCATCCAACTATATGTTGTATGCTGTTTTTCCTCTAGTAGTCATGCTTTGTGAGTGTTATGTAGTCGACATTCACATAACACCACTAGAGGAAAAACAACATACAACATATCAAAATACCGAACGAATAACAAATTCATATGACTATTATTAGCATGACTTATCCCATGTCCTCAGGAACAAAAGTAACTACTCACAAAGCATGATCATAATCATGATCAGAGGTATAATGAGTAGCATCAAGGATCTGAACATAAACTCTTCCACAAAATAATCCAACTAGCATCAACTACAAAGAGTAATCAACACTACTAGCAACCTTACAAGTACCAGTCGGAGTCGCGAGATGGAGATTGGTTACAAGAGATGAAGTAGGATTTGGAGATGAGATGGTGCTGATGACGATTTTGATGGTGACAAGTCCCCTCCGATGAGAGGAGTGTTGGTGATGACGATGGCGACGATTTCCCCCTCCGGGAGGGAAGTTTCCCCGGCAGGATCGTCCTGCCGGAGCTCTAGATTGGTTCTGCTCAAGTTCTGCCTCGTGGCGGCGGCGAAACCACGAAAAGCTCTCGTCTGATTTATTTCTGGAAAAAACCCTCCATATAGCAAAAGAAGGGGGCAAGTGGGCCAGCAGGGTGCCCACAAGCCCCCATGGCGCGGCCTGGGGTGTGGCCGTGCCGTGCAGGCTTGTGGCCACCCCCTGGCGACCCTCTGGCGCTTCTTCGGCCCAGTATTTTTTATATATTGGGAAAAAATCTCCATTGATTTTCACGACGTTTGGAGTTGCGCAGAATAGGTAGCTCAACTTTGCTCCACTTTCAGGCCAGAATTCCAGTTGCCGGTATTCTCCCTCTTCATGTAAACCTTGCAAAATAAGAGAGAAAAGGCATAAGAATAGTACCGTGAAGTGAAATAACAGCCAAAGAAGCGATAAATAACAACATGAAAACATGATGCAAAATGGACGTATCAACTCCCCCAAGCTTAGATCGCTTGTCCTCAAGCGAAAGCCTAGCTCAATAAATATGTCCACATGTTTAGGGAGAGAGGTGTCGACAAAACAAGATACGAACATGCATGCATCATGATCAAGATCAGAACAACAATACCAACATATAATCTCTCATGCTAAAGTGATAAATCCTTCACAAAGTAAAGCATGGATCAAGAACCTTACCGAGAAGTAACAACCGATAGCCTTTAGTCATTGAAGCAATTGCAATTTATCACAACATCATAAAGAGTCAAGTAAGAGCTTGTAAAGCAAATCCACATACTCAACCATTCTTTCGTTCTCTACAATTGCTTGCTGGAGAACTCCGTGATCATCATGTGGTTGGCGTTGAGTCCACGCTCTACCATCCCTTGGCACTTGAAGACTTGTTGCTCCATTGCTTCGAGCCTCGTCTCCATGCTTCCGGTCTTCTTAGGCCCCTCAACATCACGGATGTGCAACATCCCCTCATGCATCTCGATAGATTGAGGGTGTTGCAGCACTCCCGTGAGGTAGGGATTGATGACCTTCTCGAAGATCTTGTCCTTCGGAGCTTTTGGGGAAGTCATAGCGATCTAGATCTGCAACAGAAACAGGCTCGAAACAAAAAACGGAGGAAATCTGCGTGATGCAGGGGTCAAACCAAACAGGAGTATATATAATGATTTTTTCAGACCAGAAGGAGTACCCCACACGAAAACGGAGTCCGGGAGGCGCACGAGGTGGCCACAAGTCCTCACGGCGCGGCCAGGGGGTGGGCCCGCACCGAGCAGGCTTGTCGCCTCCTCGCGCACTTTCCGGACTACTTCCAATTTTTGTATTTTTTCAAATATTCCAAAACGGAGAAAATTTCCTATGGGGAACGTTTTGGACTCTGTTTTCTTACCGAATCTCATACCTCTTTGTTTTCGGAGTCTGAAACAAGCTGATAAATGTCCCTTAGGTATTCTTCCGGAGTTATGGTATTGATGATATTGCTTTCAACATTTATGGGAGTACCTCAGATATAATGCTTGATTCTCTGCCCATTTACTACTCTCGGACAATTACCTTCCGTGTTGTTGATCTTGATATCACCGGAACGATATACTTCCTCAACAACATAGGGACCTTCCAATTTAGAGAGAAGCTTGCCTGCAAAGAATCTTAAAGGATAGTTATATAGCAAGACATAATCACCTACATTGAACTCACGCTTTTGTATCCTCTTATCATGCCACCTCTTAACCTTCTCTTTGAAAAGCTTGGCATTCTCATATGCCTGAGTTCTCCACTCATCAAGCGAGCTAATATCAAATAACCTCTTCTCACCGGCAAGTTTGAAATCAAAGTTGAGCTCTTTGATTGCCCAATAAGCTTTATGCTCTAGCTCGAGAGGTAAGTGACATGCTTTACCGTACACCATTTTGTACGGAGACATGCCCATGGGATTCTTATAGGCAGTTCTATAAGCCCATAGTGCATCATCGAGCTTCTTAGACCAATTCTTTCTAGACCTGTTGACAGTCTTTTGCAGAATTAGTTTAATCTCTTTGTTGCTTAGCTCTACTTGACCACTAGACTGAGGGTGGTAGGGAGACGCGATTCTATGGTTGACATCGTACTTAGCAAGCGCTTTACGGAAAGCACCATGAATGAAGTGTGAACCACCGTCCGTCATTAGATATCTAGGGACTCCAAATCTAGGGAAGATAACTTCTTTCAGCATCTTGATAGAAGTGTTGTGATCAGCACTACTAGTGGGGATAGCTTCTACCCACTTAGTGACGTAATCAACAACAACTAAGATATGCGTATACCCGTTGGATTTTGGAAAAGGTCCCATATAATCAAAGCCCCAAACATCAAATGGTTCAATGACAAGTGAATAGTTCATAGGCATTTCCTGACGTTTGCTAATATTACCTATTCTTTGACATTCGTCACACGACAAGACAAACTTACGGGCATCCTTGAAGAGAGTGGGCCAATAGAAACCTGATTGCAATACCTTGTGTGCAGTTCTATCTCCCGCATGGTGTCCTCTGTAGGCCTCAGAGTGACACTTTTGTAGGATCTGTCCCTGTTCGTGTTCGGGTACACAACGTCTAATAACACCATCTACTCCTTCCTTATAAAGGTGAGTATCATCCCAAAAGTAATGTCTTAAGTCAAAGAAGAATTTCTTCTTTTGCTGGTATGTGAAACTAGGTGGTATATATGTTTGGCAACGATATAGTTTGCATAATCAGCATACCACGGTGCACTATGTGAAGCATTGATGACATTCAATTGCTCATCGGGAAAGCTATCATCAATAGGTTGTGGGTCATCAAGAACATTCTCCAACCTAGACAAGTTATCTGCTACAGGGTTATCAGCACCTTTCTGTCGACAATGTGCAAATCAAATTCTTGTAGCAAGAGAACCCATCTGATAAGTCTAGGTTTAGCGTCCTTCTTCTCCATGAGGTACTTAATAGCAGCGCGATCAGTGTGAATAGTGACTTTGGAATCAACTATGTAAGACCTGAACTTTTCACATGCAAACACGACTGCTAAAAAATCCTTCTCCGTAGTGGCATAGTTTCTCTCGGCACCGTCTAGAGTTTTACTACCATAGTGAATAACATTCAACTTCTTATCAACTCTTTTCCCTAGAATAGCACCAACAACATAATCGCTAGGGTCACACATGATCTCAAAAGGCAAGTTCCAATCAGGTGGTTGAACAATAGGTGCAGTTATCAAAGCCCTCTTAAGTATTTTGAAGGCTTCCTCACAATCATCGTCAAAGACAAAAGGAATATCCTTTTGCAAGAGATTGGTAAGAGGCCTAGAAATCTTAGAAAAGTCTTTAATGAACCTTTATAGAAACCAGCATGACCAAGGAAACTTCTTATACCTCTGATATCTGTGGGGTATGGCATTTTCTCGATTGCATCAACCTTAGCCTTATCGACTTCAATACCTCTTTCAGAAATTTTATGTCCTAAGACGATGCCTTCATTAACCATAAAGTGGCACTTCTCCCAATTCAAGACAAGATTGGTGTCTTTACATCTCTACAAGACTCGATCAAGGTTGCTGAGGCAATCATCAAAGGAAGACCCGTAAACGGAGAAGTCATCCATGAAAACCTCAACAATCTTTTCACAAAAGTCAGAGAATATAGCCATCATACATCTTTGAAAGGTGGCAGGTGCATTACACAAGCCAAAAGGCATACGTCTATAAGCAAAGGTACCGAAAGAGCAGGTGAAAGTGGTTTTCTCCTGATCAGATTGTGCAACTGGTATTTGGGAGAAACCAGAATAACCGTCTAGAAAGCAGAAGTGTGTGTGTTTGGACAACCTTTCTAACATTTGGTCGATAAAAGGCAGAGGGTAATGATCTTTCCTAGTGGCCTTATTCAACTTCCTAAAATCAATCACCATCTTATAGCCAGTAATAATCCTCTGTGGTATCAACTCATCCTTATCATTAGGGACAACCGTGATGCCTCCCTTCTTAGGAACTCAATGCACCGGACTCACCCAATCGCTATGAGCAACAGGGTAGATAATACCCACTTCCAGGAGCTTTTGTATTTCTTTTCTTACTACTTCTTTCATCTTAGAATTCAATCTCCTTTGATGATCAACAACTGGTTTGAATTCAGGATCAGTTTTGATCTTGTGTTGGCATAGAGTGGGACTAATGCCCTTAAGATCATCAAGAGTATATCCAATAGCAGCACGATGCTTCCTTAGAGTTTTTAGTAACTTCTTTTCTTCATGCTCTGAGAGGCTAGCACTAATTATAACATGATATATCTCCTTTTCATCAAGATAGGCATACTTAAGAGTATCAGGCAACTGTTTAAGCTCGAACACAGGATCACCCTTTGGTGGGGGTGGATCCCCAAGCAGTTCAACATGCAAGTTATTCTTAAGGATAGGATATTGTTCTAAGACAACTCTGTCTATTTCATCCCTTTCATCCATATGCATATCATTTTCATGCTCAAGCAAGTATTGCTCTAAGGGATCAGTAGGGGGCACGGCAATAGAGGCTAAGGCAATATTTTCATCCCTACTAGGCAACTCCTTTTCATGAGGTTGTCTACCAAACTTAGAGAAATTGAACTCATGTGACACACCTTCAAAGCCAACAGTGACAGTTTGCTTCTCACAATCAATATGAGCATTGACAGTATTGAGAAAAGGTCTACTGAATATGATGGGACAAAAGCTATCTTGTGCGGTAGCAAGAACGAGGAAATCAGCAGGATACTTCGTTTTACCACACAAGACTTCAACATCCCTAACAATTCCCACGGGGCAGATAGTATCTCTATTGGCAAGCTGAATAGTGACATCTATAGGTTCTATCTCAACAGGTGCAATCTCATCTTTGACTTCATCGTATAAAGATTGAGGTATTGCACTAACACTAGCACCCAAGTCACATAAACCATGATAACAATGATCTCCTATCATAACAGAAACTACAGGCGTGCCAACAACAGTCCTATGTTTGTCTCTAGCGTGAGGTTTAGCAATTCTAGCAGCATCTTCACAAAAGTGAATATTATGCCCCTCAACTTCTTCAGACAGAAGATCTTTGATAATAGCAATGCTAGGTTCAACTCTAATTTGCTCAGGGGGTGTAGGTGTTCTAATGTAGCCTTTACGTATCACAGTTGAAGCTTTAGAATGATCCTTTATCCTAACAGGGAAAGGTGGTTTCTCAATGTAAGCACTGGGAACAACAGGATCACTATAGGCAATGACTTTCTCTTCAACTGGAGTGGTTTTAACTACATTGATTTCTAAAGGAGGGTGATATTTAAACCACTTCTCTTTGGGGAGATCAATATGAGCAGCAAAATATTCACACAATGAAGCTACTATCTCAGAGTCAAGTCCATACTTGGCGCTAAAATCACTAAAGGTATTTGTCTCAACAAAGGATTTAATGCAATCAAAAGTGAAATTCATACCTGACTCCTTACCTTCTTCAAGCTCTCAATCTTCAGAGTTGCGTTTAATTCTCTCCAATAAATTCCATTTGAAGTCAATATCTCTCTTTATAAAAGAACCGGTACAAGAAGTGTCAAGCATGGTGCGATCATCATGAGAAAGCCGAGCATAGAAGTTCTGAATGATAATTTCTCTCGAGTGCTCATGATTGGGGCATGAATATAGCATTGATTTAAGCCTCCGCCAAGCTTGAGCGATGCTTTCTCTGTCACGAGGCCAAAAATTGTAAATATAGTTTCGATCACGATGTACTAAATGCATAGGATAAAACTTTTGATGAAATTCCAGTTTCAACCGATTGTAGCCCCATGACCCAGTATCATCACATAGCCTATACCATGTCAACGCCTTATCCTTCAAAGATAAAGGAAAGACCTTCTTCTTGACCTCATACTCGGGCACACCTGCAAGCTTAAATAAACCGCAAACTTCATCTACATAGATCAGATGCAAGTCTCGATGTGATGTTCCATCTCCTGTAAAAGGATTAGCCAGCAGTTTCTCAAGCATACCCGAAGGAAATTCAAAGCAAATATTTTCAGTAGGTGCAGCAGGTTGAGGAGCAACTATTTGTGCTTACGTTCGAGGTGAAGATACCCCGAACAATCCCCTGAAAGGATTAGTATCCATAGTGACAAGTGACAATAAATTTCAGCACACTATATGAATGTTTCCTTACCAAGTTCCACTTACCAAAGGCGCTTCACTCCCTGGCAACGGCGCCAGAAAAGGGTCATGATGACCCACAAGTATAGGGGATCAATCGTAGTCCTTTCGATAAGTAAGAGTGTCGAATCCAACGAGGAGCAGAAGGATTTGACAAGTGGTTTTCAGCAAGGAAAAATCTGCAAGCACTGAAATTGTCGGTAACAATTGATTGTGGGGTGAGATGATTCGTAGCAAGCAACAAGTAACAAAAGTAGCAACGGTGCAGCAAAGTGGCCCAATCCCTTTTATAGCAAGGGACAAGCCTGGAAAAAGTATTATAGGAGGAAAAACGCTCCCGAGGACACACGGGAATTTCTGTCATGCTAGTTTCATCATGTTCATATGATTCACGTTCGTTACTTTGATAGTTTGATATGTGGGTGGACCGGCGCTTGGGTACTGCCCTTACTTGCACAAGCATCCCACTTATGATTAACCCCTCTCGCAAGCATCCGCAACTATGAAAGAAGAATTAAGACAAAGTCTAACCATAGCATTAAACTAGTGGATCCAAATCAGCCCCTTACGAAGTAACGCATAAACTAGGGTTTAAGCTTCTGTCACTCTAGCAACCCATCATCTACTTACTACTTCCCAATGCCTTCCTCTAGGCCCAAATAATGGTGAAGTGTTATGTAGTCGACGTTCACATAACACCACTAGAGGAAAAACAACATACAACATATCAAAATACCGAAGGAATACCAAATTCACATGACTATTATTAGCATGACTTATCCCATGTCCTCAGGAACAAAAGTAACTACTCACAAAGCATAATCATAATCATGATCAGAGGTGTAATGAGTAGCATCAAGGATCTGAACATAAACTCTTCCACCAAATAATCCAACTAGCATCAACTACAAAGAGTAATCAACACTACTAGCAACCTTACAAGTACCAATCGGAGTCACGAGATGGAGATTGGTTGCAAGAGATGAACTAGGGTTTGGAGATGAGATGGTGCTGATGAAGATGTTGATGGTGACTAGTCCCCTCCGGTGAGAGGAGTGTTGGTGATGACGATGGCGACGATTTCCCCCTCCGGGAGGGAAGTTTCCCCGACACGATCGTCCTGCTGGAGCCCTAGATTGGTTCTGCTCAAGTTCCGCCTCGTGGCGGTGGCGAAACCACAAAAAGCTCCCGTATGATTTTTTTTTGGACGAAACCCTCCATATAGCAAAAGAAGGGGGCAAGTGGGCCAGCAGGGTGCCCACAAGCCCCCATGGCGCGGCCTCGGGGGTGGCCGCGCCGTGCAGGCTTGTGGCCACCCCCTGGCGACCCTCTGGAGCTTCTTCGGCCCAGTATTTTTTATATATTGGGAAAAAAATCTCCGTTGATTTTCACGGCGTTTGGAGTTGCGCAGAATAGGTATCTCAACTTTGCTCCACTTTCAGGCCAGAATTCCAATTGTTGGTATTCTCCCTCTTCATGTGAACCTTGCAAAATAAGAGAGAAAAGGCATAAGAATAATACCTTGAAGCGAAATAACAGCCAAAGAATCGATAAATAACAACATGAAAACATGATGCAAAATGGATGTATCAGTCAACACCCCTCACATTGGATGCATGACCATAAAAGATATTACTCATAAAAATAGAACAACTATTATTCGTTGACTTAAGTGAGTAAACGTCTTGCAATAAACAAGATCCAGATATAATGTTCATGCTTAACGCAGGCACTAAATTACAATTATTTAAGTTCATAACTAATCCTGATGGTAACGGAAGTGAGACTGTGCCGACGACGATTGCATCAACCTTGGAACCATTTCCCACGCGCATCATCACTTCATCCTTTGCCAGCCTTCGTTTATTCCGCAGTCTCTGCTTCGAGTTGCAAATATGAGCAACAGAACCGGTATCAAATACCCGGGCACTACTACGAGAGTTGGTTAGGTACACATCAATAACATGTATATCACATATACCTGGTTTGGCGCTGGCCGCCTTATTATCAGCCAAATACTTAGGGCAGTTGCGCTTCCAGTGACCCATCCCCTTGCAATAATAGCAATCTGTTTCCGGCTTAGGTCCAGCCTTGGGTTTCTTCGTCGGACTTGCAACAGTCTTGCCGCTCTTCTTGGAGTTAGCCTTCTTGCCTTTGCCGTTTCTCTTGAAACCAGTGGTCTTATTGACCATCAACACTTGATGCTCTTTCTGGAGTTCTGACTCTACGACTTTCAGCATCGCGAATAACTTGCCGGGTGACTTGTTCATCCCTTGCATGTTATAGTTCAACACAAAGCTCTTGTAGCTAGGTGGCAGTGATTGAGGAATTCTGTCAATGATAGCCTCTTGTGGGAGTTCAGTCCCCAGCTCAGCTAGACGGTTTGAGTACCCAGACATTTTGGGCACATGTTCACAGACAGACAAATTCTCCTCCATCTTGCAAGCATATAATTTATCAGAGGTCTCATACCTCTCGATCCGGGCGTTCTTCTGAAAGATAAACTTCAACTCCCGGAATATCTCATATGCTCCATGACGTTCAAAGCGTCGTTGAAGTCCCGGTTCCAAGCCATACAAGACTGCACATTGAACTACTGAGTAGTCCTCCTTACGTGATTGCCAAGCGTTCAAAACATCTTGGTCAGACGTAGTGGGTGGTTCATCTCCTAGCACAGCATCAAGGACATAATTCTTTTTCCCAGCTTGTAGGATGAGCTTAAGATTATGAGCCCAATCTACAAAGTTGCTACCATCATCTTTCAGCTTAGCTTTCTCTAGGAACGTATTGAAATTCAGGGTCGCTACTGCTTGAGCCATTGATCTACAAAATAAAATAGTGCAAAGTGGACTTAGACTATGTTCAAGATAATTAGAGTTTAACTAATCAAATTACTAATAAACTCCCACTCAAATAGACACCCCTCTAGTTACTTGAGTGTGGCATGATCCAAATTCACTAACTCAAATCCAATCATCACGTGAGTTGAGCGTAGTTTCAGTGGTAAACATCTCTATGCTAATCATATCAACTATACGATTCATGCTTGACCTTTCGGTCTCTCGTGTTCCGAAGCCATGTCTGCACATGCTAGGCTCGTCAAGTTTAACCTGAGTGTTTCGCGTCTGCAACTGTTTTGCACCCATTGTATGTGAACATTGAGTCTATCACACCCTATCATCACGTGGTGTCTCGAAACGACGAACTGTCGCAACGGTGCACAGTTGGGGAGAACACAATTTTATCTTGAAATTTAGTGAGGGGTCACCTTATAATGCTACCGTTGTTCTAAGCAAGATAAGGTGCATAATGTTGGGTAACGTAGCATAAATTCAAAATTTTCCTACGCCATATTCACATCTTCCTATGGAGAGACCAGCAACAAGAGAGGGGTGAGAGCATCTTCATACCTTTGACGATCGCTAAGCGGAAGCGTTGCTAGAACGCGGTTGATGGAGTCGTACTCGCGGTGATTCAGATCACGGTGTGATTCCGATCTAGTGCCGAACCACGACACCTCCGCGTTCAACACACGTGCAGCTCGGTGACGTCTCCCACACCTTAATCCAGCAAGGAGAAGGGAGAGGTTGGGGAAGGTCACCGGCAGCACGATGGCGTGGTGTCGATGGAGAGACGAGGCCTCCCGGCAGGGCTTCCACAAGCACCGTGGGAGAGGAGGAAGAAGAAGAGCAGGGCTGCGCCGAGAGAGAGATGGAAAACCGTGTCTCCAATGGCCAAAACCCCCGCTATATATAGGGGGAAGGGAGGGTGGCGCCCCCTTTAGTGTTTCCCCCTTGAGGGGGGGGGGGGGCAGCCCTAGATGGGGGGAGGGGTGGCGGCCAGGAGGGGAGGAGGGGGTGGTTGATACGTCTCCATCGTATCTACTTTTCCGAACTCTTTTGCCCTTGTTTTGGACTATAATTTGCATGATTTGAATGGAACTAACCCGGAGTGACGCTGTTTTCAGGAGAATTGCCATGGTGTTGTTTTTGTGCAGAAATAAAAGTTCTCGGAATGTCCTGAAAATTTACGGAGATTTTTTCTGGAATAAAAGAAAAATACCTGCGCAAAGATCCACCGGAGGGGGCGTGCTAGTGGGCCACAAGCCCATAGGCCGCGGCCACCCCCTATGGCCGCGCCGTGCAGGCTTGTGGGGTCCATGTGGCACCACCGCCCCCAAACTCAGCTCTATATCTTCCGTTTCGCCTGGAAAAAAAATCAGAGAGAAGGTTTCAACGCGTTTTGTGATATGGAGGTGCCGCCACATCCTGTTCTTCATCTGGAGGGCAGATCTGGAGTCCGTTTCGGGCTTCGGAGAGGGGAAATCGTCGCCATCGTCATCATCAACCTTTCTCCATCGACAATTCCATGATGCTCTTCATCGTTCGTGAGTAATCTCCTCGTAGGTTTGGTGGATGGTGATGAGTTGGATGAGATCTATCATGTAATCGAGTTAGTTCTTGACGGGGATTGATCCCTAGTATCCACTATGTTCTAGATTGATGTTGCTACTACTTGGCTATGCTTAATGCTTGTCACTAGGGCCCGAGTGCCATGATTTCAGATCTGAACCTATTATGTTGTCGCCAGTATATGTGTTCTTTAGATCCTATCTTGCAAGTTGTAGTCACCTACTATGTTTTATGACCCGGCAACCCCGGAGTGACAATAGCCGGAACCACTCCCGGAGATGACCATAGTATGAGGAGTTCATGTATTCACCACGTGTTAATGCATTGGTCCGGTTCTTTATTAAAAGGAGAACCTTAATATCCCGTACTTTCCATTAGGACCCCGCTCCCATGGGAGGGATGGACAATAGATGTCATGCAAGTTCTTTTCCCTAAGCACGTATGACTACATACGGAATACATGCCTACATTAGTTTAATGAACGAGAGCTAGTTACATATCTCTCCGTGTTATAACTGTTACATGATGAATCACATCCGTCATACTCATCCATCACCGATCCACTGCCTACGAGTCTTTTACTACTGGTCCTCGCTACGTTACTTTGCCTAGGCTTGTCCCTTGCAACAAAAGGGATTGGGCCACCTTGCTACTGCTGTTACTTGTTACTTTGCTGCTGCTGCTACTGCTGTTACTTGCTACTTCGCTGCTACTTGTTCCAAGAATTTTCTGGAGCCGTAGCCGGGGAAGCATTCTTCTTAAGAATAATCCCCCGTCAACGTGCTCGCGCCATTGATACAACAGTTAGGAATAGTCTCCTGTCAACAGATCGTTTCTGGCACCATTGTTATCATACTACTTTGCTACTGATACTTTGCTTGCAGACACTAATCTTTCAGGTGTGGTTGGATCTGACGCATTCAGCTGCTAATACTTGAGAATATTCTTTCGCTTCCCGTCGTGCGAACCAACAAATTTGGGTTGAATACTCTACCCTCGAAAACTGCTGCGAACCCATACGCTTGTGGGACATCAAGGTTTTTTCTGGCGCCGTTGTCGGGGAGGCACAACTATATATATTCCATGAGTCACTTGGGATTGACGTCTGCTGATCACTATGAGGAATCCGAAAGATCCAAGAACTAAAATCTTGCATTCCACTACGAGGAGAGGTAAGGAATTGCCATCTAGCTCTTCACTTGATTCAACTTCAGTTTTGAGTAAGTTTGCGACTTCGTCTCCTGCTAGAAATCTTGATATGTCGCCTGTGCTTGATGATGCTACTTCTGCTGTCCAGATGCTTATGATGATTCTATGCTTGATACTATGCTTGATGATGCTATGCTTGATACTATGCCTGATGATGGCATGCTAGATACTATGCCTGATGATGCTATGCTTGATACTGCGTTGCCACTAGGTGCATTCCTTGATGCACATATTGCTAGAGTTGCTGCTAGATGTGATGATACTTCTGAGACTGTTGATACTATTGAAGTAGAACCTCCTACTATGCCTGAATTGCTTGTTATGCCTAATACGCGCTATGTTATGGAGGGAGAGATAGCTGAGGATTTTCTTGCGTGTAAGGATAACTATGATGTTGAGAAACTTCTGCGCAAGTGGAAAGAAAAATCTGTGAACGCTAGGATGAAATACGACCCGAAGTTTGCCACTTCGCCTATCTTTGTGACCGATAAGGATTATGAATTCTCTGTCGACCCTGAGTTAATCACTCTGGTCGAATCTGATCCTTTTCACGGTTATGAGTCCGAAACGGTTGTAGCCCATCCTACCAAACTGCACGATATATCCACCCTATTCACTAGTGAGGAAAAGATCCGCCACTACTATATGCTCAAGTTGTTTCCTTTCTCGCTAAAGGATGATGCTAAGACCTGGTTCACTTCTCTTGCTCCTGGTTGTGTGCGTAGCCCCCAGGATATGGTATACTACTTCTCTGAAAAATATTTCCCTGCCCATAAGAAGCAAGCTGCCTTGCAGGAAATACACAACTTTGCTCAAGCTGAAGAAGAGAGTCTCCCACTAGCTTGGGGGAGGCTCATCCAGCTACTGAATGTTGTGCCTGATCACCCTCTTGAGAAGAACGAAATACTTGATATCTTCTATAATGGACTTACCGATGCTTCCAAAGACCACCTAGTTAGTTGTGCCAGTAGTGTTTTTAGGGAACGAACCGTAGAACAAGCTGAGATTCTGTTGAACAACATCTTATGCAATGATAATGCTTGGACTATTCCCGAACCACCTCCTAAGCCAAGTCCAAAGAAAAGAGGTATTCTATTCCTCAGTCCTGAAGATATGCAAGAAGCCAATAAATCTATGCGAGAGAAAGGCATTAATTCTGAAGATGTCAAAAATCTACCACCTATCGAAGAGATCCATGGTCTCGATAACCCGATACAGGTAGTAGAAGTAAATTCTCTGCGTAGGTTTGATGAGAGTGATATTCCTTTTGATAAACCTGCTAGCTTATGCATGGATGAATTTGATAACTTCGTTGCCAAACAATAGAGTTTCAATGATTATGTTAGCAGACAATTGGAACAGAATGCTTATATGCTTAGTCATTTAAGTGCTTGTGTGGACAAAAACGTCAATGATCTTAAGCTTCTGAGTAAACATGCCTCTATGGTTACTACTCAGGTAGAACAAGTACTTAAAGCTCAGAATGACTTGCTCAATGAGTTGAATGAAAATTCTGTCAGAGTCGTCACTATAGGCGGTAGAATAACCCAGGAACCCTTGTATCCCGAGGGTCATCCGAAGAGAATTGAACAAGATTCTCAAGGAGTTAGCACTGATGCACCTAGTCATCCTAGAAAGAAGAAGAAAGATGATAGGAACCTGCACGCTAGTAACCATGTTGCTGCTACACGTGAGAGTCCAAATGATGCCTCAGTCTCTGATGCAGAAACACAATCTGGTGATGAACATGAGCCTAATGATAATATCAATAGTGATGTTCATGAAGATGCTCAACCTAGCAATGAAAAGGATGTGGAGATTGAACCTGATCTTGATAACCCACAGCCTAAGACTAAAAGATACGATAAGAATGATTTCGCTACTAGGAAGCACGGTAAAGAAAGGGAACCATGGGTTCAGAATCCTATGCCCTTTCCTCCTAAACCATCCAAGAAAAAGGATGATGAGGATTTTGAGCGCTTTGTTGAAATGATCAGACCCGTCTTTCTGCAAATGCGTTTGACGGATATGCTCAAGATGTCCCCGTATGCTAAGTACATGAAAGATATTGTGACTAATAAGAGGAGGATACCTGATCTTGACATCTCCGCATTGCTTGCTAATTACACTTTCAAGGGTGGAACTCCGAAGAAACTAAGTGATCCCGGTGTGCCTACTATACCTTGCTCCATTAAAGGAAACTACGTTAGAACTGCGCTATGCGACCTTGGAGCCGGTGTTAGTGTTATGCCTCTCTCTCTTTATCGTAGACTTGAACTAGATAAGTTGACACCCACTGAAATCTCTCTGCAATTGGCCGACAAATCAACTGCTTTCCCTATCGGCATTTGCGAGGATCTGCCTGTTGTGGTTGCTAACACCACTATCTTAATAGACTTTGTTATCTTGGATATTCCCGAGGACGATGACATGGCTGTCATCCTCGGAAGACCCTTTTTAAACACTGAAGGGGCTGTTATAGATTGCAACAAAGGCAATGTCACTTTCCACGTCAACGGTAATGAGCATACCGTGCACTTTCCAAAGAAACGATATCCAGTACATTGCATCAATGCTATCGAAAAAACTTCATCGATTCTTATTGGGAGCTTTGAATGCCCTATTCTTCGTGTCAAGATGAAGTATGATTTGCTGGTTGGGGAGATACACATCCCCATTGAGGTGACCTAGTGACTATTCAAAAATTCTCCGTCTTCTTTTGCGATTCGAGAAAGTTTTATCGAGGGGACTTGATCGACCCCATTAACGGATTTGTTTCGATGACCATGAGATGGATGAATCGAGGAGTCACAAACCTCTGTTCCAAGCTTTCACTTTAGGTTGCTTAGAAGAAAAATGATAGATTTAGTTTAGTTTTCCCTGTTTTCTGTTTTAGCGTCCCGTACAAAAGTACCCCCAAAATAAAAGTTCTCCGAACGCTGTGCAAATCAAGTATGATTTTTTCTGGATTTTTTGAAAAATTCTGGGACAAAGAATCTGTCTGGGGGCCACACCAGTGGGCCACAAGCCCTAGGGGCGCGGGCACCCCCTGGCCGCGCCACCCAGGCTTGTGGGGCCCACAGGCACCCCCTCCACTCATTCTTGTTCTCATACGCTTCTCCTACCTCCAGAAAAAACTGTTTCGCAGCTCAAACCCGTGTTCGTGCTCCTCTTGCTGGGATTTTCGATCTCTTTGCTCAAATCACCGTTCTCCGAACTGTTTTGGGGAAATTACTCTTTGGTAAGTGACTCCTCCATTGGTCCAATTAGTTTTTGCTCTAGTGTCTTATACTCCGCGTATTTTTGAAGCCTTGGTGACCATGTTCTTGAGCTTTGCATGCTGATTCTAGCTGGTCCCAAGTAGTTTTGATGCGTAATATGGTCTCTAGGCACTTGTTGGAGTAGTTGCTACAAGTTTCGTTGAGCCTTATTCACTTTTCCTTAGAATCACTAAAAATTTCAGAAATTTTCAGAGATAGAAAAGGGAAAGATGAGGAGGTTCTTAAGAGGCTCGTCAAGCCGTGACCCCAAGGATGATGGGAGTGAGAAGAAGCCCAAGTATTTGGTCCCTCGAGTCGCAGAAGTTCGAGCGTGCGAGTGGCCAAGCGATGTGTTCTTACGTGTCGCTGGAATATATGAGGACTTTTATCACTTGGTGGAGAACGCACGCCTTACCGCCTTAGTTGAAGATAAGTGTCCGCAATACCTCCTCCTCACTAATATCTTCGTACAAAGCTTTAACTTCTATCCGAGGAAGAATCGTCCTATGGTTGAGTTTAAACTTTATGATATCCCCCAGCGCATGTCACTCCAGGATTTTTGGAATGTTTGCAAATTGCCTCTTGTTGGGGATATTCATGAACCTCGTCCACGAGACTTGGAAGCTTTCATCGGTACTATTGCTGTAGGAGAGGAGAGAGGAGTGTCTTGCGCTAGAGCTGCTATCATACATTTTCCAGTGCTTCGGTACTTCTCACTATTTGTGGGAAAGTGTTTGATTGTCCGTGCGAAGGCTGGGTTACTTAGTTCCCCAGATCTTGCGGTCTTCCGCGAAGCCCTTTATAACGATAAAACTTATAGCTTGTGCGTTATAGTAGCTCAACGGTTGAACCTGAACCGTTCTAAAGGTGTTGTCTATGGAGGTATCTATGCTACTCGTCTTGCGAGACACTTTCAGAAACCTATTAGACTGGAGGAGGAAGAAGAGATTCTTGTTCCCGAGAGATATCTAGATTACGATAGCATGGTTCGCCATGAATTTCTTGATAGAGATACAAATAGAAGAATGATTTATAACCTGGTATTTAGTCAGGGTACTCGTGAGACTATTACTTTGCCTGCTCCTTCTTTGTTCAATCTTCATGCAGGTAGGTACACTATTATGCCCTCGGACATCTATGCATATTGGGGCTTGGCCCAACCACAGGTGCCCGTGCCCGAGCCGCTAGTCGAGTACCAGACACCGGTTTATCAGTGGGAGCCAGAGGAGCTCACACAGCAGTGGCATCCTCAGTCCACTCCGGAGTACCCTGGAGCTGGTTATTTCCCTCCTTGGGAGTAGACCAACTTAGGCCTAAAGCCTAACTTGGGGAGTACGTGTTTCTCATCGACTTTACATTCTTGCTTATGCTTTCACTTTGTTAGCCGGTGTTCACACTTTGCCACTGTATCATCCATGCTAGTTTTATTTTCTTTTTCTCGTTTTCTTTTCGTGTGTCTGTCTAGTTTGAGAAAACCCAAAAAGATTTTCTTTTTCTTCTTTTGCTTGTTGGGATCTTTCCCGTGTAGATAGTTTTATTTTTCTTTGGGTCAAGGTAGAAGATATTGGTTACATTGTTTAGTGGCTCTTGCATGCATACCTGTTTAGCTTTCAAAGAGACATATTACTTTGTCTTCTCCTTTGTGTTTGCCTACAGATTCCAGCTTTACTCCAATGCACGAGCATGCTTATTATTATTCACATCGTTCGACCGTGCAAGTGAAAGGCAATAATGACGATATATGATGAAGTGACTGAGCCTGGAAAAGCTGGTATGAACTCGATCTATTTTGTTTTTGTAAATATGACTAGCTCACTGTTCCTAGTTCAGCTTTGTTGTGAGGGAAACATGTTTGCAATGACAACTTAGAGATCATAGTTTCTGATGCCATGCTTAATTAGCTAGGAGCTTATAATGGTTTGTCTTGGTTGCCAACATGAATGTTGAGATGACTATGATGTAGTATGATAGGATGGTATCCTCCTTTGAATGTTTTAAGTGGCTTGACTTGGCGCATGTTCACGCATGTAGTTGAAACAATATCAACATAGCCTCTATGATATTCATGTTCATGGTGATTTATGTCCTACTCATGCTTGCACTCAATGTTAGTTAATCTCAATGCATTTTGATGACTGTTGTCGCTCTCTAGTTGGTCGCTTCCCAGTCTTTTGCTAGCCTTCACTTGCACTAAGATGGAATACTGCTTGTGCATCCACCTCCATAAACCCAAAGTTGTGCCATATGAGTCCACCATACCTACCTATGTGCGGTATCTACCTGCCGTTCCAAGTAAATTTGCATGTGCCACTCTCTAAATCTTCAAGAAATAATCTGTTTTGCATGCCCGAACCGCTCATGTGGTGACAGGGGCTATTGGTATCTTCCATGCTAGGCGTGTTATCCCCGATATGTGTTTATTCACTATCATTCACGAGAAAGGGGCCGGTAATTGGAGTTCCCGGTTCCATGCTCAAATCGAAAAGATAATTGCAAACAAAACTCCCCCAGGATTGATGTTGGTGTGGACGGTACCCGAGGATTCGGCTAGCCGTGGAGTGTGATTGATTGGTGGTGGGGGAGTCAAAACTTTACTTTTCTGTTTGGGAACCGCCTATAGCATGTGTAGCGTGGAAGATGTAGAGAAGTCTTAGTCATTGCATTGACAATGAAAGCATGCCACCTAAAATTATTATCTCTCTTTCAAAGCTTGAGCTCTGGCACCTCTGCAAATCAATGCTTCCCTCTGCAAAGGGCCTGTCTATTTACGTTCCTGTTGAGTCATCCTCCTCTTACAAAAGCACCAATTAGAGAGCACCTCAGTTATTTTTATGCTTTGCTTTTAACTATGTTGAGTATGACTATGACTGGATCTTCATTGCCATGACTTACAATGTTTAGTCAGCCCTTGGTCTTTGAAGGTGCTCTGCATTTATGTTTTACGGTCTCAGAAAGAGCTAGCGAGATACCATCTACTCGTACTGCTTCATGTTGTTTTGATTGAAGTGTTGACACTTGAGGCTTATTATTATTTGCTCGCTAGTTGATTATGCCATTGATATGAGTTTACCGTGAGACCTAGATGTCATTTGCTTTTGTGCTTTGCTTGTGACGCTGCTGAAACTCTGGTTATGCGTTAGACATAGTTGCAACAACAAGATCAAACAAAGTTCGTCAAAGTTTTTCTTTTGTCTCTTTCAGTTTGTCAACTGAATTGCTTGAGGACAAGCAAGGCTTTAAGCTTGGGGGAGTTGATACGTCTCCGTCGTATCTACTTTTCCGAACTCTTTTGCCCTTGTTTTGGACTCTAATTTGCATGATTTAAATGGAACTAACCCGGACTGACGCTGTTTTAAGTAGAATTGCCATGGTGTTGTTTTTGTGCAGAAATAAAAGTTCTCGGAATGTCCTGAAAATTTACGGAGATTTTTTTTGGAATAAAAGAAAAATACGTGCGCAAAGATCCACCGGAGAGGGCGTGCCAATGGGCCACAAGCCCACAGGCCGCGACCACCCCCTATGGCCGCGCCGTGCAGGCTTGTGGGGCCCACGTGGCACCACCGCCCCCAAACTCAGCTCTATATCTTCCGTTTCGCCTCGAAAAAAATCAGAGAAGGTTTCATCGCGTTTTGCGATACGGAGGCGCCGCCACATCCTGTTCTTCACCTAGAGGGCAGATCTGGAGTCCGTTTCGGGCTCGGGAGAGGGGAAATCGTCGCCATCGTCATCATCAACCTTTCTCCATCGACAATTCCATGATGCTCTTCATCGTTCGTGAGTAATCTCATCGTAGGCTTGTTGGACGGTGATGAGCATGTAATCGAGTTAGTTCTTGACGGGGATTGATCCCTAGTATCCCCTATGTTCTAGATTGATGTTGCTACTACTTGGCTATGCGTAATGCTTGTCACTAGGTCCTGAGTGCCATGATTTCAGATCTGAACCTATTATGTTTTCGTCAATATATGTGTGTTTTAGATCCTATCTTGCAAGTTGTAGTCACGTACAATGTGTTATGACCCGGCAACCCCGGAGTGACAATAGCCGGAACCACTCCCGGAGATGACCATAGTATGAGGAGTTCATGTATTCACCGCGTGTTAATGCGTTGGTCCGGTTCTTTATTAAAAGGAGAACCTTAATATCCCGTAGTTTCCATTAGGACCCCGCTGCCACGGGAGGGATGGACAATAGATGTCATGCAAGTTCTTTTCCCTAAGCACGTATGACTACATACAGAATACATGCCTACATTAGATTGATGAACGGGAGCTAGTTACATATCTCTCCGTGTTATAGCTGTTAGATGATGAATCACATCCGTCATACTCATCCATCACCGATCCACTGCCTACGAGTCTTTTACTACTCGTCCTCGCTACGTTACTTTGCCTAGGCTTGTCCCTTACAACAAAAGGGATTGGGCCACCTTGCTGCTGCTGTTACTTGTTACTTTGCTGCTGCTGCTACTGCTGTTACTTGCTACTTCGCTGCTACTTGTTGCAAGACTTTTCTGGAGCCGTAGCCGGGGAAGCATTCTTCTTAAGAATAATCCCCATCAACGTGCTGTCGCCATTGATCCAACAGTTAGGAATAGTCTGCCGTCAACAGATCGTTTCTGGCACTGTTGTTATGATACTACTTTGCTACTGATACTTTGCTTGCAGACACTAATCTTTCAGGTGTGGTTGAATCTGACGCATTCAGCTGCTAATACTTGAGAATATTCTTTCGCTTCTCGTCGTGCGAACCAACAAATTTGGGTTGAATACTCTACCCTCGAAAACTGCTGCGATCCCATACGCTTGTGGGACATCAAGGCTTTTTCTGGCGCCGTTGCCGGGGAGGCACAACTATATTCTCTGAGTCACTTGGGATTGACGTCTGCTGATCACTATGAGGAATCCGAAAGATCGAAGAACTAAAATCTTGCCTTCCACTACGAGGAGAGGTAAGGAATTGCCATCTAGCTCTGCACTTGATTCACCTTCAATTTTGAGTAAGTTTGCGACTTCGCCTCCTGCTAGAAATCTTGATATCTCGCCTGTGCTTGATGATGCTACTTCTGCAGTCCATGATGCTTATGATGATGCTATGCTTGATACTATGCCTGATGATGCTAAGCTTGATACTATGCCTGATGATGCCATGCTAGATACTATGACCGATGATGCTATGCTTGATACTGCTTTGCCACTAGTTGCATTCCTTGATGCACATATTGCTAGAGTTGCTGCTAGATGTGATGATACTTCTGAGACCGCTGATACTATGGAAGTAGAACCTGCTACTATGCCAGAATTGCCTCTTATGCCTGATACGCGCTATGTTATGGAGGGAGAGATAGCTGAGGATTTTCTTGCGTGTAAGGATAGCTATGATGTTGAGAAACTTCTGCGCAAATGGAAAGAAAAATCTCTGAACGCTAGGATAAATACGACCCGAAGTTTAACACTTCGCCTAACTTTGTGACCGATAAGGATTATGAATTCTCTGTCGACCCTGAGTTAATCACTCCGGTCGAATCTGATCCTTTTCACGGTTATGAGTCTGAAACGGTTGTAGCCCATCTTACCAAACTGCACGATATAGCCACCCTATTCACTAGTGAGGAAAATATCCGCCACTACTATATGCTCAAGCTGTTTCCTTTCTTGCTAAAGGATGATGCTAAGACCTGGTTCACTTCTCTTGCTCCTGGTTGTGTGCGTAGCCCCCAGGATATGGTCTACTACTTCTCTGAAAAATATTTCCCTACCCATAAGAAGCAAGCTGCCTTGTAGGAAATATACAACTTTGCTACAGCTGAAGAAGATAGTCTCCCACAAGCTTGGGGAGGCTCATCGAGCTATTGAATGCTTTGCCTGATCACCCTCTTGAGAAGAACAAAGTACTTGATATCTTCTATAATGGACTTACCGATGCTTCCAAAGACCACCTAGATAGTTGTGCCGGTAGTGTTTTTAGGGAACGAACCGTAGAACAAGCTCAGATTCGGTAGAACAACATCTTATGCAATGAGAATGCTTGGACTATTCCCGAACCACCTCCTAAGCCAACTCCGAAGAAAAGAGGTATTCTATTCCTCAGTCCTAAAGATATGCAAGAAGCCAAGAAATCTATGCGAGAGAAAGGCATTAAAATCTGAAGATGTCAAAAATCTACCACCTATCGAAGAGATCCATGGTCTCGATAACCCGATACACATAGTAGAAGTAAATTCTCTACATAGGTTTGATGAGAGTGATATTCCTTTTGATAAACCTACTAGCTTATGCATGGATGAATTTGATAACTTCGTTGCCAAACAACAGAGTTTCAATGATTATGTTAGCAGACAATTGGAACAGAATGCTCATATGCTTAGTCATTTAAGTGCTAGTGTGGACAGAAACGTCGATGATTTTAAGCTTCTGAGTAAACATGTGTTGGGGAATGTTGCATGGGAAACAAAAATTTTCCTACGCGCACGAAGACCTATGATGGTGATGTCCATCTACGAGAGGGGATGTTCGATCTACGTACCCTTGTAGACCGCACAACAAAAGCGTTAGTGAACGCGGTTGATGTAGTGGAACGTCCTCACGTCCCTCGATCCGCCCCGCGAACCGTCCCGCGATCAGTCCCACGATCTAGTGCCGAACGGACGGCACCTCCGCGTTCAGCACACGTACAGCTCGACGATGATCTCAGCCTTCTTGATCCAGCAAGAGAGACGGAGAGATAGATGAGTTCTCTGGCAGCGTGACGGCGCTCCAGAGGTTGGTGGTGATCTTATCTCAGCAGGGCTCCGCCCGAGCTCCGCAGAAACGCGATCTAGAGGTGAAACCGTGGAGATATGTGGTCGGGCTGCCGTGGCAAAGTTGTCTCAAATCAGCCCTAAAACCTCCGTATATATAGGGGGAAGAGGGGGAGCCTTGCCTTGGGGTCCAAGGACCCCCAAGGGGTTCGGCCGAGCCAAGGGGGGGAAGTCCTCCCCTTCCAAACCGAATCCAACTAGGTTTGGAAGGAGGAGTCCTTCCCCCTTTTCCCACCTCCTCTTTTTTTTTCTTTTCTCTTTGATTTTCTTCCTATGGCGCATAGGGACTTCTTGGGCTGTCCCACCAGCCCACTAAGGGCTGGTGCGCCACCCCCAAGGCCTATGGGCTTCCCCGGGGTGGGTTGCCCCCCCGGTGAACACCCGGAACACATTCGTCATTCCCGGTACATTCCTGGTAACTCCGAAAACCTTCCGGTAATCAAATGAGGTCATCCTATATATCAATCTTCGTTTCCGGACCATTCCGGAAACCCTCATGACGTCCGTGATCTCATCCGGGACTTCGAACAACATTCGGTAACCAACCATATAACTCAAATACGCATAAAACAACGTCGAACCTTAAGTGTGCTGACCCTGCGGGTTCGAGAACTATGTGGACATGACCCGAGAGACTCCTCGGTCAATATCCAATAGCGGGACCTGGATGCCCATATTGGATCCTACATATTCTACGAAGATCTTATCGTTTGAACCTCAGTACCAAGGATTCATATAATCCCGTATGTCATTCCCTTTGTCCTTCGGTATGTTACTTGCCCGAGATTCGATCGTCAGTATCCGCATACCTATTTCAATCTCGTTTACCGGCAAGTCTCTTTACTCGTTCCGTAATACAAGATCCCACAACTTACACTAAGTCACATTGCTTGCAAGGCTTATGTGTGCTGTTGTATTACCGAGTGGGCCCCGAGATACCTCTCCGTCACACGGAGTGACAAATCCCAGTCTCGATCCATACTAACTTAACGAACACCTTCGGAGATACCTGTAGAGCATCTTTATAGTCACCCAGTTACGTTGCGACGTTTGATACACACAAAGCATTCCTCCGGTGTCAGTGAGTTATATGATCTCATGGTCATAGGAACAAATACTTGACACGCAGAAAACAGTAGCAACAAAATGACACGATCAACATGCTACGTCTATTAGTTTGGGTCTAGTCCATCACATGATTCTCCTAATGATGTGATCCCGTTATCAAGTAACAACACTTGCATATGGCCAGGAAACCTTGGCCATCTTTGATCAACGAGCTAGTCAACTAGAGGCTTACCAGGGACAGTGTTTTGTCTATGTATCCACACAAGTATTGTATTTCCAATCAATACAATTATAGCATGGATAATAAACGATTATCGTGAACAAAGAAATATAATAATAACTAATTTATTATTGCCTCTAGGGCATATTTCCAACAGTCTCCCACTTGCAAAAGAGTCAATAATCTAGTTCACATCACCATGTGATTCCAACGAATCTAACACCCATATAGTTATGGGGTCTGATCACGTCTTGCTCATGAGAGAGGTTTTAGTCAACGGTTCTGAAATTTTGAGATCCGTGTGTTCTTTACAAATCTTTATGTCATCTTATAGATGCTGCTACTATGTGCTATTCGGAAATACTCCAAATATCTACTCTACTATACGAATCCGTTTCACTACTCATAGTTATTCGGATTAGTGTCAAAGCTTACATCGACGTAACCCTTTACGACGAACTCTTTAAGCACCTCCATAATCGAGAAAAATTCCTTAGTCCATCAGTTACTAAGGATAAATTTTTGACCGCTGCTAGTGATTCAATCATGGACCACTCTCTGTACCTCTCAACAGACTTTGAGTCAAGGCACACATCAGGTGCGGTACCCAGCATGGCATACTTCAGATTCTACGGCCAAGGCACAGAAGACGACCTTCGTCTATTCTCTCTATTCTGCCGGGGTCGGGTTTTGAGTCTTACTCAAATTCACACCTCACAACGCAACCAAGAACTCCTTCTTTGTTGATCTATTTTGAACTCCTTCAAAAACTTGTCAAGGCATGCATCTTGTTGAAACTTCCATTAAGCGCTTTCGATCTATCTCCATAGATCTTTGATGCTCAACGTTCAAGTAGCGCAATCCAGGTACTCCTTTGAAAACTCCTTCCAAACAACCTTGTATGCTTTACATAAATTGTACATTACTTCTAATCCACAATATGTCAACCACATATACTTATCAGAAATTCTATAGTGCTCCCACTCACTTCTTTGGAAATACAAGTTTCTCATAAACCTTGTACAAACCCAAAAACTTTGATCATCTCATCAAAGTGTATATTCCAACTCCGAGATGCTTGCACCAGTCCATTGAAGGATCGCTGGAGCTTGCATACTTGCTAGTATCTTTAGGATCAACAAAACCTCATGGTTGTATCTCATACAATGTTTGCTCAAGAAAACCGTCGAGGAAACAATGTTTTGACATCCTATGTGCAATATTTCATAAATAATGCATCAACTACTAACATAATTCCAACAGACTTTTAGCATCGCTACGAGTGAGAAAGTCTCATCATAGTCAACTGTTTGATCTTGTCGGAAACATCTTTGCGACAAGTCGAGCTTTTCTTAATAGTGACTTATCACCATCTTCGTCTGTCTTCCTTTTAGAGATCAATCTTTACTCAATAGTCCTATGACCATCAAGTAGTTCTTCCAAAGTCTACACTTTGTTTTCATACATGGATCCTCTCTCGGATTTCATGGCTTCCACCCATTTGTCGGAATCCGGGCCCACCATTGCTTTCTCCATAACTCGTAGGTTCACTGTTGCTCAACAACATGACCTCCAAGACAGGGTTACCGTACCACTCTGCAGTAGTACGCGACCTTGTCAACCTACGAGGCTTGTAGTAACTTGATCCGATGCTGGATGATCACCATCATCAGCTTTCATTTCAATTGGTGTAGGCGCCACAGGAACAACTTCCTGTGCCCTGCTACACACTGGTTGAAGTGATGGTTCAGTAACCTCATCAAGTTCTACCACCCTCCCACTCAATTCTTTTGAGAGAAACCTTTCCCCGAGAAAGGATCCGTTTCTAGAAACAAACACTTTGCTTTCGGATCTGAGATAGGAGATGTACCCAACTGTTTTGGATATCCTATGAAGATGCATTTATCCGCTTTGGGTTCGAGCTTATCTGACTGAAACTTTTTCACATAAGTGTCGAAGCCCCAAACTTTCAAGAAATGACAGTTTAGATTTCTCTAAACCTCAGTCTATACTGTGTCATCTCAACGGAAATACGCGGTGCCCTATTTAAAGTGAATGCGGTTGTCTCTAACGCATAACCCATAAACGATAGTGGTAATTCGATAAGAGACATCATAGCATGCACCATACCAAATAGTGTGTGGCTATGACATTCAGACACATCATCACACTATGATGTTCTAGGTGGCATGAACCGCGAAACAATTTCCACATTGTCTTAACTGCGTACCAAAACTTGTTACTCACATATTCATTTCTATGATCATATCGTAGTCAGTTTATCCTCTTGTTACGACGAACTTCACTCCGAAACAGAATTGAACTTTTCAATATTTCAAACTTGTGATTCATTAAGCAAATACTCTAGTATCTACTAAAATCGTCAATGAAGTAAGAACATAATGATATCCACTGCGTGCCTCAGCACCCATTCGACTGCATACATCAAAATGTATCACTTCCAACAAGTTACTATCTTATTTCATCTTAATGAAAACAAGGCCTTGCTCATGTGGTATGATTTGCATGTCACTAGTGATTCAAAATCAAGTGAGTATAAAGATCCATCAGCATGGAGCCTCTTCATGCAATTTATACCAACATGACTCAAGCGGCAGTGCCACAAGTAAGTGGTACTATCATCATTACCTCGTATATTTTGGCACCAATATCATGAACATGTGTAACACTACGATCGAGATTCAATAAACCATTGAAGGTGATTATTCAAGAAAATAGAGTAACCATTATTCTCTTTAAATGAATAATCGTATTGCAATAAACACGATCCAATCATGTTCATGCTTAACGCAAGCACCCAATAACAATTGTTTAGGTTTAACACCAATCCCGATGGTAGAGGGAGCGTGCGACGTTTGATCATATCAACCTTGGAAACACTTCCAACACGTATCGTCACCTCGCCTTTAGCTAGTCTCCGTTTATGCCGTAGCTTTCATTTCGTGTTACTAATCACTTAGCAACCGAACCGGTATCCAATACCCTCATGCTACTAGGAGTACTAGTAAAGTATACATCAACATCATGTATATCAAATATACTTCTTTCGACTTTTGCCAGCCTTCTTATCTACCAAGTATCTAGAGTTGCTCCGCCTCAGTGATTGTTCCCCTCATTACAGAAGCACTTAGTCTTGGGTTTGGGTTTAATCTTGGGTCTCTTCATTAGTGCAGCAACTGTTTTGCCGTTTCACGAAGTATCCCTTCTAGCCCTTGCCTTTCTTGAAACTTAGTGGTTTTACAAACCATCAACTATTGATGCTCCTTCTTGATTTCTACTTTCGCAGTGTCAAACATCACGAATCTCTCAAGGATCATTGTATCTATCCTTGATATGTTATAGTTCATCACGAAGCTCTCACAACTTGGTGGCAGTGACTTTGGAGAACCATCACTATCTCATCTGGAAGATAACTCCCACTTGATTCAAGTGATTGTCGTACTCAGACAATCTGAGCACACGCTCAACGATTGAGCTTTTCTCCTTTACTTTGTGGACAAAGAATCTTGTCGGAGGTCTCGTACCTCTCAACAAGGGCACGAGCATGAAATCACAATTTCATCTCTTTAGAACATCACTTATGTTCCGTGACGTTTCAAAACGTCTTCGGTGCCTTGCTTCTAAGCCATTAAGTATTTTGCACTGAACCATCGTGTAGTCATCAGAAACGTGTATGTCGGATGTTCTCAGCATCCACAGACGACGCTCGAGGTGCAGCACACCGAGTGGTGCATTAAGGACATAAGCCTTCTACGCAGCAATGAGGACAATCCTCTTCAAAGTTTGCTACTATCAACTTTCAACAAAATTTTCTCTAGGAACATATAAAAAACAGTAGAGCTATAGCGCAAGCTACATCATAATTCGCAAAGACCATTAGACTATGTTCATGACAATTAGTTCAATTAATCATATTACTTAAGAACTCCCACTCAAAAAGTACATCTCTCTAGTCATTTGAGTGGTACATGATCCAAATCCACTATCTCAAGTCCGATCATCACGTGAGTCGAGAATAGTTTCAGTGGTAAGCATCTCTATGCTAATCATATCAACTATATGATTCATGTTCGACCTTTCGGTCTCATGTGTTCCGAGGCCATGTCTGCACATGCTAGGCTCGTCAAGCTTAACCCGAGTGTTCCGCGTGTGCAGCTGTTTTGCACCCGTTGTATGTGAACGTTGAGTCTATCACACCCGATCATCACGTGGTGTCTCGAAACGAAGAACTGTCGCAACGGTGCACAGTCGGGGAGAACACAATTTCTTCTTGAAATTTTAGTGAGAGATCACCTCATAATGCTACCGTCGTTCTAAGCAAGATAAGGTGTAAAAAGGATTAACATCACATGCAATTCATAAGTGACATGATATGGCCATCATCATGCGCTTCTTGATCTCCATCACCAAAGCACCAACACGATCTTCTTGTCACCGGCGTCACACCATGATCTCCATCATCACGATCTCCATCAACGTGTCGCCATCGGGGTTGTCGTGCTACTCATGCTATTACTACTAAAGCTACGTCCTAGCAACATAGTAAACGCATCTGCAAGCACAAACGTTAGTTTAAAGACAACCCTATGGCTCCTGCCGGTTGCCGTACCATCGACGTGCAAGTCGATATTAACTATTACAACATGATCATCTCATACATCCAATATATCACATCACATCGTTGGCCATATCACATCACAAGCATACCCTGCAAAAACAAGTTAGACGTCCTCTAATTTTGTTGTTGCATGTTTTACGTGGTGACCATGGGTATCTAGTAGGATCGCATCTTACTTACGTAAACACCACAATGGAGATATATGAATTGCTATTTAACCTCATCCAAGGACCTCCTCGGTCAATTCCGATTCAACTAAAGTTGGAGAAACTGACACCCGCCAGTCATCTTTGAGCAACGGAGTTACTCGTAGCGATGAAACCAGTCTCTCGTAAGCGTACGAGTAATGTCGGTCCGAGCCGCTTCGATCCAACAATACCGTGGAATCAAGAAAAGACTAAGGAGGGCAGCAAAACGCACATCACCGCCCACAAAAACTTTTGTCTTCTACTCGAGAAGACATCTACGCATGAACCTAGCTCATGATGCCACTGTTGGGGAACGTCGCATGGGAAACAAAAATTTTCCTACGCGCACGAAGACCTATCATGGTGATGTCCATCTACGAGAGGGGATGTTCGATCTACGTACCCTTGTAGACCGCACAGCAGAAGCGTTAGTGAACGCGATTGATGTAGTGGAACGTCCTCACGTCCCTAGATCCGCCCCGCGAACCGTCCCGCGATCAGTCCCACGATCTAGTGCCGAACGGACGGCACCTCCGCGTTCAGCACACGTACAGCTCGACGATGATCTCGGCCTTCTTGATCCAGCAAGAGAGACAGAGAGGTAGATGAGTTCTCCGGCAGCGTGACGGTGCTTCGGAGGTTGGTGGTGATCTTATCTCAGCAGGGCTCCGCCCGAGCTCCGCAGAAACGCGATCTAGAGGTGAAACCGTGGAGATATGTGGTCGGGCTGTCGTGGCAAAGTTGTCTCAAATCAGCCCTAAAACCTCCGTATATATAGGGGGAAGAGGGGGAGCCTTGCCTTGGGGTCCAAGGACCCCCAAGGGGTTCGGCCGAGCCAAGGGGGGGAAGTCCTCCCCTTCCAAACCGAATCCAACTAGGTTTGGAAGGAGGAGTCCTTCCCCCTTTTCCCACCTCCTCTTTTTTTTCTTTTCTCTTTGATTTTCTTCCTATGGTGCATAGGGCCTTCTTGGGCTGTCCCACCAGCCCACTAAGGGCTGGTGCGCCACCCCCAAGGCCTATGGGCTTCCCCAGGGTGGGTTGCCCCCCCGGTGAACACCCGGAACCCATTCGTCATTCCCGGTAACTCCGAAAACCTTCCAGTAATCAAATGAGGTCATCCTATATATCAATCTTCATTTCTGGACCATTCTGGAAACCCTCGTGACGTCCGTGATCTCATTCGGGACTCCAAACAACATTCGGTAACCAACCATATAACTCAAATACGCATAAAACAACGTCGAACCTTAAGTGTGCTGACCCTGCGGGTTCGAGAACTATGTAGACATGACCCGAGAGACTCCTCGGCAATATCCAATAGCGGGACCTGGATGCCCATATTGGATCCTACATATTCTACGAAGATCTTATCGTATGAACCTCAGTGCCAAGGATTCATATAATCCCGTATGTCATTCCCTTTGTCCTTCGTTATGTTACTTGCCCGAGATTCGATCGTCAGTATCCGCATACCTATTTCAATCTCGTTTACCGGCAAGTCTCTTTAATCGTTCCGTAATACAAGATCCCGCAACTTACACTAAGTCACATTGCTTGCAAGGCTTGTGTGTGATGTTGTATTACCGAGTGGGCCCCGAGATACCTCTCCGTCACACGGAGTGACAAATCCCAGTCTCGATCCATACTAACTCAACGAACACCTTTGGAGATACCTGTAGAGCATCTTTATAGTCACCCAGTTACGTTGCGACGTTTGATACACACAAAGCATTCCTCCGGTCACAGTGAGTTATATGATCTCATGGTCATAGGAACAAATACTTGACACGCAGAAAACAGTAGAAACAAAATGACACGATCAACATGCTATGTCTATTAGTTTGGGTCTAGTCCATCACATGATTCTCCTAATGATGTGATCCCGTTATCAAGTAACAACACTTGCCTATGGCCAGGAAACCTTGGCCATCTTTGATCAACGAGCTAGTCAACTAGAGGCTTACTAGGGATAGTGTTTTGTCTATGTATCGACACAAGTATTGTGTTTCCAATCAATACAATTATAGCATGGATAATAAACGATTATCATGAACAAAGAAATATAATAATAACTAATTTATTATTGCCTGTAGGGCATATTTCCAACAACATGCCTCTATGGTTACTACTCATGTAGAACAAGTACTTAAAGCTCAGAATGACTTGCTCAATGAGTTGAATGACTTGCTCAATGAGTTGAACCCTTGTATCCTGAGGGTCATCCGAAGAGAATTAAACAAGATTCTCAAGGAGTTAGCACTGATGCACCTAGTCATCCTAGAAAGAAGAAGAGAGGTGATAGGAACCTGCACGCTAGCAACCCTGTTGCTGCTACACCTGAGAGTCCAAACGATGCCTTTGTCTGTGATGTGGAAACACAATCTGGTGATGAACATGAGCCTAATGATAATATCAATAGTGATGTGCATGAAGATGCTCAACCTAGCAATGAAAAAGATACGATAAGAATGACTTCACTGCTAGGAAGCACGGTAAAGAAAGGGAGCCATGGGTTCAGAAACCTATGCCCTTTCCTCCTAAACCATCCAAGAAAAAGGATGATGAGGATTTTGAGCGCTCAAACCCGTGTTCTTGCTCCTCTTGCTGGGATTTTTGATCTCTTTGCTCAAATCACCGTTCTTTGAACTATTTTGGGGAAATTACTCCTTGGTAAGTGACTCCTCCATTGGTCCAATTAGTTTTTCCTCTAGTGCCTTATACTCCGCATATTTTGCTGCCTTGGTGACCATGTTATTGAGCTTTGCATGCTGATTCTAGCTGGTCCCAAGTAGTTTTGATGCGTAATATGGTCTCTAGGCACTTGTTGGAGTAGTTGCTACAAGTTTCGTTGAGCCTTATTCACTTTTCCTTAGAATCACTAACAATTTCAGAAATTTTCAGAGATAGAAAAGGGAAAGATGAGAAGGTTCTTAAGAGGCTCGTCAAGCCGTGACCCCAAGGACGATGGGAGTGAGAAGAAGCCCAAGTATTTGGTCCCTCGAGTCGCAGAAGTTCGAGCGTGCGAGTGGCCAAGCGACGTGTTCTTACGCGCCCCTGGAATATATGAGGACTTTTATCACTTGGTGGAGAATGCATGCCTTACCGCCTTCGCTGAATATAAGTGTCTGCAATACCTCCTCCTCACTAATAACTTCGTACAAAGCTTTAACTTCTATCCGAGGAAGAATCCTCCTATGGTTGAGTTTAAACTTTATGATATCCCACAGTGCATGTCACTCTAGGATTTTTGCAATGTTTGCAAATTGCCTTTTGTTGGGGATATTCATGAACCTTGTCCACGGGACTTGGAAGCTTTCATCAGTACTATTGCTGTAGGAGAGGAGAGAGGAGTGTCTTGCGCTAGA
Organism: Hordeum vulgare subsp. vulgare; assembly: GCF_904849725.1. Lineage (NCBI taxonomy): Eukaryota > Viridiplantae > Streptophyta > Magnoliopsida > Poales > Poaceae > Hordeum > Hordeum vulgare. The sequence goes on along the minus strand of NC_058522.1, from coordinate 545,280,087 downwards.
GCTTCTAGCATACATTTTCCCATGCTTCGGTACTTCTCACTATTTGTGGGAAAATGTTTGATTGCCCTCTTGGAATTATGCCCTAGAGGCAATAATAATTATAGTTATTATTATAATTCCTGTATCAAGATAATCGTTTATTATCCATGCTATAATTGTATTGAATGAAGACTCATTTACATGTGTGGATACATAGACAAAACACCGTCCCTAGCAAGCCTCTAGTTGGCAAGCCAGTTGATCAAAAAGATAGTCAGTGTCTTCTGATTATGAACAAGGTGTTGTTGCTTGATAACTGGATGACGTCATTAGGAGAATCACGTGATGGACTAGAACCAAACTAATAGACGTAGCATGTTGATCGTGTCATTTTGTTGCTACTATTTTCTGCGTGTCAAGTATTTATTCCTATGACCATGAGATCATATAACTCACTGACACCGGAGGAATGCTTTGTGTGTATCAAACGTCGCAACGTAACTGGGTGACTATAAAGATACTCTATAGGTATCTCCGAAGGTGTTAGTTGAGTTAGTATGGATCAAGACTGGGATTTGTCACTCCGTGTGACGGAGAGGTATCTCGGGGCCCACTCGGTAATACAACATCACACACAAGCCTTGCAAGCAATGTCACTTAGTGTAAGTTGCGGGATCTTGTATTACGGAACGAGTAAAGAGACTTGTTGGTAAACGAGATTGAAATGGGTATACGGATACTAACGATCGAATCTCCGGCAAGTAACATACCGAAGGACAAAGGGAATGACATACGGGATTATATGAATCCTTGGCACTGAGGTTCAAACGATAAGATCTTCGTAGAATATGTAGGATCCAATATGGGCATCCAGGTCCCGCTATTGGATATTGACCGAGGTGTCTCTCGGGTCATGTCTACATAGTTCTCGAACCCGCAGGGTCTGCACACTTAAGGTTCGACGTTGTTTTATGCGTATTTGAGTTATATGGTTGGTTACCGAATGTTGTTCGGAGTCCCGGATGAGATCACGGACGTCACGAGGGTTTTCGGAATGGTCCGGAAACGAAGATTGATATATAGGATGACCTCATTTGATTACCGGAAGGTTTTCGGAGTTACCGGGAATGTACCGGGAATGACGAATGGGTTCCGAGAGTTCACCGGGGGGGCAAGCCACCCCGGGGAAGCCCATAGGCCTTGAGGGTGGCACACCAGCCCTTAGTGGGCTGGTGGGACAGCCCAAAAGGGCTCTATGCGCCAAGCAAAGAAAATCAAGAGAGAAAAGAAAAAAAAGGAGGAGGTGGGAAGGAAGGGGAACTCCCTCCCACCAAACCAAGTCCAACTCGGTTTGGGGGGAGAGTCCTCCCCCCTTGGACTCGGCCGACCCCCTTGGGGCTCCTTGAGCCCCAAGGCAAGGTCCCCTCCGTCCCACCTATATATACGGAGGTTTTAGGGCTGATTTGAGACGACTTTTTCCACGGCAGCCCGACCACATACCTCCACGGTTTTTCTTCTAGATCGCGTTTCTGCGGAGCTCGGGCGGAGCCCTGCTGAGACAAGGTCATCACCAACCTCCGGAGCGCCGTCACACTGCCGGAGAACTCTTCTACCTCTCCGTCTCTCTTGCTGGATCAAGAAGGCCGAGATCATCGTCGAGCTGTACGTGTGCTGAACGCGGAGGTGCCGTCCGTTCGGTACTAGATCGTGGGACTGATCGCGGGATTGTTCGCGGGGCGGATCGAGGGACGTGAGGACGTTCCACTACATCAACCGCGTTCACTAACGATTCTGCTGTACGATCTACAAGGGTACGTAGATCACTCATCCCCTCTCGTAGATGGACATCACCATGATAGGTCTTCGTGCGCGTAGGAAATTTTTTGTTTCCCATGCGACGTTCCCCAACAGTGGCATCATGAGCTAGGTTCATGCGTAGATGTCTTCTCGAGTAGAACACAAAAGTTTTTGTGGGCGGTGATGTGCGCTTTGCTGGCCTCCTTAGTCTTTTCTTGATTCCGCGGTATTGTTGGATTGAAGCGGCTTGGACCGACATTACTCGTACGCTTACGAGAGACTGGTTTCATCGTTACGAGTAACTCCGTTGCTCAAAGATGACTGGCAAGTGTCGGTTTCTCCAACTTTAGTTGAATCGTATTTGACCGAGGAGGTCCTTGGATGAGGTTAAATAGCAACTCATATATCTCCGTTGTGGTGTTTGCGTAAGTAAGATGCGATCCTACTAGATACCCATGGTCACCACGTAAAACATGCAACAACAAAATTAGAGGACGTCTAACTTGTTTTTGCAGGGTATGCTTGTGATGTGATATGGCCAATGGTGTGATGTGATATATTGGATGTATGAGATGATCATGTTGTAATAGAAATATCGACTTGCACGTCGATGGTACGGCAACCGACAGGAGCCATAGGGTTGTCTTTATACTAACGTTTGTGCTTGCAGATGCGTTTACTATTTTGCTAGGAAGTAGCTTTAGTAGTAATAGCATGAGTAGCACGACAACCCCGATGGCAACACATTGATGGAGATCATGGCGTGGCGCCGGTGACAAGAAGGTCGTGCCGGTGCTTTGGTGATGAAGATCAAGAAGCACGTGATGATGGCCATATCATGTCACTTATGAATTGCATGTGATGTTAATCCTTTTATGCACCTTATTTTGCTTAGAACGACGGTAGCATTATGAGGTGATCTCTCACTAAAATTTCAAGACGAAATTGTGTTCTCCCCGACTGTGCACCGTTGCTACAGTTCGTCGTTTCGAGACACCACGTGATGATCGGGTGTGATAGACTCAACGTTCACATACAACGGGTGCAAAACAGTTGCGCACGCGGAACACTCGGGTTAAGCTTGATGAGCCTAGCATGTGCAGACATGGCCTCGGAACACATGAGACCGAAAGGTCGATCATGAATCATATAGATGATATGATTAGCATAGGGATGTTTACCACTGAAACTATACTCAACTCACGTGATGATCGGACTTGAGCTAGTGTAAGTGGATCATGAACCACTCAAATGACTAGAGAGATGTACTTTTTGAGTGGGAGTTTAGCGAATAATTTGATTAAATTAAACTCTAATTATCTTGAACATAGTCTAAGTCCACTTTGAATATATTTGTGTTGTAGATCATGGCTCACGCGACAGTCATCCTGAATTTTAATACGTTCCTAGAGAAAGCTAAGTTGAAAGATGATGGAAGCAACTTTGTAGACTGGGCTCGTAATCTTAAGCTAATCTTACAAGCTGGGAAGAAGGATTATGTCCTTAATGCTGCGTTAGGAGATGAACCACCCGCTACGGCTGATCAGGATGTTAAGAACGCTTGGTTAGCACGTAAGGAGGACTACTCAATAGTTCAATGTGCAGTCTTGTATGGCTTAGAACCGGGACTTCAACGTCGCTTTGAGCGTCATGGAGCATTTGAGATGTTCCAGGAGTTGGAGTTTATCTTTCAGAAGAACGCCCGGATTGAGAGGTATGAGACCTCCGATAAATTATATGCTTGCAAGATGGAGGAAAACTCATCTGTCAGTGAACATGTGCTCAAAATTTCTGGGTACTCAAACCGTCTAGCTGAGCTGGGGATTGAACTCCCGCAAGAAGCTATCACTGACAGAATCCTTCAATCACTGCCGCCAAGCTATAAAGTCTTTGTGTGGAACTACAACATGCAAGGGATGAACAAGTCTCCCGGCGAGTTGTTTGCGATGCTGAAAGTCGCAGAGTCTGAACTCCGTAAAGAGCATCAAGTGTTGATGGTGAATAAGACCACTAGTTTCAAGAGAAACGGCAAAGGCAAGAAGGGCAATTCTAAGAAGAGCGGCAAGCCTGTTGCCAATCCGACGAAGAAACCCAAAGCTGGACCTAAGCCGGAAACGGAGTGTTACTATTGCAAGGGTATGGGTCACTGGAAGCGCAATTGCCCCAAGTATGTGGCAGATAAGAAGGCGGGCAAAGAAAAATCAGGTATATTTGATATACATGTTATTGATGTGTACTTAACCGGCTCTCGTAGTAGTGCCTCGGTATTCGATACCGGTTCTCTTGCTCATATTTGCAACTCGAAACAGGAACTGCGGAATAGGCGAAGGCTGGCGAAAGATGAAGTGACGATGCGTGTAGGAAATGGTTCCAAGGTTGATGCAATCGCCGTCGGCACAGTGTCACTTCAGTTGCCGTCAGGATTAGTGATGAACTTAAATCATTGTTATTTAGTGCCTGCGTTGAGCATGAACATTATATCTGGATCTTGTTTGTTGCGAGACGGTTACTCTTTTAAGTCAGAGAATAATGGTTGTTCTATTTCTATGAGTAACATCTTTTATGGTCATGCACCGAATGTGAGAGGATTGTTCATATTGAATCTTGATAGCGATACGCATATACATAACATTGAGACCAAAAGAGTTAGAGTTAACAATGATAGCGCCATATTTTTGTGGCACTGCCGCTTAGGTCATATTGGTGTAAAGCGCATGAAGAAACTCCATGCTGATGGACTTTTGGAGTCACTTGACTTTGATTCACTTGACACGTGCGAACCATGCCTCATGGGCAAGATGACTAAGACTCCGTTCTCAGGAACAATGGAGTGTGCAAGTGACTTGTTGGAAATCATACATACCGATGTGTGTGGTCCGATGAGCGTGGAGGCACGCGGCGGATATCGTTATTTTCTCACCTTCACTAACGATTTAAGTAGATATGGTTATGTCTACTTGATGAAGCACAAGTCTGAAACATTTGAAAAGTTCAAGCAATTTCAGAGTGAAGTGGAAAATCATCGTAACAAGAAGATCAAGTTCCTACGGTCTGATCGTGGGGGTGAATATCTGAGTTTCGAGTTTGGTGCTCACTTAAGACAATGTGGAATTGTTTCACAGTTAACACCGCCTGGAACACCACAACGTAATGGTGTGTCCGAACGTCGTAATCGTACTCTATTAGAGATGGTGCGATCTATGATGTCTCTTACTGATTTGCCGTTATCATTTTGGGGCTATGCATTAGAAACAACTGCATTCACTTTAAATAGGGCACCATCAAAATCCGTTGAGACGACACCATGCGAACTGTGGTATGGAAAAAGGCCAAAGTTTTCGTTTCTTAAAGTTTGGGGATGTGATGCTTATGTCAAAAAGCTTCAGCCTGAAAAGCTGGAACCCAAAGCGGAAAAGTGCGTCTTCATAGGTTACCCAAAAGAGACAGTTGGGTACACCTTCTATCTCAAATCCGAGGGCAAAGTGTCTGTTGCTAAAAACGGAGCTTTTCTCGAGAAGGAGTTTCTCTCGAGAGAATTGAGTGGGAGGAAGATAGAACTTGACGAGGTTGTCGAACCTCTCATCCCTCTGGATGGTGGCGCAGGGCAAGGGGAAACCTCTGTCATTGCAACGCCGGTTGAGGAGGAAGTTAATGATGATGATCATGAAACTCCAGTTCAAGTTTCTGTCGAACCACGCAGGTCGCCGAGACCACGTACTGCTCCAGAGTGGTACGGTAATCCCGTCTTATCAATCATGTTGTTAGACAACAATGAACCTGCGAATTATGAAGAAGCAATGGTGGGCCCAGATTCCAACAAATGGCTGGAAGCCATGAAGTCCGAGATAGGATCCATGTATGAGAACAAAGTATGGACTTCGGAGGTACTGCCTGAGGGCCGCAAGGCCATTCAGAACAAATGGATCTTTAAGAGGAAGACGGACGCTGACGGTAATGTGACCGTTTATAAAGCTCGACTTGTGGCAAAGGGTTTTTCACAAGTTCAAGGAGTTGACTACGATGAGACTTTCTCACCCGTAGCGATGCTTAAGTCCGTCAGAATCATGTTAGCAATAGCTGCATTTTTCGATTATGAAATCTGGCAGATGGATGTCAAAACGGCGTTCCTTAACGGTTTCCTTAAGGAAGAGTTGTATATGATACAACCCGAAGGTTTTGTCGATCCTAAGAATGCTGACAAGGTGTGCAAGCTCCATCGATCCATTTATGGACTGGTGCAAGCATCTCGGAGTTGGAACAAACGCTTTGATGAGGTGATCAAAGCATTTGGGTTTATACAAGTGGTTGGAGAATCTTGTATTTACAAGAAAGTGAGTGGGAGCTCTGTGGCGTTTCTAATATTATATGTGGATGACATATTACTGATTGGAAACAACGTAGAGTTTTTAGAGAGCATAAAGGATTACTTGAATAAAAGAATGCTATGAAGGACCTAGGAGTGGATCACTGGACAGCGGTCAAGAATATCCTGAAGTACCTGAAAAGGACTAAGGAGATGTTTCTCGTGTATGGAGGTGACGAAGAGCTCGCCGTAAAAGGTTACGTCGATGCAAGCTTTGACACAGATCCGGATGACTCTAAGTCGCAAACCGGATACGTATTTATTCTTAATGGGGGTGCAGTAAGCTGGTGCAGTTCCAAGCAAAGCGTCGTAGCAGATTCTACATGTGAAGCGGAGTACATGGCTGCCTCGGAGGCGGCAAAGGAGGGTGTCTGGATGAAGCAGTTCATGACGGATCTTGGAGTGGTGCCAAGCGCACTGAATCCAATAACCTTGTTCTGTGACAACACTGGTGCCATTGCCTTAGCAAAGGAACCGCGGTTTCACAAGAAGACCAGACACATCAAACGACGCTTCAACCTCATCCGCGACTACGTCGAGGGAGAGGACGTGAATATATGCAAAGTGCACACGGATCTGAATATAGCAGACCCGCTGACTAAACCTCTTCCACGGCCAAAACATGATCAACACCAGAACTGTATGGGTGTTAGATTTATTACAATGTAATTCACATGGTGATGTGAGGGCTAGATTATTGACTCTAGTGCAAGTGGGAGACTGTTGGAATTATGCCCTAGAGGCAATAATAAATATAGTTATTATTATAATTCCTGTATCAAGATAATCGTTTATTATCCATGCTATAATTGTATTGAATGAAGACTCATTTACATGTGTGGATACATAGACAAAACACCGTCCCTAGCAAGCCTCTAGTTGGCTAGCCAGTTGATCAAAAAGATAGTCAGTGTCTTTTGATTATGAACAAGGTGTTGTTGCTTGATAACTGGATCACATCATTAGGAGAATCACGTGATGGACTAGACCCAAACTAATAGACGTAGCATGTTGATCGTGTCATTTTGTTGCTACTGTTTTCTGCGTGTCAAGTATTTATTCCTATGACCATGAGATCATATAACTCACTGACACCGGAGGAATGCTTTGTGCGTATCAAACGTCGCAACGTAACTGGGTGACTATAAAGATGCTCTACAGGTATCTCTGAAGGTGTTAGTTGAGTTAGTATGGATCAAGACTGGGATTTGTCACTCCGTGTGACGGAGAGGTATCTCGGGGCCCACTCGGTAATACAACATCACACACAAGCCTTGCAAGCAATGTAACTTAGTGTAAGTTGCGGGATCTTGTATTACGGAACGAGTAAAGAGACTTGCCGGTAAACGAGATTGAAATAGGTATACGGATATTAGCGATCGAATCTCGGGCAAGTAACATCCCGAAGGACAAAGGGAATGACATACGGGATTATATGAATCCTTGGCACTGAGGTTCAAACGATAAGATCTTCGTAGAATATGTAGGATCCAATATGGGCATCCAGGTCCCGCTATTGGATATTGTCCGAGGAGTCTCTCGGGTCATGTCTACATAGTTCTCGAACCCGCAGGGTCTGCACACTTAAGGTTCGACGTTGTTTTATGCGTATTTGAGTTATATGGTTGGTTACCGAATGTTGTTCGGAGTCCCGGATGAGATCACGGACGTCACGAGGGTTTCCGGAATGGTCCGGAAACGAAGATTGATATATAGGATGACCTCATTTGATTACCGGAAGGTTTTCGGAGTTACCGGGAATGTACCGGGAATGACGAATGGGTTCCGGGAGTTCACCGGGGGGGGCAACCCACCCCGGGGAAGCCCATAGGCCTTGAGGGTGGCACACCAGCCCTTAGTGGGCTGGTGGGACAGCCCGAAAGGGCTCTATGTGCCAAGCAAAGAAAATCAAGAGAGAAAAAAAGGAGGAGGTGGGAAGGAAGGGGGACTCCCTCCCACCAAACCAAGTCCAACTCGGTTTGGGGGGGGGGGGAGTCCTCCCCCCTTGGACTCGGCCGACCCCCTTGGGGCTCCTTGAGCCCCAAGGCAAGGTCCCCTCCCTCCCACCTATATATACGGAGGTTTTAGGGCTGATTTGAGACGACTTTTCCACGGCAGCCCGACCACATACCTCCACGGGTTTTCCTCTAGATCGCGTTTCTGCGGAGCTCGGGCGGAGCCCTGCTGAGACAAGGTCATCACCAACCTCCGGAGCGCCGTAACGCTGCCGGAGAACTCTTCTACCTCTCCGTCTCTCTTGCTGGATCAAGAAGGCCGAGATCATCGTCGAGCTGTACGTGTGCTGAACGCGGAGGTGCCGTCCGTTCGGTACTAGATCGTGGGACTGATCGCGGGATTGTTCGCGGGGCGGATCGAGGGACGTGAGGACGTTCCACTACATCAACCGCGTTCACTAATGCTTCTGCTGTACGATCTACAAGGGTACGTAGATCACTCATCCCCTCTCGTAGATGGACATCACCATGATAGGTCTTCGTGCGCGTAGGAAATTTTTTGTTTCCCATGCGACGTTCCCCGACATGTCCGTGGGAAGGCTGGGTCACTTAGTTCCCCAGATCTTGCGGTCTTGCGCGAAGCCCATTATAACGATAAAACTTATAGCTTGGGCGCTATAGTAGCTCAACGGTTGAACCAGAACCGTTCTAAAGGTGTTGTCTATGGAGATATCTATGCTACTCGTCTTGCTAGACACTTTGAGATACCTATTAGACTGGAGGAGGTAGAAGAGGTTCTTCTTCCCGAGAAATATCTAGATTACGATAGCATGGTTCGCCATGACTTTCTTGATAGAGATACAAATAGAAGAATGATTTATAACCTGGTATTTAGTCAGGGTACTCGTGAGACTATTACTTTGCCTGCTCCTTCTTTGTTCAATCTTCATGCAGGCAGGTACATGCTTCTGTGACAACAGACCTTCCCCTGCAACGGCACCAGAAGAATGCTGCTAGCACTCCTCGGCAGAAAAACGAGAAGAATGTTGTTGATGGTCCACCAGCGTGTGGGTTCGCGACAGTTTTCGAGGGTAGAGTATTCGACCCAAATTTGTTGATACGCCAATAGGAGGCGAGAGGATACTCTCAAGTATTAGCATCTAAATGTGTCAGATTCAACCACACTAGAAAGATTAGTATCTGCAAGCAAAGAGTCAGCAACAAAGTAGTATGATAACAACGGTGTCAGAAACGGTCTGTTGACGGGAGACTATTCCTAACTGTCGTACCAGTGGCGCCAAGTTGCCCGTTGACGGAAATTGTCTGTTCCCGTCAACGACCAGCGAATCAGAATTATAGCAGGTAGCAGCAGTGTAACGAGTAACAACAGTGGCAAGGAACAGCAGTAGTGACAGCAGCAGAGCAAAGCAAATAACAGTAGTAGAAGCAATAGTAGTAACAACAATAGCAGCAGAGCAAGACAAGTAAAAAACAGCAGTGGGACAAACTCGTAGGCAATGGGTCGGTGATTCGTTTGGATGATATCACCATGCAGCAGTTATAACACGGAGAGATATATGGCTAGCTCCCGTTCGTCAATGTGTTGTAGGCATGCATTCTGTGTGTAGTCATACGTGCTTAGGGAAAAGAACTTGCATGACATCTATTGTCCATCCCTCCCGTGGCAGCGGGGTCCAAAAGGATACTACAGGATATTAAGGTTCTCCTTTTAATAAAGAACCAGAACAACACATTAGCACTTGGTGAACACATGAACTCCTCAAACTATGATCATCACCGGGAGTGGTTCCGGTTATTGTCACTCCGGGGTTGCCGGGTCATAACACATAGTAGGTAACTACAACTTGCAAGATCGGATCTAAAACACACATATATTGGTGACAACATAATAATTACAGATCTGAAATCATGGCACTCGGGCCCTAGTGACAAGCATTAAGCATGGCAAAGTAGTATCAACATCAATCTCAGAACATAGTGGATACTAGGGATCAATCCCCGTCAAAACTAACTCGATTACATGATAGCTCTCATTGTACTCATCACCGCCCAGCGAGCCTACGAATAGATTACTCACGAACGATGAAGAGCTTCGTGGAATTGGAGAGGGAAGAAGGTTGATGATGACGATGGCGTCGATTTCCCCTCTCCGGAGCCCAAAACGGACTCCAGATCTGTCCTCCAGATGAAGAACCGGATGTGGCGGCGCCTCCATATCGAAAACGCGACGAAATCTTCTCTTCTGATTTTTTTCTGGGCGAAAGTGAATTTATAGAGCTGAGTTTGGGGGCGGCAGAGCCACATGGGACCCACAGGCTTGGTTGCCGCGGCCAGGGGGGTGGCCGCGACAACAGGGATTGTGGCCCACTAGCCCACCCCCTCTGGTGGATCTTTGCGCATGTATTTTTCATATTTTCTAGAAAAAGTCTCCGTAAATTTTCAGGACGTTCCGAGAACTTTCATTTCTACACAAAAACAACACCATGGCAATTCTGCTGAAAACATCGTCAGTCCGGGTTAGTTCCATTCAAATCATGCAAATTAGAGTCCAAAACAAGGGCAAAAGAGTTTGGAAAAGTAGATACGATGGAGACGTATGAAACTCCCCCAACCTTAAAACCTTGCTTGTCCTCAAGCAACTCAGTTGACAAACTGAAAGAGAAAGAAAAACTTTGACAAACTCTATTTGATCTTGTTGTTGCAACTATGTCTAACTCATAACCAGAATTTCAGCAAGATCACAAGTTAACCACATAAGCAAGTGACACAAAGGTCTCACGGTAAACTAATGTCAATGGCATAATCAGCTAGCGAGCAAATAATAATGAGTTTCAGATACCAACAATTCAATCAAAACAAGCATGAAGCAATATGAATAGGTGGTATCTCGCTAGCTCTTTCTGAGACCGCAAAACATAAATGCATAGCACTTTCAAAGATCAAGGGCTGACTAAACATTGTAATTCATAGCAACGAAGATCCAGTCATAGTCATACTCAATATTAATCAAAAGCAAAGCATAAAAATGACAGAGGTGCTCTCTAATTGGTGCTTAAATAAGAAGAGGATGACTCAACAGGAAAATAAATAGACAGGCCCTTCGCAGAGGGAAGCATTGAATTGCAGAGGTGCCAGAGCTCAAGCTTTGAAAACAGAGATAATAATTTTGGGTGGCATGCTTTCATTGTCAACGCAATGACCAAGAGTTCTCAATATATTCCACGCTACTCATGCTATAGGCGGTTCCCACACAGAAAAGTAAATTTTTAACTCCCCCACCACCAATCAATCACACTCCACAGCTAGCCGAATCCTCGGGTACCGTCCATACTAACATCAATCCAGGGGGAGTCTTGTTTTACAGTTATGTTTTCGATTTAAGCGTGGAACTGGGCATTCCAATTACCGGCCCCTTTCTCGCGAATGACAGTGAATAAACACATGTCGAGGATAACACGCCTAGCAATGAAGATACCAATAGCCCTCTGTCACCACATGAGCGGTTCGGGTAAGCAAAACAGATTATATCTTGAAGGTTTAGAGAATGGCACATGCAAATTTACTTGGAACGGCAGGTAAATACTGCAAATAGGTAGGTATGGTGGACTCTCATGGAAAAACTTTTGGGTTTATGGAAGTGGATGCACAAGCAATATTCCGCTTAGTACAAGGGAATGCTAGCAAAAGACTGGGAAGCGACCAACTAGAGAGCGACAACAGTCATCAAGATGCAATGAGTTTGACTAACATGGAGTGCAAGCATGAACATGATATAAATCACCATGAACACGAACATCATAGAGGCTATGTTGATTTTGTTTCAACTACATGCATGAACATGCACCAAGTTAAGCCACTTAAATCGTTCAAAGGAGAATACCATCCTATCATACTACATCATAGTCATCTCAAAATCTATGTTGGCATTCAAGACAAACCATTATAAGATCCTAGCTAAATAAGCATGGTATCATAAACTATGATCTCTAAGTTGTCATTGCAAACATCGTTCTCTCACAACAAAGTTGAATCTAGGACGACAAGCTAGTCATATTTACAAAAACAAAATAGATCGAGTTCATACCAGCTTTTCCAGTCTCAGTCACTTCATCATATATCATCATTATTGCCTTTCATTTGCACGATCGAACGATGTTAACAATAATAAGCATGCTCATGCAATGGACTAAGCTGAAATCTGCAGGCAAACACAAAGGAGAAGACAAAGTAATATGGCTCTTCGAAAGCTAAGCAGGTATGCATGCAAGAGCCACTAAACATTGTAACCAATATCTTCTACCTTGACCCAAAGAAAAAGAAAACTATTTACACGGGAAAGCTCCCAACAAGCAAAAAGAAGAAAGGAAAATCTTTTTGGGTTTTCTCAAAAGGAGACAAAACAAGAAAACAAGAAAACGAAAATAAACTAGCATGGATGATACAGTGGCAAAGTGTAAACACCGGCTAACAAAGTGAAAGCATAAGCATGAATGTAAGGTCGGTGAGAACACGTACTCCCCCAATCTTAGGCTTTTGGCCTAGCTTGGTCTACTCTCAAGGACGGTCCTGGCGAAATCCAAAATCATAATCGGGGTTATACGGGAGCGCTGCAGCCACTGCCTGGATAGCTGCCTCACGAAGACGAGCAGCCGTCGCCTCCCTCTCATACTCCTCTGCCTCTCTTATAGTTATGTAGTATCTCCGTTTAACCAGAAAGTCAAAGAAAGCAGGAGCAGGAAGGGTAATATGGAAAACACGCTGCCGGTTAAATATCAATCGGTATAGGAGGGATTCATCATCCCTCTCAAGAAACTGGTAGCGTGTCAAAGCGACGCGGTCAAGGAAAGCTGTATGGAGCAGGGGATCTCCTGCGCGGATGGGTACTCCAAGAAAATTTGCTATGCGAGTGGCGTAGATGCCGCCAAAGAAATCTCCCTCAATAGCGTTTTTATTCAGCCTCCTTGCTATAATAGCTCCCATGTTGAAGATTTTATCACCCGTAACTCCGCTCTTAAGGATAGTAAGGTCGGATGCGCATAGGTGGCAATGTTCAACCTTACCGTTAATGCGTCTATCTATGAAGAGGGCAAATTAGTGCAAGGCAGGAAAATGAATGCTTCCTATGGTAGCTTGCGTGACGTCTCTAGTTTCTCCAACATAAATACTAGAGAAGAAATCTCTAACCGAAGATTTAGCAGGATCTTTAAGATTACCCCCATCGGTTATTTTGCAAATCCTATTGAAATCCTCCAAATCCATGGCATAAGATTTATCATACAAGTCAAACAGTATGGATGAGTCCCGGCCAACTGAAAATTTAAATCTACGCACAAAAGAGGCAGTGAGCATAGCATACTGTTCACATTTATCTGAGAGGAACTTTTCTAACCCGGCATTGCGAACAAGTGTATCAAACTCATCCTTGAAGCCTTCTTCGATCATGAACTCATCGGAAGGCCATTGACATGGTTGTACCTGTGCGTCCCTTAGTTGATAAGGATCGGGCTCCCGAAAATAAAGACGGGGACCCTTCTTACTTGAGGAACCACCATGAAACTTCCTCCTGAACATAATTTCTCTTTGCTGAAATTTTGAAGTTCAAGAGAAAAGTGAATAAAGACCAACCACACCTTGTAGCAACTACTCCTACTAGTGCCTAGAGACCGTATCACGCGCTAAAACTACTTGGGACCAGCTAAAATCAACATTTCAAGCTCAAGAACAGGGTCACCAAGGTAGCAATAATACGCGAAGGATAAAGCACTAGAGCAAAAACTAATTGGACCAATGGAGGAGTCACTTACCAAGGAGCAATTTCCCCCAAAACGGTTCAGAAATGATGCTTTGAGAAGGGAGATCGAAAATCACAGCCAAATAAGCAAGAACACGGGTTTGAGCTGCGAAACAATTTTTTCTGGAGGAAGAAGAAGAGGATGGGAGCTGGAGTGAGTGGAGGGGGGGCCTGTGGGCCCCATAAGCTTGCTCCCCGCGGCCAGGGGGTGGCCCGCGGTGACAGGGCTTGTAGCCCACTTGGGTGGCCCCCAGGCCAGCTCTCTGTCCCATTATTTTTCAAATATTCCAGAAAAAGTCATACTAGATTTTCAGGACCATCGGAGAACTTTTATTTTTGAGGTATTTTTCTCCGGGACGCAAAAACAAAAAACAGGGAAAATTAAACTAAACCTATCATTTTTCTTCTAAGCAAAATAAAGTGAAAGCTTACAAAAGAGGTATGTGACCCTTTGATTCATCCATTTCATGGTCATCGAAAGAAATCCGTCAATGGGGTTGATCAAATCCTTATGAAAAAACTTTCTCGAATCGCAAGTGAGAACGGAGAATTTTCGAATAGCCACTAAGTCACCTCAATGGGGATATGAATCTCCCCAACAAGCAATTCATACTTCATCTTGACACGAGGAATAGGGCATTCAAAGCTCCCAATAAGAATCGATGAAGTTTTTTCGATAGCATTGATGCAATGTACTAGATATCGTTTCTTTGGAAAGTGCACGGTATGCTCATTACCGTTGACGTGGAAAGTGACATTGCCTTTGTTGCAATCTATAACAGCCCCTTCAGTGTTTAAAAAGGGTCTTCCGAGGATGACAGCCATGGCATCGTCCTTGGGAATATCCAAGATAACAAAGTCTGTTAAGATGGTGGTGTTAGCAACTACAACAGACACATCCTCGCAAATGCCAACAGGGAAAGTAGTTGATTTGTCGGCCATTTGCAGAGAGATTTCAGTAGGTGTCAACTTATCCAATTCAAGTCTACGATAAAGAGAGAGAGGCATAACACTAACTCCAGCTCCAAGGTCACATAAGGCAGCTCTCACGTAGTTTCCTTTAATGGAGCAAGGTATAGTGGGCACTCCGGGATCACCAAGTTTCTTAGGAGTTCCACCTTTGAAAGTGTAATTGGCAAGCATGGTGGAGATCCCAAGATCTGGTATCTTCCGTTTATTAGTCACGATATCCTTCATGTACTTGGCATATGGAGACATTTTGAGCATATCAACTAACCGCATCTGAAGAAAGACGGGTCTTATCATTTCAATAAAGCGCTCAGAATCCTCATCATCCTTTTTCTTGGATGGCTTAGGAGGAAAGGGCATAGGTCTCTGAACCCATGGCTCCCTTTCTTTACCATGCTTCCTAGTAGTGAAGTCATTCTTATCGTATCTCTTAGGTTGTGGGTTATCAGGATTAACCGTAGGTTCAATCTCCACATCCTCACCATTGCTAGGTTGAGCATCATTATGAACATCATTGTCCCTATTGTCACCAGGTTCATGTTCATCACCAGATTATGTTTCTGCATCAGACGCATAAATATCATTTGGTTCTTCAGGTGTGACAGTATTTGGTGAACCAACATGCAGGTTTCTATCATCCTTCTTCTTCTCCTTAGGATGACTGGGTGTATCAGCATTAATTCCTTGAGAATCTTGATCGATTCTCTTAGGATGACCCTCAGGATACAAAGTTTCCTCAGTCATTTTGCCTCCTCTAGTAACGACTCTGACAGAGTTGTCACTTAATTCATTGAGCAAGTGATTCTGAGCTTTAAGTACTTGTTCTACCTGAGTAGTAATCATAGAGGCATGTTTACTCAGAAGCTTCAGATCATTGCCATTTCTGTCTGCACAAGCACTTAAATGGCTAAGCATACGAGTGCTTTGTTCCAAATGTCTCCTAACATAATCATTGGAACTCTGTTGTTTGGCAGCAAAGTTGTCAAATTCATCAAAGCATAGATAGCAGGTTTATCAAACGGAATATCACTCTCATAAAACCTACGCAGAGAATTTACTTCTACTACCTGTATCGGGTTATCGAGACCATGGATCTCTTCGATAGGTGGTAGATTTTTGACATCTTCAGATCTAATGCCTTTCTCTTGCATAGATTTCTTGGCTTCTTGCATATCTTCGGGACTGAGGAATAGAATACCTGTTTTCTTCGGAGTTGGCTTAGGAGGTGGTTCGGGAATAGTCCAAGCATTATCGTCGATCAAGATGTTATTCAGTAGAGTCTCGGCTTGTTCTACAGTACGTTCCCTAAAAACACAACCCGCACAACTATCTAGGTGGTCTCTAGAAGCATCGGTTAGTCCATTATAGAAGATATAAAGTATCTCATTCTTCTTAAGAGGGTGATCAGGCAAAGCATTTTGTAGCTGGACGAGCCTCCCCCAAGCTTGTGGGAGACTCTCTTCTTTGAGTTGAGAAAAGTTGTATATTTCCTGCAAGGCAGCTTGCTTCTTATGGGCAGGGAAATATTTCTCACAGATGTAATAGATCATATCCTGGGGACTACTCACACATCCAGGAGCAAGAGAAGTGAACCAGGCTTTAGCGTCATCCTTTAGAGAGAAAGGAAACACCTTAAGGATATAGTAGTGGCTGATCTTCTGCTCACTCGTGAAAAGGGTGGTTATATCGTGTAGTTTGGTAAGATGAGCTATGACTGTCTCTCATTCATAACCGTGGAAAGGATCAGATTCGACTAGAGAGATTATCTCACGATCGACACAGAATTCATAATCCTTATCGGTGATAAAGATAGGTGAAGTGGCAAACTTCGGGTCGTATTTTATCCTAGCTTTCAGAGATTTTTCCTGCCACTTGGGAAGTACATTCTCAGCGTCATAGGCATCCTTACACGCAAGAAAATCCTCAGCTATCTCTCCCTCCATAATGTAACCCTCAGGTATATCAGGCAATTCATATCTAGGAGAGCTAGATCTAGCAGGAGCAAAAGCAGGTTCTATCTTAATAGTATCGGCAGTTTGAGAAGCATCACGAGCATTGCAGTAACTCTAGCAATATGAGCATCAAGGAATACCCCTAGTGGCACATCAGGCAAAGTAGTATCTCTAGCAGTATCAAGCATAGCATCATCAGGAAAAATAGCATCTCTAGCATCATCAGGCAAAGCAGTATCATGCATAGCATCTCTAGCAGTATCAGGCATAGCATCTCTAGCAGTATCAAGCATATCATCATCAAGCATAGAATCTCTAGCAGTAGCATCATAATCATCATCAAGCACAGGCGACATATCAAGATTTCTAGCAGGAGGTGATGTCGCAAACTTACTCATAACTGAAGGTGAATCAAGTGCAGAGCTAGATGGCAGTTCCTTACCTCCCCTCGTAGTTGAGGGCAAGACTTTGGTTTTTGGATCCTTCAGATTCTTCATAGTGATCAGCAGATATAAATCCCAACTGACTCAGAGAATATAGCAATAACCTCCCCGACAACGGCGCCAGAAAAATGCTGCTTCTTTGACAACAGACCTTCCCCTGCAACGACACCAGAAGAATGTTGCTAGCACTCCCCGGCAGCAAAACTAGAAGAATGTTGTTGATGGCCCACCAACACGTGGGTTCGCGGCAGTTTTTGAGGGTAGAGTATTCGACCCAAATTTGTTGATACGCCAATAGGAGGTGAGAGGATACTCTCAAGTGTTAGCAGCTGAATGTGTCAGATTCAACCACACCTGAAACATTAGTATCTGCAAGCAAAGAGTCAGCAGCAAAGTAGTATGATAACAACGGTGTCAGAACCGATCTATTGACGGCAGACTATTCCTAACTGTCGTACCAATGGCGCCAAGTTGCCCGTTGACGGAAATTGTCTGTTCCCGTCAACGACCAGCGAATCAGAATTGTAGCAGGTAGCAGCAGTGTAACGAGTAACAACAGTGGCAAGGAACAGCAGTAGTGACAGCAGCAGAGCAAAGCAAATAACAGTAGTAGCAGCAGAGCAAGTAACAGTAGCAGCAACAGTAGTAACAGAAGTAGCAGCAGAGCAAGACAAGTAACTACAGGAGTGGGACAAACTCGTAGGCAATGGGTCGATGATTCGTTTGGATGATATTCATCATGTAACAGTTATAACACGGAGAGATATGTGGCTAGCTCCCGTTCGCCAATGTGATGTAGGCATGCATTCCATGGGTAGTCATACGTGCTTAGGGAAAAGAACTTGCATGACATCTATTGTCCATCCCTCCCGTGGCAGCGGGGTCCAAAAGGATATTAAGGTTCTCCTTTTGATAAAGAACCGGAACAACGCATTAGCACTTGGTGAACACATGAACTCCTCAAACTATGATCATCACCGTGAGTGGTTCCGGTTATTGTCACTCCGAGGTTGCCGGGTCATAACACATAGTAGGTAACTACAACTTGCAAGATCGGATCTAGAACACACATATATTGGTGACAACGTAATAATTTCAGATCTGAAATCATGGCACTCAGGCCCTAGTGACAAGCATTAAGCATGGCAAAGTAGTAGCAACATCAATCTCAGAACATAGTGGATACTCGGGATCAATCCCCGTCAAAACTTACTCGATTACATGATAGCTCTCATCCTACTCATCACCGCCCAGCGAGCCTACGAATAGATTACTCACGAACGATGAAGAGCTTCATGGAATTGGAGAGGGAAGAAGGTTGATGATGACGATGGTGACGATTTCCCCTCTCCGGAGCCCAAAACGGACTCGAGATGTGTCCTCCAGATGAAGAACAGGATGTGGCGGCGCCTCCGTACCGAAAACACGACAAAATCTTCTCTTCTGATTTTTTTCTGGGCGAAAGTGAATTTATAGAGCTGAGTTTGGGGGCGGCAGAGCCACGTGGGCCCCACAAGCTTGGTTGCCGCGGCCAGGGGGGTGGCCGCGGCAACACGGCTTGTGGCCCACGGGCCCACCCCCTCTGGTGGATCTTTGCGCAGTTATTTTTCATATTTTCCAGAAAAATTCTCCGTAAATTTTCAGGACGTTCCGAGAACTTTCATTTCTGCACAAAAACAACACCATGGCAATTCTGCTGAAAACAACGTCAGTCCGGGTTAGTTCCATTCAAATCATGCAAATTAGAGTCCAAAACAAGGGCAAAAGAGTTTGGAAAAGTAGATACGATGGAGATGTATGAGTACACTATTATGCCCTCGGACATCTACGCATATTGGGGGCTTGACCCAACCACAGGTGCCCGTGCCCGAGCCGCCAGTCGAGTACCAGACGCCGGTTTATCAGTGGCAGCCAGAGGAGCTCACACAGCAGTGGAGTCCTCAGTCCACTCCGGAGTACCCTGGAGCTGGTTATTTCCCTCCTTGGGAGTAGACAAATTTAGGCCAAAAGCCTAAGCTTGGGGGACTACGTGTTTCTCACCGACTTTACATTCTTGCTTATGCTTTCACTTTGTTAGCCCGTGTTCACACTTTTCCACTGTATCATCCATGCTAGTTTTATTTTCTTTTTCACGTTTTCTTTTCGTGTGTCAGTCTAGTTTGAGAAAACCCAAAAATATTTTCTTTTTCTTATTTTGCTTGTTGGGAGCTTTCCCGTGTAGATAGTTTTCTTTTTCTTTGGGTCAAGGTAGAAGATATTGGTTACACTATTTAGTGGCTCTTGCATGCATACCTGTTTAGCTTTCAAAGAGCCATATTACTTTGTCTTCTCCTTTGTGTTTGCCTGTAGATTCCAGCTTTAGTCCAATGCACGAGCACGCTTATTATTGTTCACATTGTTCGGTCGTGCAAGTGAAAGGCAATAATGACGATATATGATGAAGTGACTGAGCCTGGAAAAGCTGGTATGAACTCGATCTATTTTGTTTTTGTAAATATGACTAGCTCACTGTTCCTAGTTCAACTTTTTTCTGAGGGAAACATGTTTGCAATGACAACTTAGAGATCATAGTTTATGATGCCATGCTTAATTAGCTAGGAGCTTATAATGGTTTGTCTTGGTTGCCAACATGAATGTTGAGATGACGATGATGTAGTATGATAGGATGGTATCCGGCTTTGAATGTTTCAAGTGGCTTGACTTGGCGCATGTTCACGCATGTAGTTGAAACAATATCAACATAGCCTCTATGATATTCATGTTCATGGTGATTTATGTCCTACTCAGGCTTGCACTCAATGTTGGTTAATCTCAATGCATTTTGATGACTGTTGTCGCTCTCTAGTCCCGAAAATGTACGGAGATTTTTTCCGGAATAAAAGAAAAATACCCGCGCAAAGATCCACCGGAGGGGGCGTGCCAGTGGGCCACAAGCCCACAAGCTGCGACCACCCCCTATGGTCGCGCCGTGCAAACTTGTGGGGCCCACGTGGCACCACCGCCCCAAACTCAGCTCTATATCTTCCGTTTCGCCTGGAAAAAAAATCAGAGAGAAGGTTTCATCGCGTTTTGCGATACGGAGGCGCCGCCACATCCTGTTCTTCATCTGGAGGGCAGATCTGGAGTCCGTTTCGGGCTCCGGAGAGGGGAAATCGCCGCCATCGTCATGATCAACCTTCCTCCATCGACAATTCCATGATGCTCTTCATCGTTCGTGAGTAATCTCATCGTAGGCTTGCTGGACGGTAATGAGTTGGATGAGATCTATCATGTAATCGAGTTAGTTCTTGACGGGGATTGATCCCTAGTATCCACTATGTTCTAGATTGATGTTGCTACTACTTGGCTATGCTTAATGCTTGTCACTAGGGCCCGAGTGCCATGATTTCAGATCTGAACCTATTATGTTGTCGCTAATATATGTGTGTTTGAGATCCTATCTTGCAAGTTGTAGTCACCTACTATGTGTTATGACCCGGAAACCCCGGAGTGACAATAGCCGGAACCACTCCCGGAGATGACCATAGTATGATGAGTTCATGTATTCACCGCGTGTTAATGCGTTGGTCCGGTTCTTTATTAAAAGGAGAACCTTAATATCTTGTAGTTTCCATTAGGACCCTGATTCCACGGGAGGGATGGAATAGATGTCATGCAAGTTCTTTTTCCTAAGCACGTATGACTACATACGGAATACATGCCTACATTAGATTGATGAACGGGAGCTAGTTACATATCTCTCCGTGTTATAGCTGTTACATGATGAATCACATCCGTCATACTCATCCATCACCGATCCACTGCCTACGAGTCTTTTACTACTCGTCCTCGGTACGTTACTTCGCCTAGGCTTGTCCCTTGCAACAAAAGGGATTCGGCCACCTTGCTGCTGTTGTTACTTGTTACTTTGTTGCTGCTGCTGCTGCTGTTACTTGCTACTTCGCTGCTACTTGTTGCAAGACTTTCCTGGAGCCGTAGCCGGGGAAGCATTCTTCTTAAGAATAATCCCCCCTCAACGTGTTGGCGCCATTGATACAATAGTTAGGAATAGTCTGCCGTCAACATATCGTTTCTTGCACCGTTGTTATCATACTACTTTGCTACTGATACTTTGCTTGCAGACACTAATCTTTCAGGTGTGGTTGAATCTGGCGCATTCAGCCGCTAATACTTGATAATATTCTTTCGCTTCCCGTCGTGCGAACCAAAAAATTTGGGTTGAATACTCTACCCTCGAAAACTGCTGCGATCCCATACGCTTGTGGGACATGAGTGGCGCATCCCCTGGTGGGCCTTAGGCCCACCTGCGCTAGGGTTCCCCCTTCCCCCTCTTAGGCGCCATGGGCCAGGTGTGAGGGGCACACCAGCCCACCCAGGGGCTGGTTCCCTCTCACACTTGGCCCATGTAGCCTCCTGGGGCTGGTGGCCTTTCCTGGTTGGCCTCCGGAACCCTTCCGGTGGTCCCGGTACTTTGCGGGTGGTGCACGAAACATTTCTGGCATCCAAACCCATCCATCCTATATATCAATCTTTACCTCCGGACCATTACGGAGCTCCTCGTGACGTCTGGGATCTCATCAGGGACTCCGAACAACATTCAGTAACCTCGTATAACAATTCCCTATAACCCTAGCGTCATCGAACCTTAAGTGTGTAGACCCTAAGGGTTCGAGAGGCATGCAGACATGACCGAGACACCTCTCCGGCCAATAACCATCAGCGGGGTCTGGATACCCATGGTGGCTCCCACATGTTCCACGATGATCTCATCGGATGAACCACGATGTCAAGGATTTAATCAATCTCGTATACAATTCCCTTTGTCTGTCGGTATAGAACTTGCCCGAGATTCGATCGTCGGTATTCCTATACCATGTTCAATCTCGTTACTGGTAAGTCTCTTTACTCGTTCCGGAGCACGTCATCCTGTGACTAACTCCTTAGTCACATTGAGCTCATGATGATGTTCTACCGAGTGGGCCCAGAGATACCTCTCCGTCATACGGAGTGACAAATCCCGATCTCGATTCGTACCAACCCAACAAACAATTTCAGACATACCCGTAGTGCACCTTTATAGTCACCCAGTTACGTTGTGACGTTTCATACACCAAAGCACTCCTACGGTATCCGGGAGTTGCACAATCTCATGGTCGAAGGAAAAGACACTTGACATTAGAAAAGCTTTAGCATACGAACAACACGATCTAGTGTTATGCTTAGGATTGGGTCTTGTACATCACATCATTCTCCCAATGATGTGATCCCATTATCAATGAAATCTAATGTCCATGATCAGGAAACCATGATCATCTATTGATCAACGAGCTAGCCAACTAGAGGCTTGCTAGGGACACATTGTGATCTATTTATTCACACATGTATTACTGTTTCCTGTTAATACAATTATAGCATGAATAATGGACGATTATCATGAACACGAAAATAGTGTAATAACCATTTTATTATTGCCTCTATGGCATATTTCCAACACATAAAAGGATTAACATCACATGCAATTCATAAGTGACATGATATGGCCATGATCTTGTGCTTCTTGATCTCCATCACCAAAGCACCGGCATGATCTTCATCGTCACCGGCGCCACACCATGATCTCCATCATCATGATATCCATCATGATGATCTCCATCATCGTGCCGCCATCGAGGTTGTCGTGCTATCTATTCTATTACTACTAAAGCTACAACCTAGCAATATAGTAAACGCATGTGCAAACACAAACGTTAGTTTAAAGACAACCCTATGGCTCATGTCGGTTGCCGTAGCATCGACGTGCAAGTCGATATTAACTATTACAACATGGTCATCTCATACATCCAATATATCACATCATGTCTTTGGCCATATCACATCACAAGCATACCCTGCAAAAACAAGTTAGACGCCCTCTAATTTGTTGTTGCATGTTTTACGTGGCTGCTATGGGTATCTAGTATGATCGCATCTTACTTACGCACAAGCCACAATGGAGATGTGAAAATTGCTATTTAACCTCTCACCCAGGACTGCCTCGGTCAAATCCAATTCAACTAAAGTTGAAGAAACAGGCACCCGCCAGTCATCTTTATGCAACGAGTTGCATGTTAGTCGATGAAACCGGTCTCTCGTAAGCGTACGAGTAATGTTGGTCCCGGCCGCTTCAATCCAACAATACCGTCGAATCGAGAAAGATCAAGGAGGGCAGCAAATCGAACATCAACACCCACAAAAACTTTTGTGTTCTACTCGAGATTACATCTACACATGAACCTAGCTCATGATGCCACTGTTGGGGAACGTTGCATGGGAAACAAAAAAATTCCTACGCACACGAAGACCTATCATGGTAATGTTCATCTACGATAGGGAGATCGGATCCACATACCCTTGTAGATCTCTAAGCGGGAAGCATTAAGAAACGCGGTTGATGTAGTGGTACAGCTTCGTGATTCAAATCACTGTCGTCCCACGATCCGTTCCGATCTAGCGACGAATGGACGAGACCTCCACGTTCAACACACGTCAGCTCGATGACGATATCCGCCTTCATGATCCAGCAACAGAGACGGGGAAGTAGATGAGTTCTCCGGCAGTGTGACGGTGCGCCGGTGATAGTGATGATTTGTTCCTGCAGGGCTCCGCGCGAGCTCCACAAAAAACCGATCTAGAGGAAGAACTACGAAGTAGAGGTTTGAGTTGCACGTGGCAAAGTTGTGTCTCGAAAATCCTAAAACCTCTAGTATATATAGGAGGAGGGGAGGGGCTAGCCTTGGATCTCAAGAGAGCCCCAAGGGCGTTGGCCAAAAGGAGGAGGAGGACTCCAACCCCAATTCGGTTTGGGGAAGAAGGAGTCCTGATACGTCTCCATCGTATCTACTTTTCCAAACTCTTTTGCCCATGTTTTGGACTCTAATTTGCATGATTTGAATGGAACTAACCTGGACTAACACTGTTTTCAGCAGAATTGCCATGGTGTTGTTTTTGTGCAGAAATAAAAGTTCTTGGAATGACCTGAAAATTTATGAGGAATTTTTTGGAATATATGAAAAATACCTACGCAAAGATCCACCGGAGGAGGTGAGCCAGTGGGCCACAAACCCAAGAGGCGCAGACACCCCCTGGTCACGCCTACCAGGCTTGTGAGGCCCATGTTGCTCCACCGCCTCCAATTCCAGCTCTATTTAGTCCGTCTCGCCCAAAAAAAATCAAGGAGAAGAGTTCATCGCGTTTTACAATACGGAGGCGCCGCCACCTCCTGTTCTTCATCTGGAGGGCAGATCTGGAGTCTGTTTTGGGCTCCGAAGAGGGGAGATCGTCGCCATCATCATCATCAACCTTCCTTCATTGCCAATTCCATGATGCTCTTCACCGTTCGTGAGTAATCTCATCGTAGGCTTGCTGGACGGTGATGGGTTGGATGAGATCTATCATGTAATCTAGTTAGTTTTGACGGGGATTGATCCCTAGTATCCACTATGTTCTGAGATTGATGTTGCTACTACTTTGCCATGCTTAATGCTTGTCACTAGGGCCCGAGTGCCATGATTTCAGATCTGAACCTAATATGTTCTCGCCAATATATGTGTGTTCTTGATCCTATCTTGCAAGTTGTAGTCACCTACTATGTGTTATGACCCGGCAACCCCGGAGTGACAATAGCCGGAACCACTCCCGGAGATGACCGTAGTATGAGGAGTTCATGTAGTCACTAAGTGTTAATGCGTTGGTCCGGTTCTTTATTAAAAGGAGAACCTTAATATCCCATAGTTTCCATTAGGACCACGCTGCCACGGGAGGGATGGACAATAGATGTCATGCAAGTTGTCTTCCCTAAGCACGTATGACTACATACGGAATACATGCCTACATTACATTGACGAACTGGAGCTAGTTACTTATCTCTCCGTGTTATAAGTTTTGCATGATGAATAGCATCAGGCATAATCATCCATCACCGATCCAATGCCTACGAGTCTTTTACTATTGGTCCCTGCTACGTTACTTTGCCGCTACTGCTGTCATTGCTGCTACTGTTACTCTGTTGCTACTGTTGTTACTTTGCTGCTACTGGTTACTCTTGCTACTGCTGCTATCACACTACTCTGCTACTGATACTTTGCTGTAGATACTAAATCTTTCAGGTGTGGTTGAATTGACAACTTAACTGCTAATACTTGAGAATATTCTTTGGCTTCCCCTTGAGTTGAATCAAGAAATTTGGGTTGAATACTCTACCCTCGAAAACTGTTGCGATCCCCTATACTTGTGGGTCATCAAGACCTTTTTCTGGCACCGTTGCCGGGGAGGCACAGCTATATTCTCTGAGTCACTTGGGATTTACGTCTGCTGGTCACTATGAGGAATCCGATAGATCCAAGAACTAAAGTCTTGCCCTCAACTACGAGGACAGGTAAGGAACTGTCGTCTAGCTCTCCACTTGATTCACCTTCAGTTATGAGTAAGTTTGCGACACCACCTCCTGCTAGAAATCTTGATATGTCGCCTGTGCTTGATGATGCTACTTCTGCTGCCCATGATGCTTATGATGATGCTATGCTTGATACTGCTTTGCCTAATGATGCTATGCTTGATACTACTTTGCCACTAGGTGGATTCCTTGATGCACAAATTGCTAGAGTTGCTGCTAGATGTGATGATACTTCTGAAACTGCTGATACTATTGAAGTAGAACCTGCTGTTTTGCTTGCTAGAACTAGCTCTCCTAGATATGAATTGCCTGATATGCCTGAGTGTTATGTTATGGAGGGAGAGATAGCTGAGGACTTTCTTGCTTGTAAAGATAGTTATGATGTTGAGAAATTACTGCGCAAGTGGAAAGAAAAATCTTTGAACGCTAAGATGAAATATGACCCGAAGTTTGCTACGTCGCCTATCTTTGTGATCGATAAGGATTATGAATTCTCTATCGACCCTGAGTTAATCACTCTGGTCGAATCTGATCCTTTTCATGGTTATGAGTCTGAAACGGTTGTAGCCCATCTTACCAAACTGCACGATATAGCCACCCTATTCACGAGTGAGGAAAAGATCTTCCACTACTATATCCTCAAGATGTTTCCTTTCTCGCTAAAGGATGATGCTAAGACCTGGTTCACTTCTCTTGCTCCTAGTTGTGTGCGTAGCCCCCAGGATATGTTCTACTACTTCTGTGAAAAATATTTCCCTGCCCATAAGAAGCAAGCTGCCTTGCAGGAAATATACAACTTTGCGCAAGTTGAAGAAGAGAGTCTCCCACAAGCTTGGGGGAGGCTCGTCCAGCTACTAAATGCTTTGCCTGATCACCCTCTTGAGAAGAATGAAATGCTTGATATCTTCTATAGTGGACTTACCGATGCTTCTAAATACCACCTAGATAGATGTGTCGGTTGTGTTTTTAGGGAACAAACCGTAGAACAAGTTGAGATCCTATTGAATAACATCTTATGCAATGAGAATGCTTGGACTATTCCCGAACCACCTCTGAAGCCAACTCCGAAGAAAAGAGGTATTCTATTCCTCAGTCCTGAAGATATGCAAGAAGCTAAGAAACCTATGAAAGAGAAAGGCATTAAATCTGAAGATGTCAAGAATCTACCACCTATCAAAGAGATCCATGGTCTTGATAACCCGATACACGTAGTAGAGGTAAATTCTCTTCGTAGATTCGATGATAGTGATATTCCTTTTGATAAACCTGCTAGCTCATGCTTGGATGAATTTGCTAACTTTGTTGCCAAACAACAGAGTTTCAGTGATTATGTTAGCAGACAATTGGAATAGAATGCTCGTATGCTTAGTCATTTAAGTTCTTGTGTGGACAGAAACGTCAATGATCTTAAGCTCCTGAGTAAACATGCCTCTATGGTTACTACTCAGGTAGAACAAGTACTTAAAGCTCAGAATGACTTGCTCAATGAGTTGAATGACAATTCTGTCACAGTCGTTACTAGAGGCGGTAGAATGACCCACGAACCTTTGTATCCTGAGGGTCAACTTAAGAGAATTGAACAAGATTCTCAAGCAGTTAGCACTGATGCACCTAGTCATCCTAGAAAGGAGAAGAAAGATTATAGGGACTTGCACGCTAGCAACCCTGATGCTGCTACACCTGAGAATCCAAACAATGTCTCTATCTCTAATGCTGAGACAAAATAGGGTGATGAACATGAGCTTAATGATAATATCAATAGTGATGGTCATGATGATGCTCAACGTAGCAATGATAAGGATGTGGAGATTGAACCTGTTGATCTTGATAACCCATAACCTAAGAATAGAAGACATGATAAGAACGACTTCGCTGCTAGGAAGCATGGTAAAGAAAGGGAAGCATGGGTTCAGAAACCCATGCCCTTTCCTCCCAATCCATCCAAAAAAAGGATGATGAGGATTTTGAGCGATTTGTTGAAATGATTAGATCTGTCTTCGTGCAAATGCGTTTGACACATATGCTCAAAATGTCTCCGTATGCTAAGTACATGAAGGATAGTGTGACTAATAAGAGGATGATACCTGAGGTTGAGATTTCCACCATGCTCGCTAATTATACCTTCAAGGGTGGAACTCCTAAGAAACTAGGTGATCCCGGAGTGCCTACTATACCTTGCTCCATTAAAAGAAACTATGTTAGAACTGCTTTATGCGACCTTGGAGCCGGTGTTAGTGTTATGCCTCTCTCTCTTTATCGTAGACTTGAACTGGATAAGTTGACACCCACTGAAATTTCTCTGCAAATGGCCGACAAATCAACTGCTTTTCCTTTCGGCATTTGCGAGGATGTGCCTGTGGTGGTTGCTAACGTCACTATCTTAACAGACTTTGTTATTCTGGATATTCCTGAGGATGATGCCATGGCGGTCATCCTTGGAAGACCATTTTTAAACACTGCAGGGGCTGTTATAGATTGCAACAAAGGCAGTGTCACTTTCCATGTCAATGGTAATGAGCATACAGTGCACTTTCCGAATAAACAATATCGAGTACATTGCATCAATGCTATCAAAAAACTTCATTGATTCTTATTGGGAGCTTTGAATGCCCTATTCCTCCTGTTAAGATGAAGTATGAATTGCTTGTTGGGGAGATTCACATCCCCATTGAGGTGACCTAGTGACTATTTGAAAATTCTCCGTCTTCTTTTGTGATTCAAAAAAGTTTGTCAAGGAGACTTGATCAACCTCATTGACAGATTTGTTTCAATGACCATGAGATGGATGAATCGAGGAGCCATGAACCTCTATTCCAAGCTTTCACCTTCGGTTGCTTAGAAGAAAAATGATAGAATTAGTTTAGTTTTCCCTGTTTTCTGTTTTAGCGTCCCGTGGAAAAATACCCCGAAAATAAAAGTTCTCCGAACGTCCTGAAAATCAAGTATGATTTTTTTTGTTATTTTTAAAAATATTGAGACGAAGAGCTAGTCTGGGGCTGCACCAGTGGGCCACAAGCCATGGAGGCGCGGGCACCCCTGGCCGTGCCACCCAGGCTTGTGGGGCCCATGTGCACCCCCTCCACTCATTCTAGCTCCCATCTGCTTCTCCTACCTCCAAAAAAAATCGTTTCGCAGCTCAAACCCGTGTTCTTGCTCTTCTTGCTGGGATTTTCGATCTCCTTGTGCAAAGCACCATTTACCAAACTGTTTTGGGGAAATTGTTCCTTGGTAAGTGAGTCCTCCATTGGTCCACTTAGTTTTTGCTCTAGTGCCCTATACATCGCGTATTTTTGCTGCCTTGGTGACCTTGTTCTTGAGCTTTGCATGCTAATTTTAGCTGGTCCAAAGTAGTTTTGATGCGTGATATGGCTTCCAGGCACTTGTGGGAGTAGTTGCTACGAGTTTAGTTGAGCCTTGTTCACTTTTCCTTAGAATCACTAAAATTTCAAAAAAAATCAGAGATAGAAAAAGGAAAAGATGAGGAGGTTCTTAAGAGGCTCTTCAAGCCGTGACCCCAAGGATGATGGAAGTGAGAAGAAGAAGCCCAAGTATCCGGTCCCCCGAGTTGCAGAAGTTCGAGCGTGCGAGTGGCCAAGCGATGTGTTCTTACGCGTCGCCGGACTTTATGAGGACTTTTATTACTTGGTGGAGAACGCACGCCTTACCGCCTTCGTTGAAGATAAGTGTCCGCAATACCTCCTCCTCAGCAATATTTTCGTACAAAGCTTTAACTTCTATCCAAGGAATCATCCTCCTATGGTTGGGTTCAAATTATATGATATCCCCCAGTGCATGTCACTCCAGGATTTTTGCAATGTTTGCAAATTGCCTTTTGTTGGGTATATTCATGAACCTCGTCCACGGGACTTGGAGGCTTTCATAGATACTATTGTTGTAAGAGAGGAGAGATGAGTGTCTTGCGCTAGAGCTGCTATCATACATTTTCCCATGCTTCGGTACTTCTCATTATTTGTGGGAAAATGTTTGATTGACCGTGGGAAAGCTGGGTCCCTTAGCTCCCCAGATCTTGCGGTCTTGCGCGAAGCCCTTTATAATGATAAAACTTATAGCTTGGGCGTTATAGTAGCTCAACGGTTGAACACGAACCGTTTTAAAGGCGTTTTCTATGGAGGTGTTGCTGGAAATATGCCCTTGAGGCAATAATAAATTAGTTATTATTATATTTCCTTGTTCATAATAATCGTTTATTATCCATGCTAGAATTGTATTGATCGGAAACTCAAATACATGTGTGGATACATAGACAACACACTGTCCCTAGTGAGCCTCTAGTTGACTAGTTCGTTGATCAAAGATGGTCGAGGTTTCCTGGACATAGGCAAGCGTTGTCACTTGATAGCAAGATCACATCATTAGGAGAATCATGTGATGGACAACACCCAAACTATGAACGTAGCATATTGATCGTGTCGTTTTATTGCTATTGTTTTCTGCGTGTCAAGTATTTGTTCCTATGACCATGAGATCATATAACTCACTGGCACCGGAGGAATACCTTGTGTGCATCAAACGTCGCAACATAACTGGGTGACTACAAAGGTGCTCTACAGGTATCTCCGAAGGTGTCCGTTGAGTTAGCATGGATGAAGACTAGGATTTGTCACTCCGTGTGACGGAGAGGTATCTCGGGGCCCACTCGGTAATACAACATCACACACAAGCCTTGCAAGAAATGTGACTAAGTGTAAGTCACGGGATCTTGTATTATAGAACAAGTAAAGAGACTTGCCGGTAACGAGATTGAAATAGGTATGCGGATACCGACGATCAAATCTTGGGCAAGTAACATACCGAAGGACAAAGGGAATGACATACGAGATTATATGAATCCTTGACACTGAGGTTCAACTTATAAGATCTTCAGAGAATATGTAGGATCCAATATGGGCATCGAGGTCCCGCTATTGGATATTGACCGAGGAGTGTCTCGGGTCATGTCTACATAGTTCTCGAACCCGCAAGGTCTGCACACTAAGGTTCGGTGATGTTTCGGTACGGTTGAGTTATAGGTGTTGGTAACCGAAAGTTGTTTGGAGTCCCAGATGAGATCCAGGACGTCACAAGGAGCTCCAAAATGGTCCGGAGGTAAAGATTGATATATAGGAAGTCCTGTTTTGGTCACCGGAAGAGTTTTGGGCTCATCGATAGTGTACCGGGAGTGCCGGGGACCATCGGGAGGGGTGTCACGCCCCAAGGGATCTCATGGGCGATGGGAAGACATAAACCAGACCCTAGTAGGCTGGAATAATTTCCCACTAAGGCCCATAAGGTTTGAGAAGGAAAAAACACAAGGTGGAAAGAGTTTCCAAGTGGGAAGGTGGAATCCTACTCCAAGTAGGATTGGAGTAGGACTCCTCCACCTCCAATTTCGGCCAAACCTTGAGGTTTTGAGGCTGCCTCCTCCCCTCCCTCCCTCCCTCCTATATATACTAGAGGTATTGAGGGTTTTTGAGACACAACTTTGCCACGGCATCCCGACCAAATACCTCCACGGTTTTTCCTCTAGATCGTATTTCTGCGGAGCTCGGGCGGAGCCCTGCTGAGATAGATCATCACCAACCTCCGGAGCACCGTCACGCTTCCGGAGAACTCATCTACCTCTCCATCTCTCTTGCTGGATCAAGAAGGCCGACATCATTGTCGAGTTGTACGTGTGCTGATCGCGGAGGTGCCGTCCGTTCGGCACTAGATCGGAGCGGATCGTGGGACGGTTTGCGGGGCGGATCGAGGGATATGAGGACGTTCCACTACATCAACCGCATTTCTTAACGCTTCCTGCTATGCGATCTACAAGGGTACGTAGATCGGAAATCCTCTCTTGTAGATGGACATCACCATGATAGGTGTTCGTGCGCGTAGGAATTTTTTTGTTTCCCATGCGACGTTCCCCAACAGTGGCATCATGAGCTAGGTTCATGCGTAGATGTTATCTCGAGTAGAACACAGAGGGTTTTGTGGACGGTGATGTTCAATTTGCTTCCCTCCTTAGTCTTTTCTCAATTCGGCGGTATTGTTGGATTGAAGCGCCCCGGACCGACATTATTCGTACGCTTACGAAAGACTGGTTTCATCGCTTGACATGCAACCTCGTTGCATAAACATGACTGGCGGGTGTCGGTTTCTTCAACTTTAGTTGAATTGGTTTTGACTGAGGCAGTCCTTGGAGAGGTTAAATAGCAATTTGCACATCCCCGTTGTGGTTTTTGCATAAGTAAGATGCGATTACTAGATACCCATAGCAGCCACGTAAAACATGCAACAAAAAATTAGAGGACGTCTAACTTGTTTTTGTAGGGTATGCTTGTGATATGATATGGCCAATGACGTGATGTGATATATTGGATGTATGATATAATCATGTTGTAAGAGTTAATATCGACTTGCACGTCGATGGTACGGCAACCGACAGGAGCCATGGGGTTGTCTTTAAACTAACGTTTGTGTTTGCAGATGTGTTTACTATATTGCTAGGACGTAGCTTTAGTAGTAATAGCATAAGTAGCACGACAAACCCGATGGCGACACGTTGATGGAGATCATGATGATAGAGATCATGGTGTGGCGCCGGTGACAAGAAGATCGTGCCGGTGTTTTGGTGATGGAGATCAAGAAGCACATGATGATGGCCATATCATGTCACTTATGAATTGCATGTGATGCTAATCCTTTTATGCACCTTATTTTGCTTAGAACGACGGTAGCATTATGAGGTGATCTCTCACTAAAATTTCAAGACGAAATTGTGTTCTCCCCGACTGTGCACCATTGCGACAGTTCGTCGTTTCGAGACACCACGTGATGATCGGGTGTGATAGACTCAACGTTCACATACAACGGGTGCAAAACAGTTGCACACGCAGAACACTCGGGTTAAACTTGACGAGCCTAGCATGTGCAGACATGGCCTCGGAACACATGAGATTGAAACGTCGAGCATGAATCGTATAGTTGATATGATTAGCATAGAGATGCTTACCACTAAAACTATTCTCGACTCACGTGATGATCGGACTTGAGATAGTGGATTTGGATCATGTACCACTCAAATGACTAGAGAGATGTACTTTTTGAGTGGGAGTTCTTAAGTAATATGATTAAATGAACTAATTGCCATGAACATAGTCTAATGGTCTTTGCGAATTTCGATATATCTTGTGCTATAGCTCTACTGTTTTTATATGTTCCTAGAGAAAATTTAGTTGAAAGTTGATAGTAGCAAACTTTGCGGACTGAGTCTGTAAAACTAAGGATTGTCCTCGTTGCTGCGCAGAAGGCTTATGTACTTAATGCACCACTGGGTGTGCTGCACCTCGAGCGTCGTTTGTGGATGTTGTGAACATCCGACATACACGTTTCTGATGACTACGCGATAGTTCAGCGCAAAATACTTAATGGCTTAGAAGCAAGGCGCCGAAGACGTTTTGAAACGTCACGGAACATAATAGGTGATCTAAATAGATGAAATTGTGATTTCATGCTTGTGCCCTTGTTAAGAGGTATGAGACCTCCGACAAGATTCTTTGTCCACAAATTAAAGGAGAAAAGCTCAATCGTTGAGCGTGTGCTCAGATTGTCTGAGTACGACAATCGCTTGAATCAAGTGGGAGTTAATCTTCCAGATGTGATAGTGATGGTTCTCCAAAGTCACTGCCACCAAGCTGTGAGAGCTTCATGATGAACTATAATATATCAAGGATAGATACAATGATCCTTGAGCGATTCGCGATGTTTGACACTGCGAAAGTAGAAATCAAGAAGGAGCATCAATAGTTGATGGTTAGTAAAACCACTAAGTTTCAAGAAAGGCAAGGGCTAGAAGGGATACTTCGTGAAACGGCAAAACAGTTGCTGCACTAATGAAGAGACCCAAGATTAAACCCAAACCCGAGACTAAGTGCTTCTGTTATGAGGGGAACGGTCCCTGAGGCGGGGCTACCCTAGATGCTTGGTAGATAAGAAGGCTGGCAAAAGTCGACAAAAGTATATTTGATATATATGATATTGATGTGTACTTTACTAGTACTCCTAGTAGTTCGGTTGCTAAGTGATTAGTAACTCAAAATGGAAGCTATGGTATAAACGGAGACTAGCTAAAGGCGAGGTGACGATACATGTTGGAAGTGCTTCCAAGGTTGATGTGATCAAACATCGCACGCTCCCTCTATCATCAGGATTGGTGGTAAAACCTAAATAATTGTTATTTGATGTTTGCCTTGAGCATGAACATGATTGGATCGTCTTTATTGCAATACGATTATCATTTAAAGAGAATAATAGTTATTCTATTTGCTTGAATAATTACCCTCAATGGTTTATTGAATCTCGATCGTGGTGTTACACATGTTCATAATATTGGTGCCAAAGGATACAAAGTAATAATGATAGTACCACTTAGTTGTGGCAGTGCCACTTGAGTCATGTTGGTATAAAATGCATGAAGAAGCTCCATGCCGATGGATCTTTGTACTCACTCATTTTTGAAACGTTTGAGACATGCAAACCATACCTGTTGGTATAAATGCATGAAGAAGCTTCATAGAGATGGATCGTTTGGACTCACTTGATTTTGAATCACTTGAGACATGCAAATCATGCCACATGAAACAAGAGAGTAACTTGTTGGGAGTAATACATTTTTTATGTGTGCTGTCCAATGAGTGCTAAGGCACGCAGTGGATATCGTTATGTTCTTACTTCATTGACGATTTGAGTAGATATGGGAGTATTTACTTGATGAATCACAAGTTATATTGAAAAGTTCAATGCTATTTCAGAGTGAAGATCGTCGTGACAAGAGGATAAACTGTCTACGATATGATCATAGAGATGAATATCTGAGTTGCGAGTTTGGTTACATAGTTAAAGACAATGTGGAAATTGTTTCACAATTCATGCCACCTTGAACACCACAGTGTGACGGTGTGTCCGAACGTCATAGCTATGCCCTATTTTGATATGGCGCATACTATGATGTCTCTTATCGAATTACCACTATCGTTTATGTGTTATGCATTAGAGACAACCGCATTCACTTTAAATAGGGCACCGCATGTTTCCATTGAGATGACACAATATAGAATATGGTTTAGAGAAACATAAGTTGTCGTTTCTTAAAAGTTTGGGGCTGCGACGCTTACGTGGGAAAGTTTTAGTCTAATAAGCTCGAACCCAAAGCGGATAAATGCATCTTCATAGGATATCCAAAGTAGTTGGATACATCTCCTATCTCAGATCCAGAAGCAAAGTGTTTGTTTCTAGAAACGGGTCCTTTCTCGAGGAAAGGTTTCTATTAAAAGAATTGAGTGGGAGGGTGGTGGAACTTGATGAGGTTAGTGAACCGTCACTTCAACCAGTGTGTAGCAGGGCGCAGGAAGATGTTCCTGTGACGCCTACACCAATTGAAGTGGAAGCTGATGATGGTGATCATTAGAGCTTCGGATCAAGTTAATACAAATCTCGTAGGTCGACAAGGTCGTGTACTACTACAGAGTGGTGCAGTAACCCTGTCTTGGAGGTCATGTTGTTGAACAACAATGAACCTACGAGCTATGGGGAAGCGATGGTGGGCCCGGATTCCGACAAACGGCTGGAGGCCATAAAATCCGAGAGAGGATCCATGTATGAAAACAAAGTGTAGACTTTGTAAGAACTACTTGATGGTCGTAGGACTGTTGAGTGAAGATGGACCTTTAAAAGGAAGACATGCAATGATGGTGATAAGTCACTATTAAGAAATGCTCGACTTGTCGCAAAGATGTTTTCCGACAAGATCAAATAGTTGACTATGATGAGACTTTCTCACTCGTAGCGATGCTAAAACTCTGTTAGAATTATGTTAGTAGTTGATGCATTATTTATAAAATATTGCACGTAGGATGTCGAAACATTGTTTCCTCGACGGTTTCCTTGAGGAAAGATTGTATGTGATACAACCAGAAGGTTTTGTCAATCCTAAGGGTACTAACAAGTATGCAAGCAACAGCGATCCTTTCATGGAGTGGTGCAAGCATCTTGGAGTTGGAATATATGCTTGGTGAGATGATCAAAGCTTTTGGGTTTCTACAAGGTTTATGAGAAACTTGTATTTCCAAAGAAGTGAGTGGGAGCACTATAGTATTTCTGATAAAGTATATGTGGTTGACATATTGTTGATCGGAAGTAATGTAGAATTTCTGTAAAGCATAAAGGTTGTTTGAAAGGGGTTTTGTCAAAGGAAAGACCTGGATAGAGCTACTTGAACATTGAGCATCAAGATCTATGGAGATAGATCAAAATGCTAAGCAGAACTGTCAAAGGAAAGTATGCAAGTTTTTGAAGGAGTTCAAAATAGATCAGCAAAGACGGAGTTCTTGGTTGTGTTGTAAGGTGTGAATATGAGTAAGACTCGAAAGCTAGACGACGGCAGAAGAAAGAGAAAGGACGAAGGTCGTCCCCTATGCCTTAGCCGTAGACTCTACAGTATGCCATGTTGTGTACCATACCTGATGTGTGCCTTGCCACAAGTCTATTAAGAGGTACAGAGAGTGATCCAGGATTGAATCATAGAACAACGGTCAAAGTTATCCTTAGTAACTAATGGACTAAGGAATTTTTCTCGAGTATGGAGGTGGTTGACGAGTTCATCATAAAGGGTTACGTCGATGCAAGCTTTGACACTAATCTGAATAACTATGAGTAGTAAAACGGATTCGTATAGTAGAGTAGATATTTGGAGTATTTCCGAATAGCACGCAGTAGCAGCATCTATAAGATGACATAAAGATTTGTAAAGCACACACGGATCTGAAAGTTTCAGAATCGTTGACTAAAACCTCTCTCATGAGCAAGACGTGATCAGACCCCACAACTATATGGGTGTTGGATTCATTGAAATCACATGGTGATGTGAACTAGATTATTGACTCTAGTGCAAGTGGGATACTGTTGGAAATATGCCCTAGAGGCAATAATAAATTAGTTATTATTATATTTCCTTGTTCAAAATAATCGGTTATTATCCATGCTAGAATTGTATTGATCGGAAACTCAAATACATGTGTGGATACATAGACAACACACTGTCCCTAGTGAGCCTCTAGTTGACTAGTTCGTTGATCAAAGATGGTCAAGGTTTCCTGGACATAGGCAAGCGTTGTCACTTGATAACGGGATCACATCATTAGGAGAATCATGTGATGGACAAGACCCAAACTATGAATGTAGCATATTGATCGTGTCGTTTTATTGCTACTGTGTGTCAAGTATTTGTTCCTATGACCATGAGATCATATAACTCACTGGCACCGGAGGAATACCTTGTGTGCATCAAACGTCGCAACGTAACTGGGTGACTACAAAGGTGCTCTACAGGTATCTCCGAAGGTGTCCGTTGAGTTAGTATGTATCAAGACTGGGATTTGTCACTCCGTGTGACGGAGAGGTATCTCGGGGCCCACTCGGTAATACAACATCACACACAAGCCTTGCAAGCAATGTGACTAAGTGTAAGTCATGGGATCTTGTATTACAGAACGAGTAAAGAGACTTGCCGGTAACGAGATTGAAATAGGTATGCAGATACCGACGATCAAATCTTGGGCAAGTAACATACCGAAGGACAAAGGGAATGACATACGCAATTACATGAATCCTTGACACTGAGGTTCAACCGATAAGATCTTTGGAGAATATGTAGGATCCAATATGGGCATCCAGGTCCCGCTATTGGATATTGACCGAGGAGTGTCTCGGGTCATGTCTACGTAGTTCTCGAACCAGCAGGGTCTGCACACTTAAGGTTCGGTGACGTTTCGGGATGGTTGAGTTATAGGTGTTGGTAATCAAAAGTTGTTCGGAGTCCCAGATGAGATCCAGGACGTCACGAGGAGCTCCGGAATGGTCCGGAGGTAAAGATTGATATACAGGAAGTCCTGTTTTGGTCATCGGAAAAGTTTCGGGCTCATCGGTAGTGTACCGGGAGTGCCGGGAGGGGTGTCGGGGACCATCGGGAGGGGTGTCACGCCCCAAGGGGTCTCATGGGCTATGGGAAGACATAAACCAGCCCCTAGTGGGTTGGAATAAGTTCCCACTAAGGCCCATAAGGTTTGAGAAGGAAAAAACACAAGGTGGAAAGAGTTTCCAAGTGTGAAGGTGGAATCCTACTCCAAGTAGGATTGGAGTAGGACTCCTCCACCTCCAATTTCGGCCAAACCTTGAGGGTTTGAGGCTGCCTCCTCCCCTCCCTCCCTACTATATATACTAGAGGAATTGAGGGTTTTTGAGAGACAACTTTGCCACGGCAGCCCGGCCACATACCTCCACGGTTTTTCCTCTAGATTGTATTTTTTCGGAGCTCGGGCGGAGCCCTGCTGAGATAGATCATCACCAACCTACGGAGCACCGTCACGCTGCCGGAGAACTCATCTACCTCTCCGTCTCTCTTGCTGGATCAAGAAGGCCGAGATCATCGCCGAGCTGTACTTGTGCTGAACGCGGAGGTGTCGTCCGTTCGGCACTACATCGGAGCAGATCGTGGGACGGATCATGGGACGGTTCGTGGGACGGTTCGTGTGGCGGATCGAGGGACATGAGGACGTTCCACTACATCACCGCGTTTCTTAACGCGTCCTGTTGTACGATCTACAAGGGTACGTATATCGGAAATCCTCTCTTGTAGATGGACATCACCATGATAGGTCTTCGTGCGCGTAGGAAATTTTTTGTTTCCCATGCGACGTTCCCCAACAGGTGTCTATGCCCGTCTTGCTAGACATTTTGAGATACCTATTAGACTGGACGAGGAAGAAGAGATTCTTCTTCTTCCCGAGAGATATCTGGATTATGATAGCATGGTTCGCCATGACTTTCTTGATAGAGATATGAATAGAAGGATGATTTATAACCTCGTATTTAGTCAGGGTACTCGTGAGACTATTACTTTGCCTGCTCCTTCTTTGTTCAATCTTCATGTAGGCAGGTACATTATTATGCCCTCGGACATATACGCATATTGGGGCATAGCCCAACCACAGGTGCCCGTACCCGAGCCACCAGTCGAGTAGCAGACGCCAGTTTATCAATCAGAAAAAGAGGAGCTCACACAGAAGTGGCATCCTCAGTTCACTCCGGAGTACCCCGGAGCTGGTTATTTCCCTCCTTGGGAGTAGACCAACTTAGGCCAAAAGCCTAAGCTTGGGGGAGTACGTGTTTCTCACCGACTTTACATTCTTAATTACACTTTCACTTTGTTAGTCGGTGTTAACACTTTGCCACTGTATCAACCATGCTAGTTTATTTTCTTTTTTTCGTTTTCTTTTCGTGTGTCTGTCTAGTTTGAGAAAACCCAAAAAGATTTTCTTGTTCTTTTTTTGCTTGTTGGGAGCTTTCCCATGTAAATAGTTTTCTTTTTCTTTGGGTCAAGGTAGACTACCATGGTTACAATGTTTAGTGGCTCTCGCATGCATATATGTTTATCTGTCAAAGAGCCATATTACTTTGTTTTCTCCTTTGTGTTTGCCCGGAGATTCCAGCTTAGTCCAATGCACAAGCACTCTTATTATTGTTCACAACATTCGGTCGTGCAAGTGAAAGGCAATAATGACGATATATGATAAAGTGACTGAGCCTGGAAAAGCTGGTACGAAGTCGATCTATTTTGTTTTTGTAAATATGACTAGCTCATCGTTCCAGATTCAGCTTTGTTGTGAGAGAAACATGTTAGCAATGACAACTTAGAGATCATAGTTTCTGATGCCATGCTAGGAGCTTATAATGGTTTGTCTTGGATGCCAACATGAATTTTGAGATGACTATGATGTAGTATGATAGGATGGTATCCTCCTTTGAATGATTCAAGTGGCTTGACTTGGCGCATGTTCACGCATGTAGTTGAAACAAAATCAACATAGCCTCTATGATATTCATGTTCATGGTGATTCATGTCCTACTCATGCTTGCACTCAATGTTGGTTAATCTCAATGCATTTTGATGACTATTGTCGCTCTCTAGTTGGTCGCTTCCCAGTCTTTTGCTAGCCTTCACTTGTACTAAGCGGGAATACTGCTTGTGCATGGAAGTTTGGGTTTATGGAACTGGATGCACAAGCAATATTCCCGCTTAGTACAAGTGAAGGCTAGCAAAAGACTCGGAAGCAACCAACTAGAGAGCGACAACAGTCATCAAAATGTATTGAGAGTAACTAACATTGAGTGCAAGCATGAGTAGGACATAAATCACCATGAACATGAACATCATAGAGGCTATGTTGATTTTGTTTCAACTACATGCGTGAACATGCGCCAAGTCAAGCCACTTGAAACATTCAAAGGAGGATACCATCCTATCATACTACATCATAGTCATCTCAACATTCATGTTGGCAACCAAGACAAACCATTGTAAGCTCCTAGCTAAGTAAGCATGGCATAAGCAACTATGATCTCTAAGTTGTCATTGCAAACATGTTTCTCTCACAACAAAGCTGAATCACGCATGATGAGATAGTCATATTTACAAAAACAAAATAGATCGAGTTCATACCAGGTTTTCCAGGCTCACTCACTTCATCATATATCGTCATTATTGCCTTTCACTTGCACGACCGAACGATGTGAACAATAATATGAGTGCTCGTGCATTGGACTAAAGCTGGAATCTGCAGGCAAACACAAAGGAGAAGACAAAGTAATATGGCTCTTTGAAAGCTAAACATGTATGCATGCAAGAGCCACTAAACATTGTAA
Organism: Hordeum vulgare subsp. vulgare; assembly: GCF_904849725.1. NCBI lineage: Eukaryota > Viridiplantae > Streptophyta > Magnoliopsida > Poales > Poaceae > Hordeum > Hordeum vulgare. The sequence continues at coordinate 545,239,644 of NC_058522.1, read as the reverse complement.
CCAATATCTTCTACCTTGACCCAAAGAAAAAGAAAACTATCTACACGGGAAAGCTCCCAACAAGAAAAAGAAAATCTTTTTGGTTTTTCTCAAACTAGACAGACACACGAAAAGAAAATGAGAAAAAGAAAATAAACTAGCATGGATGATATAGTGGCAAAGTGTGAACACCGGCTAACAAAGTGAAAGCATAAGCAAGAATGTAAAGTCGGTGAGAACACGTACTCCCCCAAGCTTAGGCTTTTGGCTTAACTTGGTGTACTCCCAAGGATGGTCCTGGCCAAACCCAAAATCATAATCGGGGTTATACGGGAGCACTGGAGCCACTGCCTAAATAGCTGCCTCACGGAGACGAGCAACCTTTGCCTCCCTCTCATACTTCTCTGCCTCTCCTCTGGTTATGTAATATCTCCATTTTACCTGAAAGTCAAAGAGAGAAGGAGCAGGAAGGGTAATATGGAAAACACGCTGCCGGTTAAATATCAGACGGTATAGGAGGGATTCATCATCCCTCTCAAGGAACTGGTAGCGTGTCAAAGCGACGCGGTCAAGGAAAGCTGTATGGAGCGGGGGATCTCCTTCGCTGATGGGTAATTGCTACTTGTCAAACAACAGCGCCAGAAATTGACACGTTGACGGAGATTGGGCTTGCGTTGGTTTTTCCCTTGAAGAGGAAAGGGTGATGCAGCACAGGAGCAATAAGTATTTCCCTCAGTTTGAGAACCAAGGTATCGATCCAGAAGGAGGGTCTCGTCAAGTCCAGAGTACCTGATTAAACACAAACAAGCTTGCACCCAACGCTTCAAAGGGGTTGTCAATCCCTTCAAAATTGTTTGCAAAGTGAGATCTGAAGGCAGAAAGTGCAACGAAGTAAATAGTGTAAGGCTGAAAATATGGTGTGGAGTAGACCCTGGGGGCCATAGTGTTCACTAGAGGCTTCTCTCAAAATAGCAAGTATTACGGTGGGTGAACAAATTAATGTCGAGCAATTGATAGAACCGCGCAAAGTCATGACGATATCTAAGGCAATGATCTAGCATATAGGCATCACGTCCGAGACAAATAGACCGATACTTTGTGCATCTACTACTATTACTCCACACATCGACCGCTATCCAGCATGCATCTAGTGTATTGAGTTCATGACGAACAGAGTAATGCTTTAAGCAAGATGACATGATGTAGAGGGATAATCTCAAACCAATGATGAAAACCCCATCTTTTTACCCTTGATGGAAACAACACGATACGTGCCTCGGTACCCCTTCTATCACTGGGTGAGGTCACCGGACGGTATGAACCCAAAACCAAGCACTTCTCCCATGGCAAGAATCATAGATCTAGTTGGCCAGACAAAACCCACAACTCGAACAGAATTACAAGGATATGAAATCATGCATAAGAGAGATCAGAAGAAACTCAAATAAGATTCATAGATAATCTGATCATAAATCCACAATTCATCATATCTCTACAAAATCACCGCAAAAGAAGATTACATCGGATAGATCTCCATAAAGATCATGGAGAACTTTGTATTGAAGATCCAAGAGAGAGAAGAAGCCATCTAGTTACTAGCTATGGACCTGTACGTCTATGGTGAACTACTCACGCATCAACGGAGAGGTCATGGTGTTGATGGAGAAGCCTTCTGTTTCCGAATCCCCCCTCCGGCAGGGCACCAGAACGTTCCCGAGATGGGATCTTGCGGAGACAGAAGCTTGCGGCAACGAAAAAGTGATTACGATGCTCCCCTGATTTTTTGGGAATATTTGGGAATTTATAGGCGCAAGATCTAGGTCAGGGGACCTCCAGGGGGGCCACAAGCCTGCATGGCGCGCCCCCTGGCCGCGGGGTGGGGGCTTGTGGGGCCCCTGGGGCTCTTCTGGCTTGGCCCCCAAGCTCTCTGATCTTCTTCCGTTCCAGAAAAAATCTTTTCGGGGATTTTCTTCCGTTTGGACTCCGTTTCAAAATCTCCTCTGAAAGGGGCCAAAAACATGGAAAAAACAAAAACTAGCACTTGACAGTGGATTAATAAGTTAGTCCCAAAAAATAAATAAAAGGCATGCAAAACATCCAAAGTTTGACAAGATAATAGCATGAAACCATCAAAAATTATAGATACGTTGGAGACGTATTGATACGTCCATTTTGCATCATGCTTTCATGTTGATATTTATTGCTTTATGGGCTGTTATATTACTTTGTGGTACCATATTTATGCCTTTTCTCTCTTATTTTGCAAGGTTATCCCTACAAAATCATATAGTCTGGCTATGCTCCATCATCCTCACACAACTAATGTAAATCATACACAACCCCGAAATTGGCCAAGTAATTGTTTTCGCACTCTTACTTTCTCAAACTTTTTATAACTATCATGCAATACATGAGCGCGAGCCATGGATATAGCACTATAGGTGGAATGGAGTGTGGTGGTGGTTGTGAGACAAAAAAGGAGGAGATGGTCACATTGCTCGGCGTATCAATAGGCTATGGAGATGCCCATTAATAGATATCAATGTGAATGAGTAGGGATTGCCATACAAGAGATGCACTAGAGCTATAAGTATGTGAAAGCTCAAAAGGAAAAGTATTGGGTGTGCATCCAACTTGCTTGCTCACGAAGACCTAGGGCAATTTTGAGGAAGCCCATCATTGGAATATACAAGCCAAGTTACATAAAAGGTTCCCACTAGCATATGGTAGTGACAAAGCAAGAAGCTCTCAATCATGAAGAACATGGTGCTAACATGAAGCACAAGTGTGGAAAAAGATAGTAGCATTGTCCCTTCTCTCTTTTTCTCTCATTTTTTTTATTTGGGCTCTTAGGCCTCTTTTTTTCTTTTCTCCCTTTTTTTGTTTTTCGGATCTTTGGCCTCTTTTTTCCCCTCACATGGGACAATGCTCTAATAATGATGATCATCACACTTTTAGTTACTCAAAGCTCAAAGATCACAATGATGATGACTCCATAGGAAATTCCTCCGGCAGTGTACCGAGATGTGCAAAGATCTAGTATGATCATGCAATGGCAATATGAAAGTGACGGCACAAGTCATGAGACGGAATGGTGATAGTTGCATGGCAATATATCTCGGAATGGCTATGAAAATGCCATAGTAGGTAGGTATGGTGGCTGTTTTGAGGAAGGAATTTGGTGGGTTTGTGCACCGGCGAGAATTGCGCGGCACTAGAGAGGCTAGCAATGGTGGAAGGTGAAAGTGAATCTATACCATGGACTCAACATTAGTCATAAAGAACTCACATACTTGTTGCAAAAGTTCTTATTAGTAATCGAAACAAAGTGCTAAACGCATACTCCGAGGGGAAGGGTTGGTAGGTGTAAACCATCACGCGATCCCGCCTCAACACAAAGGATGACAATCAATAGATCAATTATGCTCCGACTTCCTAACATAGCGGTTCACCATATGTGCATGCTACAGTAATCACTAACTTCAACACAAGTATTTCTAGATTCACAACACCCTACTAACATAGCTTTTAATATTCCTGAATCCATGTCTCAAAACTAATTGAGAGGAATCGAAACTTTTCTTTCTACTCAATGCACATGAAGATGGAGGTTTTTTGCATCCTCTTTAGGTACCTAGCACATGGGACTACTTTCATAGCATAAGCCAACTACCAAATCACACACCGCCGTGCTCTAAAGATATAAGTGAAGCACAAGAGCAAAAGTATCTAGCTCAAAAGATATAAGTGAAGCACTATGAGCATTCTAGCAAAATCATGATGAGTGCATGTATCTCTCTCAAAAATGTGTGCAGCAAGGATGATTGTGACACAACAAAAATAAAAGACTCCTATGATACAAGACGCTCCAAGCAAAACACATATCATGTGGTGAATAAAAATAGAGCCCCAAGTAATGTTACTGATGGATTGAAGACGAAGAGGGGATGCCTTCCCGGGGCATCCCCAAGCTTAGGCTTGTTGGTGTCCTTGAATTTGGCTTGGGGTGCCTTGGGCATCCCAAAGCTTGAGCTCTTTCCACTCCTTATCTCTTTGTCCATGAGAACATCACCCAAAACTTGAAAAATTCACAACACAAAACTTAAACAGAAACTTGTGATAACATTAGTACAAGAAAACAAACTACCACTTCTTTTGGTACTGTAGAAAACTTGAATTCTATCTATATTGATGATGGGCTACTGTTCCATGGCTAGTACCCCCCGATACTAACCATAGTTTCATCAAAACAAGCGACCAACTCAACAAAAACAGAATCTGTCAAAAACAGACCAGTCTGTAGCAATCTGTATACTTTGTATACTTCTGGTACCTCAAACAAACTGAAAAATTACGACGGTCTGGGGAAAAAGCATATCAATCGGCAGCAAAAATAATCAACACAAAAGCTCTTTCTGAATAAAAATGAAAAATCATCTCGTGAGCAAAAAGTTTCTTTCTTTTTCCAGCAGGATCAAACAACCATTACCAAGACTGATCATAAAGGCTTTGCTTGGCTCAAACACAAAAGGAAACACAAAAAACACAATCACAACAGAATTATGAAAGTTTGGACGCAACAAAACAGAAAGAAAAATATAAATTCATTGGGTTGCCTCCCAACAAGGGCTACTGTCTAACGCCCTTAGCTGGGCATAGAAGCGATAGAATCACGTATCGTCGTCTTTGGTGCTCAAACCATAAGTGGCCCTCATCATGGATTCATAAGGCAATCTTATTTTCTTTCTAGGAAAGTTTTCCATACCCTTCCTTAAAGGAAATTGAAATCTAATATCCCTTCCTTCATATCGATGATGGCACCAATAGTCCTTAGGAAAGGTCTACCAAGAATAATTGGGCATGTAGGATTGCAATCAATGTCAAGCACAATGAAATCCACGGGTACATAGTTCCTATTTGCAATAATTAGAACATCATTGATCCTTCCCATGGGTTTCTTGATAGTAGAATCAGCAAGATGCATATTAAGAGAACACTCTTCAATCTCATTAAAACCCAGAACATCACATAAAGACTTTGGAATCGCAGAAACACTAGCACCCAAATCACACAAAGCATTGAACTCATAGTTTTTTTATTTTGATTTTGATGGTAGGTTCCCACTCATCATGAAGCTTTCTAGGGATAGAGACTTCCAATTCAAGTTTCTCTTCAAGAGCTTTTATCATAGCTTCGACAATATGATCGGTAAAGGCTTTGTTTTGGCTATAAGCTTGTGGAGAGTTCAACATGGATTGCATCAAAGAAATGCATTCAATCAAGGAGCAACTATCATAATTGAATTCCTTGAAATACACGGTAGTAATTTCATTACTACACAAAGTTTTAACGTCTTCTACTCCACTTTTAATGCTTTTAGCATCAAGATAGATGGACTCCGAATCATTGGGGCACTTTTCAACCAAAGTGAATTCATATCCAGCCCCATAATCATTAGGTTTGACACAAGAAAACAAAGATTCAATGGGAGTCACACCAAGCACTTTAATATCTTCGTGATTCTCATCACGAGAACACGCCTTTTTAAGCCATTCATGTCTAGCACGAATTTGGGCGGTTCTTTCTTGGCTCTCAATCATGGAAACACGCATAGCTTTCAAAGTTTCATCCATGTTGATTTTGGGAGGAGCACATCTAACTTTCAAAGCATCAACATCACAAGAAATCCTATCAACGCTCTTAGCCAAATCGTCAATTTTGAGTAGTTTTTCCTCTATGGACGCATTGAAAATCTTTTGAGAGTTGATGAACTCTTTGATATTACTATCTAAATTAGAGGGTAATCTATTGTAATTTCCATGGGTATTGTTGTAGGAGTTGCCAAAGTTATTAGAGGAGTTGCTAGGAAAAGGCCTAGGAACATAGTTTCCTCTAAAAGCGTTGTTGTTGCCAAAGTTATTCCTACCAACAAAATTTACGTCCAAGCTAGCGTTGCTACTCTCAATCAAAGAAGACAAAGGCAAATCATTAGGATCCAAAGGAGAACTTCTACTAGCAACCAAATTCATTAACTCATCCATCTTAGCACTCAACGAGTTAATTTCTTCTATAGCGTGTACCTTCTTATTAGTAGGTGACCTTTCAGTGTGCCATTGAGAGTAGTTTGTCATGATGTTGTCTAAGAGCTTTGTGGATTCTCCTAACATGATTTCCATGAACGTTCCCCCTGAGGCGGAGTCCAAGATATATCTAGAAGCGAAATTCAAGCCAACGTAAAAGATTTGAATAATCATCCAAAGGCTCAAGCCATGAGCGGGACAATTTCTAATCATTAATTTCATTCTCTCCCAAGCTTGTGCAACATGCTCATGATCATGTTGCTTGAAATTCATGATATCATTACGGAGAGAGATGATCTTAGCCGGCGGAAAATACTTGGATATATAAGCATCTTTGCACTTATCCCAAGAATCGATACTATTTTTGGGCAAAGAAGAAAACCAAGTTTTTACGCGATCTCGCAACGAGAAAGGAAAAAGCTTCAATTTAATCATGTCATTATCCACATCTTTTTTCTTTTGCATATCGCAAAGCTCAATGAAGGTATTGAGATGGGATGCGACATCTTCACTAGGAAGGCCAGAGAATTGCTCTTTCATAACAAGATTCAGCAGAGCGGCATTGATTTCGTATGACTCCGCACTAGTGGCGGGAGCAATCGGAGTACTAATAAAATCATTATTATTAGTATTCTAGAAGTCACAAATTTTGGTGTTTTCGTTCATGGTAACTTCAGCAAGCAAGCAAGCACACAAGCAAACAAAAAGCGGGCGAGAAAAAGGGCGAAAGAAAAGGCAAACGAAAAAGGCAAATTGGTGAAGTGGGGAGAGGAAAACGAGAGGCAACTCGCAAACAAAGTAAATGCAAGAGATGAGTTTTCGACACTTACTTGGATGAGTTCTTGACTTGATCTTCCTCCCCGGCAATGGCCCCAGAAATCCTTCTGCTACTTCTCAAACAACAGCGCTAGAAATTGACACGTTGACGGAGATTGGGCTTGCGTTGGTTTTTCCCTTGAAGAGGAAAGGGTGATGCAGCACAGGAGCAGTAAGTATTTCCCTCAGTTTGAGAACCAAGGTATAGATCCAGAAGGAGGGTCTCGTCAAGTCCAGAGTACCTGCGCAAACACAAACAAGCTTGCACCCAACGCTTCGAAGGGGTTGTCAATCCCTTCAAGATTGTTTGCAAAGTGAGATCTGAAGGGGGGAAAGTGCAACGAAGTAAAAAGTGTAAAGCTGAAAATATGGTGTGGAGTAGACCCTGGGGGCCATAGTGTTCACTAGAGGCTTCTCTTAAAATAGCAAGTATTACAGTGGATGAACAAATTATTGTCGAGCAAATTAAAGTCATGACGATATCCAAGGCAATGATCTAGCATATAGACATCACGTCCAAGACAAGTAGACCGATACTTTCTGCATCTACTACTATTACTCCACACATCGACCGCTATCCAGCATGCATCTAGTGTATTGAGTTCATGACGAACAGAGTAACGCTTTAAGCAAGATGACATGATGTAGAGGGATAATCTCAAACCAATGATGAAAACCCCATCTTTTTACCCTTGATGGCAACAACACGATACATGCCTCGCTACCCCTTCTGTGACTGGGTGAGGTCACCGCACGGTATGAACCCAAAACCAAGCACTTCTCCCATGACAAGAATCATAGATCTAGTTGGCTAGACAAAACCCACAACTCGAAGAGAATTACAAGGATATGAAATCATACATAAGAAAGATCAGAAGAAAGTCAAATAAGATTCATAGATAATCTGATCATAAATCCACAATTCACCGGATCTCGACAAACACACCGCAAAAGAAGATTACATCGGATAGATCTCCATAAATATCATGGAGAACTTTGTATTGAAGATCCAAGAGAGAGAAGAAGCCATCTAGTTACTAGCTATGGACCCGTAGGTCTATGGTGAACTACTGACGCATCAACGGAGAGGTCATGGTGTTGATGGAGAAGCCTTCTGTGTCCGAATCCCCCCTCCGACAGGGCACCAGAACGTTCGTGAGATGGGATCTTGCGGAGACAGAAGCTTGCGGCGACGGAAAAGTGATTACGATGCTCCCCTGATTTTTTGGGAATATTTGGGAATTTATAGGCACAAGATCTAGGTCAGGGGACCTCCAGGGGGACCACAAGCCTGCATGGCGCGCCCCCTGGCCACGGGGTGGGGGCTTGTGGGACCCCTGGGGCTCTTCTGGCTTGGCCCCCAAGCTCTCCGATCTTCTTCCGTTCCAGAAAAAATCTTTTCGGGAATTTTCTTCTGTTTGGACTCCGTTTCAAAATATCCTCTGAATGGGGTCAAAAACATGGAAAAAATAGGAACTGGCACTTGGCATTGGATTAATAAGTTAGTCCCAAAAAATAAATAAAAGGCATGCAAAACATCCAAAGTTTGACAAGATAATAGCATGAAACCATCAAAAATTATAGATACGTTGGAGACGTATCAGTACTCCAAGAAAATTTGCTATGTGAGTGGCATAGATCCCACCAAAGAAATCCCCTTCAATAGCATTCTTATTTAGCCTCCTTGCTATAATAGCTCCCGTGTTGAAGCTTTTGTCACCCGTCACTGCGCTCTTAAGGATACTAAGGTCGGGTGCGCAGAGGTGGCAATGCTCAATCTTGCCATTAATGCATCTGCCTGTGAAGAGGGCAAAGTAATGCAAGGCAGGAAAATGAATACTCCCCATGGTAGCTTGCGTAATGTCTCTAGTTTCTCCAACCGTAATACGAGCGCAAAAATCTCTAACCGAAGATTTAGGAGGATCATTGAGGTTACCCCAAATAGGTATTTTGCAAATTCTACTAAAATCCTCTAAATCCATGGTATATGACTTATCATAGAGATCAAACAGTACCAATGGCTCGCGACCAGCTGAAAATTTGAATCTACGAACAAAAGAGGCAGTGAGAGAAACATATTGTTCACATTTATCGCAGATGAATTCTTCGAGTCTGACATTGTGAACAAGTGCATCAAACTCATCTTTCAAGCCTGCCTCAATCATAAATTCATCAGAAGGCCATTCACATGGTTGTACCTGCGCGTCCCTAGGTTGGTAAGGATCAGGCTCCCGAATCGCAAGACGGGGACCTCTCTTGCTTGAGGAACCACCATGAAAGTTTCTCCTGGACATCTTTTTTTCTGAAATTTTCAGTGACCCAAAGGAAAGGTGAACAAGGTTCAACTAAACTAGTAGCAACTACTCCAACAAGTGCCTAGAGACCATATTACGCATCAAAACTACTTGGGACCAGCTAGAATTAGCATGCAAAGCTCAAGAACATGGTCACCAAGGTAGCAAAAATACCCGGAGTATAAGGCACTAGAGCAAGAACTAATTGGACCAATGGAGGAGTCACTTACCAAGGAGTAATTTCCCCAAAACGGTTCGGAGAACGGTGGTTTGAGCAAAGATATCAAAAATCCCAGCAAGAGGAGCAAGAACACGGGTTTGAGCTGCGAAACGATTTTTTCTAGAGGCAGGAGAAGCGGATGAGAGCAAGAATGAGTGGAGGGGGTGCCTGTGGGCCCCACAAGCCTGGGTGGCGCGGCCAGGGGGTGCCCGCGCCCCTAGGGCTTGTGGCCCACTGGTGTGGCCCCCAGACAGACTCTTTGTCCCAGAATTTTTCAAAAAATCCAGAAAAAATCATACTTGATTTTCACAACGTTCGGAGAACTTTTGATTTTCGGGGTACTTTTCTACCGGACGCTAAAACAGAAAACAGGGAAAATTAAACTAAACCTATCATTTTTCTTCTAAGCAACCTAAAGTTAAAGCTTGTAATAGAGGTTTGTGACTCCTTGATTCATCCATCTAATGGTCATCGAAAGAAATCCGTCAATGGGGTTGATCAAGTCCCCTCGACAAAACTTTTCTTGAGTCGCAAAAGAAGACGGAGAATTTTCGAATAGTCACTAGGTCACCTCAATGGGGATGTGTATTTCCCCAACAAGCAAATCATACTTCATCTTGACACGAGGAATAGGGCATTCAAATCTCCCAATAAGAATCGATGAAGTCTTTTCGATAGCATTGATGCAATGTACTCGATATTGTTTCTTCGGAAAGTGCATTGTATGCTCATTACCGTTGACATGGAAAGTGACATTGCCTTTGTTGCAATCTATAACAGCCCCTGCAGTGTTTAAAAAGGGTCTTCCGAGGATGACAGCCATGGCATCATCCTCAGGAATATCCAAGATAACAAAGTTTGTTAAGATAGTGGTGTTAGCAACCACCACAGGCACATCCTCGCAAATGCCGATAGGGAAAGCAGTTGATTTGTCGGCCATTTGCAGCGAGATTTCAGTGGGTGTCAACTTATCCAGTTCAAGTCTACGATAAAGAGAGAGAGGCATAACACTAACACCAGCTCCAAGGTCGCATAACGTAGTTCTAACGTAGTTGCCTTTAATGGAGCAAGGTATAGTGGGCACACCAGGATCACCTAGTTTCTTTGGATTTCCACCCTTGAAAGTGTAATTAGCGAGCATGGCGGAGATCTCAAGATCAGGTATCCTCCTCTTATTAGTCACAATATCTTTCATGTACGTAGCATACGGAGACATCTTGAGCATATCAGTCAAACGCATCTGTAGAAAGACAGGTGTGATCATTTCAACGAATCACTCAAAATCCTAATCATTCTTTTTCTTGGACGGTTTGGGAGGAAAGGGCATAGGTTTGTGAACCCATGGCTCCCTTTCTTTATTGTGCTTCCTAGCAGCAAAGTCATTCTTATCGTATCTCTGATTCTTAGGTTGTGGGTTATCAAGATCAACACTAGGTTCAATCTCCACATCCTTTTCATTGCTAGGTTGAGCATCTTCATGAACATCACTATTGATATTATCATTAGGCTCATGTTCATCACCAGATTGTGTTTCAGCATCAGAAACAGAGGCATCGTTTGGACTCTCAGGTGTAGCAGCAACAGGGTTGCTAGCGTGCAAGTTCCTATCATCTTTCTTCTTCTTCCTCGGATGACTAGGTGCATCAGTGCTAACTCCTTGAGAATCTTGTTCAACTCTCTTCGGATGACCCTCAGGATACAAAGGTTCCTGGGTCATTCTACCGCCTCTAGTGACGACTCTGACAGAATTGTCATTCAACTCATTGAGCAAGTCATTTTGAGCTTTAAGTACTTGTTCTACCTGAGTATTAACCATAGAGGCATGTTTGCTCAGAAGCTTAAGATCGTTGACTTTTCAGTTCCAATTGTGTGCTAACATAGTCATTGAAACCTTGTTGCTTGACAACGAAGTTATCAAATTCATCCAAGCATAGGCTAGCAGGTTTATCAAAAGGAATATCACTCTCATCAAACCTACGTAGAGAATTTACTTCTACTACCTGTATCGGGTTATGGAGACCATGGATCTCTTCGATAGGTGGTAGATTTTTGACATCTTGAGATTTAATGCCTTTCTCTCGCATAGATTTCTTGGCTTCTTGCATATCTTCAGGACTGAGGAATAGAATACCTCTTTTCTTCGGAGTTGGCTTAGGAGGTGGTTCGGGAATAGTCCAAGCATTCTCGTTGCACAAGATGTTATTCAGTAGAATCTCAGCTTGTTCTACGGTTCGTTCCCTAAAAACACTACCGGCACAACTATCTAGATGGTCTTTGGAAGCATCGGTAAGTCCATTATAGAAGATAACAAGTATTTCATTCTTCTCAAGAGGGCGATCAGGCAAAGCATTCAGTAGCTGGATAAGCCTCCCCCAAGCTTGTGGGAGACTCTCTTCTTCAGCTTGAGCAAAGTTGTATATTTCCTACAAGGTAGCTTGCTTCTTATTGGCAGGGAAATATTTTTCAGAGAAGTAGTAGACCATATCTTGGGGGCTACGCACACAACCAGGAGCAAGAGAAGTGAACCAGGTCTTAGCATCATCCTTTAGCGAGAAAGGAAACAACTTGAGCCTGTAGTAGTGGCGGATCTTTTCCTCACTAGTGAATAGGGTGGCTATATCATGCAGTTTCGTAAGATGGGCTACAACTGTTTCAGACTCATAACTGTGAAAAGGATCAGATTTGACCAGAGTGATTAAGTCAGGGTCGACAGAGAATTCATAATCCTTATCGGTCACAAAGATAGGTGAAGTGGCAAACTTCGGGTCGTATTTCATCCTAGTGTTCAGAGATTTTTCTTTCCACTTGCGCAGAAGTTTCTCAACATCATAGCTATCCTTACACGCAAGAAAATCCTCAGCTATCTCTCCCTCCATAACATAGCGTGTATCACGCATAACAGGCAGTTCAGGCATAGTAGCAGGCTCTACTTCAATAGTATCAGCAGTCTCAGAAGTATCTTCGCATCTAGCAGGAAGTCTAGCAATATGTGCATCAAGGGCACCTAGTGGCAAAGCAGTATCAGGCATAGCATCATCAGGCATAGTATCAAGCATAGCATCATCAGGCATAGTATCAAGCATAGCATCAGGCATAGTATCTAGCATAGCATCATCAGGCATCGTATCAAGCATAGCATCATCAGGCATAGTATCAAGCATAGCATCATCATAAGCATCATGGACAACAGAAGTAGCATCATCAAGCACAGGCGACATATCAAGATTTCTAGCAGGAGGCGAAGTCGCAAACTTACTCAAAACTGAAGGTGAATCAAGTGCAGAGCTAGATGGCAGTTCCTTACCTCTCCTCGTAGTGGAAGGCAAGATTTTAGTTCTTGGATCTTTCGGATTCCTCATAGTGATCAGCAGACGAAAATCCCAAGTGACTCAGAGAATATAGCTGTGCCTCCTCGGCAACGGCGCCAGAAAAAGCCTTGATGTCCCACAAGCGTATGTGATCGCAGCAGTTTTCGAGGGTAGAGTATTCAACCCAAATTTGTTGGTTCGCACGACGGGAAGCGAAAGAATATTCTCAAGTATTAGCAGCTGAATGTGTCAGATTCAACCACACCTGAAAGATTAGTGTCTGCAAGCAATGTATTAGTAGCAAAGTAGTATGATAGCAACGGTGCCAGAAACGATCTGGTGACAAGGCAGACTATTCCTAACTGTTGTATCAATGGCGCCAGCACGTTGACGGGGATTATTCTTAAGAAGAATGCTTCCCCGGCTACGGCTCCAGAAAATTCTTGCAACAAGTAGCAGAGAAGTAGCAAGTAACAGCAGTACTAGCAGCAGCAAAGTAACAAGTAACAGCAGCAGCGAAGTGGCCTAATCCCTTTTGTAGCAAGGGACAAGCCTAGTCAAAGTAACGTAGTCTGGACCAGTAGTAAAAGACTCGTAGGCAGTGGATCGGTGATGGATGAGTATGACGGATGTGATTCATCATGTAACAGCTATAACACGGAGAGATATGTAACTAGCTCCCGTTCATCAATCTAATGTAGGCATGTATTCCTTATGTAGTCATACATGCTTAGGGAAAAGAACTTGCATGACATCTATTGTCCATCCCTCCCGTGGCAGCGGGGTCCTAATGGAAACTACAGGATATTAAGGTTCTCCTTTTAATAAAGAACCGGACCAACGCATTAACACGCAGTGAATACATGAACTCCTCATACTACAGTCATGTCCCGGAGTGGTTCCGGCTATTGTCACTCCGGGGTTGCTGGGTCATAACACATAGTAGGTGACTACAACTTGCAAGATAGGATCTAAAACACACATATATTGGCGACAACATAATAGGTTCAGATCTGAAATCATGGCACTCGGGCCCTAGTGACAAGCATTAAGCATAGCCAAGTAGTAGCAACATCAATCTAGAACATAGTGGATACTAGGGATCAATCCCCGTCAAAAACTAACTCGGTTACATGATAGATCTCATCCAACTCATCACCGTCCAGCAAGCCTACGATGAGATTACTCACGAACGATGAAGAGCATCATGGAATTGTCGATGGAGAAAGGTTGATGATGACGATGGCGACGATTTCCCCTCTCCGGAGCCGAAACGGACTCCAGATCTGCCCTCCAGATGAAAAACAGGATGTGGCGGCACCTCCGTATCGCAAAACGCGATGAAACCTTCTCTCTAATTTTTTTCTAGGCGAAACGAAAGATGTAGAGCTGAGTTTGGGGGCGGTGGTGCCACGTGGGCCCCACAAGCTTACACGGCGCGGCCATAGGGGGTGGTCGTGGCCTCTGGGCTTGTGGCCCACTCGCACGCCCCCTCAGGTGGATCTTTGCGCAGGTATTTTTCTTTTATTCCAGAAAAAAATCTCCGTAAATTTTCAGGACATTCCGAGAACTTTTATTTCTACACAAAAACAACACCATGGCAATTCTGCTGAAAACAGCGTTAGTCCGGGTTAGTTCCATTCAAATCATGCAAATTAGAGTCCAAAACAAGGGCAGTGGGCCACAAGCCGAGCAGTTTTGGACTCTAATTTGCATGATTTGAATGGAACTAACTCGGACTGACGCTGTTTTCAGCAGAATTGCCATGGTGTTGTTTTTGTGCAGAAATAAAAGTTCTCGGAATGACGTGAAAATTTATGAGAAATTTTATGGAATATATGAAAAATACATGCGCAAAGATCCACCGGAGGAGGTGAGCCAGTGGGCCACAAGCCCGGGAGGCGCGGCCACCCCCCTGGCCACGCCTACCAGGCTTGTGGGGCCCACGTTGCTCCACCGCCTCCAATTCCAGCTCTATTTAGTCCGTCTTGCCCGAAAAAAAAATCAAGGAGAATGGTTCATCACGTTTTACGATACGGAGGCGCCACCACCTCCTGTTCTTCATCTGGAGGGCAGATCCGGAGTCCGTTTTGGGCTCCGGAGAGGGGAGATCGTCGCCATCATCATCATCAACCTTCCTTCATCGCCAATTCCATGATGCTCTTCACCGTTCGTGAGTAATCTCATCGTAGGCTTGTTGGACGGTGATGGGTTGGATGAGATCTATCATGTAATTGAGTTAGTTTTGACGGGGATTGATCCCTAGTATCCACTATGTTCTGAGATTGATGTTGCTACTACTTGGCTATGCGTAATGCTTGTCACTAGGGCCCGAGTGCCATGATTTCAGATCTGAACCTATTATGTTCTCGCCAATATATGTGTTTTCTTGATCCTATAATGCAAGTTATAGTCACCTACTATGTGTTATGACCCGGCAACGCCGGAGTGACAATAGATGGAACCACTCCTGGAGATGACCATAGTATGAGGAGTTCATGTATTCACTAAGTGTTAATGTGTTGGTCCGGTTCTTTATTAAAAGGAGAACCTTAATATCCCGTAGTTTCCATTAGGACCCCGCTGCCACGGGAGGGATGAACAATAGATGTCATGCAAGTTCTTTTCCCTAAGCACGTATGACTACATACGGAATACATGCCTACATTACATTGACGAACTGGAGCTAGTTACTTATCTCTCCGTGTTATAACCGTTGCATGATGAATAGCATCCGGCATAATCATCCATCACCGATCCAATGCCTACGAGTCTTTTACTACTGGTCCTTTCTCCGTTACTTTGCCGCTACTGTTGTCATTGTTGCTACTGTTACTCTATTGCTACTGCTATTACTTTGCTGCTACTGGTTACTGTTGCTACTGCTGCTATCACACTACTCTGCTACTGATACTTTGCTGCAAATACTAAATCTTTCAGGTGTGGTTGAATTGACAACTCAACTCCTAATACTTGGGAATATTCTTTGGCTTCTCCTTGAGTGGAATCAATAAATTTGGGTTGAATACTCTACACTCGAAAACTGTTGTGATCCCCTATACTTGTGGGTTATCAAGACCTCCTCTTCCTTCCCACCTCCCTCTTTTTTTTCTTTTTTTTGGTTTTCTTTTCCTAGCGCCATAGCCCACTTGGGTTGGCTTCACCAGCCCACTAAGGGCTGGTGCGCCACCCTTGGACTATTGGGCTCACTCCCGGGTGGGTGGGCCCCTCCCGGTGAAAATCCGAAACCCATTCGTCACTCCCGGTACACTGCCGGTAATGCCCAAAATCTTTCCGGAGACCAAATGAAACCATCCTATATATCAACCTTCGTTTCCGGACCATTCGGGAAACCCTCGCGACGTTCATGATCTCATCCGGGACTCCGAACAACCTTCGATCACCAACACCTATAACTCAACTATACTGAAACGTCACTGAACCTTAAGTGTGCACACCCTGCGGGTTCGAGAACTATGCAGACATGACCTGAGACACTCCTCGGTCAATATCCAATAGCGAGACCTGGATGTCCAGATTAGATCCTACATATTCTACGAAGATCTTATCGGTTGAACCTATGTGCCAAGGATTCATATAATCTTGTATAACATTCCCTTTGTCCTTCGGTATATTACTTGCCTGAGATTTGATCGTCGGTATCCTTATACCTATTTCAATCTCGTTGCCGACAAGTCTATTTACTCGTTTCGTAATACAAGATCCCGTGACTAACACTTGAGTCACATTGCTTGCAAGGCTTGTATGTGATGTTGTATTACCGAGTGGTCCCCGAGATACCTCTCCGTCACACGGAGTGACAAATCCTAGTCTTGATCCATGCTAACTCAACGGACACCTTCGGAGATACCTGTAGAGCACCTTTATAGTCACCCAGTAACGTTGTGAAGTTTGATATACACAAGGTATTCCTCTGGTGTCAGTGAGTTACATGATCTCATGGTCATAGGAATGAATACTTGACACGCAAAAAACAATAGCAAAAAATTGACACGACCACATCCTACGTTTATAATTTGGGTCTTGTCCATCACATCATTCTCTTAATGATGTGATCCAGTCATCAAGTGACAACACTTGCATATGGTCAGAAAACCTTAACCATCCTTGATCAACTGGCTAGTCAACTAGAGGCTTACTAGGGACATTGTTTTGTCTATCTATCCGCACATGTATCTATGCTTTCATTCAATACAATTATAGCATGGATAATAAACGATTATCTTGAAACATGAAATGTAATAATAACTATTTTATCATTGCTTCTAGGGCATATTTCCAACATAACCTGCACTACGACTACAAGAAGTATCTTTGGGGTAAGAAAGCGCACACGAATCCACATATTCACAACATCAATACACCATTATGGATCCACTCCCATCTCCCTGCGAGAAGGCCATCCGTAGCACTCACACTTCTCTTGCGCATTTTACATTATCCATTGTAAGTTGTTTATGAACCATATAAGCTTTCCAAGTAGTCCATATTCAAGGACACGACTATTCTAATAGATGGGTTAAACCTGACCCAGAGGAACCGGCGTCGTCGTCCCATCAGCAATTTTCATCTTGGAACACTTATCTGCGTCCAGTCCGACCCATATGGCATGTCGTGTGCCACCACTACTACATGATGGTCCAAACGCAACACTACAATGACAGACCCTTCGATGAAACTGTGTACGATGCATTAATCGCAAACGATGCAGTAAAGAACCCCATAAAAAGATGCAAAACAATTGCAATGACAGAGACATCAAACACGATTCAGATTAGAGTTGTGTATGTGATGCATGGCATACTGTTCAATCCAATGAATTGTTTCCGATGAGGTAGAAAAACAGAAATGGGCACTGAGATGAAGGTGTGTGCGAGATACGGCATATAGTTCACTCATATGAACTGTTTGCAATTAGGCAACACAATAGAAACGGTCAGCCAGATCAACGCGTGTTCTCTATACAACATATGGTTCACTAGGACGAACTGTTTTTATTAGGAAACACAACAAAAATGGTTCAGTTTAGCAAGATGTGTGTGATATGTGTCATACAGTTCACATAGATGAACTGTATGCGATGAGCCAAAAGAACACAAATGATTTGCGATGAGAAAATATAAAACATAAGGTTACTACCGTTAATTCGTGTGCGATTCTGTGTGTGGATTTTTTTGCAAAATGCAAACTAGTTAAGCATGAAAATAACAACATGATTGCATAACCTAATTAAGCATTCAAATACATAAGTGACTACACGCATAACATCGACGCATACCTCAATACACTATTACATGCATAATAAACTTAGCCTACTAAAAGTATAAATATTTTGGCACAAAGTGAGTATGGGAAACGATCAACACATCATCTACTTTGTGTGACGCTTGCCGTCACCGCTCTTCTTGTGGCTCGATCCCTCGACGTATTCAGGTAGGAGGCAGTTCATCATGTCAACGATACGTCTGAACATCTCGTAGCATGTCTACGCTTCCTTGGCCACGGTTTGGAGGTGATGTTCATCCATTCTCTTCACCTAGGCCATGTGCCAGACAACCTTGTTCTTCTCGGACTCAGCCTTCATGCCTCCATAGTAGGGGTCGATGATGGCCTCGGCCAGGTCAACATGGGATTCCATGTCCTTCTTGTTGCCCCAGATCTTGTAGTGGCCGCGGATGTCGACAAGCGTCTAGCAGGCCAAGCCCGAAGTCTTGAGCACCTTTCGACCTGTGGTGGTCTCCACCATAGCAAACGTGTAGTCGGGGCTGTTGACAAACATGGTGAAACGCTCGCAAGGCACTGTGGCCAGACAGTAGTGGTAGAGGAGATCACATGGTGCACGCACAACTCTGCGACGTCAACCTTCTGATCACCCCCGGCATGACCGTTGGTGTAACCGAGGTCGAAGCCGACCACTTTGTACTTGTCTTCCTCAGCAAGCAGCCACTCCATAATCTTTATGGAGTCCTCCACTATGACGGAGTCATTGGTGTACACCACCGTGAGGTCCATCTTCCTCATGTGGGTCTCCACAAGATGCACGTCGAACTCCATTGCAGCACCGTTGTATATCCTCTTTCTATTCGTTGTTGAGAGTGTGCTTATTGTGTTGTGGGGCACGATCGAAAGCGTGAAGAGATTATGGTTAATGGTCGTGGGTATAAATAATGGGCGACCGTCCTGGAAAACCGACATAGAGGGACGCTCGTACCTCGTACCTCGGCTGGCCGGAAAGTTGCACATCGACGTCTTGTTTGTTTGGCATTTTCGGCCACCGGCGGCTGCGCCAAGCCATGGATTAGTTGGGGAGCACCCCGCAAAGCCCCGACAAAGCGCCAGCGCCGCATGCAGGTACTTCTTCGGCCTCTAGTCGTCGTTGTCGGTTTACCGACAAGGACTCTTCCGGCGATCGCCCGGGCTCGGTGCTCGTGCAGCGGCTCGCCGGCTTGCCGATGCCGCTCATAGAGTGCGACGACTGCACAGAGACAGTGCTGCAGCTCACAT
Organism: Hordeum vulgare subsp. vulgare; assembly: GCF_904849725.1. Classification (NCBI taxonomy): domain Eukaryota; kingdom Viridiplantae; phylum Streptophyta; class Magnoliopsida; order Poales; family Poaceae; genus Hordeum; species Hordeum vulgare. The sequence continues at coordinate 545,220,422 of NC_058522.1, read as the reverse complement.
CTAGCACGAGACAAAACCTCAGATGGGTATTCTTTAAATGCAATAACGACGGGGTATGTTCTTCTTTGTGTTTGGCTTTGTCAACTTATTTGGTTAAATTTCGGTAGCTTATTGAGGTTTCATGTGTGTAGAAAGGTGGATGCTCATTTTGGTATTGGGAAAAAGAATACATCGATTTATTGATAGAAAGAAACTTAATAGATGTTCGTGCACTCCTTAGTATAACTGAGGCTAATGATGCGGCTGCATGTGCAATTAGAAAAGGAATTAGATGGGAAGCAACGTCTAATTCTTTAGAATCAAAGCCAAAGAATGAAGAATGTAAGATCAAGAATCCGCAGATCAACAACGAATGCATGGAGAAGATGTTGCTCCAACTAGTGGGAGCAGTTATTGAAGTTGGATATCTTCTAAAATGCCTAATTGTGATTCTTGTTTTCTTTGGTCTTGCTATTTTAACAAAGATTTGATGAATTATTATGTATACAATGCCTTTAAAGAAAATAAATAAACAAATAAATGTGTTTCCATACTCAAAATTGAAATGCAAATAACTGACTTGCAGGCTCAGGCTAGTGTGGACGGCTACCGAGCACACCCCATAAAAATGGACCCATATAAAAGGATATTCATGGAGTATCCTTTTATACGGGTCCATTTTGCGGGATCTGCTCGGCCGTCGTCCAGGTTTTTTCACAAACTGTAAACAAATTTTACGGATCGACAATATACGGGATGAGCTAGAGATGCTCAGTGATGCGGTTTTTCGGGCGCGACATCAAACATGCTCAAGGCGCGTCGTCATTGTGTGCGGAACAAACATGTAGTTGGGTTCTCTAAGGGCAACTCCAACGGGTCGATTCAAACGGACGACAATTTTGTCTGTTTTATTATCCGTTTGGATCGACCTAGTGGACACAAACGTCCGCCTTCGTAAATGGGTCGGCTCGTACGCCCAACGCTGGCCGGACCTATTTTTTGCCGGCGTGAAAAAAAAACATAATGCATAATTAAAATTAAAAGTCGGCTACGAAGGCCGGCGATAGTCCACCCATCTGCATTACATTAAATAAAAATAAGCAAACCCTAAAACTACGTCCACGCAACCCTAGGCGTCGTCGTCGACGTCCTCTGGGCCGGTGAGGTCGACCAGCGTAGGCGCAGGGCCGGCTCAGGGGAACGCCGAGTTCCAGAGCGCAGCTGCGTGCGCCTCCGTCGTCTGCCCCGCCGGTGCAGGCTGTGCTGGTGGCGGTGGCAGCGCAGCAGCACGGGCACACTCCTCCTCCTCCGCCTCCCGTCTCTCCTCCTCCTCCTCCTTGTCCACCTCCATGAGCCGCAGGCCTTCGACGCACTCCAGTCGCAGGTGCTCCGACCTCTAGTGCTCGAGGTAGGCTTGCTCCTGCTGCGGTGTCGCGCCTAGCCAGATGGGCGGCGCCGTCACGAACTCCTGGACGACGACGGTCCACTGGTAGACCTCCCGTGGCTCCGCGGGCTTGGGCTGCGGCGGAGGTGGCACGACTCAGTCGCCGGCGGCCGACAGTGCGATGGCCTCCGCGAGCTGCTACTGGTACGCCGCCTCCTCGTCGGTCATGCGTCGCGCTTCTTTCTCGCTGTCGCGGAGAACACCAGCGAACGCCGCCTGGTAGGCGGCCTCAACCTCCTGGTCCTCGTCGCTGACGACAGGCGGGGGCGGCGGAGGGCCTCCTGGCTACACTTCACGCACGCCACGACGGCGCTGCTCCTCGTGCTCCACCGTGAACCACAATTCCCAGTTAGGGGAGTCGGCCGCGTACGTGGGGTCTCGCCGCTGCTCCGTCGTCAGAAGACGCCGACGGCGGCTCACCTCCTCCGCATGCACCCGCGCCGACCGCGGCACGGTCGGCACCGGAATCCTCTCCGGATCCAGATGCCAGTCATGCGGCAGCGTGACATCGGGGTAAGGGAGTGGCACGCGGTACTCCCAGTGCCACCGCTCTTGGTGCACCGGGACGCTCACGTGCTGGCGAGACCGGTGGGAAGACGATGACGGGGAGATGACGCGGGGGAAGAGTGGGGCCTTGCCCTTGTTTCGGAAGCCGCCGGCCATGGTGTGCTAGGGTTTCTGTCGCTTCGTCGCCGAGAAGGTGGCTGGATGTGGACGGGCAAGCTTCTGGAAGGAGATGGCGGAACCCACCGCACGCCCAGATTAAAAAGGCCGGCCGCGGTCGCCGACGCGTGGGCCCGAGGATGACGACCGTCAAAAATTAGGTTGACCGCGGTGGTTGGGGGCAGACACCGAGGAGGCGCACGCGCGTCCGCACCGACGCATTTCAGTCCCAAATTTGGGCCGGAAATGGGTCGACGCGGACACGTTTTGGCAATGGGTCGATGCCGTTAGGCCATCATTTTTATCCGCGCCGACCCAAACGGACGGCAACGGACGAAATGGGTCGTCCCATTAAAGTTTCTCTAAAAACCTAATTGAAATTTATATTTTCTTTTCGAGTTGCCTTATGTTGATTGGATTATTTGAATACAGTTAAGGTGGTTGGAATATGTATGAGGATGTTACTAGAATGAGTATGGTGAAGTCATTAGTGACATAAGCAAGCAGACAAGTCAATGTACCCCCCCCCCCCCCCCCCCATGTGTTCTTGACCGGGACCAAGGGAGGAAGAAGCTAAAATAAATATTTTCACATGTAAACGCAACATCTATGGTGTTGGCATAGATAACTTTTTGGGCATGTGGACCCTCAATATAGGATTTTGTTTTTGATGGAATTTCGAATGGGCCGATAGAAAACCAAGATAGTTAAGACTATTTGTGAACACATTTGCGTTACAAATCTTTATTTGGTTTGTTGTTTGAAGTGTGCTAAAAATGTGGAAACACCCCAAATCTACAAAATGCAGTACTTTTTATGAGCAAGTATTTCATCTAAAAGATTCCTAACATGTGGCGTTTTCCGGCCTCACAAAAAAAAGGTGCTTACGTCTGTAGTTACGTTGAGATGGTTTGTCTACATATATTTGTCCAAGCTTACTGAATGATGCGTATAATCAATTACAATTCCATTCGATGACGATCTCTGAAGACAATGACAGCGAACACTTTTTAAGCCAAAAATACAGTGAACATTGCTATACATGTTTTGCGGTCTAAAAATGAATTATCTCGATGGATATTTTTTCCACATCAGTTATCTTTGCTTGGGAAATATTGTCACGACAGTGAGTAGATTTTTCCTTCGTTGAGTCCAACCTACAGTGCCGCCGAAAAAGAAAGAGTCCATGACAGTGACTAAGGCTGATCCTAAAGGTAGTATCATAACTAGTATCATGCATGCTAATTAGGCATATTTGATGAGGTGACATATAATTAAATAAGAAAGAGATGATTGAGTGTCATATTATGATACCGTATCATATTAAGACTGACCATAGCGGGGGTATGATAGCTAGTAACATAGTCTTGGAACTAGCAAATATGATGATGTGGCAACTAATTAAAGAAGAGAGAGAGGGTTATAGTAACATAGGTAGATACCGTGTCATGTTAAATGCTATGCTACTATGTGTCATGCATGTCAATAAATGAGAACACCTAGTACTAGTTTATGATACTACTCCATCTGTCACAGTTTAGAAGGCACAGTTAAACTTGCGTGTGTTTCCAAAATAGACAAGCTTTAATGCGCGAAAGCAATTATTCTTATTTATTAGTACTAGTACTAATCATGCATGCGCCGTCCCAATTTGCTGCTCACGCATTAGTACTAGTATTTTCCCAGTTGATTAGGCGCATTAGCATCTACATCTGCTACATCTCACAATCAATCCATGACTACCTTGGTCCCAGAGATTTTCAAGCGTGCCTTCTAAACCGTGACGAAGGGAGTGTGCACTATGAATGTAGTATCATACAATAGTAACATATGCATGATTCTACTATATGTTACTCCCCACTATGAGCAGCCTAAATATTGTGCTACTATGTGTGATGTATAACAATAAATGAACTGTTCTATAATATTAGTATATGATACCATGTATTACGGATGTGATACCATACACTAGTAGCATATGCATATAACACTCTCCATTACAACCAGCCTAATTAATTTATAAAAGATAATACTCTAATCATCATGATACATCCGACCCATTCAGATTGAGTGCATTTGTCAACGTTGTACTACTAGTATATTCTAACAAGATCCATCGAACAAGTGATGCAGCTTCTGTTCAAACACTTGGATGCCAAGGTACCAAAATCGTGAACGTCACTCCAAAAGCTTCTGTTCTGGAAGACGGCGATCACCAAGTCGGAAGCCACTTCTTCCTGGGTGGTTCGATCAGACAACGAGAGCCCGAACTTCTGAGATTTTATAAATAGTCCTGCCCACGGCCCTCTTTTTAATCCCACCGAAGCACTTGTACTCGATCTCCTCCCTCGTCCACGCCGGCCGTAGTATTCTCAGCTGGCCACGGGACGCGGCTAGCTCGCCAGCCATGGCTGTCCACGACGAGCCGCTGCACATCCTCTTCTTCCCGTTCCTGGCCTCCGGCCACCTCATCCCGATCGCCGACATGGCCGCGCTCTTCGCCGGCCGCGGCGTCCGGTGCACCATCCTCACCACGCCCGTCAACGCCGCCATCATCCGCTCCGCAGTCCACCGCGCCAACGACTCCTTCGCCGGCACCGGCTCCCCGGCCATCGACATCGCCGTCGTGCCCTTCCCCGACGTCGGGCTCCCTCCAGGCGTGGAGAACGGCACGGCCCTCGCGTCCCAGGACGACCGCGACAAGTTCTTCCGCGCGGCCCAGCTGCTCCGGGAGCCCTTCGACCGGTTCCTGGCTGACCACCGCATCGACGCCGTCGTGTCCGACAGCTTCTTCGACTGGTCTGCCGACGCCGCCGCGGAGCGCGGCGTCCCGCGCATCGCGTTTCTGGGCAGCAGCATGTTCGCGCGCTCCTGCAGCGACAGCATGCTGCGCCACAACCCGCTGGAGAACGCCCCCGACGACCCCGACGCCCTCGTTTTGCTGCCGGGGCTGCCGCACCGCGTCGAGCTGAGGCGGAGCCAGATGATGGACCCTGCAAAGATGGCGTGGCAGTGGGAGTATTTCAAGGGCGTGAACGCCGCGGACCAGAGGAGCTTCGGCGAGGTGTTCAACAGCTTCCACGACCTCGAGCCGGACTACGTCGAGCACTTCCAAAAGACCCTCGGCCGGCGCGTGTGGCTCGTCGGACCGGTGGCGCTCGCCAGCAAGGACATGGCCGTGAGAGGTACCGACGCCCCCTCGCCGGACGCGGACAGCTGCCTCCGGTGGCTGGACGCGAAGCCGGCCGGCTCAGTGGTGTACGTGTCCTTCGGCACGCTGACAAAGTTCGCTCCGGCAGAGCTGCACCAGCTCGCTCGCGCCCTTGACCTCTCGGGCGTGAACTTCGTGTGGGTGATCGGCGCCGCCGCAGGCCAAGACTCTGCTGAATGGATGCCCGAAGGCTTCGCAGAGCTCATCGCGCGCGGCGACCGCGGCTTCATGGTACGAGGCTGGGCACCGCAGATGCTGATCCTGAGCCACGCCGCCCTCGGCGGGTTCGTGACGCACTGCGGCTGGAACTCGGTGCTGGAGGCCGTGAGCGCCGGCGTGCCGATGGTCACGTGGCCGCGGTACGCGGACCAGTTCAACAACGAGAAGCTCGTGGTGGAGCTTCTCAAGGTCGGCGTCAGCATCGGCGCCAAGGACTACGCGTCGGGCGTCGAGGCCCACGAGGTTATCGCCGGCGAGGTAATCGCCGAGTCCATCCAGAGGTTGATGGAGAGCGACGGCATCCAGAAGAAGGCCAAGGACCTCGGCGTGAAGGCAAGGAGGGCGGTGGAGAAGGTTGGGTCTTCGTACGATGACGTTGGGCGGCTGATGGACGTGTTGACGGCTCGCCGGAGCTCCGTCGAGGTTGGAGAAGACATCCAGGCCAGCTGATCGGTGTGTTTGGGCAGCTTTGAACTTTCTTTTTGGATGATCTTTGCTACGACGACAGCCATGACGCCATGGAATCTAGTTGTACTACGTCGCTGTTCTTTGAAAAAAAGTGAAAAAATGAGCAAGAAAAGTTTCTCTTTGCGTCTCGGGGACAGAAAGGACTCATTGGTTGGCAAGCCACGCTCGTGCTCTGGAGCGGTGCAGTACCCAAACATGGTACGCACCCATCTCGCCGGCCTGCGGCCATGTTAATTTACTGCATGGAGTTTGTGTTGTCTCGGAGACACATGACAGCTCTTTTTCTTTTTGTCTTTTTGCTTTTGTGAAAGTAGTGGAAGACAATGCTTGTGGTTTTCTAAAATTTGAGAAAATTGTACTACTTTTGATCATGTGGAGCCTAGCTAATTTGCCACGTTCATGCTTCATACTCCCTTCGTTTTTAAATATAAGTCTTTCTAGAGTTTTCACTAATGAACTATATACGGATGTATATAGACATATTTTAAAGTGTACATTCAATTATTTTGTTTCGTATGTAGACATCTAATGAAATCGCTTAAAAGACTTATATTTACGAGAGGGAGTACATTATTTGTCGAAAATGTTTTCTCAAATCTTTTGAAAGATGACTAAAATTGGGACTCTAAAATGCACTTCTCGAAACAGCCTTCGGTCAGCTTTTCATATAAAATCCAAATGGCCGAACCTATACAAGCTGGTGAACAAACCGCAACAAGCATGTCAAGGGTAAAACCGACATCCAAAATGACATGAGTATATGCTGGACCGTGACATCGGCAGTGACTTATGTTAGCACTGGTTGCTTAATCAACAAAGTAATCATAAAAGTATGGTCCTGATATTGCCCACACATGTGAGTTTTAAGTAAGTCTTGCCACACGTTCCGTATGGTGTATAAGAGAAATAAACCGCATGTCTACGTGTGGGTAAAACAATTAATGTTCACACGGCCGGCCTCCTTCCTCGCGGCCCGCACGTCCGACCTGTCACGTCGCGCGCGGTCCCGTGTGCCCCTGCTTGACAGTTGTCATCGTTCCGCGACAACTGTTTATTTAACTGCAGTTGTCATGTCTGAACAATTACAGTTGTCATGGTTGCTTAACTGTAGTCATCATATCTGGACAACAACATTGTCGTGTAACACTAGAAAGATATGGCAACTGACAAACGTGTGGGCGCGCGACGACAGTTCTATTCAGTTGCCATGTAATACTGAAAAAGACATGACAACTGTTACGTGTTTGGGCGCGCGACGACAGATCCACTCAGTTGTCATGTAACACTGAAAAGACATGACAAGTGATAGGCGTGCGGGCATGTGGGTGCGACGCCAGTTCCACCACACGTCGGGTTGGCAGCTGCGAGGTCTGTGTACGTGATACATGAGTGTGGACGAACTGATAAATACACACACATCAACCCCTTTTATGTGGCACAAAAAAACTAACAAAAATTACTAAGATTTATGCAAACATGCATGGACAAAGATCCACGCATGTGGACAAGCTACAAAACGCCCACATGTATAGACGTTATCTTTTCCCTAAAAGTAAGTATATGTTGGACCGTGACATAAACAAATCAAACATATTAAACATGGCCAAAATGGTGGCCAACCAGCTACACCAAGTGGAGCATGCTGGTTGGCCGCGATGAGGAAGGTTTTGAATTTTTTTAGGTTTCTTTTCAAAAGCCAACCAGCGATGCCGCGTGGCGCATGTTGGTTGGTCGCAGTTTTTTTACTGTTTTTTTCAAAATAAAAGTGAGATTCTTTCCTTTAAAAGAATTTTTTTTTAGGATTTTTTTTCTTTTTAAGATGAACATGATGTTCACATGATATGACATCTTCAAATTTTAAAATAAAGGTATGGTGCGTACCTCATGCGTCCCGCAACGACGGACCCCAACCACTAGAATCATAACAAATGTTTCTTTCCTAGGCCACGGTATTAGTGTTTTTATTATCTTGCTAGGTTTAAAGTAAGATTACAAAGATCAAGGGCGGAATAGTTAAATTTCAATGCAGGAATATAATTTCATATGAGGTAATTGTCTTCAGAAGTAAATACAAAAGCACTGTGAATGTGTGGCTCAAGGTATTGCATTGTTATTTTAATTTCTCGAGTCCGACTTTCTTGGTGCAACCATTATGAAATCTTACAGCAAAACGATCTGTTATTTATGAGCGCATGATGGTGAAGGCATGTTAAATGATCTACTGTGCTAGGTTAGCAAGGAGGGGTTTAACCGGTATTGCCGTCGAGGCCACCAATGAAATTAAATCTGTGATAGGCTCTTTGTCCTACTAAGATTTACATGTAGTTCATAAAAACGATTGTGTATGGCTATTGGTATATTTGATACATCCATCATGTTGTAAAAGTATGCTTTGTGTCAAACTTTCATGAATGCTTGCGAGTATTAGCCAGCTGCACTCAAATAGCCAACTCCAAATATTTACAAATACTTGTTCCCAGCAAGTGTGTTACCAACGAATCATAATAGTTAATGTGTAAAAACAATTAAATTATCACCCATACAGGAGGGGGGATTTCTTAATAAGGAGAATGTTACAAGACCATGCTCATGAGCTGCCCTCTTTTTAGAAAATTATTGGCCATGATACATATATTGGGATATTTACCATGCAAACATAAAAATGTTAGAACAAGGAGTAAGGTTGGACACTTTCGTCATCATAGGGCAAATATCAATCGATGCCATACCTGGAACACCGAACTCACCACAATACGTCGACAACCACAATCGGATGGAGTCAAGAATGCACAACACCACAAAACTCAACATGGAAGGCACCATGGGGCACAACAAGATGAGAGGGTAGCAGAACCACATGCCCAACTATGTGCCCTCACAGCTTCATATGAGTCCCCTAATTGGATTTCCCAAGAGAGAAGTCAAAGATATGGAGTACCAGTTCAACACGTAGCATGTTAGGATGACCCATCATGTCACTGAAGTACTTCCTAATAGCTATGTTTTTTTAAATAGGACGCTTTATTAACTTATAATGTAGTATTAAGAGGATACAAAACATTATGAGTAAACACCCGCTCAGGGTTGGCCCTCACATATCAGATGCCCTAGTGCGAATAACCTACAATGCATGGGCCCGACGACCATGTCGTATGTCTCGTTAGTTGCGGATACACCCTGCAACCACACAAGTTCATTGAAATTGTCCATATGACTTGTTCTTCATGACAAGGTGGTAATTTCAAACAAATCATGCATACTTTACCTACAAATAGCAGTTCGAACAAAAAACAATCACCTTCCATGCAAGAACATAAGAGGGATCCTACAAGGTAAACCCAAGCAATATATGATCATCATGTGATAGTGATTCTCGATCATCGTTAGCATGAAACAATCACTTTTACGAAAAAAATCATGCAAAAGGATCATCACAAAAAAATCAATCAACAGAAAAAGATGGGCCCAGTGTGGATTGGTGTTGATGTCAACATCATAACGAGCAACCCAATTTTGTGCATCGTAAGGACGTCGTGACTGCCAAGGAGATCCCTGCCAGCTACAACATTGCAGCCTCGGGGATACTTCAAACAGAAGAAATTCATCGTGTAATGAAGAGATTAAGGGGGTGATACAACTAAAAAGTCATTCATTAGCATCTCTTTAGACCTTTTCTCCTCGAACTTGGTTCAGTTAACTAGATGATACCCCGCATATTGTTGCTGCAATGTTTTGCAATATATTTTATTGGTATTTGGCTGTATGAAACATACATAATAATATAGGAACTAAAAATTAAAATACATATGCTTTATTGTGTTTGATTAGTTTTAGTTGTAAAATATTTTTAAATATGAATATCATAATAGAATGGAGATTCTCATTTATGTTTTCATGTTGAGGTGAACTTTTTGAAATGTATGGTTGTACGTTGCAGTGAGCCTTTTTCTCACGTATGTTAAATGCTTAGTTAACATGCATGCATGTTAAGAGAAATACATTAGTGTGTCAAGCTATTTAGATATATAAGATTGGACGGGGAGAAAAATGAATCGGCGGCACTATCTCGCAGATAATGAAGTGATTGTGAGTTCATATTGCGTGTTACTAGCTCCTCCATATGTAATGGGCTCGGGCGTGCTACCCTTCCTCACTTTTTTTTCCTTTCTATGTCATATATATGTGCAAAGTATGTGCCCTTGATCGGGGTGGACCCTAGTCAACCTCATTCCTATCCATGGCTTAGGCCCGACCCTGACCTTGCATGATTATGGTGGACATATGCAACACAAACTCATACACATAATAATAAAATTAAAACAAACACTAGCAATAACAAAGTTGCTATAGACTGAAACCATGTTCAAGACGAGGAGGATGGATGGCCTATTCATAAATTATACCACCACCGAAGTAACTATGGCTATTTTGACATTCGAAGAAACCCAATACTAAGGTTGCTGAGATGTGGGTGGACAACCGTTTGGCATGATGCTTTAGGAGGACTCTTGGTGCAGTGGAACATGAGGAGCGACAGTGGCTGTGTAGTGAACTCAGTTAGGTCAATATCACGTCTAACATGGACCCGGTCACGTGATGTGCAAAGTATGTCCCCTTGCTCGGGGTGGCCCCTAGGCAACCTCATTCCTAGCCATGGCTTAGGCCCGACCCTGACCAGTCCTTTGCATGATTATGGTAGACATATGCAACACAAACACACACACACACACACACAAAATAATAAAATAAAAAACAAACGCTAGCAACAATAAAGTTGCAACAGACTGAAACCATGTTCAAGACGAGGAGGATGGATGGCCAATCCATAAATTATACCGCCATTGAATTAACAATGGCTATTTTGCCATTTTGGAGAAATCCAATACTATGGTTACTGACATGTGGGTGGATAACCGTTGGGCATGATGCTTTAGGAGGAAGTGGTTGTGTAGTGAGCTCAATCAGGTCAATATCATGTCTAACATGGACCCGGTCACGTGAAAGTTAGAACCATATGTGGAGTTCTCCAACCACTGAGGGCTCGCAACTTCCATTTCCTAGACTCTTCTCCTTTCTCTCGACCCTTCTCCTCTCTTCTCCTTGAGAATCTATCACTTGAGCTCGGGCATGGCCTGATCCCGGATCCGCACCACCGGCGTTGCTGGCTGGAGTGGAGATGGCGGAGGAGTCTGGTGCTCTTATGTGTATAGTAGTTTTAGGATTAGCTCGACTTTGGTGGTGTTTAGCCCTGTGCTAGTCTGGCGTCATGCCGTAAGGGTATCTCCATTGGAGCTCAGGAGCGGCCTTCAATGGATGTCGTCATCATTTCCTGTTGGTCCTCCATGTTGGAGGAATGGAGGAGGAGACAGATGTGGCAAAGCCCTTCTAAATAAGCTCGCTAAGGCGCCGAGACGAGACATGCGAAGGGCCTCCCGTTTCCTTTGTGCCGTTAAGGTGGCGGATGAAGAAGTGGAGGATCCTTGTTTCGTTTGTACCGTGGCGGGTTTGCCTCGTCGGATCCTAGCTTCCGATGAGGTTGGTGTCGTTCCCTCACTTGCGGGAGGTTCTCTGGCTCGTCAGAGCTGTGGAGAGACAAAGATGTTGTTGGGCTACATGCGTATCATCACCGATGGTTATGGGGAGGCTACGGCTCCGGTCCTCGCCGACGAGCCACTGATTCCTATGCCCGTCGGGCGGACTCCTTTCTTCCTCCCGACCATGTTGCCAAAGGGGAGGCAGCGTAGCTTCGGTTTGGTGTCCATGGCGTCCAATATGGAGGGCTCAACGGACCAAGTGGTCTCGTCCCCGGTGTTGGTGAGTTCAGTGCCGTTCTGAAGTTGTTTTGGACCCGATCGGGTTTCATGTTCTCTGTGTGGGGTCCTCTTTGCAAAAGTCGGGGTCCATGTGACTTCTTGGGGTTTTTGGAAGCGTGGATCCCATTAAAAGTTAAAGTTTCTCTTTGAGATGTGGTAAGAGATAGGATTCAGAATGGTGACCAGGTACTTAAACCCATGGGCTCGTGATGACAAATGTATGGTGCGAACATATTAAGGATTCTCACCACATCTTCTTTAGATGCATCGCAGCACACTTTACTTGGAGCATGATCCGTGATGCTATGGGGTGCTCCTGCAACCCCGTGCGAATAGTAGGTTCGCACGTACGTAATATCATCAGTGGTGCTTAAACTTGTCATTAATATTTACTTTAATGCCTAATAAACTGAAAAATAGTCGAACTACTTCTAAAACTTGACACGAGCGTACAAATATGATGCTAATTCAATCCGCATACATATAATGCGCTGACAAGCCTAGGCTGGCTAACGCAACGAATCATCGTAACGATAAAAATTGTCCCTGCAACGAATCGAACATACAAGCTTAGGCTAGCTAACGCCGACGACAACCAATACATCAACCATATTTTAATGTCAACATAGGATAATGATTTTCTATATTTTAAAGGAAGGAACACGCTTGTTTTTTTATTTGAGGTAATCATGTTGTTTAAATAGGCTGCTGTGTTTGTGGCCCATGTTGCAATTCTTAGCTTTTCGTAGTATTTGTAAAAAGTAGGTAGTAAATTTTAATAATGACAGTAACAAAAATAAAGTTCAAACATTCGTGTCTTATAACTATTATAAATTCAAAAATTAATTATTTAGTAAAATGTTCAAGTAATTTTAAACAGTATTGATGCCTTATTTTTTTAAATCATATAAATAAAATATTGTTTTTGATTAAAAAATGTTTGTATAATTTAGAATCATACAAATTTTTTCAAATTAAAATTAATAATTATTATTATTTTAATTACATAAAAATTTGAATAATTATATTCGAATTTTTTACAATTAATAAATGTGTCATTGAGGATTTTGTGTAATTTATAAATACTCAAAAATACTTTATATTTATTGGTTTTAAAAATATATACATGTAATATTTAAGTTATATAGAAGCTAATAATATGCCATGTCTTAAAGTTATCACAAGTGAATATCAATAAACATGTCGGTATCCATAATTTTATGCAATTTAAATATAAGCCACAAGGTATAATTTGTGTACATTTGTTAAACTATTAATATATTTCTATTTATTAAATGTTTTATATATAATCCACATGCAAATAGGTGAATCTTTTTTAAAATTACATGAACATATTTTTAAAAGTTAGTTTATTAGGACGTACAATATTTATAACGCGTAGAAACTCAAAATCTATTTGATGTGATATTAGTACAAATGTCTAAGTAAAATATAACACGTGCCAAATAGGCTGCACTTACGACAGCCCATTTAGATACCACGAATGTGTTGCTACAGAAGACATTAGGTGTGTTATCATAATTGATTATGAAAAATTGTATAGTGAAGTGGCTCGGACAGGCCTTTGCTAGGTACACGTCGCAAGTTCAAGTCCTAGAGCTTTACGGTTGTTTTCACTTTGTTCTGATATGTGAGGCCCACTAGTTAACAACCCCATTATACATATTCAGATTGGATTAGCACCGTATTCGCATGCTCCTGCCAAGTTCTAAAACCATTTCGACGTTTTTTTAAATTTAGGCACTAAAGTAAATACTAATGTCAAGTTTAAACTCCATAAGTGATATTACCTTTCGCAGGGTTTGTTTTGCGGCCTTAGCTTGAATCGTTATAGAATGTTCCTAATAAAACACTAATTGAGAGGAAAAGTTCAAATACCCGGTTAACTTGATTACAAAATGATGGTGTTCTTACACATATGGAACCTTGTGACGAGAGTGCAGGACCGAACGCAACTGGATCGGCTCATCGCCAACACTCGATCTCGTTGCGGTGATCTTCAGAGGGCTTTGCAACATGACATCATCGGCTTGAAAGGCGTCAGCTAACCATCGCAGGCGATAGTATCTACGCCTTACATAAAGAAATATAAGAGCTTATATTTCTTTACGGAGGGATCATCTATCTACCTTGTGCACTAGCATTGCGTTGCTATGCTTGACCACTGTTGGTCTCTGGTAGTCGGCCTGCCTGGCGTATCCGATATGCTCTCCTGTGATTGCTTGGTTGCCGTGGAGTCATATCTACGATGGTTTGCGTCTAGGTGGTGACGATGACCGGTACTCGGTGGTTGTTTGCGGAGGACTCGGTCGGCGCAAGCCCTTCATATTTCCCTCACGTAGATTGTCGTCAAAGTCAAAGCTTTCGTTCGTTGGCGCGTGTGGCCTGCTGTTGGCATATGACCAGGTTGGCCGGTGGTGCTCATTTTTGGGCTGGGTTGTATAAGTTTTAGCCTGGTTTCGTTAATTAATCAGGCAATTTTTTTTAATCAACGAAATGGCAAGTCATTTGCCTCGTTTCAAGAAAAAATGATCCCTATTGGTCTTGTTTCAAACTTTTTTTTTACCTCTTTCTTGAAACTGAACCAACATATTTGTAATCTGTAAAAGGGTCTCAATGTACGGCCGGGCAAGTGCCTCTGCTCTAGAAAAAATACTTGTCTATCTCTAAGAGAGAGAGAGAGAGAGCGCACTACCAAAAACATAGAGGTGGTTAATGTGAAGTACACTTTGGTCCCTGGTTGTATATGCATCCTATATGAGATTTTTTTTAATAATTAATTAAAAAGTCAAAATAGTTCCAAAGTATTTTAGATTAAACTTGACTTTGTTGTGCACTAGAATATAAATTTTGACGAATTTTTTTTAGCATTGACTTCTGGACAAAAAAGTAAAAGTTTGTTTGATATTATAGGTCACTATTCACACTATTTTGACCAAAAATTTGTCTTTCTTGTAAAGAAGTCGAAGTATAATTTTCTTTTTGTGATTTTTTTCTTAGAAGTATAATGGAAGGTCAAATCCATTTCAAAAATGTTTTCAAAATTTTTAGAATTTTTATTAAATTGCTAATTTTTTTCCTGCATATAGGGTGTATATATACCCAGGTTCTAAAAGTTCCCCTCCTTGGTCAATGACGTTATTAGACTCATCGGCATGTGAGTATGTGACACACCTGTAGTCTGCTGGTTCCTGGTTCAACGCTCAACACCAACCTCTTTAGCAACCACACCCATATATTTTCAGAAGTAGAAAGTCCATGACAACTCCAGGAATTGAGAGATAGAAATCATTTTGTTGCAAGAATAAGAAGTAGGAAAATGCAGCTCACCAACATACCCAACTAATACCACCTTCCCAACAAAACCCACTTGTATAATAACACACACTCGAATTCCAAAAGCACACACACAAGGCAAGCAAGCACCATCGAGCTAGCTCCAAGCCTCCATACGACCCAAGAAATCTCTTTCACTAGGAAACCAAGGGGGAAAACGTCCATCAATGGCGGCGAGAGCGAGAGCGGTGGCTGCCATGTCCAGCAGCAGTAGCGTCCTCCTGGCCGTGGCGGTGGCGGCGCTGCTGGTGGCGTCGGCGTCGGCGCAGTCCGGGTGCACGGCTGCGCTGGTCGGCCTGTACCCGTGCATGAACTACATCAGCGGCAGCGACACGGCGCCGACCAAGTCCTGCTGCTCGCAGCTCGCCTCCGTCGTGCAGTCCCAGCCGCAGTGCCTCTGCACCGCTCTCGGCGGTGACTCCTCGTCGCTCGGCGGCGTCACCATCAACAAGACCCGCGCGCTCGAGCTGCCCGACGCCTGCAACGTGCAGACCCCGCCGGCGAGCAAGTGCAACGGTGGTAAGTGTTCGACTGTATTTTACGAGTTACAAGAGTCAAGAACTGCACTGCAGATATAATAATGTTGTTATCGCTTCTTGGGTTGCTGACACCACTCGTCTTTTTTTGCTTGCAGCTGGTGCCGCCAGTGCCAACACGCCGACCACCCCGGCAGGGCAGACACCGGCCGGCTTGGGATCGAAGACGACGCCATCGACGTACCTGCAGGGGAGCGGCGGCTCGTCGCTCCATGGCCCGGCGGGACTGGTGTTCGCGCTCGCGGTCGCCGCGGTCTACACCATGTCGACCATGTGAGCGTCTCGGCTACTGGACTGAACCGCTAGCTGCTCGGTGATTCAGAAATATGTTTGTTGTGTGGTACTGTTTGGGTTTCCTATCGATTTAGCATCTCGGGCATATTGGTGATGAATATTGCAAGGTGCCGTGTTCCACATATGTAATTATTTGTTGTTTTGCTGCACTTGTGTCACATTTTATTCTTCTTATTAATCTTTAAGAACGTTTAAGAAAAAATACTATGTGCTTCATTAGCACCAAATACAGGAGTACAAGACCCACACGTAGAAACATAGGCAGAACACGAGAGAGGACAGAAGTGCCTAAGTGCAAAGAAGACTCCCACAAAAGAAACAAGAATACACCAAGTCCATGAAAGTTCGTGAGCACATGAAGCCAAACACCTGAATCCGCCCACCACCGACGTCGCGACGGACGCCGGGGAGAGATACAGGAAGCCACCATCACATGAGCTAAGGTCGCACCATCGCCTAATCAGCTTTCCAAGTCAAAGAAGAAGCCCGCCATAAACAGCGAGGCAATTGTCGATGTAGAGCGTCGACCGGAGGTCTATCCCAGTATTCCCATGCAACTCAGCCTGAGAAACGGTTCCTCCATCCGACGGAGTTGGGGGAGGAGAGTCGCCGGATCCGCCGCCACAAGTCATAAACCCTGCACGGGATCACATCTTCACGCGCACACCGCCATGTCCGCCATCATGACGAACAACGTCGGACACACATCTCCGGCACAAGTGCCCATGCCAAAGGATGATGCCGAAGACAGCACCACCCAGGCGGAGGTAGGTCTGGGGCACACAACCGCCAACACCTGGTCGCCACCGCCGTCATGCAGACCAAGCGGCGAAACGGTGACATCCAGATCCGCCATTGACCATGCGAACTGCCTTGTCAAGGAAAGATTTGGAGCCTTATTCGACTCCGCCATCATAACCACCGGCAACACAAAAGCTAGATTGTTAGGTCCTATACCTACAACTTGTTGGGATACCCTCCTCATGTGGGCTCTAAGGAGATGACCATTTGAAGCCTTTTAGGCAGCCAAAGAGGTGCAGAAGCCCACTACCCATTAGGGTTCTGACCTAGGGTCATTTTGGTCTTTGCATGTGAGTAGATGGGGATGCTTTACTCTCCAACCAGCAGCCACCAACAAGTGTGAGGAAAATCAGTTTAGTCTCCATTGGAGAAGAAGAGAGAAAACCAAGTGAGAAAGGGAAAAAGAGAAAGATTGAAGGAAGAAGCAAAGGGATTTCCTCCCAAAGGTTGTGATGCTCCAGATCCACTGCATTGCCTCCTTCAAACCGTGGTTCCATCATCTTTGACGAGATTGTTCCAATCCATAACTCTTGAGTCCCAAATCCTGTTGTGTTCATCCAAGGTTCAAAAATCTTGATGTATGAGGTTCTCTAGTGCTATCTGGAGAAGAACTTGTTGTATCCCACATTTGATAATAATGGAAGAGGATTTGGATGGCTTCGGCCCGTGGGTTTTCCACGTAAAAATTCGTGTCTCTTTGTTGATGCTTGCTACTGTCCAGAAAGTTAGTCCTGCCACAAAAAACTTGTGTGAGAAGTGTCTTGTCTGCCGAGTAACATTTTTCCTGCATATATGTTGCTCCATATGTTTCCTTCTGTGCTAAGCAATAATCCTTGAGTTACTACATGATGTGTGGTCCTGAGATTACGTTGTTTCAGCTGCAGTTTTCAGTTACCACAAGTAGCATCACAGCCTTGGTTGCTTAGAAGGTTACTAATCCTAGTTGCTTGATTGTTGATGGAAGTGTTGCTCACAATGGCTTTGGAAGAAAGCGCTACCACAAGTGGCATGATAAAACTTGATTCTTCCAATTACTCATTATGGAAGCTGTTAGAGCATATATCTCCATATGTGGTTTTGGTAATTGATGACAATTCCTATGGACTAATGGTTGCCTTAAGTTACATTTATAGGATTTGTCCATATGCACTTCTTGAAGTCCATCTGTTGGGTTCAAGGAGTTTATATGATGACCAAGATGGTATTCAAGGTATTATCCAAAGAATGTTCATAGAGACACATGGTTGATCAAGATCTCAGACAAAGAGTAAATCAAGATGATCAACACACAAAGCGTACAAGATGTACCGAGAGGGATCAAGTGATCCCTTGGTATGGTAAGCATTGTCCATTACGTGTTTGTGTACTAACCCATGGTCTTCGTGAGAGTTCTATGTGGGGGTTAGGTGTGTTTCCATGGGCTTAAGTCAAAGGGAAGATCTCATACAACCCATGAAGTATGACGTCAAGTTGTGATCGTCATCAAGATTGCGATGTGCAAGTTCAAGTGGATCAGCACGAAGATATCATGCTTGAAGCTTGCCGTACATTGTGGTGGCAATGGACTTGTGAAGATATGCTGAAGAGTGGCTCACCCATAGTGAGTATGGGGGAGCAATCAAGTAGTCTTCATCAAGCCAACGCAATCAAGAAAGGTGGTCCATCTTGAGGAAGCCAAGATCATCATCATCTAGCTCAAGAGGACGAGGTGCAAGGTATAGGTTTGCCCTTGATAGGTTTTCTGTTTAGGATAGATTTCTGTACTATCAAGGGGGGCTCTCAAGTGAGTAGCTTGATCGTATCGTTCGTTGAGAGCTCAAACCATTTGCATCCTTGCATCATACTTCTTGGTTCTTGTTTGGTGTTTCTCTTTGTGAGTTTTAGAGCTTATGGTCATCTTCGTGACAATCTCGAGTTCATCGAAAACGGAGTCCATATGCATCTACTATGATGTTTTCGATGTTGGAGTTTTTGCCGGTTCTTCATTCATAGAGGACTCACATCTCTATATCGCTGTTTGGATATCTCTTGTCGTCCTGAATCCAACAAGCTTGGGTTTGCTCGATTTGGAGCTCGTATGCGAAAGTTATGGCTGTTTCAGTGGCGAGCGGTAGTACCGCTAGAGGTGGCGGTAGTTCCACTGGCCCTAGCGGTAGTACCGCTAGAGCTGGCGGTAGTACCGCTGTCCCAGTGGTAGTACCGCCCCTGGCCAGCGGTAGTACCGCTCCAAGTTTTTAGTACCGTGATCTTTGCGGTTGTACTGCGTCGGACATTTTTGCGAAGACTTTCTTGGCGGTGGTTGGCCCGGTAGTATCTTTGCGCTACCATGGGCTCAGCAGTAGTACCGCTGGAGGGTCAGCGGTAGTACCGCTGCAGCCAGCGGTATTACCGCCGAAGGGTCAGCGGTAGTACCGCTGCAGCCAGCGGTAGTACCGCTGCAGCCAGCGGTAGTACCGCTGGGCTCGGGCCGTAAGTGGGGGTAACTGTCTGATTCCTTCCCCCACTATATAAGGGGGGTCTTCTTCCCCCTTGGCCTAATCCATCCGTTGAGCTCTTGTTCTAACTCCATTGTTGACATTCTTAGAGCTTGCTTACTCTCAATCCCTCCAATGATTATTGCTTGTTCTTGAGGGAAAAGAGAGAGGAGATCTAGATCCACATCTCCACCAATCACTTTCTCCTCTATGTGAGGGGAACCCCTTGGATCTAGATCTTGGAGTTCTTTGTGAGCTCCTTGTTCTTCCTCTCATATTTTTCCATAGCTTTCGTTGTTGTGGAGGGATTTGAGTGTGGGGGACTTGACCACTTCGTGTGTTCTTGCCATTGCATGAGTTGCATCGGTTTGAGTTCTCCACGGTGATTCGTGGAAGTGACAAGTTGAGAAGCTTATTACCTTTGGTACTTAGTGCCCTAGATATTGTTCTTCGTGGATGCTTTGGCATCCTAGAAGCTTGGTGGTGTCTCGGAGCTCCATCATTGTGGTGTGAAGCTCCGGGCAAGCGTCGGGGTCTCCAATTAGGTTGTGGAGATTGCCCCGAGCAATTTGTACGGGTACCGGTAACCGCCCCCAAGGGTTGCCACGTGTACGGGTTCGGTGACCGCCCCCAAGGTTTGCCATTTGTACGAGTTCGGTGACCGCCCTCAAGGGTCCCTTAGTGGAATCACGGCATCTTGCATTGTGCGAGGGCGTGAGGAGATTACGGTGGCCTTAGTGGCATCTTGGGGAGCATTGTGCCTCCACACCGCTCCAACGGAGATTAGCATCCGCAAGGGTGTGAACTTCAAGATACATCATCGTCTCCCCGTGCCTCGGTTATCTCTTACCCGAACCCTTTACTTATGCACTTTACTTTGTGATAGACATATTGTTTATTGTGATATATCTTGCTATCACTTAGTTGTTTATCTTGCTTAGCATAAGTTGTTGGTGCACATAGGTGAGCCTAGTTGTTTGTAGGTTTTGTGCTTGACATATTAAACGTTAGTTTTATTCCGCATTTGTTCAAGCCTAAACCTTAATTATTTTAATGCGCCTATTCACCCCCCCCCCTCTAGGCGACATCCACGTCCTTTCAGAAGCCCATGATGGAAGACATCCTTTACTACAAGGATTTGTATGAGCCAATTGTGAAAGAGAAGATACTCACAAGTGTCACGGAAGAAGAATGGAGAGTGTTGCATAGAAAGGCAGTAGGTATGATTCAGTTGTATATCATCCGCAATATATTCCACCATGGTGCAATTGGAACAAATGCGTATGATAGTGACAGAAGTTGGAGTCTATGTATGAGAGGAAGACATCCATGAACAAGGCCACGGTGATAAAAAAAACTTGCAAAGCTTGAGTACCGAGATGTCACAAGTATGACTGAGCACTTGAATGTCTTCCAGTGCCATATAAATCAACTTTTAACCATGAAGATTAACTTTGAGGATGAGGTGCAAGCATTGTTGTTGTTGAGCTCCATGCCTGATAGTTGGAACACGCTTGTTGTGTCACTTAGCAATTCAGCTCCGGATGGGAAGCTGACTTTGGAGATGGTGAAGAACAACATTCTGAATGAACAAGCCGGGAAGAAGGAAAAGGGTGATGGCTCTTCTTCTGATGCGTATGTGGCTTAAACCCATGGGAAGAATGAGAACCATGGACGTGGTTGATACGTCCATTTTGCATCATGCTTTCATGTCGATATTTATCGCTTTATGGACTGTTATTACACTTTGTGGAACCTTACTTATGCCTTTTCTCTCTTATTTTGCAAGGTTTATTTGAAGAGGGAGAATACCGGCAGCTGGAATTCTGGATTGGAAAAGGTGCAAGTTTGAGTTCTCTATTCTGCGCAACTCCAAATGCCCTGAAAATCAACTTGAATTTTCTTTTGGATTTTATAAAAATACTGGGCGAAAGAAGTGTCAGAGGGGAGCAACGAGGGGCCCACAAGCCTGGTTGACGTGGCCTACCCCCCTCGCCGCGGCAACATGGCTTGTGGGCACCCTGGAGGCCCACTGGCCCCCCTCTTTTGCTATATGAAGGGTTTCGTCCGGAAAAAAATCAGGGTGGAGCTTTTTCGTGGTTTCTCCGCTGCCACGAGGCGGAACTTGAGCAGATCCAATCTAGAGCTCCGGCAGGACGATCCTGCCGGGGAAACTTCCCTCCCGGAGGGGGAAATCGTCGCCATCGTCATCACCAACACTCCTCTCGTCGGAGGGGAGGCATCTTCATCAGCACCATCTCCTCTCCAATCCCTAGTTCATCTCTTGTAACCAATCTCCGTCTCGCGACTCCGATTGGTACTTGTAAGGTTGCTAGTAGTGTTGATTACTCTTTGTAGTTGATGCTAGTTGGATTACTTGGTGGAAGAGTTTATGTTCAGATCCTTGATGCTATTCATTACACTTATGATCATGATTATGATTATGCTTTGTGAGTAGTTACTTTTGTTCCTGAGGACATGGGATAAGTCATTCTAATAATAGTCATGTGAATTTGGTATTCGTTCGGTATTTTGATATGATGTATGTTGTTTTTCCTCTAGTGGTGTTATGTGAACGTCGACTACATAACACTTCACCATATTTGGGCCTAGAGGAAGGCATTGGGGAGTAGTAAGTAGATGATGGGTTGCTGGAGTGACAGAAGCTTAAACCCGAGTCTATGTGTTGCTTCGTAAGGGGCTGATTTGGATCCACTAGTTTAATGCTATGGTTAGACGTTGTCTTAATTCTTCTTTCGTAGTTGCGGATGCTTGCGAGAGGGGTTAATAATAAGTGGGATGCTTGTCTAAGTAAGGGTAGTACCCAAGCGTCGGTCCACCCACATATCAAACTATCAAAGTAACGAACGCGAATCATATGAACATGATGAAACTAGCATGACAGAAATTCCCTTGTGTCCTCGGGAGCGTTTTTCCTCTTATAAGACTTTGTTCAGGCTTGTCCCTTGCTACAAAAGGGATTGGGCCACTTGCTGCACCGTTGCTACTACTTGTTACTTGTTACTTTTCGCTTGCTATGTTTCACCTCACTACACCATCACTTGTTACCGCTACTTTCAGTGCTTGCAGTTATTACCTTGCTGAAAACCGTTTATCAGAGCCTTCTCCTCCTCGTTGGGTTCGACACTCTTACTTATCGAAAGGACTATGATTGATCCCCTATACTTGTGGGTCATCAACGGTCAAACCATATTTCAGCAAGCCATAAGCAAATCCAGGGGGAGATCAAAGTCAAAACAGAGAAAAGCTATTACTTGCTTTCATTGTGGCAATCCGGGACACATATAGGGTGTGCGCACGAAGTACAAGACGGAGCTTGCAGAGGGGAAACTTGCAAAGAAACCGAGCAAAAGGCTGAGAGCAGCTTAGCCATGACTGTTATAGATGAGGACTATCTAGTCATTGAAGATGATGAATGCTATAGTGATGTTCGCGATGATGCCATGAGTTGGGTTGTGGATTCAGGTGCGTCCTTCCACATTACATCATACAAGGAATATTTCACATCTTACGCTAGTGGTGTTACTGGCGAAGTGAGGATGGGAAATAGTGGTTCATCAACAATTATTGGCAAGGGCTCTATATGCATTGAAACAAATATGTGTTGTAGAATGGTGCTCGATGATGTGAGGCATGTTCCCGACATAAGGGTGAGTTTATTATCAGTAGGCAACCTTGATGACATCAAACATCCTAGTTACTTTGGTGAAGGGGAGTGGAAGCTCACCAAAGGCTCTTTGATTGTGGCTCGAGGAAGTAGGCAAGGTAATCTCTATGTGACCACAACCAAGTTGTGAAACGAGGTGTTGAACATTGCTTAAAAAGACACTTCAGTGGAATCATGGCACAAGAGGCTTGGGAATATGAGTGAGAAGGACATTCAAGCTCTTGCTCGCATGGAGTACCTCCCTGAGTTGAAAGGTATATCCTTGAAACCCTGTGCACATTGTTTTGCTGGCAAACAACATAGGGTTGCATTTCGTACGTTCCCTCCACGCCGTGTAGAAAATGTTCTTGATATTGTGCACATTGATGTTTGCTCCATCACTGAGAAATCTCATGGTGGAGCATTTTACTTTGTGACTTTTATTTATGACCATTCCAAAAAGTTTTTTTTGTATGTGTTGAAACACAAATGCAAGACGGTTGAAGCCTTCAAGGAGTTCCATGCAAAAGTTGAAAGAGAAACTGACAGTAAATTGAAGTGCGTGAGATGGCACAATGATGGTGACTACCGAGGTCCTTTTGAAAGGTATTGCGGAAATTTTGGCATCAAGCTTGAGAAAAGTCCACCAAATAAACCTCAACTCAATGGTCTAGCAGAGACAATGAACATGAGACTCAAAGAGAGTTTTACAACTATGCTCTCTCATGCTCATTTACCTAATTATTTTTGGGCTGAAGCATTGATGAATGCTATGTATGTGGTTAACCTATCTCCCTTAGTTCCTCTTGCAGGTGATATTCCTCAGAGAGTTTGGTCACGGAAGGAGGTATCTTACAAGAAGTTGGAGGTCTTTGGTTGCAGGGCATTTGTACATGTTCCAAGGGTCGAGAGATCCAAGCTTGATAGCAAGACAAAGCAGTGCATCTACTATTGGAAATATGCCCTAGAGGCAATAATAAATTGGTTATTATTATATTTCCTTATTCATAATAATCGTTTATTATCCATGCTAGAATTGTATTGATTGGAAACTCAAATACATGTGTGGATACATAGACAACACAATGTCCCTAGTGAGCCTCTAGTTGACTAGCTCGTTGATCAAATATGGTCAAGGTTTCCTGGCCATAGACAAGTGTTGTCACTTCATAACGGGATCATATCATTAGGAGAATGATGTGATGGACAAGACCCAAACAATAAACGTAGCATATGATCGTGTCAGTTTATTGCTATTGTTTTCAGCATGTCAATGTATCTGTTCCTATGACCATGAGATCATGCAACTCCTGGACACCCGAGGAATACCTTGTGTGTATCAATCATCGCAACGTTACTGGGTGACTATAAAGGTGCTCTACAGGTATCTCCAAAGGTGTCTGTTGGGTTGGCATGGATCAAGACTGGGATTTGTCACTCCGTTTGACGGAGAGGTATCTCGGGGCCCACTCCGTAATACAATATCACAAGAAGCCTTGCAAGCAATGTGACTAAGGAGTTAGTCACGGTATCTTGTATTACGGAACGAGTAAAGAGACTTGCTGGTAACGAGATTGAGCTAGGTATGGAGATACCCACGATCGAATCTCGGGGAAGTAACATACCGAAGGACAAAGGGAACACATACGAGATTAACTGAATCCTTGACATAGAGGTTCAACCGATAGAGATCTTCATAGAATATGTAGGATCCAATATGGACATCCAGGTCCTGCTATTGGTTATTGACCGAGGAGTGTCTCAAGTCATGTCTGCATAGTTCTCGAACCCGCAGGGTCTGCACACTTAAGGTTCGGTGACGTTTCAGTATAGTTGACTTATAGGTGTTGGTGACCGAAGGTAGTTCGGAGTCCCGGATGAGATCCAGGACACCACGAGGAGCTCCGGAATGGTCCGGAGGTAAAGATTGATCTATGGGAAGTCCTATTTTGGTCACCAGGAAGGTTTCGGGCTCATCGGTAGTGTACCGGGAGTGCGGGGAGGGTGCCGGGGGGCCACCGGGAGGGGTGTGACGACCCAAGAAGCTCATGGGCTATGAGAGGAGGTGGACCAGCCCATGGTGGGCTGGCCTAAGTCTCCCTCAAGGGCCCATGGGAAAAGGAAAACGGAAAAGGGTAAAAGGGCCAAATTAGGAAGGAGTCCTAATAGGATTCCACCTCCCTTGTGGGAGGTGGATTCCTCCCTTGTTGGCTCGGCCGAAACCTCCTTGGAGTGGAGGCCAAGGCTGCCTCCTCTCCTCCTCCTATAAATACCAGAGGTTTTTGAGGGTTTTGGACACAACAATTGCCACGTGCTCCCTCTACTTCTCTCTAGATCTGTTTCTCCTCTAGTCTAGTTCAGCGGTGCTTAGGCGAAGCACGGCTGGATTAGTTCACCACCACCACGTCGCCGTGCTGGAGTACTCATCTACCTCTCCGCCCCTCTTGCTGGATCAAGAAGGTGGGGATCGTCATCGAGCTATCCGTGTGCTGAACGCGGAGGTGTCGTCCGTTCGGCACTAGATCGGGATGGACCGTGATGGGATCGCGGGACGGATCGGGATGAGATCACGGGACGGGCTGCAATTTGGATCGCGAAGATGTTCCACTACATCAACCGCATTATATACGCTTCCGCTTAGTGATCTACAAGGGTATGTAGATTCACTCTCCCATCTCGTAGATGATCATCACCATGGATAGGTATTGCGTGTGCGTAGGAACTTTTTTGTTTCCCATGCAATGTTCCCCAACATCTACCTGAGCCAACCAAGCGAAGAGTTTGGCTACAAGTTGTGGGATATATCAAATAAGAAGATTGTGAGAAGACGAGGTGTGGTGTTCCTTGAAGATGAGAAAATAAAAGATTTTGGGAAATTAGAGAAACCAATGAGCAACACACCTAAGGTCGACATGGATCCAATCCGTCCTCGTCTCGTGCATGACAATCATGGGGAGATGACGACACTGAAGACCGTGCAGATGCAACTTACCAAGGCAGTACAAGTCAAAGCGATGAGCAACCATCAAGTGATGATGATGATGAAGTTGGTAATGATGACACCAACAAAAATCTACCTGATTGACCACCAATGCAGCAACAAAGAAGAAGTGAAAGAGGTCGCATTCCTTCTTCTACGTCTCCAGCACATCAATATGTGTTGATGACTCATGCAGGTGAGTCCTCATGCTATGAGGAGGAAATGTCTGATGAGAATAAGGAAGCATGGTCAGAAGCCATGCAGGATGAGATGAAATACCTGTATGAGAATGATGCTTTTGAGTTGGTAAATATGCCAAAGGGAAATAAAGCATCAAGAACAAGTGGGTGTACACAGTGAAGACTGAAGAAAACACCTCAGATCCAAGGTACAAGGCCAGATTGGTTATGAAAGGTTTTAGTCAGAAAAAGGACATCGATTATGATGAGATATTCTCTTCGGTGTTCAAGATGTCTTCGATCTGAGTTGTGCTTGGCATGGCTGCCACCATGGACTTGGAAATTGAACAACTTGATGTGAAGACTGCATTCTTGCATGGTGACCTAGATGAGTTGATATACATGGAGAAACCAAAGGGATTCATGGTTGCACGCAAGGAGCACTTATTTTGCAAATTGAAGAAGATCTTGTATGGCTTGAAGCAAGCTCCTCTGCAATGGTACAAGAAGTTTGAGTCTTTTATGATCGGCCTTGGTGACTCCCCGCTGATTTGCGTTGGTTTCCCTCCAAGCTTAAAGGGTGATGTAGCACAGCGACGGAAAGTATTTCCCTTAGTTATGAAACCAAGGTCTCAATCCAGTAGGAAGATCCGCAAGACTACGTAAGCGATACCTGCACACAAATAAGAAATCCTCGCAACCCAATGCGTGTAGGGGTTGTCAATCCCTCGTGGGTAAAGTAAATGATAGGTTGATAGATGCAAATAAAGTAATAGCAAATAAAATGCAACAAGGTATTTTTGGGTTTTTGATAATATAGATCTGGAAATAAAAGAGCAAAAAAAATGGAAATGTGAATAGCAAAGTAGAGATTGCAAATCGATGATGTGAAATAGACTCGGGGGCCATAGGTTTCACTACTGGCTTCTCTCGGGAAAATAGAAAATAGTGGGTAGACAAATTACTGTTGGGCAATTGATAGAGTAGAGAACAATTATGACGATATCCAAGACAATGATCATGTATATAGGCATCACGTCCAAGACAAGTAGACCGACTTCTGCCTGCATCTACTTCTATTACTCCACACATCGACCGCTATCTAACATGCATCTAGTGTATTGAGTTCATGGAGAAACTAAGTAATGCTTTAAGAACAATGACATGATGTAGACAAGATCTATTCATGTAGGAATAGACCCCATCATTTTGTCCTTGATAGCAACGATACATGTGTGTCATGTCTCTTTCTGTCACTGAGATTGAGCACCGCAAGATCGAACCCATCACAAAGCACATCTTCCCATTGCAAGATAAAAGATCAAGTTGGCTAGACAAAAACCTAATATCGGAGAAGAAATACGAGGCTATAATAATCAAGCATGAATATAATTTCATAGATCTGATCATAAACTCACAATTCATCGGATCCCAACAAACACACCGCAAAAGAAAGAATTACATCAAATAGATCTCCAAGAGACCATTGTATTGAGAAGCAAAACGAGAGACAAAGCCATCTAGCTACTATCTACGGACCCGTAGGTATGACATGAACTACTCATGCATCATCGGAGGAGCACAAATGAGGATGATGAACCCCTTCGTGATCGTGTTGTTGGGGAACATCGCATGGGAAACAAAAAAATTCCTACGCTCACCAAGATCAATCTAGGAGATGCACATCTACGAGAGGAGAGATTAAATCCACATACCTCTGCCACTGAGGTCGGCAGCCAGTGCTCCGTCTCCTTCTTCACGAACAGCTCAAGGAGCAACCTTTGTACTGTGATTACCTTATAGTCACCCAAGCAGGACTAGGGGTTTTACCTCATCGGAGGGCCCTGAACCTGGGTAAACCGGCGTCATGTGTTTTGCGCCTACACCCGTTCACAGATACCGTCGGCGCCCATGGGCCCCAATCCACGAGTTAAGCCACCCCATGGCATTTGTCCCGAAAATTCCACGACAGCTATAAAGTTGAATGATGCATAACTAAAACTCAGCTAGATGAGTTCTAGCGAAATTGAATTTTTAAGACTAAGAGTATCTACAGTCGGAACTTGCAAATTCGGTCCATCAAACGCCCGCGGACGCGCCCGGTCAGTGATTGAGCATGTCCCCTATTTATCCGTCCGTGTAGCCACACTCCTCATTTTCTTCCTCATATGTCCGGTCACTTACACGTGATTGGTGAAGAGGAAGACAGAAAAAGAAAAGAATGAATAAAGAAAAAAAAAAGTGGTTCGGGATGAGGTCGCGTCCTATGTGACCGATTGACCGGGCGTGGCCGGGCGTTTCCGCGAGCCCCCATATCCTCCCCATATTTGAGACGGATATGAGGGTTCGCAGACAACCCGAGCATATAGGAAATGATATGAGCGGTGTTGTTGCGTCATTTTTTTTCTTTCTCTCTCCTATCTAGTCACTAACCGGTCACTTCCGTGGACATATGAAGGATAATCTAAAGGGTATGGCTGTAGATGTTCTAAGGGTTGGACAAATAGTTCCCTGCTGACGCTCTAAGGAGCATCCATTTTTGGATCTATTCAAGGCAGCTCTATGTTGATTACTCCTTACATCCCCCAATATAAGTTGTCCCTTTAAACCATGTTTTCTTTTGCGGTTTTATTTATTTATTTGAACCATGTTAGTTTGTAAAAACGTTTTATATTATGGCATGGAGGGAGTCAGAAACTGATAAATATCACAACTTCAGTAAGAAGACAGTTCCATGATATCATCAAGTTCTAAAACGAAAACAGGCTTAAAAGAATAACTTTCATTCTACCGAAGTGAGATACTCTGCATTTGGATAGAAGCGATTCGTGTTCGCGAGCTCAAAAATCTTTCTCCTCACACCACTGTGTAGCTTACCAACCATCAGATCCATTGATTGCATGTCAGGATAACAAAGCAAGTTACTCGAGCACTTCCTTTTTTTCGAAGTAGCGCACGACAGCTGCAAGAAAATACTGGAGCACTTCCAAACAGGAAGGAAAATACAAGAGAGGTAAGCAACAAAAACCACACCGTGACACTCAATACCTTTGTTAGCTTCATGTAAGATGTAACACGGCATGGAGCAGCACTGGCCTGGTCTAACTATCTGTCTGAACACAACTATTTTAGCAGCCACATATCAAATAGTTCTCCGAAGTAGTGCACGACAACTGCAGGAATTTGGAGAAAGAAATCATTTCGTTGCAAGAGTAGGAAGTCGCTCAACAACAAACCCAACTAAATCCACCTTCCCCAACAACAACCACTCCTATAAGAACACACCAACTCGAATACCAAAAACATAGTCAGCATCTAGCTCCAAAGCCTCCAGCCAGCCCGAGGAAAAGGCATCCATCTTTCACTAGCAACCCAAGGAGGGGATTCATCGAACGTTAGCGAGAACCATGTCAAGCAGCAGCAGTATCCTCCTGGCCGCGGCGGTAGCGGCAGCCCTGCTGGTGGCGACGGCGTCGGCGCAGTCCGGGTGCACGGCGGCGCTCGTCGGGCTGTACCCGTGCATGAACTACATCAGCGGCAGCGACGCGGCGCCCACCAAGTCCTGCTGCTCGCAGCTGAGCTCCGTGGTGCAGTCCCAGCCGCAGTGCCTCTGCAGCGCGCTCGGCGGCGACTCCTCGTCACTGGGCGGCATGACCATCAACAAGACGCGCGCGCTCGAGCTCCCCAAGGCGTGCAACGTGCAGACCCCGCCGGCGAGCAAGTGCAACGGTGGCGGCAGTGCTCCTGGCGCCGCCACACCGACCACGCCCGAGGTGCAGACACCGGCCGGCTCTGGATCCAAGACGACCCCGTCGGCCTACCTGCAGGAGAACGGCGGCGCGTCACTCCAGGGCCCGGCTTGCCTGGTGTTCGCGCTAGCTGCTGCTGCTGCGCTCTATGCCGTGTCCGCCGTGTAGTGGACTGGCGACTCAGAAATTCGTTTGCTATGTGTCATGATTTGATTTTGGTATTGGTTTATCAGCATTGAGCATTGGCGAGGAGATTTGGTTAGTGTTGTGCTACACATCTGTACTAGTAGGATTATTATTGGGTTTCCTGCTGCAGTCCAAATAAAGAGATACTGGTAGTTTTTGTTTCCTTCCCATTTGATGGTTCAGTTTGATGTTTTGAACGATGTGCTTCAACCTATCACGTCATCGCAGGTCGGTGTACAAACACATGGATTCTTACTTATTGATATACGGCTTTGCAAAGAAATCTTAGTTCCTCGATGAAACTATACATCCAAGAAAGAAAAGGACCGCAGAGCAATTCATGTATGGAAACAGAGCAGAAAACAGAGTATCCCCGTACCTGGTTAAGGCCAGAGGTGGGGCAACCAAATTTTTGCATTGACACAACACAAGCTAAAGTGCATCATTTTAATGCTTGGTCTGCTAATAACCACAAGTACATGACATGTAAATATAAGCACTAATATTGGGTCATTCAGGCCCTTATCCATGTAAATTTTGTTTTTTCATTTTGTGACGACGGGGCGTCATTTTTTCTTGTTTCTTGTCGGTTGTACTTCCCTTATAGGTTTGACCAGTGTGGTGTTTTCTGTATCGTTCTATGACATGTTGACTCTTGTAAACGCAGCAATGATTAATTGATGGTTATGTGCATCAATCAACGTTGAAGCTTGTGGTATGATCGATTAATTGATGGTTATGTGCATCCATCAATGTTGAAGTTGGAGATACCATTGTCCTTCTAACCTTCCAGCAATATGTCCTCCTAACCTTCCAACAATATGTTGGTTCGCAAAATCTAACTTTGTTGATAACATATTCAACAAGACATCCGTATGCATACCCCATCGAGAATCTCTAATAACAAAAATATTATAGGAAAAAACATTCACTTTGATTGAAATATACACAGGTTGGAGGCAATGAAGCACACTCTAAAGTACATGAGCCATGCATGCAACAACTTTACTATTTTTAAAGGCTTTGGGGCTCATCTAAAAAGACATTTGGTCCTGCGGTCCGCTAGAACGTTGCTAAGGACTATACCACTTCTAATGCATTGGTACTTAAATGAGGTGTTAAACACATTAAAAATTTTAGCAACTAAAGGTTTCAATACACAGATGCTTAATTTGTTGTTGTTGTTGAGCTCCCTTCATTTAATGATTTAGCAACTAAGCTCTTGCATGCATTGGTGAGTTTGCTTTATTTATGTGGTTTGCCTATGTTCACATGCTTGGCATTGTTTTTTTCTGGGATCACCGTATCCATCTCTCTCCTCTTAATTACGTTGACACATCAGATTTTTTATCTACATGACAACCTTAGCATCGGTACGACGTGGAGCATCGGGAGGGCCTAAGACCCAAATGGCTAGAGAGCAGCTTCCTGGCCCAACTATATAACCAAGTCAACGATTTCAGGGCAGGTCGCCATTTCACGCCGCTGCAACAGTTCTGTCAACACTCGTCGACGATTAGGTGGACAACGGCGATGTGTCCGGGTTTACTCTCGATAGAGTGAATAATGACCTATAATAGCAAATATTTTTTGTTCTATTGTCCTATCAACACTGATTTTCTATTCGTGAAAATTTATATGCTAATGCAAAAAAATCTAGTTTATGGTAAACAATCTAAATAATTATTTTGCCATATGAGGTGTATATAGTTTATACACACAGGAACTATTTTGTTTTACGAGATTTTTGCTAAAGTTTCATTTACGCCTAATTAACATCGAGTAGACCCTGTTATTGTGAGAATTCTTAATTCAAGAGTTGTAGGTAGGTAGGGTATTTCTATCCAGGATACCATATCACTTAATACTGTTGTTTCCCCATAGAAAAAAACTCAATACAGTTGTTGGCTTCATCCAACACGGCATTGACAAATGACAGCGACACTGGTTCTACTATGAATGCAAATTATTATAGCAGCCACGTATCCAATATTTTTCAGAACTATTAGTAATACAATGGCCGCAGCAATTCAGATAAAGAAATCATTTCGTGGCATGAGTAGGAAGTAGGGATATGTAGCTCACCAACACGCCCAACTAATTCCAACTTCCCCAACAAAACAAGTCCTATAAAACCACGCAAATTTGAACGCCAAAAGCACGAACACACAAGCCTGATCCACGCGAGCAAGCAGCATCGACTCAAGAAAATCCTCTTGCTTTCGCTAGCAATCCTCGGGGAAGAAAAAATAAATCCATCAATGGCAGCGGGAGCATTGTCTGGCAGCAGCATCCTCCTGGCCGCGGCGCTGGCAGCGGCCCTGCTGGTGGCGTCGGCCTCGGCGCAGTCCGGATGCACGACCGCGCTCGTCGGGCTGTACCCGTGCATGAACTACATCAGCGGCAGCGACACGGCGCCCACAAAGTCCTGCTGCTCGCAGCTCGGCTCCGTGGTGCAGTCCCAGCCGCAGTGCCTCTGCAGCGCCCTCGGCGGCGACTCGTCGTCGCTGGGCGGCGTGACCATCAACAAGACGCGCGCGCTCGAGCTCCCCATGGCGTGCAACGTGCAGACCCCGCCGGCGAGCAGGTGCAACGGTGGAGGCAGTGCTCCTGGCGCCGCCACGCCGGAGGTGCAGACACCGGCCGGCTCGGGGTCGAAGGCGACGCCGTCGGCGTACCTGCAGGAGAACGGCGGTTCGTCTCTCCGGGGCACGGTGGGCTTGGTGTTCGTGCTGGCGGTTGCTGCGGTCTGCGCCGCGTAGTGAGTGGCCATCATGGCCACTGGCTGGCGACCCAGAAATTAGCTTCTTGTGTGGCATGATTTGATTTCCATATTGGTTTAGCATTGAGCATTGGCGAGGAGGGTTGGTCAGTGTTTGTGTTCCACATCTGTATTGGTACTGCTAGTGTTACATCGGGCCCTTTTTATTTCTCACCACAAAATGGAATATTATGTTCCTACTTCCTCGTTTATCAACTGGTACTACTGGTACTAGTAATCTATGCGTGCTTTGCACCTGATCTTCTTATCTATAAGCTTGTTACTAAATTAGTTTCTTTTAAGTAAAGCACGAATGTAATGGTAAACTTCTTAGAAGTTTCGAATGGGAGATTTTCAGTAGGCATTTGTAGAATCATTTTGGGCTAGACACCAAATGCAATACAACTATTCCAGCAAAAAAATTGTGTACCTATTTTCTTTATGAGAAATTAGGCAAAGTCTTTACTTACCCTTTCAAAAAATATCGTTCATGAAGCTCATCGGTTTATAAAACTCAAATTCATTTTTCGGGGGAAATATGAAAAGAAAAGAAGAAGTTAGATTAGTAATAAATGTTCACCTTCACAAACTCATATCGGCTAAGAAAATGATAAGCCATGCTTCACGTGTCACATCATCACCGGTTGGGGTACAAACACATACGAAGCTTACTCAGAAACTTGAAGGATTGAGCGCCCTTTGCTGCATTGTTGGGTTGTTAGACCAACTCTAGCAGACCCCGCATACCGCCGGTCCGCAAAACGCATTTGTAGTTCGCGTAAAACCGTTTTTACGGGCCGGCGCGCGCTGGCACAGATGCAGACCCCGCATAATGGACCCGTAAAAAAATATATTCGTGAAATATGCTTTTTTATGGGTCGGCTTCTGCGGGTTCTGATCTGGCGCAGCTCCTCCCGGTCCGTAAAACTTAGATTTGCAACTTAAATTGATCTAGCACAATGCTTTTCTTCGCTTTTGCAACAACATTATAGATACAAAAGATATCACCAATTCTTGGCTAGAATAGCAAAACCAAAGAAAACAAGAACCGCAAGTATGCATTTCAGAAGATTTCCAACTTTCATAACTGCTCCCACTAGTTGAAGCAATATCTTCTCCATGCACTCATTGTTGATCTGCGGATTCTTGATCTTGCTTTCTTCATTCTTCATCTTTGGTTCCAAAGAAGTAGACGTTGCTTCCCTTCTAGTTGCACATGCAGCCGCATCATTGCCTTCGATTGTACATGCATCCAAGCTCGATGGACGGCCGGACGAGTCCATGCCCGCAAACCTTCGGCGACGGCGCGCGGACGAACCCGTGCCTGCATGCGGCGATGCGCCCTTGCCTGGGCTGCGGGAGAGGCTCCCCGACCACTCCATCGCCTCGGGCAGCAACCGGCGGCCGGAAAAAGATAAATTCGGCGGCCCGCGATGATGTGCCGCATATCTGCAAATCCGGCGGCCCGCCGACGCAGGGGGGAAGGGAGGGGAGGCCTCGTGCGCGTGGCAGCCTTCCGGCGTTCTCCTGCCGGCTGCTGTCGCCGGAATCTTGGGCGGCGGCCGGCGGCGGCGCGAGGGGGGAGAGGAGAGGTGGTTGGTGGGAGAAAGCGCGGGATGAAATGTCCCCCACCAACCGCTTCCGCATATATGCAGGGCACCGCAGCCGCGAGGAGGAAACCCGCGTTTTCCCGGGTTGGGGTCGGGATTTTGCCGCGTCCCCTAAATTTTTTTGCGGGCCAGGGCGGGATGCGGTGTCTGATCGGGCAGGTTTTTTCGCCCCGACCCGCATTTTGGCGGTTATTTTACGGGTCGGGATGGGATGCGAGGTCTGCTAGAGTTGCTCTTAGTTTCTTAAAAACAATACTCACTCGTTTCAAAATATATAATGTATTATTTGTTTTGCAAAGTTAAACTTTTTAAGTTTGATAAATTTTGTAAAGAAATATATTTCTGTGTAGGATGAATCCTCATCGCCGCCGTCTCCAGCCACCCCAAGGCAAGCGCTGCCGCCTCCCCGTTGTAGGATGAATCATCTAGTGGCACTGCTTGCACGGGTTATTTCTGTGTAGTGCGATAATTAGTAGGTATTGCTCCTGGAAATGTTTGTTCTTAATAGGGCAATTTGGTTGAATTGTCGTTGCCTGACTGATTTATCCTGGATGACCGATGGTTCCATGATCTTGTTTGGATATGCTCAACTTCCTGTGCAGCTGATAAAGGCTAATTTCACAGGGTCGTCAATTTTGGAACTGTTTATTTCACCGTGTTCCATACAGTATTTGGATGCAAAGTAACTTGAACAGCTAGAATGATTGCAGCAGGGTGTTAAACATACTCGAAGAAATATTGGGTCTTGGGTAGTGATAAGGACTCATTATTTCTGCTGTGCTTTTTTCTCTCAGGCAAACTTTACCATGAATATCACTAGAGATCCTGATGTCCTATTTTTAGTACTTATTCAGTACTTCTCCTATTGTATGACACTCTAGTTTATATATGTGGCAAGATAAAATAAGGCTGATATGCTTGACATGAATAGAACTGATGTGAAGTAGAATGATATACATCTTCATTTCTGAATATGTTTCCTATCAGAGTTTAATCCTTCTGAAAAACTTGACTCTATCTGATATTTGGCCTTACTAGATACCAGATGTTGTTTGAAAATCCTTTGTGTAAGACAATCATACGTGTTTGCCCCTTTTTATTATGTGTTTGAAAGTACTATTCGATGTTATTAAGATGATGAAAATTGTGTTATGTCAAATGACAGTTTTAAGGGTTGGGGCTGGAGCAAAGACTAGAACCCTCAAACCCAACCCTTATAACGGAATATTCCGTTATAAGGGTTGGGTTTGAGGGTTCTAGTCTTTGCTTCAATTTTTCAACCCTTAAAAGTGTTAAAAATAGTCAATTCTCAACCCTTAAAACTGGTTTTAGATTTAAGGGTTTGAGGGCTCTACTAGACATGCTCTAACGTCGCATGCTTAGGCCTTCAGGATAGGACATGAACTTTTGGTCTATTGATGTATATACATTCAATATTTAAAACTAAATTAGTAAATAAATAAAAAGTCATCGAATTCTAACAATATTTTTAAAATAAACTTGACCTTCCATTATACTGGTAAAAAAATCCACAAAAAGAAAAAAATCACGTTGACTTCTTTTCAAAAAAGGCAAAATTGTTGGTCCAAATAGAGTGAATAATGACCTATGATAGCAAATATTTTTTGTTTTATTGCCCTAAAGTCAACTCTGGTTTTCTATTCGTGAAAATTTATATACCAGTGCCAAAGAAAATCTAGTTGTTAATTATTAATTATTTTGCCATATCAGGTGTATATAGTATATACACACAGGAATTATAAGGTATTTCTCTCTAGGATACCACTGATTTTCTGGGGAAATCAGTCGGGTTGCCAGTCATTCGCTGCACTCCTCAAGAGTCGTTGGATCAAGTCAACACAAGCAACAGTCGTATCACCGTAGGGACACATGGCCTCATGTTCACACCAGGAGTCGCACACACCTTGTCGACAATGCAACGAAAGTCTGTCGATAGCGTCGATGATGCTGCACTGCAGCGCTTACCCAACAACATCGCGGCTCAAGGGAATTGGTGAAGCTCCAATTCAGCGACCGGTGAAGCTCCAATGCAGCACCACCCCGCTGCAGTGCAGCTCTGGGCTCGTCGGTGCAGCTTCACTGCAGCGCCAGTGAAGCTTCATTGCAGCTTTGGGCGCTGCATCGCAACTCTGGGTACTGCCGGTGAAGCTCCATTGCAGCCACTCATGACGCATCGTTGCAACATCGGGCACTGTGATCCGCCGACGACCGCTAGCTCCACTGTAACACTACAGCGCATCCGGCTGCAACGGTGACAGGGTGCCCTGGCCGCCGCCGATGAAGCTCCATTGTAGCTGCCAGTGAAACTCCCTTGTCGTACCGAGCTCTGGGCCGTCGCCCGAGCACTGCATCGCAGCACCGTGAGCCGGCGACAAACGCTCCACTACAACACCGCCACACGCACGCGACGGTGCGGTCTAGCTGCGAAGGCGATGAAACACACGGCAGGCAACGCGACACAACTGCTGCGACGGAGATGCTAACTGTGATGGTTGCCGCCGTTTCCTTCCCCCGTGTGTAGCAGCGGTGGTGTGGGTGGGGCGGCGACGACCGGAGATGGCAAAATCTCATGGTGAATCTTGACGAACGACTCCAGCGAAAGAAGAAGATGTGTGGACGAGAGCTGCGCGTGGAGGTAACGCTACGAGGGAGAAGCGACGGTGGGCCCCAAATGACACACATCAACAAGGAGAGGCCGCTTACACAGCGACGAAATCAACCGGTTGATTTAAAACGTTTTTATGAGTAATGCTACATCTATGTAAATGTTTACGTACGTTTACAGGATAGTCTGATTTGGCAATCATGGATTGGATTAAAAGGGGGGTGAGACCCACGCACCCCTGAAAATCAGGGAGGGCATGATTAGATTAGTTGGAAGGCTTAGTAAACTTAAGTAGGATTTAGTAGATCTAGCATTTTCACGTTTTTATATCACTTAATACTATTGTTTCCCCTTAGGAAAAACTCATGTAGTTGTTGGCTTCATCCAACATGGCATTGACAAAGGACAACGACACTGGTTCTACTGTGAACGCAAATTATTATAGCATCCACGTATCCAATATTTTTCTGAATATTTAGTATACGACGGCCGCAGCAATTCAGAGAAACAAATCATTTCGTGGCATGAGTAGGAAGTAGGGATATGTAGCTCACCAACACGCCCAACTAATTCCAACTTCCCCAACAAAACAAGTCCTATAAAACCACGCAAATTTGAACGCCAAAAGCACGAACACACAAGCCTGATCCACGCGAGCAAGCAGCATCGACTCAAGAAAATCCTCTTGCTTTCGCTAGCAATCCTCGGGGAAGAAAAAATAAATCCATCAATGGCAGCGGGAGCATTGTCTGGCAGCAGCATCCTCCTGGCCGCGGCGCTGGCAGCGGCCCTGCTGGTGGCGTCGGCCTCGGCGCAGTCCGGATGCACGACCGCGCTCGTCGGGCTGTACCCGTGCATGAACTACATCAGCGGCAGCGACACGGCGCCCACAAAGTCCTGCTGCTCGCAGCTCGGCTCCGTGGTGCAGTCCCAGCCGCAGTGCCTCTGCAGCGCCCTCGGCGGCGACTCGTCGTCGCTGGGCGGCGTGACCATCAACAAGACGCGCGCGCTCGAGCTCCCCATGGCGTGCAACGTGCAGACCCCGCCGGCGAGCAGGTGCAACGGTGGTGGCAGTGCTCCGAGCGGCGCCACGCCGGATGTGCAGACACCGGCCGGCTCAGGATCAAAGGCCACGCCGTCGGCGTACCTGCAAGAGAACGGCGGCTCGTCACTCCGGGGCACGGTGGGCTTGGTGTTCGTGCTGGCGGTTGCTGCAGTCTACGCCGTGGCCGCCGTGTGGTGACTGATGCTACAGTCGACGACTCTACACCGTGTTCAGCGTTCACTCCGGTCTCCATGGCCACTGGACTGAGCGGTTGGACTCAGAAATTCGGTTGTTGTGTGGCATGATTTGATTTTCATATTGGTTTATTTGCATTGAGCATTGCCGATTGGTTAGAGTTCTGTTCCACATATGCTTCACCTATCACGTCATCACGAACAGATCCAATAGATTATTACTTATGGATGTATGC
Organism: Hordeum vulgare subsp. vulgare; assembly: GCF_904849725.1. Lineage (NCBI taxonomy): Eukaryota > Viridiplantae > Streptophyta > Magnoliopsida > Poales > Poaceae > Hordeum > Hordeum vulgare. The sequence continues at coordinate 545,181,930 of NC_058522.1, read as the reverse complement.
CTTTGCAGAGAAAGCTCAGTTCATCAATGAAACTACACATCCAAAAAGAAAGAGAAGGCCGTAGAGCAATTCACGTTTGAAATTGAAAACAGAGCAAAAAACAGAGTAGTGATACCCAGAAAACAGAGCACATTAATAAGTTGCCAAGTAGCGGCAAATCTAAATGGATAAGAATGTTTGTGGTGAGATGTAAAGATATTGATGTCGGCTTATGGCTTCAGCTTATTAAAGTGAAGTATTTGCATAGCTGCCCACTTGGTGATCATAGCGAGGGATCTCAGTTCATGAAGTCGATTCAGTCGATCAAGAATGATATTCATGCAGGATTCCCTATGTCCATAGGAAATAAAGATGGGGCCCTCTTCTCGCTTGACCCTACGATGGGTGGATCCACGTTCTGCATTAATTTTTCAGACTTGTTTGCTATCTGTACGAACCCATGTTGTTGGTTTCTTGTTCGTCCGGAATGTTGTACTACGTAAGAGCATTACATCCGTACCCGTCAAATGACCCCTCATACGTTTATGAACGCGCCCTGTCATAATCGGACAGGAGAGAAAGAAAAAAAATTACCCAACCGGACCCTTCATATCATCCTTATATGCGCGGGATGTCCGTAAACCTTTATGTTCATCTCAAAAATAAAAAGGATATGAGGGCTCACGGACGCGACCGGACGCGCGTGTCACATAGGACGCGACCCCACCCCGGACAACCTTTTTTTTTCTTTATTCATTCTTTTCTTTCTCTCTTTTCTCTTCATCAATCACGTGCAATTGACTCGACATATAAGGAAGAAAATGAGGAATATGACTGTGCGGACGAAGAAATAGGAGACACGTCCGGTCGCTGACGAGGCGCGTTTACGGACGTTTAAGGGTCCAAATTTAAAAGTCGTGGCTGAAGATGCTCTAATGTCTCATTCAGACGTACATTTGGACCCGAGAAAACCGTTGCATGGGCTGGCCTTTGAGCGGCCATTCTAACGTTGCGAATGGATTACCCGGACGCCATATCTTGTCGCTTGACCTCTTTGTGTTTCTTCTCTGTTGGCTCGGCATATCTTGTCTATTGTTGATGGTCGTTGCTTGCATGGACCACTCATTTGTGAAAAGCACCTTGTTTTTTGAAGTTAACATCTTCGTGTGTCAGTTTTTGAGTGATTGCCTCCCGTTAGTGACGGAGGTGATCAAGCGTCATAATCCTGACCATGGGTTATGCCTTCTTTGTGATGTTCCAGTGGAGGACCCACATCTTGTATTTGCCATGTGGCTTGTTTCTTTGGCGTTTTTTCCGTGGAGCTCTGGGGCTGTGTGGGAGGCCTTGGATCTGGTTGGGGCTCATCAAAACTTGGGCAAACTAGACCGAAAGGAGGAGATGCTTCTTCTGGTTAATGTTCGCGCTAATAACCCGTACCGTCTAGATTATGTGTAACAAGATGATTATTGAGTGACTCTTCTTACGACAACACAGGCCACTAACGTTGTCTTTAAATTCCTGGCATTTTGCAGCCCTCACACCCGCTTTCTAGGCAGCAGGATCGAGATTGGTTCAGATAAAAAGGCTTCCACCCTTCTTTTATATATAAAGCCACACCACCAAACCGATACAAGATGATGACGTGAACTTCTTACAAAGCAGATTAAAGAAAAGGAACAGAAAAACAAGAGACTCTGCATCCTATGTTTACACCACAGACCTATCTGCCTCTTGGTGTCTTTTTTTGGTCTTTCTTTGTTACTTTACTTGGGCATGTTTATGTTGTTGTCCTAGCGGATTAATTTTCCTTTCCTTCAACTTGAACTTTGTATAAACATGGTGGCTCTTTTATCTACAAAATGGGCCAAAGAATATTACGAAATGTAAAGAAATCGCATACATTCTGAAACATACATACAACTTAGGTCGTATTTTCTCCAATGAAGAAAGCGTTTATTAACTTATAAAAATATAACAAGCGGATACAAAACATGTTGAGCAACACCGTATTTTACTTCTCACTGCCGCGAGACTGTCACTTGGGACTTGCAATGACGAGCATCCAGATTTTCTGCTGTACTATGTTCCTAATTTATGAAGAGGTATTGTTGCTACATACTCAAATGACTAGCTTCGTCTGCCATGATCACTGGAAGTCCTTGGCCATGAGCGAGATGACCTTCTTGACGGCAGGCCTAGCAAACAGCTCCTTCAGCCAGGCCCTAACACGAGGGTACGCGTCCAACACCGCCGCGTAGGGCATCCCCATGAAGTAATGCGTCTCCGGGAAGTGACTAAGATCCGCCAGGCTCAGGAAATCCCCGGCCAGGTACCTGTGCTTGGTCAGCCGGGCCTCGTACACGTCCAGCACCTTCTTCAGCTTCTCGATGTTGTCGCCGATGATCTTCTCGTCGGCGGTCCGGCCCAGCGCCGGGGCCACGCGGTGCTGGTAGAACACCGCGTGCATGGCGGTGTCGAAGTTGAGCGCCTCCACGTCCATCCAGACGTCGACGAGGGCCGACTCCTCGGGGTCGCCTTCCCTCAACAGGTTGACCTCGTCGGTCTTGTGCTTGCGGAGCACGTAGCGTGAGATCGCACGGGACTCTGAGCAGACGTACGGAGATGCATACATAATATACTGTAATTATTAGGTGCTTAAAAGATGAACAAGTAGTTGAGAATTTGAAGACTCACGGAAGAGCACGAGATCGCCGTCCTGGAACGCCGGGACCTGTCCGAACGGCTGGCCGGAGGAAAGCGGAGTGAACTGGGATGATCCGAGCGGTAGTTCTATCTATGATGATGATCCGAACTCAGATGTGGGTAGAGGATTGGGTGTGCTTACGTTTCTGGCGAGGTGGCCGGAGCCCTTGTGCTCCCTGGCATGGAAGTCGACCTGGACGATCTCGTACTCGGCGCCGACCTCCTCCAGGCACACCAGCACCCGCGTCACGTTCGTGAACGCCGCCGACCCGAACACCTTCACCGCCGCCATGCTCTCTGCTCTGCTCTGCTGGTGGATGATGATATCCCCGTGGTTTATGCGAAATTCTCATGACCGCGCACCTCTATTTTATGCTGCACGCGAGAGGGAAAAGAAAGAAGAAAAGGTCCAAGACGTACACCATGAATGAAACTTAGTGCTTTGACAAGTTGAAGTGAGGTGACATGATATCCAGTGTGGACAGCTAGTCGTCGTCTGAGTTGTCTACTACACTACTAGCCCTGATTAATACAGTAAGCAGCTTCTACGAAAAACAGGGCTCACTCGGCAGGGATGTGTGGATGAATACGTCACACCACAAGACGAGGAAAGATATCCCAATGCGAACGAACCTTTCCAGCTGGTCAGAGAGAAGGAGCCAACGGTTTTATCCGCTGTGAAAAAAGTTTCCAGTCGGTAATAATCAAAACGGCACGTGCAAATACGAAAAAATATGGACCGGAAAAGGCCTCGGTCGGTCTGAAGACCATAAAAGTATAAGCATTAAATTTCTATATTGCCACAATGCATATAACACTATTTGTTTCACCAAAAAACACAAAAAAAGAGTAGAAAGGAAATAGCACACACATTGCAAAATGGCTATATAAAAAACGTCGTACAATAAATATACATGTATCATGGTTGTGATTGAAGGATTTTTTTTTCTTCAAATTTTCCATTTAAGGGCATGTTTGGAACCACAATAGTTTATAATAATCTGAATTATGAAGATAGATTATATAATCTGGTGTATAAAAATAATTTAGGTGGGCATGTTTGGAGATCAGATTATATAAACTGTAATCCAGGTTTTATATTGTACAATGACATGTCTGCCCTCTGTTTTTTAGTTGTAAAGGTAGTAATCTAGGTGGACATGTTTGGAGGACGGTGGCGGTGGCAGTAGGTAATTATCTCCAAGTTTTCAAGGGTAATGGGTCATTAGTAATCCATAATCCGATTTTAGCTGGGTAGAGTAGATTATGAGTTTTTAATAATCTAGCCATCTAATTTTTATAAACTATAATATAATCTGTCCTGTTTGAAGACATAATAGATTATAAAAACCAAATTATATAATTTGAATGGTTCCAAACAGAGCCTAAGTAAGTACACAGTTTTTTATTGCTCCGTTGGAACTTTTAATAAACAAAATCCAAAGCCTTAGCAAACTATTAAAAAATGGTTATGCCAATCACATGAAATATAACTTTCTGTTTTTATAGAAGCATGCAGATATAGAATATATGCAATGATAGCATGGCAAATTTAGTGATTTTGTTATCTGGAAAACATGTTAAATACTGAAAAAATTAGTTTTTTTTAAAAAGAATGAAAATAAATAAAAATATTGTAATTATAGCAATGAAAATATGTCACGACCCCATGATAGAAGATAAAATAGTGAATCCTAAGGCTCGGATGGTCAAATGTCATACACACGTAAGACTCGTGCACCATGGCCTCGACCGTTCCGGTGTTTCGCTAACATTTTAATTTCTTTTTATATGTATTTTTCGTTGGGGGTTTTTCTTTCTGGTTTCTCACTGCCTTTTTTTCTTTTCTTTTCTTTCCTAGTTTTCTTTTGGCAATTTATGACTTCAATTTTCTTGTCGCATTCGTTCTTTTCTCTCTCTCTTCTTTTCGTATTTCCATGTTATGATTTTATTTTATTCTTCATTATTTTAAGTTTTATTTAAAAACTCATGATCATTTTTGAATTCATATTGTATTATTACCTTCATTTTAAAATTTGGGACCCTGATAACTCCCAAGCGTTTGGATTTTGTCCATGGCAATTCAAACCTTTTTTATGTTAATTTTAGTTGACGTAAGGATGACAAGTTTAGTTGGTAAGCATGGCAACTTCGTCCACAGTTTGGGTTTCTTCGGCAAAGGTCATGCTTGATAACTAAACTTTCCATCGTTGTGTCAACTATAGTTGTATGTTTTCTTTTTCATTTAGATTGTGCCATGTAGGAAAAAAGAGTATTACCTCCGTCACAGTTTAGAAGGCACGCACATATACCTAGGTCGTCAATTTAACTTATATAAAATCTATTATTTAATATAAAAATTATATCATTAGAAAATAGAACATCTAAATTTTTTAATAATATATTTTTTGTAATATATGCTTATCATTAGGTTGGTTAAATTGATAACCTAGGCACACATGTCGGACTTATAAACTGAGATGGAGGGAGTAGTGAAATACTTAAGACATATACACAAAAGTTGGGCAAAGTCTATCGGTTACTTCAGTCGTAATACTGATCAGTGGATGGACCCTTGGCCCAGTGGTTGGAGCACAGTATGTATCTTTGCCCACTGACGCTCGAACCCTATGGACATGATTTATCCAACTTGCTTTATTTTCGTGGGTTTAAAATATTCCGTTTCCTACCTTCCAAACAATGGTTGCCTTAAGGAAAACTTTGTACAAAATGGATCTACCGACTAATACTCACCATGATTTGCCATAAGGAAAACTTTGTACAAAATGGCGAGCATCAACAATTGAACCCAGATGAAACGAAGATACCACTGTCCCTCTAACCATCCAACCAGAGGTTGGTTCATAAAAATATCTTATTGTTATAAATGGTAGTCTTTTAGTACATGAATAGAACAATTATTAGATGCGTTACTGGCTTACCAACAAGTGATTATTTATTTATTGATCTAAAATGTATTAGCCATGTTTTATATACTCATAAATTTAAAATGGAAGACGAGACAAACCCCCCCCCCCCCCCGCCCCTACATCGCTCCGGCGAGCGACGAGGGGAAACCCTAGCCACCGCACTCTCCTAGCATTGCTCAAGTGAGATTGTCAATCACACTAGCATTGCTAGTTCTAACAAGCAATGATTAGGAAATGATAGATAATGAATTTTTTTATCATAATTACTAAAAATAAAAGTTCAAGCGAATGGCATTTCTGAAGTTTTCCGATGAAGTAAATGAGAACTTGTTCATAGGTTCAGCAGTGCCATGTCGTTCATAGGTTCACCAGCGGCATATCTCGTAAACACGATGGCACATACTAGTAAGCATAGACATGGGAATTAAAAAATTCAAACGATTATTACCTAAAGAACATTAATTAGGATCATGTTATATAAGAGGTACGCCCGTAAATCCAGAAATCCAATATGTATTTATTTTATTGCTAATACTCAACTCAAATTGAGTAGAACCTTGTATACACACATGTATTAATTAATAAATTAAATCATTACTTGGAGTATGATGGCATCATACAATTGAAATATATGCCCCAAGTGGGACAATGGGTCACTTCTAACCCTCAGTGAGCTAGATCTATCAATGTGTTTCACCTATCTTTTAATACTTTGCAAATCAAGAGCTACTCCATCTAATACACGCAACTCCCATTATCCTTTTTCAACTACAAATATAATTTGATTTTTCATAGAGACCACTTATCCCTTTCACTAAGGCCACTAGAAATGATGTGCCCGCAATGCTCCAGAGTATTTCCTGTCCACCTCCTCGTTTGTTGGCCATGTAGACTATTTTCACCTGGGTCGGCCCACATGGCCACTATCATGTCGCTCGTTCCTAACCAAACCAGTCCGCCGACTTGAAGAAGTTCGCCAGCAACAACTCACCTTGGGAAGTAACTAGTTAGCAAGTGCTATTTTCACATGGCCGTGCCTCTTGAAAAAAGAAAAAAACGCGTTTTTTATTCTCTATTTTTCCGCGAGAGGCACGGTTTTGTTATCGCAGGCCGTGCCTCTCGGAAAGGAAAAAAATATGTTTTCTGTTGTTTTTTTTCTATGAGAGTTACGGTTTTGTCACCGCGAGAGGCACGACCGTGCCTTTCGAAAAAGGAAAAAAAATGAGTTTTCTGCTCTCTTTTTTTCCGCGAGAGCACGGTTTTGCTACTACAAGTGTGCCTCTCCGAAAAGGAAAAAAACCCGCATTTTCTGGTCTCTTTTTTCTGCGAGAGACACGGTTTTGCTATCGTCAGAGATACGGCCGTGCTTCTCGGAAAGGAAAAAAAAACGCATTTGCTACTCTTTTTTTTCGCGAGAGGAACGGGTGTGCTTCTGTGAGAGGCACGGTTTTGCTGCCGCGAGAGGGACGACCATGCATCTCGGAAAGGAAAAAAACGCCGGTTTTTTTTAAAAAAAATGTTTGTCAAAACCTATGAACATGTGATCTAGTTTCGAAGATCTCAACGCGAGAAACCCAACAGTGAAAACAGTTCGAGATTTTAACGCACGTTTTAGGAGATAAAATGTTTTAAAAATACGGATCTATAAAAAAAAGAAAAACTCTCATGTTGCGATAAATGACACGCATGTAGTACGTCACTTGTTGCAATCTGTAGAGATGGGAGTAATCATAAAAATCTGTACTCGCTAACTAATGATTTCGCTCACCTTGGCATAAGAACGCCTTGTTCTTATTTCAAAAAAAAAAAGAACACCCTGTTTTCAACGCGTGGAGAGGTGTACTTGCCTGATGCGGCCTATGCGGGGGTTTGAGGCGTGTTTTTTTTCTTTCCTTTTTTGATTTTCCTATTTCCTTTTCTGTTTGAGTTTTTCCATTATGTTTGTCTTTTCTTTTCTGTTTTTAATATAGTGTTGGATGGTGGCGTCCCGAATCCTTGTTCGTGGGCTAATCCTTTCCTGTGTGTGCAAGAGATAACTTACGAGTCGTCGATGAAGGTTTCCTAAGGTGGTGTTTTTTTTACAGGGACTTGTTGCTCTAGGGACTAAAAAAAAGTCGTGAAAGAAACATAAGAGACTTTTAGGGACTAAAAGTGGGTGTTTGGGACTAAAGGAAGAAGTCCCTATGGGAGAGTCTTTTTGGGACTTTTTTGACACTTTTTCCAACAGTGACCCTACTTTTAACATGTCATTTAATAACTACTAGTACATTACTAGGGGTAACATGATCTTTTTACATGTCATTTAATGACTTATAGTCCCTGTTTAGTTCCTGGAAAAAAACGAATAGGTACTAGGGACTTTTTAGTTGGGACTAAAAAAAAGTCCTAGAACCTTCTAAAGAAACAGGGCCTAAGTCTGGCCATAGCGGGAGTAACTTAGGTAGTATCATATATTTGGGACTAACAAACATGTTGATGTGGCAGACAATTAAAGAAGAGAGAGAGTATTAGAGTAATATATGTAGATACCGTAACATGCTAAATGCTATGCTATTATGTGTCATGTATGTTAATAAATGAGATCATTTATGATACTAATTTATGATAGTATGCATTATGAAGATAATATCATACTAGTATCATATGCACGATATATACTACTATGGCGAATTAATGGTTGAATAGTGTGTAGTACTGACTTCAAACAGTCGAACACAGGTGACTTCCCGTCACACGTTTAAGAGAAATATGTAACTTACATAACACCAAAATAGGGTAAATACATAAACTTGGGAAAACAGCAAATACATTTGAGCGAGCGGCGACTTATTTAAATAACAGCAACTCCACGCCATGAAGAGTAGCATTGCACGCACCCATACGATACGATAGCTGCATATAACAAGCGAGAAGCACACTGTCCCGTACATATATATATATGTGTGTGTGCTCACACATCAGACCAAGTGACCTTGAACTCACCAATGTTGCCGTTGAGGCCCAGCGCCTTCCACACGGCCGGCGACGCGTCCACGTCGTTGTTCGGGCACGGCGGCTCGAAGTTGTGCTCCTTGTCGCAGCCGTACACCGAGTCGCACTCGTCCACCACCTTGGCCGTCACGGACCGCCCGTTCCCGTTGATGCGGATCATCTTGTTGCACCTCTGCGTGCCGTCCAGGCGCAGCCACCCCGTGGACAGCGCCACCACCAGCTCGCTGTCCGGGTGGTAGCGGTTGTCGCAGAACGATTTGCCGCCGCCGTCTCCACCTTTCGCGAAGCTGTTTATAGTCAGAATCGCCGGCGTCTCCGCCGACACCGGGGGCGAGCACTTGTACTGCGGGTACCGGCGGCCGTCGACGCAGCAGACCGAGCCGTGCGCCGGGTTGCAGTCGCCGGATTGCCCCGGCAGGAAGCCGCTGATGTGGCAGCTGCCGCCGCCGCCGCCGCCGCTTGTGTCCGTCAGCATGTCCACGGACGCGGACACGCCATGGACGTGGAGGCGTGACAGGAGCTGCACGAGAGCCAGCACGGCTAGTAGCTTCTTCATGTTAGCCATGTCTGTCAGGCTGCTTGCAGATCAGCTGCAATTGTTATTGTATTTGTGGTTGTGAGGATATTGGTGGATCTATCGTGTTTATATAGAGCACGAGGAACAGGAATTGCTGGCTATGCATGGTGGTTTAACTGGGGGCGTGTTAACTCGGCCTCGTTTCTTCGGTTTTGTAACCCAGAGACGGATGGTTGGGCGGTTAAACCGTAGTGCATCCATCACAGTTTCTGTTTGCGTGTGCGGTAAATATTTTTAAACAGCCGCTTCTTCCTTGGTTTAGGGAATGAAACTTTGTCATGGAGCTTCCATTCCATTGATAGTCGAGGCGCAGACATTTCTGAACACCCGAGCGAATGAGACTCCAAGGTAGGTTTCCTACTTTCTTGGGCACGGCAGCTAACTAGTTGAGACTGTTCATATCAGGTGTGTCGTTTCCTAATTTTCTTATCGTAACTGTGGATGGAACAGCGAGGAAATTAAGGCCGCGGGCAAAGCTAAAAAAAAACTACTCCCTCCATCTCAAAATGAGAGACGCTTCTTGACACCATGGTATCCCCTCGGTCACGGTTTACAAGACACAATTAAACTTACGTGCGTTTCTAAAATAGACAAAGTTTAAGCTGCGAAATCAATTACTCCTATTAATTAATACTAGTCAACTGCCCGTGCGTTGCCACGGGATATATAATAAACTTAGACAAAGAGATATTTATCGAATCATCACTACTTATGAGTGTGTTCAAACAAAAAAATTATCTTATGCAAAGCCAACCTTTTTGCTCTTGGGAACTCCTGGTGCAGTCTACAAAAAATCATCCAAAGAATGATGTATGCATATTTTAATCTTCTTTACCATCTCAAAAGGTTAAAAACAACAATAATGAGATATGCATTATGTTCAAAAATAACAAGAACCAATGCAAATAGAAATATGTAGAAACACGACCAACTTCTTATTTTTTGCACAAGCTGCATTAACTTCAATTTATTTTATGAAGGTTTATAGGCTCAACAAATATGTAGATTACTACACGTGTGAAATTTGTGATGTTTTTCTACAAGAAGAAATTTTGAAAATTGGAAGCAAGACGATAGGTGCCCGAGGGCCAAAGTGAATTTTCAGACTTACACTTACTAATTTAACAAAATAGTAAGGTGCATCGGTACGACAGAGTTATGTACATGTTCTCTTGACTCGGCAACACCAATATCGTCTTGCTCTCCATCGCAATCTAGTTGTCATGCTACCTTCAGCTCCATTCCTTATTGTTGTACTCCATCCAACTCGTTCCTCCATTAGTCATGTTGTGCCTCTTGACTCTACCTTCCTTCGGCTTTCTTCATGCACCTAATCCTCTTTATTTCCTCTACACTTTTCAATGTCTTTTGAAACCTGCAACACCTTCCCTCAATCTGACCGGCGGTCTGGTTCGTCTGTTTCATTCTTCATTAATTCTAGCATCCTTTCCCTTTGTTTTATCAACATCAAGGAAAATAGAATGTGCAACCACTTGTGTAGGAGCGACGAAGCATTGTGCATCTCAATGGCTGCAACAACACCAGCAGCCATGCTAGTTTGCGTAGAGGAACCAACATTGAAGCCAGAGACAAGTAATGGATCAGTTGCTATACGCTTTAGTTCTGATCCCAACATACTTAATAAGCATAAGTTAGATCTATAACACAGGAAACTATGGCAGGCATAAGTTGACATAGTGATTATAAAGTCAAATCTGCTCACACGACATCAAATCAAATGAATAAGAATTAACCCTTCCTATGTCCAATGTACCAAGTTTGTACTACATAGTCAGACCAATTCTTATAAAGATTTCTCAAACTCTAGGAGAACTTCTTAATAAAAATGTTAATACAAATAGGTCTTCATATCTAACCAGGTCATTCTAATGTGCATTTAAAACCACAAAGTTAAGTGATACATCTACATGGTCATGCACTCATCGAGGCATGCATCTAAACAATTTGTGGACCCATGCTTGCTACTGAACTTGTTACAAAAAAAATCAAAAATCGGAGCCACAAACATGAAACCTTCAGTACAATCTACATTTTTGGCAAAAACTTGATAATTGAAAATAATCCCTGCTTCCTGCAAAAAGAACAATCAACTACAATACATGATGTGAATATTTCACGAAATATATGTCACATTTGTAGCTCCAAGCATCCGTTGGCGGTAGCGTCAGACGACGACCCAGGTAATCTCTCTTACACTTTCACCCCATCTTATCTTTGTATCATGCACTCCCGCACCGGCACACCCCATGGTTGTCCTCTCCCATGGCACCTCCCCTCCCTCTCCATCCCACCAAATTACCCCCCTGAGAAACCATGCCGAAGCTGCAGAAATTTGAAGTTAACTTTCATGTAAATGTGTAAAGAAAAAAATGATTAGGCATCTAGGTCTTCAGTTCTAACACGGTCAAAAAATCTGGAGGCTGACCACCGCGTCGTCATGATTTGGATTGAAGGCCCCCCACATCAGTGGGATGCGCACCCGGACCCGGAGTCTGTACCTCTGCTTTGAAGCTGTTAACTGAGATAACAGTGGGGTGAACTGAACCTCAGCTGCATCCAGTTTGGCCTTGGTGGCCTGAATCTTAAGCTCTGCAGACATATGGACACAAAATCAAAATAAATAAAGTTTGTTCAATCTTTTTGTAACGTTTCTATATATGCCAAGCCCAACAATTGTACAGAAAAACTTAGGAATGTGCAGGAATATATTTCACCATGAAGCTGAAAGAAACCTGAATGAGATGCGAGGTGGAGCTGCTGCCGCGGTCGAGCCCGCCCGACCCCACCCACTACCATCCATCTCTGCCCGCCTCCATCGCCAATAGGCGCGCCCGCTCGTCGAACCCACTGGCTTTGGCACCAACCGCCAGTTCCGGCCATCCGCGGCCGGTGTTGGCAGCGCCGCCATCCCTCCAAACACCCCGCACCACCGCATCTTCTCCGACGCTAGCGAGCCCCCCGCACCCCCAACCGTAACCTACTCAGGTCGTCTCCGTCTCCGGCGTCTCGTCGACCGCCTGGTCTTTGCCGAAGAGGCGGAGACATCCGCGTCGTGCTCCGGGTAGGCGCCTAGGCCAATTAGCACCCGCTCCGGGAGGAGAGCGGCGGCGGCAATGCAACCGCTCCAATCTTTTGGGCTGCACTATGAGTCGCCGTTCGCGGGAGGAGGGCGGCGGCGGCGATATGCAGAGAGACAGGAGATCCAGAGCGATGGATTATGGGGAAGGGGAGTGGGAGGTGGGGCGTGGGGTGTGTGTACGTGGGTTGTTTTCTTTTCTTATCCAGTTTAATGAACCAGATGTTTTCTGTATTTAATCGCCAAGTCGGTTACTGCAAACTTTGTTATCCTTGTTTATCATAACTGTTGACAACATGTGTCATACAGTTTAAATAAAAGGGCATACCATCAGGGTTTAGAAGACAAACGACTTACTTGTCAACAAAAATATGTTTCACTACACCAAATTTTGAACATTCGTCTTGCACATCATCTCTAATATCCAAATCAAAATCAGGATCCCTCTGCAATGGAAAAGAAAATTTTCAATTAGGTTAGTCAGAAACTCAAATGTAAACAGGAAATAATAATGCAGGTGAAAGAACGTAACAATTGGCACAAAGAATAATAATAACAATTTTAAACAGCTGAACAAAGACGGGCAAGCACCTAAAATAGACATAGAGATGAACAAAAAAAAGATGAAAAGATGAGATACCTCCACTACTGGGTCAAACATGTTCTTCAGTAATAGGAATTCAGTAGGTGTACCAATATCAGCAGATTGAGAGATGATAGGAAGAGGTGCCCCTGGAACTGCTCCAACAGGCTGTACAAGAAGAGAAGCAGCTGTCACAGGAGCTCCAAGCCCTGATACAGTGGGCAATCCAACAGATGAGTTCAGTCCACGAGCACCAATGCCACCAGTTAAGTTGTACACACAAAAGTAAGATTAAAGGACATGAACTGCAAGGACTACACTACCGCAGTTTTCGCCATGGACAACTCAATACAAGGCAAGCGATAGTCCTGGCAGTAAAATAGAAAACAAACAATACATAAGACACATAATTGCTTACCTGTACAAACAAGGTTCCTGCATGCCCCATTACGGAAATCATGGAAAACTCTGTTACGGTGGTCCTGCCATCTTTGCATGGATGTAGAAGCAAGAGTAACCAAGATCCGTGATCTTTTTCGCTAAAAGCTCAACACGATTTACAGAGTTGCAGAATATTATTGACTGGTTTATTTGAAGTTGTACCAATATAAACATAAGTTAGATTATTTATATGTATGCAGGTGATCAAAATGTCGAACTAAATTAAGAGGCAATTATTAAACCTTGGAAAAGAGGGTGTTAAGACAATGAACTTTCTGCCTTTCTTCCACAAAAGCATAGAATTGTGTAATTCCCTTCAGTGTAAGTTAATCCATGAGGTTAATAACATAAGGTTTAGGAAGATATTTGTCCTTGAACTCCTTGATAGTCACAGGAAATGTGTCACAGGGAATGTTGCTGAAAACATTAAAATCTGTCGACTTGCTGGAAGGTAACGGATCAACTGCTCTATAGAAGGTTGAAATTCAGGAGAGAGAAGCTTGTCTGCCTGCGAAAAGCCAACACTTCTCATAAGAAAGCACAAACATGCGTATGTAGATATATTTATTTACTGACAAGCCTAAGACTGCAGAAGCAAATTCATTCAGCACAAATTCTACAAACAAAAATAGCTTTAATACATTTACTACAGTGTCCCAAGCAAGTTGGGGTAGGCTACACAAGTAACCCAAGAGAAAATAGATTCAATACATTTCATTATAGTATATTACAAGATGAAGACATGGGCACCGCCACCTTGTCTCTCAGCTTCAGGTACTATTTATCCTTTAGGAACCATAACTCAATTCATTTACAGACTATCTTTGCCTTCGTACATACTCTTTACCAGTGTTTCATCTTTCTATCATTCTTATTCACAAGTAACTTAAGAAATGATCTTAATGTTAGTGCTTCTCACTACCAACTACTCCCTCCGTAACTTAATATAAGATGTTTTTGGACACTGTCATAGTGTCCAAAAACATCTTATATTAAGTTACAGAGGAAGTACTATTTAGCCAAAATCAGGAACTCATTTTTTCACAGGGTTATTATTGCTTGCAAGTATACTTGCTTTCTCATGAGTTTTATCGCATTCTTGTTGTTTTTAGAGTTCGTTGTTACAATTTGATTTAAAAAACTTTATTTGTTCGACAGGAATAGAAAGGGCAGTTACTTGATGTAGCGGTTGAGGGGTCAATCATATACTTGCATGTTTGAGTCATATACTTGCATGTTTGAGTCAGGAAAAACAGAATCGGCATAAGCATAGTCCAATAGCTACAAATTCTTCTTCTGACATGATCTTCTTAAGGCACTTCAAAAATGACAACTCAAGGCATAGTGTGAGATGTAAGAACTATTTGGTTTGCTGATGAACTATAGTATGTTTGCAACTAAAGTCATGGTGCGGGCGTGCGACAAAATTGCTCAGCATCTGAATGGAACTGCACATTAAAATAAAATGAGTATCTGATAACCTGATGGTTATTTAGTGATAGTCCTGGCAGGCAGATATGATGAAATTTACTGCTCCAATTATTTGCAATCCGCTAAAGTTTGCTAAGACATGATGTAAGTTCGAATAACAAAAAAGTCATTTGGGATAACAACATCCATAAAGCATGCACTTGAAAGTATGGCAGGCCATCAGGAACATCATAAATATCAGACTATTTAACAAATATCTGAATGGGGGTGATATTTTACATATAACTGCAAACTAACTAATATGTGTAAGCTATCATATACTCCTCTGCTCTACTCTGCATCAACGGGATGCCAAGGATGAAGCTTCAGAAAACCTATACAACTCTGCATATCCTGCTCTGCTCCAATCTGCAATGATGAGTTGGGAGTTCATGGTAGCTACTTACCGCCGAATACTTTGGCCGCACAAGCATTGAGGATCTCGTAGGTGTGGTCGTCATCAGAGGAGCCCAAGATCCTGAAACAGTCAGCAGGAATTATGACACAGCTCGGTTGTCGCAGCTCGGCATCGGCGGTGTCGGTTGAGACCGGCGGCAGCAACACGTCGCTCACACGGGGCAATGTAGCTAGATCTCTGGCAAACCATCCTGTGTAAGCAGAGACACAATGACATGGTTTCATGGAACTGAATAAACACTTGAGCAGATGAATAATGTTGTGTGTTGAACATCTGAATGAATGACAGTAGCACGGCTAGACTGGAATTACCGACAGTGTCGAACATCTGTGCCATGGGGACGATGTTCTCGGCGGAGACCACTCCATGGGAGGGGCGGAGGCCGAAGATGCCGCAGTATGCGGCGGGCACCCTGACGCTGCCGCCGGTGTTGGTGCCGAGGGCGAAGTCGGCGAGGCTAGCGGCGACGGCAACGGCGCAGCCGCCGGGGACGCGGCCGGGGGCGCAGGGGTTGTTGGGGGTGCCGTAGTGCGCGTTCTCGCCGTTGATGCTGTAGGCCATCTTGTCCATCACCGGCAGGGGGCGCAGGGGTTGGCGAGCGGAGGTTGTAGGCATCAGCGGTGCTGGAGGTGAGCACGACGAGATGGCCCTCCGGCTTCAAGATCCGCGCGGCCTCACCGACAAGGTCGGCCAGACGCTTTAACGAATCGAGGGCGAGGCCGACGAAGACCAGGTCGATGACGGCCGGTGAAGACGACTTCGACGGAGGAGTCGGAGATCGGCAGTCGGCGTTCGTCGCAGGCGATAGCGAGCGAGCGGGAGCGCCTCTTTGCGATGGCGACGGGCCCGGTCAGTCTGAGATCCCGCAGCACGAGCGCCTCCTAGGGAGGTTACTCACCAGCGACCTCGAGTGATGCAGCTGGCCGAGAGGGCGGGGCGTGCTGGCGCAGAGGCGGATCTCGGCGGCGCCCGCGCGACATGGGTGGAGAGATTTTTCTTCGTGCGAATGCGGGGCTGCGGTTGGTTTTCGGAGGGTAAATAAAAAAAGGGACGACGTGGGTGGGAGGTAGCGATAGGAGAGGTGGAACCATAAGCTAGAGGTTGAACCATCACGACGGCACATCCTGCTTTAATAGTAGAGACTAGTACTACTTATGCACGCGCCCTTTCAATTTGCTGCTCATGCCGGGTGAAGTTGATGCATGCATGCATGCATGCGCTGGTTATTAACTCGGCTGTGGGAACATCAAACGCTTATTTTCTCAGTTGATTATGCGCATTAGCATCTACACTTGCTATATCTCATAACCAATCGATGACTACCTTGGTCCCAAAAAATTTCAAGCATGCCTTCTAAACCGTGACGGAGGGAGTAGGTTTCCGACTTTCTTGGGAACGGCAGCTAACTAGTTGAGACATTCATATCAGGTGCGTCTTTTCCTGGATTGAGCCGACAAAGAGACGAGATCAAGGCCTCGCTTGGCAAGCTTAAAAAAAATACTCCATCCGTCCTAAAATGTAAAATGCTTTTTTACACTATAATAATGTCAAAAAACATTGTTGATGTTGGCGTAACCCGTCAATGAGAATGTACGTATTCTAATTGGTATCTTGTAAACTCTATTCTGTCTTTTATAAAAATATGATACGCCATTGACGTTCTATTAAAAAAAGTTAAAAAACATCGACGGAGGGAATAATATACAGCCGCCTTAAAACTGTGTACGACACTTATCCTTCGTATAGTTTCGATCGTAATTTGTTTCGAGGTACCCCGAAGTGAGAGCCCTTTGAACTTTCACCATCGTTGTCATGAAGAATATGGCTGCCGCCACGTGCAGCGCCACCGGCCGGTTACCGTCAGATCCACAAACAATGGTCATCTCTGGATGCAACACTAGTCTGCCGCTATCAATCCGGTAGAGCTTGGCTTTCATGGCGGGAACGCCTCATATGGTTGCGGGTGAGGTGGGATATATGGGATGGGGCCAATGAAGAAGCCTGATAGACGACAGATAGGCATGATGGTGAAGCAGCCACGGCGGCGGATACGTAGAGGATGGAGGCCGTCTCAAGCTTTATGTTGTCCTTTTTTAATATTATAGAGATGGAATCACTTATATACAGCTGATATTTGTGATCTGCCTAGAGTTTTTCATGAAGAGGAATAAATGATGCAACACAACATAGATAAGTATTTTTGTTAAGCGAGAACCACGGTTTATCGAACCAATAGTAATAACAACCAACCCCGTCTTCAGTGACTGCACACAAAGAAGCAAATATTTGCATCCAACGGGGCAAAAGGGTTGTCAATCCTTTTGGACTCGTTATTTGTAAGCAAATAAAGTGTAGGTGATAATTGATAATTGCAAAGTAAATACAGACAACGAGACAATTATAGTGTTTGCAAACTTATAAATGAATAGACCGAGGGCCGTAGTTTTTGTATAATGGCATCTTTCATATAGTAGGCATATGATGGGTATTTTTTTTACTGTTGGGCAATTGAAGACTCAATTTTTTATCATAAATAATCCGAACATAAATTCACAATTCATCGGATCCCGACAAACGCACGCGTAAAAGAATTACATCGGATAGACCAAAGTGACGATGCGATGATCATTATATTGAAGATCAAGAGATAGAGATAGCCATCTAGGTACTAGCTACGGATCCATAGGTCTGTGGTAAATTACTCACACATCACCATGGAAGCAGCAAGGTTGATATAAAAGCCTTCTGTGATCGATCCTCCCTCCGACAGGGCACCGCCGTAACAGGGCTCCAAATAGGCACACGACGGAACAGAGACATGCGGCGATGGAAAAAGTATTTTTCTGGTTGTTCCCGTGGAGTTTTGGGATAATTTAGAATTTATAGGCCAGAGAGGGACGTCGGGGGCCACGCGCGCGGGGGGGGGGGGGGGGGGGGGGGCACACACATCAGGGCATGCCCCCTAGGCGCGCCCTGTTGTGTGCTCCTTCCCTCGTGCAACTTCTAGTCTCTTCCCAAAACTTCTAGGTCTTCTTTTGGCAATTGGACTCCATTTGGTACTGTAAACCTAAAAAGCTAAAAACATGCAGAAAATAACAACTGGCACTTGACACTCAGTTAATAGATTGGTGCTCAAAAATAATATTAATTGATATATAAACACCCTAAAAGCATTCTAGAATGATAATATTATAGCATGAAACAATAAAAATTATAGAAGCGTTGGAGACGTATTAGCATCCCCAAGCTTAAATCCTGCTCGTCCTCGAATAGGTAAATGATAAAAGACAGATTTTTTGATATGACATGCTACCCAATATCAATAGGTTTTATCATTGAGAAACGATGAATTAATAAACATCAATATAATAATATTCACAAACATAAGCAACATAATCATGAAGTTTCAAAATATACGATCCTTAAAAAATGTTCACCGTCTATTCATTTTATCATATAAGCATAGCACGGCTCCGTCTTCAGCACATAAATACAGATGTTAAGCACCACGATATTTACTCAGGTAATTGGATCATACTCTTTAACACGCTTCATATGTTTATGAATCACTCAACATATAAGCGTTAACCATGAATATAGCATAAAGGTGGAAAAGAATATGGTGATAGGTTGCAAAGGGGTGAAAATGAAGAAGAAAGTCAAGCATCAACTAGGTGTATCAACGGGCTATGAAGATGCCCATCAATAGATATCAATACGAGGAGTATGAAAGCACAAGTGAAGCTAACTGGGTGTGCATCCAGTTTGCTTGCTCATGAAGACCTTGGTCATTTGAGCAAGCCCGTCATCAAAATATAAACCAAATTCTATAACGAAAAATTCGCATTAGCATATGGAAGTGACAAAACAAGAGACTCTCTATATGAAGAACATGGTGCCACTTTGAGGCACAAGTGTGGACAAAGAGGTAGTAGCAATATCCCTTCTCTCTTTTCTCTCTTTAATTTCTTTATTTTTCTTTTTCCCCTTTTTTCCTTTTTTTATTTTTCTTTTATTTTTTGTCCAGAGTCTCATCCGGACTTGTGGGGGAATCATTGTCTTCATCATCCTTTCCACACTCAGACAATGTCCTAATAATGATGATCATCGCACTTTCATTTACTTACAACTCAATATGAAAAATTGTAGTATGACACTATATAAATGCCTCTCATAGTGTATCAGGATGTGCAATGATCAAGCGTAACATGTATAAAAATAATGAAAGGTGGCTTTGCCATATATACTATGGTAGCTTGTATGATCATGCAAAGCAATATGACAATGGAAGTACAAGTCATATGATGTGACGATGGAAGTTCCATGGAAATATATTTTGGAATAGCTATGAAAATAAATGCCATGATATGTAGGTATGGTGGTTGTTTTGATGAAGATATAATGAGGTTTATGTGCAAGAGAACGTATCATGTCATGGGTTTTTGGATGCACCGGGAAGGTTGCACCAATCCTCGAGGTGAGAATGGGCAATGCACGGTAGAGAAGAGGCTAGCAAACATGTGAAGGTGAGAGTGCTTATATACATGGATTCACATCACTCATAGAGAAGTCACATACTTATTGCAAGATTTTATTAGCTCTCCCAAAGCAAAAAACTATTAGCATGCCCCTAGAGAGGAGGTTGGTAGGAGTTAACCATCGTGCACGCCCGAGTTAAACAACACTAAAATTTTAACGATGAATAAGTATGCTCACACATCATCATCATGCCATAAAAAATGAACATCAAGTTAACAACCTTTAATTCATGATGCCTATATTAACCAATGATCATGCACTCATGATTTTTCACATTACCATATTAATATCATTAACAATGATTTTCTCTTTTATGTGTTACATGCGATTTGATATGCACTAATTGAATACCTATTATTTTTAACTAGTCTTATAACCCATGCAAAATTACCATCGCTATTTATTAACTCTCAAACAAGTATAAGCAAAGAACGAGAGTGCAATTATTTCTTTAAAATCTATATGCCGTTGTGCTCCAAAAGATATAATTAAAGCACTAAAGCAACTGTTAAGCTCAAAAATTATAAATGAAGCACATAGAGTATTTTAAAAATCATGGTGATCTTGTGTCTCTCTCTGGTGGGTGTATTCAGAGAAAAATGATTGTGAAAAACTAAAACAAAAGCAAACTAAAGCAAAAATTATATCATGTGATGAATAAAAATATAACTCCAAATGACATACCGATGGACTGAGACGAAAAGAGGGGATGCCTTCAAGTTTAGACGCTTGACTCTTTCTAGAATATTATCTTGGAGTGCCTTGGGCATTCCTAAGCTTAGCCTCTTATCGTTCATTATTCCTTCATTCATCGTGATAACATCCAAAACTTAAAAACTTCAGCACACAAAGCTCAATAGAAATTTCATGAGATCCGTTAGTATAATAAATATATCAAATACTTTATGTACTGTAATAAATTGATTTATATTTTATTGTTGCATAATGTACTATATTCTAAATTCTCCGTGAGTTATAGCCCCCGATATAATTCATGACATCATCAAAACAAACAAATTATGCAAGTAAAAACTAAAATCTGTCTAAAATAAAACAGTCCGTTATGATATAATTAAGTGTCATACTTCTGTAACTCTAAAAATTATAAAACATTAGGATGACCTGATGAATTTGTATAACGATACTGTGTAAAAAATCAGATTAAAAAGACGTTTCACTAAAGGACCTTTATAACTGCCAAACGCTCGGATTTTAGCAATACGCAAGAACGATCCTTATTTCACTTTAATTATTATACATGCATGCATTAGAATGACTAATTTTCATTTTACATACACTTCTCTCTCTAATTATATGCATATAAGCACTAGAGGACAAAAATATGATCTCATCCTAAATTATTTCTTTTTTCAAGTTTAAAAATGCTTTGTAGTTCAAACCGTCGCTTCGGTTGAAAAAACATTTTCACATAAAAGATTCGTCGCGACGAGACCTTCGAAACTACATCCCATATTGACATGTTTCGACGACTTTTCTTAGGTCAGAAGTTACCATGCACGTAGTACTAACTTATCCTGGTGTTTACACTGAAGTTACCGGAGGTGTTTCAACTATCTTTTTTTGCCTGGGTCGAAAATTTACCATGATGTTTATAAGTAAATTATAGTATCGCCTACCATCAGTGACGTGCCTCGACCGTAGGGTGAGGTCCACATGCCGACATGGCATGGCTTACTTTATTAACATAACTTTGGGGTCGTGTTAGTCTAGATCTATTTAGTTGTGTGTCGGGTTGTGCCGTACCCTGGTCGGCCTGTTGGCCACCTATAATCAGGTCCGTGGCGCGTAAAATACCATGCTATTTACGCAAAAATTATCGGGTGTATGTGGAGATATTTCATCACCCCCCTCACCCCCGTCGCCAAAGTTATCAGTATTGTTATACATAAGTTATTGGATCTATGATGTGTGAGTTACCATGTTATTCACACAGAACTCACTGATGGGATATTTCATCAACTCTCTCTGCCGTGTCACCAAAGTTACCATGACCGAGGTACATAAGTTATCAGCTCCATGATGTGTGAGTTACCATCTGTTCACACAAAAGTTATCGGGGGATATTTCATCAACCCTCCCCCATACCAAAGTTATCAGGATCGAGGTGCATAAGTTATTAGGTATGCGGTGTGTGAGTTACCATGTTATTCACATGTAATTTATCATGAGATATTCCATCAACCGCTCCGGCCCCCTCTCCCTCGGCGCCAAAGTTACCAGGATCGGGGTATATAAGTTATCAGATCTACGACGTGTGAGTTACCATCTATTCACACAAAAGTTTCCAGGGGATATTCTCACCCCCCGCCACGCTCGCAAAAATTACCCATGGTGTACGATGTGTGAGTTACCATGCTATTAACATTAAAGTTACCATGGGTATATTTCATAACCCCTCGCCTCGCGCGCGAAAATTACCCACGGGTGTACATAAGTTATCATGTATTGGGGACGTAAAAAGTCATGTTATCTGCACATAAGTTATCGTGGTGTGTTTCAACAACTCCCCCATCTCCACCTCGTCGCTAAAGTTATCAGGACTAGGGTACATAAGTTATTTGGTTTGTAGTGTGTGAATTACCATGCTATTCACCCAGAAGTTACCGGGTGGTATATTTCATCACCCCCTCACCGCACGCGCGTCGCCAAAAGTTACCATGACCGGGGTACATAAGTTATTAGGCTACAAAATGTAAGTTACCTGCTACTATCATTAAAGTTACCATGTGTATCTCACCACCCCTTACCAAAAGTTATGAGGACCGAAGCACATAAGTTATCAGGTCTATGATGTGTGAGTTACCACCCCTGCCCCCTCCCCACTCTCGCGCCAAAGATACCAGGACGGGGGTATATACGTTCCATGATAAGAAAAAATGCACAGAGAAAAAAGGTACAGAGAAAAAGTACTATCATTGGCACTCGATGAGTGGATCAAAAGATTACGTTGAATAAAAAATTATTGGCATTAAATGGGATGGCTGCACGGAATATCAAATGAAAGAAGACAATGCCTTGAAATTAATTTCGTGAATCAATCTTTCGAAAACTGACAAAAAAATGGTGTTTTAAATATGCTGACATGGCTTTATCGGGTCAAGTATGGTGACTATTGCTTAACTGACAAAAAGACGTCAAGCGGTGTAGTGGTAGCCTGCTATGGGTCTTCTCCACGAGACCGGAGTTTGAATCGTAGTCATGGCAATATATTTTTTCTCTCCCGCAAAGGCAGTTTTGAAGCAAAAGAAAGCAATCAGAAGCGATCGAGGGAGCGCAAAAAACGTTTGGATCTATCGTACGGATCTGAACGTTCGGAATTTACAATTCCCGTTCTGTAAAATCACATAAATTTTACACTGAACGTCAAAGTTTCTATTTTTACACCGTACCAATTCTATTGTCATTCAAATTATGGCAAAGGCTTACTTGACACAAACACTAATTTAAGCTTAAAATACAATCATTACAGATGCAACAATCATGTTATCACACACAAACAGATAGTAAAAACAAAAAATTAAGAGAAATATCGAGTTACCTCCCAACTAGCACTGTTGTTTTACACCTCTAACATAATGCATATTATTCAAGTTGTTGTTCTGATGCGCTGGTCGTATGGGACCTTAGCACGACGATTTCTTGATTGTTTACTATAATAAGGTTTGATCGGTTCTGATGAGGGAGGGGGAGACGGCGATGCACCTTCAGCTCACTCCAATACTAGCAATCGTCGCTAGATAGTCTACGGACCTACATGTATTTTTTACTTTTGGTGTTTTTTTATACTATCTTGAGCGATCACCTAGTTTGATTAAACATGCCGGAGATAGCCGGTAAGAGTAGGAGAAAGAACATGTATATGAATCCCACTTAAGTTTCCAAATTACAAACAAGTTTGCATACAATTTTTGCGCAAAATATACTACTACTAGTTTAATTATTCGAGTTTACAGTAGGCGCTCCCTGTGTGGATTTCATTTCTATCACCACCTTCGGTCTTAGTATACGCCTGGTGTACTCCCTGGCCCCGTCCTTGTCCACGATCATGATCACGAAGCTAGCCAGCCCGAGCCGCCGGACCTCCTTGATGCACCTGTCAACGAGCGCCACCACCTCATTCACCGTCATGCCGGGGCGGTAGTGGTTCTCCATCACCGTCCTGCAGAGGCCCGCCCCGCACCCAGCGGTGCCGTAATGCCCCACCCGCTCCGGCGGCGCAGTGCCGCCAACGGCATACATCGTCGGGCCCTCGGCGCTGTCGTAGCCGGCGATCATGGCGTTCGCCGACTGAGCGCAGCCGATCACCGCCTCCCGGACGATGTCAGCAGCCGCGGCGGTGCTGCGGATCTTGCTCGCGCTGGCCCTCACCTCATCCCTTAACCGCAGGCTGCAAAACACAAAAGCATGGAAGACTCAGGCGAGGATCACAAACACTGATCGAAGGCTCAGGCGAACGAGCGCGAGAATTGATCAATCTCCGTCGTGGTGAACTACGTACCAGTCTCCGGGGACGCCGGACACGCCGAGAAGCAGGTTCGTGCCGAGGCGCGTGACCCTGTCGTGGTCGGTGTTCCTGAACACGAAGCTTCTACCCGCGGCGGAGGTGCCGGCGGCCACCACCGCGAAGCCGCTCCCCACCACGCCGAACACGCTGTCCATCATCATCGCTAGCGGCGCCCGCAAGCGTACGCCCTCGTGTTGTTGTTGTGCTGCAGGTTCGGTCGGTACTTCTCCGTGCGTATCACGTAGCTACAGCTATGATTGCACGGTGTGCCTAGGTTACGGGAGAGAACCAGGGAGGATCTATTATAAGTAGATGGGATCGATGTCGACGGGGAGTACGGGTCGGAGCCGCAAACGAGACTGGAATTCGGAGAAGGCCCTCTTGCCGTCCTGTTCTAGCCCTGGTCGATCTGATTGAGGGCTACACGAACCATCCCAATCTGCACTGTCCGATCACGAACGAATAGATTATGAGGCGTGCTACGCGTTCGTTGGCTGATTTTTTTAAAAGATCGGTCGGATCGCGAGGTCATCCTCAACCATTACAATAGAGCTAAGAGCATCTCCAACAACGGTCGAAAAAACGCGCGCGCGGTAACACGATATTTAGCGCGCGCGAGATAAAGTCGCCCGCTCCAGCGGACGAGGTAAAAAAACGCGCGCGGTAAACTATTACACGCGCGTGGGAGAAAGCGGGCGGCCGCGCGCCAGATTTGGCCCACCGTTTTCAGCGCCCTATAAAATGCCGCGCCCGCCACGCGGCTGCCCATAGCCACGCGCATCTCCCTCGCCGCTTCCTTGCCTCTTCCTCTGCCTCTGCCTCTCCCTCGCTGCTCCCTTTGCCACCATGCCGCCGTGCATCCTCGGGCTACCGCGGCGTCCGCGAGCGCCCCTCCGGCACCTACTACGCCGAGATCCGGTCCGGCGACGTCCGCGTCGGCCTCGGCACGTTCGAGACCGCGCACGATGCCGCCCCGTGCGTACGACACGGCGGCCTGGCGACTAAGAAGGCCTCGCGCGCAGATGAACTTCCACGACGTCTACACGCGCGAGCAGGCGCATGACCTCGCCCCTCCCCATCGTCTGATCACGGATCAAGACCGTGCAGAGCACCGTCAGCAGCAGCGCCGCCTGCTCGTCGCCGAGGAGGACGAGCGAGCCATGGCGGAGTGGCGTCGGCGCCACCCGGAGGACGTCGCCGCCGAAAACGCCTTCTGGGCGGAAAGGACGACAAGGCGTCGCGATGAGCGGCAGGACAGGCATCGGCCCAAGTTACTCGCTACATCGCAGTGTGTGGCCATCAACAACGATTTTCCGTCCATCTTCACTTCTGATGATGAACGTTGGGAGGACGCATGGCTATCTACCTCGGACAACACCCACAATGATGACTCGAGGTAGTTTTATGTATATATGCTAGTTTTATTATCTATGTGTTGGACTAGTTTTATATTATCTATGTGTTGAACTAGTTTTATTATCTATATTATCTATATTATCTACCTCGGACAAGAATGAACTATATATAGCGTGTTGTACAAGTTTTGGGTGTTATTTGCAGCGGCTGCTATAGCGCCGCGCGCGCGCTAAGTATGCTGCGTCCGCTAAAGCCGGCGCTCATCGGCGCCCTAAAAAAAGCTAACCGCGCGTTGTAAATCCGATTTTTGGACGCCGGTCAAAGCACGCCTGTTGAAGATGCTCTAATGTTGTATAAATCTCCGCAGCATAGGCTGTGTTACAGGAATTTTGTAACAGAGGTTATGTTGCATATTTTTTTAACAAAAAATATGTTTTGGAAATATTTGTTGACCTTTTTTGCAACAAAGGTCATGTCATCGAAACTTTTGCAACAGAGGTTATGTTGCATAATTTTTTTTTGCAACAAAGATGTGTTGCGAAAATATCTGTAGACATTTTTTTTACAACAAAGGTCATGTCGTCCAAACTTTTGCAACAGAGGTTATGTTGCATTTTTTTTCAACCAAGATCATGTTGCGGAAAAAATTTGCCCCAAAAATCATGTTACGGGAACTGTTGCTGCAACGGTTGCTGATGGGCTTGAGGATGCGGGAGCCATGGACGCTCGAGCACCTCCAGGATGGTAGCGACAAGGAATGACGAGTGACAACGAATGCGACTCTTGCGGCGGTGCCCCTCGCAGAGGTTGGCTTGCATCACCAGCCGCAGCAAGCTCTTACATGCAGCAGTGGCCTCCCTCTTATATGTAGGTGGTGCAATGGCGGGATTAGAGTAGCACATCACACAAATCGAAAAGCAAATCCAATGGTTGTGCGACTGGCCGAACGAATCGCGAGATCCGCTGGTTGATGTAGAGCGTTCCCCATAGATTATTAGAATGGGCGACGCTCGGATAAAACTAAAAGATCGGTCGCCTCTGTAACCATCAGATAAAGTTGTGGATGGCTGTACGATCTATCCGGGTGACCAGTCATCTGCAATAATTTTAGCAACAGAGGTCTAGTTACAAAAAATATTCACAACAGAGGTCTAATTTTAGATATTATTGCAACAAAGGTCAATGCAGAATTTTTTCACAACAAAGGTCATGATGCAGAAATTTTTAAAACTGATTTTTTTCGGTGGACCTATCCCATCAAACGCCTTTTTGCAACAAGTATCTTGTTACAAAACACACTGTTGCAGAAAAATCAAGTACAGTTCTCACTGCACGCCGTCCTGCAGCGACATCACACACGGTGTGTGGTCAAGGACGACCGAGGGGTGGATGCTCCCGATCCAATGTGCCATCGATCTCGTTGGAGCGGCATAGATCCGATGGGAGGCGGATCTTTAGAGAGATAGAGGTAGAGAGAGAGAGAGACACATAGAGAGAGAGAGAGAGAGGAGGGGAGGGGAGGGGAGGGGGAAAGAGGGAGGGAGGGAGGGAGGGAGGGAGAGGGAGAGAGAGAGGGGGGATAGGGAGAGGAAGGGGAGGGGAAGGGGGAGGGTGGGGGAGAGGGAGAGAGAGAAGAGGGGGAGAGGGAGAGAGAGAAGAGGGGAGAGGGAGGGAGGGAGGGAGAGAGAGAGAGAGAGAGAGAAGGTCCAGAGAAGGAGGAGAGCACGCTCGTCCGTGCCGGTGCCGGCGCGTCTCATGATGTCCGTGCTGGATCCAGATCCTGCAACAAGCTAGTTGTCGCGGGGGTGGAAATCGCAACAATGGCTGAGTTACAAACCTAGGCTCTAGAAAGAGGATGCTTTTAAGCCATTTGATTAAAAAAGGATTCGATGGCTGTAGAGGCGAGATACATGCAAAAATATCGGTTGGATGAACAGAAGTGTTTTTCTTATTAGAATGGGCAATGCAAAGGAAAACCGCCAAGACAAACAGTAGCGGAGTCAGGAATCCTAAATTTCTTGAAATAGAATTTTGACCTATTTTATTATGTATAATAAGGCCCATGGCCGAGCAATACAAGATGATGAAGAAATCTCATAAAAATACAAATGGATTCAAAGAATGAACACGACAAGACAAGCTCATACCGCAAACAAGTACCATGAGTAGAAGTGCATGAGAGGTCGAATCACCGAGAGACACAAGAAAGGCCAACGACAACCCACAAACATGCAAGCTGTCACCACCGGCCTTTGCCACAACAACTCCACCATGATGTCGCCGGAGAGCACCCTTTGTCGTCTCGCTTCGCACTGAGCAGCACCGACCCTACCGGTCGAGTAGCCGGGAGTTGGAGTATACGTCATTGTTCGCAGCAAACAGACAATTTTTTAACCATGAGTGTTGGCTAAAGGGGTGGGAAGAGAAGCCAAGGAGAAGCCCCAAGAAGGACACAGCCCATGCAGCCATCGTCACGTGGAAATTTTTCTTGGCACCTCCCACGTATCTCGCCGAAGGGATCCATGCCACCGTGGCTCCTAACTCGACCAACCACAATGAATGAGGACTCATATCGAAATCAGGGAAAGATTGAGGGAGTCCAGGACTAAGGGGTGTTGGTATCAAAACCGACTGATTTTGAGTAGGGGGTCTGAACTGTGGATCTTGGACTGGGTAACCGAGGACGAAGGAGATGGTGTTTTACCCAGGTTCATGCCCTCTTGATGGAGGTAAAACCCTACGTCCTGCTCTTGTTGAATTGATGAAGTAGTACAAAGTACAGAGTTGATCTATCTCGAGATCGTATGTGGTGGTCTAAACCCTAATCATGATGAGATTAATGTGTCCTACGACCTAATCATGATGAGATTAATGTGTCCTAGAACTATCGCCCCCTAGTTTATATAGATACTAGTGGTGCTAGGGTTACACAAAGTCGATTACAATAGGGAAGGAATATGCCGATTACTATGTCGCCTTGGATTGCACGCCAAGTCTTCGGAAGAGTCCATCTCGATTACAATACCTCAAATCCCTATGAGCATAGATAGGCGGCCCGAGGACCCCTTAGTCCCGGACTCCCTTAATAGCCCACGATCTGGCCTCTAATGCCGAAACCTTCCACCTTTGGTTGCTTCATAGAGACTTTGGCTTGCGAGGCGAGTTCTTCTCTTCCTTTAACCGACGATAGTTCGGCTACCGATGATCTTCCCTCCTTCAAATGCACAGATATAGATATAGATATACAAATTTCAATTTTTAGGCCGATCGTTCGACCATGAATAGTGTCTTTCACTCCTCTATCCGAAAGGTCGCTGTTTGGTCAAGGCCAATAAACTTTTATGAAAGAGCAGTTCAAGACTGTTTTTACTGACATGTTCCATCACGGAGATCGTGTTCGTCATTTCCAGGGATATGGATTATGATTTGGGTTATCACACACGCCCATAATCGCATGATTATATCGGGAAACGGCGGAGTTTACGGCGTAGTGGTGGGGCTTTTGGTATTTTTGCGAGCCATAAATGGTAAAACTATCACTGCAGCCCCTTCACGCACCTCAAATCTCACAACACCGTCGCCATTCCCTGCCTCCAAAGCTCTAGCGCTCAAGGTTTCCTTACCCTCTTATCCTTTCGAATCCTTCCATCAATCTGACGATGGCCAGCTCAGGCTCCAAGGGCAAGTGGGAGTCCTCCTCCGTCACCGAGAAGGACATCCTATAGCTGAAGAGCTCCACTTACCTACTAGAGAATATACTCCATCGTGCTCCACAGAATGTTGGAAATATGCCCTAGAGGCAATAATAAATTAGTTATTATTATATTTCTTAGTTCATGATAATCGTTTATTATCCATGCTATAATTGTATTGAATGGAAACACAATACTTGTGTGGATACATAGACAAAACACTGTCCCTAGTAAGCCTCTAGTTGACTAGCTCGTTGATCAAAGATGGTCAAGGTTTCCTCGCCATAGGCAAGTGTTGTCACTTGATAATGGGATCACATCATTAGGAGAATCATGTGATGGACTAGACCCAAACTAATAGACGTAGCATGTTGATCGTGTCATTTTGTTGCTACTGTTTTCTGCATGTCAAGTATTTGTTCCTATGACCATGAGATCATATAACTCACGGACACCGGAGGAATACTTTGTGTGTATCAAACGTCGCAACGTAACTGGGTGACTATAAAGATGCTCTACAGGTATCTCCGAAGGTGTTCGTTGAGTTAGTATGGATCGAGACTGGGATTTGTCACTCCGTGTGACGGAGAGGTATCTCGGGGCCCACTCGGTAATACAACATCACACACAAGCCTTGCAAGCAATGTGACTTAGTGTAAGTTGCGGGATCTTGTATTACGGAACGAGTAAAGAGACTTGCCGGTAAACGAGATTGAAATAGGTATACGGATACTGACGATCGAATCTCGGGCAAGTAACATACCGAAGGACAAAGGGAATGACATACGGGATTATATGAATCCTTGGCACTAAGGTTCAAACGATAAGATCTTCGTAGAATATGTAGGATCCAATATGGGCATCCAGGTCCCGCTATTGGATATTGACCGAGGAGTCTCTCGGGTCATGTCTACATAGTTCTCGAACCCGCAGGGTCTGCACACTTAAGGTTCGACGTTGTTTTATGCGTATTTGAGTTATATGGTTGGTTACCGAATGTTGTTCGGAGTCCCGGATGAGATCACGGACGTCATGAGGGTTTCCGGAATGGTCCAGAAACGAAGATTGATATATAGGATGACCTTATTTGATTACCGGAAGGTTTTTGGAGTTACCGGGAATGTACCGGGAATGACGAATGGGTTCCGGGAGTTCACCGGGGGCAACCCACCCCGGGGAAGCCCATAGGCATTGAGGGTGGCGCACCAGCCCTTAGTGGGCTGGTGGGACAACCCAAAAGAGCCCTATGCACATTGGAAGAAAAATCAAAGAGAAAAAAAGGAGGAGGTGGGAAAGGGAAGAAGGACTCCACCTTCCAAACCAAGTAGGACTCGGTTTGGGAGGGGGAGACCTTCCCCCTTGGTTCGGCCGACCCCTTGGGAGTCCTTGGACCCCAAGGGAAGGCTCCCCCTCTTCCTCCTATATATAGTGGGGTTTTAGGGCTGATTTGAGACAACTTTTGCCACGGCAGGCCGACCACATATCTCCACGGTTTTACCTCTAGATCGCGTTTCTAAGGAGCTCGGGCGGAGCCCTGCTGAGACGAGATCATCACCAACCTCCGGAGCGCCGTCACGCTGCCGGAGAACTCTTCTACCTCTCCGTCTCTCTTGCTGGATCAAGAAGGCCGAGATCATCGTCGAGTTGTACGTGTGCTGAACGCGGAGGTGCCGTCCATTCGGCGCTAGATCGTGGGACTGGTCGCGGGATAGTTCGCGGGGTGGATCGAGGGACGTGAGGACGTTCCACTACATCAACCGTATTCACTAACGCTTCTGCTGTACGGTCTACAAGGGTACCTAGATCACTCATCCCCTCTCGTAGATGGACATCACCATGATAGGTCTTCGTGCGCGTAGGAAATTTTTTGTTTCCCATGCGACGTTCCCCAACAGTGGTATCAGAGCTTGGTTCATGCGTAGATGTCTTCTCGAGTAGAACACAAAAGTTTTTGTGGGCGGTGATGTGCGTTTTGCTGCCCTCCTTAGTCTTTTTTTGATTCCGCGGTATTGTTGGATCGAAGCGGCTCGGACCGACATTACTCGTACGCTTACGAGAGACTGGTTTCATCGCTACGAGTAACTCCGTTGCTCAAAGATGACTGGCGGGTGTCAGTTTCTCCAACTTTAGTTGAATCGGAATTGACCGAGGAGGTCCTTGGATGAGGTTAAATAGCAACTCATATATCTCCGTTGTGGTGTTTGCGTAAGTAAGATGCGATCCTACTAGATACCCATGGTCACCACGTAAAACATGCAACAACAAAATTAGAGGACGTCTAACTTGTTTTTGCAGGGTATGCTTGTGATGTGATATGGCCAACGATGTGATGTGATATATTGGATGTATGAGATGATCATGTTGTAATAGTTAATATCGACTTGCACGTCGATGGTACGGCAACCGGCAGGAGCCATAGGGTTGTCTTTAAACTAACGTTTGTGCTTGCAGATGCGTTTACTATTTTGCTAGGATGTAGCTTTAGTAGTAATAGCATGAGTAGCACGACAACCCCGATGGCGACACGTCGATGGAGATCATGATGATGGAGATCATGGTGTGACGCCAGTGACAAGAAGATCGTGCCGGTGCTTTGGTGATGGAGATCAAGAAGCACATGATGATGGCCATATCATGTCACTTATGAATTGCATGTGATGTTAATCCTTTTATGCACCTTATTTTGCTTAGAACGACGGTAGCATTATGAGGTGATCTCTCACTAAAATTTCAAGATGAAACTGTGTTCTCCCCGACTGTGCACCGTTGCGACAGTTCTTCGTTTCGAGACACCACGTGATGATCGGGTGTGATAGACTCAACGTTCACATACAACGGGTGCAAAACAGTTTCACATGCAGAACACTCGGGTTAAGCTTGACGAGCCTAGCATGTGCAGACATGGCCTCGGAACACATGAGACCGAAAGGTCGAGCATGAATCGTATAGTTGATATGATTAGCATAGAGATGCTTACCACTGAAACTATTCTCGACTCACGTGATGATCGGACTTCAGATAGTGGATTTGGATCATGTACCACTCAAATGACTAGAGAGATGTACTTTTTGAGTGGGAGTTCTTAAGTAATATGATTAATTGAACTAATTGTCATGAACATAGTCTAATGGTCTTTGCGAATTACGATGTAGCTTGCGCTATAGCTCTACTGTTTTTATATGTTCCTAGAGAAAATTTAGTTGAAAATTGATAGTAGCAAACTTTGCAGACTGAGTCTGTAAAACCGAGGATTGTCCTCGTTGCTGCGCAAAAGGCTTATGTCCTTAATGCACCACTCGGTGTGCTACACCTCGAGCGTCGTCTGTGGATGCTGTGAACATCCGACATACACGTTTCTGATGACTACACGATAGTTCAGTGCAAAGTACTTAATGGCTTAGAAGCAAGGCGCCGAAAACGTTTTAAAACGTCACGGAACATAAGTGATGTTCTAAAGAGATGAAATTATGATTTCATGCTTGTGCCCTTCTTAAGAGGTACGATACCTCCAACAAGATTCTTTGTCCACAAAGTAAAGGAGAAAAGCTCAATCGTTGAGCGTGTTCTCAGATTGTCTGAATACGACAATCACTTGAATCAAGTGGGAGTTAATCTTCCAGATGAGATAGTGATGGTTCTCCAAAGTCACTGCCACCAACCTGTGAGAGCTTCGTGATGAACTATAACATATCAAGGATAAATACAATGATCCTTGAGCGATTCGCGATGTTTGACACTGCGAAAGTAGAAATCAAGAAGGAGCATCAATAGTTGATGGTTTGTAAAACCACTAAGTTTCAAGAAATGCAAGGGCTAGAAGGGATACTTCGTGAAACGGAAAAACAATTGCTGTACTAATGAAGAGACCCAAGATTAAACCCAAACCCGAGACTAAGTGCTTCTGTAATGAGGGGAACAGTCACTGAGGCAGAGCAACTCTAGATACTTGGTAGATAAGCAGGCTGACAAAAGTCGAAAGAAGTATATTTGATATACATGATGTTGATGTGTAGTTTACTAGTACTCCTAGTAGCTTGAGGGTATTGGATACCGGTTCGGTTGCTAAGTGATTAGTAACACGAAATGAAAGCTACGTCATAAATGGAGACTAGCTAAAGGCGAGGTGACGATACGTGTTGGAAGTGTTTCCAAGGTTGATATGATCAAACATCGCACGCTCCCTCTACCATCGGGATTGGTGTTAAACCTAAATAATTGTTATTTGGTGCTTGCGTTAAGCATGAACATGATTGGATCGTGTTTATTGCAATACGATTATTCATTTAAAGAGAATAATGGTTACTCTATTTTCTTGAATAATCACCTTCAATGGTTTATTGAATCTCGATCGTAGTGTTACACATGTTCATGATATTGGTGCCAAAAGATACGAGTTAATGATGATAGTACCACTTACTTGTGGCACTGCCGCTTGAGTCATGTTAGTATAAATTGCATGAAGAGGCTCCATGCTGATGGATCTTTATATTCACTTGATTTTGAATCACTAGTGACATGCTAATCATACTACATGAGCAAGGCCTTGTTTTCATTGAGATGAAGCAAGATAGTAACTTGTTGGAAGTGATACATTTTGATGTATGCAGTCCAATGGGTGCTGAGGCACGCAGTGAATATCATTATGTTCTTACTTCAATGACGATTTGAGTAGATACAAGAGTATTTACTTAATGAATCACAAAGTCTGAAATATTGAAAAGTTCAATTCTGTTTCGGATTGAAGTTCGTGGTAACAAGAGGATAAACTGTCTACGATATGATCATAGAAATGAATATCTGAGTTGCGAGTTTTGGTACGCAGTTAAGACAATGTGGAAATTGTTTCGCAGTTCATGCCACCTAGAACATCATAGTGTGATGATGTGTCTGAACGTCATAGCCACACACTATTTGGTATGGTGCATGCTATGATGTCTCTTATCGAATTACCACTATCGTTTATGGGTTATGCATTAGAGACAACCGCATTCACTTTAAATAGGGCACCGCGTATTTCCGTTGAGATGACACAGTATAGACTGAGGTTTAGAGAAATCTAAACTGTCGTTTCTTGAAAGTTTGGGGCTTCGACACTTATGTGAAAAAGTTTCAGTCTGATAAGCTCGAACCCAAAGCGGATAAATGCATCTTCATAGGATATCCAAAACAGTTGGGTACATCTCCTATCTCATATCCGAAAGCAAAGTGTCTGTTTCTAGAAATGGATCCTTTCTCGAGGAAAGGTTTCTCTCGAAAGAATTGAGTGGGAGGGTAGTAGAACTTGATGAGGTTATTGAACCATCACTTCAACCAGTGTGTAGCAGGGCGCAGGAAGTTGTTCCTGTGGCGCCTACACCAATTGAAGTGGAAGCTGATAATGGTGATCATCGAGCATCGGATCAAGTTACTACAAGCCTCGTAGGTTGACAAGGTCGCGTACTACTGCAGAGTGGTACGGTAGCCCTGTCTTGGAGGTCATGTTGTTGAGCAACAATGAACTTACGAGTTATGAAGAAAGCAATGGTGGGCCCGGATTCCGACAAATGGCTGGAAGCCATGAAATCCGAGAGAGGATCCATGTATGAAAACAAAGTGTAGACTTTGGAAGAACTACTTGATGGTCAGAGGACTATTGAGTAAAGATGGATCTTTAAAAGAAGACAGACGATGATGGTGATAAGTCACTATTAAGAAAAGCTCGACTTGTCGCAAAGATGTTTTCGACAAGATCAAACAGTTGACTATGATGAGACTTTCTCACTCGTAGCGATGCTAAAGGTCTGTTAGAATTATGTTAGTAGTTGCTGCATTATTTATGAAATATTGCACGTAGGATGTCAAAACATTGTTTCCTCGACGTTTTCCTTGAGCAAACATTGTATGTGATACAACCAGGAGGTTTTGTCGATCCTAAAGATACTAGCAAGTATGCAAGCTCCAGTGATCCTTCAATGGACTGGTGCAAGCATCTCGGAGTTGGAATATACACTTTGATGAGATGATCAAGATTTTGGGTTTGTACAAGGTTTATGAGAAACTTGTATTTCCAAAGAAGTGAGTGGGAGAACTATAGAATTTCTGATAAGTATATGTGGTTGACATATTGTGGATCAGAAGTAATGTAGAATTTTTGTAAAGCATACAAGGTTGTTTGAAAGGGTTTTTCAAAGGAGTACCTGGATTGAGCTACTTGAACGTTGAGCATCAAAGATCTATGGAGTTAGATCGAATGCGCTTAATGGAAGTTTCAAAAAGATGCATGCCTTGACAAGTTTTTGAAGGAGTTCAAAATAGATCAGCAAAGAAGGAGTTCTTGGTTGCATTGTAAGGTGTGAATTTGAGCAAGACTCAAAACCCGACCACGGCAGAATAAAGAGAATAGACGAAGGTCGTCTTCTATGCCTTAGCCGTAGACTCTAAAGTATGCCATGCTGAGTACCGCACCTGATGTGCGCTTTGCAGCAAGTCTGTACACAGAGTGATCCAGGATTGAATCACTGATCAGCGGTCAAAGTTATCCTTAGTAACCAAATAGACTAAGGAATTTTTTCTCGATTATGGAGGTGGTTAAAGAGTTCGTCGTAAAGGGTTACGTCGATGCAAGCTTTGACACTAATCCGAATAACTAAGAGTAGTGAAACGGATTCGTATAGTAGAGTAGATATTTGGAGCATTTCCGAATAGCACGTAGTAGCAGCATCTATAAGATGACATAAAGATTTGTAAAGAACGCACGGATCTGAAAGTTTCAGAACCGTTGACTAAAACCTCTCTCACGAGCAAGACGTGATCAGACCCCATGGGTGTTGGATTCATTGGAATCACATGGTGATGTGAACTAGATTATTGACTCTAGTGCAAGTGGGAGACTGTTGGAAATATGCCCTAGAGGCAATAATAAATTAGTTATTATTATATTTCTTAGTTCATGATAATCGTTTATTATCCATGCTATAATTGTATTGAATGGAAACACAATACTTGTGTGGATACATAGACAAAACACTGTCCCTAGTAAGCCTCTAGTTGACTAGCTCGTTGATCAAAGATGGTCAAGGTTTCCTGGCCATAGGCAAGGGTTGTCACTTGATAACGGGATCACATCATTAGGAGAATCATGTGATGGACTAGACCCAAACTAATAGACGTAGCATGTTGATCGTGTCATTTTGTTGCTACTGTTTTCTGTGTGTCAAGTATTTGTTCCTATGACCATGAGATCATATAACTCACGGACACCGGAGGAATACTTTGTGTGTATCAAACGTCGCAACATAACTGGGTGACTATAAAGATGCTCTACAGGTATCTCCGAAGGTGTTCGTTGAGTTAGTATGGATCGAGACTGGGATTTGTCACTCCGTGTGACGGAGAGGTATCTCGGGGCCCACTTGGTAATACAACATCACACACAAGCCTTGCAAGCAATGTGACTTAGTGTAAGTTGCGGGATCTTGTATTACGGAACGAGTAAAGAGACTTGCCGGTAAACGAGATTGAAATAGGTATACGGATACTGACGATCGAATCTCGGGCAAGTAACATACCGAAGGACAAAGGGAATGACATACAGGATTATATGAATCCTTGGCACTGAGGTTCAAACGATAAGATCTTCGTAGAATATGTAGGATCCAATATGGGCATCCTGGTCCCGCTATTGGATATTGATCGAGGAGTCTCTCGGGTCATGTCTACATAGTTCTCGAACCCGCAGGGTCTGCACACTTAAGGTTCGACGTTGTTTTATGTGTATTTGAGTTATATGGTTGGTTACCGAATGTTGTTCGGAGTCCCGGATGAGATCACGGACGTCACGAGGGTTTCTGGAATGGTCCGGAAATGAATATTGATATATAGGATGACCTCATTTGATTACCGGAAGGTTTTTGGAGTTACCGGGAATGTACCGGGAATGACGAATGGGTTCCGGGAGTTCACCGGGGGGGGGGGGGGGCAACCCACCCCGGGGAAGCCCATAGGCATTGAGGGTGGCGCACCAGCCCTTAGTGGGCTGGTGGGACAGACCAAAAGAGCCCTATGCGCATTGGAAGAAAAATCAAAGAGAAAAGAAAAAAAAGAGGAGGTGGGAAAGGGAAGAAGGACTCCACCTTGCAAACCAAGTAGGACTCGGTTTGGGAGGGGGAGACCTTCCCCCTTGGTTCGGCCGACCCCTTGGGAGTCCTTGGACCCCAAGGCAAGGCTCCCCCGTCCTCCTATATATAGTGGGGTTTTAGGGCTGATTTGAGACAACTTTTGCCACGGCAGCCCGACCACATATCTCCACGGTTTTACCTCTAGATCGTGTTTCTGCGGAGCTCGGGCGGAGCCCTGCTGAGACGAGATCATCACCAACCTCCGGAGCGCCGTCACGCTGCAGGAGAACTCTTCTACCTCTCCGTCTCTGTTGTTGGATCAAGAAGGCCGAGATCATCGTCGAGTTGTACGTGTGCTGAACGCGGAGGTGCCGTCCGTTCGGCACTAGATCGTGGGACTGATCACGGGATAGTTCGCGGGGCGGATCGAGGGACGTGAGGACGTTCCACTACATCAACCGCGTTCACTAACGCTTCTGCTGTACGATCTACAAGGGTACGTAGATCACTCATCCCCTCTCGTAGATGGACATCACCATGATAGGTCTTCGTGCGCGTAGGAAAGTTTTTGTTTCCCATGCGACGTTCCCCAACACAGAAGGGTCAGGTTATCCCCACACCAATAGATGGGGAGAGAGTAGTTTTTATTCCTCATTTTATTTGGGGTTTAGGCTTTCCCCTCCACCCATTTGTTAGGGGTGTCATGTTCTATTATGGGCTTGACTTCCATGATATCCCTACAAACTCGATTACCCACCTCTCGGCCTTCATCACAGTATGTGAGGCATTTTGCGGGTCCAACCCCACTTTGACATGTTGCTGAAGGTCCCCAACATCAAGCCCAAGGTCATCAACCATGAGCAGGCTGATTGCGAAGGGTCGATGATCAGCAAGCTTAATGGGGCCAAATGGCCAAAGGGCACATTCACACATACTGTCAAGGCGTGGAAGGGAGAGTGGTTCTACATCACCCAGCCATGCAACGTAGGTGAGACAACTCTTACAGCATTTAGATCTTGCCCTCCCACCAGTCTTGTGTCGTGGACGGAAAAGGCCCTGGATTGGGAGGAGGCCTCGAAGGTGAAGGAGCTCACAAAGAAGATCTCAATTCTACTCGAGAAGAAGATCGAGCTTACCAATGTAATCTAGGAAATGTTGCATCGCCGCCTTCTCCCCTGCGGGCACTGTCCCGTCCCAATGTGGAACCACAATCCGGAGGATCCGGATAGTGCGGCAGTACGTGTGCGGAACTTTTTCTGCATTACCCGCGAGAAGCTGAGTTTTCGGGGAGGTTGTTCAACTAGTGCCATGCTGGTCCTTTGAGTTTTAATGGAAAGTATTTTATTGTGTGGAGGTCATCTCCTCGGGCCATATGAATGAGGAGAAGGAAGTCTTCGATCCACACAGCGAGATCCGTTGTCCCATCGTATTGTTATATGTTTACGGGCTTAAACCCTTCAAGGAAGTCATGTTGCATCACCTCATCTGTAAAGCACATTGGGTGAGTGGCGCCCCAGCCTGAGCTACTTCACCCTGGAGGTCGGCTATCATCCGGACCTGGTGTTGTTCTAGAGATCTATCATTTTTGGCGATCCATGCTTGGTACCTGTCTCGTCTAAACGGAATGTGCCTGCTACATCCATGGATGGATCTTGTCTGGCCTGCTCTAGCGTTTAGGTTGTGTCGTAGGTCATACGGGTCCATAGACTGTATTAGCTCTTTCCTTCTTCTACTCGGGGGGGGGGGGGGGGATCGGGTCGATCTTCGGCCTCTCCAGGCGTCATGTCCCGTCCTCAAGGGGAGGCGGTCTAGCTGGTTGGCGTGAGTGCATTGGGGATGCGGGCTCAAAGGCCTCTTAATTAAATTCTAGCAGCAAATGCTCGCACAGGTAACTTTTGTTTTGATTCCGCTGTTCATTGTTGTACAGTTCTTTGGCTGCTATGACTTTCGCCCATCTATCCTTAAGGGTGTCTTATTCGGCTTTGATCTGCTTCTATTTCTTCTTCAGGCTTCGAGTGGTGGCTATAAGTTGCCGCTTGAAACGCTCTTGATCCAGCGTGTCCTCGGGGACGATGAAATCCTCGTCTCCAAGACTATCCTCATGTTCGAAGAGAGGAAGATAGTTGTTGTCTTCGGAGTCGTTGAGCTCCTCGGGGTTATCCTGATCCTCGTACTCCTGTGAGTCATCACGTGGTAGTTAACGGGCAGCAAGGTTGCCGAGGCCCTACAGGTTGTCTGGGGTATCGTTTTCTCCAGTGCTTGTGTTGCTTCCCCTACCCTTGTGGCCGTTGGATTGTTTGCACTGATATCGGCGCTTGGGCGGTTCCTCGCCGGGCATGTGACCATTCTCTCTGGGGGTGCCGTCGCTGCCCTTCCAAGTGGTGTCGTCGCCCTTATCGCTAGGGGTGTCCACCATATAGACATCGTAGGGAGGTGGTTGTCAACCATCTAGCGGTTGGAGGGGGAGTGGAGTAGACATCTCCGTCTAGGCTCTCGACCTCCTCAGAGGCGTAATCCAGCATATCGGTTAAATCTTTGATAATGGCTACCAAGTGGGTTATGGGTGGGACGTAAAATTCTCCATGGTCCGCCTCAAGATAGATCCAAGCATAGATCGGGGACGGGTCATCGGTAATATTCATTGTTCTGATCCGGGCCAGCATCCCGTTCAATAGCGAGAGGTTGTCCGAAGTTGTCTTCTGAATTCCTGCGGAGTTGACCTCTGGAGGGTCGGCACAGGGAGCATGCTCAGTCAAGGATGAACCCTGGCCTACAGATGGTTTAGTCGTAACCGAGCTTAAGACTAAATGGAAGGTAAGGCTCGACCCGGTGACGGGGACGAGCAAGAGGCCCGATGTTAAAGCTTCGCGATTCCCACGCTCATCGTACAAGGCCGAGAGACCAGTAAAAACCAAATCGCCGCGGGTCGTCGGCGACGTATTCTAGGTTGTCAATCTTGATGTTTTGCTCTAGGGCGAAGACGATGATCTGGTCGAGGTGACCGGCTGCATCGGCATGTAGAACAATGTTGCCGAACCCGAAGAGCTGGTGGGGGGAAAAGACATCCCCGGTGTGGATGCTATCGCTGATGACTAAGCGATCCATTGATCCTTCGGCGAACCCATAGCGGAACTCTCAATGAAAGAACCAATGTAGGTGTCAAAACCGACATATCTCGGATAGGGGGTCCAGAGCTGTGGATCTTGAATCAATTGGGAACGGGAAAACACAGAGACGTTATTTACCTAGGTCCCGACCCCCTCGAAGAGGTAGAACCCTAAGTCATGCTTGATTATATTGATGTGTGTGACAATTACAAAGTCGATCTATCACGAGATAAGATGAACTAAACCCTAGATGATGGGTATGTTGGAAATATGCCCTAGAGACAATAATAAAGTGGTTATTGTTATATTTACTTGTTCATGATAACCGTTTATTATCCATGCAAGAATTGTATTGAGTGGAAACTCAAATACATGTGCGGTTACATAGACAACACTGTGTCCCTGGTGAGCCTCTAATGGACTAGCTCGTTGATCAAAGATGGTAAATGTTTTCTGGCGATAGACATGAGTTGTCATTTGATAACGGGATCACATCATTAGGAGAATGTTGTGATGGACAAGACCCAAACTATTAACATAGCATATGATGGTGTGAGTTTGTTGCTATTGTATTTTGCATGTCAAGTATCTGTTCCTGTGACTATGAGATGATGCAACTCACTGACACCAGAGGAGTACCTTGTGTGTATCAAACATCACAATGTAACTGGGTGACTATAAAGATGCTCTACAGGTATGTCCAAGGGTGTGTGTTGAGTTGGCATGGATCAAGACTCGGATTTGTTACTCCCTGTGACACAGAGCTATATTAGGGCCCACTCGATAATACAACATCACAATGAGCTTGCAAGCATTGTGACTAAAGAGTTAGCCACGGGATCTTGTATAACGGAATGAGTAAAGAGACTTGGCGATAACGAGATTGAACTAGGTATGGAGATACCGACGATTGAATCTTGGGAAAGTAACATACCGATGAACAAAGGGAACTCCATATGGAATTAACTGAATCCTTGACATCGTGGTTCGACCGATAAAGATCTTCGTAGAATGTGTGGGAATCAATATGGGCTTCCAGGTCCCGCTATTGGTTATATACCGTAGAGGTGTCTCCGTCATGTCTACATAGTTCTCAAACCCGTAGGATCTGCACACATAACATTCGATGACGATATAGATATAGTTGAGTCATTGTGTTGGTGTCTGGAGC
The DNA here is from genome assembly GCF_904849725.1 of Hordeum vulgare subsp. vulgare. NCBI lineage: Eukaryota > Viridiplantae > Streptophyta > Magnoliopsida > Poales > Poaceae > Hordeum > Hordeum vulgare. Next base: position 545,140,255 of record NC_058522.1, on the reverse strand, counting down.
TTGTTCAGAGTCCCCATGAGATCCCGGACGTCAGGAGGAGCTCTCAAATGGTCCGGAGGTAAATATTTATACATATGAAAGTGGTATTCGGGTTCCGGAAAAGTTTTAAGGTTTTTCGGTATTGTACGAGGAGTGTCGAAAGGGTTCCGGAAGTCCGCGGAAGGGGCCCACCCACCCCGGGGAGGCACATGGACCTAAGAGGTCGCGCACCAGCCCCTGGTGGGTTGTGCAGCCGACCCCAATAGGGACCATGCGCCAAGGGTAGGTGGAGGAGGTGCCTTGGGGAGGAGGAGTCCTCCCTAGGGTGTCCACCTTCCTTGTTGTAGGTGGACACATCCCTAGTTCGGCTGACCCACCCTCCTTGGAGGAGGGGCCAAGGTTGAGCCCTACCTACCCCTTCCTCCTATAAATAGAGAGGGAGAGGGAGGCAACCAACACACAATTGCTTGGCGGCGCCATACCTCTCTCACGTAGTATTTCTCCACAATCGTGATCGCGGCAGCGCTTGGCGAAGCCCTTTGAGACTGCACCACCACCGTCGTCACCACCCCATCGATCTGTCGGAGTACTCAGCCTCTACTTCACCATCGATCGCTGGATCGAGGAGGCGAAGGCGTCATCGAGATGTACATGTGCTGAACGCGGGGGTGTCGTCCGTTCGGCACTTGATCGGGAGTTTGCGGGACGAATCGTGATTGGATCACGAAGACGTTTGACTACATCAACCATATTTCTTAACGCTTCCACTTAGCGATCTATAAGGATATGTAGATGCAATCTCTCCTATTGCACATGTTCATCTCCAAGATTGATATTGTTGAGCGTAGAATTTTTTTCGTTTCCCATGCAACGTTCCCCAACAGGTTCTCTCTCTCACGAACTAAAACCCTCTCATTTATATAGACACCATGGATACCTAGGTCGGGTTACATACAGAGAACAAACATATTGATTCTATAATCTTGACTTGAAGCACACACCAAGGCTTTGAAGGCTTCTTTCCTAAACGCATCGTCGTTTTATAGTTCAACCCTTCAGTAGTAATCACACAGCGACCCACCTGTCCGGCCTATAAAGACAAACCGACGGTTCGAAGACCCCGTAGTCCCGGACTCCCTCTATCCCAAAGTATGAAACAAGCCGTGTTCAAGAATTCACCTGATTAACCAGTTAACTTGTCAATTAATCCCTACTAGTTGGGTCACCAAGTAGCCAATTAACTGATAAATCATCCGATTAACTAATTAAATGGTTGATTAACTTGCCGATTAGTTTATTAATTTTCTACTCACGAGCCAACCGAGCAGCTACGATTTCCTCAACAATGAAAATAAATGACTTAAATTTAGAGGAGCACTTTTGATACCTCGATGTACATCCTATATTTTAAAAAAATTAACAACATAATAAAATGTCCAAAAATTGAAAATATTTTTAAAATAAACTTGACCTTTCATTGTACTTATAAAAAAACTCCAAACAATTACACTTTGACTTCTTTTAGAAAATATAAATTTTTAATCAAAATAATGTAAACAGTGATATATAATAGTAAATAAATTTTATCTTTTTGCCAAGTAATCAATGTTAACTTTTTTGAAAATTTATATACTAGTACAACACAAAGTCATGTTTAGTCCAAAAGTACTTCCGGTCTATTTTAATTTTTTAATTAAGAAACCAAATAAAGTTAATACTCCTTCCGTTATGGTTTAGAAGACACAGTTAAATTTGCGTGCGTTTCTAAAATAGACAAGGTTTAAAGCGCGAAAGAAATTACTCATATTAATTAGTACTAGTACTACTCATGCATGCGCCCTCCCAATTTGCTGCTCACACATTAATACTAGTATTTTCTCAGTTGATTAAGCGTATTAGAATTTACACCTGCTACATCTCACAACCAATCGATGACTACCTTAATCCGAGAGATTTTTTAAGCTGCCTTCTAAACCGTGATGGAGGAAGTACAAAATTTTGTCTCTTATTTAAGGCAGAAACCAAATAAAGTTACTAGTACAAAGTAAATCACTTATTTAAATCATTTATTTTGATGACGGAGGAAGTAATTGCCCGACTCCGGCTGGAAAGTGGCCGGCTAGAAGAGCGTGACTCAGGTAGATCGGTTGGGCTGTTGGCCTGTGCTCCGGTGTGTCGATTGAGATTCCTGTACGTAACAAGTCTTTTTTTGTCACTGGCTCGGTGTACGTGACATTGTTATTATGAAAGATCACCTCGGTATGATGATCGTTATAGAAGAGAAGTATATCTTGGTATCCTTGATTAAATCATTCAAGAGCTTGACAATAGGTTTGACGAGGTTAATATGGAGTTGTTGATTTGCATGTCTGCTTTGAACCCCGCCAATTCATTTGCTTCTTATGATGCACTTAAGGTAATGAAACTTGCTGAATTCTATCCTCAGGACATATCAAGCATGGATTTGGTAAGGCCAGAATTCCAACTTGCTACTTTTATTGATGATATGAGACAAGATGCTAGGTTCAGATCTGTGCATACTATTGATGAACTGTCTGTTATGCTTGTTTGTACAAACAAACATGTTCTCTGTGATTTGGTCTACATGCTTATCAAATTAGTATTGATCTTACCGGTCGCCACAACGAGTGTTGGAAGAGTATTCTCAGTAATGAATCTAGTGAAAAATAAGTTAAGAAATAGTATGAGTGATGATCTCCTGAATGATTGCTTAGTGACATTCATTAAACGAGATGTGTTCTTGAAAGTAAGCGATGACGACATAGTTGAAGCTTTCATGGCAAAGGAACGTCGTAGAGTTACTTAGTGTAGTTGTTGTGTTCTTGAAAGTAAGCGATGACGACATAGTTGAAGCTTTCATGGAAAGGAACGTCGTAGAGTTACTTAGTGTAGTAGTTGTGTTCTTGAAAGTAAGCGATGACGACATAGTTGAAGCTTTCATGGCAAAGGAACGTCGTAGAGTTACTTAGTGTAGTAGTTTGCTACATATTTGTATCCATGTAAGACTTTGTATTTACAACGTTGCAAAATTTGCTACATGTGAAAACTATAATGTTGTCTGATTTTTGAGCTATATGTATTATATTGTTGCCAACTTTTGTGTGACACTTGGATTAGGTAGGAAAAAAAATTAGGTGTACACACCCTCCATTTCATTCCTGGCTCCGGTCACTGGATGACAAAGTCTTTTTTTGTCTTTTTTTGTCACTGTACGAGTAGAACTCTTTACACAAGACACGTTCCATTCTACTCTTTACACAGACACGTTCCAAGTTCCTACCAGCCGACGGGCCAAATCACGTTATTATTACCGAAAAACTCACGTACACTTACATACATAGAAAACTTGCATACATAGAAAACTCCCGTACATGCACGCGTACGTACACAACCGCGCACGCTTGAACACAAGCATGCACATACATGAGACATACAAACCTCTCCTCTGCTACACGCACGTACTCCTGTAGCCAGGCAGCACCGTGCCGCGCGTACGTACTACTAGCTTTTTATTCCCGCCACACATCTACACTCATCACTCATGCATGCATGCAAGCAGCTCCACGAATTGCATGCATGCCCACATTCGAGTCGAGATCGTCGCCGCTCACATGTCGAAGAAGGCGCGGCGCTGCTGCTGCGGGCCGTCGTGGAACACGGCCTCCGTCTGCGCGCGGATGACCTTGTCCGCCAGCTCCCTCACCTGCTGGGGGAACGCCAGCGCCTTGGCCGCCTCGTCCAGCTGCTTCAGCGCGCTGTTCCCGCCGGTCATGAACACCTCCTCGTCGTTGTTGGCGCCCACGCCGAAGGACAGCAGCGCGAGGTTCCCCTCGTTCCCGGCCACGAACGTCGCCGGGTGGCCAGCCGGGAGCACGATCACCGAGCCCACCTTGATCTCGGCCCTCACCTGCCTGTAGCCCCTCGATTTCTCCTGCTCGCCGCCGTGGCCCTTCTCCTCCTCCTGTCCTCCCTGCTCCTCGCTCCTGCCGCGCTCCCGGCGTTCAGAACGGCCGGAGCTGGAGAGGTGCGGGCACGCCATCTCAAAGTAGTTGCCGTCGTTTCCGGCCTCCACGACGACGACGATCTTGGTCGCCCGGGTGGTGTATCTCAGTGCCGTCATCGAGCCCTGCATGCATGCACACACGACGGAAGAACACACACCGGTTTAGGCGCACCAATCCGTTTGGTTGCATCATGCTACAAAACTGGAGTACTATATGTATGTGCGGCGCCGATGCATGCTTTACCCGGGTGATGTTGACGAGGTTGACATCCAAGTCGAGGTTGCGGAGGTGGGGGCACTGGTCGCCGGTGATCTGGTGCAACCTGCCGTGCTTGTTCGAGTAGCGGGGCTTCTCGCCTGTGAGGCTGCGCGGCCGGATGTCCTCCTTCTCGGAACCAGACCCTCCGCCTCCGCCGCCTCCGCCGCCGCGTCCTCCCCTGGAGCACGACCTGCTCAGCTCCCGTATCTGCTCCTCCGACGCCTCAGATATCTCACCCTCACCTCTGCTATTCCTCTTGAACACTCTGTCAACATCCTCCCGCCGCCGAGTCTATCAAAACAAAACACATGCATGCATGCAGATGGTTAGCGCGCACAAGCTTAAGATCGATCAGCTGAATCAGCAATCAGGTGATGAACAAACAAAAAAAATCAGTGCCGATGGTCAGCGCGTAGTACGTACGTTGAATGCCGCCCGGATAACCTCGTCGCTGAAGACGCTGAAGAAGGACTCCGGCTGCTGCTCGCCCCCATATCCAATAGGGAAGAACTCCTAAACAAACATAGCAGGGACACCAAAAGTAAGCAAGTCTTAATTTGCATGCAACGCAAATTAATGGTGGAGGAGCTTGCATGCTGCGGCCATGGCTCACGCTCACCTGGAAGCTGCCCGGCGTGGAGACGGGGTTGAGGAGCATGACGACGCGGAACCACTTGGAGCGGTGCGTGTTGGCGGAGTACACGATGGAGCCGGCCGGGATGACGAAGACGTCGCCCTCCCTGACGCACAAGGACTCCCGCTTCCCGTTCCTCAGCAGCACGACCACGCCCTCGCCTTCCCTCACGTAGGCGATCTCGTCGGCGTCGTAGTGGCTGGGCTGCAGGAACGCGCGCGGCGCCGCGTCCAGGCACGCCACGCGGTAGTCGCCGATGGAGCCTCGGATCAGCTCGTGGTCGAACCGCTTCAGCACCTTGAAGTGGCCGTGCCGGGACTTGGCCCACTCCCGGTAGCTCTCCTCGCCGAAGTGGTACGGCCGGCCACTCTCGCCGGACCGCCCTTCGTCGCCCCCTTCTTGCCACCTCCTGCTACCCCTGCCTTCGTCCTCCGCATCCCACGACGCGAACGAGAGGGAGAGGCACAGGGAGAGGACGATGGCTAGGGCTAGCCATGGCGATCTTGCTGCTGCGGGCTTCATGGTGATCGATGTTGGTGCGCGCTGACGAGTACACTGATCGGATGAGTTGGTGATCATAGCTCCGGGGGAGTGATGGTATATATAGGGGGTGGCGATGCGGCGAGGAGGCCATGCGCGCGGCCAGGTGTAGGTCGGGGTGCGTACGTGGTGAAGAAGCGCCGCATGCACGGTGGCATGGTGGCAATGGCATGCCCCATGCATGCGATGCGATATAGCTGGCCTCCATCTGCAGAGAACGGACAACGTTGATTGAGATAGGAACAAGCCGAGCAGGGATGGGGTGGCTCGGCGACGATCTTTTGCATCGGCGGAGTGAAATTTTCTTTTGCTGGGAGAGCTATGCTCCAAGCTGAAGCTGCTACACGCTTGCAACAGCCTTATCCATCTGATGTATTTAGTTCCTCTGTATCTAAATAGTCATTGTTAGAAAAAACATTTAAATAGAAAGTAGTATCTTTTGAACCAATGAATTCATTCCAGAGAAGCATTCCTGGAAGTTTAGTGCTCCTATCTTATCACCACATTGCATCCGTGGGGTTAATACGGCGATCAACAAGCATGCATGGTTTTCTTTGTGTAACTTGTTGTATTTGATGGTTCTACAGTTAGAAATTCATGAAAAACATGCATGCATGATGTTATTTTATGATTTAAATTATAAAACGGGGGAATTGAGTTGTTGCTCATATCACAGAGAGTATATTGGAGTATCTACCTGCTAATTTAACCTTCATGTAAGGCTTATTTTGCTGGTGCTCTTGAGCATCAGTAAAATAGGGTTTACAGAAAGGTTTAACTATTTTGCTTGTGCTCTCGAGGACGGGCAGCAAAATAGGGTATACGAAAAAATTAAATTAGCATTCACATAATCTAATATACCTTCTGTGACATGAATAATAATTTAACATGTGCTTATAATTATACAATTATTGATGACTAATTCAGAAAAATGTGATCTTATTTTTGGAAAAATAAATATGATGTTTTTATGCTTTTAAGGATTGAAAAGTTATGGTAAAAAAGCGAACTGAGAGGAAAGTAAAAATATTTCATACTAACAATGATATAGAATTATGTTCAAAAGCTTTTACTAATTACTGCAAAAAATTGGGCATCGTCAAGCATCACATAAGCCCATGTACCTCAATTGAATGGTGTGGCTGAACGCATGAACAATACTATCATCTCTAGAGCTTGTTGCATGTTGCCCAATGCTTACATGGGTAAACATTTTTGGCCTAAAAGAGGCTCCACCGTCTCGTACCTCATCAACGGGTCATCATCCATTCCACTTAATAAGAAAACTCTTATTGAGCTATGGCCTGGTGCACCAATTGATTATTCACCGATGACCCACAAATGTAGGAGATCTATCGTACTCCTTCCGTTTCATAATATAAGTCTTTTTAGAGATTCCACTAGAGGAATTCATACGGATGTATATAGACATACTTTAGAGTGTAGATTCACTCATTTTGCTCTGTGTGTAGTCCTTTAGTGAAATCGCTTAAAAGACTTATATTTAGGAATGGAGGGAGTAGTTCTTTCGATAAGTAAGAGTGTTGAACCCAACGAGGAGCGGAAGGAAATGACAAGCGGTTTTCAGTAAGGTATTCTATGCAAGCACTGAAATTATCGGTAACGGATAGTTTTGTGATAAGATAATTTGTAACGGGTAACAAGTAATAATTGTAACCATGGTGCAGCAAGGTGGCCCAATCCTTTTTGTAGCAAAGGACAAGCCAGGTCAAACTCTTATATATAAAAAAGCGCTCCCGAGACACATGAGAATTTTTGTCATGCTAGTTTTCGTCATGCTCATATGATTCACGTTCGTTACTTTGATAATTTGATATGTGGGTGGACCGGCGCTTGGGTGCTGCCGTACATGGACAAACCTCCCACTTATGATTAACCTCTCTCGCAAGCATCCGCAACTACGAAATAGGAATTAAGTTAAATCTAACCATAGCATTAAATATATGGATCCAAATCAGCCCCTTACGAAGAAACGCATCAACTATGGTTTAAGCTTCTGTCACTCTAGCAACCCATCATCTACTTATTACTTTCCAAAGCCTTTCTCTAGACCCAGATAATGGTGAAGTGTCATGTAGTCGACGTTCACATGACACCACTAGAGGAGAGACAACATATAACTTATCAACTAACATCAACTATAAGGAGTAATTATCACTACTAGAACCCACATGTACCAATCTGAGGTTTTGAGACAAAGATCGGATACAAGAGATGAACTAGGGTTTGGAGAGGAGATGGCGCTGATGAAGATGTTGATGGAGATTGACCCCCTCTCGATGAGAGGGTCGTTGGTGATGACGATGGCTTCGATTTCCCCCTCCGGGAGGGAAGTTTCCCTTGCAGAATCGCTCCACCGGAGCTCTAGATTGGTTCTTTCGAAGTTCCGCTTCAAGACGGCAGTGTCGCGTCCGGAAATGTCTGATATGATTTTTTCTAGGTCATAACCCTTCATATAGGAGAAGATGGGCACCAGAGGTCTCTCAGGGGGCCAACAAGCCTGCAGGGCGCGGCCAAGGGGTAGGTCGCGCCCTCTGGGCTTGTGGCCACCTGGTGGGTCTCCTCCGGTATTTCTTTCGCCCAATATTTTTTTATAAATTCCGAAACTATTATCTGTAACTTTTCAGGACTTTTGGAGCTGTGCAGAATAGGTCTCTCAAATTTGCTCCTTTTCCACTCCAGAATTCCACCTGTCGGCATTCTCCTTCTTCATGTAAATCTTGCAAAATAAGAGAGAAAAGACATACGTATTATATCATAATGTGTAATAACAACCCCTAATGCAATAAATATTGATATAAAAGCATGATGCAAAATGGACGTATCAACTCCCCCAAGCTTAGACCTTGCTTGTCCTCAAGCGAAAGCCAAGATCAATAAATATGCCCACATGTTTAGGGATAGAGGTGTCGATAGAATAAAATACGAACGTGCAGGCATGATGATTTTCTTTAGAACAGCAACACACATTGACATGGAATATCTTATACTGAAGTAACAAGATAAAGTATGAATCAGGAACTCTATTGAGAACTAACAAACTATGATTTCAGTTATTGAAGCAATTCCAATTTATCGCAACGTAGGAAAGAGTCAATATAAGAGCTTGTAAAGCAAATCCACATACTCGATCATCTTATAGTCTTTCATAATTGCTAACACTCACGCGGTACCTATGAGGTCAAAGCTTCAACTGCACACAGAGAATGATAGGGGCTTTTAGTTATGCCTCCCAACTATTTACCTCAAGGATAATGTCAACAATAATAACTCATGATTACCCACATCCGAGTGGATATATTTTTTTAGATCATTCCCCAACACATGATGCTTGCCAAAAGATAAAGGCGAAATAAAGGAAATGGTGAAGATCACCATGGCTCTTACATAAAGGTAAATACTTAGAAAGTAAAAGTAAAAGATAGGCCATTCGTCGAGGGAAGCAGAGGTTGTCATGCGCTTTTATTGTTGGGTGCACAATCTCCTAATGCAAAAGAACGTCACTTTATATTGCCCCTTGTGATAAATAACTTTATTATGCAGTCCGTCGCTTTTATGTCTTCTATATCACAAGTTCGTATAAAGTTAATTTTCGTTGCACTAATAAACTACACATATTTAGGGAGCAATTTTTATTGCTTGCACCCATGACAACTTATTTGAAGGATCTTACTCAATCCATAGATAGGCATTGTGGACTCTCAAGGCAAAACTGGGGTAAAGGTTTTTTTGGATGCACAAGTAGTATCTCTACTTGGTGCAGGAGTTTCTTTTGGCTAATATGAGGTGGAAGCAAGCGACACATGTTGAAGGATCTATAACCATATAACTTCTATCCATAAATAAGCAATCATAACTCATTATGTTGTCTTCCTTGTCCAACATCAACCTTTTGGCATATGATATTTTAATGAGTGCTCACAATCACAAAAAATGCCTAAGATAATATATTTATATGTGAACCTCTCTTTATTTATTACTTCCTTTTAATTGCAACAATGACCAATAGCGTTGTTTGTCAACTCACAACAAATTTCAGTCAACATATTTTTTATATGTGAAGTCATCACTCCTCATAAGATCATTATGCATGTTCTATTCCTTTTATTCTATACTTATTTCTATTTCTTTTTCTCATGATCATAGCAAGCAAGCAAACCCTCAATTCAAAACTACTCTTTATTATATAACTCTCAGACTTGCTTACATAGGGGGAACAAGAAGAAAGATAAGAACTCAAAACTAGATCAAACTAAAAATTTATTCTACTAGATCAAGATATGACTAAAAGGATCGAACGAAGAAAAACAAAACAAAACAAAAAAGTAAAAAGGTGCGATGGTGATACAATACCGGGGCACCTCCCCCAAGCTTGGCACAAGCCAAGGGGAGTGCCCATACCCATGTGTTTAGTTGTCTTCCTTCGGAGGTGGTGATGTTGGAGTTGTTGGTGAGATTGAAGGTTTGTCCTCCGTCTTCCAAGGCATGGGTGCACCATCGTGAAAAGATGAACTAGTCTCCGGGATCCTCAAGCCTGCAGCCAAACTCATTTTCTTAATTATGTATTCATACTTACAATTTTGGTTTTGCACGTCATAGATCTGGGCTTGGAGGTGCTCGATTTTCTCGTAAATCTTGAAGATGTGATCCCGGAGGTCCTTGGCGTCTAGCTTGTGCTTATGGGTAAACTCCGTGATCATCAGGTGATTGGCATTAAGTCCTTGTTCCACCATCCCTTGGCACTTGAAGACTTGTTGCTCCATCGGTTGGAGCCTTGTCTCCATGCTTCCGGTCTTCTTTGGCGCCTTAACATCACGGATGTGCAGCACCCCCTCATTCATCTCAATGGTTTGAGGGTGTTGCAGCACCTCCGAAAGGTAGGGGTTGATGACCCTCTCAAAGAACTTGTCCTTCAGGGAACTTGAAGACATCATGTTGGTCTAAATCTGTTACAGAAACAGCTCGAAATGAAAACATGAGATATTGTCGAGATACAGAGGTCAAAACCTTCGGGAGATTATATAATGAATTTTCGCCGACCCGAAGGAGTCTTCCACAAGAAAATGGAGTCCGGAGGGTGCACGGGGTGGCCACAAGCCTGTAGGGCGCGACCAGGGGGGTAGGCCGCACCCCCCGGGCTTGTCATCTCCTCGTGCATGCTTCGGACTGCTTTAAATTTTACTAATTTTTAAAATATTCCAAAACTGGTAAAAATTGCCATTGAAAATGTTTTGGATTCGGTTTTCTTACCGTAGCACATACCTATTATTTTTCAGGGTCTGAGGCGTTCTGATAGGTCTCCCTAATGTACTCTTCCGGAGTTATGGTATTGATAATATTAGTTTCAACATTTATGGCAGTACTTGAGATATAATGTTTGATCCTTTGCCCATTTACCACCTTCATATTCGTGCCTCCGGCATTGTTGATCTTGATGGCACCAGAACGATATACTTCCACGATAATGTAAGGCCCTTCCCATTTAGAGAGAAGTTTTCCTGCAAAAAATCTTAAACGAGAGTTGTATAGCAGGACATGATCACCTACATTAAATTCACGCTTGTGTATCCTTCTATCATGCCATCTCTTAACTTGTTCTTTAAATAGCTTAGCATTCTCATAGGCCTGGGTTCTCCATTCATCAAGTGAGCTAATGTCAAATAACCTCTTCTCACCGGCAAGTTTGAAATCATAATTAATCTCTTTAATTGCCTAATAAGCTTTATGTTCTAGCTCTAGAGGTAAGTGACATGTTTTACCGTAAACCATTTTATAAGGAGATATACCCATAGGGTTTTCGTAAGCAGTTCTATAAGCCCATAATGCATCGTCAAGTTTCTTAGACCAGTTCTTTCTAGATCTATCAACTGTCTTTTGCAAGATCAACTTAATTTCTCTATTGCTCAATTCTACTTGTCCACTAGATTGAGGATGATAAGGAGATGCAACTCTATGATTAACATCATACCTAGCAAGCAATTTACGGACAACACCATGAATAAAATGTGAACCACCATCAGTCACTAAATATCTAGGGACTCCAAATCTAGGGAAAATAACTTCTTTCAGCATTTTAATAGAAGTTTTATGATTAGCGCTACTAGTTGGAATATCTTCTACCAACTTGGTAACATAATCAACAGCAACTGGAATATGAGTATACCCGTTGGATTTTGGAAAAGGTCCCATATAATCAAAACACCAAACATCAAATGGTTCAATAACTAGATAGTAATTCATAGGCATTTCCTGACGTCTACTAATGTTACCTATTTTGTGACATTCATCACAAGACAATACAAACTTACAAGTATCCTTGAAGAGAGTAGGCCAATAAAAACGAGATTGCAGTACCTTGTGTGCAGTTCTATCTCCAGCGTGATGTCCACCATAGGCCTCGGAGTGACACTTGTGAAGGATCTATCCCTGTTCATGCTCAGGTACACAACATCTAATAATACCATCTACTCCTTCTTTATAAAGGTGTGGATCGTCCCAAAAGTAATGTCTTAAATTATAGAAGAACTTTTTCTTTTGTTGGTATGTGAAACTAGGAGGTATAAATTTAGCAACAATGTAATTAGCATAACCAGCATACCAAGGAGTATTGCGTGAAGCATTTATAACAGCTAGTTATTCATCAGGAAAGCTATCATCAATAGGTAGTGGTCCATCAAAAACATTTTCTAATCTAGACAAGTTATCTGCTATGGGGTTATCAGCGCCCTTTCTATCAATATTATGCAAATCAAATTCTTGTAGCAGAAGGACCCATCTAATAAGTCCAGTTTAGCATCTTTCTTTTCCATAAGGTACTTAATAGCAGCATGATTTCTGTAAACAATTACTTTAGAATCAACACTATAAGGTCTAAACTTATCGTAAGCGAACACAACTGCTAAGAATTCTTTTTCAGTGCTAGCATAGTTTCTTTGAGCACTGTATAGAGTTTTACTAGCATAATGGATAATATTTAATTTCTTATCAACCATTTATCCTAGAACAGCACCAACAGCATAATCACTAGCATCACACATAATTTCAAAGGGTAGGTTCCAATCAGGTGGTTGAACAACAGGTGCAGTTATCAAGGCTTTCTTAAGAATTTCAAATGCTTCTACACAATCATCATAAAAAACGAATGGAATATCCTTTTGCAAAATATTAGTGAGAGGCTTAGAAATTTTAGAGAAGTCTTTAGTAAATCTCCTATAGAAACCAGCATGACCAAGGAAACTTCTTATACCTTTAATATCTGTCGGACATGGCATTTTTTCAATAGCATCAACTTTAGCTTTATCAACTTCAATACATCTTTCGGAGATTTTGTGTCCCAAGACAATGCCTTCATTAACCATAAAGTGGCACTTTTCCCAATTCAAGACAAGATTAGTTTCTTCACATCTTTGTAAAACTCGATCAAGGTTGCTCAAGCAATCATCAAAAGAAGTTCCGTAAACGGAAAAATCATCCATGAAAACCTCAAACAATCTTTTCACAAAAGTCAGAGAATATATATAGCCATCATACATCTTTGAAAGGTAGCACATGCATTGCATAAACCTAAAGGCATACATCTATAAGCAAAGGTACCGAAAGGGCAAGTAAAGGTGGTCTTCTCTTTATCCTCTTTTGATATAGGTATTTGAGAGAAGCCAGAATAACCATCTAGAAAGCAAAAATGTGTATGTTTGGATAATCTTTCTAGCATTTGATCAATAAAAGGTAGAGGGTAATGATCTTTCCTAGTAGCTTTATTTAATTTCCTGAAATCAATTACCATTCTATATCTTGTAACAATTCTTTGCGGGATCAATTCATCTTTATCATTAGGAACAATAGTAATTCTTCCCTTCTTAAGGACACAATGAACGGGACTAGCCCATCTACTATCAGCAATAGGATAAATTATACCTCCCTCTAGAAGCTTTAGTATTTCACTTCTTACCACTTCCTTCATTTTAGGATTTAACCGTCGTTGGTTATCAACAACTGGTTTAGCATCAGGTCCCATATTGATTTTGTGCTGACATAGAGTGGGAATAATGCCCTTAAGATCATCAAGAGTATATCCAATAGCGGCACAGTGCTTCCTCAGAGTTTTCAATAATCTCTTTTCTTCATGCTCTGAAAGGTTAGCACTTATAATAACAGGATATATCTCTTTTTCATCAAGATAAGCATATTTCAGAGTATCAGGTAATTATTTAAGCTCAAACACGGGATCACCCTTGGGTGGAGGAGGACCCTTGAGTATTTCAATAGGTAGGTTGTGTTTCAGAATAGGCTGTTGATCAAAGAAAATCCTATCTATTTCATTCCTTTCATTCATATACATATCATTTTCATGGTCTAGCAAATATTGTTCTAAGGGATCAGTAGGAGGCACAACAATAGAAGCGAGACCAATAATTTCATATTTACTAGGCAATTCTTTGTCATGGGGTTGTCTACGAAATTTAGAGAAATTGAACTCATGAGATTCACCCCCAAAACTTACACTAACCGTTTCTTTTCCACAATTAATCTTAGCATTAACAGTATGCAAGAAGGATCTACCAAATATAATGGGGCAAAAATCATCTTGTGGGGAACCAAGAATAAGAAAATCAGTAGGATATTTTATTTTCACACACAAGACTTCAACATCTCGAACAATCCCAATTGGTGAAATAGTATCTCTATTAGCAAGCTTGATGGTAACATCAATTTCCTCTAACTTGGTTGGTGCAATATCATTCATAATTTCTTGGTATATGGTAAAGGGAATTGCACTCAAACTATCACCCACATCACATAAGCCATGATAGCAATGATCTCCTTGTTGGGGAACGTCGCATGGGAAACAAAAATTTGCCTACGCGCACGAAGACCTATCATGGTGATGTCCATCTACGAGAGGGGATGAGTGATCTACGTACCCTTGTAGATCGTACAGCAGAAGCGTTAGAGAACGCGGTTGATGTAGTGGAACGTCCTCACGTCCCTCGATCCGCCCCGCGAACAATCCCGCGATCAGTCCCACGATCTAGTACCGAACGGACGGCACCTCCGCGTTCAGCACACGTACAGCTCGATGATGATCTCGGCCTTCTTGATCCAGCAAGAGAGACGGAGAGGTAGAAGAGTTCTCCGGCAGCGTGACGGCGCTCCGGAGGTTGGTGATGATCTTGTCTCAGCAGGGCTCCGCCCGAGCTCCGCAGAAACACGATCTAGAGGAAAAACTATGGAGGTATGTGGTCGGGCAGCCGTGAGAAAGTCGTCTCAAATCTGCCCTAAAAGCCCCATATATATAGGTGGAGGAAGGGGGACCTTGCCTTGGGGTCCAAGGGATCCCCAAGGGGTCGGCCGAGCCAGGGGGGAGGACTCTCCCCCCCCAAACCGAGTCCTACTTGGTTTGGTGGGAGGGAGTCCTTCCCCCTTCCCACTTCTTCCTTTTTTTTCTTTCCTTTGATTTTTTCTATCTTGGCGCATAGGGGATTGGTGGGCTGTCCCACCAGACCACTAAGGGCTGGTGTGACCTCCCAAATGCCTATGGGCTTCCCCGGAGTGGGTTGCCCCCCTCCGGTGAACTCCCGGAACCCATTCGTCATTCCCGGTACATTCCCGGTAACTCCGAAAACCTTCCGGTAATCAAATGAGGTCATCCTATATATCAATCTTCATTTCTAGACTATTCCGGAAACCCTCGTGACGTCCGTGATCTCATCCGGGACTCCGAACAACATTCGGTAACCAACCATATAACTCAAATACGCATAAAACAACGCCGAACCTTAAGTGTGCAGACCCTGCGGGTTCGAGAACTATGTAGGCATGACCCGAGAGACTCCTCGGTCAATATCCAACAGCGGGACCTGGATGCCCATATTGGATCCTACATATTCTACGAAGATCTTATCGTTTGAACCTCAGTGCCAAGGATTCGTATAATCCCGTATGTCATTCCCTTTGTCCTTCGGTATGTTACTTGCCCGAGATTCGATCGTCAGTATCCGTATACCTATTTCCACCTCGTTTACCGGCAAGTCTCTTTACTCGTTCCGTAATACAAGATCCCGCAACTTACACTAAGTTACATTGCTTGCAAGGCTTGTGTGTGATGTTGTATTACCGAGTGGGCCCCGAGATACCTCTCCGTCACACGGAGTGACAAATCCCAGTCTTGATCCATACTAACTCAACTAACACCTTCGAAGATACCTGTAGAGCATCTTTATAGTCACCCAGTTACGTTGCGACGTTTGATACACACAAAGCATTCCTCCGGTGTCAGTGAGTTATATGATCTCATGGTCATAGGAATAAATACTTGACACGCAGAAAACAGTAGCAACAAAATGACACGATCAACATGCTACGTCTATTAGTTTGGGTCTAGTCCATCACGTGATTCTCCCAATGACGTGATCCAGTTATCAAGCAACAACACCTTGTTCATAATCAGAAGACACTGACTATCATCGATCAACTGGCCAGCCAACTAGAGGCATGCTAGGGACGGTGTTTTGTCTATGTATCCACACATGTAAATGAGTCTTCATTCAATACAATTATAGCATGGATAATAAACTATTATCTTGATACAGGAATTATAATAATAACTATACATTTATTATTGCCTCTAGGGCATAATTCCAACAGTCTCCCACTTGCACTAGAGTCAATAATCTAGCCCTCACATCACCATGTGAATTACATTGTAATAAATCTAACACCCATACAGTTCTGGTGTCGATCATGTTTTGGCCGTGGAAGAGGCTTAGTCAGCGGGTCTGCTACATTCAGATCCGTGTGCACTTTGCATATATTTACGTCCTCCTCCTCGACGTAGTCGCGGATGAGGTTGAAGCGTCGTTTGATGTGTCTGGTCTTCTTGTGAAACCTTGGTTCCTTTGCTAAGGCAATGGCACCAGTGTTGTCACAGAACAAGGTTATTGGATCCAGTGCACTTGGCACCACTCCAAGATCCGTCATGAACTGCTTCATCCAGACGCCCTCCTTAGCCGCCTCCGAGGCAGCCATGTACTCCGCTTCACATGTAGAATCTGCTACGACGCTTTGCTTGGAACTGCACCAGCTTACTGCACCCCCATTAAGAATAAATACGTATCCGGTTTGCGACTTAGAGTCGTCCGGATCTGTGTCAAAGCTTGCATCGACGTAACCTTTTACGGCGAGCTCTTCGTCACCTCCATACACGAGAAACATCTCCTTAGTCCTTTTCAGGTACTTTAGGATATTCTTGACCGCTGTCCAGTGATCCACTCCTGGATTACTCTGGAACCTGCCTGCCATACTTATGGCCAGGCTAACATCCGGTCTAGTGCACAGCATCGCATACATGATAGAACCTATGGCTGAAGCATAGGGGACGGAGCGCATATGCTCTCTATCTTCATCAGTTGCTGGGCACTGAGTCTTACTCAATCTCGTACCTTGTAAAACTGGCAAGAACCCTTTCTTGGACTGTTCCATTTTGAACCTCTTCAAAACTTTATCAAGGTATGTGCTTTGTGAAAGTCCTATCAGGCGTTTTGATCTATCCCTATAGATCTTAATGCCTAGAATGTAAGCAACTTCTCCTAGGTCCTTCATAGAGAAACTTTTATTCAAGTAACCTTTTATGCTCTCCAAAAGCTCTACGTTGTTTCCAATCAGTAATATGTCATCCACATATAATATTAGAAACGCCACAGAGCTCCCACTCACTTTCTTGTAAATACAAGATTCTCCAACCACTTGTATAAACCCAAATGCTTTGATCACCTCATCAAAGCGTTTGTTCCAACTCCGAGATGCTTGCACCAGTCCATAAATGGATCGCTGGAGCTTGCACACCTTGTCAGCATTTTTAGGATCGACAAAACCTTCGGGTTGCATCATATACAACTCTTCCTTAAGGAAACCGTTAAGGAACGCCGTTTTGACATCCATCTGCCAGATTTCATAATCGAAAAATGCAGCTATTGCTAACATGATTCTGACGGACTTAAGCATCGCTACGGGAGAGAAAGTCTCATCGTAGTCAATTCCTGGAACTTGTGAAAAAACCCTTTGCCACAAGTCGAGCTTTATAAACGGTCACATTACCGTCAGCGTCCGTCTTCTTCTTAAAGATCCATTTGTTCTGAATAGCCTTGCGGCCCTCAGGCAGTATCCCCAAAGTCCACACTTTGTTCTCATACATGGATCCTATCTCGGATTTCATGGCTTCTAGCCATTTGTTGGAATCTGGGCCCACCATTGCTTCTTCATAATTTGCAGGTTCATTGTTGTCTAACAACATGATTGATAAGACGGGATTACCGTACCACTCTGGAGCAGCGCGTGATCTCGTCGACCTGTGTGGTTCAACAGAAACTTGAACTGGAGTTTCATGATCATCATCATCAACTTCCTCCTCAACCGACGTCGCAATGACAGAGGTTTCCCCTTGCCCTGCGCCACCATCCAGAGGGATGAGAGGTTCGACAACCTCGTCAAGTTCTATCTTCCTCCCACTCAATTCTCTCGAGAGAAACTCCTTCTTGAGAAAAGTTCCGTTCTCAGCAACAAACACTTTGCCCTCGGATTTGAGATAGAAGGTGTACCCAACTGTCTCTTTTGGGTAACCTATGAAGACGCACTTTTCCGCTTTGGGTTCCAGCTTTTCAGGCTGAAGCTTTTTGACATAAGCATCACATCCCCAAACTTTAAGAAACGACAACTTTGGCCTTTTGCCATACCACAGTTCGTATGGTGTCGTCTCAACGGATTTCGATGGTGCCCTATTTAAAGTGAATGCAGCTGTTTCTAATGCATAACCCCAAAACGATAACGGCAAATCAGTAAGAGACATCATAGATCGCACCATTTCTAACAAAGTATGATTACGATGTTCGGACACACCATTACGCTGTGGTGTTCCAGGCGGTGTTAACTGCGAAACAATTCCACATTGTCTTAAGTGAGTACCAAACTCGAAACTCAGATATTCACCCCCACGATCAGACCGTAGGAACTTGATCCTTTTGTTACGATGATTTTCCACTTCACTCTGAAATTGCTTGAACTTTTCAAATGTTTCAGACTTGTACTTCATCAAGTAGACATAACCATATCTACTTAAATCGTCAGTGAAGGTGAGAAAATAACGATATCCGCCGCGTGCCTCCACGCTCATTGGACCACACACATCGGTATGTATGATTTCCAACAAGTCACTTGCACGCTCCATTGTTCCGGAGAACGGAGTCTTAGTCATCTTGCCCATGAGGCATGGTTCGCACGTGTCGAGTGAATCAAAGTCAAGTGACTCCAAAAGTCCATCAGCATGGAGTTTCTTCATGCGCTTTACACCAATATGACTCAAGCGGCAGTGCCACAAAAATATGGCGCTATCATTGTTTACTCTAACTCTTTTGGTCTCAATGTTATGTATATGTGTATCTCTATCAAGATTCAATATGAACAATCCTCTCACATTCGGTGCATGACCATAAAAGATGTTACTCATAGAAATAGAACAACCATTATTCTCAGACTTAAAAGAGTAACCGTCTCGCAATAAACAAGATCCAGATATAATGTTCATGCTCAACGCAGGCACTAAATAACAATGATTTAAGTTCATCACTAATCCCGATGGTAGTTGAAGTGACACTGTGCCGACGTCGATTGCATCAACCTTGGAACCGTTTCCTACGCGCATCGTCACTTCGTCTTTCGCCAGCCTTCGTCTATTCCGCAGTTCCTGCTTCGAGTTGCAAATGTGAGCAACAGAACCGGTATCGAATACCCAGGCACTACTACGAGAGCCGGTTAAGTACACGTCAATAACATGTATATCAAATATACCTGATTTTTCTTTGCCCGCCTTCTTATCTGCCAGATACTTGGGGCAATTGCGCTTCCAGTGACCCATACCCTTGCAATAGAAGCACTCTGTTTCAGGCTTAGGTCCAGCCTTGGGTTTCTTCGGTGGATTGGCAACAGGCTTGCCGCTCTTCTTTGAATTGCCCTTCTTGCCTTTGCCGTTTCTCTTGAAACTAGTGGTCTTGCTCACCATCAACACTTGATGCTCTTTACGGAGTTCAGACTCTGCGACTTTCAGCATCGCACACAACTCGCCGGGAGACTTGTTCATCCCTTGCATGTTGTAGTTCAACACAAAGCCTTTATAGCTTGGCGGCAGTGATTGAAGGATTCTGTCAGTGATAGCTTCTTGCGGGAGTTCAATCCCCAGTTCAGCTAGACGGTTTGAGTACCCAGACATTTTGAGCACATTTCACTGACAGACGAGTTTTCCTCCATCTTGCAAGCATAGAATTTATCGGAGGTCTCATACCTCTCGATCCGGGCGTTCTTCTGAAAGATAAACTTCAACTCCTGGAACATCTCAAATGCTCCATGACGCTCAAAGCGACGTTGATGTCCCGGTTCTAAGCCATACAAGACTGCACATTGAACTATTGAGTAGTCCTCCTTACGTGCTAACCAAGCGTTCTTAACATCCTGATCAGCCGTAGCGGGTGGTTCATCTCCTAGCGCAGCATTAAGGACATAATCCTTCTTTCCAGCTTGTAAGATTAGCTTAAGATTACGAGCCCAGTCTACAAAGTTGCTTCCATCATCTTTCAACTTAGCTTTCTCTAGGAACGTATTAAAATTCAGGATGACACTTGCGTGAGCCATGATCTACAACACAAATATATACAAAGTGGACTTAGACTATGTTCAAGATAATTAGAGTTCAACTTAATCAAATTATATGCTAAACTCCCACTCAAAAAGTACATCTCTCTAGTCATTTGAGTGGTTCATGATCCACTTACACTATCCCAAGTCCGATCATCACGTGAGTTGAGTATAGTTTCAGTGGTAAGCATCCCTATGCTAATCATATCAACTATATGATTCATGATCGACCTTTCGGTCTCATGTGTTCCGAGGCCATGTCTGCACATGCTAGGCTCGTCAAGCTTAACCCGAGTGTTCCGCGTGCGCAACTGTTTTGCACCCGTTGTATGTGAACGTTGAGTCTATCACACCCGATCATCACGTGGTGTCTCGAAACGACGAACTGTAGCAACGGTGCATAGTCGGGGAGAACACAATTTCGTCTTGATATTTTAGTGAGAGATCACCTCATAATGCTACCGTCGTTCTAAGCAAAATAAGGTGCAAAAAGGATTAACATCACATGCAATTCATAAGTGACATGATATGGCCATCATCACGTGCTTCTTGATCTCCATCACCAAAGCACCGGCACGATCTTCTTGTCACCGGCGCCACACCATGATCATCCATCAACGTGTTGCCATCGGGGTTGTCGTGCTACTTATGCTATTACTACTGAAGCTACATCCTAGCAAAATAGTAAACGCATCTGCAAGCACAAACGTTAGTATAAAGACAACCCTATGGCTCCTGCCGGTTGTCGTACCATCGACATGCAAGTCGATATTTCTATTACAACATGATCATCCCATACATCCAATATATCACATCACATCGTTGGCCATATCGCATCACAATCATACCCTGCAAAAACAAGTTAGACGTCCTCTAATTTTGTTGTTGCATGTTTTACGTGGTGACCAAGGGTATCTAGTAGGATCGCATCTTACTTACGCAAACACCACAACGGAGATATATGAGTTGCTATTTAACCTCATCCAAGGACCTCCTCGGTCAAATCCGATTCAACTAAAGTTGGAGAAACCGTCACTTGCCAGTCATCTTTGAGCAAAGGGGGTTACTCGTAACGATGAAACCAGTCTCTCGTAAGCGTACGAGTAATGTCGGTCCAAGCCGCTTCAATCCAACAATACCGCGGAATCAAGAAAAGACTAAGGAGGGCAGCAAAACGCACATCACCGCCCACAAAACCTTTTGTGTTCTACTCGAGAAGACATCTACGCATGAACCTAGCTCATGATGCCACTGTTGGGGAACGTCGCATGGGAAACAAAAAATTTCCTACGCGCACGAAGACCTATCATGGTGATGTCCATCTACGAGAGGGGATGAGTGATCTACGTACCCTTGTAGATCGTACAGCAGAAGCGTTAGAGAACGCGGTTGATGTAGTGGAACGTCCTCACGTCCCTCGATCCGCCCCGCGAACAATCCCGCGATCAGTCCCACGATCTAGTACCGAACGGACGGCACCTCCGCGTTCAGCACACGTACAGCTCGATGATGATCTCGGCCTTCTTGATCCAGCAAGAGAGACGGAGAGGTAGAAGAGTTCTCTGGCAGCGTGACGGCGCTCCGGAGGTTGGTGATGATCTTGTCTCAGCAGGGCTCCGCCCGAGCTCCGCAGAAACACGATCTAGAGGAAAAACTATGGAGGTATGTGGTCGGGCAGCCGTGAGAAAGTCGTCTCAAATCTGCCCTAAAAGCCCCATATATATAGGTGGAGGAAGGGGGACCTTGCCTTGGGGTCCAAGGGATCCCCAAGGGGTCGGCCGAGCCAGGGGGGAGGACTCTCCCCCCCCCCCAAACCGAGTCCTACTTGGTTTGGTGGGAGGGAGTCCTTCCCCCTTCCCACTTCTTCCTTTTTTTTCTTTCCTTTGATTTTTTCTCTCTTGGCGCATAGGGGATTGGTGGGCTGTCCCACCAGCCCACTAAGGGCTGGTGTGACCCCCCCAAATGCCTATGGGCTTCCCCGGAGTGGGTTGCCCCCCTCCGGTGAACTCCCGGAACCCATTCGTCATTCCCGGTACATTCCCGGTAACTCCGAAAACCTTCCGGTAATCAAATGAGGTCATCCTATATATCAATCTTCGTTTCCGGACTATTCCGGAAACCCTCGTGACGTCCGTGATCTCATCCGGGACTCCGAACAACATTCGGTAACCAACCATATAACTCAAATACGCATAAAACAACGCCGAACCTTAAGTGTGCAGACCCTGCGGGTTCGAGAACTATGTAGACATGACCTGAGAGACTCCTCGGTCAATATCCAACAGCGGGACCTGGATGCCCATATTGGATCCTACATATTCTACGAAGATCTTATCGTTTGAACCTCAATGCCAAGGATTCGTATAATCCCGTATGTCATTCCCTTTGTCCTTCGGTATGTTACTTGCCCGAGATTCGATCGTCAGTATCCGTATACCTATTTCCACCTCGTTTACCGGCAAGTCTCTTTACTCGTTCCGTAATACAAGATCCCGCAACTTACACTAAGTTACATTGCTTGCAAGGCTTGTGTGTGATGTTGTATTACCGAGTGGGCCCCGAGATACCTCTCCGTCACACGGAGTGACAAATCCCAGTCTTGATCCATACTAACTCAACTAACACCTTCGAAGATACCTGTAGAGCATCTTTATAGTCACCCAGTTACGTTGCGACGTTTGATACACACAAAGCATTCCTCCGGTGTCAGTGAGTTATATGATCTCATGGTCATAGGAATAAATACTTGACACGCAGAAAAAAGTAGCAACAAAATGACACGATCAACATGCTACGTCTATTAGTTTGGGTCTAGTCCATCACGTGATTCTCCCAATGACGTGATCCAGTTATCAAGCAACAACACCTTGTTCATAATCAGAAGACACTGACTATCATCGATCAACTGGCCAGCCAACTAGAGGCATGCTAGGGACGGTGTTTTGTCTATGTATCCACACATGTAAATGAGTCTTCATTCAATACAATTATAGCATGGATAATAAACTATTATCTTGATACAGGAATTATAATAATAACTATACATTTATTATTGCCTCTAGGGCATAATTCCAACACTCCTATCTTAACAGAAACAACAGGCACGCCAACAATAGGTCTATGTTGACCCTTAGTATCAGGTCTAGCAATTCTAGCGGCTTCATCACAGAAGTGAATGACATGCCCATCAATAGTATCAACCAAGCCATAGCAATATTAGGTTCAACTTTAATCTGTTCAGGAGGTATAGGTGTTCTAGTACAACTCTTACAAACCACAGTTGAAGCTTTAGCATGTTCCTTTATCCTAACACGAAAGGGTGGTTTCTCAATATAAGAAGTAGGAATAACAGGATCAGCATTATAAATAATAGTTTCGTTTTCAACTTTAATAGGTTCAGCTACTTTAACTTCAATGGGAGGATGATATTTAAACCACTTATCCTTGGGGAGATCAACGTGAGTAGCAAAAGATTCACAGAATGAAGCTACTACCTCACAGTCAAGTCCATATTTAGTGCTAAAATCACGAAAAGCATCGATGTCTATAAAGGATTTAACACAATCAAACTTAAGGCTTATACCTGACTCATTACCTTTGTCGAGTTCCCAATCTTCAAAGTTGCGTTTAATTCTTTCCAATAAGTCCCATTTGAATTCAATATCTTGCTTCATAAAAGAACCAGCACAAGAAGTGTCGAGTGCTACTACAACAAAAGACCTTCCAATGGCGCCAGAAACGTGCTGACGGCACCAGGAATCCTTCTGCTACAGCTACGCCTTAAGGGACTTCCTAGGCAAATATGCAAAGGATTTCCCCCGTGGCCTTAGAGCCTTGCGTTGGTGTTCCCTCGAAGCGGAAAGGGTGATGTAGCGCAGCGGTGGTAAGTATTTCCCTCAGTTTGAGAACCAAGGTATCGATCCAGTGAAGGAGTATCACAAGTGCCTGCACAAATACAAAAAGCTTGCTCCCAACGCTATGAAGGGGTTGTCAATCCCTTATAGATTGTTAGCCAAGTGAGAACTGAAAGCAACAAAGTAACAAAGCAAAGTAAAAGCAAAAGTGGAAACGATAGGTGTGAATAGACCCGGGGGCCGTAGTGTTTACTAGTGGCTTCTCTCATGAAAGCAAGTAGACGGTGGGTGAACAAATTACTGTCGAGCAATTGATAGAACCACGCAAAGTCGTGACGTCATCTATGGCAATGATTATATCTATAGGCATCACGTCCAAAACAAGTAGACCGATACTTTCTGCATCTACTACTATTACTCCACACGTCGACCGCTATCCAGCATGCATCTAGTGTATTAAGTCCAAAAGAACAGAGTAACGCCTTAAGCAAGATGACATGATGTAGATGGACAATCTCATATCTACAACAAAGCCCACCTTGTTACCCTTGATGGCAACTACACGATGTGTGCCTTGCTGCCCCTAATGTCACTGGGAAAGGTCACCACACGGTAAGAACCCAAAACCAAGCACTTCTCACATTGCAAGAATCATAGATCTAGTTGGCCAAACAAAACCCAAGACTCGGAGAGACTTACAAGGATATCAAATCATGCATATAAGAAATCAGCAAAGACTCAAATATATATCATAGATAATCTGATCACAAATCCACAATTCATCGGATCTCGACAAACACACCGCCAAAGAGGATTGCATCGGATAGATCTCCATGAAGATCATGGAGAACTTTGTATTGAAGATCTAAGAGAGAGAAGAAGCCATCTAGCTACTAACTACGGACTCGTAGGTCTGAAGTGAACTACTCATGAGTCATTGGAGGGACGATGATGTTGATGTAGAAGCCCTCCAACTCCAAAGTCCCCTCCGACAGGGCACCGGGAAGGGTCTCCAGATGAGATCTCGCAGAAACGGAAACTTGCGGCGGCGGAAAAGTATTTTCGTGGATCCCTTGATTTTTTTCTGTATTTTAGGGAATATATAGGCGAAGGAGTTAGGTCAGGGGGGCGCCAGGGAGGACACAAGCCTGCTGGCTGCCCCCCCCCCCGATGGTGAATAGGGGGCTTGTGGGCCCCATTTAGCCCTCCTGGCTTGGACCTCAAGCCCCCTGATCTTCTTCCGTTCGGGAAAATTTTATTTCGGGGATTTTATTCCGTTTGGACTCCGTTCCAAAATCAGATCTGAAAAGAGCCAAAAACACAGAAAAAACAGGAACTGGCACTTGGCACTGAATTAATAAGTTAGTCCCAAAAAAGATATAAAAGGTACATAAAACATCCAAAGATGAGAAGATAACAACATGAAACCATCAAAAATTATAGATACGTTTGAGACATATCATCGAGCATGGATTCATTATTACGAGAGAGCCGAGCATAAAAATTATGAATAATAATTTCTCTCGGGAGCTCATGGTTGGGGCATGAATATAACATTGACATAAGCCTCCCGCAAGCTTGAGTGATTCTTCCTCCTTCACAAGGCCAAATATTATAGATATAATTCCGATCACGATGAACCAGATGCATAGGATAAAACTTCTGATGAAATTCCAATTTCAGTCGGTTGTAATTCCATGGTCCAATATCATAACATAGCATATACCATGTCAACGCCTTTTCCTCCAAAGATAAAGGAAAGACCTTCTTCTTGACATCATCCTCGGACAGACCTGCAAGCTTAAATAATCCACAAACTTCATCCACATAGATTAGGTGTAAATCAGGATGTAGTGTTCCATCTCATTCATAAGGACTAGCTAGCAGTTTTTCTATCATACCTGAAGGAATTTCATAATAAATATTTTCAGTAGGTGCAGAAGGTCGAGGAGCAACTTTTTGTGCTTCTGGTTGGGGTGAAGAACCCCGAACAAGCTCCTCAAAGGATTATTTTCCATAGTGACAAGTGATAGTAAATTTCAGCACAATATATAAATTTTTCCTTACCAAGTTCCACTTACCAAAGGCATTTCACTCTCCGAAAACGGCGCCAGAAAAGAGTCTTGATGACCCACAAGTGTAGGGCATCTATCATAGTCCTTTCGATAAGTAAGAGTGTCGAACCCAACGAGGAGCGAAAGGAAATGACAAGCGATTTTCAGTAAGGTATTCTCTGGAAGCACTAAAATTATCGGTAACACATAGTTTTGTGATAAGGTCATTTGTAATGGGTAACAAGTAACAATTGTAACCAAGGAGCAGCAAGGTGGCCCAATCCTTTTTGTAGCAAAGGACAAGCCTAGACAAACTCTTATATAAAGAGAAGCGCTCCCGAGGACACATGGGAATTTTTGTCAAGCTAGCATCATCATGCTCATATGATTCTCGTTCGTTATTTTGATAGTTTGATATGTGGGTGGACCGGCGCTTGGGTGCTGCCCTTACTTGGAAAGACCTCCCACTTATGATTAACCTCTCTTGCAAGCATCCGCAACTACGAAATAGGAATTAAGATAAATCTAACCATAGCATTAAATATATGGATCCAAATCAGCCCCTTACGAAGCAACGCATAAACTAGGGTTTAAGCTTCTGTCTCTAGCAACCCATCATCTACTTATTATTTCCCAAAGTCTTCCTCTAGGCCCAAATAATGGTGAACTGTCATGTAGTCGACGGTCACATGACACCACTAGCGGAGAGATGTTGGAAATATGCCCTAGAGGCAATAATAAATTAGTTATTATTATATTTCCTTGTTCATAATAATCGTTTATTATCCATGCTATAATTGTATTGATTGGAAACACAAATACATGTGTGGATACATAGACAAAACACTGTCCCTAGTAAGCTTCTAGTTGACTAGCTTGTTGATCAAAGATGGTCAAGGTTTCCTGACCATAGACAAGTGTTGTCACTTGATAACGGGATCACATCATTAGTAGAATAATGTGATGGACAGGACCCAAATTATAAACATAGCATGTGATCGTGTCATTTTGTTGCTATTGTTTTCTGCGTGTCAAGTATTCATTCCTATGACCATGAGATCATGTAACTCACTGACACCGTAGGAATACCTTGTGTGTATCAAACGTCACAACGTTGTTGGGTGACTATAAAGGTGCTCTACACGTATCCCCAAAGGTGTCCGTTGAGTTAGCATGGATCAAGACTAGGATTTGTCACTCCGTGTGACAGAGAGGTATCTCGGGGCTTGATACGTCTCCGTCGTATCTACTTTTCTGAACTCTTTTGCCCTTGTTTTAGACTCTAATTTGCATGATTTGAATGGAACTAACCCAGACTCACGCTGTTTTCAGCATAATTGCCATGGTGTTGTTTTTGTGCAGAAATAAAAGTTCTCGGAACGTCCTGAAAATTTATGGAGATTTTTTCTGGAATAAAAGAAAAATACATGCGCAAAGATCCACGTGAGGGGGCGTGCCGGTGGGCCACAAGCCCCTGGGCCGCGGCCACCCCCTATGGCTGCGCCATGAGGGCTTGTGGGGCCCACGTGGCACCACCGCCCCAATCTCAGCTCTATATCTTCCGTTTTGCCTGGAAAAAAAATTAGAGAGAAGGTTTCATCGCGTTTTGCGATACGGAGGTGCTGCCACATCCTGTTCTTCATCTGGAGGGCGGATTTGGAGTCCGTTTCGGGCTCCGGAGAGGGGAAGTCGTCGCCATCGTCATCATTAACCTTTCTCCATCGACAATTCCATGATGCTCTTCATCGTTCGTGAGTAATCTCATCGTAGGCTTGCTGGACGGTGATGAGTTGGATGAGATCTATCATGTAATCGAGTTAGTTTTTGACGGGGATTGATCCCTAGTATCCACTATGTTCTAGATTGATGTTGCTACTACTTGGCTATGCTTAATGATTGTCACTAGGGCCCGAGTGCCATGATTTCAGATCTGAACCTATTATGTTGTCGCCAATATATGTGTGTTTTAGATCCTATCTTGCAAGTTGTAGTCACCTACTATGTGTTATGACCCGGCAACCCCGGATTGACAATAGCTGGAACCACTCCCGTAGATGACCATAGTATGAGGAGTTCATGTATTCACCGCGTGTTAATGTGTTGGTCCGGTTCTTTATTAAAAGGAGAACATTAATATCCCGTAGTTTCCATTAGGACCCCGCCGCCACGGGAGGGATGGACAATAGATGTCATGCAAGTTCTTTTCCCTAAGCACGTATGACTACATACGGAATACGTGCCTACATTAGATTGATGAATAGGAGCTAGCCACATATCTCTCCGTGTTATAGCTGTTACATGATGAATCACATCTGTCACACTCATCCATCACCGATCCACTTGCTACGAGTCTTTTACTACTGGTTCTCGCTACGTTACTTTGCCTAGGCTTGTCCCTTTCTACAAGAGGGATTGGGCCACTTTGCTGCTGCTATCACTTTGCTGTTGTCACTACTGTTGTTACTTGTTACTTTGCTGCTGCTGCTACTACTGTTCCTTGCTACTTCGCTGTTACTTGTTGCAAGACTTTGTTGGCACTAACATCCCGTCAACAGGGCCTTTTCTGGCGCAGTTGTTGGGGAGTGTAAAAGCTTTTACTGGCGCCATTGATGCAACAGTTAGGAATAACCTGCCGTCAACAGATCGTTTCTGGCTCCGTTGTTATCATACTACCTTGCTACTGATACTTTGCTTGCAGACACTAATCTTTCAGGTGTGGTTGAATCTGACATGTTCAGCTGCTAATACTTGAGAATATCCTTTAGCTTCCCCTTGTGAGCGAATCAATAAATTTGGGTTGAATACTCTATCCTCGAAAACTGCTGCAATCCCATACGCTTGTGGGACATCAAGGCTTTTTCTGGCGCCGTTGCCGGGGAGGCACAGCTGTATTCTCTGAGTCACTTGGGATTGACGTCTGCTGATCACTATGAGGAATCCGAAAGATCCAAGAACTAAAATCTTTCCTTCCACTACGAGAAGAGGTAAGGAACTGCCATCTACCTCTGTGCTTGATTGACCTTCGGTTTTGAGTAAGTTTGCGACTTCGCCTCCTGCTAGAAATCTTGATATGTCGCCTGTGCTTGATGATGCTACTTTTGTTGTCCATGATGCTATGCTTGATACTATGCCTGATGATGCTATGCTTGATACTATGCCTGATGATGCTATGCCTGATACTGCTTTGCCACTTGGTGCCCTTGATACACATATTGCTAGAGTTGCTGCTAGATGTGATGATACTTCTGAGACTGCTGATACTATTGAAGTAGAACCTGCTACTATGCCTGTTATGCCTGATACGCGCGATGTTATGGAGGGAGAGATAGCTGAGGACTTTCTTGCGTGTAAGAATAGCTATGATGTTGAGAAACTTCTGCGCAAGTGGAAAGAAAAATCTCTGAACGCTAGGATGAAATACGACCCGAAGTTTGCCACTTCGCCTATCTTTGTGACCTATAAGGATTATGAATTCTCTGTCGACCCTGAGTTAATCACTTTGGTCGAATCTGATCCCTTTCACGGTTACGAGTCTGAAACGGTTGTAGCCCATCTTTCCAAACTACACGATATAGCCACCCTATTCACTAGTGAGGAAAAGATCTGCCACTACTACATGCTCAAGTTGTTTCCTTTCTCGCTAAAGGATGATGCTAAGAGCTGGTTCACTTCTCTTGCTCCTGGTTGTGTGCGTAGACCCCAGGATATGGTCTACTACTTCTCTAAAAAATATTTCCCTGCCCATAAGAAGCAAGCTGCCTTGCAGGAAATATACAACTTTGCTCAAGCTGAAGAAGAGAGTCTCCCACAAGCTTGGGGGAGGCTCATCGAGCTACTGAATGCTTTGCCTGATCACCCTCTTGAGAAGAATGAGATACTTGATATCTTCTATAATGGACTTACCGATGCTTCCAAAGACCACTTAGATAGTTGTGCCAGTAGTGTTTTTAGGGAACGAACTGTAGAACAACCTGAGATTCTGTTGAACAACATCTTGTGTAATGAGAATGCTTGGACTATTCCCGAACCACCTCCTAAGCCAACTCCGAAGAAAAGAGGTATTCTATTCCTCAGTCCTGGAGATATGCAAGAAGCCAAGAAATCTATGCGAGAGAAAGGCATTAAATCTAAAGATGTCAAAAATCTACCACCTATCAAAGAGATCCATGGTCTCGATAACCCGATACAGGTAGTAGAAGTAAATTCTCTGCGTAGGTTTGATGAGAGTGATATTCCTTTTGATAAACCTGCTAGCTTATGCCTGGATGAATTTCATAACTTCATTGCCAAACAACAGGTTTCAATGATTATCTTAGCATACAATTGGAAAAGAATGCTCATATCCTTAGTCATTTAAGTGCTTGTGTGGACAGAAATGTCAATGATCTTAAGCTCCTGAGTAAACATGCATCTATGGTTACTACTCAGGTAGAACAAGTACTTAAAGCTCAAAATGACTTGCTCAATGAGTTGAATGACAATTCCGTCAGAGTCGTTACTAGAGGCGGTAGAATGACCCACGAACCTCTGTATCCTGAGGGTCATCCGAAGAGAGTTGAACAAGATTCTCAAGGAGTTAGCACTCATGCACCTAGTCATCCTAGAAAGAAGAAGGAAGATGATAGGAACCTGCACGCTAGCAACCCTGTTGTTGCTACACCTGAGAGTCCAAACGATGCCTCTATCTCTAATGCTGAAACACAATCTGGTGATGAACATGAGCCTAATGATAATATCTATAGTGATGTTCATGATGATGCTCAACCTAGCAATGAAAAGGATGTGGAGATTGAACCTGTTGATCTTGATAACCCACAGCCTAAGAATAGAAGATACGATAAGAATGACTTCGCTGCTAGGAAGCATGGTAAAGAAAGGGAACCATGGGTTCAGAAACCTATGCCCTTTCCTCCCAAACCATCCAAGAAAAAGGATGATGAGGATTTTGAGCGCTTCGTTGAAATGATCAGACCTGTCTTTCTGCAGATGCGTTTGACTGATATGCTCAAGATGTCTCTGTATGCTAAGTACATGAAAGATATTGTGACAAATAAGAGGAGGATACCTGTTCTTGAGATCTCCGTCATGCTTGCCAATTACACTTTCAAGGGTGGGACTCCGAAGAAACTAGGTGATCCTGGTGTGCCCACTATACCTTGCTCCATTAAAGGCAACTACGTTAGAACTGCGTTGTGCGATCTTGGAGCCGGTGTTAGTGTTATGCCTCTCCCTCTTTATCGTAGGCTTGAACTGGATAAGTTGACACCCACTGAAATCTCTCTGCAAATGGCCGACAAATCAACTGCTTTCCCTATCGGCATTTGCGAGGATGTGCATGTTGTGGTTGCTAACACCACTACCTTAACGGACTTTGTTATCTTGGATATTCTCGAGGACGATGCCATGGCTGTCATCCTCGGAAGACCCTTTTTAAACACTGCAGGGGCTGTTATAGATTGCAACAAAGGCGATGTCACTTTCCATGTCAACGGTAATGAGCATACGGTGCACTTTCCGAAGAAACAATATCGAGTACATTGCATCAATGCTATCGAAAAGACTTCATCTATTCTTATTGGGAGCTTTGAATGCCCTATTCCTCGTGTCAAGATGAAGTATGATTTGCTGGTTGGGGAGATACACATCCCCATTGAGGTGACCTAGTGACTATTCGGAAATTCTTCGTCTTCTTTTGCGATTCGAGAAGTTTTGTCGAGGGGATTTGATCAACCCCATTGACGGATTTCTTTCGATGACCATGAGATGGATGAATCGAGGAGTCACAAACCTCTGTTTCAAGCTTTCACTTTAGGTTGCTTAGAAGAAAAATGATAGGTTTAGTTTAGTTTTCCCTATTTTCTGTTTTAGCATCCGGTAGAAAAATACCCCGAAAATCAAAATTCTCCGAACGCTATGAAAATCTAGTATGATTTTTCTGGAATATTTGAAAAATACAGGGACAAAGAGTTTGTCTGGGGGCCACACCAGTGGGCCACAAGCCCTAGGGGCGCGGGCACCCCCCCTGGCCGCGCCACCCAGGCTTGTGGGGCCCACAGGCACCCCCTCCACTCATTCTTGCTCCCATCCTGTTCTCCTACCTCCAGAAAAAATTGTTTCGCAACTCAAACCTGTGTTCTTGCTCCTCTTGTTGGGATTTTCGATCTCTTTGCTCAAATCACCGTTCTCCGAACCGTTTTGGGGAAATTACTCCTTGGTAAGTGACTCCTCCATTGGTCCAATTAGTTTTTGCTCTAGTGCCTTATACTCCGCGTATTTTTGCTACCTTGGTGACCATGTTCTTGAGCTTTGCATGCTGATTCTAGATGGTCCCAAGTAGTTTTGATGCGTAATATGGTCTCTAGGCACTTGTTGGAGTAGTTGCTACGAGTTTCGTTGAGCCTTATTCACCTTCCCTTAGAATCACTAAAAAATTCAGAAATTTTCAGAGATAGAAAAGGGAAAGATGAGGAGGTTCTTAAGAGGCTCGTCAAGCCGTGACCCCAAGGATGACGGGAGTGAGAAGAAGCCCAAGTATTTGGTCCCTCGAGTCGCGGAAGTTCGAGCGTGCGAGTGGCCAAGCGGCGAGTTCTTACGTGCCGCTGAAATTTATGAGGACTTTTATCACTTGGTGGAGAACGCAGGCCTTACCACCTTCGTTGAAGATAAGGGTTCGCAATACCTCCTCCTCACTAATATCTTCGTACAAAGCTTTCACTTCTATCCGAGGAAGAATCCTCCTATGGTTGAGTTTAAACTTTATGATGTCCCCCAGCGCATGTCACTCTAGGATTTTTGCAATGTTTGCAAATTACCTTACGTAGGGGATATTCATGAACCTCGTCCATGGGACTTGGAAGCTTTTATCGGTACAATTGCTGTAGGAGAGGCAGAGGAGTATGAGAGGGAGGCGACGGCTGCTCGTCTCCGTGAGGCAGCTATTCAGGCAGTGGCTGCAGCACTCCCGTATAACCCCGATTATAATTTTGGGTTTCGCCAGGACCGTCCTTGGGAGTAGACCAAGCTAGGCCAA
This sequence comes from Hordeum vulgare subsp. vulgare, assembly GCF_904849725.1. NCBI lineage: Eukaryota > Viridiplantae > Streptophyta > Magnoliopsida > Poales > Poaceae > Hordeum > Hordeum vulgare. The sequence continues at coordinate 545,107,181 of NC_058522.1, read as the reverse complement.
AAGCCTAAGCTTGGGGGAGTACGTGTTCTCACCGACTTTACATTCTTGCTTATGCTTTCACTTTGTTAGCCCGTGTTCACACTTTGTCACTGTATCATCTATGCTAGTTTATTTTCTTTTTCTCGTTTTCTTTTCGTGTGTCTGTCTAGTTTGAGAAAACTCAAAAAGATTTTCTTTTCTTCTTTTGCTTGTTGGGAGCTTTCCCGTGTAGATAGTTTTCTTTTTCTTTGGGTCAAGGTAGAAGATATTGGTTACAATGTTTAGTGTATCTTGCATGCATACCTGTTTAGCTTTCAAAGAGCCATATTACTTTGTCTTCTCCTTTGTGTTTGCCTGCAGATTCCGGCTTTAGTCCAATGCACGAGCACGCTTATTATTGTTCACATCGTTCGGTCGTGCAAGTGAAAGGCAATAATGACGATATATGATGAAGTGACTGAGCCTCGAAAAGCTGGTATGAACTCGATCTATTTTGTTTTTGTAAATATGACTAGCTCATCATGCCTGATTCAGCTTCGTTGTGAGAGAAACATGTTTGCAATGACAACTTAGAGATCATAGTTGCTTATGCCATGCTTATTTAGCTAGGAGCTTATAATGGTTTGTCTTGGTTGCCCACATGAATGTTGAGATGACTATGATGTAGTATGATAGGATGGTATCCTTCTTTGAATGTTTCAAGTGGCTTGACTTGGCGCATGTTCACGCATGTAGTTGAAACAAAATCAACATAGCCTCTATGATGTTCATGTTCATGGTGATTTATGTCCTACTCATGCTTGCATTCAATGTTAGTTACTCTCAATGCATTTTGATGACTGTTGTCGCTCTCTAGTTGGTCGCTTCCCAGTCTTTTGCTAGCCTTCACTTGTACTAAGCGGGAATACTGCTTGTGCATCCACTCCCATAAACCCAAAGTTGTGCCATATGAGTCCACCATACCTACCTATGTGCGGTATCTACCTGCCGTTCCAAGTAAATTTGCATGTGCTACTCTCTAAACCTTCAAGAAATAATATGTTTTGCATGCCCGAACCGCTCATGTGGTGACAGGGGGCTATTGGTATCTTCCATGCTAGGCGTTTTATCCTCTATATGTGTTTATTCACTATCATTCACGAGAAAGGGGGCGGTAATTGGAATTCCCAGTTCCATGCTCAAATCGAAAAGATAATTGCAAACAAAACTCCCCCAGGATTGTTGTTGGTATGGACGGTACTCGAGGATTCGGCTAGCCGTGGAGTGTGATTGATTGGTGGTGGGGGAGTCAAAACTTTACTTTTCTGTTTGGGAACCGCCTATAGCATGTGTAGCGTGGAAGATATTGAAAACTCTTAGTCATTGCGTTGACAATGAAAGCATGCCACCCAAAATTATTATCTGTGTTTTCAAAGCTTGAGCTCTGGCACCTCTGCAAATCAATGCTTCCCTCAGCGAAGGGCCTGTCTATTTATGTTCCTATTGAGTCATCCTCCTCTTACAAAAGCACCAATTAGAGAGCACCTCTCTCATTTTTATGCTTTGCTTTTAACTGTGTTGAGTATGACTATGACTAGATATTCATTGCCATGAATTACAATGTTTAGTCAGCCCTTAGTCTTTTAAGGTGCTCTGCATTTATGTTTTGTTGTCTCAAAAAGAGCTAGCGAGGTACCATCTATTCGTATTGCTTCATGTTGTTTTGATTGAAGTGTTGACACTTGAGGCTTATTATTATTTGCTCGCTAGTTGATTATGCCATTGATATGAGTTTACCGTGAGACCTAGATGTCATTTGCTTTTGTGGTTTGCTTGTGATGTTGCTGAAATTCTGGTTGTGAGTTAGACATGGTTGCAACAACAAGATCAAACATAGTTCGTCAAGGTTTTTCTTTTGTCTCTCTCAGTTTGTCAACTGAGTTTCTTAAGGACAAGCAAGGCTTTAATCTTGGGGGAGTTGATACATCTCCGTCGTATCTACTTTTTCGAACTCTTTTGCCCTTGTTTTGCACTCTAATTTGCATGATTTGAATGGAACTAACCCGGTCTGACGCTGTTTTCAGCAGAATTGCCATGGTGTTGTTTTTATGCAGAAATAAAAGTTCTCGGAACGTCCTGAAAATTTACGGAGATTTTTTCTGGAATAAAAGAAAAATACCTGTGCAAAGATCCACGTGAGGGGGCGTGCCAGTGGGCCACAAGCCCCTGGGCCATGACCACCCCCTATGGCCGCGGCATGAGGGCTTGTGGGGCCCACGTGGCACTACCGCCCCCAATCTCAGCTCTATATCTTCCGTTTCGCCTGGAAAAAAAATCAGAGAGAAGGTTTCATCGCATTTCGCGATACGGAGGCGCCGCCACATCCTGTTCTTCATCTGGAGGGCAGATCTGGAGTCCGTTTCGGGCTCCGGAGAGGGGAAATCGTCGCCATCGTCATCATCAACCTTTCTCCATCGACAATTCCATGATGCTCTTCATCGTTCGTGAGTAATCTCATCATAGGCTTGTTGGACGATGATGAGTTGGATGAGATCTATCATGTAATCGAGTTAGTTTTTGACGGGGATTGATCCCTAGTATCCACTATGTTCTAAATTGATGTTGCTACTACTTGGCTATGCTTAATGCTTGTCACTAGGGCCCGAGTGCCATGATTTCATAACTGAACCTATTATGTTTTCGCCAATATATGTGTGTTTTAGATCCTATCTTGCAAGTTGTAGTCACCTACTATGTGGTATGACCCGGCAACCCCGGAGTGACAATATCCGGAACCACTCTCGGAGATGACCATAGTATGAGGAGTTCATGTATTCACTGCGTGTTAATGCGTTGGTCCGGTTCTTTATTAAAAGGAGAACCTTAATATCCCGTAGTTTCCATTAGGACCACGCTGCCACAGGGAGGGATGGACAATAGATGCCATGCAAGTTCTTTTCCCTAAGCACGTATGACTACATACGGAATACATGCCTACATTAGATTGATGAGTGGGAGCTAGCCACATATCTCTCCGTGTTATAGCTGTTACATGATGAATCACATCCGTCACACTCATCCATCATCGATCCACTGCCTATGAGTCTTTTACTACTGGTTCTCGCTACGTTACTTTGCCTAGGCTTGTCCCTTGCTACAAGAGGGATTGGGCCACTTTGCTGTTGCTGTCACTTTGCTGCTGTCACTACTGTTGTTACTTGTTACTTTGCTGCTGCTGCTACTACTGTTCCTTGCTACTTCGCTGTTACTTGTTGCAAGACTTTGTTGGCACTAACATCCCCTCAACAGGGCCTTTTCTGGCGCAGTTGTTGGGGAGTGTCAAAGCTTTTACTGGCGCCATTGATGCAACACTTAGGAATAGTCTGTCGTCAACAGATCGTTTCTGGCTCTGTTGTTATCATACTACCTTGCTACTGATACTTTGCTTGTAGACACTAATCTTTCAGGTGTGGTTGAATCTGACACGTTCAGCTGCTAATACTTGAGAATATTCTTTAGCTTCCCCTTGTGAGCGAATCAATAAATTTGGGTTGAATACTCTACCCTCGAAAACTGTTGTGATCCCATACGCTCGTGGGACATCAGGGCCCACTCGGTAATACAACATTACACACAAGCCTTGCAAGCAATGTGACTCAAGTGTGAGTCACGGGATCTTGTATTACGGAATGAGTAAAGAAACTTGCCGGTAACGAGATTGAAATAGGTATAGGGATACCGACAATCAAATCTCGGGCAAGTAACATACCGAAGGACAAAGGGAATGTTATACGGGATTATATGAATCCTTGGCACGGAGGTTCAACCGATAAGATCTTCGTAGAATATGTAGAATCCAATATGGACATCCAGGTCCCACTATTGGATATTGACGGAGGAGTGTCCCAGGTCATGTCTACATAGTTCTCGAACCCGCAGGGTCTGCACACTTAAGGTTCGATGGTGTTTTAGTATAATTGAGTTATATGTGTTGGTGACCGAAGGTTGTTCAGAGTCTCAGATGAGATCATGGATGTCACGAGGGTTTCCGGAATGGTCCGGAAATGAAGATTGATATATAGGATGGTTTCATTTGGTCACCAGAAAGTTTTCGGGCATTATCGGCAGTGTACCGGGAGTGACGAATGGGTTCCGGGTATTCATCGGGAGGGGCCCACCCACCCGAGAGTGAGACCAGTTACCCTAGGGTGGCGCACCAGCCTTTAGTGGGCTTGTGAGGCCAGCCCAAGAGGGCCATGGCCCCACAAGGGGAAAATACCAAAAGAAAGAAAAAAAAGGAAAGAGGGAGGTGGGAAGGAAGGAGTGGACTCCTTCACCCAAACCGAATTGGGGTGGGAGTCCACCTCCTCCTCTTGGACGGTGCCCTTGGGGCTCCCTTGAGCCCCATGGCTAGCCCCTCCCCTCCTGGAGTGCCGTCTTGCTGCCGGAGAACTCATCTACTTCTCCGTCTCTCTTGCTGGATCAAGAAGGCCGAGATCGTCATCGAGCTATACGTGTGTTGAACGCGGAGGTGTCGTCCGTTCGGCGCTAGATCGGAACGGGTCATGGGGCGGATCGTGGGACGACGGTGATTTGAATCACGAAGATGTACCACTACATCAACCGCGTTTCTTAACGCTTCCCGCTTAGCGATCTACAAGGGTATGTGGATCTAATCTCCTCTCGTAGATGAACATCACCATGATAGGTCTTCGTGTGCGTAGGAAATTTTTTGTTTCCCATGCAACGTTCCCACCCAAGAGACAACATATAACTTATCAAAATATCGAATATATACCAAATTCACATGATTACTTATAACAAGAGTTATCCCATGTCCTCACGAACAAACGTAACTACTCACAAAGCATATTCATATTCATGATTAGAGGAGTATTAATAATCATTAAGGATCTAAACATATAATCTTCCACCAAATAAACCAACTAGCATCAACTACAAGGAGTAATTAACACTACTAGCAACCCACAGGTAGCAATCTGAGGTTTTGAGACAAAGATCGGATACAAGAGATGAACTAGGGTTTTGAGAGGAGATGGTGCTTATGAAGATCTTGATGGAGATTGACCCCCTTTCGATGAGAGGATCATTGGTGATGATGATGGCTTTGATTTCCCCCTCCACGAGGGAAGTTTCCCCGGTGGAATCGCTCCGTCGGAGCTCTAGATTGGTTTTTTTGAAGTTCCGCCTTGAGACGGCGGCATTGCGTCCCGAAAGGTCTGATATGATTTTTTCCAGGTCAAAACCCTTCATATAGGAGAAGATGGGCACCGGAGGCCTGACAGGGGCCCACAAGCCTACAGGGCGCGGCCACGAGGGTTGGCCGTGCCTCCTGGGCTTGTGGCCACCTGGTGGGTTTCCTCCGGTATTTCTTTCGCCCAATATTTTTTATAAATTCCAAAACTGTTCTCCGCAACTTTTCAAGATTTTTGGAGCTGTGAATAATAGGTCTCTCAGATTTGCTCCTTTTCCAGTCCAGAATTCCAACTGACGACATTCTCCCTCTTCATGTAAATCTTGTAAAATAAGAGAGAAAAGGCATAAGTATTGTACCATAATGTGTAATAACAGTCCCTAATGCAATTAATATTGATATAAATGCATGATGCAAAATGGACGTATCATTCACCGTTGAGAGTTTTCTGTTGCACTGCATATGCACACGTTGATAATGAAAAGATAGAGCCTAGAGCTGTTAAGTGTGTGTTTGTTGGTTACGGTTTATGACTGAAGGGATTCAAGTTAATGAAATCCTAAAACTAATAAGGTTTTATGAGCAAGAGTGTTCTTTATTTTTGAAACTGAAGAGTGTTGTTTACGATGAGTCTTTTATATTCCATCACTAATAGAAAACAGTTATTTGCCATCTGCTGCTTCTTTGCCGTCTGCTAGCTGATGGCAAAGACCCTCTTTGCCATCAGGTACCAGAAACCAGACGACAAAGAGCAGGCTGATGCCAAAGGTACTATTTGCCATCAACCAGCTCTTTGCCGTCTGCGAGCTCACGGCAAAGAGCATGCAGGTAGATGGCAAAGAGCATGGGCGGCCCACCCCGCAACCCCTCTCTCCCCCCTAAAGGCCACTTTCTTTGTCGTCCGCTTTTCTACTCTGTGTCATCGGGAGGCGGACGGCAAAGAGGGTGCCCCCCAAACGGTTGTTAGCCCCACCCCCACGCGCCTCTCTCCCCCTAACGGCCACCCCGACACTCCTCTCTCTCACCCCCGACACCACCACCGCCGCCGCGCCCTCCTCCGGCCTCCCTGCGCCGCCCTGCGCCCTCCTCCTCCCCGGCCGCCCTGCGCCCTCCTCCTCCCCGGCCGCCCTGCACCCTCCTCCACCGCCGCCCTGCGCCCCCTCCTCCAACCCGGCCGCCCTGCACCCTCCTCCACCGCCGCCCTGCGCCCCCTCCTCCTACCCGGCCGCCCTGCACCCTCCTCCACCGCTGCCCTGCGCCCCCTCCTCCACCCCGACACCCCTCTCTCTCACCCCTGACACCACCACCACTGTCGCGCCCTCCTCCGGCCTCCCTGCGCTGCCCTGCTCCCTCCTCCTCCCCGACCGCTCTGCGCCCCCTCCTCCCCGGCCGCCCTGCGCCCCCTCCTCCACCGCCGTCTCCTCCACCCCCGCACCCTCCTCCTCCCCAGCCGCCCCCTCCGGTGAGTCCTTTTATTTCTTTTTTGCTAATTTACAGATTTAGTTTAGTTTTGTTAATTAGTGGTAGCTAGATTATTGTTAGTAGTTTTAGTGGTAGATTTAGTTAGGTTAGTAGTTTTAGTTAGTTAGCTTGGTTAGTTAGGTGGAGGAGGAGAAGAGGAGAAGAGGAGGAGGACGACGACGAGAAGAGGAGAAGAAGAAGAGGAGTAGGAGGAGGAGGAGGAGAAGAAAAAGAAAAGGAAGAAGAAGAAGAAGAAGAAGAGAAGAAAAATTAAGTAGGAGAAGAAGAAGAAGAAGAAGAAGAAGAAGAAGAAGAAGAGAAGAAAAAATAAGAAGGAGAAGAAGTAAAGAAGAAGATAAGAAGAAGAGAATAAGAAAAAAATAAGAAGGAGAAGAAGAGAAAAAAGAAGAAGAAGTTGATTTTTTTATTGTTTGGTATTTAGTGGTAGCTAGATTCTTTTTTAGTTACTTAATGGTAGATTCTGTTTTTTTGTTGTTTAGTGCTATCTAGGTTTAGCGATAGGTTTAGTTAGCTTCGTTAGTTAGGTTAGTTAGTTAGTTAGCTTAATAGAAAGAATAGGAAGAATAAGAAGAGGAGGAGGAGAAGAGGATAAGAGGAGGAGGAGGAGAAGAAGAAGAAGAAGAAGAAGAAGAAGAAGAAGAGGAGAAGACAAAAATAAGAAGGAGAATAAGAAAAGATGAAGAGAAGAAGAAGAGAAGAAGAGAAGAATACCTTCTCCTCCTCCTTATTCTCCTCCTCCTCCTTCTCCTTCTTCTTGATTTCTTCTTCTTCTTCTCCTCCTCCTCTTCCTTCTCCTCTATCTTATTCTCCTTACCTTATTTTCCCCAACAATGAGATAATTAGCCCATTTAGCTACAAAATGGCATAAAAAACTTGGTTAGCTAATGAATATTATATTCTTAACTTGTTTTCCTCTAAAATGACATAATTAGAATATTTGTGTTGATCGGGTGGATTTACATGTGATAGTTGTCTCGTCGCTGTGAGGTCTGTTGTGCGAAGACCTCCCCGTGCATTGTACGAGCCCCGCCCCTGCATTCGTGGGTCACTACAAATTTCATCTCCTCCCCGCCCCTTCATTTACTTTGGCTCGGTTTCCGGATGAAACTTTCTAGATTTAGGTAATGAAATTAATTTATCAGTATGCGTGACCAGTATGTGTCTCCCGTTCGAAAGGGCGACATCTATAAATATGCATGTCTTTGCATATTTATAACGGTCATCCTTCCGAATTGTCCAACATTATCCATGGACAGCCCGAGTATGTGTAGATTGGGTTCGTTTTCTCGTATGTTGTGCTCTCGATCCGATGCGGAATTTCGTCAGTGCCTCCCTGTTGTTCTCCGGATGCACATCATCTCTGTTTATTACGGAGACGTGTATCAGGAGAACAGCGGGGAGGTGCTGCCGAAATTTTGCGTTGGATCCGGAGCAGAGCATGGGAAAACGAACCCAATCTACACATACTCGGGTGGGATTAGGACCTATCTTTACCTATTAGCGTGTAGGTTGCCTGGACGTAATAAAAATGGCGAACCTGATTAACCGATGAATATAAATGCTAAAATATATATAAATATATTTCTTCTGTCTTTAATAGCTACGCAAGATGAGTGATCGTGCGTGGATGTATACCGGTCACCCTAGTCAGAAAGAGATGACGAAAGAATGGTTTGTAAAAACAAAGGAATTTGTGAAAGCCGCATTCGCAAATGGCCAGGAAAGAAACTATTGCCCATGTCCTGGATGCGACAACTATAAAAAGACGACAGAGGCTCTAATGATTAAACACCTGCAGAGGAGGGGTTTTAAGCCTAATTATACGGTGTGGACATTTCATGGTGAGTCTATACAACGCACAAGAGCTGAGGTGGTCCGTCGCCGCACGGACGAGCATGGTACCGGGATCGAAGACATGGTGCAAGACTTTGATGATGCTCGGGATTCGGAAGATGAGATGGAGGAATCTGCAAAGGCCTTTTATGAAATGTTGGAGTCTTCAAAACGTCCTCTCCATGAGCACACTGAGCTCTGTCAGCTGGATGCAATTGCACAAGTAATGGCTCTGAAGGCTCAGTTCAACTTGGAAAGAGAATGCTACGACGCGATGATCACACTATTTGGACGCTTCCTACCCAAAGGCCATGTCATGCCTGCAAACCTGTACCAGTCGGACAAAATACTTCATGTACTTAAGATTCCCTATGAGAAGATAGATGCATGTGAGGAAGGATGTGTCTTATTTAGGAAGGAGTATGCACACTTGGAATATTGTCCCAATTGCGAGTCTTGCGGGTATCTTGTGGTAGACAACGGTATGGGTGAGAAGAGGCAGACCAAAATCGCAGTTAGTGTTCTTCGGTATATGCCAATCGTACCAAGACTTCAACATCTTTTCATGGTCGAAGAGACAGCCAGACAGATGACATGGCACAAATTGGGCAAAAGAACCGAACTAGATGCGGATGGGAATAAGATGATGGTACACACATCGGATGGGGAAGCATGGAAACATTTCGATGGATTGCATCAGGATAAAGCGGCAGATCCAAGGAATCCTCGAGTCTACGCCGCCACGGATGGTTTTAATCCCTTCGGCATGACGGCAACCCAATACAGTTGTTGGCCTGTATTTGTCATTCCACTCAATCTCCCCCCCCCCGGGGCAGATTATACAAAGAAAGAACATATTTCTGATGTTGATAATTCCAGGGCCCAATTATCCAGGGAAGAATATGAATGTGTACCTGCAACCGCTTAAGGATGAATTGGAAGAAGCTTGGGATAATGGGGTCAAGACATACGATGCCGCTAGAAAAGAAAACTTCAAAATGCATGTGTGGTACATGTACTCTATGCATGACTTGCCAGCGTATGCGCTATTCTCTGGATGGTGTGTGCATGGAAGGTTCCCGTGCCCCCAATGCAAGGCAGCTCTTCAGTTTCATTGGTTGCAGGAGGGTCGGAAGTATTCTTGCTTTGACTTGCATAGACAGTTCCTGGATCCTGACCATCAGTTCAGAAAAGACAAGAAGAACTTTACCAAAGGAAAAGTTTTCAAAAACTTGCCACCACCTGCGTTCACGGGCCAACAGATCCTGGATTAGTTAAACGCCCTCGAGCCTGATCCAGAGCGTCCAGGGTATTTCAAGGGGTATAATTCAAAACACGCCTGGACTCACAAGCCACGCTTATGGGATCTGCCTTACTTCAAAGACCTCCTTCTTCCACACAATATCGACATGATGCACACTGAAAAGAATATCGGAGAGGCTATTTTTGGTACATTGTTTGACATAGATGGGAAGACAAGGGATAATATTAAGGCTAGAGTCAATCAAGAGACATTATGTCATAGACCGTTACAAAACATGTGAGAAGGCAAAGGAAAGCAGAAGTGGTCGAAGCCAAAGGCCTGGTTCAATCTTGGAAGGCCAGCTACGAGGGAAATTATCTTGTGGGTCAAAATGCACTTGATGTTCCCCGATGGGTATGCAGCGAATCTAAAGAGGGGAGCGAGTCTTGAAAAAATAAAAATCTTTGGTCTCAAGAGTCATGATTGACACATATGGCTAGAGCGGGTAATGCCGGTGATGTTACGTGGCTTTATTCCTGAGGATGAATGGCTAGTACTGGCGGAGCTGAGCTATTTCTTCCGTGTTCTTTGTGCAAAAGAATTGTCGCCTGGCGTGGTAGAAGACATGGAGGAGTTTGCACCAGAGTTGTTGTGCAAGTTAGAGAAGATCTTTCCACCAGGCTTCTTTAATCCAATGCAGCATGTGATTTTACATCTATCGACCAAGGCAAGATTGGGTGGGCCCGTGCAAGATCGTTGGTGCTATGCAACTGAGAGGATGCAGAAGACCCTTCGAGCTAAATGTAAAAATAAGCGTAGAATTGAAGCATCGATGGCTGAGGCATTCACTACTGAGGAGGTGGCAAACTTTGTGACAGCACACTACGAAGCCAAAAATCATCATTTGCATAATCCGAAGCCTCGGCACAATGATGCAGATCCTAAAAAAGGTGGGTCCAACCTCAACCTATTCAAAGGGAAGCTCGCACCAGCCAGTGCTTCGAAACCAATAACGTTGGATGCCGAACAATGGCGGAACATTTCGTTGTATATCTTCAACAACCTAACAGAAGTGCGGCCGTACATCAAGTGAGTTCTCGGCACATTTTCCCGTAACTTCTAATTCATTTGAACTGCTCTTATTCCCGGATATTTCAAACTGCGGTTATGTCGCCAAATTCTCGGATGGAGCGGTGATCGAAAATGATTCCGTCGAAGAGTATGAGCTTCTGTCAAAGACAGGAGGCGGCTCCCGGTTTCATCTCTTGGTTCAAACAAACGGTAATTATCAATAATGGACCATTTCATTTCTTGGTATAACTTGCAGCTAATGCAACAATCGTTTCGTATTAAACTTGTAGGCTAATTCAGAGTCTATGGACGCTGAACTGAGACAAGTCGCTAATGGTTTTGACTATAAGGTCCGCTCATTTGAGAAATACAACATCAACGGGTATCTCTTTCGTACCTTTGGCAAAGAGCTATCTATGCCCGACCGGAAATCTACAAATTGTGGTGTCTCTACTATCGGCGAAGGTGTTATCGATTATTATGGAAGAGTTAAAGCAATTTATGAACTTCAATTCTATGGTGAAAACCCACCGAACGTCGTAGTCTTCAAATGTTATTGGTTCCAGCCGAAGAAGACTAGAAGGACTCATGAACATATAGGACTAGTCAAAAACTCGAAATCAATCCAAACACCCATTTAGATGTTCCCGATGTCTATATTACGGCTCAACACGCGACCCAAGTTTTCTATCTACCGTGGGCATGCCAAACGGATAAGAATCTGGAAGGTTGGTATGTTGTTTATGAAGTGTCGCCACATGTCAGACCACCTCTCCCAAATGAACAGGATTATGAACCTCACATTAACCCAGACACATATGATGGAGAATTCTTCCAAGAAACATGTCTTTCCAAGAAACGTTTCAAGAACCACCGTGCTTCACCCAAGAACATGGAAGTAGACAGCGACAATGAATCCGACTCCAGCCCTGAGCCGGAACCACAAGACCTGGAACTCGTAGAGGTTACTGATGCGGATGACCTGTCAATGCTTCAACGATTAAAGGAAGGCCTTTCACAACTTCACGCCGTTGAACCCGACGAGCACGTCATTCATGAAGACATGCGTGATAGTGATGATGATGATGATGCATTTATTGATGATGATTATTAGTTTGTAAGATTCACAACTTAAATTATATATATTTTAATCTTTATTATTCATGTACATATTATTATTCATGTCAGTTATTCAATTTTTTATGCTGTACTAATTTCTTTTAATCTTTATCATGGCAGGTCACCAGGTGTGGAAAGATGGTGGGCGCTAGTCCAGATCACTCGACGGGTTCTTCCCATGCGCCCCGCACGAGGGGTGGTACTTCCCTTCCACCCCTATCTCTCCGTAGAGCCTTGGCAGACAGTCTGTCGACACCACCCATGGGTTCTTCTTCGTCGGCAGCATTGCCCACTGGGAGAGGTGTTGGTCGGGTAGGGAAGAAGGGGAAGGGTACATGGAGAGGTGGTGGCCGCGGAAGATCCAGGAGGACTGTTGAGCCGTCCTCGCCACCACCACCAACTCATTCACCCGAGCATAGGACTACTATGGTCGACCCGTTTGCGGAGGAGGCTACGGGGACTCCGTTCCAGGAGCCTGTTGTTGACGGGCATTCGTCTCATGAGACTCCGGTCCAGGAGCAGCCTCGGGTCGAGGTGCCTTCGGCCCACGAGACTACGGTTCCGGAGGCTTCACCCGACGTGGAGAGGCCCGGATGGGAGACCTGGCCGGATCGTACTGAGTTGCCAGATTGGACCGAGGGTCCGTGTGGCTCAGGGGGCGGGGATGGCGGGGATGAGCTTACGGATAGTGAGGGCGATGTGCAGGTGGACAGGGCCACCATGTACAAGCGTGGTAGTACACGTCTCCTGGTCGCGCCGGCTACCCGCGAGCAGAGGCCGGTGATTAAACCTGAAGGAGATAGGTAAGTACATTTACTCTTTTTTAGCTTTTGCCTTCAAGTTTGTTCGAATATCTAATGCATTGACCTTATCATACTGTGGGGGATGGGTGCACCCTCTTGGAGTCCGCAGGCCGAACTCCGTCCTTGGTGTGCTTTGCTGGACAAATTTCCCGGGGTTTGTCACGTTGCCTGGTGAGGGTCAGGTTCCTACACTAGGATTTTCCTGGGAGCACTACCAGGCTGCGCAGGCCCCGTCGGAGGAGATTATAGATGGTGTCTTGTGCCACACGAGGGCCGAGATGGTGATCAAGAGCTTTTGGGTAAATTATCCTTTTACAGAATCTAAAATTAACAATATAGCTAATTATTGTACTAATCGGTGTTTTCATGTTTGATTGCAGACCTTCTATAGGTGTGAGGATGGATATGAGGAGGAGGCGGCCAGGGTTCTCGAGGCCGGGTGTAGGCGGTTACTACGGAACTTGCGCCACGAGGCTCGGCCGCAGGCTATTCGAGATTACTATGCCACGCGTGGTATTAAGAAGCAGAAGAAGGATTGCCGCGAAAAGTTTCTGAAGAAGGAGCAATACATGAAGGTAATTACCTATTCTTAAGTCCTTCTACGTAGTTTTCTTGATTTCATTCATAGGCGTAGCGCTGAAAATTCTTTCTAATAACTTACAGGTGCCCCCGAGATGGTGTGCGGATAAGATGGATTGTTGGGAGGCGTTGGTTGATGAGTGGTGCACAGGCAGCTGGCGAGCCGTCCACGAGAATGCGAAGGATCGACGTAGCCAAATGGTTGGTGTGCCATACCATCAAGGAAGCGCCAACTTACTTCAGTTCGGACGAAACTGGGTATGTGATCTGCTTCATGATTCATTCAATTCATTCTTGATGCTAATATTTTGTTCCTCTCTTTTAGGCGCATCACAATAAGACGGAGATGCCACACTTGTACGACCTTTATGGCATGGCATTCTCTGAGTCTGACCTGGATGATCCCAATAACTTCACCAACATATCATCCCACCAGAAGCTCGTGGCATACAGGGACGCGGGGAAGGCTACGGAAGGGGATGACTTTAACCCTAGCCAGGAACCTTTGGATCCAGAGCTGGTGATGATATCTGGTGGCGGGAGGCCCCATGGCTCGATAGCCATTGGAGATGGGATAATACGTTGTCCACTCACTCTCTCGGAGATCAAGGCGCGCCAGTCGAGCAGTTGTCCTGAGATAATTTGTCATCCACGGCCAGTCGAACTTCCCATCGAGGTTAGTTGTACGGACTAAGAACACTTTCATCCATTTCATTATGTGTGTCACCATAGATCATTACTGTGGTAACGAGGAATGGTGTTTCAGGATGCTCTTCAGAAAGAGAGATTGGCAAACGAGGCTGCTCTTGAGAAAGAGAGATTGGCAAGCCAGGCTGCTCTTCAGAAAGAGAGATTGGCAAGTCAGGCTGCTCTTCAGAAAGAGAGATTGGCAAGTCAGGCTGCTCTTGATGAGAGGGACCAGACCACGGCACGATTGATTGAGGAGGAGAGGTCCCGGAATGAGGCGGGTCAACGGGCTCTGTACGAGCTTTTTGTGGTAAGTTATTTTTCACATTAGCCAAATCATGTGTGTAATGTCTGTTTCATTACTAACTAATACGACCCACTCTTCACGGTCTCTGCGAGAAGAGCGGTCAAGTCCCTCCGCCGATGCTCGTCTTCTCTTTGATTGGCACGGTGAGTTTCATTATAAACTAGTATTAATAATTGAGTGTCATCATGCTAACTGAGACATTGCAAAATATCTATTCTGCAAAATAACTCCCGAGCGGCATCGCACGACCCTTCTCCAGGTGTTTCTCCTCATTGATGACCACTACGGTAAGTTTCTCTTCTCCTCTTTCATATTCTCCTTGCCTTAATTTCCCCAACAATGACATAGTTAGCCCATTTAGCTCCAAAAAGACATAATTAGCCCATTTAGCTCCAAAATGCCATAATAAGCTCAAAATGGCATAAGAACCTTGGTTAGCTCATTAATATTATATACTTAGCTTGTTTTCCTCTAAAATGAGATAATTAGCCCATTTAGCTCCAAAAAGACATAGTTAGCTAATTTAGCTCCAAGAAGAGGAGAAGAGGGGAAGAAATAGGAAAAATGAAAAGAAAGAAGAAGAAGAAGAAGAAGAGAAGAAGGAGAAGGAGGAGGAGGAGGAGAAGGAGGAGAAGGCCAAGGACCTTCTAGTCCTTCCCCTCCTCCTCCTCCTCCTTCTCCTCCTTCTTGATTTCTTCTTCTTCTCCTCCTCCTCCTCCTCTTTCTTCTCCTCTTTCATATTATCCTTGCTTTAATTTCCCCAACAATGACATAATTAGCCCATTTAGCTCCAAAATGCCATAATAAGCTCAAAATGGCAAAAGAACCTTGGTTAGCTCATGAATATTATATACTTAGCTTGTTTTCCTCTAAAATGGGAAAATTAGCCCATTTAGCTCCAAAAGACATAATTAGGTAATTTAGCTCCAACAAGAGGAGAAGAGGAGAAGAAATAGGAAAAATGAAAAGAAAGAAGAAGAAGAAGAAGAAGCAAAGAAGGAGGAGGAGGAGGAGAAGGAGAAGAAGAAGGCCAAGGACCTTCTAGTCCTTCTCCTCCTCCTCCTCCTTCTCCTCCTTCTCGTCCTTCTTCTTGATTTCTTCTTCTTCTCCTCCTCCTCTTTCTTATCCTCTTTCATATTATCCTTTCTTTAATTTCCCCAACAATGACATAATTAGCCCATTTAGCTCCAAAATACCATAATGACCTCAAAATGGCAGAAGAACCTTGGTTGGCTCATGAATATTATATACTTAGCTTGTTTTCCTATAAAATGGGATAATTAGCCCATTTAGCTCCAAAAAGACATAATTAGGTAATTTAGATACAACAAGAGGAGAAGAAATAGGAAAAATGAAAAGAAACAAGAAGAAGAAGAAGAAGAAGAGAAGAAGGAGGAGGAGGAGGAGGAGGAGGAGAAGGCCAAGGACCTTCTAGTCCTTCTCCTCCTCCTCCTTGTCCTCCTTCTTCTTGATTTATTCTTCTTCTCCTCCTCCTCCTCTTTCTTCTCCTCTTTCATTTGATCCTTGCTTTAATTTCCCTAACAATGACATAATTAGCCCATTTAGCTCCAAAATACCATAATAACCTCAAAATGGCATAAGAACCTTGGTTGGCTCATGAATATTATATACTTAGCTTGTTTTCCTCTAAAATGGGATAATTAGCCCATTTAGCTCCAAAAAGACATAATTAGGTAATTTAGCTCCGACAAGAGGAGAAGAAATAGTAAAAATGAAAAGAAAGAAGAAGAAGAAGAAGAAGAAGAAGAGAAGAAGAAGGAGAAGGAGGAGGAGGAGGAGGAGAAGGACAAGGACCTTCTAGTCCTTCTCCTCCTCCTCCTTCTCCTCCTTCTTCTTGACTTCTTCTTCTTCTCCTCCTCCTCCTCTTTCTTCTCCTCTTTCATATTATCCTTGCTTTAATTTCCAAAACAATGACATAATTAGCCCATTTAACTCCAAAATACCATAATAAGCTCAAAATGGCATAAGAACCTTGGTTAGCTCATGAATACTATATACTTAGCTTGTTTTCCTCTAAAATGGGATAAGTAGCCCATTTAGCTCCAAAAAGACATAATTAGGTAATTTAGCTCCAACAAGAGGACAAGAGGAGAAGAAATAGGAAAAATGAAAAGAAAGAAGAAGAAGAAGAAGAGAAGAAATAGAAGGAGGAGGAGGAGGAGGAGAAGGCCAAGGACCTTCTAGTCCTTCTCCTCCTCCTCCTTCTCCTCCTTCTCCTCCTTCTTGATTTCTTCTTCTTCTCCTCATCCTCCTCTTTCTTCTCCTCCTTCATATTATCCTTGATTTAATTTCCCCAACAATGACATAATTAGCCCATTTAGCTCCAAAATGCCATAATAAGCTAAAAATGGCATAAGAACCTTGGTTAGGTCATGAATATTATATTCTTAGCTTGTTTTCCTCTAAAATGGGATAATTAGACCATATAGCTCCAAAAAGACATAATTAGGTAATTTAGCTCCAACAATAGGAGAAGAGGAGAAGAAATAGGAAAAATGAAAAGAAAGAAGAAGAAAAGAAGAAGAGAAGGAGAAGGAGGAGGAGGAGGAGAATGCCAAGGACCTTCTAGTCCTTATCCTCCTCCTCCTTCTCCTCCTTCTCCTACTTATTCTTGATTTCTTCTTCTTCTCCTCCTCCTCCTCTTTCTTCTCCTCTTTCATATTCTCCTTGCTTTAATTTCCCGAACAATGACATAATTAGCCCATTTAGCTCCAAAATGCCATAATAAGCTAAAAATGGCATAAGAACCTTGGTTAGCTCATGAATATTATATCCTTAGCTTGTTTTCCTCTAAAATGGGATAATTAGCCCATATAGCTCCAAAAAGACATAATTAGGTAATTTAGCTCCAACAAGAGGAGAAGAGGAGAAGAAATAGGAAAATGAAAAGAAAGAAAGAAGAATAAGAAGAAGAAGAAGAGAAGAAGAAGGAGAAGGAGGAGGAGGAGGAGGAGGAGAAGGCTAAGGACCTTCTAGTCCTTCTCCTCCTCCTCCGTCTCCTCCTTCTTCTTGATTTCTTCTTCTTATCCTCCTCCTCCTCTTTCTTCTCCTCTTTCATATTCTCCTTGCTTTAATTTCCCCAACAATGACATAATTAGCCCATTTAGCTCCAAAATGCCATAATAAGCTAAAAATGGCATAAGAACCTTGGTTAGCTCATGAATATTATATTCTTAGCTTGTTTTCCCCTAAAATGGGATAATTAGCCCATATAGCTCCAAAAAGACATAATTAGGTAATTTAGCTCCAACAAGAGGAGAAGAGGAGAAGAAATAGGAAAAATGAAAAGAAAGACGAAGAAGAAGAAGAAGAAGAAGAGAAGAAGGAGGAGGAG
The DNA here is from genome assembly GCF_904849725.1 of Hordeum vulgare subsp. vulgare. Classification (NCBI taxonomy): domain Eukaryota; kingdom Viridiplantae; phylum Streptophyta; class Magnoliopsida; order Poales; family Poaceae; genus Hordeum; species Hordeum vulgare. The sequence goes on along the minus strand of NC_058522.1, from coordinate 545,089,529 downwards.
GAGGAGGAGGAGAAGGCCAAGGACCTTCTAGTCCTTCTCCTCCTCCTCCTTCTCCTCCTTCTTCTTGATTTCTTCTTCTTCTCCTCCTCCTCCTCTTTCTTATCCTCTTTCATATTCTCCTTGCTTTAATTTCCCCAACAATGACATAATTAACCCATTTAGCTCCAAAATGCCATAATAAGCTAAAAATGGCATAAGAACCTTGGTTATATATTCTTAGCTTGTTTTCCTCTAAAATGGTATAATTAGCCCATATAGCTCCAAAAAGACATAATTAGGTAATTTAGCTCCAACAAGAGGAGAAGAGGAGAAGAAATAGGAAAAATGAAAATAAATAATAAGAAGAAGAAGAAGAGAAGAAGGAGAAGGAGGAGGAGGAGGAGAAGGCCAAGGACCTTCTAGTCCTTCTCCTCCTCCTCCTTCTCCTCCTTCTCCTCCTTCTTCTTGATTTCTTCTTCTTCTCCTCCTCCTCCTCTTTCTTCTCCTCTTTCATATTCTCCTTGCTTTAATTTCCCCAACAATGACATAATTAACCCATTTAGCTCCAAAATGCCAAAATAAGCTAAAAATGGCATAAGAACCTTGGTTAGCTCATGAATATTATATTCTTAGCTTGTTTTCCGCTAAAATGACATAATTAGCTCAAAAACATCATATATTGTTCTTCTTCTGACTTTCTTATTCATATTTTTGCAGATTGGATATACTACATGCATGGAAGCTGGCATTCATGGAGTTAAACAATGTCGATGGATAAACTTTATATGTATATCATCTAGTTTTCATTTGAGTTGATGAACAATGTCGAACTATATGTATATGTATATATGGATAAACAGTGTAATACTTTGTATGTTGGTTCTTTCGATATATGGGGATGTACATTGATTTATATGTATATCATATATGTGTGGTGAATTATATATATGTGTTGGCAAGTATATGTGTGGTGAACTATATATCATATATGTGTGGTGAATTATATAAATGTGCTGTCAAATATATATATATATATATATATATATATATATATATATATATATATATATATATATATATGCTGTGAAATAATATAAAACAAAAAAACAGGTACTATATGGGCTCTTTGCCGTGTGCCAGCTGATGGCAAAGACCTGTGCCATCAGCTGGCAGATGGCAAAGGTGCCACATGGCACCCAGCTGTGCATCCTGGGGTGTCTATATACGCTCTTTGCCGTCTGCTTCTAGGGTGGGCAGACGGCAAAGAAGAGGGCACAGAGGAGGGGGGAGGAGGAGGCAGACGGCAAAGAGAGGAGGGGGGAGGAGGAGGCCGACGGCAAAGAGTGGAAGGGGGAGGAGGAGGAGGCAGACGACAAAGAATAAGGGGGAGGTGGACGTCAAAGAAGAGGGGGGGAGGCAGACGGCAAAGCCTCCGTTAACCCCTAACGGAGGCAACGCCTATCGGCTGCCTTCTCGAGCACTTTGCCGACTGCTCCTATGGAAAGCTGACGGCAAAGAGCTTTGCCGTCCGCTTTGGGGAGGCAGACGGCAAAGAAGGTACGATGCCGTCGTAGGCTGACGCAGAAATTTTGCCGGCCGTGAGATTCTTTGCCGTCTGTGGTATTCTCTTTGCCGTCCGGGATTTAGTCTTTGCCGTCTGTGATGGCAGACGGCAAAGAAGCTGATTCCTGTAGTGCATGCCAATTTGTTCACAGATACATTTGATGTAGAGCCACAATGAGTTACTATGCACGTGAAGCAGCTTAATGAGGAGTAAAATGTATTTGTTGATAATGATGTTGCTCCAGATGCACAAGTTAATGATAATATTGATGATGCTTCACATACACGGGTTCATGAGAATGGTGTTGTGCAGCACTCACCCGTTGTTTTGTAGAAAAAAGCCCAGTCTCTTGTAGTTTGTAGGGGAAAGGGAGACATTAAATAACCTAAATGCCTAATTGAAGAGTGTGACACTGTTCATTATGCTTTCAGTTGTATCGAACAGGTTGAGAATATTCATGAGTCGTCCACATACACTAAATTTGTTGCTTCTGGTGATCGTGAAAAGTGGATTGCTGCCCTGTATGAAGAGATGAGTCACTTGATAAAAATGACATTGGATGTGGTGCGCTTGCCTAAACAAAAGAATATTGTTCGCTCAAATGGAGCTTCAAAAGAAAGAAATTTTTGACTCCTAATGAGGCCATGAGGTTTAAGGCAATGTTAGAGACTAATGGCTTCAGTCAGATGACATGTATTGCTTTTGAGCTTTGTGAAGCATAGTTTCATCCGTGCATTGTTTGATATTCTTGCTCTGCATGATTTTGAGATTTAGCAGTTAGATGTCAAGATTTCTATTCTGCATGAAAAAACGGAGGAGAAGATTTACATGGACCAACCATAAGGTTTCATAGTGATTCATAAGGATAAATTTGTTTGCAAGTTAAAAAGGTCCCCATATGGTTTGAAACAGTCTCCGAGACAATGGTATAAAAGATTTGATTCATTTGTGATAGCACATGATTTAAAAGGTATGTGGATGATGGTTCCACATTAAATTTGTTGATGGATGACATATATATTTGTCGATATATGTTGATGTCATGTTGGTTATTGCCAAGGGCAAGAATGAGATCACTACTTTAACGGCATGATTAAGTATTGAGTTTGAGATGAAGGATCTTGGTGCTCCTAAGAAAATTCTAGGCATTGAGATTACCAAGCACAGAAATTCCAGTTCGTTATTTCTTAGTCTGGAAAGTGTAATTAAAAAAATTCTTCATCGTTTTACCATGCGCTCCTCATTTCAAATTATCATCTCAATGTCCTGGTATGAAGGTTTTGAGTATATGTCGAGACTTCCATGTTATTATGTTCTCGGTTCTTTAAGTATGCCATGGTATGTTTTTGTCCTGATTTGTCATTAGCAATGAGTTTGGTTAGTGGATACATGGCTAACCCTTCTAGAGAACATTAACTGATTGTTCAGTGGATTTTGAGGTACCTTCATGGTATTTCAATGCTTGTTTAAAATTTGTCAGAACTAGTGAAGGATTAGCTGGCTATGTGGATTCATATTTTGCTTCTAGTGATTTGGAAAAGAGGAGGTCCCTTACACGTTATGTATTCACTATTGGTGGTTGTGTCATGGGTTGGATGACGGTAGTTGCTCAATTATCACTAAAGGGAATGCATGGCTATTGCAGAATCATGTAAAGAACTAGTTTTGCTGAAAGGTTTGAATGCTAAGATTTGTAAAGATAATTCTTGCTTTAACCTATCTTTCGACAGTTAGAGTGCCATATATCTCACTAAGGATCAAATATTCCATGAGAGAAAAAAGCACATTGATGTCAAATGCCATTACATTCAAGACATTATTGAGCCACATAAACTGAAGGTATGCAAGATTAGTACTCACGGTAATCGTGGTGTGAAAGCACAATTTCTCCCTAAGGTGGTTTTGATAATTGGTCACAACATATGCATCATTGGACTAATGAGCTTATCCAAGTATATTTCAGAAAATTTCAAAGATGCCTTGGCTATAGGATTGTGAGGAGAAGCCCCTTGATGCAAGGAAAGGAATAGGATTGGATCAAGCTTCAAGCAAGAATACTCTACATTTTACATTTGTGAAAAATCACTTTGAGTCCATAGGAAAGACAATACTATTAAAAGGGGGTGAGGTATTATGATGAATTGCTTGCTCAAGTGCTTAGAGGAAGCCACCAAAAATATTCACTCATTCTCACATAAGATATCTTTGTCCAAAGCCATATCAGTACAATCAGTGTCACCAACTATTTCCACTCGACCCTACCGATTTTCACTAGACAGATCCTATGCCAAACCCTACCATCTCGGTACCACCAACTTTCACATCGGTGCCACCAATATTCAATGACCAACTTTCTGTTGAGAAGATTTCAAGAATCAGAATTTCTGAGTTTGAAATCGGTCTCACCGAGATTTGGAAATCGGTGTAGTTCATTGTATCGATACCACCGAGATTCATATATCAGTCTCACCAAGAATTTAAAAGTTGCCACATTTAGTGCAACTCGGTACCACCGAGATTCATTTCGGTGTTACCGAGTTGGGCAATAATGTTGTAACGGTTGGATTTTGGGAGATGCATATATATACCCCTACACCTCCTCTCATTCGGAGAGGAAGCACTCAGAACACACACCCACTTGTCAGATCCATTTTTCTGAGAGAGAGCCACCTATTCATGCGTTTAGATCAAGATATTCCAATCCAACGATTTAAAACTTGATCTCTAGCCTCCCCAAGTTGCTTTACACAAGATCAATCTCTCCAACCCATGCCAAATCTACGAGAGAGTGATTGAGTGTTGAGGAGACTATCTTTTGAAGCACAAGAGCAAGGAGTTCATCGTTCTACCGCATCTATTACCTTTTTGGGGGTGGTGCCTCCTAGATTGGTTAGGTGCCGCTAGGGAGCCTCCTACTTCGTGTTGTGGATTTGAACCAAGAAGTTTGTAAGCGCAAGGAGATCGCCTAATTCGTGAAGATCTACCGTGAGTGAGGCAAGTCCTGTGTGGACGGAAGCCATGGTGGAATACACAAGGCCGCTTGATCGTGGACCCCTTATGGGTGGAGCCCTTCATGGACTCTCGCAACCATTACCCTCTGTGGGTTGAAGTCTCCACTAACGTGGACTTACGATAGCACCACCTATCAAAACCACGCCAAAAATCATCGTGTCAACCTTTGCGTTTGATCTTCCTACCTCACACTCTACATTACATTTGCATGTCTTTACTTTCCGCTGCTATACTCTTAGATATGCATGTGTAGGGTGAACTTGACTAGTCATAATTGTTAAAACTAGCCCACCACTAAAATTGGGAAAAGGCTAAGTTTTCAAGTAATCTAATCACCCCCCCCCCCTCTAGACATACTTTCGACCTAACATGCTAATATTTTGACAAAGTGAGATCCTATTGCTAAGTTTAAGCTTTGTTGAGACTTAGTTGGTATAAGTCATGAGCCCTAGTGGTTTTTTGGCACCGCAAGTATTTTATTTGTTTGGCGCCGCAAGTTTCACGGAGAAGGTTCTCATTCATGCTACAAGATGACATTTGTCTCAAAGGAGAGTCTCTTAAGTTATGATCCAAATAAAAGTTTAAAGATAAAGTCTAACTTCTCACGAGCTAAGTGGGGCAAGGTAAACTGAAGGTACCCCTCTCACCCCCTCCTACCTTTGAACATCCACGGTCAAAGCGATGGGGCAAGAGTGGTATGGGTCAGCATTGAAGTTGTCACCTATGTTATATACACCACTACTAGGAAAATCCATATAGACAACCACCTAATGGTGGCGCGGGTTAACTCACCCGCGCTACTACAATGTTATTATACCACTACTAGAAAAATCCGTATAAACAACCACCTAATAGTGGTGCGGGTTAGCTGGCCAGTAGCGCGGAAAAAATAGTGCAGTGTTAGTAAAGCATAGAAGTAGCGCAGGCACGACAGTCCCATGCACCTACTAGGTGGTACCCATCATGGCTTGTGGACATGCCATATTAGTAGCGAGGAGTATAAAACACGGGCTACTACTAGGTTGCTAGTAGTAGTCACAACCAGAATAGTGTTACTATTTAAGTAGATCAACTAATCATGAATTATATTTTAAGTTCCTAACACAAATTAATCAGTCTCATGGTTACAATAAACGATCATCGCCTACATAAAGAAAATCCATTGCTTTCTTTACTAAGTAACAACAAAAGGTGAAACATCACCACAAGCGAGAACCTTCATGACAATCACTTTTTTATCGAAAAAGAAATATAGAAAAATAGCTAAAACAAAAATTATATGTAAAATATAATTTTGAGAGACGATTTCCTATGCATGATGATAACTACGCATGCATGATAACAGCTACACATCCTTTGGTATAAGTATCCTTTTTGACATATGAGGTGTCAGATTTCTTATGGCAATTTACACAAGCGCATTTTTTTATACAAAAATGATTTTGTCTCACTTTTCTTTGTCTTTTTATTACCCTTTTGACACAAATGCCTTTTCGTTGTGTAGAAAGGACATTGTTCTCACTTCTATCGGTCTTTTTGATTGCCTTTTAGCATAATTGCATGTTTTCTTGCGGGACTTGTGCATGGTTACGATATTTTCGTTATACCATTTTTATAGTCCAAAATAATTAGAGAAAAAAAATTAGGCTGTGTATAGCTATGACCATGGTTAGCAAATTATTTCCATATAAATTTTAATCTAAGTAAGGTAGAATCAGAAAAGTAGTGTTATCTAAAACAAAAAATAGAAATGAAACCAAAACTATTTTAAGGCCGAATAAATTAAAGGCATTGGTATTACCATAAAAGAAGAAACATAATGAAGAAAGGATAAAATATCACCAATTTTTTTAAGATAAAACTGCACTTAGTTTTTGTACAAAGTTAGGTCACGAACAAAAACAAAAAATAACCCACGTATTTATATGGTAGAATGGTTTATGAGAGTGGTTTAATCCTCAAACAATGTGATAAAAATTATATTATATTTTAAAAAAATTGGCCAAACATGAGAAAATTATAAACACTTACTGTCACACTATTTTCTTATATGAGGCAATTAGAATATATTGATAAATTGCACATAAATAACACAAAATTTCCCTCTCTCATATTGTGCAAAACAATCATAAAATAGTGCAACTTTATGATCATTATGATTTAAGAAAATTAACTAAAAATGAATCTCATTTTTAGTCTCGAACACAAACTAAGTAGTCACATGATTACAAAACAGTCACACTTAAACAGATAAAATAAAACAACGGTCAAACATTGGTGAGCACTAAAAAAGTAAACATTAGCACAAGAAAATTACAAGATCGTTTTGTGCCAAGTCACTTTTTTACCTGTAAAAAGAAACATATAAAATTACTAACCAAACAATTAGTTTTATTTTAGCTATATATTTCAACATTTATTCTAAGTAAGAATGAATTAAGAGAATTTGTATTTCCTAAAAGAATAAAGAAAATGAAGAAAGAACTATAGAAAAAGGCCAAACAATTGCAAACAAAATGTATGGAAATTATGTTAATCTACAATACGCAAAAACAATCATATAATAGTATAACTTGCACACATATATGCCATGTCATACATAGTACTAAAACCACAAAGTATCAATTTTAGTGGTCTCACAACACGTCGAAACGGAATTGCATTTCACAGTGTTGCTTCCCCATTTATTTCTCTTTCACTCATTTATGCGCGTACACACTTGATAGTACATAACAGATGTCGGCCTTTATATTAGGCCCATTATCACACTCATGTCTTGTCATTTTTAATACGAAATTTTATGATGTTATACATTACTCCCTCCGTTCCTAAATATAAGTATTTTTAGAGATTCTACTAGGAGCTACATTCGGAGCAAAATAAATGAATCTACACTTTAATGCATGTCTATATACATATGTATATAATTTTCTAGTGTAAACTCTTAAAATACTTATATTTAGGAACGGAGGGAGTAATATTTTGACAATATCCTCATCTTATTAGATTTTTCTAAGATATTACTCCCTCCGTCCCAAAATAACTGTCTCAACTTTATACTAGATCTAGTATAAATTTGTACTAAGCTTAAGACAGTTATTTTGGGACGGAGGGAGTATATAGCATCCAGTGCACACATATCACCACAAGTGCGGGTAAGCGTCCATTAGGTGCAGGAAATGGGCCAGGCCTTTACACCATCATGATGCAATACCTTGACAAATTTCATTCGTCTGTCAATGGTTGACTGGTCGACGATTGACCAGTTGTGAGTAAGCCTTAACTTTTGAAAGAAAATACAGAAAACAAATCTGGATTTTTATTTTTAAAAATCTACAGAAAAACACAAATAAAAACTTCGTCGACTTTAGAAAAAAAGTCACACTTGTAAAAAGTTCACTAATTTGAGAAAGCTTGAAAGAATTTAGAATAATTCATCCTATCTCAAAAATGTTCACCAACTTTTTGAAATTTTCATCAATTTTTAGAGAAAGCTCATAGATTATGAAAATAAATTCTTTGATTTGAAAAAAAAATCAATTTTATAAAGTCATCGATTTAAAAAATCACGCATTTGGCAAAAGAAAAAAAACAAACAAAACCATTTCAAATCAAGTGAAAAAATAAAACCAGTTTGGGAAGCTTGGAGAATGAATAAGAAGAGTTTTAACTTAAAAACACAAAGAGCGGACTCAAGCGCGGAACGGGGGTATGCGCTCGAGCTCGTTTTGCAAATCGCATAATAACGAGCGCTTAAGGCATCGAATAGGAAGTGCCCAGCCCTACCTCCCGCGTATGAAAAACTCCTCGTGCGTTTGGGCTTCCCATGTGCGAGGCAAGGTGTACCCTGTTTCTTTTTGCTTTTTCTAATGTTCAAAATATCCACGAAGTATTGTTTATTTTCTATAAATTGGAATCTTTGTTTGGGATTTAAAAAATATATAAATATTCACAAATTTCAAGAAATAGTCATGCAGTTGAATATGTTTACAATTTTCAAATTCTACCAATACAAAATTTTAATTGTATTTCATAATTTTTATTTGGAAAATTATTAACTTATGTCTAAAAAATCTAAATTAAAAAAAATGTGAAAATGATTGCAGATTAAGAACAATTTTGAAATTTAAGAAATTTTCATAGATTATTAAATTCTTTTGGCATTAGAAAAATATTCCAGAATTTAGAAATATTCAAGAGTTTAGAAAATGTTCACAATTGAACAATATTCCAAGATTTCAAGAAAAATGAGTTTGATTAATGTTATCGAATATAAAAAAGTTCATTTGAATTTCAAAACATTGACAAATATTCCTTAACTTATAAATATAAAATAAATAAAAATCGACGGAAAAAAAAATAGATGGGGGCATAATAGAAAGATAAAAAGGTAGGTCCACTTACGAAAATACTGACCTGACGGAAGACGTAACTGGGCTACCCCGGTCTAGCCAGCTCACTTGAGATGTGTGTTTTATTCCTTGGATTCTCTATGTTTTGTTTTTGAAAATGGTGAGACTGGGGGTAATCCTCCTTTTCCAAAAAAAATGTTTTGAAAAAAGGTGATTTATATTATTTATGGATGACAAAATTATTAAAAATTGATAAAATCATACGAATATTTATAAACATATTCACTGTCGTTTAGAAAAGTTCTTTATAAATTTAAAAAATATTCACCTTATTTAAATATCATTTACTGTATATTAAAAAATTATCCATATATAAAAATACAGGCTTCAAACAGTTGAATGTTAATAATAATACTTTCACGGTATATTATAATATTTCTTGTGTAATCGTATCTCAACAATTAAAAAAATGGATAGGAAACATAAAAAATAAAAAATAATCCCATAGAAAAAAAGAGTATGTGATGTAATAGAAAACCCAAGAACAAAATAACACAACCAAAAAAAGAGGGAAAAACTACAACAATAGCGAACGAATTAGGGCAGTGCATAAACAACCCCAGTAGGCCGGCCCAACATGGCTCTAACGCCAGCACGGCGTGTCGCCTAGTTGACGTATGTGGGCAGGTCGCCTAGTTGACATATGCGGGTGTGTCGCATAGTTGACGTATGCGGGCGTCAACTGGATTTCGGGAGCAACTAATTAAGAGGTATCCTTTGGGGGTTCCTCGGAGTGCACCAAGTGATGCGTCCAATAGACGTCATGTATTATGCATTGGGTGCGTTCTTCAGGATTTCGGGTTTTTTCTTTTCGGCAAGATTTTTTTTTTGCCTTTTCCTTACTTTCCCTAGGTTTTGGGAGTTTTCTTAAGAACTCATCTTCTATGGAAACAGATCATTTGCTTCTATGAGAAACAAGGTTTTACTTCCTGAAAAATGAAAGGCACATGTTGTGCGTACCAAAAAGAAAAAAGAAACATAGTTGTGCTTCCCGAATGGGAAAGGCATAACTATGCTTGCCCGAATACAGGAGAAGCACAACTTATGCTTCAAAAAAAAAGTGGAAATCACAAGTGTGCATCCAGGTTCCTTTTTTTGTTTTTCAGTTTATCATTTTTATTCTTGTTTATTTTATTTTATTTTTTGGAAAAGGTTTGCCTGAACTTATTAACATGTGCTCTAATTTTGCATATGTCGACCTGGGAAATCCAACGGTGAAATGATTCATGGTTTGTACTTATGGTTCGAGAATAAAATATTTTAAAAAATATATGAAAAAAAAACTCTAAAGTTACGATAAGTGAGGCACAAGCAATACGCCACTTGTTAGCACCATAGAAGGTAGTATCGACTTTTACAAGGGGAACCCCTCAATAATGATTTCGTTAGATTTCACCACGCGGGGAAATATGACTCTTCCAAAATACCCCTCCGTCCCAAAATAACTATCTCAACTTTAGTACAACTTTGTACTAGAGTTAGTATAAAGTAAAGACACTTATTTTGAGACGGAGGGAGTAAAAGGGTTCCTGTTGGGCCGCATTGGTCTAGTATCAGAATTTGGGCCTTCCCAACTGACACATGAGCTCATTTTTGTTTTCTACAAGTGACCAGCAGTCTTGCATGCTCGCCTCCGGTTTGGTTTAAACCTCGCAACATTGGTCGGCTGTGCCAAGATGATCGTCAACTTTGATAAAACTTCAAACATAATAATGCCAATGCAAGATGGAGAAAATACATCAATATCTTCAGCTATAAATTTATGATTGTTTCCACATGACCAGGGACTTCACATATGAGCGCTATGAGCATTGCCGTAGGAAATCTAATGCTGTGGCTGATGAGTTGCTAGCTAGAATTTGTAATTTTTCTTCCTCTAGTTTCTGGTTTGATGAGGCACCCGATGTCATCATCTCTTTGCTTGTAAAAGGTAGTCTGTGTTTTGATTACCAACTAACGAAAAGGAGTGATGAGAGTTTCAAAAAAAAAGTTACGCGTGAGAGCGACTAAGGGCTGATGTAACGAGGTGTCAATTTTTTTTTGCGAGGGAATGATGTGTCAATTGTTAGTTGCTTGTTAGGGCATGTACAACAGTTCAGACCAATGTTGTTTATAATAATACTCCACGTTATTTATAGATAAAACTACAGACATCTTCTACAACAGGGTGTCTTTCGTCTATCTATAACACCAGCGCTCGAACAAAAAAAAGACACCCAACGGCTATAAAGTTACGAAACTCAACTCAAATTCCATTGAACCAGTCACGAAGCCCACGACTCGAGTTGATAGCGGCCACGAGGCCCACGATCCCACAAGAGGCGACAAGCTTCATACAAGGGGAAAAACATCGTCGGTAAGTAGCGATTTACAAGGCAACATATCGTCGTTATTTCTACACACAGACTCACTTATTTTCCCTACTCTCTTTCCTTCACATTATTTCTGTTCCAACGTGTCGTATGTTACAGACAGCTGACTGTATACCATTGTATATGCCCTTAACGGGGGTGGCGGGCCCGCCCTGAAAATCTGGGGTCATATAGCAGAGAAAGGATTTTCATAAGGAAACGTAGAAGTTGTTCGTAGGTATGTATAACAGTGTTAGACGAGCAATGCTACACTTACATACGACTCTACTAAATCTTACGTGATTGTGCAGTTGTCAAACTGTGATTGAAGAAGGGGGAGGAAGGGGCCCACACCCCTGAAAATCACGGGGGCCAAGAGTTAGTTAGTTTGGAAATTTACGTAACACGTTCGTAACTTTTAGCAGATGTAGGATTTTCGAGTGTTGGACTGGCTAGCACACAAAGATGCTACACATATGAAAATTGCTACGTAAACTTACTTAAAAACGTTATCTCTTTCGCTAATCTTAACTAATCATCCCTGATTTTCAGGTTGAAGGGGCGTGCTAACCAATTAAACGAGACCACGCCATCACGTACATAACTTTTCATAGAAAAATCCCGTAGGTGTAGCAAAGGCACCAAGCCATTCGATTCGGTTCGACTGTTACCTACTCCCTCCGTTCCTAAATATATATGAGTCTTTGTAGAGATTTCACTAGTGGACTACGTACGGATGTATATAGATATACTTTAAAGTATAGATTCAATCATTTTGCTCTTTATGTAGACTCTTAGTAAAATCGTTTAAAAGTTTTATATTTAGGAACGGAGGAAGTACAAAAGATGGCATTGGCATTTGATGGTTCTCATACCACGATGAGGATAACAGGAGTTGAAGTCTCTGCCACTGTACACCACGACACGCTGCATGCCTGCCTGCCCGCACGTACGTGCCCACATAACTCGCGACTGTCTGGTTCGGCCAGCTTTGAGCTGCGCGTCCGCGCGCGTGCGTGCATGGCCGGACGGACACGTACACCGATGATCGATCGATCTGCCCCGCTCTGTCTGCCCGCAGCATGGCGTCAGCGCACGCGCGCAGGGCGGCAACGCGGTGTGCAGTGGCGAGCAACGGCCAGTGCCGTAAATACGAGCCATTGCTGCTAGCCTGCTACTGTGGTACTACGCGCGTGGCACAGTCCCCGGACTCCAAGGTACGTGCCGAGCTTGCGACTTGCGAGAGCCCGGGCGCGCACGTCCGGCTTGCCGGAGACGACCACCACCGGCCTGCCGCACGCCACATGACCTACTACGTCGACCAGCTCAGCTAGCGCTCACACGTCCTCGCAGACCGCGCAGAGGGCCGGCTGAAAACGGGATGTGGCGTGGGCCAGGTACGTACGTACGTACGTGCATGCGGTGCAGTAGAGTAGAGGCGTGCGTGCGTACGTACGTACGTGCATGCAGTGCAGGGTTCGGAGCCGTGCGTGCACCGGCACGGTGAGCTCGACCGCCGGAAAGGATCACGGCATGGCACATGCACGGCCCGATCCGTGCGCGCTAGAGCCCTAGCCGCTGCACCCCCGGGCATGTTAATAATGCAAAGTGCTGACCCGCACCGCTGCACTGCAGCATTGCACGCGCGTCTATCGATTCCATCAGCTTTTCCTTTTGTTTGCATTCCGGCCGGCCGACCGAGAGGAGGCCCTTCTGACCTTCTCCATGAACAAAGCAAGAGTACACCTGCAGCAGGGAAGGGCCGGCTCTATGTATGTGCAGGCTGTGGTCGTCGCCATGCTGCCCGGACTGCATTTTTTCCCGGCCGGTTCTCCTCGTCTCGGCCATGCCTCTCGATCTAGCGCCATGTGGGTGCGTACAAGTAGAACTACCTACGTGACTCGTGAGAGATGATCAAGAGGAATAGAGGATGAGAGCTAGTGGTGACGTCACCGAGTGCAGTCTTTCCGGAGGCCCACTAAACATGAATCAGGCGAGATGGATGCCCATAAGTATGCGAGCTGGGCCTCCAGTATCCGGCTGGATTCACTCGATCCGAACATCTCTTATGTACCCTGCCTGCGTGTTCTTTCTCTCAAAACGAAGACGGAAAATGAAGGAAATTACACGTCAACCGCACGTACTCCTCCCGATGCCAACACACAAATGAACGAGTGGAAGGTTCTGCCATACAGCGCCACTGTACGCAACGAACCCACGATCGACACGCCGCACGCGCGCCGGCGCCTGGCTCTGCTTTCTGCATGCGCATGCAGCAGCGAACAGGTGCAGTACACACACACACTTAACCCGTGACAGGGCAGATTGACTGATGGCCGGGCCGACGTGTGTGCATGGCCGTATGTACGCAGCGCACGGACGCATGACCCGCTCCGCATCTGCATTGCCGTGGCATGCACGCGCTGATGACCCGGTGTGCAGTAGCAAAGCAACTGCCAGTGCTGTAGAGAGAGACAGGCGAGGCCGTCCTGCTCAAGCAGCACGACGTGCCCGCGCAGAGCTATCGGATCCGGCCAGTCCCCGGACTCGGACTCGATGGCTATGCTCGGTCGAAGGTACCGGAACGGAAAGCCCGCATGCACGCGCGGCAGAACGTTGTGTGGTGGAGTAAAACCCGACGAGTCGGAGGAAACAACGAGGGTAACGAGAACAGGCAGAGACGACGGTGACCGCCGTCCACCGGGGCGGCCTATGCATGCATGCCACGAGCGGCGCCGCGCCCAACAGTGCGTGCATGCGTGCGTGCGCACGTCGACCGAGCTCAGCTAGCTCACTAGTCCACACTGCACATCGCAATCCGTGCATGGCGTGGGATGTGGCATGGCAGACGTAGACGTTTATGTGCATGTACGTAGACGTTTACGTAGGTACGTAGGAGTAGTAGTATGGAAATACGTCTATGTGCTGAGGCCTGAAGGTAATACAGTAGCTGCTAGTGCGCGTAGGATGGAGCCGTGCGTGCAACGCGCGCGTCCTAGCACGGCACGGTGAGGAACAAAACAATGGCGGCACGGCAAGGCACAGCACGCACGGCCGATCGTACGGACGTAGCGACGATGGCTATGCTCGTAGCGGCAGGCATTTTTCTTTCTCCCGCTTCTTTTGTTGAACGGAAGCGGCATGCAGGCGGTAGTAATAAATCTCTGTACATTTGTTTGGTGTGGTAGCTGCACCTGTACGTATGTATATCGATCTATCCACTAACTCCGGGCCTGAGATCGGTGCACTGCATGCAGTACCACGTCAGTATTTAATTTCAGCAGCACTTGGATCCGGTCCGAGCTCAGCTCACTACCTGCCCCAGCTGAAAAGCAATGCCGTCGCGTGCATGGACGACCTAATTCGTCCGTAATTACCTTTACATACACACCTAGACCTACCATCATGCAGAATTCTTGATCACCGAAGGTCTGACCTGTGCCCTGCAATTTCCAATTAAGAAAGGCGTACGAGCTAGGAGAAGCAACGCAAATGGCTGACCTGCACTGCGCTGCATGCACAGTCCACGTCCATCCGTCAATGGCATCAGTCAGATCCATCCGTCCATCCATCTTCCTTTCCCTTTGTTTTCGTTCCGGACGGGGGGAGAGGATGGAAGCCCACGCATCTATCCATCCATCCAAGGCCTGCAGCAGGTCGCTGCAGGACGCAACACCGGCGCACAAACTACGTAGCAACGGCGAGGGAGAGGTACGTATGTGCTGGGATCCACAAGACAAAGGCGCCTGCAGGCCGCAGGGCGCCATGCCGCGGCCGGCCTGCGCTCGGGAGCGTTTCTCCTTCGGTCGGTCCGTCCGTCCTTGATTTCTTCCCGGTTTCCTTCATCTCGGCCATGCCGATACCTCCAGGGTCCAGGGCTCCAGGGACCAGAGGCCATGCCGCTGGTGTGGTGTGAGATCGGTGGTCACTGCTCAGTCAGACGACGATGAGAAAGAAAGAGGCAGCGGCAGGAGGGCGGGCCGGCAGGGCAACGCCATATTGCCATGAGCCCGGTGACGTCGCCGGGTACAGCCATCCCGGTCACCGGCAGGGTCGATCCAAATGCAAAACTTGGGCTTCCGCCCCATGTATCCTACTGCACTTTGGTTGACACTGGCACATTGCATACACGGTACTTCCAAGTGGATGATGCATGTTACTACTTATGAATCGGCAGTGTATATACTCGCAACCAGTTGACGTTATAGAATAATAGTACTACTGAGGATTAACAGTCGAGGCTCGATCGCCGTAACAGTCAAAAGAAGAATCAGGGATCGCTCAAAGCATGGCGTGCCTTTTTTTTTTTACCCGCTTTATCTTTTATTTACTGCTGCACCTGCACACAGCCCCAGCTGCGCTTTATCTTTCAACCTTCCCGCTAGATCTCCGATGCTGTACTGTAAGTTGTAACTCACAGCTTTCAGTTACGTAACTCAGATCTACTACTAGTGTACGTATTGTGTTTTTTCACCCAAGTAGTAAAGCAGTCAAGGGTCAAAGAAGCAACCATTAACTCCAAATTAACCGTGACGGTTAAGTGCACCGTACGCCGGCAGGTGTGAGATCGCATCACGTGACTCCCCCTCCGGCCAGGGACCAATTAAAGCAGCCAAGCAGGTCAAGTCAAAGCTTGTTCTTTCATTCGATTCAAAGAGCCAAACACCCTAGACTACAGTAAATAGCAAGCAACAGGAGAAAATGAACTCAGGAGAAGCTCCACTTGATTCAGCTAATACTATTTGGACGTGGCCTTTTTTCTTTTCTTTGCCCTAAGATAAGAGTGTAAGTCGACTGAATTTTACAATTCGGATACGTCCCGAAGGAAGAAGAACGAAGGACGGTCGTTCGATCTCAATCAAATGGCCTAGAAAACAGCCTTATACCCAAAATAAACTCCCAGGCCATACCCGCCAGCTCATTTTCCACATCAGCGCAAAAGAACCACGATGATGAGGCATTGCACCATGTATTCCAACAAGGAAACAGCCCTGTATCCAAGAACAAAAAAAACACAATGCTACATCCTCTGGCAACAGCAGCAGGCAATGAGTGCAGCAAATGGGGGCGCATCATGTAGCTTCTGAACCACATCACCAGAAAGGCCAAGCGTATCATCACAGCTTTTCGCAAGCCTCTCAAGTCACATCAACAACACATATCATTCCCTCCTCACACCACAAAAAAAATTCATCATCTGGAAAAATAACTAACAGCTACTAATATCGTTGGGTCCAGTCCGAGTATCATTCCCTCCGCCGAACTGCAATGATTCTACACCTCATGCCGATCCTACATACGTACACTGGCCGCCCAGCCTGATTAATTTACAGGGTTTGCAAAGGGGAAAAGCGGAGGAGAAGAAGAAGAAAAGGCAATGATTGGAGCTTGCGGATGCCTCCGAACAAAGGGGCGACATTGACTGGGTGGAAAGAGCTCGTTGAGTTGTATAGTCAGTCATGTGAGCTGGCCGATTCTTCCGATGATGAACGTAGCCGCCGCGGGCAAATTGTTAGTTGCAAAATTGCCCAGCTATCCTGCAAAAGCAAGAGAGAAAAATGTTAGGCCAATGTGAGAGTTTCAGGCTTCAGTCGACGCCCGAGAAGTCGGTTTTTACCTCTATGTTAGCTTTTGCAGCTATATGTTCCCCACGCATCTGTCCTAGGCTTTACATCTCAGGTGTCACTAAAATGTTATGAAAAACAGATGGAAAAATATTGCACATTCACATCTGATCGTCCAACAGATCTTGGAACCAAGTTATTCATCGCTGAGGACCGATCAGCCTGCATTGCATAAACAGATGAGACATGTTAAACAAAAAACAATGCATATAAAAAAGGCAGTTCTTAATTGAGAAGCAACTAGTTAGCTTGCACATACATAAAGCGCAAAACTTACTTATAGCAAGGGGAGGGGCTGAATTAGTAGAACTTTATGTTTCCATGGCTGTGAGAATACGGCAACAGCTCTTCCACCTCGACTCTAGAACTGAAATAGCCCATGTTCCTTCTCCTCTGGTGGAGAATTTCAACCTCCGCCATGAAAATACTGTACACTGGTCTGTGGTCGGAGAATCGAGATTCTCCTCGGACATATGATAACTGAATGAGGCCAGTACCATGCCACAAAATACGATCACACCTTTGGTAAGAAAAAGAAAAGCTTCGTCAGTAAGTTCCTCAGGACTAGTACTAGGTAAGGGTATTCTGGTTGACTAAAGTACTAAAGAAGTTACCAAGCTGGCGTTCGCCTCTTTTCCTTGGGACGCACACCATAACCAGAATACCGGTCTGAGTTGAAAGAGTATTTATATGTTGGAGGAAAATAAATCCTTCCTTCTTTCCATCCTGGGAAAACATGTCCGCATCTCCGCTCTATACGAAGCTGTTCGAAAAGGAGTAATTCAAGCATGGCCCTGAAATTAACCTTGCCAAGCATGGCCACGAAAACAACATTGCCGTGTAACGGGGTAGTGCAAATTACCTGATCTCTCTCCAAGAGTTGCCTCCAGTTATGTGTTTCAACCAGAACTTTTGCTGACGAGTATGGAAGAGAAATCCGGTAATTCAAATCACCAAGCCATAAGATGCGGCTGCAATTAGAATGAAAAATAAGTTAGCAATAATTTTTCTCTAGCTTCCACATTACTATGTTGCATAAGGAAACATACTCATGCTCAAGAATTGTTTCCGGTGACTTAACATCGCCACATCCACGGACACGAGGAAACCTTGTCTTCCTTAAGATCTCCATGACATCAGAATTTCTGCGCAATTCATCTCCCTCCTTTTCGCCAGAGGTCAAATGACAACAGACAAAACAGAAGGTTGTATGATGCAAAGACATGCTTATTGATATAGAACCCTGCAGTAAGTGAAAAGGAGTTTGAGCATTTATATATAGTATATAATAAGCTAATAACAATGAATCTTACAAGATTATTGAATTGAAATCAAATAAGTGCAACTTATACAATGTACATCATTTTACCTTATTTCCAAGATAACCCATTAATCCTCTACCCACGCAGGAAACTTTCAGGTTTCGAATATCATCTCTTATTTCACTGCGTACCCAAACTGTGAGAAATATACCAACCATCTGTTTGCTGGCAACCAAACAATACCTGGTACAACCACAATATTTGTGTTACTGCACAAACTTAATAAAAAACATCATCATGAAGTTAGGAGTACAACTACTGAGCACAAATATTTGTAGATCATTTTAATTATGTTCACAAAAGGAACTTAGAGAAACAAGTAAATGTGAAATTTAATGCAACATGCCAAAAGATAATATAATACCTAGAAGCATTTGGCTGCTCATCATCTTCTTCCATGGGTGCTGAAGTACCATAACCATATGGGAATGGTGAAAAATATGCTCCATTACTTATATCCTCGTCAATATATTCATCGCCTGGTGATCCAATACACTGGAAATTTCCATCAAAATCACTTGGTCTGCCTCCTATGTTAACTGGGTCACAAACACTAAACCTGCGGTCCAATCTTGGTTGTGAGAACATATCATTTCCTGAAACCCTTAAACTCCGACTAAGGTTCTGGAATGACCGACGGTGGAAAAATGATGAGCTATCCTGTCTTCTCAATGATCCCTCAAAATCAGCATCTAGTTCCACAACCGGATCAGGGACAGGGGATGGAGTGCGATAGCCACCATGACTGCTAGGCCCAGGGTTCTTGTTCAGTGTCCTCCTAATAAGCGATACCCACTTCTTTGCTGGAACATTGTCTTCGGTACCAAGAACATTTCCAGCATTCAAAGGAACAATTTCTTGAAATCTGCAAAAGGTTGAAAAGTATCGTTAGAGGACATAGCTCAAGAGCACAATATTTAATGTACAAAATTTACAATATGAAGGCCTCAGAGGTTTTGACAGTCCATACCCGAGCACATAGATATCAGCAGGAGGTGAAGAATGGAGCCAATCATCTAAATCTAACCCCCTTGATGGGCATTTACCACCAACATTCCAGGTCGAGGCAAAGATTCTGCACAGATAAGGAAGCAAAATAATGTTAAACCAGAATGCACCAGCAAAGTAAAATTGCGAAAACTAACTGTGGTAACTATGATCTGAATAATATGAACAGTATTGCATCGAATACCCTATTACTACAAGCAAAGAAATACAGACAGTGAACAGGCGGTACCTGTAATCTTGAGCTTCTGTGAGGCGTGACACATCGAACTCATTCCTTGATCTGCGTACGCGATCGACATTCCGCTTCAGCGACCGTTCTGCAGTAGGCCCATAAGGAACAACATAAACAGAGTAATGAACAATCAGATAAGTCGGGTTGCTCCAAAAAAAAAAAAAACAATCAGAGGAGTTGATTGTCTAAACTTATATCAGTTTGGCAAAGGAGGCATAGCAGGTAAAAAGAGAGCTCTGACCAAGCAGCAACAAGGAAAGAAAAGAGGTAGCTGCGATTTTGATGTCCGAAGAAAGAGAGAGGGGGAGAGGGAAGCGTGGTCCAAACGCTTTAACTGTACCGGTTCTGCTTTTCTTGGCAGCGCCTGCGTCCCTCTGCGAGCAGCTGGTCCTCGGTTCATCACCACCATCCCGTCCTGCGTCACTAACACAAATTTAGCCATAGACCAAAGAGAGACAGCAAAAATGCAAAGGAAAATGAAAGATTCTTCAGTAGTTCTTCATCTCTGGGATCAAAAGTAGAAACCTGACCGCGGTAAAAAGAAATGACATGAGAGGCATACAACAAAAATCCAGGCAGCCCCGGACAAAGAAAACATCTGCTGCGTGCGTCGCTTGGGAAAAAGGCGTGTTGATTGGGACGTTCTAAGTACTTGGACACCATTGATTTCGGACGAGGGAAGAACTGAGGCTTGGAGGAGGCCGCGTCCTATGTGAAGAAAACTAAACTCTGTTGGATGGGGACCCGACTGGTGGTAATGCGTCTCTGAATCAATGCTTGGAACATGGACCGGAAACGTCCGACGGAAGTGAGAAATCACAGGCACGAGCAAGATGATGATGATGGTGATGATGGGAATGTGAAACCGCATTCAACAAAGGGGAACCTCCCTAGACCACACGGCAGCGGATGAGCAACCAGCTCGACGGAAGCAACGCAATGCAAGAAAAGTATAGTACTCCTAGGTGCCTGGAGCTAGCCTGTACTGCACCCTTGATTAATTCTGCTAGAACTTTTAAATCCAAAAGGCTATCGCAATAAATCCTTGAATAGGAAAAATGAACCAAATCCTTGGGTGAAAGGGGGGATGTTTACCTTGCTGGGTGGCGGCGTCGTAATCCGCGTGGAAGTCCTGCGCCTTGCCCTTGATGTTGAACCACTTCCTGACGAGGGATTTGGACCAGGAGACCTGCGCGTTGAGAGACGAATCAGCCACCGAAACCGACCGACGGCGGCGAGAACATGAATCGCAGCTCGGGGCCCAGATTGGAGCGGGCAGGCAGGCACGCACGCACCTTGCTCTTCTTGTTGATCTCCTCCCTCATTGCTGTCTCATAGCAAGGCGGAGAGGGCGCTGAACCTGGAGCAGCAGGACCGAATTTATCCACGCCGGACTGACGCCGCCCCCGACTCTATCTTCCCCTCTCCTCTCCCCTCTGTGCTCTGCTATGGAAGGTGTGGCCGCGCAAGAAAAGCTCTCCAAATCTGGAAGGGGCCGATTTGCCTCTGGGTTCCACGGAATCCCGGACCCCGAACAGGGCAAGCCCCCCAAATCTCGGACCAAATCGAGCGCCGCCGCCGCCAATCTGGCCTGCCGCTGCCGGGGATGACGCGCGAATCCTGCTCAACCACGGCCAAGAACCGCCCACCCAGCGGAACCGAGGAAGCAATGCCGGTTGAACCGGCGACGGCGAGCTTGCTTGGGTTTGGGTATGCCCTGAACCGAATCACACTGGAGGGAGGCTCGTGGCCGGGGGCGTTACTGAAGTGAAGGCTAGTGGTGCTGGGAGTTGGGTCTAGAGTGGTGCTGCGGGCGAGGGCGAGGGCGAGGCTTGTATGTATGCGGCGAGGCGGGCGTACTGGTAGTGGTCGGTGTGCAACACACAAGCAGCCAGCAGAAAAGCCGAGGAAAAGAAAGAAAATGGCGTGTCCGGTTGCGGCGAGGGCGAGGGCGAGGGCCAGAGACTGCGGGCTTCCTGATCACCCTCGTCTGCTTTCGCTCGCTGGAGCCCTCCCTTTTATCCTCTCCCTCTCTCCTCCCCCTCTGCTCTGCGTTAGTGCTCCTGCTAATGCCGAGCTTATATAATCTACTGTGCTGCAATCGGGCTCGGGACTCGGGAGGAGGAAAAGGTGGGCATGCACGGCCAGCACGGGAGGGGGGGAAGGGAAGGAGATGGCAGCTGGGCGGTGCAACGTAGGCTAGCCGTGGGTGCGTGGGCATTGGTGACATGCCATATACCGCGGGTCATGTCTTTCCCAAAACGAAAACGGTGATTTCGTTTGATGCACAATTGCCGGATGGGGAGCGCGTCTGTACCCCACCGTCAGTGAGGCAGGCGGACGGGTGCGCGTCTGCACGTGCCAGTTTCCATTTCTCTGGCCGTGTCCTCTCCCGCTGGCGATGACGGGCGGGACCCACGTGGCGCACGGGCCCGGCACCAGAGTTTTTACTGCTCCGTGCTTCTCGCGCCGAGGGAGGGAACCGTTCTTCTCCCTCGCACACTTTCTCGCCGTGGACGCGCCGCGCACGTGCGCGTGCCGGTGCTTCCATTTTTTTTTTTGGCGCAACTTCTCGTGTAAAAACTAAAAACTCCTCGGTTTATTACATCCATCCATCGATCAACGCTGTTAAGAGCTAGGTTTCATCACCTCCTCCCAACACGATCGACGCACGGTCTGAACGGGCAAGTTTTACTGACCGGGTTTTTCTCTGGGTTTTCCTCACGACCCTCAAAGGTGAAAGGTACCGTCTCGTTGATTTCCTACTTACTTCTAGTAACGGGAGAACATTTTGCACCGTTGATTAGCAAGAGACGTACGGTGGCTTTCAAAGCAGGCTGTGACCAAACCTTGGACGCATGCGCACAAAAGGTTACCCCTGAACAATGCCTCGGTCGGACCTGGCACAGTGGCGCCGAGATGAGATCGGCAGGGTTGCGCTTGCGCACGATAAAAGGTACTAGAAGTACTACAGAATCAGCACACACTTCGTGGAAGCAGCTGTTTGAACTTTGCTTTTACTGAAGCAAGCGGGCGGGCGAGCGAGCTTGGTATTAGACGTCGGGCATGGTGTCCATGGATATGGACGGATAGCTGCTTTGCATGCATGCGACCCCGGCTTTATGGGTCTACGTGTTCGATAGCGTGCATGTCCCATGGTATCAACCTTTTCTCTACAAGAACAAAAAGCTTGGTATTTGCCCGTACGTTTGTATTCACAAAGGGGTTTTATTATTATTATTATTATTATTGCGGGCTATTCACAGAGGTACTTGCAAACCGGTGCGTGCATGCATGCGTCTACGCACACCCAGAAATGAAAGCCACGTATGGTTTCCTCTGCGCAAATATGCAAAGATTTCAGGGGTTGGGTTTACGTGGCGCACACTAGCTAAGCTGGCCGAAGAGAAAGGAACCCCGGCTCGTGGGCTCTGCTGGCTCCTGCCCTGCGGCCCCGGCCCTGAGCGTGGTGTTTTTCCTTGTCGCGTCGGTATGTGCGTGCGTGTACCCGCCGCTTCCGTTTGGTTTTCTCCCTCGATCGACGCCTCCGCCGGTGGTGCCACAGCCGCACAGGCCACACACGCGTGCGTCACACACCCTGACGCCGACAAGGCTGTTGCTATCCATACTACCATTCTTCTTCTGGCACGCACTTCCCTGGATGCATGGCGCGCGACCGTGTGCATACATGTTGCAGCGTCGTGTTCTCCGTCCTGACCGTCTATCATTCTCAGGTTGTATCGGTCTTTGGTCGATCGACGATGGGGGCTCCTCGCACGCAAACCACCGATGAATGGGTGCATGCGTGCGCGTGCGTACGTGTGCATTGCTTGCATGCCATGGCTGCATTGTCTTTCCAAAATGATTTCGTGACAACGACATCCTGCCTCATTTACGTGGCTGGCTGCTCCCGGATGAAAGAAAGAAAAAATGACCCAACCAGAACCAAAAGCAGCCTGTAGGGTTATCGTGTAAATTCTTGGTATAAAAAAATTAAGAATGTTTATATTTAATACAAATGTGCCTAGAAGATGAAGGGAATACGTAGTACAAAATTTCTTTATGCAGTGAGTACGCAGTAAAAAGATCTGAAATAAATTATCAATTCATAACGACGGATGGTTTCAGGTCTGAACGGGTTCGGGTTGGATCGATAAAGTCTCATGAGAGGTTTTTTCTCCGAAATTTCTTTGCCAGCCCGAAACATGAAAAGTCCCCATGATTCCTTCGAGTAACGGGAGAATAATCCGGCCAACCAAGAGTGCACTTGAACTGAACATGCTGCCACCGTTCATTTAATTTGTGAACGATATGGTAGCAAGAGACGTACAGTGACCTTTCCAAACTAGGCAGATCAAATCTCTCGGACACATGCACACGAAAAGCTAGATATTGGTAGTGAGATCGAGATCGACATATAGTATCGTATCGACGACTCGATCCAAACAATATCTTTGGTGGACTGGTCACGCTGGGGTTGATATCGACATGGCTAGACACAAAAAAGGGTGCGGGTCAGCATGCATTTTCGTGCCTGCAGTACTCTTTTTTTGATAGGATAGTATTTAAAATTTGCTTCTATTGAGGCAAAGCAAGTACTGTAGTAGCGGCCTTGGACTATGGGCACGGCGTCGATGGATCGCTCCTTTGCATGCATGCATGCAATGCAACCCGGGCTGAATTATGGGTCTACGTGTCCGGTAGAATCGATAGGTAGAATGCATGTGTGAGCGTGAGTTTGAGTACTCCCACGTCGAGCTTAGTCTTTTCACGTTTGTCTTCACGTAGCCTACATGCGAACCAGTGCATGCATGCACGGCCACCCAAAAAATTCGAAGCCACGCCATGCATATGGCGCCACAAAATTGGACTGAACCGTGCGAGTGCATGCATGCCTGATCGTGTAGAAATGCACGTGTGCGGTCACGCGATTACTGTTTCAGGGGCAGCCATCGGTTACTGCTACTTCCCCGTTAGTCGACACGTACAGCCTGAAGCGTACAGGCATGCGCCAAGCATGCAGATGAGATGACACCATGAAGACCACACGATCGAGTTGCACCAAAAATTTAGAGGTTTGTTGTTTTACCCGGCCAGGCGCCGCATGCAAGTGAACGGAGAAGCGTACGTACACGTGCATCTACAACTTTCCCGCTGTTTAATTCGGGTAGGTACGTGGTACAATACGTACGAGTGCATCCGCAATAGTGATCGGATAGATAGCTAGGAATGGAAAGCATGGATGATCGGTCGAGCAGCTTTGATTACACGATCAGTCTTTGGGGGGTAGGATCATACTAGGACACAGCTATAGCTAACTAGCCATGCATGCTCGAGGAGCAGCTAGCCTAGCCTGCGTACATATTAGTATCTCCCATTCCAGACCTATATATACATGCAAGGCACGTCCGTCCTGCCATCTACATATGATGTGTCGCGTCAGGCCGTCAGCATGGCTTTCACACCCATATCCGAAACGGCAATACCTACAGGTTTTTCCGAAGAGCAACCCCCCGAACGTACGATCTTTAATTATACGGACGGAAAAGGCAAAAAAAAAGTAACAAAGAAGACTAATATTGTTACTATTTGACATCGCCGTGTTGATAGTGTCATCCGATCAAATATCCCCTCAACATTCTGTACTTGCATCAATTGCGATGTCACGAACGTACCATTCTTAACTAGTGTGGAATTTTTGATAATTATTTCGCAGTCGCTAGTTTGAGAAAAAGGTGAAAATGTTAGCCACAACGTCAATGCCATCGAGCTAGCCAATTTTTTCTAACAGTGGCCGTCTCCGACTCATTGCCGCTGCCGCAGATGATGCATGTGTGACGCACCCGAACCCCTCGTTCCATATGCCGATATGATCACCGGGTAGCAGCAGTAATTAAGCTGGCTAGGTAACCCAGCAACATGGTAGATCATGTCGATCAGGAATGCACATAACCCACATGATGGATGATGCATGCACGAGTAAACATGCGTTGCTTATGGGTAGGATTACATGGTGGGTGCATGATGGGCGCGGGCAGGCATGCATCTGTCTGTGAGACAGCCATGGAGCCCCCGTCGTTCCGATCTAGACCCCTGCCCTGCCCCGGCCATCCGCGGCAGCTTCGCCGATGGGTCCGCGCGCCGCTCGCCCTACTCCAAGGAAGGATCATTCTGTTTGCTTCCTTCCTAACCCTATCTGCTTAGTTCCCAAAGCAACAACTAGCTTAGTTTAATTACTCTCCGATCCATGGCGCTGCACACTGGCCAGGGCAGCATAGGATCTTGCTTTGAGGCGCAGTTCATGCATGGCTGGTCCCCGTACGTATCATGCGTCTCCGGCCGTTCTGTTCTTCCATGCATGCCAATGGCTGGTCCCGTGCGTACGTGCCACGCTTCGATCTGTAATCGCGCTGCCTAATTTTACTACTACTACTACTACTACTATGCGTCTTGAGGAAACCTAGGATCCACTTGTGCTTCCCTTGGACTCTGGATTATCCCTCATGCCATGCCAGCGATCGAGAAGAAAACTAGCCAGTTGTTTCCGTCGAGTTGGGACGCGAATGAGTGCTCCTTGGCAGAGGCAGTTGGCTGGCAAACTGGTCAGAAAAAGATGGACGGAGCAGTTCGCCTTGGCCGATCGATCATGGTGTTGTGCTGCTGTGCTGTGGCCTGTACATGCATGCTGAGCAGTGGTAAGCGAGGAGGCAAGCAAGCAAGCATCAATGATGCACGTTCGGATGGATTGACCATTGATCATTACCCGCCACGGCTTTTGGGAAAGGCGTGCAGGCGGCGGTGGTAGAATCCTGGATTCGCTTAGCTTTGCTGGCTAGCTAGCTTCTCCGGCTCCGTTCAAAGGGAGAGGGGCAGGGGCGTGGTGGCCTGCCGTGCTGGCTTTTCTATTCGCGTCGCGGGGGCGGGGGCGACTGGCCGTGGCCGGCCTCGCGGACCGTGCGCGGTGTGCCCCTCGCGCCTGCCCCCGTGCTCGGCGAATGTTTTCCTATCCTGCCACCGGCCGGCCGCCGCCCCACGCCGCCGTGCACATGGCCGGCGAGAGGTCGCATGTTGAGAGGAGATGCTTTTTTATTTTTTGAATGAAGGGTTTCCCCTTGCTCCATTTCTATAGAACTAGCACGGTGGCCCTTGCAAATGCGATGACATCATTTTTAGTGCATTAGAAGTGTTAAATATATACATTTATCTTATATACACCTATCTACCCCCTTTATTGCATAACACATGACTTTTTGGATATTGATAGATTTAAGTGTGACACGGACCATCGTTTGTATGTGATTTTAGATTACTACAAATTTACCCAGATTAAGTTTATGTTGGTACAAATTATTTATTTGATTGTTGTTTGCTCCACTGGTCAC
Organism: Hordeum vulgare subsp. vulgare; assembly: GCF_904849725.1. Lineage (NCBI taxonomy): Eukaryota > Viridiplantae > Streptophyta > Magnoliopsida > Poales > Poaceae > Hordeum > Hordeum vulgare. Next base: position 545,062,643 of record NC_058522.1, on the reverse strand, counting down.
TTTTATACTACGTTGATAGGTTAGTTTTACGTGATATTGGGCCAGTACATAAATGAAATTGTTTGACATATGAAAAACCACTTGCTCCATCGTTTCACCAAATTCCTACAAGGAAAGTTTATATAATAGGGTTGGCTAGTGCCTTATACATGATATTAGATTAATATGTTTAAGTGCGAACATAAAAAGGTAAGTGTTGTAATTAAATTTGATACCAGGAACCAACAATTACTTACATAAAGGGATATATATCATCTTGCAATCAACTGTAATGCTTTGAGATGTTACTAAGATTCATGAGAGCCCTAAATGTTTATACTATAATTTTTCGACGTCTTGGAATTAATACGATTCCTTGTTGTAAGAGATACATCGTCAAATACATGTTTTTCTTCACACGAAGCCCATATATGGAGTAGAAAATTCCTTGATACAAAACTTCTTGTCCTTTCAACATATTTAAATCTATCAAATATTCTTGTTTAGAAACTTCCAGCAATTTGTGTTATTAATTCTTCTATTTCTAGTAGGACCACCTTGCTATATATCTTTCCCACGTCACTATAATAGTATATCTGTTTAAGCACAGTACATTCACAAATACTATAAAGCTTTCAATGAAGTACTATATATGTTAACAAACTATTTTGGTTTAAAAAGTGATCAATATTTTATTACTGGATTAAGATGTTAACAAACTATTTTGGTTTCCCCATAATTTTTTCTTTCTTTCAACTACAAAAATACTTAATTTTTTTAACCCGATAAATCTTTACAAAAGTGACCATCATGGTTTCAAAAACACTTATTAAGGATCCAAATACTAATTTTAGTAATTGGCGGCAACACACAAGTTACTCCAATAAATATTTTAAAAAATATTTTATTTTTTGAACCCGGTAAATCTTTACAAAAGTGACCATAATGGCTCCAAAAACACTTACTAAGGATCCTAATACTAATTTTAGTAATTGGCGACAACACACATGCTACTACACAACATACTTTAAGATATATTTTAATATATACTTCCTTCGTTTCAAAATAAGTGATTCGACTTTGCACTAACTTTGTACTTAAATTAGTACAAAGTCGAGTCATTTATCTTGGAACGGAGGGAGTATTCATTTAAACTCTGGAAGAACGCAGATAGGTTAATCCAATTTTATTTAAACAATGATAGACGTGAATAAATATTAGCAATGAGGTAAATGCAATCAATGCTAACACGCACATTACCAGCTTCTAGTCGCTATCTCCCTCCAATAAGTAGCCGCACCACATACCTACCCCGCAGCCGGATCCCCACTCTCCCCACCCTGTCGAACCCTCCTTGATCCTGATCGGATCGAAACACCACAACACCGTCTCCGTTCCCAACCTCTCGGGCTCGTCCCGGCCAGCGAGACCACCATGGACGCGCGCTAGCCGCCCCCAACCTCGCTGGCCGGCGAGCCTTCTCTGCGCCCCTTCCTCTCCTCAACGCTCCTCCCTCCCTCGCCTCGCCTCTGTACGTCGTAGTGGGACCCCCTCCTCCCGCCCGGCGACCTCTCCTACTCTACCACAAACGCGCCAGACGCCACCCGTCTCTGGCCACCGGAGCACCGACTCCCTTCTGGCTCGACACGGCCAGCGGAGCGCCGGTCGCCGACAACCTGCGCTTGACGCTCCCGCGAGCGCAGCGACGCCGTGCTCGAGCCCATCGAGCCTCCTCCCTCCGGCGTGGATGGCTGGCCCTTGGAGGATATCGTCTTCACCCTCAGAGATCAAGTCAATTTTCTACAAGGCCAAGTCTTTGATCTTCAAAACCAAATCTTTGAGTATAAAGAAAGGTTTAAAGGTATGAGTATTGCTTCAAGTTGCAGGACTCTGGAGACTCGTGTCTCTTCTTATAATGGTGAGCCACTCCCATGGAAGCCGGAGGACAAGTTTGACGCTACCTCATCATCTACACCACCACCCCCATCTTCATCACCAAACAAGGAGACTTGAGTTCATGGGTATGGGCCCTCCCCTTGGCTTGTGTCAAGCTTGGGGGAGGCGCCCTGGTATCGTATCACCATCATCCTTCTTTTTCCTTATCCATCCAAGTTTGATATTTAGCTATTCTGAAATCTAGTCAAATAAAAGTTTAGTTCAATCTTTTTTTCTTTTGAGTGCTAGTTTCATGATCGATCTATCTATCTATCTATCTATATATGTAATCGAGTGAGAGTTATATAATAAAGTTTAGTTTGAGTTTGATTTTCTACTTTCTTGCTGCAATCAAAATAAAGAAAATAATGAGAAATATCATATGCTAAACTTATAGTAAGTAGTGACATCACATAAGGAAAAGTATAAGTGATAAAATTTGTTGAAGATTGAAAAACATAGCATTGGTCGGTGATGCAACACTTGAAAGAATTAATATGGGAAGAGAAGATTTACATGCAAATACACTATCCTTGCCATCTTTTATGATTGTGGGCCCCCATTAATTATAATATGGAAAAATTGTTGATATTGGACAAGGAAGACAACGTATTGATTTATGCTTAGTCATCTTCACATTGAAGTTATATTGTTATGGATCATCTAACATGCGGTGCTTGCCCAATACCTTTGCTAGCCAAAAACTCCACACTAAATAGAGATAGTACTTGTGCATCCAAAACCTTAAAACCAAACATATGTTTCAAGAGTCCACCATACCTACCTATGGATTGAGTAAGATCCTTCAAGTAAGTTGCCATCGGTGCACAAAGCAATAAAAAATGCTTCTAAACATATTTGATCATTTATGGTAAAGGAAATTAAGCATTGTACAAATTTGTGATGGTGATAATAAAAGCGATGGAATGCATAATAAAGGTTCTCATCACAAGGGGCAATATAACGCAACGTTCCCTTGTACTAAGAGATTTAGCATAGAGCCAAAAGCGCATGACAACCTCTGCTTCCCTTTGCGAAGGGCCCATCTTTTACCTTTATGTATTTACTTTTGTGCAAGAGTCAAATTATTTTCCTCTACTTTATTTATCTTCTCTTTGGCAAGCATCATGTGGTGGGGAAAGATCTAAACATATATATCCAGCTGAATGTGGGTGGTATGAGTTATTATTATTGACATCACCCTTGGAGGTGAATACATTGGGAGGAAACACTATAAGCCCCTATCTTTTTATGTGTCCGGTTGAAACCTTTTGCTCATATGAATGCGGTGAGTGTTAGCAATCATAGAAGACTAAATGATGGTTGAGTATGTAGACTTGCTTAAAAGCTCCAACATGTGACCCTTCCTGAAAATAGGATGAATTGTGTTGCAAAGTTGACTCGGAACATAGATTATTAGTTTTCAATAGACTTTATGCTTCATACATTGATGTTGTGATGAATTGCTACTTATATAAGAAGCCGATCATGATAAAATTTATATGATGAAAATGTTGTGAAGAAGTATTTTATAAAGTTTTATTTGCTGATATAATAATGAGCATGATGCTGCTATGTTCGTATTTTGTTTTTATCGACACATCTCTCTCAAAGCATGCGGTCAAGATTTTCGCTATCGGCTTTCGATTGAGGACAAGCGAGGTCTAAGCTTGGAGAACTTGATACGTCCATTTTGCATCATGTTTTATTGTTGTTATTTATAGTGTTTTTCTGCTTCTAGTCACTTGGTGGAGTAATTCTAATGCCTTTTCTCTCATAATATGCAAGGTTTACGTCAAATGGGAGAATACCGGCAGATGGAACTCTAGACCTGAAAAAGCTACGTCAGAAATACCTATTCTGCACACCTCCAATTGAGCTAAAAATTTACAGGGGTTTATTTTATAATATATAAAAAATACTGGAACGAAGAAGTGCCGGAGGGGGGGGGGGTCACCAGGCATCCACTAGACACCAGGGCGCGTGACGGACCCCTGGCGTGGCTGATGTGTAGTGGGCCACGTGGCCCACCTGTGGTGCCCATCTTCTGGTATATATTCTCCTCCGACCTAAAAAAATTAAGGGGAGGAATTTCAGGACGAAGTGTCGCCGTCTCGAGGCGGAACCAGGGCAGGAGCACTTTTGCCCTCGGGCGGAGTGATTCCGCTCGAGGAACTTCCCTCCCGGAGGAGGAATTCATGACCATCGTCATCATCAACAACCCTCTCATATTGGGCAGACCAATCTTCATCAATATCTTCACCAGCACCATCTCCTATCAAAACCCTAGTTCATCTCTTGTATTCAATCTTTCTTGTACCGGAACCTCGGATTGGTACATGGGGTGTGTGTAGTAGTGTTAATTACATCTTGTAGTTGATGCTTTATGGTTTACTTGGTGGAAGATTATATGTTCAGATCCATTATGCTATTCAATATCTCTCTGGTCATGAACATGTTTATCACTTGTGAGTAGTTAATTTTGTTCTTCAGGCAACGGGATAAATCATGTTCCAAGTAGTCATGTGAAGTTGATATTCGTTCAATATTTTCATGATATGAATGTTGTGATTCCTTAGTGGTGTTATGTGAACATCGACTACATAACACTTCACCATATTTTGGGCCTGAGAGAATGCATTGTGGAGTAGTAATTAATGGGTGGGTTGCGAGAGTGACAGAAACTTAAACCCCAGTCTATGCACTACTTCGTAAGGGGCTGATTTGGATCAATATGTTTAATGCTATGGTTAAAATTATTCTTAATACTTTTCTTGTAGTTGTGGATGCTTGCAGGAGGGTTAATCATAAGTGGGAGGTTTGTTCAAGTAAGAACAACACCCAAGAACGGTCCACCCACATATCAAATTGTCAAAATACTGAACGCGAATTAACCTAACAAGACAGAAGTGACTAGATGAAATCCCCGTGTGCCCTCAAGAACGCTTTGCTTATTATAAGAAATTGTCTTGGCATGTCCTTTGCCACAAAAGGATTGGGCTAACTTGCTGGACCTATTGTTACTATTGCTACTTCTCACTTGTTACAATTATCTTGCTATCAAACAACTTGTTACCACTATTTTAGTGCTTACATAAATTACCTTGCTGAAAACCGCTATCAAACACTCTTACTTATCGAAAGGACTACGATTGACACCTTATACTTGTGGGTCATGAGTCGTTCACTATACAGTAACAGAATCGAAGCCATAGGAAACAAGTGAAGGTGGATGAGTGATTCCTGTTCACGTGGTTTGAAAACTAGAAACTATTCCTCTACTCGCTATGCGAAAAAAACTGCTAAAATAAGTATAGTCTAGATCTTACTCGTTAAACTCATGTTGCCTCCTACGGGCTCGAAAGCTTTACTCATGGCCTGTGGAGAGCACATAAAGTGCATGAGCAATTGTAAAACATATATCTTAACTATAGCGAGGACACCTTCTGTCACATGAAGCTTTCCCTCGCAGTACAACTACTCGGTCGACCTCAATTTCATTTTTTTCATTCACATGTTTTCAATTGAGTTCGGTTGGGTTCCTCACTGGTTCTCTGTATCGGTTTTTCAATGTTTTCTTTGTTTCCTTATGTTTTTTTTCTATTTCTTCACCACTTTCCTTTTTCTTCTTTGCTATACACTTATATACCTTGTTTCTTTGGTTTTCACCAGGTTTTTTTGGTTTTCCTATTTTTTCTTCTTTATATGTTGGTTTTGTTTGTTTCTTTCTCGGTTTATTCATTTGTCGGTTTTATCTAGTTTATTTTATTCTTCACTTTTATTTATTTCTTTCTTGTTTTTTGATTGTTTTTCTATGTTTCTTTTCCGTTTTTCACTATTTTCCAAAGACATGATGTATATTTTTTTCTTACATACTTGTTTTGAACTATTTTTTGAATACATGGTCAACCTTTCAAATACATGGTAAATTTTATTAAATGGGAACAAAATTGATCACACAAAATGTATATTTTTATATACATCAGAAACATTTATATAAAAATGTGTAACATTTTTTAAATATATGATTTTCTTTTATACTTTTACTAAATGTACGTTGTACATTTTTATTATATATTAGGAACATTTATATGCCTATTTAACATTTTAAATACACGATCAACATAGTTTCATACACATTGTGTATTTTTTTTATGCATATTATTATACATGAGAAGTAGTTTTCATATACATTAATCTTTTTGAAGACTCGATTAACTTTTTGAAAATACTTTATTAACATTCTGAAAAATACATGACCAACTGTTTTTATACAAGTTTTATTAAAAAAACTGTTATATATATATTGAGTCCCGGCCTGGTGTTTTCCCACTAACCAATTACGTTGCGATTTTAATATAGATATATATACAATATTTGTAAATAAAATAGAAAAATCAAATAAAGAAAAACAAATAACAAGAAAAGAAAAACGAGGGTGTGGTCTGTGCCTCGCGAGCTGGGCCGGCTCAGTTTCGCGCTCGCGTACAGGCGAGGTTACCATACGTCTCGTAATAAGCGAGTGTTTTTTTGACGACGTAAAAAGCGAGTCATAGGTGTGTTGGGCTAGCCATTCACAGGGCTACCCAACTTCATTGTTTCAATCTTTTGCGTACGTTGCTTAACTGCTTTCTCTTTCTTTGCTGAAAAAGAAATTGTTTTCTTTCTATTTGTTTCTCTTCCGGCTGTTTCTTTCTCGTCCCTGTACTGTTATAGAAGATCTGAACCATTTCCCCCCCTGAAAATACCAACTAAAAATCAAGGTATTGCTGAATTTGGAAAACATTTTTGAATACAAAAAACTCGTGCATTTTGAAAATTTTGTGAGTGTGAAAGAAAAGTTTGTGGATTCAATATTTGTTCCTAAATTCATATCAATATTTGTGAATTTACAATAAATTAATCATTGATTTCATTTTTTTGCATTTTTGTTAAATGTGCTGATTTTTTTTTCACGAATTCAACATATGTTTAAGAGTTTGAATTGTTTTTCACGAATTTCAGAAAATCATGAAATATTATTAAATGTTTAAAATATTCTAAATGTTAGAAAATGAATGTGGATTAAAATGTTTGTGAATTTTAAAAACATTGAAAAATAATAAATAAATAAAACAATAAAATCCAAAAGAAACCTAGAAAAAACACGGAAAATAAAATCAGTTTAGGGAAAGTACACAAAACTGATGGAAAGCATACAAGAGAAACACCAAAACAAGTCGGCCCATGTAGCAGTGCGCGTTGCCCAGTATTCTCTGTGTTACACGCGGAATAGAATGGGTGCTGCATGACCAATGTTGGAAGGTTGGTTTTTCGGACCTTGGTTTGTAAGCTCGGTGTTACTCCAAAAGGCCCACAAAAAAAAATGAAAATAGTAGTCTAAAAAATCAAAACGAGACATGGTTATTGATTTTTGTTTTAAAATAACGAGCACCACTTGTCGATTTCTTCTATTAAAGAAACCAATGTGTTTACCAATACAAAGTGAAAATACTAGAAAGCCAAAAGAAAGCAGTGACATAAGGAAACAACACCAGACAACCGCACATGACTTCTTATTACATTACAAGTCCAAGTTTTTATCAAACCTTCACTAACTTGCACATTTGTAAAGTGCACCAAGAGTTTCTGCAAAGAGATTGCACAATCTTTATAGAAGGTTTTTTGTAGACTTCATCCCACAAGCATTAATTGTAAGCCACTTTGGAGTAAGGACATCAAGCGAAATACCAGTGAAGAAGATCAGTTCACCCCATATGTGATTCTAGGGATCATAGGGTTCCAACCCTGTCTCTTGCTAAAGAGTTCTCTCACCGCCTGCTTCATCTTGAGGAGTTCTTCCTCAAAGCTTATTCGTTCTTGACTTTTGCTACAGGATGACCTAGTTTAACCAGTCCACAAACGTGGTTGTTGATGGGGCATGATCCTTCGATCATGGGAGCAATGGTATGACCTAAGGTATTGGATCTCGCCTTTGATCTTAACATGAAGAGAGGAAAGATTGCTTTAAATACCTAGAATGCACTGAACAAAATAAACAGGGTAAGCCAAGGTATTTTCAACACCATTCTCCTGGAGATCTACCATTATCGTCATCAACTTGAGGATATTTTCCTGCCACTTTGAAAGCAAGAAGTCGAATAGGCACACAAATTTTGCCGGAAAGTTCGCTCTATATTTTTGGCATATATGGTTGGTAGATTCTCTAGATTTAGTTTTATACCTAAAAATATTAAAATTGGGAATGAATAACATACGAGAGCTTTTGAACTCAGAAAAGGGAAGAAGTAAAAACAAGGGCACGTCGTGTCCTTTTTTTGCATCCGCTTATGAAAAGGTTAATACATGTGTTCATAATGATTCATCGAGTACTTTTGGCATGCTGATTAAGGAGATCCAAACGAGGAGAGAACTTCGATGAGGCAAGGTTTAAACATGGATTTAGAGGGTCAAACTTTAAGGCACATAGTCCCCCCTGCTTGTTTTCATGTGCTTAGCAAATTGATCACTAAAACAAGCCGAGTTAATCAAGAGAGGCACATTAGCAGAGGCATGGATGACACCTCTCCCATTGTTGAATTCTCTGAATATATAAACATGTCTACTCTCTTGGTCCCCCGTGATAATGTTGTGCCTCGCCAGATGCCCAACCCAGGAAATTTTGAAGATCAATCCACATGGTTTTTTAGAATGAAACAAAGTTTGGGCTTGTGCATCTAGAATGAGTAGTGCACGAGAATGGGGGGGGGGGGTTCACCATCATGTAAGACGCTCTTCAAGCAAAATATGAATCTTGTCTCAGGGCGTTGCATTGCAATTTGCGACTGATGCAGGTATGCATTGTATGATACTTGAAACTCATGTGAATCCTAAGAATGCGTTGATGAACAATGACATCGACTAATCTAGGAACCTCGTCATTGTCGAAGTGATTTCTGGTAGATCCCTCGATAGGGTGTATTGGCTAGATAAGTAGGTTATATATAGGGGAAACATGAGACATTTAGGTCCAGTCCCTCATGATGGAGTTAAAATCCTACTTCCTACTCATTTGTATTTATTGATGTATATGGGTGTACAATGGTGATAGAGGGATTGAGAATAATATTTAGGTTCTCTATCTACCAACTAGCCCTCCACCGGCTTATAAAGGACACCTGGGTCTAGGGTTTACAAACTCCTAGCAGGTTAAGATAATGGAGTCCTCCTCCTCGACGTCGGCCTCCTTGTCTTGTAGTCCAAGTCACATGGTCCCTTCTTTCTATAGGGACCATTGGATGTGATATGAACCTAGGGCATAAACCGACTTAGGGGGCCATGGGCCGACCTACTCCGTTAGGCTTTCGGTACGAGGATGCACCGCTAGGCCCTAACACCGCCAGCCATCTCCCTGAACATGAATAATTTTCAGTCCGATAATCTCCAGTTCTATTTATCACACGGGATGTGAATTATCTATTATTTTCATTTTGGAAAATGTAAGCTTTATCCTTTCATTGATCTCTCCTGTTTTATTAGCTTCACAGAGCCCAATGTTGTTTATTGCAATCAGATAGTGATATTCTTTGTTGCTTTTCTAGAAAGCAATATTTTAGCTATCATGGTTGTTGTGGAAATAATTTGAGAGTAGGGGGTATATCATCATTAGTACTCATGAAGTAAACTTAGAGAGTATTTGTATGTGGGTCTTACATGAAGGCCGCCGTACAACAAGACAAATTTGAAACATTTATGTTTTTAGTTGGATTCTCTTGCCTCTTCACAACACGAGTTAATCCTATGTTTAGCAAGGCAACAAATGGACCATCTCGACTACTACAAATGGACCATCTCGACTGACTCAGATAAAAGATAAGGTCGCTTCGAGACTCCCCTCGCTTTGACAGAAGTGTTCGACACTAGTGGCTTAGGTCGAAGATACGACCACCTAAAGGCACCCCATCTCTCAACGTCACCCAAGCCTTTCGAAGTCCATCTTCGGTCTTCGTTGCTGGCTGATGGAAGGAGAATAGCTGAAACTCCAATCCTTGTTGTTTACTAGAGGATGAAAAATGTGTAATGACATAAATAGACATTAACATTTTCGAATGGCGCCCCAATGGATGCTATTACATCCATCCACTACCTTTCCCGAGGACTATGCAGGTGAGTTAATGAGAGTGAAAATACTCATATTGTGTACATAGTGTATATATTTGTCATCTCAACATACCATACACATATTTCTAATCAGGGCATACTTTTGCAAAAATACATACTTTAAAAAAAAATCGGTACATGGTGTATATATTTGTCATCTCAACATACCATACACGTATTTTTAGTCATGGCATATTTTTGCAACAATACCTGCATAAAAAAAATTGGTATCAAATATACTATATCACTAAACTCTTTAGAACTAGAGGCCTCTCATTCGATCGAGGTCTCCAATTTGGAATTGGGTCATCGATTTTGACCGGGTCAACAATCTCTCACTCAATAAAAAAGAAAAGACAATTTATCATCTTTTCCACTAACCAAGACTAATACTCACTCCGTTCTAAAACCTAATGTGTATTAGTTATTGAAAAGTCAACTTTTAAAACTTTGATCAAGTTCAGACGCAAAAATATCGACATCCACAATACTAAACAATAAAATATGAAAATTCATTTTATGATGAATCTAAGAATCCGATAATATGGATACCGATATATTCTACAAAAATGTGGCCAAATTCAAAAAGGTTTAACTTTTCAAAACACTAATACACCTTATATTATGAGATATATTGAGTACAAAAATTATGAAAATCCAAAATCATCAACAACGCAGCAAAGCGCGTCCAACCCTTCTAGTAAGAGCCAATTCAGATACTACAATCTTGGATTCTATTGATTCCTCCTCCCCACATTACAACTTTAAAATTTGTTGCAAAAATATTAGTCACATCGACTATGCATGTTTACTATGTACATTGAAGAGGTTGTATCATAGTGTTCCTTCATAGCAGCAAGTTGTCTTGGCATCGGGGGCATATCAATCTCCCGCAGACCTTCGAGAATCTTGACCACTTCACCCATTGTTGGACGAGCAAACTCATTATCTTGGATGCACCAAAATGCAACTTTGCAAATCCGTTCAGCCTCTTCCAAGTTGAAGTCACCATGTAATTGCGGATCCACCAAACTTCGCACGTCACCACCCTGAAGCTTGTTGATGGCTTGAATTGGAAAATATCTGATATAGTAGCTCTTGCTAGTGTTGTATGTTTCTGGTGAATTCCTACTTCCAGATAAAATTTCCAGAAGTACCACACCAAAGCTATAAACATCAATTTTCGATGTAATAGCAACTCCGCTAAGCCACTCTGGGGCAATATAACCTACAGTTCCTCTTAATGTGGTTAGGATTCGACTAAAATCCCTTCCCACTAATGTTGCCAACCCAAAATCTGCAACTTTGGGAACAAATGATGCATCTACAAGTATATTCTCTGGCTTAATATCACAATGTATGATGCATTCATGACAATTATGATGCAAGTAGGACAATCCTCTTGCAACTCCAAGGGTTATTTGATATCTGGTGTTCCAACTTAGGACAACAACATTAGCAGTGTCCTTCTTAAATAGATGACCATCAAGAGATCCGTTTAACATGTGTTCATACACAAGTAGCCTTTTATCACCTTCGCTGCAAAAACCAATCAATTTGACTATGTTGATATGTTGGATCAGGCCAACTGAGCTCACCTCTGCTCTAAATTGCTTCTCTCCTTGATAGGCATTATCAAGCCTTTTCACTGCTATGCTAGTCATGTCACTTAGTACTCCCTTGTATACAGAACCAAAACCACCACCTCCTAGCTTTTCTGAGAAGTTTCTAGTAGCATGGACTAAATCAGTGTATCTAAAGACCATAATCCCTCCACAACTGCCTTGATTGTCATATAAAGGCAAACAAAACCGCTTGAATCTGTTCCTCCAAATCAGTAACAAAACTATGAGCATTAGTAATCCAAAACCAATAACGCTTGCAGCAGTAATGACTCCAATGTTTGGTTTTGTTTTATTTTCTCTCGAACTTAGTAGAAAATCATTTGCGGCAAGGCGAAGGTAAAGAACATCTTCAACTCTATTACCAGTGCCATAATTCAGATTTACACTAAGCAATTCTCCGTTCCAAATAGAGCATACTTGATTGGTAAAGGAATAAGCAGTGCAGGAGCATGAACTAAGGCAAGCTTCTTTGCAGTTTCTTTGGTTGCTAGAAACGACTATTATTTGGGGATTGTAGGGCAATTTGACTTGAGCAATGCGATGAAACACGTCAGTTGAACTTGTTATGTTTTTGTCACTAGTACTGCAATGTAGTGGTGTATTTCTGATGCATCCTTCTGTTCGATCATTAGACTCCCAGTCCAGCGGTGACTTCTTAGAGAAGCCCTCCATACAATCACATAATCGATATGCATTGTTGTTGCAGACTGTGAAAGGTCCGCATGTGGCAGGAGTAGTGCATGGATCGTCAGGTTGAGCTTGTATGGTTTCCCAAGACTGTTTGACTTGCAACCAATAGTTCAGTTTTATCTGACCAGAGATGTCTAGTGACACATATGTGGAAGATGAATCATCCAAACAAGTGTACATGTAGTACTCCTCTTGGTTGTTATTAACATATGTTGGGTTAATCAATCGTTTCCCGAGAGGTTCCAAATCTACCAGTGACTTGAGTATCAATGATGATTGCTTAGATGATGCATACTGCCAATACACTACGGAGGGGTTGTTGCGGCGCTTGAGGACGACCCCGCTGGTGCCTTCTAGTTCAACACTATATGAGCCGAGACTTGGGTCAGTGAGGCTCTTCTTCGAAATGATTGAACGACTCAAGCCAGTGACCTTGTTCCGACCAAACTTGGCGCCGGGAAGCAAAACATCTGTTGGGTAGTCGAAACTCTGCCACAACATCTCTTGGCTATTTGTGAGTAGGGCAAGGTTTCCGCTGTTCAAGAGAACAATGGAACTACAGTTTTCGTTGTTGGTTTGTGTCATATTGACAATGTGAGTGGACCAAACAACGGATTCCTTGCCGGCATCAGAATGATTTACTACAATGACAATATTTCCATCACTTGAGATCTTGAGCTGCGTTGAGTTGAGTTGGGGATGGGTGATGGGCTGCTCTCTATTAGCTACCCACACAGTAGTAAAAACTGGGATTTTATTGAACCATATGCCAAGGTACCAACTGGAGCTGGTGTTGTGGTGGAACTTACTACCGCTGATGGTGCATGCAGTGTTAGCTGGCTGGAAGAAGCCCAACGCGAACTTGCCGTTTCTTGAGACGAGCTTGCTGCCACCGGCGTCAGCTAGAGCTTGGCCTGCCATGAGAGTGTCCCTTGCAGAAGAGCACCAAGGAACTGTGTGTGACATGAAGAGAAGCCCGAGTAATATGTAGAGCAAATGAGGCATGGAGATCGGCGTGAGGTTAGCTGTTGGAGAAGAGAAGAAGTCTAGGTGGATGGATGGATGTTGCGCTCTGCTATTCGGAGGAGGAAGAAGAGTATGTGTATATATAGTAGGGAAGGAAAATGCATCACCATCCTACCAACTAACGGGTGTACGTACGTTCTTACAAGGCTGAGATGAGTGAGCTGTCAGGAGTCAGGAAGGTCACCACTCGGTTTCGGTTAACATATACAATCAGCTCATCTATACTCTTTGCTATACCAAGTCCTTCTGTTTTACGCAGTCAACTCTTGCTTCTAGACCTTCAAAGTACGGCTGCCATGGACGACAGTTCACGCACCATGCATACACCCAGCTGTTCACCATTGTACTAATCCAGGAGTCTAATTTAATTAGCGTATTCATTGAGTTTGGTGTAGCGTGATATAGGATTCCGAAAGTCCACGATGCTGGCTAGAGAAGACCTAATTTAAACCCTTTTGTATATTTGATTGACAGATCAATGTTTCTGCTGTTGGGTATAGAATACCGTTCCTTCAAATAACAAACGGACAAGTTGAGTACATGAAATACTAGTCAAAGGTCATGTACGCAATGTACTAGCCAGCTAACCATATATGTGAGTACTTTTTAGGTAGGGTACGCCATCACGGCTGGTTTATTCATTTGGTAATATAGTTACATCGTTCACAAGAGTGTTTACAAGAAAACCAGGGGGTCATCGATCCAGTTACAAAATAAATCATGATCATAAGAAAATTTAGCTAAAGTATTAGCATCCCTCAAACACGGTGCATAAAAGGAACATTGCTAATAAGCCCTGCAGCATCACAGCTAACCACACGAGTCAGATACGTGATAAGTTGAAGTTTCATATGAAGAATCGCAGAGGGTGATAGTTTGCTCTCTGTCAGGTGCTAATTAATCACTAACAAATATTTCATCTAGTAAATTTCATCATCGATCAACTAAATGAATGTAAGAATGTTCATCAAGATCTAACGAATTCCATTGCCAAATTATATTATCAAGGGTAGCTATATATAACTCCACATGTCCATGATATATAAGTGAGTAACGAAAATAATTTATTTGACTAAGTAGCCACAAATAAAGTTAATCTCTCCGCTAGCACCAATTCCATATAGGATTTTTACGGATGTATACACACAATCGCTATATGTCATAGCAAACATACCTCCCTTTTCAGATAATAGTATAGATGTGTACACCAACGCGTATGATGCAGATGTTAAGAGCAATTTATGTACATGTACAAAACTGTCATACATGTGTCATATGGTTAGCGCGATTGTGAGCTAGCCCTGTTGATAATTTGGGTTTAATATTAAACAAGAGCCTAATTTAATTGATGGCGGCTAGCTAGTCCTATGTTATTATTATACGATTAGGGGCCCCACGAAAACAAAGTATACGATCAGGGGAATTCAACCATTGACTAGTACTTTTTCAATAGTTTTGTAGCTGATTGTCATCTTTGTTTTTCATTCATCAATGTTACTAAATGTTGTAATGATGGAACATAAAAATCCCAGGAATAGAATATCATCTCCTCTAATATGCTACAAGATTACAAAATTACACGAATTTGGATGAAAGAGTTTTTATAGCACATACACTAGTGAAGAACATGGCTTTAGTCTCGGCTGGCAACGACTTTTAGTCCCGGATCATCAACCGGGACTAAAAGGTGGGGACTAAAGTCCCTTCATGTGATCGCGAGCGTGAGGTGGGGTCTGGAGGACCTTTAGTCCCGCTTGGTGATATCAACGGGGACTAACGAGTTTTTGTTTGTTGGGGTTTAGGGTTTATGGTTTATTTTTTCCTTTTCATTTTGTGTTTTCCATTCAATTATTTTTTATTTTAAACATATTTTACGCTGCTACATACTGTACACATTGATGCATATATAATATAATTTCTCGTACGATATATATATACAATTGCTCATATAATTTGGAGATCGGTACATGCAGGCATTATCGGCAATTGTATTCTCCGCTTTCAGATATGACATCCGTAAGCAAAAGTCCCGCAATTTTCTCTTGAGTTGTTCGTAGGCGGTTCTCTGATAGGAGCTTCTCCCGCATTTCTTCAATTTTTAAAAAGGAGATCAGTACGAATATATTAGTTGTGTGTGTATATATATATTAGATCATCATAAAAAAATGAATAGTATTTACATACCTGAAGTTGTCTACATCTATGCGTCATTCAGTCTCCATGTGAACGTTTCCGCAAAGTAGTATACACATAAATTAGTCCCCTATTTCTGCCTCACGCACTTTGCGAGCATAGAATATATTATAATAAAGCATGGTAATGGTATTGAAATTAGAATTAAAGAGGTGCGCAGACCTAGCTAGTACTAATTAATTACCTTGACCCGTCCCCAACACAGCTATGCTTTCCATTTGCCGACAACATCTTTGATGAACCGTTTCCAAACCCTGTCCGGCAAAGAAAATGAATAAAGGAATCATTAATTACTTGATATTAGAAAATGAACCAAAAATGCCGACATAGTGCGATAATGATTGAAATTACCCGTCGAGCATCAAAACCATGCTAGTGTATTGTTCATGGGCTTTACCTAGTGAGTCGATGGCATCAACAGTTCTAGCGTCAACTTTAATGATTAGTAGGATACAGTGGTACATGCGCACGTTTACGTAAGCAGGCATGCATAACTCATCGACTACACTTAACATCGAGTAAGCAAAATAGAATTTGTAGTATGAAACAGTAACACTCACTTGAAATTGTAAGGAAATAGAATTTCTCCTTCGGTATTTTGTTCCTTTAAAAACCTTAGCAAGTTCTCCTCTCAGTCTTTGGCGCGGTCTTCCTTCAATCTTTTATTAATGATATATGGGTCAGTGAACCCAATGTCATAGATTCTCTCTCTTTTGCATTGGAGAATCTTCATTCTACATAATAGCGTATAAAAGAATACACATGAGGATTATTACACGTAATGAACGAGCTGAGTTAGAGACTTAAATTACAAAAAGAAATCACTTACATACAATAGCAACCGACGATAGATTTGTCGAGTGAGTCTTGATTGTATAACTGAAACAATTCATCAAACATTATGCATAGCTCGTTTTCATAGAAGTATTGCTCTTTCTTGACTTTCACCAAGAGCATCACTTGCTCGTTGGCAACTTCTTGGATATACCAGTCATGCAATCTTCGTATTTGTGTTGATATATTCAGGACCTACTCAGGTCTCACCAGAAATTTCTCGGGGGCATTTGCCATGCTACTTCAGCCATGGGCACTTCCTTGTTGCCTAAGAGTTGATCAACACTCATACCAATGTTTCTAGCAGCGTCGGTTACCTTATCTGAAATCACCTTGAGAGGGGGGATCGATTGCATTGCCTGTTCTCCGAGCTGGGAGCTGTTTTCCCACTTTTATTGCTACGTCTCGCCTGCTGCATTTGTTCATTATATGATTTCCTAATATAGCGGTCATAGTCTGATGGCTTATTCCCCACCTGTGGTAGGGGTC
The DNA here is from genome assembly GCF_904849725.1 of Hordeum vulgare subsp. vulgare. Lineage (NCBI taxonomy): Eukaryota > Viridiplantae > Streptophyta > Magnoliopsida > Poales > Poaceae > Hordeum > Hordeum vulgare. Next base: position 545,045,733 of record NC_058522.1, on the reverse strand, counting down.
TCTCCAGAAATTTCACAAAGTGCTCTACGGTTTTTCTTAGGTATTATCTCCTTTGGCTGCGGGGGCGGTTTTAGTGCAAAATGGGACTTCACTTCAGAATCCACGACTGTTTTCGTTTCCTCATCAATCATATCATAAGCTAACTTCTTTTTGGCAGGAGGCTCACCTTTGGCTTTCTTATTTGTAGCTTTCTTTCGAATAGGACTAGTCGACGGAGTAGTGGTCTTCCGCTTTTGGCCCTGCTTGGACAAAGGGGTGGAGTAGGCTGACATGACGGAGATCGATTTGGAATCGCGATGTGCTCCCTGATCTCGATGTGGGGTGGATTTAGACGTGTATTGCTACTCTGAGGAGTCAGTGACCTTGGCGCCGAGTTTGGAAACATGATGCATTCCTTTATCCATACGACACCATGCATGACTTCTCCCACTGTCTGCTCCCCTTCACCTATAGGAATGTCAAGTTCTAGTGACTCATGTCCCGGTAGAACTGTATCCACCCTGACTTTAGCATATCCAGATGGAATGTGATTGTCATGGATGGTTGCTTCAGGTGCATTCGGTAAAGCAAAGTCGATCGCCACCTTCATGGACATGTTCTTCATTTTCCGGTGTATCTCACAATCTGTCTGGACCCCGTGGAACCCATGCTAATTTTCCGCATAGCTGGGATGGTACCATCCAATGCTGGATATGCTTTTTCCTGCCACATAGATGCTCTGTGCTGGCTAATTGTGTCTAGTTGCTCCTGTTGCCACTTTAATATGCGGTGCAACTCCTCATTATTTCTTTCTACACCCTGAATCTGGTATGCATTGTGTTTCTTTTTTCTCTGACGGCTTCTATAAGTGTCGTTCCACTCCGAAAATCCCTGAACCTACGAAACAACGTCTTTGACTCTTGTTCATTCTCTGTGTTCAGGATTCTTGAGGGCGCATGCAAGCTCACAGTTCTCTCTCTCGTACTGGAACAACACCTTTTGAGCATCGTATATTGCTTCAAGTATAGCGTCCGAGGCTATTTTAAGATCTGCCTTTGCAATAATTTGTCCTGTCGCTGTGTCCAACTTTCCCCCATGCGCATAAAACCAAGTCTTGGACCTCTGAGGCCAATCCGTTGTAGCTGGAATGACACCTTCTGCAACCATCTTGGCCTCAGGTGCTTCCCACTTAGGCAGGGCTCTCTTAGAGCCATTTGTCCTCAGAACATGGTGATACTGCTTTTTCTCAACATTTATCTTATTTTTTATCAACCTGTCGAGAGCTTTAGCCGATTCCTTGTACTCCACAAATGTGTCCCACTGATCATTTATCTTCTCTAGTGCTCTAGTGAATTCTGGAGTCTTCTTTTTTGCCTTGATGTAGTCGTTGTATAACTTTACTTCCAGCTCTGGAATTGTGTGCCCACCTTCTTAAGGGCAAATTTCATGACTTTCAACCATTTGCTATCTGTAAGACCATATGGTAGGTTGAAATGTGACATGAGCGTATCCCAAAGAAAATATTTCGATCTTTCATCGACATAACTAACTCCTCGATCAACCTTTGGCCTATTCCATTCTCGAATGGTGATCGGGATTTGGTCCATAACAATAACTCTGTATTGATTTATAAATTTATGGGCATTCTATTCGGGAGCAATCGGTTTGCCATCTTCTGCGACTTCATTGATGTTTAACTTTATGTCATCGCCCAACTTTTTGGCCCGACCTCGTACCCTTCTAGAAGATTGGCTCGATATGGAGGGCCAAAAAAAGAAAGATTCGTTACGTATATATATAGAGAGAAACTCTATTCATCACCGAGGGTGCAAAATAGTTTATTCTTCGCCCGAGATAATATTACGATCAATTTACAAAAAAATACATTTAAAATACAAATATTTACATTTATATTGAATCACTACGTAAAATTTGACAAAAGAAAAACAAAAATATAGGTCACAAGACCAAAAAAAATTAAGTTTATTGTATTTTTTGCATTATTTTTGTATGGTCGTAATTTTACGTGACATAAAATATTTTTACATTGATTATATTTTTTTAAGGTCTCTTTTTACATATAAAATAAGACAAAATTTACGAAACATAAAATTACGGTGCATTGATGTTAAAATAGAGGGGGGTGAAGAATAACTATTCCTCACCCAGGGTGACGAATAGCGCGATATATATATATATATATATAGAGAGAGAGAGAGAGAGAGTTTATATATATATACACACACACAAGTCAATTAATATATCTAATGATCACCAAAGGCTTAATATATATACCTCGTCGAACTTTCTTAATTGTCTAACATTTTCCTTGCCATCATTGTTTGTTCGCCCTTCATCTCTTGCTTCTTCCTGAAGTTCCTCACCGGACTCGTTCAGATATTGTGAGTCATCATGTTGTTCATTCTCTTGGTTTTGGGAGGAGCGTATGATGGCGAAGAGTTCAACTTCATGGTATCTGTCACTATCGTCCATAGTTTAACAACAAATAATCTCGAAAATAACATCAACATCAAGAGAATCAAGGCAAAACCAAAATAATCAACAAAACACAATGGAAAAGTTTTATCATTGGAACAACAAACTAATAAATAGTTTTCTGCCACAAATAAAATCTTAACAGAAATAAAACTAATTTTTCATTAAGATAACAGAAAGGATTTTACCTAAAAAATTATACAAAAAGAGTTAATCAAACAGCTATTTTAAAACTCTACTTATGAAGAAAACAAGATTTCTTACAAATGAAAGAACAAGAAATAATAAAAATTTAGTTTTGACAGCAAATAAAATTCCTACTATTGACTAACACAAACTAATTAGAACTTGTCAACAAAGGCAAAAGAACCAACTTAAAACTACTAAAACAAAAAGAAACTAGCACTAAAACTATAAAGAACTACAACAATACTATTTTGTTTAAAACCTAAATTTAATTTATCCTACAAATACTTAGATTAAACCTACCGATAAGACTATCTAATACAAAACAGAAGCAAACAGATTCACCCAAAAATCTGTTTTTAAACTAAAGTAATTCACAAAATTGTGAATCAAACAAATTTCGTTGAATTCAAATTAAAACTACTCAAATTTGAAAACAACTGGAACTAACAGACAATTTATAAAATTTGTGACCTAATGCAAAAAGAATCACCTAAAAACAATAAATATTCTAGGAGATAAACTAAATACTAAAAACAAAACTAATCTGTTAAGTAAATAAAAACAGAAAAAAGAAAAAATGGAGGGGATGGAGGGGGTGGCTCACAGCGGTGGCGAGGTCGACGGCGACAATGGTGAGGTCAACGACGATGACAGCTCAGACTCGAGGGTGGGGACGTCTCGGGCTCGAGGGTGGGGACGTCTCCGACGGCAAGGTCGACGGTGACGACGACTCGGGCTCGAGGAGCCGGGCGAGCTCGGGGACGACGGTGGTAGTGCGGAACGACGATGAGCGGCGGAGGATACGAGAGCGAGGTAGTGACGGAGGCTACGAGAGTGAGGGATGCACAGAGGCTACGCGAGCGGTGGCGGATTGCCGGAGAAATTTGGCAGCCTGGTGGCATCGCGTGTGAACTTCTCCTAGGCGGTTGGTGGCACCGGGACACCGACAAAGTTATATACCCGCGACCATTAGTCCCGGTTCCATCCACGAACCAGGAGTAAATGTCTTTTAGTCCCGTCTTCACCCACCAACTGGGACTAAAGACCCACCTTTTCGGAGGCCCAAATTCCGCGCGGGAGAAGGAACCTTTAGTCCCAGCTGATGGTTACAACCGGGACTAAGGTGGCCTTTTCTTTTCTCTTTTGTTTTTCTAAACAGAACGTTTTCTGTTTTTAGATTTTGAATAATTCTACGAATATTTAGTGTTTTTGAGGGAATCTTTTTGCTTTAGGTCACAAAATTTATAAACTTTCTGTTAGTACCAGTAGTTTTCAAATTTGAATGGTTTAAATTTGAATCCTTTGAAATTTGTGTGAATCACTAGTTTGTGAATAACTTTAGTTTAAAAATAGTTTTATGAGTAATTATTTTTCCTGCTATTTAATATTAGTGCGTTTTATCAGTATGTTCAATTTGGGAAATTTTAGGGTATTTTAAATAGGTGTTTTAATCAAACATATATTCTAATCACCTTTTTTAGTTTTATACCTTTTTCCTTTGTTTTAATTATTACAGTTTATGTTTTATTTTTATTCTTTTGCCAAATTATTTATGTTTTTGTTAGTCAACATGAGGAATTTTAATTTTCATTTTTAAGAAATTATTCGATAGATTCAGTTTTATAGATTGAAATTAATTCTTGTAAAATGCACAACAATGTGAAAACCAAACCAAATGAGTTGATTCAAATTTCTGCGGATTCATCTTGAAGATTTCTATCAACTATAATAGTTTCATTTTGACAAGAAGTTGCATAATTAATTTTGCACTAATTATTATATACATAAATTGCATTAATTAACTCCTCTGTATAATTGAAATACTAAAAGGACAAGAATAATCCTAGTTTTGAAAATTCATAACTTAATAAATAATTGTTCAAAAATCATGTGTCAAATGCCAAAATGCCCTAGCTCTTACACAGATTCCGGCGTAATAAAGGGGTAGTAAAGTGAATTTTTTTGCTTGCTTGTGTTAGGGTAATCCCTAGGAACACCCAAAACACATGTATACCCTAACTTTTACAAAGATTCCCTCCGATTTGTCCGAAGTGGGACCTTTCAGCTATAAGTCCAGAAATTCACTAGAGAGAAAGTGATGACGGTGAAGCCGATCACATGCTAGAGTGGGATCTTGGGGTATAAGACTTTTTCTTCGCGTATGTCCCTTGCTTATGATTGCGTCGTAACCATGCATAATCTTCATCATAAAACATGATGCTTGGGTCAATGTTCACTTTGAAGGGAGGAATTTCATCAAACTTATTATAATCTTCTAAAATGTCTATCTTGTTCTCCACTCCCATGATGTTTCTTTTCCCTGAAAGAACTATGTGGTGCTTTAGCTCATCGTATGATGTATTCGCTTCCTTACCTTTTATTTTTCTCAGTTTTCTAGACATGTCGTTCACATAGAAAACCTGAGCCACATCATTGGCTAGGACGAATGGTTCGTCTGTGTACCCAAGATTGTTAAGATACATTGTTGTCATTATGTACTGCAGGTCTACCTTTACCCCGCCTCCTGTCAGATTGACCCATTTGCACCAAAACAAAGGGACCTTAAAAGAACTTCCATAGTCAAGTTCGCATATCTCCTCTATGTAACCATAATATGTGTCCTTTTTTCCTTTGTTCTATGTTGGATCAAAGCAGACACCACTGTTTTGATTGGTGCTCCTTTTATCTTGGGTGATCGTTTAAAATGAATTCCCATTTATCTCGTACCCTTGGAAAGTCAATATAGTCTAAAATGGTGACTTGGCCAACAAGTACAACTAATCTCCAACAATGGTCTTATTCATGAGATCTGTTTGCAACCAACCGCAAAAAGTCTCCATGTGTGTGCGTTTAATCCAGGAGTCGGACTACTTCGGGTTCTTGGAGTGTACAATATCCATGTGTTCCTCGATATAGGGAGCCACCAAGGTGGAATTTTGTTGAACTGTGTAGTGTGCCTGAGTGAAAGAATGCCAGTCCATACTTATTACTGATTTCATTCCTAGCATGCCTTTCCCACTCAGTCCCACCCCATGCCGCGATTGAGGAACACCAATCTGCTTAAGATCAGGAATAAAGTCAACACAAAACTCCATAACCTCATGTGTTCCATAGCCCTTGGAGATGCTTCCTTCTGGCCTAGCATAGTTATGAACATATTTCTTTAAGACTCCCATGAACCTCTCTAGGGGGAACATATTGTGTAGAAATACATGAACGAAAATGGTAATCTCTTTGACTAGGTGAACTAGGACATGCGGCGTAATATTGAAGAAGGCTGGTGGGAACACCAACTCAAAATTGAGAATACATTTGACCAAATCATTCTATAACCTTGGTAGGATTTCTGGATCGATTACCTTATGATAAATTGCATTGAGAAACGCACATAGCTTCACAATGGGTACTCGAACATTTTTTGGTAGAATACCCCTCAATGCAACCATAAGTAATTGCGTCATAATCACATGGTAGTCATGAGACTTTAGGTTTTGGAATATTTTTCTCTGCCATATTTATTATTCCTTTTATATTCTACGAGAAGCCAGACGAGACCTTCATACTGCTCACGCATTCAAAAAAGATTTCCTTCTTCTTTGGTAAGAGCGTAGCTGGCTGGAACTTGATACTGCCTTGGATGCATGCCATCTTATTCATTCATACGTTGCTGGTCCTGTTGTGCCTCCGGCGTATCTTTTGTCTTCCCTTACAACCGAAGAATCCTAGTAGGTTCACGCAAAGATTCTTCTCCATGTGCATCATGTCGATTGCAGAGCGGATCTTTAGGACTTCCAATAGGGTAGCTCCGAAAATATAGATTTCTTCTTCCACATGGGTGTGTGTTCGTTAGCGTCATTCAAAACAGATTGTCTGCCATGACCCTTTCCAAAGATTAATTTTAAATTCTTGATCATATCAAATATATCATCATGAGTATAGTGGCCAGGCTTCTTCTGGTGATCTACCTCACCTTTGAAATGCTTGCCTTTCTTTCTTAAGAGATGTCAGATCGAAAGAAATCAACGATGTCCCAGGTACACATTCTTCTTACATTTATCCAAATATATATTTTCTGTCTCATCTAAAAAGTGTGTGCATGCATTATATTCCTTGTTTGTCTGTCTTGAAAGGTTACTAAGAGCACGCCAATCATTGATGGTTACAAACAACAATGCTCGTAGGTCAAATTCCTCCTGTTTGTGCTCATCCCACATACGTACACCTTTTTATCCCACAATCGTAGAAGCTCTTGAACTAATGGCCTTAGGTACACATCATTATCATTGCTGGGTTGCTTAGGGCCTTGGATGAACACTGGCATCATAATGAACTTCCGCTTCATGCACAACGAAGGAGGAAGTTTATAGATACATAGAGTCACGGGCCAGGTGCTATGACTGCAACTCTGCTCCCCAAAAGGATTCATGCCATGTATACCTAGAGCAAACCATAAGTTCCTTGTGTGAAATGCGAAGTCTGGGAACTCTCTCTCTCTCGATTTTTCTCCACTACGACCCATCAGCGGGTACTCTCAACATCGCATATTTCTCACGATATTCTTTGTGCCATCGCAACAACTTGGCATGCTCTTTTTTTATAGAAGTTAGAATACAATACCTTATTCTAAAAGAAAAGAATAATCAATTTATAACAGTACCTAAGAGTGTTTATTATGTTGCCTATACTAATGGGTCTCACGAAGTTTTGTCGAGTTTTGTGTTATTGAAGTTTTCAAGTTTTTGCTACTATCTCGATGGACAAAGGAATGAGAAGTCGCAAGAGCCAAAGCTTGGGTATGCCCAAGGTACCCCAAGGTAATATTCCAGGAAGAATCAAGCATCTAATCTTGGGGATGCCCCGGACAGGCATCCCCTCTTTCGTCTTAATCCATCGATATGTTACCCGGAGCTACATTTTTATTCATCACATGATATGAGTTTTGCTTGGAGCGTCGTTTGCTTTTGTTTACTTTTACTTTCTGTTTGCCACAATCATTGTTTGCTGGACACACCTATTTGAGAGAGATACACCATCATCATGATTTGTTAGAATACTCTATGTGATTCACTTATATCTTTTGAGCTTAGTAGTTTCTCTAGTACATCACTTATATCTTTTTGAGCACGTTGGCGTGTAGATTTTATAGAAATAATATGCTCTCATTCTTCACTTATATTTGTTTGAGAGTTAGAAATTGTGACGATAATTTGCATGGGTCATAAGACTATATCAAAAATAATGAGTGCTTAGTAAGTGATAAATAAAACCATCATGTAGCACATATAGAGAAACTGTGGTTAAGGATATTGATGTGGTAATATGAAAAGGTATGAGTGCATAATCATTAATTAAGAGAGGTGTTGATATTAAGATATGTTAAAAATTCTTGAACATCTGAAAAATTAAAAGGGCATGGTGATGATTGTTAGCATTTCTATTCCTCGTTGGAAACCTAGTGTTCTTTCGAGTTGGAGTCACACGATGGTTAATTCTTACCAACCCTCTCCCTCGGGGCATGCGAGTAGTACTTTGATTTGTGATAAGACTAATAAAACTTTGCAGTAAGTATATCATCTCTTTATGACTAATGTGACACCATGGACATATGCAATCTCACCTCCTCATACTTGCTAGCCTCTCTAGTACCGTGCATAGCCCATTCTCACCTCGAGGATTGGTGCAACTTTTGCTGCTGCATCCAAACCCCGTGACATGATACACTCTATTGCACATAAGCCTTATTATATCCTCCTCAAAACAGCCACCATAACTACCTACTGTGGCATTTACATAGCCATTCTGAGATGAAAAAAGTCCATTTTACTCCCTTGAACAAAGTGGGTGGTTCAATTTACCCTATGATCTATTTTTGGCTCCTTCTAGACCCCAAACAAAACCAAACCGGACAATACACCCCTGGCTGGTTTGTCTCCAGTCGATGCTGATGTGGCACAGTCAACGACGGTTTTGACTAGGGTGGGGCCTACTTGTCAGGTTGGACTGTAGCTGGTAGCTGGCACACATCTCTAAACCGAAAACCCAAACGCTCCTCCATTCCATGGAGGACCACGGCACCGACTGCCACCCCCTAATCCATGGCCACCTCCAGTCGGCCCACTCCTAAGGCCCGTGGAACCCGCCCCTCTCCGCGTTCGACGACGACAACCACCACCACCACCAGCAGCTAGAGTGCTTCTCGACGGTGTCGGAGCTCCGGCACATGGAGCACGAGGCCGCACGGCTCGTGGTGTGCGCGGGCACCGAGCGCGACGAGCTCCGGTTGCCAGAGAAGGGGCGGCTGGTGGAGGCGATAGTGTCGGCCGGCCCGCTCCTCTAGACTCTTCTCCCAACCGGTCCGATCCCGCGCTGGGGCCACCCGCCCCCGCCCACCTCGGCAGCTCAGCTGCAGTAGCAGCAGCATGCACTCCCCTGCTTCCACATGAGCTCCTCCTTCTGCATGTAGCCAACAACCTGACAAGCAGGCCCCACCCCGGTCAAAACCGTTGTTGACTGTGCCACATCAGCATCAACCGGAGACAAACCAGTTGAGGGGGGGGGGGGGGTGTTTTGTCCGATTTGGTTTTGTTTGGGGTCTAGAAGGAGACACAAATAGATCAGGGGGTAAAGTGAACCACCCACTTTGTTCAAGGGAGTAAAATTGACTTTTTCTTCTAAGATATATTGCCATAAAAATTCCATGGACACTTCATATGACTAGTTCGTTCATCATCATATTGCTTTGCATGATCATATAGAGCTGCCATAGTATTTGTGGCAAAGCAGCCATTCATAATATCATTTGTGGCAAAGCCACCAAATATCATATGTTGAATACATGTCATGCTAGATCATTGCACATCCTGGTACACTGCCAGAGACATTCATATTGGAGTCATGTTGCTTCATTCATCATATTGAGTTATCCATGAGTTGTAAGTAAATAAAAGTGTGATGATCATCTTTATTAGAGCATTGTCCCAGTGAGGAAATAAACATGGGGGAGTATAAATGAACCCACCATATATAAAAAAGAGAGAAAATGAGAAAAAATAGAGAAGGGACCTTGCTACTATCCTTTACCACACTTGTGCCTCAAAGTGGCACCATGTTCATCATGTAGAGAGTCTCATGTTATATCATTCATATGCTAGTGGGAATCAAAACTTTTATAAGCTTGGCCTGTATATTTCGATAATGGGCTTCCTCAAATGCCTAAGGTTTTCACGAGTAAGCAAGTTGGATCCACACCCCACTTAGCTTCAGTGGAACTTTCATACACTTATAGCACTAGTGCATCATTTGCATGGCAATCCCTACTCCTTGTGTCAATATTTATCAATGGGTATCTCATAACCCATTGGTACGCCTAGTTAACACAAGACTATCTTCTCCACTTTTTCAACCCCTTTGAAACCTACCACCTTACTCTATTCCACCTATATGTTATGTCCAATGGTTCACGCTCAATAATTGCGTGAAGAATAAGAAGTTGATGGATATTGAAAAGGTACGATCCAGTTGCCTAACTTGGGTACCGTGGTGCTTGACATTTGTAGTTATGTGGTGAAGATGGAGCCATGATTTGCTAATATAATAAAGATGGAAAGGGTTGAAACAATCTTTGAAGATCGTACACTTTGAAAAATTAATTGTTTCGCTGCTTATACTTATTAATATTGTTGTGTTAATATTTGTTAATTCATCGTTTCTCAGTGAGCATACATGCATAAGATTAGATCATGGATAGCATGTCACATCAAAAATTCTATTTTAATCATTTACCTACTCGGGGACGAGTAGGAATTAAGCTTGGACATGCTTGATACGTCTCCAACCAATCTATAATTTTTATTGTTCCATGCTATTATGCTATCATTTTAGAACACTTTTTACGCACTTATCAACTAATTTATATTATTTTTGAGCACTAACCTATTGACCAAGTGCCAAGTGCCAGCTGTTCTTTTCTGCATGTTTTTCCACTTTTCAGGTTTAAGTACCAGACGAAGAGTGGGCCTTCGGTACCGTACACGCTATTAAGTCATCTTGTGGGAACGAACATATTGGGCCAAGCGGCCAACCCCGGGTCGAGCCTAGCTGTCACCAAGGTGAACAGTAAAGTAGTTGAAACAAATACGGGGATGGCCCTCGAGGGTCGCTCGGGGTATCCTTTTTTGTGTGTGGTGTAGAAATACGCAAATGAAGAGCTTACATTGCTTTTTTGGAGTCGGCGGGGCGGTTGTTGTTGAAGACAGTCGGCGCGGCTTGCAGCCTTCATGGCTTTTTAACAGCGGTGCGCGACGGACACACCTGCTGGGTGTAGCCTCTCGGGTGGTCGATGGGGGTGCCAGCCGGCTGGGCCTGACCGGAGTTGGCCCTGTGTCGAAGTAGACACGCGACCGGAGTCGGCCCGGTGTCGAAGTAGACGGGCAACTAGAGTCGGCCCGGTGTCAAAATAGACGGTCGGTTCAGGTCTCTTCTTGTAAGTGCATCTCATGCCCTTAGTGATTTTGGTGGTTTGAAGACTTATAGGTTAAGTAACTAATGTGTTTATAAGTGTACACACGCTCTATAAGTCGCTGAGGAGTTTGAGTTATACGATGAATATCGACCCCTAAAAATGTATATCTTCGACTGAAGAAATTGGTCTTATGCTGAAGACTTTGATCGCGAAGAAATTGATATTCCTCATGAAGATATTGAAGATGAGGAATTCGGCCTGTCCTGAAGAAAATCAATCCGAAGACTTTGAAGCGTGAAGATTTATTCTTTCTGTTTCATTTTCTTCACTCTTGAGTCATAGGAACACCATACTGTTAAAGGGGGTCAAGGTAACACTACGGAATGAATTTCCTCATGATGCTCAACCCAAGCTTAATCCTACAAAAGCCTCAAGTGAGGAATATGAGAGACATGAGGACTCTCATAGTTGAGAGTCGAGACCGTTGCCACGATTCGCGCCACCTCACCGATCTTATCCACACCAATGGTCATAATATTTAAGGGCATTTATGTCAAATCATGTCGGGATGCTCCCAGGCTATAAATAGCCGCCCCCACAACCATTAGCTGGTTGGCTGCTCCGCGAGAAACTGACACTTGCCATTTAGAGCAACCCAAATTCCTCAGAGTCTTCGAGAGTAAATCATCAGTGAGGAAATACCCCAAACACCAAGCCACAAACCAAAAACCAAGTGATTGAGCATCAATGAAGAATTTGTTCCTGTGTGGAACTGAAGCCTTTTACCTTTCAGGACAGTGCATCTTCCAGACGGTTAGGCGTCATGGTCTAGAGCAATCCAGCAGTCCGTTGTGGATCGTCGGGTGACCGAGTTTGTGAGGGTTTGGAAGTATGCCCTGAAGACTTACCACAAGTGTTGGGCGAGGACTGTGTGTCCTTAGCTCAAGGAGAATACAGTAGGGACTGTGTGTCCTTTGGTTTCAATACCAAACCGCTCCAAACTAGATGTACGAGTGTCACATCAGTTGGAACTGGGTCATCAACAACTGTCTTCATCGTGATACGGGTTCTATTTTTTCAACTCTTTCAATTCCTCAATATTGTATGTTGAAGACTGTCATTGTCACTGTTTGAAGAATTTGCTGAAGACTTTATCTGAATTTCCTCAACCTCAAATTATTCATACCAGTTAATCTTCACCTGCTTGTTCTGTGCCTGCGTACTGTGCAAAATGTTTTTCTTAATTTTCATCTAGAAAACGGCTGTTGTAATCTTTGCACCTCTGATCCTTCCCTGTTTCCGCTGCAAGTTATTCATCAGTGAGGAATTTCCTGAAAAGGAATTTCCTCAGCGATGAAATTCTAAAAATCTCCTAGTCACCCCCTCTAGTCGATATAACACACCTTCAAATGGTATCAGAGCAAGGTACTCCCTTGTTCTGTGTGATTTTGGTTTAACCACCTAGAGTTTTAGTTATGTCGACTGCAGACATGATCAAAGTTACTGCAGGATGTCCTCCCTTCGAAGGAAAGGACTTTCCCTACTGGAAGACCAAGATGAAGATGCATCTTCAAGCTATTGACAATGCTCTCTGGTACACTGTGGAATATGGCGTTCCCTCCATCGCTGCTACTGTCTCTGCCGCTGATGTGAAGAAATTCAAGCAACTTGATTCTCAAGCGAAGAATATCATATGTGGCCATCTGAGCAAAGGTCAGTATGGTAGAGTGAGTGCTTTGGGAACAACAAAGCTTATCTGGGATATGCTGTCCGAAGTCAATGAAGGAATATCAAGTCAGCGTGACTGTCGTGTTGATGTTCTTCGTAATCTCTTCAATCGCTTCAAGAGGCTTGACAATGAAAGCTGCCAAGATACCTTTGATCTCCTCACTGACTCGAAGAAAAAGAAGAAATCTTCAAAATCTTCAAAATCCTCATCCTCAAAGTCCTCATCGCACAACAAGACTAGTTTCAGAAAGGCTCGGGCACTCATTGGCAAGGAAATGGATTCTGAGGAAGAATCTGAGGAATGTGATGAAAAGGAAGGTTCTGAAAAGACTCAGAGTATGGTGTGGCAAGTCTTGCACTCGCTACCACATTCATCAGCAAGTCAATCTTCAACCTTGAAGAAAACGACAACGCCATCTACACTGATGACTATGTTGATGACTTCGCTCCAACCTATTGCTTCATGACAAAAGGTTCAAAGGTACCGAATGATACTTCCTCCACTGATTCAAGTGACTATGAACCTGATTATTATAAAAAACCCAGTTACAGTAAACTTGCCAACATTGCAACTAAACAACAAACTGCCCTTGAAAAGCTTCAAAAACTGCCAGACAGAAGCGATGACCTGTTGAATGATGAAATGAATCATACCCAAATCCTCACTGAAGATATGAAAAGTCTTCAGTCCAGATTTGATAGTATTCAATATCGTCATGGCACACTCTTGGCTGATCATGAGAAACTTTCCTATGAATTTCTTCAAAGGAAACTTGATCTTGAGAAGTTGAAGATGTCTCATGATGATCTTTGAATGGAAAATGATTCATTACTTGCTCAACAGATCAGTGTCGCTCAGGTTGAACTCACTCCACCATGTCTCAAATGCAACGAACGTGAAACTGCCAATTCTTCACCAGAATCATCAAATGCTTCTATTGCTACAAATTCTTCAACTGCTCATGTGGTATCAAATTCCTCACTTGAGGAAACCACAAATGTTAGTGACGAAAATGCAGGGCTGAAGGAATTGTATGTTACATGCATGTACAAAAGTCTCAAAGGGCATCAAACCCTTTGCGATGTGCTCAAAAAGCAGATATTGAACAGGAACCCGAGGAAAGAAGGAATTGCCTTTGAAAGGAAACTGAATGTTGATGGATCATATTGGAAACCTGAGCAGTATCCCAAGACCTCATGGGTTGTTGCTAAAGGACCTCCTGTTGATCCATCCAATCTAACAGGCTTTGCATGTGAATTATCATATTCCTCAGATGAGTCATTTGACTCCAACTATAAACTGTTCAAAAATCAATTTGGTGAAGTATTTGCTCGATATGTTGGAACTAACTGCAGGAATGGACCACCCCTGAGGAAAATCTGGGTCCCCAAAAGTTGCTTGGAAAATCTTCAGGTGAATGTCCTCATGACACCACCCATGAAGAATCTGAACCCCAGATCAAATTCCTCACGTGGACCAAAGTTTTCAAGAGGATCAAAATCCTCAACTGGTCAAAACTGTGCTCGTACTCGTGCTAATGCTTCTGATATGCAGGGAAATTACAAGGGATATGAATATGAGCATTACTCCTCAAATCATTATGTTCATAAATCCTCAAAGAACTTCTGTGCCTATTCATTTGAGTACTCTAACCCCCCTACTGTGAAGAGAAGTGCATTAGCTTCAATGCCCCCTTTCTCATATGGTGCTCGCAGGATGATGAACTCTTTGCCACCCCTTCAGATGTGGGTGGTGAAGAAATTGAACTAATCACTTCTACAAGTCAGGTCTTTAGATGAAAATCATCAGGTGAAGAATTTGCTGGACACCTGAGGAAAATGCTTGATTGGACACAAACTAACATTGATGAAATGATAACATTTCACACGTCCTCAAATTTACTGTTTATGATGAAATTCCTATCTGGTGAAATTGATATCATATTTTTCAAGTCTGAAGCATATGAGATGGTAAGCTATACTAATTCATCTGTAGGATGACAAACCCAAGAGTACTGAGTGGGTTCTTGATAGTGGTTGCACACACCACATGACTGGTGACAAAAGCTTGCTGATGAATATGCCACTCACTCCATCACCACTGAAGAAAATCACTTATGCTGACAAAGGTAAAAGCAAGGTATTGGGACTTGGCAAAGTAGCTATCTCCAAGGACAGGCACATGGACAAAGTGATGCTTGTTGAATCCCTTGGGTTTAACCTCATGTCAGTCTTAATGCTTTGTGATCTTGATATGGTTGTTATCTTTGGAAAATATAGATGTGTAGTCATCATGGAATCTGACAGATCCAAAGTCTTCAAAGGTCTTAGGAGACGAGATTTGTACATTGTTGATTTTTCCACAGGTCCTCAACCAGCCACATGCTTACTAGCAAAAACCTCAAAAGGCTGGCTATGGCATCGAAGACTTGGTCATGCAGGCATGAGGAATTTGCACACGTTGGCGAAGAAGAAGCATGTCATTGGCATCGAATCAGTCAAATTCCTCAAGGACCACCTCTGCGGTGCTTGTGAGTCTGGAAAAATTACCAAATCCAAACACACCTCGAAGACCATTGATACGTCTCCAGTGTATCTATAATTTTTGATGGTTCCATGCTATTATCTTGTCAAACTTTGGACGTTTTTTGTGTTTATTTTTGTGTTTGAGCCAAGCAAAACCTTTATGACTAGTCTTGGTGATGGTTGTTCAATCCTGCTGGAAAAGGACAGAAACTTTTCGCTCACGAGATGATTTTTCATTTTTATTCAGAAAGAGATTTTGAGTTGATTATTTTTGCTTCTGGTTGATATACCTTTTGCCTAGGCATTCGTAATTGTTCAGAATTTTTGAGGTACCAGAAGTATACGAAGTATACAGATTGCTACAGACTGGTCTGTTTTTGACAGATTCTGTTTTTGTTGAGTTGGTTGCTTGTTTTGATGAAACTATGGATAGTATAGGGGGGGGGTACTAGCCATGCGAAAGTGAGAATACAGTAGCCTAACACCAATATAAATAGAAATCAAGATTGCTACAATACCTAAAGTGGTGGTAGTTTGTTTTCTTGTGCTAATGTTATCATGAGTTTCTGTTTAAGTTTTGTGTTGTGAAATTTCAAGTTTTGGGTGATGTTCTCATGGACAAAGAGATAAGGAGTGGAAAGAGCTCAAGCTTGGGGATGCCCAAGGCATCCCAAGCCAAATTCAAGGACACCAAAAAGCCTAAGCTTGGGGATGCCCCGGGAAGGCATCCCCTCTTTCGTCTTCAATCCATCGGTAACATTACTTCGAGCTATATTTTTATTCACCACATGATATGTGTTTTGCTTGGAGCATCTTGCATCTTAGGAGTATTTTATTTTTGTTGTGTGACAATCATCCTTGCTGCACACCTTTTTAGAGAGACATGCACTCATCATGATTTTGCTAGAATGCTCATCGTAATTCACTTATATCTTTTGAGCTAGATAATTTTGCTCTTTGTGCTTCATTTAGATCTTTTAGAGCACGGCGGTGCATGCCTTGGTAGTTGGTTTATGCTATGAAAGTAGTCCCAAAGGTGATAGGTACCCAAAGAGGATACAAAAACCTCCATCTTCATGTGCATTGAGTAGAAAGAGAAGTCTTGATTCCTCTCAATTAGTTTTGAGACATGGATTTGGTAGTATTAAGAGTTATGTTAGTAGGGTGTTGTGAATCTAGAAATACTTGTGTTAAAGTTAGTGATTCCTGTAGCATGCACGTATGGTGAACCTCCATGTTAGGAAGTCGTAGAATAATTGATCTATTGATTGTCATCCTTTGTGTTGAGGTCGGGATCGCGCGATGGTTAACACCTACCAACCCTTCCCCTAGGAGTATGCATTTAGCACTTTGTTTCGATTACTAATAAAAACTTTCGCAACAAGTATGTGAGTTCTTCATGACTAATGTGAGTCCATGGTATAGATGCACTTTCACCTTCCATCATTGCTAGCCTCTCTAGTGCCGCGCAATTCTCGCCGGTACACAAACCCACCATATGCCTTCCTCAAAACAGACACCATACCTACCTACTATGGCATTTTCATAGACATTCCAAGATATATTGCCATGCAACTCCCACCGTTCCGTCTCATGACTTGTGCCGTCACTCTCATATTGCCATCGCATGATCGTAAGATAGCTAGCGAGATGTTTCAACGTCATACGCCAAGCTAGATCGTTGCACATCCCGGTACACTGCCGGAGGCATTTCCTATAGAGTCATCATCGTTCTAAGCTTTGAGCAGTGAGTAAATAAAAGTGTGATGATCATCATTATTGGAGCATTGTCCCATGTGAGGAAATAAAAAAAAAGAGGCCAAGAGCCCAAATAAAAAAACAGAAGAGAGAAAAAGAGAGAAGGGACAATGCTACTATCTTTTTCCACACTTGTGCTTCATAATAGCACCATGTTCTTCATGATTGAGAGCCTCTCGTTTCGTCACCACCATAAGCTAGTGGGAATCTTTATTATATAACTTGGCTTGTATATTCCAATGATGGGCTTCCTCAAAATTGCCCTAGGTCTTCGTGAGCAAGCAAGTTGGATGCACACCCACTAGTTATCCTTTTGAGCTTTCACATACTTATAGCTCTAGTGCATCATTTGTATGGCAATCCTTACTCATTCACATTGATATCTATTAATGGGCATCTCCATAGCCCTTTGATACGCCGAGTCAATGTGACCATCTCCTCCTTTTTGTCTCACCACCACCACCACACTCTATTCCACCTATAGTGCTATATCCATGGCTCACGCTCATGTATTGCGTGATAGTTACAAAAAGTTTGAGAAAGTAAGAGTGTGAAAACAATTACTTGGTCAATACCGGGGTTGTGCATGATTTACATTAGTTGTGTGAGGATGATGGAGCATAGCCAGACTATATGATTTTGTAGGGATAACTTTCTTTGGCCTTGTTATTTTGAAAGTTCATGATTACCTTGCTAGTTTGCTTGAAGTATTATTGTTTTCATGTCAATAGAAAACTATTGTTTTGAATCTTACGGATTTGAACATTAATGTCACATGAAAGAAGTTGCAAAGGACAACTATGCTAGGTAGCATTCCACATCAAAAATTCAGTCTTTATGACTTCCCTACTCGAGGACGAGCATGAGTTAAGCTTGGGGATGCTTGATACATCTCCAACGTATCTATAATTTTTGATGGTTCCATGCTATTATCTTGTCAAACTTTGGACGTTTTGTATGCCTTTTATATCTTTTCTGGGACTAACTTATTAACTCAGTGCCAAGTGCCAGTTCCTGTTTTTTCCGTGTTTTGACCCTTTTCAGAGGAGAATTCTAAACGGAGTCCAAACGGAATAAAATCTGCGGAATGATTTTTTCCATAACAGAAGACACGCTGGAGACTTGGGAACCAAGGCAGGAGACCTCGGAGGAGGTCACAAGCCCACCAGGACCGGCCTAGGGGGGGGATTAGCAGGCTTGTGAGCTCCCCGTGGCTCCCCTGCCCTAGGTTTTTCGCCTATATATTCCCTAAAATCCTAGAAAAAATTAGGAGATCATCGAAAGTACTTTTCCGCCACCGCAAGCTTCTGTCTCCGCAAGATCCCATCTGGGGCACGTTCTCGTGCCCTGCCCGGGGGGGGGGGGATTCAAATACGGAGGGCTTCTTCATCAACACCATGACCTCCCCGATGATGCGTGAGTAGTTCACCATAGACCTACGGGTCCATAGTTAGTAGCTAGATGGCTTCTTCTCTCTCTTGGATCCTCAATACAAAGTTCTCCATGATCTTCATGGAGATCTATCCGATGTAATCTTCTTTTGCGGTGTGTTTGTCGAGATCCGATGAATTGTGGATTTATGATCAAATTATCTATGAATCTTATTTGAGTTTCTTCTGATCTCTTATATGCATGATTTCATATCCTTGTAATTCTCTTCGAGTTGTGGTTTTTTTTGGCCAACTAGATCTATGATTTTTGCAATGGGAGAAGTGTTTGGTTTTGGGTTCATACCGTGTGGTGACCTCACCCAGTGATAGAAGGGGTAGCGAGGCACGTATCGTGTTGTTGCCATCAAGGGTAAAAGATGGGGTTTTCATCATTGGTTTGAGATTATCCCTCTACATCATGTCATCTTGCTTAAGGCGTTACTCTATTCGTCATGAACTCAATACACTAGATGCATGCTGGATAGCGGTCGATGTGTGGAGTAATAGTAGTAGATGCAGAAAGTATCGGTCTACTTGTCTCAGACATGATGCCTATGTGTATGATCATTGCCTTAGATATCGTCATGACTTTGCGCGGTTCTATCAATTGATCGACAGTAATTTGTTCACCCACCGTAATACTTGCTATTTTGAGAGAAGCCTTTAGTGAACACTATGGCCCTCGGGTCTACTCCACATTATATTTTCATCCTTACACTTTTACTTCGTTGCACTTTCCGCCTTCAGATCTCACTTTGCAACCAATCTTGAAGGGATTGACAACCCCTTTATAGCGTTGGGTCAAGCTCTTTTGTGTTTGTACAGGTACTCTGGACTTGACGAGATTCTCCTACTGGATTGATACCTTGGTTTTCAAACTGAGGGAAATACTTACTCCTCCTGTGCTGCATCGCCCTTTCCTCTTCAAGGGAAAAACCAACGCAAGCTCAAGAGACGACAGAAGATCTCTGTCGCCGTAGCAACCATCATGACTACTACTCAACCGTTTGAATTGCTTCACATGGATCTATTTGGACCTAATCATTATGCTACTCTAACAAATGCAACATCTTTATACGGGTTTGTCATAGTTAATGATTATTCTAGATATACTTGGGTGCATATCATTGTGTATGAAACCGAAGTGCGGGAAGTCTTCAAACGATTTTTCTCAAGGGCCTCGACGAAGTTCGGCATCAAGATCAAACACATCACGATTGATAATGGGACAAAATTCAAAAACACTAGTCTTGATGAACTTGGTATTACTCACGAATTGTCTGCTCCTTATACTCCTCAACAGAATGGCGTCGTTGAAAGAAAGAACATGACTCTGGTTGAAATGGCATGGACCAGGCTTGAAGAATATCAGACTCCTCGTCGTTTCTGGCCTGAAGCAATCAACACTGCTTGCCACATCATCAACATGGTATATTTTCACAAGTTCCTCAAGAAAACCTCATATCAACTCCTCACTAACAAGTAACCCAATGTAAGTTATTTCAAAGTCTTCGGTGCAAGATGCTGGATTAGAGATCCTCACCATAGCTCAAAATTTGCACCTAAAGCACATGAGGGTTTTATGCTTGGTTACGGAAAGGACTCGCACACCTACAGAGTCTTCAACACCTATCACAACAAGGTTGTTGAAACTATAGATGTGCGGTTCGATGAAACTAATGGCTCGCAAAGAGAGCAATTGCCTCCTAATCCAAATAAATTATCACCTGAGGAAGCAATCAAGTTCAAAGCCAGTGAAGACATTGTTCCTACTGAGGAAATTGCTGAAGAAATCGTTCCCAACACTGATGAAATTCAAGAAGATGCTCCTGAGGAAATTGCTCGAGAACAAATTCCTCAGCCCAGACGAAATCCTCAACCAGCTCATCCAAGGATTGCAAATGAAGTAGAACTTGACAAAATCCTCGATAACATCAACGTGCCAGGTCCTCTCACTCGCTCAAAAGCTTCACACTTAGTTAAGTTTTGTGGGCATTGCTCTTTTGTGTCTATCACAGAACCTTCCAAAGTTGCTGAGGCTTTCATGGAACCTAAGTGGATTCAAGCCATGCAAGATGAACTTCTTCAATTCAAGCTAAATGACGTGTGGGAGCTCGTCAAACAACCAGATCCTCGCAAGCATAATATCATCGACACCAAGTGGATTTTCCGAAACAAGCAAGATGAGGATGGTCAAGTGGTGAGTAATAAGGCATGACTTGTAGCCCAAGGCTACACACAAGTTGAAGGAATTGATTTCGATGAAACTTTTGCACCTGTTGCTAGACTTGAAGCTATTCGATTTCTACTTGCTTATGCTAGTCATCATAACATTACTTTATATCAAATGGATGTGAAAAGTGCATTCCTCAATGGTAAGCTTGAGGAAGAAGTATATGTTGCTCAGCCCCCAGGTTTTGAGGATCCGAAGAATCCAGACAAGGTCTTCAGACTCAAAAAGGCACTCTATGGTCTCAAGCAAGCGCCTCGGGCGTGGTATGATACATTGAAGGAATTCCTCATGAAGAAAGGCTTCAAACCTGTTTCACTCGATCCAACTCTTTTCACAAAATCCTATGACAATGAACTATTTGTGTGCCAAATATATGTCGATGACATCATATTGTTTGTACTGACAAACGTTACAGTGATGAATTTGCTTACATGATGAGTGAAGAATATCACATGTCTATGCTGGGGGAGCTAAAATTCTTCTTAGGTCTTCAAATTCGTCAACAACTCAATGACATCTTCATATCACAGGAGAAATACCTCAAGGATGTTCTGAGGAAATTCGACATGCATGAATGCAAATGCGCCAATACTCCCATGTCTACCAACAACCACCTCTACACTGACGAAAATGGTAAAGATTTTGATCAGCGGGTATACCGCTCGATGATTGGCTCTTTATTGTATCTATGTGCATCTAGGCCAGATATAATTCTTAGTGTTTGCATGTGTGCTCATTTTCAAGCAAAACCGAAGGAATCACACCATAAGGCTCTGAAGCATATTCTTCGATACTTAGCTCAGACACCAACACTAGGATTATGGTACCCCAAGGGCTCAAATCTTCATCTCGTGGGATATTCTGATTCTGACTATGTTGGTGACCGTGTGGATCGCAAGTCGACCTATGGCACTTGTCATTTCCTTTGAAGATCATTAGTCTGCTGGTCCTCAAAGAAGCAGAACTGCGTTTCTCTCTCCACTGCCGAAGCTGAGTACATTGCTGCTGGATCATGATGTGCTCAATTGCTATGGATGAAGCAAACCCTCAAGGACTACGACATCAACATGAAGAATGTGCCTCTCTACTGTGACAATGAGAGTGCAATCAAGATCACATACAACCCACTACAACACTCGAAGACTAAGCACATCCAGATTCGTCATCATTTTCTTCAGGACCATGTCCTCAAGGGCAATATCATCATCGACCATGTGAAGACTCACGATCAACTAGCAGATATTTTCACTAAGCCCTTGGATGAGAAAAGGTTTTGCAAGTTGAGGTGTGAGCTAAATATCTTAAAGTCTTCAAATGTTTTGTGAAAACATGCACACATCCGAACACTTATGCAAAATTGATGACTTAGATGTGCAACACACGAAGAATCGATTTTCTTCAATCAATGAAGAATATCACTCTTAGTGTGAGGAAATTAATGAAGAATTTGGTTCTTAGTGCCCTACGACAATTGTACGCGGCGCGTGAAATCATCATTTTTATACGGTGGGTCATGCCACCACCCAACTTTGAAATTCTTCAACCTGTTTTACTTCAAAGTTGAAGTTCATCAACCTGACGCTTTGTCACAAAATCCTCAAATTTTTTAAAATCTTCAAAATCACACACATATATATATATATATATATATATATATATATTGAGATTTCAAAGTCCTCAACAGCATTCACTTATAACTATTTCTTCAATTTAATATTTCATCTAAGTGAATGTGATCGGACCCGACTCCCCTCTATGCTATACTCAACCCACTCCATTCAATTCTTCATATGCGTTCTACTTGAAACTTGTTCAAAATCCTCACCATGTCCTTGTCAGCTGAGGATTTTGCAACGAAATCCTCAAATCTTCAAAAATGAATTTTATGACGTTACACAATAACTGAACCCACTTGCCACACTAGGATAAGCACGATCTCCACCGCTTCTATTGTGGGCTCCATGTGTCGTGCGGAGATGAACATGCAAGGGCAGTTTGGTCCTAGAGATTCGCTCGAACAGTTTTCCACCTGAGCTATAAATAGGTCCTTACCCCCCTCAGTTAAAACACTTCGACCTCTCTTCATCTCTCCGCTCGAGCTCAAACCTAGCGCCACCGCTAGCAATCTCGTCGCCGGTGAGGAACAGCTTCACTACCTCGCCCTCGCCGTCATCGAACTCACGCCGGAAGCGGAATATCTTCCTCCGCCGCCGCCGTAGTTGTCTTCTGCCGCCAAGTTAGGGCGTAGCAGACCTGAACCGAAGAGCTTCTCACTTTTACTGCCTCTGTTCTTCATGTTCGTCGCTGAGGGTAATTAAAATCTTATTTTACTGCCCCTGATGATCTACTATTTCACTTTAGATTCGTGAAATCTGTTTTTCCTTAGTGTCTGTCAGCCTCGCACACTCAATTCCTCAAACACTTGATGAATTTCACTAAGCCACTAAAATTCTTCATGAGATTCCTCAATTGTGTAAATTCTCGAATCTGCACAACTCTGGAACCCAAGATGAGAATGCTTAGTCAAATTCCTCAACCCACTGGTCAAATTCCTCAACTCTATTTTTTTTCAATTTCTTCAAATCTGAGAACACATATGACCTCTCCAAATTCCTCGCACCCATACTCTATTCACATGTACAAAATGTCAGCTGATGAATCACTAGGTTCTCATCAACTTAACTCATTTGCAGCGTTCCTCGAAGAAACTTTACCAGGGTCATCAGAATCTTCAAGAGTGCAAATTCCTCAGCAAAAGCATCAGTTGAAGAAAATGGAAGATGACAGAGTGCAAAAAGGAGGAAAGAAACTTGAAGAGAACACTGCAGTTGATATTCCCGAAGACATATATACTGACTATTGCACACCTGATGAGGAAGTATATGGCAAAGAACCCATGCCGAAGTGTAAAATAAGGCTTCAGAAAATAGATCGCGGGTGGACTAAGGAGTGGAAGGAATATCGCTATGTGACTCCAAAGTATGCGAAGAAATTCGCCCTCAAGCCGCCTTGCAAGAGGCCTCCTCTTGGTAATCAACATGTTGCACATCCCTCAAGCGTTGAAACAATTGAGGATTACCCTGAGGAGAAAGACAAACACTTGTCTAAACTACAGAGGAAAGCAGAAGTTGAAGTGAAGAAATTCAATGAGGAATCTGTTGCTGCCACTGCAGCCACCTCTTCTGTTGCTGAAGCTTCTGGTACAACTATTCCTCAAATGAAGATTGTGCCAAAGAAACCAAACGCATCAGTGCCTAAAGAGCAATTGCCTCAAAAGGCTGCACCAGCGCCAAAACCTTCAACAACACCAGAGGCCTCAAAGCCTGAACAAAATCACACATTCAAGCATCAACCTGCTCATTCTAGCTCCTCTATGCCATCTGCCACGAGCTCTGCAACAAAGTCTTCACCAACTCTTTTGAAGACTAAAATGACTGCTGGAAGAGGCATCAGACCCAGTCCAAGCAAAGTCATCACATCCCTTCTGCATCAGAAGGAAGTGAGGAATTCGATGATGAAACTCTTCAAGCAATCATCAGAAACAAGCAGGAACGAGTTGCACAAGCCTCAGACAGCTCTATTCCTCTTGCCATGGACCCCAAGGTTTTGTTGGACTTCATCAATGTCTGGTATGAAAACCCAAACACTCCCATTGATGATTTGAAGCTTCCTCCTAGTCTCAGCCACATGGTTGCCACATTCATCAATGAGGCAAAATGGAAAGAGCAGCAAGCCAAACAAGCAAAGGCTGCGAAACTGAAGAAGGAGAAATTCCTCAAGCAGAATCTCCTCAATCTGACGCCTGAAGCTCTTGTTTCAACCAAGGCTGAATTGAAGACTTTGACCGACAAGTACACGAACCTATCTGATCGTCAAAGTCTCAAGGTGAATCTCATCAAGTTTGCAACTGATGCAATTGATGAATACAACAAGAAGGCTGCTCCTCCTGTGCAGCAAAAGCTACCCGAGTCCATATATTCGGTTCAGCTGACCCAAGAGGATGAAGCTGATGAACCTGCTGCTGAGGAAATTCCTCAAGAAACTCCAGCTGATGAATCTGTTCTAGCTGATGAAAATGTTCCAGCTGAAGAAAATGCTTTAGCTAAGGAAACTACCAGGACTGAGACTGCACCAGCTCCTGAAGAAAGAATTCCTTCACCTCAACCCTCAAAGGTGAAGAAGATGGATCCGTCTGCATTAGACGTGAAGAAGACCACAGCTGATGAGAAAGAAGCAAAAAAAAGAAAAGCTTCAATGACCTCAGAATCCTAAGAGGCCAAGCGCCCAAAGGTCACTCAAACAGAGTCTTCAACTGCCCCAGTGGATGCTACGCCTCTGAATGTAGCTCCATCCTACGCACTGGTTCCCTTCAGAATTGACTATGTCATTCCTGAAGAAGATGAGGAAATGGAAGATGCTGAATATGAAGAAATCATGGATGAGGAAATACAAATTGATGACATTCCTCAATCCTCCATTTCTCAAAATACATCTGATGACATTGATTACACCACTCCAGTTTTTCGTGTTAACTTCTCGGAAGAGACTCATCGCTCACCAAGGTCAACCCAAATCCCTCCTATGCCTGCTGCAACAGAAATCCTCACAGGATCTAATGGGAAGACCGTCTGTGATGAATCTGCTCAAGGATCACCTGCATCAGTTGATGATTTTGCCTCCTCCACCAAGCAAATTCCTCAAGCTGAAGAAAAATGTCAGAATGTAGAAAATGCTGCTGCACCTAACACCGAAACTGCTATTGTTGTGGTCAACACAGAAACAACAATGATAGTAGCTCCGCTTCAAGAACAACATCATAATCTTCAACCGCAGGAAAATCAGCCTTTGTCGAGGAGGCCAAAGTTTCAAAACTCAAAAGGAAGCTTTCTATGAAGAATGGATGTACTTCACACGAGCAAATCCATATGACAAGCTTCGCATCAGACACCGGAAATTCTAGACGAGGACTCAGCTTAACAACTATGCCTCTGTGCTCTCTGGGAGGAACAAAATATTTCAGCACAAGCATATTCCTCATGTTGACATGGAACAAATTCCTTGCTTCATTCCAGTCCTCAATGTTCTTCATGAAGCTGGACTGCTGCTTCTCTGCACTGACATAGGTGACTGGAACAGTGACATAATTCTTTAGTTCTACGCTGCTTTGCATATCTCTAGAGACCCTAAGGATGTCAACACTTGGGTGTTGGACTGGATGACTCAGCACACACACTACAAAGCACCAGCCACTGAATTGCTTCATGCGCTTCCTATCATGCTGATGTATGATGAACGGGAGCTGCTCAACAGACTGATGGAAGTCCTCATGAAGCCTTTGGCCAAGGACCAACCTCCAAGAACTAGCTTTCTAGTTCAAGACTTGAAGTATGAACCACGAATCTTCTACAGAATCCTGGCTAATGTCATCGCTCCTATCAAAGTCCATGATGATGAAGAAGATGTCGTAGGCATCATGAAGAATATCCTCTTCAACATCATCCATGGCATACCCATAAACCTTCAT
The DNA here is from genome assembly GCF_904849725.1 of Hordeum vulgare subsp. vulgare. NCBI lineage: Eukaryota > Viridiplantae > Streptophyta > Magnoliopsida > Poales > Poaceae > Hordeum > Hordeum vulgare. Next base: position 545,019,409 of record NC_058522.1, on the reverse strand, counting down.
GACTTCTTCCTGAGGACTCTGGCTGATAATGCTCTGTCGCCCTTCGACATGAAGATTTATGCTCCTTGGATCATGAGATTCATCAGAAGCAGGTCAGGCATCAACTACCTTGCTAATTTTCCTAATCACATTGGATATATGTCGCCTGTGAGAGTCATCAAGAAGACATTTGAACCAGTTGAAGACAAAGGAAAATCTGTCATTGATGAAGGAAATCGGCCCCTAGGTGGCCAGTGCCGTGAAGCAGAGTCATATTCTTCATATGCCTTTTGCCCAGGCAGTCGTAATTTTTCAGAATTTTTGAGGTACCAGAAGTATACGAAGTATACAGATTGCTACAGAGTGGTCTGTTTTTGACAGATTTTGTTTTGTTGAGTTGGTTGCTTGTTTTGATGAAACTATGGATAATATCTGGGGGGGGTACTAGCCATGGGAAAGTGAGAATACAGTAGCCTAACACCAATATAAGTAGAAATCAAGATTGCTACAGTACCTAAAGTGGTGGTAGTTTGTTTTCTTGTGCTAATGTTATCAGGAGTTTCTGTTTAAGTTTTGTGTTGTGAAATTTTAAACTTTTGGGTGATGTTCTCATGGACAAAGAGATAAGGAGTGGAAAGAGCTCAAGCTTGGGGATGCCCAAGGCATCCCAAGCCAAATTCAAGGACACTAAAAAGCCTAAGCTTGGGGATGCCCCGGGAAGGCATCCCCTCTTTCGTCTTCAGTCCATCGGTAACATTACTTGGAGCTACATTTTTATTCACCACAGGATATGTGTTTTCCTTGGAGCATCTTGTATCTTAGGAGTCTTTTCTTTTTGTTGTGTCACAATCATACTTGCTGCACAACTTTTGAGAGAGACATGCACTCATCGTGATTTTGCTAAAATGCTCATCGTGCTTCACATATATCTTTTGAGCTAGATAATTTTGCTCTTTGTGCTTCACTTAGATCTTTTAGAGCACGGCGGTGCGTGACTTGGTAGTTGGTTTATGCTATGAAAGTACTCCCAAAGGTGATAGGTACCCAAAGAGGATACACAAACCTCCATATTCATGTGCACTGAGTAGAAAGAGAAGTCTTGATTCCTCTCAATTAGTTTTGAGACATGGATTTGGTAATATTAAGAGTTATGTTAGTAGGGTGTTGTGAATCTAGAAATACTTGTGTTGAAGTTAGTGATTCCCGTAGCATGCACGTATGGTGAAACGCTTTCTTAGGAAGTCGGAGCATAATTGATCTATTGATTGTCATCGTTTGTGTTGAGGTCGGGATCGCGCGATGGTTAACACCTACCAACCCTTCCCCTAGGAGTATGCGTTTAGCACTTTGTTTCGATTACTAATAAAAACTTTTGCAACAAGTATGTGAGTTCTTCATGACTAATGTGAGTCCATGGTATAGATGCACTTTCACCTTCCACCATTGCTAGCCTCTCTAGTGCCGCGCAATTCTCTCCGGTACACAAACCCACCGTATGCCTTCCTCAAAACAGCCACCATACATACCTACTATGGCATTTTCATAGCCATTCCGAGATATATTGCCATGCAACTCCCACCGTTCCGTCTCATGACTTGTGCCGTCACTCTCATATTGCCATTGCATGATCGTAAGATAGCTAGCGAGATGTTTCAACGTCATACGCCAAGCTAGATCGTTGCACATCCCGGTACACTGCCGGAAGCATTTCCTATAGAGTCATCATCGTTCTAAGCTATGAGCTGTGAGTAAATAAAAGTGTGATGATCATCATTATTGGAGCGTTGTCCCATGTGAGGGAAAAAAGAGACCAAGAGCCCGAATAAATAAAAAAGAGAAGAGAGAAAAAGAGAGAAGGGACAATGCTACTATCTTTTTCCACACGTGTGCTTCATAATAGCACCATGTTCTTCATGATTGAGAGCCTCTCGTTTCGTCACCACATAAGCTAGTTGGAATCTTTATTATATAACTTAGTTGTATATTCCAATGATGGGCTTCCTCAAAATTGCCCTAGGTCTTCCTGAGAAAGCAAGTTGGATGCACACCCACTAGTTATCCTTTTGAGCTTTCACATACTTATAGCTCCAGTGCATCATTTGTATGGCAATCCCTACTCATTCACATTGATATCTATTAATGAGCATCTCCATAGCCCTTTGATATGCCGAGTTGATGTGACCATCTCCTCCTTTTTGTCTCACAACCACCACCACACTCTATTCCACCTATAGTGCTATATCCATGGCTCACGCTCATGTATTGCGTGATAGTTACAAAAAGTTTGAGAAAGTAAGAGTTCGAAAACAATTACTTGGCCAATACCGGGGTTGTGCATGATTTACATTAGTTGTTTGAGGATTATGGAGCATAGCGAGACTATATGATTTTGTAGGGATAACTTTCTTTGGCCTTGTTATTTTGAAAGTTCATGATTACCTTGCTAGTTTGCTTGAAGTATTATTGTTTTCATGTCAATAGCAAACTATTGTTTTGAATCTTACGGATCTAAACATTCATGTCACATGAAAGAAGTTGCAAAGGACAACTATGCTAGGTAGCATTCCACATCAAAAAATTCAGTCTTTATCACTTCCCTACTCGAGGACGAGCAGGAGTTAAGCTTGGGGATGCTTGATACATATCCAACGTATCTATAATTTTTGATGGTTCCATGCTATTATCTTGTCAAACTTTGGACGTTTTGTATGCCTTTTATATCTTTTGTGGGACTAACTTATTAACTCAGTGCCAAGTGCCAGTTCCTGTTTTTTCCGTGTTTTGACCCTTTTTAGAGGAGAAGTTTAAACGGAGTCCAAACGGAATAAAATATGTGGAATGATTTTTTCCATAACAGAAGACACACGGGAGACTTGAGAACCAAGGCAGGAGACCTCAGAGGAGGTCACAAGCCCACCAGGCCCGACCGTGGGGGGCTGCGGGCCTAGCAGGCTTGTGAGCTCCCCGTGGCTCCCCTGCCCTAGGTTTTTTGCCTATATATTCCCTAAAATCCCAGAAAAAATCAGGAGATCATCGAAAGTACTTTTCCTCCGCCGCAAGCTTGTGTCTCCGCAAGATCCCATCTGGGGCATGTTCTGGTGCCCTGCCCGGGGGGGGGGGTGGAGGATTCGGATACAGAGGGCTTCTTTATCAACACCATGACCTCTCCGATGATGCATGATTAGTTCACCATAGACCTTTGGGACCATAGCTAGTAGCTATATGGCTTCTTCTCTCTCTTGGATCTTCAATACAAAGTTCTCCATGATCTTCTTGGAGATCTATCCGATGTAATCTTCTTTTGCGGTGTGTTTGTCGAGATCCGATGAATTGTGGAATTATGATCAGATTATCTATGAATCTTATTTGAGTTTCTTCTGATCTCTTATATGCATGATTTCATATCCTTGTAATTCTCTTCGAGTTGTGGGTTTTGTTTGGCCAACTAGATCTATGATTCTTGCAATGGGAGAAGTGCTTGGTTTTGGGTTCATACCGTGTGGTGACCTCACCTAGTGATAGAAGGGGTAGCGAGGCACGTATCGTGTTGTTGCCATCAAGGGTAAAAAGATGGGGTTTTCATTATTGGTTTGAGATTATCCCTCTACATCATGTCATCTTGCTTAAGGCGTTACTCTGTTCGTCATGAACTCAATACACTAGATGCATGCTGGATAGCGGTCGATGTGTGGAGTAATAGTAGTAGATGCAGAAAGTATCGGTCTACTTGTCTCGGACGTGATGCATATATGTATGATCATTGCCTTAGATATCTCATGACTTTGCGCTGTTCTATCAATTGCTCGACAATAATTTGTTCACCCACCGTAATACTTGCTATTTTGAGATAACCCTCTAGTAAACACTATGGCCCCCGGCTCTAGTCCACATTATATTTTCAGCCTTACACTTTTACTTCGTTGCACTTTCCGCCTTGAGATCTAACTTTGCAATCAATCTTGAAGGGATTGACAACCCCTTTATAGCGTTGGGTGCAAGCACTTTTGTGTTTGTGCAGGTACTCTGGACTTGACGAGATTCTCCTACTGGATTAATACCTTGGTTCTCAAACTGAGGGAAATACTTACTGCTCCTGTGCTGCATCGCCCTTTCCTCTTCAAGGGGAAACCAACGCAAGCTCAACAGATGACAAAAAATCTCTCTCACCATAGCAACCATCATGACTACTACTCGACCGTTTGAATTACTTCACATGGATTTATTTGGACCTACTCATTATGCTACTCTAACACATGCAACATATTTATACGGGTTTGTCATAGTTGATGATTATTCTAGATATACTTGGGTGCATATCATTCTGTACAAAAACGAAGTGCAGGAAGTCTTCAAACGATTTTCCTCAAGGGCCTTGACGAACTTCGGCGTCAAGATCAAACACATCACGAGTGATAATGTGACAGAATTCAAAAACACTGGTCTTGATGAACTTGGTATTACTCATGAATTGTCTGCTCCTTATACTCCTCAACAGAATGGCGTCGTTGAAAGAAAGAACATGAATCTGGTTGAAATGGCATGGACCAGGCTTGAAGAATATCAGACTCCTCGTCGTTTCTGGCCTGAAGCAATCAACACTGCTTGCCACATCATCAACAGGGTATATCTTCAAAAATTCCTCAAGAAAACCTCATATGAACTCCTCAGTGACAAGAAACCCAATGTAAGTTATTTCAAATTCTTCGGTGCAAGATGCTGGATTAGAGATCCTCACCATAGCTCAAAATTTGCACCTAAAGCACATTAGGGTTTTATGCTTGGTTACGGAAAGAACTCGCACACCTACAGAGTCTTCAACACCTATCACAACAAGGTTGTTGAAACTGTAGATGTGCAGTTCGATGAAACTAATGTCTCACAAAGAGAGCTATTGCCTCCTAATCCAGATAAATTATCTCCCGAGGAAGCAATCAAGTTCAAAGCCAGTGAAGACATTGTTCCTACTGAGGAAATTGCTGAAGAAATCGTTCCCAACACTCATGAAATTCAAGAAGATGCTCCTGAGGAAATTGCTCGAGAACAAATTCCTCAGCCCAGACGAAATCCTCAACCAGCTCATCCAAGGATTGCAAATGAAGTAGAACTTGACAAAATCCTCGATGACATCAACGCGCCAGGTCCTCTCACTCGCTCAAAAGCTTCACACTTAGTTAAGTTTTGTGGGCATTGCTCTTTTGTGTCTATCACAGAACCTTCCAAAGTTGCTGAGGCTTTCATGGAACCTGAGTGGATTCAAGCCATGCAAGATGAACTTCTTCAATTCAAGCTAAATGACATGTGGGAGCTCGTCAAACGACCAGATCCTCGCAAGCATAATATCATCGGCACCAAGTGGATTTTCCGAAACAAGCAAGATGAGGATGGTCAGGTGGTGAGTAATAAGGCACGACTTGTAGCCCAAGGATACACACAGGTTGAAGGAATTGATTTCGATGAAACTTTTGCACCTGTTGCTAGACTTGAAGCTATTCGATTTTTACTTGCTTATGCTAGTCATCATAACATTACTTTATATCAAATGGATGTGAAAAGTGCATTCCTCAATGGTAAGCTTGAGGAAGAAGTATATGTTGCTCAGCCCCCAGGTTTTGAGGATCCGAAGAATCCAGACAAGGTCTTCAGACTCAAAAAGGCACTCTATGGTCTCAAGCAAGCCCCTCGAGTGTGGTATGATACATTGAAGGAATTCCTCATGAAGAAAGGCTTCAAACCTGGTTTACTCGATCCAACTCTTTTCACAAAATCCTATGAAAATGAACTATTTGTGTGCCAAATATATGCCAATGACATCATATTTGGTTGTACTGATAAACGTTACAGTGATGAATTTGCTTACATGACGAGTGAAGAATATCATATGTCTATGATGGGGGAGCTGAAATTCTTCTTAGGTCTTCAAATTCGTCAACAACGCAATGACATCTTCATATCACAGGAGAAATACCTCAAGGATGTTGTGAGGAAATTCGACATGCATGAATGCAAAGGCGCCAAGACTCCCATGTCTAGCAACGGCCACCTCTGCACTGACGAAAATGGTAAAGATTTCGATCAGCAGGTATACCGCTCGATGATTGGCTCTTTATTGTATCTTTGTGCATCTAGGCCAGATATAATTCTTGGTGTTTGCATGTGTGCTCATTCAAGCAAAACCAAAGGAATCACACCATAAGGCTGTGAAGCATATTTTTCGATACTTAGCTCACACACCAATACTAGGATTATGGTACCCCAAGGGCTCAAATCTTCATCTCGTGGGATATTCTGATTCTGACTATGTTGATGACCGTGTGGATCGCAAGTCGACTTATGGCACTTTTCATTTCCTTGGAAGATCATTAGTCTGCTAGTTCTCAAAGAAGACGAACTGCGTTTCTCTCTCCATTGCCAAAGCTGAGTACATTGCTACTGGATCATGTTGTGCTCAATTTCTATGGATGAAGCAAACCATCAAGGACTATGGCATCAACATGAAGAATGTGCCTCTCTACTGTGACAATGAGAGTGCAATCCAGTTCGCATACAATCCAGTACAACACTCAAAGACTAAGCACATCCAGATTCGTCATCATTTTCTTCAGGACCATGTCCTCAAGGGCAATACCATCATCGACCATGTGAAGACTCACGATCAACTAGCAGATATTTTCACTAAGCCCTTGGATGAAAAAAGGTTTTGCAAGTTGAGGTGTGAGCTAAATGTCTTAGAGTCTTCAAATGTTTTGTGAAAGCATGCACACATCCTAACACTTATGAAAAATTGATGACTTAGATGTGAAACACACGAAGAATCGATTTTCTTCAATCAATGAAGAATATCACTCTTAGTGTGAGGAAATTAATGCAGAATTTAGTTCTCACGGCCCTACGACAATTGTACGTGGTGCCTGAAATCATCATTTTTATACGGTGGGTCACGCCACCACCCAACTTTGAAATTCTTCAAGCTGTTTTACTTCAAAGTTGAAATTCATCAACCTGACGCTTTGTCACAAAATCCTCAAATTTTTCAAAATCTTCCAAACACTTGATGATTTTCATTTGTATACACACACACACACACACACACACATATATATATATAGACTGAGATTTCAAAGTCCTCAACAGCATTCACTTATAACTATTTCTTCAATTTAATATTTCATCTAAGTGAATGTGATCGGACCCGACTCCCCTCTATGCTATACTCAACCCACTCTATTCAATTCTTCATATGCGTTCTACTTGAAACTTGTTCAAAATCCTCACTATGTCCTTGTGAGCTGAGGATTTTGCGACGAAATCCTCAAATCTTCAAAAATGAATTTTATGACGTTACACAATAACTGAACCCACTTCCCACGCTAGGATAAGCACGATCTCCACCGCTTCTATTGTAGCCTCCACGTGTCGTGCGGAGACGAACATGCAAGGGCAGTTCGGTCCTAGAGATTCGCTCGAACAGTTTTCCACCTGAGGTATAAATAGGTCCTTACCCCCCTCAGTTAAAACCCTTCGACCTCTCTTCATCTCTCCACTCGAGCTCAAACCTTGCGCCACCGCTAGCAATCTCGTCGCCGGTGAGGAACAGCTTCACTGCCTCGCCCTCGCCCTCGCCGAACTCACGCCGGAAGCGGAATATCTTCCTCCGCCGCCGCCGTAGCTGTCTTCTGCCGCCAAGTTAGGGCGCAGCAGACCTGAACCGAAGAGCTTCTCACTTTTACTGCCTCTGTTCTTCATTTTCGTCTCTCAGGGTAATTAAAATCTTGTTTTACTGCCCCTGATGATCTACTATTTCACTTGAGATTCACGAAATCTATTTTTCCTCAGTGTCTGTCAGCCTCGCACACCCAATTCCTCAAACACTTGATGAATTTCACTAAGCCACTAAAATTCCTCATGAGATTCTCCATTGTGTAAATTCTCGAATCTGCACAACTCTGGAACCCAAGACCAGAATGCTTAGTCAAATTCCTCAACTTCTAATTTTTTTTCAATTTCTTCAAATCTGAGAACGCATATGACCTCTCCAAATTCCTCACACCCATACTCTGTTCACAGGTACAAAATGTCAGCTGATGAATCACTAGGTTCTCATCAACTTAACCAATTTGCAGCGTTCCTCGAAGAAACTTTACCAGGGTCATCAGAATCTTCAAGAGTGCAAATTCCTCAGCAAAAGCATCAGTTGAAGAAAATGGAAAAAGACAGAGAGCAAAAAGGAGGAAAGAAACTTGAACAGAACACTGCAGTTGATATTCCTGAAGACATATACGCTGAGTATTGCACACCTGATGAGGAAATATATGACAAAGAACCTATGCCGAAGTGTAAAATAAGGCTTTAGAAAATAGAACACATGTGGACTAAGGAGTGGAAGGAATATCGCTATGTGACTCCAAAGTATGCGAAGAAATTCGCTCTCAAGCCACCTTGCAAGAGGCCTGCTCTTGGTAATCAACATGTTGCACATCCCTCAAGCGTTGAAAAAATTGAGGATTACCCTTAGGAGAAAGACAAACACTTGTCTAAACTACAGAGGAAAGCAGAAGTTGCAGTGAAGAAATTCAATGAGGAATATGTTGCTACCACTACAGCCACCTCTTCTGCTGTTGAAGCTTCTGGTACAACTATTCCTCAAATGAAGACTGTGCCAAAGAAACCAAAGGCCTCAGTGCCTAAAGAGCAATTGCCTCAGAAGGCTGCACCAGCGCCAAAACCTTCAACAACACCACATGCCTCAAAACCTGAACAAAAGCACATAGTCAAGCATCAGCCTGCTTATTCTAGCTCCTTTGTGCCATCTGCCACGAGCTCTGCAACAAAGTCTTCACCAACTCTTTTGAAGACTAAAATGACTGCTAGAAGAGGCATCAGACCCAGTCCAAGCAAAGTCATCAACATCCCTTCTGCATCAGAAGGAAGTGAGGAATTCGATGATGAAACTCTTCAAGCAATCATCAGAAACAAGCAGGAACGAGTTGCACAAGCCTCAGGAAGCTCTATTCCTCTTGCCATGGACCCCAAGGTTCTGCTGGACTTCATCAATGTCTGGTATGAAAACCCAAACACTCCCATTGATGATTTGAAGCTTCCTCCTGGTCTCAGCCACATGGTTGCCACATTCATCAATGAGGCAAAATGGAAAGAGCAGCAAGCCAAACAAGCAAAGGCTGCGAAACTGAAGAAGGAGAAATTCCTCAAGCAGAATCTCCTCAATCTGACGCCTGAAGCTCTTGTTTCAGCCAAGGCTGAACTGAAGACTTTGACCGACAAGTACACGAACCTATCTGATCGTCAAAGTCTCAAGGTGAATCTCATCAAGTTTGCAACTGATGCAATTGATGAATACAACAAGAAGGCTGCTCCTCCTGTGCAGCAAAAGCTACCTGAGTCCATATATTTGGTTCAGCTGACCGAAGAGGATGAAGCTGATGAACCTGCTGCTGAGGAAATTCCTCAAGAAACTCCAGCTGATGAATCTGTTCTAGCTGATGAAAATGTTCCACTGAAGAAAATGCTTTAGCTAAGGAAACTACCAGGACTCAGACTGCACCAGCTCCTGAAGAAAGAATTCCTTCACCTCAACCCTCGAAGGTGAAGAAGATGGTTCCGTCTGCATTAGACGTGAAGAAGACCAAAGCTGATGACAAAGATGCAAAGAAAAGAAAAGCTTCAATGACCTCAGAATCCTAAGAGGCCAAGCGCCCAAAGGTCACTCAAACAAAGTCTTCAACTGCCCCAGTGGATGCTACGCCTTTGAATGTAGCTCCATCCTATGCACTGGTTCCCTTCAGAATTGACTATGTCATTCCTGAAGAAGATGAGGAAATGGAAGATGTTGAATATGAAGAAATCATGGATGAGGAAATACAAATTGATGACATTCCTCAATCCTCCATTCCTCAAAAGACATCTGATGACATTGATTGCACCACTCCAGTTTTCCGTGTTGACTTCTGGGAAGAGACTCATCGCTCACCAAGGTCAACCCAAATCCCTCCTATGCGTGCTGCAACAGAAATCCTCACAGGATCTGATGGGAAGACCGTTTGTAATGAATCTGCTCAAGGATCGGCTGCATCAGTTGATGATTTTGCCTCCTCCACCAAGAAAATTCCTCAAGCTGAGGAAAATCCTCAACCCGAAGAAAAATGTCAGAATGTAGAAAATGCTCCTGCACCTAACACCGAAACTGCTATTGTTGTGGTCAACACAGAAACAACAATGATAGTAGCTCCTCTTCAAGAACAGCAGCATAATCTTCAACCGCAGCAAAATCAGCCTTTGTCGAGGAGGCCAAAGTTTCAAAAGGAAGCTTTCTATGAAGAATGGATGTACTTCACAGGAGCAAATCCGTATGACAAGCTTCGCATCAGACACTGGAAATTCTAGACGAGGACTCAGCTTAACTACTATGCCTCTTTGCTCTCTGGGAGGAACAAAATATTTCAGCACAAGCATATTCCTCATGTTGACATGGAAGAAATTCCTTGCTTCATTCGAGTCCTCAATGTTCTTCATGAAGCTGGACTGCTGCCTCTCTGCACTGACATAGGTGACTGGAACAGTGACATAATTCTTCAGTTCTATGCTACTTTGCATATCTCTAGAGACCCAAAGGATGTCAACACTTGGGTGTTGGACTGGATGACTCAGCACACGCACTACAAAGCACCAGCCACTGAATTGCTTCATGCGCTTCCTGTCTCAATTCCCTCAGAAAATGTCGTGCTGATGTATGATGAACGGGAGCTGCCCAACAGACTGATGGAAGCCTCATGAAGCCTTTGGCCAAGGACCAACCTCCAAGAACTAGCTTTCTAGTTCAAGACTTGAAGTATGAACCACGAATCTTCTACATAATACTGGCTAATGTCATCGCTCCTATCAAAGGCCATGATGATGAAGAAGATGTCGTAGGCATCATGAACAATATCCTCTTCAACATCATCCATGGAATACCAATAAACCTTCATGACTTCTTCCTGAGGACTCTAGCTGATAATGCTCTGTCGCCCTTCGACATGAAGATTTATGCTCCTTGGATCATGAGATTCATCAGAAGCAGGTCAGGCATCAACTACCTTGCTGATTTTCCTAATCATGTTGGATATCTGCCGCCTGTCAGAGTCATCAAGAAAACATTTGAACCAGTTGAAGACAAAGGAAAATCTTTCATTGATGAAGGAAATCGGCCCCTAGATGGCCAGTTCCGTGAAGCAGAGTCATATTCTTCATATGATGACACTTCTACCCAAGACCCGCCAAGCCCGGTTGCCCTAAGAGTGATGAATAACAGAGATATACTCCTCAGTCTTCGTCAGAAGGTCGATCGCAATCACAAATGGGTAAAACGTCAATTCAGTGTCATTGTGAAAACCCTCAACGCGACTCAGAATGCAGTGAGGAAAAATCACTACGATCTTCATGAGGTGTTCGATCGTACCTGGGCCACCTTGGCTCATCTGAAGACTCAAGGGGAACTTGATGAACTGGAGTTTACTTAGGACTTTGACTGGTCGTGGCCTCCCAAGAAGAAATTCAAGCCAATTCGAGTTCCTGACCTTGAGGAAAGTTCTTTTTCTTCATTCCGCACTGCAGAGTCTGATGAAGAACCAGAAGACACTGCTACTGGACCAAGGAAGAAGCCCGTCGCCAAGAATCCTCACGCCTCTTCATCATCCAAGAAGTGAAAGTCTTCATGGGGCGTTAGTCCTTAGTTTTGTCCCTTTTCGTCACCTGATGACAAAGAGGGAGAAATCTGAGTTAGTCTTCACGCGGGATATATGGGACTTATGAACTTTATTAAGTTACAAACTCTTGGTTCTTCTGAAGTGTTTTATGTAATGACTTGTAATTAAGCCCGATGGTACTCTGATGCTTTTGAACGTTTTTCTTCGCATGCTTATTCCTCAAAATATTAATGCACGCATGCTGAAATTCGTCAGATACCATTTCTCATCATGCATTCTCAAATTCCTCAGTTTATATGTCAAATGTATGCATGATTTACAAGATACAGGGGGAGATCTCCATGATGTAAATCATCAATGTGCATCTGCTGTGAAAAGCAATTTCCTCAAAATGTGCACATCTTCAGGGGGAGTCTCTCAGTATCTTGATTTCAAATTCCTCAAACTGAGTATTTACACTTCATCTTTTTATCCCCGTTGAAGACTTAACCTAATTGTCATCAACCACCAAAACGGGGGAGATTGTAAGTGCATCTAGTGCCCTTAGTGATTTTGGTGGTTTGAACACTTATAGGTTAAGTAACTAATGTGTTTATAAGTGTACACATGCTCTATAAGTCGCTGAGGAGTTTGAGTTATACGATGAATATCGACCCCTAAAAATGTATATCTTCGGCTGAAGAAATTGGTCTTATGATGAAGACTTTGATTGCGAAGAAATTGATATTCCTCATGAAGTTATTGAAGATGAGGAATTCGGTGTGTCCTGAAGAAAATCAATCATAAGACTTTGAAACATGAAGATTTATTCTTTCTATTTCATTTCCTTTACTCTTGAGTCATAGGAACACCGTACTGTTAAAGGGGGTCGAGGTAACACTACGGAATGAATTTCCTCATGATGCTCAACCCAAGCCTAATCCTACAAAAGCCTCAATTGAGGAATATGAGAGACATGAGGACTCTCATAGTTGAGAGTCCCGACCGTTGCCGCAATTCGCGCCACCTCACCGATCTTATCCACACCAACGGTCATAATATTTAAGGGCATTTATGTCAAATCCTGTCGGGATGCTCCCACGCTATAAATAGTTGTCCCCCACAACCATTAGCTGGCTGGCTGCTCCGTGAGAAACTAACACTTGTCATTTAGAGCAACCCAAATTCCTCAGAATCTTCGAGAGTAAATCATCAGTGAGGAAATACCCTAAACAGCAAATCACAAACCAAAAACCAAGTGATTGAGCATCACTGAAGAATTTGTTTCTGTGTGGAACTGAAGCCTTTTACCTTTGAGGACTGTGCATCCTCCAAACGATTAGGCGTCATGGTCTAGAGCAATCCAGCAGTCAATTGTGGATCGCCGGGTGACCGAGTTTGTGAGGGTTTGAAAGTCTGCCCTAAAGACTTACCACGAGTGTTGGGCGAGGACTGTGTGTGCTTAGCTCATGGAGAATACGGTAGGGACTGTGTCCCGGGACTATGTGTCCTTTGGTTTCAATACCAAGCCACTCCAAACCATACGTATGACTGTCACAACAGTTGGAACTGGGTCATCAACAACTGTCTTCATCATGATACGGGTTCTATTTCTTCAACTCTTTCAATTCCTCAATATTGTATGTTGAAGACTGTCATTGTCACTATTTGAAGAATTTGCTGAAGACTTTCTCTGAATTTCCTCAACCTCAAATTATTCATACCAGTTAATCTTCACCTTCTTGTTCTGTGCCTGTGTACTATGCAAAACGTTTTTCTTAATCTTCATCTAGAAAATGGATCTTGTAATCTTTGCACCTCTGATCCTTCGCTATTTCCACTGCAAGTTATTCATCAGTGAGGAATTTCCTCAAAAGGAATTTCCTCAGCGATGAAATTCTAAAATTCTCTTGTTCACCCCCTCTAGTCGATATAACACACTTTCACTTCTTTTACCTCATCCAACTGCCCCCACCTAACCTGCTTTCTTTATTCCCCAGCCAGCCGCACGTAGGCCATGGGAGTAACGTGAGGAACTGGCCGGCACGCGCAAAGGGGAGCCGGCCGAAACGGCAGGTGCCGGGCCAGAGGCGGGGCCGAGCCAGCGCACGGGCGCACGACCAGGACGAAGCAGGCACGCAAAGGGAGAGGCAGTGCAGAGGCCCGGGCACGCAGCCAGTGCGCGAGCACGTGGACAGGTCGGAGCCGACAGGCGGCGGGCAGTGCAGGACGCGTCAGCGGGCGGAGCCAGCGCGCGGGCCTGGCCAAGGGGCACGAGAGCCGGCTAGGCCATGCGCGGCCGTAGGTGTAGGGGTGGAGCGGCAGACAATGCAGAGATGGCACACGCGGGAACGACACATTCAGAGCGCGGAGGGGGTTTGCGTTGAGGAGGCCGGAGCCGCGCGGAGCTCGGAGCTGCGCCGGCCGTGGCCGCGAAGATGCGCGCGGAGCACCGAGCGGACGGTATCGCAGGCATCGCGCTGGTGTAGCGAGGTGGCGATCGGGATGCAGGTGGCGCAGCAACGGGGAGACATTAGGAGGCCGGCGTCGCACCGGCGCAACGAGGCGGCGACTGGGATGCATGCAACGCAACAACGATGGTGATCAAACTTCCATCAAGGACGCAGCGACGCGCGCATTTGCCTCGAGGGTGTGTTGATATCGAGCCCCGAGCACCGTCGGAGATACGGTGGCGACGTCGCGGTGGTGATGACAAAGATGGTCCCGCTCGGACCCCAGTTCCAACAGTAGCTAGCCCCATGCTGGGCGCCAACTGTCGTTGTTTTCTCACGACAGATGCGAGGGGGTGGCTAATCGACATGAGAGCAAGGCTGCCATGCAGGATCCGGGACGGGATAGGGTAGTAGCACGCGATGGTTTACCCAGGTTCGGGGCTCTCCGGAGGGATAATACCCTCACTCTTGCATGTATGTATATGAGGTATATTTGAAGTACATGGTTGCTCCTGGAGTTGTATCTGAGGAAGAGGGAGTTGGCCGCTCCTTTCCTTGGCCTCACGTTTGTGAGGATGAGAGAATGAGAGGGTATCAGAGAGTCCACGCCCATACGTGGTGGGCATGAGGCCCCTTATATGGGCATCAAATGGGTGGCTTGACATGTAAGCTACAGTGGGTAGCTTACATGTCAAGCTGCTTGGGATGTAAGCTACACTGGATAGCTTACATGTCAAGCTGCTTGGGATGTAAGCTACACTGGGTAGCTTACATGCCAAGCTGAACATAGCTTGAGAGATAGGCTATGCTTGTCCCCTGGTACGCTTTATAAATCAACGTCTAGGGGACAAGTTACACTATAGATGGAGTTGCACGACACCGGCCGTCTTGACCGCGCATGTCCTACGGGATATCATAGTTGACTTCGGGCACCCGGTGTTGGAAATATGCCCTAGAGACAATAATAAAATGGTTATTATCATATTTCCTTGTTCATGATAATCGTCTATTGTTCATGCTATAATTGTATTAACAGGAAACGGTGATACATGTGTGAATAAATAGATCACAAGGTGTCCCTAGCAAGCCTCTAGTTGCCTAGCTCATTGGTCAATAGATGATCAGGGTTTCCTGATCATGGGCATTAGATGTCATTGATAACGGGATCACATCATTGGGAGAATGATGTGATGGACAAGACCCAATCCTAAGCATAGCACACTATCGTATTGTTCTTATGCTAAAGCTTTTCTAATGTCAAGTGTATTTTCCTTCGATCGTGAGATTGTGCAACTCCCGGATACCGTAGGAGTGCTTTGGGTGTATCAAACGTCACAACGTAACTGGGTGACTATAAAGGTGCACTACGGGTATCACTGAAAGTGTCTGTTGGGTTGGTACGGATCGAGATCGGGATTTGTCACTCCGTGTGACGGAGAGGTATCTCTGGGCCCACTCGGTAGAACATCATCATGAGCTCAATGTGACTAAGGAGTTAGTCACACGATGATGTGCTACGGAACGAGTAAAGAGACTTACCGGTAACGAGATTGAACAAGGTACAGGTATACCGACGATCGAATCTCGGGCTAGTTCTATACCGACACATAAAGCGAATTGTAACGGCCAAGATGCGGTCCTTTCCGATATGGGGGTCGGGGCCCCCGAATAGGAAAGAAGCGCATCTAAGCGTTTCGCAAGCAAGTAACATAACACAAATAATAAAAAGTAGACAATTCGGGATTCAACTGTCTTCTCATTAATAACTCAGAGTATGGCGCAGGAAGAGGGGACGGGGGGGGAACCCTAGCGCAGGTAGGCCTAAGGCCCACCAGAGGGGTGCGCCACCCCTCCTCCCCCCCTTGGCCGCCGCACCAGCCCTCATCTAGGGATGCCGCCCCCAGGAGAGGGAACCCCTCAAGGGGGCGCAGCCCCTCCCTCCCCCTATATATAGTGGGCACTTTTGGCCATTGGGGATCAGACTTTGGCCTCTCCCTCGGCGCAGCCTTGCCCTTCTTTCTCCTCCTCTCTGCCGGTGCTTGGCGAAGCCCTGCCGGGAGACCTCGTCTCTCCATCGACACCACGCCGTCGTGCTGCTGGAGTTCTTCCCCAACCTCTCCCTCCTCCTTGCTGGATCAAGGTGCGGGAGACGTCACCGGGCTGCACGTGTGTTGAACGCGGAGGTGCCGTAGTTCGGCACTAGATCAGAATCACACCGCGATCTAAATCGCCGCGAGTACGACTCCATCAACCGCGTTCTAGTAACGCTTCCGCTTAGCGATCTTCAAAGGTATGAAGATGCTCTTACCCCTCTCTTGTTGCTGGTCTCTCCATAGGAAGATCTGAATATGCGTAGGATTTTTTTTAATTTATGCTACGTTACCCAACAGTGGCATCCGAGCCAGGTTTTCTATGCGTAGATTCTATGCACGAGTAGAACACAAAAGGTTGTGGGCGATGATTTGTCAATTGCTTGCCGCTACTAGTCTTATTATTTTTGGTGGTATTGTGGGATGAAGCGGCCCGGACCGACTTTACACGTACGCTTACGTGCGACTGGTTCCACCGACAGGCATGCACACCGTGCATGAAGGTGGCTAGCAGGTGTGTGTCTCTCCTACTCTAGTCGGATTGGATTTGATGAAAAGGGTCCTTATGAAGGGTAAATAGCTTTGGCATATCATCGTTGTGGCTGTCACATAGGTAAGAAAGCGTTCTTGCTAGAAACCCAAATCAGCCACGTAAAACTTGCAACAACAATTAGAGCACGTCTAACTTGTTTTTGCAGGATTTGACATGTGATGTGATATGGCCAAAGTTGTGATGTTGCATGTATGATGTATGAGATGATCATGTTATTGTAAGAGGTTTCACGACTTGCATGTCGATGAGTATGACAACCGGCAGGAGCCATAGAAGTTGTCTTAATTTATTGTATGAGATGCAACGCCCTGTGCTTACTACTTTTACTTCATTGCTAACGGTTAGTTATAGTAGTAGTGATAGTAGTAGTTGGCGTGACGAATTCACGTAGACACGATGATGGAGATCATGGTGTCACGCCGGTGATGATGATGATCATGCGATGCCTGAAGATGGAGATCGAAAGAGCAAAGATGATAATGACCATATCATGTCACTATATGATTGCATTGTGATGTTTATCATGTTTTTCATCTTATTGCTTAGAACGACGGTAGCATAATAAGATGATCCCTCTTAAAATTTCGAGAACGTATTCCCCTAAGTGTGCACCGTTGCGAAGGATCGTTGTCTCGAAGCACCACGTGATGATCGGGTGTGACATATTCTAACGTTCGCATACAACGGGTGTAAGCCAGATTTACACACGCGAAACACCTAGGTTGACTTGACGAGCTTAGCATGTACAGACATGACCTCGAATACAAGAGACCGAAAGGTCGAACATGAGTCGTATGGTTGAATACGATCAGCATGAAGTTGCTCACCATGGTGACTAGTCCGTCTCACATGATGATCGGACACGGGTTAGTCAACATGGATCATGTATCACTTAGATGACAAGAGGGATGTCGATTTAAGTGGGCGTTCATACTTAATTTGATTAAATGAACTTAATTGTCATGAACTTAGTCTAAAAGTTGTCTTTATAAATATTGTAGATGGCCAACGTCAGCCTCAATTTCAACGCATTCCTAGAGAAAAACAAGCTGAAAGATGATGGTAGCAACTATGCGGACTGGGTTCGCAACTTGAAGCTCATCCTTGAAGCAGCTAAAAAGGCTTATGTCCTTGATGTGCCGCTAGGTGACCCTCCTGCTCCCGCAGCAGCCCAGGACATTCTGAACGTTTGGCAAACGCGGAGTGATGACTACTCTCTGGTTAGGTGTGGCATGTTATATAGTTTAGAAACAGGGCTCCAAAGGCGTTTTGAGCAACACGGTGCATATGAGATGTTCCAAGAGCTGAAGCTAGTTTTTCAAGCTCATGCCCGTGTCGAGAGATATGAAATCTCCGACAAGTTCTTTAGCTGTAAGATGGAGGAGAACAGTTGTGTCAGTGAGCACATACTCAAAATGTCTGGGTTACACGGTCGTCTGGGTTACACGGTCGTCTGACTTCACTTGGAGTCGAACTTCCGGATGATGCTATAATTGACAGAATCCTCCAGTCTTTCCCACCAAGCTACAAAGGCTTTGTGCTTAACTACAACATGCAAGGGATGGAGAAGACCATTACCGAGTTGTACTTGATGCTCAAGTCTGCAGAAGTAGAAATCAAGAAAGAGCATCAAGTGTTGATGGTCAACAAGACCACTAGTTTCAAGAAGGGCAAGGGTAAGAAAAACTTCAAGAAAGATGGCAAAGCCGTTGCCGCGCCCGGTAAGCTAGATACCGGGAAGAAGAAAAAGAATGGACCCAAGCCTGAGACTGAGTGCTTCTATTGCAAGGGAAAGGGTCACTGGAAACGGAAGTGCCCCAAATACTTAGCGGACAAGAAGGCCGGCAACGTTAAAGGTATATGTGATATACATGTTATTGATGTGTACCTTACCAGCGCTCGTAGTAGCTCCTGGGTATTTGATATCGGTGTTGTTGCTCACATTTGCAACTCAAAGCAGGAACTACGGAATAAGCGGAGACTGGCAAAGGACGAGGTGACGATGCGCGTCGGGAATGGCTCCAAGGTCGATGTGATCGCCGTCGGCACGTTACCTCTACATCTACCGTCGGGACTAGTTTTAAACCTTAATAATTGTTATTTACTACCAGCTTTAAGCATGAACATTGTATCAGGGTCTTGCTTAATGCGAGACGACTACTCATTTAAGTCAGAGAATAATGGTTGTTCTATTTATATGAGTGGTATGTTTTATGGTCATGCTCCATTGGTGAATGGTTTATTCTTGATGAATCTCGATCGTGATGTTACGCATATTCATAGTGTAAGTACCAAAAGATGTAAAGTTGATAATGATAGTTCCACATACTTGTGGCACTGCCGCCTTGGTCATATCGGCGTTAAGCGCATGAAGAAGCTCCATACTGATGGACTATTAGAGTCTCTTGATTTTGAATCATTTGACACATGCGAACCGTGCCTCATGGGCAAGATGACTAAGACTCCATTCTCACGAATAATGGAGAGAGCAACCGACTTATTGGAAATAATACATACTGATGTGTGTGGTCCAATGAACGTTGAAGCTCGCGGTGGCTATCGTTATGTTCTCACTCTCAGCTATGATTTGAGTAGATATGGGTATATCTACTTGATGAAGCACAAATCTGAGACATTTGAAAAGTTCAAGGAATTTCAGAGTGAGGTCGAGAATCAATGTGACAGAAAGATTAAGTGTCTACGATCTGATCGTGGAGGAGAATATTTGAGTCACGAGTTTGGCACACACCTAAGGAAGTGTGGAATCGTTTCACAACTCACGCCGCCTGGCACACCGCAATGCAACGGAGTGTCTGAACGTCGTAATCGCACTTTATTAGATATGGTACGATCTGTGATGTCTCTTACCGACTTACCGCTATCATTTTGGGGATACGCATTAGAAACTGCAGCATTCACTTTAAATAGGGCACCGTCTAAATCCGCTGAGACGACACCGTATGAACTATGGTTTGGCAAGAAACCTAAGTTGTTGTTTCTTAAAGTTTGGGGCTGCGATGCTTATGTGAAGAAACTTCAACCAGAAAAGATCAAACCCAAAGCGGAGAAATGCATATTCATAGGATACCCTAAGGAAACTATTGGGTATACCTTTATCTTAGATCCGAAGGTAAAACCTTTGTTGCCAAGAACGGATCCTTTCTAGAGAAAGAGTTTCTCTTGAAAGAAGTAATTGGGAGGAAGGTAGAACTTGATGAGGTAATTACACCCCCTCTCAAACAGGATAGTAGCGCAGCGCGGGAAGTTGTTCCCGTGGCGCCTACACCAACTGAAGAGGAAGTTAATGATAATGATCATGAAGCTTCGAATCAAGTTACTACTGAACCGCGAAGGTCCACGAGGGCATGCTCCGCACCAGAGTGGTACGGCAACCCTGTGATGGAAATCATGTTGTTAGACAACGGTGAACCTTCGAACTATGAAGAAGCGATGGCGGGCCCGGATTCCAACAAATGGCTTGAAGCTATGAAATCCGAGATAGGATCCATGTATGAGAACAAAGTATGGACTTTGGTGGACTTGCCCGATGACCGGCGAGCCATAGAAAATAAATGGATCTTCAAGAAGAAGACTGATGCAAACGGTAATGTAACCGTTTATAAAGCTCGACTTGTCGCAAAGGGTTTTCGACAAATTCAAGGAGTTGACTACGAAGAGACTTTCTCTCCCGTAGCGAAGCTGAAATCAGTCCGAATCATGTTAGCAATTGTCGCCTTTTATGATTATGAAATTTGGTAAATGGACATCAAAACAGCGTTCCTTAACGGGAACCTTAAGGAAGAGTTGTATATGATGCAACCAGAAGGTTTTGTCGACCCTAAGGGTGCTAACAAATTGTGCAAGCTCCAGCGCTCCATCTATGGGCGGGTGCAAGCATCTCAGAGTTGGAACATTCGCTTTAATGAGGTGATTAAAGCGTTTGGGTTCATACAGGTTTAAGGAGAAGCCTGTCTGTACAAGAAAGTGAGTGGGAGCTCTGTAGCTTTCCTAATAGTGTATGTGGATGACATATTATTGATGGGGAATAATATAGAGATGTTGGAGAGCATAAAGGCCTATTTGAACAAGAGTTTTTCAATGAATGACCTTGGAGAAGCTGCATACATATTAGGCATCAAGATCTATAGAGATAGATCAAGACGCCTCATAGGTCTTTCGCAAAGTACATACCTTGACAAGATATTGAAGAAGTTCAATATGGAAAACTCAAAGAAAGGGTTCTTGCCAGTTTTGCAAGGTATGAGATTGAGTAAGACTCAGTCACCGACCACGACAGCAGATAGAGAGAAGATGAGTTATGTCCCCTACGCTTCAGCCGTAGGCTCTCTTATGTATGCCATGCTGTGTACCAGACCTGATATAAACCTTGACATAAGTTTGGTAGGAAGGTACCAAAGTGATCCCGGTATGGAACACTGGACATCGGTCAAGAATATCCTTAAGTACCTGAAAAGGACTAAGCAAATGTTTCTCGTTTATGGAGGTGACAAAGAGCTCGTCGTAAAGGGTTACACCGACACCAGCTTCGACACAGATCCGGATGACTCTAAGTCACAGACCGGATACGTATATGTTTTGAATGGTGGGGCAGTGAGCTGGTGCGGCAGCAAGAAAGAAGTCGTGGCAGCATCTACATGTGAAGCAGAGTACATAGCTGCTTCGGAAGCGGCTCATGAAGGAATTTGGATGAAGGAGCTCATCACCGACCTTGGAGTGGTTCCAAGCGCGTCGGGTCCAATGACACTCTTCTCTGATAACACTGGGGCCATTGCCATAGCCAAGGAGCCCAGGTTTCACCAGAAGACGAAGCACATCAAACGCTGCTACAACTCCATCCAGGACCATGTCCAGAGTGGAGTAATAGATATTTGTAAAGTACACACGGATCTGAATATTGCAGACCCGTTCACTAAACCTCTTCCACGAGCAAAACATGATCAACACCATAATGCTATGGGTGTTCGATACATCACAATGTAACTAGATTATTGACTCTAGTGCAAGTGGGATACTGTTGGAAATATGCCCTAGAGGCAATAATAAAATGGTTATTATCATATTTCCTTGTTCATGATAATCGTCTATTGTTCATGCTATAATTGTATTAACAGGAAACGGTGATACATGTGTGAATAAATAGATCACAAGGTGTCCCTAGCAAGCCTATAGTTGGCTAGCTCGTTGGTCAATAAATGATCATGGTTTCCTGATCATGGGCATTAGATGTCATTGATAATGGGATCACATCATTGGGAGAATGATGTGATGGACAAGACCCAATCCTAAGCATAGCACTAGATCGTATTGTACGTATGCTAAAGCTTTTCTAATGTCAAGTGTCTTTTCCTTCGACCGTGAGATTGTGCAACTCCCGGATACCGTAGGAGTGCTTTGGGTGTATCAAACGTCACAACGTAACTGGGTGACTAAAAAGGTGCACTACGGGTATCTCTGAAAGTGTCTGTTGGGTTGGTACGAATCGAGATCGGGATTTTTCACTCCGTGTGACGGAGAGGTATCTCTGGGCCCACTCGGTAGAACATCATCATGAGCTCAATGTGACTAAGGAGTTAGTCACACGATGATGTGCTATGGAACGAGTAAAGAGACTTACCGGTAACGAGATTGAACAAGGTACAAGTATACCGACGATTGAATCTCGGGCAAGTTCTATACCGATAGATAAAGGGAATTGTAACGGCCAAGATGCGGTCCTTTCCGATATGGGGGTCGAGGCCCCCGAATAGGAAAGAAGCGCATCTAAGCGTTTCGCAAGCAAGTAACATAACACAAATAATAATAAAAGTAGACAATTCGGGATTCAACTGTCTTCTCATTAATAACTCACAGTACATCACAGATACAATCAAGGTAGTTCCGCTACGGACTACAAAACATGAAAATGCTATGCTACCCTGCCTGCAGGCCCACAATCACGACCACGCCTCAGTCCTCTGGATAGTTCACGTAGAGGCGGTCTGTCTCCTCGTCGTACTGCCACGCCAGCTGGGTGCCGTGTGGATCATCTGCCTTTGGGGTACCTGTACCTGTTGGGAGTTTCGGAGGAATCCGTGAGCCACGGGGGACTCAGCAATCTAAGACCTTGGTGCCAGAACTAGTCATGTTTTTAGGTAGGGTAAGGGTGAAGTGTATAAGGCTGCAGCATCCTAAGCTTGATTTAGTGGCTAACTTACGTAAAGCAATTATGAGGGTGGTCTACTCTAGCGGTCGCGAATACTTGATCACTAGGTGATCCTGATCACCTACCTACGGCATTCATAACCCCACCGTGTTCCCGATCGAAGAGAGATCTTCGAGGGGACAGTCATGGTTACGCACACAGTTGGCAATTTTATTAGCTTATGTTAAAGTTCTCTAATACCGGATGTTAACAAAATATTCCAAGTTGCCACATAACCGCGGACACGGCTTTCCGAAAGATTAAACCCTCCAGGGGTGCTCCAACTAGTCCATCACAAATGAACACAGGATGCAAAGGCATCCTCTATCACGACTCTCGTGATCTCATCGGATTCCTTAGAGGAAAACCTCAACTCTGGGGGAAACCAAAGCTTCACTGTGATTCCTATACGCAAGATATACCGCTAAGGTAAGACAAGGCTAGCAGGACCTCCCGACGTGTCGACGACCCTGATAAGAGCCGCATATCTCAGTCTCAGGACACGCCGGATAAGCGAAGCGTACGGTGGCCATAGAAATCTCCCGAGTTTCCCCGGGATGGCCCCGCACGGTGCTCTAGTTTGGACCAACACTCATGAGGAGCACTGGCCCGGGTTGTTGATTAAAATCCTCGGGGTAGCTATTCCCTATGCAGTTTATTACTAAGTGATTAGCAAATTAACACCAATGTTGGGTCCTGCCGGACAAGCCTTAGCACTACGTGATTTTCAAGGGGGTCCCCATAACAACCCCGAACGTGTTAGGAGCGATCATTATGGAATCAAACACTGGTAACCGGTAACTAAGGCGGCAATAACGGAACAAAGCACCCGGCAAAAGGCTAGGCCTCCCGTCATTTACTAAGTATATAGGTGCATTAATTAAATAAAAAAAATTAAAATAATGATATCAAGCTCATGTTATCACATGAGTCAAGCACCTGCATCTAGCAACGCTAACATTAGTAGCTGAGCAAAGCCTACTTAGCCATACAAGTTTTGCTAGGAAGGATCAGTGTTTGGGTTCATGGCATAACAAGAGGCAATTTAATTCAGTGGTAGGCAACGAGCAATATGACATGGAAACGAAACTAGCATAACAAGTCTAGAGATGGAATCAAGGTCATGTCATCTTGCCTGTGATATCCTCCGCTTGGAATGGTTCTGGTTCGTCCTGCACGTAGTCTCCTGACTCCATGTATTCGTTCTCCGATCCCGGTGGTACCCAACATAAGAATAACAACCAATGAACAGCAGCACCACAAGATGCAACAAGCACATGATGCATGAGACGGAAAATGAGCATGCATCACTATTTCTATCACTAGCACAAGCAAAAGAAACTACTACAAGCTTCTGGACAGAACTGTACACTGGGATATTTTGACATGCATGAGAATGGCATGAACAGATGCGTCTCGTAAAAATGATGCAAAACCATATAAAGAACATAACATTCGGAGCTACGGATCAACGGGAATCAACGAAACAAGATATGAAGCCCTACGTGTAAGAATCAACACCACACCCACAATTGGCACAAATCTGGTATTCCCAGGTTGCCAAGACATATAACAACCCAACATGAATGGAATGGAGCAAGGAAGAGCACCACAACATCAACTAAGCACACACAATGATCAAAATGACTATACTACTCAATCTGCCATAATCTGCATCTTAGCTCTTTGTGAGCTACATGCAACATAGCTACAGCCCTCCAAATATTACAAATAATATATGTGGCTGTAGCCCACCAAGAACACTACAAGCACCAGCAAGAATCACAGAAAAAGTAATAAACTCTAGAAGATACAAGGCCACAAACTTTCCCAAAAGCATCAGATCTCAGGGACTCAGTGAAAATTCCTGCACCTGACTTTCTGTCTTAGTTCTGAAGCTTTTTGACAGCAATCAAAACACAACCTATTGGACTCCAAATGATATGAAATTTGACAGGGATCTTCACAAACATATCAGGTCCAAACTCCTAGCACTGAGCTAAGGCTAGTTCACAACACAATGACCAGCACATCCTCATCTACAGGAGAAGAAAATGTTTCCAGATTCTCACACTTAGTGAAATTCCAGATTTCACTAAGCTGGACTTTTTCAGCCACATGCCCACTTTGTCTAGGCATAGTTTGCACACAAATAAGACCAAGTGATAAATGACACCACTATGGTGTCAGGAAAAACTCCTACTACTATCACACAAAAACTCATGCCCTTGGGCTCCACCTATTCCATGGAAACAAAGAGCAAACTTGCAACAAATCTGAATATGTCAACTCCATAAAGTATCCCCATGGAAAAACTAGCTTCACCACTGGATTCCTTGGGAGATTCTATCCCAAATTCATATATAATATGTGGGCACTTACTTGGAACAAGTGACCACATATTAGGGAAGAAGAAACCACTACAAATCATGCCTAGTGAATGGGGCATCATCTCATGTAGTTCCACCATAACAACAACTACAAAGGTTGAGCTCATGTGCACAATGACAAAGTGACATGGGGGTTTGAACCCCATGTTTGTGTCATGCACATCAACTTCACAACCCCTACTATTAAGCTTCCCACACAAATATCATGCCATGCCCTCTCACATATGGACATGTGAAAGTGCAAGGCTTGTTTGCCAAGGTGGGATGCTACTCACACACACACCTAGTCCACATCACCCACAAGCACATCATGCTCAAGATCAACACCACACACTTACACATGTTATCATAGCAACCAACTAGAACAAGGTCAACTTTATTTATACACACACAACCTAGTGCAACATCAAGTGCTAGCACCTACAACAATGAAGAACCTACACATGCTTCAACTACATGCTATCATATCCCTAGGAAAAACTATAAGCAGCACCACATACACACAATCTAGTGCAACTACACTCATGTGTATGCCCACACACACATAGGGATGGCATTGGGTACCCATTACCCACGTACCCTGCGGGGAAAAACCCTATTAGAGTAAGGGTATGGGACAAAAACTTACCCATGGGTATATAAATAGGAAAATCTAAAACCCATTGGATAGAGCGGGTACGGGTATGGGATCATATAACACATACACATATACCCATGTACCCATATAAAATCTATTAAACTTAAAATTATCTCTACAATCTACACTATATCAATAATTTATGAATTGAAAGTGTATGCCTATGTGTTGTTGTTTATGACTATATGATGTTGTTTTATAAGTATGTGTTGTAGTTATAATCTATCTTTGTAAAATATACAATACAATGCATTTTATAACTATAAGTTGTTTAAATTGATGTTTGCAAATATGGGTAATTTTACCTGCGGGTACCCGTCTACCCTGTCGGGTAACGGGTATGGGAAAAATTGTACCCGTTGACGGGTATGGGTAAGGGTGATGGGTAATATCAGATGGGACGGGTAAGGGTATGGGGAGGCTCCACCCGTACCCATACCCTCCGGGTGCCATCCCTACACACACACATGCACTTCTTACCAGCACATCCACACACACTATACCACCTAGCACCATTATAAATGCAAAGGAAAAATAAAACACAATGCCATGGCCACCTATGCCTTTGTCACAAGAATAGCAACAACAAAGAAGGAAGTGAAATTGCAGCAAAAGAGAAAAACAAAAAGGGGGGCTTCCTGGGATTCGAACCCAACACCCACTGGTGCAACAAACTTCCCCCTACCACTCTGCTACTGTCAACTTATCGACAACACAGAGGGTTCAGGCAAGGTAAGGCTACCCTTGCCGAGAGGGGGATCGAACCCAGCACCTCACATCAGGCACAACAGGACACATACCACTAGGCTACGCTACGGAGTCTGATCTAACACGCGGAACAAGCGAAGTGAAGGAGGTCCCTCTGCTGATCTACTACCGGTGGCAGACCGAAACATGGGAAGGCCCTCGCCGGCGACATGGTGCAAATCGAGCAACGGCTCGTGGAGGGGAGTAAGCCCACACACGCACGGGCTCATTTCATGTGCTAACTGCACCCGAGGGGCTCTACTACGGCGCAGCGACGGCGAGCGGTGGCGCCGGCGACAGAGAGCATGTGCGCATCGAACCTAGTGCTACTGCACCCGATCTGAGATAGGGAGGGGGTAGGAGGAGCACTACGTCGCGTACGAGTCGAGGAGAGGAACGGCTCGAAGAGGAAGTAGTGGAGGAAGGCCGTCGGGGAAGCTCCTCGTCGGAGGGGATGCGCCGCCGGGAAGCAGTGGACGCAGCACGGGGGAGGTCGATCTCGCGCCGGGAACGGGCTCCTGGAGGCGTCCTCGAGCTGCTGGAGTCGTCGTAGAGGAGGTAGGGGAAGTAGATCGACGGCGGCGACGAACTCCTACCCGTCGGCCATGGCGGACCCGAGCGCTCCTCACCTTGCTGCGACGAGAGAGAGAGAGAGAGGGGGGATCGGGATCTGGACGTTGCGGCGGCGGGGAGGAACCCTAACATGACTGCACGGACGCCAAGGGGTTAAATAGCTGGAGAGGAGGAACGCGAGGGCGTGCCGTCAGCCATGTGCTGTCGTTCCTCTCGGTGGAGCAGAGGGGAGGGATAGAGAGGATGACAGGTTTGGCCGCCTGCCTCGCTGGAAAGGGAGGAGGACGACGCACCGCGCGCGTGAGCTAGCGAGGAGTTGGGCTGGGCCGCGCTGGTGGTTTTGCCACTGGCGACAGATAGAGGAGGGGGCCTGAGAGGGGTTTTGTTCTTTTAAATAAACACAGCAAAGGTTTTAAAACAAGTGGCAATTTTGTTGGGGTAAAAATCAAAACAAAAATGCCCCTGGTCATAAGAATTTATGACCTATTTGAAATAAATAGAAAATAAATATTTGGAGCAATTTGATTAAATACGAAACAGCAATTTATTTACTGTTTTGGATTTATTGGCACCCTTTAAAAGCAAGAATCAAAACAGCAAATCACATCTTGGCATCCTCCACAAAATACACTAAATCATGGGCATCTTTAAAAGAGGGAAGGGAGAAGAGAATCTTGACATAGGAGAATTAGAGAGGAGGGGTGGAGATGGTTTTGAATCCCAAGTTTATACTAGCACATGTACACCCCACAATAACTATACACCACATGCACATCATCACAAGGCATCACAAGGTGCAACCACAAGTTCACCACCACCACAAGAAATGCTAAGATCATATGGCACAACACAAGACAAGGGCATGCAATGATATGCTATGCATGCATGCATGGGAAGGAAGGAAAATACAAGGGACACCACATGAGGTCATGGCACAATTGGATACATCAACTCACTGACAAGGTGGACCCACATGCAACAGGTTCCAAATAAGGCAAGGTTTACATCTGGGGCACTACAAACTCTCCCACACTACAAAGAAGATCTCGCCCTCGAGATCTAAGACTGAAAGAACTCGGGAAATTCGGAACGGAGGTGATCCTCGCGTTCCCACGTAGCCTCTTTATCGGAATGGTGAGACCATTGCACTTTGAGGAACTTGACAGTCTTGTTACAGGTCTTGCGCTCAGTCGCCTTGAGAACCGCAACTGGATGCTCATGATAAGAAAGGTCAGGCTGAAGGTCGATATCTTGAAGATGCACAGTGCGCTCGTGGGTCTTGAAACACCTACGAAGCTGAGAAACATGGAACACATCATGGACATTTGCAAAGGTTGACGGAAGCTCGAGCTGGTACGCAAGGTCGCCCCTCTTACTAACCACTCTGAACGGACCAACGAAACGAGGCGCAAGCTTGCCCTTGATGCCAAAGCGTTGCATACCCTTCATAGGCGACACCTTGAGATAGACAAAGTCATCAAGATCATAAGACATGTCACGGTGCTTGCTATCGTAATAGCTCTTCTGACGGGACTGAGCTGCTCTGAGGTTGTCGCGAATGATCCGACACATCTCCTCAGCTTCTTCGATCATATCATTCCCAAGGATCTGACGCTCGCCGGTCTCGGACCAGTTGAGCGGAGTACGGCACTTCCTGCCATAGAGAATTTCAAACGGAGCCTTGCCAGAACTAGCTTGATAACTGTTGTTATACGAGAACTCCGTGAAAGGCAGACAATATTCCCACTTCATGCCAAAAGAGATAACACGGGCTCTCAACATATCCTCAAGAACTTGATTCACTCTCTCCACTTGACCACTAGTCTCAGGATGGAACGCTGTGTTGAAGCGGATCTTCGTGCCCATATTAGACTGAAAGGAGTCCCAGAACTTGGAAGTGAAGATATTTCCGTGATCTGATGAGATCATCATAGGCACGCCGTGCAAAGAGAAAATCCTGGAGGTGTACAACTCTGCCAGCTGAGCTGCTGAAATTGACTCCTTGACTGGAAGGAAATGAGCCACTTTACTCAATTTGTCGATGACGACGAAGATAGCATCATTGCCCTTCTTGGACTTCGGAAACCCGGTGACGAAATCCATCTCAATGTGATCAAACTTCCACTCGGGAATCGGCAAAGGCTGCAAGAGGCCTGCTGGGCGTTGATGTTCTGCTTTCACCCTTCGACATACATCACACTCGTTTACGAACTGAGCAATTTCACGTTTCATACGAGTCCACCAGAATGTCTGCTTCAAGTCATGGTACATTTTGGAGCTTCCAGGATGAATGGAGAGCAGAGAGTTATGAGCTTCTTCCATGATCACCTTTGTGAGATCACCTTTCGGGACGACAAGGCGATCCTCGAAAAACAACGTGTCCCTGGCATCAACAGTGAAACACTTATACTTGGGGAGACTCTTTCCCACGCCAATCTTGACCTTATTCACCATAGCGTCAAGAAGTTGAGCTGCTCTGACCTGATCTTCCAAGGTAGGAGAGATCTGAAGGTTCGCAAGAAAGCCCTGAGGTACTAGCTGAAGATTAAGCTTCCT
Organism: Hordeum vulgare subsp. vulgare; assembly: GCF_904849725.1. Lineage (NCBI taxonomy): Eukaryota > Viridiplantae > Streptophyta > Magnoliopsida > Poales > Poaceae > Hordeum > Hordeum vulgare. The sequence goes on along the minus strand of NC_058522.1, from coordinate 544,989,551 downwards.
GAAAGACTCAGAAAGACCCGGCTGGAGAGGCTATAGAATCATACTGTTGCAATATGCCTTCCTGCTCAATGCATCTGCCACAACATTTGCCTTGCCTGGCGTATACTCAACACTCGGATTAAAATCCTGGAGCATTTCCACCCAACGTGTTTGCCGAAGATTCAAGTTAGGCTGAGTGAAGATATACTTGAGACTCTTGTGATCGGTGAAAACTTCAACCTTACGTTCCAACAAGAGATGTCTCCAAGTCATCAAGGCGTGCACAACAGCTGCTAGCTCGAGATCGTGCACAAGATAGTTCTTCTCCGCAGGCTTCAGCTGCCTGGAGGTATAAGCAACCACCTTCCTATCTTGCATCAAGACTGCACCAAGACCCTGGAGAGAAGCATCGCAAAAAACCTGGTACGGCTTGGAATCATCCGGAGGGGCCAAGACCGGAGTGGAGATAAGCTTCTCTTTGAGTGTATCGAAAGCCAGTTGACACTCTAGAGACCAAACATACTTAACACCCTTCTGAAGAAGACTAGAGAGCGGCTTGGCGATCTTGGAGAAGTTCTCAACGAACCTTCTGCAATATCCAGCAAGCCCGAGAAAGCTTCGAAGCTGCTTCACATTCTGCGGAGGCTCCCATTCAACAATGGCTTGAACCTTGGACGGGTCAACCTTAATACCCTCAGCAGAGATAATATGCCCAAGATAAACCACTTCTTTCAGCCAGAACTCGCACTTGGAAAACTTAGCATACAGCTTGTACTCTCTCAGTTTATCAAGCACCAACCTGAGATGTTTCTCATGTTCTTCCTCAGTCTCAGAAAAGACCAGAATGCCGTCGAGATAGAGCAAGACAAATTCATTCTTGTATGGGGAGAAAATATAGTTCATCAATCGACAAAATGTCGGAGGAGCATTAGCCAGACCAAAAGACATGACCGTATACTCATACGAGCCAAAACTAGTCCTGAATGTCGTCTTCACAATGTCTTCCTCACGAATGCGAATCTGATGATAGCCCATTCTGAGATCAAGCTTGGAGAATACTTTAGCGCCTTTCAACTGTTCGAACAACGCAGTTATGTTCGGAAGTGGATATTTGTTCTTGATTGTCTTCTTGTTCAATGGGCGGTAATCGACACACAGCAGGTCCGAACCATCCTTCTTCTTGACAAATAGAACACCACATCCCCACGGAGACGAGCTTGGTCTGATCAAACCCAAACGCTCATGCTCATCGAGTTGCCTCTTGAGTTCCTTCAATTCTTCTGGACCCAGCTTGTACGGCCGTTTGCACACTGGCTCTGTGCCTGGCTCAAGTTCAATGAAAAACTCAACTTCACGGTGTGGAGGCATGCCTGGCAGCTCCTCAGGAAACACATCTTGATATTCGCAGACTATTGGGACTTGCTCAATAGGATTGATCTCGCCCTTTTCATTCAAGGAGAATAGACGGATTGTATCATCGCGTGCCGCGAATATAATCACATCCTCCGAAGAGTGGGTAAGCTTGACTTCTTTAGCTTCACAATCAATTGACGCCTTGTTCATGGCTAACCAGTCCATACCAAGAATCAAGTCGATGTCGGAATTGCCCAAGACATACGGAGACGCCAGAAAGGAATAATTGCCCATCTTGATAGAAACATCGGGAACTCTACAATTTGCCCTCATCTGAGCACCCGGAGAAAAAACACCCAAATGTCTATGCAAACTTGTCGAGGGAAAATCATGCTTGATGAAAAATGACTTTGACATAAAGCAATGCGAAGCACCAGAATCGAACAAGACTTTAGCAGGAAAATCATTGACAAGGAGGTTACCCATGATCACATCAGAGGAGTTGTCTGCTTCAGCTGCATTAACCATGTTGACTCGAGCTGATCTGGGGTTGAATTTGACAAGAGCGTTGCTTGGAGGTTTGCCAGGAGGAGGAGGCGGCAGACGGAGCTGAGAAGTAAATTTGTTGGCATAGTGACCCTTCTGCCCACATTTGTGACAACTGACATCTGCTGGCTGCCGGAACTGAGTCTGAGGAGGCCTTTGCTTCTGATGCTGGTATCTCTGTTGGAAGCCAGGGTTGGGTGGGTGGGAAGAACCACGTCAACCTGAGTGCTTCCGCTGCTGTGAGTGCCGAGGAGGAGGAGGAGAAACCCAAAACCTTTGTTGCTTCTGAACCACCTGAGTCGAGGAAGAGCTGGAATCTCTAAAGCGCTTCTTGGAGTTTTCCACCCTGAGCAAGGCTGCCTCTGCTCTGAGAGCTAAGTTGTAAAACTTGTCAAACTCCTCAGGATCGTGCAATGCAAGAGCCAACTGCAAGTCTTCCTTCGAGCCACCCCTGAACTGGTAGATCTTGCTCTTCTGATCCGGGACATCCTGCAGCGCGTAACGGGCCAGCTCGTGGAACTGGACATTGTACTTGTACACAGAATTGCTGCCCTGCTTCAAACGCCTAAACTTCTCGCTCATCTCCTCCACAAAACTGGAAGGGATGTAGTGGGACCTGAAGTCACGACAAAACTCGTCCCAACACATCACCCTGTCACCTCTGGAATCCTTGAGCTGCTGCCACCATATAGAAGCCTGTCCCTTCAACTGAAACGTTGCAAACTTGACATAGTCCTCCAGACGCACATTGCTACACTCGAAATGCTTGTTCATATCACGGATCCAATCTTCCGCATCAAACAGCTGGTCGCAAGAAGTGAACGTCTTAGGCTGGTTTGACAGGAACTGACTCAGATTGGCGAAGTGATTGCCACCCTGCTGGAAATTTCCGTGCTGATGATTGGCTCTCTCCTGGATCAACTGCAACAGCATCTGAGTGTTTGCATTAGTAGCTGCCATCATCGCCTGCGAGGCCTCTGCACGAGGAGGCGGCGGCGGCGGAGGAGGAGGAGGTGGTGGAGGCGGCATATCCTCACGCGTTGGGGTCTGATGAGTCGGTGGAGCCATCCTGAAGACGGACAACATATTAGTCCACAGAATAGTTGAAGATGTTGCTGAATCAAAAGACAGAATATCTGAACAGAATTTAGCATTGCACTCGAACAACATAGCAAGAGTGCATCCTCAAAGTAACAGACGACAAAATTCCGATAAGGACCACTGCAAACAAGTGTGAGCTAGAACTGCTCGGAACAGACATATGACCGAGATTTCCCAAACCTCAATCAAGCGTTTGTAGGAAGATAGCCCTATAAGATACTACTAGATATCCCACCTATGAATTCCCGAAATAACTGGTCATGCAATCAGGTACACGGATACAAGGAGTATTTCACACAACTCCTAAACTAACCCGTCACCTGTATCACATCCTTCAACACACAACCAACATCTCGGACCTTCATCTACAACTGATCCTCGTGATCACAATGATACCAAGTGTGGTAGTACCCCCGAACAATCTACACCAGTACTGGGGACATCGGGGTTATCTCACCACTACCAGTATTGAAGCAATAACGAACACCCTCCGTTCTTAGATACTCAGAAATCTGAATGATGGCGATGTGCGCGATAATCCCTGGAGCTCAACTCCCCTGATACTTAGAGCAGATAGAAGGCACCAGGACAGGATTCCGTCACATCGAAATCATATAGATTTCACAAATACCCGCGTGATCCTAAAAAAATGAGCGAGAAAAGGAGTAGAGTTAAAGATTTCCTAAGACGGGAACCTCACCAGAGCATAGAAGAGGAGAAAAAAGAATCCTACTCTCCGATATAACTAAGACTCAAAACATTTCCTAGACTCGACTCGGCCAAGTACGATCACACAAAGGCTCCTACGGTCGTAAGGCTCTGATTACCAACTTGTAATGACCAAGATGCGGTCCTTTCCGATCTGGGGGTCGAGGCCCCCGAATAGGAAAGAAGAGCATCTAAGCGTTTCACAAGCAAGTAACATAGCACAAATAATAATAAAAGTAGACAATTCAGGATTCAACTGTCTTCTCATTAATAACTCAGAGTACATCACAGATACAATCAAGGTAGTTCCGCTACGGACTACAAAACATGGAAATGCTATGCTACCCTGCCTGCAGGCCCACGACCACGACCACGCCTCAGTCCTCTGGATAGTTCACGTAGAGGCGGTCTGTCTCCTCGTCGTACTGCCACGCCAGCTGGGTGCCGTCTGGATCATCTCCCTCTGGGGTACCTGTACCTGTTGGGAGTTTCGGAGGAATCCGTGAGCCACGGGGGACTCAGCAATCTAAGACCTTGCTGCCAGAACTAGTCATGTTTATAGGTAGGGTAAGGGTGAAGTGTATAAGGCTGCTGTTGGAAATATGCCCTAGAGGCAATAGTAAATTAGTTATTATTATATTTCTTAGTTCATGATAATCGTTTATTATCCATGCTATAATTGTATTGATTGGAAACACAATACTTGTGTGGATACATAGACAAAACACTGTCCCTAGTAAGCCTCTAGTTGACTAGCTCGTTGATCAAAGATGGTCAAGGTTTCCTGGCCATAGGCAAGTGTTGTCACTTGATAATGGGATCACATCATTAGGAGAATCATGTGATGGACTAGACCCAAACTAATAGACGTAGCATGTTGATCGTGTCATTTTGTTGCTACTGTTTTCTGCGTGTCAAGTATTTGTTCCTATGACCATGAGATCATATAACTCACGGACACCGGAGGAATGCTTTGTGTGTATCAAACGTCGCAACGTAACTGGGTGACTATAAAGATGCTCTACAGGTATCTCCGAAGGTGTTCGTTGAGTTAGTATGGATCGAGACTGGGATTTGTCACTCCGTGTGACGGAGAGGTATCTCGGGGCCCACTCGGTAATACAACATCACACACAAGCCTTGCAAGCAATGTAACTTAGTGTAAGTTGCGGGATCTTGTATTATGGAACGAGTAAAGAGACTTGCCGGTAAACGAGATTGAAATAGGTATGTGGATACTGACGATCAAATCTCGGGCAAGTAACATACCGAAGGACAAAGGGAATGACATACGGGATTATATGAATCCTTGGCACTGAGGTTCAAACGATAAAGATCTTCGTAGAATATGTAGGATCTAATATGGGCATCCAGGTCCCGCTATTGGATATTGACCGAGGAGTCTCTCGGGTCATGTCTACATAGTTCTCGAACCCGCAGGGTGTGCACACTTAAGGTTCGACGTTGTTTTATGCGTATTTGAGTTATATGGTTGGTTACCGAATGTTGTTCGGAGTCCCGGATGAGATCATGGACGTCACGAGGGTTTCCGGAATGGTCCGGAAACGAAGATTGATATATAGGATGACCTCATTTGATTACCGGAAGGTTTTCGGAGTTACCGGGAATGTACCGGGAATGACGAATGGGTTCCGGGAGTTCACCGGGGGGGCCCACCCACCCCGGGGAAGCCCATAGGCCTTGAGGGTGTCACACCAGCCCTTAGTGGGCTGGTGGGACAGCCCAAAAGGGCCTTATGCGCCAAGAAGGAAAAATCAAGAGAAAAGAAAAAAAGGGAGGAGGTGGGAAGGAAGGGGGACTCCCTCCCACCAAACCAAGTCCAACTCGGTTTGGGGGGGGGGGAGTCCTCCCCCCTTGGACTCGGCCGACCCCCTTGGGGCTCCTTGAGCCCCAAGGCAAGGTCCCCTCCCTCCCACCTATATATACGGAGGTTTTAGGGCTGATTTAAGACGACTTTTCCACGGCAGCCCGACCACATACCTCCACGGTTTTTCCTCTAGATCGCGTTTCTGCGGAGCTCGGGCGGAGCCCTATTGAGACAAGGTCATCACCAACCTCCGGAGCGCCGTCACGCTTCCGGAGAACTCTTCTACCTCTCCGTCTCTCTTGCTGGATCAAGAAGGCCGAGATCATCGTCGAGTTGTACGTGTGCTGAACGCGGAGGTGCCGTCCGTTCGGTACTAGATCGTGGGACTGATCGCGGGATTGTTCGCGGGGCGGATCGAGGGATGTGAGGACGTTCCACTACATCAACCGCGTTCACTAACGCTTCTGTTGTACGATCTACAAGGGTACATAGATCACTCATCCCCTCTCGTAGATGGACATCACCATGATAGGTCTTCGTGCGCGTAGGAAATTTTTTGTTTCCCATGTGACGTTCCCCAACAGTGGCATCATGAGCTAGGTTCATGCGTAGATGTCTTCTCGAGTAGAACACAAAAGTTTTTGTGGGCGGTGATGTGCGTTTTGCTGCCCTCCTTAGTCTTTTCTTGATTCCGCGGTATTGTTGGATTGAAGCGGCTTGGACCGACATTACTCGTACGCTTACGAGAGACTGGTTTCATCGCTACGAGTAACCCCGTTGCTCAAAGATGACTGGCAAGTGTCAGTTTCTCCAACTTTAGTTGAATCGGATTTGACCGAGGAGGTCCTTGGATGAGGTTAAATAGCAATTCATATATCTCCGTTGTGGTGTTTGCGTAAGTAAGATGCGATCCTACTAGATACCCATGGTCACCATGTAAAACATGCAACAACAAAATTAGAGGACGTCTAACTTGTTTTTGCAGGGTATGCTTGTGATGTGATATGGCCAACGATGTGATGTGATATATTGGATGTATGAGATGATCATGTTGTAATAGATAATATCGACTTGCACGTCGATGGTACGGCAACCGGCAGGAGCCATAGGGTTGTCTTTATAACTAACGTTTGTGCTTGCAGATGCGTTTACTATTTTGCTAGGACGTAGCTTTAGTAGTAATAGCATGAGTAGCACGACAACCCCGATGGCGACACGTTGATGGAGATCATGATGATGGAGATCATGGTGTGACGCCGGTGACAAGAAGATCGTGCTGGTGCTTTGGTGATGGAGATCAAGAAGCACGTGATGATGGCCATATCATGTCACTTATGAATTGCATGTGATGTTAATCCTTTTATGCACCTTATTTTGCTTAGAACGACGGTAGCATTATGAGGTGATCTCTCACTAAAATTTCAAGACGAAATTGTGTTCTCCCCGACTGTGCACCGTTGCTACAGTTCGTCGTTTCGAGACACCACGTGATGATCGGGTGTGATAGACTCAACGTTCACATACAACGGGTGCAAAACAGTTGCGCACGCGGAACACTCGGGTTAAGCTTGACGAGCCTAGCATGTGCAGACATGGCCTCGGAACACATGAGACCGAAATGTCGAGCATGAATCGTATAGTTGATATGATTAGCATAGAGATGCTTACCACTAAAACTATTCTCGACTCACGTGATGATCGGACTTGAGATAGTGGATTTGGATCATGTACCACTCAAGTGACCAGAGATATGTACTTTTTGAGTGGGAGTTCTTAAGTAATATGATTAATTGAACTAATTGTCATGAACATAGTCTAATGGTCTTTGCGAATTACGATGTAGCTTGCACTATAGCTCTACTGTTTTTATATGTTCCTAGAGAAAATTTAGTTGAAAGTTGATAGTAGCAAACTTTGCAGACTGAGTCTGTAAAACCGAGGATTGTCCTCATTGCTGCACAGAAGGCTTATGTCCTTAATGCACCACTCGGTGTGCTGCACCTCGAGCGTCGTCTGTGGATGCTGTGAATATCCGACATTCACGTTTCTGATGACTACACGATAGTTCAGTACAAAAATACTTAATGGCTTAGAAGCAAGGCGCCGAAAACGTTGTAAAATGTCACGGAACATAAGTGATGTTCTAAAGAGATGAAATTGTGATTTCATGCTTGTGCCCTTGTTAAGAGGTACGAGACATTCGACAAGATTATTTGTCCACAAAGTAAAGGAGAAAGGCTCAATCGTTGAGCATGTGCTCAGATTGTCTGAGTACGACAATCGCTTGAATCAAGTGGGAGTTAATCTTCTAGATGAGATAGTGATAGTTCTCCAAAGTCACTGCCACCAAGCTATGAGAGCTTCGTGATGAACTATAACATATCAAGGATACATACAATGATCCTTGAGCGATTCGCGATGTTTGACACTGCGAAAGTAGAAATCAAGAAGGAGCATCAATAGTTGATGGTTTGTAAAACCACTAAGTTTCAAGAAGGGCAAGGGCTAGAAGGGATACTTCGTGAAACGGCAAAACAGTTGTTGCACTAATGAAGAGACCCAAGATTAAACCCAAACCCGAGACTAAGTGCTTCTGTAATGAGGGGAACAGTCACTGAGGCGGAGCAACTCTAGATACTTGGTAGATAAGAAGGCTGGCAAAAGTCGAAAGAAGTGTATTTGATATACATGATGTTGATGTGTACTTTACTAGTACTCCTAGTAGCATGTGGGTATTGGATACCGGTTCGGTTGCTAAGTGATTAGTAACACGAAATGTAAGCTACGGAATAAATGTAGACTAGCTAAAAGCGAGGTGACGATATGTGTTGGAAGTGTTTCCAAGGTTGATATGATCAAACGTCGCACGCTCCCTCTACCATCGGGATTGGTGTTAAACCTAAATAATTGTTATTTGGTGCTTGCGTTAAGCATGAACATGATTGGATCGTGTTTATTGCAATACGATTATTCATTTAAAGAGAATAATGGTTACTCTATTTTCTTGAATAATCACCTTCAATGGTTTATTGAATCTCGATCGTAGTGTTACACATGTTCATGATATTGGTGCCAAAAGATACGAGTTGATGATGATAGTACCACTTACTTGTGGCACTGCCGCTTGAGTCATGTTAGTATAAATTGCATGAAGAGGCTCCATGCTGATGGATCTTTGTACTCACCTGATTTCGAATCACTAGTGACATGCAAATCATACCACATGAGCAAGGCCTTGTTTTTCATTGAGATGAAATAAGATAGTAACTTGTTGGAAGTGATACATTTTGATGTATGCAGTCCAATGGGTGCTGAGGCACGCAGTGGATATCATTATGTTCTTACTTCACTGACAATTTGAGTAGATACAAGAGTATTTACTTAATGAATCACAAGTCTGAAATGTTGAAAAGTTCAATTCCGTTTCAGGGTGAAGTTCGTCATAACAAGAGGATAAACTGTCTACGATATGATCATGGAAATGAATATCTGAGATACGAGTTTTGGTACACAGTTGAGACGAAAGTGGAAATTGTTTCGCAGTTCATGCCACCTGGAACATCATAGTGTGATGATGTGTCTGAACGTCATAGCCACGCACTATTTGGTATGGTGCATACTATGATATCTCTTATCGAATTACCACTATCGTTTATGGGTTATGCATTAGAGACAACCGCACTCACTTTAAATAGGGCACCGCGTATTTCCGTTGAGATGACACAGTATAGACTGAGGTTTAGAGAAATCTAAACTGTCGTTTCTTGAAAGTTTGGGGATTTCGACACTTATGTGAAAAAGTTTCAGTCTGATAAGCTCGAACCCAAAGCGGATAAATGCATCTTCATAGGATATCCAAAGCAGTTGGGTACATCTCCTATCTCAGATCCGAAAGCAAAGTGTTTGTTTCTAGAAACGGATCCTTTCTCGAGGAAAGGTTTCTCTCGAAAGAATTGAGTGGGAGGGTAGTAGAACTTGATGAGGTTATTGAACCATCACTTCAACCAGTGTGTAGCAGGGCACAGGAAGTTGTTCATGTGGCGCCTACACCAATTGAAGTGGAAGCTGATGATGATGATCATTGAGCTTCGAATCAAGTTACTACAAACCTCGTAGGTCGACAAGGTCGCGTACTGCTGCAGAGTAGTACGGTAACCCTGTCTTGGAGGTCATGTTGTTGAGCAACAGTGAACCTATGAGTTATGGAGAAAGCGATGGTGGGCCCAGATTCCAACAAATGGCTGGAAGCCATGAAATCCGAGAGAGGATCCATGTGTGAAAACAAAGTGTAGACTTTGGTAGAACTACTTGATGGTCATAGGACTATTGAGTAAAAATGGATCTTTAAAGGAAAACAGACGATGATGGTGATAAGTCACTATTAAGAAAAGCTCGACTTGTCGCAAAGATGTTTTCGACAAGTTCAAACAGTTGACTATGATGAGACTTTCTCACTCGTAGCGATGCTAAAGGTCTGTTAGAATTATGTTAGTTGTTGATGCATTATTTATGAAATATTGCACGTAGGATGTCAAAACATTGTTTCCTCGACGGTTTCCTTGAGCAAACATTGTATGTGATACAACCAGGAGGTTCTGTCGATCCTAAAGATACTAGCAGGTATGCAAGCTCCAGCGATCCTTCAATGGACTGGTGCAAGCATCTCGGAGTTGGAATATATATACTTTGATGAGATGATCAAAGATTTTGGGTTTGTACAAGGTTTATGAGAAACTTGTATTTCCAAAGAAGTGAGTGGGAGCACTATAGAATTTCTGATAAGTATATGTGGTTGACATATTGTGGATCAGAAGTAATGTAGAATTTCTGTAAAGCATACAAGGTTGTTTGAAAGGAGTTTTTCAAAGGAATACCAAGATTGCGCTACTTGAACGTTGAGCATCAAAGATCTATGGAGATAGATCGAAAGCGCTTAATAGAAGTTTCAACAAGATGCATGCCTTGACAAGTTTTTGAAGGAGTTCAAAATAGATCAGTAAAGAAGGAGTTCTTGGTTGCGTTGTAAGGTGTGAATTTGAGTAAGACTCAAAACCTGACCACGGCAGAATAAAGAGAATAGACGAAGGTCGTCTTCTATGCCTTAGCCGTAGAATGTAAAGTATGCCATGCTGTGTACCGCACCTGATGTGTGCCTTGACTCAAAGTCTGTTGAGAGGTACAGAGAGGGATCCATGATTGAATCACTAGCAGCGGTCAAAATTTATCCTTAGTAACAAATGGACTAAGGAATTTTTCTCGATTATGGAGGTGGTTAAAGAGTTCGTCGTAAAGGGTTACGTCGATGCAAGCTTTGACACTAATCCGAATAACTATGAGTAGTGAAACGGATTCATATAGTAGAGTAGATATTTGGAGCATTTCCGAATAGCACGTAGTAGCAGCATCTATAAGATGACATAAAGATTTGTAAAGAACGCACGGATCTAAAAGTTTCAGAACCGTTGACTAAAACCTCTCTCACGAGCAAGACGTGATCAGACCCCATAACTATATGGGTGTTGGATTCGTTGGAATCACATGGTGATGTGAACTAGATTATTGACTCTAGTGCAAGTGGGAGACTGTTGGAAATATGCCCTAGAGGCAATAATAAATTAGTTATTATTATATTTCTTAGTTCATGATAATCGTTTATTATCCATGCTATAATTGTATTGATTGGAAACACAATACTTGTGTGGATACATAGACAAAACACTATCCCTAGTAAGCCTCTAGTTGACTAGCTCGTTGATCAAAGATGGTCAAGGTTTCCTGGCCATAGGCAAGTGTTGTCACTTGATAATGGGATCACATCATTAGGAGAATCATGTGATGGACTAGACCCAAACTAATAGACGTAGCATGTTGATCGTGTCATTTTGTTGCTACTGTTTTCTGCGTGTCAAGTATTTGTTCCTATGACCATGAGATCATATAACTCACGGACACCGGAGGAATGCTTTGTGTGTATCAAACGTCGCAACGTAACTGGGTGACTATAAAGATGCTCTACAGGTATCTCCGAAGGTGTTCGTTGAGTTAGTATGGATCGAGACTGGGATTTGTCACTCCGTGTGACGGAGAGGTATCTCGGGGCCCACTCGGTAATACAACATCACACACAAGCCTTGCAAGCAATGTAACTTAGTGTAAGTTGCGGGATCTTGTATTACGGAACGAGTAAAGAGACTTGCCGGTAAAGGAGATTGAAATAGGTATGTGGATACTGACGATCAAATCTCGGGCAAGTAACATACCGAAGGACAAAGGGAATGACATACGGGATTATATGAATCCTTGGCACTGAGGTTCAAACGATAAAGATCTTCGTAGAATATGTAGGATCCAATATGGGCATCTAGGTCCCGCTATTGGATATTGACCGAGGAGTCTCTCGGGTCATGTCTACATAGTTCTCGAACCCGCAGGGTCTGCACACTTAAGGTTCGACGTTGTTTTATGCGTATTTGAGTTATATGGTTGGTTACCGAATGTTGTTCGGAGTCCCGGATGAGATCACGGACGTCACTAGGGTTTCCGGAATGGTCCGGAAACGAAGATTGATATATAGGATGACCTCATTTGATTACCGGAAGGTTTTCGGAGTTACCGGGAATGTACCGGGAATGACGAATGGGTTCCGGGAGTTCACCGGGGGGGCCCACCCACCCCGGGGAAGCCCATAGGCCTTGAGGGTGTCACACCAGCCCTTAGTGGGCTGGTGGGACAGCCCAAAAGGGCCCTATGCGCCAAGAAGGAAAAATCAAGAGAAAAGAAAAAAAAGGGAGGAGGTGGGAAGGAAGGGGGACTCCCTCCCACCAAACCAAGTCCAACTCGGTTTGGGGGGGGGGGGGAGTCCTCCCCCCTTGGACTCGGCCGACCCCCTTGGGGCTCCTTGAGCCCCAAGGCAAGGTCCCCTCCCTCCCACCTATATATACGGAGGTTTTAGGGCTGATTTGAGACGACTTTTCCACGGCAGCCCGACCACATACCTCCACGGTTTTTCCTCTAGATCACGTTTCTGCGGAGCTCGGGCGGAGCCCTACTGAGACAAGGTCATCACCAACCTCCGGAGCGCCGTCACGCTGCCGGAGAACTCTTCTACCTCTCCGTCTCTCTTGCTGGATCAAGAAGGCCGAGATCATCGTCGAGTTGTACGTGTGCTGAACGCGGAGGTGCCGTCCGTTCGGTACTAGATCGTGGGACTGATCGCGGGATTGTTCGCGGGGCAGATCGAGGAACGTGAGGACGTTCCACTACATCAACCGCGTTCACTAACGCTTCTGCTGTACGATCTACAAGGGTACGTAGATCACTCATCCCCTCTCGTAGATGGACATCACCATGATAGGTCTTCGTGCGCGTAGGAAAATTTTTGTTTCCCATGCGACGCTCCCCAACAGCTGCAGCATCCTAAGCTTGATTTAGTGGCTAACTTACGTAAAGCAATTATGAGGGTGGTCTACTCTAGCGGTCGCGAATACTTGATCTCTAAGTGATCCCGATCACCTACCTACGTCATTCATAACCCCACCGTGTTCCCGATCGAAGAGAGATCTTCGAGGGGACAGTCACGGTTACGCACACAGTTGACAATTTTATTAGCTTATGTTAAAGTTCTCTACTACCGGATGTTAACAAAATATTCCAAGTTGCCACATAACCGCGGGCACGGCTTTCCGAAAGATTAAACCCTGGGGGGGTGCTCCAACTAGTCCATCACAAACGAACACAGGCCGCAAAGGCATCCTCTATCACGACTCTCGTGATCTCGTCGGATTTCTTAGAGGAAAACCTCAACTCTGGGGCAAACCAAAGCTTCACTAGGATTCCTATACGCAAGATATACCGCTAAGGTAAGACAAGGCTAGCAGGACCTCCCGACGTGTCGACGACCCTGATAAGAACCGCGTATCTCAGTCTCAGGACACGTCGGATAAGCGAAGCGTACGGTGGCCAGATAAATCTCCCGAGTTGCCCCGGGATGGCCCCGCACGGTGCTCTAGTTTGGACCAACACTCATGAGGAGCACTGGCCCAGGTTGTTGATTAAAATTCTCAGGGGTAGCTATTCCCTATGCAGTTTATTATTAAGTGATTAGCAAATTAACACCAACGTTTGGTCCAGCCGGACAAGCCTTAGCACTACGCGATTTTCAAGGGGGTCCCCATAACAACCCCGAACGTGTTAGGAGCGATCATTATGGAATCAAACACTCGTAACCGGTAACTAAGGCGGCAATAACGGAACAAAGCACCCAACAAAAGGCTAGGCCTCCCTTCATTTACCAAGTATATAGGTGCATTAATTAAATAACAAAATTTAAAATAATGATATCAAGCTCATGTTATCACATGAGTCAAGCACCTGCATCTAGCAACGCTAACATTAGTAGCTGAGCAAAGCCTACTTAGCCATACAAGTTTTGCTAGGAAGGATCAGTGTTTGGGTTCATGGCATAACAAGAGGAAATTTAATTCAGTGGTAGGCAGTGAGCAATATGACATGGAAACGAAACTAGCATAACAAGTCTAGAGATGGAATCAAGGTCATGTCATCTTGCCTGTGATATCCTCAGCTTGGAATGGTTCTGGTTCATCCTGCATGTACTTTCCTGACTCCACATATTCGTTCTCCGATCCCGGTGCTACCCAGTATAAGAATAACAACCAATGAACAGCAACACCACAAGATGCAACAAGCACATGATGAATGAGATGGAAAATGAGCATGCATCACTATTTCTATCACTAGCACAAGCAAAAGAAACTACTACAAGCTTCTGGACAGAACTGTACACTGGGCTATTTTGACATGCATGAGAATGGCATGAACAGATGCGTCTCGTGAAAACGATGCAAAACCATATAAAGAACATCACATTCGGAGCTACGGATCAACGGGAATCAACGAAACAAGATATGAAGCCCTACGTGTAAGAATCAACATCACACCCACAATTGGCACAAATCTGGTATTCCCAGGTTGCCAAGACATATAACAACCCAACATGAATGGAATGGAGCAAGGAAGAGCACCACAACATCAACTAAGCACACACAATGATCAAAATGACTATATTACTCAATCTGCCATAATCTCCATCTTAGCTCTTTGTGAGCTGCATGCAACATAGCTACAGCCCTCCAAATATGACAAATAATATATGTGTATGTAGCCTACCAAGAACACTACAAGCAACAGCAAGAATCACAGAAAAAGGAATTAAACTCTAGAAGATACAAGGCCACAAACTTTCCCAAAACCATCAGATCTCAGGGACTTAGTGAAAATTCCTGCACCTGACTTTCTGTCTTAGTTATGAAGCTTTTTGACAGCAATCAAAACACAACCTACTGGACTCCAAATGAGATGAAATTTGACAGGGAGCTTCACAAACATATCAGGTACAAAATCCTAGCACTGAGCTAAGGCTAGTTCACAACATAATGACCAGCACATCCTCATCTACAGGAGAAGAAAATGTTTCCAGATTCTCACACTTAGTGAAATTCCAGATTTCACTAAGCTGGACTTTTTCAGCCACATGCCCACTTTGTCTAGACATAGTTTGCACACAAATAAGACCAAGTGATAAATGACACCACTATGGTGTAAGGCAAAACTCCTACTACTATCACACAAAAACACATGCCCTTGGGCTCCACCTATTCCATGGAAACAAAGAGCAAACTTGCAACAAATCTGAATATGTCAACTCCATAAAGTATCTCCATGGCAAAACTAACTTCACCACTGGATTCCTTGGGAGATTCTATCCCAAATTCATATATAATATGTGGGCACTTACTTGGAACAATTGACAACATATTAGGGAAGAAGAAACCACTACAAATCATGCCTAGTGAATGGGGCATCATCTCATGTAGTTCCACCATAACAACAACTACAAAGGTTGAGCTCATGTGCACAATGACAAAGTGACATGGGGGTTTGAACCCCATGTTTGTGTCATTCACATCAACTTCACAACCCCTACTATTAAGCTTCCCACACAAATATCATGCCATGCCCTCTCACATATGGACATGTGAAAGTGCAAGGCTTGTTTGCCAAGGTGGGATGCTACTCACACACACACCTAGTCCACATCACCCACAAGCACATCATGCTCAAGATCAACACCACACACTTACACATGTTATCATAGCAACCAACTAGAACAAGGTCAACTTTATTTATACACACACAACCTAGTGCAACATTAAGTGCTAGCACCTACAACAATGAAGAACCTACACATGCTTCAACTACATGCTATCATATCCCTAGGAACAACTATCAACAGAACCACATACACACAATCTAGTGCAACTACACTCATGTGTATGCCCACACACACACATGCACTTCTTACCAGCACATCCACACACACTATACCACCTAGCACCATTATAACTGCAAAGGAAAAATAAAACACAATGCCATGGCCACCTATGCCTTTGTCACAAGAACAGCAACAACAAAGAAGGAAGTGAAAATGCAGCAAAAGAGAAAAACAAAACGGGGGGCTTCCTGGGATTCGAACCCAACACCCACTGGTGCAACAAACTTCCCCCTACCACTCTGCTAGTGTCAACTTATCGACAGCACAGAGGGTTCAGGCAAGGTAAGGCTACCCTGCAGTTAACTGTGCCGAAAAATCAAAGAAACAAAAGGTGCCGAGGGGGGGATGGAACCCAGCACCTCGCATCAGGCACAACAGGACACATACCACTAGGCTACGCTACGGAGTCTGATCTAACACGCGGAACAAACGAAGTGAAGGAGGTCCCTGTGCTGATCTACTACCGGCGGCAGACCGAAACAGGGGAAGGCCCTCGCCGGCGACATGGTGCAAATCGAGCAACGGCTCGTGGAGGGGAGTAATCCCACACACGCATGGGCTCATTGCATGTGCTAACTGCACCCGAGGGGCTCTACTACGGCGCAGTGACGGCGAGCGGCGGCACCGGCGACAGAGAGCATGCGCGCATCAAACCTACTGCTACTGCACCCGATCTAAGACAAGGAGGGGGTAGGAGGAGCACTACCTCGCGTACGAGTCGAGGAGAGGAACGGCTCATAGAGGAAGTAGTGGAGGAAGGCCGTCGGGGAAGCTCCTCGTCGGAGGGGATGCACCGCCGGGAAGCAGTGGACGCAGAGCGGGGGAGGTCGATCTCGCGCCGGGAACGGGCTCCTGGAGGCGTCCTCGAGCTGCTGGAGTCATCGTAGAGGAGGTAGGGGAAGTAGATCGACGGCGGTGACGAACTCCTACCCGTCGGCCATGGCGGACCCGAGCGCTCCTCACCTTGCTGCGACGAGAGAGAGAGGGGGATCGGGATCTGGACGTTGAGGCGGCAGGGAGGAACCCTAACACGACTGCACGGATGCCAAGGGGTTAAATAGCTGGAGAGGAGGAACGCGAGGGCGTGCCGTCGGCCATGTGCTGTCGTTCCTCTCGGTGGAGCAGAGGGGAGGGATAGAGAGGATGACAGGTGGTGCCTCCTGCCTCGCTGGAAAGGGAGGAGGACGATGCACCGCGCGCATGAGCTAGCGAGGAGTTGGGCTGGGCCGCGCTGGTGGCTTTGCCACTGGCGACAGATAGAGGAGGGGGCCTGAGAGGGGTTTTGTTCTTTTAAATAAACACAACAAAGGTTTTAAAACAAGTGGCAATTCTGTTGGGGTAAAAATCAAAACAAAAATGCCCCTGGTCATAAGGATTTATGACCTATTTGAAATAAATAGAAAAGAAATATTTGGAGCAATTTTATTAAATACAAAAAAACAATTTATTTACTGTTATCGATTTATTGGCACCCTTTAAAAGCAAGAATCAAAACAGCAAATCACATCTTGGCATCCTCCACAAAATACACTAAATCATGGGCATCTTTAAAAGAGGGAAGGGAGAAGAGAATCTTGACATAGGAGAATTAGAGAGGAGGGGTGGAGATGGTTTTGAATCCCAAGTTTATACTAGCACATGTACACCCCACAATAACTATACACCACATGCACATCATCACAAGGCATCACAAGGTGCAACCACAAGTTCACCACCACCACAAGAAATGCTAAGTTCATATGGCACAACACAAGACAAGGGCATGCAATGATATGCTATGCATGCATGCATGGGAAGGAAGGAAAATACAAGAGACACCACATGAGGTCATGGCACAATTGGATACATCAACTCACTGACAAGGTGGACCCACATGCAACAGGTTCCAAATAAGGCAAGGTTTACATCTGGGGCACTACAGGAATTGTATACGGGATTGATTGAATCCTTGACATCGTGGTTCATGCGATGAGATCATCGTGGAGCTAGTGGGAGCCACCATGGGTATCCAGACCCCAATGATGGTTATTGGCCAGAGAGGTGTCTCGGTCATGTCTGCCTGTCTCCCGAACCCGTAGGGTCTACACACTTAAGGTTCGATGACGCTAGGGTTATAGGGAATTGTTATACGAGGTTATCGAAAGTTGTTCGGAGTCCTCGATGAGATCTCGGACGTCACGAGGAGCTCCGAAATGGTCCGGAGGTAAAGATTGATATATAGGACGGATGGTTTCGGACACCGAAAGTGTTTCGGGCATCATCGGTAACGTACCGGGACCACCGAAGGTGGCCCCGGGGGTACACCGAAGGGGGGCAACGACCCCGGGAGGCTAGATGGGACAAGTGGGGGAAGGGAAGCAGCCCCTAGGTGGGCTGGTGCGCCCCCCCCCCCCCCCCACTCAGCCCATGGCGCGGGAAGAGGGGAGAGGGGGGAAACCCTAGCGCAGGTGGGCCTAAGGCCCACCAGAGGGGTGCGCCACCCCTCCTCCCCCCCTTGTCCGCCGCACCAGCTCCCATCTAGGGCTGCCCCCCCCCCCCAGGAGAGGGAAACCCTCAAGGGGGCGTAGCCCCTCCCTCCCCCTATATATAGTGGGCACTTTTGGCCATTGGGAATCAGACTTTGGCCTCTCCCTCGGCGCAGTCCTGCCCTTCTTTCTCCTCCTCTCTGTCGGTGCTTGGCGAAGCTCTACCGGGAGACCTCGTCTCTCCATCGACACCACGCCGTCGTGTTGCTGGAGTTCTTCCCCAACCTCTCCCTCCTCCTTGCTGGATCAAGGTGTGGGAGACGTCACCGGGCTGCACGTGTGTTGAACGTGGAGGTGCCGTAGTTCGGCACTAGATCGGAATCACACCGCGATCTGAATCGCCGCGAGTACGACTCCATCAACCTCGTTCTAGTAACGCTTCGTCTTAGCGATCTTCAAAGGTATGAAGATTTTCTTACCCCTCTCTCGTTGCTGGTCTCTCCATAGGAAGATCTGAATATGCGTAGGATTTTTTTTGAATTTATGCTACGTTACCCAACACCCGGCTGCCTGGCACAACCGGCTGGTCGAAATAGCCGGCCATGGGTAGGAATCGGAGTAGCCGGACTGGGCGGGTAGGCACCCCGTCCGACTCGCCATCTTTCGGGTCCCCGAGGGTCATCCCCTCGAGATCGTAGGTCGACGAGGGCATGCACCGCTCCCGAGTGGTACGGTAACCTTGTCTTAACAGTCATATTGTTGGACAAACCTAAACCTACAAGCTATGGAGAAGCGATGGTGGGCCTGGATTCCAACAGATGGTTAGAGTCCATGAAATATGAGATAGGATCCATATATGAAAACAAAATATGGACTTTGGAAGTATTACCTGAAGGGCGAAAGGCCATTCAAAATAAATTAATCTTTAAGAAGAAGACGGACGCGGACGGTAATGTCACCGTCTATAAAGCTCGACTTGTGGCAAAGTGTCTTTCACAAGTTCAAGGAGTTGAGTATGATGAGACTTTCTCACCCGTAGCGATGCTTAAGTCCGTCAGAATAATGTTAGCAATAGCTGCATTTTTTTATTATGAAATTTGGCACATGGATTTCAAAACAGCGTTCCTTAACGGTTTCCTTAAGGAAGAGTTGTATATGATGCAACCGGAAGGTTTTGTTCGATCCAGAGAATGTTAACAAAGTATGCAAGCTCCAGCGATCCATTTATGGATTGGTGCAAGCATCTCGGAGTTGGAATCAACGCTTTGATGAGTTGATCAACGCGTTTGGGTTTATACAAGTTTATGGAGAAGCATGTATTTACAAGAAAGTGAATGGGAGCTCTATAACATTTCTAATATTATATGTGGGTGACATATTTCTGATTGGAAACAATATAGAATTTTTGGGAAGCATAAATGGTTATTTGAATAAGAGTTTTTCAATCAAGAACCTAGGAGAAGCTGCTTACATATTAGGCATCAAGTTCTCTAGAGATAGATCAAGATGCTTAATAGGACTTTCACATAGCACATACCTTGACAATGTTTTGAAGAAATTCAAAATGGATCAGGCCAAGAAAGGGTTCCTTCCTGTGTTGCAAGGAGTGAAGTTGAGTAAGACTCAATGCCCAGTGACTTCATAAGATAGAGAAAAGATGAGTGTCGTCCCCTATGCTTCTGCCATAGGCTCTATGTGTTGGGGAACGTCGCATGGGAAACAAAAAATTTCCTACGCGCACGAAGACCTATCATGGTGATGTCCATCTACGAGAGGGGATGAGTGATCTACGTACCCTTGTAGACCGTACAGCAGAAGCGTTAGAGAACGTGGTTGATGTAGTGGAACGTCCTCACGTCCCTCGATCCGCCCCGCGAACAATCCCGCGATCAGTCCAACGATCTAGTACCGAACGGACGGCACCTCCGCGTTCAGCACACGTACAGCTCGACGATGATCTCGGCCTTCTTGATCCAGCAAGAGAGACGGAGAGGTAGAAGAGTTCTCCGGCAGCGTGACGGCGCTCCGGAGGTTGGTGATGACCTTGTCTCAGCAGGGCTCCGCCCGAGCTCCGCAGAAACGCGATCTAGAGGAAAAACCGTGGAGGTATGTGGTCGGGCTGCCGTGGAAAAGTCGTCTCAAATCAGCCCTAAAACCTCCGTATATATAGGTGGGAGGGAGGGGGGCCTTGCCTTGGGGTCCAAGGACCCTCAAGGGGTCGGCCGAGCCAAGGGGGAGGACTCTCCCCCCCCCCCAAACCGAGTTGGACTAGGTTTGGTGGGAGGGAGTCCCCCTCCCTTCCCACCTCCTCCTTTTTTTTCCTTTTTCCTTTGATTTCTTATCCTTGGCGCATAGGACCCTTTTGGGCTGTCCCACCAGCCCACTAAGGGCTGGTGCCCCACCCTTATGGCCTATGGGCTTCCCCGGGGTGGGTTGCCCCCCCCCCCCCCCCCCGTGAACTCCCGGAACCCATTCGTCATTCCCGGTAACTCCGAAAACCTTCCGGTAATCAAATGAGGTCATCCTATATATCAATCTTCGTTTCCGGACCATTCCGGAAACCCTCGTGACGTCCGTGATCTCATCCGGGACTCCGAACAACATTCGGTAACCAACCATATAACTCAAATACGCATAAAACAACGTCGAACCTTAAGTGTGCAGACCCTGCGGGTTCGAGAACTATGTAGACATGACCCGAGAGACTCCTCGGTCAATATCCAATAGCGGGACCTGGATGCCCATATTGGATCCTACATATTCTACGAAGATCTTTATCATTTGAACCTCAGTGCCAAGGATTCGTATAATCCCGTATGTCATTCTAACAACATGATTGATAAGACGGGATTACCGTACCACTCTGGAGCAGCGCGTGATCTCGTCGACCTGCGTGGTTCAACAGAAACTTGAACTGGAGTTTCATGATCATCATCATTAACTTCCTCCTCAACCGGCGTTGCAATGACAGAGGTTTCCCCTTGCCCTGCGCCACCATCCAGAGGGATGAGAGGTTCGACAACCTCGTCAAGTTCTATCTTCCTCCCACTCAATTCTCTCGAGAGAAACTCCTTCTCGAGAAAAGCTCCGTTTTTAGCAACAAACACTTTGCCCTCGGATTTGAGATAGAAGGTGTACCCAACTGTCTCTTTTGGGTAACCTATGAAGACGCACTTTTCCGCTTTGGGTTCCAGCTTTTCAGGCTGAAGCTTTTTGACATAAGCATCACATCCCCAAACTTTAAGAAACGACAACTTTGGCCTCTTGCCATACCACAGTTCGTATGGTGTCGTCTCAACGGATTTAGATGGTGCCCTATTTAAAGTGAATGCAGCTGTTTCTAATGCATAACCCCAAAATGATAACGGCAAATCAGTAAGAGACATCATAGATCGCACCATCTCTAATAAAGTACGATTACGACGTTCGGACACACCATTACGCTGTGGTGTTCCAGGCGGTGTTAACTGCGAAACAATTCCACATTGTCTTAAGTGAGCACCAAACTCGAAACTCAGATATTCACCCCCACGATCAGACTGTAGGAACTTGATCTTCTTGTTACGATGATTTTCCACTTCACTCTGAAATTGCTTGAACTTTTCAAATGTTTCAGACTTGTGCTTCATCAAGTAGACATAACCATATCTACTTAAATCGTCAGTGAAGGTGAGAAAATAACGATATCCGCCGCGTGCCTCTACGCTCATTGGACCACACACATCGGTATGTATGATTTCCAACAAGTCACTTGCACGCTCCATTGTTCCGGAGAACGGAGTCTTAGTCATCTTGCCCATGAGGCATGGTTCGCACGTGTCAAGTGAATCAAAGTCAAGTGACTCCAAAAGTCCATCAGCATGGAGTTTCTTCATGCGCTTTACACCAATATGACCCAAGCGACAGTGCCACAAAAATATGGCGCTATCATTGTTTACTCTAACTCTTTTGGTCTCAATGTTATGTATATGCGTATCGCTATCAAGATTCAATATGAACAATCCTCTCACATTCGGTGCATGACCATAAAAGATGTTACTCATAGAAATAGAACAACCATTATTCTCACACTTAAAAGAGTAACCGTCTCGCAATAAACAAGATCCAGATATAATGTTCATGCTCAACGCAGGCACTAAATAACAATGATTTAAGTTCATCACTAATCCTGATGGTAGCTGAAGTGACACTGTGCCGACGGCGATTGCATCAACCTTGGAACCATTTCCTACGCGCATCGTTACTTCGTCTTTCGCCAGCCTTCGTCTATTCCGCAGTTCCTGTTTCGAGTTGCAAATGTGAGCAACAGAACCGGTATCGAATACCCAGGCACTACTACGAGAGCCGGTTAAGTACACATCAATAACATGTATATCAAATATACCTGATTTTTCTTTGCCCGCCTTCTTATCTGCCAGATACTTGGGGCAATTGCGCTTCCAGTGACCCATACCCTTGCAATAGAAGCACTCTGTTTCAGGCTTAGGTCCAGCCTTGGGTTTCTTCGGCGGATTGGCAACAGGCTTGCCGCTCTTCTTCGAATTGCCCTTCTTGCCTTTGCCGTTTCTCTTGAAACTAGTGGTCTTGCTCACCATCAACACTTGATGCTCTTTACGGAGTTCAGACTCTGCGACTTTCAGCATCGCAAACAACTCGCCGGGAGACTTGTTCATCCCTTGCATGTTGTAGTTCAACACAAAGCCTTTATAGCTTGGTGGCAGTGATTGAAGGATTCTGTCAGTGATAGCTTCTTGCGGGAGTTCAATCCCCAGTTCAGCTAGACGGTTTGAGTACCCACACATTTTGAGCACATGTTCACTGACAGACGAGTTTTCCTCCATCTTGCAAGCATAGAATTTATCGGAGGTCTCATACCTCTCGATCCGGGCGTTCTTCTGAAAGATAAACTCCAACTCATGGAACATCCCAAATGCTCCATGATGCTCAAAGCGACGTTGAAGTCCCGGTTCTAAGCCATACAAGACTGCACATTGAACTATTGAGTAGTCCTCCTTACGTGCTAACCAAGCGTTCTTAACATCCTGATCAGCCGTAGCGGGTGGTTCATCTCCTAGCGCAGCATTAAGGACATAATCCTTCTTCCCAGCTTGTAAGATTAGCTTAAGATTACGAGCCCAGTCTACAAAGTTGCTTCCATCATCTTTCAACTTAGCTTTCTCTAGGAACGTATTAAAATTCAGGATGACTGTTGCGTGAGCCATGATCTACAACACAAATATATTCAAAGTGGACTTAGACTATGTTCAAGATAACTAGAGTTCAACTTAATCAAATTATATGCTAAACTCCCACTCAAAAAGTACATCTCTCTAGTCATTTGAGTGGTTCATGATCCACTTACACTATCCCAAGTCCGATCATCACGTGAGTCGAGAGTAGTTTCAGTGGTAAGCATCCCTATGCTAATCATATCAACTATATGATTCATGATCAACCTTTCGGTCTCATGTGTTCCGAGGCCATGTCTGCACATGCTAGGCTCGTCAAGCTTAACCCGAGTGTTCCACGTGCGCAACTGTTTTGCACCCGTTGTATGTGAACGTTGAGTCTATCACACCCGATCATCACGTGGTGTCTCGAAACGACGAACTATAGCAACGGTGCACAGTCGGGGTGAACACAGTTTCGTCTTGAAATTTTAGTGAGAGATCACCTCATAATGCTACCGTCGTTCTAAGCAAAATAAGGTGCATAAAAGGATTAACATCACATGCAATTCATAAGTGACATGATATGGCCATCATCACGTGCTTCTTGATCTCCATCACCAAAGCACGGGCACGATCTTCTTGTCACCGGCGCCACACCATGATCATCCATCAACGTGTTGCCATCGGGGTTGTCGTGCTACTTATGCTATTACTACTAAAGCTACATACTAGCAAAATAGTAAACGCATCTGCAAGCACAAACGTTAGTATAAAGACAACCCTATGGCTCCTGCCGGTTGTCGTACCATCGACGTGCAAGTCGATATTTCTATTACAACATGATCATCTCATACATCCAATATATCACATCACATCGTTTGGCCATATCACATCACAATCATACCCTGCAAAAACAAGTTAGACGTCCTCTAATTTTGTTGTTGCATGTTTTACGTGGTGACCAAGGGTATCTAGTAGGATCGCATCTTACTTACGCAAACACCACAACAGAGATATATGAGTTGCTATTTAACCTCATCCAAGGACCTCCTCGGTCAAATCCGATTCAACTAAAGTTGGAGAAACCGTCACTTGCCAGTCATCTTTGAGCAAAGGGGGTTACTCGTAACGATGAAACCAGTCTCTCGTAAGCGTACGAGTAATGTCGGTCCAAGCCGCTTCAATCCAACAATACCGCGGAATCAAGAAAAGACTAAGGAGGGCAGCAACACGCACATCACCGCCCACAAAAACTTTTGTGTTCTACTCGAGAAGACATCTACGCATGAACCTAGCTCATGATGCCACTGTTGGGGAACGTCACATGGGAAACAAAAAATTTCCTACGCGCACGAAGACCTATCATGGTGATGTCCATCTACGAGAGGGGATGGGTGATCTACGTACCCTTGTAGACCGTAGAGCAGAAGCGTTAGAGAACGCGGTTGATGTAGTGGAACGTCCTCACGTCCCTCGATCCGCCCCGCGAACAATCCCGCGATCAGTCCCACGATCTAGTACCGAACGGACGGCACCTCCGCGTTCAGCACACGTACAGCTCGACGATGATCTCGGCCTTCTTGATCCAGCAAGAAAGACGGAGAGGTAGAAGAGTTCTCCGGCAGCGTGACGGCGCTCCGGAGGTTGGTGATGACCTTGTCTCAGCAGGGCTCCGCCCGAGCTCCGCAGAAACGCGATCTAGAGGAAAAACCGTGGAGGTATGTGGTCGGGCTGCCGTGGAAAAGTCGTCTCAAATCAGCCCTAAAACCTCCGTATATATAGGTGGGAGGGAGGGGGGCCTTGCCTTGGGGTCCAAGGACCCTCAAGGGGTCGGCCGAGCCAAGGGGGAGGACTCTCCCCCCCCCCAAACCGAGTTGGACTAGGTTTGGTGGGAGGGAGTCCCCCTCCCTTCCCACCTCCTCCTTTTTTTTTCCTTTTTCCTTTGATTTCTTATCCTTGGCGCATAGGACCCTTTTGGGCTGTCCCACCAGCCCACTAAGGGCTGGTGCGCCACCCTTATGGCCTATGGGCTTCCCCGGGGTGGGTTGCCCCCCCCCCCCTCCGGTGAACTCCCGGAACCCATTCGTCATTCCCGGTACATTCCCGGTAACTCCGAAAACCTTCCGGTAATCAAATGAGATCATCCTATATATCAATCTTCGTTTCCGGACCATTCCGGAAACCCTCGTGACGTCCTTGATCTCATCCGGGACTCCGAACAACATTCGGTAACCAACCATATAACTCAAATACGCATAAAACAACGTCGAACCTTAAGTGTGCAGACCCTGCGGGTTCGAGAACTATGTAGACATGACCCGAGAGACTCCTCGGTCAATATCCAATAGCGGGACCTGGATGCCCATATTGGATCCTACATATTCTACGAAGATCTTATCGTTTGAACCTCAGTGACAAGGATTCGTATAATCCCGTATGTCATTCCCTTTGTCCTTCGGTATGTTACTTGCCCGAGATTCAATCGTCAGTATCCGCATACCTATTTCAATCTCGTTTACCGGCAAGTCTCTTTACTCGTTCCGTAATACAAGATCCCGCAACTTACACTAAGTTACATTGCTTGCAAGGCTTGTGTGTGATGTTGTATTACCGAGTGGGCCCCGAGATACCTCTCCGTCACACGGAGTGACAAATCCCAGTCTTGATCCATACTAACTCAACTAACACCTTCGGAGATACCTGTAGAGCATCTTTATAGTCACCCAGTTACGTTGCGACGTTTGATACACACAAAGCATTCCTCCGGTGTCAGTGAGTTATATGATCTCATGGTCATAGGAATAAATACTTGACACGCAGAAAACAGTAGCAACAAAATGACACGATCAACATGCTACGTCTATTAGTTTGGGTCTAGTCCATCACGTGATTCTCCCAATGACGTGATCCAGTTATCAAGCAACAACATCTTGTTCATAATCAGAAGACACTGACTATCATCGATCAACTGGCTAGCCAACTAGAGGCATGCTAGGGACGGTGTTTTGTCTATGTATCCACACATGTAAATGAGTCTTCATTCAATACAATTATAGCATGGATAATAAACTATTATCTTGATACAGGAATTATAATAATAACTATATTTATTATTGCCTCTAGGGCATAATTCCAACACTATCATGTATGCAATGCTGTGCACAAGACCTGATGTCAGCCTTGCCATAAGTATAGTGGGAAGGTTTCAAAGTGATTCAGGAATGTAACACTAGACAACGGTCAAGAATATCCCGAAGTACTTGAAAAGGACAAAGGAAATGTTTCTCGTTTATGGAGGTGATCAAGAGCTCGTCGTAAAGGGTTACGTCGATGCAAGCTTTGACACTGATCCGGATGACTCTAAGTCACAGACCGGATACATAAATATTCTCAATGGGGGTGCAGTAAGCTGGTGCAGTTCCTAGCAAAGCGTGGTAGCTGATTCTACATGCGAAGCGGAGTACATAGTTGCGTCGGAGGAAGCTAAAGAAGGTGTCTGGATGAAGTAGTTCATGACATATCTTGGAGTTGTGCCCCGTGCACTGGATCCAATGACTCTGTTTTGTGACAACACTAGTGCCATTGATCTAGCCAAGGAACCATGATTTCACAAGAGGACCAGACACATAAAACAACGCTTCAATTCCATCCGCAATTATATGAAGGAGGAGAGCATAAATATTTGCAAAGTGCACACAGATCTAAATGTGGGAGACCCATTGACTAAGCCTCTTCCATGAGCGAAGCATGATCAACACCAGAACTGTATGGGTGTCAGATTCATTATAATGTAAATCACATAGTGATGTGAGCTAGATTATTGACTCTAGTGCAAGTGGGAGACTGTTGGAAATATGCCATAGAGGCAATAATAAAGTGGTTATTATTATATGTGTGGATACTCAAATACATGTGTGGATACATAAATAACACACTCTCCCTAGTGAGCCTCTAATGGACTAGATCGTTGGTCAAAGATGGTCAAGGTTTCCTGGACATAGACATGAGTTGTCATTTAATAACGGGATCGCAACATTAGGAGAATGATGCGATGGAAAAGGCCCAAACTATGAACGTAACATATGATTGTGTCAGTTTATTGCTACTGTTTTCTACATGTTATCTATTAGTATGACCATGAGATCGTGCAACTCATTGACATCGGAGGATTACCTTGTGTGTATCAAACGTCGCAACGTAACTGGGTGACTATAAAGGTGCTCTACAGGTATATCCGAGGGTGACTATTGAGTTGACATGGATCAAGACTGGGATTTTTCACTCCGTATGACGGAGAGGTATCTGAGGGCTCACTCGGTAATACAACATCACAATGAGCTTGCAAGCAATGTGACTAAAGAGTTAGGCACGGGATCTTGTATTACGTAACGAGTAAAGAGACTTGTCGGTAACGAGATTGAACTAGGTATGGAGATACCGACGATTGAATCTTGGGCAAGTAACATACCGATGGACAAAGGAAATTGTATACGGGGTTGATTGAATCCATGACATCGAGGTTCGACCGATATAGATCTTCGTAGAATACCTAGGAACCAATATGGTCATCCAAGTCCCGCTATTGGTTATTGACCGGAGAGTGTCTCGGTCATGTCTGCATAGTTCTCGAACCCGCAGGGTCTATACAAAGGTTCGGTGATGATATAAGCATAATTGAGTCATTGTGTTGGTGATAGAAGGTTGTTCAGAGTCCTGGATGAGATCCCCGGACGTGACGAGGAACTCTGAAATAGTCCGTAGGTGAAGATTGATATATAGGATGAAGGTCATCGGAGTCCGAAAGTGTTCAGGGGCACACCGAGGAAGTGATGGAATACCGAAAGGAGTTTCGGGAGGCCTCGACAATTGTTGGGGGGCTCATGGGCTAAGGAGAGAGGGCAGCGCATCCCACTAGAGGACTGGGCGCAGCCCCTCACCCCTGCCCACTTCGGCCGAAGGGAGGGATGCCTCTCCCTAGGGCGCCGACCAGCCCAACTTAGGTGGTAAGGCACCCAAGTGGGAGGGGCCACCCCAACCCTAGCCGCTGCCCCCTATATATAGAGAGGTAGAGAGAGGGCAGCCACACATAATCTTGCCGCGACGTTGCTCCTCCTCCCCCTCGTAATTCTTCATCTCTAAACATCGCGCGGCGAAGCCCTGCTGAGCTATCACCTCCATCACCTCACCACGCCGTCGTGCTGTCGGAGGAGTCGGGCTGCTACTTCACCATCGCTCGCTGGATCGAGGAGGTGAAGGCGTCACCAAGCTGTACATGTGTTGAACACGGAGGTGTCGTCTGTTCGGCGCTTGGTCGGGAGTTCGTGCGACGGATCGTGATCCGATCGCGAAGATGTACCACTACATCAACTGCGTTCTTGAACGCTTATGCTTAGCGATCTACAAGGGTATGTAGATTCAATCTCTCCCCTCATAGATGTGCATCTCCTAGATCGATCTTGGTGAGCGGAGGAAATTTTTTGTTTTCCCATGCAACGTTTCACAGCAAACAATACTTGGTATGTTCTCGTTGCTCCTACTCAAGCAACTTTGCATATGCCATGTTTAATGTTTTCAATAAATTGTTGGTTCATTTTGGAAACGATAATCAAGCTCCAACCCAAATGAACTACGAATTGGGTATCCGACTTGCCCTTCATTTGAAGTTGAGACAACTTCAAATCCCAATCTAAGCAAGAAGAGGAAGCCAAAGACGACAAAGGCGAGAGGTCTGACATTCTCAAATTTTAAAAATATCTTGTTAGTCAAATCTTAATAGGCCATAACAGTGGATCCAATATGCGGCACGAAGCAAAAGGGGAACAAGTATCAAGAGAAGATTTGAAAGGAATATCATGAACAAAAGCAATACTTGAAGCCGCATCCTATCGTCACCAACCATAATGTGGCATCTCTTCAACATCGATGGGGTCATTAAAGCAGAAGTGAACAAGTACATCTACTGCACGCAAGTGACTGGCAACCCTCAAAGTGGGAAAGGGGTGGCAATTCATGTAACCTAAATTACTTCGGGCGCGGGCATGGCCACAACGTCTATGGCAATGGGAGGAAGGTTGGCGAGGACAGCTGCTTTTACAGCCGTCCAATTCGACAACGCAGCACTCAACGTGTTTCAGGAAATGAAGGTCATCGACGTCAAGCCTAACCTAGTCGTTGTTAACTGCTAATTATATGTATTTATGCAATCGAACACTAGGTAAAAATTACTTCACGATAACAAGACATCACATGCATGCAGGCAACCAAACTACTTATAACTTCGTTTTTTGCCTCGTTTAGCCAGTCCTGCTTAGCCTGCTCGTTTTTTTTTTTTTTTTTTTTTTTTTTTTTTTTGCCGTCGGTCAGGCCCTGCAAAGAAAGTAACCAAACGCGCCCCAAGGAGACGCGGAGCGCGGCTTGGGCACGGGAACTCGGCTGGGGAGGCCGCCATCCGAGTCTTTGAGCGATGGTGTGGTGCTTTTCTACGTATATATAGCTCTTCATATGGACGGGTGCATACGGAGAGTCGTATTCGGATACGGTATGCTTCGGCCTCGTTTCCATCATCCGAAGCCGATACGGTGAAGCTCTTGCCTCCTGGCAGCATACATTCCTTTTTTTGTGGAATACACATTTTTGGCAAGGTTAACTTCTGATAGGGAAAGATAAACCATGGTTCTTTTTCTTTACAATAAGAGGAGGCCATTTTGCAGCTCAAAATACCAAAAAGAATCCCACCAAGGCCAAAGTTAAAACTCTAGCGAATTCACCTTGGAGGCTCAACGCAGCCGTCAACACTCAACACGCAGTTCGGCCATGGCAGATCGAGGTGATGTACAGGTCCTTCGCCCATTGTTCCTGAAATTTTGGTGTTCCGACTGCCGAGGTTAGGTTCACACATGTAAACCAGCAAGACACAGCATATAGCATAACTATGAATGTTGCACCAGATTTTGAGATTCATCCGGTCAGCAAAGCATGCCGGGGTAGTAGTAGTATACCTTTGTAGCCTTGCTGGGGAAATCACAAGTTAGAAAAGTTTCGTCCACTGGTTTCGTCTTGGACTCCTTGGCTATGCTCATGATAAAGGCGGCTTGGTCAGGCGTGGCTGCACATGAGGTTATTCTGTAACCGGCGCCATATCGCTGATGGATTCCTTCACTTGGATACAGAAAATCTAACTCAACAACCTGCAGGATGCAACGCAGATTTCAGTTTCACATGATCACATCAGGCTGAATACGAACATTCAGACTTCGCACAACCCTCTACACAATTACTGATATTTTGGTATAAAGGGAAGCTGGGCAGAGCACCGGTTCTCTAAGGGTAACTGAAGCCATTCTTGAAGCAGCATATGTTTGCAAGCAGATATTAGACATGCAGCACTCAAATTGTTAGTTGCTCAAACGAGTTTGGCTTCCCGGGCTCAGAACTAAATAATTTTAGTGCGCATATTGTTTTTTACTTTCTATCGTCGACGACATATGCAGTCATTTAATGAATGTTCACCACAGAAGAAATTATAACATATGAGGAATCATCAAATTCATGAAAAGGATTATTTCCAAATGATTTATTGCAAAGAAGTGCAGGCACATGTTTTGACCTGGTAGGAGTAGCCCGCGTTCGTCGACGCGACCACACCCCAACGATTCCCGGAAGTACCCATACATGTTACACGAAAACCTTCTTTCCACTTTTTATTAATCCATTTATAAGGAAAAGATTCACTGACTTTGTATGACTGCTGTCTGTATGGAGTCCCTGTAATGGTATTAAAGATCAGAATCGATGTATATATTATGGAAATACAAAAGGACCAGTGGACTATACGAAACATCAAAGATTAGACAGTAAGTAGACAGATGCTGACAATTTGTTTAATTAGCATAACACTTCATTTATAAATATTAAAAAATAGAAAACTGGCAACTGTTAAGTTCCATGAACAACCAGTAGAACCCAACAGTCCGGATATTTATACCTTTTTTCAGATCTGGAAATATGAAATTGATACGACAAACTCCGCTGGAAAAAATAAACACTAAAGAAATAACATCCAGAAGAACATTTACACCTCAAATCAATGCAATCTAATGTGGTAGTCTCTCTTGCTCTAACACCACAAAAGTTGTGTGATCAAACATTTATGTGATGCATCGTATGAAAGCATACTACTTTGTGTCATACGTATAGCAGTATCCTTTTCAAACGTTTAATCTTCATAAAAGGGAGCAGTTTGAACAAATGAATAATTGTCGACAGAGAGCAGGCAATTTACAAACCTTTGGACATGACAACCAATGAGGTTCCATTGGTTGCTCCAGCTATTGCTGTTACGTAGAAATTCTTCTCCCACTGCTCCACAATCCAATCCTACATAAAAAGTTAGAAACAAGATATTGTCAAGATTCCAGATTATCAAAATTCCAACTAGAGAGGGCATAGAAGGTACCACACCTTCTGTAGGAAATTTTGTGAAAGATTGAAAACTTGAGAAGAAAAGCCGGTCCCAGCATCCATAATGATAGCCCACACATTTTTTGAAGAAGCTATACAACTAATGAACAAGCCATCTTCATTGCCATTTTGTATGTGCTGATGCAGCCTTGAATCAGGTACATTAGAGTGGTATCTATCAAAGGCAGAAGAAATATGTTTACAGTTACATTAGTTACTAGTACCATATTTGATTTACGAAGGAGATAAGAGATTGATCAATAACTGTTGAAATAGGCACTAGGAAGATCTCAAATCTCTCGAACTCGAGAACAAGCGAGTGTAGCCAGGCAAATAGGAACTAGTTAAGCTTAAAACATAATAAGCAAAACTAAACCCTTTCAACACAAAAAACTAGCATGAGTGGCTTGGTTATAGAAAAGCATAATAGTATAGTTTTAGACAGCTACTCTTACAGGGATACCAAATCCAATTAATTGGGGTATCCTCCTTTTCGAAAAAAGATATATCACAAGTTTGCAGCATCAATCACCTCAATGTAGTTTTTTGTTTCACCACATTCACTGCAAGACATTAACTGGAACTCCATATATTTTTTTAAAAATAGAGGTATAGATCATATACTTTTTTTTTCGAGAAAGTGCAAATGACATTTGCGTTTTTATCATTGAAAAGGCAGAGTTTGGGTTACATATCGTCCTAGGAGGCACCAGTTACAAAGCAAAAACGATAGAACTTAGTGGACATCCCAGGTCTGTGGGAGAACTACTCTAAGTCCACGGGCACCCGCGTTGGCCCAGGCAGTGGCCTCCTCCTTGATGTTATTGAGCAGCTGCAGCGAGGAAGGCTGGGCCCCTTCAAAGGCGCAAGCGTTGAGGTGTTTCCAGATCATCCATGGCACGAGGAGGGTGGTGGACGCGAGGCCCTTGTGTAGCGACTTCGGCGTATTCTGCCTGGCCTGCAGCCACCAGTCCATGAGTGAGGCTTCATGGTCTGGTGGGGTGGCAGTCGTCCTGAGCCAGGCAAGGATCTCATGCCAAGTTTGGCGAGCAAATGGGCATTCTAGCATCAGGTGGCGCATCGTTTCTGGGGCTTGATCGCAGAGCAGGCATCGGGGGTGGTGCTGCATTCCGTGGCGCGCGAGGCGCTCCGCTGTCCAGCATCTGTCCTGGCAAGCCAGCCAATGGAAGAATTTGACCTTTGGGGGAGCCCCATTCTTCCATATAAGCTTCCAAGAGGAGCACGTTGTGGAGCCCTGGAATGTTGCTAGGTAGGCAGAATGCGCGGTGTAGATGGCGTTGGACGTCCACTTCCAAGTAAGCCTGTCGGGGTCGGTTGAGAGCGTGACTTGCTGGGCAAGTTGCCAGAGCTGCAAGTATTGGCCTATCTCGTGGACGCCTAGGACTCCGAGAATGTCTCGGGCCCAGGAGTTGCCAAGGAGACCCTCAGCCACTGTCCTGATCTTGCGCCGTCTTTTCGGAATGCATGCGTACAGCTGGGGCATTAGTTCCCAGACGGATCTGCCATTAAGCCATCGGTCCTCCCAGAAGCGGGTAGTGTTGCCATTGCCGACGGTCATGAAGGTAGAGGCGAAGAAGAGCGCGCGTTCCTCGGAGGAGGACTGCAAGTCCAGACCATGCCAGGCACGCTCCGGGTCTGTGCGGGAGAACCAGAGCCAGCGGAGGCGAAGGGCAAGGCCGGCGCGTTCCAGGTCTTGCACGCCAAGGCCACCGTGCTGCAAGGGCCGGCAGACGCGGCGCCAGTTAACGTGGCATTGGCCGCCATTGGCTGCACGTCGACCAGCCCACAAAAATCCGCGCTCGATTTTTTCGATCTGACGAAGCGTCTTATGCGGCGGCGCGTACGCTAGGAGCTGGTGCACGGGGATGGCTCCCAGGACGGATTTGACCAGGGCAAGGCAGGCTTGTTCATCAGCCCCGCCTTCCAAGTTGGCAGGCGATCGGCGATCCTATCCACCAGGGGCTGAAGCTGGGCGGCCGAGGGACGCCTTATTGTGAGGGGGATCCCGAGGTAGGTGAGCGGGAGCTGGGTGATGGGGCAACCCAGGTTGGCGATGGCGGCAGTGGCTGTGTCGTCGTCGCAGTGCGGCAGAGTTGCCATGCTTTTGGTGTAGTTCACCATCAGGCCAGAAGCTGATCCGAACAGCTTCAGGATCTCACGCACAGCCCTTGTGTCGTGTGCGGAACAGTGGCAGAAGAGCACAACGTCGTCGGCATATAGCGACACCGCGGGGATTGACCTCGCAGGGTGCAGCCGTGCCAGAACACCAACTTCGATGGCCCTCCGGATTAGTCGTCCGAGTGTGTCTACGGCGAGCACGAACAGGTACGGAGAGAGGGGGTCTCCTTGACGGAGCCCTCGACGGTGCCGTATAGGGGGGCCGGGCTCACCGTCCATCAGGACTCGCGTGCTTGCTGATGAGAGGAGGATGGCTATCCACTCCAAGAATCTGCTGCCAAAGTCGTATCCCCGCAGGACCTCGAATAGGAAGGGCCAGGACAGGGAGTCGAACGCGCGCGCCAGGTCCAGCTTGAGCAGGATCCTTGGGGCTCCGAGCTGGTGTAGCAGCCTCGCAGAATGCTTGACCAGGATGAAATTGTCGTGGAGGCTTCGACCAGTGGTGAAAGCATTCTGACTCTTGCTGACCAGTCCATCAAGTTTTGGGGCGAGGCGCAGCGAGAGGACCTTGGCGAAGATCTTGGCCACAAGATGGATCAGGCTAATGGGCCGGAAATCATTGAGCGTGTTGGCGCCGGCTCGCTTGGGCAGCCGGGAGAGCAGCGCTTGGTTCAGGCTAGCAAAGCCCCTGCCTCGTAGCTCATACAACTGCTGGAAGACGTCGAAGAAGTCATGTCTAACCGTGCTCCAACAGGCCCGCAGGAACTCTGCGGTGAAGCCATCCGGCCCTGGCGCCTTATGCGCAGGCAGGCGCTTAATCGCCGCCCAGATCTCGTCGGCGCTGAAAGGCAGGTCTAGGTCCTCCAGGTCCGTGGGCACGATCAGCTCCGACAGTTCCAACGTGTGTTCGCGGTCGAGGGCGGTGCCCAGGAGGGCGTCGTAGTGCTCGTAGGCTGCCTGGGCGAGACCTTCCTGCTCGGTGATCAGGTGGCCCTCCACGGCGAGCCCAAGGATCCTGGACTTCTGCCGGCGATAAGAGCACTGTCGGTGGAAGAAGGCGGTATTGGCATCGCCGTCCTTCAGGTATGCCAAACGGGCACGCTGGCGTGCTAACGTGCGCTCCATAGAGGCGAGTCCGAGGTAGGAGATTTTGAGCTGCTTGCGGAGCCACTCCTCATGGTGTGATAGCCGCCTATCCTCTTGCGCCTTGTCGAACCGTGAGATGAGCTCACGAGAGATGGCGAGCTTGCTTCTGATGTTCCCGACAGATCTAGAGCTCCAACTAGTCAGCGACCGCGCCGTTGCCTGGAGCCGCAGCATCAGACGGTGGAATGGGTCAGCATGGGTGACCGAATTCCAGGCTACGTCGACCGTGTCGTTGAAGCCATCGAGCCGCAGCCAGAGATCCTCGAAGCAGAAGCGATGTTGAGCGGCTGGCATGGGGGAACAGTCCAGCAACAGCGGGCTGTGATCGGAAACGACCGAAGCCAGGCAACGAAGGTGACACGCAGCATGTGCTTCCTCCCAGTCCGAGGTGCATAAGACTCTGTCGAGGTGCACGAGGGTGGGGGGGACTGCTCATTCGACCAAGTGTAGCGGCGCCCGTTGAGATATACTTCCTTCAGCGCGAGCTCATTGATCACCCGTCGGAATCTGCCCATCATGCGCCGATGGAGATTGCCGTTATTTTTGTCCTCGTCGCGGTAGATCAGATTAAAGTCACCGCAAAGCATCCATGGCCCAGGGCAGCCGACGCGACCTTTGCCGCCTCATCCTGCGGGCCACATACGACCGTCAACCACCAGGGCGTGGCCGTGCCGAGAGCAACCTTAGCGGTGAGCGCGTTCGTAGAGAACGTTGGGTCTGTGATGCTCACAGACCGGCTCTTCCAAGCGAGGAGGATGCCTCCGCGCGTACCTAATGCCGGCAGGTATACGTAATCGTCAAACTCAGACCCCAGCGTATCGAGAAGCACCAACGAGCAGATCAAATCCATTTTTGTTTCCTGGAAGCAGGCAATGGTCGCGCCCGTAGTCTCGATCAGCGATCTAACAGCGTAACGTCGAACGCGAGAGTTTAAGCCGCGGACGTTCCAAACTACAATCTTAGGGCCATGATCGATAAACAACGGGATCGACGGTCGGAGATTGCAGCGCGGGGGCTAAGTCCCACCGGCGCCGGCAGCGGTCGCAGGGGTGCTCGTCAGACGGCAAAGTCCCTCCGGTAGCTTTCGATCAATCAGCGCGGCCATAGCCGCGAGTACGTCGAGCGGAATGGGCACGGCGAAGATGCCATCATATGCACGCATCTCCGCGGAAGTGATCCACTGGTCGATGCCAATGATCCCGAGTGTGCGCAAGACCTGCACCTGTGCCCTCCTTTCGGCAGTGGGCGGCGCCACTCCAGGGGATTTGGCAGTGGAGGCAGAGCGGCCGCGGCGAGGGAAGAAGCTCAGTGGATGTCGGGGGTGCCTCTTCCCCGGCGTGGGGAGGGAGGCAGCAATCTGTTTCGTGGCGGCAGCAAGGAAGTCCCCGAGGGTCCAGTGCATGTCGGCAGAATTACGTTCCCTGGGGCGACGAAAGG
This sequence comes from Hordeum vulgare subsp. vulgare, assembly GCF_904849725.1. Classification (NCBI taxonomy): domain Eukaryota; kingdom Viridiplantae; phylum Streptophyta; class Magnoliopsida; order Poales; family Poaceae; genus Hordeum; species Hordeum vulgare. The sequence goes on along the minus strand of NC_058522.1, from coordinate 544,952,867 downwards.
TAACCGGCGGCGAGGCGAAGCGGTTGGGGGCCGAGCGCATGGCAACGCAGTCCTCGATGGGCCCCCTAGCAGTGAGCTGGGGAGGGGGCGACGAGGGTGAAGACAGAATTTGGTCTTGCACCGGTCCAGTAGCTTGCATGGGCCTTGGCGGTGAAGTGGCGGGCTGCAGGGCCGACACGTGGGGAGGAGAATCTTGCATGGCTTGGGGAGGCGGCAAAATAACGGCGGGAGAAACGCTTCGCGCGCCCTCCCCCTCCTTGGTCGTCGCGGTCCCCGGGGACCGACCCTCAGAAGGCTCCAAAACTGCGGCAGGCGGTGACGCGGCCAAAGCACCACTTTGTCCCGACCGGGCTGTGCTGTTGGCCGGTGAGGATGGACCCACCAGCTGAGAGTCTGGCACCTCGCTGTTCGAGCCGACAGGGGCCAGATCCCGACGAGGCCTGGGGCTGCATGGGTCAGAGTTGGGCCCTCCAGCGCCGTCATCCCGGGCGGAAGGCGACACCGAATTCAAATTCGGGGTGGCTTCCGTTCCGCTCGCCGCCAATGCCGTCCGGCCAGCTGGCCCGCATCCTGGCGAATTTGTACTTGTTGGCCCTACGTCCCCGTTCGCAGCAGTCGTGGGGGGAGGACCGTCTACAGGAGCTTGCTTTACTTTCCTTTTTGCCTTTCCTCTTTTGGCATCCCAGCAGAAGTGGCGGGCCCCATCCCGGCCAGGCCATGGCAGCATGCACACGAGGGGACAACGGCCGACCGGCGGCGCCGCCTCCGTGCAGGAGCCCCAGGGAGCCATGGCGACACCATCCACACACGAAGGTCGATCCTTGGCCTGCCATCCTAGGGAATCGATGGCAGTGCCATCGGCACGGCCCGGGGGTGGCGCGTCGGCGCGACGGCGCTTGCGGCCGCGGCGGCGGGAGCGGCCAGGGTCTTGGCCGGCGTCCGGGGCGGTGTCGTTGCCATCCCTGTCGCGCCTGGCGGCGATCGCAGCACGGGCATGGGCGCGGTCAATCTCAGAGCGCGCGAGGGAGATGGTAATGGGGTACGACAGGATGCGGACGGTCGGGGCGGAGGAGCCAGCGCCGGGGAGCAGCTCGACGACCTCCAGAGTAGCGGCGCGCCGGATGGCATCAGGATCATGCGTGCGTCCAGCAAGTCGGAACACGTCGAGGTCGGCACGGGACCGAGTGCGATGATGGAGCCGCTCGATCCAAACCGTCGTGCCGAGGATGTGCTCAGCTGTGGCAACATTCCAGGCATGGGCAGGGATGCCGCGGAGCTCGAGCTCGACACGGTGTTCGAACCCACCCGAGCTGGCATGCACGAGCTTGCACCACGGGCGCAACGACAGGGTGAACCTTGGGCCATAGACGAGGTGATCGCCGTTCATGCGGTCCTTGCAGGCTCTAGAGCCGAAGATGACGATGAAGTCCTCGGGCTGGTGCGCGTGGATGGTGAAGTCCCCGACCTCGAAGCTGAAGGTGCGGTGGAGCAGGTCGGCGACCTCGTCGGCGGACACTTTCGGCCTGGTGCCCGTGATGGTGATCACCATGGCCCTGGCCAGCACTTCCTCTGCCTCTTCCATCTCAACGGTGCACGCGAGGATGACCCGCGCTGGGGCAGCGGCAGGCGCCTGGGCGGCCGAGGCTAGGAGCAGAGGCGGTGGCGGGGGGTGGCGGGGGCAGGGCCGGCCGCGGAGACGTCCTGACTGCGAGAGCTTGGGGGAGCGCGACCCATACGCCGATGGAAGCTCTCGCAGCCGCGGGAGTCATGGCCGGAGATGAGGCACTTCCGACAGCGGATGTCGCTCTTGCAGTCCCGGACCCGGTGGCGATGATCTAGGCAGCGGAAGCAGAGGCCAGCGATTGCCTCGGGGGAGGGGCTGCGCGGGCGTTGCAGCGCGGGCTCCGGCTCGGGCGCACGGCGGGGGCGGGGACGGTTCTTGCGGCGGGGCTGCTGGAAGCCGTCAGCATCCACCACGTCGCCACCAGCAACGCGGTGTACCTCGAAGCGGGGGCCAATGCGGGCCTTAGCCGGAAGCCGCGGCGCCACCACCACTGGGCCAGGGGCAGGGGGCGCGGGGGCGGTGCTCCGGGAGGTAGACGCGGGGGCGGCGCACCGGCTGGCTGGCGGCGTGCGGGCTACCTCGCTGTAGGAGCGCGCAGAGGAGTCGCTGTCGGAGCCAGACCAGCGGCCGTCACCGAAGGAGACGCGGTCCCTGGACATGGCGCACGGCGGAGGGTGGGGGGGGGCTCGGGAGGAGGGCCACCGGCGTGGATTCGACGGCGGCGAGGCTGGTGGAGGGCTGGGTCAGGCTAGGGGCACGGGAGGGAGGGGAGTGGAGCCATCCTAGAGCTCTCGTACATTAGATTTCTACAGTGCTGCTTCTCTAGATCATATACTCACATAATCTAGCTATTCCGAGCTATCTAATGCTTGATGTCGGGTATGAAGAATATGCCTGAGCACACAAACAAATAAAAAATGAATGCTGTTGCACTATTTTCATGTTTAAAAACAATTACCGCTGCTTCATGTTCTGCCTAGCACTATAAATTGAAATCCATTGAGTTGCTGGGGTCCCCAACCGAACTTTTTCCATGGGCTGTTCATCGTCTTTAAGATTTACAGAAATTCCTCCACGTTTATGTCCAGCCTATAATTTGCACGGCAGAGGCATGGCGAAATATAATACAACCGAATTAAAGTACAGAGCATAGATAAATGTTGTGGATAAAGCAGTACAAACCTCTAGATCTCCAGCGATCCTGATGGGTCTTGAAGCAGGTCCGACAATCAAATCATCAAAGAGAGAGACAAGTTTTTGGTACTTTGGCTCTTCATCAAATTTCATAGTAGTAACTAACTCAAGAAAATGTTTGAATGGGGCTGGACAGAAGCTACACAGGACCTCTGGAGAAGTCTCCATTTTCTTCTTACAAACAAGAAAGCTCTTGTTATCTCCCTGCAGCAATAAGCCATCAACACAAAAGTAGGTTCCCGTAAAAAAAAGTATGTTTAAGAAAACGAGTAGAAAATATTAGTAAAGCCCTGTCGACTTGTCGAGAACATTGAAGACTACCTGACAGCCTTGCCATGGCAAGCTTCCTCGTAATAAAAATATAAGGGTATATGCTAGTGACTCCAAATCATCCCTCCTACTGCCTGTACGACCTAAATGAGCATGGACGCTAGCATATCTAATTGTTCCCCTGGGAAATGTCAAAAGTAAAAAAGTTAAATTTGTGCCGTAATTTTGTACAGAAAAGTGGTAAGAACAAACCTAAATATGTCTGGCCTCTGATCATACTGAACATGCATACTGGATGATCCTCTTTTCCATTTCCAGTTAGATGCTGAAAAAAATTAGTATCAAAAGAACCATGTGAAAAAAGGTTAGTGAGGCATAAAATGAATCAACATTCTATTAGCTCCATCCCAAATTACTTGTCTTAGATTTCCATTTAGATTGTATAACACTAAAACGTGTCTAGATACACCCGTATCTAGACAAATCTAAGACAAGTAATTCGGGACGGAGAGAGTATTAAGTAATCAATTCCTCGGAGCTAAGGGCATAGTGCGATGTGATCATCAGATTGAATATCTTCATGTACAGATGAAACTACCATGTGTAATGGCATACCTAAACCAAAATTAATGAGAAAAAGCTTCTTTTCTTGAGCGGATCCAGGCTGACCAAGCAAAAAGTTTTCAGGTTTTACATCACCATGTATAAAGCTGGCAATAATAGGAGGAGCAGCAAATGTTAACAACGAGGAATAAAAAAATACGGGAAATGCATCTCAAAAATATCAAATGTCTTTAAACTACCCTTTGGAGTGAATCTTTGCAAGTATTGACATGGCGTCAACGGCAATACAAGCAACCTTTAGAATTGACATCCTGTTACGGGTATTGATACTTTCAGCAAGGAGTAAGGAGAACAAAAGCAGAGGGAGTGAAGATAGATAAGATATACTTACTCCTGTCCTGGTGAATGCCAAGCATCACAGAGGTTAGGACCAAGCAGATCCATTACCTGAAATTACGGAATCATGATTCAGTGAAAAGATTATAAAGAGTTAAGAAGTCTTTCTGAGTGCATTTTTCCCTGGAAAGTTAACTCACAAGAATGTAGTAGTCTCCTTGGCAACCCTTGTAGTGTATCGATGGTATGCCATGACAACCATTGAGAGCCCTGCTAACAAAGGGATAAAATGCCATGCTCCACCAAGAATATATAAATGAAAAAAATGGATGATTGTGTATAGTTCTTACTGATAGACTTGCCACTCATATGGGGGGTCATAGCTACCTTCTCTACTTGTCCGATGCACAAATTTCAGCGCAACCTACACGATATTGATGCAGGTAAGAATTTTTTTAGATAAAGGAGGATCTCGTGCACAAAGCAATGTATATTGAAGTGAAATACAGATAAGATTTTGATGAATCAAGAACAGATTTGGTGTCCATCTAAGGCAAGTAGATAAGAGATGAAACCTCGATTGCATTTCGACCCTTGTATCCTCCACTGGGCATACCTATCCGTCTGCCAACATAGACCTTGCCAGAGTTACCTTTACTTAACTTCCTACCAGTTATATATTCTGGGGAGTTACGTACTTCAACCTGCATCCAATAGTTAAACAAGATTTAGAATTCATTTAGGAGCTCAATTCATGGCAGTAAAACTTTACTTCCTCCATTTCACACATTAATAAAACAGGGGGTATTCTGACAAAATATCACAGGGGATCGATCCTAGTACATGTGGAAGAGCAGCATAGAACTGATTTGGTGACACACATAAGAGAGTACAAAACTCCTTGCATATTCAGTTTCCAATCAAATTTGTACACAACTAGGTAGGTCCACAGGAAGATTAGGAAAGCATACCCTGTCTGGCACTGGCGGCATCGTCTTGGCTTGGTCATTTCCTCTAGGAGTCGAAGCCAGGCTTTGACTGCCGTCGGTAAAACTGGCACCACAACAAGCAGCAGCCTAGAAATAGAAACAAATACTCTAGTTGATCAATCAGTGTGAAAAAAAAGGAGATGCAGGAAGGAGAAGAAAACCAAGCATACTCTCTCAGGCAGTGGCGTTATCATGCCTTCACTTGCAATTGCAAATATATCAGCACCTCCGTTCAAACCATGGTCGCCTGCACCGGTAGTCTGTCCAGCGACAGCTTCAGGGAGGTCCTGTTGAGGCTGGTCGGTGTGCAGATCATCAGTAGCCCTGAACCTCTTGTCTCTATGATGGGAAGCTGGCCTTCCTCTTCCTTGGGCAGCGCCACCACGTCTCCCCCGTGGAGCCGCCGCAGCAGCACCACGCCTTCCACCCCTCCCTCGTGGAGCCGCATTGCCAATCTGATTGTCCAATAGCTAAGAAACCCAAGTAAACAATCGGATGCCAGGAGGGAACTTAATAAGTACTGTACTACTGTATTAGTGAGAGTAGCACCGACCGAACACATCTAACAACTGTGCTCACGCCATTGCAGCAGCAGCAGCGTCGATGAACAGCAAGAGAAGCTTGCAAATGTCGCTGACGGGGGGGGGGGGGGACGGGGGGGGGGGGGGGACGGGGGGGGGGATCAACAAAGGGGAAACTGTCCGTACCCTTTCAGGCAGCGGCGTCGTGGCGGCATCACCATGTGCAGCCTGTGCAGTTCCGTCGGCAGCCCCGCCGCCGCCCTCGTCGTCACCAGCTGGCTTGTTCAAATCTAGGTCGGGCCGGGCGGAAACCGAGCGAGGCGGCGCGGCGCGGTCGCCGTCTCCAGGGTCGCGCATGGACAGAAGAATGGCGGTCGCCTCCGCCATGGCAGCAGAGAGGGTTTGATGAGCGGGGAGGCGGAGGATGATGCGTGCCTGAAGGGTGGGATATAGCAGCAGGTGCTGCTGGGTGGTGGGCGGTGGAAGGGCGGCATTGATGGAGGAGGGGAGGGAGCAGGAGCTGCAGCAGGCGGCGGCGAGGGGGCAAAAGAGGGGGGTGACATGACCGGCGCGCCTCGGAAGTTGTGGACGAAGCAATGGCGTCGGGTGGAGTGGAGACAAGGCTTGGATCTGCTGCCGTGTGCGTGAGCAAAACCATGGCCCATGGGCCCACGGACCTTTGTACTCCACGGCTCTTCCTCCCTTACAGATGCTCGAAAACAAAACAAATCCTAGAACAACCTCAACGTAGTGATCCATTTCGTTCGCGGTCCTTCGTTTCAATCCACGTAGACAGAAAAAAAAACCCAACGCGCCGATTCAAACGGACACTTGTATGCTTTTCGTTCGTCTGTCGACCCATTTTCGGGTCAATTTTGAGCCTGATTTGGCTCAGCAAGGACACAAAGCGGACGCGGACGACGCACGCTTCCTTCATTCCCTGACCCGCCAGTCGGTGATACGTTGGTCGTTCTCCACCCCTACCGACAGCGCCGACAGCAAGCCCTCGCCTCGCCTCGCCCCCAGCCCCCTCGCCGACGCCGCCCGGCTCCGACGGCCTCCTCCCGTACCTCCCGAACGCCTACCCACGCCGCCAGTCGCATCACCGTCGGTGCACCGCAGCTTCTCCGACCCCAATCCGTCATCGCCGGTCAGCTTGGTCGTCCACGCCCGCAAGTTGTTCGACATTTTGCCTTAAGGTACAAATGGACTACGCTGACGAGTTCTTTTTTCATAATGTTCTGTGTGACTCCCACGATTCCTCATCCGACGACGGATATCTTAAATCCATATTATTACATGCAACATAAATCTAATACTAAGTGGAGCTCGTTCGGCTCCACCGTGCTCATATCCGGCGGCTGGTTGCGCCCCTCACAATGTCGGTCCGTTCGTCGGCGAGGTAGAGTAGGACATGGAACACTAGCCGGGTCACGGGAGTCGAGCTCCCGCCGTCTCCCATGCTCCCACTCTTCCTCGTTGGAGCCCGTAACCCGGTCGGTGCCAGTCAATGATGGATCCTCCCCGGGAGGAGCTGACGTCCATCACGGCGCGGTTGCGTCACCTGCACTTGTGCATCCTACGGAGCGACGAAAAGTGTGACTCAGCCTCCCGGGCTCTCCATATCTGCTCCATATTTGGGCTGGAAATGAGAGGTGTCGTTTAGCCCAGACGTTTGAGGCCAGTTTAAAGGGTCCGTTTGGATCTTTTTTCCGTGACCGATCAATGACCGGACGGCCTATCGGGACATTTGAGAATAGTTTGAGGGATGTTATTGTAGATGCTCTAAGTGTTTATAGATCTGCTAGTACTTAAAATTTGGATGCGTGCATTGTCTTAAAAAGCTTGGAAACGCACAAATTGGAAGAATTCTATTGGGGGTGTTTGTTTACAAGAATTTTTTGGTGTAGAAACTAAAAAAAAAAAATTAGTCCCATCTAAATCAAACATGAGGGACTTTTAGAAACTAAAAGTGAGCATTTGGAACTAAATAAAGAAGTCTCTAAATGAGAGTCTTTTTGTGACTTTTTATGACTTTTTTCAACAGTGCCTCTATTTTTAATCCATTTTGTAGAGGTAACATAATCTTTTAGCATGTCATTTAATAATTTTTAGTATATGTTTAATCTTTAGAATCAAATACATAGGTATTAGAGACTTTTTAGTTAAAACTAAAAAAAATCGTACGACAAACATGACCTTGTGAAGCACGACCGGACAACGTCTGCTGTACTTCCTTCTGCCGGCGTTGTTTCCAGCAGCAGCGGTTGCTTCTTGATAGCTACAGTACATGACCAAAAGTCAAAAAGACTATCTTGTAGTGCTATCATGGCTACGGGCGTAGGTGTAGCCAGGTAAAGCCTTAAAGGTAGTTTCCTGCCTCATGATCCCAAAATACTCCCTCCGTCCGAAAATACTTGTCCTAAAAATATATAAAATGGATGTATCTATAATTAAAATAAGTCTAATACATCTATTTCTAGGACAAGTATTTTTGAACGGAGGAAGTAATTCATTCGGCACACTGGGACAAATCAGTTCAAATAAGGAATTAAGCTGGGAAAAGAAATACGTGCATACGTATCAATTAGCAGTCAACCTCTAAGAGCAACTCCAACGAGCCAACCCATTTCGTTCGCTCACATCCGTTTGGATCGCCGTGGACATAAAAATCGATCCAACGCACGTCCGTTTGACGTCCGCCTGCCGACCCATTTTCGGTCCATTTTTGAACCGGATTTGTGAATGTACATAGGCTCTATATTACTAACCCAAACGGACGCGCGTCCGCTTGGCGTCCGCCTGCCGACCCATTCCCGGTTCATTTTTAAACCGGATTTGTCGTCGGCGCGTACACGAGACGGACGCGCGCCTTTTCCTCTCCTCGGGCTCGCTGGTTGGTGGCAGCCTCCACCATTTCCCCCAAAAACCCTCCCACCCGAGCGCTCCCGTCCCACCCCCGTCATGGACGACGACCTCGACGCTGCCGCCTTCCTCGCCTCGTCCGGCATGACGACCGCCCCCTCCGGCAAAGGCAAGCGCAAGACCGCCGCCACGCCCAAGCCGAAGAAGACGCTGACGCCCGAGCAGCGCGCAAGGGAGTCGGCCAAGAGGAAGGGCCGCAGGCACGCGGCGGGCGCGAGGGATGAAGCCATCGCGACAGCCGCCGTAGCCGCCGCCGCGCAACAGGAGGTCACGAACGCCCGTGTCGCGGCAGCAACGAGGGAGGCGCTCTATATCCTAGAGTTAAACCCTAACCAGCACGGCCTCGTCAACGCCGCCGTGGCCGCGACCAACACGGGCTCATCCGCGTTCCCTCGGATGGTGCTGCCCTGAAAAGGACGTGGATGTCGCCTAGAGGGGGGGGGGTGAATAGGCGCTTTAAAATAGTTAAGGTTTAGGCTTGAACAACTGCGGAATAAAACTAACGTTTAATATGTCAAGCACAAAACCTACAAACAACTAGGCTCACCTATGTGCACCAACAACTTATGCTAAGCAAGATAAACAACTAAGTGATAGCAAGATATATTACAATAAACAATATGTCTATCACAAAGTAAAGTGCATAAGTAAAGGGTTCGGGTAAGAGATAACCGAGGCACGGGGAGACGATGATGTATCCCGAAGTTCACACCCTTGCGGATGCTAATCTCCGTTAGAGCGGTGTGGAGGCACAATGCTCCCCAAGATGCCACTAAGGCCACCGTAATCTCCTCACGCCCTCGCACAATGCAAGATGCCGTGATTCCACTAAGGGACCCTTGAGGGCGGTCACCGAACCCGTACAAATGGCAACCCTTGGGGGCGGTCACCGAACCCGTACAAATGGCAACCCTTGGGGGCGGTCACCGAACCCGTACACGTGGCAACCCTTGGGGGCGGTTACCGGTACCCGTACAAATTGCTCGGGGCAATCTCCACAACCTTATTGGAGACCCCGACGCTTCCCGGAGCTTCACACCACAATGATTGAGCTCCGAGACACCACCAAGCTTCTAGGACGCCAAAGCATCCACGAAGAACAATATCAAGGGTACTAAGTACCGAAGGTAGTAAGCTTCTCAACTTCTCACTTCCACGTATCACCGTGGAGAACTCAAACCGATGCAACTAATGCAATGGCAAGAACACACGAAGTGGTCAAGTCCCTCACACTCAAATCCCTCCACAACAACAAAAGCTATGAAGAAATATGAGAGGAAGAACAAGGAGCTCACAAAGAACTCCAAGATCAAGATCCAAGGGGTTCCCCTCACATAGAGGAGAAAGTGATTGGTGGAGATGTGGATCTAGATCTCCTCTCTCTTTTCCCTCAAGAGCAAGCAAGAATCATTGGAGGGATTGAGAGTAATCAAGCTCTAAGAATGTCAACAATGGAGATAGAACAAGAGCTCAACGGATAGATAAGGCAAGGGGGAAGAAGACCCCCTTTATATAGTGGGGGGAAGAATCAGACCGTTACCCCCACTCTCTGCCCGAGCTCCAGCGGTACTACCGCTGGCTGCAGCGGTACTACCGCTGGCACCCCAGCGGTACTACCGCTGTCACTCCAGCGGTACTACCGCCAGCTAGCGGTACTACCGATGGCTGTAGCGGTACTACCGCTGGCACTCCAGCGGTACTACCGCTGGCGCAAGCGGTACTACCGCTGGGCCCCTGGTAGTGCAAAGGCACTACCACCGCCACGAAAGTCTTCGCAAAAAGGTCCGTCCACGAACAACCGCTAGGCAGGCGGTACTAAGCTCCTGGGGCGGTACTACCGCTGACCAGGGGCGGTACTACCGCGAGCCAGCGGTACTACCGCCAACTCTAGCGGTACTACCGCTAGGTCGAGCGGTACTACCGCTAGGTCCAGCGGTACTACCGCTCGCCACTGAAACAGCCATAACTTTCGCATACGAGCTCCGAATCGAGCAAACCCAAGCTTGTTGGATTCAGGACGACAAGGGCTATCCAAACAGCGACTGGAAATCTTAAGACCATGCGGTTATGAATATGCCAAAGATATAGAGATGTGAGATCTCTATGAATGAAGAACCGGCAAAAACTCCAACATCGAAAACATCATAGTAGATGCATATGGACTCCGTTTTCGATGAACTCGAGCTTTTCATGAAGATGACCATAAGCTCTAAAACTCACAAAGAGAAACACCAACTAAGAACCAAGAAGTATGATGCAAGGATGCAAATGGTTTGAACTCTCAACGAACGATACGATCAAGCTACTCACTTGAGAGCCCCCCTTGATAGAACAACAATCTATCCTAACCAGAAGACCTATCAAGGGCAAACCTATACCTTGCACCTCATCCTCTTGAGCTAGATGATGATGATCTTGGCTTCCTCAAGATGGACCACCTTTCTTGATTGTGTTGGCTTGATGAATACTAGTTGATTGCTCCCCCATACTCACTATGGGTGAGCCACTCTTCAGCATATCTTCACAAGTCCATTGCCACCATAATGGACGGCAAGCTTCAAGCATGCTATCTTCGTGCTGATCCACTTGAACTTGCACGTCGCAATCTTGATGACGATCACAACTTGACGTCATACTCCATGGGTTGTATGAGATCTTCCCTTTGACGCAAGCTCATGGAAACACACCTAACCCCCACATAGAACTCTCACGAAGACCATGGGTTAGTACACAAACACGTAATGGACAATGCTTACCATACCATGGGATCACTTGATCCCTCTCGGTACATCTTGTACGCTTTGTGTGTTGATCATCTTGATTTACTCTTTGTCTGAGATCTTGATCAACCATGTCTCTCTATGACCATTCTTTGGATAATACCTTGGATACCATCTTGGTCATCATATAAACTCCTTGAACCCAACAGATGGACTTCAAGAAGTGTCTATGGACAAATCCATACCATGGGATCACTTGATCCCTCTCGGTACATCTTGTAGGCTTTGTGTGTTGATCATCTTGATTTACTCTTTGTCTGAGATCTTGATCAACCATGCGTCTCTATGACCATTTTTTGGATAATACCTTGAATACCATCTTGGTCATCATATAAACTCCTTGAACCCAACAGATGGACTTCAAGAAGTGCCTATGGACAAATCCTATAAGTGTAACTTAAGGCAACCATTAGTCCATAGGAATTGTCATCAAGTACCAAAACCACATATGGAGATATATGCTCAATATATGCTCCAACATGCCCGACTCGCCCCACGCGTCGGCTTGCAACCCGATGCCGGGCTTCTAAGTCTACCCGCAGGCCTCCGGCCTCTCTCGGAAGTGCTCGCCGGAGGTGAGCGTGGTGGCACATTCCACGCCCACGCCAGCGCCCATCGAGCTCAATACCACACCGGTTGCCGGTGGCTCGTCATCCGGAGGTGCGAAGAAATGCGTGCGCCAGATGCCAGCCGACGTGCTGTCGGGCGCATGCAACCTGTTCGGCGGAATGCCGGCCGCCGGGGACGAGGGCTACATGCAAAACTTGATCTTCGAGGGTGGTGCGCCGGCTGACGATCCCGCTGGCTACGATCCCGATGAGACACAAAGTCAGGACGGACGAGGGGCATTCACGCCATCCACCTTTGATCAAGATCAGACGGCCTTCATGTGTGATCAGGTCGGCATGGACCTGGACGGCTTCCCACTCGACCATGAGTTTCCGGAGGACATATGAGACATGTAAATGGTTCAAATTTGTGCATATGCTTATCATCGGCTAGGATTAGGTGATTAGATACGTGAACATTTAACAATAAACTGGATTCACGAAGCAAACACAAGGGACTCAATGAGGCAGAGTGCCTTAGCTTTTGTTTTCCTGTGTTAGTATATTTATATTCCAAGACAAACATTGTGGGATGTGAAGTAAATTGTTCTACATGTCACTGATTGTGCAGGACTGGGGTAGGGAGAGTCATCCACCGGATAGGACCCCATGTCCGGAGAGGGTTATGCACTTGAGAAGAGACAATCAGGGTACACAGACAAGTTGGGTGACCATGTTCTTGAGCTTTTCATCCATTTGATTCATTAGGAGAGCCATGTGGTTTGTATAACTTGTATTTCTGGGAGCATGGTTTTATAATTCACTATGGGAAAAGTCAGCTAAACACAGAGAAGATGAAATGCTTGCAAAAAATAGTTTGTGGTTGCTCTGTATCTTAACTGGGTTGGTATAGAATCAAGTTCAGGTTCACTGGTGCTGATAATGGAAATTTATATCCGCACAGGGAAGGCCTACATAGGAGAACGGTATGTCTTGCCTCTGTGAATACCCAACATTGGTTCGACTTTCCACACATCAGACAAGGGGTGGCACAATACTAAGCACAGAGTCTCGCACAATCATTCATTCATGCCCACATGTGGCGAGAAGGTTCATTAGCAGTCGCGCAAGGAGATATATTAGTACACAAAGAACTTGGTAAAACTGCTAAGGCAAAACTTTCTTTGACTATGAATTCAAGGCCAAATTTTGCTCCTTCTTTTCGTCCAATTATTCGTTCCAGTTTTATTAGGATGAGACGTGTTTCGGTTAGCATGATTGTTTGTAAATGGTCACCACCCTCCCTGTACTTTTGTTGTTGTCACTTCATTAATTATTTTCTCAAAAGAGGACATTGTAGAAATCAGGTGCATTTTATTAAATATGATGGACAAGTTCTTATGTCAAGTATCAGGGTGTAGAATCTATTTCATAAAGGTCGGTTATCCTATCTTTGTATTGTTTTCTCTTTGCATGGATGAAGGTATTTTTCGAAGAATCCTTCTTATGCTTGTTTGGAGTTTAACTCGAGGTACTTGTGGAGTGTGTTATGAAGATTGCTCCATAGGAACTTTGATCAAATTGTTTGATGACATATCACTATCATTCTTCTTCTACTTGAGAAAAATAAAGTTTGGGTTGATAGGGTATATATAATTTCTGAAAATGAATACCAATGTTAGTGTTCTCAGAATATCTAAGAATATGTAGGTACACGACAACAAAAAAGAATCTATGCCCTTTAGAGTATGAATAGAAAGTAAATCTCTTAAGAACAACATTCAATAAATTAAATTGGGGAGAAGAGAACATGAACAGAAGCAGTGACATAAAAATCAAAGATACAAAACTAGGTAATTCATACAATTGATTTTTCAGATTATGTTATCTCTGCCCTTTAAAGTATGGTCTTCTTCCACAAGCGGTGAGCATATTATTTACATCCTATCTTTTTGTCCATGCGATTTATTTTCTCTTCCACCCATACAAATACTCCCTCTGTTCATTATTATAAGGCGTTGTAGAAACTTCAGACAACATGCAAATTAGCTTAATCTTAGTTGTTGAAAACGACTTACAAAGGTGAACATAGTGAGTACTATTTTTTAGTGAACATGTGCAGATGAAAACTATGTAAAACCACACAACTATTTTCATAATTATCTGATGAAGTTAAGACTGCATTGCACGTGCAAGCTTACTAGTAACCAAAGGATTCTTAGCCATTGACCTACCAAAGGACGGATGACTTACGCGGCCGTCTACCGCACAACTCCTCTTTATAAGGAGCAGATCTGCCACACAACTCTTTTAGAAGGAGTAAGGCTTCCTTTAGGAATAACTCATTACATGTATTAGAATCACATTTTAGTGTATTGTTTTTTGCTTCTCTGTTCACCAAGGATTTGAATCTTATAGCATAGGCATAGAAGACACCAGGAATTATCCATGAATAGTTTAATTTAGAACATGCATTCTCTGGCCGCAATGGTGCTCGGCCTCCAGATCTTACACCACTAACCCCCTTCATCCACTTACTCTGCCGCTTCAAAAGGTCAGCACCCTATTCCTGTGCTGCTGAAAAACGGTCCAATTTTGCCTCATCTCACCGGTAAACATCAGCTGAGCAACACCACATTGTCCTATACGGTAAATTCTCCAGCCATCCTGAGCAACCGGCAGCCTAGATTTGGTTCGCTTAGGGAAATAAGGTTTACATTGTCGCTGTACGAAGAAGCAACATTGAAGAATGAGCAATCATTCTGATAAGCCAGATCCACCAGGTTTGCTTACTGTTTAGCTAGCCCACTCACAGATGGAAGATACGTGTAGGAACCTTTCACAGAAGTAGTAATGCCACAACAATCAAGCAATCAGCTAAGCACTAATGTACATACATAATGTAGAAGTAGGGGAAAACAGGCATCAAACTTCTTTTGTAAACAAATTCGTAAATATTTTTAACCCGGACAAGTGGTTTGCCCGTGCAATTCTATAACCATCTCTAAGTAGCATGTGATTACCACAGCAATCTCACCCCTGATGATCGCCTCCATTGTGAACTTAAAACTGAAACAAAGTAACAAACCCCACGCTTAAGAGAGCTCAGCCATCACATCTGACACTCTCAACACAATGTACTTGGTGCCATCAGCGCCCTTGAACTCGCCGCCTGCGTACTTGGAGTACAGCATAGTGCTGCCTGGTGCACGGCCACCGCATCCCAGAAATGCCCCAGACACGGCCCCATCGTCCGTCCAAAACAAACAGACTCCGGACAAAATAAACGTCCAGATGGGGTCATGCGCTGGAGTTGGCCTTAGGCGATCCTGGCTGGGTCATGAGACCAATTTATGGGCTAGCGTCTATCCCATCTTCGACACCGAGTCATCCAGGCTGGGCTCTCCGAGGACGCGCGAGTGGGGAGCTCCTATACGCCGCTTATTGCGGCAAATGGAGTGCGCGCCACAGAGAGGGTCCCCAACTAGACGGGTCCAGTACAACCGAATTAAGTTGAGTGTGAAATTTTACGACACAAAAATTCAGAGAAAATGACAACGCTAGGATGACTCAAGACACGACCTCACGCTTCTAACCACATGCAACTAGCCACTTGAGCTGAAGCTGCCAGATAGGTGGTTACCACGAAAGAACAGACAATAGAGGAATGTATTAAAAAGTCAAACATTTTTTTAAAATTTTAGCACATTTTGAAAACGTGAACATTTTTTAAAATTCCTGAATATGCTTTGAAAACGTGAATATTTTTTGATTTGATGAGAAAATTTGAAAACAGGAACACGTTTTAGATGCAGAACAATTGGAAAATTCTGATTTTTTTTGGAAATACGAGCATTTTTATTTAGGTGAACAAAATATTGAAACAGAAACTTTTTTCTAAACTTTCAAACATTTTTAAAAAATGCGAACATTTTATGAATTTGTGAGAAAACGTAAAAAAAGAAAGCCGTATCAAAATATGGTAAATGTTTTGAAATAAAGAACTTTTATTGAAATTTGTGAACAATTTTCGAGAGTAGAAATATATTTTTAAATCCCGGACAATTTTGAAAAATAAGAGCATTTTTGAAATGCCTGGCAAACATATCTGAATTTAGGAACAAATTTTTGGAATCACGACTATTTTCTTAAAAATTAACATTTTTGAAAGGATGAACATGTTTTCAGTTACTGAACAATTTTGGAAGAATGAACAATAAAAACAATAAAAATATAAATGAAAAGTAAAAAAGAAACAGAAAAGGAGAAGCAAAGACATAAGCATGTTCTTGTTTTCAGAACAAAATCTAAAACGTAAATTTTAGAAAAGAAATAAACATGAATAGATTTTGAATTTGTGAACAAAGTTTAAAAATAAAGAACATATTTTGAATTATTAGAAAATATATTCGGAATGGAGAAGAATTCTGAAAATCCCAAACAAATTTGAAAAACGAATAATTTCTCAATACATGAACTAAAATTTGAAAACAAGAACACTTTTTTGAATTTGTGAACAAAGTTCTGAAAATAGGAACACTTTTGAAATCCTGGTCATTATTAGAAAACTTCTGATAAATTTGAACAAAAATATTATGAACAATTTTTTTAAAACATTCAAACCATGTTTTGAAAACTGGAAGAATTTTTGAAATTCCAGAATTTTTTTCTAAATGTGCAAAAAAAGAATAAGAATTTTTTAAACATGACCGTACTAAAAAATAATTATTTTTTTTAAAGCAGGACCATTTTTTATGTTTCCAACCAATTTTCAAAACATGAATTCTTATAATAATGCACTCACACAATTGTTTCATAGAAAAGCCGACGAAAAATAACCTTGATTGTTTTTATTTCAATTGAGAAAAAAAGAATCTTCTCGGGCCTGAAACATGGGACATCGAGCTTGATCCGAATTTCACCACTTGTCACAAATGGATACATAGACATTAGATCCGTTGGGTAAAACACATAAATTAATAATTGAATTCAACAAAAGAGATGCAGTCGCGGGGATAGAACCAGCAACATAAGGTAAACAGGCCTGCCTTTCCAAACGAGGCATGCTGTCCAGTTTTTTTTGTCTATTTTTTTCTGTTGATCTAGTAGGAAAAAACGTCCAGAATTTCTATTTGTTACGAAAATAAAAATATGAAATCAAAAAACTTTACAGTTATAAAAAAAAGGTTCATTCATTTGAAAAAAAGTTCATATCTTTAAAAAGGTTCATTAATTTTAAAAAAAGTTCAATCAAGTTGGAAAAAGTTCATTAAAATTTTAAAATACTCATTAAATCTGAAAAAAGTTCATAGAAATTCAGAAAAAGTTCATGTATTTTTATAAAAAGTTCGTAAATATTAGAAAAGTTCTTCAATTTTGATAAAAAATTCATCCATTTTCAAAAAGAGGTTGATCAAATTTCAAAACAATTCATACATAATCAGACGAGTTCATAAAATTTAATATTATAGAAATGGTTCACCGATTTTCAGAGAAAAGTTCATCAATCTTAAAAGATATACGTTAAATTTTTTAAAAAGTTCATTGATATTTAGAAAAGTTCATAGAATTTACAAAAACTATTCGTTAACCGGCGCCTAGATGGGCAGGCCCATTTACGAACGCCACAGGCACCAGTTAACAAAAGTGTACATTAACTGACGCCAAACAGGAAATGCCAATAGATTGTCACTACAACAGAATGTTCTTGTGGGTTAAAACGACATCAGTTAGTGCGCCCCATTTTGAACATGTTAGTTTTTTATCATTTTGTTAAGTTTGTAAAATGATAAATTATAACTATACGTAATATACATATATAATTTTAAATGTGTATTCATTGGAGGAACTCCAGTCTTATGGTACATTATGTCCATATTTGTTTTTTCATACATATGTTTATATTTATTTAACAATGTATATTTATTTCTTAGAAAACACAGAAAACATTATTAAGAACACATGAACACTTTAAAACCAACTTAACATTTTTATAGCATGGACGCTTTTATATGCTATACCCATCCCAAGGGAAGAATATTTTATTGAAAACATGAAAAAACTCATATGATAATTCATTTAAATATCATTACATATAGAAATGCATTTAAGAGTTTTAATTAATATGAAAACACTTTAAAAATTAGATAAAAATTATAATTCATAATTTATATATTTCTGCATTTTATTAATTTAATAGGTGAACATTTTAGGAAAATGCTTATCATTGTCCGGCGGATCGCGACGGACGCATCCGTCACCTTTTTTTGCATGACATGCGTCAAAGTGAGGCCGCACACATCATCCTTTATTGGAAATGTTTACGCACATAGGCTATGCTTCTGAAATATATGCGATGTTGCAATGGTCTATGGCGGATCTATATTTTTCAACAAAATTTCTGTTGGAGATTATTTCTGCAACAAGTTCTTAGTTGGAAAAAATTGCAACCAATAGTTCCGCAACAAGGCGTGTATTGCAGAAAGAATTCTGCAATAAAACCTGTCTGGCCGCTCGATGCGGCAGAATTGACTGCTTGCGACCCGGTTGATCTTTTAAAAGCATTAGCCGGTGGACCCATAGCACGCCTCAACATTTTATGTAATTATATGAAAGTTTTAATAATGTATTTACTTTATTTATATGTATATTACTTGAAATCATAACTCAAATGTTTAATAAAATTTTGAAAAGGCTAACAGGTTGAAAATGGGCCACACTAACTAAAGTCTGTTTTAGGCCATGAGCACGTTCTGCTAAAAGACATAATGCATGACAATTCTATGCAAACCGTCGCGTTTACGCGAACAAACGTGCTTAGTACCGTATTTGCATACCCAAAATCAAGCTTTTCTACCAGTTCCATATATACGAAAGCCTCTAGCACTAAAGTGATCGTTTAGGCCAAGTTCTATAACCATCGATGTAATTGACTTAAATTTATATACATGTATACTCACTTTATGTATGCTCTTTTATATTATGGGACGGAAGGGCGGAAATTGCTTTTGGTGGCCGAGCTCCATGGTGGCCTTTAAATTTGAAATTCAAATTTCATGAAAATTCATATTTTTACATTTCAAAAAATTATGAAAAAAAATACAGGGATAAGTGAAGGCGTAACACACATGTGTGTAAATTTTCAGAAAAAAATACATTGAAATGAGGGCTGTGCAAAAAAGACAAATCTGAGGCTTTTTTACACATGACACTATTCATCATTTCAGGTCATGAATTTGTCTTTTTTGTGCAGATCGTATTTCAAGGTATTTCATCCTAAATTTTTGCACACATACGCATAACATCCTTCTTTACTTCCATATTTTTTTCAGATTTTTTTGAAACCAAAAAATTTGAATTTTGAATTATTTAAAAATTTCGGCCTCCATGGAGGCCGAGCTCCAAACGTCCGCACTCGACGGAAGGGGTATTACAGAACATACTATTTTGCTACTTTATTATGTATGATGAAAGGACATCACACATCTGGTAGAAAAGAAAAGTTGACTTTGCTCAGGCAAGTTGCTTGCCGACGCCCTGGATGCAGTGGGCTAGAAAGTTGACCTCGGCATCCGTGATCCGGCCGCATCTGCTTCCATCTGCGATATTGTACGCCTCCGTCCGCACGCCACATTTGTAAACCGTATCGGCTTTGACAGAGAGAAAGGTGGCCTGAGCTGACACGGAAATCGCGCGGTGCATGCCGATGAACACGGCGCGCCCGTTGAAGCCCTTGGCCCGGACCAGGGCCCCGGCTTCCAGATCCACCTTGTAGGCATCGTACTGCCTGTGAAACTCAACGTAGTGGTTGCGCCGCATCCTCCGGTGCACCAGCATCAGCTCCCCGCCGTTGTCCACCAGGTGGAGGCTCTCCGACATATGGACGAAGAAGAAGGCCTCCCTCCTGTCGGCGACCATCTGGAGCCGTGGCGGCTGCTCATCTGAGCCCATGTCCAGCACCATGACGCCCTTCCAGGTGGCGCAGTAGAAGCGGCCCGCAAAAGGCAGGGCCGAATCCATGTGCTCGTCGTACTCGACGACGGTCCAGCTCTCGTCGCCGGGCTTGGCGACGGCGATCACCCTGGGACGGCAGAAGCTGATCGCCACCGACACCGTGGACGCGTCTGCCGTTGCCGCCGCCACAAAAAGGCCAACGCCGGTCACATCAAGCTCCGTCTTGAAACCTAAGGCCCTATGTCGATGCTGCTCTGGTGTGAAGAGCGCGGTCGCCGGCGGGAGATCGGTGAGCTGGCGCGTGAGCGGGTTGAGCAGGCGGGCGGCCAGGGTGGGCTCGTGGAGCAGCAGCAGGAGGCCTTCCGGGGTGAGCGCGAGCAGCTTGTGCTGGGCAAACTCCAATATGTCCATATGGATGCGCTCGCCGGTGGATACGTTGAGGAAGCGATGGCGGCGAGGCCCGGCAACAGCCTTGTCGATCATTATCCACCGGCGGGGGAGGAAGCGATAGTTCAGGCCGCCGGCGCACGGGTCCGGCGAGCACCGGCGCCACGGCCGGCACACGGCCCGGAAGCGGACGTAGTCGGCCACGTCGTTGGCGAGGGCGAGCTCGGCGATCAGGCCGGCCGGCCCGTCCCCGAGGTCCGCCCAGTTTCGTGGGAGATCGCCAAGGGGCCGCGGCCGCTTTGCGCGGCGCATGGATGGGATCATGGTTCGGTTCGGTAGTCCAGCAATCGATGGACTGCCGCCGTTTATTGTCGCGGAAACGTAGCTTCGGGCTGGGTATGGGGTGGTTTAGAGTCGTGTTCGTATGCGATGTGGTTTCTGGTTTGGTCTACTTTTCTTCGTCCCAGGTCGATACTGTTAGGTTTGATCTCTGGGCTCAACGGTCCACCGGGCCTTGATCTATGCGTCTTGATCGGAGGCGCCCAACCCATTATGGTTGGTGGGCCTCTGTGACCCGCGTTATATAAATGACGGTGGAGGTGTCGGGCACGAACTACAAGATTCGTCGTCGTCACACCCCTACCGACATACCTATCCGATCTAGGTTAAGCACGGTGTTTACGGGAAGCTTCACC
This sequence comes from Hordeum vulgare subsp. vulgare, assembly GCF_904849725.1. NCBI lineage: Eukaryota > Viridiplantae > Streptophyta > Magnoliopsida > Poales > Poaceae > Hordeum > Hordeum vulgare. Next base: position 544,932,141 of record NC_058522.1, on the reverse strand, counting down.
CACGCCTAACCTCCTTTCTCCATCACCGTCGTCGCCACCAGACCGATGAAGAACGGTGCGGGCTCATCCGGCTCCGGACAAGGTAATTACATGTGATCTACCGTGACCCATCTACCGTAGTCGATCCGTAGGATCTATCAATGGTATCTTGAGCCACTAGGTTAAGATGTGTTTCGGTGAAAGAAACCAAAGAGGAAAATTTCCCTCCCCACATGAACCCTAGATGGGCAAGCACCGAAGATGGTATTGGGCCTCGTCAGGAAAGAAGCGCCGCCGCAAGGCCGCGCCTGTTCCTCTCGATCCCCACACGCATCAGCAAGCCGAGGTGTGGGGAAATACCTACCTCCTCGGAGGCAAAGTTCGGATCAAAATCCAACACGAAATCGAAAAGAAGGAAATCGGATCGAATCCGAAAAAGAAAAGAAAAAAGAAAGGGAGAGAGGAACATGCAAAGAAAAACAAGGATTCCCACGGGGGCATAGGACTTCATCACCAAATCCCTCGACGGCGGCGCGTCCGCCGCAAGGCGGATGCGCCACAGGCGAGGGGGGTGGCAATAAAGATGCTTTCCGCCCCGGTCATGCCGTCACTCTCTCTCTTGAGACAAGAAAAGGAAAACGAAGGGGCCGCAGCGGACCGCTCGACGGCGGCGCACCCATCGCAAGGTGTGTGCGCAGCCGACGAGGGGAAGGCCACGACCCCGGCAAGCAGTAATAGGGGGCGGACTCAGGAGAAAGAAAGGCCTCGGCCACCACGTCACTCAAGGAACCGCCATGGGAAGGGGGTGGAGTGCAAAGCACGCGCGGCACGGGACCCATGGTCGCCACGGCCGGCGGCCACCTCCACCTCGCAACCGCCACGGCCAGAGGAGAGAGCGCGTGGGGCGAGATTCCGCAGGAGAGAAAGAGGCCGAGGCGAGCAGGCAAGAAGGGCGAGCGCGAGATGCGCGGCCGCTCTCGTTGCCGACACCGGCGACCGGAGCTGCGGCTCATCTCGCGAGCGGGGTGGGCGACGTGCTCGGTAGGCCAGGGCGACGGGGACGAGATATCCGAGAGGGAGAGCGGCGGGCTGGGGGGAAATGCCTTAGGGTTTCTCCCTCTAGCCGGGTTCACCCCTTTTGTTCATAGCGAGGAGCACGGGGGACCGTCGGATCCATCTGGACGGCTGGGATCCCCCCTTGTGCTAACCCTAGGCAGTGTCGGGCCAGTTGGGCCTGCCAGGCCATGGCTGAAGGCCGGCCCGCCTACAGTGAGCAGCGTCGTGCCGCGGCAGGTGGCCCCAGGCCGAACCGAGCGGGCCGGCGGGAGGAGGCGCCAGGCCGAAGCCGGCCCAAGGGAGAAAGAGGCCTCGGCCATTTTCCTTTATTTAAAGGATTTTCAGGTTCTGTCTTTAGGCATATTTAAAAAGTTTTTTCTAGGAAAAAAATTTCCTATGAAAACATGATTAGAAAATGTTCAAATTTCTGTCAATTATGACAGAATTGTTATTTTATTTTTCTGAAAAGAAAAGTAAAAAAGATTTCTGAGAATAAAATAGTTTTTCAGAGAAGGAAAAATAAGTGATCTTTATTAACTGAGTTATAAAGTTCACGAATTTTATTTTAAATAACAGAATTAATTTTCTGCAAAGTTAAAATGGCATATGATTTTTTATTTCACGCTTTCCGCTGCTATATGCAATATGGAATATGGTCATGCTATTATTCTGACCGACGTTGATTAATGACATGGTCATGTTGCATATTGCCAAAGGATGCTTTTATTTCTATCATTTGCCCAATGGTAATGTGGATTTATTTGCATGGACAATTGTATGATTATTTTAACCAACGTTATTTAATGCATATAATTGTCATACTGATTTCGTTCATTTGGTGATTGTAGGTGGTTTTCATCTGATGAGCTGCCTCAAGGATGTTCCCACGCTTAGAGGGAATAATTACTCTGAGTGGAGAAAGAAGGTTGATATGGCTTTGTGCATTACTGAGGTGGACTGGGTTCTGGAGGAACCACAACCAGTTGCACCAACAGAACCAGTCAGAGATGCTGACGAGGATGATGAAAGCTGGGAGAAAAAGCAATGGGATTGTGGCAAAGAGGACATGTCCTACTCTATACGTAATAGGTTATGGATAAATGCCAACAAGAAATGTTTGGCGTTTATTAAGAACACTATTGAGACCACTATCTTGGGCTCGGTAGCAGAGTGCCCTACCGCAAAGGAGATGCTCAACAAGATAAAGAGTCAGTTTAGTGGCTCTTCTAAGACCTATGCCACCCACTTGATCAAACAACTGGTGACAGAGAGCTATAATGGAGGTGGGCATGGCATAAGGGAGCACATCCTCAGGATGAGCAACACCGCAGCCAAGCTTAAGCCGATGGACGCGGACTTGGAGATTAAGCCAACTCTCCTCGTCCACCTGGTCATGGCTTCGTTGCCTAAGGAGTTCGAGACCTTTGTAGTCAACTACAACATGCAGCCCGAGACTTGGGATATTGAAAAGGTCATCGCAATGTGCTCACAAGAGGAGGAGAGGATTAAGGCTTCACATGGTGTCTCCCTTAACTATGTGAAGGAAAAGAAAAAGGTTTTCCCACCTAATCTGAATTCTCCCTCCAACCACAGAACAAGCTCCAAGGCAAGGCTCCCGTCTATTATCAGCCAAAGCCAATAACAGTAGACAAGGACACTTGTATGTACTACAAGAAAACCGGGCACTACAAGAAGGACTGTGCTGCCTGGCTAAAGGTCTTCATGGCAAAGAGAAGTAACTTTATTGTTTCCTTAGTAAATGAATCTCTGTATGTAAAGTTTTCAAAATCTACTTAGTGGATTCACTCAGGTGCAACTGTTCATGTTGCAAACTCTTTACAGGGTTTCAGTTCGACGAGGATCATGTGCCAAAACGAAAGAAGTATTGAAGTCGCGAATGGTGTCCAAGCAGAAGTTGAAGCTGTAGGTGACGTCTCCTTGGAGCTAACCGAAGGATTCACGCTTCTGCTTAGTGATGTTCTTTTTGTGCCTTCATGTAATAGGAACTTAATAAGTGTGTCGTGCTTAGACAAAGACAATTATCAATGTGTTTTTGGACATGGTAAATGTACCGTGTGATACAATAATGATTATGTAGGCAATGCCTTTCTTCATGATAAGCTTTATTTGTTATCAATTCATGATAAAGTGAATTATGCAAATAATGTGAATGTGCCAAGTTCTTCGTCGAACAACGAGCAAAAGAAAAGAAAGAGAACTCACAACTCCTCAAAACTATGGCACTGTCGATTGGGCCATATTTCCAGGGGGAGAATAGAAAGGTTAATCAAAAGCGAAATTCTTCCAAAATTGGAGTACTCTGACTTAGAGCAATGCGTAGATTGCATTAAAGGAAAATATGTAAAACAGATAAAGAAAGGTGCAAACCGAAGCACGGGAACACTGGAAATAATCCACACTGATATTTGTGGACCGTTTCCTATGAAAAGTGTGGATGGTTATGATTCATTCATAACATTCACAGACGATTACTCCCGCTTCGGTTACATTTATCCAATCAAAGAAAGAAATGAGGCATTGGATAAATTCAAGATATTCAAAGCTGAAGTTGAAAATCAGCTTGACAAAAAGATTAAGATTGTGAGGTCCAACCGTGGGGGGAGTACTACGGTCGACACACACCATATGGCCAAGTCCCTGGACCTTTTGCAAAGTTCTTGCAGGAGACTGGCATTGTCACCCAGTATTCAATGTCGGGCGAGCCTCAGCAAAATGGAGTAGCTGAAAGGCGCAACCGTACCCTCATGGATATGGTGCGCGACATGATGAGCTACTCCGACATGCCATTGGGATTGTGGATGGAAGCGCTTAAAACCGCCATTCACATTCTCAACAGAGTACCAAGCAAGTCGGTGCCCAAAACACCGCACGAGCTGTGGACAGGAAGAGTGGCATCCCTGCAACACTTCAGAGTGTGGGGATGTCCAGCTGAGGCCAAAATGTTTAATCCAAACATTGGAAAGTTAGATCCAAAGACAGTGAGTTGCCATTTCATTGGCTACCCTGATAGATCAAAAGGTTTTCGTTTCTACTGTCCAGACAGATTCACAAAGTTTGTAGAAACGAGACATGCTGTCTTCTTAGAAGACAAATGATGAGGGGGAGCATGGTAGCTCGAAAAATTGATCTTGAGGAGAAAAGGGTGCATGCACCCATTCCGATGATTCAAGAGCCATTTTTCTCGCTACCAGCTATGACTCCAACGATGACAACTATGGAAGAAGACCCAGAACCTGTCCTTCAGGAGCCGACCGAACCCGTTGTTGATCATACAAGGGAATTGCAGCAAGAAAAAGTAAAAAGTGTGCCAGACAATGAGGCACTTAGAAGGTCTGATAGAACAAGAAGACCTGCTATTTCTACTGATTATAAAGTCTATAACACGGAAATGGTTCATATGGATGGTGATCCCACCACATACGAAGAAGCCATTAAAAGCCCTCACTCACCAAAATGGCTAGAGGCAATGGAAGATGAGATGAAATCGATGAGTTCCAATAATGTTTGGGACTTAGAGAATGAAATCGATGAGTTCCAATAATGTTTGGGACTTAGAGATCATTCCTAAAGGAGCAAAGACAGTAGGCTGCAAATGGGTATACAAAACGAAGTATGACTCTAATGGGAATGTTGATAAGTATAAATCCCGACTTGTGGCAAAAGGATTCACGCAAAGAGAAGGAATAGATTACAATGAGACTTTTTCTCCAGTCTCTTGTAAGGATTCCTTCAGAATCATAATGGCACTAGTTGCTCATTTTGATTTAGAGCTGCATCAAATGGATGTAAAGACGACATTTCTAAACGGAGATTTAGAAGAAGATGTCTACATTAAACAACCCAAGGGTTTTATCATGGAAGGCAAGGAAAACATGGGATGCCGCCTAAAGAAATCCATTTATGGGCTAAGACAAGCCTCTAGACAGTGGTACATAAAGTTTAATGATACTATTAAAAGGTTTGGATTTCAAGAAAATGTTGAGGATAATTGCATTTATGCAAAGTTTAAACATGGGAAATATATTTTCCTAATCTTGTATGTGGATGATATCTTGCTTGCAAGCAATGGTATTAGTTTACTACAAGAGACAAATAAGTTTTTATCCTCGAACTTTGACATGAAAGACCTTGGCGATGCATCATATGTTTTGGGCATTGAAATTCACCGAGACAGGAAAAATGGAGTCTTAGGACTTTCACAGAAAGCATATTTAGAGAAAGTTCTCCAAAAGTATAATATGCACAAATGTAAAGCCACGCCTGCTCCAATAGTCAAGGGTGATAGTTTTGGGAATCACTAATGTCCCAAGAATAAGTACCAGCTCGATGAAATGAAAACAATACCGTATACTTCGGCTGTTGGAAGTTTACAGTATGCACAAGTGTGCACACGCCCTGACTTGGCATTTATCACCGGGGTACTCGGTAGATATCAAGCAAATCCAGGCCAAGAGCACTGGAAGATGGCAAAGAAAGCTCTGCGTTATGTGCAAGGCACAAAAGAAATCATGCTAACATACACGAGATCTGAGTCCCTAGAGATAAAAGGGTACTCAGACGCAGATTTTGCGGGAGATAGAGATGATAGAAAATCCACGTGTGGGTACGTGTTCACTCTCGCAGGGGGGGCTATTTCATGGAAAAGCTCCAAACAGACCATAGTTGCATCGTCCACGATGCAAGCAGAGTTCATAGCATGTTTTGAAGCCACCGGGCAGGTGATATGGTTAAAGAAATTCATACCCGATTTGAAAGTGGTGGATTGTATTCACAAGCCAGTAAAGATATACTGTGACAACCAGCCCGTAGTATTCTATGCTCACAACAACAAGTCTAGTAATGCTTCCAAGACGATAGATATAAAGTATTACATTGTGAAAGATAAAATCCAGGATCAAACTATAAGTCTCGAGCATATAAGTACATGGTATATGCTTGCGGATCCGCTAACGAAAGGCTTACCACCCAGTGTGTTCAAGGAACACTTAGCCGACATGGGTTTGTTGGAAAGCCTATGATTCCTGGATTAAAAGAGGCCCAAAAGTAAATGAATTTGTTTTAAAACAAAAGTGTGTTGTAGCTGTATGATTCTATCAGCAATTGAGTTGTGACGATGAGACATGCTCTACATGCTTATATGTGATGGGACAAATGACAAGTATAAAGTCAAAAGTAAAAGTCGAGATCAAGGGGGAGAATGTTAGGTTGATCTCTCATCGCGTGGGCCCAACGGCCCACCGGGCCTTGATCTATGTGCCCTGATCGGGGGCGCCCAACCCATTATGGTTGGTGGGCCCCTGTGACCCGCGCTATATAAAGGACGGTGGGGTGCCGGGGCACGAACTACGAGATTCGCCGCCGTCACACCCCTACCGACACACCTATCCGATCTAGGTTAAGCGCGGTGCTCATGGGAAGCTCCACCCATGCCTAACCCCCTTTCTCCATCACCGCCGTCACCACCACACCGATGGAGAACGGTCCGGGCTCATCCGGCTCCGGACAAGGTAATTACATGTGATCTACCGTGACCCATCTACCCTAGTCGATCTGTAGGATCTATCAGATACCTGTACGTACTACCAATGTTGTTGAGGAAATCGTTATCTCATAGATGTTCGCTCGGATTGGAAGTAGAGATTAATCTTAAGTCGGTCTATTTAACTGGATTAATTGGTTGATCATTAATTAGTGTAATTTAAAACTCAATAGAAGCAAATTTTGTATGGTAAAAGAATCAACATTGCAAATATGAAGTAGTTGACACTTTTTTTTCTCAATCGATGACAAAAATGTGTACAATAATAATCATCCATGTGGGCATAAAAATCATCAACACACATGTATACAATAACACTTTTGTGCTAGTTTCCACCTAGCCCGCAACTCCAAGAGATGGGGCCACGCGACAGCGGCAGACAAAGAAAAGGTGACGATGAAAACTTATGGCTCTAAAAGGGGTCGGTTGCTGGAGGTGGTAGGTCGCTAAGCAGGAGCGAAAATAGTAGCATGCAGAGGAAGAAGAGAAAGCAGTGACACACAGGGGAGAAGGAGAAGCAGCGACGCGCCGACGAGGACCCTGACAACCGCCACCTCGGTCGGGAAAAGATGGGAGGAGCGGGAGGGGCGAGTGGAGGGGTAAATCCTAGCTCTTTAGAAGCAGGTGGGGCTTAGAGGGTTTATAGGACAAATAACCTATCTTTGTTTGCCCATGAGTTAGCGAGCCAACATCGATTAATCAGACTAAAAACCGATTAATCAGTCTAAGAAACCATTTAATCGGTGTGACATGCCATGTAATCAGCTTGACAAGTTAACACGATGAATATGTGTTGTTCGATTCGGCCCACCTCTGAAATAATAATTTACCGACCAATTAACTGATTAATCGAATCAATTCTTGAACACTGTGTACTACTACTTTTTTCTTTTAACAAAGTGGTTGCGCCAAAGGCGCGTTCATCATCGATCTCAAGCACACAATTTACAAATATGATTTTACGATGTTTGATATTCAGAATGCCTAGCTTTGAGAGCATAGGACAACGATCACCTAGATAGTGTTTGCTACTACTACATGCCATGTTAGGGATAACATTGAAGTCTTTGCCTTGAGTATAGAAGTTTTTTACCACCTTAGAACATCCCGTCCGACCGCGGGAGCTCGGGGTGGGGAGGCTCGATCCCTTCTGTGGCGTGCCGGATCCAGGCGATGCATTTACTTTGTCGGGGGCCAGCTGGGCTTTTCCCAGTTGTTTTTCTACGGCGCGACGGCTCCGAGCAGTGGCTCTCGAGGGTGGCAGCTGTGGCATCTTCGTCGGCGGGCTCTGGTCTTCTGGCCAACCGCTCTTCTTCAGCATGTAGAGGCGGGTTCGCCCCCTCACTGCTCCGTGGGCGTGTCCTCGCGCGGGCCGGTTGCGCGCTAGCCTTGTTGGCTCCCGTTGGCCTTGCGGTGGTGGGATTCCAGATCTGGCCGGATCTGGCTCGTCGATGTATGGTCGACGGGGATGGGTGTAGCTCGGTGGCTCTCCAGTGCTTCCGACGTAGTGGCTCTGCGAGAGGGGGTGGGTCAGCGGAGGTGTTGTGCGTGGGGGTGGCTCTGGTGTTGGATTGCTCCCAGCGAAAGCTTGCCCGGTCTCGGGCCGACGGCGTCAGCGTCTGTGGGCGTCGAATAACCTTCTTGCAGGCATCATTGTGGAGCCCCGTATCCTCCACACCCTCGGATCTCGTCTTCGGGTGAAAGCCTAAGGCCCGTCAGGGTCGAGCGACGGTGTCGACATCGTCGCTTCCCTCCTTGGGGCATCGTCTTGAAGAGCTCCGGATCCCGTTTGCACGCTCCATGGTCTGGACACTCGCGGCATTGCAGTAGGCAGGTGCTCGTCTGGCGATGTGTTTGTTCTGCGCGGCTTCTTGTGTGGCAAGAATTTTGGCTTCAGGCAGAGCTGGCTTGCTGATGGTTCTTGGTAGTCGGTCTCTTCCAGCATGTTCGAGGGATCGTTGTGCCTCGCTTTTGTCTTCATGAAGTCAGAGCTGTTGAGGAGGGTCCCTTGCGATGAAGATGATACGATACGGGTGGTCGGCTTTGGCGCTGGCTCGGCGCAAGCCCAACGGTTTTCCCCGACAATGCTCATCGAAAGAGTCGGAGCTGCCTAGTCGGCGGCGCGTGTGGCTGATTGTTTGGCTTTGACCGACGCGGGCCTCGACGCTTGTCCGCGGTGAGGGCTTCTTCGATGGTCGTCGATGGTGGAGTCAGAGTCGCCCTCGTGGAGGCGTGATGACGATGACATCGGGTTGCAGCCTTGATGATCTTTTCTCCATACCGGTGTGTGTGCGCTTCTGTGTGGGTTGCGAGGTCGCCCTTTGTGCCATGTTTTTGCTGGCATGTTGTGACGGTTTTCTTTCGGTTTTCCAATAGTTAACCAAACAATTCTCCTCAATCTTTTTAATGAATCGGGACCTAAGGGACGGTGTTAAAATTTTTTCCACGGGGGTGGAAATGAATTGTTTGGTAGTGTTCACTATTTGGCCCGCATGACATGAACATTAAAGCAACTTCCAGTCAGGCCTATTGGAAACGCTTAAATCGACAATTTCCGCGGAGCTAGTATAGAGTCTGTACGTGCTATCTTCTTCTACCTTCATTAAGCTCCTCCCTAACCCCTTTCTTCCTTGTCCCTCCTAATCTACACAACGATGTTTCAGTTCGAAATAAACTCTAGACGAAAAGATGCACATCGATGTTATGGTTCCGACCGATTCGTAGTTTCTTCGACCCTAAATGCTTCAGATGTGGTGTCAACGAGCGCTTCTCATCCTCTTTGTTCTTTGATTTATCCTCCTCGGTCTTCGTGTTCTGGAGCGGCTCCAACGGGTTTCACATGAAGCCGAGGGACTTGAGCAACTTACTCTCTGTCTTCTCCTCCAGCTTGTTGGTCGTGAAGATGGCAAGTCGGATCTGCGCCTCGGTGCCACTCAGCCCCTGCTTGATGCACATGAGCGGGAGCTCCCGGTTCGAGCTGATGGCGGTGTGCATCTCGCTGGGCCGCACATTGGTGCTCGGGTACGACGCCGACGAGAAGGTGCAGCTGCCTTGTTGGTGTCGTCATCCTCCCATAGGAAGGAGAAGGGGGCGAAGGGCATGGTGAGCGTGCCCATGGACGTCGATGCCGACCGGTGAGTCCCCGCCCTGCATGACGTGGTCGTGGTCACTGTTGACGTATTTGTGCCAGAGCGCGGGGACGAGGAGGCCGCCCTTGTTGTCGTGGCCGTCATGGCCTTGGGTCCTTGCAGCCACAGCCGAGCGCAAACCCAACACCACCGAACCGCTTCATCGCCACCATCGTCCATCGCAATCGCCATGGCACTGTGTAACAGTGTTTGTTATGTGTAACTATTAACTCTTAATCATATCACGTGTATACAACCAAACACCGTGTAATTACATGTGCCGATACAATGCATGACACCAAACACCGTTCCAAAACCTATCCCCTAATGCACAATGCGAACAACAAATCGAGGTGCACATATTGGTTTTACCGTGTTTCCACTCAGCCATGCCCAACTCACCAACACATGCAGTGCATGCAACTTCACGAATGACAATTGAACACATCCTAGCAGATCTGGTTACGCTACATCTCACAAAAGTCATTTACGAGAGACCTATAAAAAAATCACAGAACCATGAGACCTTCGCCGGAATAGGTCGTGTATACTTGTACCGCTAATTTTCTACGGGGCGAGTTTAAAGGATCTGTTCCCTATCAGAGGCGTCGCAATACTACAATTTTTCAGAGATTTGCAAATTCTTGATTTTCGACGATATAAACCGAATAGAATCACAATATCAAATAATCAAATGATCCGAAGGGCAATTCACAATAGAACAATCATCTTTATTACAGCAAATGTTCAAATTCAAATAGTTATTACAATAACAAATTGTTTGAATCTCACAAAAATACAATAACAAATTGTTCAAATATCACACAAATACAACAACAAATTGTTCAAATTAAAATGAGAGTCTATCTTCCATAGAGTTGCCACTGATGCTCAACAAGATCATGACGGATTTGATAGTGTGAAGCATTGTTTTCAATCTTTTGGTAGGTGTCAAGAAATTCAATGATCTCGTATTCGTCCCCGACCAAGATATGTACCATGAATCACTATAGTTATCACAAAGTAAGTGCATAAGTAAAGGGATCGGGTAAAAGATAACCGAGCCACGCGAAGACGACGATGTATCGCAAAGTTTATATCCTTGCTGATGCTAATCTCCATTAGAGTGGTGAGAGACACAATGCTTCCGAAAATACCCCTAGTATCACCATATTCTCCTCACTCCCTCACATAATGCAAGGTGTCGTGATTCCATTAGGCCTTGAGGGCGGTCACCTGACCCATACAAACAGTTACCCTTGGGGCGGTCACCGAACCCTTACAATTGGCAATGCTTGGGGCGGTCATTGAACTTGTACAAATTTCTCGGGCAATATCCATAACTTAATCGAAGACCCGAAAACTTGTACGGAGCTTTACGCCACAATAATTGAGCTTCGCGACACCACCAACCGTCTAGGGTGTCCAAGCACCCAAGAGGCAGAAGCTCTAGGGTGCTCAAACACCAAAAAGTAATAAGCTTCTCAACCTTCCACTTCCATTATCACCGTGGAGAACTCAAATCGGTGCAACAAATGCAATTGCAAGAATATATGAAGTGGTCAAGTCCCTCACTTTCAAATTCCACCAAAGCAACAAAAGCTATGGAGGTATATGAGAGGAAGAACAAGGCCAACATAAAAGAACTCTAAGATCTAGATCAAAAGGGTCCCCTCATTTATAGGAGAGATGGATTGGCGAAAATATATATCTAGATTATAGAAGGAATGGAGAGAAAGCAAGCTCGAGGAGGTCAAGAATGGTGAGGAAAAACTTGCCAAAAAAACATTGGAGGCAATGGGGAAGAAGACCCCCTTTTATAGGCCCCGACGAATCTCCCTGTTATGTTGCATCGTCTTGAAGAGCTCCGGATCCCGTTTGCACGCTCCATGGTCTGGACACTCGCGGCATTGCAGTCGGCAGGTGCTCGTCCGGCGATGTGTTTGTTCTGCGCGGCTTCTTGTGTGGCAAGAATTTTGGCTTCAGGCAGAGCTGGCTTGCTGATGGTTCTTGGTAGTCGGTCTCTTCCAGCATGTTCGAGGGATCGCTGTGCCTCGCTTTTGTCTTCATGAAGTCAGAGCTGTTGAGGAGGGTCCCTTGCAATGAAGATGATACGATACGGGTGGTCGGCTTTGGCGCTGGCTCGGCGCAAGCCCAACGGTTTTCCCCGACAATGCTCATCGAAAGAGTCGGAGCTGCCTAGTCGCCGGCGCGTGTGGCTGACTGTTTGGCTTTGACCGACGCGGGCCTCGACGCTTGTCCGCGGTGAGGGCTTCTTCGGTGGTCGTCGATGGTGGAGTCAGAGTCGCCCTCGTGGAGGCGTGATGACGATGACATCGGGTTGCAGCCTTGATGATCTTTTCTCCATAGCGGTTTGTGTGCGTTTCTGTGTGGGTTGCGAGGTCGCCCTTTGTGCCATGTTTTTGCTGGCATGTTGTGACGGTTTTCTTTCGGTTTTCCAATAGTTAACCAAACAATTCTCCTCAATCTTTTTAATGAATCGGGACCTAAGGGACAGTGTTAAAAAAATCTCCAGGGGGTGGAAATGAATTGTTTGGTAGTGTTCACTATTTGGCCCGCATGACACGAACATTAAAGCAACTTCCAGTCAGGCCTATTGGAAACGCTTAAATCAACAATTTCCGCGGAGCTAGTATAGAGTCTGTACGTGCTATCTTCTTCTACCTTCATTAAGCTCCTTCCTAACCCCTTTCTTCCTTGTCCCTCCTAATCTACACAACGATGTTTCAGTTCAAAATAAACTCTAGACGAAAAGATGCACAGCGATGTTATGGTTCCGACCGATTCGTAGTTTCTTCGACCCTAAATGCTTCAGATGTGGTGTCAACGAGCGCTTCTCATCCTCTTTGTTCTTTGATTTATCCTCCTCGGTCTCCGTGTTCTGGAGCGGCTCCAACGGGTTTCACATGAAGCCAAGAGACTTGAGCAACTTACTCTCTGTCTTCTCCTTCAGCTTGTTGGTCGTGAAGATGGCAAGTCGGATCTGCGCCTCGGTGCCACTCAGCCCCTGCTTGATGCACATGAGCGGGAGCTCCCGGTTCGAGCTGATGGCGGTGTGCATCTCGCTGGGCCGCACATTGGTGCTCGGGTACGACGCCGACGAGAAGGTGCAGCTGCCTCGTTGGTGTCGTCATCCTCCCATAGGAAGGAGGAGGGGGCGAAGGGCATGGTGAGCGTGCCCATGGACGTCGATGCCGACCGGTGAGTCCCCGCCCTGCATGACGTGGTCGTGGTCACTGTTGACGTATTTGTGCCAGAGCGCGGGGACGAGGAGGCCGCCCCTGTTGTCGTGGCCGTCATGGCCTTGGGTCCTTGCAGCCGCAGCCGAGCGCAAACCCAACACCACCGAACCGCTTCATCGCCACCATCGTCCGTCGCAATCGCCATGGCACTGTGTAACAGTGTTTGTTATGTGTAACTATTAACTCTTAATCATATCACGTCTATACAACCAAACACCGTGTAATTACATGTGCCGATACAATGCATGACACCAAACACCGTTCCAAAACCTATCCCCTAATGCACAATGCGGACAACAAATCGAGGTGCACATATTGGTTTTACCGTGTTTCCACTCAGCCATGCCCAACTCACCAACACATGCAGTGCATGCAACTTCACGAATGACAATTGAACACATCCTAGCAGATCTGGTTACGCTACGTCTCACAAAAGTCATTTACGAGAGACCTATAAAAAAATCACGGAACCGTGAGACCTTCGGCGGAATAGGTCGTGTATACTTGTACCGCTAATTTTCTACGGGGCGAGTTTAAAGGATCTGTTCCCTATCAAAGGCCTCGCAATACTACAAATTTTTCAGAGATTTGCAAATTCTTGATTTTCGACGATACAAACCGAATAGAATCACAATATAAAATAATGAAATGATCCGAAGGGCAATTCACAATAGAACAATCATCTTTATTACAACAAATGTTGAAATTCAAATAGTTATTACAATAACAAATTGTTTGAATCTCACAAAAATACAATAACAAATTGTTCAAATATGACACAAATACAACAACAAATTGTTCAAATTAAAATGAGAGTCTATCTTCCATAGAGTTGCCACTGATGCTCAACAAGATCATGACGGATCTGATAGTGTGAAGCATTGTTTTTAATCTTTTGGTAGGTGTCAAGAAATTCAATGATCTCGTATTCGTCCCCGGCCAAGATATGTACCATGAATCACTATAGTTATCACAAAGTAAGTGCATAAGTAAAGGGATCGGGTAAAAGATAACCGAGCCACGTGAAGACGACGATGTATCGCAAAGTTTATATCCTTGCTGATGCTAATCTCCATTAGAGTGGTGAGAGACACAATGCTTCCGAAAATACCACTAGTATCACCATATTCTCCTCACTCCCTCACATAATGCAAGGTGTCGTGATTCCATTAGGCCTTGAGGGCGGTCACCTGACCCATACAAACAGTGACCCTTGGGGCGGTCACCGAACCCTTACAATTGGCAATGCTTGGGGCGGTCATTGAACTCGTACAAATTTCTCGGGCAATATCCATAACTTAATCGGAGACCCCAAAACTTGTACAGAGCTTTACGCCACAATAATTGAGCTTCGCGACACCACCAACCGTCTAGGGTGTCCAAGCACCCAAGAGGTAGAAGCTCTAGGGTGCTCAAACACCAAAAAGTAATAAGCTTCTCAACCTTCCACTTCCATGTATCACCGTGGAGAACTCAAACCGATGCAACTAATGCAATTGCAAGAACATATGAAGTGGTCAAGTCCCTCACTTTCAAATTCTACCAAAGCAACAAAAGCTATGGAGGAATATGAGAGGAAGAACAAGGCCAACATAAAAGAACTCCAAGATCTAGATCAAAAGGGTCCCCTCGTTTATAGGAGAGATGGATTGGCGAAAATATATATCTAGATTATGGAAGGAATAGAGATAAAGCAAGCTCGAGGAGGTCAAGAATGGTGAGGAAAAACTTGCCAAAAAAACATTGGAGGCAATGGGGAAGAAGACCCCCTTTTATAGGCCCCGACGAATCTCCCTGTTATGTTGCAGATTTACACAGGAGCGGTGCAACTGGTCCAATGACCGGTACAACCGCTTTCTGCAGTTTCCGAGTTGCAGGATACCAGGCGGTACAACCATAGAAGCTGACGGTAGTACCACTGAGTGAATCTCAGCTGCGATAACCGGACAATCATCGTCAAGTAACGCACTGGTACCCGAACAGTGTCACCCGCTAGTGGTACAAGTGTTGGTACTAGGGCCGGTACAACCGTCGGGCCAAATCCCGTACGATGGTTAAGTCATGGGCGATAGAACCGCTCCAGGACCACCCGTTGTACCGGTGTGGACATGCCATCTGTAACAACCGAGCCACCACCGCCAACCACCACCCACCCATCAGAACGAAGTCACCCAGCTCCGGTGGTTGGGGTGATACTTGGCCTAGTACAACCACCGCCTAGTACTCGTGTAGTGGCAAGGCCCGTGGCGGTTACAACATCGAGAGAGACAGCGGTATGACCACTTTACCACTACCTAGAGCACTATTCACCTGAGGGAATCACCCATCGGGAAGTGGTTGCACCGGAATTACTAGCCATTCCGATACAACCTCGCCCACGAGCGGTACAACCGGATGAGGAAAACATGTAAGACCAAATCTGCCATAACTCCTGCAAATGAACTCTGATTTTACCAAAATCAAGCTTGATGGAAAGCTAATAACAAGAGTTGTCAAAGCTAATGACAAGTCGCTAAGAAATTTAACCAAAATTAAGTGTTTCACTTGAAATACTAGTTTTTTATGTGGGGACACTTGCAATACTAGTTGATCATGTAAAATTGAACAATAAAGCATAAGAAACTCGAACCAATAAAACAAATATGATCAGCAACGGAACATAAGACAATAGATCTTGATTGCATACAAAATAAACAAAACAACATATTGTGTAATAATGCTTACATTGTAATAATCAAAACACTAAATAAAAGCATATTGATTAATCCGTACGGTTACCAAGTTAAGCTTATTCATCGTTCTATCTTACTGGCTTCAAGCGTGGTCGATAAATAATTCAAATAGATGTGAATCACCCAAAGAAATTGTCAAATCGCAACAATTCAATCCCCAAATGTAATACCCTTAACTTTGAAAACCCTAGCCATACAATTAGACAACAAGGATGAAGTAAAATTAAGATAAATGATGTCAAAATAAGCCGTCAAACTACCTTTAAGGGCTAAAACATGCTCCACATAACCCTTAAAAAATAAGAGACTATCATCATCAAATAATAAATGGGAGATACCTGGAGCATGTCTGTTCAGCTGGATATCTTGGATAACCCATCTTGTCAATGCATCATTTAGTAACAACGAAAGGGCTTCAACCACAAAGAGGAATAAGTAAAGCGATAATAGACCCCCCCTGCCTAAGCCCACACGAAGGATGAAAAAACTCTAGCAGCTAGCCATTGAAACACACATGTCACAATCCACTTAATACAAATAGGAGCAAAACCATACGCTCTAAGCATACTTTCCAAGAAATTCCAGTCCACACGGTCATATGCCTTAGCGAGATCCGCCTTATATGCACAATATTCACCATGAGAATCTTTCAACTTATTCAACGAGTGCATACATTCAAAAGCGATAAGAGCATTATCGAAAATTAATCTTCCAGGGATAAAAGGACTTTGGGTAGATAAATCATACCATCCAGGAGAGGTCTCAGCGTGTTAACAAGGCAGTTAGATATAATTTTGTATATGACATTGCAAAGGTTAATTGGTCAAAAATTCTTTATAGGTTGAGGATTCTTTATTTTAGGAATAAGAACAATACTACTATCATTTATCCCCTCTGGCATACTTCCAGAAATAAATAAATACTTGAAAACAGAACAATAATATCCTCCTTGTGAAAACCCCAATTCCTTTGAAAAAACATCTACCCCTGGAGCCTTCAACGGTCCAATTTGGAAGAGAGCATAATTAATTTCTTGTTCAGAAAAATGTTTGCAAAGTTCATCATTCACTCTATGTGCAACAAGCGGATTTTTTTGAATTTTGATAAAAAAATTGAAGCCGAGAAATTTTTTGAAAATATTTAACAAATTTGAAAGCGCAAAAAAAATGTAAAACACGAATATTTTTTTAATCTTGAGAACAAAATTTGAAACAAATGAACAAATTTTTAAAGCATGAATTTTTTGCGAACAAATTTGGAAGCGCAAACAATTTTTTAAAGCATGAACATTTTTTGAATCTTGAGAACAAATTTTGAAACTGAGAACAAATTTCAAAAACCCCAAACAACTTTGGAAGCACGAACAAATTTTTAAAGCACGAGCATTTTTTAAATTTTAAGAACATATTTTGAAACCAAGAAGAATTTTGAAAAATCCTAAAAAAATTGGAAGCACAAACTTTTTTTAATCTTAAGAATTTTGTTTGAAACTGAGAACAAATTTGAATCTTAAGAATAAATTTTGAAACTAAGAACAATTTGTGGAAAATACAGAATAATTTTTTAAAATCAAGAACATTTTTGAAAATCCAAAATTAATTTTTGAAAATCCAGAACATTTGTTGAAACAGAAACATAAAAGAAAAAGAAAGAAACGGAAAAACAAAGAAAATGAAAAAGAATAAAACCCGGCTCAGGGAACCTTTTAGAAGTTCTTCAAAACCGTAAAAAACCAGCTAGGAAACTTCCCAAAACTAGCCACAGCAGCCTCATTACGGGGCCAGCCCGATCTTCCTTCCGCTCTATGCAAAGTATACCCTGATCCATTCGGGGGCTAATGACGGGATATAGCCCTAGGGTAGGGTCATAGGTCTGACCAATACGTCCTACCCAAGGCACCTCATTATTAGTTTAAGGACTACAAGGGAAATTCCTACTGGATCGTGACAACATCTAATCCACTCGATACGGATCCACTCAGACAAATACATTCCATCCACTCGGATGACAGTCGACCACTCGACCGTATGACTCACTCAATCATGCAAATACCAACAGTCGGCAAGACATCTGTAGTGGGCTGACATTATGGCATCAATGCCCCATCTTGTAACATAAGAGGTGAGGAGGTGGCGCACTCTATATAAGCCACCCCCTCCACATAGCTGGGGACATCTTCTTCTTGTCCTCCTTCGGGCTCATTCTTTCCCTCGAGCTCTGGCTCTCTCTCTCTCTACACCATGTAACTCATGTCCATGACAAATAAAACAAAGCCTCTCCGGAGCACGAGACGTAGGGTTGTTATCTCCACTGTGAGAGGCCTGAACTCGCTAAAACCACCGTGTCACCCATGTGCATCTTGATAGATCATGCTCCGTTATCCTACCCTCTTTCTATTGTCAGAATAGTTACCACGACATTTGACGCCCACCGTGGGGCATAGCGTCTATCGAGCCATGATGCATATGGTTATTTCTTCAACCACCAACGGCAGCGAAAGAAAAACAGACATCCGTCCAAGCAGCAACAAGGGTGTGGAAGCAGGAAACTCCGACCTTGCACAGCCGACTACGCCTCCACGTACGGCTACCGGTGCCGTCTGCCTTGTCGTCGTCCCGCGCGGCTACCGGTGTCTTCTACCTCGTCGTCGTCGTGCGCGGCTACCAGCGTCGTCTGCCTCACCGTCATCATGCACGACCGCCTGCGTGGTCCGTCTCTCCGCCCTACCCGACGATCTTCTTCAGCACATCATGTCCTTCACGCCGGCCAAGGAGGCCGCGACCAGCGCCGTCCTCTCGCGCCGATGGCGTCCGCTGTGGCGCCGCACGGGCGTCCTCAACCTGGACAACATACACTACTCCGCCCAAGATCGCTACGGCTGCTTCGACGTCTTCTTCCGCGACGCCATGGCCGCCCTCGCCGCCTACCGCCGCCGTCGCGGGACGACGACCCTCAAGAGGCTCACGCTCTTCCTGACGGAAGGCGCCTACCATCCCCTCAAGAGATGGTACAGCGACCCGAACCAAAAGAAGAAGTCCGGGTCGCCGGCATCCTCGCCGACCCCGCGGCGACCGGGCTGGAAGGGCTCCGCATCGCCGCCAAGGAGCAAAACCAGTGCGACGAGATGTACAGCCCGCCGCTGGGCTCCCTGCCGTTCGCCACAACGCTCCGGGTGCTGGAGCTCGAGCACTGCAACCTCAAAGACGCCGCCGCCGTCGGCGCGCCTGGCCTTCCCGTGCCTCACGGACCTCACGTTGCGCCACTGCTTCGCCTTGGAGGGGAATCTCCAGGCCCTGGTCGACGACGCGCCGACGCTGACCAGCCTGCCTCGTAAGTGCATGCATAACATGAAACGACAGGGCGTGGTGGTCCACGATCTATTAAACCGCATGTATTCAAGCACGTGAAATGGAAGGTAGTGGTGGCCAGGCCTTTAACGTCTGGTTAATTGGGTGGAGGATCAATTCCATGCATTAAACATGGACTAACCGTTTTGGCTTAGGTAATTGCCTCATTAAGCTCCTCGTAAGTATTTCCCACATCAGTAAATTTTGCATGCATGCGGGCAAAACCAAATGTGGTTTTTATTCATTGCAAATTAGCAACTATACAGGACACTTAGTTCACCCAAAAATATTTGTAGCTACGCTTGCTACTAACTTGCAGGGTCACTCGTCCGTAATCGTCTCCGAACAACAGTTTATACGGACGGACCATTTGTTGGAATTATGCCCTAGAGGCAATAATAAATATATAGTTATTATTATAATTCCTGCATCAAGATAATATTTTATTATCCATGCTATAATTGTATTGAATGAAGACTCATATACATGTGTGGATACATAGACAAAACACCATCCCTAGCATGCCTCTAGTTGGCTAGCCAGTTGATCGATGATAGTCAGTGTCTTCTGATTATGAACAAGGTGTTGTTGCTTGATAACTGGATCACGTCATTGGGAGAATCACGTGATGGACTAGACCCAAACTAATAGACGTAGCATGTTGATCGTGTCATTTTGTTGCTACTGTTTTCTGCGTGTCAAGTATTTATTCCTATGACCATGAGATCATATAACTCACTGACACCGGAGGAATGCTTTGTGTGTATCAAACGTCGCAACGTAACTGGGTGACTATAAAGATGCTCTACAGGTATCTCCGAAGATGTTAGTTGAGTTAGTATGGATCAAGACTGGGATTTGTCACTCCGTGTGACGGAGAGGTATCTCGGGGCCCACTCGGTAATACAACATCATACACAAGCCTTGCAAGCAATGTAACTTAGTGTAAGTTGCGGGATCTTGTATTACGGAACGAGTAAAGAGACTTGCCGGTAAACGAGATTAAAATAGGTATGCGGATACTGACGATCGAATCTCGGGCAAGTAACATACCGAAGGACAAAGGGAATGACATACGGGATTATACGAATCCTTGACACTGAGGTTCAAACGATAAGATCTTCGTAGAATATGTAGGATCCAATATGGGCATCCAGGTCCCGCTATTGGATATTGACCGAGGAGTCTCTCGGGTCATGTCTACATAGTTCTCGAACCCGCAGGGTCTGCACACTTAAGGTTCGACGTTGTTTTATGCGTATTTGAGTTATATGGTTGGTTACCGAATGTTGTTCGGAGTCCCGGATGAGATCACGTACGTCACGAGGGTTTCCGGAATGGTCCGGAAATGAAGATTGATATATAGGATGACCTAATTTGATTACCGGAAGGTTTTCGGAGTTACTGGGAATGTACCGGGAATGACGAATGGGTTCCGGGAGTTCACCGGGGGGGGCAACCCACCCCGGGGAAGCCCATAGGCCTTGGGGGAGACACACCAGCCCTTAGTGGGCTGGTGGGACAGCCCACAAGTGCTCTATGCGCCAAGAGAAGAAAATCAAGAGGAAAAGAAAAAAAAGGGAGGAGGTGGGAAGGGAGGAGGACTCCCTCCCACCAAACCTAGTCCAACTCGGTTTGGGGGGGGAGAGTCCTCCCCCTTGGCTCGGCCGACCCCCTTGAGGGTCCTTGGACCCCAAGGCAAGGCCCCCTCCCTCCCACCTATATATACGGAGGTTTTAGGGCTGATTTGAGACGACTTTTCCACGGCAGCCCGACCACATACCTCCACAGTTTTTCCTCTAGATCGCGTTTCTGCGGAGCTCGGACGGAGCCCTGCTGAGACAAGGTCATCACCAACCTCCTGAGCGCCGTCACGCTGCCGGAGAACTCTTCTACCTCTCCGTCTCTCTTGCTGGATCAAGAAGGCCGAGATCATCGTCGAGCTGTACGTGTGCTGAACGCGGAGGTGCCGTCCGTTCGGTACTAGATCGTGGGACTGATCGCGGGATTGTTCGCGGGGCGGATCAAGGGACGTGAGGACGTTCCACTACATCAACCGCGTTCTCTAACGCTTCTGCTGTACGGTCTACAAGGGTATGTAGATCACTCATCCCCTCTCGTAGATGGACATCACCATGATAGGTCTTCGTGCGCGTAGGAAATTTTTTGTTTCCCATGCGACGTTCCCCAACAGTGGCATCATGAGCTAGGTTCATGCGTAGATGTCTTCTCGAGTAGAAAACAAAAGTTTTTGTGGGCGGTGATGTGCGTTTTGCTGCCCTCCTTAGTCTTTTCTTGATTCCGCGGTATTGTTGGATTGAAGCGGCTTGGACCGACATTACTCGTACGCTTACGAGAGACTGGTTTCATCATTACGAGTAACCCCCTTTGCTCAAAGATGACTGGCAAGTGTCGGTTTCTCCAACTTTAGTTGAATCGGATTTGACCGAGGAGGTCCTTGGATGAGGTTAAATAGCAACTCATATATCTCCGTTGTGGTGTTTGCGTAAGTAAGATGCGATCCTACTAGATACCCTTGGTCACCACGTAAAACATGCAACAACAAAATTAGAGGACGTCTAACTTGTTTTTGCAGGGTATGATTGTGATGTGATATGGCCAACGATGTGATGTGATATATTGGATGTATGAGATGATCATGTTGTAATAGAAATATCGACTTGCACGTCGGTGGTACGGCAACCGGCAGGAGCCATAGGGTTGTCTTTATACTAACGTTTGTGCTTGCAGATGCGTTTACTATTTTGCTAGGATGTAGCTTTAGTAGTAATAGCATAAGTAGCACGACAACCCCGATGGCAACACGTTGATGGATGATCATGGTGTGGCGCCGGTGACAAGAAGATCGTGCCGGTGCTTTGGTGATGGAGATCAAGAAGCACGTGATGATGGCCATATCATGTCACTTATGAATTGCATGTGATGTTAATCCTTTTATGCACCTTATTTTGCTTAGAACGACGGTAGCATTATGAGGTGATCTCTCACTAAAATTTCAAGACGAAATTGTGTTCTCCCCGACTGTGCACCGTTGCTACAGTTCGTCGTTTCGAGACACCACGTGATGATCGGGTGTGATAGACTCAACGTTCACATACAACGGGTGCAAAACAGTTGCGCACGCGGAACACTCGGGTTAAGCTTGACGAGCCTAGCATGTGCAGACATGGCCTCGGAACACATGAGACCGAAAGGTCGATCATGAATCATATAGTTGATATGATTAGCATAGGGATGCTTACCACTGAAACTATACTCAACTCACGTGATGATCGGACTTGGGATAGTGTAAGTGGATCATGAACCACTCAAATGACTAGAGAGATGTACTTTTTGAGTGGGAGTTTAGCATATAATTTGATTAAGTTGAACTCTAATTATCTTGAACATAGTCTAAGTCCACTTTGAATATATTTGTGTTGTAGATCATGGCTCACGCGACAGTCATCCTGAATTTTAATACGTTCCTAGAGAAAGCTAAGTTGAAAGATGATGGAAGCAACTTTGTAGACTGGGCTCGTAATCTTAAGCTAATCTTACAAGCTGGGAAGAAGGATTATGTCCGTAATGCTGCGCTAGGAGATGAACCACCCGCTACGGCTGATCAGGATGTTAAGAACGCTTGGTTAGCACATAAGGAGGACTACTCAATAGTTTAATGTGCAGTCTTGTATGGCTTAGAACCGGGACTTCAACGTCGCTTTGAGCGTCATGGAGCATTTGAGATGTTCCAGGAGTTGGAGTTTATCTTTCAGAAGAACGCCCGGATCGAGAGGTATGAGACCTCCGATAAATTCTATGCTTGCAAGATGGAGGAAAACTCGTCTGTCAGTGAACATGTGCTCAAAATGTCCGGGTACTCAAACCGTCTAGCTGAACTGGGGATTGAACTCCCGCAAGAAGCTATCGCTGACAGAATCCTTCAATCACTGCCGCCAAGCTATAAAGGCTTTGTGTTGAACTACAACATGCAAGGGATGAACAAGTCTCCCGGCGAATTGTTTGCGATGCTAAAAGTCGCAGAGTCTGAACTCCGTAAAGAGCATCAAGTGTTGATGGTGAGCAAGACCACTAGTTTCAAGAGAAACGGAAAACGCAAGAAGGGCAATTCGAAGAAGAGCGGCAAGCCTGTTGCCAATCCGCCGAAGAAACCCAAGGCTGGACCTAAGCCTGAAACAAAGTGCTTCTATTGCAAGGGTATGGGTCACTGGAAGCGCAATTGCCCCAAGTATCTGGCAGATAAGAAGGCGGGCAAAGAAAAATCAGGTATATAGGATATACATGTTATTGATGTGTACTTAACCGGCTCTCGTAGTAGTGCCTGGGTATTCGATACCGGTTCTGTTGCTCACATTTGCAACTCGAAGCAGGAACTGCGGAATAGACGAAGGCTGGCGAAAGACGAAGTGACGATGCGCGTAGGAAATGGTTCCAAGGTTGATGCAATCGCCGTCGACACAGTGTCACTTCAGCTACCATCGGGATTAGTGATGAACTTAAATCATTGTTATTTAGTGCCTGCGTTGAGCATGAACATTATATCTGGATCTTGTTTATTGCGAGACGGTTACTCTTTTAAGTCTGAGAATAATGGTTGTTCTATTTCTATGAGTAACATCTTTTATGGTCATGCACCGAATGTGAGAGGATTGTTCATATTGAATCTTGATAGCGATACGCATATACATAACATTGAGACCAAAAGAGTTAGAGTAAACAATGATAGCGCCATATTTTTGTGGCACTGCCGCTTGGGTCATATTGGTGTAAAGCGCATGAAGAAACTCCATGCTGATGGGCTTTTGGAGTCACTTGACTTTGATTCACTTAACACGTGCGAACCATGCCTCATGGGCAAGATGACTAAGACTCCGTTCTCCGGAACAATGGAGCGTGCAAGTGACTTATTGGAAATCATACATACCGATGTGTGTGGTCCAATGAGCGTGGAGGCACGCGGCGGATATCATTATTTTCTCACCTTCACTGACGATTTAAGTAGATATGGTTATGTCTACTTGATGAAGCACAAGTCTGAAACATTTGAAAAGTTCAAACAATTTCAGAGTGAAGTGGAAAATCATCGTAACAAGAAGATCAAGTTCCTACGGTCTGATCGTGGGGGTGAATATCTGAGTTTCGAGTTTGGTGTTCACTTAAGACAATGTGGAATTGTTTCGCAGTTAACACCGCCTGGAACACCACAGCGTAATGGTGTGTCCGAACGTCGTAATCGTACTTTGTTAGAGATGGTGCGATCTATGATGTCTCTTACTGATTTGCCATTATCTTTGTGGGGTTATGCATTAGAAACAGCTGCATTCACTTTAAATAGGGCACCATCAAAATCCGTTGAGACGACACCATACGAACTGTGGTATGGCAAGAGGCCTAAATTGTCGTTTCTTAAAGTTTGGGGATGTGATGCTTATGTCAAAAAGCTTCAACCTGAAAAGCTGGAACCCAAAGCGGAAAAATGCGTCTTCATAGGTTACCCAAAAGAGACAGTTGGGTACACCTTCTATCTCAAATCCGAGGGCAAAGTGTTTGTTGCTAAAAACGGAGCTTTTCTCGAGAAGGAGTTTCTCTCGAGAGAATTGAGTGGGAGGAAGATAGAACTTGACGAGGTTGTCGAACCTCTCATCCCTCTGGATGGTGGCGCATGGCAAGGGGAAACCTCTGTCGTTGCGACGCCGGTTGAGGAGGAAGTTAATGATGATGATCATGAAACTCCAGTTCAAGTTTCTGTTGAACCACGCAGGTCAACGAGATCACGCGCTGCTCCAGAGTGGTACGGTAATCACGTCTTATCAATCATGTTGTTAGACAACAATGAACCTGCAAATTATGAAGAAGCAATGGTGGGCCCAGATTCCAACAAATGGCTAGAAGCCATGAAATCCGAGATAGGATCCATGTATGAGAACAAAGTGTGGACTTTGGAGATACTACCTGAGGGCCGCAAGGCTATTCAGAACAAATGGATCTTTAAGAAGAAGACGGACACTGACGGTAATGTGACCGTTTATAAAGCACGACTTGTGGCAAAGGGTTTTTCACAAGTTCCAGGAGTTGACTACGATGAGACTTTCTCACCCGTAGCGATGCTTAAGTCCGTCAGGATCATGTTAGCAATAGCTGCATTTTTCGATTATGAAATCTGGCAGATGGATGTCAAAACGGTGTTCCTTAACGGTTTCCTTAAGGAAGAGTTGTATATGATGCAACCCGAAGGTTTTGTCGATCCTAAAAATGCTGACAAGGTGTGCAAGCTCCAGCGATCCATTTATGGACTGGTGCAAGCATCTCGGAGTTGGAACAAACGCTTTGATGAGGTGATCAAAGCATTTGGGTTTATACAAGTGGTTGGAGAATCTTATATTTACAAGAAAGTGAGTGGGAGCTCTGTGGCGTTTCTAATATTATATGTGGATGACATATTACTGATTGGAAACAACGTAGAGCTTTTGGAGAGCATAAAAGGTTACTTGAATAAAAGTTTCTCTATGAAGGACCTAGGAGAAGCTGCTTACATTCTAGGCATTAAGATCTATAGGGATAGATCGAAACGCCTGATAGGACTTTCACAAAGCACATACCTTGATAAAGTTTTGAAAAGGTTCAAAATGGAACAGTCCAAGAAAGGGTTCTTGCCAGTTTTACAAGGTACAAGATTGAGTAAGACTCAGTGCCCAGCAACTGATGAAGATAGAGAGCATATGCGCTCCGTCCCCTATGCTTCAGCCATAGGTTCTATCATGTATGCGATGCTGTGCACTAGACCGAATGTTAGCCTGGCCATAAGTATGGCAGGTAGGTTCCAGAGTAATCCAGGAGTGGATCACTGGACAGCGGTCAAGAATATCCTGAAGTACCTGAAAAGGACTAAGGAGATGTTTCTCGTATATGGAGGTGACGAAGAGCTCGCCGTAAAAGGTTACGTCGATGCAAGCTTTGACACAGATCTGGACGACTCTAAGTCGGAGACCGGATACGTATTTATTCTTAATGGGGGTGCAGTAAGCTGGTGCAGTTCCAAGCAAAGCGTCGTAGCAGATTCTACATGTGAAGCAGAGTACATGGCTGCCTCGGAGGCGGCTAAGGAGGGTGTCTGGATGAAGCAGTTCATGACGGATCTTGGAGTGGTGCCAAGCGCATTGAATCCAATAACCTTGTTCTGTGACAACACTCGTGCCATTGCCTTAGCAAAGAAACCACGGTTTCACAAGAAGACCAGACACATCAAACGACGCTTCAACCTCATCCGCGACTACGTCGAGGAAGAGGACGTAAATATATACAAAGTGCACACGGATCTGAATGTAGCAGACCCGCTGACTAAACCTCTTCCACGGCAGATTTATTACAATGTAATTCACATGGTGATGTGAGGGCTAGATTATTGACTCTAGTGCAAGTGGGAGACTGTTGGAATTATGCCCTAGAGGCAATAATAAATATATAGTTATTATTATAATTCATGTATCAAGATAATAGTTTATTATCCATGCTATAATTGTATTGAATGAAGACTCATATACATGTGTGGATACATAGACAAAACACCGTCCCTAGCATGCCTCTAGTTGGCTAGCCAGTTGATCGATGATAGTCAGTGTCTTCTGATTATGAACAAGGTGTTGTTGCTTGATAACTGGATCACGTCATTGGGAGAATCACGTGATGGACTTGACCCAAACTAATAGACGTAGCATGTTGATCGTGTCATTTTGTTGCTACTGTTTTCTGCGTGTCAAGTATTTATTCCTATGACCATGAGATCATATAACTCACTGACACCGGAGGAATGCTTTGTGTGTATCAAACGTCGCAACGTAACTGGGTGACTATAAAGATGCTCTACAGGTATCTCCGAAGGTGTTAGTTGAGTTAGTATGGATCAAGACTGGGATTTGTCACTCCATGTGACGGAGAGGTATCTCGGGGCCCACTCGGTAATACAACATCATACACAAGCCTTGCAAGCAATGTAACTTAGTGTAAGTTGCGGGATCTTGTATTACGGAACGAGTAAAGAGACTTGCCGGTAAACGAGATTAAAATAGGTATGCGGATACTGACGATCGAATCTCGGGCAAGTAACATACCGAAGGACAAAGGGAATGACATACGGGATTATACGAATCCTTGGCACTGAGGTTCAAACGATAAGATCTTCGTAGAATATGTAGGATCCAATATGGGCATCCAGGTCCCGCTATTGGATATTGACCGAGGAGTCTCTCGGGTCATGTCTACATAGTTCTCGAACCCGCAGGGTCTGCACACTTAAGGTTCGACGTTGTTTTATGCGTATTTGAGTTATATGGTTGGTTACCGAATGTTGTTCGGAGTCCCGGATGAGATCACGGACGTCACGAGGGTTTCCGGAATGGTCCGGAAACGAAGATTGATATATAGGATGACCTCATTTGATTACCGGAAGGTTTTCGGAGTTACCGGGAATGTACCGGGAATGACGAATGGGTTCCGGGAGTTCACCGGGGGGGGCAACCCACCCCGGGGAAGCCCATAGGCCTTGGGGGAGACACACCAGCCCTTAGTGGGCTGGTGGGACAGCCCACAAGTGCTCTATGCGCCAAGAGAAGAAAATCAAGAGGAAAAGAAAAAAAAGGGAGGAGGTGGGAAGGGAGGAGGACTCCCTCCCACCAAACCTAGTCCAACTCGGTTTGGGGGGGAGAGTCCTCCCCCTTGGCTCGGCCGACCCCCTTGAGGGTCCTTGGACCCCAAGGCAAGGCCCCCTCCCTCCCACCTATATATACGGAGGTTTTAGGGCTGATTTGAGACGACTTTTCCACGGCAGCCCGACCACATACCTCCACAGTTTTTCCTCTAGATCGCTTTTCTGCGGAGCTCAGGCGGAGCCCTGCTGAGACAAGGTCATCACCAACCTCGGGAGCGCCGTCACTCTGCCGGAGAACTCTTCTACCTCTCCGTCTCTCTTGCTGGATCAAGAAGGCCGAGATCATCGTCGAGCTGTACGTGTGCTGAACGCGGAGGTGCCGTCCGTTCGGTACTAGATCGTGGGACTGATCGCGGGATTGTTCGCGGGGCGGATCGAGGGACGTGAGGACGTTCCACTACATCAACCGCGTTCTCTAACGCTTCTGTTGTACAGTCTACAAGGGTATGTAGATCACTCATCCCCTCTCGTAGATGGACATCACCATGATAGGTCTTCGTGCGCGTAGGAAAATTTTTGTTTCCCATGCGACGTTCCCCAACACCATTCATTCGAGCTACTAACACGATGACACACCGAAATTATTCCAGATGAATTTTGTATACAGATGACCAACATGCAGTGACTCGGCCGCCCTGCGTGCCGTCGCTCAGTCGGACGCATCATAATCAGTCGGTCCTCCCGCGCGCCGCCACTCGGCGAGACACATCTTCGTCACTCGGTTGTATGCGCCTTCATCAGTCGACCGCCCCATGAGCCGCCACTTGGCGAGACACATCTTCGTCACTCGGTTGTAGGTGCCTTCATCAGTCGGCCGCCCAGCGCGCCGCCACTCGGCGAGACGCGCCTTTGTCACTCGACCGCCCCCCGCGCCGTCACTCGGCTGGAGACTCCTTCGTCACTCGGCAGCTTCGCGTGTCGTCACTCGGCTAGAGGCTCCTTCGTCACCTGGTTGCTCTGCGCGTCGTCACTCGGCCGCCCCGCGTGTCGCCACTCAGCTAGACGCGTCTTCATCGCTTGACCGCCCAACACGACGCCACTCAGCCGAACGTGTCTACTTCACTCGACCGCCCCGCGCGTCGTCAGGCAGCTAAGTCATTTTTCTCAGACTCCATTCTATTAAATAATCGTTTCTACATTACCGAGTGTCGAGGAAGTCGCACATGACGTTCACTCGGAGGCCACGCCACTGAGTGTACCTCTGTACTCGGTTGTTTATTTTTATGTGGGAACACTTCACTTCCGGTTCGTTTGGGTCCAGTACTCAAACGAGTTCAGCCGGATCCTTCACTCTTTTAGACTCTTGCTGGTTCTGAACCAGCAATCACGTGGCACACCCAGTGGGTGTCTATGGGTGCAATTTACATGAACTATTTCAGAAAAGATCATGTTACTTTGATAATTTTTTATGCTGGCTTGTGCTATTTTTCATACACAGGTTACTCGACGCATCCGTGCGCCATCCTCGTCGCTGCTCAGGCTCAGTCGCCGCAACGATCATTCATGCGTTTTCACGTGTTCGGAAGCCCCCGCAATGACGTAGTGGACACGGCCGCCCCGCGTGCTGTCAGTGGGTCGGATGCCTCCTCGACATACATCACTTGGCCGCCCCGTGCGTTGCCACTCAGCCGGACGCGTCGTCAGCGCTCGGATGCCATGCGCATCGCCACTCCGTGTGGCACGTCTTCATCATTCGGCTGCCCCGCGCGCCACCGCTCAGCTTAGCTGTGACTCCGTGTCGCCTAAGTTAAAAGTACTCCGAGTACGGACACGCTCGACACTCAGGAACTTAGCTGCGACTATGTATCGCCTAAGTTAAAAACAACTATGAGTACGGACATGCTCCACACTCGGGGGCTTAGCTGCGACTCCGTATCGCCTAAATTAAAAACAACTCCGAGTGCGGACATGTTCCACACTCGGGGACTTAGCTGCGACTCCGTATCGCCTAAGTTAAAAACAACTCCGAGTGCGAACATGATCCACACTTGAGGACTTAGCTGCGACTCCGTATCGCCTAAGTTAAAAACAACTGCGAGTGCGGACATGCTCCACGTTCGGGGGCTTAGCTGCGACTCCGTATCGCCTAAGTTAAAAACAATTCCGAGTGCGGACATGTTCCACGCTCGGGGGCTTAGCTGCGAACTCCGTATCGCCTAAGTTAAAAATAACTCCGAGTGCGGACATGTTCCACACTCGGGGACTTAGCTGCGACTCCGTATCGCCTAAGTTAAAAACAACTCCGAGTACGGACATGCTCCACGCTCGGGGGCTTAGCTGCGACTCTGTATCGCCTAAGTTAAAAACAACTCCGAGTGCGGACATGTTCCACGCTCGGGGGCTTAGCTGCGACTCCGTATCGCCTAAGTTAAAAACAACTCCGAGTGCGGACATGTTCCACACTCGGGGACTTAGCTGCGACTCCGTATCGCCTAAGTTAAAAACAACTTCGAGTGCGGACATGCTCCACGCTCGGGGGCTTAGCTGCGACTCCGTATCGCCTAAGTTAAAAACAACTCCGAGTGCGAACATTTTCCGCACTCGGGGACTTAGCTGCGACTCCGTATCGCCTAAGTTAAAAACAACTCCGAGTGCAGACACGCTGCACAATCGAGAACTTAGTTGCGACCCCGTATCACCGAAGTTAAAAAATAAACTCGGAGACTTGACTTTGATCTAGAAATCATATAATGCAAATTCAACAAACATTCAACATGACAAGCACTGGAAGTCTTAAACCCTCTGCCAGACTCATCTAGTCCGACAGAGGCTCGGGGACTACACCCAGTGGGTGCACTGAGCGTGCCCCCGCAGGAAGAGAAATACAAAAAAGAAACATTCTGCTTGGTCAAGTCCACCAACAACATCCAAGTTCAACAGATTCAACAGATTCCAACCGACTACCAGCAGTCAGTCAGAGTCTCAAGATCATGTTGGTCACTCGGATCTACTTCAATTCTTAAGTTCACTCGGACGTACTACTCAGCGGAATCGATCAGGGCGAATGATGAAGACTTCAATCAACGCATAATTTTGCAAGGCCCTGAAGCACGTTCAAGTTCGGTCTGCTGCTATAAGATTTACATCGACACCTTCACCACTCGGACCCTGATCCATTCGGGGGCTAATGACGGGGATATAGCCCTAGGGTAGGGTCATAGGTCTGACCAATACGTCCTACCCAAGGGCACCTCATTATTAGTTTAAGGACTACAAGGGAAATTCCTACTGGATCGTGACAACATCTAATCCACTCGGGACGGATCCACTCAGACAAATACATTCCATCCACTCGGATGACAGTCAACCACTCGGCTGTATGACTCACTTGGTCATGCAAATACCAACAGTCGGCAAGACATCTGTAGTGGGCTGACATTATGGCACCAATGCCTCATCTTGTAACATAAGAGGTGAGGAGGTGGCGCACTCTATATAAGTCACCCCCCTCCACATAGCTGGGGACATCTTCTTCTTCTCCTCCTTCGGGCTCATTCTTTCCCTCGAGCTCTGTCTCTCTCTCTCTACACCATGTAACTCATGTCCATGACAAATAAAACAAAGCCTCTCCGGAACACGAGACGTAGGGTTGTTATCTCCACTGTGAGAGGCCTGAACTCGCTAAAACCACCGTGTCACCCATGTGCATCTTGATAGATCATGCTCCGTTATCCTACCCTCTTTCTATTATCGGAATCGTTACCACGACATTTGACGCCCACCGTAGGGCATAGCGTCTATCGAGCCATGATGCATATGGTTATTTCTTCAACCACCAACGGCAGCGAAAGAAAAACAGACATCCGTCCAAGCAGCAACAAGGGTGTGAAAGCAGGAAACTCCGACCTTGCACAGTTGACTACGCCTCCACGTTGGCTACCGGTGCCGTCTGCCTTGTCGTCGTCCCGCGCGGCTACCGGTGTCTTCTACCTCGTCGTCGTCGCGCGCGGCTACCAAGGTCGTCTGCCTCACCGTCGTCATGCACGACCGCCTGCGTGGTCCGTCTCTCCGCCCTACCCGACGATCTTCTTCAGCACATCCTGTCCTTCGCGCCGGCCAAGGAGGCCGCGACCAGCGCCGTCCTCTCGCGCCGATGGCGTCCGTTGTGGCTACCGGGTCCGCCCGAATTAACAGATATGGGAAGAGGTTCACTAATACTAAATCGATGACCAGGACGATGGTTCCCTACGAGATGCATAGCGGTGGCGTCGACCAACGGAGCCACACCACAACATCGTCTTCTTCAACCTCTTCCTTAGGAAAGACGCGCATGAGCGGTGGCGGTGCAACGACGATAGAGGCTAGCGCCCTCTTCCCCGCATCTTCTCCCACCTGATGGCTATGGCTACCGGGTTCTGGTTTCCTTTGTTACCGGTCTCCGACCACTGGCTGCTTGCTGTTTGGTCGGTATCCTCTTCACATGTTTGATCTAAACTTCGCATCGTCCGTCGGTTCTTCTTGCTTCAGTACAAGAACCAAAAGTAATAGTTTGGTTTTTTGTTGTACGTGGTTTGAGGGATCTTCTTCTTTGAGTTCAAAGTAAAATAGCTAATATTGCAAGTGAATGAGTGGATCTAGCGTCCTCCGGATAGTACCAGCTTTAGGTGGGATTTCAGTTCAACCTTTTGCATCTACGAAATAATATTTCTAGAATATTTTATACACTATTTGCATTGTATTAGATATATAAAGAGAAAGTTTATATTGTCAATAACTATCCATATTGTTTCCTACGTTTGAGTTCGCATGTCATTTTAATGGGTTTAGATTACCATGGCTACGTCTTCTTTACACACGTCATTCTTCTTCTTGCATTTATACAAATTAGAGGAAGGAAAGGTACTATATTTAAATGTTAATTAGGCAACATAAATCTTGTTTAATTTAAACTAATGCCTTTAAATGTTGTCCATATTTCATCTTCAGCTACCCTCTCTCTCCCCCATCTCCACCTTTCTCTCTCCCTCCCTCTCTCCCGCTTCTCAAAATTGATTTAAATTTGCATGGCTTAATATCATTTTGCTCAAATATTTAGAGATACAGAGAACATTCAAGCGATAATCAAACATGTCCCTCTTGTTGCACTCATGCTTCTGCAACAAGGACCTCGTTGCAAAAAAATTGGACCATTTTCCCAATATTTGCAACATGATCCTTGTGGTGCTCATGCTTATGCAAAAGGGTCTTGTTGCAAAATAATTCAGACAATTTTTTTCTCCATATATGCAACATGAGTCTAATTACGCAACAACGACCTTGTTGCAGAACCTTTTTGAACCATTTTTTTCTCCTATTTATGTAACATGAGTTGTATTGCAAAGTTTTTGCAACAAGAGTCTTGTTGCAAAATATATTTTCCTGTAGTGGGAAGAAGAGCACGGCTATGGATGGGGAGGCGTGTGCGGCCATGGATGAGGGAGGTGAGTGCAGTTGTGGGCCATCGTTGAGCAACACCGTCAATTGCTGCTACTATTTGCAACACTGTCGTTGTTGCATATACCACAACATATGTCTGGGCCTAACCGCCATGGCTATGGCCATGGACAAGCCCAAGCTCGGGCCGACCCCTTCCTGCCACGCCTGTGCGCCCCAGCCTCGGTCGTGCCCCCGCAGCGTGCGCACACCGCGAGCTCCACCTGGCCCTCGGTCCTCTTCGCAGACTTGATTTGGGAGAATGGAGGTCGTGCAAGATTGAGGAAGGAAGAAATGGCTGGGGCATGGCACTAGTAGAAAAATGGCCTTTTGTCCCGGTTCGTAAGGGCCTTCTGTCCCGGTTTTGGAACCGGGACTAAAAGGTCGTTACTAATGCCCTCGGCCTTTAGTCTCGGTTCTTACACCAACCGGGACAGATGGGCCTCCACGTGGCCGCTGCGGTCAGGCCAGGCAGGGGGGCCTTTAGTCCCGGTTGGTGACACCAACCGGGACCAAAAGGCATCCACGCGTCAGCACCTGGCTGAAGCTGAGTTTTTTTTTTGCAAGGGGCTGGTTTAGGGGTTAATTTAGGTTGTTATATACACCAACCAAGGAGCATCCATGAGCAAGCACAAAAAGAAATAATTTTATCTTTCATCAATGAGCATCCATGAGCATGCACAAAATTTCATCAGGCACACCACCATCATACTTAAAAAGTGAGTAGCAGTTCAACACTATCGTACTTAAAAGGTTTACACTATAAAGATTAAAGCTCCATGAGGTTCTTAAGATCTTCACTCCTGCTTCTTCACCTTCTCCTTCATCATCCTGATGCGCTTACCAGAATTGGCATGGCCCTGTCGCCCAGCTGTGGGATCACCATCGCTAGGCCATCGTCGCTGCTACTTTTGTTGTAGCCAGAGTCGCTGCTACTTTTGCTATAGCCAGAGTTGCTGCTGCCGTAGACATAGCACCTGATGCATTACTCGCTGCTCTTGCTCCCATTGCCTTGCCAAATGCAAAAAA
This sequence comes from Hordeum vulgare subsp. vulgare, assembly GCF_904849725.1. Classification (NCBI taxonomy): domain Eukaryota; kingdom Viridiplantae; phylum Streptophyta; class Magnoliopsida; order Poales; family Poaceae; genus Hordeum; species Hordeum vulgare. The sequence continues at coordinate 544,897,910 of NC_058522.1, read as the reverse complement.
GTTTTTTTTTAAAATGGGTGTGAGACATAGCCTAATGGATAGGAAGAAGAGACAGAGCGTACTGGCATCGTCGTCGTCCTGGTAGCGCCTCTGACACATAGTCGTGTCGAACACCTTCACGGCAAACGTGGCGTTGTCGTCGTACCTGAAGACAAGAAAGTACCCGTGCCGCAGGTCGTAGGCACGGACGAACTGCTTCCAGCCATGATCTAGGTACATGCTTCCATCGGTGTCGAACGCCACCTCCATGTCCCACAGCTTGCGAAGCCCGTTGCCGGCGTGCCTCAGCTTCATGTTCTATGGTCAATGACCGTCCAACATCTTCACAAAATTGTCCGGCAGCACCTGCCTGCTGGAGGATTTCTCAAGTATAATCGTGAAGAACTCCATCTCTGAAAAGCAGCAGAAGAGACCAATTACTACCCTTTACAACATTGTCAGTACTCGCTGCTCCTGCTCCCATTGCCTTGCCAAATACAAAAAAGTTTTTTAAAAATGGGTGTGAGACATAGCCTAATGGAGAGGAAGAAGAGATAGAGCATAATGGCATCGTCGTCGACCTAGTAGCGCCTCCGACACATAGTCGTGTCGAACACCTTTACGGCGAACGTGGCGTTGCCGTCGTACCTGAAGACAAGGAAGTACCCGTGCCGCAGGTCGTAGGCATGGACGAACTACTTCCAGCCACGATCTAGGTACATGCTTCCATCGGTGTCGAACACCACCTCCACGTCCCATAGCTTGCGAAGCCCGTTGCCGGCCTGCCTCAGCTTCATGATCTGTGGCCGATGGCCGTCCAACATCTTCACAAAATTGTCCGGCAGCACCTGCCTGCTGGAGGATTTCTCAAGTATAATAGTGAAGAACTCCATCTCTGAAAAGCAGCTGAAGAGACCAATTACTACCCTTTACAACATTGTCATACAACATTTATAGCAACATGATCATCAGTATTAGGTAGGACCTAATTAAATACCCTCTTTAAGGTAAAATAGCATAAAACAATATAGACCCTGACTCGAGGTCGGAGGGGGGTCGGTGACTGGGACGACGACGTGGATGATGGAGGGGGCTCCTAGATTTCTGCATAGTGCTCTCCAATTTTAGCATTCAAAGTATGAGTACTTTTCCAATTTGAGAATTCAATAAGCAAAACCAAATCGTAAAATAAAGTAGTATTCAAATTAGCATGCATTCAATTATAAGCAAAACTACATCATCTCTTGTCATACATATAGCATCTCTAATACAGCTAGAACTGTAGCGCCCGACGGGTATCGTCGCAGGCGGTGGACACCCAAAGATAAGGAACCATCACAGGATCATAGCTCTAGTGAGATCCCTGAAGAACCTGCCAGGTATTGTCGAACCTGCCCTCCAATGCAACCATGTAGCGACGGACGTGCTCGTCCTCCTCGCTGACACGGTGACGTACCACCTCTGCGGTGTCCGGAAGCCTCGGCACCGTCACTGGCCCACGCGACCGCCACCAAACAAGGATCGGGTCAACAACGGGCTGCCTCCTCACCAACCTACGTCCCCCGGAAGGTAGCACCTCACAATACCAGCCCGGCGGAGCCCAGTCCCGAACAAGGCCATGATCAAGCAGGCTTCCACCGCCGAGTCGACGACGACGAGGATGCGAGATAGGCATCGTCGACGTCGATGCGGGGACTACTTCTATATATAGTTAAATAAAGTAGTTTATTAATTAAATCAACTAGTTCAACCATTAAGCATTTACTATAAATAAATAAAGTAGTACTTACTAAAAACAAACTGCTTCTATATATAGTAAAAATTCTATGAACAGAAAAAAATCATAAAAAATTGACATATTCGATCTTTGCATATATATGAACATACAAACATGCATATTCAACAATAATATCACCAAAAAAATCTTTTAACAGAAAAAAATCTAACACAATATGAACAAATTAATTACACAATATGAAAAAAATCTAACTGAAAAATCTATGAACTACACATCTAACAAAAAAATCTATGAACTACAAAAAAATCTAACAAAAAAATGTAAAAAAAATCTAACAAAATCTAACTCAATTAACTACACATCTAAATTATACTACACATCTAAATTAACTACTACTAACATCAAATTAAATTAGCAAAATGTTTGCTCACGGCGACGGTGTCGGGGACGGCGACGGCGACGGCGAGGTGCGGCGCGGGGCGGCGCGGCGCGGCAACGGTCGACGGTGAGGTGCGGCGCGGGCCGGGGCGGGGCGGCGACGGGCAGGGGCCAGCGGCGTCGCGGGGCACGGGGCGCGGGGCGGGGGCGGCGACGACGTCGGGGCGGCGTGAGACGGCGCGGGGCGACGACGGTGACGGCGAGGCGGAGACGGACGGGCAGCCTGGCGGCGTCAGGCGACGGGGAAGAACGAATTGAACCAAATTTTCGCGAGTGCTGCTTATATAGGCAGAGCATTGGTCCCGGTTCATGGCACCAACCGGGACCAAAGGCCTCTGTTTTGGTGCCACAAACCGGGAAAAAAGAGGGGCATTGGTCCCGGTTGGTGCCACCAACCGAAACCAAATGGCGTGTGCTCGTGCGGTGCGGTGCTATGTTTAGTCCCACCTCGCTAGCCGAGAGGGGCTCAAAGTGGTTTACAAGCCCCGACGAACCAACCACTTTGAGCTCCTCTCTACTGCAGACTTACGGGTCTAAAATCACTCTCTGTGCTTGTGGGCCTATTGGGCCTACTGTGGGCCTGCATCCTGGCCCTAGTAATGGGTTTCTAGTCGTATGCAGGCCGTGGTGGCTCTGTAGGTGGCACTTTTTTTAAAACAAATCATGTTTTTTGCTTTCTTTTTTATTTCTAATTACTTATTTATTTTCTTTTACAATAATTATTTTTGCTATTAAAGTTTGTAACAAAATTCTAATTACTTATTTATTTTCTTTTATGATAATTCTTTTTGATTTTAATGTTTTGAACAAAATTCTAATTACTTATTTATTTTATTTTATGATAATTCTTTTTTCTATTAAAGTTTGTAACAAAATTCTATATAATTTTAGTTTTAATAATACTAGAGGTTTATAAAAGCTTTTTAGTTAATTCTTTTATTTTAAATTTTTCTCAGTTTTTTGCTTTCTTTTTTGTTTCTAATTACTTATTTATTTTCTTTTACGGTAATTCTTCTTGCTATTAAATTTTGTAACAAAATTCTAATTACTTATTTATTTTCTTTGATGATAATTCTTTTTTCTTTTAATGTTTTGAACAAAATTCTAATTACTTATTTATTTTCTTTTATGATAATTCTTTTTACTATTAAAGTTTGTAACAAAATTCTATATAATTTTAGTTTCAATAATACTAGAGGTTTATAAAAGCTTTTTAGTTGATTCCTTTGGTACGAGTTCTAAGGATGTTACAAAGGCATTTTATTTGGTACAGGTTTTAAGGTTGGGGCTCCACGAGCACCTTTTAGTACCGGTTCGTGGCAATGAACCGGTAAATGAGTTTTTTAGTTGATTCTTTCTGCAGCTGTGTTTTAGTCCCACCTTGCTAAGCGAGAGGCACTCGCAGCGGTTTATAAGCCCTGAGTGTAGAGACGATGAAGGGAGAAGCGCAGTGCTCACCTGCACGTTGGCCTGAAGCTAAGCAACGCGCAGGTGAGCATTGCGCCTCTCTTTTATTTTGGCATGGTATCATCATTTCATCCACATAGCATATCCAAGAAAGTTGAGAGGGTTACGGCAAAAACTGGATGCACTTCGTGTACAAAATGGACAATCTCTTTCGAAGTATCAGGATTTCATACGGAAACTTGTGTGTTACAACATGCATTTCAAATGAACTACAAAAAGGTTGAAAGTTGGCATGGTATCATCATAATAGTTGTGGAGGAAGTCTTCACTTTTTCTTCGCTTGTGTCCTTTCCTTATTGCGCCGTAACTATGGATAATCTTCATCATTTATCAGGATGCTTGGGTCAGCCTTGACTTTGAAGGGAGGAATTTCATGAAACTTTTCATAATCTTCGGACATGTCTGTCTTGCCCTCCACTCCCACGATGTCCCTTTTTCCTGAAAGAACTATGTGGCGCTTTGGCTCATCGTATGATGTATTCGCTTCCTTATTTTTTTCTTTTTCTCGGTTTGGTAGACATGCCCTTCACATAGATAACCTGTGCCACATCATTGGCTAGGACGAACGGTTCGTCAGTGTACCCAAGATTGTTCAGATGCACTGTTGTCATTCCGTACTGTGGGTCTACCTGTACCCCGCCTCCTGACACATTGACCCATTTGCACTAAAACAAAGGGACATTAAAATCTACTCCGTAGTCAAGTTCCCATATGTCCACTATGTAACCATAATATGTGTCCTTTCCCCTCTCGGTGGCTGCATCAAAGCGGACACAGCTGTTTTGGTTGGTGCTCTTTTGATCTTGGGGATCCTGTAAAATGTATTCCCATTTATCTCGTATCCTTTCCAAATCGTAACAGTGGAAGATGGTCCCCTGGACAACGAGTACAGCTCATCACAAACAGTGTTTTCATCTCTGAGACTTGTTTCCAACCAACTGCTGAAAGTCCTGATGTGTTCACATGTAATCCAGTCGTCGCACTACTCTGGGTGTTTGGAGCACAGACTGTTCTTGTGTTCATCGACATAAGGGGTCACCAAGGTAGAGTTCTGTAGAACTATGCAGTGTGCTTGAGACCAAGAATATCTGTCCCTGCATATTATTGTCTCCCCTCCAAGCGTGCCTTTTCCAGTCAGTCTCCCCTCATACCGCGATTTAGGGAGACCTATCTTCTTAAGGTCAAGAATGAAGTCAACACAAAACCCAATGACATCCTCTGTTTGATGGCCCATGGAGATGCTTCCTTCTGGCCTAGCGCGGCTACGGACATATTTCTTTAGGACTCCCATGAACCTCTCAAAGGGGTACATATTGTGTAGAAATACGGGGCCCAGAATGACAATCTCGTCAACTAGATGAACTAGGACATGCGTCATGATATTGAAGAAGGATGGTGGGAACACCAGCTCGAAACTGACAAGACATTGCACCACATCACTCCTTAGCCTTGGTATGATTTCTAGATCGATCACCTTCTGAGAGATTGCATTGAGGAATGCACATAGCTTCACAATGGCTAATCGGACGTTTTCCGGTAGAAGCCCCCTCAATGCAACCGAAAGCAGTTGCGTCATAATCACGTGGCAGTCATGAGACTTTAGGTTCTGAAACTTTTTCTCTGCCATATTTATTATTCCCTTTATATTCGACGAGAAGCCAGTCGTGACCTTCATACTAAGCAGGCATTCAAAGAAGATTTCCTTCTCTTCTTTGGTAAGAGCGTAGCTGGCAGGACCTTCATACTGCTTTGGAGGCATGCCGTCTTTTTTGTGCAAATGTTGCAGGTCCTCCCGTGCCTCAGTTGTATCTTTTGTCTTCCCATACACGCCCAAGAAGCCTAGCAGGTTGACGCAAAGGTTCTTCGTCACGTGCATCACGTCTATCGAAGAGCGGACCTCTAGGTCTTTCCAGTAGGGTAGGTCCCAAAATATAGATTTCTTCTTCCACATGGGTGCGTGTCCCCTAGCGTCACTCGGAACAGCTAGTCCGCCGGGACCCTTTCCAAAGATTACGTGTAAATCATTGACCATAGCAAGTACGTGATCACCGGTACGCATGGCGGGCTTCTTCCGGTGATCTGCCTCGCCTTTGAAATGCTTGCCTTTCTTTTGACATTGATGGTTGGTCGGAAGAAATCGACGATGGCCCAGGTACACATTCTTCCTGCAGCTTCCCAGGTATATACTTTCGGTGTGAGCTAAATAGTGTGTGCATGCGTGGTATCCCTTGTTTGTCTGTCCTGAAAGGTTACTGAGAGCGGGCCAATCGTTGATGGTTACAAACAGCAACGAGTGCGGGTTAAATTCCTCCTGTTTGTGCTCATCCCACGCACGTACACCGTTTCCATTCCACAGCTGTAAAAGTTCTTCAACTAATGGCCTTAGGTACACATCAATGTTGTTGCCGGGTTGCTTAGGGCCTTGGATGAGAACTGGCATCATAATGAACTTCCACTTCATGCACATCCAAGGAGGAAGGTTATACATACATAGAGTCACGGGCCAGGTGCTGTGATTGCTGCTCTGCTCCCCGAAAGGATTAATGCCATCCGCGCTTAAACCAAACCATACGTTCCTTGGGTCACGTGCAAACTCAGCCCAGTACTCTCTCTCGATTTTTCTCCACTACGACCCGTCAGCGGGTGCTCTCAACTTCCCGTCTTTCTTACGGTCCTCACTGTGCCATCGCATCAACTTGGCATGCTCTTTGTTTCTGAACAGTCGTTTCAACCGTGGTATTATAGGAGCATACCACATCACCTTCGCAGGAACTCTCTTCCTGCGGGGCTCACCGTCAACATCACCAGGGTCATCTCGTCTGATCTTATACCGTAATGCACCGCATACCGGGCATGCGTTCAAATCCTCGTACGCACCGCGGTAGAGGATGCAGTCATTAGGGCATGCATGTATCTTCTGCACCTCCAATCCTAGAGGGCATACGACCTTCTTTGCTGCTTACGTACTGTCGGGCAATTCATTATCCTTTGGAAGCTTCTTTTTCAATATTTTCAGTAGCTTCTCAAATCCTTTGTTGGGCACAACATTCTCTGCCTTCCACTGCAGCAATTCCAGTACGGTACCCAGCTTTGTGTTGCCATCTTCACAATTGGGGTACAACTTTTTTTGTGATCCTCTAACATGCGATCGAACTTCAGCTTCTCCTTTTGACTTTCGCATTGCGTCCTTGCATCGACAATGACCCGGCGGAGATCATCATCGGGCACATCATCTGGTTTCTCTTGATCTTCAGCAGCTTCCCCCGTTGCAGCATCATCGGGCACATCGTCTGGTTCCTCTTGATCTTCAGCAGCTCCCCCCGTTGCAGCATCACCGTATTCAGGGGGCACATAGTTGTCATCGTCCTCTTCTTCTTCGTCGTCTTCCATCATAACCCCTATTTCTCCATGCCTCGTCCAAACATTATAGTGTGGCATGAAACCCTTGTAAAGCAGGTGGGTGTGAAGGATTTTCCGGTCAGAGTAAGACTTCGTATTCCCACATTTACTGCATGGACAACACATAAAACCATTCTGTTTGTTTGCCTCGGCCACTTCGAGAAAAATATGCACGCCCTTAATGTACTCGGAGGTGTGTCTGTCACCATACATCCATTGCCGGTTCATCTGCGTGCATTAGATATAATTATGTGTGTCAAAATTAAGAAAATCAGACAAATATCTATCTAAAGTAAGAAAATCAGACAAGTATCATAAAGAAGATAAGAACAAGAGGCTCACCACGGTGGTGCCGGCGACGAGATCGGCGCGGGCGATCAACGGCGGTGAAAACGGGGACGGGGCGTGACGGGCCCCTAAATCTATACAAATCTCAAAAAAATGGAGCTCCTAGGTCGAGCTTCGAGAGGAGAAAGCTTAACTAGTGTGGCTCGGGCATTTCATCGAACACCTCATGTGCATAGGAGGTGAACACCTCATGTGCATAGGAGGTGAACTAGAAACCTCGCCGGATTGAAAAAACAGAGCACTGTGGAGTGCTCTGCCGCGGCGGTGGGTATATATAGGCAAGTTATTTGTCCCGGTTCGTGGCATGAACCGGGACTAAAGCCACCCCTTCTGTCCCGGTTCATGCCACGAACCGGGACCAATGGTTGTGGGCCAGCACCGAGGACCATTGGTCCCGGTTCGTGGCTCGAACCAGGACAAATGGTTCTACACGAACCGGGACCAATGCCCATGAGGCCCCGGCCGGCCCCCTGGGCTCACGAAGCGGGTCTAATACTCCCCATTGGTCCCGGTTCTTGAAGAACCGGGACTAATGAGCTGGCCAGGGTCGAACGATAGCCCTGTTTTCTACTAGTGTGGGAGGAGATAAGCTTGAGTGTGTGTGAACGGTTTGGATGATACATGGCTAGAAGGGGTATGTGATCGAAAGGACATTTTGTCCATGCGATGAAAGGGATCGGACGATGTACGAGGTGGTGGATGCATGAAAATCATGAGCCGGATGAATAGAATCGTTTTCCTTAGATCATAACATGTTTAATAACATAAAATATAGGTTGGTCCTAGTAATTATAGACACACAAAAATAAGCTTATTAAGATTTTTAGGCTCTCCCACTATCCGTCACTGGGTCTCAGTCATTAATCTAATGACAACACGAATCTTATTTAATTTAAACTAATGCATTTAAATGTTGTACATATTTCATCTTCAGCTACTCTCCCCCCTCTCCCTCTCTCTTCCTCTCTCCCGCTTCTCAAATTGGATTTAAATTTGCATGGCTTAATATCATTTTGCTCAAATATTTAGAGCCACAAAGAACGTTCAAACGATAATCAAAACACATTATTTTTATATGACATAATATTATATAAGGATCGTGTTGTAAGCCCCTGTCTGTTAATTATGGTGCCATTTGTGTGATAAATCATGCTTACCCATTAGAGCTCCAGAAAAATGACAAGATAAGGGAACCTAAAGATGAATTTTTACGTTGTTGCATAGGGTACCTCCAACACTTATAAGTATGAGAGTGGCTTCTCCATGATTGGATTCGTTCTTGGGAGTAGCTATTTGAAGTTTCAAAGTAAATGAAAAAAATGTACTATCGCAACTAGAGAGTTAAACCATGCATGTTACTAAGGCTGCTCATAGTGGAGAGTAACATATAGTAGTATCATGCATATGTTACTATTGTATGATACTACCTTCATAGTGCATAGTATCATAAACTAGTATCATAGATGATCTCATTTATTGACATGCATAACACATAGTAGCATAGCATTTAACATGTTACGGTATCTAGCTATGTTACTCTAATCCTCTCTCTCTTCTTTAATTACTTGTCACATCACCATGTTTGCTAGTCCCAAAACTATGTTACTAGCTATGATACCCCCACTATGACCACCTAAAACCTCTACTGCTAAAGGAGGAATTTGGTACGTCATTCGTCTCGCACCCCCTCGATCGAAAGAAAATCGTCCATAGACCCCGTGTCCCCCCTCCCTCCCACTGATTTTTCCACCACAAGCCACATAGTTTTTTCCTCAAAGAAAAACCGAGCCTACCCCCCACATCGCCGCTGCCAGACTCCTCACCCACGCCTCCCTCAATCCCTAACCAAGTCGTTGCTCATCTCCCCTTCTCTGACCATAGCCGCCGCCGCACCCCACCCCTTTCCTTCTCGCCCTCCACACATCTTCCCATACCCCTCCCCTATAGCCGCACATCTACTTCGGCCCCGACCCTCCACATGTTTTGCAAGGGTTTCAAAAGGATGGCGTTCCTGTTGAAGGTCGGGAATGTCCTCAAGAGATTAGCGGGCTCCGGCTCATCGATGCTCTAGGCGGTTCGGTCCATGTCCTCCTCCAAGGTCATCGTTTGATATTCGTCGGATTTCTCCCTCTTGTACATCTCATCTGTTACCTTTGCACCCTGAGATGAGATTTTCTTGTTGGGGGATCCCTCGTATATTATACTGCCCTAACTTGTCATGTCCTAGCAGGCATCTCGTATGGCAGGGACGAGACTATTGACACCAAATTTTGGCATGGTTAAAAACTTAATTAAGGTGACCTCATATGGAAAAGTACTCAACATGAGAAAGTTATACATCACCGAATGGAACAACTTTGATGCTTAGGTCATCACCTTCCAACCTCATATTAAGGGCCGAAATTGTACTCCTAGAATGATAATTTAACTTCGTGAGTGTTGTTCGGCTGATTAAGCCCCCAAGATGACCTCATTTGAGAAAATGTTCTACATGGATTATCTTCGTCTTGTCTCGTCGATCGATTTTGATATAAAAGCCATCTCAATCCGATGCAAAAGTTAGAGCCATCGGAATGCGGTCCTATCACAAGCCAAAAAGTGGCGCTCAATCACACATGTGTCTGATAGGTAGCGCCCTGATTTCTTGTTTTGCACGAGCATTTCGGCACACAACGCAGCCCTTAATCGAAAAATGTTCAACACAAAATTTGTTTGTCTCATCGAAACTATTAAATTTGCTTTTAGGCTCATCTTCATCCGAGGTCTTTCTTGGCCTGTGAGACCCAAAAACCCGAACTGCTGTCTTAGACTTACCTAAATCTGAGTTCGGTTAATTTTGAAAAGATTTGGACGGAGTTTGAAGTCTTTTTCTTATACGAGAAGTTCAGCCGCCTCAATACACCACAAATTCTAACATTAAAATGGCCGTTTGCGTCAACTTTTAACACCATCGATGTAACTGACTCTACAAATTTACATCATGTGGCAATACATGACAAACTTTTCCCCTAGCTTTATAACAAGAAACATCTCATGTATCAAGGACGATAAACCCAACATAGATTTTGATTTATTCTTTCAATGAGGGTCAATTTTGTTAACTTGAAATAACATACTAAGTGGATATGAACACACACATCCATCCTCAACATAGTCTCCATCTCTACCTAATAATAAGATAAATACTGCTTCTGGTCGTATGTCGTGATGTTTTTGTAGAAAGGTCCCTGTTGTTTCTGTTAATTAATCCGTAGTCCGTTTATAACTGAGACATAACCGTTTTTTTGCGTTTTACGCAAGACCCCCTTACTTTTACACTAAATAACCTGTGTTCCAAATTTTAGTCAGAATGAATCGTTTTTTTTTAATTTTACGTAAACCCCTGACATATGCATTAATAACCTCGGAGTCTATTCAGAATAAATATGTATTTTCAAATAACAATATCTTTTAAACCGTAAATTCAATTTAAACATGTTATATATGAAATTTGATTAGAAAAATGTGTAGAGTTTGAATATGTTGTTATTTTACATGTTAAATATTTTTTAAATACTATATAGGATACAATATTAATCAATATTTGTCTTTATTTCGTATCGACGATCTGTAGTGTAACATGTAAACTTAAGCGTCAATATTTGGAAAATGTTATAATCTTTGGGCATGATGTATTTGCACTAGGTTCTTTTTTTGTACATATTTTATAATCTAAAACCTTACGTACGTGTCTTTTTTTACAGAATCCACGCACGTTTTTGCCAACGGATTATACTTTTTTTGTAGTGAATACACAAACAATTTTTATAGGTTGTACATGCACTTATAAAATTGATGAACATCAGAAGTACATGGAGGTTTATTTTAAAAACATCTGAACTATTATCTGATAGTAATTGAATGTTAATAATTGAATTTTTTGTTTGAGGATAACAGTTGAATTGATAAGTACAATCTTAATTTGTGTTCATCTATTGCATGTGATGGATATACATATAGACTTTTTTGAATAGACTTAATTTATAAACACGGCCTCCTCGATATCGAACAACACCACGTCGATGATACCTGAGTGTGGTCGTAGGTGCACACCATCAATATAACGAATCAGAATCAAAATTGAATCAAAATGATAACGGCTCAGGTAAAAAAAAACTATCTGTTGCAACGCACGGACTGTTTTGCTAGTTAGCTAGGATACACATGTAGACGTTGGGTGTGTGTGTGATGAACTTGCTAGAGTGGGGCGTACATAGGTTCAAACTGCAGTGTGGCTGATCTCAGGTCCGAGTGGGGTTAGAAAAGGACACGGTTACTTATCCTTGGTGAACACGGGCAGGGCTGCAGTTTCTACCAGTCTCCGTCCACTGCTCCGACGGTGAATGGAGGGGGGTGGGCTCCGACGGTATGTTCAATTAGGTAGGGCTCGGTTTTTGTCCAGTGTCCCCAGAGCGGTGAGGACGGCGGCGTGTCGATAATAAATTGTCTCCGGTCCCTTCCTCACCATGACGATGCTCAGGGCGTTGAGGGGCCTGTGCGAGCTGTGCGCTTGCACAAGGCCCCCAAAATTCTAGGACCCCCAACTAGGGTTCATATGTATATGTATATAGTCTGGAAAAAAATCAGTTATATAGATCAAATATGCAAAGAGTTCACTGCCAGCCAGGGTCCGCTCCGCTTGAGGCTTTCTTGGGTCTGGCCTTTGGAATTGCCACGCACACGTACTAACAAATTGTCTAGCGTGGAAACTTGCCAGGCCCGCCAGGGACATTGTATTGTACTAGCGTGGAAACTTGTAGGAACGAGGTGGATGTGCATTGATCTACTAGCGAAACGAAAGTCCCAGCGCACTACTTTCCTAACCTCCGGCACCGATTCCTCTTCTTTCGGACTGAAACAGCGGCAGCAATCGAGATCGCTTTGCAGGTTGACGTGCGCAGCGAGCCGACAAGTAGAATCGGACGCCGGACGCCGCCGGCAGGCCGCCGCGCGCCCGCGCCGGCGGCCGACCGGCACTGCCGCAGAAGCGTCCAACAGGAACGGTAGTTGTGTGGTGCCCTCCCTACGCTCTTCCCCTTTTCTCTAACTTCGATACAAATTACAGAGATAATCACCTGATGCAGTCTAGTTCTGGAAGAAAATACGATTGCCTTCAAGCTTAAGAAGAAACAGAAATTAGAAGATGCTCAATCTCAGCATGGCGCTCTTGATAAATATGTTGTGAAAGGGCCCCAAACTAATTCTGACAATCAAACTCCAGATGCTAATATTGATGGAGATCAAGATGTTAATGCAGTAGAGGTTGAGGTTGTCGCCGCAAAAATTTAAGAAGGTGATCATGGTCATTGTGATAATGCAGAAGAGGTTGAGGTTACTGCTACAGAAATTGGTGAAAATAGTGATGTCAATATTTCTGATGAAGATCATGACCCTAATATTTGTAGATGTTAATCATGTTGCTCATGTAGGATTAGGAAAGAAAGCCAAACCGAGTCCTAGTAGTATTAGGATTCCTAGTCCTAGTCTATTTCCATAGTCCCTTGTGGACGTGTATAAAAGACACCCTAGGGGTGTTGATTGTAATACCAGAGAAAAAAGAGCAAAGCAATAAAACAAGGCACGTCAAGAGCCTTTGGCTATAAATCGATTCGGTGCAAAGTTTCTTGTTCTGCTACCTAGAGTTGATCGAAATCAACTAGAATAGCTCCGGCAAGACGCGTATTATACGCTGTGTGGCTACGGTCGATCCATCAACCTGGGTGGCTGCTTGCTTGCTTGTTTGCATAGCCAGCTTTGTGCGCGTGTGTAGCTCCCGGGTGATTTGATCCAGCGATTCGAAGCCAACATTTGGTATCAGAGCCTCGACGATCTACGATCTACGATGACGGACAGCGACGCTGAGTCGGTCAAGTCCGGCAGCGGCGGTGCCAAGGCGAACAAGAACGGCGACAAGGTGAAGAAGGGCGTCAAGTCAGCAACCAGTGGTGGAGGAACGAGCGGCGCTAACGTCCAGGCGCATCGCAACATCCCCATCCAGTACCCGATGCTCACCGACGCCAACTACGGCGTGTGGGCGGTGAAGATGAAGATTATTCTTCGATCCCTTCGAGTGTGGGAGGCCATCACGGACGACGACGTCGACGAGGAGCGCGACGAAGGTGCCATGGCCGCCATAGCCCAGTCTGTGCCGGATTCCGTGCTGATGACACTGGCGGAGTTCGAGACGGCAAGAGAGGCGTGGAACGCACTCAAGGAGATGAGGATCGGAGAAGATCGCGTCACCAAGGCTCGGGCACAAGTGCTGAAGCGCCAATTTCACAAGTTGCAGATGGAGGAAACTGAATCGGTGAATGACTACGCCATGCGTCTTACTACTTTGGTGGGAGAGATCCGCGCGCTTGGTGCAAAGCTCGATGAGACCGAGATCGTGGAGAAATTTTTCAGTTCTGTCACTGATAAATTCACGTACATCATCGGCACGCTCGAGCAGCTTTACGACATCGACGACATGACCATAACGAAGGCGATCGGACGATTGCGGACATGGGAAGAGAATGCTCGTGGCTGTCGGAAAGGCAAAGGAGGAGGTAGTGACCAACTCATGTACTCGCGCACAGACTGGGAGGCCCCAAGTAGCAAAGGAAGGCGTGACGGTGGCGAAGGCTCAAGCAACACGAAGGGCGATGGACAAACCGGAAAAGGCAAAGGAAAAGGCAAACCACAAGGTCGTGGTAAGGCGGGCCAATCTAAAGAGCAGAAACCACGGAACTTGGACTTGTCTGAGGTCAAGTGCTATAACTGCAATAAGATGGGTCACTTTGCGAAGGATTGTCCAAAGCCTAACAAGCGGGAGATCAAGGCAAATTTGGCAAAGGAGGAAGACGAAGGTCCAGGTCTTCTGATGGCCGAAGTTTGTGATCTCGCTGAAACAGTGGTTGTCAAACCAAGCCGGAAGGTGCTACTTCATGAGAAGAATGTGACACCTAAGTTATCCGGGGATCACAACGTGTCGTGGTATCTCGACACGGGTGCCAGTAACCACATGACGGGATGCAAGGAGAAGGGTTGATCGAGGTTCAACATGTGAACACGAAAGACCAACTTGCCGATATTTTCACCAAGTCCCTCGGTTATGGCTTGCCAAGAGTGATGATGATTCGTGGTTATGGCATGCTAGATTTGGACACGTTAACTTCTACGCCTTGAAGAAGATGTCAAAGATGCAGATGGTATCCGGGATGCCAGTTATCGACCATGTTAATCGAGTATGTGACGGGTGCTTGGTTGGAAAACAGCACTGCAGGCCATTCCCTGCTCAGTCTACCTATCGTGCAAGTGATGCACTCGAGCTGCTCCATGGTGATCTATGTGGCCCTATCACCCCGGCAACTCACGCTGGAAAGAAGTATTTATTCCTTGTGGTAGACGACTACTCGAGATATATGTGGGTCATTCTCCTACGATCTAAAGATGAGGCGTTTGAAGCGTTCAAGAAATTGAAGGCTGCAACAGAGATGGAACACAAGCTGAAGGTTCGCGCTCTACGGACAGATCGCGGCGGAGAGCTTACGTCGAATGAGTTCAACGACTACTGCGAGAAGATTGGCATAAAGAGATTCCTCACGGCACCTTACACGCCGCAGCAGAATGGGGTCGTTGAAAGGTGCAATCGAACCGTTGTTGACATGGCAAGGAGTTTACTCAAGAGCAAGAACCTGCCAGGGATTTTTTGGGGAGAAGCTGTCTCGACGGCGGTCTATCTTCTCAACCGGGCTCCAACGAAGGCGGTGATCGGCAAGACTCCGTATGAAGCAATTTACGGACGTAAGCCGAATGTGTCTCATCTACGGACATTCGGGTGCGTGGCACATGTGAAGACGGCGGAGCCGCACCTCTCAAAGCTTGCCGATCGTAGCACCAAGATGGTGTTCATCGGATACGAGAGCAGTTCTGGCACCAAGGCATACCGTTTCTACGATCCACAAATCAAGCGTCTACGGATTTCACGCGACGTCGTGTTTGAAGAAAACCAAGCGTGGAATTGGAGCGCCGCAGCCGACGATGCTCCAAACAGTAACATATTTGCAGTTGAATTTCCAACTGATGATGATGCAGGGGAGGATGTCCAGGTGATTGGCAAGACACCCAACCAAGGTGACCACAATGGTAGTGATCATCATGGTGCCGACACCGACGACGACGCGCATAGGTCGCAAGGAGATAGCGACAACGCAGCGCACGACACAGGCGGAGATCTCGACGACAACATCGACAACGAGGCGCATAGTGACGATGACAATCAAGATGATGGTCACGGTCACGACGACTACGCCGACGACACGGATGTCGATGACACACCAAGGTCTCAGCCGTCTTCCTCAAGTGCATCAACATCGACACAATTTGTGTCGCCTCCTTCGCAAGCCACAACGGACTCCTCAGGGCCTCGTCGCTACAAGACCCTCAAGAAAGTCTACAAGTACACAAAGCCAGTTACGCTCGAGTACTCCGGACTATGTCTGTTCGGAGTTGAGGAGCCGGCGAACTTCGTAGAGGCGAGAAAAAGTCCTAGCTGGACGCACGCCATGGATGAGGAGATGAAGGCAATTGAGAGCAATGGCACGTGAACTTTGGTAACCCGACCTCCAAACCAAAAGACGATAGGTTTAAAGTGGGTTTACAAGGTAAAGAAGGACACGGAGGGTGCCATTGTGAAGTACAAGGCAAGACTCGTTGCAAAGGGCTACGTTCAACGTCAAGGAGTTGACTATGATGAGGTGTTTGCACCGGTTGCTCGAATCGAGACGGTGAGAGTGCTCCTAGCTTTGGCAGCACAAGAGGATTGGAAGGTTCATCATATGGATGTTAAATCCGCTTTCCTCAACGGCGATCTCACAGAAGAAGTGTACGTGGAACAACCCCTCGGCTACGAGAAGAAAGGCGAAGAAGGGAAAGTTTACAAGCTCAAGAAGGCACTTTACGGGTTAAAGCAAGCGCCAAGAGCTTGGAACTCAAAGTTAGACCGAAGTCTGGTCTCGCTCGGGTTCAAGAGATGTCCCCTCGAGCACGCAGTCTATACAAAGAACTCCAAAGGCTCAAACCTGCTAGTTGGAGTTTATGTCGACGATCTGATTATCACCGGAGATAGCGTACAAGAAATTGAACGTTTCAAGGCGCAAATGAAGAACAAGTTTAGCATGAGTGATCTCGGATTACTCAGCTATTACTTGGGCATCGAAGTGAAGCAAAGCTCCGGAGAGATTTCCCTATGTCAATCGGCTTACGCGGTCAAGTTATTGGACAAGTGTGGCATGTCAGATTGCTACGCGACACAAGTTCCAATGGACCAACGTCAGAAGTTGAGCAAGCGTAGCTCAAATCCGCCGGTGGACACCACAATGTATCGAAGCGTTGTGGGCAGCCTAAGATATTTGGTGCATACCCGACCTGACTTGGCTTATTCAGTCGGGATCGTGAGTCGTTTCATGGAGAATCCGACAACCGAGCACATGAGCGCGGTCAATCAAATCTTGCGCTATGTGAAAGGCACCATTAATCTTGGTTGCACGTACAGAAAGGGAAAGGAAGGATTGATCCTTCGTGGATATTCAGATAGCGACATGACAGGTGATGTTGATGACCGAAAGAGCACAACGGGCATGGTTTTCTACCTTGGCCCGAATCCGATTAGCTGGAATTCTCAGAAGCAAAAGGTGGTGGCACTGTCTTCATGCGAGGCAGAATACATAGCGGCAAGCACGGCGGCTTGTCAAGCAGTGTGGCTGAGAAGACTCCTAGCTATTTTTGCAAAGCGGGAGGTGCAGAAGGTGTCACTGAAGATCGATAACCAAGCTGCAATCTCGTTGTGCAAAAATCCGGTTCATCACGAAAGGAGCAAGCACATAGATACCCGGTTCCACCATATCCGGGAGTGCATTGAAGAAGGGTTGATCGAGGTTCAACATGTGAACACGAAAGACCAACTTACCGATATTTTCACCAAGTCCCTCGGTCGACAGAAGTTCATCGAGATGAGGAGGAAAGTCGGAGTGCAAGAAGTGAAGTCAAGCAACAAGATTAAGGAGGTGAATGTAGATGTTAATCATGTTGCTCATGTAGGATTAGGAAAGAAAGCCAAACCGAGTCCTAGTAGTATTAGGATTCCTAGTCCTAGTCTATTTCCATAGTCCCTTGTGGACGTGTATAAAAGACACCCTAGGGGTGTTGATTATAACACCAGAGAAAAAAGAGCAAAGCAATAAAACAAGGCACGTCAAGAGCCTTTGGCTATAAATCGATTCGGTGCAAAGTTTCTTGTTCTTCTACCTAGAGTTGATCGAAATCAACTAGAGTAGCTCCGGCAAGACGCGTATTATACGCTGTGTGGCTACGGTCGATCCATCAACCTGGGTGGCTGCTTGCTTGCTTGTTTGCATAGCCAGCTTTGTGCGCGTGTGTAGCTCCCGGGTGATTTGATCCAGCGATTCGAAGCCAACAATATTTTGGATGACATGAATAATTATGTTCAGCCTGATATATTTGATCATAGAAATTGGGATGGACTTGATCCTAAAAAGATTGATATCTTGCGGAACTCCATGGGGCATGTTAATATTCTTAAGATTCTGATGAAGCGTCCCTTCTATCCTAATGCTCTTATTGCGTATAGGAATTTGATAACCATTTCTGTAACTGTTGCAATTGTGGAATAAACTCAAGTTGTTGAAATCCTACTTGCGTTCTACTATGGCACAAGAAAAGCTCAATGGTTTGGCGACAATAGCACTTGAAAATGATGTCTTGGAGAAGATTAACTATGAAGATATAATTGAAGATTTCATTTCAAGGAACACAAGACGGATGACACTTTTCAATAGAGCATGAGGTCAGTTTATTGGTTTAAGTATTTTACATTGATACTTGAGAATTTTCTGTGTATTGCATGAAATAACATAAATTTTAATTACATAATTAGGTGATCATGGTAGTGTTATTGTATGCTTTTTTAAAATGTTAGGAACCCATTTTGCTTTTTGCACCGGGGCCCCGAATTTCTGAAGACGACCCTGACGATGCTCTCCAAGGCGATGTTGATGTGCTTGTGGTCTCGTTCGCTTGCCATCCAATCGGGGAGGTGAGCTTTGTTTATTTCCTTGTGGCTGGTTGTTGCTCTGTTTCTAGAGAACGACGACATTAGGGAAGAGGTGGTGCTTCTGGAGCAAGATTGTTGGTCCGTGGGTGGGAGTTCTCGCATTCTTCCCCATCTCCAGCGGTGGGAAGCAATGGAGCCGGATCTAGGTCATCATGGGGACAATTCCCGGCCGACATGCCACATCGGTAAGTGCCTCGTTGCAAGCATCATGCATGTTCATCGGCTCGCAAAGCCTCATTGGCAATGGTGATGGCTTGGATCTGGGGTTGTTGGAGGCTTGCCTCAATTTCCAGCGTGCATCGCGACGACGTTGGGAGTTGGCGGCGGCTACATAATCGATTGTTTGCAGGGACTCTTCCATAGCAATAAAAGATTTTGATGCTGCCTTCTATTGCTATGAAAGAAGATACAACTATAAATCATGGCATCTTTTAGCTTTCTTCATCATTATTTGAGCATTATTGATGTGTATTGCTTCTTGATTTTAATTATCGTCATGTTCATAGGTGAAAGTTTCTATATATTCATTCTTATGAGAATAAGGAGTTCAATGAAGATTGTGTTCTCTATATCATTATCAAGAAAAAAAACGTTGAAAAAAGAGTAGTACCCCTTCATTATTTGGCTCACTCGTGAAATTCAAGGTAGCTCTTTATATATGTTTGTCATTTGACAATCTCAAGTTGTAAACTTTAAAAGGTTTATGAATTTTATGTTATCATGTTAATAGGTATTACAGATCAAATTGGGTTGAGGCAGTCTATGCTCGTGTTACCTTTTGATGATAGTGAGATTTTAAAATGAGAAACAAGTAGGTATGGAAGCAATTAGACAACCAATGGGACGGTATTTTGATCTCATCTCACACATTTTATTATGTTAGTTTTTTGTTACATGTTATTTTGTCATTATTTATATATATTTGCTGTATCTCCGCTTGCTATTTTTAAAAATTACCGTATTTCATATTATCATATCCGTATCAGTGTCGCCGTATCGAAGCTTCGTAGATCACAAGCAGATTTATGGAACGCAAGGAGAGGGCGTGGGTTTGATTCCACGCAGAGTCAATATCCCTTGGCAGGCCCATTAGGGACTTGTTCGGTTAGGCAAGGTTTGAAGAGGTTTGACAGGGATTGAAAGGAATTAAATCCCTTACAAGTCAAAATCCCCCTCAAACCTCTCCAATCCCCTTCAATCCCTGTGTTGAGGGGATTAACCGAACATGGCCTAGACTATGAGTTGGCCCACTTTGTTGGGATAAAACTATGAGGCAGCTAGGAGCCTGGAACGCTTCGCTCCGAAAAGGATAGAAGGAGGAAAATAACGCTTCGTCTGAGTCGCTTTTCTCAATTATATCAAAACGTTTTTTCCTGAACCCACTTAATCCTATAAGGACGGGCAGAAGCATTAGTGCTTTTATTGGCGAAAAAAAATCCCTTTTCGAGGCCGTGCTCCAATGAGGCATTTTTCAAAAAAAAAAATCAAATTCATCTAAATTCATCTACTACCAAATGGCCGGAGACTATGACGTTGCCCGGTGCAGCAGGAACGCCAAGAACCATGAAGTAGAAGAAAAGAAAAGGGTTCAGATCATGCTATTTCTTCAGACATGTCATTTTCTATACTAAACTCCTCAAAAAGGATGACATATGTTATTTTGGCCGTGATCCTGGTTCTGGTGCTAAGCTTCTCAAAAAAGGGTCAGAATGCTTATTTTGGCCGTGATTCTGATGTTGGAGCTGTTATCGGTAGTGTCTACATTCTACTAGTTGAAAAGATCGTACAGGTCAAAATGTTTAAGGACCCAAGGTCAAAATGTTTAAGGACCCAACTTAGGGTTTACAACAGCACCTCCAACGCGTAATTCCATTTCGTCCGTGCATATCTGTTTGAGTTAAAACGAACATAAAAATCAGTCCAATTCGTCGACATAAACGGACACGCATCCTTTTTTGTCCGTCTGTCGATTCATTTCCAGCCCAAAATTAAGCCTCATTTGCGTCGACGTCGGACATGGAATGGACGCGCGCGATGCCCGCCTACTCTTCCCCTAGCCCGCCAACCGGTGGCACAACCACCACCATCCCCCCCCCCCCTCACTTTCACAAAAAGCTCCGCCCGCTCGCCATGGACGACGTGCCGACCCTCGACGACGGCGTCGACCTCGCATCCCTCTCCTCCGGCCTCACCGTCGTTGCCTTCGCCAAAGGAAAGCGTCGCGCGGCCCGCAAGACAGCGATGTTGTCAAAGAAGCAATTGACGCCCGAGCAGCGGGCCGCGCAGTCGTCCAAGAGGAAGGGTCGGAGGCACGCGCAGGACCGCAAGCTCGAAGCTGCGGCTGCCGCCGCCCTCTGAGCTGTCGCTCGGCAACAGGAAGTCAATGCTCGAGTGGCTGCTGCAACGAGAAAGGCCTTGCTCTACCTAGGGGTAAACCCTGGCCATCACGGGCTCGTTAGCGTCATCGTGGCCGTGGCCAGCACGGGCTCGTCGGCATTTCATGGGATGGTACTGCCAGACTCGCCGCGCGCCTCTGCCACCCAGCTGATTCCCGGCTTCCATGTCTATCCGTAGGCCTCCCGCTTCTCCAGGGATGATCGCCGGACGTGAGCGTGGTGGTGCCTTCCATGCCCATGCCCATGGCCATCGACCTCAAGGTCACACCGATGGTCGGTGGATCATCCTCCGGAGAGGCGAGGAAATGCCCGCGGGAGATGTCAGCTGACAAACTTCCCGATGCCCGCGACCTGTTCGACAAAATGCCGGCTACCGGTGATGACGAGACGACCAACCATTTCATCATAGAGAACATCATCTTCGAAGGCAGTGCGAGAGTCGCTGCCTCCACAGGCGGTGCGAGCGCGGCCGCCTTCGATCCCGACAATACCCAAAGCCAAGACGTCCGACCGCCTTTCACGCATTCCGCCTTTGATCAAGCTGGCATGGACGACCCCTTCATGCAAGATCATGTCGGCATGGGTAGCACCTTCCCGCTCGAGCACGAATTCCCGAAGGACTACCACCTTGAGGAAGAGGATGAAGTGGACATTGACCGGGGAGCCTTCGTTCAAGGACGAGCTCAGCAACCAAGTCGGCGCAAACAAGCGCAAAAGCAAGCAGACGAAAGCATACACTCAGCTAGAGGATAAACTCATTTATCAGTGTTGGAGGGACATTGGACAAGACTCGAAGATCGGTACCGAGCAAAAGGCATGTACCGTTTTGCTTTGTGTTCATCGTGAGTACCATGAACGCAAGAAATTCGCGCCATACCAAATGAAGAGCAAGCGCGGGTGGGTGTCTCTCTCGAAGCAATGGAGGGTGATACAACAAGAGTGCAACAACTTTTGTGCATCCCTTGAGAGCACCCAGGCCCGTCCCGTGAGCGGCCTCAGCATCAAAGATATGGTATACATGCTCCACTCTTCGTATTCGTTTCCGTTGTGCTTGCATGTCCATTAGCTCATAGCTTGCATGTTATTCATTTATAGGAATCCCAAGCTTTAGAGGTATTCATGTTGGAATTATGCCCTAGAGGCAATAATAAATATAGTTATTATTATAATTCCTGTATCAAGATAATCGTTTATTATCCATGCTATAATTGTATTGAATGAAGACTCATTTACATGTGTGGATACATAGACAAAACTTTAGTTGAATCGGATTTGACCGAGGAGGTCCTTGGATGAGGTTAAATAGCAACTCATATATCTCCGTTGTGGTGTTTGCGTAAGTAAGATGCGATCCTACTAGATACCCATGGTCACCACGTAAAACATGCAACAACAAAATTAGAGGACGTCTAACTTGTTTTTGCAGGGTATGATTGTGATGTGATATGGCCAACGATGTGATGTGATATATTGGATGTATGAGATGATCATGTTGTAATAGAAATATCGACTTGCACGTCGATGGTATGGCAACCGGCAGGAGCCATAGGGTTGTCTTTATACTAACGTTTGTGCTTGCAGATGCGTTTACTATTTTGCTAGGATGTAGCTTTAGTAGTAATAGCATAAGTAGCACGACAACCCCGATGGCAACACGTTGATGGATGATCATGGTGTGGCGCCGGTGACAAGAAGATCGTGCCGGTGCTTTGGTGATGGAGATCAAGAAGCACGTGATGATGGCCATATCATGTCACTTATGAATTGCATGTGATGTTAATCCTTTCCTGCACCTTATTTTGCTTAGAACGACGGTAGCATTATGAGGTGATCTCTCACTAAAATTTAAAGACGAAATTGTGTTCTCCCCGACTGTGCACCGTTCCTACAGTTCGTCATTTCGAGACACCACGTGATGATCGGGTGTGATAGACTCAACGTTCACATACAACGGGTGCAAAACAGTTGCGCACGCGGAACACTCGGGTTAAGCTTGACGAGCCTAGCATGTGCAGACATGGCCTCGGAACACATGAGACCGAAAGGTCGATCATGAATCATATAGTTGATATGATTAGCATAGGGATGCTTACCACTGAAACTATACTCAACTCACGTGATGATCGGACTTGGGATAGTGTAAGTGGATCATGAACCATTCAAATGACTAGAGAGATGTACTTTTTGAGTGGGAGTTTAGCATATAATTTGATTAAGTTGAACTCTA
Organism: Hordeum vulgare subsp. vulgare; assembly: GCF_904849725.1. NCBI lineage: Eukaryota > Viridiplantae > Streptophyta > Magnoliopsida > Poales > Poaceae > Hordeum > Hordeum vulgare. Next base: position 544,874,766 of record NC_058522.1, on the reverse strand, counting down.
ATTATCTTGAACATAGTCTAAGTCCACTTTGTATATATTTGTGTTGTAGATCATGGTTCACGCGACAGTCATCCTGAATTTTAATACGTTCCTAGAGAAAGCTAAGTTGAAAGATGATGGAAGCAACTTTGTAGACTGGGCTCGTAATCTTAAGCTAATCTTACAAGCTGGGAAGAAGGATTATGTCCTTAATGCTGCGCTAGGAGATGAACCACCCGCTACGGCTGATCAGGATGTTAAGAACGCTTGGTTAGCACGTAAGGAGGACTACTCAATAGTTCAATGTGCAGTCTTGTATGGCTTAGAACCGGGACTTCAACGTCGCTTTGAGCGTCATGGAGCATTTGAGATGTTCCAGGAGTTGGAGTTTATCTTTCAGAAGAACGCCCGGATCGAGAGGTATGAGACCTCCGATAAATTCTATGCTTGCAAGATGGAGGAAAACTCGTCTGTCAGTGAACATGTGCTCAAAATGTCTGGGTACTCAAACCGTCTAGCTGAACTGGGGATTGAACTCCCGCAAGAAGCTATCACTGACAGAATCCTTCAATCACTGTCGCCAAGCTATAAAGGCTTTGTGTTGAACTACAACATGCAAGGGATGAACAAGTCTCCTGGCGAGTTGTTTGCGATGCTGAAAGTCGCAGAGTCTGAACTCCGTAAAGAGCATCAAGTGTTGATGGTGAATAAGACCACTAGTTTCAAGAGAAACGGCAAAGGCAAGAAGGGTAATTCAAAGAAGAGCGGCAAGCCTGTTGCCAATCCGACGAAGAAACCCAAAGCTGGACCTAAGCCTGAAATAGAGTGTTACTATTGCAAGGGTATGGGTCACTTGAAGCGCAATTGCCCCAAGTATCTGGCAGATAAGAAGGCGGCCAAAGAAAGATCAGGTATATTTGATATACATGTTATTGATGTGTACTTAACCGGCTCTCGTAGTAGTGCCTGGGTATTCGATACCGGTTCTGTTGCTCATATTTGCAACTCGAAACAGGAACTGCGGAATAGACGAAGGCTGGCGTAAGATGAAGTGACGATGCGCGTAGGAAATGGTTCCAAGGTTGATGCAATCGCTGTCGGCACAGTTTCACTTCAGTTACCATCAGGATTAGTTATGAACTTGAGTCATTGTTATTTAGTGCCTGCGTTGAGCATGAACATTATATCTGGATCTTGTTTGTTGCGAGACGGTTACTCTTTTAAGTCAGAGAATAATGGTTGTTCTATTTCTATGAGTAACATCTTTTATGGTCATGCACCCAATGTGAGAGGATTGTTCATATTGAATCTTGATAGCGATACACACATACATAACATTGAGACCAAAAGAGTTAGAGTTAACAATGATAGCGCCATATTTTTGTGGCACTGCCGCTTAGGTCATATTGGTGTAAAGCGCATGAAGAAACTCCATGTCGATGGACTTTTGGAGTCACTTGACTTTGATTCACTTGAAACGTGCGAACCATGCCTCATGGGCAAGATGACTAAAACTCCGTTCTCCAGAACAATGGAGCGTGCAAGTGACTTGTTGGAAATCATACATACCGATGTGTGTGGTCCGATGAGCGTAGAGGCACGCGGCAGATATCGTTATTTTCTCACCTTCACTGACGATTTGAGTAGATATGGTTATGTCTACTTAATGAAGCACAAGTCTGAAACATTTGAAAAGTTCAAACAATTTCAGAGTGAAGTTGAAAATCATCGTAACAAGAAGATCAAGTTCCTACGGTCTGATCGTGGGGGTGAATATCTGAGTTTCGAGTTTGGTGCTCACTTAAGACAATGTGGAATTGTTTCACACTTGACACCGCCTGAAACACCACAGCGTAATGGTGTGTCCGAACGTCGTAATCGTACTTTATTAGAGATGGTGCGATCTATGATGTCTCTTACCGATTTGCCGTTATTGTTTTAGGGTTATGCATTAGAAACAGCTGCATTCACTTTAAATAGGGCACCATCAAAATCCGTTGAGACGACACCATACGAACTGCGGTATGGCAAAAGGCCAAAGTTGTCGTTTCTTAAAGTTTGGGGATGTGATGCTTATGTCAAAAAGCTTCAGCCTGAAAAGATGGAACCCAAAGCGGAAAAGTGTGTCTTCATAGGTTACCCAAAAGAGACAGTTGGGTACACCTTCTATCTCAAATCCGAGGGCAAAGTGTTTGTTGCTAAAAACGGAGCTTTTCTCGAGAAGGAGTTTCTCTCGAGAGAATTGAGTGGGAGGAAGATAGAACTTGACGAGGTTGTCGAACCTCTCATCCCTCTGGATGGTGGCGCAGGGCAAGGGGAAACCTCTGTCGTTGCGACGCCGGTTGAGGAGGAAGTTAATGATAATGATCATGCAACTCCGGTTCAAGTTTATGTCGAACCACGTAGGTCGACGAGACCACGTGCTGCTCCAGAGTGGTACGGTAATCCCGTCTTATCAATCATGTTGTTGGACAACAATGAACCTGCAAATTATGAAGAAGCAATGGTGGGCCCAGATTCCAACAAATGGCTAGAAGCCATGAAGTCCGAGATAGGATCCATGTATGAGAACAAAGTGTGGACTTTGAAGGTACTGCCTGAGGGCCGCAAGGCTATTGAGAACAAATGGATCTTTAAGAGGAAGACGGACGCTGACGGCAATGTGACCGTTTATAAAGCTCGACTTGTGGCAAAGGGTTTTTCACAAGTTCAAGGAGTTGACTACGATGAGACATTCTCACCCGTAGCGATGCTTAAGTGTGTCAGAATCATGTTAGCAATAGCTGCATTTTTCGATTATGAAATCTGGCAAATGGATGTCAAAACGGCTTTCCTTAACGATTTCCTTAAGGAAGAATTGTATATGATGCAACCCGAAGGTTTTGTCGATCCTAAGAATGCTAACAAGGTGTGCAAGCTCCAGTGATCCATTTATGGACTGGTGCAAGCATCTCGGAGTTGGAACAAACGCTTTGATGAGGTGATCAAAGCATTTGGGTTTATACAAGTGGTTGGAGAATCTTGTATTTACAAGAAAGTGAGTGGGAGCTCTGTGGCGTTTCTAATATTATATGTGGATGACATATTGTTGATTGGAAACAACGTAGAGTTTTTGGAGAGCATAAAGGATTACTTGAATAAAAGTTTCTCTATGAAGGACCTGGGAGAAGCTGCTTACATTCTAGGCATTAAGATCTATAGGGATAGATCAAAACGCCTGATAGGACTTTCACAAAGCACATACCTTGATAAAGTTTTGAAGAGGTTCAAAATGGAACAGTCCAAGAAGGGGTTCTTGCCAGTTTTACAAGGTACGAGATTGAGTAAGACTCAGTGCCCAGCAACTGATGAGGATAGAGAGCATATGCGCACCGTCCCCTATGCTTCAGCCATAGGTTCTATCATGTATGCAATGTTGTGCACTAGACCGGACGTTAGCCTGGCCATAAGTATGGCAGGTAGGTTCCAGAGTAATCCAGGAGTGGATCACTGGACGGCGGTCAAGAATATCCTAAAGTACCTGAAAAGGACTGAGGAGATGTTTCTCGTGTATGGAGGTGACGAAGAGCTCGCCGTAAAAGGTTACGTCGATGCAAGCTTTGACACAGATCCGGACGACTCTAAGTCGCAAACCGGATACGTATTTATTCTTAATGGGGGTGCGGTAAGCTGGTGCAGTTTCAAGCAAAGCGTCGTAGCAGATTCTACATGTGAAGCAGAGTACATGGCTGCCTCGGAGGCAGCTAAGGAGGGTGTCTGGATGAAGCTGTTCATGACGGATCTTGGAGTGGTGCCAAGCGCACTGAATCCAATAACCTTGTTCTGTGACAACACGGGTGCCATTGCCTTAGCAAAGGAACCACGGTTTCACAAGAAGTCCACACACATCAAATGACGCTTCAACCTCATCCGCGACTACGTCGAAGGAGAGGACGTAAATATATGCAAAGTGCACACGGATCTGAATGTAGCAGACCCGCTGACTAAACCTCTTCCACGGCCAAAGCATGATCAACACCAGAACTGTATGGGTGTTAGATTTATTACAATGTAATTCGCATGATGATGTGAGGGCTAGATTATTGACTCTAGTGCAAGTGGGAGACTGTTGGAATTATGCCCTAGAGGCAATAATAAATATAGTTATTATTATAATTCCTGTATCAAGATAATCGTTTATTATCCATGCTATAATTGTATTGAATGAAGACTCATTTACATGTGTGGATACATAGACAAAACACTGTCCCTAGCAAGCCTCTAGTTGGCTAGCCAGTTGATCAAAGATAGTCAATGTCTTCTGATTATGAACAAGGTGTTGTTGCTTGATAACTGGATCACGTCATTAGGAGAATCACGTGATGGACTAGACCCAAACTAATAGACATAGCATGTTGATCGTGTCATTTTGTTGCTACTGTTTTCTACGTGTCAAGTATTTGTTCCTATGACCATGAGATCATATAACTCACTAACACCGGAGGAATACTTTGTGTGTATCAAACGTCGCAACGTAACTGGGTGACTATAAAGATGCTCTACAGGTATCTCCGAAGGTGTTCGTTGAGTTAGTATGGATCGAGACTGGGATTTGTCACTCCGTATGACGGAGAGGTATCTCGGGGCCCACTCGGTAATACAACATCACACACAAGCCTTGCAAGCAATGTGACTTAGTGTAAGTTGCGGGATCTTGTATTACGGAACGAGTAAAGAGACTTGCCGGTAAACGAGATTAAAATAGGTATGCGGATACTGACGATCGAATCTCGGGCAAGTAACATGCCGAAGGACAAAGGGAATGACATACGGGATTATATGAATCCTTGGCACTGAGGTTCAAAGGATAAGATCTTTATAGAATATGACAATCGCGTTTCTGCGGAGCTCGGGCGGAGCCCTGCTGAGACAAGATCATCACCAACCTCTGAAGCGCCGTCACGCTGCCGGAGAACTCTTCTACCTCTCCGTCTCTCTTGCTGGATCAAGAAGGCCGAGATCATCGTCGAGCTGTACGTGTGCTGAACGCGGAGGTGCCGTCCGTTCGACACTAGATCGTGGGACTGATCGCGGGATTGTTCGCGGGGCGGGTCGAGGGACGTGAGGACGTTCCACTACATCAACTGCGTTCTCTAACGCTTCTGTTGTACGGTCTACAAGGGTATGTAGATCACTCATCCCCTCTCGTAGATGGACATCACCATGATAGGTCTTCCCTATTTCCCATGCGACGCGTTCCGCAACAATTCATGGCCCAACACGACGACATATCCTTCAACCTCACCCATTGTTGGATGGTCATCAACAGGGAGAAGTTTAAGACGCAATATGCCGCCGCCAAGGCGCATGGGGGAGGGGGAGCCTAGGGTTTAGGGAGGGCAAGAAGCCACGATCATGGGGGAAGACCAACTCCAAGGAGGACAAGCGTGATGCGGCGGCGATTGCCTTGCATGCCATTTTGGAGGGCATGATGAGCAAGGACACAAGGGAGGAGAAGTGTCGGCAAGCTAAGGAAGATCAAATGAACGTCTTCATCAAAATCCAAAGGAGGAGGCTTGAAGTAGATGCAAAGAAGCAAGCCAAGATGTAGGCGGAGAAATAAGAGAAGCTCAAGATCAAGGCCGACAATACCAAGACCAACGAAAAAAAAGTGTGTGACGACATGTGCGTCGGCCACTGACGCATGAACTGTGTGGTGTTTTCTCAAGGCTATAAGGAAACCCCTTTCTTTTTGAAAAAATAAAAATCTATGCAAACATTAAATGGGTCTACACGTTGGTCGTACCCCAAACAAATAAAAAAACGAACAAAGCACGCTTTTTGAAGTTGCTCTAACAGACCATCCACTAATCCCATGTCAGGCGGATGAGCATGGCACTAGTACGTCCAGGTGTCCTGTGTACCAAAACCTTTTGGAGTCGGTTACCAAAAGGTTGCATCAAGGATTGCAAGCAACTCAACCAGTCAGGTGTGCTGCTGTGCGCCAAACCTTTTGGAGTCGGTTAGCAGAGGTTGCATCATGGATTGACAGCAACCTCTGGAGCTTCCTCACATTAGGATATTGCTACAGGAGAGCTGCGGAATGAACAACAGCAAATCTGCCAATAATATGACCTTATCTTATCAACAGGTTCATATCCATCCGATGAGGACTGACTGATACAACACCGATGATCTTCACGAGATTCTTTACAATTAGAATAGCATGCCGCCAACCGAAAGAGGCCAGCCCAGTGCCAGTGCCAGCCAATTGCGCTTGAAACCTAGGTAATAAGGTTGACGCGGAGTTTGTTCCGTCTCGAACTCTCTTCTGGCTCCAGTGGTAAAACTCAGGTGATTTCGCCCTCAAGCTCAAGTACGGCATCAACACGCAGTTCGTCCGTAGCAGATCGAGGCGATGTACAGGTTCTTCGCCCACTTCTCCTGAAATATTTCAGTTCCGAAGGTTGGGTTCAGTAAAGACACTAATAATAACCACATGTAACATATGGTTTTGCACGTCCTTGTAGTATGATGGACAGAAATGCACGAGGTACCTTCACATGGTTACTAGGGAAGGCAGAAGTTCGAAGGGTTTCCTGGGTCTCGTCCAGTGGCTTCCTCTTTGGTATGCTCAAGATAAAAGCAGCTTGGTCAGGTGTGCCTGCGGATGAAGTTATTCTGTAGCCACTCTCCCATCGCCGATGCAGTCCTTCACTTGGATACAGAAAATCCAACTCCACAACCTGCAGGTTGCAACACAGATTCAGTTTCAGCACTGGCCACACCTTATGACCTATATGTATGAAAATTCAGACTTGGCACAACTCTACATAATTACTCATCAAAACAGTAGAGCCCAGTTCTATAAGATAACTGAAGCCATCCTAGCAGCAGCATATGCTTTTACAAGTAGATACTTTACATGCAATGCTCAAACTGATGGTTGTCAGATTTGAACCATCTAACAACTCAAAAGAGTTTAGCTTGCAGAGATCTACAGAACCGAAAAGCAGACACATGTGAAATATTGCTTTTCATCTTTTTTTTAGAACATATGCAGTCATCAAATGTATGTTTAAACACACGAGGAATTATAGGGACCACCAAATTCATGAGAGTTATTCTTTCCAAATGATTTATCACAAAGAAGTGCAGCATGTGTTTTGACCTGGTCAGAGTAGCCAGCATTCCTCGACATGACAACTCCCCAACGGTTCCCAGCAGTACCCATGGATGTTACATGAAAACCTTCTTTCCACTTTTTATTAATCCACTTATAAGGAAAAGATTCGCTGACTTTGTATGACTGCTGCGTGTACGGAGTTCCTGTAACGATATCAAAGATCAGATTACATGTATAAATCACAGGAAAAGGACCAACGGGCTATACAAAAAATCAAGGCTCTAGACAGTAAACAGATGCTGATAATTTGTTTAACTTCATATGTAAATATTAAAAACAGAAAACTAGTAACATTGTTTGCTCAGCACTAGTTTATCAGACTGACTGATGTATCCTGTACCAACAATGCTGTGGCAACCTCCACACACCAATTCTGATGACCTCTTACATAACCATGGTGGCTTGGAGGTCCTGCTAAATGGCTAGTTTGCAAGACAACTGCTCATTTTAAAAAGGGAACGAATGCACATACAGCAAAATCAGGTATAAATTTTGTACAGATGATCTAATATAGTAATATGTGATACTCCCTCCATCCGGAAATACTTGTCGAAGAAATGGATAAAAATGGATGTATCTAGAACTAAAATACGTCAAAGATACATCCATTTCTTCAACTAAGTATTTCCGGATGGAGGGAGTACATCAGTAAAAGCATACTAGTTCGTGTTACACGTATAGCAGTTCTCTGTCAAACATGTAATCTTCACCAAACGGAGAAGTTTCAACAAATGAGCAGTTGTCAAGAGAGAAGAGGTAATTTACAAACCTTTGGACATCACAACCAGTGAGCTTCCATTGGTTGCTCCAGCTATTGCTGTTATATAGAAGTTCTTTTCCCATTGCTCCATAATCCAATCCTATATAAAAAGTCATAAACAATATAGCATCAATATTCTGGATTATCAAAATTCCAACTAGCGAGGACGGAGACCGTAGCGCACCTTGTGCAGGAAAATTTGTGAAAGCTCATACACTTGAGAACCAAAACCGGTCCCAGCGTCCATTATGAGAGCCCAAAAATTTGCTGAAGAAGCTACGCAACTAATGTACAAGCCATCTTCATTGCCTTTTTCTATATGCTGGTGCAACCTTGAATCAGCTACATTGTAGTGGTATCTATAAAAAGGACAAATAACCAATACATCAATTTACGAAGGATGATAATTGATAAATAATTGACCGTTAAATATTTCAAGCTCAAGAAAGCAAGCGTAACCAAACAGGAGCTTCACAAGCTTAAATCATAATAAGCACAAACCAAGCCCCTTCCATCACTAGAGCTACCATGAATGCTTCAGTTACAAAAAACAATAATACTCCCTCCATTTTTATATACAAGGCCACTTTGTTTTTCGTGTCAAGCTTTGACTTGTAATTTTGATCAACAAAATATGGAATATAATTTATAAAAAATATATTATTGAAAAGTTCTTTCAAATATGCATCCAATGACATACTTTTTATGACATATGACTCACATTTTGTTGGTAAAATTAATGTTCAAAGCTAGAAATAAAAATATGAAGTGGCCTTATATTAGTAGATGGAGGGAGTAGTGTAATTCGAATCACAGCTTTTACAAGGTAAATGACACTTCAAAGTGTGAGTTCACACTAAGATAACTCAAATTCTAGCTTAATCCAGCTAAGTACAGCCATCCAATGCTTAAACATCTCATCTGATCCCTGATCTCGAGCATAAAGATCATGTGACGAGTGTTGACTGCTGACTATGGGTCAGGAAGGGAGAGGGGAGATCGTATGTTCGACATGAATCACCACAACACGGTAACTCAAATTCTAGCTTAATCCAGCTAAGTACAGCCATCCAATGCTTAAACATCTCATCTGATCCCTGATCTCGAGCATAAAGATCATGTGACGAGTGTTGACTGCTGACTATGGGTCAGGAAGGGAGAGGGGAGGGTGTACGATACTCGTGGCAAGGCTAAGTTTGGCCAATAATGTATGCAAGAGCCAACTTATGTCAGTTTAAATGGCACCTGAATCACTAGAACAGGCATATTTTTCAAGGGCAAGGAAATGAGAATTCATGGAAGAAATAATGTCTGGGAAAGCAGACATGACAATGAAGAACTCTGCACCAAATTCATATTTAAGATAATTACCGCTGCTTCATGGGCCGCCTAGCATTATAAACCGAAATCCATTGAGTTGCTGGGCTCCCCAACCGAACTTTCTTCTTAGGCTGTTCCTCTTCTTCAAGATTTACAACCATTCTTCCACGTTTCTGCCCAACCTACAATATATAAAACAGATGCATGATCAATTTCAATACACAAATAATTAAACTACAGAGCATAGGTACAGACTGGGTACAGCATAGCAAACCTTTAGAGCCCCATCAATTCTGATGGGTCTTGAAGCAGGCACTTCAATCAAACTATCAAAGAGAGAAATGAGTTTTGCGTAATTTGGCTCTTCATCAAATTTCATATTAGTGACCATCTCAAGAAAATGCTTGAATGGAGGTGGACAAAAGCAACTCAGAACATCTGCAGAGGTAGCCATCTTCTTCTTACAAACAAGAAAGCTCTTGTTGTCTCCCTGCATTAATAAGCAATTAACACTATATTGGGTTCAAGAGGAAACAGTAAATTATTAGTCAAACTCTTATGAGCACATCTAAGGCTACCTGAAAACCTTGCCAAGGTAATCTTCCTCTTATTAAAAAAATAAGGGTGTACGCTAGTGACTCCAAATCATCCCTTCTACTGCCTGTCCGGCCTAAATGAGCATGGACACTAGCATATCTAATTGTTCCCCTGGAAATCATAAAAAGGAAAGAGGTCAGTTAATAGGTGAATAATTTTTAGTTTTGCACATAAAGAAGATAGTATAGAACCAACCTAAAGATGTCTGGCCTCTGGTCATATTCAACATGCTGACTGGATGATGCTTTTTTCCACTTGGATGCTGCATAATTTAGATATTAACAAAACAACGTGAAAAAGGTTACAGTGGGGCATAAAATGTGTCAAACCATCAACATCCTATTATGTAGCAATTCTTATGACTGAAGGCCACAGTTCACTGAAAAAATGAAACTGCATATCTACATATAAAGATGAAACTGTCTTAAACAAGAACATACCTAAACCAAGATCAATTAGGAAAAGCTTCTTCTCATCAGGTGATCCAGGTTGACCAAGCAGAAAGTTTTCTGGCTTTACATCTCCATGGACAAAGCTGACATAATAGGAAGCAGAGGAAGTGTTAATACCAACAAAGAATAGGAGAATGATGTCCATGGACTCCAGGATCATTGACAGAGACACGTGGCTTTAGAAAATTACCCTTTGGAATGAAGCTTCTCAAGGATTGATATGGACTCCACGGCAATGCAAGCCACCATATGAGAAGACATCCTGTTTGGGATATGGGTGCTTTTAGCAAGGAGTAAGAAAAACAAGCTGACAAGGTGAAAAGATTGGTAAAACACTCACGCCTGTCCCATTGAATTCCAAACATCCCAGAGGCTAGGACCAAGCATATCCATGACCTGAAATTTTGAAATCCAGGTTGAATTGACTTTGAAAGATCATATTAAGAGGCAGTCTGGAGTGCATAACTATAGTTGAACTCACAAGAATGTAGTAGTCTCCCTGGCGACCCTTGTAGTGGACTGATGGTATGCCATAACAACCATTGAGAGACCTGTCACAGAAAGCTTAGCATGCCATGCTCCACAGAAAATAACATAAACGTAAAAAGGATTGATTGTGTATAGTTCTTACTGATAAACCTGCCACTCAAACGGGGGGCCATAACTACATCCTTTGCTTCTTCGATGTTCAAGTTTGAGTGCAACCTACAGCATGTTAATCCATATAAGATTCGACTAGATCACGAAGCAGGACTCCTCCAGTGTCCAAGTGAGGCAGGTTTGAAAAGAAACCTCGTATGCATCTGGGCCTGTACGAGAAGCCCCACCAGTTATTCTTCTGCCAACATAGACCTGGCCAAATCCACCTTTGCCCAACTTCCTATCAGTTATATATTCTGGAGAGCCACCAACTTGAACCTGCAATAATTAGATATAACATTCAGATTTTTAGGAGCTTATATCATGTAAACAGAACTCCACTATGCAAAACTGTACTGGTGGATCAATAATACTATCACCACGAGAGCAAACTAAACAGCGCTGCAGAAAATGAGAAACCTATTTTTGTCTTGAAGCTTTATGTGAAAAGGAACCAATCCTATATATATATATATATATATGTACTATTCACAGCAAAGTCGTCAAATTAGGGAACTCAGGAAATGTGTGTTACTCTGCTATACTTAGCACTGCCCAGTGGAAGACAAACATGCAGTGTTTTTCCCAGAGAGAAAGAGCACGGAAATTGATTGGGTTTGCAGCCAAAACGACAATATTTCTGTATTTATGTTGTTGAACAGAGGGATGTGAAATTAGTTTCTTCTTTTTAATTCCATCTGGTTTAAATTTCAACATCTTATTAGATGTTTGCTTTCTGCTACAAAACAAAACTACCATAATACAGCCACTCAGTCTTGACTACTCTCATGGAAGTATAAACACGATCTCTGATGCAAGTGTTTAGCTTTTCGCTATGTTCCCTCTTCAGATGAACAATCATCAATTATTACTTATTAGTCCCTCTAAACGCTCTTATATCACAAGAAAGTTTCTAGAAGGAGAGATAGGTAGGTATGCATGATACAACAAAAGAACAATGCATTTCCACATGATGGTACAAATATTGCCAGACAAAGTTAACAGCATAAGCAAACAACATAACAAACATAAAGGAATGGGAAGAAATACTTAAGCAGTCGGTGTAATAACAGGACAGTCGACATAAACAAGTGCACGGAAAAACAGGAAGTCATACCCTCTCAGGCACTGGCGTCGTCGTGGCTTCATCCTCCGCCGCTGCAAGTCTGTCACCGCTTGCACCTTCCATTTTGAAGTTGGCGGCCCTGTCAGCTACCTTGTTCAAACCAAGGACCTGCTGGGCTGTGCCTGCAACTGCCTCTCCAACAATAGCTTCAGGGATGTCCTCAAAAGGCTGGTCAGCCAAATCAATAGCCTCGACCCTCTTTCCTCTAGCCTTTGGAGCTGGCCTTCCTCTTCCCGCGGCAACTGCTTTCTTGTTGCCCCTACCAGCCGCACCACCACCACGCCTCCCACCCCTCCCCCGGGGAGCCGGCAAGACAGGAGCGGCTACCTGATCTGCAGCCTGGACGTCTTCAAGCCTGCTGGACCTCAGACGAGCTCTCCGAACACCACTTCGCAGCTCTGGCATTATCCGTCCATGCAACCCGGCGTGCCGTTACACCCCTCGGCGCTCCTGGCAATCTCCCCATGCACAAGAAACCAAACACAAAACAATGAATACCGGTAAAAAAGGAATCGGTGACGGACACCCATACATACAGACATGAAAAGTCTCAGCTCAGAAAACTTGCTCCTTCCCCATGCCTATGAAAACCAAACCAAACATTAGCAGACGAGATAGACAGACAGACAAAAATCTGGGGAGGAATCAACGCCGGGGGCGTTGAGGCAGTAGTCCTAAAGAGACGGCCTGCCCTCAAACCGGAATCGTATGCCGCCACGGCCGCAAAAGGGAGACGGGCTATCCCCGTCGCCCGATGCCTCCTCCCCCCCACAAGGGGATCTCCGCCCACGGCGGGGAAAATCCCGCCTTTGCCCCGGGGCTCCGGCCAATCGGGCCCCAAATCGCGGCCGGACGAGCCGCGGGCCGCGAATCCCACGCGAGACGCGCGTCCCTCCTAACAAATCCAACGCGCCGTACGCGCGCCTCCTACCCACGAGACCAACACGGAGAGCCGGCGCGCGAATCGGCCGCCGGAGGACGCATCGGGCCGGCGGGGGCCCGTCGGATCGCGCCCGGGAGCCCGGCGCGCGGCCCGATCGCGAGGAGCGCCGCGCGCCGATTGGAAAACCGGAAAACCGTGCGAAATGGGGGATGGGGCTTACATCGGGGACGCCGGCGACGGACGGAAGGACGGTCGGGCGGATGCGGATGCGTCGTCGTCGGCGGCGCCTCGGGGGCCGTGAGGGAGGGGGAGGGGGAGGGGGAGGGGATGGGGCGGGCGACCGGGGGCCAGAGATTGTGGGGGGAGCGCTCCCCTCTCGGGCCTTTGTCCTGGAGGGTGTAGGTTGCGGGGGGTGCTAGTGCTGGTGCTCGGTGTGCCGCAGCAGCTGGGGGTGGGGCCGGACGCGGTGGCTGACTGGTAGGGCCCGGGTGGTGGCGGGGGGGTCGGGGCACCTGGCTGGCTGGCTGGACCCTTGCCTTGCATTGCATTGCATGCGGGGGTACACTACAGCCTGCGCGCACCGCGGATGTCTACACGGCATTTCCACCGAGGTTTAAATTTACAGAGAGGGGGAGACGGATTTTGAAGGAAATGCAGCAGGTATAGGAAACTGATGAATTTCTCAATAAAAGTCGCAGGGGGCACGCACCTGTTCATCTGTGCCCTACCACCAAGCCATACACATCGGCTCGCCATAGTCATTGGATTCCGCACGAGGACACATCAAGTTTAAAGTTTCACCTTTTTGAAACTAGTGCTTTTGTTGGGGGGGTTTAAATGAAAATGGGTCTTATTTGCAAGCTCATGACACAAGAAACATGAGTATGAAAACAAAAGGCTTAATTTGAGTTTTACGAAATACTGATATATAGACCCCGAAGAAATACGGGGTCGGCGTGCCACAAATTCCATGTATAGACCAAAACATTATCTGCCTGCTAACTACTCCCTCCGTTATGTAAATAGTGTCAGAAACGATCTTATATTATGGCAAGGAGGGAGTATATCAGTGTCTTTTTTCGGTTTTGATGTAACTTTGTGTCTTTTTCGGTTTTGATGTAAATTTGGCCGGTGGTATGAATTTAACCCAATGCTTGAAGCCTCCAGCGCTCAGTTGGGATACGCTTCACAATTCAACTATTGGACGTCAATGTTGTTGTTCGTGGACCACAAGTAGGCAGCAGTAGTCAACAATATCAGGATGCTGCAGATCTTTTTTGGTTCTATCAGAAAGGAAAGAAAAAAACAGGAAAATATCTTTTGGGCGTCCAAGTGGTAATTTTGCCTAGTCAAGCCACACCACGAGCACCACGGAATCAATCATCCCAACAGCTAGCTACATCCATCCTCTCGATAATAATCCAGCAAAAGTAAAGCACAAGATACCAACACAAACTTCCACATGTTGTTCATCTTTTAGAGCCAGCATAACATAATCATTAGGAGGCCATGGCATACAGCTGCAATCCCTACAAACGGAAGGCCACCAGCACAGCAACACTCGTACCAAAAGTCATTCCAAAACTATTTCGAGATGCGGCCAACTAATCCCGTCTGCGAGGTCTCCGAGCACCTCCGATCTCTCGCGCTCGTGCCACTACCGGCGGCGGGTGGCGGCGGCGGACCATCCCGCTCTTCGTCCTCGACAACATGCCCGTCCAGCAGGTGGACGCACTCCAGGATCGGCGACGCCTGCATGACCCGCTTCACAAAGCATGTCTGCCACGCCGCCCCGTCGAAGCCGATGACCACGAGCTCTTTCAGGTGATTGTGGTGCTGATGGTGTTCCGCTTGCACATCTGGTGATCCTGTTGCGCCCGCCTTCTCTGAGTTGTCGTCAAACTGCGTTCGCAATTCTTGATTTCAAGAATTATCTCAAAACCAACAAAAAAAGTAGTACCAAGCTTGACGAAATCGTAGGATGAACATACATGAACATGGAGCGACTCCAGGGCAGGTGCGGCAGCAAGTAGGTGGAGAATCCAGAATGTATCCCAGTTCATTGGCACGTTTGCAATGAATAGTTTCTTGAGATGATTGAGCTGGTCGGGAATGGTGGTTAGTTCAATCCACATCTGCATAAATGAAGTGATTGTTTAGTACTGTTTTATGCACCGAAGCAATTGTTATGACCAATAAAAAAGAGATCGTTTCAGGAAAAGCTACTACTTACCTGACGCCCTCTTAACTGCAGAACAAGGTACTCTAGCTGTGGCGGCTCCCCTAAAAAGAATTTGCTTAGTCGATATGTCCTGTTGCTACCGGAGGAATCATCCTCGCCGTCATCTCCAGTTTGCAAGAAGTTCAAACTCGCATGCCTAAGTCGAGGCACCACGCCATAGTATAGTATAGTTGGCTGACCACGACAAGCAAATGTTTCAAGATAAGGCACCAAACTAAGGTAGACACCCACAGTGTTGTAGTTGTCCAATTGCAGTCTCTTTAACTTTGAGTTAGGAACAAAGAGATGAAAAGAAGCTTGGCGAGAACTACAATCTTTCAGCCTCAAATCCACCAGCTGCATGCAGTTTGCCAGAATATCATCAACGCGTGGCATATGTGAACTTTCTTTGCAGAGAGTAAGTGATGTGAGCCTCTGAAACGTCAAGGAGTTGGGTGCAAAACAATGATAACAATCGGATAGCACAAGCCGTTTCAGTCGCACATTCTTGCATCCATCCAACAGCCGGAAGTCATAGCGCCAGAAAGAGTTGTCAATGACAAGCTCCAAATCTTCAACGCCCCATCTGCCAATCGCCTCAGTAATCCATTGATCAGTGAAATAGCTCGTCCCACAGGCTTGAAACCTCAGCTTCTGGATAGAACACCGCTGAACATTGTTGGGAGACAGAAGGAATGCATTCACCCGTTTAACATAGCGTCGCATGGCCCAACGCTCATAACGCTGCAGGATGGGTGTTAGCAGGCGGACTTTCCACTTCCAGTATTTGAAGGAATATAACTGGTCTCTAGAAGCATGACTGCGGTCCGACTTCAGTGCATTCTTCTCTGCCTCATACCCTGCCTCCACCACAATTTGCTTCAGTCTGTGGTACCGTGGAGGGAGAATGTCATCAACCATAAGGTTATAACATGTGTGCGAGTGTGTATAGAGATCCCGCCATCGCTTCGAAAGGATAGTGGTGATTGTCGCTGTCCATGCATCAAGCTTGTCGATGATCAAGATTAACATATCGTCAGGTAAGCTGCTCATCTTGTCCTCGCGGCAACTGTTGTGCTCCTCGCCCGGACGCATCTGGTTTTGTTTTGGAAATAAATGAAATAGTAGTCAGGGAATTCCAAATAACTTAAGCAGATAACTGGACAACTTGCCTTAAAAGTAAGCATTAACGACATTCCTAGTAAATTTCAGTGCGTGAACAAGCAAATCGATTTTGTTTTGGGGATCTAGGAGCAGAGTATGTTTATACAACTAGGATGTGCCGCTTGCTTTCTAGGATTAGGTAGGTTCGTTCAGATCTTTGATCCTGTTTTGGGGGACAGGAAATTCACAATTTGCAACGAATGCTCTGGAAGAAGCATTTTTCTACTTTAGTACCCATCATCATACTGTCTTACACATGAGAATTAGTGAGAGGAAGGTTCCTTGAATGTAATTTGTCTCAACGCAATTAGTAGGTAAGCAGCTCCTGCTACATGAGTTCCATACTCCAGTCTAAATATGCTCTCAGTAAATGGTAGGCACCCAGATCAACTTTTGATTTGTATTTTTGTATCCCTGGTTCTACGCTCTGTAACTTTTATTACGTTTCAAAAATTAAGCATGCCAGTCAAGGTTCTCTTATTATGTGTAGGCATTTTTCATGTTATTTTCCCGAAAACAGCTTAAGTGTTATCCTTTAATTGTTACCTACTGCCATTTGTGCCAGCATTCATATGCTAGCCTACATAAATAGATATGGATGAGCATCCACATGTTTTGCATATGCATGTTTTTGCAGGGAGACAGTAGGTATTTCCCTTTGTTCTGCTATGTTTGGACATAAGATTCTGAAAACTAATCATTTCATCATATTTACACCGGTGACATGCAATTGGTGTTTTACTACATTCCGGAAATGTAATTGCATGACACACAATTTTAGTCATCTGTAAAATGTTGTGGAAATATAACAGTCAGAGTACTACTGAAATATTTCTATACGGACATGGATTGCATATGTGAAGATGAATTTCCATTCGCCTGTTTCCTACCTCTATGGATGCTTAGAATGCATAGGCAGCGAGCATGTTGGGCAGGATTGTAATGCCCAGTTTCCGAAACAAAACAAAAAAACTCATAGCCCTTGCATTGTGATTGTTAAGAATGTAAGCAAAAGAAAGAATGCATGTGTTCATCCTATGCACTTGGTAATTTGCTGCCAGTTTCAAATTGTTTCTGTGTCTATTTTTCGCAAATGTAATCTTGAGCATTGGAAGATTTATGGCCTTATGCGGTGATTATGCTGAGGATTTGACGTCGTTAATTATTTATGTACAAAAAACAAAACTTACAGTGGATCTGTTTATTATTTCCAGTCTAGCTTAAGCTAAGCATTATGAGTGACATGCTGTTTTCATCCTTCTGTTCTCAAGAATTGATGTGGGTATGCTTTACTTCTCTCTCTGCAGCCAACTTGTTGTAGTTAGTGAAGAAGAAGAGAGATTAAGTAAGGACCATGCTATACTGCTATGTTGACAAGAAAAAAAATTATGGGTGCAGTACTGGAGACTGGAGTTGTGTAGAAACTTCAGGAGAGGAGGACAGCCAGCCATGTTAGAGTGTGCATTATTTTTCTATTTTTAATGGGCTGCTGCGCATGCATTATTTGTGCTTAACTCAAATGAGCTCATTAATTCACTAAATTTTCCTTGTGATTTGCAGCTCTTGTCTAGAATCAACATAATCCAGTGCAAACTTCAATTAACTGGAATTAATGTGCTGATCTGGTGCCCGAGGAATGGCACATACTGACCTCAGGCTGGAGAATGTTCATGTAGAAAAAAAAAATGTCATCCTACGCTGTATTTTTCTGGAGCATGCATATGAAAGGAATCTCTAAATACTAATGAAGATATACTTCTCTACACCCTTCTGTAGTTGTAACTTCTGATAAATGCTTTCTAAGCAGATTAGGTGAATTTCTCTGCAACGAACAGCTCGACAGAAGTTCCAGTCAGGCTTTATGTTTACTTGCTTCTCTGTCTTTTGCTGCAGCTGCACTGGTTGACACTCACGGCACCGACCCATTTGACCGAGAGGAGCTGCTTCAATGTGAACACCTCTTGTGTCCAGAATGAGGATGACGACGACAACGATGACTATGGCCTGTACGACGGCTCCGACGATACCAGGTAAGAAGCAGACCCGCCCTGGCCTGGCACTCTCAGGTGAGAACGGCACTTAGTCTATTGTATTTGTACACTGTTGGGAACTCTAAATGTTTGTTCCTAAAAACAAGTGTGTTCTTAGTAAGATCCTAAAAAGGAAAAGAAACAAAAAATATTAGCCTACTTCTCTGTTCATATCCAGTACTTGGTTGTATGCATCTCGAAAGAAATCATGGATACGCTTGACTTCATTAAATAGCCTCTAAGATAAAGTCATGGTTTTTTCATATGTTGCACTCCTAATTCTGAATGTATACATCCTTATTTTTATAGACAGAGGTGGAAGCATGAGACCATAACATTCATCTTCTCAACTTCTTTTTACCCAATCAAGTCATGTGTTTTGCATTTTTGATTGTATCATCAATAGTTTCCTGCCTTAAATGATGGTCACAGTCTCCGAACAAGTTTTAGGGGTTAATAATGTCACAATTGTTGTTGTGTGGTTCACCCAGGAATTTTATGTTAATATGTAATTGTGCATGTAAAATTGATGAGCCATACAATGAAGCTATGGGAGAGAGTCATTGAGCACCGCTTAAGAAGAATCACAAGCGGGACCAAAAATCAGTTTGGTTTCATGCCTGGGAGGTCGACCATGGAAGCCATTTTCTTGGTACGACAACTTATGAAGAGATATAGGGAGCAAAAGAAGAACTTGCATATGGTGTTCATTGACTTGGAGAAGGCCTATGATAAGATATCGCGGACTGTTATGTGGTGGGCCTTGGAGAAACACAAAGTCCCAACAAAGTATATTACCCTCATCAAGGACATGTACGATAATGGTGTGACAAGTGATCGAACAAGTGATGGCGATACTGATGACTTCCCGATTAAGATAGGACTGCATCAGGGATCAGCTTTGAGCCCTTATCTTTTTGCCTTGGTGATGGATGAGGTCACAAGGGATATACAAGGAGATATCCCACGGTGTATGCTCTTTGCGGACGATGTGGTGCTAGTCGATGATAGTCGAACGGGGGTCAACGGGAAGTTGGAGTTATGGAGGCAAACCTTGGAATCCAAAGGTTTTAGACTTAGTAGGACTAAGACCGAGTACATAAGGTGCGCTTTCAATACTACTAAGCACGAGGAGAAGGGGGGTGTTAGCCTTGATGGGCAGGTGGTACCTCAGAAGGACACCTTTCATTATTTGGGGTCAATGTTGCAGAAGGATGGGGATATCGATGAAGATGTGGACCATCGAATTAAAGCCAGATGGATGAAGTGGCGCCAAGCTTCTGGCATTCTCTATGACAAGAGGGTGCCACAAAAGCTAAAAGGCAAGTTCTATAGGACAACGGTTCGACCGGCAATGTTGTATGGTGCTGAGTGTTGGCCGACTAAAAGGCGACATGTGCAACAGCTAGTTGTAGCGGAGATGCGCATGTTGAGATGGATGTGTGGCCACACAAGGAAGGACCGAATCCGGAATGATGATATACGAGATAGAGTTGGGGTAGCGCCAATTGAAGAGAACATTGTCCAACATCGTTTGAGATGATTTGGGCATATTCAGTGCAGGCCTCCAGAAGCCCCAGTGCATAGCTGACGGCTAAAGCATGCTGATAATATTAAGAGAGGTCAGGTTAGACCAAACTTGCATGGGAAGAGTTTATAAAGAGAGATCTAAAGGATTGGAGCATCACCAAAGAACTAGCCATGGATAGGGGTGCGTGGAAACTTGCTATCCATGTGCCAGAATCATGAGTTGATCGCGAGAACTTATGGGTTTCACCTCTAGCCTACCCCAACTTGTTTGGGACTAAAGGCTTTATTGTTGTTGTTTTATGTAATTGTGCATGTCCAATTAGACTTTATCCATGACTGCAGGTGTTCTAGCTGCCAAATTTTAAACATAAACTGAGAGATTAAATAGGGGGAAAAAATCTGTAGCAGAATACAGACCAGACTGCATTTTCTCTTGTCTGCAGCACTAGTAGTGCTCAACTAGCACCGAGCAATCCAGAAGTAAACAGTTATCTCACACTATTTGGCCGTGGGCTGCGAATAGATGATTGTGACGATGGAAAACATCCAACGGAAATCACAGGGATGGGCGCCGTGCTTACCCGTTTCGGGGGCGGGTAGGCGGCGGCGGTGCGGAGGTCGGAGGCCTTCCTCAGCCGGCGGTGGCGTGGAGGGTCTTTGCCCGTGTCCATAGGATCCGAGGCCCGGTGGCGGCCGGCCGGTCGGCGGGGAGTGGACGGCGGCGGCGGATTCGCGGAGAAGCTACGGGGCTGATTTGGACTGGAGACTCAGAGAACAAATCCCACCCAAAAGCCGCCGAGCGCCGACTACTGCGCGCCCTCGCCGCCGCTATGGGTATGGATTTGGACTGGAGACTCAGAGAATAATTTTGATGGCATTTCTCTTGTATGGGGATGACAGCTTTTTCAAATCAACATGATATTTTCTGAAAAGATTTTTTTTTGGAAAAATGTTGCCAATCCTTCATTCTTAAATAGTGCGTAACTCACTAGCTAATTTTTCTCTCCATTCAACATTGTCACATCATCAAGTGATGCATAGAGTCATAAGTTACTTCTTCCATTAATTTTTTCGTGCAAAACATACTACCTGGTGCATTATTTTTTCCTAAGAAATTAAGTCATGTAAGAAAGTTTTTATATTTGTCTTTTACATTAATTTTAGCTTTTTTATCATTTATTCATACTTTTTAACAAGATACCCGCTGCAACAGGCGAGGCATCCTCTAGTTTATTTGAAGTTCGCAAGCCCCGTTGTTAACTCCAAGCGCCGGGGCGGCCCCGGAGCTCGGGCGTCGTTCCTGCTGGGCGGCGCGGTGGTGTTGGTTGCGGGCCAAGAGAGAGCATCCCATCATGCTGCGGCGATGGGGATGCAAGATTTGGCTACCTGGGTGGCTGATGCGTGGAGGTGCAGCGTAGAGGAGGTCCGAAGGTGGGCTGACGGATTGGCTGTCGACCAGAGGATTTCGAAGGCTGGGTGAAAACCCGTTTCTGTCCATGGCTGGAGCCTGTGACGGCGGCGTCCGTGGACGCCGTGACCTTCCTGAAGGCGTCGACGGGACGCTCTCCCTTCCTCTGCGAGGGACAACTCCGGAGGAAACTCCAGACCCGAGGGTCGGTCGTTGGCAGCATTTGACGTCGCTCCCCTCTTGAGGGCATCGATTTTGGAGGTTAATCCGGTGAGAGGGACCAAGGGGTGTGTTGGAAGGTTAGGTGATGGAAAGCGTTGTTGTGGCATCGAGGCTGCCGTGGCAACGATGATGGGGCGAGTGAAGTCAGAGGCGTTGTGGTGGTTGCGGTAGTCGGCTCTTTCTCCGACGTGTCCGTGAGATTACCTCGGTTTTGTTTGTTGCAGTGAAGTCGGAGATGCGGCGGCGGGGCCCCTGTGGCAATGATGACAGGCAGCAGCTGGTCCGTTCGGTGGTCTTCCACGGCGCCAGCCTGGCATAGTTCTTCTTTGAATCTTTCCTTCAGAGTCGGAGCTGCCTGCCATAGAGTTTTGGAGGCAGGCGGGAGCGGCCTGCCTCGAGCACCCATTCTGGGAATCACCGGGAGAAGTTCGTAGGTCTTTTCTGGGATGTTTTGTTCCCTTTTTTCCTCTTCTTCTTTTTTCCTTGATCCTTAGGATCATTCCCACCTTGTTGTAGCCCGCCTTTCTACCTGCTTTGTTCAATATGAGCCAGCTAGCTGCTGGATCTTTCAAAAAAACTCCAAGTGAATGCACTCCGAAAGATCATGAAGTCAAATTTTACATAAGGAATTACACCAAACTTTTCTCGCTAAAATATGTGGACAGCATTGTTAAAGTAAAACTACTAGTCTTAGAGTCCAATTTAGCCATTTGTTAGCCCAGCCTAATACATAATTGCACTTCACAAGCAGCTCAGCCCCTCCTCCATTTGTTTCTAGATTCGCCACTTTTCGCACCCAAGCAACGTGAAAATCATCAAAAGCCCCGAGCAGCACTTTGATCTCCTCAACTAGGTGCTCATTAGCTGTGAGAGATCTTTTTAGGTAGATGTTACTTTCCTCACCGCCACTTGTCAGTCTCTCTCTATGATCACCTTTTGGACATTGAGTTCTTGTGCAAGAAGAATGGCTCGTCTACACGCAAGGAGCTCGACCACCTCAGCATCAGCCACGACCGGGGAAAAGTGGCTTGCACATGCAATGAACCCATCAGAGCAACTCCAACTGAGCGATCCATTTCGTCTACCATCGTTCGTTTGGGTCGCCACGGACAAAGGTGATAGCCCAACGCACCGACCCATTTCCGAAACACGTTCGCTTCCCGTCCGTGCGAACCCATTTCAGGCCCAAATTCGGGGCTGAAATGCGTCATGCGCCCTTTTAGTGTTTGCTCCGTCCACACGTGGCGGCCAGTCAACTACCAGTGGTGTCTTTATTAATGACGACCGCCCATCGTGGGCCCACGCGTCAGCAACTGCGGTTGTCCTTTGTTAATCCGAGCATGCGGGGGAGGCCGGCCTCATCCTCTTCCAGAAGCCATCCCCATCTAGCCACCCCGATGCTCCCCCACCGACGACAAACCCTAGCCACCATCATGGGCTTCTTCCCCGGCGCGGATTCGAGCTCTGGCAAGGACAAGGACAAAGCCCCCGCCGTCATTGTCCGCACGCTCCCCTCGTCGACGTCTTCCCGCCCGACTCGGTAGCGGATCAGCATACCAGTGTGATACTTGTGATCTGTGTTGGTTTTTCCATGAAGAGGAATGGGTTATTGCAGCATAATGTGGTAAGTAAATCCCTAAGTTATGAAACCGGGGTTTATCGAACCAATAGGAATATCAACCACAACCGTCTTCAGCGGCTGCACACAAAATAACAAACAACTTGCACCCAACGCAGGCAAGAGGGTTGTCAATCCTCTGGTCTTGTTATTTGCAAGCAAGTGAGGTGTGTAGATAATTGTATATAGCAAGATAAAATAAGAACAAGTAAATGGCAGCAAGGTATTGAAGATTTTATCAATATGTTGTGAATAGACCGAGGGGCATAGTTTTCCTTAGTGGCATATCTCATGAAAAATAGCATACAATGGGTAAACAACTTACTGTTGAGCAATTGGTAGAAAAGCGGATAGTTATACGATATTCATGGCAATGATCATGTGTATATAGGCATCACGTCTATAAACAATTAGGCCGACTCCTGCCCGCACCTATTACTATTACTCCACTCATCGACCGCTATCCAGCATACATCTAGAGTATTAAGTAAAATAGAGTGATGCATGGAGAACAATGACATGATGTACACAAAGTAAATTCAAGCAATATGAATAAACCCCATCATTTTATCCTTAGTAGCAGCAACACAAAGACGCATCTTTTCCCCTTCTGTCACTCGGATATATAAATTCGCCAGGTTGAACCTACCACAATGCACCTCTCTCACCAAAGAAATATCGATCTAGTTGGCCAAACTATTTCAATAGATCGGAAAGAATTACGAAGTTATCATAATCATGCACATAAGGATCATATAAGTATTCGGAGGAGACTCAAATATTTATCATGGATAATCTGAACATAAACCCACAATTCATCGGATCCCAACAAACGCACCGCACAAAGGAATTAGATCATATGGATCAAAGCGAATATGTGATGATCATTGTATTGAAGATAAAAGAAAGAGAGAGATTGGCATCTAAGCACTTGCTATGGACCTGTAGGTATGCGGTGAGCTACTCACACATCGTCGTGAGGGCAGCAGGGTTGATGAACAGGCCCTCCGTGATCGATCCCCCCTCCGGCAGGGTGCCGGAACGGAGCTCCAGATGGCCTCCCGTTGGAACAGAGACTTGTGGCGGCGTAAAAAGTGTTTTGGGACTCCCTCTGATGTTTTTAGGGTACATGAGAATTTATAAGCCTAAGAACAAAGTAAGGAGGGCCACAAGGGATGCACAAGCCATCAACCCCCCCTCCCTGAGGTCGCGCCGTGTTGGTTTGTGGGCCCTCGTGAGGCCTCCAGACTTCTTCTGATGCTCGTTGATATTCTTTTGTTCTAGAAAAAATCACCAAAAAGTTTCAGGTCAATTGGACTTCGTTTGGTATGGAAAACCTAAAAAGTGAACAACACGCAGAAAACAACAACTTGCACTGGGCACTGGGTTAATAGGTTAGTGCTCAGATATAATATAAAATGGTAAATAAATACCCCCAAAAGCATACCAGAATGATAATATATCAACATGGAACAATAAAAAATTATAGATATGTTGGAGACGTATCAAGCATCCCCAAGCATAATGTCTGCTCGTCCTCGAGTAGGTAAATGATAAAAACAGAATTTTTGACGTGACATGCTATCCATGATGCAACCTTATGCATGTATGCTAAATGAGAAACGATGAATTAACAAACATTGACATAGCAATACTTATATGTATAAGCAGCAAATCATTAATCTTTCAAAGTATATGATCCTCAAAGATTGTTTTACCCCCCACCCATCTTTATTATATTAGCAAGGCATGGCTCCATCTTCACCGTATTAATACAAATGTAAAGCACCACGGTGTTCATGTCAGGCAATCGGATTGTACTTTTTTCAATATGCATCAACTTTTTTGTTCTTCACGCAATACATGAGTGTGAACCATTGGACATAACATAAAGGTGGAATAGAATATGGTGATAGGTTCCAAAGGGTAAAAGCGGAGAAGATAGTCCCACATCAACTAGGCATACCAAAGAGTTATGGAGATGTCCATCGATAGATATCAATGCAAGGAGTAGGGATTGCCATGCAAATTATGCACAAGAGCTATAAGTGTATGAAAGCTCCACTAAAGCTAAGTGGGTGTGCATCCAACTTGCTTGCTCATGAAGACCTCGAGCATTTGAGAGAGCCCGCCATCAGAATATGCAAACCAAGTTTATGAAAAAAGTGATTTCCACTAGCATATGAATGATATAACATGAGAATCTCCATATGAAGAACAAGATGCCACTTTGAGACACAAGTGTGGTAAAGTATAGTAGCAAAGTTCCTTTTCTCTTTTTCTCTCATTCATTTTTTTCATTTTTTCTTATGGTGGGATCATTTGGCCTCCCCCATTTTTATTTCCTCGCCAGAATAATGATCTAATAATGATGATAATCACACTTTTATTTACTTACAACTCAATATGACAACTGATAGGACGATATGACTCTGAAAGAATGCCTCTGGCAGTGTACCAGGATATGCAAAGATCTAGCATGACATGTATCAAAAATATGATGAACGGTGGCTTTGCCACAAATACTACGTCAGCTCTATATGATCATGCAAAGCATTATGATGATGAATGAACTAGTCATGTGAAGTGACGATGCCATTTGCATGGCAATATATCTCGGAATGGCTATGGAAATACCATGATATGTAATTATGGTGGCTATTTTGAGAAGGATAATAAAATGGTTTATGGGCAACAAAGCGTGTCATGTTACAGGGTTTCGATGCATCGACGAAACTTGCACCAATCCTCAAGGTGAGAACTGTTGGAATTATGCCCTAGAGGCAATAATCAATATAGTTATTATTATAATTCCTGTATCAAGATAATCGTTTATTATCCATGCTATAATTGTATTGAATGAAGACTCATTTACATGTGTGGATACATAGACAAAACACCGTCCCTAGCAAGCCTCTAGTTGGCTAGCCAGTTGATCAAAGATAGTCAGTGTCTTCTGATTATAAACAAAGTGTTGTTGCTTGATGACTGGATCACGTCATTAGGAGAATCACGTGATGGACTAGACCCAAACTAATAGACGTAGCATGTTGATCGTGTCATTTTGTTGCTACTGTTTTCAGCGTGTCAAGTATTTATTCCTATGACCATGAGATCATATAACTCACTGACACCGGAGGAATGCTTTGTGTGTATCAAACGTCGCAACGTAACTGGGTCACTATAAAGATGCTCTACAGGTATCTCCGAAGGTGTTAGTTGAGTTAGTATGGATCAAGACTGAGATTTGTCCCTCCGTGTGACGGAGAGGTATCTCGGGGCCCACTCGGTAATACAACATCACACACAAGCCTTGCAAGCAATGTGACTTAGTGTAAGTTGCGGGATCTTGTATTACGGAACGAGTAAAGAGACTTGCCGGTAAACGAGATTGAAATAGGTATGCGGATACTGACGATCGAATCTCGGGCAAGTAACATACCGAAGGACAAAGGGAATGACATACGGGATTATATGAATCCTTGGCACTGAGGTTCAAACGATAAGATCTTCGTAGAATATGTAGGATCCAATATGGGCATCCATGTTTCGCTATTGGATATTGACCGAGGAGTCTCTCGGGTCATGTCTGCATAGTTCTCGAACCCGCAGGGTCTGCACACTTAAGGTTCGACGTTGTTTTATGCGTATTTGAGTTATATGGTTGGTTACCGAATGTTGTTCGGAGTCCCGGATGAGATCACGGACGTCACTAGGGTTTCCGGAATGGTCCGGAAACGAAGATTGATATACAGGATGACATCATTTGATTACTGGAAGGTTTTCGGAGTTACCGGGAATGTACCGGGAATGACGAATGGGTTCCGAGAGTTCACCGGGGGGGGCAACCCACCCCGGGGAAGCCCATAGGCCTTGAGGGTGGCACACCAGCCCTTAGTGGGCTGGTGGGAAAGCCCAAAAGGGCCCTATGCGCCTAGAAGAGAAAAATCAAAGATAAAAGAAAAAAAAGGGAGGTGGGAAGGGAAGGAAGGACTCCCACCCACCAAACCAAGTCCAACTCGGTTTGGGGGGGAGCCTTCCCCCTTAGACTCGGCCGACTTGAGCCCCAAGGCAAGGTCCCCTCCCTCCCACCTATATATACGGAGGTTTTGGGGCTGATTTGAGATGACTTTTCCATGGCAGCCCGACCACATACCTCCACGGTTTTTCCTCTAGATCGCGTTTCTGCGGAGCTCGGGCGGAGCCCTGCTGAGACAAGGTCATCACCAACCTCCGGAGCATCGTCACGCTGCCGGAGAAATCTTCTACCTCTCCGTCTCTCTTGCTGGATCAAGAAGGCCGAGATCATCGTCGAGCTGTACGTGTGCTGAACGCGGAGGTGCCGTCCGTTCGGTACTAGATCGTGGGACTGATCGCGGGATTGTTCGCGGGGCGGATTGAGGGACGTGAGGACGTTCCACTACATCAACCGCGTTCACTAACGCTTCTGCTGTACGATCTACAAGGGTATGTAGATCACTCATCCCCTCTCGTAGATGGACATCACCATGATAGGTCTTCATGCGCGTAGGAAATTTTTTGTTTCCCATGCGACGTTCCCCAACAGTGGCATCATGAGCTAGGTTCATGTGTAGATGTCTTCTCGAGTAGAACACAAAAGTTTTTGTGGGCGGTGATGTGCGTTTTGCTGCCCTCCTTAGTCTTTTCTTGATTCCGCGGTATTGTTGGATTGAAGCGGCTTGGACCGACATTACTCGTACGCTTACGAGAGACTGGTTTCATCGTTACGAGTAACCCCGTTGCTCAAAGATGACTGGCAAGTGTCGGTTTCTCCAACTTTAGTTGAATCGGATTTGACCGAGGAGGTCCTTGGATGAGGTTAAATAGCAACTCATATATCTCCGTTGTGGTGTTTGCGTAAGTAAGATGCGATCCTACTAGATACCCATGGTCACCACGTAAAACATGCAACAACAAAATTAGAGGACGTCTAACTTGTTTTTGCAGGGTATGCTTGTGATGTGATATGGCCAACGATGTGATGTGATATATTGGATGTATGAGATGATCATGTTGTAATAGATAATATCGACTTGCACGTCGATGGTACGGCAACCGGCAGGAGCCATAGGGTTGTCTTTATACTAACGTTTGTGCTTGCAGATGCGTTTACTATTTTGCTAGGATGTAGCTTTAGTAGTAATAGCATGAGTAGCACGACAACCCCGATGGCAACACGTTGATGGAGATCATGGTGTGGCACCGGTGACAAGAAGATCATGCCGGTGTTTTGGTGATGGAGATCAAGAAGCACGTGATGATGGCCATATCATGTCACTTATGAATTGCATGTGATGTTAATCCTTTTATGCACCTTATTTTGCTTAGAACGACGGTAGCATTATGAGGTGATCTCTCACTAAAATTTCAAGACGAAATTGTGTTCTCCCCGACTGTGCACCGTTGCTACAGTTCGTCGTTTTGAGACACCACGTGATGATCGGGTGTGATAGACTCAACGTTCACATACAACGGGTGCAAAACAGTTGCGCACGCGGAACACTCGGGTTAAGCTTGACGAGCCTAGCATGTGCAGACATGGCCTCGGAACACATGAGACCGAAAGGTCGATCATGAATCATATAGATGATATGATTAGCATAGGGATGCTTACCACTGAAACTATACTCAACTCACGTGATGATCGGACTTGAGCTAGTGTAAGTGGATCATGAACCACTCAAATGACTAGAGAGATGTACTTTTTGAGTGGGAGTTTAGCGAATAATTTGATTAAGTTAAACTCTAATTATCTTGAACATAGTCTAAGTCCACTTTGAATATATTTGTGTTGTAGATCATGGCTCACGCTACAGTCATCCTGAATTTTAATACGTTCCTAGAGAAAGCTAAGTTGAAAGATGATGGAAGCAACTTTGTAGACTGGGCTCGTAATCTTAAGCTAATCTTACAAGCTGGGAAGAAGGATTATGTCCTTAATGCTGCGCTAGGAGATGAACCACCTGCCACGGTTGATCAGGATGTTAAGAACGCTTGGTTAGCACGTAAGGAGGACTACTCAATAGTTCAATGTGCAGTCTTGTATGGCTTAGAACCGGGACTTCAACGTCGCTTTGAGCGTCATGGAGCATTTGAGATGTTCCAGGAGTTGAAGTTTATCTTTCAGAAGAACGCCCGGATCGATAGGTATGAGACCTCCGATAAATTCTATGCTTGCAAGATGGAGGAAAACTCGTCTGTCAGTGAACATGTGCTCAAAGTGTCTGGGTACTCAAACCGTCTAGCTGAGCTGGGGATTGAACTCCCGCAAGAGGCTATCACTGACAGAATCCTTCAATCATTGCCGCCAAGCTATAAAGGCTTTGTGTTGAACTACAACATGCAAGGGATGAACAAGTCTCCCGGCGAGTTGTTTGCGATGCTTAAAGTCGCAGAGTATGAACTCCGTAAAGAGCATCAAGTGTTGATGGTGAATAAGACCACTAGTTTCAAGAGAAACGGCAAAGGCAAGAAGGGTAATTCGAAGAAGAGCGGCAAGCCTGTTGCCAATCCGACGAAGAAACCCAAAGCTGGACCTAAGCCTGAAACGGAGTGTTACTATTGCAAGGGTATGGGTCACTGGAAGCGCAATTGCCCCAAGTATCTGGCAGATAAGAAGGCGGCCAAAGAAAAATCAGGTATATTTGATATACATGTTATTGATGTGTACTTAACCGGCTCTCGTAGTAGTGCATGGGTATTCGATACCAGTTCTGTTGCTCATATTTGCAACTCGAAACAGGAACTGCGGAATAGATGAAGGCTGGCGAAAGATGAAGTGACGATGCGCGTAGGAAATGGTTCCAAGGTTGATGCAATCGCCGTCGGCACAGTTTCACTTCAGTTACCATCAGGATTGGTGATGAACTTAAATCATTGTTATTTAGTGCCTGCGTTGAGCATGAACATTATATCTGGATCTTGTTTATTGCGAGACGGTTACTATTTTAAGTCAGAGAATAATGGTTGTTCTATTTCTATGTGTAACATCTTTTATGGTCATGCACCTAATGTGAGAGGATTGTTCATATTGAATCTTGATAGCGATACGCATATACATAACATTGAGACCAAAAGAGTTAGAGTTAACAATGATAGCGCCATATTTTTGTGGCACTGCCGCTTAGGTCATATTGGTGTAAAGCGCATGAAGAAACTCCATGCTGATGGACTTTTGGAGTCACTTGACTTTGATTCACTTGACACGTGCAAACCATGCCTCATGGGCAAGATGACTAAGACTCCGTTCTCCGGAACAATGGAGCGTGCAAGTGACTTGTTGGAAATCATACATACCGATGTGTGTGGTCCGATGAGCGTGGAGGCACGCGGCGGATATCGTTATTTTCTCACCTTCACTGACGATTTGAGTAGATATGGTTATGTCTACTTGATTAAACACAAGTCTGAAACATTTGAAAAGTTCAAGCAATTTCAGAGTGAAGTGGAAAATCATCGTAACAAGAAGATCAAGTTCCTACGGTCTGATCGTGGGGGTGAATATCTGAGTTTCGAGTTTGGTACTCACTTAAAGACAATGTGGAATTGTTTCACAGTTAAACACCGCCTGGAACACCACAGCGTAATGGTGTGTCCGAACGTCGTAATCGTACTCTATTAGAAATGGTGCGATCTATGATGTCTCTTACTGATTTGTCGTTATCGTTTTGGGGTTATGCATTAGAAACAGCTGCATTCACTTTAAATAGGGCACCATCAAAATCCGTTGAGACGACACCATACGAACTGTGGTATGGCAAAAGGCCAAAGTTGTCGTTTCTTAAAATTTGGGGATGTGATGCTTATGTCAAAAAGCTTCAGCCTGAAAAGCTGGAACCCAAAGCGGAAAAGTGTGTCTTCATAGGTTACCCAAAAGAGACAGTTGGGTACACCTTCTATCTCAAATCCGAGGGCAAAGTGTTTGTTGCTAAAAACGGAGCTTTTCTCGAGAAGGAGTTTCTCTCGAGAGAATTGAGTGGGAGGAAGATAGAACTTGACGAGGTTGTCGAACCTCTCATCCCTCTGGATGGTGGCGCAGGGCAAGGGGAAACCTCTGTCGTTGCGACGCCGGTTGAGGAGGAAGTTAATGATGATGATCATGAAACTCCAGTTCAAGTTTCTGTCAAACCACGCAGGTCGACGAGACCACGTGCTGCTCCAGAGTGGTACGGTAATCCCGTCTTATCAATCATGTTGTTAGACAACAATGAACCTGCAAATTATGAAGAAGCAATGGTGGGCCCATATTCCAACAAATGGCTAGAAGCCATGAAGTCCGAGATAGGATCCATGTATGAGAACAAAGTGTGGACTTTGGAGGTACTACCTGAGGGCCGCAAGGCTATTCAGAACAAATGGATCTTTAAGAGGAAGACGGACACTGACGACAATGTGACCGTTTATAAATCTCGACTTGTGGCAAAGGGTTTTTCACAAGTTCAAGGAGTTGACTACAATGAGACATTCTCACCCGTAGCGATGCTTAAGTCCGTCAGAATCATGTTAGCAATAGCTGCATTTTTCGATTATGAAATCTGGTAGATGGATGTCAAAACGGCGTTCCTTAACGGTTTCCTTAAGGAAGAGTTGTATATGATACAACCCGAAGGTTTTGTCGATCCTAAGAATGCTAACAAGGTGTGCAAGCTTCAGCGATCCATTTATGGACTGGTGCAAGCATCTCAGAGTTGGAACAAACGCTTTGATGAGGTGATCAAAGTATTTGGGTTTATACAAGTGGTTGGAGAATCTTGTATTTACAAGAAAGTGAGTGGGAGCTCTGTGGCGTTTCTAATATTATATGTGGATGACATATTGCTGATTGGAAACAACGTGGAGTTTTTAGAGAGCATAAAGGATTACTTGAATAAGAGTTTCTCTATGAAGGACCTAGGAGAAGCTGCTTACATTCTAGGCATTAAGATCTATAGGGATAGATCAAAACGCCTGATAGGACTTTCACAAAGCACATACCTTGATAAAGTTTTGAAGAGGTTCAAAATGGAACAGTCCAAGAAAGGGTTCTTGCCAGTTTTACAAGGTACGAGATTGAGTAAGACTCAGTGCCCAGCAACTGATGAAGATAGAGAGCATATGCGCTCCGTCCCCTATGCTTCAGCCATAGGTTCTATCATGTATGCAATGATGTGCACTACACCGGATGTTAGCCTGGCCATAAGTATGGCAGGTAGGTTCCAGAGTAATCCAGGAGTGGATCACTGGACAGCGGTCAAGAATATCCTAAAGTACCTGAAAAGGACTAAGGAGATGTTTCTCGTGTATGGAGGTGACGAAGAGCTCGCCGTAAAAGGTTACGTCGATGCAAGCTTTGACATAGATCCGGACGACTCTAAGTCGCAAACCGGATACGTATTTATTCTTAATGGGGGTGCGGTAAGCTGGTGCAGTTCCAAGCAAAGCGTCGTAGCAGATTCTACATGTGAAGCAGAGTACATGGCTGCCTCGGAGGCGGCTAAAGAGGGTGTCTGGATGAAGCAGTTCATGACGGATCTTGGGGTGGTGCCAAGCGCACTGAATCCAATAACCTTGTTCTCTGACAACACGGGTGCCATTGCCTTAGCAAAGGAACCACGGTTTCACAAGAAGACCAGACACATCAAACGACGCTTCAACCTCATCCGCGACTACGTCGAGGGAGAGGACGTAAATATATGCAAAGTGCACATGGATCTGAATGTAGCAGACCCGCTGACTAAACCTCTTCCACGGCCAAAGCATGATCAACACCAGAACTATATGGGTGTTAGATTTATTACAATGTAATTCACATGATGATGTGAGGGCTAGATTATTGACTCTAGTGCAAGTGGGAGACTGTTGGAATTATGCCCTAGAGGCAATAATAAATATGGTTATTATTATAATTCATGTATCAAGATAATCGTTTATTATCCATGCTATAATTGTATTGAATGAAGACTCATTTACATGTGTGGATACATAGACAAAACACCGTCCCTAGCAAGCCTCTAGTTGGCTAGCCAGTTGATCAAAGATAGTCAGTGTCTTCTGATTATAAACAAAGTGTTGTTGCTTGATGACTGGATCACGTCATTAGGAGAATCACGTGATGGACTAGACCCAAACTAATAGACGTAGCATGTTGATCGTGTCATTTTGTTGCTACTGTTTTCAGCGTGTCAAGTATTTATTCCTATGACCATGAGATTATATAACTCACTAACACCGGAGGAATGCTTTGTGTGTATCAAACGTCGCAACGTAACTGGGTGACTATAAAGATGCTCTACAGGTATCTCCAAAGGTGTTAGTTGAGTTAGTATGGATCAAGACTGGGATTTGTCCCTCCGTGTGACGGAGAGGTATCTCGGGGCCCACTCGGTAATACAACATCACACACAAGCCTTGCAAGCAATGTGACTTAGTGTAAGTTGCGGGATCTTGTATTACGGAACGAGTAAAGAGACTTGCCGGTAAACGAGATTGAAATAGGTATGCGGATACTGACGATCGAATCTCGGGCAAGTAACATACCGAAGGACAAAGGGAATGACATACGGGATTATATGAATCCTTGGCACTAAGGTTCAAACGATAAGATCTTCGTAGAATATGTAGGATCCAATATGGGCATCCAGGTCCCGCTATTGGATATTGACCGAGGAGTCTCTCGGGTCATGTGTGCATAGTTCTCGAACCCGCAGGGTCTGCACACTTAAGGTTCGACGTTGTTTTATGCGTATTTGAGTTATATGGTTGGTTACCGAATGTTGTTCAGAGTCCCGGATGAGATCACGGACGTCACGAGGGTTTCCGGAATGGTCCGGAAACGAAGATTGATATATAGGATGACCTCATTTGATTACCGGAAGGTTTTCGGAGTTACCGGGAATGACGAATGGGTTCCGGGAGTTCACCGGGGGGGCAACCCACCCCGGGGAAGCCCATAGGCCTTGAGGGTGGCACACCAGCCCTTAGTGGGCTGGTGGGACATCCCAAAAGGGCCCTATGCACCTAGAAGAGAAAATCAAAGAGAAAAAAAGGGAGGTGGGAAGGGAAGGAAGGACTCCCACCCACCAAACCAAGTCCAACTCGGTTTGGGGGGGAGCCTTCCCCCTTGGACTCGGCCGACCCCCTCGGGGCTCCTTGAGCCCCAAGGCAAGGTCCCCTCCCTCCCACCTATATATACGGAGGTTTTGGGGCTGATTTGAGACGACTTTTCCACGGCAGCCCGACCACATACCTCCACGGTTTTTCCTCTAGATCGCGTTTCTGCGGAGCTCGGGCGGAGCCCTGCTGAGACAAGGTCATCACCAACCTCCGGAGCGCCGTCACGCTGCCGGAGAACTCTTCTACCTCTCCGTCTCTCTTGCTGGATCAAGAAGGCCGAGATCATCGTCGAGCTGTACGTGTGCTGAACGCGGAGGTGCCGTCCGTTCGGTACTAGATCGTGGGACTGATCGCGGGATTGTTCGCGGGGCGGATCGAGGGACGTGAGGACGTTCCACTACATCAACCGCGTTCACTAACGCTTGTGCTGTACGATCTACAAGGGTACGTAGATCACTCATCCCCTCTCGTAGATGGACATCACCATGATAGGTCTTCGTGCGCGTAGGAAATTTTTTGTTTCCCATGCGACGTTCCCCAACAAGAACGGGCGATGCACGGTACCGAAGAGGCTAGCAAATACGAGGAGGTGAGATTGTGTATGTCCATGGTGTCACATTAGTCATGAAGAACTCATGTAATTATTGCAAAAGTTTTATTATTTTTATGACAAAACAAAGTACTAATCACATGCCCTGAGGGAGAGGGATGGTAGGAATTAACCATCGCACGACTCCAACTCAAAACAACACTACGATTTCAATGAGGAATAGAAATGCTCACACACAATCACCATGCCTTTTTAATTTTTTAGATGAATAAGAAGTTTTACATCTCTTAATATCGACACTTATCTGAATTAATAATAATGCACTCACACCTCTTCCATATCACCACATCAATATCATTAACCCATAATTTCTCTATATGTGGTACATGATGGTTTTAATTATCACACATTGTATACCCATTATTTTTTATCTAGTCTTATGACCCATGCAAAGTACCTTCACTATTTATCCAGCTCTCAAAAAAAATAAGTGAAGAACGAGAGCATAATATTTCTATAAAATCTACACAGCACCGTGCTCAAAAAGATATAAGTGAAGTACTAGAGCAACTCCTAAGCTCAAAAGATATAAGTGAAGCACATACAATATTCTAAAAAAATTATGATGATGTGGTATCTCTCTCAAATAGGTGTGTCTAGCAAACAATGATTATTGCAAACTGAAAGTAAAAGCAAACAAAAGCAAACGATGCTCCAAGCAAAACTCATATCATGTGATGAATAAAAATATATCTCCAAGTAACATACTGATAGATTGAGCGAAAAGAGGGGATGCCCCAAAAGGCTCCCCCAAGCTTAGACGCTTGAGTCTTCCTAGAATATTACCTTGGGGTGCCTTGGGCATCCCCAAGCTTAGGCTTTTGCTGCTCCTCAATCCTTATAAGCAACATACCAAATACTTTCGGGTGTTGTTATAAGCAACATATCAAAACTTCGTGAGATCCGTTAGTAGGTGGATCCACTAGCAAATATGAGGAGGTGAGATTGCGTATGCACATGGTGTCACATTAGTCATAAAGAAATCATATACTTATTGTAAGGTTTTACCAGTCTTATCACAAATCAAAGTACTACTCACGTGCCACGAGGGAGAGGGTTGGTAGGAGTTAACCATCGTGCGACTTTGACTCGAAACAACACTAGGTTTTCAACGAGGAATAGAAATGCTCCCACATCATCACAATGCCTTTTTAATTTTTCAGATGTTCAAGAAATTTTAACATCTCTTAATATCAACACCTCTCTGGATTAATAGTTATGCACTCACACCTTTTCATATCACCACATCAATATTCATTAACCACACTTTCTCTATATGTGCTACATGATGGTTTTAATTATCACTTATTAGACACTCATTATTTTTGATTTAGTCTTATCACCCATGCAAATTACCATCACTATTTGTCCAGCTCTCGAACAAATATAAGTGAAGAACGAGAGCATACTATTTCTATAAAATCTACATGCCACCGTGCTTATAAAAATATAAGTGAAGTACTAGAGCAACTTATAATCTCAAAAGATATAACTGAAGCACATAGAGTATTCTAAAAATCACGATGATGGTGTCTCTCTCTAAAATATCAGAATTAATCCTTGCAAATAGCGAGTTCAAGGGGCTTGACAACCCTGTTGCTAGTGTTGGGTGCAAGTGTTTGGGTTTGTGTGTGTAGGTGCCTGCTACATCTTGAGCTTGCGTTGGTTTTTCCCTTGAAGAGGAAAGGGTGATGCAGCAAAGTAGAGATAAGTATTTCCCTCAGTTTGAGAACCAAGATATCAATCCAGTAGGAGTATCAAGATGAGGCACCAAGGCACCTGCGCAAAGACAAACAAACTTGCACCCAACGCGATAAAGGGGTTGTCAATCCCTTTACGATTACTTGCAAGGTGAGATCTGATAGTGATAAGAGGTAAATATAAATAAATAAATAAAAGTGCAGCAAGGTATTTTTGGTATTTTTGTATGTATATCTGAATATATAATGTGTAAAATAGACTCGGGGGCCATACTGTTCACTAGAGGCTTCTCTCATGATAGCAAGTATTACGGTGGGTGAACGAATTACCGTCGAGCAATTGATAGAATCGCTCAAAGTCATGACGATATCTAAGGCAATGACCATACATATAGGCATCACGTCCGAGACAAGTAGACTGATACTTTCTACATCTACTACTATTACTCCATACATCGACCGCTATCCAGCATGCATCTAGTGTATTAGTTCATAACAAACAGAGTAACGCCTTAAGCAAGATGACATGATGTAGAGGGATAAATTCATGCAATATGATATAAACCCCATATTTTTACCCTTGATGGCAACAACACGATGCGTGCCTCGCTACCCCTTCTGTCAGTAGGCGAGGACACCGCATGGTATGAACCCAAAACCAAGCACTTCTCCCATTGCAAGAATTATAGATCAAGTTGGCCAAACGAAACCCATAACTCGAAGAGAATTACAAGGATACGAAATCATGCATATAAGAAATCATAGTAGACTCAAATAATATTCATAGATAATCTGATCATAAATCCACAATTCATCGGATCTCGACAAACACACCGCAAAAGAAAGTTACATCGGATAGATCTCCATGAAGATCATGGAGAACTTTGTATTGAAGATCCAAGAGAGCGAAGAAGCCATCTAGCTACTAGCTATGGACCCGAAGGTCTGTGGTGAACTACTCACGCATCATCGGAGAGACAATGGTGTTGATGAAGAAGCCCTCCGTGTCCGAATCCCCCTCCGACAGGGCACCAGAAAGGTCCCCAGATGGGATCTCGCGGAAACAGAAGCTTGCGGCAGCGGAAAAGTATTTTCGTGGCTCTCTTTGTTGGTTTGGGGATTTTAGGGAATTTATAGGCGAAAGAGGTAGGGCAAAGGAGGCACGGGGGGCCCACGAGCCTGCTAGGCGCCCCCCTGGGGAGCGCCTAGGGGGCTCGTGGCCTCCTCCGTGGCCCTCGGCCTTGGTTCTCAAGTCTTCTAAATCCCTTCTGTTATGGAAAAAATCATCCCGAAGGTTTTATTCCATTTGTACTTCGTTTAATATTCTTATCTGAAAAAGGTCAAAAATACGGAAAAAACAGAAACTGGCACTGGGCACTGAGTTAATAGGTTAGTCCCAAAAATGATATAAAATAGCATATAAATGCATATTAAACATCCCAAGTTGATAATATAATAGCATGGAACAATCAAAAAATATAGATACGTTGGAGACGTATCAAGCATCCCCAAGCTTAACTCCTACTCGTCCTCGAGTAGGGAAGTGATAAAGACCGAATTTTTGATGTGGAATGCTACCTAACATATTTGTTCTTTGTAACTTCTTTATTGTGGCATGAATGTTCAGATCCATAAGATTCAAAACAATAGTTTAATATTGACATGAAAACAATAATACTTCAAGCATAGTAGCAAAGTAATCATGAACTTTTGAAATAACAAGGCCAAAGAAAGTTATCCCTACAAAATCATATAGTCTGGCTATGCTCCATCATCCCACACAACGAATTTAAATCATGCACAACCCCGGTATTGGCCAAGTAATTGTTTTCACACTCTTACTTTCTCAAACCTTTTTCAACTCTCACGCAATACATGAGCGTGAGCCATGGATATAGCACTATAGGTGGAATATAGTGTGCTGGAGGTTGTGAGGCAAAAAGGAGGAGATGGTCACATCGACTCGGCGTAGCAATGGGTTATGGAGATGCCCATCAATAGATATCAATGTGAATGAGTAGGGATTGCCATGCAACGGATGCACTAGAGCTATAAGTGTATGAAAGCTCAAAAATAAAAACTAGTGGTGTGCACCCAACTTGCTTGCTCACGAAGACCTAAGGCAATTTTGAGGAAGCCCATCATTGGAATATACAAGACAAGTTATATAATGAAAATTCACACTAGTATATGAAAGTGACAAAACAAGAGACTCTCTATCATGAAGAACATGGTGCTATTTTGAAGCACAGGTGTGAAAAAAGATAGTAGCATTGTCCCTTCTCTCTTTTTCTCTCATTTTTTTTGTTTGGGCTCTTTGGGCTCTTTTTTCCATTTCATTTTTTTTCCTTTTTTTTGGTGGGCATCTTTGGCCTTTTTTTTATTTGGGCTTTGCTGGCCTCTTTTATTATTTCCTCACATGGGACAATGCTCTAATAATGATGATCATCACACTTTTATTTACTTACAACTCGATACTTAGAACAATAATGACTCTATATGAAATGCCTCCGGCAGTGTACCGGGATGTGCAACGATCTAGCTTAGCGTATGACATTGAAACATCTCGCTAGCTATCTTACGATCATGCAATGGCAATATGAAAGTGATGGCACATGTCATGAGACGGAACGGTGGAAGTTGCATGGCAATATATCTCGGAATGACTATGAAAATGCCATAATAGGTAGGTATGGTGGCTGTTTTGAGGAAGGTCTATGGTGGTTTTGTGCACCGGTGAAAGTTGCGCGACACTAGAGAGGCTAGCAATGGTGGAAGGGTGAGAGTGCATCTATACCATGAACTCACATTAGTCATGAAGAACTCATGTACTTATTGCGAAAGTTTTATTAGTAATCGAAACAAAGTGCTAAACGCATACTCCTAGGGGAAGGGTTGGTAGGAGTTAACCATCGCGCGATCCCGACTGCCACACAAAGGATGACAATTAATAAATCAATTATGCTCCGACTTCATAACATAGCGGTTCACCATACGTGCATGCTACGAGAATCACTAACCTCAACACAAGTATTTCTAGATTCACAACACCCTACTAACATAACTCTAATATTACCATATCCATATCTCAAAACTAATTGTGAGGAATCAAACTTCTCTTACTAATCAATGCACTTGAATATGAAAGTTTTGTTTATATCCTCTTCGGATGCCTATCATATTTAGGACTAATTTCATAACACACGCCAATTACCAAGTTACTTAGAGAGAGCGCTCTCAAAATGATATAAGTGAAGATCGAGAGTTTTTATTTCTACAAAATATGACACCGCCGTGCTCTACAAAGATTTAAGTGAAGCACTAGAGCAAAATTATCTAGCTGAAAAGATATAAGTGAAGCACATGCGAGCTAAATTGCCTAACTCCAAAGATATAAGTGAAGCTCATTGAGTATTCTAACAAATTCACGATGAGTGCATGTCCCTCCCAAAATGTGTGCAGCAAGGATGATTGTGATAAAACAAAAGGCAAAGACTCCTATAATACACGACGCTCCAAGCAAAACACATATCATGTGGTAAATAAAAATATAGCTCCAAGTAACGTTACCGATGGATTGAAGACAAAAGAGGGGATGCCTTCCCGGGGCATCCCCAAGCTTAGACTTTTTGCTGTCCTTGAATTTGTCTTGGAATGAATTGGGAATCCCCAAGCTTAGGATCTTTCCACTCTTTATTCCATTGTCCATAACAACATCACCCAAAACTTGAAAACTTCACAACACAAAACTTTAACAGAAACTCGTGATATCGTTAGCATAAGAAAACAAACCACCAACTTTTTAGGTACTGTAGTAAACTTAATTTCCATTTAGATTGATGTTATATTACTGTATTCTCACTTTTCCATGGCTCGTACCCCCCGATACTAACCATAGTTTCATCAAAATAAGCAATCAACACAACAAAAACAGAATCTGTAAAAAACAGAACAGTCTGTAGCAATCTGTATATTTTGTATACCTCTGCTTTCCCACAAATTCTTAAAAACTTATGAAAATTAGAGCAATTTGCATATGAATCATCACCAAAAAGAATCAACTCAAAATCTCTTTCTGGATAGGAATTAAAAATAATTTTGTGAGCATAAAGTTTCTGATTTTTTCAGCATGATTAAACAACTATCACCAAAACTAATCATAAAGGTTCTATTTGGCACAAAAACTAATTAAAACATAAAAAACACAATCATAACAGAATCATGATGGTGTGGACTTAACAAAACAGAAATTAAAAAAGCAAAAATAACTTTATTCATTGGGTTGCCTCCCAACAAGCGCTATCGTTTAACGCCCTTAGCTAGGCGTAGGGCAATATAATCAAATATTGTCATCTTTAGTGCTCAAACCATAAGTAGCTTTAATAATGGATTCATAAGGCAATTTTATTTTCTTTCTAGGAAAATGTTCCATGCCCTTCTTTAATGGAAATTGACATTTAATATTCCCTTCCTTCATATCAATAACAACACCAATAGTCCTAAGGAAAGGTCTACCAAGAATAATGGGACATGTCGGATTGCAATCAATATCAAGCACAACGAAATCTACGGGCACATAGTTCCCATTTGCAATAATAAGAACATCATTGATCCTTCCCATAGGTTTCTTAATAGTAGAATCCGCAAGATGCAAATTAGGAGAGCACTCATCAATCTCATTGAAACCTAGAACATCACATAAAGATTTTGGAATTGTGGAAACACTAGCACCCAAATCACACAAAGCATGGCATTCATAATTTTTAATCTTAATTCTTATAGTAGGTTCCCACTCATCTTCCAACTTTTTATAGTAAGCATCATAATCATTTGGTTGGGCCATGAGGATAAATAAGATAGCACACACGAACAAACTGAAATCAAGCAAAAGAAAGGGGTGAACTAAGGCAAATAAAGAAAGACAAATATTTTTGTAAATTTTGTTTTAGAAGTGGGGGAGAGGAAAACGAGAGGCAAATGGCAAATAATGTAAATGCAAGAGATGAGTTTGTGATAGGTACTTGGTAGATATGCTTCACTTGAATACTCCCCGGCGACGGCGCCAGAAATTCTTCCTGCTACTCTTGAGCTTGCGTTGGTTTTTCCCTTGAAGAGGAAAGGGTGATGCAGCAAAGTAGAGATAAATATTTCCCTCAGTTTGAGAACCAAGGTATCAATCCAGTAGGAGTATCAAGATGAGGCACCAAGGCACCTGCGCAAAGACAAACAAACTTGCACCCAACGCGATAAAGGGGTTGTCAATCCCTTTATGATTACTTGCAAGGTGGGATCTGATAGTGATAATAGGTAAATATAAATCAATAAATAAAAGTGCACCAAGGTATTTTTGGTATTTTTGTATGTAGATCTGAATATATAATGTGTAAAATAGACCCGGGGGCCATAGTGTTCACTAGAGGCTTCTCTCATGATAGCAAGTATTACGGTGGGTGAACGAATTACTGTCGAGCAATTGATAGAATCGCGCAAAGTCATGACGATATCTAAGGCAATGATCATACATATAGGCATCACGTCCGAGACAAGTAGACCGATACTTTCTGCATCTACTACTATTACTCCACACATCGACCGCTATCCAGCATGCATCTAGTGTATTAAGTTCATAACAAACAGAGTAACGCCTTAAGCAAGATGACATGATGTAGAGGGATAAATTCATGCAATATGATATAAAAACCCATCTTTTTACCCTTGATGGCAATAACATGGTGCATGCCTCGCTACCCCTTCTGTCACTAGGTGAGGACACCGCACGGTATGAACCCAAAACCAAGCACTTCTCCCATTGCAAGAATTATAGATCAAGTTGGCCAAACGAAACCCATAACTCGAAGAGAATTACAAGGATATGAAATCATGCATATAAGAAATCACAGGAGACTCAAATAATATTCATAGATAATCTGATCATAAATCCACAATTCATCGGATCTCGACAAACACACCGCAAAAGAAAGTTACATCGGATAGATCTCCATGAAGATCATGGAGAACTTTGTATTGAAGATCCAAGAGAGAGAAGAAGCCATATGAATCCCTTCTGTTATGGAAAAAAATCATCCCAAAGGTTTTATTCCATCTGGACTCCGTTTAATATTCTTATCTGAAAAAGGTAAAAAACACGAAAAAAACAGAAACTAGCACTGGACACTGAGTTAATAGGTTAGTCCCAAAAATGATATAAAATAGCATATAGATGCATATAAAACATCCCAAGTTGATAATATAATAGCATGGAACAATCAAAAATTATAAATATGTTGGAGACGTACCAGTGCCAACGATCACAGTTTGTCTTGATTCTCCTACTGGTTCGATGACTTTGGTTATCACTCAGGGAAATACTTATCGCTACTATATTGCTTCACCCTTCCTCTTTGGAAAAATCCCAACGCAGTTCACAAGTAGCAACCACCATCGGGAATAAGATGCCCAACCACCCCAAAGATGTGTTCGCAAACCTAGTTTCATCCAAGATGGTCGCAAGGGTGTCGACCACAAGGTTGAAGCGAGGGGGAAAATAGGATCTATCTGCCTCATCACACATGAAGACCTGAAGAAGGGGCCCACCTCCCCCGTTAATATAGATTGTTCTCATACCACTTTGAACCAACTTCATGATGCACCAATGGTCATTGAACCCCCTTCGTTCAAGCACCAATCGGAGGAATGACTAATTAAGGCGATTGTAGGCCTTTTGGAAGTCTAGCTTACGGAAGACACATTTATGGTGGCATATTTTAACACCAAAATAAAAAGACACATCCATGACATTTTGGTTCGAACAATTTCTTTTTGTTATGGAAGTGACACTTTCATGATCATAATAGTGAACAAAACACGTATCATCATGGATGTGGTGGTCACCTACTTTTATGATGAAGAATCATATGACTGCGATGGAAAAAACATAAGGTATAAATGATACAAAATGAGTCATCGATAACTTGCTTGGACTTTTGGTGTCTATGGTGGCATGCTCAAAACTTTCTTGACCGTCTTTGACTTGTGTTGACCGTCTATGTGGGCGTCGTGTAGGAATAAGTAGGGCCCTTGTAAAATTCACTTATCTTACATCTTATAATATTAAGAAGTTGGTCATAATTCTCTCAACATGCAAAGTGTCCACCTCAACGTCCCACTAAGCAATGCATTTAAGTCCTTTTCCCACTAAGCCATGCAAAATATGCCACATAAGCGAGTCATGCATTTAACTTATAAATTATTATTATTTTGCATTAGTCTATGCATGTAACGCTGCCACATCATATATTCATGTTAGCATCCTTCACTTTTTTTGTTTAAAATGACATTTCTAACTGAATTCAAAAGTTTTTATTCTGTTTTAGACACATTCTTTTATTGATTTTTAAGCATATACTATATTTTCATTAGATTTAGTTATTTTTAACAACTACTTACGCTTTTTTAACAACATTAGTGCAACAACGCGCGGGGAGAGAGTCATACTCACTACTCTATTTATCTTGACAT
The DNA here is from genome assembly GCF_904849725.1 of Hordeum vulgare subsp. vulgare. NCBI lineage: Eukaryota > Viridiplantae > Streptophyta > Magnoliopsida > Poales > Poaceae > Hordeum > Hordeum vulgare. The sequence goes on along the minus strand of NC_058522.1, from coordinate 544,830,712 downwards.
GTACACATGCCAACTCACCTATATCAGCAAGCATGCACTCAAACTACTGAATTTCTCTCCTCTACCGTGATGCCATGACATCACTTATGTTTTCATTTTCATTTTGTTTGCTTCAATTTACTAACCGCGAGTCCATTATCTCCTCCATGCAAAAACTAGCAACAAAACGGTTGGTTTTTCACATCTCCACAATCTCATTGATGTTCAATTTCTCCATGGAACAAGTCTAGGAGTAATACCTGAAGGCATCGCTTCATTCCCTCATAACAAGTCCTTATCACATGAGTTATTATAGTAAAATAGCAATGGCATCATCACCTGATGAGGATTCATGTTTTTTTTCTTCCCTTGCTCGATATCTTTCGCAGAATCTAGACCAATGCGAGTACTGTACGACTATATATATACATGGAGGTTCAAATGCTGACGTTGGTGTACGAAGACGATGCCACCGATTTGAGAGTAACACATTAAATCCGAGCCATCTTATGGTGCAAAACATATTTTTATTTTCTTAGTCTATTTTCTCCTTACCGTGTGCCCCTCTCTTTCAAATTGTCCATTACACCACCATCCCGCTGCAACGCACGGGATATTGTCTAGTTCCCTCAAAATCTATAATCACACTATCATTTTACTTGAATGTTGACATCAAAATGAGTGATGCATGCAACTATGAGTTACAATGACAAATGTCGGTGCAGTGTTGATGACAAGATGATGTATATACTTCTCGCTATTCGTTGGATACCCAAAGTGGAAGGTTGAGATGTAGTCAACAGCAAGTTTTCCCTTACACGGAGACTGTAAGGTTTATCGAACCAGGATGACTCCTAGGATCAACAAGTAGGTGTCTCCCACCCTGGTGCTAGCAGAAGACGTGGACCTGCACATACAACAAATAACTTTGCTCCCAATGAGTACAGAGAGGTTGTCAATCTCTCCGGCCTTGCAGTTTGAAAAGGATCAAAACACAAGCGGGAATAGTAATAGTGATTGCAACAGAAAAGTAAATGAAAACGGTAAATGGTGGAGGTGTAAACAATGATGGTGATTGATACGTCTCCAACGTATCTATAATTTTTGATGGTTTCATGCTATTATCTTGTCAAACTTTGGATGTTTTGTATGCCTTTTATATCTTTTTTGGGACTAAATTATTAACTCAGTGTCAAGTGCCAGTTCCTGTTTTTTCCATGTTTTTGACCCCTTTCAGAGGAGGATTTTAAACAGAGTCCAAACGGAACGAAACTGCCAAAAAGATTTTTTCTGAAACAGAAGAAGATCGGGAAGCCTAGGAATCAGGGCAGGGACCCCACAAGCCCCCTAGCCTCGACCACGGGGGCCCGCGCCTCCTAGGCTTGTGGGCTCCCTGGGCCACCTCTGCCCTAGGTCCTTTGCCTATAAATTCCCTAAAATCCCAGAAAAAAATCAGGAGATCATCGGAAGTACTTTTCCACCACCGCAAGCTTCTGTCTCCGCAAGATCCCGTGCGGGGCACGTTCTGGTGCCCTGCCGGAGGGGGGATTCGGATACGTAGGGCTTCTTCATCAACACCATGACCTCTCCGATGATGCATGAGTAGTTCACCATAGACCTACGGGTCCAAAGCTAGTAGCTAGATGGCTTCTTTTCTCTCTCTTAGATCTTCAATACAAAGGTCTCCATGATCTTCATGGAGATCTATCCGATGTAATCTTCTTTTGTGGTGTGTTTGTCGAGATCCGATGAATTGTGGATTTATGATCGGATTACCTATGAATCTTGTTTGAGTTTCTTCTAATCTCTTATATGCATGATTTCATATCCTTGTAATTCTCTTCGAGTTGTGTGTTTTGTTTGGCCAGCTTGATCTATGATTCTTGCAATGGGAGAAGTGCTTGGTTTTGGGTTCATACCGTGCGGTGACCTCACCCAGTGATAGAAGGGGTAGCGAGGCATGCATCGTGTTGTTGCCATCAAGGGTAAAAAGATGGGGTTTTCATCATTGATTTGAGTTTATCCCTCTACATCATGTCATCTTGCTTAAGGCGTTACTCTGTTCGTCATGAACTCAATACACTAGATGCATGCTGGATAGCGGTCGATGTGTGGAGTAACAGTAGTAGATGCAGAAAGTATCGGTCTACTTGTCTCAGACGTGATGCCTATATGTATGATCATTGACTTAGATATCGTCATGACTTTGCGCGATTCTATCAATTGCTCGATATTAATTTGTTCCCCACCGTAATATTTGCTATTTTGAGAGAAGCCTCTAGTGAACACTATGGCCCCCGGGTCTACTTCACACCATATTTTCAGCCTTACTATTTTTCTTCGTTGCACTTTCCGCCTTCAGATCTCACTTTGCAATCAAACTTGAAGGGATTGGCAACCCCTTTATAGTGTTGGGTGCAAGCTCTTTTGTGTTTGTGCAGATACTCTGGACTTGACGAGATTCTCCTACTGGATTGATACCTTGGTTCTCAAACTGAGGGAAATACTTACTGCTCCTGTGCTACATCACCCTTTCCTCTTCAAGGGAAAAGCCAATGCAAGCAAGTCTCCGTCAACGTGTCAATTTCTGGCTCTGTTGTTTGAGAAGTAGCAGAAGGATTTCTGGCACCGTTGCCGGGGAGGATCAAGTCAAGAACTCATCCAAGTAAGTGTTGCAAACTCATCTCTTGCATTTACTTTTTTGCCTCTCGTTTTCCTCTCCCCCACTTCTGAAAAACAAAAATTTACAAAAAAATCTTTGCCTTTTTCGTTTGCCTTTTTCGTTCGCCCTTTTCTCTCGCTTGTTCTTTGTTCGCTTGTGTGCTTGCTTGCTTGTCGAAGTCACCATGACTGAAAACACCAAACTTTGTGACTTCTCGAATACTAATAATAATGATTTTATTAGTACTCCGATTGCTCCCGCCACTAGTGCAAAGTCATACGAAATAAATGCCGCTTTGCTGAATCTTGTTATGAAAGAGCAATTTTCCGGCCTTCCTAGTGAAGATGCCGCATCCCATCTTAATACCTTCATAGAGCTTTGCGATATGCAAAAGAAGAAATATGTGGATAATGATGTGATTAAATTGAAGCTTTTTCTTTTCTTGTTGTGAGATCGAGCAAAAAGTTGGTTTTCTTCTTTGCCCAAAAATAGTATCGATTCTTGGGATAAGTGCAAAGATGCTTATATATCAAAGTATTTTCCGTCGGCTAAGATTATCTCTCTCTGTAATGATATCATGAATTTTAAGCAACTTGATCATGAACATGTTGCACAATCTTGGGAGAGAATGAAATTGATGATTAGAAATTGTCCCGCTCATGGCTTGAGTCTTTGGATGATTATACAAATCTTCTACGCTGGCTTGAATTTCGCTTCTAGAAATATCTTGGACTCCGCCTCAGGTGGAACATTCATGGAAATCACGTTAGGAGAAGCCACGAAACTCCTAGATAATATCATGACGAACTACTCTCAGTGGCACACTGAAAGGTCACCTACTAGTAAGAAGGTACACGCTATAGAAGAAATTAACTTGTTGAGTGCTAAGATGGATGAGTTAATGAATTTGGTTGCTAGTAGAAGTGCTCCTTTAGATCCTAATGGTATGCCCTTGTCTTCCTTGATTGAGAGTAGCAACGCTAGCTTGGACGTTAATTTTGTTGGTAGGAATAATTTTGGCAACAACAATGCTTTTAGAGAAAACCATGTTCCTAGGCCTTTTCCTAGTAACTCCTCTAATAACTTTGGCAACTCCTACAACAATACTCATGGAAATTACAATAGATTACCCTCTGATCTAGAGAGTAATATCAAAGAGTTTATCAACTTGCAAAAGATTTTCAATGCGTCCATAGAGGAAAAACTACTCAAAATTGACGATTTGGCTAAGAGCGTTGATAGAATGTCTAGTGATATTGATGCTTTGAAAGTTAGATGTGCTCCTCCCAAGATCAGTATGTATGAAACTTTGAAAGCTATGCGTGTTTCCATGAGTGAGAGCAAAGAAAGAACCGCCCAAATTCGTGCTAGACATGAATGGCTTAAAAATGTATGTTCTCGTGATAAGAATCACAAAGATCTTAAAGTGCTTGGCGTGACTCCCATTGAATCTTTGTTTTCTTGGGTCAAACCTAATGATGATGGGGCTGGATATGAATCCACCTTGGTTGAAAAACGCCCCAATGATTCGGAGTCCATCTATCTTGATGCTAAAAGCATTAAAAGTGGAGTAGAAGATATTAGAACTTTGAATAGTAATGAAATTACTACTTTGGATTTCAAGGAATTCAATTATGATAGTTGCTTCTTGATTGAATGCATTTCCTTGATGCAATCCATGCTAAACTCTCCACACGCTTATAGCCAAAACAAGGCCTTTACCGATCATATCGTCGAAGCTATGATAAAATCTCTTGAAGAGAAACTTGAATTGGAAGTCTCTATCCCTAGAAAGCTTCATGATGAGTGGGAACCTACTATCAAAATAAAAATCAAAAACTATGAATGCAATGTTTTATGTGATTTGGGTGCTAGTGTTTCCGCGATTCCAAAGTCTTTATGTGATGTTGTGGGTTTTAATGAGATTGAAGAGTGTTCTCTTAATTTGCATCTTGCGGATTCTACTGTCAAGAAACCCATGGTAAGGATAAATGATGTTCTTATTATTGCAAATAGGAACTATATACCCGTGGATTTCATTGTGCTTGACATTGATTGCAATCCTACATGCCCTATTACTCTTGGTAGACCTTTCCTAAGGACTATCGGTGCTATCATCGATACGAAGGAAGGGAATATTAGATTTCAATTTACTTTAAAGAAGGGCATGGAGCACTTTCCTAGAAAGAAAATAAGATTGCCTTATGAATCCATGATGAGGGCTACTTATGGTTTGAGCACCAAAGACGACGATATGTGATTCTATCGCCTCATGCCTAGCTAAGGGCGTTAAACAATAGCGCTTGTTGGGAGGCAACCCAATGAATTTATTTCTTTTTCTTCCTGTTTTGTTGTGTCCACACCATCATAATTCTGTTATGATTGTGTCTTTTGTGTTTCGTTTTGTGTTTGAGCCAAGCAAAACCTTTATGACTAGTTTTGGTGATGGTTGTTTGATCCTGCTGGAAAAAGATAGAAACTTTTCGCTCACGAGATGATTTTTCATTTTTATTAAGAAAGAGATTTTGAGTTGATTCTTTTTGCTGCTGGTTGATATGCCTTTTTCCCAGACAGTCGTAATTTTTCAGAATTTTTGAGGTACCAGAAGTATACGAAGTATATAGATTGCTACAGACTGGCCTGTTTTTGACAGATTCTGTTTTTGTTGAGTTGGTTGCTTGTTTTGATGAAACTATGGATAGTATCGGGGGGTACTAGCCATGTAAAAGTGAGAATGTAGTAATATAACACCAATATAAATAGGAATCAAGATTGCTACAGTACCTAAAGAGGTGGTAGTTTGTTTTCTTGTGCTAATGTTATCACGAGTTTCTGTTTAAGTTTTGTGTTGTGAAGTTTTCAAGTTTTGGGCGATGTTCTCATGGACAAAGAGATAAGGAGTGGAAAGATCTCAAGCTTGGGGATGCCCAAGGCATCCCAAGCCAAATTCAAGGACACCAAAAAGCCTAAGCTTGGGGATGTCCCGGGAAGGCATCCCCTCTTCCGTCTTCAATCCATCAGTAACATTACTTGGAGCTATATTTTTATTCACCACATGATATGTGTTTTGCTTGGAGCGTCTTGTATCGTAGGAGTCTTTTTTTTTGTCACAATCATCCTTGCTGCACACCTTTAGAGAGAGACATGCACTCATCGTGATTTTGCTAGAATGCTCATAGTGCTTCATTTATATCTTTTGAGCTAGATAATTTTGCTCTGTGTGCTTCACTTAGATCTTTTAGAGCACGGCGGTGCGTGACTTGGTAGTTGGCTTATGCTATGAAAGTAGTCCCAAAGGTGAGAGGTAGCCAAAGAGGATACAAAATCCTCCATCTTAGTGTGCATTGAGTAGATAGAGAAGTCTTGATTCCTCTCAATTAGTTTTGAGACATGGATTTGGTAATATTAAGAGTTATGTTAGTAGGGTGTTGTGAATCTAGAAATACTTGTTTTGAAGTTAATGATTCCCGTAGCATGCACCTATGGTGAACCGCTATGTTAGGAAGTCACAGCATAATTGATCTATTGATTGTCATCCTTTGTGTTGAGGTCGGGATATGATACGTCTCAAACGTATCTATAATTTTTGATGGTTTCATGTTGTTATCTTGTCAACTTTGGATGTTTTATATACCTTTTATATATTTTTTGGGACTAACTTATTAATTCAGTGCCAAGTGTCAGTTCCTGTTTTTTCTGTGTTTTTGACTCTTTTCAAATCTGATTTTGGAACGGAGTCCAAATGGAATAAAATTACCGAAATAAAATTTTCCAGAACAAAAGAAGACCGGGGGGCTTGAGGGCCAATGCAGGGGGCCCACAGGGAGCCCACAAGCCGTGTTGTCGTGGCCAGGGGGCCCATGGCAACCAGGCTTGTGGCCTCCCTGGCGCTCCCCTGCCCTAGCTCTTTGGCCTATAAATTCCCTAAAATCGCAGAAAAAATCAGGGCATCCACGAAAACACTTTTCCGTCGCCGCAAGCTTCCGTTTCCGCGAGATCTCATCTGGAGACCCTTCCCGGTGCCCTGCCGGAGGGGATTTTGGAGTTGTAGGGATTCTACATCAACATCATCGCTTCTCCAATGACTCGTGAGTAGTCCACTTCAGACCTACGGGTCCATAGTTAGTAGCTAGATGGCTTCTTTTCTCTCTTGGATCTTCAATACAAAGTTCTCCATGATCTTCATGGAGATCTATCTGATGTAATCCTCTTTGGCAGTGTGTTTGTCGAGATCCGATGAATTGTGGATTTGTGATCAGATTATCTATGATTTATATTTGAGTCTTTGCTGATTTCTTATATGCATGATTTGATATCCTTGTAAGTCTCTCTGAGTCTTGGGTTTTGTTTGGCCAACTAGATCTATGATTCTTGCAATGGGAGAAGTGCTTGGTTTTGGGTTCATACCGTGTGGTGACATTTCCCATTGACAGAAGGGGCAGCAAGGCACGCATCATGTTGTTGCCATCAAGGGTAACAAGATCGGCTTTCATCATAAATTTGAGATTGTTCATCTACATCATGTCATCTTGCATAAGGCGTTACTCTGTTCCTTTGAACTTAATACACTAGATGCATGCTGGATAGCGGTCGACGTGTGGAGTAATAGTAGTAGATGCAGAAAGTATCGGTCTACTTGTTTTGGACGTGATGCCTATAGATATAATCATTGCCATAGATAACGTCACGACTTTGCGCGGTTCTATCAATTGCTCGACAATAATTCGTTCACCCACCGTCTACTTGCTTTCATGAGAGAAGCCACTAGTGAATACTACGGCCCCCGGGTCTATTCACAACTATCATTTCCACTTTCACTTTTAATTTGCTTGGTTTACTTTTTGCTTTTAGTTCTCACTTTGCAAACAATCTATAAGGGATTGAGAACCCCTTCATAGCGTGGGGTGCAAGCTCTCTGTGTTTGTGCAGGTACTTGTGACTTGACGCGATCCTCCCACTGGATCGATACCTTGGTTCTCAAACTGAGGGAAATACTTACCGCCGCTGTGCTACATCACCCTTTCCTCTTGAAGGGAACACCAACGCAAGGCTCCAAGGCCGCGGGGAAATCCTTTGCATATTTGCCAAGGAAGTCCCTATAGGCATAGCCCATAGCAGCAGGATTCCTGGCGCCATTGCCAGGGAAGGTCTGTTGTCGCAGTAGCAGAAGGATTTCTAGCGTCGTTGCCGGGGAGGAGAGATCAAGTCAAGATCTATCCAAGTAGGTGTCACAAACTCATCTCTTGCATTTACCTTTTTTGCCAGTTGCCTCTCTTTTTCCTCTCCCCACTTCACACTTGCCGTTTTCGTTTGCCTTTCTCCTTTGCTATTTTCATTTGCCTTTTTGCCTTTCTCCTTTGCCGTTTTCTTTTGCCTTTTGCCGTTTTCCTTTGCCAGTTTTCTTGCTTGCTTGTGTTCTTGTTGGTTTGTTGAAGTCATCATGGCTGAAAACACCAAACTTTGCGACTTCTCGAGTACCAATAATAATGATTTTATTAGTACTCCGATTGCTCCCGCCACTAGTGCGGAATCGTATGAAATCAACGCTGCCTTGCTGAATCTTGTTATGAAAGTGCAATTCTCTCGCCTTCCTAGTGAATATGCCGCATCCCATCTCAATACCTTCATTGAACTTTGCGATATGCAAAAGAAAAGAGATGGGGATAATGACGTGATTAAGTTGAAGCTTTTTCCTTTCTCGTTGTGAGATCGTGCAAAAACTTGGTTTTCTTCTTTGCCTAAAAATAGTATCGATTCTTGGGATAAGTGCAAAGATGCTTACATATCCTAGTATTTTCCTCCGGCTAAGATTATCTCTCTATGTAACGATATCATGAATTTCAAGCAACTTGATCATGAACACGTTGCACAATCTTGGGAGAGGATGAAGTTAATGATTAGAAATTGTCCTGCTCATGGCTTGAGTTTGTGGATGATTATACAAATCTTTTATGCTGGTTTGAACTTTGCTTCTCGCAATATCTTGGACTCCGCCTTAGGTGGAACGTTCATGGAAATCATGTTAGGAGACGCTACAAAACTCCTAGACAATATCATGACCAACTACTCTCAGTGGCACACTGAAAGGTCACCTGCTAGCAAAAAGGTACACGCTATAGAAGAAATTAACTCGCTTAGTGCTAAGATGGACGAGTTGATGAATTTGGTTGCTAGTAGAAATGCTCCTTTAGATCCTAATGACATGCCACTATCTTCCTTGATTGAGAGTAGCAACGCTAGTTTGGACGTTAATTTTGTTGGTAGGAACAATTTTGGCAACAACAATGCTTTTAGAGGAAACTATGTTCCTACGCCTTTTCCTAGTAACTCCTCTAACAATTATGGCAATTCCTACAACAACACTTATGGAAATCATAACAAATTACCCTCTGATTTAGAGAGTAATATCAAAGAGTTCATCAACTCTCAAAAGATTTTCAATGCGTCCATAGAGGAAAAACTACTCAAAATAGACGATTTGGCTAAGAGCGTTGATAGGATGTCTTGTGATATTGATGCTTTGAAAGTTAGATGTGCTCCTCCCAAGGTCAACTTGGATGAAACTTTAAAATCTATGCGTGTCTCCATGAATGAGAGCAAAGAAAGAACCGCCCAAATACGCGCTAGGCATGAATGGTTTAAAAGGGTGCATTCTAGTGATGCAAATCACGAAGATCTTAAAGTGCTTGGTGTGACTCCTCTTGTATATTTGTTTTCGTGTGTCAAACCTATTGATGAAGGGGCTGGATATGAATCCACTTTGGTTGAAAAACGCCCCAATGATTCGGAGCCCCCCTATCTTGATGATAAAGGTGTGGAGAGTGGAGTAGAAGAAATCAAAATTTTGGGTAGTAATGAAACTCCCACTTTGGATTTCAAGGAACTCAATTATGATAATTGCTCCTTGTTTGAATGCATTTCCTTGATGCAATCCATTGCAAACTCTCCACATGCTTATAGCCAAAGCAAAGCCTTACCACACATATTGTACATGCTATGATGAAATCTCTTGAAGAGAAGCTCGAATTAGAAGTCTATATACCTAGAAAACTTCATGATGAGTGGGAACCTACTATCAAAATCAAGATAAAAAACTATGAAAGCAATGCTTTGTGTGATTTGGGTGCTAGTGTTTCCGCGATTCCAAAGTCTTTATGTGATATTCTTGGTTTTCATAAGATTGAAGAGTGTTCTCTTAATTTGCATCTTGCGGATTCTACTGTCAAGAAACCCATGGGAAGGATCGATGATGTTCTTATTGTTGCAAATAAGAACTATGTACCCGTGGATTTCATTGTACTTGACATAGATTGCAATCCTTCATGTCCCATTATTCTTGGTAGACCTTTCCTAAGGACTATTGGTGCTATCATTGATATGACGGAAGGGAATATTAGATTTCAATTTCCTCTAAAGAAGGGCATAGAGCATTTTCCTCGAAAGAAAATAAGATTGCCTTATGAATCTATGATGAGGGCTACTTATGGTTTGAGCACCAAAGATAACTATACGTGATTCCATCACCTTATGCCTAGCTAAGGGCGTTAAACAATAGCGCTTGTTGGGAGGCAACCCAACGAATCTATCATTTTTCTTTCTGTTTTGTGTTTTCCACACTTTCATAATTCTATTATGATTGTGTTTTTTGTGTTTGTGCCAAGCAAAACCGTTACGATTAGTCTTGGGGATGATCGTTTGGTCATGCTGGAAAAGACAGAAACTTTTTGGTCACGAATTTTTTTTTCAATTTTTTCTATAAGAGATTTTGAGTTGATTCTTTTTTCTGCTGATTTCTACGCAAATTCTTCAGACTGTCTTATTTTTTCAGAATTGTTTAAGTAGCAGAAGTATACAAAGTATACAGATTGCTACAGACTGGTCTGCTGTTAACAGATTCTGTTTTTGTTGAGTTGGTTGCTTATTTTGATGAAACTATGGATAGTATCGGGGGGTATTAGCCATGGAAGATTGAAAATACAGTAACCCAACATCAACATAAGTATAATTTAAGTTTGCTACAGTACCTAAGGAAGTGGTGGTTTGCTTTCTTATACTAATGTTATCACGAGTTTCTGTTTAAGTTTCGTGTTGTGAAGTTTTCAAGTTTTGGGTGAAGTTCTTATGGACAAAAAGATAAAGAGTGGAAGGAGCTCAAGCTTGGGGATGCCCAAGTGAGACAGCCCGAGACCGACGTTCCAGAAGATCCCCCTTTCTTTCTGTTTTCGTCGTGTGGTTATTTTTCGTTTGTTGCATCGTCATTTAGTTGGCATCATCGCATCATGCATGGCATCATGTCAACTGTGTTTTGTCGGTGTTGCTTGGTGCTCCGTGATGTTGCTTGTGAGTGTGGCGTTGTTCGTTGGCGTGACGAGAGTGGGTGCAACAGAGCCGATTCAAACCCTGTTGCATCGCGGATCTAAAACCCTCTCTCCCCTCCTCTCCCCTCTTATTTCGTTTTTGTGGTTTTGCTGAAATCTTCGTTTAAACCCCTATTTAAAAAGGTTCGTCTTCTTTTAAAGAAAATCATTTTATTAAATGTGGGGGCAACCCCTTGGGTTTTCTTTATTTTCTCCTTTTGTTTTATTTTAAAACCGTCTCATTTTCTTTTCTCCTTTAAAGAGCTCTTATTTTATTCTTTAAATAAAGAGGTTTTATTTAATTCTTCAAAGGGGTTTGATTTTAATCTTTTGTAAAAAAGGTTTAATTTTATTCTTTTGGTAAAAAGGGTTTAATTTTAATTCTTAAAAGAAGGTTTCATTTTTTATTTGTTTTAAAAGGCCCAATCTATTTTAAAAGTTGGGTTATATTTTTAAAGGAGTAAAAGGCGTTTTATATTTTGTTAAAAAACATATTTTCCTTTTATGTTTGCTCTCTGTTTTTATCTAAAAAAAGGGTAAAGAGAGAGGGGTGGCCCAGCCTGTGACCGAGTTGGGCCAAGGCCCAGCACCCCCCTGCCCTATCGAACCGCTCCCCCAGCGCCTCCTTCTCCTCCCTGTCGATCCCCTTCTCCTCCCTGCTGATCCCCTCTCCCTCTCAGCCCCGTGTCGCCGCGCTGCTGGTCTCCCCCCGCCTCGCCGCCATGCTGCAGCCCCGAGGCGCCCCGAGCCGCCGCAGCAGCTTCCCCTCGCCCTCGGCCTCGCCGCGCTGCGCCCTCTCGGCCTCGCCTTGGTTCGCCATGCCCCTGCCCGTGCTGCCGCCATGCTGGCCGAGCTCTCCCGCGCTGCGCCGCGTTCCTGGCCTCTCCCCTCGACCTCGCGAGCCCTCGTCGGCGTCGCCTGTGCTGCTCCGCCTCGCCGCCTCCTTGCGCAGGTGCCGCGCCGCCTCCTCTGCCTCGCCATGGCGTCTTGCCCGCGGTTCCTCTCGTCGACCGCGGCCGGCCTGAGGCCCTGTGCGCGCCACCGCCGTCCTGCCCGACCTCGCCTCTGGCCACGCTCGCTGGTGCGCCGCCCTACCGCGATGCGCTTGCCTTGCCGGTGATGTTGTTGCCGAGTTGCTGTAGCTGTCCCGTGCTGTTGCCCGATGTGTTGCTTGCTGAAGCTGCTCCTCCTGCCGAGTTGTTGCTTAGCCGCTGCAGGTGTTGCTAGTAGCTGCTGCTTGCGTTTTTGCAAGCTGGCAGCTTGCTGCGCTTGCTTGCTAGCCTGCTAGATAGATGCTAGTAGCTGCTATTGCTGTTGCTGCACATGCTGCTATGTTTGCTGTCGTTTTGCTTGCCTGTTGCTGCTGCATGCTGTCATGCTTGCCTGCTAGTGCTGCTGTTCTTGCTGCCTGCTAGTTGCTATGCTAGCTGCTGCAGTTTGTTGCTTGCTGGCGCTAGATAGATGCTAGGATGCCGGTTGCTGCATGCTAGTTTGCCATGCTGTTGGTTGCCTGCTGCCGCTTTGATGCTTGCGTCGCGTTGCTCTTTGTTGCCTGCTAGATGTCGTCGCCGCGTGCACCATTCGTGCCTGCCGTGAGTCATCGACAAATTCGACGAGTACCACGACGTCCTCGACGACCCCCGAACGTCTTCGGAAAACGAGTTCGACTACCGTCGTCGAAGGCCGTGAACCACGACGCCGAGCGAATGACTACCGCCGACAAGACTCGACGACCATGACGATCGTTGCTCTCCTTCACCGGACCGAACCACTACGATTGCACGCTTCGAAGGTATACCGATGGAACGTTGTCGTGACCGTGTGCATGTGATGTATGAGATGTATATATGTTTGCGCCGTATGTTGCCCATTGCACGTGTGCCTCTTTTGTTGTGCCCTCGACACATGGGAACCCGGTAACCGGGGTCACCCCATCTTTATTTAGCGTTCCCGCACCCGCTCCCTATACGTTGGCACGTTATCTCGATGAGTTATCGGGATAGGAACGTTGTCGTGGCTTCGTATCCGTCTTGCCGCCATGGTTCCCTCTCGCTTGCCGTGGCCACGTGTATCCTTCTCTTCTTGCCGTGATGTTGTAACTTGCATGCATGTCGCATTCATGGCATGATATCGTGTGTTGCATGTCTCTTGTGCCGTAGCGTCCGTTCTATGCTCCGCGTGTTAACTGACTAGGATGTCAGGTAGAATCACTCGCTTCACCCTTGCCATGTTAACTACAATTTAATTATTGCCATGTAAATTAACGGGAGTGAATTAAATAATTAGATGTGGAGTTTCGTCGATATGCAACTCGTTGCAGATCGAGCTTCACTTAATGTGTAGTGTTTGCGTGAGGTTAATTGCCATGCCATCCCTTGCATTTTGATCTGTTCATGCATCATATTAGGTTGTGCATCATGTTGTGCATCGTCTGGTGAATATTTGTGTTGATGTTTGTTTCCGGTTTGCCCGTCTCGATAGAGTCCCGCAAGCGTGTCGGAATGTGAGGACCCGTTGGACTACGTTGGTTCGCCGACTTCACGGAGTTGTTCTTCTTCCAAGCGGGATCTCAGGCAAGATGACCATTTCCCCAGATACCATTACTATCATTGCGATGCTAGTTTTATCGCTTCTATCGATTATGTCTCATTTCCTACCACATGTTAAATATCAGCCTCTCTACAATGCCATGATAACCTTCAACCTGTTCGACCTGGCAAACCACTGATTGGCTATGTTACTGCTTGCTTAACCATGTGTTAGCGTTGCTAGTTGCAGGTGTAGTTGCTTCCATGTGATAACATGGGTTCCTTTTTATATCACCATATTAATGCTATTTAATTTAATGCACATATATACTTGCTAAAAGGTGGAAGGCTCGGCCTTTCTAACCTAGTGTTTTGTTCCACCTTTGCCCCCTTAGTTTCAGCTACCGGTGTTATGTTCCATAAACGAGCACTCCTAACACGATCGGGGTTGTTTTGGGGACCCCCTTGATAATTCGTTTTAGATTAAAGCTGGTCTAGCAGGGCCCAACTTTGGTACTACATTTGCCTAATAACTAAAGAACTCCATAGGGAGTAATTAACCCGAGGATAATTTCATCAACCCCCGGGCCAGTGCTCCTCATGAGTGTTGGGCCCACCTAAGCGATGTCCGGCGCCCCTGTGGTCACCCGGAGGTTTAGCGATCCCGACGTCTAGCTCATCCGCCATGTCCTGAGAACGAGGTACGCGACTCCTATCGGGATTGTCGACACGTCGGGCGGCCTTGCTGGATTAGTTTTACCGTTGACGGAATATCTTGTGCATCGGGATTCCGGTGATGCTTTGGGTAATCTCAGAGTTGAGGTTTTCCACTAGGGAATCCGACGAGATCGCGAGTTTCGTGATTGAGGATTTCTATGCGGCTTGTGGTAATTTGTGATGGACTAGTTGGAGCACCCCTGCAAGGTTAAATCTTTTGGGAAAGCCGTGCCCGCAGTTTTGTGGCAACGTGGAAACTTTGTTTAACACTGGTTCTAGATAACTTGAAGTTAACTTAATTAAAATATGCCAACTGTGTGCGTAACCGTGACTGTCTCTTTCTTGAGTTCCTTCTCCGATCGAGGACACAGTGGGGTTATGTCTGACGTAGGTAGGTGTTCAGGATCATTCTTTTGATCATCAGTAGTTCATGTACGTTATGCGTAGATCTTCCCCCCTCTTATTTCTTGTACTCGTAAGTTAGCCACCAAATATATGCTTAGCGGCTGCTGCAACCTCACCACTTAACCATGCCTCACCCATTAAGCTTTGATAGTTTTGATACCTTTGGAAATGATATTGCTGAGTCCCTTGTGGCTCAAAGATTACTACAACACCAGTTGCAGGTAAAGGTAAAGGTTACTTGACGCGAGCACGTTGATTGTTCATTTGGAGTTGCTTCTTCTTCTTCTTCTTCTTCACCGATCTAGGATGGGTTCCAGGCCGACAGCCTGGGATAGCAAGGATGGACGTCGTTCTTCTTTTCTCATTTGTTTTCGTCCGTAGTGGGACCCTGCTCTTACTCTTGATGATTATGTAATGTACTGATGCGACTCTGATGTAGCTTGTGGCAAGTGTAAGCCAATTCTATATATATATCTCTTCTTTTCAGTACATGTACTTGTAACGATATCCATTCTTGCGACACGATGAGATGCGCTTCTATCCCTGACGAGTCCCCCATGCCAAATTGAGGATAGGGTCGCATCTTGGGCATGACAAGTTGGTATAAGACCAGTACCGACCTAGGAGCCCCCTTGATTGATCGAACTTGGCCGAGTTGAGTCTAGTGAAAAACTACTTTTAGTCTAGTTATATGTCGGAGAGTAGGATTCTTTTTTCTCCTCTTCTATACTCTGGTGAGGAATCTTGATGTAATAATTTATTCTACTCCTCTTCTCACTCAAAAAAATTTTAGGGTCACGCGAATATTTTTGGAATCTATATGATGCCGATGTGACGGAGTTCTGTCTTGGTGCCTCCTATCTGCTTTGAGTTTTAGGGGAGTTGAGCTCCAGGGGATTCTTGAGCACATCGTTATCATTCAGATTTCTTAGTATCTCAGAACGAAGGATGTTCGTAATTGCTTCAATACTAGTAGTGGCGAGATAACCCCGATGTCCCCAGTACTGGTGCAGATTGTTCGGGAGTACTACCATACTTTGTATCGTTGTGATCACGAGGGTCTTTTGTAGATGAAGGTCCGAGATTCTAGCCGTGTGTTGACGAATGTGATACAAGTGACGGGTTAGTATAGGAGTTGTGTGATATTACTCCTTGTATCCGTGTACCAGATTGCATGACCAGAAATTTCGGGAATTCATAGGTGGGAATTCAAGTAGTTACTTATAGGACGATCTTCCAACAAATTTGTGTTGCTTCGATGTCAAGTGGTGATTTCAGATCTTTTCCAAGAGGTGTTCTCATATTTTTATGTGAATGCTAATCCTTTTGCTTAATCAGTTGTCTTGTCAATTCTTGTTAACCAGAGTCGTCATGTTAATTCCTTTTTAACCGGTGTGCTTCTCTTCAACTGAATTCAATCTTATCTAATTTTGCAAGATCATTCTCTCTTTTATGCCGGAGTTCATCTCATCTGTTCCAAGTCGTCTTTGTTTTTTCCCCCGCCCTCCCGCCCTTTTTCTTCAGTGATTGGATTTCATCCAAGTGCCTTCTTATTCAGTGATACTTCCGCCATCTCTTCTTCCTTTTGTATCCGGTGGTTCATTATGAAGATTCTCAGGAGCTTCATGTTCATCTTTATTCAATCTTGTTATCTCTACCGGTGAATTCTATTCAATTATCCGTGTTCATTATATCCTATTCATCTTTTAGTTCTTTTCCATGTTGGAGATTCTTATGAGTCTATCTTGTTTATTCAGTTATCTCTATTCTATCCGGTGCAATATCTCTCTTTCTAAGAAATAATTTCAACGGTGGTTTCTTTGAGTGGGCCCATAACCCACAGGTTTTTCCCAGGATCTTATATGTCTCTTCTAATTTTCTGGAGATCTCTAAATCTTTTCAACTATGACGTAAGTATGATTTTCATCAGTCATATCCCTTCTTCAAGATCTATTTCAATTAATCCATTCTTTGGCTCAACCTTTCATTCTTCATTATTCCGGAGTGTCTCATTAATTCTTGGTGTGTTCCTCGTCATCATTCTTAGCTTGCTATTCGAAGGAGTGTTTCTCTCAATCTTGGTCCATTCTCTTCATGATTCATAGTTTCAGCCTTCTGGCATCATCTTGAATTATTCCCAAGCATGAGTAATCCATTTCTTGCTATTCGGTGCTTCCCTGAGTTGTTTTCATTCTCGATCCTCCGAAGGCCATCATTTCAGAAGACTTCTTCGTTCTCAGCTTTCAGCTTTCATTCTCTAATTCTTCTCAATTGTTGCCTCTTCGTTCGTCTCTCGATTATTCCGGTGTCTTATTCAAGTTTTTTGTTAGGTGGATCATGATCTCTTCATTCTCATGTGTTTCCATGCATTCTTGGAATTCCCATTCAGTTGTGAATTCTTACCGGTGCGTCCTTTAATCATGCCTCAAGTGGTGCTTATCTCTCTGTCTCTTAAAGATTCTCCAAGAGGAATAAGCTGTATGCTAAATCCGTTGCTTGTCATCAATTAAACTTGATGAAGGATAAGCATAACGTAATTCTTATTTCTGTTTCGTTATGATTTCAATTCTTCTTCCGGAGTGGCTCATGATACCAATTCCTTTTTCTCAAGTGTTCTTATCTTTTCTTTTCCGGAGTTCCAAGTTTTCTCAAGTTCTCTTCGTGAAGCTTCATCTAAGTCTTCGCAAGGTCATAATCTTATTCTTGTCTACCTTCATATCGTTGCATCATTCATTTGTATACGGAGGTCCTTCATGGTGGTGCATCAAGGTTTCAATCCATTCCCAAAGTGTTCTTCAAGATTCCTGTTGGAGTACGTAAAGTTTTCTTCTCTTGCATTTCCAAGTGCATTGTTCTTCCTTTATTCTTTGAGGTGGTGTTATAGCATTCTTGTTAGTGTAGGAGCCTCGAAGAGTTTTCCTTTCAAGAATGAGATAATTAAACCCACAATTCTATGATCATGAGATATTTTCAACCCATGATTTCTTCATTGAGCTATCTTGGTTTGGACTTCACCTAAAGCTTTTCCTATGGATTGTGCTATCATGGTGCTTCTCATTAACCCTAGTTCTCAAGGTATCCTTTTGGTGTAAGAAGTGTTCATTTCTTGTTGCTCCCAAGCTATCCTTGTTTCTTTTAGTGGTTGGTTGTCACCTCATACTTGTTGAGATGATTTTTATAAGCCCACTACTATCTTGTTCTTTTCGTTGTTGGTTTTCCAATTGCTACATCAATTCTCCGTCCGGAGGCTCTTCAATTCTATTGTGATGATAGTTGGCATTCTTTCTTCATTCTCCTCTTCCGCTTGAGCTAGTTCATATTCTCTTGTTCCGGAGGCATTGTGATGTTGCTCTTTTTGGTTAATCGTGTTGTTCTATCAAGATCATGGTGTTCAATTGCTCTACTTAGTTGATTGTGGTGCATATTGTGTAATTATCTCTTCTTATCGATTTTTTGTCCCATTTTCCTACCGAAGTGCTGCCGAAATTTTCCGTGAATTCTTGCTTCTTTCTCATATCATTCCTCATCGCTTTGCAACCTTCAAGGATCGTTGGTTTCACTCGTTTGTCAAAGAAGCGACTAATTTTTTACCTCTTGTTCTTTCTCATCCTCTCCCCCTTTCATTCTTGGATCTCGGGGCGAGATCCTCTTGTAGTGTAGGAGAGTTGTGACAGCCCGAGACCGACGTTCCAGAAGATCCCCCTTTCTTTCCGTTTCCGTCGTGTGGTTATTTTTTGTTTGTTGCATCGTCATTTAGTTGGCATCATCGCATCATGCATGGCATCATGTCAACTGTGTTTTGTCGGTGTTGCTTGGTGCTCCGTGATGTTGCTTGTGAGTGTGGTGTTGTTCGTTGGCGTGACGAGAGTGGGTGCAACAGAGCCGATTCAAACCCTGTTGCACCGCAGGATCTAAAACCCTCTCTCCCCTCCTCTCCCCTCTTATTTCGTTTTTGTGGTTTTGCTGAAATCTTCGTTTAAACCCCTATTTAAAAAGGTCCGTCTTCTTTTAAAGAAAATCATTTTATTAAATGTAGGGGCAACCCCTTGGGTTTTCTTTATTTTCTCCTTTTGTTTTATTTTAAAACCGTCTCATTTTCCTTTCTCCTTTAAAGAGCTCTTATATTATTCTTTAAATAAAGAGGTTTTATTTAATTCTTCAAAGGGGTTAGATTTTAATCTTTTATAAAAAAGGTTTAATTTCATTCTTTTGGTAAAAATGGTTTAATTTTAATACTTAAAAGAAGGTTTCATTTTTTATTTGTTTTAAAAGGCCCAATCTATTTTAAAAGTTGGGGTATATTTTTAAAGGAGTAAAAGGCGTTTTATATTTTGTTAAAAACATATTTTCCTTTTATGTTTGTTCTCTGTTTTTATCTAAAAGAAGGGTAAAGAGAGAGGGGTGGCCGAGCCTGTGGCCGAGTTGGGCCAAGGCCCAACAACCCCCTGCCCTATCGAGCCGCTCCCCCAGCGCCTCCTTCTCCTGTCGATCCCCTTCTCCTCCCTGCTGATCCCCTCTCCCTCTCAACCCCCGTGCCGCCTGTTGGAATTATGCCCTAGAGGCAATAATAAATATAGTTATTATTATAATTCCTGTATCAAGATAATCGTTTATTATCCATGCTATAATTGTATTGAATGAAAACTCATTTACATGTGTGGATACATAGACAAAACACTGTACCTAGCAAGCCTCTAGTTGGCTAGCCAGTTGATAAAAGATAGTCAGTGTCTTCTGATTATGAACAAGGTGTTGTTGCTTGATAACTGGATCACGTCATTAGGAGAATCACGTGATGGACTAGACCCGAACTAATAGACGTAGCATGTTGATCGTGTCATTTTGTTGCTACTGTTTTCTGCGTGTCAAGTATTTGTTCCTATGACCATGAGATCATATAACTCACTAACACCGGAGGAATACTTTGTGTGTATCAAACGTCGCAACGTAACTGGGTGACTATAAAGATGCTCTGCAGGTATCTCCGAAGGTGTTCATTGAGTTAGTATGGATCAAGACTGGGATTTGTCACTCCATGTGACGGAGAGGTATCTCAGGGCCCACTCGGTAATACAACATCACACACAAGCCTTGCAAGCAATGTAACTTAGTGTAAGTTGCGAGATCTTGTATTACAGAATGAGTAAAGAGACTTGCCGGTAAACGAGATTGAAATAGGTATGTGGATACTGACGATCGAATCTCGGGCAAGTAACATACCGAAGGACAAAGGGAATGACATACGGGATTATATGAATCCTTGGCACTGAGGTTCAAACGATAAGATCTTCGTAGAATATGTAGGATCCAATATGGGCATCCAGGTCCCTCTATTGGATATTGACCGAGGAGTCTCTCGGGTCATGTCTACATAGTTCTCGAACCCGCAGGGTCTGCACACTTAAGGTTCGATGTTGTTTTATGCGCATTTGAGTTATATGGTTGGTTACCGAATGTTGTTCGGAGTCCCGGATGAGATCACGGACGTCACGAGGGTTTCCGGAATGGTCCGGAAACGAAGATTGATATATAGGATGACCTCATTTGATTACCGGAAGGTTTTCGGAGTTACCGGGAATGTACTGGGAATGACGAATGGGTTCCGGGAGTTCACCGGGGGGGGGGGCAACCCACCCCGGGGATGCCCATAGGCATTGAGGGTGGCGCACCAGCCCTTAGTGGGCTGGTGGGACAGCCCAAAAGGGGCCCTATGCGCATTGGAAGAAAAATCAAAGAGAAAGAAAAAAAAAGGAGGTGGGAAGGGAAGGAAGGACTCCCACCCACCAAACCAAGTCCAACTCGGTTTGGGGGGGGGGAGACCTTCCCCCTTGGCTCGGCCGACCCCCTTGGGGCTCCTTGAGCCCCAAGGCAAGGCCCCCCCTCTCCCACCTATATATACGGAGGTTTTAGGGCTGATTTGAGACGACTTTTCCACGGCAGCCCGACCACATACCTCCACGGTTTTTCCTCTAGATCGCGTTTCTGCGGAGCTCGAGCGGAGCCGTGTTGAGACAAGGTCATCACCAACCTCCGGAGTGCCATCACGCTGCCGGAGAACTCTTCTACCTCTCCGTCTCTCTTGCTGGATCAAGAAGGCCGAGATCATCGTCGAGATGTACGTGTGCTGAACGCGGAGGTGCCGTCCGTTCGGTACTAGATCGTGGGACTGATCGCGGGATTGTTCGCGGGGCGGATCGAGGGACGTGAGGACGTTCCACTACATCAACCGCGTTCACTAACGCTTCTGCTGTACGGTCTACAAGGGTACGTAGATCACTCATCCCCTCTCGTAGATGGACATCACCATGATAGGTCTTCGTGCGCGTAGGAAAATGTTTGTTTCCCATGCGATGTTCCCCAACACCGCCGCACTGCTGGTCTCCCCCCGCCACGCCGCCATCTTGCAGCCCCGAGGCACCCTGAGCCGCCGCAGCAGCTTCCCCTCGCCCTCGGCCTCGCCGCGCTGCGCCCTCTCGGCCTCGCCTTGGTTCGCCATGCCCCTGCCCGTGCTGTCGCCGTGCTCGCCGAGCTGTCCCGCGCTATGCCGCGTTCCTGGCCTCTCCCCCTCGAACTCGCGAGCCCTCGCCGGCGTCGCCCGTGCTACTCCGCCTCGCCGCCTCCTCGCGCAGGTGCCACGCCGCCTCCTCTGCTCGCCATGGCGTCGTGCCCGCGGTTCCCCTCGTCGACCCCAGCCAGCCCAAGGCCCTCTGCGCGCCACCGCCGTCCTGCCCGACCTCGCCTCTTGCCACGCTCGCTGGTGCGCCGCCCTGCCGCGATGCGCTTGCCTTGCCGCTGATGTTGTTGTCGAGTTGTTGTAGCTGTCCCGTGCTATTGCCGGATGTGTTGCTTGCTGAAGCTCCTCCTCCTGCCGAGCTGTTGCTTAGCCGCTGCAGGTGTTGCTAGTAGCTGCTGCTTGCGTTTTTGCATGCTGGCAGCTTGCTACGCTTGCTTGCTAGCCTTCTAGATAGATGCTAGTAGCTGCTATTGCTATTGCTGCACATGCTGCTATGTTTGCTGCCGTTTTGCTTGCCTGTTGCTGCTGCATGCTGTCATGCTTGCCTGCTAGTGCTGCTGTTCTTGCTGCCTGCTAGTTGCTATGCTAGCTGCTGCAGTTTGTTGCTTGCTGGCGCTAGATAGATGCTAGGATGTCGGTTGCTGCATGCTAGTTTGCCATGCTGTTGGTTGCCCGCTGCCGCTTTGATGCTTGCGTCGCGTTGTTGTTTGTTGCCTGCTAAATGTCGTCGCCGCGTGCACCATCCCTGCCTGCCGTGAGTCATCGACAAATTCGACGAGTACCACGACGTCCTCGACGACCCCCGGACATCTTCGGAAAACGAGTTCGACTACCGTCGCTGAAGGCCGTGAACCACGACGCCGAGCGAACGACTACCGCCGACGAGACTCGACGACCACGACGATCGTTGCTCTCCTTCACCGGATCGAACCACTACGATTGCATGCTTCGAAGGTATACCGATGGAACGTTGTCGTGACCGTGTGCATGTGATGTATGAGATGTATATATGTTTGCACCGTATGTTGCCCGTTGCACGTGTACCTCTTTTGTTGTGCCCTCGACACATGGGAACCCGGTAACCGGGGTCACCCCATCTTTATTTAGCGTTCCCGCACCCGCTCCCTATACGTTGGCACGTTATCTCGATGAGTTATCGGGATAGGAACGTTGTCGTGGCTTCGTATCAGTCTTGCCGCCATGGTTCCCTCTCGCTTTCCGTGGCCAGGTGTATCCTTCTCTTCTTGCCGTGATGTTGTAACTTGCATGCATGTCGCATTCATGGCATGATATCGTGTGTTGCATGTCTCTTGTGCCGTAGCGTCCGTTCTATGCTCCGCGTGTTAACCGACTAGGATGTCAGGTAGAATCACTCGCTTCACCCTTGCCATGTTAACTACAATTTAATTATTGCCATGTAAATTAATGGGAGTGAATTAAATAATTAAATGTGGAGTTTCGTCGATATGCAACTCGTTGCAGATCGAGCTTCACTTAATCTGTAGTGTTTGCGTGAGGTTAATTGCCATGCCATCCCTTGCATTTTGATCTGTTCATGCATCATATTAGGTTGTGCATCATGTTGTGCATCGTCTGGTGAATATTTGTGTTGATGTTTGTTTCCAGTTTGCCCGTCTCGATAGAGTCCCGCAAGCGTGTCGGAATGTGAGGACCCGTTCGACTACGTTGGTTCGCCGACTTCACGGAGTTGTTCTTCTTCCAAGCGGGATCTCAGGCAAGATGACCATTTCCCCAGATACCATTACTATCATTGCGATGCTAGTTTTATCGCTTCTATCGATTATGTCTCGTTTCCTACCACATGTTAAATATCAGCCTCTCTACAATGCCATGATAACCTTCAACCTGTTCGGCCTGGCAAACCACTGATTGGCTATGTTACTGCTTGCTTAACCATGTGTTAGCGTTGCTAGTTGCAGGTGTAGTTGCTTCCATGTGATAACATGGGTTCCTTTTTATATCACCATATTAATGCTATTTAATTTAATGCACATATATACTTGGTAAAAGGTGGAAGGCTCGGCCTTTCTAACCTAGTGTTTTGTTCCACCTTTGCCCCCTTAGTTTCGGCTACCGGTGTTATGTTCCATAAACGAGCACTCCTAACACGATCGGGGTTGTTATGGGGACCCCCTTGATAATTCGTTTTAGATTAAAGCTGGTCTAGCAGGGCCCAACTTTGGTACTACATTTGCCTAATAACTAAAGAACTGCATAGGGAGTAATTAACCCGAGGATAATTTCATCAACCCCCGGGCCAGTGCTCCTCATGAGTGTTGGGCCCACCTAAGCGATGTCCGGCGCCCCTGTGGTCACCCGGAGGTTTAGCGATCCCGACGTCTAGCTCATCCGCCATGTCCTGAGAACGAGGTACGCGACTCCTATCGGGATCGTCGACACGTCGGGCGGCCTTGCTGGATTAGTTTTACCGTTGACGGAATATCTTGTGCATCGGGATTCCGGTGATGCTTTGGGTAATCTCAGAGTTGAGGTTTTCCACTAGGGAATCCGACGAGATCGCGAGTTTCGTGATTGAGGATTTCTATGCGGCTTGTGGTAATTTGTGATGGACTAGTTGGAGCACCCCTGCAGGGTTAAATCTTTTCGGAAAGCCGTGCCCGCGGTTATGTGGCAACCTGGAAACTTTGTTTAACATTGGTTCTAGATAACTTGAAGTTAACTTAATTAAAATATGCCAACTGTGTGCGTAACCGTGACTGTCTCTTTCGTGAGTTCCTTCTCCGATCGAGGACACGGTGGGGTTATGTCTGACGTAGGTAGGTGTTCAGGATCATTCTTTTGATCATCAGTAGTTCATGTACGTTATGCGTAGATCTTCCCCCCTCTTATTTCTTGTACTCGTAAGTTAGCCACCAAATATATGCTTAGCCGCTGCTGCATCCTCACCACTTAACCATGCCTCACCCATTAAGCTTTGATAGTCTTGATACCTTTGGAAATGAGATTGTTGAGTCCCCTGTGGCTCACAGATTACTACAACACCAGTTGCAGGTACAGGTAAAGGTTACTTGATGCGAGCACGTTGATTGTTCATTTGGACTTGCTTCTTCTTCTTCTTCTTCACCGATCTAGGATGGGTTCCAGGCCGACAGCCTGTGATAGCAAGGATGGACGTCGTTCTTCTTTTCTCGTTTGTTTTGGTCCGTAGTCGGACCCTGCTCTTACTCTTGATGATTATGTAATGTACTGATGTGACTCTGATGTAGCTTGTGGCGAGTGTAAGCCAATTCTATATATATATCTCTTCTTTTCAGTACATGTACTTGTAACGATATCCATTCTTGCGACACGAGGAGATGCGCTTCTATCCCTGACGAGGCCCCCGTGCCAAATTGAGGATAGGGTCGCATCTTGGGCGTGACACCAAGGCACCCCAAGTTGATTCAAGGATGCCATAAAAGCCTAAGCTTGGGGATGCCCCGGGAAGGCATCCCCTCTTTCGTCTTCAATCCATCGGTAACGTTACTTGGGGCTATATTTTTATTCACCACATGTTATGTGTTTTGCTTGGAGCGTCTTGTATCGTAGGAGTCTTTTATTTTTGTTGTGTCACAATCTTCCTTGCTGCACACCTAGAGAGAGAGACATGCACTCACCGTGATTTTGTCGAGCTTCACTTATATCCTTTGGTTAGACAATTGAGCTCACATGTGCTTCACTTATATCTTTTGAGCTAGTTGATTTTGCTTTGTGTGTTTCACTTCTATCTTTTAGAGCACAACGGTGCGTGGCTTGGTAGTTGATCTATGCTATGAAAGTAGTCTCAAAAGGGGTAGTTATCCAAAGGGATATGAAAACTTCCACCTTCATGTGCATTGAATAGTTAGAGAAGTTTGATTCATCTCAATTAGTTTTGAGTTGTGGTTGTGGTAATATTGAAGTTATACTAGTAAGGTGTTGTGGATCTAGAAATACTTGTGTTGAAGTTAGTGATTCCCGTAGCATGCATGTATGGTGAACCGCTATGTGATGAAGTCTGAGCATGATTAGTCTATTGATTGTCATCCTTTGTGTGGCGGTCGGGATCGCGCGATGGTTTATACCTACCAACCCTTCCCCTATGAGTATGCGTTGAATGCTTTGTTTCGATTACTACTAAAACTTTTGCAACAAGTATATGTGTTCTTCATGACTAATGTTGAGTCCATGGTTTAGATGCACTTTCTCCTTCCACCATCACTATCTTCTTTACTACCGTGCCACTTTCGCCGGTGCACAAAACCCACCATTAGCCTCCCTCAAAATAGCCACCATACCTACCTACTATGGCTTTTTCAAAGCCATTCCGAGATATATTGCCATGCAAGTACCACCATGACATGTGACACCACTTCTATATTGCCATTGCATGATCATAAGATAGCTAGCATGATGTTTCCATTGATGTCTATGCCATGCTAGATCATTGTCACGGTACACTACCGAAGGCATTCCATATAGAGTCATCATTGCTCTAAGTTTTGAGTTGTAAAGTGTGATGATCATCATTGATGGAGCATTGTCCCATGTGAGGAAATAAAAGAGGCCAAAGATGCCCACCAAAATAAAAAAAATAAAAAAAAGAGAGGCCAAAGAGCCCACCAAAAAAATGAGAGAAAAAGAGAGAAGGGACAATGCTACTATCTTTCCACACTTGTGCTTATTAAGCACCAAGATCTTCATGATTGAGAGTCTCTCGTTTTGTCACTGCCATATAGCTAGTGGGAAATTTTCATTATATAACTTGGCTTGTATATTCCAATGGTAGGCTTCCTCAAAATTGCCTTAGGTCTTCGTGAGCAAGCAAGTTGGATGCACGCCCACTAGTTTTCTTTAAGAGCTTTCACATACTCTTAGCTCTAGTACATCATTTGTATGGCAATCCCTACTCATTCACGTTGATATCTATTGATGAGCATCTCCATAGCTCATTGATATGCCTAGTCAATGTGACCATCTTCTCCTTGTTTGCCTTGCAACCTCCACCACACTCCATTCCACTTATAGTGCTAAAACCATGGCTCACGCTCATGTATTGCGTGAGAGTTGAAAATGTTTGAGAAAGTAAAGGTGTGAAAACAATTACTTGGCCAATACCGAGGTTGTGCATGATTTAAATTCGTTGTGCAAGGATGAAAGAGCATAGCCAGACTATATGATTTTGTAGGGATAACTTTCTTTTGGCCTTGTTATTTTGAAAGATCATGATTATCTTCCTAGTTTGCTTGAAGTATTATTGTCTCCATGTCAATAGCAAACTATTGTTTTGAATCTAATGGATCTGAACATTCACGTCACATAAGAGGAGTTACAAAGGACATCTATGCTAGGTAGCATGAAAGCATCAAAAATTCATTCTTTATCACTTCCCTACTCGAAGACGAGCATGAGTTAAGCTTGGGGATGCTTGATATGTCTCAAACGTATCTATAACTTTTGATGGTTTCATGATGTTATCTTGTCAACTTTGGATGTTTTATATACCTTTTATATCTTTTTTGGGACTAAATTATTAATTCAGTGCCAAGTGCCTGTTCCTGTTTTTTCTGTGTTTTTGACTCTTTTCAGATCTGATATTGGAACGGAGTCCAAACGGAATAAAATCCCCAAAATAAATTTTTCCAGAACAGAAGAAGATCGGGGGGCTTGAGGGCCAAGGCAGGGGGCCCACAGGGAGGCCACAAGCCCTGTTGCCGCGACCAGGGGGCCCGTGGCAACCAAGCTTGTGGCCTCCCTCGCGCTCCCCTGCCCTAGCTCTTTGGCCTATAAATTCCCTAAAATCGCAGAAACAATCAGGGCATCCACGAAAACACTTTTCCGCCGCCGCAAGCTTCCGTTTCCACGAGATCTCATGTGGAGACCCTTCCCGGTGCCCTGCCATAGGGGACTTTGGAGTTGGAGGGCTTCTACATCAACATTATCGCCTCTCCAATGACTCGTGAGTAGTCCACTTCAGACCTACGGGTCCGTAGTTAGTAGCTAGATGGCTTCTTCTCTCTCTTGGGTCTTCAATACAAAGTTCTCCATGATCTTCATGGAGATCTATCCGATGTAATCCTCTTTGGCGGTGTGTTTGTCGAGCTCCGATGAATTGTGGATTTCTGATCAGATTATTGATGACCCACAGGTATAGGGATCAATCGTAGTCCTTTCGATAAGTAAGAGTGCCGAACCCAACGAGGAGCGGAAGGCTGTGATAAACGGTTATCAGCAAGGTAATAACTGCAAGCACTGAAAGTAGCGGTAACAAGTGATGGTTTAGTGAGGTGAAATGTAGCAATGGTGCAGCAAGTGGCCCAATCCCTTTTGTAGCAAGGGACAAGCCTGAACAAAGTCTTATAGGAGGAAAAACGCTCCCGAGGACACACGGGAATTTCTGTCATGCTAGTTTCGTCATGTTCATATGATTCGTGTTTGTTACTTTGATAGTTTGATATGTGGGTGGACCGGCGCTTGGGTACTGCCCTTACTTGGACAAGCATCCCACTTATGATTAACCCCTCTAGCATCCACAACTACGAAAGAAGAATTAAGACAACGTCTACCATAGCATTAAATTACTGGATCCAAATTAGCCCCTTACGAAGCAACGCATAGACTCGGGTTTAAGCTTCTGTCACTCCAGCAAACCATCATCTACTTACTACTCCCCAATGCCTTCCTCTAGGCCCAAGTATAGTGAAGTGTTATGTAGTCGACGTTCACATAACACCACTAGAGGAAAAGACAACATACAACATATAAAAATACCGAACGAATACCAAATTCACATGACTATTATTAACATGACTTATTCCATGTCCTCAGGAACAAAAGTAACTACTCACAAAGCATAATCATAATCATGATCAGAGGTGTAATGAATAGCATCAAGGATCTGAACATAAACTCTTCCACCAAGTAATCCAACTAGCATCGACTACAAAGAGTAATCAACACTACTAGCAACCTTACAAGTACCAATCGGAGTCGCGAGACGGAGATTGGTTACAAGAGATGAACTAGGGATTGGAGAGGAGATGGTGCTGATGAAGATGTTGCTGAAGATGCCTCCCCTCCGACGAGAGGAGTGTTGGTGATGACGATGGCGACGATTTCCCCCTCCGGGAGGGAAGTTTCCCCAGCAGGATCGTCCTGCCGGAGCGCTAGATTGGATCTGCTCAAGTTCCGCCTTGTGGCGGCGGCGAAACCATGAAAAAGTTCCCTCCTGATTTTTTGTGGAACGAAACCCTTCATATAGCAAAAGAGGGGGGCCAGTGGGCCGTCAGGGAGCCCACAAGCCCTGTAGCCGCTACCAGGGGTGTGGTGGCTACCAGACTTGTGGCGCCCTGGTAGCTCCCCTCTGGTACTTCTTTCGCCCAGTATTTTTTATATATTCCTAAAAAATTCCACGTAAATTTTCACGGAATTTGGATTTGTGCAGAATAGAGGACTCAGATTTGCTCCTTTTCCAGTCCAGAATTCCAGCTGCCTGAATTCTCCCTCTTCAAATAAACCTTGCAAAATAAGAGAGAAAAGGCATAAATATGGTACCACAAAGTAATATAACAGTCCATAAAGCAATAAATATCAACATGAAAGCATGATGCAAAATGGACATATCAACTCCCCCAAGCTTAGACCTCGCTTGTCCTCAAGCGAAAACCAAGTTCCATAAATATGTCCACATGTTTAGGGACGAAGGTGTCGATAAAACATAATACGGACATGAGGGCATCATGATCACACATAGAACAACAATACATCATAAAGATTCTTATGGGAAAGTAACAATTCCTTCACAAATCAAAGTATGAAGCGAAAACCTTACCGAGAAGTAACCAACAACAGTCCAAAGTCATTGAAGCAATTGCAATTTATCATAACATCAGAAAGAGTCAAATAAAAGCTTGTAAGGCAAACCCACATACTCAATCATCTCTTTTATTTTCCACAATTCTTACAACTGACGTGGTACTCATGGTGTCAAAGTTTCAGTTGGACACAGAGGAAGGTAGGGGCTTATAGTTTTGCCTCCTAAATATTTACCTCAAGGGTAAACTCAACAATAATAAAGCATAAGTACTCAACTCCAAGTTGATATATGAATATAGATCTTTCCCAAGCATGTGACGGTAGCCAAGACAAAGGCAAAAATAGGGAATTGGTGAAGATCATCATGACTCTTACAAGGGAAAAAAGTAAAGGTACAAGATAGGCCCTTCACAGAGGGAAGCAGAGGTTGTCATGCGCTTTTGGGGTTTGAATGCGTGTTCTCTTAGTGCGGAGGAACTTCACTTTATATTGCCTCCTATGATAAAGAACTTTATTATGCAGTCTGTCGCTTTTATGTCTTCCTCATCACATGTTCGTACAAAGCTTATTTTCCACGCACTAATAGATCATACATATTAGAGAGCAATTTTTATTGCTTATACCGATGACAACTTACTTGAAGGATCTTATTCAATCCATAGGTAGGTATGGTGGACTCTCATGGCAAAACTGGGTTGAAGGTTTATGGATGCACAAGTAGTATCTCTACTTGGTGCGGGAGTTTTGGCTAATATGAGGTGGAAGCAATCGTCACATGCTAAGGGATCTCTAATCATATAACATTGTTTGGAACCAAGAAAACACAATTCATTATGTTGTCTTCCTTGTCCAACATCTACTTCTAAGCATGTAATAGTTTGGTGAGTGCTCACAATTGTAAAAAGTGTCTAAGATGATATATTTATATGTGAACCTCTCTTTCCTTATTACTTCTTATTAATTGCAACAATGACTGAGGTCTATGTTGATTTATTCTCAACAAGTTTCAATCATCATAAGTGTTATATGTGAAGCTATCACTTTCCATAAGATCATCTCATGATCTTTCATGCTATCGTTCTTTTCATACTTTTGATCACGACATAAAGCAAAGCCCTTGACTGAGATACTCTTTATTATATAGCTCACAAGCTCGTATACAAAGGGGGAGAGACAAGGCAAAAGACTCAAACTAAACACTAAAGAATTATTCCACTAAGAGAAGAAATAAAACTGAAAAGGAAAGAACTAAAACAAATGTAAAAGCAATAGATATAAAGGTGATACGATACCAGGGCAACTCCCCCAAGCTTGGAAAAAGCCAAGGGGATTGCCCATACCAATGCTTAGTTGTCTTCCTTTGGTGGTGGAGTTGTTGAAGCAGTCTTGAGATTGTCTAATTTCCACTGGAGCAAAAAGTTCTGCTCCCTCAGATCGTCATTTTCCTCCTCAAGTTTCAACACTCTATGGCAAAGCTCCTGCTTACTCTCCAGCAAGAAACGAGAGGGGATAAATATGGTCTTAGGCTTCTTCCTGGAGTTGGGGAGGCTTGACTTCTTGAACTCCACATGGGTGTTTGTAGGTTGAGGTAAAGGAGCCTCCTCTTCATCGGAACTCGTTTGTTCTTTCCCCTTGGGCTCATAGTCCTCTTCCTCGTCAGTGGTCCAGCCATATGGTTCCAAGTCCCCATTAATCCTGGAGTTAGCACGATCCTCGGCCACATAGATCTCTTCTTCTGAATCTTGAGAAGACATCTTGACCTAAATCTGCGGCAGACAACAGGCTCGAAACGAAGACACAGGAAAACTGTGCGATACGGAGATCAAAACCTTCGGGCGTATGTATAATGATTTTTTCTGGACCAGAAGGAGTGCTCCGCAAGAAAACGGAGTCCGGGAGGAACACGAGGTGCCCACAAGCCCTCTAGCCGCCGCTAGGGGGGTAGGTGGCGGCTACCAAGCTTGTGGCCGCCTCGCGCGCTCTCCGGATTTTTTTTTATTTTTCTAATTTTCCAAAAATTCCAAAACTAAGGAAATTTCCTATTGTAAAAACTTCGGAGTCCAATTTCTTACCGAAACAGATACCTCTTCGTTTTCAGGGTCCGAAACAGGCTGATAAACATCCCTTATGTACTCCTCTGGAGTTATGATATTGATGATATTGGTCTCAACATTTATGGGAGTACCGGAGATATAATGCTTGATTCTTTTCCCATTTACCACTCTAGGAAAATTTCCTTCCGTGTTATTGATTTTGATGGCACCGGAATGATATACTTCCTCGATAACGTAAGGACCTTCCCATTTAGAGAGAAGCTTGCCTCCGAAGAATCTTAAGCGAGAATTGTATAGCAGGACATAATCACCTACATTGAACTCTCGTTTCTGTATTCGTTTATCGTGCCATCTCTTAACCTTTTCCTTGAACAACTTGGCATTCTCATATGCCTGGGCCCTCCATTCATCTAATGAGCTGATATCAAACAACCGCTTCTCACCGGCAAGTTTGAAATCGAAGTTGAGCTCTTTGATTGCCCAATAAGCTTTGTGTTCCAGCTCAAGAGATAAATGACAGGCCTTACCGTAAACCATTTTTTACGGCGACATGCCCATGGGATTCTTATAAGCAGTCCTATAAGCCCATAGTGCATCGTCAAGTTTACTAGACCAATTATTTCGAGATCTATTGACAGTCTTTTTCAAGATCAATTTGACCTCCCTATTACTCAACTCCACTTGACCACCAGACTGAGGATGATAAGGATATGCAACTCTATGGTTGACATCATACTTAGCGAGCATCTTGCGGAAAACACCATGAATGAAGCGTGAACCGCCATCAGTCATCAAATATCCAGGAACTCCAAATCTTGGGAAAATGATTTCTTTAAGCATCTTAATAGAGGTGTGGTGATCAGCATTTTTAGTGGGGATAGCTTCTACCCACATAGTGACGTAATCCACAGCAACTAAGATGTGAGTGTACCCATTGGAACTCGGGAAGGGTCCCATATAATCAAAGCCCAGACATCAAATGGTTCAATGACAAGTGAATAGTTCATAGGCATTTCTTGATGCTTACTGATGTTCCCTATTCTTTGGCATTCGTCACAAGACAAGATAAACTTACGGGCATCCTTGAAGAGAGTGGGCAAATAGAAACCTGATTGCAATACCTTATGAGCAGTTCTATCTCCAGCGTGGTGTCCTCCGTAGGCTTCAGAATGACACTTCTGCATGATCTGTCCCTGTTCATGTTCAAGCACACAACGTCTAATAACACCATCTACTCCTTCCTTATAAAGGTAAGGATCATCCCAAAAGTAGTGTCTCAAATCAAAGAAGAATTTCTTCTTTTGCTGATAGGTGAAACTGGGTGGTATGTATTTGGCTACGATATAATTTGCGTAATCAGCATACCACGATGCACTATGTGAAGTGCGAATGACATTTAGTTGCTCATCAGGAAAGCTGTCATCAATAGGTCGTGGGTCATCAAGGACATTCTCTAGCCTGGACAAATTATCTGCTACAGGGTTATCAGCACCCTTTCGGTCAACAACATGCAAATCAAATTCCTGTAGCACGAGACCCCATCTGATAAGTGTAGGCTTAGCGTCCTTCTTCTCCATAAGGTACTTAATAGCAGCATGATCAGAGTGAATAGTGACTTTGGAGTCAACTATATAAGATCTGAACTTTTCGCATGCAAACACGACTCCTAAAAACTCCTTCTCCGTAGTGGCGTAGTTTCTTTGGGCACTATCTAGAGTTTTACTAGCGTAGTGAATAACATTCAACTTCTTGTCAACTCTTTGTCCTAGAACAGCACCAACAGCATAATCACTAGCATCGCACATGATTTCAAAGGGCAAGTTCCAATCAGGTGGTTGAACAATAGGTGCGGTTATCAAGGCCTTCTTAAGTATTTCGAAAGCTTCCTCACAATCCTCATCAAAAACAAAAGGAACATCCTTCTGCAAGACGTTGGTAAGAGGCCTAGAAATCTTAGAGAAGTCTTTAATGAACCTTCTATAGAAACCAGCATGACCTAGGAAACTTCGTATACCTCTGATATCTGTGGGGCAAGGCATTTTCTCAATTGCATCAACCTTAGCCTTATCAAGTTCAATGCCTCTCTTAGAGATTTTGTGTCCTAAGACGATGCCTTCATTAACTATAAAGTGGCACTTCTCCCAATTCAAGACGAGGTTGGTATCTTTGCATCTCTGTAAGACTCGATCAAGGTTGCTGAGGCAATCATCAAAGGAATACTCGTAAACGGAGAAGTCATCCATGAAAACCACGACAATCTTTTCACAAAAGTCAGAGAATATAGCCATCATACATCTTTGAAAGGTGGCAGGTGCATTGCATAAGCCAAAAGGCATACGTCTATAAGCAAAGGTACCGAAGGGGCAGGTGAAAGTGGTTTTCTCCTGATCAGATTGTGCAACAGGTATTTGCGAGAAACCTGAATAACCGTCTAGAAAACAAAAGTGTGTGTGTTCGGATAGCCTTTCTAGCATTTGGTCGATAAACGGCGAAGGATAATGGTCTTTCCTGGTTGCCCTGTTCAGTTTCCGGAAATATATCACCATCCTATAGCCAGTAATAATCCTTTGTGGGATTAATTCATTCTTATCATTAGGAACGACGGTGATACCTCCCTTCTTAGGTACGCAATGTACTGGACTTACCCAATCACTATGAGCAACAGGATAAATGATTCCTACTTCCAGAAGCTTTAATATTTCTTTTCTAACGACCTCTTTCATCTTAGGATTTAATCTCCTTTGATGATCAGCAACTGGTTTAGAATCAGGATCGGTTTTAATCTTGTGCTCACATAGAGTGGGACTAATACCCTTAAGATCATCAAGAGTATATCCAATAGCAGCACGGTGCTTCCTCAGAGTTTTTAGTAACTTCTTCTCTTTGTGCTATGAGAGGAGAGCACTAATAATAACAGGATATATCTCCTTCTCATCAAGATAGGCATACTTAAGAGTATCAGGCAACTGTTTAAGCTTGAACACAGGATCACCCTTTGGTGGGGGAGGATCCCCAAGCAGTTCAACAGGCAGATTATTCTTGAGAATAGGATATTGTTCTAAGACAATTTTATCTATCTCATCTCTTTCCTCCATATGCATATCATTTTCATGCTCAAGCATTTATTTCTCTAAGGGATCCGTAGGAGGTACGGCAATAGAGGCAAGAGCAATGATTTCATCCCTACCAGACGACTGTTTTTCATGGGGTTGTCTTCCAAACTTGGAGAAGTTAAATTCATGAGACACACCTTCGAAACTAACTGTGACAGTCTGCTTAATGCAATCAATGTGAGCATTGACAGTGTTGAGAAAGGGTCTACCGAATATGATGGGACAAAAGCTATCTTGTGCAGTACCAAGGACGAGGAAATCAGTAGGATACTTCGTCTTACCACACAGGACTTCTACGTCTCTCACAATTCCCAGAGGGCAGATAGTGTCTCTATTAGCTAGCGTAATAGTGACATCAATGGGTTCTAGCTCAGCACGTGCAATCTCATCGTTGATTTCATCATATAAGGTACGGGGTATTGCACTAACACTAGCTCCCATATCACATAAACCATGGTAACAGTGATCTCCTATCTTGACAGAAACAACGGGCAGGCTAACTACAGGTCCGTATTTGTCTTTCGCGTGAGGTTTAGCAATTCTAGCGGAGTCCTCACAGAATTTGATAACATGCCCATCTATGTCTTTGGCTAAGAGATCTTTGATAATAGCAACACTAGGTTCAACTCTAATCTCCTCAAGGGGTGCAAGTGGTCTGATGTAACCCCTACGTATCACAGTTGGAGCTTTAGAATAATCCTTTTTCCTAGCAGGGTAAGGTGGTTTCTCAGCGTAGGCACAAGGAACAACAGGATCACTAAAAGCAATGACTTTCTCCTCAACTAGATTGGTTTTGACTATGTTGCTTTCTACACGAGGATGATACTTAAACCACTTCTCTTTGGGAAGATCAACATGAGTAGCAAAAGATTCACATAGAGAAGCTACTATCTCAGAGTCAAATCATACTTAGCACTAAAATATCTAGAAGTGTTTGTCTCAACAAAAGATTTAACGCAATCAAACTGTAAATTCATACCTAACTCCTTACCTTCCTCCAGCTCCCAATCTTCAGAATTACGTTTGATTCTTTCCAATAAATTCCACTTGTGGTCAATATCCTTCTTCATAAAAGAACCGGTACAAGAAGTGTCAAGCATGGTACGATCTTCATGAGAAAGCCGAGCATAAAAGTTTTGAGTGATAATTTCTCTCGAGAGCTCATGATTGGGGCATGAATATAGCATTGATTTAAGCCTCCCCCAAGCTTGAGCTATGCTTTCCCTGTCACGAGGCCAAAATTTATAAATATAATTCCGATCACGATGTACTAAATGCATAGGATAAAACTTTTGATGAAATTCCAATTTCAACCGATTGTAGTCTCATGATAGAGTATCATCACATAGCCTATACCATGTCAACGCCTTGTACTTCAAAGATAAAGGAAAGACTTTCTTCTTTACCTCATCCTCGGGCAAACCTGCAAGCTTAAATAAACCACAAACTTCATCTATATAGATTAGATGCAAGTCTGGATGTGAAGATCCATCTCCTGTAAAAGGATTAGCCAGCAGTTTCTCAAGCATACCCGAAGGAATTTCATAAAAGATATTTTCAGTAGGTACCTCAGGTTGAGGAACAACTCCTCGTGCTTCCGTTCGTGGTGAAGATACCCCGAACAAACTCCTCAAAGGAACAGTTTCCATAGTGACAAGTGACAATAAATTTCAGCATAGTATATAAATGTTTCCTTACCAGTTTCCACTTACCAAAGGCACTTCACTCCCCGACAACGGCGCCAGAAAAGAGTCTTGATGACCCACAAGTATAGGGGATCAAGCGTAGTCCTTTCGATAAGTAAGAGTGTCGAACCAACGAGGAGCGGAAGGCTCTGATAAACGGTTATCAGCAAGGTAATAACTGCAAGCACTGAAAACAGCGGTAACAAGTGATGGTGTAGTTAGGTGAAACGTAGCAAGCGAAAAGTGACAAGTAACAGTAGTAGCAATGGTGCAGCAAGTGGCCTAATCCCTTTTGTAGCAAGGTACAAGCCTGAACAAAGTCTTATAGGAGGAAAAACGCTCCCGTGGACACACGGGAATTTCTGTCATGCTAGTTTCGTCATGTTCATATGATTCGCGTTCGTTACTTTGATAGTTTGATATGTGGGTGGACCGGCACTTGGGTACTGCCCTTACTTGAAAAAGCATCCCACTTATGATTAACCCCTCTCGCAAGCATCCGCAACTACTAAAGAAGAATTAAGACAACGTCTAACCATAACATTAAACTAGTGGATCCAAATCAGCCCCTTACGAAGCAACACATAGACTGGGGTTTAAGCTTATGTCACTCCAGCAACCCATCATCTACTTACTACTCCCCAATAACTTCCTCTAGGCCCAAGTATGGTGAAGTGTTATGTAGTCGACGCTCACATAACACCACTAGAGGAAAAGACAACATACATCATATCAAAATACCGAACGAATACCAAATTCACATGACTATTATTAACATGACTTATCCCATGTCCTGAGGAACAAAAGTAACCACTCACAAAGTGTAATCATAATCATGATCAGAGGTGTAATGAATAGCATCAAGGATCTGAACATAAACTCTTCTTCCAAGTAATCCAACTAGCATCAACTACAAAGAGTAATCAACACTACTAACAACCTTACAAGTACCAATCGGAGTCGCGAGACAGAGATTGGTTACAAGAGATGAACTAGGGATTGGAGAGGAGATGGTGCTGATGAAGATGTTGCTGAAGATGCCTCCCCTCCGACGAGAGGAGTGTTGGTGATGACGATGGCGATGATTTCCCTCTCCGGGCGGGAAGTTTCCCCAGCAGGACCGTCTTGCCGGAGCTCTAGATTGGATCTGCTCAAGTTCAGCATCGTGGCGGCGGTGAAACCACGAAAAAGCTCCCTCCTGATTTTTTTCTGGAACGAAACCCTTCATATAGCAAAAGAGGTGGGCCAGTGGGCCGTCAGGAAGCCCACAAGCCCTGTAGCCGCCACCAGGGGGTGGCGGCTACCAGGCTTGTGGCGCCCTAGTAGCTCCCCTGCGGTACTACTTTCGCCCAATATTTTTTATATATTCCCAAAAAATTCCACGTAAATTTTCACGGCATTTGGAGTTGTGCAGAATAGAGGACTCAGATTTGCTCCTTTTCTAGTCCAGAGTTCCAGCTGCCTGAATTCTCCCTCTTCAAATAAACCTTGCAAAATAAGAGAGAAAAGGCATAAATATGGTACCACAAAGTAATATAACAGCCCATAAAGCAATAAATATCAACATGAAAGCATGATGCAAAATGGACGTATCAATTATCTATGATTTATATTTGAGTCTTTGCTGATTTCTTATATGCATGATTTGATATCCTTATAAGTCTCTCCGAGTCTTGGGTTTTGTTTGGCCAACTAGATCTATGATTCTTGCAATGGGAGAAGTGCTTGGTTTTGGGTTCATACTGTGCGGTGAACTTTCCCAGTGACAGAAGGGGCAGCAAGGCACGCATCATGTTGTTGCCATCAAGGGTAACAAGATGGGCTTTCATCATAAATTTGAGATTGTTCATCTACATCATATCATCTTGCTTAAGGCGTTACTCTATTCCTTTGAACTTAATACACTAGATGCATGCTCGATAGCGGTCGACGTGTGGAGTAATAGTAGTAGATGCAGAAAGTATCGGTCTACTTGTTTTGGACGTGATGCATATAGATATAATCATTGCCATAGATAACGTCACGACTTTGGGCAGTTCTATCAATTGCTCGACAGTAATTCGTTCACCCACCGTCTACTTGCTTTCATGAGAGAAGCCACTAGTGAATACTACGGCCCCCGGGTCTATTCACAACTATCATTTCCACTTTCACTTTTACTTTGCTTGGTTTACTTTTTGCTTTCAGTTCTCACTTTGCAAACAATCTATAAGGGATTGACAACCCCTTCATAGCGTTGGGTGCAAGCTCTTTGTGTTTGTGCAGGTACTTGTGACTTGACGCGATCCTCCCACTGGATCGATACCTTGGTTCTCAAACTAAGGGAAATACTTACCGCCGCTGTGCTACATCACCCTTTTCTCTTCAAGGGAACACCAACGCAAGGCTCCAAGGCCGTGGGGAAATCCTTTGCATATTTGCCAAGGAAGTCCCTATAGGCGTAGCCCGTAGCAGCAGGATTCCTGGCGCCGTTGCCAGGGAAGGTCTGTTGTGTAGTAGCAGAAGGATTTCTGGCGCCATTGCCGCGGAGGAGAGATCAAGTCCAGAGTACCTGCGCAAACACAAACAAGCTTGCACCCAACGCTTCAAAGGGGTTGTCAATCCCTTCAAGATTGTTTGCAAAGTGAGATCTGAAGGCGGAAAGTGCAACAAAGTAAAAAGTTTAAGGCTGAAAATATGGTGTGGAGTAGACCCTGGGGGCCATAGTGTTCACTAGAGGCTTCTCTCAAAATAGCAAGTATTACGGTGGGTGAACAAATTACTGTCGAGCAATTGATAGAACCGCGCAAAGTCATGACGATATCTAAGGCAATGATCATACATATAAGCATCACGTCCAAGACAAGTAGACCGATACTTTCTGCATCTACTACTATTACTCCACACATCGACCGCTATCAAGCATGCATCTAGTGTATTGAGTTCATGACGAACAGAGTAACGCTTTAAGCAAGGTGACATGATGTAGAGGGATAATCTCAAACCAATGATGAAAACCCCATCTTTTTACCCTTGATGGCAACAACACGATGCGTGCCTCGCTACCCCTTCTGTCACTGGTGAGGTCACCGCACGGTATGAACCCAAAACCAAGCACTTCTCCCATTGCAAGAATCATAGATCTAGTTGGCCAGACAAAACCCATAACTCGAAGAGAATTACATGGATATGAAATCATGCATAAGAGAGATCAGAAGAAACTCAAATAAGATTCGTAGATAATCTGATCATAAATCCACAATTCATTGGATCTCGACAAACACACCGCAAAAGAAGATTACATCGGATAGATCTCCATGAAGATCATGGAGAACTTTGTGTTGAAGATCCAAGAGAGAGAAGAAGCCATCTAGTTACTAGCTATGGACCCGTATGTCTATGGTGAAATACTCACGCATCATCGGAGAGGTCATGGTGTTGATGGAGAAGCCTTCTGTGTCCGAATCCCCCCTCCGGCAAGGCACCAGGACGTGCCTCAGATGGGATCTTGCGGAGACAGAAGCTTGCGGCGGCGGAAAAGCGATTGCGATGATCTCTTGATTTTTTGGGGA
This sequence comes from Hordeum vulgare subsp. vulgare, assembly GCF_904849725.1. Taxonomy (NCBI): domain Eukaryota; kingdom Viridiplantae; phylum Streptophyta; class Magnoliopsida; order Poales; family Poaceae; genus Hordeum; species Hordeum vulgare. The sequence goes on along the minus strand of NC_058522.1, from coordinate 544,791,332 downwards.
ACATTTGGGAATATATAGGCGCAAGATCTAGGTCAGGGGACCTCCAGGGGGGCCACAAGCCTGGATGGCGCGACCCCCCTAGCCGCGGGGTGGGGGCTTGTGGGGCCCCTGGGGCTCTTCTCGCTTGGCTCCCAAGTTCTCTGATCTTCTTCCGTTCCGGAAAAAATCTTTTCGGGGGTTTTCTTCCATTTGGACTCCGTTTCAAAATCTCCTATGAAAGGGGTCAAAAACATGGAAAAAACAGGAACTGGCACTTGGCACTGAGTTAATAAGTTAGTCCCAAAAAATAAATAAAAGGCATGCAAAACATCCAAAGTTTCACAAGATAATAGCATGAAACCATAAAAAATTATAGATACGTTGGAGACGTATGAGTTCTTCATGACTAATGTGAGTCCATGGTATAGATGCACTTTCACCTTCCACCATTGCTAACCTCTCTAGTGCCGCGCAATTCTCACCGGTACACAAACCCACCATATGCCTTCCTCAAAACAGCCACCATACATACCTACTATGGCATCTTCATAGCCATTCCGAGATATATTGCCATGCAACTCCCACCGTTCCGTCTCATGACTTGTGCTGTCACTCTCATATTGCCATTGCATGATCGTAAGATAGCTAGCGAGATGTTTCAATGTCATACGCCAAGCTAGATCGTTGCACATCCCGGTACACTGCCGAAGGCATTTCCTATAGAGTCATTTCTAAGCTTTGAGTTGTGAGTAAATAAAAATGTGATGATCATCATTATTAGAGCATTGTCCCATGTGAGGAAATTTAAAAAAAAGGCCAAAGAGCCCAAATGAAAAAAAAGAAAAAAAAGAGGCCCAAGAGCCCATAAAAAATAAAAAATAAGAGAAAAAGAGAGAAGGGACAATGCTACTATCTTTTTCCACACTTGTGCTTCATAATAGCACCATGTTCTTCATGATTGTGAGCCTCTCGTTTCGTCACCACCATATGCTAGTGGGAATCTTCATTATATAACTTGGCTTGTATATTCCAATGATGGGCTTCCTCAAAATTGCCCTAGGTCTTCGTGAGCAAGCAAGTTGGATGCACACCCACTAGCTATCCTTTTTGAGCTTTCACATAATTATAGCTCTAGTGCATCATTTGCATGGTAATCCCTACTCATTCACATTGATATCTATTAATGGGCATCTCCATAGCCCTTTGATACGTCGAGTCAATGTGACCATCTCCTCCTTTTTGTCTCACAACCACCACCACACTCTATTCCACCTATAGCGCTATATCCATGGCTCACGGTCATGTATTGCGTGATAGTTATAAAAAGTTTTGAGAAAGTAAGAGTGCGAAAACAATTACTTGGCCAATACCGGGGTTGTGCATGATTTACATTAGTTGTGTGAGGATGATGGAGCATAGCCAGACTATATGATTTTGTAGGGATAACTTTCTTTGGCCTTGTTATTTTGAAAGTTTGTGATTACCTTGCTAGTTTGCTCGAAGTATTTTTGTTTTCATGTCAATAGCAAACAATTGTTTTGAATCTTACGGATCTGAGCATTCATGTCACATGAAAGAAGTTACAAAGAACAACTATGCTAGGTAGCATTCCACATCAAAAATTCAGTCTTTATCACTTCCCTACTCGAGGACGAGCAGGAGTTAAGCTTGGGGATGCTTGATACATCTCCAACGTATCTATAATTTTTGATGGTTTCATGATATTATATTGTCAAACTTTGGATGTTTTGTATGCCTTTTATATCTTTTTTGGGACTAACTTATTAACTCAGTGCCAAGTGCCAGTTCCTGTTTTTTCCAAGTTTTTGACCCTTTCAGAGGAGGATTTTAAACGGAGTCCAAACGGAACGAAACTGCCAAAAAGATTTTTTTCCGAAACAGAAGAAGATCGGGAAGCATGAGAATCAGGGCAGGGGGCCAGCAGGGACCCCACAAGCCCCCTAACCGCGGCCAGGGGGGCCGCGCCTCCCAGGCTTGTGGGCTCCCTGGGCCACCTCTGCCCTAGGTCTTTCGCCTATAAATTCCCTAAAATCCCACAAAAAATCAGGAGATCATTGAAAATACTTTTCAGCCGCCGCAAGCTTCTGTCTCCGCAAGATCCCGTCTGGGACACGTTCTGGTGCCTTGCCGGAGGGGGGGATTCGGATATGGAGGGCTTCTTCATCAACACCATGACCTCTCCGATGATGCGTGAGTAGTTCACCATAGACCTACGGGTCCATAGCTAGTAGCTAGATGGCTTGTTCTCTCTCTTGGATCTTCAATATAAAGTTCTCCATGATCTTCATGGAGATCTATCCGATGTAATCTTCTTTTGCGGTGTGTTTGTCGAGATCCGATGAATTGTGGATTTATGATCAGATTATCTATGAATCTTACTTGAGTTTCTTTTGATCTCTTATATGCATGATTTCATATCCTTGTAATTCTCTTCGAGTTGTGGGTTTTGTTTAGCCAGCTTGATCTATGATTCTTGCAATGGGAGAAGTGCTTGGTTTTGGGTTCATACCGTGCGGTGACCTCACCCAGTGAAAGAAGGGGTAGCGAGGCACGCATCGTGTTGTTGCCATCAAGGGTAAAAAGATGGGGTTTTCATCATTGGTTTGAGTTTATCCCTCTACATCATGTCATCTTGCTTAAGGCGTTACTCTGTTCGTCATGAACTCAATACACTAGATGCATGCTGGATAGCGGTCGATGTGTGGAGTAATAGTATTAGATGCAGAAAGTATCGGTCTACTTGTCTCGGACGTGATGCCTATATGTATGATCATTGCCTTAGATATCGTCACGACTTTGCGCGGTTCTATCAATTGCTCGACAGTAATTTGTTCACCCACTGTAATATTTGCTATTTTGAGAGAAGCCTCTAGTGAACACTATGCCCCCGGGTCTACTTCACACCATATTTGCAGCCTTACACTTTTTCTTCGTTGCACTTTCCGCCTTCAGATCTCACTTTGCAATCAATCTTGAAGGGATTGACAACCCCTTTATAGCGTTGGGTGCAAGCTCTTTTGTGTTTGTGCAGGTACTCTGGACTTGACGAGATTGTCCTACTGGATTGATACCTTGGTTCTCAAACTGAGGGAAATACTTACTGCTCCTATGCTGCATCACCCTTTCCTCTTCAAGGGAAAAGCCAACGCAAGCAAGTCTCCGTCAACGTGTCAATTTCTGGCGTTGTTGATTGAGAAGTAGCAGTGATATGGACCGGAGTCACATGATGTTCACTAGTGATGTCTTTCTCCCAAAAGACGATAAACAACTATGCTTGGGTATACAAATTACAGTTGGGCAATTGATACGTCCATTTTGCATCATGTTTTCATGTTGATATTTATCGCTTTATGGACTGTTATTATACTTTGTGGAACCTTACTTATGCCTTTTCTCTCTTCTTTTGCAAGGTTTATTTGAAGAGGGAGAATACCGGCAGCTGGAATTCTGGACTGGAAAAGGAGCAAGTCCGAGTCCTCTATTCTACGCAATTCCAAATGCCCTGAAAATCAACGTGGATTTTTTTTGGGAATATATAAAAAATACTGGGCGAAAGAAGTGTCAGAGGGGAGCAACCAGGGGCCCACAAGCCTGGTTGCCGCGGCCTACCCCCTGGTCGCGGCAACAGGGCTTGTGGGCACTCTGGTGGCCCACTGGCCCCCTCTTTAGCTATATGAAGGGTTTTGTCCGGAAAAAAAATCAGGGTGGAGCTTTTTCGTGGATTCGCTGCCGCCACGAGGCGGAACTTGAGCAGATCCAATCTAGAGCTCTGGCACGACGATCCTGCCGGGGAAACTTCCCTCCCGGAGGGGGAAATCGTCGCCATCGTCATCACCAACACTCCTCTCGTCGGAGGGGAGGCATCTCCATCAACATCTTCATCAGCACCATCTCCTCTCCAAACCCTAGTTCATCTCTTGTAACCAATCTCCGTCTCGCGACTCCGATTGGTACTTGTAAGGTTGCTAGTAGTGTTGATTACTCTTTGTTGTTGATGCTAGTTGGATTACTTGGTGGAAGAGTTTATGTTCAGATCCTTGATGCTATTCATTACACCTCTGATCATGATTATGATTATGCTTTGTGAGTAGTTACTTTTGTTCCTGAGGACATGGGATAAGTCATGCTAATAATAGTCATGTGAATTTGGTATTCGTTCGGTATTTTGATATGTTGTATGTTGTTTTTCCACTAGTGGTGTTTTTTTAAACGTCGACTACATTACACTTCACCATATTTGGGCCTAGAGGAAGGCATTGGGGAGTAGTAAGTAGATGATGGGTTGCTGGAGTGACAGAAGCTTAAACCCCAGTCTATGTGTTGCTTCGTAAGGGGCTGATTTGGATCCACTAGTTTAATGCTATGGTTAGACGTTGTCTTAATTCTTCTTTCGTAGTGGCGGATGCTTGCGAGAGGGGTTAATCATAAGTGGGATGTTTGTCCAAGTAAGGGATGTACCCAAGCACCGGTCCACCCACATATCAAACTATCAAAGTAACGAACACAAATCATATGAACATGATGAAACTAGCATGACAGAAATTCCTGTGTGTCCTCGGGAGCGCTTTTCCTCTTATAAGACTTTGTTCAGGCTTGTCCCTTGCTACAAAAGGGATTGGGCCACTTGCTGCACCGTTGCTACTACTTGTTACTTGCTACTTTTCGCTTGCTACGTTTCACCTCACTACACCATCACTTGTTGCCGCTACTTTCAGTGCTTGTAGTTATTACCTTGCTGAAAACCGTTTATCAGAGCCTTCTTCTCCTCGTTGGGTTCGACACTCTTACTTATTGAAAGGACTACGATTGATCCCCTATACTTGTGGGTCATCAAGACTCTTTTCTGGCGCCGTTGCCGGGGAGGGAAGCGCCTTTGGTAAGTGGAATTTGGTAAGGAAACATTTATATATCGTGCTGAAATTTATTGTCACTTGTCACTATGGAGACTGTTCCTTTGAGGAATTTGTTCGGGGTATCTTCACCACGAAGGGAAGCACGAGGAGTTGTTCCTCAACCTAAGGTACCTACTGAAAATATCTTTTATGAAATTCCTTCGGGTATGCTTGAGAAACTGCTGCTAATCCTTTTACAGGAGATGGATCATCACATCCACACTTGCATCTAATCCATGTAGATGAAGATTGTGGTTTATTTAAGCTTGCAGGTTTTCCTGAAAATGAGGGAAAGCATAGCTCAAGCTTGGGGGAGGCTTAAATCAATGCTATATTCATGCCCCAATCATGAGCTCTCAAGAGAAATTATCACTCAAAACTTTTATGCTCGGCTTTCTCATGAAGATCGTACCATGCTTGACACTTCTTGTACCGGTTCTTTTAGGAAGAAGGATATTGAACACAAGTGAAATTTATTGGAAAAATCAAACATAATTCTGAAGATTGGGAGCTTGAAGAAGGTAAGGAGTCAGGTATGAATTTCCAGTTTGATTGCGTTAAATCTTTTGTTGAAACAAACACTTCTAGAGATTTTAGCGCTAAGTATGGACTTGACTCTGAGATAGTAGCTACTCTATCTAAATCTTTTGCTGCTCATGTTGATCTTCCCAAAGAGAAGTGGTTTAAGTATCATCCCCGTGTAGAAATCAACATAGTTAAACCCAATCTAGTTGAGGAGAAAGTAATTGCCTTTAGTGATCTTGTTGTTCCTCGTGCCTACACTGAGAAACCACCTTACCCTGCTAGGAAAAAGGATTATTCTAAAGCTCCAACTATGATACGTAGGGGTTACATTAGACCACTTGCACCCCCTGAGGAAATTAGAGTTGAACCTAGTGTTGCTATTATCAAAGATCTCTTAGCCCAAGACATAGACGAGCATGTTATCAAATTCTATGAGGACTCCGCTAGAATAGCTAAACCTCACGCGGAAGACAAATACGGACCTGTAGTTGGCCTGTCCGTTGTTTCTGTCAATATAGGAGATCAGTGTTATCATGGTTTATGTGATATGGGTGCTAGTGTTGGTGCAATACCCCGGTCCCTATATGATGAAATCAAAGATGAGATTGCACCTGCTGAGTTAGAACCCATTGATGTCACTATTACGCTAGCTAATAGAGACACTATCTGCCCCTTGGGAATTGTGAGAGACGTAGAAGTCATGTGTGGTAAGACGAAGTATCCTACTGATTTCCTCGTCCTTGCTACTGCACAAGATAGCTTTTGTCCCATCATATTTGGTAGACCCTTTCTCAACACTGTCAATGCTCACATTGATTGCATTAAACAGGCTATCACTGTTAGTTTCGAGGGTGTGTCTCATGAATTTAACTTCTCCAAGTTTGGAAGACAACCCCATGAAAAAGAGTCGCCTGGCAGGAATGAAATCATTGCTCTTGCCTCTATTACCGTACGTCCTACGGATCCTTTAGAGCAATATCTGCTTGAGCATGAAAATGATATGCATATGGATGAAAGAGATGAGATAGATAAAATTGTTTTAGAACAATACCCTATTCTCAAGAAGAATCTGCCTGTTGAACTGCTTGGGGATCCTCCCCCACCAAAGGGTGATCGTGTGTTAGAGCTAAAACAGTTACCAGATACTCTTCAGTATGCCTATCTTGATGAGAAGGGGATATATCCTGTTATTATTAGTGCTCACTGTTGGGGAACGTCGCATGGGAAACAAAAAATTTCCTACGCGCACGAAGACCTATCATGGTGATGTCCATCTACGAGAGGGGATGTGTGATCTACGTACCCTTGTAGACCGTACAGCAGAAGCGTTAGTGAACGCGGTTGATGTAGTGGAACGTCCTCACGTCCCTCGATCCGCCCCGCGAACCGTCCCGCGATCAGTCCCACGATCTAGTGCCGAACGGACGGCACCTCCGCGTTCAGCACACGTACAGCTCGACGATGATCTCAGCCTTCTTGATCCAGCAAGAGAGATGGAGAGGTAGATGAGTTCTCCGGCAGCGTGACGGCGCTCCGGAGGTTGGTGGTGATCTTATCTCAGCAGGGCTCCGCCCGAGCTCCGCAGAAACGCGATCTAGAGGTAAAACCGTGGAGATATGTGGTCGGGCTGCCGTGGCAAAAGTTGTCTCAAATCAGGCCTAAAACCCCACTATATATAGGACGGAGGGAGGGGACGAGGCAGCCTCAAACCCTCAAGGTTTGGCCGAAATTTGAGGTGGAGGAGTCCTACTCCAATCCTACTTGGAGTAGGATTCCACCTTCCCACTTGGAAATTCTTTCCACCTTGTGTTTTTCCCTTCTCAAACCTTATGGGCCTTAGTGGGAACTTATTCCAGCCCACTAGGGGCTGGTTTATCTCTTCCCATAGCCCATGAGACCCCTTGGGGCGTGACACCCCTCTCGATGGTCCCCGTCACTCCTCCCGGCACTCCTGGTACACTACCGATGAGCCCGAAACTTTTCCGGTAATGCCCGAAAACTTTCCGGTAACCAAATGAGGTCATCCTATATATCAATCTTCGTCTCCGGACCATTCCGGAAACCCTCGTGACGTCCGTGATCCCATACGGGACTCCGAACAACATTCGGTAACCAACCATATAACTCAAATACGCATAAAACAACGTCGAACCTTAAGTGTGCAGACCCCGCGGGTTCGAGAACTATGTAGACATGACCCGAGAGACTCCTCGGTCAATATCCAATAGCGGGACCTGGATGCCCATATTGGATCCTACATATTCTACGAGGATCTTATCGTTTGAACCTCAGTGCCAAGGATTCATATAATCCCGTATGTCATTCCCTTTGTCCTTCGGTATGTTACTTGCCCGAGATTCGATCGTCAGTATCCGCATACCTATTTCAATCTCGTTTACCGGCAAGTCTCTTTACTCGTTCCGTAATACAAGATCTCGCAACTTACACTAAGTCACATTGCTTGCAAGGCTTGTGTGTGATGTTGTATTACCGAGTGGGCCCCGAGATACCTCTCCGTCACACGGAGTGACAAATCCCAGTCTCGATCCATACTAACTCAACTAACACCTTCGGAGATACCTGTAGAGCATCTTTATAGTCACCCAGTTATGTTGCGACGTTTGATACACACAAAGCATTCCTCCGGTGTCAGTGAGTTATATGATCTCATGGTAATAGGAACAAATACTCACGCAGAAAACAGTAGCAACAAAATGACACGATCAACATGCTACGTCTATTAGTTTGGGTCTAGTCCATCACATGATTCTCCTAATGATGTGATCCCGTTATCAAGTAACAACACTTGCCTATGGTCAGGAAACCTTGACCATCTTTGATCAACGAGCTAGTCAACTAGAGGCTTACTAGGGACAGTGTTTTGTCTATGTATCCACACCTGCATTGTGTTTCCAATCAATACAATTATAGCATGGATAATAAACGATTATCATGAACAAAGAAATATAATAATAACTAATTTATTATTGCCTCTAGGGCATATTTCCAACAGTCTCCCACTTGCACTAGAGTCAATAATCTAGTTCACATCACCATGTGATTCCAACGAATCCAACACCCATATGGTTATGGGGTCTGATCACGCCTTGCTCGTGAGAGAGGTTTTAGTCAACGGTTCTGAAACTTTCAGATCCGTGTGTTCTTTACAAATATTTATGTCATCTTATAGATGCTGCTACTATGTGCTATTCAGAAATACTCCAAATATCTACTCTACTATACGAATCTGTTTCACTACTCATAGTTATTCGGATTAGTGTCAAAGCTTGCATCGACGTAACCCTTTACGACGAACTCTTTAACCACCTCCATAATCGAGAAAAATTCCTTAGTCCATCAGTTACTAAGGATAAATTTTGACCACTGCTAGTGATTCAATCATGGATCACTCTCTGTACCTCTCAACAGACTTTGAGTCAAGGCACACATCAGGTGTGGTACCCAGCATGGCATACTTCAGATTCTACGGCCAAGGCATAGAAGACGACCTTCATCTATTCTCTTTATTCTGCCGTGGTCGGTTATTGAGTCTTACTCAAATCCACACCTTACAACACAACCAAGAACTCCTTCTTTGTTGATCTATTTTGAACTCCTTCAAAAACTTGTCAAGGCATGCATCTTGTTGAAACTTCCATTAAGCGCTTTCGATCCATCTCCATAGATCTTTGATGCTCAACGTTCAAGTAGCGCAATCCAGGTACTCCTTTGAAAACTCCTTTCAAACAACCTTGTATGCTTTACAGAAATTCTACATTACTTCTGATCCACAATATGTCAACCACATATACTCATCAGAAATTCTATAGTGCTCCCACTCACTTCTTTGGAAATACAAGTTTCTCATAAACCTTGTACAAACCCAAAATCTTTGATCATCTCATCAAAGTGTATATTCCAACTCCGAGATGCTTGCACCAGTCCATTGAAGGATCGCTGGAGCTTGCATACTTGCTAGTATCTTTAGGATCGACAAAACTTCCTGGTTGTATCACATACAATGTTTGCTCAAGGAAACCATCGAGGAAACAATGTTTTGACATCCTATGTGCAATATTTCATAAATAATGCAGCAACTACTAACATAATTCTAACATACTTTTAGCATCGCTACGAGTGAGAAAGTCTCATCATAGTCAACTGTTTGATCTTGTCGGAAACATCTTTGCGACAAGTCGAGCTTTTCTTAATAGTGACTTATCACCATCATCATCTGTCTTCGTTTTAAAGATCCATCGTTACTCAATAGTCCTATGACCATCAAGTAGTTCTTCCAAAGTCTACACTTTGTTTTCATACATGGATCCTCTCTCGGATTTCATGGCCTCCAGCCATTTGTCGGAATCCGGGCCCACCATTGCTTTCTTCATAACTCGTAGGTTCACTGTTGCTCAACAACATGACCTCCAAGACAGGGTTACCGTACCACTCTGCAGTAGTACGCGACCTTGTCAACCTACGAGGTTTGTAGTAACTTGATCCGATGCTCGATGATCACCATCATCAGCTTTCACTTCAATTGGTGTAGGCGCCACAGGAACAACTTCCTGCGCCCTGCTACACACTGGTTGAAGTGATGGTTCAATAACCTCATCAAGTTATACCACCCTCCCACTCAATTCTTTCGAGAGAAACCTTTCCTCGAGAAAGGATCCGTTTCTAGAAACAAACACTTTGCTTTCGGATCTGAGATAGGAGATGTACCCAACTGTTTTGGATATCCTATGAAGATGCATTTATCCGCTTTGGGTTCGAGCTTATCAGACTGAAACTTTTTCACATAAGTGTTGAAGCCCCAAACTTTCAAGAAACGACAGTTTAGATTTCTCTAAACCTCAGTCTATACTGTGTCATCTCTACGGAAATACGCGGTGCCCTATTTAAAGTGAATGCGGTTGTCTCTAATGCATAACCCATAAACGATAGTGGTAATTCGATAAGATACATCATAGCATGCACCATACCAAATAGTGCGTGGCTATGACGTTCAGACACATCATCACACTATGATGTTCTAGGTGGCATGAACCGCGAAACAATTTCCACAGTGTCTTAACTGCGTACCAAAACTCGTAACTCAGATATTCATTTCTATGATCATATCATAGACAGTTTATCCTTTTGTTACGACGAACTTCACTCCGAAACAGAATTGAACTTTTCAATATTTCAGACTTGTGATTCATTAAGCAAATACTCTAGTATCTACTCAAATCGTCATTGAAGTAAGAACATAATGATATCCACTGCGTGCCTCAGCACACATTGGACTGCATACATTAAAATGTATCACTTCCAACAAGTTACTATCTTATTTCATCTCAATGAAAACAAGGCCTTGCTCATGTGGTATGATTTGCATGTCACTAGTGATTCGAAATCAAGTGAGTATAAAGATCCATCAGCATGGAGCCTCTTCATGCAATTTATACCAACATGACTCAAGCAGCAGTGCCATAAGTAAGTGGTACTATCATCATTACCTCGTATCTTTTGGCACCAATATCATGAACATGTGTAACACTACAATCGAGATTCAATAAACCATTGAAGGTGATTATTCAAGCAAATAGAGTAACCATTATTCTCTTTAAATGAATAATCGTATTGCAATAAACACGATCCAATCATGTTCATGCTTAACGCAAGCACCAAATAACAATTATTTAGGTTTAACACCAATCCCGATGGTAGAGGGAGCGTGCGACGTTTGATCATATCAACCTTGGAAACACTTCCAACACGTATCGTCACCTCGCCTTTAGCTAGTCTCCGTTTATGTCGTAGCTTTCATTTCGTGTTACTAATCACTTAGCAACCGAACCGGTATCCAATACCCTCGTGCTACTAGGAGTACTAGTAAAGTACACATCAACATCATGTATATCAAATATACTTCCTTCGACTTTTACCAACCTTCTTATCTACCAAGTATCTAGAGTTGCTCCGCCTCAGTGACTGTTCCCCTCATTATAGAAGCACTTAGTCTCGAGTTTGGGTTTAATCTTGGGTCTCTTCATTAGTGCAGCAATTGTTTTGCCGTTTCACGAAGTATCCCTTCTAGCCCTTGCCTTTCTTGAAACTTAGTGGTTTTACTAACCATCAACTATTGATGCTCCTTCTTGATTTCTACTTTCGCAGTGTCAAACATCGCGAATTGCTCAAGGATCATTGTATCTATCCTTGATATGTTATAGTTCATCACGAAGCTCTCACAGCTTGGTGGCAGTGACTTTGGAGAACCATCATTATCTCCTCTGGAAGATTAACTCCCACTTGATTCAAGCGATTGTCGTACTCAGATAATCTGAGCACACGCTCAACGATTCAGATTTTCTCCCTTACTTTGTGGACAAAGAATTTGGTTAGAGGTCTCGTACCTCTTAAAAAGGGCACAAACATGAAATCACAATTTCATCTCTTTAGAACATCTCTTATGTTCCGTGACGTTTCAAAACGTCTTCGGCGCCTTGCTTCTAAGCCATTAAGTATTTTGTACTGAACTATCGTGTAGTCATCAGAAACGTGTATGTCGGATGTTCACAGCATCCACAGACGACGCTTGAGGTGCAGCACACCGAGTGGTGCATTAAGGACATAAGCCTTCTGCGCAGCAACGAGGACAATCCTCTGCAAAGTTTGCTACTATCAACTTTCAACTAAATTTTCTCTAGGAACATATAAAAATAGTAGAGCTATAGCGTAAGCTACATCGTAATTCACAAAGACCATTAGACTATGTTCATGACAATTAGTTCAATTAATCATATTACTTAAGAACTCTCACTCAAAAAGTACATCTCTCTAGTCATTTGAGTGGTACATGATCCAAATCCACTATCTCAAGTCCGATCATCACGTGAGTCGAGAATAGTTTCAGTGGTAAGCATCTCTATGCTAATCATATCAACTATACGATTCATGCTCGACCTTTCGGTCTCATGTGTTCCGAGGCCATGGCTGCACATGCTAGGCTCGTCAAGCTTAACCCGAGTGTTCCGCGTGTGCAACTGTTTTGCACCCGTTGTATGTGAATGTTGAGTCTATCACACCCGATCATCACGTGGTGTCTCGAAATGAAGAACTGTCGCAACGGTGCACAGTCGGGGAGAACACAATTTTGTCTTGAAATTTTAGTGAGAGATCACCTCATAATGCTACCGTCGTTCTAAGCAAGATAAGGTGCATAAAGGATTAACATCACATGCAATTCATAAGTGACATGATATGGCCATCATCATGTGCTTCTTGATCTCCATCACCAAAGCACCGGCACGATCATCTTGTCACCGGCGTCACACCATGATCTCCATCATCATGATCTCCATCAACGTGTCGCCATCGGGGTTGTCGTGCTACTCATGCTATCACTACTAAAGCTACGTCCTAGCAATATAGTAAACGCATCTGCAAGCACAAATGTTAGTTTAAAGACAACCCTATGGCTCCTGCCGGTTGCCGTACCATCGACGTGCAAGTCGATATTAACTATTACAACATGATCATCTCATACATCCAATATATCACATCACATCGTTGGCCATATCACATCACAAGCATACCCTGCAAAAACAAGTTAGACGTCCTCTAATTGTTGTTTCATGTTTTACGTGGTGACCATGGGTATCTAGTAGGATCGCATCTTACTTACGCAAACACCACAACGGAGATGTATGAATTGCTATTTAACCTCATCCAAGGACCTCCTCGGTCAAATCCGATTCAATTAAAGTTGGAGAAACCGACACTCGCCGGTCATCTTTGAGCAACGGAGTTACTCGTAGCGATGGACCAGTCTCTCGTAAGCATACGAGTAATGTCGGTCCGAGCCGCTTCGATCCAACAATACCGCAGAATCAAGAAAAGACTAAGGAGGGCAGAAAAACGCACATCACCGCGCACAAAAACTTTTGTGTTCTACTCGAGATTACATCTACGCATGAACCTAGCTCATGATGCCACTGTTGGGGAACGTCGCATGGGAAACAAAAAATTTCCTACGCGCACGAAGACCTATCATGGTGATGTCCATCTACGAGAGGGGATGTGTGATCTACGTACCCTTGTAGACCGTACAGCAGAAGCGTTAGTGAACGCGGTTGATGTAGTGGAACGTCCTCACGTCCCTCGATCCGCCCCGCGAACCGTCCCGCGATCAGTCCCACGATCTAGTGCCGAACGGACGGCACCTCCGCGTTCAGCACACGTACAGCTCGACGATGATCTCGGCCTTCTTGATCCAGCAAGAGAGACGGAGAGGTAGATGAGTTCTCCGGCAGTGTGACGGCGCTCTGGAGGTTGGTGGTGATCTTATCTCAGCAGGGCTCCGCCCGAGCTCCGCAGAAACGCGATCTAGAGGTAAAACCGTGGAGATATGTGGTCGGGCTGCCGTGGCAAAAGTTGTCTCAAATCAGCCCTAAAACCCCACTATATATAGGACGGAGGGAGGGGACGAGGCAGCCTCAAACCCTCAAGGTTTGGCCGAAATTTGAGGTGGAGGAGTCCTACTCCAATCCTACTTGGAGTAGGATTCCACCTTCCCACTTGGAAATTCTTTCCACCTTGTGTTTTCCCTTCTCAAACCTTATGGGCCTTAGTGGGAACTTATTCCAGCCCACTAGGGGCTGGTTTATCTCTTCCCATAGCCCATGAGACCCCTTGGGGCGTGACACCACTCTCGATGGTCCCCGTCACTCCTCCCGGCACTCGTGGTACACTACCGATGAGCCCGAAACTTTTCCGGTAATGCCCGAAAACTTTCCGGTAACCAAATGAGGTCATCCTATATATCAATCTTCGTCTCCGGACCATTCCGGAAACCCTCGTGACGTCCGTGATCCCATACGGGACTCCGAACAACATTCGGTAACCAACCATATAACTCAAATACGCATAAAACAACGTCGAACCTTAAGTGTGCAGACCCCGCGGGTTCGAGAACTATGTAGACATGACCCGAGAGACTCCTCGGTCAATATCCAATAGCGGGACCTGGATGCCCATATTGGATCTTACATATTCTACGAAGATCTTATCGTTTGAACCTCAGTGCCAAGGATTCATATAATCCCGTATGTCATTCCCTTTGTCCTTCGGTATGTTACTTGCCCGAGATTCGATCGTCAGTATCTGCATACCTATTTCAATCTCGTTTACCGGCAAGTCTCTTTACTCGTTCCGTAATACAAGATCTCGCAACTTACACTAAGTCACATTGCTTGCAAGGCTTGTGTGTGATGTTGTATTACCGAGTGGGCCCCGAGATACCTCTCCGTCACACGGAGTGACAAATCCCAGTCTCGATCCATACTAACTCAACTAACACCTTCGGAGATACCTGTAGAGCATCTTTATAGTCACCCAGTTACGTTGCGACGTTTGATACACACAAAGCATTCCTCCGGTGTCAGTGAGTTATATGATCTCATGGTAATAGGAACAAATACTCACGCAGAAAACAGTAGCAACAAAATGACACGATCAACATGCTACGTCTATTAGTTTGGGTCTAGTCCATCACATGATTCTCCTAATGATGTGATCCCGTTATCAAGTAACAACACTTGCCTATGGTCAGGAAACCTTGACCATCTTTGATCAACGAGCTAGTCAACTAGAGGCTTACTAGGGACAGTGTTTTGTCTATGTATCCACACATGCATTGTGTTTCCAATCAATACAATTATAGCATGGATAATAAACGATTATCATGAACAAAGAAATATAATAATAACTAATTTATTATTGCCTCTAGGGCATATTTCCAACACTCACCTCTCGAATCACGAAGAGAAGAAGTTATTGAAAACTTTGAGGAAGCACCGTGCTGCTATTGGATACTCGTGATGATCTAAAAGGTATTAGTCCCACTCTATGTGAGCACAAGGTTAAAACCGATCCTGATTCTAAACTAGTTACTGATCATCAACGGAGACTAAATCCGAGGATGAAAGAGGTCGTGAGAAAAGAAATATTAAAGCTTCTGGAAGCAGGAATCATCTATCATGTTGCTCATAGTGATTGGGTAAGTCTAGTACATTGCGTACCTAAGAAGGGAGGTATCACCGTCGTTCCTAATGATAAGAATGAACTAATCCCACAGAGGATTATTACTGGCTATAGGATGGTGATAGACTTCCGGAAACTGAACAAGGCAACCAGAAAAGACCATTATCCTTTGTCGTTTATCGACCAAATGCTAGAAAGGCTATCTAAACACACACACTTCTGCTTTCTAGACGGTTATTCAGGTTTCTCGCAAATACCTGTTGCACAATCTAATCAAGAAAAACCACCTTCACATGCCCCTTCGGTACCTTTGCTTATAGACGTATGCCTTTTGGCTTGTGCAATGCACCTGCCACCTTTCAAAGATGTATGATGGCTATATTCTCTGACTTTTGTGAAAAGATTGTTGAGGTTTTCATGGATGATTTCTCCATCTATGGTTCTTCCTTTGACGATTGCCTCAGCAACCTTGATCGAGTCTTATAGAGATGCAAGGATACCAACCTCGTCTTGAACTGGGAGAAGTGCCACTTCATGGTTAATGAAGGCATCGTCTTAGGACACAAAATCTCTGAGAAAGGCATTGAAGTTGATAACGCTAAGGTAGATGCAATTGAGAAAATGCCTTGCCCCACAGATATCAGAGGTATATGAAGTTTCCTACGTCATGCCGGTTTCTATAGAAGGTTGATTAAAGACTTCTCTAAGATTTCTAGGCCTCTTACCAACCTCTTGCAGAAGGATGTTCCGTTTGTTTTTTATGAGGACTGTGAGGAAGCTTTCGAAATTCTTAAGAAGGCCTTAATAACCGCACCTATTGTTCAACCACCTGATTAGAACTTGCCCTTTGAAATCATGTGCGATGCTAGTGATTATGTCATTGGTGCTATTCTAGGACAAAGAGTTGACAAGAAGTTGAATGTCATTCACTACGCTAGTAAAACTCTAGACAGTGCCCAAAGAAACCATACCACTACGGAGAAGGAGTTTTAGCAGTCGTGTTTGCATGTGAAAAGTTCAGATCTAATATAGTTGACTCCAAAGTCACTATTCACTCTGATCATGCTGCTATTAAGTACCTCGTGGAGAAGAAGGACGCTAAGCCTAGGCTAATCAGATGGGTTCTCCTGCTACAGGAATTTGATTTGCACGTTGTTGACCGAAAGGGTGCTGATAACCCTGTAGCAGATAACTTGTCTAGGCTAGAGAATGTCCTTGATGACCCACGACCTATTGATGGCAGCTTTCCTGATGAGCAATTGAATTTCATCCGCACTTCACATAGTGCACCGTCGTATGCTGATTACGCAAACTATATCGTAGCCAAATACATACCACCCAGTTTCACCTACTAGCAAAAGAAGAAATTCTTCTTTGATTTGAGACACTACTTTTGGGATGATCCTCACCTTTATAAGGAAGGAGTAGATGGTGTTATTAGACGTTGTGTGCCTGAACATGAACCGGGACAGATCCTGCAGAAGTGTCATTCCGAGGCCTATGGAGGACACCATGCTGGAGACATAACTGCTCATAAGGTATTGCAATCAGGTTTCTATTGGCCCACTCTCTTCAAGGATGCCCGTAATTTTGTCTTGTCGTGTGACGAATGCCAAAGAATAGGGAACATCAGTAAGCGTGAGGAAATGCCTATGGGCTTATAGGAGTGCTTATAAGAATCCCATGGGCATGTCGTCGTATAAACTGGTTTACGGTAAGGCATGTCATTTACCCCTTGAGCTGGAACACAAAGCTTATTGGGCAATCAAAGAGCTCAACTTCGATTTCAAACTTGCCGGTGAGAAGCGGTTGTTTGATATCAGCTCATTAGATGAATGGAGAGCCCAGGCAGATGAGAATGCCAAGTTGTCCAAGGAAAGGGTTAAGAGATGGCACGGCAAAAGAATACAAAAACGAGAGATCAATGTAGGTGATTATGTAGCTATACAATTCTCGTTTAAGATTCTTCGCAGGCAAGCTTCTCTCTAAATGGGAAGGTCCCTACGTTGTCGAGGAAGTATATCGTTCCGATGCCATCAAAATCAATAACACGGAAGGTAATTTTCCTAGAGTGGTAAATGGGCAAAGAATCAAGCATTACATCTCTGGTACTCCCATAAATGTTGAGACCAATATCATCAATATCATAGCTCCAGAGGAGTACATAAGGGATGTTTATCGACCTATTTCAGACCCTGAAAACGAAGAGGTATCTGTTTCGATAAGTAATTGGACTCCGAAACTTTTCCAATAGGAAATTTTCTCCGTTTTGGAATTTTTGGAAAATTAGAAAAATAAAAAGGAGTCCGGAGAGCGCACGAGGCGGCCACAATCTTAGTTGCCGCGGCCTCCCCCTGGCCGCGGCAACAGGGCTTGTGGGCTCCTCGTGTGCCTCCCGGAATCCGTTTTCTTGCGGAGCACTCCTTCTGGTCCAGAAATATCATTATATATACGCTCGAGGGTTTTGATTTCCGTATCGCGCAGTTTTCCTCTGTTTTCATTTCGAGCCTGTTTCTGCTGCACATCTAGATCGTCATGACTTGTCCAAAAGTTCCTAAGGACAAGATCTTCGAGAAGGTCCTCAATCCCTACCTCACGAAAGTATTGCAGCACCCCCAATCTATCAAGATGAGCGAGGAGATGTTGCACATCCGTGATGTTGAGGGGCCTAAGAAGACCGGAAGCGTGGAGACGAGGCTCGAAGCAATGGAGCAACAAGTCTTCAAGTGCCAAGGGATGGTGGAGCGTGGACTCAATGCCAACCACATGATGATCACGGAGTTCACCAGCAATCACAAGATGGATGCCATTGACATTGGGAAGCACCTCTCCAGGCTCTATGACAGGGTTGATCAACTCCAGGGCCAGATCTATGACGTGCAGAACCAAAACTGTGAGTATGAGTATAGATTTAAATCAATACGGTTGGCTGTAGATTTGAGGATTCCGGCGACTCGTTCATCCTACCATGATGGAGCACCTATGCCTTGGAAGACGGAGGATCAGACTACTTCAACAACTCCACCACCATCACCACCAAAGGAAGACAACTGAGCATTGGTATGGGCAATCCCCTTGGCTTATGCCAAGATTGGGGGAGTTGCCCTCGCATCGTATAACCTTTATAACTTTTGCTTTTACCTTTGTTTTAGTTCTTTCCCTTTTAGTTTTATTTCTTCTCTTAGTGGAATAAGTCTTTAGTGTTTGGTTTGAGTCTTTTGCCTTGTGTCTCCCCCGATGTATTCGAGCTTGCGAGCTATATAATAAAGAGTATCTTAGTCAAGGACTTTGTTTTGTGCCGTGATCAAAAGTATGAAAAGAACGATAGCATGAGAGATCATGAGATGATCCTATGGAAAGTGATAGATTCACATATAACAAGTATGATGATTGAAACTTGTTGAGAATAGACCAACATAGACCCCAGTCATTGTTGCAATTAATAAGAAGTAATAAGGAAAGAGAAGTTCACATATAAATATATCATCTTAGACACTTTCTATAATTGTGAGCACTCACCAAACTATTACATGCTTAGAAGTAGATGTTGGACAAGGAAGACAACATAATGAATTGTGTTTACTTGGTTCCAAACAATGTTATATGATTAGAGATCCCTTAGCATGTGACGATTGCTTCCACCTCATATTAGCCAAAACTCCCGCACCAAGTAGAGATACTACTTGTGCATCCATAAACCTTCAACCCAGTTTTGCCATGAGTGTCCACCATACCTACCTATGGATTGAAGAAGATCCCTCAAGTAAGTTGTCATCGGTGCAAGCAATAAAAATTGCTCTCTAATACGTATGATCTATTAGTGTGTGGAAAATAAGCTTTGTACGAACCTGTGATGAGGAAGACATAAAAGCGGCAGACTGCATAATAAAGTTCTTTATCACAAGAGGTAATATAAAGTGACGTTCCTCCGCACTAAGAGGACACACATCCACACCTCAAAAGCGCATGACAACCTCTGCTTCCCTCTGCGAAGGGCCTATCTTGTATTTTTACTTTTTTCCCTTGTAAGAGTCATGGTGGTCTTCACCAATTCCTTATTTAGCCTTTTCCTTGGTGAACGTCATATGCTTGGGAAAGATCTATATTCATATATCAACTTGGAGCTGAGTACTTATGCTTTATTATTGTTGACTTTACCCTTGAGGTAACTGGTTGGGAGGCAAAATTATAAGCCCCTATCTTTCTCTGTGTCCAACTGAAACTTTGATATCATGAGTACCGCGTGAGTTGTAACAATTGTGGAAAACAAAAGAGATGATTGAGTATGAGGATTTGCCTTACAAGCTCTTATTTGACTCTTTCTGATGTTATGATAAATTGCAATTGCTTCAATGACTATGGACTATTGTTGGCTACTTCTCGGTAAGGTTTTGTTTCATACTTTGCTTTGTGAAGGAATTGTTACTTCCCCATAAGAATCTCTATGATGTATTGTTGTTCTATGTGTGATCATGATGCCCTCATATCCGTATTATGTTTTATCGACACCTTCATCCCTAAACATGTGGACATGTTTTGGGTCTTGGTTTTCGCTTGAGGACAAGCGAGGTCTAAGCTTGGGGGAGTTGATACGTCCATTTTTCATCATGCTTTCATGTTGATATTTATCGCTTTACGGACTGCTATTATACTTTGTGGAACCTTACTTATGCCTTTTCTCTCTTCTTTTGCAAGGTTGATAAGGAGTACTCCGCAAGAAAACGGAGTCCACGAGGCACACGAGGTGGCCACAAGCCCCCCCTGGCCGCTCCTGGCTGGCTTGTCGCCTCCTCGTGCGCTTTCCGGACTTCTTCAAAATTTTCTATTTTTCTAAATATTCCAAAATGGAGAAAAATTCCTACTGGAAAAGTTTTGGAGTCTGTTTACTTATTGATACACATACCTCTTCGTTTTCGGAGTCTGAAACAGGCTGATAAATATCCCTTAGGTATTCCTCCGGAGTTATGGTATTGATAATATTGCTTTCAACATTTATGGGAGTACCTGAGATATAATGCTTGATTCTCTGCCCATTTACCACTCTCGGACAATTACCTTCCGTGTTGTTGATCTTGATAGCACCGGAACGATATACTTCCTCAACAATATAGGGACCTTCCCATTTAGAGAGAAGTTTGCCTGCAAATAATCTTAAACGAGAATTATATAGCAAGACATAATCACCTACATTGAACTCACGCTTTTGTATCCTTTTATCATGCCACCTCTTAACCTTTTCTTTGATCAACTTGGCATTCTCATATGCGTGAGTTCTCCATTCATCAAGCGAGCTAATATCAAATAACCTCTTCTCACCAGCAAGTTTGAAATCAAAGTTGAGCTCTTTGATTGCCCAATAAGCTTTATGCTCTAGCTCAAGAGGTAAATGACATGCTTTACCGTATACCATTTTGTACGGAGACATGCCCATGGGATTCTTATAGGCAGTTCTATAAGCCCACAGTGCATCATCGAGCTTCTTAGACCAATTCTTTCTAGACCTGTTGTCAGTCTTTTGCAGAATTAGTTTAATCTCTCTATTGCTTAGCTCTACTTCACCACTCGACTGAGGGTGATAGGGGGACACAATTCTATGGTTGACATCGTACTTAGCAAGCATTTTACGAAAAGCACCATGAATGAAATGTGAACCACCGTCTGTCATTAGATATCTAGGGACTCCAAATCTAGGGAAAATAACTTCTTTAAGCATCCTCATAGAAGTGATGTGATCAGCACTACTAGTGGTGATAGCTTCCACCCACTTAGTAACGTAATCAATAGCAACTAGGATATGAGTATACCCATTGGATTTTGGAAAAGGTCCCATATAATCAAAACCCCAAACATCAAATGGTTCAATGACAAGTGAATAATTCATAGGCATTTCCTGACGTTTACTGATATTGCCTATTCTTTGACATTCGTCACAAGACAAGACAAACTTACGGGCATCCTTGAAGAGAGTGGGCCAATAGAAACCTGGTTGCAATACCTTGTGTGCAGTTCTATCTCCAACATGGTGTCCTCCATAGGCCTCGGAGTGACACTTTTGTAGGATCTGTCCCTGTTCATGTTCAAGTACACAACGTCTAATAACACCCTCTACTCCTTCCTTATAAAGGTGAGCATCATCCCAGAAGTAATGTCTCAAGTCAAAGAAGAATTTCTTATTTTGCTGGTATGTGAAACTAGGTGGTATATATTTGGCAACGATATAGTTTCCATAACTAGCATACCATAGTGCACTACGTGAAGTATTGATGACATTCAATTGCTCATCAGGAAAGCTATCATCAATAGGTTGTGGGTCATCAAGAACATTCTCCAACCTAGACAAGTTATCTGCTACCGGGTTATCAGCACCCTTCCTGTCGACAACGTGCAAATCAAAATCTTGTAGCAAGAGAACCCATCTGATAAGTCTAGGTTTAGCGTCTTTCTTCTCCATGAGGTACTTAATAGCAGCGTGATCAGTGTGAATAGTGACTTTGGAATCAACTATGTAAGACCTGAACTTTTCACATGCAAACACGACTGCTAAAAATTCCTTCTCCGTAGTAGCATAGTTTCTTTGGGCGTTGTCTAGAGATTTACTAGCATAGTGAATAACATTCAACTTCTTATCAACTCTTTGCCCTAGGACAACACCAACAGCATAATCACTAGCATCACACATGATTTCAAAAGGTAAGTTCCAATCAGGTGGTTGAACAATAGGTGCAGTTATCAAAGCCTTCTTAAGTATTTCAAAGGCTTCCTCACAATCATCGTCAAAAAAAAGGAATATCCTTTTGCAAGAGATTGGTAAGAGGCCTAGAAATCTTAGAGAAGTCTTTAATAAACCTTCAATAGAAACCAGCATGACCAAGGAAACTTCTTATACCTTTGATATCTGTGGGGTATTGCATTTTCTCGATTGCATAAACCTTAGCCTTATCGACTTCAATACCTCTTTCAGAAATTTTATGTCCTAAGACGATGCCTTTATTAACCATAAAGTGACACTTCTCCCAATTCAAGACAAGGTTGGTGTCTTTACATCTCTGCAAGACTCGATCAAGGTTGCTGAGGCAATCATCAAAAGAAGACCCGTAAACGGAGAAGTCATCCATGAAAACCTCAACAATCTTTTCACAAAAGTCAGAGAATATAGCCATCATATATATTTGAAAGGTAGCAGGTGCATTACATAAGCCAAAAGGCATACGTCTATAAGCAAAGGTACTAAAAGAGCAGGTGAAAGTGGTTTTGTCCTGATCAGCTTGTGCAACTGGTATTTGGGAGAAACCAGAATAACTGTCTAGAAAGCATAAGTGTGTGTGTTTAGACAGTCTTTCTAGCATTTGGTCGATAAAAGGCAAAGGGTAATGATCTTTCCTAGTGGCCTTATTCAATTTCCTAAAATCGATCACCATCCTATAGCCAGTAATAATCCTCTGTGGGATCAATTCATCCTTATCATTAGGGACAACAGTAATACCTCCCTTCTTAGGGACGCAATGCACCGGATCCACCCAATCACTATGAGCAAGTGGATAGATAATACCCGCTTCCAGGAGCTTTAGTATTTCTTTTCTTACTACATATTTCATCTTAGGATTTAATCTCCGTTGATGATCAGCAACTGGTTTGG
This sequence comes from Hordeum vulgare subsp. vulgare, assembly GCF_904849725.1. Classification (NCBI taxonomy): domain Eukaryota; kingdom Viridiplantae; phylum Streptophyta; class Magnoliopsida; order Poales; family Poaceae; genus Hordeum; species Hordeum vulgare. Next base: position 544,768,250 of record NC_058522.1, on the reverse strand, counting down.
AATCAGGATCAGTTTTAATCTTGTGCTGGCATAGAGTGGGACTAATGCCCTTGAGATCATCAAGAGTATATCCAATAGCAGCACGGTGCTTCCTGAGAGTTTTTAGTAACTTCTTTTCTTCATGCTCTGAGAGGCTAGCACTAATTATGACAGGATATATCTCTTTTTCATCAAGATAAGCATACTTAAGAGTATCAGGCAACTGTTTAAGCTCGAACACAGGATCACCTTTTGGTGGGGGTGGATCCCCAAGCAGTTCAACAGGCAAGTTATTCTTAAGGATAGGATATTGTTCTAAGACAAATCTATCTATCTCATCCCTTTCATCCATATGCATATCATTTTCATGCTCAAGCAAGTATTGCTCTAAGGGATCAGTAGGAGGCAGGGCAATAGAAGCTAGGGCAACAGTTTCATCCTTACTAGGCAACTCTTTTTCATGAGGTTGTCTACCAAACTTGGAGAAAGTGAACTCATGTGACACACCTTCAAAGCCAACACTGAGTGACAGTTTGCTTCTCACAGTCAATATGAGCATTGACGGTATTGAGGAAGGGTCTGCCAAATATAATGGGACAAAGGCTATCTTGGGTGGTAGCAAGGGCAAGGAAATCAGCAGGATACTTTGTTTTACCACACAAGACTTCAACATCACTAACAATTCCCACAGGGCAGATAGTATCTCTATTGGAAAGCTGAATAGTGACATCAATAGGCTCTATCTCAACAGGTGCAATCTCGTCTTTGATTTCATCATATAAGTATTGAGGTATTGCACTAACACTAGCACCCACGTCACATAAACCATGATAACAATGATCCCCTATCTTAACAGAAACAACAGGCGTGCCAACAACAGGCCTATGTTTGTCTCTAGCGTGTGGTTTAGCAATTCTAGCAGCATCTTCACAGAAGTGAATATTATGGCCATCAACATTGTCGGACAGAAGATCTTTGATAATAGCAATGCTAGGTTCAACTCTAATTTGCTCAAGGGGTGTAGGTGTTCTAATGTGGCCTCTACGTATCACTATTGAAGCTTTAGAATGATCCTTTATCCTAACAGGGAAAGGTGGTTTCTCAATGTAAGCACTGGGAACAAGAGGATCATTATAGGCAATGACTTTCTCTTCAACTGGATTGGGTTTAACTACATTGACTTCTAAGGGAGGATGATATTTAAACCACTTCTCTTTGGGGAGATCAATATGAGCAGCAAAAGATTCACACAATGAAGCTACTATCTTAGAGTCAAGTCCATACTTAGTGCTAAAATCACAAAAAGTATTTGTTTCAACAAAGGATTTAACGCAATCAAACTTGAAATTCATACCTGACTCCTAACCTTCATCAAGCTCCCAATCTTCAGAGTTGCGTTTAATTCTTTCCAATAAATTCCATCTGAAGTCAATATCTCTCTTCATAAAAGAACCGGTACAAGAAGTGTCAAGCATGGTGCGATCATCATGAGAAAGCCGAGCATAGAAGTTCTGAATGATAATTTCTCTCGAGAGCTCATGGTTGGGGCATGAATATAACATTGATTTAAGCCTCCCCCAAGCTTGAGAGATGCTTTCTCTGTCACGAGGCTGAAAATTAAAAATATAATTCCGATCACGATGTACTAAATGCATAGGATAAAAATTTTGATGAAATTCCAATTTCAACCGATTGTAGTTCCATGATCCGGTATCATCACATAGCCTATACCATGTCAACGCCTTATCCCTCAAAGATAAGGGAAAGACCTTATTCTTGACCTCATCCTCGTGCAAACCTGCAAGCTTAAATAAACCACAAACTTCATCTACATAGATAGATGCAAGTTTGGATGCGATGTTCCATCTCCTGTAAAAGGATTAGCCAACAGTTTCTCAAGCATACCCGAAGGAAATTCAAAGCAAATATTTTCAGTAGGTGCAGCAGGTTGAGGAGCAACTCTTTGTGCTTCCGTTCGAGGTGAAGATACCCCGAACAAGCCCCTCAAAGGATTAGTTTCCATAGTGACAAGTGACAATAAATTTCAGCACACTATATAAATGTTTCCTTACCAAGTTCCACTTACCAAAGGCGCTTCACTCCCGAGCAACGGCGCCAAAAAAGGGTCTTGATGAACCACAAGTATAGGGGATCTATCATAGTCCTTTTGATAAGTAAGAGTGTCGAACCCGACGAGAAGCACAAGGATCTGACAAGTGGTTTTCAGCAAGGTAATATCTGCAAGCACAAAAATTATCGATAACAAATAGTTGTGTGGTGAGATGATTCGTAGCAAGTAGCAAGTAGAAAAGTAGCAACGGTGCAGCAAAGTGGCCCAATCCCTTTTGTAGCATGGGACAAGCCTGGACAAAGTCTTATAGGAGGTAAAACGCTCCCGAGGACACACGGGAATTTCTGTCAAGCTAGTTTTCATCATGTTCATATGATTCGCGTTCGTTACTTTGATAGTTTGATATGTGGGTGGACCGGCGCTTGGGTACTGCCATTACTTGGACAATCATCCCACTTATGATTAACCCCTCTCGCAAGGATCCGCAACTACGAAAGAAGAATTAATACAAAGTCTAACCATAGCATTAAACTAGTGGATCCAAATCAGCCCCTTACGAAGCAATGCATAAACTAGGGTTTAAGCTTCTGTCACTCTAGCAACCCATCATCTACTTACTACTTCCCAATGCCTTCCTCTAGGCCCAAATAATGTTGAAGTGTTATGTAGTTGACGTTCACATAACACCACTAGAGGAAAAACAACATACAACACATCAAAATATCAAACGAATACCAAATTCACATGACTACTTTTAGCAAGACTTATCCCATGTCCTCAGGAACAAAAGTAACTACTCACAAAGCATAATCATATTCACGACCAGAGAGGTAATGAGTAGCATCAAAGATCTGAACATAAACTCTTCCACCAAGTAATCCAACTAGCATCAACTACAAAGAGTAATTAACACTACTAGCAACCTTAGAAGTACCAATCGGAGTCGTGAGACGGATATTGGTTACAAGAGATGAACTAGGGTTTGGAGATGAGATGGTGCTGATGAAGATGTTGATGGTGAGGAGTCCCCTCTGATGAGAGGAGTGTTGGTGATGACGATGGCGACAATTTCCCCCTCCGGGAGGGAAGTTTCCCCGGCAGGATCGTCCTGCCAGAGCTCTAGATTGGTTCTGCTCACGTTCCGCCTCGTGGCGGCGGCGAATCCTCCGAAAAGCCCCCCCTTGATTTTTTCCAGATCGAAACCCTTCTTGTAGCAAAAGGGGGGAGCCAGAGGGCCAAGTGGGAGCCCACAAGCCCCCTAGGCGCGGCCAGGGGGAGGTCGCGCCTAGTAGGCTTGTGGCCTCCTGCTGGCGCTCCTTTGGTACTTCTTCGGCCCAGTATTTTTTATAAATCCCAAAAAAATCCTCGTTGATTTTCACGGCTTTTGGAGTTGCGCAGAATAGGTATCTCAAACTTGCTCCATTTTCAGGCCAGAATTCCAGCTGCCGGCGTTCTCCCTCTTCATGTAAACCTTGAAAAATAAGAGAGAAAAGGCATAAGTATTGTACCTGAAGTGTAATAACAGCCCATAAAGCGATAAATATCAACATGAAAGCATGATGCAAAATGGACGTATCATGTAGCAGGATATGCAATGATACTAGCATGTCATGTAGCAATAATTTGGGCAAGGCCCAACTATCATGCGGCTCCTCGATCAAGCAAAAGCATGTATGACATGAAGATCAAGTCATGAGATGGTGTATGTTGCATGTCAATGTATCTCGGAAAGGCTATGGAAATGCCTTAATAGGTAGGTATGGCGGCTGTTTTGAGGAAAGATATAATGAGGCTTATGTATGAGAGAGCGTATCATGTCATGGGTTTGGATGCACCGGCGGAGTTTGCACCAACTCTCAATGTGAGAAATGGGAATGCACGGTATCGAAGAGGCTAGCAAAATATGGATGGTGGAAGTGCCAACAATCGAATACTCACATTAGTCCGAAGAACTCATACACTTATTATCGGTAACTCTCTATCTAGTTAGGAAATTCACAAAGAGACAAGCACCCCGAGGAGGAGTGTTTGGGGGTTTGGTTATCCTTGCGCATCCTCGACCCATGGTAACGTGAGGATACTCTATATATTCCAACCCCTCCAGAGGTTAGCGATCAATTTAGTAGCTAGAGTTCTCAACTAATTTTTAGTTTTTTAAAAAACACACAGATTTCCCAAAATATGACACCCATCACTAATAGGCTCAAATTCTTGGTACCAATAGTCCAAACATTACTCAAATCAATACCTCAAAGCTATTGCAAGTTACTACTATACTTAAATAGCAACCTCAATTACCTACTCATGCAAGACACACAACTCAGTGCAAAAAAGCCAACTCTCTGACAATATAAGCATGATAACTCAAGAGAGTTCCAAAATCAACCTAAATAATAGCTCTTAAAAAGATATAGTATGAAAACTAAGAGCTAAGCATGACACTAGCTAAGTAAAGATAAAGAACACACAAAAAGAATAAGCATGAAAACATATGTTGTGTTCTAGAGTGGAATGGAGCGTGTTTCTCTCCCAAACAAGGTAGTCTAGGTTCCGATTTGTTATTAACAGCTAGCAAAACTAAAACAAACTAAAAAGTAAAGAGCGGGACGCTCCAAGTATAGCGCATAACATATGAAGTGATAAAAATATAGCATTGAGATGGACGAACTGATGATTGTTGATAGAGAAAGGGATGCACGGGGCATCCCCAAGCTTAGACGCTTGAGTCTCCTTGAATATTTCTTGGGGGTGCATGGGGGCATCCCCAAGCTTGAGCGCTTGACACTCCTGGATCTTCTTTCATCATCTCCCATCGCATACTTGAAAACTCCCTTGATACGAAACTCATCATAAACTGATTAGAGTGGTTAGTACCCATGATAAAATAATTCATTACCTACTTGAAATGATGATTTTCATGAAAATATACTGTTTCTCATGATTGCCAAGGTTTTTGCAAAGGAAAATCAAGCTTAAGATTTGCAAAATGATGAAAACGCAAAACATGGCAGAATCTGTGAAAACAGAACAACAGGTAGTAAATAATTTATTCAGGGCACTTCTCCAACTAAAATAAAACAACTCAGAACATATGTCAGAAAGACAATTATATAGATCATGTTGTAAAAAAATCAGATCAAAAAGATGATCTCGTGATTTTTCGCGAATTTTCCAGTCAGGCAGACAGAATCTATTTCTGGACAACATGTCACAACTTTTGAATTTTCTTGCAATCGGAGGCTAAAACTTGGCACAAAGCTTAAAAATAAAGATACAATGATGTTGCTACAGTAGTAACAAGTACCAAGACCACTAAAACTGAAAGTAAAAACAAATTGGGTTGCCTCCCAACAAGCGCTTTCTTTTATGCCTTTGAGCTAGGCATAGTGCAAAAAGATCAAGTGTTATCAACTCCATAAGAATAACTTACCCGAGTAACGTACTCATAAGGTAACTTAATCTTATTTCTAGGGAAGTGTTCCATTCCCTTTTTGAGGGGAAATTGGAATCTAATGGTCCCTCCTTTCATGTCAATGATAGCACCAACGGTGCGGAGAAAAGGACGTCCCAAAATATTGGACATGAAGGATCACATTCAATTTCCATAATAAGAAAATCAACGGGCACATAATTATCATTGACAACAATAAGAACATCATCAATTCTCCATAAAGGTTTCTTTATGAAAGAATCAACAAGACGAACACCAAAAGAACATGGATCAAAAGGTTTCAAATCAAGCATATCATACATTATTTTGGGCATAACGGAAGCACTAGCTCCAACATCACATAAAGCAAAGCAAGATATATTATTCAATTTAATCTTGACCATATGATCCCAACCATATTCTAGTTTCCTAGGGATAGAAGTCCCTAGCTTGAGCTTGTCCTCCCTAGCTTTGATAAGAGCATTGGTAATATGCTCGGTGAAGGCAATACTGAGTGTACTAGTGTGGGGGTCTTTAGCCATTCTTTGCAAAAAGGTGATAACTTCGGAAAGACTACAATTGTAAAAATCAAGGTTACTACCATTAATTAAAGTGGTAGTAATGTCATCTAATCTCATTCTTTTGGTAGTCTCTAAATTCAAAGGACCTTCTTGTCCTATAGTTGAGGTATTAGCGTCACCATTAATAGGTCCATTAGGACTAGGAGTGTGATGTGTGCTAAAAGTTTTGAGGTCCTCAACAACTTGTATAGTAGCAATGGTAGTGTGTGTAGGAAGGCTCTTAATCCTATTTTCCTCTTCTTTTTCTCTAGCCCATCTCTCTTTAAGTTTGTCTAGCATTCTTATGTTCTCATTAATTTGGACTTGGATAGCATTCATGGGTGTGGTGTTCCTTTCCTCAAGTGGGGAAGTTCTAATTTCAAGCATCTCTACATCATGAGCTATGTTGTCCACCTTCAAAGAGAGACTATCTAATTTTTCTAGTTTATCTTTTACGTTCTTGTTGAAGGCTTTTTGTGAAGTGATAAAAATCTTTAAGCATGCTCTCTAATTCAAAAGTGGAGTTTTTGGTGATAGGATAATTGTTGTTGTTCCCATAGTTATTGGATGGGAACTGTGACAGCCCGAGACCGGCGTCCTAGAAGATTCCCCTTCTATTCCGTTTTCGTCGTGTGTCTATTTTCTTTTGTCGCATCATCATCGCATCATGGGCATCATCCGCATTGCATCGGCATCCCGTTGCCGCCAGTTTTCAAACTTGCATTCGTTAGTAGTTGTCGGTTCTCTCTGTTCTCGTCGTCGCCGTGTTTAGCCCGACCACACACGCACGCGCCTGTGGCATCGTTTAAATCTTGTTTTCAAAAGTGTGTGTAAAACTTTCTCTGATTGGGGTGAGATTTGACATGCGGTATTATTTTAATTTAGGTAGGCCGCCTGTCAAGTTTCGTCGCAATCGGAGTCCGTCTGGTACCCGAACGGTCGACCGTAGCGGCACCGTATTCGGTCTATCGTCGGGCGTCTTTCGATATTTTAAATCGCGTTGCCGCGTCACCCGTTTTCCCTCTCATCTCCGCCTAGCCCCACCGCACAGTGCACATCAACCCTGTTTTACCACAAACCGTCTTTGGTTTGTCAATTGATCTCCCTAACCTATTTATATTAGCCGTCCGATCTAGAATCGGAGGGCTCTAATTAGACATCATATAGATCCATTTGCTATTTATATGCAAACTAGCCTAGCCTACCCTAACCCTAGGCTGTCAAATCCATTCGATCCTCCTCGTGCCGCCACCCACCTCCTTTCTTTCCGCGCCCGACCAACCCCACAACATTCGGCCTCCTGCTCGATCCCGAGTGGATCGGGGCAACCATCTCTCTGTTCCGTGGTCGATCATGAGGAGATCAGGCCCTCCGTGCCCCGCGGCCTCCTCTGTTTTCCCCTCACGCCAGCAACAGCAACAGCAGCCCCGAGCCCCAACTGACGCTCCCGATCTGGATCGGAGGGAGCAAGCTCCTGAGGCCAACCCCGTCGGCAGCCACAAGCATTGGACCAGGCTGCCCCTTGCCTCCTTCCTCGTCTCTCTGTTTTCCTCTCCATCACTCTCTAAGGTCTCTCTCTCCCTCTCTTGTTTCCATGCAGCAGCAGGAACACCATGGAGGGCTTTTGTGCAGGACCTCATCCCTCCGCACGGATGTAGGGACCGACCGTTGGATTCGTTCCTGCCGGACCTCCCTTGCACCGTCGCCCTCGCTGACCTATCGTCGGTGGGTCGTCGTCGCCTCTTTCCCATCTCCCTTATTTCTCTCCCTCCATCTCCTCTCTCAATCTTTTTGTGTCTCCCGTTTTCAGAAGCTCTCGCCATGACCGCTGATAACCCACAAGTATAGGGGATCAATTGTAGCCTTTCTCGATAAGTAAGAGTGTCGAACCCAACGAGGAGCTAAAGGTAGGACAAATATTCCCTCAAGTTCTATCGACCACCGATACAACTCTACGCACACTTTATGTTCGCTTTACCTAGAACAAGTATGAAACTAGAAGTACTTTGTAGGAGTAATAGGATAGGCTTGCAAGAAAGTAAAGAACACGTAAATAAAACTAGGGGCTGGTTAGATAAAGAAACAACTACGAGTGTCTAACTAGTGTGGAAAAGTGGTGGTAGGAGTTGCGGAATTGTCCCTAAGCAATTGACTACGTTACTAGATCGATAGCAAGTATCATGTGGGAGAGGCCTCTGCTAGCATGTCATCCCTTACTTGGAGTTCTACGCACTTATGATTGGAACTATTAGCAAGCGTCCGCAACTACTAACGTTCATTAAGGTAAAACCCAACCATAGCAATAAGATATATTGGTCCCCCTTCAATCCCATATGCATCAATTTCTATGCTAGGTTTGAAGCTTCTGTCACTCTAGCCTGCCAATACATAGTCCTATCAACATACAACTAACCCTATGGTGTGATCCACGCACGCGATCATATGATGGGCACCAAAAGACAGCAACATAACCACAAGCAAATTAAACCAATCATAGCAATTCATCAATCACCGATAGGACAACGATAATCTACTCAGACATCATAGGATAGGAACACATCATTGGATAATAATATGTAGCATAAAGCACCATGTTCAAGTAGAGGGTACAACGGGTTGCGGGAGAGTGAACCACTGAATATAGATGGGGGGAGATGATGGAGATGTTGGTGAAGATGACGGAGGTGTTGGTGTAGATCGCCGTCACACGATGATGTCCCGCGCGGCGTTCTGGCGCCGTCGGGAGAGAGGGGGAGAGTGCCCCCCTCCTCCTTCTTCTTCCTTGACCTCCTCCCTAGATGGGAGAAGGGTTTCCCCTCTGGTCCATGGTCTCCATGGTGGCGGAGGGGCGAGAGCCCCCCCGAGATTGGATCTCTCTCTCTGTGTGTGTCCTTCTGTTTTTGCGCTCCCAGATTCTGTGTTTCACCGTTTCTTAAATTCCCGGAGATCCGTAACTCCGATTGGGATGAAATTTTAACACGATTTTATTTCGGATATTATATTTCTTGTGTCGAAAGAAGGGCACCAATCGCCTTAAGGAGTGGCCACAATCCTGCCAGCCGCGGGCCCACCCCCTGGTCGCGACTACAGGGCTTGTGGGCACTCCGTGCATCGCCTCGCGTTGATTCTTCTTCCCAAAAATCATAAATATTCCACAAAAAAATCCCCGTAAGTTTTTATTACGTTTGGACTTTGTTTGGTATGGATATTCTGCAAAACAAAAAACATGCAACAAACAGGAACTGGCACTGGGCACTGGATCAATATGTTAGTCCCAAAGATAGTATAAAAAGTTGCCAAAAGTATATGAAAGTTGTAGAATATTGGCATGAAACAATCAAAAATTATAGATACGACGGAGACGTATCAGCATCCCCAAGCTTAATTCCTGCTCGTCCTCGAGTAGGTAAATGATAAAAAAGATAATTTTTGATGTGGAATGCTACCTAGCATAATCTTGATCATATAATCTAATCATGGCATGAATACTAAAACACGAGTGATTCGAAGAAATAATCTATCATTTGACATAAAGACAATAATATTTCAAGCATACTAACAAAGCAATCATGTCTTCTCAAAATATCATGGCCAAAGAAAGTTATCCCTAAAAAATCATATAGTCTCACTATGCTCCATCTTCCCCCACACAACGTATTTAAATCGTGCACAACCCCGGTTTTAGCCAAGCAATTGTTTCTTACTTTAGTGTTCTCAAACCTTTTCAACTTTCACACAATACATGAGCGTGAGCCATGGACATAGCACTATAGGTGGAATAGAATATGGTGGTCATGGAGAAGACAAAAAAGGAGGAGATAGTCTCACATCAACTAGGCGTATCAAGGGGCTATGGAGATGCCCATCAATAGATATCAATGTGAGTGAGTAGGGATTGCCACGCAACGGATGCACTAGAGCTTATAAGTGTATGAAAGCTCACAAAAGAAACTAGTGGGTGTGCACCCAACTTGCTTGCTCGCGAAGACCTAGGGCAATTTTGAGGAAGCCCATCATTGGAATATACAAGCCAAGTTATATAATGAAAATTTCCCACTAGTATATGGAAGTGACAACATAGGAGACTCTCTGTCATGAAGATCATAGTGCTATTTGAAGCACAAGTGTGGAAAGAGGATATTAGCAATTGTCCCTTCTCTCTTTTCTCTCATTTCTTTGGCCTCTCTTTTTTTGTGGGCATCTTTGGCTTCTTTTTTGTAAATGGGCTTCGCTGGCCACTTTTATTTCCTCACATGGGACAATGCTCTATTAATAATGATCATCATACTTACAACTCAATACTTGGAGCAATGATGACTCTATATGAAATGCCTTCGGTAGTGTACCGTGATAATGATCTAGCATAGCAATGACATCAAAAAACGGACAAGCCATGGAAACATCATGCTAGCTATCTTACGATCATGCAATGGCAGTATGGAAGTGGTGGCACATGTCATGAGACAGAACGGTGGTAGTTGCATGGCAATATATCTTGGAATGGCTATTAAAATGTCATAATAGGTAGGTATGGTGGTTGTTTTGAGGGAGGCTATATAGTGGGTGTAATGCACCGGCGAAAGTTGCGCGGTACTAGAGAGGCTAGCAATGGTGGAAGGGTGAGAGTGTGCATAATTCATGGACTCAACATTAGTCATAAAGAACTCACATGCTTATTGCAAAAGTCTATTAGACATCAAAACAAGGTACTACACGCATGCTCCTAGGGGAAAGGTTGGTAGGAGTTAACCATCATGCGATCCCGACCTCCACACAAAGGATGACAATAAATAAATAAATCATGGTCCGACTTCATCACATAACGGTTCACCATACGTGCATGCTACGGGAATCACAAACCTTAACACAAGTATTTATAAAAATACACAATTACTCACTAGCATGACTCTAATATCACATATTCATGTCGCAAAACTGTTGCAAGGAATCAAACATATCATATTCAGTGATCTACAAGTTTTATGTAGGATTTTATGACTAACCATGTGAATGACCAACTCCTGTTAATTCTCTAAATAGGTATAAGTGAAGCATGAGAGTTTAATTCTTTCTACAAAAGATATGCCCCGCTCTAACAAATATAAGTGAAGCAAAAGAGCATTCTACAAATGGCGGTTTTCTATGTCTAGGGAAACAGGCAATCCAAACTTCAAAAGATATAAGTGAAGCACAAGAAGCATTCTATAAAGCCAACCAAGGACTATCTCATACCAGCATGGTGCATAAAAGAAAAAGGGAAAATAAACACAAAAGACGATCCAAGCATTTGCACATATCGTGTGACGAATTAAAATATAGCTCCGAGTATAATTACCGATAGATTGTAGACGAAAGAGGGGATGCCTTCCGGGGCATCCCCAAGCTTAGACGCTTGAGTCTTCCTTGAATATTACCTTGGGGTGCCTCGTGCATCCCCAAGCTTAGGCTCTTGCCTCTCCTTATTCCTTCATCCATCGTGCTCTCACCCAAAACCTGAAAACTTCAATCACACAAAACTCAACAAAACTTCATGATATCCGTTAGTATAATAAAATAAATCACCACTTCAAGTACTGTTGTGAACTCATTCTAAATTCATTTTAGCATTATATCTACTATAATCCAACTTCACCATGGTTCATACCCCTCGATACTACCCATAGATTCATCAAAATAAGAGAACAATGCATAGAAACAGAATTTGTCAAAACAAAACAGTCTGTAGCAATTTGTATATTCCATATATATTTCTGATATTTTAAAAAATCTGAAAAATTACGAAAGTCTGGAAAATTTGCATATCTATCAGAAGAAAAAATAATCAACTCAAAAGCTCTTCCAGAATAAAAATGAAAATTAATTTCGTGAGCAGAAAGTTTCTGTCTTTTCTCAGCGTGATCAAACAACTATCACCCAAACTAATCGTAAAGGCTTTACTTGGCACATTATTTTTAAAAACACAAACGAATTGTACAAGGGGATAATTATTTTTGTGAGAAACTTCCATGAAAAATTCTACATTGTTTCCATGAGCATGAACACAAGTGTTCAAGGTCGACCCTCACTTCCGCAATCCATCACCTTTCAATCGCTTCTCTTTTTGAAAAAGTTTTAAGTTTCCCTCTATATTTTTTTTGTTTTTAAACTAAATAAAAGCACTCAACAGAAATAAATGACTCTCTAAAACTTTCAGGTTGTCTCCCACGCAGCGCTTTCTTTAAAGCCATTAAGCTAGGCATAAAGTGCTCAAGTAATGGATCCACACGGATCCCAAGGTATATCAAAGCCAATTTTAATTAGCAATGATTTGAAATTTAGTAGTGAGCACAAGGTAACATATATCATGCAATGACGAAGTCTAACTCTCTTCCTATGCATTGGCATGTCATAAAAGAACAATTCATGCACATCGAGTAAAGGCCAATACATAGCCTAAGCAGTTTCTTGCAATTTTATCGTATTGGAAACATAGAGAGGTGGAGATGTAGTTCCTCTCTCATAATAACTGCAAGTAGGAGCAGCAAGCACATGCTTATTATATTCATCAAAATCATCATGTTTAACATAAGGGACTATATCTAGCTCATCTGCATAAGCATCATTCATATTGGCATCATGGCCACAAGCATAGCAAGCATCAAGTTCATCAAAAAGGGATATTTCAAACGCATCCAAGGGATCATAGCATTCATCCTTCGGTAAGAACGAAGGGAAATTAAATAATGTATGAGTAGAAGATTTACTCTCGTTAGAAGGTGGACACGGGTAGCTAGTCCGTTCTTCCTCCTTTTGTTCTTCGCTCTCCTCGTCATCTTTTTCATCTAATGAGCTCACAATTTCAGCATTTTCTTCTTCCATAGTTACCTGCAAAATAATAGTCTCTTCTTGGGCAGCATAGAATATCTCCTTAAATCGTTCAATATGGGCATTATATTCATAATTAGTATAACAATAACGAAGCATGGCCAAATTTTCAGATCGGTAAGGAGCATCATCATTATCACCACACCCTTTAAACACAACCTCAATTTCATAAGCACCCATAAAAGAAACAAACTCTTCTATTTGCTCCACATCATAGTAATCATATATACCATTAGCATAAGAAGTCAAGGTTCTGCGATCATTAAATTCACAAGAAAAGGGAAGGTGTGGAGCCTTCATCCTAGAGCAACAAGTAACACCATATCTCTTGCATAGTTCCCAAACATACCATTTCAACAAATGGATTTGATCCCATAAAAGTTTCCCTTTTTGAGTCAAGCGATAATCCCTAAAGTATTCACGTTGATCCAACGTGTATCCCATTATATAATTGAATGGGGCTTTCTCAGGATTATTAAAGAAGGGCATTATATTTTCCACATAACGAGCCTCGGGGGTTTTAGGAGGTTCCCCATCTCCATGAGTAGCAAGTACACCTAATTTTTTTGGTATTTCGTGTTCCATATCCATAACTAAAGATGGAGAACAACTTATAACAGCAAATAAATCTACTTAGTGATAAAGCAAACAAGCACACACGAGGATATTTACCCCACGCTATTGCTCCCCGGCAACGGCGCCAGAAAAAGGTCTTGATAACCCATAAGTATAGGGCATCAATTGTAGCCTTTCTCGATAAGTAAGAGTGTCAAACCCAACGAGGAGCTAAAGGTAGGACAAATATTCCCTCAAATTCTATCGACCACCGATACAACTCTACGCACACTTTACGTTCGCTTTATCTAGAACAAGTATGAAACTACAAGTACTTTGTAGGATTAATAGGATAGGCTTGCAAGAAAGTAAAGAACATGTAAATAAAACTAGGGGCTGGTTAGATAAACAAACAACTACGAGTGTCTAACGAGTGTGGAAAAGTGGTGGTAGGAGTTGCGGAATTGTCCCTAAGCAATTGACTACGTTACTAGATCGATAGCAAGTATCATGTGGGAGAGGCCTCTGCTAGCATGTCATCCCTTACTTGGAGTTCTATGCACTTATGATTGGAACTATTAGCAAGCGTCCGCAACTACTAACGTTCATTAAGGTAAAACCCAACCATAGCAATAAGATATATTGGTCCCCCTTCAATCCCATATGCATCAATTTCTATGCTAGGTTTGAAGCTTCTATCACTCTAGTCTGCCAATACATAGTCCTATCAACATACAACTAACCCTATGGTGTGATCCACGTGCGCGATCATATGATGGGCATGAAAGGACAGCAACATAACCACAAGCAAATTAAACCAATCATAGCAATTCATCAATCACCGATAGGACAACGATAATCTACTCAGACATCATAGGATAGCAACACATCATTGGATAATAATATGTAGCATAAAGCACCATGTTCAAGTAGAGGGTACAGCGGGTTGCGGGAGAGTGAACCGCTGAATATAGATGGGGGAAGATGATGGAGATGTTGGTGAAGATGACGGAGGTGTTGGTGTAGATCGCCGTCACACGATGATGTCTCGGGCGGCGTTCCGGCGCCGCCAGGAGAGAGGGGGAGAGAGCCCCCTCCTTCTTCTTTTTCCTTGACCTCCTCCCTAGATGGGAGAAGGGTTCCCCCTCCGGTCCATGGTCTCCATGGCGGCGGAGGGGCGAGATCCCCTCCGAGATTGGATCTCTCTCTCTCTCTGTCCTTCTGTTTCTGCGCTCCCAGATTTTGTGTTTCACCGTTTCTTAAATTCCCGGAGATCCGTAACTCCGATTGGGATGAAATGTTTACACGATTTTCTTCCGGATATTATATTTCTTGCGGAAAAATAAGGGCACCAACCACCTTAAGGAGTGGCCAGAAGCCTGCCAGCCGTGGGGCCACCCCCTCGCCGCGGCTACAGGGCTTGTGGGCACTCCGTGCATCGCCTCGCGTTGATTATTCTTCCCAAAAATCATAAATATTCCAAAACAAATCCCCGTAAGTTTTCATTACGTTTGGACTTTGTCTAGTATGGATATTCCGCGAAACAAAAAACATGCAACAGACAGAAACTGGCACTGGGCACTGGATCAATATGTTAGTCCCAAAAATAGTATAAAAAGTTGCCAAAAGTATATGAAAGTTGTAGAATATTGGCATGAAACAATCAAAAAATATAGATACGACGGAGACGTATCAACCGCCTCTGTCAACCATCATCTTGTCAGTGGATGGAGCTCCCACCGCTGGGAGCGGATCCCCCCCGATCGGAGCTACCCATTTTGCCGCAAAACTTCGCCAGATTTGGCCTTCTCCGCGCCTCCTGCGTCCGCCCAGGCCTGCATCCCCGAACCTCTGTTTCAGGTTCAGTTTTCGTTAGATATGCGAGGGGTATGATTTATCTAGTGCAACGTCCTTGCTTTAGCACAATTCCTTTGATAGCTGAACTGGTCATCGTTGCCCTCTGCAACAAAGGGGTCTTGAGTTTGAATCCCACACACCCCATATTTTTGTCATTTTTCCCCTTGCACACGCAGCCACCACTCCGCTAAGTTGTGCCAAGCGCATTGTTTTGTTAACTTGCGCCATGCCTGTTGGGCCCAGTAGTAGCAGATTCGTTCAGTGTATTTTTTTTAACGTCCTGCGATTTTCCAATTACTAGGGATTTCAGAAAATTGCATATTTTTTTCAAACCTCCATAGATTTCAAACTGTGCATCGGTTTGGAGTGATTTGAATAAGTAACTTGGCTAGGATTTCGCGTAGAACAAGAATTTCCAACTCTCATGCATTTTTAAAGTTGTTTGCATTGGTTTGCGCGTCATCGTGTTAAAAACGGTTTAGGTCGTAAATAATTATCTGTAGCTCCGTTGGAAATGTTTCATATATGTAAATGGACCAAAACGATGTGTAGTTTCACGTGAACCACTTTATTCTGTTGTTTAACAAACTTAAAATGTGATAAGGACAAATCTGGATAGAAGTAGAATTTAACGCGTGTGGTCATTTCGAAGATGCTATATGGTGTATCCGGCCTCATTTAAAATGCCTAGATAGGTAGACTATTTGTGCTTTACCCCTTGCCATGTTTAACCACATTTAATATTGTCGTGTTCCTAAACGGGAGTGAACTAAACAATTAAACGTGGAGTTTCGTCAATATGCAACTTCTTGCATATTGAGCTCCACTTAATGTGTAGTGTTTGCGTGATGTGAATTGCCATGCCATGTCTTGCATATTCTCCGTTCATGCATCATATGTGTTGTGCATCGTGTGGTGAATATCGTGTGTTGATTCTTGTTTTCGGTTTCCTTCATCTCGATAGACTTCCGCAAGCGTGTCGGAAAGTGAGGACCCATTCGACTACATCGGTTCGTCTGCTTCACGGAGTCGTTCTTCTTCCAAGCGGGATCTCGGGCAAGATGACCATTTCCCCAGATACCATTACTATCATTGCCTTGCTAGTTTTAACGTTTCTATCGTTATGTCTCGTTGCCTACCACATGTTAAATACCAGCCTCTCAACAACGCCATGATAACCTTCAACCTGTTCACCACCTAGCAAACCACTGATTGGCTATGTTACCGCTTGCTTTACCATGTGTTAGCGTTGCTAGTTGCAGGTGCAGTTGCTTCCATGTGATAACATTGGTTCCTTGTTATATCACCATATTGATGCTAATTAATTTAATGCACCTATATACTTGGTAAAAGGTGGAAGGCTCGGCCTTTCTAGCCTGGTGTTTTGTTCCACCGTTGCCTCCTTAGTTTCGGCTACCGGTGTTATGTTCCATAACTGAGCGCTCCTAACACGATGGGGGTTTTTATGGGGACCCCCTTGATAATTCGTTTTAGATTAAAGCTGGTCTGGCAAGGCCCAACATTGGTACTATTTGCCCAACATAATAATTCTGTTAATACTGAGATGCATAGGGCGTCATGAACCCGAGGAGTAATTTTACATAAACATGGGGGCTAGTGTTGGTCCCAAACGTTCTGCCTGTGGGGCCACCGCGAGGAAACTCGAGGTTTGGCACTCGTAGCTAGTTCCATCCGTCGTGTCCTGAGAACGAGATACGCGACTCCTATCGGGATCATCGACACACCGGGAGTCCTTGCTGGATTAATTTTACCTTTGACGAGATATCTTGTGCATCAGGATTTCGGTGATGCTTTGGGTAATCTCAGAATTGAGGTTTTCACTAAGGAGTCCGACGAGATCGCGAGTTTCGTGATCGAGGATTTCTATGCGGCTTGTGGAATTTATGATGGATTAGTTGGAGCACCCGTGCAGGGTTAAATCTTTCGGAAAGCCGTGCCCGCGGTTATGTGGCAACGTGGAAACTTTGTTTAACACTGGTTCTAGATAACTTGAAGTAAGCTTAAATAAAATATGCCAACTGAGTGTGTAACCGAGATTGTCTCTTTCGTGAGTTGCTTCTCCGAACGAGGACACGGTGGGGTTATGTCTGCCGGAAGTAGGTGTTCAGGATCATTCATTTGATCATGAGTAGTTCACGTCCGTTATGCGCAAATCATCCCCTTTTGTATTCTTGTACTCGTAAGTTAGCCACCTCATATATGCTTAGCCGCTGCTGCAACCTCACTACTTAACCATACCTCACCTATTAAGCTTTGCTAGTCTTGATACCTTTGGAAATGAGATTTCTGAGTCCTATGTGGCTCACAGATTACTACAACACCAGTTGCAGGTACAGGTAAAGGTTACTTGATGCGAGCGCGTTGATTGTTCATTTGGAGTTGCTTCTTCTTCTTCTTCTTCTTCATTGATCTAGGATGGGTTCCAGGCCGGCAGCCTGGAATAGCAAGGACGGACGTCATTCTTCTTTTCTCGTTTGTTTTCGTCCGTAGTCGGACCCTGCTCTTCTTCGTGATATTTATGTATTGAACTGTTGTGCTCTGATGTAGCTTGTGGCGAGTGTAAGCCAATTCTATGTATCTCATCTTTTTAGTACATGTACTTGTAATGATATCCATTCTTGTGATACGACGAGATGTGCTTCTATCCCTGACGAGGCTCTCGTGCCAAATTGAGGATAGGGTCGCATCTTGGGCGTGACAAGTTGGTATCAGAGCAGTACCGACCTAGGAGCCCCCTTGATTGATCGAACTTGGCCGAGTCGAGTCTAGTGAAAACTACTTTGAGTCTAGTTATATATCGGAGAGTAGGATTCTTTTTTCTCCTCTTCTATGCTCTGGTGAGGAATCTTGACATAAGATTTTAATTCTACTCCTCTTCTCACTCAAAATTTTGTTTAGGATCACGCGGATACTTTTGGAATCTATATGATGTCGATGTGACGGAGTTCTGTCTTGGTGCCTCCTGTGTGACTTGATTTCTTCCGGGTAGTTGAGCTCAAGGGGATTCTTGAGCACATCGCTATCATTCAGATTTCTTAGTATCTCAGAACGAAGGATGTTCGTAATTGTTTCAATACTAGTAGTGGCGAGATAACCCCGATGTCCCCAGTACTGGTGCGGATTGTTCGGGAGTACTGCCATACTTTGTATCGTTGTGATCACGAGGGTCTGTAGTAGATGAAGGTCCGAGGTTCTGGTTATGTGTTGACGGATGTGATACATTGGACGGGTTAGTATAGGAGTTGTGTGATATATTACTCCTTGTATCCGTATACCAGATTGCATTACCAGAAATTTCAGGAATTCTTAGGTGGGACTTCAAGTAGTTACTTATAGGACAATCTTCCAACAAATGCATGATGTTAGGTTCGGGTTCGACATCTAGTGGATTCGTTTGTTGACGGTCGTCTTACAGCGGTTCTCGTTGTGTCTTAAATATTCCTTGTAGCTTGCTACGACTCGGGGACGCTTCGTATGTCGTGTGCACTGCCTTGCTCAGGATGGCTACTGTAAGGATCGAGCCCGTGCGATCCTGTCGACGAAAATATCGGACGAATCTCTCTCATGAGTTTGTTCTGGCTTGTTTCGTAAGCCACATCCTTTGTTTTGTTGAATATGGTAATTCAAGTTGCTTCGATGTCAAGTGGTGATTTCAGATCCTTCCAAGAGGTGTTCTCATATTTTTATGGGAATGCCAATTCTTTTGCTCAATCAATTGTCTTATCAATTCTTGTCAACCGGAGTCGTCATGTTAATTCTTTTCCACCCGGTGTGTTTCTCTCCAAGTGAATTCTATCGTCTCCAATTTTGCAAGTTCAATCTCCCAATTCTTACCGGAGTTTCTCTCATTTGTTCCAAGTTGTCTGATGGGGATATAGCCCTAGGGTAGGGTCATAGGTCTGACCAATACGTCCTACCCAAGGGCACCTCATTATTAGTTTAAGGACTACAAGGGAAATTCCTACTGGACCGTGACAACATCTAATCCACTCGGTACGGATCCACTCAGACAAATACATTCCATCCACTCGGATGACAGTCAACCACTCGACCGTATGACTCACTCGGTCATGCAAATACCAACATTCGGCAAGACATCTGTAGTGGGCTGACATTATGGCATCAATGCCCCATCTTGTAACATAAGAGGTGAGGAGGTGGCACGCTCTATATAAGCCACCCCCTCCACATAGCTAGGGACAGCTTCTTCTTCTCCTCCTTCGGGCTCATTCTTTCCCTCAAGCTCTGGCTCTCTCTCTACACCATGTAACTCATGTCCATGACAGATAAAACAAAGCCTCTCCGGAGCACGAGACGTAGGGTTGTTATCTCCACTGTGAGAGGCCTGAACTCGCTAAAACCACTGTGTCACCCATGTGCATCTTGATAGATCATGCTCCGTTATCCTATCCTCTTTCTATTGTCAAAATTGTTACCACGACATTTGGCGCCCACCGTGGGGCATGGCATCTATCGAGCCATGATGCATATGGTTTTTTATTCATATATGTTTAATCTCCTGTTCATGGAGTTCATCATCCCTGCGTGCAATAAGTATTGAAGCATCAAAAAACGAGGAGAATTGATACATCTTTATTTGATGTCATAGAGGCACTAGTCCGGCCGGCGACGGAGGGCTCCTCCGCCTAATCGCTTGCCCGGCTTCCACGCTACGGAAGCACTGGCCTAGCTGTCAGTGCAGGGCTCCTCCGACAGCTCGCCTACCCGACGGCGACCTCCACGCCACGAGGTTCCCTAGCTGATCGTCTGCTCAACGGTGGCGTCCGCCCGTGGTGCTCTTCTGCCCGGTCTTGCATTCGACAGTGAGCTCCATGGTGGAGGCGCACCTCCCGCGTGGTGCTCTCTGGCATTGTCGTCTTGATGACGGTCTGTAGAGGGGAACACGTCCTTCAGGCCGCCCTGCATGAACGCCGACGCAACTCGCCTGCCCAGAGACGCACTCGATGGCCCATCACCGCGCTCATCCGCCCAGCAACGTGCTCGTCGATGCCGCCCTGCGACGCGCTCGCTCGGTGCCGCCTCGCAACGCGCTCCTCGGCCCTCGCTTGCATCGCCGACAGCACGCTCTACCCGGCTGCGTGGGTCTCATTCACCTGCATCGCCTACATCGTACGATAAGCGTTTTCAGCCTGAGTTAAGTCTGCACACATGCATGCATAACCGACCGTCATCATGGTCATCATGGTCATGCGTTGAGAAGCGCATAATGAGGCCCTCATAATCCTTCGTAAAGAGGGCTGGTCGTTTCATGTACTTAACCACGTCATTAAGTCCCTCATCAGGTAAGCATTTTCAGCCTGAGTTAAGTCTGCACACATGCATGCATAACCGACCGTCATCATGGTCTTCATGGTCATGCGTTGAGTGCACGTTACATGGCCGCTCCATGCATCACCACTCGGCGAGACGCTCCTTCGCGTTGTCACTCGGTGAGACACGCCTTCATCACTCGGCCGCCCCGCACTTCGCCACTTGGTGAGACACGGCTTCATCACTCGGACGCCCCGCGCGTCGCCACTTAGTGTGACACGTCGTCATCAATCGGTCGCCCCGTGCGTCGCCCCTCAGTCGTACAGCTAAGTCATTCTTCACTTTGACACTACATTGTATTAAATAATTATTTATGCATTGCCGAGTGTCAAGTAAGTCGCATATGACGTTCACTCGGGGGCTTGGTGTAATTTACACGAATTATTTCAACGAAAAATAAATTACTTCGAGAATTTTTTATGTCAGCTTGTGTTATTTTTCATACACAGGTTACCTGGACGCCTCTGTGCGCCATTCTCGACAACATTATCGACTCAGCCGCCTCTGTGCGTCGTTCTCGATTACATACTGGACGCTCCTTCGTCGCCCGGCCGCTCCATGCGTTGTTACTCGACTGGACGCTCCTTCGACACTCGGCAGCTCTACGCACCGTCACTCAACTGGACGCTCCTTCGACACTCGGCAACTCTACGCGTCGTCACTCGACTGGACGCTCCTTCGCCACTCGACCGCTCCACGCGTCGTCACTCGAATGGACGCACCTTCGTCACTCTACTCGACCCGTCGTCGGCACTCGGTAGCTTCGCGCATCGCCAGTCAGCAAGACACACCATCCTCACTCGGTTAGACACTCCTTCGTCACTCGGGAGCTCCGCGTGCCGCCACTCGATTGGACGCTCTTATGTCACTCGGCAGCTTCGTGTGTCGTCACTCGGCTGGAGGCTCCTTTGTCACCTGGTTGCTCTGCGCGTCGTCACTCGGCCGCCCAACACGTCGCCACTCAGCCGGACATGTGTACTTCGCTCGACCGCCCCACGCGTCGTCACGCAGCTAAGTCATTTTTTTCACAGACTGCATTCTATTAAATAATCATTATCGAGTGTCGAGGAAATCGCACATGATGTTCACTCGGAGGCCACGCCACTGAGTGTACCTCTGCACTCGGTTGTTTATTTTTATGTGGGAACACTTCACTTCCGCTTCGTTTGAGTCCAGTACTCAAACGAGTTCAGCCGGATCCTTCACTCTTTTAGACTCTTGCTGGTTCCGAACCAGCAATCACGTGGCACACCCAGTGGGTGTCTATGGGTGCAATTTACACGAACTATTTCAGAAAAGATCATATTACTTTGATAATTTTTTATGTTGGCTTGTGCTATTTTTCATACACAAGTTACTCGACGCATCCGTGCGCCATCCTCGTCGCTGCTCAGGCTCAGTCGCCGCAACGATCATTCATGCGTTTTCACGTGTTCGGAAGCCCCCGCAATGACGTAGTGGACGCGGCCGCCCCACGTGCCGTCAGTGGGTCGGACGCCTCCTCGACATACATCACTTGGCCGCCCCGCGTGTTGCCACTCAGCCAGAATCGTCTACCTCACTCGGATGCCATGCGCATCGCCACTCCGTGTGGCACGTCTTCATCATTCGGCTGCCCCGCGCGCCACCGCTTAGCTTAGCTGCGACTCCATGTCGCCTAAGTTAAAACTACTTCGAGTACGGACATGCTCCACACTCGGGGGCTTAGCTGCGACTCCGTATCGCCTAAGTTCAAAACTACTCCGAGTGCGGACATGCTCCACACTCGGGGACTTAGCTGCGATTCCGTGTCGCCTAAGTTAAAACAACTCTGAGTGCGGACATGCTCCACACTCGGGGGCTTAGCTGCGACTCCGTATCGCCTAAGTTCAAAACAATTCCGGGTGCGGACATGCTCCGCACTCGGGGGCTTAGCTGCGACTCTGTGTCGCCTAAGTTCAAAACAACTCCGAGTGCTGACATGCTCCACACTCGGGGACTTGGCTGTGACTCCGTGTCGCCTAAGTTAAAACAACTCCGAGTGCGGACATCCTCCACACTCGGGGGCTTAGCTGCGACTCCGTATCGCCTAAGTTAAAAACAACTCCGAGTGCGGACATGCTCCACACTCGGGGACTTAGTTGCGACTTCGTATCGCCTAAGTTAAAAACAACTCTGAGTGCGGACATGCTCCACACTCGGGGACTTAGCTGCGACTCCGTATCGCCTAAGTTAAAAACAACTCCGAGTGCGGACATGCTCCACACTCGGGGGCTTAGCTGCGACTTCGTATCGCCTAAGTTAAAAACAACTCTGAGTGCGGACATGCTCCACACTCGGGGACTTAGCTGCGACTCCGTATCGCCTAAGTTCAAAACAACTCCGAGTGCGGACATGCTCCACACTCGGGGGCTTAGCTGCGACTCTGTATTGCCTAAGTTAAAAACAACTCCGAGTGACGACATGCTCCACACTCGGGGACTTAGTTGCGACTCCGTATCGCCTAAGTTAAAAACAACTCCGAGTGCGGACATGCTCCACACTTGAGGACTTAGTTGCGACTCCGTATCGCCTCTCCACTCTTAGAGACTTGACTTTGATCTAGAAATCATATAATGCAGATACAACAAACATTCACCATGACGAGCTTTGGATGACCTAAACCCTCTGCCGGACTCAACTAGTCCGACAGAGGCTCGGGGACTATACCCAGTGGGTGCACTTAGCGTGCCCCCACTAGAAGAGAAAAACAAAAAAAACATTCTGCTTGGTCAGGTCCACCAACAACATCCAAGTTCAACAGATTCAACAGATTCCAACCGACTACCAACAGTCAGTCAGAGTCTCAAGATCCTGTTGGTCACTCGGATCTACTTCAATTCTTAAGTTCACTCGGACGTACTACTCAGCAGAATCGATCAGGGCGAATGATGAAGACTTCAATCAATGCATAATTTTACAAGGCTCTGAAGCACGTTCAAGTTCGGTCTGCTGCTACAAGATTTACATCGACACCTTCACCACTCGGACCCTGATCCATTCGGGGGCTAATGACGGGGATATAGCCCTAGGGTAGGGTCATAGGTCTGACCAATACGTCCTACCCAAGGGCACCTCATTATTAGTTTAAGGACTACAAGGGAAATTCCTACTGGACCGTGACAACATCTAATCCACTCGGTACGGATCCACTCAGACAAATACATTCCATCCACTCGGATGACAGTCAACCACTCGACCGTATGACTCACTCGGTCATGCAAATACCAACATTCGGCAAGACATCTGTAGTGGGCTGACATTATGGCATCAATGCTCCATCTTGTAACATAAGAGGTGAGGAGGTGGCGCACTCTATATAAGCCACCCCCCTCCACATAGCTAGGGACAGCTTCTTCTTCTCCTCCTTCGGGCTCGTTCTTTCCGTCAAGCTCTGGCTCTCTCTCTACACCATGTAACTCATGTCCATGACAGATAAAACAAAGCCTCTCCGGAGCACGAGACGTAGGGTTGTTATCTCCACTGTGAGAGTCCTGAACTCGCTAAAACCACCATGTCACCCATGTGCATCTTGATAGATCATGCTCCGTTATCCTACCCTCTTTCTATTGTCGGAATCGTTACCACGACATTGTCTTTTGTTTTCCCCGCCCTCCCGCCCTTTTCTTCGTTGATTGGATTTCATCCAAGTGCATTCATTTAATTGTGCTTCCGCTATCTCTTCTTGCTTTTGTAGTTGGTGATTCTTTGTGAAGATTCTCAGGAGCTTCATGTTCATCTTTATTCGTTCTTGTAGTCTTTTCCGCTGAATTCACTTCAATTATCCGTGTCCTCATATCTTTTTCATCTTTCAAATTCTTCCCTATGTTGGAGTTTCTTATCAGTCTTCTTGTTGTCATTTCTCTCTATTCCATCCGTAGTGTTGAAGTTATCTCAGAGGTTCTTGTTTCCAATGCTTTCAATTATTTCGAGGTGCTAACCTCATCAAGTTTTCATTTGTGTTAGTGCAATATCTTTCTTTCCTAGCAATCTTTTTAATGATGGTTTCTTTTAGTGGGCATGTAACCCACATGTTTTCCCAGGATCTTTCTGGCTCTTGTAATCTTTCCGGTGCTCTCTAATTCTTTTCTACTATGATGCAAGTATGAATTTCTTTAGTCATATTCCTTCTTCAAGATAAATTTGAATTAATTCTCATATTTGGCTCAACCTTTCATTCTTCATTATTTCGGAGTGTCTCAGTTATTCTTGGTGTTGTTTCTCGTCATCATTCTCAGCTTGCAAATTTGAAGGAGTGTTTCTCTCAAATCTTGCTCCATTCTTGTGAAGATTGTCATCTCAGCTTCGTGTTATCCTCTCATTTGTTCCAATCATGAGTAATTCCTTTCTTCGTATCCGATGCTTTTCTATGTTGTTCCATTCTTGCTCCTCCGAAGGCCATCGTTTCAGAAGATTCTTCGTTCTCAACTTTCAGCTTTCAGCCTCAATTCTTCTCAATTGTTGTCTCTTCGTTCGTCTCTCAATTATTCCGGTGCCTGGTTCAAGTTTTTTCTCTCAGGTGGCTCATGATCTCTTCATTCTCATGTATCTCCATTAATTCGTCGTGTTCCCATTCAATTGTGAATTCTTACCGGTGCTTCCTTCAATTATGCTTCTAGTGGTGCTTACCTAACTCTCTCTTCAAGTTTCTTTCAAGAATAATAAGTTGTGTGCTAAATCCGTTGCTTGTCATCAATTTAATTTGATGAAGGATGAGCATAACATAATTCTTATTCTTGTTCTTCCTTCTTCCAAGAGATTTCAATTCTTCTCCCGGAGCGGCTCATGATATCAATTCATTCTCAAGTGTTCTTCAAGATTCTTGTTGGAGAACCTCAAGTATCCTTTCTCTTGCATTTCAAAGTGCAATTCTCCCTCCTTATCCTTTGAGGTGGTACTATAGCGTTCTGTTATTGTAGGAGTCTCGAAGAGAAGTTGTTTCAAGTAAATATGTAAACCCACCGATTCTATGATCATGAGATTTTTTTTCCAAACCCATGGTTTCTTCATTGACCTATCTTGGTTGAGACTTCACCTAAAGCTTTACTTAAGGATTGTCGCTATTATGGTGTTGCCATTAATCCTAGTTTTCAATGTATCCTCTTGGGGTAAGAAGTTTTGCTTATCTTGTTTCCCGAAACAATCCTTGTTTCTGTTAGTCGCTGGTTGTCACTTCATTAGTTTGAAAAGGTTCCCATAAGCCCACTACTATCTTGTTCTTTTCGTTGTTATTTTTCCAACTACTCCGTTCAATTCTTCTTGCAACGATGCTTGCCAAGATCATTTGCGATAATAGTTGTCATTCTTTTCTTCATTCTCTTCTTCCGTATGAGCTAGTTCCTATTCTATTGTTTCGGAGGCATTGTGATGTTGCTATTTTGGGTCTATCATCTTGTTCTGTCAAGATCATGGTCTTCCCTTGTTCTATTTAGTTGTTTGTTATGAATCTTGTCTAATTCTCCCATCTTATCGAATTTTTTGTCCCATTTTCCTACCGAAGTGTTGCCAAAATTTTCCGTGAATTCTTGCTTGTTTCTCTTATCATTCCTCATCTTTTTGCAACTTTCAAGGATCATTGGTTTCACTTGTTTGTCAAAGAAGCGACTAAGTTTTTACCTCTTGTTCTTTCTCATCCTCTCCCCTTTCATTCTTGGATCTCGGGGCGAGATCCTCTTGTAGTGTAGGAGAGTTGTGACAGCCCGAGATCGGCGTCCTAGAAGATCCCCTTCTTTTCCATTTTCGTCGTGTGTCTATTTTATTTTGTCGCATCATCATCGCATCATGCGCATCATCCACATTGCATCGGCATCCCGTTGCCGCCAGTTTTCAAAGTTGCATTCGTTAGTAGTTGCCGGTTCTCTTCGTTCTCGTCGTCGTCATGTTTAGCCCGACCACACACGCACGCGCCCGCGACATCGTTTAAATCTTGTTTTCAAAAGTGTGTGTAAAACTTTCTCTGATTGGGGTGAGATTTGACGTGCGGTATTATTTTAATTTAGGTAGGCCGCATGTCAAGTTTCGTCGCAATCGGAGTCTGTGTGGTACCCGAACGGTCGACCGTAGCGGCACCGTATTCGGTCTATCGTCGGGCGTCTTTCGATATTTTAAATCGCGTTGCCGCGTCGCCCGTTTTCCCTCTCATCTCCGCCTAGCCCCTCCGCATAGTGCACATCAACCCTGTTTTACCACAAACCGTCTTCGTTTGTCAATTGATCTCCCTAACCTATTTATATTAGCCGTCCGATCTAGAATCAGAGGGCTCTAATTAGACATCATTTAGATCCGTTTGCTATTTATATGCAAACTAGCCCAGCCTACCCTAACCCTAGGCTGTCAAATCCATTCGGTCCTCCTCGCGCCGCCACCCACCTCCTTTCTTTCCGCGCCCGACCAACCCCGCAACATTCGGCCTCCAGCTCGATCCCGAGTGGATC
The DNA here is from genome assembly GCF_904849725.1 of Hordeum vulgare subsp. vulgare. Classification (NCBI taxonomy): domain Eukaryota; kingdom Viridiplantae; phylum Streptophyta; class Magnoliopsida; order Poales; family Poaceae; genus Hordeum; species Hordeum vulgare. Next base: position 544,741,130 of record NC_058522.1, on the reverse strand, counting down.
GAGGCAACCATCTCTCTCTGTTCCGTGGTCGATCACGAGGAGATCGGGCCCTCCGTGCCCCGCGGCCTCCTCTATTTTCTCCTCGCGCCAGCAACATCAGCAGCAGCCCCGAGCCCCAACTGGCGCTCCCGATTTGGATCAGAGGGAGCAAGCTCCTGAGGCTAACCCCGCCGGCAGCCACAAGCATCAGACCAGGCTGCCCGTTGCCTGCTTCCTCGTCTCTCTGTTTTCCTCCCCATCACTCTCTAAGGTCTCTCTCTCCCTCTCTTGTTTCCGTGCAGCAGCAGCAGGAACACCATGGAAGGATTTTGTGCAGAACCTCGTCCCTCCGCACGGATCTAGGGACCAACCGCTGGATTCGTTCCTGCCGGATCTCCCTTGCATCACCGCCCTCGCTGACCTCTCGTCGGTGGGTCATCGTCGCCTCTTTCCTATCTATCTTCTTTCTCTCCCTCCATCTCCTCTCTGAATCTTTTTGTGTCTCCCGTTTTCAGAAGCTGTCGCCATGACCACCTCTGTCAACCATCGTCCTGTCAGTGGATGGAGCTCCCACCGCTAGGAGCGGATCCTCCCCGATCGGAGCTAACCATTTTGCCACAAAACTTCGCCGGATTTGGCCTTCTTCGCGCCTCCTGCGTCCGCCCAGGCCTGCATCCCCGAACCTCTGTTTCAGGTTCAGTTTTTGTCAGATATGCGAGGGGTATGATTTATCTAGTGCAACGTCCCTGGTTTAGCACAATTCCTTTGGTAGCTGAACTGGTCATCGTTGCCCTCTGCAACAAAGGGGTCTTGAGTTCGAATCCCACACACCCCATATATTTGTCATTTTCCCCCTTCCACACGCATCCACCACTCCGCTAAGTTCTGCCATGCGCATTGTTTTGTTAACTTGCGCCATGCCTGTTGGGCCCAGCAGTAGCAGATTCGGTCCGTGTATTTTTTTTAACGTCGTGTGATTTTCCAATTACCAAGGATTTCAAAAATTGCATATTTTTTTTCAAACCTCCATAGATTTCAAATCGTGCATCGATTCGGAGTGATTTAAATAAGTAACTTGGCTAGAATTTCGCGTAGAACAAGAATTTCCAACTCTCATGCATTTTTAAAGTTGTTTGCCTTGCTGTTTGCATTGGTTTGCGTGTCATCGTGTTAAAAACGGTTTAGGTCGTAAATAATTATCCGTAGCTCCGTTGGAAATGTTCCATATATGTAAATGGGCCAGAACGACGCGTAGTTTCACGTGAACCACTTTATTTCGCTGGTTAAGAAACTTAAAATGTGATTAGGACAAATCTGGTCAGAAGTAGAATTTAACGCGTGTGGTCATTTTAGAGATGTTATATGGCGTATCCGGCCTCATTTAAAATGTCTGGATAGGTAGATTATTTGTGCTTTACCCCTTGCCATGTTTAACCACATTTAATATTGTCGTGTTCCTAACCGGGAGTGAACTAAACAATTAAACGTGGAGTTTCGTCAATATGCAACTTGTTGCATATTGAGCTCCACTTAATGTGTAGTGTTTGCGTGATGTGAATTGCCATGCCATTTCTTGCATATTCTCCGTTCATGCATCATATGTGTTGTGCATCGTGTGGTGAATATCGTGTGTTGATTCTTGTTTTCGGTTTCCTTCGTCTCGATAGACTTCCGCAAGCGTGTCGGAAAGTGAGGACCCGTTCGACTACATCGGTTCGTTTGCTTCACGGAGTCGTTCTTCTTCCAAGCGGGATCTCAGGCAAGATGAACATTTCCCGAGATACCATTACTATCATTGCCTTGCTAGTTTTAACGTTTTTAACGTTATGTCTCGTTGCCTACCACATGTTAAATACCAGCCTCTCAACAATGCCATGATAACCTTCAACCTGTTCACCACCTAGCAAACCACTGATTGGCTATGTTACCGCTTGCTTTATCATGTGTTAGCGTTGCTAGTTGCAGGTGCAGTTGCTTCCATGTGATAACATGGGTTCCTTGTTATATCACCATATTAATGCTAATTAATTTAATGCACCTATATACTTGGTAAAAGGTGGGAGGCTCGGCCTTACTAGCCTGGTGTTTTGTTCCACCTTTGCTCCCTTAGTTTCGGCTACTAGTGTTATGTTCCATAATTGAGCGCTCCTAACACGATCGGGGTTGTTATGGGGACCCCCTTGATAATTCGTTTTAGATTAAAGCTGGTTTGGCAAGGCCCAACATTGGTACTATTTGCCCAACATAATAATTCTGTTAATACTAAGATGCATAGGGCGTCATGAACCCGAGGAGTAATTTTACATAAACAGGGGCCCAGTGCTGATGGTGTTGGTCCCAAACGGTCTGCCTGCGGGGCCACCGCGAGGAAACTCGAGGTTTGGCACTCGTAGCTAGTTCCATCCGTCGTGTCCTGAGAACGAGATACGCGGCTCCTATCAGGATCGTCGACACACCAGGCGGCCTTGCTGGATTAGTTTTACCTTTGACGAGATATCTTGTGCATCGGGATTCTGGTGATGCTTTGGGTAATCTCAGAGTTGAGGTTTTCCACTAAGGAGTCCGACGAGATCGCGAGTTTCGTGATCGAGGATTTCTGTGCGGCTTGTGGAATTTGTGATGGATTAGTCGGAGCACCCCTGCAGGGTTAAATCTTTTGGAAAGCCGTGCCCGAGGTTATGTGGCAATGTGGAAACTTTGTTTAACAATGGTTCTAGATAACTTGAAGTAAGCTTAAATAAAATATGCCAACTGAGTGCGTAACTGTGACTGTCTCTTTCGTGAGTTCCTTCTCTGATCGAGGACACGGTGGGGTTACGTCTGCCGTAAGTAGGTGTTCAGGATCATTCATTTGATCATCGGTGGTTCACGTCTGTTATGCGTAGATCATCCCCCTCT